>NC_140769.1:183338668-185838668 GCF_044657685.1 Stegodyphus dumicola | reverse complement strand
AAGCAAAAATAAAAAAGTAATCTAGAATTCGAATCTAGATTTGAATAATTAATTGGAAGTGTAGTGATATCTTTTATCAGAAGAGTATCTGCGAAACGTGAAGAATGACGTTGTTGCATTCTTATAGTGCGATACTTCTGTCTGTTTGCTCGCCGTTGTCCTTGACGTAGGTTTCACTTCCAGTATGGAATCGTAAATCATCCCCTTTTCACTTCAAAAATTAACAAAATCGCAATCTGCAGCGCAATAAATTTACATCTTAACCTTACGAGGTTATAAATCAGAACACAATCTAACCGAATCACCTCGCCTCAGCTTTAATCCAGGAAGATCCCTCTATCCTACCAACGATGACGCAGTAGCATCCCGATTAATCTCCGATCATGGTTATAAAAAGGAAAACCTCCAAGACTCCGATTTTTTATATAGAATACATTCTGAGACGTACCACCCTAGCCGGTCTTTCGATGATTTCGACGGTCAGAAGGAGGACGCTGTCCAACACTTCGAACATCGATTTCGAGAAACTTAGTGAAGAGGTGATGGAGCAAGCGATGGGAAAAGGTGATGGAAGCGCCTTTCCGAAAGTGCATGCCATTCCATCCGAAACTCTGATAGGTGAGTCATTTCACATCAGTTATGCACAAGATATTCTTATCTCAGATTAAACGCTTTCAGCAACCCAAATGGAAAGATTATAACACCACTAGAATGTTATTTGCTTTTCTAATTGTCTTCAAGTCAAATGATTTACGTGAGCTGCCGTAGGTCATGGTCAAGAGCATGAGTATCGACTTAAACTCAAAATGATTTAAAAAACATCCTCACTGCCGAGGTTTGATTACCACGTAGGAGCTTAGCTTTTAGGGCGCCAGATCAAAAATTTTACAAAGTTCTATTCTAATAAAAAGACATTCCTCAAACGTAATTTTCTTTAAATTGAAATTCCAGTTTTAAGTTCACTGCAAAATTTCTTAACAGAATTTACGTATACGTGGACAGCCCATAAATAAATCTTTAAAAAATTCCTGAATGTAGTATTGAAACAATAGATCTGTACTTCTGATTTGTAACTTAAAATTTAAAATAAGAAGTTAATCTATCTTTGCATTCTATGTTTCCCAAATAATGATCCTATTCATGAATGCTGCAGCTTAGTACATTTGAATGCGCCCTTGGACTAAGAGACATTTTGTTTACAGCCCCTATTTACTTTTGGTAACTGGTTAAAATATTGCTCATGAATTAAAAGTCCTACTTAAAACTGTAACCGAAATTATTTACAGATATTTTAATCAGAAAAGTATCATTCTAATGAAACTCAAAGTCATTATGTGCGAGAAATGCTATTCTCCAGAATTAACTTTTCTCCTGTTTGATACGTTGTCAGTTTCTTTATGTACATTTTAATATTAATTTTATTTCAGAGATACAAGTCTGATTATATAGAGTTCAATGTAATTACTCTTTTTCGTCCTTTCTTGCAAAATAGACTTTTCCATTAATTGAACACTTCCATAGAGTTTTACATTAATGAACATGATTAATTGCATTAATGAATAGAGTTTTACATTAATGAATATGATTAATTGCATTAATGAATATTTTACATTAATGAACATGATTAATAATATATTAAGTGAAAACATGCAAAACTGATCTGTCCTGCAAAAATAGATCAGCAACATGTAGTTATTGTTGCAAATCCTATTGATCTAAGCCTAAAGCACCTCAGACCCAGAGTTTTATGGCGACTAAAAAGGAAAGGTTGCACTTGTCTTTTCTTAAACCTTGGAAATATTATGGGTTGAAGAGACATTAGGTTATCATGATGCTAGAGACGTAAAAAATTGATCAATATCCTTCTCGGGATTCAAATCTTGACCTCTCGAATACGTGCCGACTGTGCTATCGTTACACCACGAAGGCATGCTGGAAGGAGGGAAAAAATACCTTATAAGGTAACAGAACGAATTTGCCTAACTCAGTCAGTTTTGAAGATAAGCCACAGGGGTGGGAAGATCCAAGGATCTCAATACAGCAAAAACATTATACACATACAAACTTCCTAATTGTTTTAAGAAAATAATATTTGTAGTCAATCGATGTCCTAATTTAAAGATGAAGTTTAAGTTAATTAATAAATCATCAGTTCGAACCTGCAAGCTTGTATTTGACTGTTTGCTTGTTACTCACTGCATGCTGAAAAGCTAGTTTGTAACTCTTTTTATAATTTCATTACTTACTTTTATTTTTTATTAGGAATTTATGATTTTTAATTTGATAATTGTTTTCATTGTATGTTTTGAAGATGCAAATAAACGCAACATTAGTTGAACTGCTAAAACCACGGGCCGCTTATAATTCAGCCGACACTGGCACTTCAGAAGAAGACCTGATTTGTTGCAAGGTTTTCACGTTCTCCATGCGTAACATAAATTACGAAAATTAACTTTCTTCAGGAAGTAGATGCACAGACGGATACTTTTCCCTAAGATAGCCTTAAATAACCTTCGAATACTTTGCCACGATAAAATAATGTATTATTACTTCGTTCTGTTAACTGTTATGCCCTATATATCAATTTATAGCCGTACAATAGTGGATAAACTGTGAACTCGCCGGGACTCGAACCACGAACATCTCGAATACGTGCCGAGCGTACGACCACTACACCACGAAGGCATGCTAAGAAGGCACCAGATATACCTTATAACCTTAATATAGTCAAATAAAACATAATAAGTCATTAAATTTTACGTGCAAATATATGTACGTATGTAAAAATACACTAGGCTTACAAAAGTTAAGCAGGCAATGCAAATTAGCAGTTTTTGAAAGCGTAGCTGAATCTGAGTGTTTGAAAATCGTTGCGAATGCAGATGGTAATATGCAACTATGGTAAATTACAGCTAGTCTCAACTGACTGTCCTAAAATATGCTAATTAATCAGTCCTCAAAGGCGCTGTCATTCTGAAGGGTTTCAGAAGGTTAAATCAGTTCGATACACTCGGACATACTGTCTCTGCACGTTTACCTTCTCCAGCCAGCCTCAGACAGTTGGAAAGTGACCTAATGGAAGAATGGCTATTGGTATCTACGACAGTTACGATGGATATGCGATCACCTCATGCAATGCTTTAAAAGCATGGTAATTGCTTGAGAAACTCAACGCTGAAAACTCAGTTGCTGAAAACTTTCAAAGCATGGCATTTGCTTGTTTGATAATTTGTAAAACTTTAACAAATTTTTCATTAACAAACTCAACGATTTCAAAGCGAGTAATGGCAGTACGGTACGGCAAAAAAAAACATTTTTATCTCCAGCGTGCAAGATACTTTATTAAAAATTCTAAAGATATGCTGTTTTTAAATATTTTTAGCCCAAAAGGAAATTAGCCCAGAAGCTCTCGAAACGTGTATGTGGGTGTAAATGGAAAAAAATAATATAAAGCGCCTTTGGGCGTAATATAAAAGCTGAAAGCCTTTAGATGTTTATTATCTATTTTTTACTTCCTTGTATGAAGGGAAGGAAGTGTTGTTAATTGTGAAAATTTTCGGGTGTCATATTTCAACGAAAATATCCATTTTGACCGCTATCGAATGCAGTTTTATGATGTTTTTGCGTGACATCTGTAAGAATAAAGGACTCTCTTTCCCTAAACGTGTTGCAAAAGGGATTTAAAATGGATTCAGAAGAGATTTTTTTCGTGATATCTATACGTACGTATATATATATGTATGTATCTCACATAGCTCAAAAAGGAGTAGTCTCTTATTTTTTTTTCTTATATGTTGGTAAACTAGGCATTTTTTGTTTTAAAAATGATTGAATTATGTTGTTCTTATCTTTCGTTTAAGGTTTGTATGCTTTTAATTCATCTGCATGCAATAGTTCTAGAATTATCAAAAATTTAAAAGTTGTTTAAGTGCGGCTAAGTTTATTTTTTTTTACCATGGCAGTCATATTTGTTTACATTTGAAACGTAGCAGAATAATGAATTAAGTCGGTTTCTGCACTTTCAGTGTCTTTTTGCTGAGAGGGACGAAAGTAAACGTTCGGTTTTGTGCACCGAAAAATCTGCCTCTGGCCGAATTGCTTGTTTAAAACTCTGATTTGAATTGTAAAATTTGTTTTTTCAATTGTTTTAACTGTGTTTGGTGTTTTATCTTTTTCTACATTTTTCAATTTTTAATAAAGATATATTGAGGTTTTGTGTATTTTTGCCTTGTCGCGAAGTGAGAACTGAATTAATTGAATGAGAAATATATCTTTAACGAAATTCGAGGAAATAAGTTTAAATAAAATGTAGAGAAAAATGCGTTAATTTAATATTCCGTACAAGGAAGTCATGTGGTGTACACAGCAGTTTTTTATTTAAATTTATATTTCTAACAGATAGGCTTTGGTTTTGCTAAAAATTAGTATAATAAATCATTTATATTTAAAATTAATATGATAGAGTAACTCAATTCTACCCAATTTTTAAAACCGTAAAGAGCTCGCAGCCTCTTATACGTTTATTTCATACAGCTTCCTTATTTGCAAAGATTTTTAAGCTTTAGCATTTATAGAAATAAGAATAATTTTTTAAAATTTAAATTCACATCGTGGAACACTGATTCTATCGCTTTCACAAATGACTATTTTGCTATGTTTGGTAAATTTTCATGTAACACACAAATAAAGCAGGTTTATAATGTTTGGTCTGTCGCAATAACGTTACAAACCTAGCATTTCAACCCAGTTAAATTATAGCATAAAGCTTCTTCAAATTTGAGCTATATGGTATTTCAAACAATAACCATATGAGCATTCCGTATTAAACTAGTTAAAACGTAACTGTAGCCTATTTCTAGAAAGGTGTGTTTAGATGGGCAAGGACTACGAGGTCCGTATTCCATTATAGGTTATTATTCCTATCCCATTATAAAACAGTCAAAAAGTCATTAAAATAAAGATAACATTGGGCATGAACTTATATGTTTATTTCGTAGTGACGATAAGCAATAGTGAAGAACGATAAGCAATAATTGGAGATAAAGTTTAGCTAATATCGTTGAGGTGTTAAACAGGCGAACATTATCAAAACAAAACAAAACAAAACAAAACAAAAACAAAAAAACAAAAAAACAAAAAAAAAAAAAAAAAAAAAAAAAAAAAAAAACCAAATTGAAACCTTTCAGATTTAAACTCAAAGGGGAAAGGGGCGTTTTTTTAACGTTTCGTGCGTTACCTTTATTTATTGAATATCATGTATAAACCATAAAACTCAATTCAACAGCAACATCACAAAATAATTTAAAAAGAACATATCTTTACAATTTCGGATATACAGTCTCCTGCGCTGAAGATAAATTTATTTTTTCCCCCCTCTCCCGTAGAGTGTTGCGATTGCTCGCTTTGAAATCGCTGAGTATGTTCATAAAAAATTCGTTAAAGTTTTACCAAAATATGAAATGGATAATAAAACAAATTCTTAATTTGGGCTTCCAGATGCCCATATTCGAGTGGAGGACTACGTTATTCAAAATTGGATGTCTCTAGGTACCGATGTTTTTTCACATTGCGAGAAATATGCAAATATTTATGCAGATTCTTCATTATTTAATTTCTTTGAATATAATGCAGGGCCCTAATCTATGGTGGCAACAATTTGAAAAGTAAAACGCCATTTATAGTGAACTAACTCAAAATACCAACACGAAGTTAATAGTCCTTCTAGGCAAATTGTCCCTTTGGGCTAGAAAACAAGAAGTTAATTGCTTCTAGAAAGAGGCATAATCAATATTACGCGATTAAAAAAGGTGTGTCCAAGACAAGTAAACAACGTCTCAGTTTATGCAGCGTTTTGTAGGATTTAGCTGCATAAGCTCCCACTTACAATATTGAAAGTGTTTCTATAAAACATGATTTTTATTTTGAGAAACTTTGTAATTAGAATTACAAGTACAGGATTAAAATTTAAGGAGATACAGCCTACAGCCAACGTTTTCGAACACTATTCTCCGCTTGAGAAAAAAATTCTGATTTTACCAATACACAATTATTAGGGTTGGTGGATTTGTTCATAGGCTTAGTAAGGTATCATATTATGAAAAATGCAATGTCAGACTTCTTTTTTTGGCAGCGAGTAAGTTTTCCGTCAGAACAATTTAAAAGCTCATTTGTCGTAACTGAGTCACGTGAAATCATCTAAAGGTATGAAGTTTATTTTATTAGACAATCATACATGTAATAAGATAAAAATGCAATAATCTTTGCGCAATATATACGCAAGACTTAACCCTTGCGCAATTGCTATTCTTAGATAACTATGCTATCAACACAAATACTTACGTGTTATCGCGGCGGCTCGAAAAATATACAAGTCAACTCGAAAAACATCTTTGCCACTGAGTTATGTAAGTATAACGTGTTAATATCTGGAATATACTTTATTTACAAATAACATTCCCATACTTTTACGTACCCAGTACATATTATGGCTTAGTGTGGGTATGAAAATTTAAAATAGGTATATGATGGCACTGTAAAGAGTTCGAATCAAAAAATATGTATATCCATAAAGATATATAAAAATTAACGAATATACATTTGTAATCTAAATTTTGCTTATTATGGCAATGCAATCAATATAAATTTAAAACGACTATCTGTGGAATCCGTAAAGGCTTTTGTCTTGGTATCTAAGTTGGTCTTGGCAGTTCATTATTTAGTTTTAAAATAAAGGATAGAATCTCGGAACATTCAAAAAAAGGTAACAAAAAATGTAGTTTTTTTTAAAATCTCTATATGAATTATTCTTTAAAATTTTTTAATTCTCTTGGATTTTAACAACCCCACTGCCACAAAATCTTCTCGTGATTACTTTATAGGGATCAAATGGGACGACAGGTGGTGTTGAACGTAATTGCAGAATACAATAACATTCTTGGACCAGACGAGCAGTTTATTAACAGTCATTATTCTGATAGAAGATCCTAAACTCTGAGAATCCCAGTTTCATTACACTAAGAAGATCTCAGCTTCGTTACACTAAGCTTTCAGTATGCAAATAGTTGTACTTATCCACGGGGTATCCATATAAATACCTATAGTTTTTTTTTTTATCTAAAAGCAAGTTGACTAATAAATAATGCAAAACTATTGAAGAAATTTCCTGTCAGAGAATTTTTTCAAAATTTACAAAGCCCAAAAAAACCCAAAAGGTGTATTTAAATTTGACTAAAAGGCTTTCATAAAGAACAGCAATGTTTAAAGCATTGATCAGAGAAAGATTTTACGCCCTTCTAGGTATTTTGAATAAGCAGCCAGTAAAAGTAGAAGCAGAAATATTGGAACCCATTTCAATACCACTCCGTTACCAATATTCGGAACCAATAATTATTCTTCCGGGTTATGAAAATCTGTTTTATGAAGGGGATTGAAACTTCAATCTTCCCCCTCCCCCCCCCGAAAATAAAACTAGAATAAAACTGAAAAAAAATCAATGGATTCAATATCATTTCTTTAAAATTTCCTTAACCCCCTTCAATAAAACTAGAATAAAGCTAAAAAAATCAATGAATTCAATATCAATTCTTTAACTAATTGATTACTAGAATGTGTACGATGCATGCAAACCAACAAACCTGAATATATATGAGATTTTAGAAAAGTATATACGGAATTTTACGTTAATTAACCAGTTATTTATAATTTCAGCCTTTACTATATTACTTTTTCAGCCTTAAGCATTTCACCAGATTTCAAATGAATAGCCAGTATTTAAACTAAGGCTTTTTTTTTTTTTTCTTTTTTTTTTTTTGTGTGTGTGTGTGTGTGTTTTAAGCGTGCTTCTGGCATTGCGTGCGCGCTACATTGTCAGTTTTCTGCCAGTTCTGGTAGTTGTAATTATTCGACTTTGCGTTCTTTCGCTGCTGACGCTTCAATGCTGATGCTCCGGTAGGGTTAGTGAGACAGCTTCTATTAGTCTTTAATTGTGTAATCCTGGACTACTGTTCAACATTTGATTGAGTGCCTTTATGTTTTAAACTCTGTTTAAATAATAAAAAAAGGTTATTTTTAACATTCTCAGGACTTTGTTCTCAGATATAGCGATAATTCGTTTCACGTCTATTAGGGTTATTCGATTGAAACAACGTTTCCAGATCAAGTGTAATCCTACAAGTAATATACGTAAGTACTCCATTGTTGTCCAGATCAGTATTTCCAGATCAGATTTAAAAAATATTTTAATTATTCACAAAATTAGGAATTCTGAAGAAGTGGTTTAAAATATTTGAATATTTCGAAATAATTTAGAACAAATTTAGAATAAAAATGAAGTTATAATATTTAAAGTAAACTTACAATTTTTACTTGTCACTTTGCTTTTACTTTTTCTTTATCGCAACCTTAGGCAGAAGAATCAAATTAATAGAGAGTAAGATTATTAAGAGGAAAAAAATTCCGAAAGGATTCAAATTTTAATGGTCGTCCAAAAAGATCCTTTTAAATAGTAATATAGTATATCAGTAGAGATAATCAATTGAGATGGCCCAAGTGAAATATCGAAAAATTTTTCTAGGCTACTAAATGAATATATTATATTTAGAATAACATTCGAATGCTATAAAACTTCAATATGTTTTAAAAATATATATACATAATATAATTCTATAACAATATTTAATATTTTAATTAGATACATCAGGAATTAAATGCAATTTAAATTAACAGATAAATAAAATACAATCAAAAAAGGGGTTTTATACAGTAAGCTTTTATTTAAAATAGATATAATAATTAATGCACTGAAAGGAGAAAAATAATTTATCATATAATTTAATGGGAACAAGAGATTAAATAATTCGATTTACAGAATTCATCTACAATTTTATATCGTGAATAATAAAAGCGTGGGGAGACCAAATTCAAACGATAATGGCTTATTTGACAATGCAATTAAGTTAACAGAAAATTTTAAACGAGAATGGATTATACATACATTGCGCTATAAAATTGTAAATGAATTCTGTAAATAGAATTACTTAATCTATTATTTCCATCAAACTACGTGATAAATTATTTTTTATCCTTTTAGTGTATTAATTACCATTATCATTATAAGGGCACAGCGCCGATCCTCCTAGCCGGCACAAGCCGGCCGTATGATAAAAAAATGAGACTGGCCAGAAGAAAAAACAATTATAAGAAAAAACATATAATGTCCAAACTCCTTGTCTCAATGCCGAATTCCAGTTCTATCTTTGTTCGTATTTTAAAGTCTTCATTATTGTCTCTGCAGAAGCTTTCTAATTTGAATAGTTCTTTTTAAAATCTTCCTTAAAATTGTTGGGTTCCAACCTTTTCTCTTATAGCTTATGTTGTAATTTTAAAAGTGATTCAAAAAGAAAAGGAACTCATTTCTTCGTTATACTTGGAATTTCGTATGCAGTTAATGCAATCTAGCAAAGAGATTTAATGAGGGTATGCCTTTTTGTGCCGTACAGAAATTGTTGCGCCACTATCCAGCAGCCAAATTTTGTCACATTCATCGTTTTTTCCACACAGACGTTTGTAGAGACATTAGGATATTTTTGGAAGCAGGCAAGATGAAAAATAAGGAAACGCCTTCGCCGGGAATCGAACCACGGACTTCTGAAATACCCCTCAGTTAGTTCGGGAATATTCAACTGCTCCATTTTTGACTTTCACTAAGACATTTTCGATTTGCACTTAAAATTAAATAATGTATGTATGTATGTGTACTCCTCACCTTAAAGAAAAAAGCACCTACAGCTACCGAATTTTTAACGGCCATACCCCTACACTCGAACATTCGAAGCCCGAATTTTGAGTTTCGAATTTATTAACTCAAAAGGGACGTTAGTACCGAATGGGATATTAGTCTCCAAACGGCATTTTTCGTATAAACACTTAAATGCGTTGTGTCACCTTTCATTTTGTTGGCACCAAATATTATATTTAAAGAAATTAAATAACGAAAAATTTGTATGAATGTATGTATGTTTCTCGCATTTTGAAAAGACAGCGGTTCCTTTTAGTCATCAAATTTTGAATAACGTAGTCACGGAGATCTGGGAGCCTGAATTTTGAATTTCGAATTTGTTTTGTTACCTTATAAGGTATTTCTTCCGCCTTCTTCGCATACCTTCGTGGTGTGGTGGTCTGCACGCTCAACGCGTAATTGAGAGGTCCGTGGTTCGATTCCCGACGAAGGCGTTGCGAATTTATTATTTCTGCTGCTTCCAAATAACTTAATGTCTCTACAACCTATTTCATATTTTTAAAATTTTGTAACGGATTTTTGATTAACAAACTCCACGATTTCAAAGCGAGCAGTGACAACATTGTACGGAAATAAAACATTTTTATCTTCAGGAAGCCAGACTGTCTGTCGGAATTTCTGAAGGCATTCTGCTTTTAAATGTTTTCTGATTTTGCTTTGAATCGAAATTTATGTGGCGTAAGCGTTTATGAACGTGATATTTAATAAATAAAGCAAACGCACAAAACGTTAATAATAATAATAATAATAATAATAATAATAATAAAAACATTTTGTATAGCCACTTTAGTTAGAGAACTGAACATTAATATGTTTATCTGTACTTAGTAGGGTACCCTTTATTTTTGATTACAGCTTCATATCGACGTTTCATTGAGCTGACAAGAGTTTTAAGCTCTTCTTTCGATATTACATGATGCCAGGAAACAATTATAGCCTCAATTAGTTCCCTTTTATTCGATGGGCGCCTCATTCGGACAAGAGTTTTCAAACGGTGCCACAAATTTTCGATAGGATTGAGGTCAGGACTGTTTCCTGGCCATGACAACAATTTAATGCTCTTTGTATGAAACCACTCTTTCGATATTTTGGCAGTGTGGCAAGGAGCAGAATCCTGCTGAAAAATAAACGAAGCATTGTTGGGAAAGAGATCTCTGATGGAAGGTAGAAGTTTTGGTTCTAGAATGGTGTCAATGTATTTTCTGGCATTCAATCCCATCGCCTTCATGTCCCATCGATAACATGAAGGCGACCAATACCATCTGCTGACATGCATGACCAAATCATAAAACTAACTGGGTTCTTCACAGTTGCTTGAATGCAGTCAGGATGTAGCTCTCTCCTATTCTACGTCTTACATATTTTCGCCCATCGCTACCGAATAACGATATCTTAGTTTCATCACTCCATATAACTTGTGACCACTGATCATCTGTCCAATTAATGTGTTCCTTTGCCCACTGTAGTCTTTTTTTTCGTTGCTGAAAATTAAGATAAGGCTTTTTTTCGTGGAATTCTACCTCACAGTCCAACATCTGTTAATCTTCTCCTAATTGTTCTTGAACTGACAGAAACACCAGCATCATTCAGATCACTTCTGATGGCCACTGATGACATTTTTCTATCTTGGAGACATAGTCTTTTTAATCTTCTGTCATCAATAGATGTGGTGCACCTTTTCGGCCTTTTTCTTCTTTGTTCTTTATTGAATTTGTCTCCTGCTATCGTAAACAAAACTTTCGGACTCCAGATGTAGTCACTGAACCACCCACCTGTCTTTCAATTTCAGCATAGGAAAGACCACTTTCTCGTAACAGAATAATATTACATCTCTTTCTAGGTGTCCAATCGACTCTTTTATTTGATGTCATTGCTTCTTGACTAAATATTAAAAAATTTTTACAAAAATTCCTACTTGTAATTGCAGTGTATAAGAAACAGGTCCTCATTCTACAGAACAAAGCAGAATAATGAATTGTTTCAAGTGTAAACATGATGTCAGCTTCTACTGGCAGTTACTAACATTTGATTAGTTCTCAGAACAAGAACAGTGATTGGCCAGGAAAGCTAGACATTACAAACCACTTCATAACTGTGTTTTTTATTTATATTAAAGGGCATATAACTTTTTTTGTATTGCAAATAATTGAATTTTGTGTTTTGTATTGAATTCAGTAATAAATTCTCTTTAAAATGATGTATACAAGTTTGCATTTTTCGAAACGTAACATTTTCTATAAGCATGCAAAGTTCAAAAACATAAAAATTTCCAAAAGTGTCCACAATTTTGGCCACCACTGTATATATATACTAGAAAGCCCGGATGTCATACGAAATGACCGCTGTTTTAGATATTATAAATTATAATGAAAATCATTTCTGCAAAGGTGTCTGCTAATTCAAACTGAATTACCCAGGGCAGGCGGCGAGGACACCCCTTTGCTTACTACTCCACGGGGTTTCCCCCTTCTACTTCCTTAATTGCTTAGAGTGTCATGTAGGAAATCACTAGCGGTACATTTCTTAAGTGCAACCACTATCTCGATAAACAAAGGTGATTTAAATAATAAAGTGTTAATTCACATATCAAAGTTCTCTTTGTACACAACATTTCTTGTGTAGATCTTTCCATCATTTTTAAAGTCGCCTTGCAGAGGACCATCCATTATTTTTAATTTTACGTCCATTCTTTCGCGAACTCTTGACGAACTAATGACCGATTAGCTTAGGAGCGAAGGAAGCCATCCGATGGGAACTCACATATTTTCCTGACAGAATCCAATAGAATGTGTGTAGGATGCTGACTTGCATCACTTCATCCTCTACCTGGCACTCTCCACAAGCTTCATGGGGGTATTTGTTGAAAATACACGTTGTTAGCGCAGGAACTCCTGAACTATTTAAATAATAACACAGTATAGAAAATTGTTATAAAGCTCGAATTTCGGTCAGGGGTGACCGCGTACTTTATTAATGTTATCTACGTAACATCAATTTACTTGTGCTCCCTTTTCTCCACTTCCACTTTACTAGTGCTCGATTTATTAATGTTTTCTACATAATATTAATTAATTTGCTACTAATTTTGGCAGTTTTAACTCAGTTTAAAAAATTTATTCCATAATATTTTGGTAATGTTATCCGAATTGTTGATCACAGTAAATGACGTATTTTCTGTATGTTTTTATGTGCAAACAGGAGGAGACTTCAGCAATTCGAAAACAATATCCGAATGATCACATTAACGATGTTCACATTAAGGTGTATGTTATCTAGGTTGTCGAAGTAAGTGAGGCACCAGAAACTTCACCATGGATTTCACAGGCAACCCCCACACCCTAACCATTTTCAGAATTAACCCTGCCATGGAGCCATTAGTACATTGCTGAGTTTCAACGCAAGAGCTTATGGGCTATTATTCAGAATGATTCTCCTTTACTCTGGTAGAGCTATCCCTCTGGGAGTCGGAGAACACTTAATTTTTGAATTTTTGACTTTTCATTAGCGCATCAGTGTTGCTCGCATTATTTTCGATGTGCAGTCACATCTGAATTCCATCAAGCGCTGCATTATTTGCCATACGCATAATATTGTTTGACACATTGATATTTTTCAGCTTGGTCACGCTTCATACAGTTAAACTTAATTCTGTTTCAGACAATTTTTTTATCGCATATCCTCATTGAATGCATTTCTTTTGTTATATGTACATTTGGATGTGATGACATGATACGTTATTGTTGTGCATGAATTTTTTTATTGTTCGTATTATTTGAGACTTATATACTTCACTGATCCATCTGAACTTGCATTAATTTCTTTAACTCAGGAGTTCCATATTTCTAATACACAGTTGGGTATTTGCTATGCGATGTGTTCCGTCTACTATACATTACTTACATTATAGCTGTTTTACGTGCATTAAGAGGGGTGACAAATTCAAGGACTTTTTGAATTCGGGAAATTCAGGTATTACCCCGATCGATAAAAGCTCTGAATACGCTTCTGGTGAACACGTACACATACTTTCTAAGAATTATGTATTAAAGAGTATTTCCTAAATTATCCTTTAATTTTGCCCATCGGTATAAATTTATAAAAAGGGATACATTGGAAAGAAAGAAAAAAAACTTTTCGGGCAACCTTGACCTGGGCTTATTAAAGTAGAATGCGGATCCATACTAAAATTGATATGATGTGTTTACATCTCAAGGGAAATATATAAATTGATACAATGTTATGTTTATAATACTATCTAAAGAAAAACTACAAATTTTCGTTTTTATTTTCCCTCTCCAAGCTTCGGTTAAGTCGAATAACTGATAGCACTTCCTTCCTTTACCAGAAGAGGAAGTTCAAAATAATATAAATTTTTATATCGATACATGAGCACGTGCTACCTGAAACTAGAAATTCGAAGGCTAAAAGTCGAGAGGTAGCAAAGTGTGATCGCGGTATTTTGTATTTTGTGTAAGAGCCATCTTATCACCCATGGAAGAGTGCACTTGAGTAGTGGGTGATGTAAAGGCCGACAGACCAAGCCGAATTGTTGACAAAAAGCCGATAACTTGCCAAGTTCAGATTTCTATTCTTGGATCAGTGTTTAAACTGAATAATCTATTGCAATATCTATACTCCTCAAACAGCAGTCTTCTTGACTGTATCTACTCTTTTCTTCTTCTTGGATGGGAAAATTTAAAAATATTATATTAACTTTTAAATAAAATTTTGCAATAGTCTTTCCTTTGTTTTCATAGGTAACCGTTGAAAATTATTTTTTAAATCAGAGTGAACAAAAATAAATAAATAACAGACAATGCAATTAATTCTATTATTTTCGTCAAACTTTTATAAAGTCATCAGCCTCAAAAAATGCATAATATCATATTAAATATCAGAAGACGTATATTAAATACCAGATATTATTTAACTAAGTGTAACGAAATAAATCTATCATTGCAAGTAGAGGCGGGAAACGGGGAGGCTAGGTTAGGTTAGGTTATTTAATTACAGTAAAGCCTCGAGGGCTATCTGCCGAAGGGGAGGGATGCCTTCGTGGAGGACTTTCTAAGGAAAACTGGCTCGTATACACGTTGCACATGGGGAAAACCACGAAAACACCCATGCAGCTAGCCCGTTCGCGGGATTCAAACCTCGGACCGAACTACCAGGGTTCAGCGACTTTACCGCTCGTCCGCTAGTGGGCATAATAAACGGGGAGGCAAGCGAGACACTTGGAACAAACAAACATAACAGAAGGATTATTTCTTTCTTTATGGAAAGTGAGAGAAAATGTTATATTGTAAGGTATTTCTCCCGTCTTCTTAACATGCCTTCGTGGTGTAGTGGTCAGCACACTCGGCGCGTATTCGAGATGTCCGTGGTTCGAGTTTCGGTGAGGGCATTGCTTAATTTTCACAGCTCTCCCGCTTCGAAATAACCCAATGTCTCTAAAATAGCGCCCGAACTAAAAAAGGCGGTGGATGATAATTCTCCACTACTATAACTTTCGTATCAGATCTAGTACTTTTTAAATGTTTTTCGAGATTGTTCAGTACATGAACATATACAATTTGTGATATTTTCAGGGCAAATTCACACTCACGTGGTCCCGAGTCGAGGCGAAAAGCTGTAGCCAACCAGAAATGAGTTCAGAGGCGGTATATTCTGATGGCCGGCACTGACCTAACTTTCTACGAGTCAGTTTTAGATATCCAGCCATTTTCGGTACAGTTTTTAAACGAATATGCTTTCAAAAACCTTCTCGAGGAAAATATGAGATCAAATAGAATAATTTCAATTAAAAAAATTCAGACGATAATTAAAAATGTGTAAGCTAACAGAGTAATTAAATAAATTATTTCAAAGAAAATCCTCAAGTTTATTGAGACTAATAAAACCATAAATGAGGCAATGATTATCTCATTCAACCTTAAATGAGATATAGTTGATAAATTCTACACAACAACAGTCTAAAATATTACATTTTTGCGAGAAACGTAATGATAGATTTCGAAATTTACTTAAAATCTACACCAATTTAAGGATCTTTTTTAAAACCTAAGTTTAGTAAGTGCTTACTTTTAAACAACTATTATTTGTATGGAAAAGAAGCTTGCAAGTATGTGACATTTAAATGAAAGCAAAATTCGGCTCTAGAGTGATGCTGATTTCATGGCATACTTCAGTGCATTTTAATGCATGGCTCCATGTTTGTTTTCTTGAAAACGCATGACAATTTTTAATGCAAATTTTATAAAAACCAAGCCAATGGTTTATTCTGGATCATAATTTTCGTTAGTTTAAAGAATATTTCCATGCACACTGTCAAATTTATTAACAGTGGAATTTAATTTTCAAAACAGAAAAAGAAATGTTATATAAAATGTAGCTACTTTTAAAAGTTTAGACAGAAGTGGCTTTATAAAATAAAATTTTGAATAATTAATCTTTATAATATACGAATGATTAACTGAAGTAATTACATTTAAGGGTAAAAATATGTACATAAGGCTAAAAATATGTTTTAGTAAATTTCTTTAATAAATTTCCTTCCTTATTTATAATAAACTATTTGTTTTTCTCAAGTGTGATATCTGGTAACCATATAAATATTGCACACACACACATTATAAAAAAATTAATATTTAATTTTATTCATTAAACCAATTATAAAAGTACATATATCATATATCATACAAAAATATTTAAGCAGTAACCTCTGCCAAGAAAAACTTCCTCTCAGAAATAGCATGCAAATAAGAATTTTTAATTATCAATCAAAAAGGTTCATAAATAAAATATATAAAATACATACAAAGAATTTTCTGGGATATCTTTTTTGTATCTATCTTTTTCTGGGATAATCTGCCAAAAATTAGTGCTGTGGATAAATGGTCCAACGAGGGTTAGTAATTCGTTGAATCATGAGGAGTCATGCGAAAATAATTGAAAAAACTTTCGATGTCATTTAAGCGCATCTCCTCAATTAAATTATTTGTATCTCTTTGCAGTCTTCTCACAAATATTAGTCTAATCTACCAATATTTTCTACCACGAGCCCGCTTTTAGCGCCATCGAGTCAGTGTGAACGCAGCTTTATAATTTTATAAACAAGTTAATACTTTCCGAATAATAATTACAGTAAAAAATAGTAATCACATAAGAATTAGATACATAAATAGGAACATAAGACATGTTAACATAATATTTTTTATCCATATTCTTATAAGTTACGTTATGTGGCCAGAAGCATATTTCTCTTTTCTTCTTTCTTTCTCACTATTCTTTAACCTTTCTCTCTCCCCGGGTTTCATACTCATTTCATATTAAACTGGTTATTTCTGAAGGAAATTCATTCCCCTTTGGTATAAAAAATCTTAATTAATAAATTATAAAATATTAATACAAATTACTAAATATTTAAATATGATTATAACAAATTTTTATTGAAGCGCAATGTAATTCATATCATATTATGTGAAAATATATTCCAGTTATTTAAATCTTAGAGCATAAAATAATGGCGATATATTGAAACAAACAGATGTTAAAAAAACTGAAATTTGAATAATGAGATATAATGGTTGCCTTAACAATTTCAAATCATTGTTCGCATTCCATTTCAGTGTCTGTTCTGTATAATGCATATGAAGTCAAGTGTTTTTATTAAGTTTGTAAATGAAAACTTGTTTTTTAATAAAAGTATTCAGCAAACATATTACTTTTAGATTTTCTTCTTAAACCGAGTAAGTGTCGAGGCAGACTTTCTAAATTTCAGGGGGAAAACTAATGCATCAATTCGTAAAATATAGTCCATTAGAGTTATTTCAATGGACAATATTTAAATGACGGCCAGCAAGAAACTACTACTTTTGACACAAGACACAAATAAATTAAATAAAAGAGAAAATGCTTTAAATTATGATTCAAATTCAGATTCATGTATGTTAAAAACCTTCTAAAAAGAATAAAAAAAAAAGAAAAAAATATGCGAGCAAAAATTCAAAGAAAATGGTTGATGAATTCTAATCCTAATGATAATAATTCACCTAAATTCTAGATCCGTTCAGCTAAATGTACAAGATATACTGCGTATTATTAACTTTATATAAATATTAATGATAGGGAAAGTCTAATGATTTTCATGGAAATATTCCAAAATACAAGAGAAATGTAGAGTCTAAAAAACGCACCAGTAATACCAGTAATACATATATATATATATATATTATACTCTGAGAAAATACTCTGTGGACTCTAAATGCAACTAATTAACTAATTTTCTCATAAAAATGCTTGAGCTGAATGTGTTTCAATGTAATTAAAGTTATTAATTTTGAAAATATTTTTTCTTTAATTACTTATGAGTCGATTGATATAATGGCAAATAAATTTTCAGTATTCGTGATTCAAGGCTGTGATGATTTCATAAAATCGGTAGAGGATTCGTTTTTAATTGTCATTGATGTTAGGAATGTAACAAGCACGGTTTAATTTAAAATTGTTACAGAATTACTCAACAGCTGAACAGACCGAAGGTATCTCTTGCAAATAGATTTTATACTGATAATTTTTCTGTTATAGTGAGATTTGGCTTATATCATTAAATAATTGTTTTCATATATTTATATAGATGCCTGTATCATAGCTTTAATTTATGTGCAGTTGAAACATGTGACAGATTAACAAATTCATTAGAATAGTATGGAGATGTTTAAAATTTCCCTAAGGGTATGCGTTCGATTCCTGCGTATAGCGTAGAGAGCCGTAGACCCTTCAAATTCGAAGTTAAGAATTAAAATTATTTCCCGAGGCATTTTTATGATAGTGAGCACATCCACCTGGCTAGCGGAAGACTCATGTTTAATTCCAAGCGAAGAAGTACAATTTTTCTGTTCAGCTTTAAAAAAAAAAAAAAAAAAAAAAAAAAAAAAAAAAAAAAAAAAAAAAAAAAGAGAGAAAAGACTGAAAGCGTTTAGATTTTAACTGTCACCGAAAAGGACTCTTAAAATTTTAAAAGTTTATTAGGGTTTATGAGCAGAGGTTATCGATAGATAGGCCCACGTGAAATGGTGGAACAGCATGAATATGTATTTATACTAACATGGGGGTACGTTATATATGTCTTCTGAAAATCGCAGTTAACGTAGTTCTATAAAAATATTTAATCTTTCGAGTGAGATATATCATCAGTTAAGTGCCTTTTAATTAAAATCAATCAGATTGAAAAGTAAAACATAATATTCTTAATAACTGTAACTTCTTTTAAATAGCATAGTTTGGTAATCCATAAAAGGCAGATTAAATCCGAAAGATAAACAGCATAGATTTCGCTGGAATGGCAACAGACTCGAATAAAAAGTGAGACAACGCAAAATGGTGTTGAAAAGAAGTTTTACTACATGTATGTCCAGAAAGTCATTATAAAGTTTTCATTACGAATAAAAATGTGCGCTGGTAGATTGATTAAGACCACTGAATACTGCTAGTTTGACACGGGTTCGAGCAGGCAGCATGGATGGTTATTTAATGTGAATATATTTAATATGAATACAAATCAGTTTACGTTGGAAAGTCCTCCAGAAAGGCAATCCTTACCTTCAGCATATAGCCCTATAATCGAAGTGAAGGACACATTGCTTTTATATTTAATAAAATTACAGTATAAAAAATATGCCTTTGGGCTATGACTAAAAATCTATTTTGAGCAAGCTTAATTAAATCGATTGTGCAAAAAGTGATTTAATATGGCAAATAAAGCTAATATTAAGCAATATTTTATTACTCAGACTCATTTACACGACTGAAATTTTAATTAGATAAGTAGGAATCTGATTAGAGTTAAATCAGTTTTTTGCACAAGAAAAGTAAACTTTTAGCAGTTTTTCATTTCCTTTTCTTTTTATATTAGGTATTAAGTTCTAATCATTTTTTCCATTTTTTTATTGATGCCTCTCTGATATAGTTCGAGTTGTTACTTCAAGAGAAATTTAACGTTAGATTTATGTTAAATAACTTGTCTATATTATGTTGAGCCTGCCTTTCTCTCTCACAAAAATAACTACAAGATAATATTGATCTGGTTGAACGGGTGGCTCGTTAAACCTTGAAAAGGAATTTTAAATAAAGGCTTTAAAAAGGAGCAAGATATTCAGGTGCCAATTTAAAACTTGAAGATATTCATACTACTATGAAAAAATGCGATCTATCAAAAATTCTAAATGATTTTCTAATAACAAAAAATATCTAGCAAGACGTGTAAGTGCATTTAGATATCAAAGTATCTGTATCTTGATTTAGCTTGCGTATCCTTCTAATCATATACAAACTAAATCTAGTCAAATTATTTTTTAAAAATTTGAAATAAACAACTTTGGCTTGTTTATTGTTTTCAAATTTGCAGATTCTTTGTCCTGGCAAAGTAGAGAATATTGCTATTTTGAAAGAAATATCTGTCGCAAGCTATTTGAATCGCAAGCTATCTTGCTATTTGAAAGAAATATCTGTCATTAGTCAGCGGGCCGAGGAATTCATGCGCAGTTATGACTTGAATAATTAGTCTTTAATAAATAAATGCGCATGTCCCTAAGGAGCTCTGATTTGGGAAGACATAGTGAATAGCAATATTTGTATGATATGTGAGTTTTCTATATTGAACAGCTCAATTTTAATATAAGCTTTTATGCTCTATATTTTTAATTTCTAGAACTTAATTCTTATAACGGTTTGCAAAAGGAATTTACAACTGCAATTTTTCTTATTATTTTTATACAATATTTTTGGAGTTTTTAAAGCTTTAACTGTAAACTTTCTAAGATCAAACTGTAATTCAAAATTACCAGATTGCAATTTTTTTCAAACAATGACGATCATTTACTTGCGCATACGTATTATATATAAACGAAACAGGAATTATGAAAATTTCGCTATATAAGAATAGAATTTGCTAAAATAAAATTTAGCAGATAAAAATATAGATTTTCCGCCTTTTCTCCTTTAATAAAATTAACGTACGCTGTTATTATTATTTACATGTTCCGCCTTAAGGCACCACACGAAGGAAGGGATGCTATCGTGGAGAACTTTATAAGGGATTGTATTAACTTTATATTGGCTTGTATTAACACGTTACACATGAGGAAAGCCATGAAAACGCCCATGCAGCCAGCCCATTTGCGGCATTCAAACTTCCGACCGAGCTAACAGTATTCAGAGACATTACCGCTCGACCGCTGGTATGCCTTAATATTGTGATACTTCTTTGGCGAAATGAAGCAACTCCAATGATGGAACACAATAACTTTTATTTAACACTAAAAAAAATGGCGACATACAAACAAAAAGAGAAAACATATTCTAACATTTAAAAATAAATTACATTCTTCGTGCGAGAGTCGCACGAGGCACTCGAGTCTGCATTTCAATATTGCCAGTAATCTGTACATTATTTATTATTCAACTATTTCAAATGCACGAGAGATTAATAACGATATTAAAGCTGTTACAACCTCTCCCCCAACGGAGAGACTTTTTCCGAAGGGAAAAGTTCTGTAAAATTTGACAGTTTAAAGCTCGGTTTGCTCATTTGCTTAAAGAGAAAAGGTAACTTCTCTGATAAATTTCCAAACTTCAGGCCAAAATTTTTAAGTTTTAAACAAATATTTTTACACCACATTTAAATAGGAAGAAAAAAAAAATGGAGAACGTTCAAATACATCACTTGAGTATACATTAAATAAATAAATAAATAAATCCTGAACGTGGTTACATACACTAAGAGTTATTACATTACTTAATTCTACTCAGAACATCTACGTTCTTGTGCAAAGATCCTTTGCGATGAATGACCTTAAAATTATAAGGTTGTAATGAAAGTGCCCAGCTCATCAATCTAGAGTTACATTTGGCGTTGGATTGTAGCCAGACCAAAGGATTATGATCAGTTTGAATCAAGAATTCTTGCTGACCATCCAGATAAAAATGCAGTTTCTTGATAGCGTAGATGATAGCAGCGCATTCCTTTTCAGTAGTACAATAATTCTTTTCAAACTTAGTAAATATTTTGCTTATATACAAGATAGGATGTTCCCGTTGTTCATCATCTAATTGGCATAGTACTATACCCATGCCATTGTCTGAGGCATCGGTTTGTATAATAAACCTTTTATCAAAGTCGGGAGCATACAGAATTGGTTTCTTGCATAGCAACTCTTTTAAATTTTTAAAAGCTTTGTCACATATTTCAGACCATTGTATATTTCCTTTTTTTTGTTACCCCCTTCAAAGCGTCCGTGAGGGGTGAAGCAATTTCCGAAAATCTCGGTATGTACTGGCGATAATACCCTACCAGTCCTAAGAAAGCACGTACTTCTGTTTTAGTTTTAGGTGTAGGATACTCCTTTACAGCCAGGATCTTTACTTCATCCGGGGTTCGTTGTCCTTGTCCCACAACATGGCCTAGGTATCTCACTTAATCTTGTGCAAATTTACATTTTGATGGTTTTAGTCGTAAATTTGCTTTCTGTATTCTCTCTAGAACAGAAGTTAAGTTTTTAAGGTGCTCTTCCCAGTTTTCTGAGTAAATGGCAGTGTCATCCAGGTATGGTACAGCGAAACCTTCGCATCCAGCCAGGACTTTAGTCATAACTTTGCTAAAAAAATATGGGGCATTTTTTAATCCGAAGGGTAAACGTAGAGGCCTGAAACTTCCAAAACTAGTTACAAATGTTGCATATCTTTGGGCTCTTTCTGTTAACGGAATTTGCCAGTAGCCTCTAGATAAATCTAATAGGGTAATATATTTTGCTTTTGCTACAGTTTCGATACGTTCTTCAATATTAGGAAAAGGACAGTATTCAGTTTTAGTAACAGCATTGAGTTTACGATAATCAATACAAGGCCGAGGATCCTTTGATGAAGATTCTATCAAAATCATGGGAGATGTATAGTCCGATTATCCCGGCTATATAATTTTAAGATCGAGCATTTTCTGTATTTCCCTTTTGAGAATTTCAGTCTGTCGGGGTGACAGTCTGTATGGCTTTATTTGTATTGGTTCGTTATTTAATAGCTCAATATCGTGACAAACTAAGTTTGTTAGTCCAGGATTATTTGAAAAACAACCAGAATATTTCCATAAAATCTTTCGTAAATCTTCTATTTGCTCGGATTTCAACTTTTTTTCGAGTTCATTCTCCTCTATGATGTCCGAAAAATTTAATATACTTGGATTGGAAGGTAAACGAGGAATGTCCATTTCTAAGTCTCCTTCCACTTCAGTTATCATATTAATCATTTCTGGTCTTTTGTAATATGGTTTAAGCATGTTAATGTGATATACTTGATTTGGCTCATTTTGTTCCTCGAAACTTACAATATGTTGTAAGCTATGCTTACAATATTAAATGTAAATGTAGAAAATTGATCCCCAATTTTATTCAAATCAAATCTAATCAAAAACCTTCGAGTCGCGTTTCAAGAATTCTGTTAAATTGCCAACTTGCCTTACTTCGGTCCGTGATAAGGGATACACGTCAACAATTTTCCAAAATTGAACATGAACTCTATAAGCTTCATCTGGAACTCGCTAAAACATATCCAAAATTCACTGCCCTTGAACAAAAGTCTTGGTCTAGAACGGAGAATGCAGCTAACCGTCATAAAAACACCCTTGCAGTTAAATTCGAAAAACTTCTTTTACAGTCTTCCAGTCCAAGTAGTTCAAAAAATCTTCCCATTGTAAACATCAAGCCAATAGTTAATATTTCTAATGTTAGTCTTTCAGAAGAACAAGAGAGAATTCTAAAATATAATTTTAACTTCTCACAAACCTGTAAACCCTCGATTCCAAAGATTTTGGCTCCTATCGAAAAAGCTTTCAAGTTCAGTAAAGTTTCAGATTCACAGAAAGAAATGATTAGGCATCTTATCGCTCATAATGTGAAATTCAATAATAAACCTTTGAAACCAAATCTAACTGCGAGAGAAAGAGCTACAATGCGCGAGATTCATTCTAACCCGGATATTGTCATTTCAAAGGCCGACAAAGGTGGCCAGATAGTCGTCATGGATAAGAACACTTACATCGATGGTGTCACTAAACTCTTAAACGAAGGACCATATAATCCGATCCCTAAAGATCCTTCACCTTCGGACTTATCCAAAATAAAAACTGCGATCAAATCTTCGCAAATCATTTCAAGCAACTTAAAACATTCGCTTATCCCATCTGTTGGGAATTGTGCCAGATTATATGCTCTTCCCAAAATTCATAAAAGTGGTATTCCTTTCCGCCCTATTGTATCAAATTTAGGTACTGCCTCGTATCCATTAGCTAAATATTTAGTTTCTAGATTTTCCACTCTATTAGACAATAACATTTATACCATAAAAAATTCAATAGAGTTTGTAAAAAAGGTTAGAAACATTTCTCCTCGTAATTTACTCATGGTTTCTTTTGATGTAAAATCATTATTCACCAATGTCCCAGTGGAGGGTGCATTAAGATGTCTAGAAACCAGACTTCGCGAATTTCATTTCTCTTGCATCGAAATTGATGAGCTAATTTCTCTCACTCAACTCTGTTTGAAACAAACACATTTTGTTTTCCAAAATAAATATTACAAGCAAACTGAGGGATTAGCCATGGAAAGCCCCCTCAGTCCCATCCTGGCTGATATCTACATGCATTATTATGAATCAAAATTATTTGAAACTTTAAACTTCCCGGCATGGTTCCGCTACGTAGACGATACTTTTACCCTGTTTGAAGGTAATAAAGATGATTTAAATAGAGTTCTTTCAACAATGAATTCTATTGATCCTGCTATTCAGTTCACTTTTGAACTTGAGACTTGCAATTCTCTTCCGTTTCTCGACATTCTGGTCACACGTAACACATCCAACTTCAGTACTACAGTTTACCGTAAACCTTCATCGGTTTGCCTTCCACCACACTTTAAATCGTGTCATCCGACTAAACAAAAGTTAGCTTCATTTTATTCCTATGTTTTCCGTGCTCTTCAAGTTTGCTCCTCCAAACTAGCCCTTGATGAAGAACTAAATTATTTAAAAGCAATAGCTATTGACAGGGGCTTTTCACCCAACATTATTAATCAAGCAGTTAAAAAATTCTCATCTCAACACACTAAAAGCCACACTCTTATTTTAGGAGATTATAAAAATTCTGTTGTCATTCCCTTCTTTCCATCAATTAGCTATAAAGTTGCACATATTTTGCAGAAATTTAACTTTCGGGTTGTTTACTCTCCCATCAATAAAATTCCAACTTCTATACTCAAGGACCCCATTCCGGATATGAATTCCTGGGGTATTTATAGGATTCCTTGCCAGTGCGGTTTAATTTACATTGGCCAAACTAAGAGAGCCTTAAAATTTCGCGTCAAAGAACATGAGGCATATGTTAGAAAAAAGGAAACACAGAAGTCTTCTGTTGCTCAACATTGTTGGTCCGAAAATCACACTTTCAATTTTTCTGCTGCGAAAATTATTCAAAAAACATCTTCCATTGGAGAACTGGATTTTCTAGAGGCATTTCACATTCATAAAAATCTTTCTGTTCTAGTTAACGATCCTAATTCCAATCCAAATTTGCCTTCGGCTTTTAGAGAAATTATGTTTTAGTTCTGGTTTCGCCAACAGATGGCGCCACTTGCTTATTCTTGTCCATGCTTTCTTATCTTATCTAAACATTATTTCCTATCTTCTTCATTTGCGGTTTTGCAGCTGAAGATGATGGTTCGGTAAAACCATCGAAACTAGTCCTGTGAAAATTTTGTAAATTAACGCTGATTTTTGTTGTTTGACTTCTGAATTAGTATTTATTCGGCGTGTTATTGTGTCTTAATTACAATATGTTGGTTTCTGAAATTTTCTGGTTTATTTTTCCAGGTCCTTTCCACTGTACTTCTAGTCTATTTTGACGATTCGTTGATAAAACAATACAAGGCAACTAAATCTCCTCTAGCAAATTCTCTTTTCACTGTGTTTCGATCGTACCATGTTTTCCTCCGTTGTTGAGCTTCTTTCATGTTTTCCACGGCAAGTTCTTGGCATTTCTTCATTCGATTAATAAGTTCGAAAACGTAACTGACAACATTATTACTTTCTTCAATCGGTTCTAGCCACTGCTCATAAAGTAAAGTGACTGGCGTTCGTAGGTTTTTGCCATGAACTAATTCTGCTGGTGTAAAAGTGCTTTCGTGTGTGACTGTTCTGAGAGCAAAAAGAACTGATGGTAGATAATTCTCCCAATCCGAAGTCGCTCCTATACATACGACTCTTAACACCCTTTTTAACGTTCTATGGAATCGCTCAACGGGATTACTCTGCGGATGATACACAGATTTTCTTACATGTTTAATTCCGAAACGCTCCAAAAATTCCTCTGTCAAAGCACTGACGAAAGAGGTCCCTGATCTGTTTGGATCACTTTTGGGAAACCCATACGACTGAAAACCTGTAAGAAAGCATCAATCACAGATGGCGAAGAAATGTCTGTCACCGCAACAGCATCTGGATATTTGGACGACATACACAGAGCTGTAATAATATATTTTTTTCCAGTCTTTGAAATGGGTAGCGGACCAACAGCATCGACATTTATTTTAGTGAATATTTCGGAAATTACTGGTACTAATGTCATTGGAGCCTTCTTTTTGTCATTTCATTTTCCAGCGCGCTGACAAGCATCGCAGGTTCTTACAAAATCTTCAGTTTCTTTGTAACACCTCGTCCAATAAAAATATCTAGCAAGTCTGTCTTTGGTCTTTTTGACACCCAAATGACCAGAAGTTCCTTCGTGGCACATCTTTATAATTGACAACTTGAGTTTTTCAAGTATAACTACAAGCTGTCTTTCAAAGCCCATTTTATCAGTCGTTTTTTTAACTAAAAGCTCTTTTCTTGT
The DNA here is from genome assembly GCF_044657685.1 of Stegodyphus dumicola. Classification (NCBI taxonomy): domain Eukaryota; kingdom Metazoa; phylum Arthropoda; class Arachnida; order Araneae; family Eresidae; genus Stegodyphus; species Stegodyphus dumicola. The sequence goes on along the minus strand of NC_140769.1, from coordinate 185,811,942 downwards.
CAGACTATAGTTTTCATTTTTGCATGTACCTTCTTTAATTTCTTGGATGATTTTAGACAGTTCCTTATCAGCAAGCTGAAGTTTTGCAATTTCTTCTGAGTCAATTTTTACCAGTTTCATGAGAGTTTCATCTTCCGAATTTAGCTCCGGTAAATTATCTTCTTCTTCAAAAACATCTCTGGATGCTTTATTTTCTTCCTTCATCGGTTCCAAGAGCTTCTCTTCGGCTATTTCTCTTTTCCTTTGAGCTCTAGTAGAGACAGCATTAACCTGGTGAGGACAACTATCAGGCTCCTTTCCTTGTTTATTCAATAGTGCAAAAGTTCGATTGCCTAATAAATACCTTCCTTTGTCGAGTTCATTTCTAATAATGGCAGCCTTAGTTATTACTCGCCCAAGATCGCAGTTTAGTTCGATCTCAGCCAATGGTAAACAGGTTGGATTCAAGTCTAATGGCTGTTGCACCCACACATTTTCACCTGTCAGCATTTCCGGCGTGATGTATTTGCGACAAACTATATCAATACTAGCACCTGAATCCCTTAATATAGGAATTTTATGACCATTTACGTAACCCATACTAGTATAAGGTAATAGAAATTTATCCTCTGGTTTTGAACTAATTCTGTTAAGATTAGCAGGAGATTCAGTACTATTCTTAAGTTTTGGACATTGCGGTCTTAAATGTTGATAGGACCCACACTGATAGCATTGTGGCGTCTTTCGTTTTTCATATTTATCATCTGGACGTGGACTTCTAGGTCTATGAAACAAGCTTTGCGTATTAAATCCTGATGACAATTTTTTTTTCAGTTTTATTTTTATTATCTGAACTCAATTTACCTTGAGTTAGTGCATTGTATCTTTCTTTCTGCCTATCCACTACAGGCTTTTTTTGAAAGTTTCCGCAAACGTTTTCGTAGGCATCAAGTTTTTCAGCTAATTTTTTAGATGAAATCATCTCTACCCACTCATCAAAAAAATGATCTCGAATTTCAGGAGGAACTCGACGTTTAAGTTGGTCAAGCACCATCAAATCTAGCAACTAATCAAAAGTCTTAACTCCTAGACCAGTTACCCATTCCTTGCAATAATTTTCTATTTCATAATTGAAATCCACCCATGTGGATTCGGTACTTTTTTGATGTTTCATAAATTTCTGCCTAAACTTTTCCGGGCTTAGTTTAAACCGTCTTAACAATAAATTTTTCACGTGTTCATAGTCTTTAGCTTTATCGGAGGGTTCTCTAGCAATTAACTGGGTTACTTCGTAAGGAAGTAGTCCTAGTAAATGAGATACAAATTCTTCTTTATCAATTTTAGCCCATTCTGCTTGCCTTTCAAACAATAGCAAATATAGACTGATATCTCCTTTCCTGTCATCGAATTTCTGCATAAGGTGACGCAGCTCCGTTTTCGGCCGGATCTGTCCCGTATTTTGAGACTTTGTCTCTGCTTCAAGTCTTAATCTCTCTAATTCATACTGTTCGTTCCTTCTCCGCTCTTCTGCTTCTTCCTGTATCCTACGTTCTTCTCTTTCCTCCCTCTCTTTCCGTTCTTCTCTTTCCCTTTCCTCCCTCTCTTTCCGTTCTTCTCTTTCCCTTTCCTCTTTCTCTTTCCGTTCTTCTCTTCCCTCTCTCTCTTTTTCTCTTTTCTCCCCCTCTTTCCGTTCTTCTATTATTGTGTCTAAGACTCCTTTGACGAATACTTCATCATAATCACTACTTTCAACAATTTTCTGTTTAAAATCGACTATTTTCATATCTGCAGTCACATGAACTCCCAGTTCAGCCGCGAGATTTTGCAAATCTTCCTTACGAGCTCTTCCCAAGTAGGAAATTTTTTTATGTTTAAAATTAACGAACACTGTGTTCTTTATATTTCCTCAAAATAGCTCAATTCAATTACTTTAGTTAATTAATCCAGTTAGGAATCACGAAATTAAATGCACTTTGTTTAGTACGTATACCTCAAAAATGAAATATTTAAATTATATGAAGTTCATTCTCTGTACCATATTAATTGTGATTAAAATAAGAATAATAACATAGAGCAATATATATATCTACCGTCTGGACAACTAAAATGAATATTAAATATAATATCAAATACGGTAATAAAATAAGACAATTTATTATTAACAGGAAGTAATAATCTGGTATCACTAATATTGCGTTCAGTGATGAACTAATAACATAAAGCAATTCTATATAAACATTAAGTAATAATCTGGTATCACTAATATTATGTTCAGTGATGAACTAACAAAACAAAAATACGCACGATTATTCGATCTCGGTCAGTGCCTCCAAAATAATTAAGACTGTAATACTTCTTTGGCGAAATGAAGCAACTCCAATGATGGAACACAGCAATAACTTTTATTTAACACTAAAAAAAAATGGCGACATACAAACAAAAAGAGAAAACATATTTTAACATTTAAAAATAAATTACATTCTTCGTGCGAGAGTCGCACGAGGCACTCGAGTCTGCATTTCAATATTGCCAGTAATCTGTACATTATTTATTATTCAACTATTTCAAATGCACGAGAGATTAATAACGATATTAAAGCTGTTACAATATGCACTATTAATAGCGGAAAAAAATTAAAGCTTAACTGTTTAAATAAAATTTTAAGCCTCCAACCGGTATAGTGGTTAACGTCGCTGACTGCCGTGCCGAAGGGCTCTGGCTCGAATCCCGGAGAAGGCATAGATATTTGCAAATCTGTAGTGTCGGTGCGGCATGGCGGCACTCTAAATACATGTCGACCCGAAAGTCCTCTCGAGAGATTAGTTGTAGGGGAAGAGGGGTGGGAGATCCTCGGACCCGTTTCCCCGAGGTGCTCTCCATCAAAATTGTGGGCAGAACTGAGTTAAATAGCACTGCCACCTGAATGGTGCTCAAGGCTGTTGCCACCGACAGTCGTAATCTAGCACTCCTTGCGACGAGGAATTACGTCAGACAAGTGAGCATAAATAACAACAGTATGAAATTTTAAAATGAAAAAAACATATAGAAGCTTACAACTTATATGCTAGTAAAGAGCTTTATTTTTAGAAGTTGAGAATACTGCAGAGACAGAAAAATTATCTGGAATTCCGAAATGGATGTTAGTGTTGCAGTATAGTATGGCAGTTCTTCATGAACTTTTTAGCCTAGCAGTTGGCATGAACAAAAAGAGAATTATTGCGACGCAGTTGCGTATAATATCTCTGGAAAAGAATAAAATGTTCATTTACACACGAGGACTGTCCGCTTAAAGAATGACCTCGTTGAGGACTTTAAATTTAAAAATGCTTTAATTAAAAAGGTGGTGGGAAGAAAAGAAAATCGTAGATGAAAACAATGTAATATTAATACTTAGATATATAAATATTTATTAACAATTACTTAGCATTTATAAATTAATTAACACTAATAAATAAAAATTTCAAATGTTTTCGAGGCTTACACAAAACTGTCTCGTAATGCACATTTAGGCATTTACTACTATATGGCATTAAAATCGCCATTTATTAATTATAATAATGAGTCATATAAATGCTAATAAAAACGTGCTGCAATAAAAAATACCAAATTAGTGTTAATAAGTGAAAGTCATTACTATCACATGATCCGTTATTGACGCTGATAAATAACGTATTGTTTTAACTTGTAAGATAAAGATATAGCTTTTGTTTCATAAGTTAGCAAAAGTTTCTCTTTTTTTTTTCCATGATCAATATTTTTTTATTCTTAAAACAATACCTCGTGTTAGCTGTTTGAAACTAAATTTGAAAAAAGCTAAATTAGTTCTGAAAGACTGTCGTTTCCTTCGTCATTTAGAAAATACGAAGTTGCTACTCAAAAAGAATTAAAACTAACAATCTTTGAGGTAGATATAACGTACTTTTATTCTCTATTAAACATCCAGAAAGGTTTAAACTTGCATAAAAATTATATGTGAAATAAATGCGAAGAAGATCGGATTAAATATCATTTAATCACACACTTCGCAGTATTCCGCTTGTCGTAATCGGAAGAAGATAACTACCTCGATGATGTCATCTACACTGAGAGCAAATTAAACATACTAATCTCAATTTCGTAGGTAAAGGACCACTTGGAAGCTGTAATCTGTGGAGGCAAATGTTTTCACAAGGAGGCCGCATTCAGATAAACTTTCACAATACTCTGTGATCATCTTGTAAAAAGTACTCGAATCACATGTTTCTCGGAGATTCTCATTCCTTCCAAGTAAATAAAATGAGTTCAGAATACCAGACTTGTTATTGATAACTTTCCATAATAATGTTTAGACTTAAAAAACAACGCATTAAAATATTCTTCTGTTCAAATTGATTTATAAAATTAAGCATTTCTTCCCCAAAAGTGCTTACATAACATGTAACTGATTAAAAATCTGAACCATTCGAATATTGGAAAAATCAGAAAATCAGAATAATGAGGATTCCCCGCCACACACACTCGATTTGTCGAATACGTGTTCACTGTAATACAAAAGAGGAAATATTATTTTGCGGTTTTTCGTATACGAAATAGTTATGCAATTAAAAAATATTAATTAACACTCATAAATAAATATTCTTAATTAGATACTCATTATAATTAAGTATTTTTATTTCCATAGACCTCTAGGTATCCGGACTAATATTTAGAATTCCAGTTAAATTTATAGTTCTTTTCACGCCGAGCAAAACAAACTTATTTACATGCTCAACTTAATTGAAATAGAATCAGAAGTAATCTTATCTTATTATTTACTTGTTTTATTTCATTTATTTTGTAATAATCGGACTAAATTTGTGGTCTTTGCAAGCTAGAATACTTAAGAACTGTGTAGTGAACAAATCGCAAAGTTCCCAATAAATCCAAAGAAGGGTTAAATATACCCTTTATTCTAACTAAGATACTTAATAGATGTTCCCTCTTGCACTTACAGTAAGCTTGTACTTGGGCTTCATCTTAAGCTAGAAAATAAGAAACTAATCTAATGCTAAATAAACTAAAACCAGCCGAAGCTGCACAGCAATAACTAACAGAGTTGGCCCTCATTAAACATCACCTGGCGAATACTAACAGACACGTAACAAAAGCAACGAAGCGTAGAAGCGTAGTTTTCTGTAAATATTTTTTTTAATACCAGCTCCATTACAACATCACTCCTGGTGACGTTTGAATCCAAAATCTTTAATTCAAGAAGCCAACGTTTTATCCACTAGGCAACAAAAGCAACCTTAAACTAATGTAGATATATTTTTAAAAAAAATTCAAAATCTGGGATTTCGAAATCCATCACTATTTTCTCGCAACAATCTATTGCTTTAGATTATTCTGTAAAAATTATGAATCATAGATCATTGGACGTTTGAAACGAGATGCCTGAAACTGACGCGTCAAGCGTCAAAAAGTTGAAGTTAAGTCAACTCACGCGGTCTCCGGCCATCCGACAAATGCCGCCTCTGAACTCGCTTCTGATTGGTTAACGCTTTACGCGCGAACGCATGAATGGACTCTTTAAGAAGAGCCTTCTAACGTTTCTTTAACAAGGGACAACCTATCTCCGCAGCCGCACGCGACTGCACTTAATTTCTCAATAGCTTCTTAAAAGCTTCTTCTCCACCCGCTAAACGGGTTGCTTTCGACCCCCTAAGGGGACCTTTTAACGTCGCACTAAATAGCGACCAATAATTTTCTTCTCCTCCTTCAGTGTATCACACTGAACTGCTACTAGAACCCGCCCAACGGGTTTTGCCCCCAGCCCTTTTTGCCCAACTCTCCGGATTGCTTGTCCTAAGGATTTTATTTTGCTGTTGATATCAAGAATCAAGGAAATGTATTGCACCTTTTTATTCTTTTCAAAACTTTTTGAATGTTGACTCCTCTCTCAAAATTTATTCCTGGCCCTTTTTAAACACAAAATTTAATTTAAAGAATTTCTAAGAGTTTTCCTTTTTTTCTCATGCGGAAGGCATTATCTGAAAAGCTTTTATTTTTATAATTAGGCTTCAAAATCTTCCCTTATTAGATGAACCCCTCTTTTGATGTAATTATTCTATCTCTGATGATGTGGAGTTAAAGGCCTAGCCTAGCGCACTCCGTAAATTAACTTCCTTGATCCTTGATCCTTGCATGAACTCGTTGGTGTAAGAGCAGCTTTAGACTTAAAGCAACGACTTGGACAGAAAGCAGAACACGCTGCACTAAGTTCTACTGTATCCCACGGAGCAGGCTTCCGTCCATGAAATCCATGCGGAATGATGCCTGTTCGGTGGAAAAATCTCAGGGTAGGACCGACAGACGTAAATTTATTCGTTGTCACTGAAGAGTTTCATGGACAGGGTAGGTTATTGTTGCTTAGTCACCTTGCATAGGAATGCTACGATTATTCGTGGGGGGGGGATTACTTTAGACAATAATATGCTTTCATGTTTGAATCACTAAATGAGTCCGTAGTCATAGTAAAAGTAGAAGTAGAGAGTCCAAAGTTCTAGGAAAATACCATCGTACCTTTGTGGATATTTCCGTGGAATTATTCCTGAGAATAATGCACAATGATCAGACGTTACTACACTGTTATGCTATTATACATAACTATCACATAACATGGTTACTGCATATAGATTATATCAATGGCCTTTCCATGGGGATACATGCTACAGTTATTAACAAATTAATATGGATAGCCTCAGTAATATTTTAGATTATAACAGATAGTAGAAGACTTACACTGAATATCTAAGTACCGGACATGTTTGAACATAATTGCATATTGTAAGAGCAGTATATAGTGTAACTATACACACATTTGGTATACATAGTATAAGACAGTACATAAGAAGACTTAAACCAAGTATCTAAATACTGACTTCCTATAACATAACACAGTTACTGTACATATATTGCATGCATTATCAATGGCCTTTCCATGGGATACCTGCCACAGTTATTAACAAATAAAAATGAGTAGCCTCAGTAATACTTTATAACAGAAAATAGAAGACTTAAGCTAAAGTATGAACTTAAGGTATCTAAATACAGACATGTTTGAACATAATTGTACAATATATGAACAATATATAGTATAACAATATACACATTCGGTATGCCTAGTACAAAAACAGTATATAAGTACTGATGGTTGTATGTAATCAGCATTACCAATACTACTAAACACGGTATAATGGAAAAGAATTTACAAAATACAATAATAATTTTACAATAGTAAGTTACAACGATTGCAGAATGAAAACTGAATGAACTATTCAGAATATACACTCATGTAAGTGTATTTTAACAGTAATGTGTACTACAGTACTGAAATACATTGATTAATTTACTGAGTGCACTTTTATGCCTCATTAAGTGCAATGCCCACTCTTTCCAGTATGATTCTGAAGGCTTGTAACCGAGATTTAAATACTAGTTCTATCTAATTTATATATAATGCGGTCCTCAAAACTCTTTCTAGCAGAGAACTATAGGTGGGAAACAGTAAAGGACAGCTTATTCAAAAATAAAATTAAAAAAAAAAAAAGATTTTATATTATGTCCAAGGGGGCGTTTTTTCAACCTTTATTTATTAAATATCATGTTCTTTGCACTTAAACTATAAAATTCAATTCAACAGCAGTATCACAAAATAATTTAAAAAGAGTATATATTTAGAATTTCCGATACACAGTTTCGCTCGCTGGAGATTTTTTTTTTTTTTTTTTTCTGTACAGTCTTGGCATTATTCGCTTTGAAATCGTTCAGTTTGTTAATTAAAAATTCTTTAAAGTTTAGCAAAATATGGAATAGATAATAAAACAAATTCTAGATTCCAAATGTTGGGTTCCAGATGCCCATATTCGAGTGGAAGACTACGTTATTCAGATGTCTTATTTGATGTCTCAAGTACATACTCTAGGTTCATACTTTTTCCACAGTGCGAGAAACATACATACATTCATGCAGAATTTTCATTATTTAATTTCATTAAATATAATGCAGGGCTCTAATATTTAGTGGCAACAATTTGAAAAGTGAAACGCCATTTATAATGAACCAACGCAAAATGCTAAAAGAAAATTAATAGCCCTTCTAGGCAAATTGCCCCTTTGAGCTAAAAATTATTAGAAAATTAAAATAAACTCCTGCAACTTTTATAATATAAAAACATAATACAATACAGTACCAACTTCTTTAAGAAGTAATTAAATTAAATTTTACCATGCCTATTATTGCTCTACAGAGCTCTGCAAATATACATATATTTTGAGCAATAATGGAAAAATAATTTTACGTCCTCACGAAAGCACTCGCACATGCCAATACATTTCATGGAACTTAAATTAAATGATTGGAATACCCACTCAATAATAATATTGATAATAATTTGGCGTCTTTCGTATACTTTTGAAAATATTTTTAATCATTATGTACATTTCACAAAAATAATAAAGTTGCGAAACACGGCGCACCGCAACCACTGTAGTAAGGGGAGGTCATATTCCTTATTAAACCTCTCTTGGACGCAAAGCGCGGTTTTTTCTTTAAAACTTTTTACACTTTTAAGACGTATTTGCAACAAATAAGAAAAATTGTGACAGCAAGCGGATAGAGAATCGGAAGAGGAAGACTTAGTTTCCAAACAGGGTTTGTTAAGATTGTTTTGGTCATGATTTCCCTTCATTTTAATCGATTTTAGTTGCCAAATTTTTAATTTATGTTTGGCTGAATCATATGACAGTGATTAATTTTGAAATGTTGCGATTTAGAGATTTTTTTTTTTTTTTAATAAACGGTTACTATTTTTAGGACGAAAAGGGAGAATAATTAAAAATTAGGCTTCAGTGGTTATAACAAATTGCATATCGTGCAAGATTTAGGATCTTTATGGCGATATTTATTTTTAATGTAGTCTGTTTGAATTTAAAATGCAATTATGGTATTTAATTTTTAATATTGAATCTTTTGAGGCATCAATTAATTCTTCCGTCTTCTTCAAGACAAGTGATGTCATATATAATAAATCTAAAATTACTTTTAATCCAATCAGACATCTCAGTTTCTTCTGATAAAATATTATCTTATATATAGTTCTTTACAACTGAGAAATGTGTTATGTAATTTCTAACACTGTGGCTCATATTTAATTCATTTTCCAGTAGTAAACTATTCTGCTATTGAAAACATTATACATAAATAGCTTAGTTACGTATGCAATATTTCAAATGTAATAAATTTTTCATTAATTTTAATAATATGCATCTTACATCTTTGAAAGGGTGTTTAAAAAATTGTTTAAAGTGCTTGATTAAACACACAAATTATCATAATTGTCGCGAATTATCATAACGTTTAATATTGGATTATAATCATGTCTATGTTCATTTAAAAAATACTGAATTTTCGGTACATATCTTTGTGGTTCACTTTCAAATATTCCTTCATATTTCCATTTTAACTTACGGGAGCTCTGGAGAGAGCTGCATGGAATTTCCCCTCGGTGTCACTTTTTTTTTTTTTTTTTTCCTCCGAATTTCCAGATATGGTCTGGATATGTTCCCCTTTTGTACAGATACAGTAAAGTTAAATTTTCGTCACTTTTGCCTGTTTCATATAGCGTTTATTTTTAAACCAAATGACGTTAGCGACGAAGGGCAAATAGTCTCAAAACGGAATTTTGCACTGAATCACCATAAAAGTCTAAATCCCTTTTCAAATTGTTGCCACCAAATATTATTGCCCTGTACTACATTTAAAAAATTAAATAATAAAGAATCTACATGAACTCCTACATGTTCCTCGTATTGTGAAAAAATAACAGTACCTAGGGCCATCAAATTTTGAATAACGTAGCCCTCCACCCGAATGTGAGCACCTGGAAGCTCGAATTTGGAATTTGCTTTATTGTTTGTTTCATATTTTGTAAAATTTAAACGAATTTTTTATTAACAAAATCAAAGATTTCAAAGAGAACAATGGCAACACTGTGCGGGGGGGGAAAATATATATATATATATATATATATCCAGCGCGCTAGACTGTCTATCGGAAATTCTAAAGGCAGGCTGTTTTTAAATATTTTTAGCCCAAATGGTCTCGAAACATGTATGTGTGTGTAAATAAAAAAAAATAATTAAAAAAACACGCTCTTTTGGGTGTAGTATAAAATGTGAAAGCTTTCAGATACCCCCCCCTTAGATTTAATTATTTCCATTGGTTTCTGTGTAATGAACTTGTACACAAAATACTGTTGTGAAGTTTAAATAAATCATCTGTGGGTTCAAGAACGGATTAATTGATTTTATATTAATTCTTTTGAAGAAAATAATTTCGGTTTAAGAACTTAAAGAATTAAGAACGACTTTCAAAAATGGATTAAATTCATGAACCAAGGTTTCATTGTAGTCGAAATACGCCTTAACAACTTGGAAATTTATTTTTATGACGTAAATTTCTTGAAAACAAAAAACATGTATTTTCCTTCACCAGCGAACAACATCTAACGGGACTAGCTGGCGCTCTTTACGAATTACGAACGACTTTCAAAAATGAATTAAATTCATGAACCAAGGTTTCATTGTAGTCGAAACACGCCTTAGCAACTTGTAAACTTATTTTTATGACGTAAATTTCTTGAAAACAAAATATGTATTTTCCTTCACCGGCAAACAACATCAAATGGGACTAGCTGGCGCTTGATCTCAAAAACGCAAATGACGCAGATGTGTTTTCATATTTTATGACATCTCCCCTTTCGAATTCAGTTATTTGAAGGTCAATACTACGCTACTAATGACTGATGAGCATCGCAATTAATTCAGAAAAACCAGTCACGTTTGTAAAATATATAAACAAGCTACAAAGGCGCCATCGTCACGTTTTCGGGCATGCATCTTGGTGCTCTTTCCAGTTATCTAGAAAAGAACCGTATTTTCATATAATTTGTTACAAAATCTGCAGTATTATCTAAATATACTTTTACTGAATCAAGCATACGCAACTAATTTGAAGCCATATGTACAGTATTTTGAAAGTAAAATTTTATTTTAAATTTAAATAATTATAATTTTAGTTTCATACTTTAAAAACGCTGTTCGTCTGGTTCTTTTCTGAAAAGAATTAACCTATTTAATTTCATTGATAAAAAAAACTGAAAAAAAAAAAAAAAAAAAAAAATCGCCGAAACTCCGAATTCTGTAATGGAAAGTGCTGACTGAAAGGTGATTGGTAATATTGATAACAAAGGCGCGTAAATACTGGATCTCGCCAAATTGATTTTTGATCTGTGACGGCAGGTATCTCAAGTAGTTACATCGATCGCTATTGGGCAGTGGATTGTAATATTAACCGGTTCCTAAGCGCGCAAGAAGTTCATTTGTAATTTATTCGTTTAACTGAAAAGAAGGCACACACTTGTTCACAGTTTTGTTTGAAATTCGATGGGTTATCAGCACTGGCCAACGGATTTTCCAGACGAGTATAAGACTCCTCTTCTAGAAAAAAAAAGGGAGAAACGATCCTTAATAGGCAAGGATTTTTAAATGAATTTATTCTTATTATTTTTATAATTCTTGTTAGGTGTAGTAAAATACCAGTTAATTGTGTAAAAGAAACTGGAAAAAAAAACTGAAATGAATTCTTCTCAAAATATTGATTTAAGAATTTAGTTTCTTGAAAAGTTGTAGAAATTTTTTCGATACAGATATTAATGCTTTAATTATTTAAAAAATCATTTTGAAATTCTCAATATCCGCAAATTTAAGTATTTATCATTAGTATTAATATTCTAGAGTTTTAAAAATAAGAATCATTCGCTGCTTTTTTTTTTTTTTTTTTTCTTTCATTGAGTTAAAATGACATACGTGTTATTAGTCTGCTCATTTACTTAAGATGTAATCGTAATTAAATTGCTAATTTCGCAGAGAAAGAGGCTTTTAATGGGTTAAAATTAGGGAGGAAGACAGGTGATTGATTTTTAAGCTAAGAAAAACTATTCTGAAATGTAGCAAAAATGTTATATTCTCGTTCCAGAGGGAAAGGCGGCATATATCTTTTTCAATATCAGTACCGTATAATAGTTACTATTGCTAGAATTAAAGGGTTTTTTTTTTTTTTTTTTTTTTTCAATAATCCGAAGTATTTTAAAGTGCCTTAAGTTTATAGTACTTAAATTTTACATTTGATTGAATGTAAAATTTATAAATTATTCAGCAGTTTTTTGAAAAGAAAAATTAAATTATAAGAAAAATATCAGCAGGGCTTTACTTATTTTAAATTCGCAAGTGTTTCATTTTCATTTAAGTTATCTGATTTCACAAATAGCTAGAGTTTTTCATTATGTTCAAAGTTATTAGAAGAAAGTGTTAAAAATTAATATTCTCTTGGCATATTAGTATCTAAACAATTGGGAGTTGCAATTTTCATTTGACAGTGCAATTTCTATCATGAATTCCACATGAATTATTGCTTTTTAATCGTGAAACGATTATTTTATTTTATTTAGTGACTTAAGTGTGTTTTCCGTAAGCCTTCAAATTTTAGCCTGCATTAGTGAAAAAAAAAAAAAAAGACCGTGTACCAGACCAGATACGAATCTTGTGTATTTGTGTTTATTTAAACACTGTATCAGTCAGTGGTCTTTAAAGTTGCGAATTCTCAGGTTTCCAAGTTTAGAAGGAATAATTTATTCAATGAAGACAAATAATTGTTCACAATTGTCCTTGAAATTCGTTGGGTTATTCAGCATGGGCCAAAGATTTCCCAGACAAGTTTAAAATTTCTTTTTTTAGGGAAAAAAGTACAGAAGAAACGGTTTTCATGAGGCAAGAATTTTTTAATGTATTTGTAATTATCACTTTCATAATTAATTCTTGTTTGGTGTAGTAAAATTGCGGTTATCTGCATAGTTCAAACTGTGTTTCACGGAATCTTAGGATTCCAATTTCTAGAGATTACTCAGAACAAAATCAAGATTTGCAATAATTTTTGATAGTATGGAAATCGCCAATGCAAACAGCTGAAGTAATTATTTAAATTTTTTTGTTTATTCCAATTGTTAACGCTACCTGAAATGATATAAAGTCTGATTTTAGGATAACAGTTATAATAAAATAAGATTTTTTTTTTCATTTTCTGTGTAAAGTGTACGGAACGTCACTATTTTTTAAACATTTTATTAACATTTCCTCTTCTTAGAGCAATACAGGTTCCGCAAAATAAAAATTCTGGGTTAATGGGCTCTCCAAGTCGACAAAGTTTTTGAAAATAATTGTGTTATAACGTTAAGTAATTTGGTAACTGCCTTATAATGTTCAATAAATTTATCATTGCCTTATAAGGTAATTAAAACGTGAAGATAATAGGCACTGAGCTATTTATTAAAATATTTATTAATATTTTGTATAGGGCATGTACTTATTAACACCTAACGAAATAAATATTATTTTAAGAGAATTTTAATCATTGTTAGCGTCTGGTAAATAAAAATGGAAATGATTATAATTTTCTTAGTTTTATGACTCGTTCACTTTCTTATTTGTTTAAAAGCATTTGAATTTCTGAAGATTAAATAACTTGTTAAAGTAATATTTCTCATCTTTTGAATTACTACGTACTTATACTATCAAGTTAACATATTTTGTTTAAAGGCAGGCTGTACTAAATTGTAAGCGAAAGAGTCCTGAATGATCCGAATCCAAAAATTACAGATGTTTATTTTAAAGAGAAATAAAATTAAAGTGAATGTAACAGAAATTTAATAGCAATAAATTATTTCATTAATGAAATTAAACAGAAGTTTAATAATGAATTCAGTTCAAGTATGAAATGGAAATAATCCAGAATTTAGCCAACTATAAGGTGAAACCGGTAAATGACCTCTTGATCATCGATTAGGATCGCTAAAACGATCAGGACAACGCAAAGCAAAATATTGCGCTATATTAATAAAGACAGCTTATGGAAAACTTACATTCATTTTACCCTCCGCTATGAGCCCCCAGCGACCGAGCGGTAAAGCCGCTGAACGCTAGTAATTCGGTACAAGGTTGGAATCCCAACCGATCAATGTTCGACCGATGTTCTGTCTTTTGCAGCTTCGTTTTTTTATTCAAAGATCAGATAAAATTCTTACATTTTTGCATTTTTGAGAAAATTACCAAGTATTTTTCCGGATTAATTGCTCGGAATGCTTTCATAACAGTGCTTCGTCCTAAAAGCAGCAGCATTTTTATACAAATCGGCCTCTGTTTGTCAATCCAAAAACTTTTTTAAGTGTGCCCTGGCACATTTAAAATGCGCTTTTAACTTGAAAAAGCTGTTATCAGCTTTTAACTTGAAGTAAAGAAATTTTCATAACGTAGCCAGCGTCATTGTGCAACTGCCCCATTTGCTCTACACCAAAAGATTAATCCTTCAGACGAGAAAAGAAGTGAAATCAAAGAAGTTAAACTGAGTGATACACTTTCCAGATGGTACCCATTAAGCTGATTTCACAAAATTTTTTAGATAAGTCAATAATATACAATTTCTCATATTGATCTTAATCATAAATATGCCAATATGATATTATTAATAATAATAATTAAAAATCTAAGACATTTGTTGCGAGATCACGGATATCCGGTTAAAGGTCTTGTCAACCAGATGATGCTTTTAGTTTAAGTCAGAGAAGAAATTCAAATAACTTAATAATCGCTTTCCTGCCTTAATAACAGATTTAAAGACTTAAAAAAATTAATATGCACCCTGAATATAGGAAAAACCATATGCAAACATTTTTCTGTTTTTATTATAATTAAAATTAAAAAAAAATAACTTAACCCCAGAGATATAAGAATCGCATTAATTGCTTATTGCATACTGTTCGTAATGAGGTGTTAAAAACTGTACTGAGGCGTGCATCGTGCTTCGATTTACTTTAGTTCGCGCTGAGGCGTTACACAAATGCAGATGTTTGTGATAAACTTCTTCAAAAATATTCCAATTTTAATATCTGAACTAAAAATTTTAAAAAATGAAAGGTTTCAGATTTTAATAGTCACCCAAAAGGGTTTATTAAAGTTTTTTACGCTCTCGCTGAGCTCGCAGTCTATACGAGTCTCCTGTTGCACTCATTCCTGCTAAACTTGCTTTTTCTTTTTAGCTCAAAGGAGCGTTAGAAGGGCTATTAGTCTCAAAACGGGATTTTGTGTGGAATCACTATAAAAGTCTCAATCACATTTCAGTTTGTTGCCACCAAATATTATCGCCCTGTTTTATATATAAAGAAATTAAATAATGAAGAATTTGCATGAATATATGCATGTTTTTTGCATTGTAAGAAAACAATATCTAGAGCCATCAAATTTTGAATAACGTGATCCTCCATCCGAATATGGAACATGCAAGCCCGAATTTTGAATTTCGAATTTGTTTTATTGTGTATTTCATATTTTGTAAAACTCTAACGAATTTTTGAGTAACAAAATGAATGATTTCAAAGCGAGCAATGGCAACGCTGTACCGGAAAAAACAGTTTTATCTTTAGCCTGTGAGAATGTGTATAGGAAATTCTAAAGATAGGCTGTTTTTAAATACTTTCAGCCCAAAAGAAAATTAGCCTAAATGCTCTTGAAACGTGGATTTGTATGTAAATTATAAAAACGCCTCTTTGGGCGTAATGCAAAAGCTTTCAGATTATTTGTTGATATATATATATATATATATATATATATTGTGTTTTAGCTTTATTACTAAGCATCGTTTCCTTTGCTCCTTTGCACTTGAGCCAACACCAGTGCTTAAATTGCGCCGGAGCCCGGCTCGGTGTTTCTCAATTTTTAAGATAAATTACAATTCTAGCCGGAGCGCACCGGAGCCCTAAATAAGATGAGCTCCGGCACTTCTTTTTATAAAACTGAACCACAATTTAAAGGGAAACAAATTTAGAATTCGTAATGTTTTAGTTTAACAATAAGCAGACTTTGCAATACTCTATTTCCCTAGAAATACGATCTCATGAGAACATGAAACATTCAAGTAAAGTCCCCTCACTCACATGCGGAAAACTTTCCCTCTAAGAAGGGCAATGAATTTGGGGGAGTTTGTTTAGGAACGCGTAAATTGCTCACCATGGCCATCGTATCTAGTGTATTGTTATCGATGCTTACAGTTAGTTATCCTTACAGGAAGGAAAATGTGTGTTCTTAAATGAGCGTTAAGTGACAGAGAGTACAGTAAGATTGAAATAAAGAGATAAACTGCTCAAGCACGTCCTATACATCGTCTTGCCGCAGTATCCATTAATGGGGGGAAGCGTAACCAGCAACTTAACATTCATCCTTAGGAGTCAGATTCAGGACTCATTTTACCATTAACATACATCTGCTTGATGTCTATAATTATATCAGCAGAGAGCTGCGGTCAAGGAGAACGTTCTCTCTCACCAAGATTCCCCTTATTTTTTGTTTCCACCCACTCATACCCTCATTCTGTTTCGCCCTGGAATTTTAATCAGCTATACTTTAAGCATATTTAATTTTTGGGATGATAAAAGAACTTCCCCCCCCCAACAATCAGAGCTTAAATTGTGCCGTAGCCCACCGGATCTCGGCTTCGGTGCTCCTTAGTTTTTGTAATAAATCATAATTCTAGCCCGAACGCACCGGAGCCCTGAATAAGAAGGCTGCGACACTTCTTTTACGTAATTCAATAACAATTTCGGTAGAAATTTTATCTCGAAAATTTTATTTTAACAATAAAATTATATTAAAAATCGCGTATTAAATTTCAGTTTATCTGTTTACATTTTATTTAATTTTAATTATTTAATTACTTCAATCTTCAATTATTTCAATAAATAATGATTATCTAATGATTATCAATTAAATTATAATTGATTAATTATCTAATGATTATCAATTAAATTATAATTAATTATATAAGAATTATTGATTAAATAAAAATTAATAAAAATTAGCTAAATAGCTATTAATTAACTTGATAATAATTAAATACTTAATTTTAAAATTATTAATGAGTTTAATAGTCATTTTATTTATTTACTCTTGTTCCTCTTTGCTGACGTTCTTCTATAGGGCTCCGGCACTTCTAATCTTAGAAATTAAACCCTGGGTTTCTTTAGGCGTAATGCAAAAGCTTTCAGATTATTTGTTGATTTTTTTTTTTTTTTTTTTTTTTTTTTTTTGTTATTTAGCATCGTTTCCTTTTGCTCCTTTGCACTTGAGCCAACACCATATGAAATTCAAAAGCAAAATGACAAAAAATTTAAAAGCAGCGTAGCGGAGCAGGATTTCCCAGTGAAGTGCTTCCGATGTTGAATTCTCGATGCAACGTTAAAGTATTGGCAAACATTTTTCTCATTTTTTTTTTTTTTTTTTTAGTATTTTCTCAGGTTATCATATCAGTGTTCAGATTTCGAAGTAAGATGGCTTACAAAGCTTCTTTTTATTGTTAACGTTTTGTGTGCTAACTTTATTAATTAAATATCACGTTCTTCGCACTCACGCCACATAAAATTCAATTCTGTGCAAATTCAAACACAAAATATTTAAAAATAGCATATTTTTAGAATTCCTGATAGACAGTTTCGCTCGTTAGAGATAAAAATGTTTTATTTCGTACAGTGTTGCCACTGCTTACTTTTCAAACCGTTGAGTTTGTTAATCAAAAATTCGTTAAAATTTTACAGAACACGAAATAAATAATACAAATTATATAATGTCGTCCTATGATAATACTGAATATTTTTAATTAATTAAATGCACTCTTATTGTTTAAATGAATCCGATTCAAAAGTAATAAACGAATATTGTTAAGAACTGGATCTGTTGCTTTAAAATAGCTTAGTTTGTTTAATCCACAACAGTTCCAATTCAATTTGAAATATGAATAAATAGCTTCATTCCAGTCTGTAGTCGGCTACAGACTGGAATGAAAAGTGAAACGACGCATTTATAATGACTCGACCCAAAATCCCATTTCGAGACTAATAGCCTTTTTTGTGGTAAAAATAGCTAATACAGAACCTGCTGAATTTGACCGTTGTTGCAGTGGTAAGTTTCAAGTTGCTGAATCGTTCAAAGTATTTCTGTCGGAGAGAACATTTACTTCGATTCTCTGTCTCTTATCTTCCACTCGAAGTGAAATGCGATGTACGAGTTCTGTGACCTTTCTGAGGTTCCAAAGACCATAAGAAAAGCATTGGAAGTTCAAGATACATGTTTTTACCTTCAGTTTCCTTTTTTGCTTTCTCGATTGCAATACTGAACGCAATATCATGTGGTTTCATGTCTGTAACAGGCTGTTTAAATTGCTCCATTTTTCTGCTGTTCGAGTATAATGACGATAATAGCTCATGAATCAATCTAAATGTTCGCAGTCTGGGTTTTGAAATTTAATAAAAAAAATTGCTATAGGTCAGACGAATCTTATTTTTTTTTTAATCCTAATCCTCAATGATTTTCGAATCTGAAAGCCTTTATACAGAAGAAAAATATATTTTATTTCACCTTTCCGCTGACGTAAAAGGAGAAAGAAACACATCGCATTCCGATGAGGACTATCCGCCCCGTCCTCAACGGGATTAATAATTAAAGGATTTTAATTAGGCATTAATTATGCAAAATTAAAAGTTAGCGTTTAATGCGAAACAAATTTAAGCAAGTTTTCAAAAACACACCATTAAGAACGTACAAGTGCAATGTAGCTAAAATGACAAATCATCACTTAGAACTCCATCAGGAATTCTAAAGATATGCTTTCAAAAATTGTATGAATCTTAAGTGATTGATTTGTGAGTATGAAATACTGTGTGACCTGAGGATATACTACAATCGACGCGATATTTAAAGCGAAAGCATGAGAACGGATGTGTACATTAGCAAGTATAGTTGTAGAATAGAATAATAAGAAATTAGTAGTTTTTATAATAAACATTGAGCTATAAAGTTTATAAAGAAATTAGATTTGACTTACAAGCGATCAACCGGAAGTGATGTTTTTCTTTAAATAAATTTTTATTTAAAATATGGCATTGCCGGAGGGTCATGTGCTGGAAACTTTTTAAGTTAAGATTTGAAAAATTAAGGAAGAAATAGCGCGATTCTTCGAGTTTTGGAATCTTAATTATTTTCCTAAATATCTCATCCTTAGACATCGTGTCCCATAGAACTCATTATATCTTTTCCCATAACGGTGTTTATTTTCAATTTAAAAACCTACAGTGGAAAAAAATCAGTAAGAAAGCCATACTATTAGTTTCACAAAAAATTTTTTCTCTTTGATTAGCAGGCGTGCCAAGATGTTACGTACACTATACAAATTACAATTTCTGTTACATTTTGTTATTGTACAGACATATTTCTTGACTGTAGCATCGACAGGAAAAATAGTCAAAAAGCAAATGAGACACTGTCTAAAGTGCAATTTCTGAAAGCGTTCAACATGTGAATCAAGAAGTAAGGTCCTAAGAATTTCTCCACGAGGTCTTTGGTTCGATTTAGTTGATTATGGCAAAGCGCACTACAGCTATGCAGCCTGAGAGGAAGAATGCCTTCGTAGAGGACTTTCTGAGGGGAACTAGCTCGTATATACGTAATTAAAAAAAATTAAAAGTTAAAGTGAAAATCGCCCACGCAAAAGTCAGCCCTTTTGCCTGGAATCGAACCCACGGCGGAACTACCAGTATTATGCGATTTTACCGTTCGGCTGCTGGTGGGCTCTCCACGAAGTATTCTTCTCCCTTAGGCCAGTATCCTTCGAGTGCTTTGCCGTAATCCAAATAATCCAATAGAAAACAATCAACATCAGCTTTAATAGATTTTCTATTTGGCATAAAGTGGATTGCGTGGTGATCCGTTAACGCAGACTGTCGAATAATCCGAAACTACTATACATCGGTTATTAAAATAAAACTATCAGACAAAAAGCATTCTATTATGAATTCGAAAAAATACAAATATAATTTTTATTACACAACTGAAGTTTTTCACATCATTTCGTTATTTTACGCCTACAGTAATAAAACTGAATCATTGGCGAGTATCATAATCATATTATTAGATATCATATCATAATACACAGTATTACATAATCCATCATAATACGTAGTATGCTGTACAAAATTTGGAAAACACAAAAAATCTATACTGCGATGGATATTCACGAAATTTTGTATGTGTACTTTCTAAAATTTAAGCTAATTTCTTTGCATAGATTTTAAAATGAATATTATATATTATTAAAATGAATATTTTATGGTATGAATTCGGCTTTCGGAGTTCTTTCGGATAATCAAAGATTGAAAACAAAAACATATGTATTTCTGTTTAAGAAGGACTATATTAAAAAATAATAGCATATTTTTTTTCTGCAATTACAGTTACAGTGAGTGAGCTACCGTTAAGCGCAGAAAAGAGCGAGTTCAGAAATAGTATACTGTAAATCACAACACTGCGGGCTACTTCTGTTTGTGAGGACAGACAAATATTTTTGAAGTCGATTTTGGAAAACTGTTAGCTTTCTTTTGAAGAAAAATAAGATTCTACATTTGACAACGATTTTAATAAGGACGTCGTGAATTAAGTGCTTAACGTTTTGTGTAAAAATATGACACGATATAATATAATGATTTTTATATTTTCTTTCACATTTTACTTTTTGCGAAACGTTTCAAATAACTGGTAGTTTAAACTCAGTTCTCGAAAGAGATTTAAACAAAATTACTGCTAAAAGTTCCTAAGAAATTACATTAGCACAGTAGTAACTTTAAACCAAGGACTGTGATGCAATGCTTCTTTGGTCTATTTTGTTTCGTCTCCTTTTGCAACACCACTATAAATATTTGCAAAAATACTTATGCATTAGACTGCCAAAATTATCTGTGGCTAGAAAGTTCTATTTGTTGTTTCTTTGAGGTGGATCCAGTCAATGAAGAAAAATGTAAACATCCTGATAATGCGCTCATGATTTAGAATCCGCTCATTTACGACGTAATTCCTCTAAACGAAATCTTTGGATTTTGAGCTTGGAAGCGCTATTTTTATTTTCTTTTAACGGTAGAGTGAAAGAAGAAGAAACGCGAACTCGAAATTGTCTTAAAATTGTTCGTAACAACAAAGCAAGTCTATACAATTAAATTGCTGGATTAAGCTTAAGTGTGTCGTCTATTGTAGTGGGATTCAATCTAGACTTTCTATCAGAAAATAACAACTCATGACTTCAGTTTTAGTTAACTATATCGATTACTCTGACACGAAGATCAAGGATTTTGATGAAAAATAACTTTGATAACTTATTTCTTATAGTCCGTTAACAACTTAGTTATTCAACTAGCCTCGATTTGAAGGCTTCTATGTGGGTAGCTAAATAAGCTGAATGCATGAGGTTTTTCGCAAGTGTAACCAAAGGTGGAATTAAGGTCTTTTTATCGCATGGTTCAGCCTCTGCAACTCTTAAATTCTACAGCCCGATTTTTTTTTTGGGGGGGGGGCCTGCAACAATAAAATGATATTAAATATTGTCATATATTTACGTCAATTAACTGATATTAAATATTGTAAGACATTTATTGGCAGACTGACTACGTAGATAAACTGTTATTATGTATGAAGCTAGATTTTGCTATTTACAGAAAATTAATTTTTTTCCAAACTTGATATTTCCAAATCATGAATATTTTCGTCATTTGAAACACTTCTGTAATAGGAAGTGTATAACTACGACCAACGATAGCGAAACCCATTACGCCACTTAAGCCACTACGACCAACGATTGTGAAAACAAAAGGCCTGGTAAGTGCTTTTAAGCCAGGTACTGCCGATTGCAATAAAGAAAAAAAGATGCCGAGTTAGATGTTATAATAACCCCATACACAAAATTTCAACGCCGTACGGCTAATGGTTTTTGAATTAAGTGAGATACATGCATACATACAGACGTACGTACAAACGTCACAAAAAGTACCTTCTGAATCCTTTTTAAATCCATTTTACAATCATTTTGGAAAAAAAGAGTCTTTTATTCTGTCCGTACATACAAAAGTCACGTAAAAAAAGTCGTCCAAATGGAATCGGAAACGGTTAAAATGGATATTTCCGTTTAAATATGATATCCGAAATTTTTCCCTATTAAAGTACTTTCTTCCTTACTTTCCAATACTTCTTTCTTTAGCAAAGTAAAAAGGCGCTTTTTAAAATTTTTTAACAAAATAAAATTTAACTCAGTTAAAAAAAATTGTTAGATATTTGACGCAAAGTAAAAAAAAATTAAATTGATACTTATTTTTAGCTGAAATCTAAAGATTCGTATCTGCAAAAAAATTTTTATTAGTCACAATTTGTAATTCAAGCATACTGACAGCTAAATATTAAAATTTTCAGATTGATATTACTCAAGTAATAGTAATATATTGAAGTAACCACTAAATAAATAAAAAGTTTCCAAGAGACAAAACTTGAGAATAGATAATAACAATATATTCTGTTTCTTTTATTTATTACATTTTCTGGGGCGCATCCGGAAAAAATAAATATTTCTTTGTAAATAATTATGAACATCTTTGTTTCTTAAAAACTCATGACATTTCTCGATAGTTCTATTGTTTATTCTGTTGTGGTTTATGCGCTATCGACGAAGTAGATTTAATTTAATTCAATACGTTTAAATGAAATTAAGGAAAAAATGAGTATAATTAAATATTCCGTGCAAGAAAGTCACGTGGTGTACACATTAGATTCTGTTTTGCTTTGTTTTGTTTTTTGAAAAAAGTGGACATCGACCTTTTTCAGGACTCAGAAAACAGTGGTAGAAAATTTGGTGACGATATCTATAGTGGTGATTGAGTTATTGGCGAACAAAGTACACAAATAGACATTCTTCTTTAGATATATAGATTAAATAAATAAAATAAAGACAGAATTTGTTTTAAATCGCACAGTTTACTAAGGAATTACGGTTTGGTTAAATTTCAATAATTAATCAAGATTTTATGTTTTACTGAATGGTAGCACTCTGAGAATCAGCAATGCACGAGGCTCCTGGAAGATAAAGATTTAATGTTTCGCGCACTGTGAGCTCTTAAATGGCCAAGTAAATGCTATACGTGTGATTACATAACATAACGTAGCGTAATTCTACCAAATTCTAGAGAGACTTCATTAAGAACGTTTGCAGCGTTAGAATCGAGGGAAGTTCTGAATATGTTGCAGAAACAGAAATGAAAAGTATCATTATGAACAACAAGAAGACAGAATGCAAACTAAAGCAATCTCTGTGAGTTTTTAAATGTTTCCAAAGCTATTTTTTATTCCGTATGGTGCTTAGTTTTTTTTTTTTTTTTTTTTTTTTTTTTTTTTTTTTTGAGAGAGAGAGAGAGTGATTTTGCTTTTGCTTCAAATCACAGACCATTTTCTCCTAACTTTCATGAGATCGTATTTATGTTGAATCACGATGACTTTACCAGCTTTGTAACGGTTTCTCAATAGCATTTAAAGGATCTTGAGCATGTTTGAAGAGTTCAGGGTTTTATAAGCGGAGTTGCATACTTAGGTGAATGTTCATAGCATTCTTATCGAAAACCTTTTATAATCATTGCTGGAAATGGAAGAAAGTAATATGACCCAGGGCAATATAAAGTCTCTTGATACCGTTGAAAGTCAGTGGAAACAGGTATACATTACTTATGGTAATTATAAAAATAATATAGGTAACCAATATCTTTTTAATTTATGTAAAGGGAATAAGAAATTCCTCACAATTTCACTATTATTAATTATTCAAAACAAAATAATTAACGTTTTAAAACGAGAACACGATAATTTTTCCCCTTTATCCAAAAGATTTGGTTGGATGTTTTCAATAGCCAAAGTTTGTGACTTGTATGGAATCGATAACATTTTTTTTAATATTTTATTTCCATTTGTCAACAGAAACAAATTTAAAATAAAACTCTAACAAACTTATTTCTAAGCGGCAAACAATCGATTATACACAACACATTCTTACGAAAAATCTTTTTCTTAAAGAGACTATTAAAAAAAGTGTTTATAAAAATTATCAATCATTTTTCTTAGCTTATTATATCTAAACATGTATATTTTTAAAAATAAAGCTTGAAAAACTTTATTGAGGTTTTATGAATTATGCTAATGATATAAAATTTGACAATATCAATAAAATGTTTATATTTTGTTTTTGAATCGATTAGCTTTCTGTACGTAACGAATTGTTATTGTCATAATTTTTGTAAATATTTTTTTTATTTGTTTATAACTTAGCTTTATGCAATTTTTTATAGTGTTGCGTATTGTTTTTATTTATTTGTTTGTTCGGTTCATTTTGTATGGTAATTTTAAATTTATATATAGTGCATTTTATTTCATTTTCATTTTGTGGCCCTTTTTGTTTGCATGTGTTTATTTCACTTATTTTGAGGTTGATCTGTTAGATATCAATCGGTTGACGTTTGAACTCTACAGATAGATCAGACAGAACCGTAGATATACGCTTTTCTCGAATAGGACTTTGCAAGCGATTTTGGTGATCTGTGATTTTGCTCACATATCAAGCAGAATTTAATCCTATTTTTCTATTTCTTTACCTTTGATTCATTTGTTTCCTGGTTATCCAAATTAAATTTTTTAAGGAGATCTCTTGTGAATCCCTCACACGCAACGTGATATCTTAAACCATTGGTCTCAAATTCAAACTGCACATAGGTCGAATGCATGAGCTAAACGCAGCTGATGGGTCGAAATAAAATATATAAGTAAATTAAAATAATTTTTTTATCAAAATTTCTTTTAGCTCAAAGGGCGTTAGTCCAGGAGGGCTATTAATTTCAAAACGGCATTTTGCGTCGATTCGCTTTTCAAACTGTTGTCACCAAATATTATCGTCATGTGTTAAAGTAACTAAATAATGAAGAATCTTCATGAATGCATGAATGTTTCTCGCACTGTGAAAACACAACCTTACCTACAGCCATCCAATTTTGAATAACGTAGTCTTCCAACCGAAAATGGGCACCTGGGAGCCCGAATTTTGAATTTCGAATTTTGTTTTACTATCTACTTCAAATTTTGTAAAACTTTGACGAATTTTTGATGAACGAACTCAATGATTTCAAAGCGAGCAATATCAACACTGTACGAAAGAAAAAAAAAAAAATTTTTTTTTTTTTTTTTTTTATTTGCAGCAAGCGGGACTGTGCATCCGAAATTTCTGAAGATATGCTGTTTTTAAATATTTTGTGATATTGCTGTTGAACTGAATTTTATGCGGTTTAAGTGTGAAGAGCATGATATTTAATAAATAGAAGTAACACACAAAACGTTAAAAAAACACCCTTTTGGGCATCATATAAAATCTGAAAACTCTTTCAGATTTCCTTTCTTTTTTTTTTTTAATTTATTAGGCCAAAACAGGCGTTGGCCCAGAAGGGCTTTTAGTCTCAAAACGGCATTTTGCAACGTATCACTTTAAACGTCCGAATCACTTTTCAGATTGCTGCCACCAAATATTATAACCCTGTATTATATTTAAAGAAATTAAATAATGAAGAATC
This sequence comes from Stegodyphus dumicola, assembly GCF_044657685.1. NCBI lineage: Eukaryota > Metazoa > Arthropoda > Arachnida > Araneae > Eresidae > Stegodyphus > Stegodyphus dumicola. Next base: position 185,786,375 of record NC_140769.1, on the reverse strand, counting down.
TACGTACATGTATGCATGTTTTTCGCAATGCGATCGGTACCTAGAGCAATCAAATTTTGAATAACATAATCTTTCATCGAATATGGGCATCTGTTAGCCCTAATTTGGAATTTGGAATTTGTATTATTATCGATTTCATATTTTGTAAAGCTTTAACGAATTTTTGATTAACAAACTCATGGATTTCATTGTGACCTAACTAACTTAACTATCGTTGATATAATTTGAAATATATCTAACGGAAAAGTTTTATAAACATTGTCGCCAGAAGAGTAGTTAATAAAAGGTGTTTCTACTACTATGTATCATATACGTCGGTACAAAGTATTTTGTTTACTTATAGCTTTGCAGAGTCATAAGTTTATTTCGAAGCAGGAAAACGCAGTATTGTTCTCATCGGGTTTCGAACTTTGGATCTCTCGATTAGCAAGCCGAATGTATTTCCAGTTACCCCACGAAGACTTGCATTCAAGAGGAAGAAAATTCCTAACGCTGTCTTCCGTTTAAAGGGCGATTGGAGAGGCGGGGACCCATTAGCCAAGTTCTGATGGTGACGAATTATCGTCCATTATGTTTTAATTTGGGCTGCCTATATTTATAATTTTTGAAACAGGAAAGGTGAGAGACTCGGTGGGATTCGAATTCGGACCTCCGGACTGCTAGGCAGATGTACTTCCGATTGCACCACAAAGGCATGCATTATGAAAGGATGAAGTTCGTTACAAAGCAATCAATGGCAATATATCAAGTAGAGCAATGGCAACAACTCAAGTAGTGTACACTACTTGAGGCAATCCCGTCTGTCTCGGTACGATTGTGAAGATTTTGTATCGTCTTCCTTACCCTCACTTAAATTGTTCGTGCCATTTTCGAATTTTTATTTATTCAGTAAAATTATGACGTCATTTCTCAAAAGAAGCGATATAAAACAATAGGCTATTTCTCGCCTGGAGAGAGAAGAAACTGTCTACGAAATGATTAACGCTTCTTGTTCTTTGCATAGTAAGATCTGGGAGCTTTCTTGAATGAAAGACTCTTAGTAGAATGTGACGAACTTTCAGAGTGTAAAGCACACTGTAGGCAAATGGAAAGCGAAGCCGCAAAACCGAAAGAACCTTGTTGTCAAATCAATTACGGTGAGTTAAAAACTCTTATCAATAAATGTGCTATTACCTTTCCGGAAGTTAAATATGTTATAATAAAGTTGAAGTTCTACATAATGTGCTGAACTCTGTGTAAATGCTATTATCATAATTAATAATTCTTAGTACATTTCAGCACTCGGAGTAAACATCAAAAATACATAATTAATGGCTAATTTTATACTTTCGCTTAGGCAGTAATTTTGACAAAAATAAAAATTCAGATTGTTTTTAAATATCATCTTTAAAACCTTCTCGTAAAATGTTTATTTTAAGAGGATAAAATTCTGTAATTGGCAGATATTTTTTCCAAGCTTTAAGACAGTTCTCTGCAGGTAGTTATCGTAGTCTTTTAGAAAACAATAAGTATTTTTAATCAGATATACTTAAGACGTAAGTTGATACTCAGGTAAGAAAATTCTTGAATAAGTTTTAGCTTGCTAATTACGTTTATCTTGTAATTCTAAATGAAATTAATATATAAAAGAAAGCATAGCATCACAAAATTTCTGATCACACGAAAGTGTATTTTTTACATTTTTGAATAATACTGAGATTAACAGTGTAACTGAATGCATTTATTATAAGAGAATTTCAAAAGTATGTGTATGCTCAAAAGCATACGTACGAATTTGGAATTTTTCATAATACGAATACAATACATATAATTATATAAAAACTCTGCTTGTTTTTTGGATCAGTTATTAATAAATATTAAGTAATTTTTTTATTTTACCTTTAATCTGTTTTAATAGAAAAATATTATGTACAATTTAGCATTGATATAAATATTCCATATTGCTTTTATTTTATGAATTCCATATTTTTAATAACAAAAAACGTAATCTTTCCATTTGTATCGTCTAAGAAATGTTTATGGCGCATATGTTACTGTATTTTTAAAATGTACAGCCAATTTGTTATTGGAATTTTTTCATCATTAAGTATTTTTTTAAAAAAAATTGGTTTTATTTTCGTTAAAGTTATTTTATGTATACATTTTTATAATGGCATTATTGGCTAGGCGTAAGAACGGAGTTAAAAATTTAATTTTTTTTACGCCTATACTGAAGCGAAACATGTTTACATTTATGCCAGTTTTACGAAGTCATATCAATGCATCAATCATGACGATCAGAATTGTATTTTGCGATCTGATTATTATATTTTAAATATAATAAAACTATATTTATATGTTATGAATCTGAAATTTACTGTACACTGCAACTTCTTCGATTCCAAGCATTTTTCCGGCTGCTTCCATTGTTTACATCATTTTCCATATGGCTGTAAGGAAGGAAAAAGGCAATTTTTATCTTACTTGCAAGCTCATCGCCCCAGATTTCCATTCAGACTGTCTCAGAAGTTTGAGTTGTAATATGGCCTTGTGATAGAATGACCCAATAGAAACAATACGATTACGGTTTATTAATATACGGTTTTTAAATATGGGATGGGAAAAGTAATTTAATAATAAATTGTAACCTTAACTTTTTCAAGTCTTCAAATAGTTATGTATAGTCGACTCATACAATAACTTAACATATTTTTTTCAAAATTATTTCATTACAAAAACGTAATCTTTCCATTTGTACATTTTACATGAAGGATCAGCATTACTTTTTGTAATTTCATTACAAAAAGTAATGCTGATCCTTCATGTGATATCCAAACAACTATTACCAATGAGTCATGGCGCTACAAGATTTCAAATGTTGCCTTGTAATGTCTAGCACCCAATCAAAATAATTTTTTTCAACAAAACACATTTTTAATACATTTTAAATCTTATTAATTAAATATTTATCAAAGCAAATATAACGGTAGTAACAATGGTTCAAAGTTCCTATTTATTTTCTGTTTGAAATCTAAAGATTGGAATCTGCAAGAGTTTTCTGTTGGTTAAACTTTGTAATTCAAACGTAAATATTAAATTTTGAGATCACTGATTTTTGTTATTTTAGATAATTCTAATATGCAGAATTAACCATTAAATAACTTACTTTTCAATTGAAAATAAACAACTTACGAGAACTTTTCAAGTGGTAAAAACTTGAAAATAAATAATAGCTACGTATTATCTTTCTTTTATTTACTGAACTTTTCTTTTACGCATAGAGAAAAAGTACATGTTATTTGAATGCATGAATAATTGTAAACGTTTTTTGAATGCATGAATAATTATAACTATTTTTTACTGAACCTTTTTTAAATTCTTGCCATTAAAATCAATATCATATTAATGCCAATTAATTTATGGAAAATGTATTCGGAGGTCACATAAAATTGTTTCGGTGGCCACAGGTTTGAGACCATTGTTTTATCAAACTTTTAGTTCGTTTAAGCTAAGAGAATGAACCGTCACACATCCGATTTTTATTGCACTAGTGCTCCGAAAACTATTCCCAAATACTATGCATGGTGCAAATGTTGTTGTGACTTATCTCATTTCTCTGACAGTAACATCAGAACAAGCCCACGAAATTCATGGTGACAAGAAGTGAAAGATTGCACCGGCCATTGGCAACGGCCTTGAGCACCATACAGCTGATAGTGCGACTTTGCTCTGTTCCACCCCCAATTTTTATGGAAAGCACTCCGGGGAATTTTCCACCCTTCTTCGCTTACCACCAACCTCTTTCAAAGGACTCCTCCGAAGGATTTTCGATGCGCCATATATTTTGAGTGTCCCCAAACCGCACAGAACCATACATTTACAAACATCCATGCGTTCTAGGGGATTCGAATCTGGACTTTCGGTACGGCAGTCAGCGTCGCTAACTACTATCCCGGTTGGGCTGCACATGGTGCAAATTAATCGATTAATGTCATTTCTTGCGGAACATGTTGTTGGCATGGCAGAATATACCTGGTCAGCAATAAAATTTGGACAGAATGTTAAAGTTTACTGCACATAAACGCTTAGCCCAATCTTTTTCATCAAATAGCATTTTACTTCCGCCAGCGATTCGTTTTGATTGATCTACTAATGGTATAATGGATGTGCCCATCTCCACCCATGCTCAACTTTCGAGTAAAAAAAGGCACATTTTTTTTAAGATTTCCCCGTATTATTTAGTATAAAGAACATTACAGATTCATTTTCAGCAGATTTCGAATGTATGTTGTGAAAGGAAGCGAAAGTAATAATTGTAGGCTACAAAATAAGGACTGCTCGGCGCACTATGTCGACATTTATATAAAAACCTTGTAAATGTATTAGCTTCTCTGTATAATGATTCTTATATTATTATATTCTTGTATTATCTTATTCTTATATTATCTATTCTTATTTATCCGATTCTTTATCGAACGATTTTAGCTTTCTTTGAGCTAAACATTCTCATGGTCTGAACACGATATATATTTGTTTGTCCCTTTATTTCAAAACAGGAAAGTAAATCTAATCCTCTGCATTCCTTTGGATTTGTTGGTGAACATAGATATTACATGCGACTCCAATGTTATCGATACGATGGCATTATTACAGAAAATTCAGAAATTTCAGAATTATTGGATTTGAAATTACCGCTGAACGTTGTGGAATAAAAATATGTGGGAGTTAACAATCGCGCATCCTGTAAAGAGTCCTGAAAGACTATAAAGGATTGCAGTGCACTGTATACTGCGATATTACAAAAGTGGTAATTATGTGTCTTATGCAATCTTCCTAAATCTTTTTTAGTTCTGAAAAGAAAAGAATATTTTCGGCGCATAAACACACCAGTATATCCACTTTGAAAACACCTCACATTCTTTTATTACCCTCAAATATATTAATGTTAAAAAACACTTCAATACCCTTATAAAAAAACTTCCTCCTCGTTTTTCAAAATGGTCTTGTCTTTCATCACACTTTAATCCTCAAAATGAAATACAAGCTCTGTTTTGTTGAATAAAGAATGATGAGGAACAGTGGGAATGATACTGATATGCGAATAGCAGACAAAGCGGCTTTTTGACTCTGTTGAAGGAACTTACGAAAAAGAACTCTTTCTTCCCACTCTTTCCTTCTGCAGATTTAATTAAGGCATTTCAGCTAACGAAAATTTGTCAGTTCGAATGGAAATCTTATTTTTTTGCCATTTTAAAGGTAAGCATTTAAATTAAGGTTACTATGTATAGTGCTTTACAAAGTATTTCATAGGTGAAGCATAAATGATTTATTTTCTGCGAACAATTTCTATTTTTACCCCCCCCCCCCTGAATATCGTGATTTTCATCCATCTTTCTCCAAATACTTTGATTGTTTGTTTTATAAATTATTTGATAGTTACTTTCTTAACGGATGCCTTTGTGGAGGCATTTTTTGAGGTAAAATTGCTCGTATTTGCATTATAAACGGGAAAACCACGAAAATGCTCATGCAGCCAAATCATTTGCCAGGTTTCGAACGTAGATCTAACTATTAGCTACTAGATTTTAGCGGTATTGTCCACTTGGCCACTAATGTTCCTTTATTTTAATAATAACAAGATTCCGTAATGATATTAATGTTAAGGGTAAAACTGTTAAAATATACAGCCCTGTTTACTGTACTACAGTGTAATTTGTTATGCATGGAAGAATATTTAAAAAATAAATGTTTTTTAGCGGTTGCGAAATTTGTTTATAGCATAAAACAAATGCTTAAAAATAAGAAATGTAAAGCAGAAAAATACTTAAAAATTCGTTGGCACTAGATTAGAATTCGTTTATCTAGGAGTTTAGAATGTGAACTTATGCACTTTCTTTGGAACTAAACGTTTGCATTTAAAAATTTTCTAAATTTTTATAATTAATGGTCGGTTTCTACAATAAAAATGTTTTGTGTAGACCTATTTAAATCTTGAAATTTATAAATGCACTGACAGCCATTTAAAACATTCCTGGGTATTTCAATTAGTCCAGCGATTCCAAATGAAGTGAAAATTTTGACTTTTATTAAAGAAGGAAAATTTTTTATGTTTGTTTTCCAATTTATTTGTATTTTAAAGATGTCTAGAATATTACACCTACAAAATTTTAACTAGTAGGATCAAGTTCTTTATAAATTGCAGACTCTGCTTACAATTCATCCAAAAACAATAAGAAACGTTAACTTATACTTCTTCAATTCGCTCCACTCTATGACTAATATCTAAAATACTAAATTAAAAGTTTTAGGATACATGTAAAAAGGGAAGCTGGTCTATTTATGGAAAAGAGTTTTAACACTTTAATTTTAAAATCAAATTACAATTGTAATTGACAGGAAATGATATGAATGGCAAAAAAATGGATACATACATTTAAAGATATATATTTTATTCAAAAAATAAAATTATTCTATCCTTAGCTTGTAAACAAAAGGAACCAGAAATTCTTTGGCTTATCCATACATTTAATGCGATTGTGCTACTTATTATTTTATCTAATTTTGTTCGTTCTTCTTCATCTGATGAAATGATGCTTGTTATTTCATCTAGCTCCTATTTCAATTTTTTTTCGAAGTACGATAATATTCGTCGTTTTATTAGAGATTTGACATCACGTGTTATAAAAACCTAATTTTGTGCTAGTCCACTTACTGATAGCTGTGTGCAAAGCCACTTTACTGCTAGTCAGCGAAATTGCATATTAAGTTGAAATTTTTTGTAAATTCGCCTTAATTTAGTCTTATAATTCCTTCTGTATTTAAAGCTTGTGAATCTGCTTCCAAGTAACGTTTATTTATCAATTTGTATTTTAAGTTCCAAATAACCGGACTAACCAGGATCACGGCTTCTTACATTCAAGTTTTTAGCCGAAACGGAGCGTTAACTCAGAACTAGAGCCATCAAATTTCGAATAGCGTAATCCTCAACTCGAATGTGGCCACCCGGAAGCCCGAATTTTGAATTTCGAATTTGTTTTATTATCTATTTCATATTTTGTGAAATTCAAACGAATTTATAATTAACAAACTCAGATATCTGTTTTTAAATATTTTTAGCTTGAAGAGACGGTAGATCGAATGCTCCTAAAACGTGTACGTATGTGTTAAAAAAAAAAAAAAAAAAAAAACGGCCTCCGTTTGGGTGTAATATAAAAATCCTGAAGCTTTCAGTTTTTTTGTTTGTTTGTTTTGTTAACATTTTGAAGAGATGTTTATAGACAGATTTCGATATATAGTAATAGACAGATTATCACTAGACAGATTTTCGATAGACAGATAGACATAGACACACAGACTTATAGACAGGTTTCGTGTCGTGCTGAAGAAACATATTAACACTTGAGGTAAACAGAAAAATTAAATTCAATAAATTTCTGAAAGAAAATAAAAAATTTTTTCTATTAAAGTGATAATTTTGCAAATGATAGAAAAAAATTAAATAAATAATTTTCTGCTATTTTTTTTTATTAAAGTGATAATATTGCAATTTATGAAAAACAGTTTGTCTGCAATATTGTATAGTTACTTTATTAACGTTATATATTCTTTTTTCCCCTGTAGAACGTATACCCGCTCGCTATGTCCTGACACTTCTTACTTTTCTGGGGCTGGGTATCCAGTATACCCAGCGAGTCAACCTCAGTGTCACCATGGTCGCCATGGTCAACTCCACCTTCATCGAGGGAAAGGAGAACGACACAACCTTGGATGAATGCCCAAACATCTTCTCAGCTTCAGACAATGTCACCAGACCTTACAAGGAGGTAAAATAGCAAACCCAGAGTGCCGCGCGAGTTCAGAAATGAGGGCGGCTAAAAAAGGCCCTTTTCCGAAGGCCCCTGTTGTCAATAAATAGAGCGAAATCAGTGGAACGTATCTAGATGGCAACATAATTTAATTATGTAAATAGATATCACATAATAAATTCATAAAACTCTTCATTCATAAAATCGTTATTGAGCCAAAAAATTTACTCGGAAATGTTATGTTTGTATCTTCTGCATATTTATTTTATAATGTATTTTCTCCTTCCTTCTAATATGCCTTCGTGGTGTAACGATGACGCGCTCGGCACGTATTCAAGAGGTCCAGGCTCGAGTCTTGTCGAAGGCATGGCTCATTTTTCATGTCTCCTGTTTCAAAATAACCTAATGACTGCACAATTTTAGCTTACGTAATTTTAATAGTGCTGAAAATTAATTACGTGCAGTTTTTGTGAATGCGCATGGTTACCTCTTCTTAATGGGAAAAACTTTATCCTCAGGCAGCATTTTAGAATTAACTTTTGCTTATGAAAACACCGAAATCATACATATCACATAATTTGAAAATAATGATTAAAAATCCTCATTACTATGAAATAGTTTATAAATTTACAGGAAAAATCTGAAATTTTTATGCCTCTAACGATAAAATTTTTCCGAAATCTGTTAACTGCCCTTAAAAAGTAAAATTACCTATGAGAAAAAGTTTAGTAAGTTTTCTAAATTTCCTTTAAAATGTGTGAAGCAACATTATTTCTTTTGAAACCAAATTGGAAGGTTATGAAATATATGAGATTTAAAGCAGCTACATTAAATTGTTAGCTGTTTGTTGAGTACTCCTTAAGTATTTAAAATGTGTCCTTTTTTTCGGTGCTTAAGAATATTATTCAATTTTAATTTTCTTTCCTCATCACCTCTGTTACCTCTGAGAATTTCTTGAAAATTCGAGTACTTCTGGCACTGAAATAACACGAATTTCTACATCCAAAACCACCACTGCGTGACAAACCAAAAATCGAATCAATATTCAGTGACTGAGAACAAAAGATATTTTACGTATCATTATACTAAAAGCTTCTAAGGCACCGATTTATCTTCTTTCAATCGATTCGATTAAAGCAAATTACTTCATATATATAATTAATGATTATTTCAATGAATATATTATTTTTAAAACAAATTAATCAAAATCTTTCTCGGTCTTAAAAAAGCATAAATTTGATATATTATTCAAAATAATATTTTATTTTCCGTCAACTGGAGTTAACCAACAGTTCCGTTGTGTACAAATGAATATGTTAACTTTTGAGATAAATAATCATTTTTCTTGTTAGTGTTTTTGATGTGTCGTGCATTTAACACAGTTAAGGCGTTTGAATACACTATCCTCTATTTATCACAGTTTTATTAAAGAATCATAAGTTACAATAACTATGAAATCTTTATTTAACAAGTTAGAGAGTTTTCTGAACACAAATAGAATACAAATCAAAGTTAACAGTCCTCACAAACATTTAAATCGAAGTGTTGAAATAAAGAATTTACAAGATTCATAAGTTTTGAATACCTTCAAGCTTACCTGTCACAATGCCAGGCAATATTATGAGGTGTTTATTCCCTAAAAGAAGGTAACATACTGAAAAGAGTGAAGCACAAGTATAATGCAAGTATGAAATCTTTCAATACTTCTGCATCTGAACCAAGGTAGAACTCAAGGTTTTTTTTTAAATTTATTTATTTTTTAATTTATTATTATTTTTTTTTACGTTGCCGAGTTTTATTTTGCAAAAGTGACACTAATTTATTCTAACAGTTTTATTCTTGTTTAAATAATAACAGAAATTTTATTCTTTATGTGTAGAAGCATAATATCCCTTAACTTTTTAATAAATATTAAAATATTCACTTGTATTGCCATCAATCAAAGATCCACAGGTTTCGTTCAAAAAGAACAACAATTTGCTGTTTAAAAAAATTTCAAATTGTTGAAGTTCGAAATTTTTATTTAGTTTTAAATAATCGGCTCATCATCAAAAGCATCCCAATTAATTTCGCTTCTTTTTTTTGTGAAGGAAAAAAAATAAGATACTGAATCTGATTTTTTATAATATATATCCCGCGGCACCTGAATTTTTGTCTTCTTTAGCCATTCTTGGGAGTAAAAAAATTAGGAACCTAATTTTTTCACTCCCAGCATATATTAATTTATTTTGTATAGCAAATTATTTTCTTGTGAATATTATGTAAGACGGAATGAAGAGGTTTTATTCTAAACCCAACTTTATACGATAGTTTTTCTTAAAATTGGTTTTCGTTTAGCGTAATTTCCGAAACCAACTTAGATCCAATGTAAACAAATGAATACACTTCAAGATTTCAAAAAGATTACAATTTAAATTCTTAGAACTTTTTGGTGATAATCGTGTCACCCGAAATTTAGGAGATAAATTGTTCAAATTCTAATTTTGGCATCAGAAAGAATACTTTTTATTAATTAGTTCAAAGGAGCTTTGTCCCTGAAGGACAATTGTTTTCGTTTTGCGATTTTGCGTTGAATCACTATAATGACCCGTTTCACTTTTCAAACTGTTGCCACCCAATGTTAGAGTCCTACATTATATTTGAAGAAATTAAATAGCGAAAAATCTGCATAACTGTAGCATATTTCTCGCATTGTGATAAAACAGCGGTACCTAGAGCCATCGAATTTCGAATGACGCAATCCTCCTACGAATATGGGCATGTGGAAGACCAAAATTGACAAGACAAAAATAACAAACTCAACGATTTAAAAGCGAACAATGGCAACACTCTACGGAGGAAAAAAAACCTTTTTATCTCTAGCGCGCGGAACTGTGTATCGGAAATTCTAAAGATATGCTCATTTAAAAATTATTTTGCGACATTGCTGTTGAACTGAATTTCATGGTTTAAGTGAACCTGATATTTAATAAATAAAGTTAACACATAAAATGTTTAAAAAAAAAAAAAAAAAAAAAAAAAAAAAAAAAAAAAAAAAAACGCCCCTTTGGACGTAATTTAAAATCTGAAACCTTTCAGATATTTTTTCCTCAAATTTGATGTCTCCTAACATTCGTAATTATAAAACTATTACAGACTAATCTTCTAATAAAATCTAATAAAACTAACAAGTTTAGAATTTATTGCATGCAATATTTTACGTTATTCAGAATTGCAACAGACTCAAATGAAAAATGAAAAAACGCATTAAAGTGGACACTGCAAAACCATGTTTTGAGACAAATAACCCTTTAATAAATTAGTAACAAAATTTACTGTAATTTTTTTTAATTAGAGAAACTATTTCTAAGCTCGACAATTAAATTCTTTAAACACTGCGATGGAGCGATCTGTCAGCATCGTTTCTGCAATGCACTGCAAGATTAAAAAATAATGTTGGTTCGCAACGTTGAATTTTGTTCTCTCATTCACATGGAATGAGCATCATCGGTTATCCCCCCCCCCCCCCAGTTTTTAAGTCCAGATAAAATGGTTTTGCACTTACGTTGTTTGCAGACTCTTTCATTCCGTCTTGAACCCAAAAATCGTTGTGGTGTTAAAGAAAAAGAAAAAACAAGCAAAATTTATATCCCCTACCATTTTTTGGTGAAATGTAGCGATTGCTCTTTAAATCTTTTTAAAGGAAAGGTTGTGGGTCGGTATATACTTGGTGAGCCGGAACTTGGAGATGTCAGAATACGAGTTCTGCATTCTCCCATCTTTGTAATAAAGTCATAACAGGTATGTATAGATTATTCATTTCCAAAGTGTGATAATTTCATTCTCCGGCTGTCGCAGCATCGGACGAAGTGGGTTCTGCGGCATGTGACGAATAAAAGCCAGACTGCAATTTCTGCTGCTGCAGAATGTCTGAACAAGTGAAAACAGTTTACACGTGAAGACAGTATCAATTCACAAAAGTGAAATTGGTTTTTAAATTCGTAATAATCTCCGCAGTTAACCCCCCGATTGTAGCATCGTCTACATTGTAAAATCTTCTCTTACCTCCCTACACACATTTTAAATATCTTAATAATGGAAATAGATTTCGCCACAGCGAACGATAAAAGTCTGATGCAGCAACTTTCTCTCAAACCTCCCATCCCCGCTATGCAAGGCATTTAAAATTTAATCTAAAGCATTCGGCATATAAAAATGCTATAATATTATAACTATAGTTATTTCTTGTAATAGAAATCAAGGTAAGTGTCAATGCACATTACGTTACAAAATCTGCGGTGCAGTTTTTTCTAACTTAAAAGCTTGATTTTCTGTGTTATTACTTTTTTTCTCAAAAGATAATAGATATAACCAGTTTACGTAAAAGAGACTCTTCTTAAATTTGTTTTTCCTAATTTCTCTTTTCGTAAGTCTCAAAGTCCGGAAATACACATGCGGTGCTCGACTTTAGCTGAGTAGGGAATATGCAAGGATAATTTCCCTCCCTCAAAATTCAAAACTAAGAAGAATTACTCCTCAGGGAAGAATAAAAAAATGTAATTAATTTTCTCGAGTTGCCTTTTCTTCTTTTTTCTTTATAAATTGAAAAAAAAAATAGTGAAATAAATTAATCTAATAAGTTTATGTTAGCATTCTTACAATAAAACATGATTTGTAGAATGTTTAGTCTTTTTCTTAACGCATTATTGGGAGTTATAGTTAACTTTTTGCGGAACTGGGGGAATTCACACTAACTTAACTGTTTCGTGCACATTGACATTTTGATTGTACAAAGTAAAGCATGTGGTTAAGAAAAATATTTACCAGTCTAACTATGTTAAAAATATTAATAGTTATATATCTAAATAAGATATAATGAAACTAATTAATTCTAGCTAAAAGTTTTTCACTTTCTCAAAAATCACCCTTATCAGCCCTGATCTTTTTTTCCATGATTCGAATATAATCTTCCAAATCAATAGCTTCTTTTGCATCGTCACATGTTTGTTGAGTCCACGACGTTCGTTCGCACTCACGCAACATTCGCACAACAAAATGTCTTTATAAAACTTTTAATGTTAAGCATTAAAAGTTTAAAGAACATTAAAATGAGAAAAAATTAAAAAAAGCATTAAAATTATCAATGCAGTTATTTCGCCAGACTGACATTAACTTACTACTTAAAAAATACTATGAAATATTCTATAGAAGTACTTATCAATAACTTTTTCCGAAATTTTGCCTATTTGCAATTGAATACAAATGTACTTTTGAATTATTCTAAAATAATTTCGGTACAGTATTAGCATTAAGTAAAACATTCTAAATAATAAGATACCGAAGAAAAAATTTTTAATTTTCTTATTTGATACTTTTATGACTTTGTATCTAAAACTTTCCTTCAGTACAAACAGGTTATCAGTTGAAACCATCATCAAATTTATATATTAAATCAAACGAAAATCAAACATTCAAAATAAACTAAAAAAGGATATTATAAAAGTGACACATTTCACGAAATTTGCATGAAAATTCCTAATTTGTTTAGTCAAAATAACTTTTCCAATTATTTCACATCGCTTTTAAGCGCAAGCGTAATTCCAGCCGATTAATATATTATATCAAAAGTTTCTACTTCGCAAGTGAAAAGATAAAGTGCTTATTAGTCCAAAGGGGCTTTGTCCTTGTAGGGCTATTGTTTTCATTTTGCGATTTTGCGTTGAGTCATTATAAACGGCGAATCACTTTTCAAACTGTTGCCACCAAATGTTAGAGTTCTGCATTATAATTGAAGAAATGAAATAATGAAAAATCTCCATAAATGTATGTATATTTCTCGCATTGCGATAAAACAACGGTAATCCTCCTACGAATATAGGCATGTGGAAGACCAAATTTGAAATTTGGAATTTGTTTCATTATCGATTTCATATTTTGTAAAACTTTAACGAATTTTTGAGTAACAAACTTAACGATTTAAAAGCGAGCGATGGCAACACTCTACGGGAAAAAAAAAAAAAAAAAAAAAAAAAAAAAAAAAAAAACTTTTTGTCTCCAGCACGCGGAACTGTGTATCGGAAATTCTAAAGATATGCTCATTTTAAAATATTTTGCGACATTGCTATTGAACTGAATTTTTTGGTTTAAGTGCGAAGAACATGATATTTAATAAATAAAGGTAACACAGAAAACGTTAAAAAACGCCCCTTTGAACGTAATTTAAAATTTCAGATTTTTTTAATTAATATTTTTCATTATTTTTTTATTAATTATTCTTATCTGGTAATAGCATCTTAGTTTTTAAACCATTATTTATAAGAAGTCAAATACTTAACGTCTAAAATTTCACGCTTTTTCAGCAAGATGCGAAATACTACACAGTGTCACTAGCTGAACACAAGTATTACTATAACCGTGCGCTACATTTCACACGTATGTGACATCACTATATCACGACTTTTTAAATCTAGTATTGTATACGTCTGCAAAAGAATAAATTAAGCTTTGTTCAGTTAAAATCTACACCTCTTATTTTATTCTAAAAATACTTGTACGATGCCTTTTATAGTGTTTTTGCTGCAAATGCATGTAAACAATAGCACATCGATGAATTATATTTATTTTTCAAAACAAAGACATCGAAGGTTGTGCTAATATTGCGTATATGTATCTTCGAATGAGAATTACGTCGGCTTTCCGTATGATCCGGCTCATGTATGTAGTTACGGGGGGGGGGGGGAATTATGAGTTTCTGTGAACAAAGATATGAAAATAAATAAACAAATAAATAATGAAAATAAAAAAAAAAAAATTGTTGTATAATTCAGCAGATTTCATCTTAGAATCAGAAAGATGTCATAAATTCTATTCTTGAAAATAAAGCTTGCGAGTACAATAAAAAAAAAAAAAAAAAAGGGGGGGGGGGGCGGAAATTGAATACTTTTTGAATTAGAAAATATTTACTCATACATACATAGGTGTAACATAGCAGTTACAATCATTGCAAATTCTATCACAGAAATTTGTTAAAATACAAATTAGCACAAGTTATACAAATATTTTGCTTCGATTTATAAATTAAAATGGTACCTTCTGCTGCCACATAATAAAATGAAGCATATATCTTATTGACTATGCAAATTATTAAATGTTTAATAAAATTCTTCTATGTAAATGTATCAAAATATTATTATGCATTTTTTAAAATGGCTTAGTTATATTTATAGTATTTCTGTCAACTGTTAAATTTGGAAGACTGGCTATAATTCAGCCTTAGGTTCGTATTTTGATTGCTTTGAATTTCTTCGCGGAAGGAAAAAAAAAACTTTTTGAAATGTTAAATATGCCTTATGAAAATATATTTTCATTCAATAATTAAAATACTGTCTGAACTTAAGCCGAGAAATACAAAATATAATACATTTATTGAGATTATTTTATCTCAATAACCTGTCATATTAATCTAATGACATATATATATTAAGAAACAGACTTTTGGATATATTTCACTTAAAATAGCAAGCTCTGTTTTTTTTTCTGTCATTTGTAATTCAATATATAATATGTAATTCAATATTCTTCATTAATACTGAGCGAAAAGAATGCGAGAGAAATCCTGAATTTATCTATTAAAGATTATTTAATTGATTAATTTTGAACACAGTCTTGTGATAAAATACGTATTAAGGATAGGCAAATACAGATTTATTTTGCAAACAGTAAAAAACTGTAAAAAACTGTAAAGTTACGTAGTTACTATAAAAAAGAATAAAATATATGATGCTTTAAATGAGCCTAGCTACTGAGCCTAGACTTTACAGGTCCAGCTAGTAATAACACTGACAAAGAACTGCATTTATTGCTTTTAAATGGGCTTTTGGCTTGCATCGATTATACCAGGAGCAGGTTTGTACAAAAGATTGTACTTGCTTGGCAGTTTTTGGCGACGGTTTTGTGGATCAACAGATGCACCGTCCTTGGTAATGCAATGGCCTAAATATTTGACTTTTCAACAACAGAAGTGACACTACCCTCGGTTGGCATTGAGTTTGAATAACGAGAGACATTTAAAAATTTGTTAATTAATAAATAACAGGCAACTTAAATAGTAACAGGTAACTTCGCTAAATGGCAACAAACTGAATGGAAGAAAGAAATTTTTTATATCGAGCAGTGGCAACACATTTCTTTTAAATCATTTTTTTAATTATTTGAAAGCCAAGTATTTTACGCTTTGCTGAATAGCAATACATTTCATTTTGATCGCCAAGTTTCTTAATTAAGAATTCATTAAGTTGGCACAGACTATGAAATAAGTAATTTTTTTAAAAATCCAATATTCTGGCTTCCAGGTGCACATGTTCTGGTGGATGACTGCTTGTGTTCAAAATTTGCTGATTCTAGATGTTGCCATTTTTCAACACTGCGAGGAATATGCATTATTTAGCTATAGAAATGTTTTTCCAAACTTTTTTTAGTAACTGTGCTTTAAAAATAAACACTCTTTACATAAATAATACTCGATAACTAGATGAATTTGAATTGGCAGTTTTAGAAATAACTGCTGTGAAAAATGGGAAAAGCACTTTATTACTTTATTTGAATGCACTTTCTTCCCAAATTCCTATGGAAGAATAGCCTTGAATAAACAGAAAACAAAGTTAGCTCCTTTATAACTGCAATGTTGATTTATGTTTAGTTTATTAGTAATTGAGGTTAAACTAGTTAGAAATTCTACTGTCAGGAGCTGTTTAGTGATCTTCACTCCTAATTTAACATACTTCGCGAACTAACATTGGAAACAACATTACAATTAATAAAATGTAGGAAAATGTGTTTGAGATGATGTAGCCCAAAATTTTGATGTTAACCAATAAAGTTCTGTTCTATAGATGTAAGTGCTATTATTAGACAAACTTTTACACCACGAATTTGCTTGATTATAGTAATTTTTTCATCAAAGTACTTTGTTTTATATTAGCTTTATAAACCGTTCGATATGCTGCGTATTTTGAACAAATTTCTATAAACTCTATTCGCAGACGATCTCTTAAAAGATGCCCTTGCAGAAGTGTGCATGAATGTTTCAAGAACAAAAGGAACATAAAAAATGACTAACAGCATCACCTTTCAAGTATTTTTCTTCTCCTATATATAAAATATTTTACTATTCGCGTTCTTGAGCATCAGGTGCGTATAGTCGATTTATATTCAAGTAAGGAAATTTCTAGAATATGAAATCAGGAAAATGTAATATTCCGAAATTCAGCTTAGTACTTGTTCTTTAAGATTTATTTAAAAGAAAAAAAAAAGTCTTACAAAAACAACGTGGGAGTGTACTTTATGTGAATAGTATTTATACATAGCTATTTATGTGATTTAAGAATAGTTTAAAGATTCATTGTATTCTGTTTAAAAGTTAAGAATAAATTTCATGAACAGAGTTGTTGGAAAGAGGATGTTGTAAATGACATTAGAATAAAGTATTTCATTAAAATATAGTACTGTGTTGGTAATGGATTAACATCCATATAAAAGGAATGCCATTAAAACCAAATGTTCTGAAATATTTTAAAAAGAAAGATTTCGTAAAAAGTAGAAATTAAAAGCAACTTTTTGGCTTAAACATAGGAAACTTAAAGTAAAACACATCTTGCATTTTAACTTCATTCTATTACAGTTCTGTAGTTTTAAAAATTTGTTATTCGATTAACAAAACACAAAAATCAAGTAAACTTTTATAAAATATTTTATTCGTGGTGTAATTAAAAAGGACGTTTGACAAGCGACAGAAGGTTCAATGTTAGAATCCCGGCAACGGTATTGCCCATTTTTCACGTTTCCTGCTTCTAAAACCCTAATGACTCTACACTTTTATGTATTCTTTTGGCACATGCAACATATTCACTTGGAAATGTTTACTCATATAGAAATAGTAATTGAATGATAAGGTAGTAATCACTGCATGAGCTTAGGATCATACATATTTTCTGTTCGAAGATATTAATATAATGTATTTTGTTATATTAATTATTCTCAGTTATTTTTGAAAGCAAAGTACTTTTGCAATTATTTTCGAGCTACCTTTTTTTTTTTTTTTTTTTTTTTTTTTTTTTTTTAATTTAAGCTACTTTAATTGCCATTGCTGCCAAAATTTTTATATATGACGACATTCTTTGTGACTGCCGTCAAGAAATGTCGAAAAAAACTGCAGTAGTACTTAATTCCTGTTGAAGAAAATTAGATGTTCACTAGAATTCTCTAAACAGCTCCAATATTTTTCTCTCCCACAGGGTAAATTTACATGGAGTCCTTCGACACAAGGTATTATCCTCGGCGCTTTCTACTATGGCTACATCTGCACTCCTTTGCTAGGAGGTCGACTCTCAGAACTGGTGGGTGCAAAATGGTTACTTGGTGGAGGCATCTTTTTTACTTCCTTACTTACTTTGATTACGCCTTATGCAGCTGAGCTTGGAGTTGCCGCTATGGTTGCGCTTCGTGTCATAATAGGCGCTGCACAGGTAAATTCCCATTTCATTTAGTCTCTAACTGCTTGATTACCTTTAAAAAGGTGTTACCAAAAACGTTGTTGCTATTTTCTGTCAGGTTAGTAAAACTGAATCTGCATAGCTTTGAATCTTTTGAATAATCGAATATTAATCATCAGTTAATGGCTGCATATTTTGTAAGCTTACGGCATGACTATGCGGAGCGTAAAAGGTATTGAACATTTGCCAACATACCCTCTAATCTCGGGAGACTTCTAATTTTTCTACATATCTCTTGGTTTCCCAATAAATCTCCAAATTCTCAGTTTTTAATTTACCATGTCTTTGAAATGCAGTTTTAGAATAAATGATGATTTTTAAATGTCAAAAAGAAATGCCGTAAAGAAAATTTTGATGTCAAATATTTAAAATAGCTAAGATAAAACTATTTTTTAAATAAATTACACATTTCTGTTATTTATCTGAAGAGGCATTTCTTCCCTGCTCGGATTTTCGATAGTTAAAAATTTTTAGAAAAATACATAATCAAATGAAATAACCAAAACAATTACGTTGTTCTAAGTTTTAATTTAATATATTTTACATTAAAATCAAGTTATAACTGTTTTAATCATCCTAATTATGCATTTAAAGATAATGTATATTCCTGACAAAGAGCTCTTTTGAAATTGTGTCGCCACGCGACGCAAAATTCTACCGGTTTTTCACATTCCAAGGTTAACAGCTCTTAGTATTCAGTTAAGCCTCAGCCGGAATCCTAGCTCTTCATATTAAAAATAAAAAAGATCTTAAACTTTCTCTTTGTTTTTTTATAGTTTCTTACCATGCAGTTCCGAGCACCCGATATTTGACATGGAGGTGCTATAAAAGTGTATAGCAGGCAACCAAAAGTAATCTTGGCGGGGGGGGGGGCTTTGCAATGTTTATACATTAATATGGATTCCTGCAATAACGTTTTATGTCATAATTTCCTACATCTCATTTCTGGCTGACTTTCAGGCACACTACATATTTGTCAAAACATACACATGAAAATGGCGCAAAGAAGAAATTCAAATTTATATTTATTTTCTGTCTGAAACCTAAAGAAGGGAATCTGTAAGAAATTTTTGTTGATCACACTTTGTAGTTCAAATGTATTAACAGCTAAATATCGAAATTTTCAGACTGTTAGTTACACATATAATTATAATATATTGAAGTAACCACTCTATAACTTACTTTTAACTTAAACTAAAAAGAAATTATGAGAACTTATCAAGATGCACAAAATTTGAGAATAAATAATGGCAGCCTGTTCTGTTTCTTTTATTTATTACAACTTTTTTATGATGCACACAGAAAAAAAATATATTTTTATGTAAATGATTATAAACTTCTTTGTTTCTTTCTACACATTTCAGCTAAAATACCTCATGGCGTTTTGTTCTTCATAAAGTTTGTAAACTCGAATGAGAATTACTAGAAAATATCGTTATCACAAATTGCAGATATTCAGCGATAATTTGTTTCTTTTCGTAGACTTATTCGTTTTCAAATACGGAAGAAAACTGGTCACATGTAAAGCGGCCGAGCGGTAAAGTCGCTGAAGACTGGTAGATCGGTCCGAGGTTCGAATCCCGCGAACGGGCTGGCTGTATGTGTTCGTAGTTTTCCCTATGTGTAACGGGTATACGAGCCAGTTTCCCTTAGAAAGTCCTCCACGAAGGCATCCCTTTCTTTAGGCAGATAGCTCTCGTGTGCTTTGTCATAATTAAATAATCCAATCCAATCCAATCCATTACAAAGACCTCCACGAAGGCATCCTTCCCCTTAGGCGGATAGCCCTTGCGGCTTTGCCGTAATCACATAAATCACACCGAAGATCAGCTTTTCCCCCTCAAAATGCCTGTATTTGAAGCCATATATAATATTTATAGTTAAATTGGATCTTACAAAATATTAGTAATAATTAGATTAGATATCTTTAGCTCCATATCGAACAAATGTGCAACAGTCTTGGGAAAATAGTTTGGGTTTATAATTTTCATTCCCATTGCTATTTCTTTACACGGCTCATAATGTGTTTTTCCAGAAATCTAATAAGTATTTCTGTCAGGTGTTTTAGAATGACGATATGGCAGATTCACGCTGATTGTCCGTTGTCAAATTGAAGAATACTGGAAACTGACGGCGATATGATACACTGGCTCACAATTAACAGGACTTGAATGTGTCATTTAAACTGATAGAACTGATGCCAGGTTCTGCTAGTGACGAGTGCAATGAAAACATTAGAATTACGTACCTTCGATTTTGCTTCGTAGTGCTTTTTGTTTTTTAAATATATATATATATATATATATATATATATATGGGGGAGGGGTGTAAGAGAGAGAAAAAAATAACGAAATTAAAGAAATTTTGTAACTGGCGTACGGAATAAATAGGGCGTCGTAAACGTCTTTAATAAATAATGATACTTAATGATATAATTTCTCAGAATCTCAGTTGCATAACCATAATAATATAATTTACAGTTAAGAATCACTTAAAAATATCACTGAAGAAAGAAGGACAACTTCATTTTGACTCCTCAAAATAGCCCAATAAAATACTTATTAATGTAATAATAATACTAATACAAATAGTTTAGCGATAATTAATGATACTTTACTACTGATAATTACAAGCAGGGAATTAATTACATGTCACCCTAACGATTGCAGCGAAGATGAGTGAAATAATATCACCTTGCTATGGATACCAAAAATGAAAAAGTGGTGTAAGTGAGTAACTCGTAGAAACACAACCGGGTTAAATTGAAATGATCTCTTTAAAAAATAGTTCTAATTTCAAAGAATAAATTAAATATATATGAAAAGATTATTTTAGCTTAATGTTATATCATAAAATCAAAAAATAGATATTGCATGAATTGATGAACCTTAATTTGCCTTTAATCATGATAACTAATACTGCTAAGGTCTTGTAAATCCTAAACGAATTACCTTATCCACAGACTAATAAAGGGCTGGAATTTTCATTTAAAAATTATAGCTATTTACTCTTGGAATTATTGATAAAATTTTAAATCATAAATCCTTTTTTTTTCTCAATCCCTTTTTAAAAATGTATTGCTATTTCTCACCTCTTTTCTTACAAATCATATAGCTTAGTTGGTTAATCCATAACAGGCAGATTCAGTTTGAAAAATAAATATCTTACATTTTGCCGAATGTGCAACAGACTCGAATGAAACGTGAAATGCTAGTGATTCGACGTAAAATCTAATTTCGAGGCTAATAGGCCTCATGGGCTAATAAAATAAAATTAACTTACTAGTATATTATTAATTTATAACCTCAAATATAAAAATAAATTGTAATTCGCCGACAGATGATATCGTAACAGAGCCGCCGTTAGAGGGGGCAAACTGAGAAGAGAGAGAGGAAAACGCGAGCGAATGTAATAAGTGATATGTTATGATTCCTCAGAATATAGCTGCGTGTACACACACACATGTATACATATATGATTAGTTGGGAAATTTTTAATTAGTCAGATCAAAGTGAATAAATACACCACCCTGTAACATAGTTGAATTTGATACATTTATACAGATTCTTCATTATTTAATTTCTTTAAATGTAACTCTGGACGATAATATTTGGTGGCAATAATTGGAAAAGGGAAACAACCCTTGTAGTAAATCGACGCAAAATGCCAACACGAAATTAATAGTCCTTCTGGGCAAATTGCCCTTTTAGACTAATAAACTGACTACTTTGCTAGAAAAGAATAAAACCTTGAAATGTCTTCATATTTTTTAATGTTTAATTTTACGTTAAAGTAAATGTGATTTTCATTAATTTAAATAAATTCTAATATTTGTCTACATCATTCCTCGTGTATGTAATAATTATTATGTTTTAAATTAAAACTAAATCAATTTTTTTCATAGGGTGTAAATTCTGCTTCCATGTACGCTATGTTTTCGAGATGGGCCCCTACCGAGGAGCGCAGTCGTTTGTTGTCTATCTGCACTATTGGTCAGCATGTAGGGACTATCATTACCATGCCTGTCACTGGTTCCCTGATACAGTACGACGTCTTTGGTGGATGGCCATCGGCATTCTATTTATTTGGTGAGTAATAAATACGAATAACTTGTACTTGAATCTTTAAAAATTACTTTCAAAATTCCTGCACAATTCTTTGCTAAAAAAATTACGGTTGATATGTAATCAAACCCCTCTGACCCATCACGTAGATAACTCACCACTCCGCTTACCACAGCATCCCCAGATTCAGAATACGTATACGAGTAATACGTATTCATATAATATTTTCCATTTTCCCATTCCAAAATTGCTAAATCTAATCCTCTACTCCACTGCTTAGAAGAGAATTTGCAGGTCACGCCGACCAAGCAGCCTTATAAAAAGATTCACATGGGTATAAAGAGATGCAAATCCCCAAGACAAGATTCACATGGGCATCGCGGCATTTTGGTGAAGGGTGCTTTCTTCGTGTTATAAGCTAAATTTCATACGAGTGCCAGGACACCGCTGTGTCACAGCGAACACCGACCAACTTTCTTAAGGGTGCCGCACGTTTATGCAAGTTGGTTGTACCGATCAAACCAATCCCACCTGCCGATGATTGATACAAGATTAATTTTAGTACAATTATCTTAAAAGAGTAAATCCATACTTAGTAAGTTCAATTTCGAAAAATGTTTTAAAGTAACTTGAATGTAAATTGTTAAAAATGTTTAACGGGGACTTGAATTAAATCATGAATAACAAAATTTCAATTGTAAAAAGAAATAAACAAAAAGCAAGTAATTAAATTAAATACAAGTAATCATTGTCATTGATCGGAAATTAGTTAACTTTTCAAGGGGAACAAACCAACTCCCGTTCAATGAAAATTAATCAAGAAATAAATACGAAGGTGTTTCGTCCTTTACTCGAGCAATAAGGCGATGCCAAACCGGCAATTTCAAGCTAGGCCAAACATTTCCGTGAATAGAAGGGACTATATACAAATGCAGAGAACCAAGGAACTCATTTCGATTAAGCATTTTAGCTAACTCAATTTTGAGTGAAAAGCAATTTCTGCAGCTAAATTGACATTGCTCGAGTAGCTGTCCCCCGTCACCCTCGTGTTTTGCATTTTAGTTCAAAACTATTTGTAAAAATTAAACATTGGAAATTGGCATTATGAAATAGAATTCAAATTAATTGAAATAAACATTAGAAAATTACAAAATATAAGAAAAATAATGCAATATTTGCAAAAACAAATAAAAGAAAAAGAAATTTTTAAAAAATATATAATAAGAAAAGGGAATGTACATGAAGATATAAAGGCCAGAAAAAAACATTAATTAACTTAAGTTTTTTCTAGTGGAATGTGGGTAAAGTGTTCTCTTCGCGTCTCACTCAGAAGGGTTGTGTTTCCGAAATCTTTATCGCCAATGGGGGCTTTGAAATTACATCAGTCGGCGAAACTTGCGTGAAGTAATTTATGCGAGAGGGAGTGACTAGGAATGCTTGAGGGACGTATGTTGTGGAGTTCTTATGTGAGTGAAACCGTCTGTTAAAATTTTTGAATATACTAGTGAATGGAAATTAATTAATTTCTGGCTAATTGTCGTGTCGTAACGAGGTAGAAATTAAGAAAAGGAAAAAAGGAACTTTCACTGTCAAAGAGCTATTTGACAAACTAAAGATTATGAAATAGGCCCATTTTTTTTAGTAACAGCATAAATCTGAAGACAATTAGCTTTTTACATTATATACAACTTTGTAATTACACTATGTTCAAATCCTTCAACTGATAGTCATCCAACTTATACCGCCTTCTCAGGTTTAGGAACAAATCATCATATCCCTATCAGTTAATTGATTTAGAGTGAGTATTTAACGCCTGCTCTTTTGAGGCAATGGTTAATAAATTGATTAGGTATTAGGTAAGGAGCAAAACTTCGCGTTGTAGATCTATCGTATCTGTGCAGATATTTTTAATACGTTGTATTTGATTTATTATTGTATTGTTAATTACTTTTTGAATATGTTGGAATTCCAATTTATTAATTTGTTAGTATTGAAACTGAAGTTTCCTGTTTTGTCAAAAAGTAAAATTTTTTTGTGGTTAATGATTTGAAGATCGAGATAGTCTATGCTATTTTGTGAATTATTAGTTTTATTAAGTGTAAGGCAATTTGGATAAATCTCGGAGTATTCAATCTTATTAAAATTATTAATTGTGATAAGATCAATATATCTGTAAGTGTGCTTGTAGTAATTTAATTCTTGTTGTTGTAGATTTTTTTGGAAGTTAAATTCTTTGATAAATAAAAAGATATTACAGAGCGAGGTACTGGAATGTGATCCCATTGGAAGACCTCTGACTTGTTTAAAAAGTTGATTTTGAAATTTAATGTAGTTATGAAAAAGTGTGCATTTTAGGTAGGTTTTCCATTTATTAAGATTCATAATCGTGAAAATATCAGGGAAGAGTTTAGGCAGATCTAGTAGACTAGTATAACTTTCTTCTAAAGGAAGTGAGGTATATAAGTATTTCAAAGTCATAGCAGTTAATGTTCTGTATGTTAATTGTTTGAATGGCATTAATGACAGGAGTGTTATTATGGATGATCCAGCAATAGTTATGATTAGTGTTACAATCGTTGAAAATAAATTTACAGATTTTTTTAAGTTGAATTGAAAAATAATAGTCTACATTTTTCTTGTAATTATTAATTCTGTTCTTGCCGAAGATAGCTCGAACTTATTTAATGATACTTAACTTCAGTAAGTGGACTGTAATATTAACAATAACAAATTTATTTTAACAAAAACAACATTATTGAATACTAGCACACGCATGTGCTTATAGTTACCTATGTAACTTAGCTAAAGAGCGAGCAACCATATGCTCTTACATCAAGTCAGAAATCATTTCATACTAATAAAGCAAAAACGAAATAACTTTAGGGTTACACTAAAGCCAAACTCTGCTTGGCGTAAAACAATGCTGCCAAGCAATACTCTTTCAGTCACCGAACAAATTCTATTTGCTATAAATCTGAATTTTAATGGTGTTTTATGGAATTTGAGAAGTGCATAAAGGTTAGTTAATCTGTTGTAGCTTGGATTTAAAGTAATATTTAGTTTTTTATGAAAAGTTTTAATTAATAAATTATAGATGTTTCTGTAAGGTTGGCCAATTGATAAGTAGTTGCGTTGAGAAGTTCTTTATGAATAATTTCTGCGTAGAATTGTTTTCATATAATGCTAAAGTTATTATTTGCTTTATCTATTTTTGTAATAGTAAAAAGTTTTTAAAATTTTTTTAATATCTGATGTAAGTTGCAACCAATTATTTGTACTTTTAATCTTGAGGTGATTGATTTCGGTGGATATGCGTTGCAGAATTTTATGTTTCCATTTTAAAAAGGTATCTATAGATAAAATCAGTTGATAACTTGCTTTAAATTCGTTGATGCTGTTTTCGAAAATCTTGCAACAGTAATTTTTAGTTATGTTTCTGACTGGTCTAAATTTTGCACCATAACTCATTAGTGTTTTTAGTTGATGGTTTTGTATGATATTCAGGTTGCCAGTAATTATGTGCTGATGATGAGAATCTACGTAAATACTGTAATCTGGTGACTTGCAATGTCATTCTGCTGTCTCATCTATTTCATGGTGGTTAGTTAGCAAGTTACTTAAGGTCCTTTGATATTTAAATGCAGCTATTAGTATGGTATCTACAGCTGGGAAGTAAACTTTACAATCTTTGATGATTCTTGAGAATCGAATATTGTCAAACTGCGGATGCAGAAAATTGACTGTAAAATAAATTTTGCGTTGAGTCAGACAATTAGAAAGTCTGAAAAGACAAAAATCGAGAACCATGTCTTTAATGATTTGTATTTCGTCGTAGCTTTCATGTATGAATTTTTTTAGTTTGGTAAGGAATTTATTAGTACAAGAGTGTAACCAGTTGAGAAGTTTCTTGGGGAAGTTTTCCGAGTCAAAAAAACATTTCAATTAAGATAATTCTACTAAGATTAATCTTAGGAGATAATATAATCAATTTTCTTTAGTAAATAAATTATTATTAACTTACTTTGCAGCAATTGCGCAAGTAGTAGAATAACTCAACTCAATTTCGCACTAAGTGAATTTAAGATCATACAACATATGTATATATATATGTTTTAATCTGTGAAACATTAAAAGCATTTAAAAGAATTTTTTCAACTTCAGGAGACTGGAATAATTCAGTTTCTAAACAACACCAAATGAGCAATGGAAAACTTTCAAAGTAATTCAAGAAACAAAAGTCAGATTTATAGTTATTTTAAGATAAAGTGAACTTATTAATAGTAAGTAAATTAAAATAATAAAATAATCTCCTTTTGAATAATTTTGAATTTAAGGAGAAAATTTTGAATATCAATTTAAAATTTTTCATCTCTGCTTCAGAAGTCATTTCACTTAATACATTACATTAATAATACATTAATACATTACATTAATAATTAGATTAGCTCCATGAGTGACGTAGTATCAAAATTTGACTGTGTAACAATATTTCACTTACAGATTATATTATTTATTATCATTATATCTCAGATATCGGCCTGTTAAAAAAAAAAAAAAGCTCTACAAAATAATTACTTTAAATGACTAGTAACATATTCAATATTTTTTTGGTACTATTCTGTTTTGAGGGTCGTAAGAAAATTGCAGCGAAAATGTAGGCGCAAAAGCGCCAAATCTAGCAAACGCGCCCATTTAAACAGCGCGCCAAATCTAGCGTACGCGTTGATTTCAGATTGCGTAAGTTTATATAGTTCTATATTTCTTAAGACGCCATTGAAATACAAGTTTAATTTTTAAATCCTTTTTTGATTTTAAATCCTTTATTGATATCCTATGGATTTAAAAATTTGGGAATTGCCCATAACGAAAAGTCGGCAATAGAATTTTGGGTAAATGCAGAATCACCCACTGCTTGACGCGTTTTTAAGAATTGCACATACTCGGTATCCATGTGCACATCGACCTATTTTCACTTAAAAAAAAAAAAAAAAAAAAAAAAAATCCTAGAATTGCACAAAAATGGTACTGCGCACACCCTTGACTTTATCTATGTACACATCGACCTATTTTCACTTAAAAAGTAAAAGAAAATTGACAAAAATCCAATTGTTTTTACTCTTGTAAAAAGCGGCAAACAAGTAAATGAGCGATTCTGCACTTTACCGAGAATATTTTCAAAGATAAGGCATCATTCATTATAGAAAATTACGTTTGAACAACCAACGAGATGAAATTATGCTTTAGCGATAAAACGGTAGCGAAATAGCGATACAGGCATCCATTCAGTCATGTTTAGCAATTTTTATATAAATTATAATAATGATCTGAAATAGTTATTTACTCTTATGCTTCCATTCAGTCATGTTTAGCCTTTTTCATATAAATTATAATAATAAAAAAGTATTATATGAAATTAACCTTCCATCTAAATTAAAACATCAATCTTAGATAGTTATTTACTATTATACTTCCTTTCTTGCTGCAATTATTAGGGTTGCCGCAATTCCTTTTGGCAGCATTGGCATCAAGAATAATTTGGCGATTTTTTACGACCCTCGAAGCCGAATAGTACCTTTTTTTTACACGATCTTCTTTTACGTGATTCCATTTATTAAAGAAAGAATCCCATTTTTTATCTTCTTGGATCTAACACGGTTCAGATAGTTTATTTATTTATTTATTTATATTTTAAATATCTCTCTGAATGTAATATTAAGAAAATATTCCTGTTCAAGAAAAATGTGAATTTGCTTAATATGCCGCTCTTGTAGTAGTATTTTTCGAATTAATTCTTTAATTCCAAAAATATTATCAGCAATAAATTTCGTTAATTTCTCTCATACCATTGAATTACATAGAATTCTTCTTGAAAATTTTTAAACATTGCTCATATTTAATTAACAGCTTTTTTTAAGTCTGATTTATTATATTCAATTTTAAAATGTTTCGTAATAATAATGTATCGCTAAACCTTACCGAAAGATTCAGTTATGCAAAAGCTAAAAAGAAATGTTATCTAGCTACTTTATTCGCTAGTAAGATCCAAATTTAAAATTTTAAGAAACTTGCTATAGTACTTGATATATTACTTCCTCACCAGCAACCAACATGCCGTGTAAAAGTGGAACTGTAGTAATTTAAGAGAATAATTCACTCTGAACTAATGCCAAAGACAGTGTCCGCCAATAGATGGCAGCACCAATGCATATTACATTTGTTTTATTATTTTTTCAGTGAACGCCTAAACAGCAGTTTAACAAAATATTACTGTTTGATGAACCTCACGGATTATTATGAAACAGATAACATTCCAATATTCTGTGTGAAAACAGAAATGGATTTAAAGGATAATTCACTCAAACCATCACGATTTGTTGTCAATATTTGCCAATAGATGGCAGCACCGATAAATTTTAAATACTTTTCCATTATCAGAGGCCAGAGTGCCAACGCTATTTGATGGGCTGCAAGGATTTTTCTAAAATAAATACCATTCAAAATGCAAAGAAATTTTTATTCTGAAATAATGTTTGCAGAAAAACCTTGTACAACAGTTCTCTGAATTACCGATTTTTATGCATATTATTTATTAAAGTTATCCACAGGAATTTTATGCATATTATAATATAATTTTTTAATACTGAAACGGATTCTTTTTTAAATGGATTGTATATGATTTTAGCCCTTTCGATAAATGAAAATTGCAGCTTTTTATTTCCTATCTTAATTGGAAATATATTAATTTCATCTAAGAAACCAATAAAATCTGGGTTATATTGCAATGCCTTTTGACTAATAAATGGCGAGCACTGTGATGTAATTATATATATTATATTAAATCGAATTTTTATGACTAAGATCGCAAAAACCTAAATATCTATAATGATATCATAATTTAATCGAAAATAGAGTGAATTACATGAATGCTGAATGTAAGTTGCGAAATTCATATATGGAAAGAGTGATATTAAAAAGAGGTTTTTCTAAACAAATGTGAAAAATACCTTTATGATATTCAAAGATGACATTCAATTTTATATCCTCTTTCATTTTATGTTAAAGGGAGGAAGGAGAGAAAATGCGAGCTCGGTGCTAAATATAAGATGAAAGCATGTAGAATAAGATTTGCGGATTACAGTGGCTTTGGTCACTAGTAGTGGTGACTAGGAATACATGATTTTAAATTTTTTTACAAACACCCATATTTTCGAATTCAGTCGTCAACTTTCAACAAATGCAAACAGACCCAAAACTAAAGTCTCGGTTGGCGGGTATAATCGATGTTATTTGACTCTCAGAGTAGATGCTCTAAAAACTTTTCTTTGTTTAGAATTCGAAAAATTTTCAGGTTGGTGTTGCATGTTACTGTCCTTCATCTTTTTCTCTTTCTAATATTTGTTTAAAGCGTGGCCTTGAAAAATACTTCTCTTTATCCTCAGAATGAAGCAAGTAAAATGTTAATCGTTATAAACTGAAATTATTTTAAAATATCTTAAACGAAGATAATTTGCCGAACTAACAATTTTTCGTATATATCAGTGTAATGTCATGACAGTTGCGGCTGTAACTGTCATCAGTCGACTCTTGTTCAAATACAAATAATTAAATGTTGACAAATTTTTTTCTGCATAGGTGTATCCAGCAGTTAATATTTTAAATATCAGCTCCGGCTGATTTACAAATTTATTCAGTAGATGGCAGCACCAATATGAGAAACCTGCAGATGACAACAGTGGTTAAACCTGATGCTAATCAGCTTAAAATCCTGATTAATTTGAATAAGAAAAAAGAATATATATTTTAATATAGAAGTATAAATACAATTGCCTATTTGACATATTTAAAGGCGTGGTTGGATTTATAGATAGTTTATTTATGTATAGTTAAAAAAAATACTGAGGAATGATGTTTTTTTTTTTTTCCCTCGGAAAAACTTTTAACATGCGTCAGTTTATGCTCAGTGGTCAAATAATTATTTTAATTAAAGCATTTTTAAAAGGAATTCAGTTAGAAATTTACATTGCAGAGCTATTTTAAAATCCGGCGCAATGCTATATCAGCTGTTGCTTAAAAATGATCTGAATTTCGTAATTGAAACAGATTTCGTTTTGACGCATTTCTGATTTATCATTTCAGATATGTTGCAATACGCGGTTGCTCTTTGTAAAATGAAATAGCGAATATTTTATTAGCTACATTTGGCAGTTTCCCAGGAAACATGTTCAGAGTTCTCGAAATTTTTAAACTAAGATAATAACTTATATTCAAGCTTAAATAAAACAAAAGTAAATGCGTAATTAAAGTAAAACATACATGCTGGAAGTGAGAGAGATGCAAAAATTTCTGAGTTTGGTTACAAATGCCACACTAAAATATAAATTGTATTCAATCACTATCGCTCTCATCGATTATCGGATGTGTCCTATGAACCCTTCCCCCCCAAAACTGAAAGTTCAATAATTAGTGCTTTTAAACTATGCCAAACTTATATTGTTACGTGCCTACAGCTTCGTAATAGATTGAATGCACATGTACGATAATAGGTTAATAAACATTTATTTTTATTAAAAGAAATATTTCAGAACTCTATAATTTCCACAGAAATATTCGTACGAGTGTTCACAATATCACACAGTATAATTAGTAGTTACTTCAAACTACTAAGAGCGTTAAACACAAGGCAACGCTAAGCGCATTGAAAGAGAAATCTAACTCGGATATCTCAGTTCACCCGGAACTAAACAACTCGCAACAACAATAACTAAGCAGCTGAACTCAGATGCTCTCTTTCCGGCTTTTTATAGTTTTCAACCGGCCGCGAGATATTTCTAGTACTTTTTTTGCTTCTCGAGATTTCTGGAAAGCAATAAGAGTACAGCTAACATAGTGGTCCATTATATTTATTCTATTTCAATATACATTACCGAGATACCCATTTACTCGATGTTTAATGCACATGCCCCTGTACTCTTTCTTTTCTGGCATAGCTTTCTCTTAAAAATTTGTCTCACGCTACATCACCAAAACACAATTTCAATTATAATTCTAGTAAAATGACCTATTTAAATACAAAATTCGTAACGACATGTCTCATTTTTTAATTCATCTGAATTATGTTTCTTTCTCAGTGTTAGTCAAGTGGGGTGTATCTATTAAAATGGGAATGCAATTTAGGCAGGTACTATTTGTATGCTTTGCCTAATTTAAATAATCAACTCATTTTTAGTTGTGTCGCACTCCGATAAAATGTGAAGAAAGCATTTCGCGAAATTTCTAAAATAGGAAGTTTCAAATTATCCGAAAACGAAATAACAAAAAAGTTTTAAATTATCGGAAAACGAATAGTAAAAAACGTATTTGTAAGAAGAATAGCAAAGAGTGCGGACTGATCTATTGTTTTAAGACATTATTCAATGCTCCTACAAAAATGATAAATGCTTGACATCTGAGCAAACGTGAAGTGTGTATCACATATAATGGCAGATCGACGATTGCACAACAGAGCGAAATTCAATAAGCCGAAGCAAACTGCTTTCTGGCGCATAATATAAAATTTTGATCTGATAAATGTTAAATTTACTGCATTAAGTTTTTAAGTAAACTGTTTCTATAGCAAGTTTAAATACAAAATGCAATCATCACCTGCTCATTTGGCTTATTAAAGATCAAAATACTATCCAAAACGTAAATAATCGAATGAGAACTTAGATTTTCCCTTGCTCATTCGGCGAGTTAAAGACCAAAACACTATTCAAAAACGTAAATAATCGAAATGAGAATTTAGATCCATTTTTAGCTATATATAAATTTTAGCTGCCGAAATATTTAATTATGAAGTAAAGGAAGTATTGCAATAGCGAAATATTTTGTTATATCTCAATGAAAATATCCATTCTGACCGCTCTAGAATCCATTTGAACGATTTTTTTGCGTAGCATTTATGCGTACGGATAGAATAAAGGGCTCTTTTTCCTAAAACGGATTATAAAATGGTTTTTAAATGGATGCAAAAGAGATATTCTTTGTGATGTCTGTTCGTACGTACCTATGTATGTCCCTCGCATAACTAAAAAACGATTAGCTGGCCGTAGAAGGATGAAATTTTGTATATGGAACTGCTATAACATCTAGTTGTGCACCTCCCTTTTTCATCGCAATCGGCCGCCGCAAATATATATATATTTTCTCATAGTTGCCCGTCTCGGTGAGCTCACGTTTCTTATTCTTATATATTGGTTAATTGTGCACTTTTGCTTTAAAAGTGATTGAATTGTGTTGTTCTTATGTTCCGGCTAAGGTTTTTATACCTTTAGTTAATCTGCAGGCAATAGTTTTAGAATTACCTACAATTTAAAAGCTTAAATGTTACTAGGCTTAAATGTGGCGGCTACTTGTTTACATTTTACACTCTTAGTAGTATAGAGAATTAAGTCAGTTAGTGCACCAACTTAAATGTGATTTTGCCCAGTTTTTAACTTTAAATTTTGGTTCATCGAAAATTTTGTCTTCTTGATCTTTGGTCAAATGGCAAACTCTAATTTTAATTGCAAAAACTTTTTTAACTGTATTTGGTTGTAGGGTTTATATTTATTTTAACTAACATTTATTTTAAGTTTAAGCTATCTTTCCTGTCAAGCCTTTACTTTCCCCTGGAATTGCCAATGCCAGAGTATGTAAATCGTAGTAGAACGCGCAGAGTATTCAAATTTTTAGCAGAAGTAACTGAGTTTAAATAGAAGAGAAACGAGATTGTAAGTGTGCTTCTTGAATCCCGAGCGTGAAGGTTGCTTGGTAGAAAAGAACCGCGCGTTTCGGCCTGTGTGCCTATTTCGACAGTTCGTTGAATCTTTCAAATTCTTAATCAGAAAGTTTGCTGAATCTCAGCTGTATCTTAGAACGCGGTTAAGATAGTTACAATTATAGAGCCTCGTAGATAGTGACTTCGTTATTTATGCATCCTGTCATTTATTTTTAGTTGTACTTTTCTATTTTTGTTTGACCGCCGGGTCGGCGTAGTTTGTGAGCGTCAAGTGAACGGAACTGTGATTTCTAAAGTGAAATAAAAAGGGAGTTAAACCCTTCTTAAGAAACTGTGTAATTTCCAGTTCATAGCAGTCACTACTACTGTTGCTGACAAGTTGGGGCCTCCCAACATCATATGGTGTTTGGGGTTTTCCTGTATTTTACAATTTTTAATGAAAATATTTAGAGTTTTATGTAATTTTGTCTAGTCGCGAAGTGAGAAGTGAATTGATTGAATGAGCAATATATGCCTGATGAAATTCGAGGAAATAAGTTTAAAGGAAGTGCAGCAAAAGATGTGCATAATTTAATAGACCGTACAAAGAAGTCATGTGCGCTCAGATCAGGAATTTGCTTTATATGTACTGAAACCGAAATCTTTTAATGCGAGTTAAAATCTAAATGGGGATTTCTGAGACATATGGTTAATTTAAAACTCCTGAAGATTTCATCATTTTTGTCGAGAAGCGCACGTCCTTGATGATATCACTCGCAAATCTATTAAACAAAAATAACTGGTATTTCTGGATTTCCGTCCAATACTCTACGTCAATCAAATGACTTTTTCAAAAGAACTTTTAAGTGTAGTTTAATGGCGTGAAAATACGATATGAAGTATCTTATCTTTCACATTTAGTTTATATGAAGAAGATGCTAAAGCTAAAATTAAAATTATAAATTGTAAATTCATATTGGAAGTAATATTTCCGAAATTATGTACAAAAATTGTTATTGTTATTTTAGGATGCGTATATTGCATAATTCTTTTGATTCCAGAAACGAATCCGCCAATATGTTACACGAATTTATTCCCAGATTTTTATTAACTCTTTTGCTTTCTTTTATGATAATGATAATAAATACGAAATTAAATAAAATGAAATTTTATTCACGAGATTAGAAACTGAATATATGTTTGACTTTTAATTGATTGTTTTTATTTCATTGTAGGTTGCATAGGCTGCGTGTGGTTTGTATTCTGGGTCTTTCTTGTATATAACACCCCAGCAGAACATCCCCGAATCTCCAAAAGAGAACTCATGTACATACAACAAAATCTACCGCAAGTCTCTGCGGAGAGAAATGTGAGCATAACATTCTATTGGTGTTTATGTTAGAATTTAGGTTTTCCATATTAATAGTTAAAAAAAATCTCTTTAAATTTAGTAAAAACAGCATGATGAATGATATCTATTTTATTTATTTATTTATTTTAAATGCTGAGTAGAACTAAACATTTTGAAGAATAAATGATCTCTCGACATCAACAGCGGTCATGACTCTCGACACCTATACCCAGACATGTGAAAAATGTGCAATGCCTTCGCCGCAACTCATACTTCAAACATTCCTATTGACCTGACCGTGCTTT
Source organism: Stegodyphus dumicola (assembly GCF_044657685.1). Classification (NCBI taxonomy): domain Eukaryota; kingdom Metazoa; phylum Arthropoda; class Arachnida; order Araneae; family Eresidae; genus Stegodyphus; species Stegodyphus dumicola. Next base: position 185,751,604 of record NC_140769.1, on the reverse strand, counting down.
CCAATTACACCACGAAGGCACGCAATAAAAAGGGGGGGGACCTCACAAAACCTTACTACTAGTGGGCCAGCGAGTTAAAGTCGCTGAACACTGGTAGTTCGGTCCGAGGTTCGAATCCTTCGAATGGGCCGGCTGCATGGACGCTTTCGTTGTCTTCCCTATGTGTGACGTGTATACGAGCCAGTTTTCCTCAGAATGTCCTCCACGAAGGTAACCCTTTCCTTATATAGATAGCCCTCATGTGCTTTGCCATAATCAAAATAAACCGAACCAAACCTTACAAAATTTCATAGCTTTTCCAAAGCTAAAATTCTGACCAAAGATGATTAGAAGGGAGTTGTTAAAATCAACGGTGCTTCAATGAAGTAAGGGCTTGTTTTTGGTTTTATGTGATTACGGCAAAGCCTCAAGGGCTACCTTCCTAAGGAAAGGGATGCCTTCCTGAAGAAAACTGTCTCGTGTACACAAGGGGAAAGCCACAGAAACGCTCATGCAGCCAGACCGTTCGCAAGATACGAACCTTGGGCCGAACTACAAGTGTTCAACGACTTTACCGCTCGGCCGCTGGTGGGCCTATAATAAGGCCACTAAGTGCTATTACTTCGGCTAAGTAGTGTACATTTTGTACCTGTTGGTAAATTATTGTCGATAAGAAGAAAAATTTTTCGCTCTTACAGCATATCATGCTGTAGTATTATTTTTTTTATTTAATATAATTTTCTTTACGCTTTTCATTTACATAATTATAATAAATGAACTTCATATTAATCGAAATCCCATTTTTTAAAACTAATTGGAGTTACAAACAGAATAGCCTTTAGTTCTATGATGTTTTAATACTGTTGCGTGCGTACGGGTTCGTTTGAATTGAATGCACAAGTCCGATGAAAAATGGACAAAATTTATTATTATCACAACAAAAATGCTTAAATTTCCTCAAATATTCTTTCAGTATTACAATATCTCACAGTAGTTATCTTTTAACTACTCAATCGTTCAACAGAAGTTAATTCAAAACAGCTAAAGAAAGCTAATCCGCGAATTCGCTACAATCAACAACAGCAGTTTTCTAAACAAACTCTTAAAACAACAAACTAACTAATAATAAATTGATCGAAATCGAAATCGAGTGAATGGTTAGGCGGCATTTAGTAGCCCCTGCTACTTTAACCGTCTCTGTTGGAGATATGCCCTAAGGCGTTGGGAAGAATTAAAAATTAAGGTGATTTACACCGCACCGACAAAGGTGAAGCAGGGACATGTGCTAATGCACGTGAGTTGGTCAAGTAGACTTTGGAGAAGGAGCATCTGGCTGCCGTACACATGGAGGTAGGAAAGCCATGGCCGTACAAGCTGTGATGTCTTCACTAGTTGAAGAAAGATGATATGTCGAGGCCAGTCACGTGGGTTGTCACCCACCCAAGTACTGACCCCGAGCTCTGCTGCTGTAAACAGGGGAACCTGTGTGTTGAAAAAGTGAAAGAAATCGTAAACATAGTGAAATTCCCTCAAATGCTTCTAAGCTGGTGATTACTCTTCACTTTCAGCAAATCTCATCAGTGTCATGGCTGCTTTGAACCCGGCAGTAAACTTAATAAATTGAGAGGTTTTCCTCCTTTTTATAAGATTTTAAATGGCGCGCGAGAATTTTCTGGAACTTTCTCGAAATCAAAAAGAGATATTTATTTATTTATTAAATGTTAAATGCACGTGCTCTTGTATTTTTAATTTTTCCGGCTTAGCTTTCTCATAATATTCGTCACGCGCTGCATTGCACAGGGAGTAAAACAATTTAATTTATAATTCTACTAACATTAACTATTTAAATGTAAATCCGCAACAATACATTAAATGTTATTTCCCGACCACTACACACTTTATGGCATCACACAAAACGAGATTCGAGAAAATTACAAATAACTGGAAGTATTTATTGTATTTGATTAAAATCTTAAAATTATCCTCAGTTATATTTAACGCCTTTTTGAATGTAGACTCAAACGCAAATTTACAAAAGTTACAACGCAACACCAAATAATGTCAGGATGAGATGACTAACGGCAACTTAAGTGGCTTCAGTAACATTTGCATGTGCATTTTCATGTTGTTAAAATAACAAGATTCTTCTTGTTCCCCTCTGTATTTGTAATCATCATACATTTGCATGCTCAAAATTCTGTGACAATGAAGCTTTGAAGTGATTCCTTGTGTTTTTTGAACCACATCTAACGGGCCAAATATGTAGAATTTTCATCCCTCTAGTACCTAGAATCTGTATCATTCTGTCCGTATGTGGTAGCTTCGCGTGTACGCATTGAATTCCAAACCCGTTTCACGTCGCTGTACGTTGATCTCTCTCGGCCTAATGCCAGACACTGTCTGATGTGGACGGTGACGTAACGGATGTCGTCATCATTCGCGGTCGGATGTCCGAAATGGGAACGGAATGTGTGTGTTTAGCAAAACGTCACGTGGGTGGAGTTGTGACATCATCCTTTCATCGCTTTTGACAGATACATGTGCTTTAATAGGCCTATTTGAATAATGATTGGTCTCTCGCGGTAAACTGCATTTACATATGGAATAACTGCATCCAGTGAAATTTTAATACTTTGAAAGTTATTTCACAAGAGAATGAAGAACATCACTTCATTGTTCGCAATTCTGAAGAATTAATATTCTGAAAAAATCTGTACATTGGTTGAAAAAGGAACAAGAATAAATGTTTAGTTCGAAATATTTGGGAAAAGCTCAAAATGAGTTGAGAAATTTAGGAAACATTTTTAATAAATCATACCTGCAGAAGTCAAAGAATTGGTATTTTAAGGATTAAATTCATTTCTTAATTTGTAAATTTTTATTTCAGTGGGTGTATTGCCACACACATAACCATCAGTTCCGATTTCCTATCGAAAATAGTTTCAAATCTACCAATCTAGGACATTGAATTTAACAGATGAGTGATAATAAACGAATAATCCAATTGTGTTGGGGAACATAGTGATAATCCAAATTTTTTTGCTGCAAAATAATCATTTTGTGCTTATTTTGAATGATAACCTGCTTTGTTATCGAGGAATCATTGAATCCCCTTTTTTATTTGATATATCTTTTATATTATGAGAGTCTCATACATCTGTTTCTGTTTACATTCTCTGAAATTTAAAAATACACTTCATACATGGTATACTTATGATTGCTATTTCTGGCAATTAACGTCAGAATGTTAAGCAAAAATACGTTACAGTCCCTTTACATGTTTATTTATTATTTAAAATAATTAATGTTTACTTGAGTTTTTAGTTCTACTTGACTTCAACACAGCATTAAGTTCCTAATGTGAAAGATCAGGCTAGTTTTCACAAAAAGTGGCATAGGCTCATTTTGTTTTATATATTTCTCCTGAATTAAAGGTATACTGAGGCCATAGTTTGTAAAATATGTACCCTGCGCAAGAAGAAAAATTGTTTTTTCTATGTTTCGAAAGCGCGACATATGATATATACTATTAGATTTATACATAACATTGTTCTAAAATAGATATTTTGACACAAATTCGGACTTTTTCTGAAATGACATGACATTTTTTTTTCCACATTTCGATTCTAAGACTCAAATTCTGCCAAACTCCCAAGTTTTATAAAAATCGCAAGAGTAGTTTTTAAAAAATTAAGTCTCAAAATTTTAGCTCCTCAATGTTAATTCCATCTGGTATGTATTAATTTTATCTCTTTTTTTTTTATGAAACTTATTTGATTCCTTCTTACAAAGTTTGAAATTTAGATTCATTCCAAAAAAATTCACCCAATTTTTACGATTTTTTTTAAATTAGCATTTTAAAATAATTTTTATCAATTTTTCGGAAAAAAATTATGAATTATAACATATAAAATCTTTACAATCATCTTAAAGTAGATGTATTTCTAAACACATCTGCAAAAAATAGAGGTTTTTATTCAAAATTTCCGAAGATATACATGAATTTATATATTGGCGCATTTTGAAATTTTGCCATATTTATTAAAAGCGATAATAACGAAAATGTGGTTTACGCACTTTGTTAAAATTATTTGAAAGTAGGAACGATTACCTTTTTTTCCTTTCCTGCACAATGGAAGGGAAAGGAAAATAGGTTGCCGTATATTAAGAAGATCGCCAAGTGAATTATTCTTGGCTCAAACTGAAAAAAAAATGCACCAAGTTAAATTTTTTAACTTCTCCGTAAATTTCGCACCAAATTTTACAAAATTTAATATCTAGGCATAATTTGAGTCGTAGAATCGAAATATGAAAAAAAAATTTGGTATGCTTTTTTCAGAAAAAGTCATTTTTTGTGTCGAAAAACCATATTAGAACAAAGCTATATATAAATATAATATATATCCTAAGTCGCGCTTTCGAGACATGAAAAACGCAGTTTGAATTTTGTCAATCAGCCCAATGAAACGGGAGATACAGAACTGTTCCCCCCTTTTTTTTCTTCTTCCCCGCAGTGTACATAACTTTGAAATTTCTCTTTATAAGCACACAAAATAAAAAATAAAATAAAATAAAAAAAAAAGCAGAGGTGTAAAATTTTTATTTTTTATTATAATTATTATTTTTTAAATTACTGAACCGATTGAAAAAATTAATAGTGCTGCAATTTGAAAGCAAGATCATTTAGGGAAAATAGTGTAGATTATTGAAAATGTGAAGCTGTGGGCACAGACAAATATTCTCACGGCAATGTAAAAATAGCCTTGGAATGTAAAGAAAAAATTTGGAGTAATTTATTTGCATCTTTCGAAGCTTGGCAACATACGGGTAACATTCAGTCAACCCAGATATTTTAAATATATTTACTGACATAGTGGGAAACGAGTCTTACTTCAGCAGATGATTTTTAAGTATCTGCCGATAAACGCAGGTACTTAAAATCGTCTATTGAAGTAAGATTTGTTTCTCAGGTCATTCTTTTTTGCGTATAATTTAGTCTCTTGTTTTCATCATAAAATACTTATGTATTTCTAAAGAAAAAAATAAAAAGAAAAGGTTTAAAAAATTTGACGCAGTTCTTTTTGGACTCACTGATTTTAATTCCCTCTTCCTCCACCATTTCTATTACACCGAATCTCGGTAAAACGAAATTCAGTTGATTTAGGTTTTAATGTACACATAATACTTTTAAATTAAAAGTTTAAATTTAATACTTACTTAAATATTAGTCCAAAAGGACTTTGCCCCTTAGGGATTATTGTTTATTTTGTTTTGCGATTTTGCGTTGAATCACTCTGAATGTCCGTTTCACTTTTCAAACTGCTGCCACCCAATATTATCGCCCTGTATTATATTTGAAGAAATTAAATAACGAAGAATCTGCATATAAATGTGTGTATGTTTCTCGCATTGTGATAAAACAACGGTACCTAGAACCATTCAATTTTGAATGACGTAATCCTACTGTGAATATGGGCATCTGGAAGCCCAAATTTGAAATTTGGAATTTGTTTTATTATAGACTAGCAGCTTCGCTGCCAGCCTTCGTCTGGCTTTTAAATGTACCGGAAAAATGGCTGAAGGGAACACCAAACGTTAAATTTAAAAACTGCTTAGAATTTTACTCTGCAGAACAACTTCATAAAAAAAAGTTATTACGTATAACAAAATTACATTGAAGTAAGCTATTAAGTATCCTAATAAATAAATTATTCAACTTCCCTTTGCAAAATCTTAAGAACTCAAATGGTATAAAGGAGTTTAAGAACTTTGTTTCCTAAAAAAAATCACTCAAAACTTTTCAATGTCTTAAAGACAGTGAAATGAGCAATAAATGACATAAAAGAATACAAAAAAAAAAAAAAAAAAAAAAAAAAAAAAAATTGAAAAGCAAAGTATAATTAATGATATTTTATCTTATATTTTCAAGAGAAAAAAATTACAATGAAATAAGCTATATCCTTTGATACAAATATTAATTATCCTAATAAAAAAATTAATCAATTTTCCGTTGAAGAAAGAAAACCATGCAAAACTTTTCAATATCTTAAAAATAGTGAAATAAGCAAAAAATAATATGAATGAAACTCAAAAAACAAAAAATTCCGCGCAGAATTTTACTCTGCAGAACAGCTTTATCAAAAAAAAAAATATCAATAAAAATGTATTATATATATATATATAAATGACAATGAAATATGCCAATCTCTAAAAAACAGTGACATAAGAAATACGACGAAAAATTGCTGCCAAACCCATATTTCTAAAAGAACGAAGCTATTCAAAATGATGCGATTTCATCAAAAATCTATCAACAACCATAAAGAAAGGAAAATTGTTGCCAAAATCACATTTTTAAAGATGTGAGAAGTGTACTCGGAAGCATCATTTAAAAAAACTTTTAAAAATACAAAATATTATCATTTTTCCAAAATTCTTTTTGTAAAAGCAGTCGCAAGGATAAAAGTTTAGCGTGTCCACAAATCAATAAATAAATAAATAAATAAATAAATAAAATAAACTGTACATTTTAAAAAATAAACTTTTTTAGAAAAAATCCCGTTGAAAAGGTGTTAAGCTCACTTTGTTAAATAAATTTGTATTCAATCGATTTATTGGAACACGAAATTTATTTTAAGTTCGTAAAATAGCTAAATGCCTACGATGGAGTGTGAAATGTGAAATGATGATGTGACGATGTGAAAAATTCATGACGATGTGAAAATGGAGTGTGTAGAGTAAAATCTCGCTTTCCTATAGCCCATCATGTCCCAAAATGACGCGATTTCGTCACAAAACATAAAATAAAAAAAAAAAAAAAAAATCGAATTCGAATTTCTAAAACATCGCTTCGAGGTGCACTGGCTCTTGTTTAGATGCACCTATGTACCAAATTTCGTAGCCGTGGGTCTATTAGCTTATGCGCTGCGCGAACGAAAGACGCACACACACACACACAGAGAGAGAGAGACAGAGTCTTTCTTTTATTACATGTAGAGATTTCCTATTTTGCAAAACTTTAACAAATTTTTGATTAACAAACTCAACGATTTAAAAGCGAGCAATGGCAACACTCTACAAAAAAAGAAATTTTTTTTATCTCTAGCACGCGGAACTGTGTATCGGAAATTCTAAAGATATGCTCATTTAAAAATTATTTTGCGACATTGCTGTTGAACTGAATTTTATGATTTAAGTGCAAAGAATATGATATTTAATAAATAAAAATAACACACAAAACATTAAAAAAACGCTTCTTTTGATGTAATTTAAAATCTGAAACCTATCAGTTTTTTTTTAGTCCAAAGGGATTTGAATCCCGAAGGACTATTAGTTTCGTTTTGGCATTTTGCGTCGGACGGATAAATGTCGGTTCACTTTTCAAACTGTTGCCACCCAATGTTAGAGTCCTGCATTATATTTGAAGAAATTAAATAATGAAAATATGCGTAAATGTATGTATATTTCCCACATTGTCATAAAATAACGGTACATAGAGTCATCGAATTTTGAATAACGTAATCCTCCAACGAATATGAGCATGTGGAAGACCAAATTTGAAATTTGAAATTTGTTTTATGATCGATTTCCTATTTTTTAAAACTTTGACGAATTTTTGATTAACAAACTCAAGGATTTGAAAGCGAGCAATGGCAACGTTGTGCAGAAAAAACATTTTTATCTCCAGCGCGTGAGTCTCTGTATCGGAAATTCTAAAGATATGCTCGTTTTAAAACTATTTTGCGATATTGCTGTTGCACTGGATCTTATGGTTTAAGTGCGAGGAACATGATATTTAATAAAGAAAGGTAACACACAAAATGTTAAAAAAACGCCCCTTTGGACGTAATTTAAAATCTGAAACATTTCAGATTTTTTTTTTTTTTTTAAATCCCCGGTTACTTATTAATTTAGCTGTTCGGAAACCGCTTTGTCTCCCAAAGCACTGTGTTAGAAATGCTGAAATGAATGAAAACAATATGAAACCTAGCATACGTGCCGAAAATTTAGCAGTGCCAATTTTACAGTACGATCGCTATAATTTATTTGTGCTTTTAAATAAACTTTATTTATACTAAACTTTTATTCACCTGAATTAATACACTGAGCATGGAGCAATCTGTATAGTAATATTACTTTTGACTGACAATTACAGGACAGCTGGGATTAAATGAGTTCATTTCTTTGTCTTCTAGAATCGTCCTATTCCTTGGGGCCAGATCGTTCGTTCTAAAGCTGTGTGGGCAGTTACAATTGCGAAGTTCGCCGGTACATGGGGCTTCACCTGCCTACTTACGAAACTGCCCGCTTACCTCGCCGATGTGCTTCATTTTCCTATTCAAAAGGTAAGAAATAAGCACGTTATTTAGCGCGCATTTGACCTCTTTATCTCATTATTACATGAAAAAGATCTATCCCTTTTTCTTGGCCATTAGAGTTAAATAACTCCGTGGGATTTGACGATCCCCTCAACAGAAGGCGAAATTGTTTGCAAAAATGCGAGGGGAGGGAGGTAGATAGTTTCAATGGATTTTAACTTTTAAAGAAATTAAAAATTCCAAGAAACGAATTTCTTCCTGTTTATTTATATATGCTTTAAACAGTAAAGCATTGCCATTAATTCGAGCTAAATTTATCCTTTCATAGGACATAGGAAAGTAGGCATTCTTTTTTCAGATTTCATTTAAATTTAAAAATTTATGTATCTCTATTAATTCATTTCATATAAGCTTTGCTTATTATAGAAAATAACGATTACATTACGCCGTTCACCCTATGCCAAAACACTGATATACTCACAATATATCAATACTTTGCTGTCTTGACCTTCTTGCATTTTAGTTTCACTAAACTGAAATTAGGTGGCCAGAACTATTATGTCAAGCTCATAACTTGATCTTTGCAAAATCGTCAAACTTTAAAAAATACTTTATTACAAAGCATTTATGATTAAGGGAGTGATACTGATTATATGTAAGGAAGCATCCCTTTCTTAATTTTAACCAAAAAACTGTGGCATTAAATTGGTTATGTCAATATATTTGTAGTTTGAAATGTGCAGTGTAATCTGACGAGACTTTGTGTGGGCCCAGAAGGTTTTCCCCCATCAATCTATTACTCCATATTGAGTGACTTCTCAGTTTCAGTTTGGCTCTTTATTCATCTTTAAGAATGTGAGATGATCCATGATAACTGTTAATTAATTAAAAATTCATCAATAAATCGCATGGCGTTGTTTTATGGTTACTGAAAGTGACAATGCAAATTATCTTCCTTCTAGAATGGTATGATAAATGCTTTGGTGTACACTGCTGAAATCGCTGCCATGTTCCTCTCTGGTTGCTCCTCTGATTACATCCGAAAGAAGAATTGGTTGTCCAATACGAATATCAGAAAATTATTCGAGACGCTCGGTGAGTTTTTTTACATGTGTTCCCTTTATCCGTTTATTTTATTACAATAACACTGTTTTTTTTCTCATAAAAAACGAATATTGTCGTCTAAAATAAACATTTAAACAAAATCTTTGCTGGAAAAAAGAGAAAGAGTTTTTGCATTATCATCATTTATGATCAATTTTTTAATCTTACAGTGGTTTTTAAGCATAATTATGATGAGTAAATTAGTTTTTTCACTTAAAAATTACCTAACTAATTTCTTTATTAAAAAAGTTACCGTATTTCCTTGCATATGTTTCCTTCTAATATGTTAGTGCCAGGTTCTGAAAATTAAAAAAATTATTCGCGTAATTGTCCCCTTCCTCCGTGTATTTTGAGAACCAGCTTCTAAAACGGATTTGTCCACGTAGTAATTGTTTTCGTCTTACTGTCAAAGACAAACCTTCTCAAACATCTTGGGAAAGTCACGCCGAGCATTTCTTTTCAAAATGTTGAACTTTATACCAGCCTAATACAAGAACTAACCAATCATAGCGATGCAAGTACGAACTGGCATTAAGTCTACGATTTCGCTACGTCAGTGCGAATTCAGCTTCTCTAATTATTTATGGAAGATTCGAGGTCTAAGGAGTAGCAAAGCCAACAATAACAATGGGCAAGGTTCAAGTTATAGAGAAGTAGAAAGGGAGATCCCTTATTAGAAATTGCAATGTAGATATTACGATGTATTCTTATTGGAATGTAGGTTTCTTTAAAAAAATATTGTGATAGTTATCTGTAGTTTATCTATGACTGCTTTTCATTTGTTATGTTCTTACTGTAATCACATCCTTCGGAAATTAACTAAGCAAATTATTCGCATAATTTTCCCCTCTCGATTTCGAACAATAAAATTAGTAAAAAAAGAGAGAGAGAGAGAATACGCGAGGAAATAGGCAATTAATTATTCTTTGCATTTTAAATTCTTTGCATTTTAAATGAGTCTTTAAAAATTATTTCTTTGCATTTTAAATTTTTTTAGGGAAAGGAAAGAAATTGGCATAACCATCAAGTTATTTTAAAATTCAACTTTTGGCATTTACTTTTTACTAACTGAAGTAACTGGCCTTTCCCAGTCTTTACGTAGAATGGAGAGTAATGTAGTAGTTCTTCATTTAGGGAGACGGGGTAATTTTTTTCGAAATATTAGCGGAAAAGTATTGCGAATGCACTTAAATTCTGCTTTAAAGGTTTTTCTCTGTTTTAGAAAGTTCTACACTGTTCTAAATAGATAACAAACAGTTTTAAGTAATAGTAAGAAATACTTGTTTTGCTGCCGGTTATGTCTTTTTTCGGAAACGAATTGTCGAAAAATCACCATCCACTTTGGGCGATTTCTTCACCATTTTCGAAATATTTTCGATAAACTGACAGAGAGCTCACTTAAATTCTGCTCTTAATGTTCTAAACTCTTCTAAGTAAATGAAATAGTCACCATCTAATGGTTTTAGAAAGATCTGATAACGGAAATGTAACAACGGTGACGTGGACATAATATATGTTACGTGATTTCAAAATTAAAACTGTGTCGAAATATTATCGATGATATTTATTTTTCGTAAAAAGACAATGATAAATTCCTTGTTTAACATGACTTTCCCTGATAAAGGAAACGGAACAACCGAGACGTGAATCTAAACTGGGTGATGTGTACGCAAGATGGGTGTCGTGAACGGAACGTTCTAACATAAGCGCCCGACTGTAGACGCCGCGGGGTGGTTTTTCGAAATCTTAGGTAGACAGTGACCTTCCTCTTGTTTTAAAGTCCAAGTGTGCAAAATTTTATCAAGTTTGTAATAAAACTGTAGATTTGTAAGAATTTCACACGCATGCACACAAATAAACAAACGGACACTCTTCTTTATATATATGGAAAGAGGGGGAAAGGGGTATTTTTAAAACAATGATTTTTTTTTTTTTTTTTTTTTTTTTTTTTTCAGAAACTGATAGAAATTTTGTCATACTGCCAGACTGTTAAAAAAGTGACACCTAAATTAAAATTTAAATAAAAAGCCATTAAAACTATAGAAATTGCATTTAAAATCAATATAATAACACATTAAGAAAAAAGAATCTCAAAGGAAAAACTTCATTCGAGATTTTTTTTTTTTTATTTATTTGAAATTTTTTACATAAATTTCTCGCATAACATTAACAATGTACCTGTTTTAATCTTTTACAATCATGAGAATTAATTTTCAGATAAAAACTACAAAAAATAAGTTCTACCCGTTTCTGCATTCATTGAAAGTATAAAGCCAGAAAATATTAAAAGGCAGAGAAAGATCCAACTCGATCGATTTTCAAATACTCTGTTTAAAACTGAAATCGCTAGGGTATATTACAATTTATACATCTTATAAAATTTCTTTTAATATTCTGAATTGGGGGACTAATTGGGGAGGGGGCAGTGCGAAATTTGAAGCTGTTGACAAGCTACGTGACATAAGATCTCTCATTTACCTTCCAAATTATGAGTGTGTGCAAATTGATTCAAAAATGTAAAGACAAGTGACCGAAGTAAGCAGATTTTGTAATAGAATATGTGCACGGAAATGGCACGTTGAGTACGTTGCGCTGTTGAGCAATAAATTAAAGCGTTCTATTAACCCTTTCCGGCACGCTACCTTTTAAAGTCGGAGTTTTGATTCTTTTTTTTAAAAAAAGGTACACAGTCAAATTAGGCCTAGATCACAAGTAAAATTTTGTGAAGATAGCACTTATTGTTTATTTCTGTTGGTGTGCCCGAAGAGGGCACACTGATTGAATAGAACTTCGAAAAGAGTGCTGAAACGAGCATTGTTGAACTGACCGAGGAGATGCTAAGAAACAAAGAATACAGACTCTCAGTTGTCCTAGATTATCGGTGAGCTCGGTCTATGCACACCTAGGGTTCGCCGTTTGATTTTAGGCAAAATTTCAAGGTAAAAATTTAAAACTAATGTAGAATAAGGATATTAGCATACAGCCAAAAAAAATAACATAGAAATTTCTTTTCAAACAATTCCTTTGATACCCTAAAAAAATCTGGAAGATTTCTTTAAAAAATAAGGGTCTTAAAAAACTAAACATGGCTAAAATATATGGGCTGGTTTGTGTTGAGCTGCCATCTACTATAAATAAAGAAGATTCAGAGTAACCTATAGTAACCTATAAATCCTTTTTCGTTCAATTTTTCTGTGCGTACAGAAGGAAATTTTAGGTGTGTCCAGACCGGACATACTGAGCCGCAAAGGGTTAAATTAAAACGTCATTCCCCGTGTGAAATTCGAGCAGTATGCATCAATACAGGAATGCGGCGTTCGCTGGTATGTATTTTATCCATCTCCTCATGAAAACGCAGCAACTACTTAGGGGAAGTTCTCAGGAATATATTCTGCCCCTCTTTTGAGAAATTCTGATCCGTATAGTGTTTAAAGACCTTCGCAGCCGTACCGATGGGCTCGGGTTCGAATTCTGGAGAAAACATGAGGCAAAGAGGTGTTTAAAATAACGACGAGCCGAAAGTCCTCTCGGGCGGTTTGATTATAGAGAAACAGGAGTGGGAGACCGCCGGCCAGTTCCAGAAGTATGTTTTTCATCAAAATTTGGGCGAAGGTGTACCGTTAGTGCGTTGGGACTACACCTGTACGATCGATAATGAAGGTGTAGCTCCCCTCCTCCCATTTATACCTGCAGTTAAGCCTTCTTTGAGTAGCTGTAGCTGCTTCATTACGCACCTTGATATAGAATGCTCGTTCTAGTGTGGCGAGAGCAACAATGAGTTTTTATCGTTATTAGTCCAAAGTGGCCTTGTCCCTGAGGGACTACTGTTTTCGTTTTGCGATTTTGCGTTGAATCACTCTGAATGTCGGTTTCACTTTTCAAACTGTTGCCACCAAATATTATCACCCTGTAATATATTTAAAAAAAATTAAATCATGAAGAATCTATTACGATATTGCTATTGAACTGAATTTTATGGTTTAAGTGCAAAGAACATGATATTTAATAAATAAAGGTAACACACAAAATGTTAAAAAAACGCCCCTTTGGACGTAATTTAAAATCTGAAACCTTTCAGATTTTCTTTTTTATTATGTATCTTTTTCGTTTTTAATATTATATTTAAATTTAATTGATATGTTTGGTTATATTTGTCTTCCTTTTTTTCATTCCTTTCACTTAACAGAACTTGTGGCTTCTCTTTTTAGCTCTTGTGGGTCCTACTATATGTTTGGTCCTGATTCCTGCCATGGGTTGCAATCAGTGGCCCGTCGTTGCTCTCATTATAATGTCTATGGGATTCTACGGGATGGTCGGAGGAGGAGATATACCGGCATTTGTAGACATCGCTCCCGAACTCGCTGGTGTGTATTATTGCATCTCTTCTGTTCCTCTTTTGGATTGCTTTCATTTGCTGTGATCTTATTGTACGACACATTACTTTGGCCTAAATCTACAAGAAGCAAATAACTTATTGAATGCAGTAAAACACATGAAAACTGACTCCCATTTATATCATATACGTCGAAAATTGCCAAAACTCTCATGCAATCAATCTGTTCGAACACAGATCGAAATACTGATTTTCAACGAGATTACTTGTGCGCAATTAAAATTGAAAATGAAATGGAAAAAAAATTGAAAACATTGAAAAACTACATATTTTTCACCGGGATAAGAGAATTTTATTATCAACCACATTCCATTCAACTAGAAGGGAATATATTTTTAGATTTCGGAATGAAAAGTAAAAGTAATAATATACTGCTGTTCAGTAAGAATCTTACTTTTATAATCTTATCATTTCTGCCAGACACGTGAGCCAGTTTTTTGTAATTTTATTTTGTTTTTTAAATGTGAAGAGCGTTTCTAAGACACTGCACAAGTCTCTGAAATTTTTTCCTAACATATGTAACAGCAATTCAGTTTGTTGATATGTATGTACGTAATAATTCAGTAGATGACTTGAGGATTAGAAAAAGCAGCTTCGTGGATACGTGAGGCGAGAGGACGGGGAAGAAAATTTTTCAAATGTGGCTGTTGATTTAAACACATAATGTTCCTTTTGTAATAGAGGAAACTTTGATACGCATGTTTATGCATGACTCTGTTTAGATTCATTCAACATCCTTTATGAGTGCGCCACCAGCCAGTCTTGCTTTACACTAAAAGGTAGTGATAATAATTTTTCCGTATGCTATAAAAATAGAAAAAAAAATAAGGCATTGTTAATTTTTTTTTAAATTACTGTTAAAGACTTAAAGAAGTTGCGCAGCACAGGCAGCACATGAGCCCGACAATTTTATAGTGCCCACATCTCGTTAGACAATGGGGAAGCGGAGCAGCAAGGTTAAGCAGGAAAACGGGTTGCCCAATTACTAGCAGCAACATTTATAAACTTGATTTCTTGATTTTCTTGCTTAAATTCTGGATCTGCAATTGGATAAGAGCTGCCCCAATGCAGGAGGATTGTATAAGCAAGTATGAAATGGAAAGACGCAGTCCAGAAAAATTACCATAAACAATTTAGAACAGAAAAAGGATCTCCTTTTAAATATAAAACATAAATTAAAATGAGGAATTACTAATTTAAGTTATAATTTTGAGTTGCCGATTTTTTTTATCTTACATGTATAAATATAATAAAAATATTAAATTACCTTTTTTTCTCTTCTGTTTTCAGCTAAAAAATTAAATTTTTGTTTCCACTTATATGCTTATATGCACTTTTTTGCTAATTATACATCATTTTTGTTTTCAGGAACGATTTTCGGATTGGCTAATGGCATCGCTGGAACGACAGGATTTTTATCACCTCTTGTTGCGGGTATTTTCTTGGATAAAGACGTAAGTGCATAATTTAGAGTCTTTTTTAAAATTTAGAATTCTTTTGTAATGCAAAAAAAAAACTATGTGAGGTATCCTACTCTCGAAAAATGATCTTTCGCATAACTGCATCACGTAACTTATTCAAGTAACTGCTTTATAAGATTTGTGCTTCATGATGTCCCATTTCAGTCTTTCCCGCTTTAGGCTTCTTAGAGGTGAGAAAACAGCTGTAGCATTTCAGGCTTTTTCTTTTCTTCCGTTGGCGCTTTTGATGTGAAAGAATCAAGATGTGCCATTTCAGATATTTTTTTTTTTTTTTTTTTTTTTTTCGACTTTTCTCCCTCAGTATAACTGATGAGAAAATGTTTGAGGGAGAAGCAGATATTCGAAGAAAGCGATTAGATGCAACAATACCGAATATTTTACCGTGAGTTATTACTTCACAACACAGTTTTCATGATTATTAGATAAAAGCGCCGGTGACATTAATGTTGCATGAAAACCTTACGTGAATACGATGTTAAAAGGCGGAGCTTTACTGTGACATTACTTCATATGTACTTCACAGCTATTTTCGGTTCTTCACAGTCATTCATTGTACTTCACAGTTTTTTTTTTTTTTTTTTTTTTTTTCCATTCAGAGTCCAAGCTAGCCTACTCTGAATGGAAAGACTGAAATGGGAATATCTCTTACCCAGTGAGAAGCTGGGACGATTATCCAAAAAGTCTCATCTCGGAAAGCCTGAACTTTGTAGTTAGAAATGTATTATTTATGACTTCAGCTCATTTTACATTTATTAAAAAAAAGAGGCAACTGCTTGTTTTCCTTTTATGTGTCTATGTGGGGGAATAATTGATTTCAATATAAGATAGAAATAATTTTTACTTTTTTCACTAACATTAAATATCATTTATTTAAAATTTATAAAGTAAACTTTCCCAATTTTACTGGGAAAATGCTTTCTACAAGCGAGAAGAAATATTTCTGAAAGATTTTGTATTAATTGAGTTCTTGAGCTAAAGAAGAATGTGTAAAATAAACATTTTTACGATGGGAAAAATGTAATTAGGAAAAGGTTCTGATATATTATAGAACTGAAATTACGTTTATTATATAATATTAGAATGCCACGGGAGAAGAGCTGAAAATTTTATTTCCAAGCGAAACTAAATAGTGGTTAAATAGAAATTACAATATTGATACGTTGTTTACATCCTCTTTCTTGATATTAAAAAACTGCGAAGTCATCAAAAAAGCGAATCCAAAACTAGGTAAAAATTTAATCGTTTAGATCCTGAAAGCATTCCATTTGAAAATCAGAAAATATTGAACTAACTGGGGTCTCACTAATGATTCTAATGTTCTAAGAAACCTAAGAGAGATGAATTCTTCAGTTTCATAATAAAATTAATTATATTACTAAAATCTGGTTTCAAAACATGCTTTTCAAATGGAACATTAAAAAAAAAAAAAAAAAAAAAAAAAAAAAAAAAAAAAAATTAACATCAAGAGATAAGATAATTGGATTCTCGGGTTTATTTGATAATTGAATTATAATTGAAGATAATTGAATTCTCGAGTTTATTGATAAATTGAAATGAAGTTTTGCGATGTAAGTATTGCGTGAAAGTATTGGAAAAAATCGGATGATTTAACGTCTTGGCTACTGGATATGAAAAGTTTCTGGTGCGAGATTAGTTAACCAAAATTAACATCAGATGGGTCATGAGCTCAAGGAATAAAACAATATGGACCTTCATTAAGAATATCACGACTTTATCGATGTTTATACATATATAATTCAGTTCAAACATGCACATATGTATTATATATACATATATATTATACCTATGTAAATGTAATTCACATTTGTGCAAAGTGGAAATATTAACTGAGAATTATTGTTAATTGTGAATTATTATCATACTGGGAATTACATTTATGTAAAATTAAAATATTTCGCTAAATTCGCGTTTCCGGTTGCGGATGTAAACTCAATTTCAAATATATATATATTCTATAGAATAGAATATAGGGATATAATAGAATAGAATAATCTATTAATAGAATATATGGATGTAATAGAATAGAATAATCCATTAATAGAATATATATATATATATATATATTCTATTCTCCCGTTTAGAATATATATATATTCTATTACGAAGATAAAATGGCAATATCGTAAAATTCTTAACTCAATTAACTTTATTTTCCAGCACGGTGGAATGTTCCAGTGGTCTAAAGTATTCTACACCTCATGTGGCATCTATGCTGGCGGAGCCTTAGTCTTCCTGATATTCGGTTCCGCTGAACCGGAACCTTGGGCCGTTTCCCAGGAAGAACCGACGAGTTCAGGAGAATACTCTAGGAAAGCTTCTGTTCGTTCCGACATTGAGATTTCTCTTAGCATTCACGCTTCCTGCCCACGATGACTCCTCAACTCAACTCCATGCAAAGAAGGTCCGCCTTCCTCCGAAGCAAGGCGCCCCGGCACTCAGTAGGGCGGCCGTGAGGAGCGGCATTAAATTCGTGCCCCCGAAATAACCGAGAGATACATGAGTGTGAATGTATTACGAAGGTTATTGTCTTGTAAAAGGGACTGCTTAAAATGATCGAGAAAATATGAGAATATAAGAACTGCTATAATATCAAGCGAAATTTGTGAAATGGATCATGAGATTTTTTGCTTTTATGCAAATGAAATTTATAATTATCATTAACAAAAAATTCTTAACTATTGTCATTCCTTCAAATTTTAAAAACGTAATTTATAGTTATGCGAATACACTCATTTAAATTAGTATTTAATTTTTTTGTAATTTTATCTTACTAATTCCTACTGAATTAATGATTTCAATAAACCAAGTATTCTAATTCATAGTTTGTGAACTTCTAAGAATTTAAATTTATTCTTGCATTATATTTGCATAATAGAGTATAAAATATGTTTTCAGTATTTAAATCTTCTATTGGAATGCTAACATGTTAAAATTTGGCAAAATTCAATCGGTCGCATCATTATTGTGACTTTATTCATATTTCAAAATTGTTTTATGTATTCCAACATGCTCCTAAGCAAGTTTATTTGAGAATAAAAAAAAAGTTTTGCATTATGTATCGCAATGAAAAAAATGTAATGGGGGTAGGACATTTCTGCGTCATTTAGCTGGTGGAAAAGCAGTATTTATTTAAATGTTAAAGTTCCTTCTGAAGAGCATATACATAGTATATGGAATAATATATTCATACACCGAAAATAAAATTTTTTAAACTTAATTCAAACAATTAATTCTTTTTCATTTTTTTTTCAAAGATATCACAGACGTACAGTTTTTTTGGGAGATTTTTGTATAAAGATTTTAAATAATATAATACCCTTAATTTTTTATCACAGACAGATGAAATCTGTGGAATTATAGTATATGCAAATTTTTAATGTCAGAATTATGTCAACAAATAAAATTAGTTAGAACTTGTAAATAGAATCATTTTACTCTACAAAATGGCGTTCAGAATACTGGATATTTCATTCAAATGTTTGGCTTGAAAACTATTGGCTATACGCAATAGAAAAATGACATAGGTGTGATAAAATGAAAAGAATCTATCCTAAATTTCCCAGCCAAGGCCACGAATATCTCAGCACGTATGTTTTTGCATGAATCGCAGCTTCCCAACAATAGGGAGCCAATGAAATTCCTAAACAGGATTAGTTTTACGATTCATAAATAACGCTGAAGTCCTCGGCCGTTTTTTTGATTCGGTGATTTCTTTGCGCAATGCCCGAAAAGGGGAAAGACAGAAGTATATTCAGTTATGGCAGCAAGGCCGATCGTCGCTTGTTAATGGAAAATATGTACGTATGTAGGAAACGGGAAATGCTCGGGAAGCTTTGCTGTGGTTATTGCGACACGTCTTGTTGTGGCGGTTTAAAAAGCGTACTCTTCTTCCTATTGTTCTGACCTTCTTTTGTCTTTTGTTTTGCAAAATAACTCTTCTGTAGCGATCGTCCTTCACATTGAGTTCCATGGCTTCTTAAATGTCGTATGTCTGTATACCGAAATGCCGCAATGGGAAGTACGAGTACAGTTGTAGGCTAAACGAATCAGCAGAAAAATGGCCTTCTTCCTTTGTAGCAATTCCGGATTCACAGCAGACTGAATAATATTTATTGTAGTAAAAGTTTTTTTAAGACACATTCTTAAGGATATTTGGGATGGTGTCCCACATATTATCGGTTCACATATAACTAATTAATCATAAAAATAAGTATTGCTTTTTGGTGTGTGAATATTTTTCTCTGAATGTATGAGAAGGGCGGAAAATGAAAAAAATATATAGTACTTATATTTTGTAAGGTGTGTTGTGCATTTTTTACATCCTATTTTTGGATCTCGATACATGTGATCTAAAAAGTATTTGCATGTTTTTATATGTAATCTAACTTATTTGCGAATATGCATTTAACTGTATGCGCGAAATGTATTCTTTTTTAACATTATTTATATTTTATATTCGTCTTGGATACGGGATTAGAATCCGCGTTCATGTGTTCGGCCAAGTGTGGCATTGTGATGCAATGTACAAAGTTAATCTTCCTTTGAAACCCATTGTACATATATGTATAATAAATGCCTTCTGTAAAGTTTATTTCCTGGTTCATTATTTTATGAAATATTTACTTATTCACTTTTTAGGTATTATAATCATTTCATACATTTTCTTTCAAAGAATTTTGCCGTCATATATAGATTGTATTTAAACTAAATTGCGTTTTCAAACTTGTTTTGAAAAACAATGTTAATCTCTTCTATCAGATTTGACAACTTATACATGATTAATTGTTGAAATAGGATAAAAGTCCAAAATATCAGCTAAAACGTTTCAGTATTCTGAAGAATAATAACATCACTTTTAAAATAATAAAATCAAAGATATTAATTTAAGAAACAAATTTATATACAAACAGAAATTAGCAAAGAATTTCTTACAATAAATGAAGTAAAACACATAAAAACTAAGAGTAAAATTCACAATATTATTTTTTGTTTACGTTCTAACCCCAATTAAGCCTCGTTTAGGAATAACGTTTCCGACCATTTTATATACAGTATTACTCTGATGTAAAACTTGTTACACTATTATTTAATAGATATGTGTACTGAATAATACAAACTATAATTTGCCTGATAATGAAATGAGTTTTAAGATAGTAATAATGGAAGATACTATATCGTGTATACATACTACCTGTTCATGTAATTCACAATAGAAGTTATAAAATATTCAACAGCAGCTTTGTGTTTACATTTCTGTTTCGTTCAGTTTAGGCTTCAGAAGTCGAATATCATCTGAAAGGTGATACTACTGAAAACATTTCACAGTTTTAGTTCAACCAGTAGAACAGGAATTGAAGAACTTCGAAAAATTCAAATGAAAAAAATAAAATTGCTGCATTAAAAATAACAGCAGTGCTTTATAAATAATTTTCAATTCTCGGAAATTCTTAATTAAAAATCACAACTAAATTCACGTAGTTGTAATTAATCTATTGAAATGATTGCTTACATTAATAATCTCTTTATTTTTCATTAATATCAGAAATTTAGGATGGTCTTAGTTGGTTTCTAGTCACTACTGAAGACCAAAAGATAGTTAAAATCTGTTCAGGTAAACTCGGCAAAGTTATTTTTTACACTAATTTCATTTGCATAAGAGCGCCTTTAGTTAAATTATGAATTTAAAGCTTTTTTCATTGACCGGATCTTATTTGCCTAAATTAAAAGCCCTTCCTGTTGAAGGTTAAAGTCTGCAGTTTTATTCTTAAAAGATACGACACTGGTTCCTAAATTTGAATAAATCCTCCGAAACCAGCAGCCTGTTCGCGGAATGGGAAATTCTGTGTTCGAGTCTCAGCTGAAACTCACACTTTATGCATGAACTGTGGTGAATTCTTCGTGATACCATCATAAAGGAAAGAAATACAGTGATTCACTAAAATGATCGGGGGGGGGGCTTTGAATTTTTGTATACTTTAATGAACATAGAAACTAAAATAAATTAAAACAAAAAGAAATGCTTTTATTTGGATTATATGTAAATTCAACATTCTTTTACGGTAAATACATTTTCGAAGAGATTAAGATTATATTCCAAAACTAATAGTTTGTTTAATAATCCAAATTTTCCAAAATTTCCAAAAATAATTTTCAAAAAAATTGTTTGTTTAATAATGAGAAATATTCTCACAAACATAATCGGACACTTTTAATAAAAGCTAAAAATGACCAAACTTTTTTTTTGCACCTTAATATTTTGTGAGATCACCTTTACACTTGATCACTACATTTAATCTTTCGAGCATTGGTTCCACATGTTTTTCTTATCATTTCTGGACTTATTTCATACAACTTTTCTTGAATCAATGCTTTCAGCTGTTTTCGCGAAGATATGCTCTGTTTTCGAATTTTTGTCCTGCCAAATATGTTCAATAGGATTAAGATTTGGCGCTTGGGGTGGTGTCTTAATTACTTCTGGATACTTATATAACAGCCAGAGTCTAATATTGCTTTAGATCATTGTCCTGGTAGAATTTAAAACTATTCTGTATTACGTTTTTGTGTTTACGATGCCATATTTCTCTTCAAAATGTCAAGATACTTATACTGATCCATGATACCATGTATAAACTCTAGAATACCAACTCCGGAGTATGCCATATATTCCCATGCCATAGCTCCTCCTCGGCCTTGTTTAAACGGTTGGTATTAAGTTTTGCTTCCGAAATTCTTCTTTGGGTTTCCTCCACACCAGCACTCGTCCATCTGAGCCGAAGATATTAAATTTGCTTTCTTCAACAAACGATGCATTTTCCCAGCAGTCGGGTATCTTTTGTTTCATCGATTTTGCAAAAGAGAGTCGAAGTTTTCGATTGTTTTTACGGATATAAAATTTTTTCTTGCTGCTCGCCCGTGATATCCTGCAAATCGCATTATTTTTCTTATAGTTTCTGGATTTACACAAATTCCATATAATTTACGAAGTTCTGCCCCACGTTTAGCAGCACTTAGTCTTGGATTCTTTTTAATATTCCTTAGATAATGAAATTTTCGAGGTAAAATTTAGATGTAATTAAAACCCCGTAAGAAAAATTAGATTCAGCGATGTATAAAGTACGAGATCAAAATAAGCAATATCTAAAGACATTTTTAAAGTTCCATAAGAAAGTCCTTTATGTTCAGAACAACATCGCTAGGAGCTCCGCGAGAGAAACTGTGTGACTGAATCCTAAAAAAAAGGGAAAATTTACTTTAGCAACAAGAGCAAGCTAAAATCATATATATATATAACTGCGCGCGCGTGTGTGTATATGTGTGTATATATACATATTGTAATGAAGTTTTAAAGAATTCTCGCCATTTTTGAACGAACAACAAACTTTATTAGTCAAAACTTACAGAATAATTGGAAAAACATTTTTAAGCGCGCGCATCGTCTGCGGATATTCTTTGCGGATAATCGTCTGATTTACATTTACATTTCTTAGTGATTTACATTTCTTAGTGGAATTATGTTGGCAGCGTAGCAACGCAAAATACGTTATAATATGCTTATAAGAGAGAACTAACTTCTTTTATGAGTTTCTAAATTTAAACGAGAACAAAGAAAGATACTAATTTCAGAAAAGAAAGCTTAAACATAATTTCTATCGCTTATCAAAGCAGTGTTACCTAAGATGTTATTAATAGGAAATAGGAAAAAGATTATTCTTGAGTATTATCCATATTTTATTACTTTCAAAATGTGTAAATTTCTGACAAGACTTTTTGAATTATTTACGAACACAATCATTAAGTTTAAAATTAGACAAAGCAAATTCCTAAATTTATTTACTGATACACGAGACACCACGAACAGACCCACATCAGTACTAATAAACAGCATTGCTGGTTAGCAAATAATACGTATTAAAGCAAATACTACCTTTCTTTAACAAAGAGGGGACTCATCCAAAAATGTGAATTTCTGAATTAGACAACCCCTCCCTCCAAAAAAGAGAGAGAGAAAGAAAGAAAATGTAGACTGCGGATCCATAAAAAACAATTCTGTGAAAAATTAACAACTATTCTTACATTTACGTTGTAAAATCTACAATTAACCAGCTAAAACACCATGGTGTAATTGTAATCTACAATTTTTATGCAGTAGTTGTATTCATCTCAAAAACTATTTTAAAGGAAAAAAAAAAAAAAAAAATAGGGAGGGCAAATCTTACTCGCTGAAACCTATCAGAAAATTTAAAAAGAAATCCTAATGGCAGCGATATATCTCAATCATGATTTATCAAATCATGAGAGCACTAAATGATGCTGATATACGAAGAGATACCAGTTTAGATTAAAGCAAAAAAATGTATTAGAAAAATGTATCAATTAAAAAAAAGTTCCGGGAACGAACCGATCGATGCATGTAATTACAATTTACTTTTTCATACCCCGATTTAACAAAAAAAAAAAAAAAAAAAAAAAAAAAACGCAAACCGGTAAGGTTACTAAAAATAGGACTCGCCAAAAACTGCTTACCTGAGAATTTAGCTACAGATGCATATTATTTATTTTTTGTGATTTAAATAATGATGAATGCACATATATTTTTTTAACTTTTACAGTTTTAACTCAACTAAAAAGTAAAAATTTATCTTTTTTAGATATCATGATCAGTCTTGGTCATAAGGAATTAAAAATAAAATCATAGGGTTACTAAGTAATAACGGCGAATTTTAAACCAAAATTGTCAAACAGAATTTTTTAAGTGAACTGAATTTAATCACTGTTAGATATGAAATGTTTACACTATCACGTATATATATATATATATATATATATATATTGAAAGTTTTCATTTTCTTAAGTCTACCAACGGCTAAAGATTAAAATCGCTGAATGCTGGTAGTTTGACTTCGATTCAAATCTGGGCAAATTGAGTAAACCACAAAGGTTTGGTTTGGTTTTGCTTATTATGGCAACAGGGCTATTTGCCTAAGGAGAGGAATGCTTTGGTGGAGGATTTTTCTAAACGAAACTAGTTCGTATACACGTTTCAGATGGAGAAAACTATGGGAGTTTTCGTGATTTCCCTATTGTCTAGCGTGAGTAAGTCAGTTTCTCTAAAGAATCGTCCACTTCTTCTTACGTACATTTCCTGCGTGGGCTTTGCTACAATCTATGAAATACAAAAAATAAAAAATTAAAAAAAAAATTAAAAAATTAGCAACAAAATTGGTGCACAGTTAAAAACTTACTGAGGCATTGTCATAATATTTTAAGACTAGCTTTGATTGCTTGCTTTGTTAAAATAAATTTAAATGAGTTTTTTTACTTTTTAAAAATAAAATTGAAATAAATAGCAGCCGCATTTTTGAAATAAATGCATACCCAAGAAAACTTAAGAAATTTTTTTCCTATATAACTGTTACATTAATTTTTAGTATTAACTTCCCTCCTCCTCGGAAAAAAAAAAAAAAACTAATCTAATTTTAATTGTAAAAACTTAATTGTAAACTCTAATTTTAATTGTAAAAAAAAATTTTTTTAATCTGTTTTTAACTGTATTTGGTATTTTATGGTTTTCTATATTTTCCGATTTTTAATGAAGATGTTTTGAATTTTTATGTATTTTTGCCTTGTCGCGAAGTGAGAATTGAATTAATTGAATGAGATATATATCTCTAATGAAATTCGAAGAAATAAGTTTAAACGAAATGCTGTGAAAATGTGTATAATGTGATAGTCCACGCAGGAAAGTGTGACTGGTGTCCACACCAGATTTTTTAATAAAAAAAAAAAAAAATGATGAAAATGCATGGGAACATGCTAAAAGAATTTGAAAAATATTAATTAGAAAATGTATAAATTAACTGAAATCTATCATAAAATTTCGTGTTTTGGGGATGGAAGATATATTCTCCTCCACATTTACTCAGTTCGAAACCATGATATACTGTTTTAAACATAATATACTTTTCTAGACTATTCTAGATAGTATATGCTATTCACTGTATCTACAGTGTGTTATAAGTATCCTAATATTTCATAAACTATGCCTGGAATAATTATTAATAGAATTTTGTGATTTTCTAATCGAAATGCAATAATGTGATTTTCTTCCATTGCGCGACCATAATTCTATGTGGGGTGTATCTCATACCAGTGCCGAATTTACGTATACGTATAAGCTACACAAGCTATAGCTTAAGGCCCCCCACTTTCTTGGGGCCACTCCCAAAAAAAATGTTATGATATTCCATATAAAATAAAATGACTCATATCCCTTATAAAGGGTCCCATATCTCAAATAGCTTAGGATATGGTCAAATCTAAATCCTTTCCTGTCTCCTACCCTGTTTTCTTGACTTATATTGGCTAACAACAGCTCGAAAGAAAGTCCCTTCGAAATATTTATAATTTTACTGCGGTAAGCGTATCTGGTGATCTCACAAAATAAAAAGATATTATCATTTGAAGGAGATATTTGTCTCACGCAAGCTTTGTGCGTACTTTGAAATAAATGAACAGTTATGCCTTCCCTTTTTACTAATTAATTTTCCCTTTTTAAATAAGCACACAGTGATTATGATTTATAATGAAATAATATCATAGCCAACCCTTCTCTAGTGGAAGAAGTCTAACCCTAAGAAGTCGCTGAACACTGGTAGTTCGTCCGAGGCTCCAATCCCGCGAACGAGTTGGCTGCATGGGCGCCTTCGTGGTTTTCCCCATGTGTAACGTGTATAAAAGCTAGTTTCCCTTAGAAAGTCCTCCACGGAGGCATCCTTTTCCTCAGGCAGATAGCCCTCGAGGCTTTGCAGTAATCACATAAATCAAATCATAAATTTTTGCATTCCCTGTTTCGAATTTCTCGGAATGTTAATTTTAAAACAAGAAGTAACCTGAAACAACTTTAAGGTAATATAATAATCATTTATATTAAAATTATTTTAGGCTTCTAATTATTTTAGGCTTTATTTAAACTTATTTAAAACTATTTTAGGCTTATATTCCAATTTCTTAAATTTTATAA
Source organism: Stegodyphus dumicola (assembly GCF_044657685.1). Classification (NCBI taxonomy): domain Eukaryota; kingdom Metazoa; phylum Arthropoda; class Arachnida; order Araneae; family Eresidae; genus Stegodyphus; species Stegodyphus dumicola. The sequence goes on along the minus strand of NC_140769.1, from coordinate 185,725,288 downwards.
ATGTTTATTTTTTAATCTTTTACTTTTTGTAACCAATAGTAAATTCCTCAATCTGAAAGTTTCAGATTACAGTTTAATTTTTTTAATTGCTACTGTTTTTATTTAAAATTTGCGACTGGTGAGTAGTTTGTTTGTGTTCTAATTTTTCTATACTCTTTTTAATTATTTTATAAATATTTATACCTTATTCTTTCAAAATTGTTTTACTGCTTTGCTTTAGCGAAAGTAGCTTAAGAAAGCATAATACTTATATATAGTAATAAAATTTATTTAAAATCATTCCATAATACTTCTAAAACTGTTGCTATTAAGACAATTAAAAAGAGAGAAATGTATGCTGGTACTTTTATTAAAATTCCTTCTGTTCAGAGGTTTTGAAGTCTACAGTAACTCGTCATTTCATTCATAAGTGCATTTATCCCTTTAATAAAAAAAATGTAAGCGTTGACATTTTGTCTAATAAAAAGAGATTACAACAGTTTGTCAAAAGGGAATATCAAACAGCGGTGGAAAGTTCATTTATTCAATTTTTAATTCTTCGTCATCTGTAAGAATAATAAAAACAAAACTGTTTATAAATAAAACTGACTAAACTAGAAGGAATGTTATGGACATATGAGATAACATGATACCTCATTTATATCTACCCGATTACAATTTTATCAGTGATAACAATGATATCCTTTACATGATGCTAAAAATAATTCCTGTGCTAAATGAACAACATTACAATATATTAACAAATCGCATTCTTCTCCACGTACACTCCATTTATAAATAATACTAAAAACTGTAGGCATCGTAGTTGTAAACAACTAAGTTCTCGTATCAGAAAAGGCTGTTTTCAATAGAATGAAACCTTGATTCACGAAAGAAATTCGTCCCTGAAGACTTCCGAAAATTTTTTTCCGGAATTAATAGAAATTAATGTAAAATGGGTTGTTTGAATTAATGTAAAATGGATTAATCCGTTTCTGAACTACATGTGATTATTTATCAAAGCTTTAAAACAGTTGTGTAAAAGTTTATAACAAAAAACTGATGAAAATCATTAAATCTAGGATTGAAGAAGATAACGCAGCATTAACGAGTCACTGTAGATAAACAGACGAAGACTTGATTTAATTTTACCATACTTGTACGAAGCAGTGAAAAGTAACGAGGAAGAGATATTATTTGGATCAGAAACATCAAGTAACTGTCTTTCTGGTCCATCTTCTTTTATTCATTTTCTTTGTTTCTTAGTATCACTTGACTTTGCTTGAGACCTGCTGCCCTCCATTTTGCTGAAAATGTGTTCAGTGGGACTTTGAAGACATGGCATTATCTGATGTGGCATGATTGTCTGATTGACATGGCATTCTTATGATGTAGCTTTCTGCTACTTAATCAGAGTGATATGATTTATATAAAGCTTTCCACTCCCCCATTTTAGCCGATGGTGTCGTCTAGAGATACAATATTTCAGAAAAGTCCTCAATATCAAAGCCTCCAAAGTCTTAATACAACATGGCCACCATTTTCTCCAGGCCAGATTTACGGTCCCGAAAATCACTTGCTGCCAGGTTTCGTTAATGAGAGTTAAGCGTGGGAGAATATTAAAATGATATTTTCGGAGGTGGCTGAGTGTTAATTCTGTGTCAGAGTTTACCACAAAACAGATTTGAAAACCATTTGTTGTCGACTTCCAAATGATCGTAATTCAAGACACCGTACGTTCAAGCCATTTTTTGTTCAGATAATTTATTCGTGAACCATTTTGTTCATGATAGGTTCGTAGTATTTTCTAATGGCGAATACACAATTACAAAATTATATCATCAAATATTTATTCACAACGTAAAAATTTCATAATAAATAAGGTAACAGGAGAGGAAGATTCATAGCTCATATACTGCATATCTCTTTATTAATTTTCTTATAAATATTTGTCGAAAATTCTAATGCTTGCTTTTAAAGAACTAAAATTTACAATAGTTCTTTGCGAAATCTACTCGATTTAATGCAAGTTCTATACAGAAAATAGTAATATTTGAAAGTTTTTAAAGTTTTTTTTTAATAGCCTGAGAAGATTTTGCTTAATTTTTTTTATGCTTTTAAGTTTTGTTAAACTTTCTTTCGCAACAGTAATTGGCAATATGAAATTATTGAATGAAACACTGAATTTGGATATTATTGAACTAAAAAAAAAAGGAAAAAAAATCTGATCTCCCGTAGCGACTAGAATTTTTAAAATAACGTGGTTTTTAGAATTTAATATTTCTGATGGAATATCTAGAACATATGTAAGACCTGGATGCTTAAATGCTAAATTGCTTCTTTCAAAATATCTGAATCTAATGATATTTATTTTTCACAGCTAGAGAGTTTTAATCGAAAGCTTTAATTTTTCATACCTCCATTTCAGTTCTCAGATTAGAACATCTATCTTTTCTATTATTCTTACTATGTAAAAACATTTTTTTTTAATTAATTATGTTATCTTATTAACACTTGATGATTTGATTAATTTATTTTTTTTTTTTTTTTTTTCATTTTTCTTCCTATTCTGTTGATTTATTCATCTTTAAAGGTAAATTTTTACATTTTTGAAGGCTATTTTCTCTCACTTCCCGTAAAGAATAAGGAAATACGTCTATTACTGTTTTGTTTATTTCAATATGGGAAATTATGCCTTATTTATTTGCCTAAGGCGTAGTTAGCGTTCCTGGGAAATTGGTTTATATTTACTTTACATAGGGAAAATTATGAAACACCCATGTAGCAAACCCATTCGCCAGAATTTGTTATTACAGATTAATTCCTCTTTTAAGAGTAAAGCTTTATGTATAGTTTAAGTTTTTTTGATTGCAAGGCTTTATTTACCTTTACCATTTCTTGTATTCCAGTATTAAATTCCATGAAGACATACATAAAAATTGTAAACCAATTTACTTAAAGAGGCATATAGTTTCAACTATTGCAATGATTTATCGCTTGATGCTTTATGTAAATTTGATAATTTTATTTAAATATAAAGCAAAAGCAACCGGTTTAATTTTGTACGAAATAAATGTAATAACGATTTTTATGTCTCATTCAAAATATTTAAACTTAGTAAGTGATTACTTTTTACTTCCTTGTACGAAGTAAAAAGCAAGTATTGTAATCGCGAAAAGTTTCAGGAAGCATATTTCAACGAAAACATTCATTTTGACCGCTATCGAATGCAATTTAACGATGTTTTCGTGTGACATCTGTACGTAAGGACAAACTAAAAGACTCTTTTCCTCTAAAAAATTTATAAAACTGCTTTAAAATGAATTCTGAAGAGAATTTTTCTGACGTACATACGACGTACGTATCTCACATAACTCAAAAACGAGTAGCCTCAGAACGTTGAAATTTCATATATAGGACTGTTATAACATGTTGATGTGCACCTCGTATTTTGGTTGCAATCGGCCGCACCAAACGTACATAAATATATTTATATATATATCCACTCTGTTACTCGACACAGTGATCTCAGTTTCTTTACCCTTATATGTTTGTAAATTGTACATTTTTTGCTTTAAAAATGATTGAATTATGTTGTTCTTATTTTACGGTTAAGGTTTTTATGCCTTTAGTAAATCTCTATGCAATATTTTTAGAATTATCAACAATTTTAAAGTTGTTTAAGTGCCGATAAGCCTAATAATATTTTTGATGGCGGCCATTGTTTGTTTACATTTGAAACAGCAGGATAGTGGATTTGTTGCCAGTCTAGAGAAACCTAGCTTCGCAACAACAAAGATATGCCTTCATTTATTATTGCGAATTAAATCATGTTTGATCCTTTCTGGAATTTTTTCGAGGAAATAAGTGTTTAAGATTTACTTCGTAATTTTTAATACAGATATTTTGAGTTTTTATGTATTTTTGCCTTGTCGCGAAGTGAGAACTGAATTAATTGAATGAGAAATATTCAATCGTCTGTGAAAAACTGTTTCTTTTTTGTTTTGTTTGCTTAATTTCTTTTATACATCATTCTAGCTTTATTATAGTATTTGAATAGAACATGTGGCAACGATTAGATAATTCTATTCTTTAAATGATATAAATTTTGTGCATTCTGAGTTATAATATGAACGAAATATAATACAGGTTAGTGAACCTAGCGCCAGAGTGTCGCTATGGTAAACAAATAGAGTGAATTTTAAAGAATGCATTTATTCTATTGTGGTTTATGCGCTATCGGCGAAGTAAATTTAATTCAGTCCAATAAGTTTTAATGAAATGCAAGAAAAAATGCGTATAATTTTATATTCCGTACAAGGCAGTCATGTATTGTACACATCAAATTTTTTAAATTTGATTTCCTGAAATTGATTAAGAAAAAACATGCGAGTGCGCAAGCACCCAAGAATGTGATTCCCTTTTTATCGCTTTAAATGTGGCATTTTGGTTTGGTCTGGTTTAGTAGATTATGACAAAGCACACTGGGGATATCTGCCTAGTGGGAGGGATGCCTTTGTGGAGGATTTTGTAAGAGGAAACTAGTTTATATATAGGTTACGCATGGAAAGAATCAAGAAAATGCCCATGCAGTCAACCTAGTTGCCTACATGTGGCGCGAATTAATTTTTTAAAAATCTTCGATACTTTTAGAAATTGAGTAAAATACGTTAAAAATTTATAAAATTTCGCAGCTAATTTGGCGCTCCTCATAGGCGTTCCTCTGAGGCAGGTGCCTTATTTGTTTCACCCTTGTCCACGCAAATCGCCCTTGTCCGCCCAATTCAGTTCACGCAAATGAATAAATAAATAGAAGAGAATTAAAGAGGCGAATAATATTTAAAACATGCATAAAATATTTGCAGCATTTCCGACTGGATCCAAACGTGAACTTGAAAGGAAATACATTTCATTCTAATATTTAATTTCATTTTCCAATAACTCATTTCATGTTGAACAATACAAAACTGATGCAATACAAATATAAAACTGATTGCAAAATAGAGGTTATAGAAATATGTGTTGCATGTTAAAATCACAGCAAAGGCCAACATGTTTAAGGCCAATTCGGGTTAATTTTTTGAGTCGTTTAATATTTCTCCCTATGGAGCGTCATTGATGCCTTAATACTTACTGGGCCGCCCAACCGGGATAATGGTTAGCGACGCTGACTACCGTGCCGAAGGGCCCAAGTTCGAATCCCGGAGAAGACATGGATGTTTGTAAATGTATAACGTGTGTGTGGCATAGGGGCACTCTAAAATGCTGCGAGCCGAAAGTACTCTCGAGAGGTTTAGTGGTAGGGTATGGGGGAGGGGGTGGGAGACCCTCAAACCCGTCTCTCGGGGTGCTGTCCATCAATATTGGGGGCGGAACTGGGCAAAAGCGTACTGTCACCTGTATGATGCTCAAGGTTCTTCCCACGACAAGTGCAATTTTGCAGTCCTTGCCACGATTTATTTTGTGGACATGTTTTTATGTTTTTATGTTACTTTCAGACAAAAGAGATAAGCCACAACAACACATGCTTACTGGTTGTTCAAATGTGGCATTTTGTTTTTCTATTGCGCTATAAGATTAATACATTTTCATTTCCTTATGTATTAGTCTTAACTTTCGTAACAGTGAAATCAATACTGTTTAGTTTCCAACGAGAGAAAGTAAATTATTTATACCTTCTGTACCTGAAATAAAATCTCTATCCTTTCCTTTTTTCCCAAAATGTAATACACAATAATTAAAAAAATATTTAAATATGTTTCCAGAAAGATACAAAATGCTGCCTCATTTAATCGGAGGAAAATATTTCAAACCATGGCAGTTAATTTACTGAATACTTCGCTGAAGATTTAATTAATTCGTTGGGTCTCGATAGCATTTTACTGTCTGAAAGCGAAGCGTATATACTTGTTCATTAAAGTTAGATTTTCCCCGAAGTTTGTGCGGCACAAGACAATTTGGACGATTTATTTTTCTGGGAGGGGGAGAAAGTAAATTTTTCATGAATCATAATTATTCGTCCAAACATTTACTCCCCCTTTTCTTGTATTCTTTTTCATTTCTTTCTTTTTTTTTAATATTATTTTTTAAATTCTGTGTTATAGTGGAACATCCAAACAGACCCCATGGTATTCCACACGATTTCGAATTTCTTTAGATGTTTTCGTGAGTGCGATGACCTTAGAGAAGTTAGCATTATTTGAAAGCAGTAGCGATGAAAAATGTGCAACGCCTTCTCCGGGACTCGAACCACGGGCCTCTCGAATACGCGCCGAGCGTGCTGACCACTACACTACGAAGGCATGCTAAGAAGGCAAGACAAATACCTTATAACCTCAAGTTATGTTTAATACCAATGTTTATTTATATTCTCAGAAACACAGCCCACTTATAGAGGTGACTGCCAATAACGGTTTCACTGTATTTATTATTCAGATATATGATGTGTCGAAGTAGCTGTTTTCCATAAGTAGAATTCAGTTATTAATGCTACAGATTTGAAAGAATCATAATCCTTCTGATAACAGGGAAAAATCCATTTCGCTCAAATTCTGTTACTCCGAAAACATTTTGAGTTTTCTCACATTTAATATCTTTTTAAATAGACTACTTCACTGAATAATTTATTATTAGATAACTATTCACCGTTAAAATATTTTCTTTCAGAAGTTATAAGCTCCCCTTTCACACCTTTATGTTTTACAATATTTTAAAAAGATCATGCATTTAATATTCTTCAGATGATTGATGTTATCAACCATTTTCCAAATGTAAACCGCAGTTGAAATAAAAATCCAAATATTTTTCCAGAAAATAGTTTTTTTAAGCCTAAAGGAGCGCTAGCCCAGAAGGGCTATTTTGTCTCAAAACGGGATTTTGCGTTGGATCACTATACTCTGAATCACTAAGTCTGAATCACTTTTCAAACTGTGCCACCAAATATTATCGCTCTGTATTATATTTAAAGAAATTAAATAATGAAGAATTTGCACCTTTTTCGCATTTCAAAAAAAAAAAAAAAACCGTAATTTTGAATAACGTAATCCCCCAGCCGAATGTGGACACCTGGAAGCCCGAATTTTGAATTTCGAATTGTTTTATTGTGTATTTCATACTTTGTAAAACTTTAACGAAATTTTTGATTAACAAACTCAATGATTTGAAAGCGATGCAAATCAAAAAGCGATTTAATGGCAACACTGTACGGGGAAAAACATTTTTATCTCCAGCGCACGAAACTGTCTATTGAAAATTCTTAAGATACACTGCTTTATCGGAAATTCTAAAGATAGGCTATTTTTAAATATTTCATTATATATGTCAAATTTTGTTAAACTTTAACGAATTTTTGATTAACAAACTCAACGATTTCAAAGCGAGCAATGACAACACTGAACAGAAAAAAAAAAAAAAAAAAAATTATCTCTAGCACGCAGGACTCTCTATCGGAAATTCTAAACATATAACTTTTCACAAGAACATTAGCCCGAATACTCTCGAAAAGTGTATGCGTATGTAAATGAAAACAACACCCTTTTGGGCGTAATATAAAATCTGAAAGTTTTCATATTTTTATTTATTAATTTATTGAATTTCCTAATATATATCTAGAAAGCATGTTTATTAGATTACTATATATATTTCTGTTTCCACAAGAACATCTTCGTAATCTTACGAATGGCAATAATACAATTAATGTCAGGTGTGCTTGCAAACCCTGGAATATTCGCAGAATGCGGGGCATTTGCAGGGACATATTTCGAAGAGAGGTATTGCATTGAAATATGGGACTGTACCACTCGATCTGGACGTCTGGTCACTTTGCGATTAAAGTAACTCAAGTGCATCATTTCTTCAGGCATCAGATCAGAAAATTTATTATCAGTAGCTAACTGAATTAACGATCACATCTAAAAGACTAGGTATGTAATTCTTTTCGCAAATTAAGTAAGGGTTTTGATTTCATAAACTAAGCAGCGACAGCCAGGCATATTAAGTAAGAACTCGAGATATTTTTTTTCTGGAATCATTGCTTCAGAGCGTCGAGAGAGCCTCACTCATATAGCGCTTACATCACACTCAACCTGATTATGCGAGAAACGTTATTTCACAATTTAAAAGAATGTTTCTCAGTGTTGGAACATCTCTCGCTTTTGTAAAAAGGATATATTACACAGAAGAAAACATTGAGAAATGTAGATTTCAAATAATTGCCGTGCATAGTCAATGAGCGAAATATTTTTCTAGAAGTTAGGCAAACAAATCCGTTTTATGTAATACAGGGGAATCCAAATGTCAGCCATCACGAGGAATAGAGCAAGAAGTATACTGCTAAGTGGGCCCCTCTGCGGGTTTTAATTTTTATTACATGTGCTGTCATTTGTTAAAAGAAATATTTCGTTTGGTATTTAAATTTGTTCTTGTATTTAATAATTGTATAAGCTATTTAAACAAATAATTATTCTTTCACTAATATGACCAGTTCAACTCAACGAGATTGCACTTTTCCTTTTCTTTTCATGTTGTTATACGTTTTGCAACTTAATTTAAGATTCAGATCTGATAATCAGAAATAACTTACACTAAACCATGAAAATAAATCCTATTGTGAAATGGTTAATTTTAAATTAGTCATTACGTATATTTTGAATTATTAACGAGTTAAGTAAAAAGAAAAAAAAAATGAAAAAAGCTTAGGTAGAATACTCACGCTTTCAAGAGATAGCCATGGTCCAATTAAGATCTAGAGCCATATAAATAAAGAGTTCTTTCAGGATGTCTCAAAATTCCTTTTCTTGTTTTCATGGGAAAACAATAGGGTTTATAAAAGTTACAAAACAGTTTGGGGCTCCTAAAACTGGGCTCAAGCCTTTCGGCCTAGACGGTAATCAGCACTTGTGACATAATACCAGCCTTAATGCTAGCCTTTGCAGTATTTTCACCATCTGTGTTGCCATCGAGTTTGGGTATTATGTCAGTGTGGCCTTACTTCTTACCCCCTACTTCACCCTGAAATTATTTTATCAATATTGCTAATAAAAAACGCTGAATTCCATGAACAAGAATCAGAACTACGAATCTGGTGAGCCTAGTTTGTAAGATTTAGGTTAAGTAAAGCATTATATTGTTATTTGAACTTTGCTCTCATTTCTACTTTTGGTCAGCTCTCACCAGGATGTAAAAAAGATACGTATATATAATAAGAAGAGGCTTCTTCAGGAATCGTTGACTTCTTCCTACTCAGAAACACCAGCGTTCCGCTGGATGTTTCTGCGTTGGATGAGCTCTCATCTGACCATATTTCGGTCAGAATGATTCTGGGCTATACCTCACCAGACACCAGAGCCTTTACTACTGACTGGCGAAAGTATGCCAAAGCTCTCAACAACATTCAGTACACCATACTCACAATACATACGAGGGATGATATTGATAGCTTAATTCAGACTTTCACAACATCTAGTACTAGAGCATATGCCAATGCTCAAAAGAGGTTCCCAAAAGACATATCTTCTGAAGCAAAGAGCTAAAGCAGCTGATCATCCAGCGGAACGCAGCAAGGAAACAATTTCAACGTACCCGTAACCGGGAAGATAAACAAGCATTTAGTCGTCTTTCAAATGCTGTCAAGTCTTTATTAGACACCCAGGCACAACAAAGCTGGACCAGATATCTCAATGCACTCTCCACAGATGATAACTCACTGTGGAAAGCCATTAGAAAGTACACGAAATACTATAATAAAATTCCGCCACTTAAAGGCCCTCAAAGAACCCATTACACAGAAATTAAGAAAGCAGAACTCTTAGCTCAGCATCTGCAAACTCAATTTCGCACAAACAACATTCATGACACTACAACAGAAAACCTTCTTCACCAGTTTCACTCCACCTTCTCAACAAATCCATGCACAGACAACACCATTCCAGCCTTACCGTTAGAAGTCTATGCCACCGCCAAAAGACTCAAGAAAAGGAAAAGCCCCGGTATTGATGCCTTCACAAATAGTATGATCAAGAAATTTCCTGTCAAGATCATCTTCATGCTAACTAAAATCTGCAATATTATCCTCACTTGGCAATACTTTCCTCGGCAATGGAAAACAACTAAGATTATACCTATCCTCAAGCCTGGTTAACCTGCGTCGGAACCTGGATCTTATAGACCAATAAGCCTATTATCTTCAGTAAGCAAAATATGAGAAGATATTATACTCAAAAGAATCAACGAATTTCTGGACTGCAGCAATGTTATTATTCCGAATGAATTCGGGTTCAGATGACATCTCTCCACGACCAACCAACTCTACCGAGTGGTAAAAACTATTGCAGAGGAAATGGCTAACCGGAAAGTGACTGGTGGTTTGTTCCTCGACATTGCCAAGGCTTTTGATCGAGTTTGCCTAGATGGCCTCACTTACAAATTACACATCCTGGGCTTCCCAGGCTACATCATAAACATTATTAATTCCTACCTAACAGGTAGACTCTTTGTCATTCACGTCTCTGGCACAAATTCCATTGTCATCATGGCTGGCGTCCCGGAGGGATCTTTGCTCGGACCTACACTTTTTAATATTTACGTGGACGACATACCTTCCACACACGACACAGCATTAGCTATGTATGCAGACGACACAGCGGTCCTCGCACAAAGTGCATTTCCAGGTCCAGGTGCATTTCCAGGTTCTCGCACAAAGTGCATTTCCAACGACTACAAAATTATATACACACTCTAGAGACTTGGCTCTCCGAGTGGAAGATCTTCGTCAAAGGAGGAAAAATCAACTATTATGTTTACGAAAAAGACCAACTTCAAGATACTGTGGCACTGATATTCCCTGGGCGAAGCAAGTCCCTTATCTTGGGGTGACCCTCAATAAGTCACTTACATGGTACCCGCACATTACATCTATTATCCAGAAGTTTCGAGTTCGTAAAGCCAAACTATACTCCTTAATTTCTCGAAACAGTATATTATCTCTTGACAACAACTTACTCATTTAGAAGTTCATTCTACGTCCACTTTTGTGTTATGCAAGTCCAGTTTGGGCATAGACCAAGAAAACTAACAGGAAAATATTGCAAGTCTGCCAAAAAAACTGTTCTACGATAAATTGTAAATGCTGAATGGTATGTAAGGAATAATAGATTACAGGAAGAGTTAGGCACTGAATTGTTGAGAACTCATTATTATAACTTAGCCAAAAAAATTTATGAAAGGCAGCAAAATATTGATAATCCCAGTATTAAAATCTATGATTACGACTATAGTTTGGAAAATATGAATAGGCCTATGGCCCAACTAAATGTGTGGATCATGTAATATACAACTCTAATAATTCGAGATATGTGTTTATTTATGTATTTATTTTCATTCCTTTTATCTGATACACTTCGAATTTTCTGTCTGCATTCTCACTTTTGTGTATATTATAGGTATATGTACATACTAATTATTCCAAGTTCATATCTTAGTATTTGATGTTTTGTATTTGATAATTCTTAATGGAATCAATTTGCTTATATTTGCACTACCTCGTTCTTGTCACAGTCACCAGTTCCTCGACTTTTCTGCTCGCACTTATTTAGACAGCAACTCCATTTTTATTAATACGTTAACAAATATTCCTATCTGACCTTAATTATTTTTAAAAAAAATCTATTCGACTTATCTTTCGGTTATTCTATACCACTTTTCGAAATGATCAAACTGTTCTACAAGTGGCAGAGCCTTGGCTCAGGCACTCTGGTGTCTCAAACACCGTTCTACAGAGAAGCTTCTTTAAAGTTAGCGAGAGAGAGAGCTTTAGAAGTGACGCTGATCGTCATGGTACTCCCTTGCTCAGCTTTGAGAATTACGTATCCGGCGTTAGCCTTTTGTCAGTTAAGTTATTTTCTCAATTACTTAGAACTGAGGCAACGCTTGTTAGGGTGTCTGCGCACTTTTAAATCTCCGTTAAATTACTTTAAATTATAATTCATATTTCGATAGATTACTGCAATATTTAAATTTCTCCAGTGATTAAAGTGGTGTGATCAATCAGTGTTTACTGCAATATTTAAATTAATGTATTGAAGACTTGTTTAGGCACAGTGTTATTACGTGGTACCAAAGAACTTCAACAGAAGACCTTCTTTGAACCGGTGAAGTTCTTTGGTCGCACCGGCGTTTAAAGTAGATACTCGTAACACTAGAACCCGTCACAGTACTAGCAAATAGAGAAGATTACGAAATTATTAGAATAGTATATTAATGAACAATTGCTATTAATGCTTTTTCATGCAGGAAAGATTTCTCTTTATCTTCGGTTACATTTCTTTTCTTGAGAAATGGCATCATATTGTTAGTCTAAAGGGGCGCTAGTCCGGAAGGGCTATTAGTCTCAAAGCGGCATTTTGTGGTGCTTTACTCTAAACGGCGAATTACTTTTTAAACTATTGCCACCAAATATTACCGTCATGTATTACATTATATTTAAATAAATTAAAGAATATTTAAAGTACATTTAAAGAAAATAAATAATGAAGAGTCTGCATGAATGAATGTATATTTTTCGCATTATGAAGAAATGACGGTACCTAGAGCCATCAAATTTTGAATAACGTAATCCTCCACCCGAACATGGGCACCTGGAAGCCCGAATTTTGAACTTCGAATTTGTTCTATTATCTATTTCAAATTTTGTTAAACTTTAACGAATTTTTGATTAACAAACTCAACGATTTCAAAGCGAGCAATGATAACACTGAACAGAAAAAACGCTTTTATCCCTCCAGGGCGAGACTGTCTGTCGGAAATTCCGAAGATATGCTGTTTTAAAATATTTTGTGATAGTGCTGTTGAATTGAATTTTATGTGGTTTAGATGCGAAGAACATTATATTTAGTGAATAAAGGCAACACACAAAACGTTTAAAAAACGCCCCTTTGGGCGTATTATAAAATCTGAAAGCTTTCAGATTGCATATTATTTTACACGTGTTTGTTTATTTGTATTTAGGTGAATTTTTCTTTTGTTCCAAGATTAAAACTTTATGGTAATAAAATGGTATAATAATGGAGGTAAACTTTATGGTAATAATAATGATGCTTACTTTATAGTAACAAAATTATAAAATAGAACAGTATTTGCATACTTTTATGGGATCCTGATATGCTTAATCTTAACCGTTTGTAAATTAAATAATTAATGTCGTAATTTTTTTTCCAATTACTGTTAAGTCTCGAAAACATTTTGACATGTGTATATAGGAAACGTTTTTGCAGAAACGGATCGCTACGTTTCAAAATCAACAGTATATTTCTAATCAGTGTAGTAAAGCAAGTCGTTTAAAAAATTCTTTTGCAATAATATCTTGCAACAGGTGTTCTCAACACTTAATAGCATAGATTGGTTAGAAGTGTTATTAACTCTTTTTAAATGGTATTAGCATTTGCAACCATCAGTATAATTAAAAATATTAATTCGTAACAATGTGCATTGTGACTATACGATTGAGAACTTCTCTCCAACTCAGTATTTATACACTATCGTCTACATAAAAAATAAGATTTAAAAACAGTTAAAAAAATTCTATATTCAAGATACCGTTTCTAATCTTTTGTAGCATTATTTGTGTTATTAATTTTTACATTAGAACACTACTTTGAAAAAGAACTAAAATAAAAATATATTCATATATTGATTTTGGTATTAAACTTCATTAAAAAAATATTTTAAAAGCATAATTTTTATTGATGCGGAAATTATAAATTTTTATCAAGAAAAAAGGCATCGCAGTTCATTACTTCAGGTGTATTTAATTATGGCAAAGCACACGAGGGCTATCTGCCTAAAGGGAGGGATGCCTTTCGTGGAGGACTTTCTAAGGGAAACTGGCTCGTATACACGTTACACATGGGGAAAACCACGAAAACGCCCATGCAGCCAGCCCGTTCGCGGGATTCGAACCTCAGACCGAACTACCAGTGTTCAGCGTCTTTACCGCTCGGCCGCTGGTGGGCTTCATTACTTCAGTCTTTTGTTTCTATTCTAACTTGGCGACCTCTTTGGCGAGATTAAGAAGTTGCTCCAATGTGTTACCTGTCAATTAGGAATAGAGAAATCCCACTCATGCGTAGGATTAGACTGGAAGATTTTTTTAATCGAAATTAATGCTTACATAAAAGTGAAATTTTGCTATTTAACAAAGAAATTGCATTAGACGTGGAAAAAAAATCCATTCTTTGCGTTTGAGAAAGTAATAGTTTTTTTCTGATCTCAATAATCCTCTTTCATCGACGAGGGATGAAAGAGAAAAATAAAACGTTATCTCCTTTTCTAGACTGAAAGGTTCAGAGAGCATTGAGTTTCGTTTTAATGAACTGAGATAACAGCTTATTTCCAGTGCGATCGGCAATAGCCGGTCGCCAATTTAATCAGCCCTGCTGACCAGTCCTCCGATTGTCGGGTTACTCAAGGTCAAGAGTAGTTCTCTCTCGTTAGCGTGTGATATTTATTTTGAAGAAGTTAAGCGAAAAAAGAAATTTGTTCTCAGCAGCCATCACTTTTATACAATTAAATATAAATTAACGGTGCAAGTGTATGTATGATTTCTCATAGCATATGAATGTCAGATAGAATAGAATCCTCTCTCATAGAATCCTTGAATGAATGTCAGATAACTTGGAACTAAGAAAGATCGGTCGTTGAAATAAAATTACTAAACTGTACGAAATAAATAAATGCGATTCGAAAATTTCGGTTGATTGTCTGTTATTACGAAGAATTTATCATAAAATTTCAGAAAGTTAAAAGAATATAATTAAAAAATTAAAACTCAGAAAACAAATCAAAAAATGTATCGGAAAGGTTTCAGATTTTAAGAGTCGGCCAAAAGGATTTGTTAAGGTTTTTTACACTCTCGCTGAGATCGCAGTCTACCAGTCTGTTGTGTCTCACTCCTACTAACCCCCCTTTTTTTTTTCATTTAACATCATTTTAAGCATCATTTTTTCGAACTTACGCCATGTACAATTCAACAGCATAATAAACAATTTTTTAAATGAGCGTAGCAGTATACGTTTAGAATTCCCGATGCAGAGTTAAGTGTTCGCATACAGTTTTTTTTTTTTTTTTTTTTTTTTTTTTTTTTTTTAAGTCTTTTCTTAGTTCATCATATTAATGTTCAGTTTTCTTACTGAAATGGCTTTACAAAACTTTTGTCTTTTTATTATTAACATTTCGTGTGTTAACTTTATTTATTAAATAACAAGTTATTGGCACTTACTCTACATAAAATTCGATTCAACAGCAAAATCACAAAATATTTAAGAACAGCATATCTTCAGAATTTTCGATAGACAGTCTCGCTCACTGGAATTAAAAAGGTTTTATTCCGTACAATGTTGCCATTGCTCGCTTCGAAATCATTGAGTGAGTTAATCAAAAATTCGTTAAAGTTTTACAAAATATAAAGTAGACAATAAGACAAATTCGAAATTCCAAGTTCAGGCTTCCAGGTACCCACTTTAGAGTGGAATACTACGTTATTCAAAATTTTATGGCTCTTGGTCCTGTTATTTTTTCACTATGCGAGAAGCATACATATATTTATGTAGATTCTCCATTATTTAATTTCTTTAAATATAATACAGGGCTGAAATTTTTGTGGCAACAATATGAAAAATGATTCGACGCATGTAAGTGCTTCAATAGAAAATGCCGTTTCGAGACTAATTAACTCCCATTCGGGACCAACGTAGTATGCAGGTTATAGTTTAAAATCCCCAAAATTGTATCTAAACAGTTATGATAGGTCAATTAATTTAATAATTATTTAATTCAGAAATTAAAAGTGTACAACATAAAATCTATGTGAAATGAGCTGTTCAAATTGGCAGAGTCAAATGGTAGAAAAAGATTCTATGGTATAATTTTATGGAAAACTAATTTTACGTGGTAACTTATTTAACTGAGGAAATATTTGACCATATGTTGAATGAAGTGAAGGCCTTCTACCAGTCGCCGAGTGGTTAAGACCTTTGAATAGTCCAATCTGGTTTGGGTTCGAGCCCAGATGAGCGGGCTGGGTGTATGGTTGAGTATCCGTGCTCGATTTCGCAGACCACAGAACGAGATTAGGTCTGAAACCCGCTTGCAAAAATAAGCGGAGGGGAAACATTATATTGAGTGCCTAATGACTGATGACGGGTCGGTTTATCGCGCTGCCGCCCGACTACGCAAACAATACAAATACATTCCGCCCCTTGAAACGGCCAATGCTAACCAGATGGCTTTTACAGAGACTGAAAAGGCTGAAGTTATTGTTGACAGCCTTGGTACACAATTCAGTCCAAATAACGACGCCTACTATAATCGTTCGGTTACACAGGGGGCGCATACACTCACTTGGTGAACATTTCTTAACACAACCCATCACGCCTGAACTCAGGCCGACTGATCCAACTGAGGTGCTAGAGTTCATTGATAAAATGAAACTGAAGAAAGCCCCTGGCAAAGATCAAATTTCGAATCGCATGATCAAAAACTTCCCCATGATGTATATTGTATGGATTACGGTCTTGATTAACCTTATGCTTAAAAGGTGTTACTGCCCTGACTGTTGGAAAATCGCCGCAGTCATTCCTATTCCAAAACCGGGTCAAAATTTAAATCTCCCCGTCAATTACAGGCCTATTAGCCTCTTATCATCTCTCTCAAAAATTTATGAATATGTTTTACTTAAACGCCTGAATGAATTATGCCGTGATCGAGATTTAATAATCCCGGAACAATTTGGCTTCCGGTCTGAACACTCCACGGTACACCAGTTACTCCGTGTATTCGAATTCATTCATGAGGGCTTTCGTAAACGAGAGAAAACTGGAATTGTCTATCTTGACATTGCCAAGGCCTTTAACAAAACTTGGCATGACGGGCTTATTTACAAGTTCATGCGGCTTGGTTTTTCGGCGCAACTCATTACAATTATCAACTCGTACCTGACGGGTAGATCCTTTCGGGTGCGAGTTCTCCACGAATACTCGACTTCCCGACCGATCTGTGCTGGGGTCCCGCAAGGAAGTTTTCTCGGACCTCAAATCTTCAACATTTTCCTAAATGACATGCCTAAGTCACCTAATGTCGATCTAGCTTTATATGCGGACGACACAACCATCATGAACCAACATTCCAACACCTCCACGGTAATTTCTGCACTGCAGAATTATCTTTCAAGCCTAGAGCTCTGGCTTGGACTGTGGAAGATCAAAATTAAATGTCGCTAAATGTGCTGCCACTTTATTTATAGGAAGTACTTTCCCGAATTTACCTAACTTGCAGTTCTTTGGAGAACCAATTCCCTGGGTTCCTACTTATAAGTATCTAGGAGTGATACTTGATTCAAAATTAACTTGGCAACCTCACACTCAAAAAACGATTTCCAATGCGAAGGTTGTTAAAACCCAATTACTGCCTTTTTTCGCTAGAAATAGTGACCTGTCCACGAAAAACAGGATTTTGCTCTATAAATCAATGATAAGGCCAATTCTGACATATACTAGTCCTGTATGGGGCGCACCAGCAATTACTAACAAGAAACATATCCAAATTTTTCAGAATATTATGCTACGGCAAATTTATAAAGCTCCTTGGTTTGTTACGAACGAGGACATTCATAATAAAGCCAAAATTCTCCCTGTGAATCGCTTTATACAGCGACTTACGGCTAATTTTTTCCAAAAGATTCCTTTGATCGGAAACCCCGTACTCCACTGCCTGCCTATTTATCATCCGCGAATTGCATCATCAAAAAAGAGATCCAGAGCTACTCTACTCTAGAGAACGCATATAATGCGCTTCCTTTTCCCAAGAGGTGTTGCTATGGAGACGAGGCGCCTCAAAGGTTTCACTCAAGGAGGTTAGAATAGAAGGAGGGAGGGTTCGCGGTTTCCTCCACTATCGGGGAATGAAACTCCGCCGAACAAGCGGCGTCCATGTTTGTGACTTCAAAACATTGCAGTGACATGTACGTGTTTCTAACCTGTTCCGTGCATTTATTTTCCAGTAAAAATATGTTAAATTTATAATGAAATCCCTCGCTATTGTTGAATTTTTGTTTTAAAGTAATAAAGATGATATCCATAATTTACTATGTACAGCAAATTATTAAGAATTAGTTCGAAATCTAAATGCATGCGCATAACATTAAAGCCTTTAAAAAATGATGTTTCTGCATATTTCACGGACTTGCTTAGGTTAGAAAATAAATCTTAATAAAATAATACAGATTTATGTGAATTCATTGATTTCAGTTTATGCGCATTTCATATTTATTAATCTCAAAGAAACTGCCCTTAATTAAGTTGAATTACAGAAATACATCTATATAAGTTTTTGGATACATCTTTTCACATGTTCAATTGTGTAAATATTTTACTTAATTTTATCACTACTGCCCAGAAATTTGTAAGTTTATGCAAAAAATTTTTTAACAACAGAACAGTTTATCTTTAAAAAAAATGAATAATAATTAATATATAAAGAAAAGCATTGCTTTATTTAACACCTTTACAATTAATAAAAATAGTAACAATTGATTTCTTACTTTTCATGAAAGTTATAAAACGAATTAACTAAAACGTTCAAATTATACAATTTAAATCCTACCATATAGCATTGTATCTTAAGGAACGAAGATACCAGCTATAAACAGAAACATTAAAATGTATTTAATATATTTTGATTATAGTTATATTAAATAACCTATTTTAAGTCCTTTTTTTCACATCTGGAAAGAAAACCACATGACATTGTGATATTTTTTGACATAGTTGTCATATTACATAAAAAAAGAAAATTAATACTTACGTGTGAAAAATAATGCCCGGAATTTTTTTCGAGAATCTATTTGTGCATCCATATGCAATACAAGCTGACATGCTTCAAAAAGAAAAGAAAAAAATGTTGCAATGACAGACTTCCTTGCACAAGTCACGGTGATAACAGGAAGATGGCCGCCAAGCTTCACCGTTTAAGTTGAACCTTCCCTCCTTCTATTCTAACCTCCTTGGTTTCACTACACTCGTTCGCGTGCCCACCCCCCCGCCTGAGTGAACTTGCCGATCTTTCAGCTTCCCTCAGGGTCACCCTCTGGGGTGCAACTGGCTGGATTCCATATCCTGACAGACTACTTTGGGGAAAAAACATTACGAGCTTGGCGGTTCCAGAACGCCTGAGGGAAGACCGTCTGTACGGTTGGACCGAGGGGGGAAAGGTGCAGGTGGCATTGGTAGCGGGCGTGGCTTTGCCTCTTGACGCGAATTCCATGTAAGACCATGGTATTGGTAGCCGCAATGCTGCGGCCAGTCTGCAGCGGACGCAGGTATTCCATGTCAAACCTTCTGCCGGTGGACTGCCTGTGTAGTACTGGCGGGGACGCAGTAACGACCAGTAGAGCGGCCAGGCTTAAAGGTACCTCACTTCATGGTGGTCTTGGTTCGCGGGGAGTGGTGACCCCCGTTGACCCGTTCAGACGTGAGGAGGAGAGCAAATTTTTTATCCGTCGCCCGTAAGTGTGGGACAAGGCGGCGGTGTATCGTTACTTGTTAAGCTCTTTGTGGGCATTCAGTCTGATGACCACCTCCCACCAAATGTGGAGGCATTTACGGGTTCAGACCCGGTAGTACGGACGGTAAGACGGTGGAACCGGTAAAATTAAATGATCGTTCCCTCAGGGTCACTCTTTCCTTGCCCATAATCGGGCAATCTTATTTATTTCAACCGTAAGCGGTTGTCAACTCACTTTAAGCACGCTTTTGTTCCCTTCTTAAAAGGGTTCTAGTGCATTGATTATTATTTTTATTTAATTTTAACTTAATCTCACTATGAGAATTAATACTATTTTTCATTAGTTGACATAACACTTAAAGCTAAAGTAATCATTTTTCTATATATAAAAGTTTCTCTTTGAGGCATTGCTGGCCGTGTCTCTTTAAATCAAACTCTCCCAGCGAGTTCCCGCTTCTCCTCTCCTCCCAGACCCGAAGCACTTGCGACATGAAATTTTTCGCGAGTGTTTCCGCTCTTGTGTTGTTAACACCACATGACCATTGATCAAGGAAACGTCGATGCTTGTCAAAATTCATGATGTAACCCCCTCAAAATTGATTCTGGCCCTTTATTTGACACAAAAAATTTACTAAATTAAATCCTTCAGTGTTTTTACTTTTTTCTTCACTGTGGAAGACAGTTACTCTTTTGTTAAGTTTAACATTTGGCACTAAATTTTACCTCTTTTCAGAATCCTCTTTTTGGCGATAAAAATAATTCTTTGATGATGTGGGGATAAAGGCAATAAGCCTAAGTGCTTCGTAATAGAATCCTTCCTTGGTGTATGTTTAGTTATCGTGGGTTTCCCCGCGTGCAACGGGAATATGAACCAATTTCTCTCCAGAATTCTTCCACAAAAGCATCCCTCCTGTCATATTCTAATAACCTCACCTAAACTAACCTGAATGAAGTGAGGAGGGGAAGTCTCCTGTGCTCTGTGTATGATTTAAAAAAAAGAAAAATGTTATAATGTTTTAAACAAAGTTACAAAGGTGCGAGTGTTTTAAATGCTTTTGAGTTAGTGACAAAGGAATCAAATGGAAATATACAGAGTAACTTAAATAAAAATATACCAAGATCAAATTTTAAAACAACAATACTTTTATAGTGCATTTTCAATAGGGAAATATATGTAGCATACGACATTATGGTACATATAATACTACTGCAAGAAATAGAGTATTTCTAACACTATAAAAAGATAGTTGAGTACGACCATTCCTGAGAAAGACAGAAAATAACATACATTAGGAAGCGTTATGAGATGGTGAGATAAAGTAACAATAAATAGCAGTACGGGAAAGATTTAAATACTGAAGATGTAGCTTTGTTTTCTTTTACATACGGAGCTTAAGATGAATATTTCTTCCAAGTAAATTAGCAGTACTTTCTGTGTTTTGCTAAGATGACATTCTAGACATAGCACACACCTTGCAAAGGTTTCCTTCACCAATAAATAAATAAATAATAAATAAAAAAAAAAAAACTGAAATATTTCAGATTTTAAATTACGTCCAAAGGGACGTTTTTTTAACGTTTTGTGCGTTACCTTTATTTATTAAATATCATGTTCTTTGCACTTAAACCATAAAATTTAGTTCAATAGCAATGTCGCAAAATAATTTTAAAATGAGCCTATCTTTAGCATTTCCGATACACAGTTGGACGCGCTAGAGATAAAAAGGTTCCCCCTCCCCGTAGAATGCTGCCATTGCTCGCTTTTAAATCGTTGAGTTTGTTACTCAAACATCCGTTAAAGTTTTACAAAATATGACATCGATAATAAAACAAATTCCAAATTTCAAATTTGGGATTTCAGATGTCCATATTCGCAGTAGGATTACGTCATTCAAAATTGGATGACTCTAGATACCGTTGTTTTATCATAATGCGAGAAATATAAATACATTTATGCAGATTTTTCATTATTTAATTTCTTCAAATATAACGCAGGACTCTAACATTTTGTGGCGACAGTTTGAAAAGTGAACCGACAATTATAGGACACAAAATGCCAAAACGAAAGTAATAGTCCTTCGGGACTCAGATCTCTTTGGACTAAAAAGAACGTGGAGCAATAAAAGCTACGCAGAATTGTTACACTCTACAATGAGCATGATGTTTTATCTTCTCAATCTGTGCCTAATAATTATTATTTCATTGGGAAACAAATCAGTTCTATTAGTGTTAGGTCGTGGAGCAAAAACAATTTTACTTTACACCT
The DNA here is from genome assembly GCF_044657685.1 of Stegodyphus dumicola. Classification (NCBI taxonomy): domain Eukaryota; kingdom Metazoa; phylum Arthropoda; class Arachnida; order Araneae; family Eresidae; genus Stegodyphus; species Stegodyphus dumicola. The sequence goes on along the minus strand of NC_140769.1, from coordinate 185,703,492 downwards.
GACTGCCACTGGCTCCGACATAGCAACGTGAATACTCTACATCTAAAATTTTAAACACCATTCCAGAATTTAAAATGTTTATTTAATAGAATTCTATTCATATATTTGCAAGTTATACACTATAAACACAACAAACAAAATTTAAACTTATCTGCACAAGCGTGAATAAGCCTGGCATAATATTCTGAACTCGACGCAACTTTAGAAGGTAAAATACCGCAAATTCAAACACATTACAACAAATTCATCCCTTTCAACGCAGCTAATTTTCTAAATATATTTTACTAATATCCGCAGCGGGGCAGCGCATTCCATTTCATTCACCCAAAACTCAAATTTTGTAACGCAATAGTATCGCAAAAGACGCAAAAAAACATCGACTCAAAAAAAAAAAAAAAAAAAAAAAAAAATCTATAGAATATCATCCGCTGTTGCCATTCCAGCACTGCCAAGATTTTCTTCCTGCAGCTGTTGCCAGACTTATCCTCACTGTATGATGAGAGATTCAACAATTAGGATGTGCAGTGTAGGGAGGAAAAAAAAAAAAAAAAAAAAACAGAAATTGTGCAATAGAAAAGAAATATATGTGATGGTTAAATGAAGGACTGAAGAAATAAAAAATAAATTAGTCCATAAGGTTTGTTTTCCAGCGCTATTCCTCTAATACGGATAAATATGATTATTTCTAGCGTGAATTGAATTTTTGAGATATTTCACAGTCGGATAACTGGGACTGGGCAGTACGTACGTATAATTCTTTTTTTAATCTGAAGGAATAACACTGCAGCGTTAAAATTTTTTCTTATATTTAGCCGCCTTTACAGTGCAACAAGGAAGGAAGGAGATGGAGTCATTAGTTTTTTTTTTTTTTTTAAAATTTATTTTTTATTTATTTATTTATTTACTTATTTATTTTTTATTATTTTTAAAGCAGAAGCCATGAAAAAGGAAACAGTGCCCCCGCCGTTTAAACTCTCACTTAAAACTCTGAAATTTGCAACTCTTTAAATCTTCAGTTTTAATTTGGATATTTCCCTTTTCTGTCCTAAAATAAGGATAATATTCTGATATCTGATTCGGATAATATATAGTAGCTGCTTACAATAAATCTTTACAATAAATCTACAATAAATACAATATTCTGCGTTCTTTAAAACTAATAATCATGGTATGACTCTTATACAAAGCTCATCAAGCAGATAACTTACATAAGCCTAACTGCTATTCATTGTCTAACTTAAGCCAATAATAAATTTTGAAGCTTAAGTATTATCCAATTTTGATAAAAGAAACTCAGACCAACATGTAAAACAAAACCTAAATTATTTTGATACCAACTTTCATCTTGAAAACACAACACATTTCTCTTTCCGCATCTTTTGCTAGCTAATGTACTACTTCGTTAGTCTCCAAAATTACATTTCGAAAACTGTAGCAATACTGATACTAGTCTTCAAGAGCAGGTGCCCATGTTACGCCACTGTATTTGTGCTGGCTTAAAAATGTGTATCAAACAAATTAAAAAAGACTAAATCGACCATGGTGGCGAGCTTCTTCTATACACATCTACTACGTCATCAACGTTTCTAAACGTTCTGTTCTTCTTATATACTACATGAAGGAAACTCTTCACACCAGCATGAAATTTAAAATTATGCAAAATTTAATCTTAGATTTTTTTTAATTCTTCAGGAAATGCCACAGTAAAATATCTATTAAATTTATTCTATGTAGAATATTTTTGCATCTTAAACAAAAGTATTGTATGCCAGCCTGTCTCGGAATATATAGACTTTTTTAATACGATCAATTCCTCCTCTAAAAGAATATGAAACCATTTGCAATTCTAGAGGCTCTATTTATTAATTTGTCTTTAAAGCGGATTTTTTTAAGAAAGGGAAATTGATACGTTTGAAGAAAGTGCCATAACGCAATATCATGATGCTAGTGACGTACCGTCAGTGGACAACAGGAGCTAAGCTAGTTCTCTTTACCCACATGCAGCTGTTCCAGTTGGAGATGGTGCTTATCAGCCTGTTTAAACCCTGCCAGCGATTTGTTCGCCGGATGAAGGGAGCTGTCTTTATAGTAAATAGCAAATGTACTGCGTAAGGAGTGAAGTCAACCGTGTGGCTAAAGCAGTCTGTTTTGATTGTACTACTATTAAGCTGAAGGTAGCAGAGCATGCCATGTTCTTTTGGTTTCGGTTTAAAAACAGAGTAATCTTTTTGTGGATACTACATCGTTACAAACGTACTCATTTGAAAACAGATGCATGGCAATAAACTAATACACATATATAAAGAAAATAGTACTCTACAATATATAACATAATTCATAACATAAGCACTTAAAAAACATTGTGCAATGCCAAAATACGTGCACCATGACAAGTACATACATAAGCGATATGATATAATTGTAATATTAGCACAATATTATAATAGACTGTTATAATTCCAATACTAATACATTTTAACATTTAATGCTTTAACATTTCCAAGCATATTTTTATCTTGCATTCACAAATTTTAAAAGGAACATCTCTTTCGAAATGCCGTGCCATTCGAACGATTGAAAAGAAAATGCTCGAATTGCGTTGGCTGTATGCCAGGAAGGACTAGCTCTGTTCCCTTAGTTGCCAATAGATATGCTGTTAACTGGCGGTAGGTCGTAAGAAATGTTAATTTTCTCATGATTCTTATCAGCGGAATTAAGTTTTAGCGCTATATTTTATGTCGCGTTCAGGAAAATAATCTTGTGGAGCTTGAAAAAATTCGAAGTGAAGTTATAAATGCTTCGATTCTAAATTTAAACTCAGGATAAAGAAGTGGTACGAAAAATGAAACATTTATACGAGCAGGAAACATTATAATAGTTATTCCAAAGTGAAATATTATATAATTTCAAAATGATTAATAATAAAACTAAGAAATAATCTTTTTCCTGAAATTGTGCTCTTTTGGGGATAAAATGTTTTTAACTTATTAATTACTATGCCATCCATAACATAAGAAAAAAATTATTTATTACGTATTATCACTTATTTTTCTCTTTATCCGATTTTCATAAATTCATCAGAGCATATTAACTATTATTATTCTCAATAATCTTTAAATTATATAATTTCTCTTCGTATTCAAAATGCAATAAATCCTATGGTAACGACCCACTATCTAATATTACCACTTCTGAAAGTGACCAGTGTTTTCGAGAACATAAATAAACACTAAGTTCTTTAAGACGACCACTATCATGGACGAACGGAGCTATAGGGAATTTGTGAAATTTCCGAGGCGCCGGTGCCTGTGACGTTGCCTGATATCGATGTCTGAAAAAAGATGCAACATGAATCATAATCGTAGAAGTCATGCAGCAAAAAAAGATGAACTCATCTGAAAGAAACAATTTAAAGACACTTTAGAAAAATCGAAAGATGAACTAATACTAATCGTATTAAATATTTTTCGAGCGCGTTGTCGTCAGCTCGTATCAAATTCATTATTGTTGGATCTATTGCAGTATACAGCAATAGCACAAAAGTGACAAATTTTCCCGCTCCAGTATGATGTAATAAAGATTCGGGTACCTTTATGGGAAAAGGCAACTGTTCGCCAAATTAAGACCTTCACAAAGGTGTTTCGGCAGTCTAAAGATCATAAGGGTTACTTTCTTCATGATACCAAACTTCATAAGAGTGCCGACTCATTTGTGCCCTGATATCAGGGCAACCTTGCCTCTTGGCGAGCGATGGCCAACTTACAAAAATGGTGCCGGAAGCTTTGTGCCAGTTGGTGACTGTTAGACATGGACGTCCAGTTGGTGACTATTCGATATGCACGTCCAGTGGTGACTGTTCGATATGGGACGTCCAGTTGGTAATTGTTCGATACGGACAAGTCTCGGTGATTCTTCGACATGTATCTTTCCTCATGATGCAGAACTTCACATCGGTACTGGCACCTTTATGCCATGGTACTCATGCGCGTTGGCGAACGGTAAGTAACTTGAATAAAGGTTCCGGCACTTTCTTCACGTTGCCCGCGCTGGTTAGACCGATTACATTTGCCCTTGATTACTGCCGCCATCCGTGCCTGATCCCGTTAGAGTCGATTATAATTTTTCTCTATACGTAGTCTTCTTAAAAAACTGCATAGTACGTTACAGCATGATGCAATCCTGTACTTAACCTAAATCTGATTTTAAGAAGTAGCATAACCTTTTCAGAAACTCTCGGGTTACCCTCTGGTAATGTAACTATTATTTATTCGTGGTTACATGTGTTTGGAACGAAAGGGAGGATACAATTAATTCCCTTAGAAAGAGCATTTATACTTAAAGTAGCTGGGGAAAATATCAGCGTTAGTCAATGAGCTTGCAGTCATTAAAATGGAATGAAATATAGACAAATAAATTGAACTTGCAAGTTATTAACTAAATTTATTATCAAAACTGCTAAATTTGCTTTCATATTTACATTTTTATTCCTAATTTTAGTACTTTACTTTTAACTCTAATTTTAGTTTTTTAAAATTAATTAATTAATTTAGTTTAATGTTTAGTTTTAAAATTAATGAATTAATAGTTTTCAGATTGTTGATTTTGTTTTTAATTTGAATGCATATGCTACATTTACCAGAGTCTCGTTTTTAAAATGACTTATTACATATGATTTTCATAATTCTTTGATTCAAATTATTAGGTGATGAAATTTTACATCGTATGCCTTCCAAATGCCATTTTTTGTTTTTTCGAATTGAAATATTTTTAGTCTTGTACCTTTCATTTCTCTTAGATTTCGTTCAGGCATCTTTCGCATTCGTTTCAAAATATGAATATTTTAAATGCATAAGCAATCACTTGAACTATTACAATATAAATTAAGTTACAACGGAACATCGTAAAATGCATGCCTTCTTTTACATCAGCTGCGATTAGCAGCGATCGACCTTGCGTAGCCGTGGCGCCATCTGTCAGACAGTGACGCAAGTTAGCCTCCAAACTGAATCAATTTTCAGCCAAGCGTTGCGTTCTTTTGTGAATTATTGCAATATTGTTTCACGTCCAGGTGTGTGTGCTTGGCGTAATGCACACGTTCCCTTTGCCTCTCTTATTTCTAAACTACTCGCAAAAAAATATCGAAATCATTTCGAAAATTGAATTTCAATTCTCTGATATTCGACCTATTTTTACTGAAATCTTACGGAAATAGCACGTCCTTCTTCTCTTGCAGAACAACATTTATGCATCACGTGACTAGCTATATGCAACAGAAATTATTATCTATTATTTCACACAGTATGTGTAAAAGCTGAATATGCGTACTCATCATTTTGCGCAATGTTTTTTCCTAGCATATCGTTTATATGGATATTATTATCAAGAAAAGAGTCATCTTGAACGAAAATATGAATTGGAATTTTTTAGCATTTGAAATCTTCAAAAATATGAATTTTAAACATATAGTGTCTCTATTTCAAATTCACATTAAAAGGAGCAAACAGCAATGAATAATTAATAAAAAATACTTTTTTGAATAGTCATATAATTAAACCAGAGTGTTTTATAGCCGTAACCAATTTAAACTCGCGTAGGAATTTTAAATTTATTGTGATGGCTTTTTTATATTTTCAGTTAAAAGCTACAGTATGCGCCGCTTAATTTTCACGTTTGTAATGGGATCATTTTGATAACATTAATCGATGAGAATAGCATCCATCAAAATATATAATATATATTTATATAATTTTATATAAATAAGAAATTATAAATAGTCACAAAAACCATTATTTCTTAATTCTCTGCATTGTTACGTAAGTTAATTTATAAATTGTTCATATTCATAAAGTTTTTGTTTCAGAATTCATAATGTTTGGTCAATGCAAAACTCCTTGATACCCGTAGAGCATTCCTTATCTCAGCCTTTGGTAGAAAATCCACCATCTTCAGCTTCACAAAATTTATCACATTGATGCGCTGGAATTTGCTAACGTCAGAATTCTACCTTGGCGAGGAGCGCGAGACTGCATCTGTCGCTTGCGGGACCTCGGTTTTGGCATCAGCATTTCGAGAGAACATTCGGCTCGCCATGCATTTTAAGTACCCTCATGTTGTAAAGACACTATACATTTTCAAATATCCAGTCCTTCTCCGGAACTCGAATTCGGGCCGAAGATGCAGCAATTACCGCCGCTAGCAGCCGCTCTACTGATCAAGCCGGCTATATCTGATTTAATATTGGAAGATGGGTTAGAGAATTAAACAATGTTCGTGACAGTATTCGCTATGAACGTTAAGCTAGCTAGAGGTGTTAAGAGACAAAACCTGTAGCGAAATTACGGGTAATGTACGTTATTAAAACGCCTTTTGTTAATGATAATAATGGTATAATAAACAATGCTATGGTATTAATGCTACGATTAATGAAATTTGTTGCGAAATATTACATATTGTTTTTAAATAGTTCACATCTTTATATTGTTAAACAAAGTATTATAATTTGAAAGGCAAATTAGTGCTATTATAAAGCCTGGATTGGCAACAATTTCGCTTTTCCTCCAGACGGAATCTGAATAGAAGGAAAACAATATTACTCTTTTTTTCGAAAGGGGGAAGGAAGCTATACGAATAAAGCGTTGCTTCTTCCTTTAAAAAAAAAAAAAAAAAATTCTTTAATGTAATTTTCTGATCTAGAATCCTAATCCTGGAGTCCTGAATTCAATTCTGTCTTAGGAAACTTCTACAGAGCAGCCAGCGCAAATAACCTTATTTCATAAATAAGGGTAAGCAGTTTCTCTTTCCCTTTCTTTCTTTTTCTCCCACGAAAAGAGGCTCGAAATCGAAGTGGCTGGTTACATTTAATACGCGCAAGAAAAACTAATGACATTCATGGAGGAAAGGTAAATAGTATGGAGGTCACCTACAATGAGAAGTTTCCGTAAACTGTGAAAGCAGAAAATTTGATCTCGTTTTCCTCTTGTTCGTCCCAGAGGAGGGCGGTTTGTCCTCATTCACTGGTTTTCCTGGCGCATAGGTCGGCGAAATGCTTTCTTCCGCCTAAGACAGCTGTGAGAAATTATTTCAAAGTTACTACTCACAACTGCTTAATTATGAATATATTCAATATAAGTTGTTTATGGAAAGTTTCAGATATTCACGATTTAAAGGAGAAAGAACCTTGATCTCCTTACCCTTTTGACTGAACACAATGGCTACCATAAGTGCCACCGGTGTTTAACACTGAGCCTTGAGGATCTCTTGTATCCCTCAGCGATCATATAGAATACAATAATATTTTGTTTTGCAAATGTTCTCTTTACGCCTCTTTTACAAAAGACGGACTATATATAGTTGTGTGCTCCCTCTTCCTTCCGTAAAATGTGTGAGTGACAAGCCACAGCACATTTGATTATGCGTGATTTTAAATATTCGAAGTTTACTCTCCTCCCCTCGTTGTTACGGATGAAAAAGGAGAAAGGTTCATTTAAATTACAAACTATCGAAGTGAGAATGACCCGTAACATGATGAAATTCAGCTTAAACGTGCTCGCTAGCGTTCGTCACCTGTCTATCAAAAGCACAATACGCTTGCTCGATTGGCAAATGTATTACGTTACTTACGTAATGCTTTTGTGGAAAATCGAGATATTTTCACTGTCGTAACTCGAAACCGTACGTAACATTATACCCTTTTGATCGGTACAGTTATCAGCGACGCCGGCTGCTGTACCGGTGGGATTGGACCGAATAAGACATGGATACTTAAAAGTGTATAGTGTCTGTGCAGCATAAAGGAACTCAAAATACTGGCGAGACTAAAGTCCTGTCGAGTAATTTGGTGGTAGGGAAAGAGGGATCGGAGACCCTCAGACCGCTCCCTTAGGGCGAATCCCATCAGTGGCCGAATCATTTAGACCGTTGAATACTGGTAGTTCGATCTGTTTTGGGTTCAAACTTAGACGAGATGACTGACTGCGAGTTTGGTCTTCGACGTAGATAGTCCTTGTGGCTTTGCAATATTCAATAAATACCCGTTGCAATACCCAGGGATGGTATTAGCTTGCTAATTATTTTCTCTATCCGTAAAAATCAAAAACGAAATTCCGATATTACGCTGGGCAGGGACAGAGCTAAAATAGCACTCAGCGCTTGTTTTGCGGAACGACAGCAGGAGTCGTATTTCATATGTATTCAGATTATGAAAATTCCATTATTTTCGCGTTTCTCATAATTTTTTCAAAGAACGTTTGCAGGACTTTGTTAAGTACCTGAAAAGAACTACAAATTAGAATAATGCGTCTACGCAGTCAAGCATTTTGTCGTATTTCCAGTCTTCCATATTGCTCACAGAGACAGGAGATTTCGACATTTGACATTCAAGCCGGCAAATATACGGCTTTTGAAAGCGCTATCTTTCTTAATAGAGCTGAAACGAAAATGAAAGGTTAAATAACTAATCCTCTTTACTCTCTCCGTTTTATTCAGATTAAAACATCTTTCCTATTTTTGAGATTCTCGGAAGTAAAACACTGTTACAGTTATGCGTTTTTATTTCATATATGCTGCATGTTCAGCGGTGTATACATAATTTTATTTCAGGGAAAAACAAGATAATGGAAGACTCGCATCGGATGACACGAAACTTTATGTAAATTTATGTTAAAATTTGTTTAATATATGTACATTTATAGACTGAAAAACCGCTGTTTGAATAACTACAGAAAATTATTAAAATATTTGGAAATATCTTACAAAATGTTTTTTAAATTATTTTTTGAATTAATTTTATAAAGTTAATTGTCGAGTTTAATTTGCTGATTTATCGATATAGGCAAAAGCTTCAAGTTATTCTAAATACGAGTTTATTGTTCAGATTTTAAAATTAGATTTTATGATGTTAATTTTTTATTATTTTCAAACTAATTAATCTTTCAGTTGTAACCATTTTATTCAAAGACTTTTTTTTCCCACAAAGCAAAATCAAAATTTTCCATACGCTTGCAAATTTATCAAAGGATTTCTTGCTATTTACATACGATGCAATAGCAAACAATTTTATGTAATACACCGATACCAGTACCTTAAGATACCGATTAAGGTAGATATCGATGTATGTGAAGTATTACAGCAAGTTTATTTAATCAAGATTCAGATGTTGCACTCATTTAAGGCGCCTTCCGCATAACCTAAGGACAAAATTTATTATTGAGATGATAAATAAAAAAAAAATCTGAAAGCTTTCAGATTTGTTATGTTACGCCCAAAGTGGCGTTTTTTAACGTTTTTGTGTGTTACTTTTATTTATTAAATATCATGTTCTTCTCTCTTAAGCCATAAAACTAAATTCAACAGCAATATCATATATTTAAAAAGAGCATATCTTTGGAAATTCCGATACACAGTCTCACGTGCTGGAGATAGAAATTTTCTTTTTTCGTAGTACATTGCTCGCTTTGAAATCGTTGAGTTTCTTAATCAAAAATTCGTTAAGATTTACAAAATATGAAATAGATAACAAAAAAGGTCCAAATTACAAAGTTGGGATTCCAGATGCCCATATTAGACTGGAGGACTACGTTATTCAAAATTGGTACCGTTGTTTTTTCACAGAGCGAGAAACATACATACATTAATGCAGATTCTTTATTTAATTTCTTTAAATATAATGCAGGGCTCTAATATTTGGTGGCAACAATTTGAAAAGTGAAACGCCGCTTATAGTGAAACAACGCAAAATGCCAAAATGAAATTAATAGCCCTTCTAGGCAAATTGCTCCTTTGGGCTAAAAATATGCAGAACGTCCTTCCCTCTCGAAGAGTGTAAATCTTTTAGTCTCAGCTGATACTGATACCAACAGCTGTTTCGTAAATAGCATTTCCAGTTATCTACTTTTCTTACATAAATGAATATTTACCACTTTATGAGACTTATTGCCATTAAATGTGATAAATAGCTTAAGGCTGAAAAAGGAAGTAAAAAAACTGTTCTTATAATAGGCTTTTTACTGATTTAGGCAGGGTCACATCATCTTTTAAAGTCACTTTTTGGGCCTATTGCGTGCTTGAATATTTTTCGAACAGGTTAACATTAATTGTTAATTGCGTTTATGAAACACATTCAGTTTAAGTGCTTGGTGTTTATGGGATTACGGCAAAGCCTCAATTGCTATCTGCCTAAGATGAGGTACGCCTTAGTGGAGGACTTTCTAAGGGAAACTGGCTAGTATACTCGTTACACATGGGGAAAACCACGAAAACGCCCGTGCAGACAGCCCATTCGCGGGATTCGAGCCTCGGACCGAATTACTAGCGTTCAGCGACTTTACCGCTCGGCCGCTGGTGATGCTCAGTTTATGAAAGTCTATTTTTGCTTTTTTTCATTTTTTTTTTAGTCACATACAGTTTATAAAAGAATCTGGAAAACACTTTACTTTCGAAAAAGGGGGGAAAACTGTGTTCTGTAAGCTTGATTTTTGAATAAAGATTACAAGAACGCAATGCAATACATTAGAAATCCCTATGCATATTTGATTTAAAAGGTCTTGCTGTGTTAATATTTGCTTGGAAATAATATGGTTTATTCAGAAGCAAGCACAGATTTAGAAAAATAAAAAAAACTGCAGATTTGCAGAGAATAATTATATTACGGAAATACTTCTGGCAGAAAAGTACTAATACGAGGAGACATGAAAGCTATTTTTTTTTTTTATTTGAATAATAGATTCTCCTGTGACGCTCATAATGTATTAACTAAATATTTTCGGAATTGCACTAAGATCACCTGTGATATGTCACGTTTTAAAAGATATTTTTTAACCTGAAAACGTGACAGATTATTTTTTTATTAAAAAAAAGTCAATTTAGGTAGAGATTTTACTATGCCACCAGAACACTTCGTTTCGATTCACACATCTGGAGACAATATATAAAAATTCGCAAATGTAAAGGAGTATATTAGGCAATTCCATTTTATTTTATTTTTTATTATCACACACAGCATTTCTGATTCCAATGGTTCAGGAGAGATTTCTAGTGTAACATATTATTAGCCTAAGAATTTAAAATCCGTAGGAAAGGGGGAAAAAATTAACATCGCCATTTTAAAAAAGAATTTAACCTCTTCCCCAATAAGAATACGCTTTTTTTCAAGATAGCGGATAAAGACTACAAGTGCGAAAGTGAAACGTAAAGTATTTTACTACAAGATAAGCCATTTTTGAAATTCTGAAAGTGCTTACTCTATCTGGCTTTAACTGCAATTGTAACAGAGATAGAGTGTACTCTAGGAACCCAGCTCCGGCATTCTTCCATCTCTGACAGAAATTATATATATTGAAGTACATCGAAGGTCAAATCAGACAACTCCGGTAATTTTATTTTTTTTCTGTTTGAATTATTTATGCCCAATGAAATTGTGCATTAAATGAAATTCAAAGACATACTTGTTATGAATATGGCAATTCAGAATCCAATTATTCGGAATTCCATTTATCCGGATTGCTTATTATGTTCTTTCTAAGCCAAGTATTATTAAGTTTACTGTTAATATAGTTATGTGTTTTTAATTTCGTCATTGATTTAAACTGAGCAGTGATACATTATAAGACTCTTATTTTTAAGGAATAATTAAATTAATTTCATTGAATGTCTACGACAGATATCTGGGCCTATATAAGCCTATAAATATTAACAAAACTTTGTTTGCTCTACTCTGTAACAAACGGACTATTCTTTCTTACTTTTTCCACTGAATTCATAAATTTAGTTAAAACTGTGGATGCAAATATTTAATATTGTATGTTATTATTTTACAATAAAAAAGTATCATACTTTAATTTCAGTTGAATAGAAACAAAGGCTGTGTTTTACCTAATGCAAATATTTTTTGTTATATTTACGCTCCTTTTAGTACGATAAAAATTAAAACAACGTTAATACGCTTAATGTAATGTAATTAAAGAAATAATTTATTTCATTATTTAAGATGAAACCGATGTGAGTTGTATATTCGAACAAATGAAAGTTAAGTCAATTGTTTTGATAGTGCTGAAAAAAGAGTATTTTTATTTTACTTTGTGAACCTAATTATTTTCTTTTTCTGTACGTATAATATGTTAAAGTATAATAAATGAGAAAATAAATTCTCTTGCTTGCTTTATAGCAAACATGCATTCGGTTTATAAGGTATTTTCTCCCTTCTTTCTGCATGCCTTCGTGGTGTAATGGTAGCACACTCGGCGCATATTCGAGAGGTCCAAGGTTCGAGTCCCGGCGAGGGCATCGCACATTTTTATGTCTCCTGCTTCAAATTAATATAATGACTCTACAGGTTTACAGAAAAACTAAAAGATTTAAATTTTTGGATATCCGAATGAGTTTCAATCTACTAATGTAGTCGGAAGATTTAATGATCTACTAGAAAAAAATTTACTTTTTAGTAAATCTGCAAATTGAAAACAAAAATTATCAGAAAATTTCAATTATAAACCTATTGAGTTGAGATATAATAGCTGAAAAAAGGGTACTCATTAATCAACAGCTACATGGTTCTGTTTAATTATTTTTAATTGCCTAATTTTATGTTCTGTGTATATATTAATATATACCATAGGTGGCCGTAGCGTGGCTCGGGAGCTGTGTACAGTTCTTACAGGCTAGCGGTACACCTCTTATGCAAATAAAATATATGTATGATATATGGTGAAATGAAACTACTTAATGTCCAGAATAAAGTGAGACAAGCTGTCACTGGATGACTGTTTAGACTCAGACTCCCCCTCCCCATTTGAAACGTGTTTCACTGTTTTTAAAAGGACGTAAATAAGGACTTGTAGCTTTTCCCCTAGAATTTTTTCGAATTCCAACTTGTGGCTCTTACTGACATGAAGTTTGATCACCCCTGATATATACCAAAACGACATTTTCAAAATGGTGATGTTATTATTGCATATACTACTTCAAATGCGGACATACCTATTATTAATCAAATATGTTCTTAAGCTACTTTCAGATGGTGGTATAAATGTCATAGAGTAAGCCTCATAAGGCATAAAATGCGGGAGTTTCAATCACACCTGCGAGACAGGGTCTAAGCTGTACCCAATTAGAGAAGCTAAATTTGCGCATGTCTGGATGTGTCCATAGTAGCGGTTCTCAACCTTTCGACTAACGCGTGCTACCTAAATAAAAACTGAAAAACTCAAGTACCACCGCTACATTTTACAATGATTATTTTTCAATTTCTCAATAGAAATATTAAAAATAAATATATTTTGCCATTTGCACAACCTATTGGCTATTTGTATTAAATATGCATACATAAAATATTTTAGATTAAAAATGGGTTACTATTTTTATTATCGAAATTTAAGTTATAAGACTTTGCTATAAAAATTTAGTGCGAAATTTGGGCCTGTTTAAGAGAGGCAAATTTCTTTATTGTCTGGTCTTATTTCACTTAGTTTTAACCGCAGATTAGGATCCACTTTTAATTTTGTTCTGTATTTAATTTTTAAATATAACATGGAACAAAATCCTTGGTCACACAAATAGGTTGTGCAAAAACGCAATAAAAATTTAATAACTTTATTTGAAATGCCTTTAAAATTATTTTTCGGTTCAGACAAAAATTTAACAAGTGTATTATTTTTGAAATCTTCAGTTCGAGTTCGATCACAGGAAATTTCTAACAATTTTTCATTTTCTTCACGAGGTTTTTGTATTTAATAGTTAAAAGTACTTTTTTTTGCGTACCACCTATTTTTCTCTTGGAGTACCAACAATGGTACGCGTACCACCGGTTGAGAACCCCTGGCCTATAGCTTTCTACCTCTGTTTTCCCGTTCAGCTTTCGCGCGTTTGTTCTGATTGGTCCACTCTTATATCAAGTCGGCATAAAGTTGGAACTTTATGCCAATGATGTGTAAAAGAAATGGCATGTTTCTGACAATATATATATATCTATATCCAGATATACCAGGCCGCACCAAAAGTATAAAAATATGTAAGATATAATAAAATACGATGGCTACGCTAAGAAATGTTTGGCGACGTCAAAATTGACTGTTCTAGATCTTATGTTCTCCCCCTAAGTTCATCTGTTCTCCCAAATTCGATATTTTTCCATGTTACATAACAATCTAATATTAACCAATAGCAGTTTAGTTATACTTATTCACCTACGTAGTATAAATACTGCTTCGCGAGCATTACGTCATTCCTTTTCAACTTCTGCCATGCAAACATCTCCACGCTGCTATGCTTTTCTGTCTAAGATGCTTAAGTCATATTTTTAAAACCCGTGTTCATAAAATTATCGCATTTAGCTATGATTGGATAAATAAGTTGTCTACCAAAATGATCTGATGTGAATTATCATGGAATAAAAATTGCGTTTCGAAATGGCCACGTGTGGAAGTTTCTGGTTTATGCATCCATATTTCTAACTACGCATTTAAAACATTATATATATATATATATATATATTAAGTTTTTTATAGTTAGTGGTATTATTTTATTCTTTTCTTTACTTCCTCTCCTTCTCCTTTATCTATTTTAATTTTGAATTTTTTTAGAATTTTACACACACGCAAGTTTGGAAATAACTTTTTCTTTCAGTTATAATATTCCTGGTAATTTTTTACTAACGTCTTTTCGCATTTAACATTTTATATCAGGTACGGAGACCTGACTAAATGTAAAAAACAAGTATAATAAGCTGCCAGTAGTATGGCAATTAGCAACAGGGACGTTTGTAACTCTAGAATCTTTCAGAATGAAGACGCATAAATTTTCATGTGCCTTCATTAAAGAGTGTAAAGCGAAAGGACCGAATGAAAATTGGAATGAAGCTGGATAAAATTGTTCTGTCACAACATGGGAGAGAGAGCCATTGGGCACAGTAGAGAGGCAAGCAAGTAATTTTGTATACGCCCCCGAGAGCTAAATCACAGTACTCGGGAACATCGATGACTAATCTTAAGACCCAGGAAGCTGTCGCTGGCTCCTCGAAGACTGAAATTACTATCTTTTAGTCTACTAAATGAGCGTTACAACTGAGACTTATCAACAACGTTAAAAAAATAAAATTTCAAATAAACCGATCATTAGCATTGGATCAAGGCCTGTAACAGTCTGACCTCAATGACATTTTGCTTGCCGGTAAAGATACAGTCATCTTTATCCACTTGTATTTCCAGTATCCTATCTCTAGATATTACGAGATCACAGTTATGATCGTTGAAATGATGGATTTAGTAATAAAAAAAGAGTATCTGAAGTAATACATTTTAAGAACGGTAGCTAAGTTTAGAAAACATATAGTTTCTTTGGAAATAAAGTAGAGTAAAAAAAACTTACGTCAATAAAAATTAAAAAAAATCTTTACTTATCCATACTCATCTCATAAAAAAAAAAAAAAAAAAAAAAAAAAAAAAAAAAAAAACCCACCACAAAGGCACGTCTGCATATATTAAAATGTATAAATAAATCAAGCGGTAACAATTAAATCAAAATTCGGTACTGAAAATTGTTAACCCTCTAACAGGAAATACACATATAATAATTAAAACAAAAAACACAACCATTTAAAAATTGTAAAAAAAAAAAGTGATATAAAGTATAAATGTTGTTGGAAATTCCTTGGAGTACAGCTTCCGACTCTGTTTGGTCGATCTCGGAACTCCACGTACTCTCGAGACTCTCCACGTGATGCACTCGACGATACACAAGAGTATATATAGCTCTCGACTCAGCACAGTCTAAGACAAAACTCGACGCACTAATTCGCGATGCACTAAAAGACTCTCTCCATGCACTCGTCGACCAACTCGGCGCTAGACTTCGAGACACTCACTCAATGACTGACTATCAGCTCGCTAGACGAGGCACACATACTCGATGAGAGACGCACACACTAACTGACTGCGGACCAGCAGGTTTTATATAGCTTTCGGCTTGTGTTCGAGAACATTCTGGGCTAAACCGATAAGAATACGTTCCAGAAGGTTTTCTCGCCATATGTGGCAACCCTTACTTCCCTTGCCATTTTATGGCAACCCTAAAACTGCTTTGCGGGGAAGTTATCTTTCCGAGCCTTTACATTTCGTAACAATATAAATACATAAAATTTAGTAAATCAAATCTGAAAGCTTTCAGATTTTGTTTACACCCAAAGGGCCGGTTTTCCCCCTCCATTTACACACACTTACCCCTTTTGAGAGCATTTGGGCTAATGTCACTTCGGGCTAAAAATATTTAAAAAGAGCATATCTTTAGAATTTCTGATAGACAGTCTGGCGCGCTGGAGATAAAAATGTATTTTTTTTTTTTTTTTTTTTTTCTCTCGTGTAGTGCTCGCTTTGTAATCGTTGAGTTTGTTAATCAAAAATTCGTTAAAGTTTTACTAAATATGAAATAGATAATAAAACAAAATCTAAATTCCAAATTCGGGCTTCCGGTTGCCCATATTCGGGTGGAGGACTATGTTATTCAGAATTTGATGGCTCTAGATACCTTTGTTTTTCCACAATGCGAGAATTATGCATACATTCATGCAGATTCTACAATATTTAACTTGTTTAAATATAATACGGCGAGGTAATATTTGGTGGTAAATATTTGAAAAGTGAAACGGACATCGTGAACCGTAGTGAACCGATGCAAAATGCCGTTTCGAGATTAAGAGACCTTCTGGGCTAGCGCCCCTTTGGGCTAATAAAAAGATAATAAAAAGGTAAATTACCATTGGGAAAATTATGAACTATATGCTAAATAAAATTTAAATATTTGTTTAGTACATTGCTCTTAATATTAATTAAGTACTTCTTAAGCCCATTACTTTTAATATTTATTTAGCACATTTATCGTAATTTACTCAATAGTAATTTATCTTTTTTCATGTATTTATTATATATCTTTCAATTTACCCTATGATTCTTCAATTTTCTTTCTCGAAATTTAATTCAATATTTTTATTTTAACAGATTGTTTTTAATTTATTCTTGCTTCTTACTCGAGAATTAATTTTTTTTTTTTTTTTTTATGTTATCCTTTAAATGGTTATAATTTTATTTTGGGCTCATTATCATGTCTTGATGACTAATTAAATTAAAAAACTTTTAAAAGATTTACTTTGTTGCACTTTTAAAGCATTTTAATTTTAAATTATCTTATTTGGCATTTTCTTTTAATTCCTTAATTTTTTTTAAGTTTTCATTACTAACAATCTTCTAGATATAATTCAAAAACGTAGCTCTGTTGAAAGTTTTTCGGCTGCTCCTTGAAAAAACCGATAAATGTTCCACAGTTTTTTATATTTTATGTTAGTTATATTAATTTTATTGAATTTTTTTTTCGAGTTTAAAATGCTTAGATTTATTTTTGATAGGTGTATTTCCTGTTAGAGGGTTGCCCACGTTTCAAGATCTAATTTTGATTTTATTCTTATCTCTTGATTTATTAATTAATTTCGCAGCATAATGAGCGACTTTGATAATCTATATCATCTTAATTTGAAATTTCTTAACTTTTATATATGTTATTGTCAAAATTTGAAATCCGGCATTTATAGAATGCCTAGACATTGTATATAATACCTAAAACTAGCCGGCAGTGTATGAAACGAATCACATTTCACACATTTCTTAGGCATTCTGTAGAATGCTTTTACCCGTTCTTCATGAAAACTCTGGTTTTCCCCATGTGTAACGTGTATACGAGCCAGTTTCCCTTAGAAAGTCCTCCACGAAGGCATCCCTCCCCCTCGGGCAGATAGCCCTCGAGGCTTTGCCATAATCACACACACACTTGAGTAAACTCATTTGAGTACTGAACACGGACGATGTGATAGAACGTTGAAAGAACTTTCAACCAAATACAGAAATGTTGCACGTAATGATATTGAACTGTACAACCACCTTTGTAGTCCTCGCCAGCAAAAAACAAAAACGTATTAAGAAGGGTAGTGTTGTGAAACTTGTGATTTTTTCTGAATTTAATTTCCGTTGTCAGGTAGATCTTACCGATTACCAATATCAGTCAGATATAAAATACAAATTTATTATGTTGTATCAAGATCTTCTCATTATTTTTTTTTATTTCGAATAAAAATTTTTAATGGTACTCTTAAATTACTTTTTCAAAATAACATTTGTAATTTTGAGGAATGAACGTCTAAATAATAGGTTTATCATAACTTTTTTTTATATTTTGCCTAAAGAGCGTTTGTTATTCTATAGAATGACTAAACATTGTATAGAATACGTTTTATACTTTGCGGGTAACATATATGTATTTAAATTAAAAATGTTTAAATATAAAATATATTTAAACTTTACATATGTAAAATGCATATATAAGTAATACTGCAAACATCCTTCGTGTGGTGAAAAAAGCTGAATATCGTGGCGTCATATAGGTTATAACAAAAATGAATGATCTTAATCCGTCTCACTAATTCCTCCCACATCGTTTAGTGTAACAACAACAACAACAATAATAATAATAATAATAAAAAGTTTTGAGTTATTGTGATGCTTTTACCTGGCGAATTGGAAAGATTGAAAATGTAGTGTTCCTATCTATTTTTCAAATTTTGAATATTTCCCGAGGTGGAAAATTTTTATCAATACTTTTCTCAGAACTAAAGAGAATCTTAAAGCCATTTCTCAATGTATGAGAAATGAAAACAAAGAGAAGTTTTTTATTTCATGTAAACTGAATTTCCGACCTACTGTTATTGAAGAGGTCTCAATAACGAGTTAAACTTGTAGAGACATTAGATATTTTCTGAAAGCAGGAAGGATGAAAAATGAGCAATGCCCTCGCCGGCACTCGAACCACGGACCTCTCGAATTCGCGTCGAGCGTGCTGACCACTACACTACGAAGGCATGCTAAGAAGACGGGAGAAATACCTTATGCACTTCCCCTTTTAAAGGGCGACTGGGTTGTTAAGGGACCCAATCGCCAAATCCTCGTGGTGAAGAATTATCATTCACCATCTTTTTAGTTCGGGCTCCACTGTAGAGCAATTAGGTCATTTCGAAGCAGAAAAGATGAAAAATGAGCAACGCCTTCGCCGGGACTCGAACCACGGACATCTCGAATATGCGCCGAGCGTGTTGACCAATACACTACGAAGGTATGCTAGGAAGGTGAGAGAAATACCTTATAAACTGAAGAAAGCACTAAGTGCCTTCTTCGTAGGTATACTATCATACATTGTATAATAACAAGTTGAAAACTCGAAGTGTAAAGACCCGTCCTGGAAGCTCCTTTTTCCCGTACCGAAAACATGAAAGGAATAAATAAGATAGAAAGATTTGATGTATTTAACTTTTTTATCGCGAAGAAATGCTGCAAGTGTCAGTTTTTCATGATGCAAAGGATGTCTATTACATTAAGCGTGACTTACGTCAAGGGAGAAATGGCACACCAAACAATTGCTTGTCTTAAATACTGATGGAAGATCTTATCCAACCAACTACTACTGTTATTGTAAATATTTTAGCAAAAGCTCTCGAAATTTCTAATAGTAGGCAATAACAGAGTTTTGCCCACAGTGGTCTACATAGAGTTCCAAATAGCAAAAGCTTTGAACATCACTTCTCAGGCAATTGTACAGAGCTTATTAGTACCAGCCCTTGAGATGTTTTAACTGCCAAATAAAAATAAGTATAAAGCAGCAACTCTTAAATTACTTTCCTTCAAACAGATAACGTATACGTTGTTCTATAAATCTGCAACTCATTTAATCAACAAATCAACAAATTATTTCACTTGTTAAAACATACGCAGCTGCAATTAAAATACAAAAATTTTATTTAAGATAATTAATTCTCGAAATCAATGTTAAAAATGTTAAGTATAGCGTAGGTAAATATTTTATTCTTACCAATATCTTAATAATTTTACCTGACTGAGTTTACTTTCATCATGCCTCTCACATTCTACACCCACATGCTACCTGGATTATCATCTGTTGTTCGTCCTCTTTGTCCCCCCCCCAACTTTGCTGATTTTTTGCTATGGCTATTAATAGGTTTCAAACTTGCATCATGACACGCGTATTGGGTTAATGGCAGGTGCTCATTCTACTGGATATTCTTTCATTTATTCTAAAATCAGTATGAAAGACCGTGAAGGATCAGTTTTGTTGCTCTACTAATGTGAGTGACAGAGAACCAACCATACGAAGATTTAACAGAAATTTTCCACACAGGCAATAACAGGATTGTGCGTTATGTTTTTCAAATTTCATTAGTTAACGAGTGTAACATGTTTTAATATTCCTGCAATTTTTACTAGGCTGAATGTAAGAACACACAAAACGTTGATATGCGAAGTAAATATTTTTTTTTTTTTTTTTGTGTGTGTGTGTGTGTCTTTGTTTTGTTTTTTGTTTGCATTTTAGATGAACATTTGAAAATTTAGATTTCGTGCTGTTACTGGTAGATGTGGAACAATATGAAAAATCTTCCTTTGATATTTCATAATTCAGAACAAAAGCAATATGTTGTTATTTATGAAGCAATCACACTTCCTCTACCCTTATAAAATTTTACTTACGATTTAAACTCAAAAACTAGCATTTATAGCACATTACATATGACCGATTCAAATTAAACTGCAGACAGAAAAACGATTGCTGTATCAACTGAGCTACTGTTACCGATTTTTCTTACACTACATAATTTTATTCTTTTATGTAGTAAATTAAAGCTTTTTCAAAATAGTTTCACTTATACTCAGAAGTTAATTAAAAACTATCGAATAAATTTAATTTGGTATGCGTTTCATAATTATAGATTCGAATGTAAAATATATGTATTGTCAGGTATTGGGCTCTCTGGAACTATCTACTGCCATAAACTATATAATTTTTTTTTTTTTCCCAAAGGGGAGAAGAGCTATTAGTCTCGGAACGGCATTTTGCGTCCAATCATTAAAAGCGTTGAATCAATTTTCAAATTGTTGCCACCAAATATTATCGCCCTATATTATATTTAAAGAATTAGATAATGAAGAATCTGCATATATTTCTCGCATTGTGGAAAAGAAAAAAAAAAAAAAAAAAAAGATCTAGAGCCATTTTAAATAACGTAGCCCCCCACCCGAATATGGGCGCCTGGAAGCCCGAATCCTGAATTTCGAATTTGTTTTATTATCTATTTCATGTTTTTTAAACTTTAATGAATTCTTGATTAAGAAACTCAACGATTTCGAAAACAGCAGTGGCAACACACTGTACGGAATAAAACATTTTTAGTTCGTACATTTGTTACAATAAAATCGCGAGTCTGTCGGAAATTATATGATATGCTGTTTTTAAATCTTTTTAATCGAAAGGGGCTTTAGCCTAGATGCTGTCGAAACGTGTCTGTGTGTGTGTGTGTGTGTAAATGAAATAAACGCCCCAATGGGCATACTATAAAAGATGAAATCATTCAGATTTTTTTAAAACAATTTAATAATGTTCCCAACTGATGTAAATGATAATGCATCTAATAAGATTTATAATATATCTAACGGATAAACTTTGTAAATATTTACATCTCTATTGAAATTAATGACGAATATTTCTAACGTATTAAATTAGGTATCTGATGCTTTTTTTTTCCCCCCTTGAATGATTCCAAACCATAAAAAAACAGGAGAAAGAATGTAATTTCAATCTGGGAGAATGCAAGTGAAAGAGATGCAATTTCTTTTCTATTGGAGGGGGGGTTAATTAATTATGCTTAACAATAAGCTGGAGAAATATTACGATGCATTAATGGAAGACGGCGATAAATAATTTATTAACTTTATTTTTGACTGAGCATAATTTGTGCTGTTATTATCTTTATTATTAGTTTCTTTTAATAAGTTAAATAGGACAAGGAATTAACCTTCGCTAAATTTTTTTAGAAACTCTAATTCAACTTTCATAGCGAGATAATTTTAAATGAAAAATGTCAGTTGATTTTTAGAGATGTAGAAAGAAATTTTAATTGTTGCTCTGCAGCAGCGTAGAGGATTTAATATAAAAATCATGCGCTTAAAAATATTAGTAATAAGTAATATCGGTAACGACTCAAAGATCGCAGCTCGAGAATCCAACTAATTCTGCAGATTTCCCGGTATTTCGAATACGCAATACGCGTGACTTCGGCAATTACTTTACTTTCGACATCATCTGCAAATTTTTGAACTGGATGAGAGCATTTTCTTTTCCTTACTGAACGTACGAATGCACATGTAAATAGTTTTTTAATCTTAAAAACATTCGACCTTGATATTTTGACGGATTTCCGCGTTTCAAATCACAAGGACAACAAAAAATCCCATTTCCGGTAAGTTGTCCTTCTATACAAGTGAAACTGACGATGCGAGTATCAGGATTCGCAGGAATCTACTACTTAAAGGGTTTTCATTAAAATGCAGAATGCGTGCATTTCAAGATATGTGTTACTTAAAAAAAGAAATAAAAATATATGAAATTTTGAAGGAAATACAAGAAAATTCAGTGTACGTCTTATTGCAGCATATTTAACTAAATTTGAAGTTCTATAGACCTAGTACACAATGCATTTGCCTTTACAAATATCTTTACTTAATTACGCTGAAATTATATTCTCCTGTAACTTTATTTGTCAACAGTTATCCTTGATAATCATACATTATTGCTTCAATAACGGCTTTCTTCGGCATTTCCAGTTAGCGAAATATAATTATGATTATTATTTCCATATCAGTAATAGGCAGTATTATTCCTAATAAGCACCAAAATGAGTGTTATCCGAGCAATTTTCAAGTGAAGTCCCTTGCTTTATCGCTTTACTTTATCTCACTGTTTTATCACTTTGTAACCTGCCTTTGTTATTTAGATCACGGGCTAGACGAAATTCAAAGTCATGGGATCAACGTACACTGCAGTGCATGGAACTTAACTTGCTGTAATTGTGTTACTGCTTGCTTTTGTGAAATTATTTGATGTTATCTGTGAATAAACAGAGCCAAAGCATAGCTCTAAAGCAGAGGTCACGTAGGTATTTCAAAAAATTGTTTATAAAAACTATAATTGTTCGGAACAAATAGTTACGAATAATTACAACTACCATTTTTATCTTTATGAGTAATATTGTACAGGGTGCACTCGGGATGATTGTTTCCCCTTTTCAGTTTTCAATTTATTATTGTGCTGCAAAATGACATTCTTGAGAAATTTTTATAATAACTATTAGTGAATTCTTTCCTGAGACAGTATGGCATTTTTTTATATGCAATAAATAAATAACATTTCAATCAAATGCAAGTTCCGATTTCTTAAAAGGGAATTAAATAAACCTACATCAAGGAATGCTTTTAAAAATTCTTTTAATCTTTTGACTCTTTTGATTTAAAAAATCCTTTCACAGGCATATTTCATCCCAGCCAATTTTTTTAATTAGGCTTATGGATTTCATTACATTATATTATAACATTTAAATAATTTAGTTGAAACAACTATTTCAAATAATTAAAAAAAAATTTTTTTTGGGGGGGGTGAAGTTATGACTAGAAGTGTGCCTGTAAACAGCCCTTTTCTAAACTTAATCTTGCAGATATGTATTGAAAATCATGAACTCAAATTTATATTAATAAAATTAAAAGTAAAATGTTTTATTTTTCAGAAACTAAAAGCATCTAGAAATCTCACTAATAGAAGTTAAAGTTTGCGAAAATGAAAACAAATGAAAATTAGTAGATATTGTTTTAGCATTAAAAGGCAGACTGAAACTTTATAGTAATAGCAGTTCTTAAAGTTCTATCTTCTTAATATGATTATACTGCGCAGTTTTGTTCAGGAATTATTGAAGTTAAAACTTTGTTCTTAAAAAATCGATTTTATAACTTTTTTTTATTGGATCCACATAATGGAAAGTTTTTCTTTCTCGTAGCTATCTAATCAAAAGAGTATTTACGTATATTCAAGGATTTCATCACCTGATTCTATTTCTCAAAGCTTCTGAAGCTGATCAGAATAAATTTAATCTTTCCTTAAATCATGAAAACTCTAAGAAACTTTATCGTCGTCGGATGATCTATATTGCGGATTCGTGTTCTTGGCTTTTAAACTTGATCGGACATTTGCTTAACATCCGCAAAAAAGAAATTCTGGTATCATATGGTTAGGAATTTTGTACATATACGGATAATTTTAGTGAAATTAAATTTGAAATTGTTGTAAGTATAATGTAACATGAAAATCTAGAGGGAGGATGGTCTGCCGGAAAAATACGAATACAGGGGCAAGTCTATTTAACGTTGAGTAAATGGCTATGTCACTAAACTGACGAGCTATTGTCAAGCCAGCAAAGGTTTTTCGCGACTAATTTTGTCGCCATATTTGACGAGAAATCTCCAAAAGTCGCCAACCACATCGAAAAATCAGAAACCTCCAGAAGTAGCCAAAGATGGCAACCATTTGGCGACATTTTGGTCCGGTCCCTGTTTCTCCGTAATAGGTACTGTAATTGAATAAAATGTAATTGTTCACCATATTAACTGTAATCGTATCTGGCCCTCTTATGCCTTCTAGTAATTTCGAGAAGCAGAAAGTACTAGAAATATCTCAGCGACCTGGAGAAAACTATACAAGGCCGGAGAAAGCATCTTCTCTCATTTGCTATTAGCTGTTAGCTCAGCATGAGTTCAACGTACTGAGATATCTCCGGGTTAGCTTTGCCCTTTAGATGCACTTTGCATTGCATTGTGTTTAACGTTCTTAGTAGTTTGAAGTGCAACTACTGATTGTACTCTGTGATACTGCGAACACCTGCACGAGTATTTCTGTGGAAAATTCCAGAACTTTTAAGTGTTTCTTTGGATAAAAAGAATTTTATCAACCTATCATCGGACCTGTGTGCCATCAATGTATTGCGAACCCGCACGCACGTAACAATATATAGTGATTGTTTCCTTAGGTAATTTTGCATTCTCTCTTCCTAAAAATGTTACTATCATTTCCAGGCTTTATGCAAAATTTACTCAAGATTATCGCAGCAGTTTCATAGATAAATTTCGTTAGATTTTAAAAATTGCGTTTTGTACCTATTATATAGAAGTAAATCCGTTTCATTTCATAATGTTTTTTTATTACACAGGATATATCCGTATAGCTAGCTATAAGTATGCCTCCAGAAGAATGCGATCAGACATCTCTAATGTTTGTGTTAAGCAAAAACTGAAAATAAATAAAACTATTTACTATCGATTAATTAGATTACAATCAGATTAGGGCATAAAAAGTCTGCATTTTAAAATAATACAAAATTAATATTTTAATTTAAAAATAAAGGAAAAATACGTAATACCATCAATATAATTACTTTAAAGAATGTTGAACGTACCGCGTTTACAAAAGCTTTTCTCGTGTTAAAATAAAATTTCAGAAAATAATAAGTTTTAGCGAAAAGTTACAGCTTTCAATGGGTTTTTATTTACGTGCACTAAATAAAGGAAGTATTGTAATCGCGAAAAATTATGGGTATCGAATTTCAATAAAATTATCCATTCTGATCGCTCTCGAATCCATTTGAATGATATTTTTGCGTCACATCTGTACGTACGGGTAGAACAAAGGACACTTTTTTCCAAAAAGGATTGTAAAACGGATTCAGATTGGTTGAAGTATGTAGATTTTATGTTCCGGTTAAGGGTTTTATGACTTTAGTTAATCTGCATGCAATAGTTGTAGAATTATAAACAATTTAAAAGTTTAAGCGTCACTAAACCTAATCAGTTCTAACGAGGCAGCCATTTGTTTGCATTTGTAACTCGTAGTAGAATAGTGAATAAAGTCAGTTGAATTGCTTGTTTTTGCATGGAAACTCTAATTTTAAATGTGAATTTTTTTTAACTGTTTTAACTGTATTTGGGGTTTTAGGTTTTTCTGTATGTTACAATTTTTAATGAAGTTGAGTATTTATTTATTTTTGCCTTGTCGTGAAGGGAGAACTGAATTGATTGAACTAGAAGTAGGAAGTATATTTCTAATGAAATTCGAGGAAATAAGTTCAAATGAAGTGCCAGCAAAAAATGCGCATAATTTAAAAGGCTGTACAAGGAAATTATGTGGTGTCCTTGTTAGATACTTCCGAAAGATTTCAAAACTCTACTACTTGACTTTGATGTACTTTTTGTTGAGGAGTTAAGCATCCTTTGCAGTCTAGTATCTCTAGTCTCCCCTACTTGTATGGCAATAAAGGAAGTAAAACAATAATACTCGAAATTATTCCAAAACTGTTCATCATTATTAATTTCAGCTTCATCATTATTAATAGTTCATCATTATTAATATGTAATTATTAGTCCAAAGGAGCTTCGTCCCTGAGGGAGTATTGTTTTCGTTTTGGCATTTTGCGTTGAAAACTTTAACAGGCTGTAACACTTTTCAAACTGTTGCCACCAAATATTATCGTCCTGTATTATATTTGAAGAAATTAAATAATGAAGAATCTCTGCATAAATGTATGTATGTTTCTCGCATTGTGATAAAACAACGGTACCTAGAGGCATCCGATTTTGAATGACGTAATCCTACTGCGAATGTGAGCATCTGGAAGCCCAAATTTGAAATTTGGAATTTGTTTTATTATTGATTTCATATTTTATAAAACCTTTAACGAATTTTTGATTAACAAACTCGAGGATTTTAAGGCGAGCATTGGCAACGTGAACAGAAAATACATTTTTATCTCCAGCTCGTGGCGTATCGAAAATTCTATAAAAAAGTCCCAAAGAAATTATTATTATCTGTTTCAGCTTTGATAAATTAAATACCAACTTAAATAAGTAAAACGCAAGAAGAGTTTAAAGAGTATCTGATTTCATCTCTCAGAAAATCTGTAGTTTTCGTAAGTAATATTCTCTCATAACGATGTAATGGTGACGTCTAGTAAAATCTTGAAAATTAATTAAAGCTGAAAAATAATACTCCAAAGTTACGCTATATTGGTAGGATCGAAGAAAACCACGTAAGACAAGGTTTAAAGTTGTCCTTGGTCATATTTTAATTAAATGAATAACTGAAAATATTTGTTTAAGAAGAAAAGTGTTTAATGAAGAAAGTAGTTTTCATGCGTATCAGTACAAAATAATATTAAAAAATTAATGTGCTAGATAAAATGGAGTTATTACGATGGCTTCATAAAATTGAGTAAATCCTTCTGATGACTTATATTATAAAGCGGGAAAAAGAAGCATCGTTATGCCGTTTATGAAACGTTCACCTCAAAGACGAATCGGAATCAGATAAGACAAATCGGAAGTAATGCAAAATCGGAAACGCCATCGTTATGTGCAAGTTTTCCGAAACAGAGCCCACCACAGAAAACAGCAATACAAGAGTGAAGAACATTAGTTTATTCATCAAAATATAACAATTAGGATATTAAAAGAAGTCACAGAAGGTGTTTGAAATTTCGGCTAACAATACATACTCCAAAAAAGGTATAAAATTCGGTCCTGAATTGGAAAATGAACTGGGCTTTCACCTTATATTTGCTGCCTTAAAGAAAGATCTAGCGCTGGCAACATTTCAGCTTAATGATAAATCGTGGTCTTCTTGAATACGAGGTATTAGTATTTTTCTATTTCTAAAAATAAGTAGTTAAATATACGATGTTTACAAGATAAATTAGGTAGACAGGATTTAGAACCTAAATTAGGATTAGAATTATTTATATTAACCCTTTTAGTGTTAAACCACGATATATCGTCTCTCTCAACACTTGCGAAAAGTGCCAACAACGATCTGTCGTTACGTATCTAATGGCACCGTACTATTCGCATTACAAGAGAACTTTATCTCAAAATAAAGCTATAAATCGTTATAAATGGTCTAATTTCATTGCTAAAAAATTCTTTTGGATTTTCATAATATTTTATATTCATGTTATTCGTATGATTTTCAACAAATATTGAAATACAATTGTGATTACTTTATTCTTTATTCAGTAACATGCTGTTTTTATTTTGTAAATACCATTGTTAGTTTGTTTTTTATGAGTTTTTTCGAAACCTTAGAAAATTTGTAAAATTTGCTCCGTATTCTTGGCATAGGTACGATACTTTCGCTCATCACTAAAAGGGTTAAGGCAAAACACTCGAGAGTTACGTATCTGTCTAAGAAAAGGGATGCCATCCTGGAGTACTTTTTAACAAAAACTACCTCTATTCACGTTACAGTCGGGAAAAACCACGGAAAATTTCATGAAGCCAGACCATTTGTCAGGATTTGAACCGAGTAGAATACTAGTGTTCAGTTTCCAGTTTATAACCTGGACATATATCCACATTGCTTCTTTGATTTACTTCAGTCCCAGATTATTCATAACTATTAAGGTAGATGATCTATATAGGGATCTTTGGTCGGCTATTAGAACGTTCAAATGAAAGAATACATACTATCTTAATATGTAATTCGTAGTTTAGCATTTAACTACAACCACAGAATCATTTCAATATAGCTTGATTACTACCTAATTTATAATTATTAATCTCAGAACAGCAGAAAAGAATAAACTCCATACTTCTGTAATGAGATAAATCTAGAACTCAAATTAAAATTCTCAAAAATACTCACTGATCCATTGTCAATGATTCATTTTACTTGCTGACTGAATCAAACGAAATGCTAGCCCATGAGCTAAATCCGTGACTAACATATAAGCTAAAGCCCAGTAAGTACAAGCACTATAAATTAAATTATTTTATTCAAGATTTCATAGCCATATAAGCATTTAAAAGAAGAAACTAAAAGATTTTTTAAAAAAAATTTTCCAGCTTGATTTTATAATGGAACTTCGGGGCACATACTTCATTATTTGGAAAATTAAAATAGTCTTCAAGGGTGTTGCTGAATGTAAATGAAATTACACCGTTGTTGTTACTTATCCTCCTGATCTTAACACATCCATTTATATCGGGTCAATGAATTAATTGATCATGGTTTCGAAAAGAAGAGAGCGTTCGTCGTTGGCCAAAGCCTTGGGCACCTTAACTCCATCTCAATTCTGATAGAGAATATCCTGGGGACGAATCAAAGGGATTTCCTTCCTCTCTTTCTCTTCCACCAGTCTCCCAAAAGGGCTTTCGGCTCTACTTATTTTAAGTGTCCCCATACGGCCAAAACTCTAAACGTCTAGAAACATCCATACCTTTTCTGAGATTCCAATCCCGGCAGAACAATATAACAAGCAACATCGCTAACCTCAATACCGATCAGATGGGTTGTATTCAAATTAATGATGCAGAAAATGTTGCATTTTGTAAGAAACTTTATAACGAGATAGTTAAAAACATTTACTTATTTACATATTTAACATATTTGTATATCTGATATTTACATTATTTCATAAATATATACTAAGTTTCATTAAAAACCCAGAACTTTATACTTGTTAAATTATCGCATTAGTATGCAATCCTTAAGGAACTAATATACTAATAAGGAAACGTTATTCAGAAAGGTAAAGTAGGCGGATGTTTCCTTATGAATTTTATACGAATGAATTCATTATAATGCATTTTTCAATTCTGGCTAATGCATCATCTCGCTTTTTATTTAACTTAGAACTAGCTCTGTCTCGAATAAACCTGATCTGTAGTTTTCTGCGCGTCTGATATCTCATGACATCAGCCAAAGAAGCAGGTGCTTAATGTCATCCATCGACCTTGCTAGATACCAGAAGCGTGGTTGAAAAAGGACCAGCAGTTTCAGCTCTAAAAGAAGACAGCTGCGAGACTTTTTTAAGATGCGTAGGAAATTTTGATGCGATTAGTTCCTTGTTTTATAAGTGAAAGCGTTTTCTCAAATGGGAATGATGGGATCGTGAAATCGCTTTAAGTGAAATGCCAGCTTTTTGAAGAGAGATTAGTATACATTTCTAAATCCAAAACATTATTTTTGTAAGTTGTAAACTGTTTTAATACCAAAAGTATATATAAATGACAAAATCTTGTAAATGAATGCAGTTGTGTGGGAGGGGGGCGGGGAGGATAATTGTCATGAGTTTAGATTGCACTTGGTTTTAAAAGTATTTTTTATTTTATTTTAGAAAGCTTTTTTACTACAGGTAATGTAGTTATTTCGTACAATATACTTTGTGCACAAAATATGCCGTTTTAATTCAGTGTCCATTATAGTTAACACCCAAGACAATATTTCCTTTTTCGTTCTTCATTTTAAATAGTAGTTACTTAAATTCATTACATATCGACAGTTCAACAAGACAGAAGTCATAATTTTCAGACAAATTTTTCCCTTTCAAAATCGGTGACACTACTCTCCCGCGTAGAATACTGTTGCGAAACGACCAGCTGCGGTAAGATAGCTTCCCCACAAAGCGGGTTTAGGGTTGTCAGAAAGTGGCTAAGAAAGACAGGGTTGCCAGATTTGGCGCCAAATTGCACATTTGGTGACAAAATTGATGATATGCCATAGACGGAGGGAGAACATTTTAAAATGAATTCTTACCGGTTTTTCCGAGAATGTTCCCGAACGCAGGTCAAAAGCTATATATACCCTGCCTGTACGTGGAGTAGAGTAGCATGTTGAGTTCAGTAGTAATGTTGTGAGTTCAGGTATAGTTCGACCGTCTTAAGCGCAACCCTGGTTGGCATTCTGCCAAAACGCATAGACTCGTCCAAAAAGGGCGGTATTACTTGCTGCGACGTAAAAGGGTCTTCTCTTCTCCAAAAAGAGCTATGCTGGACGGAAAGAAAGTCCCCATCTTTCCACCCTATTTTAATAATAACTCGGTCCGAATGGAGCATGTGTGTTTGCTCTCATGGTCGCAGATGAGGCGGTTGAACTATATTATCTCGAGAGCGATCGACCGAGTCGGAAACTGTACTTTAGTGCTTTGCCGTGAAGCTGTCTTCCCCGTTATAGACTGATAGCTGTGTTGCTGATTGTTTCAGCGTGTTTACCGTAGTTTTTCGACGGCTGTAGACGTGTCTTTGGAACTTTCCTGTGTAATACTGACGAATAAATTGTGTTTTGATTCCTCATCAAATGTTGTTATTACTCATTCCAAATCCACCAATCCGTAGAACGCAACAATACAATGATACCTTGACTTATTCCGACACTGAAATACCCAGATGTATGCGAGCTCACTCGGTTTTTCATAAAAATCATTAGTTGGGTATGTTACAAATCAAACGAATTGGGTATGTTATAATTTAAATTACATATATTATAAGGTAATGGTAATTAAGCTTCCGAGCCTATTCAGAGGACTCTTTAGCTGTAACTAAAACGCGGATTGATTTGAAAATTTGTAAACAGACAATTCAAAGAATTCGATGAAAGATTCTTCTGAGGGGAGGGAGGTATTAGAGGCAAAATAAATGCTTGCAAAGATATGTAATAAATTATTATGGGCTATTTTAACATTTTTAAGCATTATGGCATTTAAAACTTATTTTTACACAGTCAAGGTTATGACAGTACAAAGAATGATAATCGTGGCATTGCAAGTGAGAAAGAAAACAAATCTGATTTGGATAAGCAGATCGGCTGAGCGTGAGTTCGGAATGTCAAAAAGAGAAGATCGGGTATGTAGCATTCTTCATTCTTTCAGTTACGATGGCTGTTAGTTTTCCAGAACATGCGTTAATCATGACACTGTTTTACGAAAACCAGGGAAATGCTGTAGCAGCTCTATGCAAATTTCGATGTCGAAAGAATTTATGCCGGGAACCAGTATCTTCATAGAGTGTGAGAGAAATTATATCTCAATTAAAAAAAAAAAAAAAAAAAAGGTCATTGTGCATTTAGCTTGGCAGAGGATGAAAGCCTAACAGTGTAGAAGTCATTTCTGAGATAGCAATTGCCGTTGTCGAGTAGTCACTGACGGATGACAGTAGTCCACATGTAATGACAATTAGACGTATCGTATAAAACAGTCTGGAAGATACTAAGAAAAATAGTGCACTTTTCTCCATATAAGAGCAGTCCCAACCAGAAGCTGCTTGTTACCGACCATCGCTTAGCTTTTGCATTGAATTTTTTCTTCGAATGGAAGACCTATGCTTTTATAACCGGTGAGTTATGATTACCGACTGACAGTCAGCTCATAAAATTACTGGTATGGAGTAAATTCAAATACATTGCTAAAATTAAATGAAACCGAATGACACCATTGGCCGTAAAGAGAGACGCCATTGGCTGTAAAATCCTCATCACAAGTGACCATCAAGGCAATTGATCATTTATAACCTATGGGTTTTTAATGTAACAACAGTGTAATGCAGTACAGTAGCGGTGGTAACATTTTCCAAACAGTGGATAACAACAGTAATCACAAAGCCTAACGCTAAAAAATAGATAATAAATATTTGGTAACCCAAACTAATGCAACGTAACAGTCCAAAAGTTTTGAAAAAGGTTTCTGACATCAAAACTATTCTCACGAGAAACGAAGAAATATTAGAAAAGTTCACAGACGTACCGAAAATAGAAGAAAAAAGTTTATTCTGACAAGTATATAGTAGTAATAATAGGAGTAATGCGCGATGGAAATAGCTCCTGATCATGGATGCGAACCGAAAAGAATTTTTAGCTGTCGCCACGGTGTATATCTGCTAAATGCAAAACTCTAAGTCGGGGCCGACTGACAGTTCAGACCCTATTTAAATATCTAAATATTGGAAATAGAAGTGTACTAATATAATTATGCAAGATAACTTTAAAAAAATTAATGCACTAACACAATACAATTAACAGTATTTGCTGCTATTTATCATGGAAGCACTTTAGCGTTTCTTTCTGTCAAATAAAGTTCAGAGAAAATTCTTACCATATTTAACTCTTCCATCTCGGAGCACGAGATGACATTTTACAATGCTTCAGCTAAATAAAGATTTGTTACAGATACATAAATCTGCCTCGGGTCCAGATAGCATCAGTTATGGAAATGCTGAAGCATCTTTCCCTGAAGTCATTGGCTGCCTTTCTCGCTCTGTTTAATCGAATGTGTAGGGAACATACACTTCCAAGTGCAACTGTCGAGAGAAAGCTGTAGTCGTTCCGATAAGCTAAGCAAGGAAAAGACCCGAAGAACATCTCTAACTATCGGCCCATCGCACTTACGAGTTGCGTTGGCAAACTGTTTGAAAAAACGATCCTTGTCTTTGTCTTGATGATTGTCTTGTCTATTGATATTGTCTTGTCTATGTCTCGCCATATCAGAGTGGTTTTCCTAAAGGCAAAACAACCACATATAATTTACTTCATTCAGAAACTTCCATCCGTAGAGCCTTAGTCAAAAGAAACCATCAGGTTTCAGTTTTTTCGACATTGAAATGGTTTCGTTTATAATAAAGCTTGGAGATACGGCATTCTTCGTGATCTCTATGCTAGTGGCTTGCGAGGAAACCTACCAGTTTTCATGCAGGATTTTCTGAGGGCTAGAGCATTCTAATAACGCTGTGCGTTGTCAAGGAATCTGTTCTTGATGTGCCTCATGGCTGCGTTCTTAGTGTTATACTTTTCAGTTATGCTTCCACTGTTTCAGGGACTTTTATGTGGATGACCTCTAGATAGTAACGTTGTGAAGGTGCTGATATGATATACCCGGAAAGTCAAATGCACAGGGAAAGATTCAGAAATGGTAAAGAAAGGAGAGAAGGAAACATGAATTTATGTAACTGAAGACAGTATGTGTGCCCCGAGTCTGAACTTTATCTTCAAGGGTCGCTCTTTGCTGTAGCATCTGAAATAAAGTATTTAGGAATATCGACCAATAATTGACTCTCCTACCTCCCATACTGTACCTAAGGAAGAAGTGCTTCAAAACATTGTATCTTTTAAAAGTCCTCGCGAACACCTCCTGGTGGACGGATCGTTCCTCTTAGCTTAAGATGTATACAGTACTCGTTTGCTCTAGACTTGATTATGGCTCAGATGTAAATGGGTCTGCACGTGATCGTCTGTGTTACTGAAACTGGATCCCGTTCATCATCAGGCTCTGCGTATATGCTCCGGAACATTCAGAGCGTCTCCGGTTTTAAAGTCTGTATGCTGATTGTTGGAACCATCACTTAAATTGAGGTGTGAGCAAATGTCTCTTTGCTATTATTTCAACATATACTAAACTTACAATTAAAATATGTCTGAATTTATCATACGACACTGGATTGTTCGTTTTGTACATGTCCTGTAATTTTGCGATTTTTAACTCTTCCGACAGGTATATTTTCTTACTCTTTTTAAAGGAGCTGATAAATCCAGTTATTAAAAAAGTAGTTTGCTCAGAAAAATGTATGTTGTTTTCGGTTAGTATGTTCGCCCCTGGAGTCTACCGGTGCTTGGTAATCAATCAATGGTCAAAGCTTCAGTTTTATTTATTTTTATTTATTTATTTTTTTAGTCTAAAGGGGCTTTGTCAAAAAGGGACTATTATTTTTGTTTTCCGATTTTGCTTCGAATCACTCTGAATGTCCGCTTCACTTTTCAAACTGTTGCAACAAAATATTATCGCCCTGTATTATATTTGAAGAAATTAAATAATGAAGAATCTACATAAATGTACATAGTTCTCCCATTGTGATAAAACAACGGTATCTAGAGCCATCCAATTTTGAATGACGTACTTTTCCAGCCGAATATGGGCATCAGGAAGCCTAAATTTGGAATTTGTTTTATTATCTATTTCATATTTTGTACAACTTTAACAAATTTTTGATTATCAAACTCAACGATTTAAAAGCGAGCAATGGTAACACTCTACGGGGGGGGGGAAGAAAAAAAACTTTTTATCTCCAGCACGCGGAACTGTGTATCGAAAATTCTGAAGACATGCTCATTTTAAAATTATTTTGCGACATTGTTGTTGAACTGAATTTTATGGTTTAAGTGCAAAAAACATGATATTTAATAAATAAAAGCAACACACAAAATGTTAAATAAAAGCCCCTTTGGGCGTAATTTAAAATATGCAAATTTTCATATTTTTTTTAATTAATTATATTAAAAAAAATTTTTTTTTTGTGATGCAGTGGAATTAAGCACAGACATTTATACAAACTGCCCGATGATTACATTTCCCGTCTTGGAAACGATATACTCGCATTGTGTGAAGATCCTTCAACTTCTAACCAAGAACATCGGCGCATCACAGAAAAAGAAACTTTATAAGCTCAGTGAGATATTGATTTTGAGTATTATAAGTCTCAGCCTCATTAAAAGCCATTAGAATTCGTTGTTTTTCACTATCACAAAAGGAAGATACACGTCGAAAACATACGGATTTACAGTGAACTCGTATATGGTTGCTCTCAAATCTTTCATAACATCGCCAGTTCTCGCTATTTCTTCCTCTTCTTGACAGAAAAATTGGCTACTGAATCGGAACCCTCAGTGGAGTCATCACTTTCCATGTTTCCATGTTCACAAGCGTTGCTGAAGAACTGATGGACAAAACGGATCGTTGTTACAAAAAACAAGAAAGAGCATGATTAATAAGCCTGATAAAGGACGATGGATTTAAGTGCTCCTTCCCTCTTACCGTGTGAACAAAAATTATTTTTCCCCAATTACGAAAAATATTTATGCTGTTGCAATTACGGATATAAATACTTTTTCTCCCGAAGCGTTTCATAATGTAAAAGCTATTTCTGTTGCCCTTTGGTATCGTTACTTCAATTTTCACACAGAATGGTAGTCATAAATATCTCCCCTTCCCTTCCGAGGTGGTCTTCAAACTTTCCGGCTGCCGAAACCAGTCATGTTCCATGTTAAAAACGATTAGAGATACTTGATGACATTCAAAACCAATATTTATGCTTATTTTGAAAAATGCTGGTTACTTTCAGAAGTGGTCATCTACCGAAGGGTTCACTGTATAATGATTTCCCAATTCTGTACAGTAAAAAGAATTTCTATACTAGTTTTATGTTTTCTATTTTCTTTAAACAAAGTTATATAAATTATAAACAAATCCGTAAGAAAACTTTGCCCTGAAGGTTACTTATGGATTTATTTATTTATTTCCTGAAAATGCATTTATGATTATTAGCTCAAAGGGACGGTAGTCCAGAAAGGCTATTAGCCTCGAAACGGCATTTTCCATCGAATCACTTTTCAAATTGTTGCCTCCAAATATTATCGCCCTGAATTATATTTAAAGGAATTAAATAATAAAAAATCCGCACGAATGTATGTTTCTCGAATTGTGAAAAAACGACAGTACCTAGGGCCATCAAATTTTAAATAACGTGGTCCTCCACCCGAATATGGGTACCTGGAAACCCGAATTTTGAATTTCGAATCTATTTTGTTATCTATTTCCTATTCCAAAAAACTTTAACAAATTTTTGATTAACAAACTCAACGATTTCAAAGCGAACACTGGCAGCAGTGTAAGGAAGAAAAAAAAAACATTTTTATCACCAGCACGCGAGACTATTTATCGGAAATTCTAAAGATGTGCTGTTTTTAAATATTTTAGCCCAAAGGTATATTAGCCCAAATGTTCTCGAAACATACACGTTTCAAAAACATGTTTTTAGATTTTTTACATATTTATGTCGCCACAATTACCTAAAAAACAGACTTTGATTCACAAGAAGAATTAGTGTTATTATAAACATAAACA
This sequence comes from Stegodyphus dumicola, assembly GCF_044657685.1. Classification (NCBI taxonomy): domain Eukaryota; kingdom Metazoa; phylum Arthropoda; class Arachnida; order Araneae; family Eresidae; genus Stegodyphus; species Stegodyphus dumicola. The sequence continues at coordinate 185,666,864 of NC_140769.1, read as the reverse complement.
TAGGTATGTATAAACCAAAAAACCTTGGCTGTTATTTTTGCTAAATGTACAGTAGTTTGGTAATATTTATTGAAAACAATCAATTATTCTGATTATTAATATATATTTTTAAAAATTTTGACAGTGCCTTAATTAAGTTTTGCCATATCATGAAAGCGAAGAGTAATTAATTGTAACGATTATATACATAAATATCTTCAAGTAATATATATTTTACTTCAGAATATTAAAAAAGGAAATAAAAAAAAAGGAATGCAGCCGCAGGCTATTTTATTCCATTTATTTAAAATTTATTTATTCTTTAACGTTTTCTCTAGCTTACCCTGCACAAAGTTTTAAAAACAGTGGAGTAATTTAATACCAAATTATAAATCACTCAGATTTTTGACATTAGAAATGTCTACAGCAGAGTCCTTTTTGGGAAACGATGCGGCATTTTGCATAAGGTTATGTCAGATTACTCAACTGCAGCATTTATCATCAACACGGCCTGGCAAATGTTACCATTGTAAGATTATGACAATATTTCTTCCACGATTAACACTGCTTGAGAGCAATCTCTAAAATTTTCGGGCCGTTACATTGCGTAACATAAAGCACGCTATCATGGACGTATCCACTTACCTTGATATAAACGTTGCGTTGAGCAAAAATATAAGATGTTTTCTTCCACTTGCGCGTTGTACGTAGCCGGCTCTAAAAGTGTTCACATTCGGTAAGATATAAGATTTTTAATGTTATCTTTCGAAATTTGATCAATCTAAAATTATTTAACAAACTTAGTGATTTAAAGTCAATAAACACTTTTTTAATAATATAAAACGCTATTTTATTATATAGCAATCTGTCGACCTAATATAAATTGAAATGCATTTAAATACAGTTTTGTAAAAAATAAAAGATATTTTTAACTCCATATATTGCGTGCCTTGTAGAGAATAATTTGTTTTTATCATTACATTATCTTCCACTCAACTCAGAGTAGAAAGTTTTCTTTCGATACGGCTTAAAAGTCTTAATTTATGCTTCCAAATGACAGATGCAATTGTTTGTTTAAAATCATTCAGTCTACATATCATAATTTTTATCTTTATTTGTTTTTTTAACAACTAAATTAATTATCATTTATAGTGCAGCTCTAAGTAATGCAGTAAAGTTGATACTCCTTCATGTAATGCAGTTGATACTCCTTTTAATGATTCGTCGCGTCCTGCGTATTTCCACTAGACGCGAAGGACATTGTAATGATTAGACGCTATAACGAAAATGGAATTAATTCTCATCAGCTGAACACTTCCTGTGTCATGCATTGTACTGGAATGGTTGCTATAAAGAATTGTACTTATAGCGAAGAGTTGACTGTATATTTTATAAGGTATTTCTCTCACTTTCTTAGCATGCCTTCGTGGTGTAGCGGTCAATACACTCGGTGCGTATTAGAGATCGGTGGTTCGAGTCCCGGCGAGGGCATTGCTCATTTTTCATCTCTCCTGCTTCGAAATAACCTAATGAATCTACAGTGGCGCCCCAACTAAAAAAAGGGCTGGATGATAATTCTCCGCCACCAGGATTTGGCGACTAGGTTCTCTAAGTAATTTCCAGTAGCCCTTTAAAAGGCGAGAGAAGCTACTCCCCCTCTGAAAGGCCGAGTGTGCTGATTGCTACAACACGAAGGTACACTAAGAAGGCGGGAGAGATACCTTACATACTCCTCGTTTGAAAGGGTAACTGAGGATTAGGGGACCTACTCGACAAATCCTGGTGAAATGAAGAATCATCATTCACCACCTTTTTTAGTTCGGGCGCCACTGTAGATTCATTAGTTTATTTCGAAGCAGGAGAGATGAAAAATGAGCAATGACCTCGCCGGGACTCGAACCACGGACCTTACGCGCCGAGTGTCCTGATCGCTACACCTCGAAGGCGTGAGAAATACCTTATAATTTAATTGATATCTCTTATATATTTTTGCGGTATTGTTGTAATAAATAAATAAATAAATAAAATCTAAAAGTTTTCAGATTTTTATATTAGTCTAAACGAGCATTTTTTTCATTTACAAACACATATATATTTCAAGAGCATTCGGGCTAATGTCCCTTTGTGCTAAAAATATTTAAGAACAGCATATCTTTAGAATTTCCGTAGACAGCCTCGCGAGCTGGAGATAAAATTGTTTTATTCTTTACAGTGTTGCCACTATTCTCTTTGATATTGTTGAGTTTTTTAATCAAAAATCTGTTAAAGTTTTACAAAATATAAAATAGACAACAAAACAAATTCCAGATTCCAAATTCGGGCTTTCAGGTGCCCATGTTCGGGAGGAGGACTGTGTTATTTAAAAATTGGTGACTCTAGGTATCATTGTGTTTTCACAATGCGAGAAACATACATCCTTCATGCAAATTGGTCATTATTTAATTTCTTTAAATATAATACAGGATACTAATATTTGGTGGCAACAATTTGAAAAGGGATCCGAACATTTAAAGTGATTCGACGCAAACGCCGTTTCGAGACTAATAGCCCTGTTGGGCTAACGCCCATTTTGGTCTAAAAAGGCTCTAATGGCATATATCCCTCGGTGGAGAATAGTTACATTGTTCTCCTTTCCGTATCACGAACAAAAATGACAAATGGACAATCTATTTTCATAATCGATTAGCGTCTGAAAGGAAAGCTTCCCCACGCTAATTCCTTTATTCCTGTGACCAGGAAAACGAACCAGTACACAGTTCGAAAGTCCCCTCTCTTTCCTTCTGAATATTCGAAATCTATCCTCTTTTCTAATGACGCTGCAGAAGATAGAAGATGAGGAAATGTACACGTCAGCATCGGGGATAAAAACTGAGCATTCTGCAATCAGCAGCTGAACACGTATCTCAACAACTAAAAAAGATTTCACCGCACTGTTTCAGTAACTCGGCCTTCAATTTATTTCCGAAATATCGATAAAAAAATATATGCCGATATGTTGGTGAAGCTAAAGAGTCACTTGCATGTTGACGGCGTGCTTGCGAAATGGCAGGAAATTGACATAAAAAGATGATAAAACTTATTTTTAACTATGTGATATTATGTATATTATCAAATTATACTCAAAAGATTAGCTATAGGTAGACGCTCAGTTCAGTTTTAGCTGTGTTTACGTATATTATTTTATTAAATCAAGTTTTCAAGAAAACCGCTTTATTCTTTTTGGATCCGATGTGAAATGGAGTTTTATATAACTCAAGATAAAGTGTTACAGGCATTTATTCTTTCAGAAACCAGTGTTTGTTTGGCATCCGATAAAGAAAACAATATCAATACCTAAAGTTTGGCAAAATTAGATTACACTTCTAGGTAACACATCTCAGGAATATTTTAGAAAAGATTTAAAAAATACTTTATTAATTACTAATTTCATTAATCACTTAATTTTTATATGAAATTATTTATTACGCGGTCTTCTAGAAAAAGTGCATTTCATAGAAAGAGATTTAAGTGATTTGAATTCCATAACTAAACCTGAAAAAATATATATTTCAGATTTTATATTATGCCCAAAGAGGCATTTTTTAACGCTTTCTGTGCTACCTTTATTTATTAAATATCATGTTCTTCGCACTTAAACCATAAAATTCTATTCAACAGCAATATCACAAAATAATTTTAAAAGAGCGTATCTTTAGAATTTCCGATACACAGTCTCGCGTACTGGAGATGAAAACTATTTTTTCCATACAGTGTTGCCATTGCTTGCTTTGAAATTGTTGAGTTTGCTAAAGAAAAATCCGTTAGAGTTTTACAAAATAGGAAATAGTTAATAAAGCAGATTCCAAATGCCCATATTCGAGTGACTAGGCTATTAAAAACTGGATGTCTCTAGATATCGCTGTTATTTCACAATGGGAGAAACATATATGCATGCATTCATCAGATTCTTTATTATTTCATTTCTTTAAATATAATGCAGGGTTCTAATATTTGATGGCAACAATTTGAAAAGTGAAATGCCGTTGCATACTGGACGACGCAAAATGCCAAAACGTAATTAATAAACCCTTTCTGGGCAAATTGCCCTTTTGGGCTAATAATGGAATAATTAGAATTCATACTTTATTAACACATTTATTAAATTTTTCTTTCTTATCCCATCATCTGCAATGTTATCTTCAACATAACCTAAAACGGGAAAAAAATCTATACACAGGCACACACACACATACTCACACAATCAATATCGAAATGATTACATAAATGTGCAATCATTTTGATACTGATTGCGTCATAGATGTGCATTGTGAAAGCGGATTCATGAGGGAAAGATGCAGTCGTGGCCGATTTAGTATTTCTTTTATTTTATACAATATTCTTTGACCCAGATGCAGAAAAATTAGTGCAAAAATGTTCCTATTCACGAATTGGTATATCAGTACTACAATTTATTTGAAAAATGAAATAGTAGAAGGAGCAAGAGGGAAAACGGGAAAAAGATGCGCAGATTATACCTCATAGGTCTTAATAAGATACAGTTTGCGTTCAGCTTAATTTCGATTGGTTATTTTGTGTTTCAGCTCGCAAAATTATTTTTATATGAAACATAAACCCTGGCTTCCCTTTCCATTTTCCTTGCCTTAATACGCATACATACATAAATTTTTCTTTACTTCAAATTTTTTATGTTGAAATTAACTTTCACGTAATATAATATTTTATTAATTATGATTTCCATTGATTCTGCTGTATAATTTAGCTATGAAATTCATATAATTCAAATCTTTTCTTCTGATATGGTAATATACATGCAATAAATAATTTCAGAAACACAGCTTAAAAGAAATTTGAAGTCTTTCTTCCCATGACAATAAGTTTTTCGTGGCTTGAGTATTTGTTCTCAGCCCTTCATCCAACTGTACATATAATTTAAATTATATTTTTAATAAACTTTTAAAAATTACATACTCGGGCATCTTAAAATGTGTCCGAATAGTGTAAGTATCTTTCTGAGTGATATATCATAAGCATCTTTCTTATCTTTTAAAATAACTATTTCAAATGCAGATACATATGATGAAAAGAAACTTGCGGATGGACACATGACTGACTGAGCTAGAATTTAAGGGATCGAAGAACTGCATATTTATGTCTGGAGTCAGAAAAAGGAAGGAAATCTTTCTTTCTTTTCCTCTCACTTCAGCTTCCTCAGAATTTCTCTAAAAAACTAGGTTGAACCTACAGTTTTTCAGTAAAACGCAAAACAACAGGATGCATATTGTTGGTTTATCTCGTTTTTCTCGTTTTCGCAATCATTACATCTGACTGATTAAGAGTTTCGTGCTTTAAATTCTTTAAATTAATCCTCAAAAAATTATGATACTAGCAACACAATTTTGGATTTTAGTAATTTTTGAAGTCTTAGCCAATTATGCGTAAACCATTGATGGGTTTTAACATTTAATCAAGGGTTCCAAAACATTTTGTCCTTAAGAGCATATTCTAGAAAATCTGTTCGACAGTGGGCACCATTTATTTTTTCAAGGTGAATTTATAGTTGGCTAGAGTCAATAGTACATGCACATAAGAAAAAAGAGGTCGCATTTCGCTCTGCGTTGGACTCAATTTCTATTTCATTAAAAATAAGAAATCTTTCACATAGAAATTTTATTGAAAACTAAAACATTTTTATTCTGATCTCACAGTGACTCATTTCAAAAGAGTCAGCAATGAATAAATTACAGGTCAGTATAATTTTTCTCAAAACTTTAAATCTCTTTTTTTATTATAGCCCAAAAAGACGTTAGCTCAGAAGGGTTATTAGTCTCGAAACGACATTATGCATCGAAATACTGCAAATGCCTGCATCACTTTTCAAGTTGTTGCTTCCAAATATTATCACACTATATTACATTTAAAAAAAATTAAATAATGAAGAATCTACATGAATGTATGTATGTTTCTGGCATTGTGAAAAAACAACAGTACCTAGAGCCATCAAATTTTGAACACCATAGTTCTTCACCCGAACATGGCACGTGGAAGCCTGAATTTGGAAGTTGTTTTACTGTCTGTTGCATATTTTGTAAAACTTTAACGAACTTTTCATTAACAAAGCCAGCGATTTCAAAGCTAGCAATGGCAACATTGTACAGAAAAATAAATAAATAAATAAATAAACTCCTGAAAATCTGAAAGGTTTCAGATTTTAAATTACGTCCGAAGGGGCATTTTTTAACCTTTTGTGTGTTACCTTTATTTATTAAAAATAACGTTCTTCGCACTTAAACCATAAAGTTCAGTTCAAGGGCAGTATTGCAAAATAATTTTAAACTGAGCATATCTTTAGAATTTCCAATACAGAGTCTCGCGCGCTGGAGATAAAAATGTTTTTTCTGTACAGCGTTGCTATGGCTCTCTTTGAAATCCTCGAGTTTGTTCATCAAAAATTCGTTAAAGTTTTTTATAAAATATGAAATCGATAATAAAACAAATTCAAAATTTCAAATTTGGGCTTCCATATGCCCATATTCGCAGGAGGATTACGTTTTTCAAACTTCGATGGCTCTAGGTACCGTTATTCTATCACAGTGCGAGAAACAAACATACACCTATGCAGATTCTTCATTATTTAATTTTTTTAAACATAAAACAGGGCGATAATATTTGGTGGCAACAATTTGAAAAGGGAAGCAATGCTTGTAGTGAATCAACGCAAAATGCCAAAACGAAATTAATAGTCCTTCTGGGCAAATTGCTCCTTTGGACTAAAAAAAACATTTTTATCTCCAGCGCGCGAGATTGTCACCGGAAATTCTAAAGATATGCTATTTTAAATATTTTTGGCCCAAAGGAGCGTTAGTCCAAATGCTCTCGAAACGCGCAGGTATGTGTAAATGAAAAAAAAACGTCCCTTTGAGCATAGTATAAAATCTGAAAGATTTCAGATTTTTTTCCTTATTTACATTATTTATTTATTTATTATTGGTATGTACATGGGTATGTGTACGCGAGTACATGCGTGAGTGTAATTCGAACTAAATTACTAGAGAAGAACTCTAGTATTATCAATGCCAGCACGTTAACATAGTTACATTTTCAGTGCTTCAGATTGAACTAGCGTCTTTACTTTTTAAATCGTTGCTGGTGATGTTTCCAAAGTTATAGTATTATATTAGTATAAAGTTATAGTATTATTAATCAATCCAAAGTTATAGTTGCTGGTGATGTTTCCCAAAGCTCATCTAGCGGACAAGCCCGCCAGATGAGCGGGCTTCGGCCAAAGCAAAATTCATAAGTTCTATGTGCAGCTGAAAATAAAATGTACAAAAACATTTCAGCTTGAATGAAATCACTTCACTCTTTCCAAGCAATAGCCAATTCCTGAATAATTTTGTAGTTGCCAAACCAGGACAAAAAAACTTTGGACACATTAGGTTAATACTTATAGGTATGACGTCATGATTTAAATTTAGTGTAATATAGCAAACAACTTTTCCTCAATATCAATAAAAGAATTAATTTGACAATAACATATTGTGTTAATTATCCTAAACTGAAACAAAAAGGTTGCCAACAGCAGTCAGTTATTTAAAATGCTGGCATTAACGAAAAATTTTCGACATACAATGACGTCACATGCGATTGCGTGCTTTCTTCAACATCAGAACGTGATATTATATAATAATAATATATTTAATGTCTGGAAATGCTATTTTTATTTCATATTTTGTAAAACTTACAATTTTTTTGTCAACAAACTCTACGATTTCAAAGCGAGCAGTGGCAACACTTTTCAAAATAAAACAGATTTTTATCTTCAGCGTACTACAGTGCTGCCATTCGGAAAAATACGGCGAAAATTCTGTTTTTTAATTAATATCTCGAACTAGTTGAAGTTGTACGACGATGAAAATGGTCGAAATGGCTTCCCACGAAGTTTTGGAATCCGAGAGTACCTCTTTCGAAACTGAATTTCCCGCCGTTCCGGAGGAGATGACGCCGAAAACAAACATACAGACAGTCGCGCACAGATTTTAATAGTATAAACAAAGAATATTAATGGGATTCAAATTCTTTGGTTGATCAGGATTTCCCAACCCTATGCCCGCAGGCTCCTACCAATCGTTTAACGTGAATATAAATGAATTTTATATTTTTTGAAAACTTAGTGTCGCTAATTATATGTAATTAATAAATTAAATTCCACTACTTGTAGCAATATAGTAATCTTATATACTTATAGTAATATTAGCCTGCACGATATAAAAAAACAATTAATTTTAATTTTATACTTTATAGGCAATAATGATTAATGCGTTACTCGTAAATAATTTTGTGGTTACCAAACCATAACTGTTTGTTATTAGGAACGCTCTCCAAATAAAAATTACAATTAGTAGCACAAGATCATCCGAAGACTCCAATCCAAAAGAATTCCGACTACATCAGCACGGAAAAAAAGTAATAACTTGGGGTTTCTTCAGTGCAATGCCATTGCTTCACGCTTCCAGATTTTATTTCTGCGGAAATGAAATAAATGTTTTCGAGTCATTTGTATTAAAGCTTCGCTTGAGTTCAAGTTCAATGTCCGAAACTACTTTCAACATCGAAAGCCAGCGCAAGCATATTTGACACCCTCCGAGAAAGAAAATTTTGTCGACACTATATAATAAGACCACAAAAGCTCTTACGTGATCTTTATTTTCGAAACTGCTGATCACAGAAATATATTCCTCTTAAAAAGTGTTTTAAATAGCATAAATATTCATGTTGGATACTTTTAAATTTAGAAAAAATGAATTTTGTAAAAGTCACGAAATCTAAACTTTTTATATGTATTCCTATGGCCCTTATTCAGGAAAATTAAAAAGTAGTAAATAAATAGTAAAAATAAAAAAATTAATAACAATTAATAGAAAAAACTGTTTGATTTCCGTACAACAAAAACTGATTGAAATGTTTAATTTGGAGCTCGAGATCATATTCAGGGGTTGTATAAGTAGATACAAAATGAGCGTTCACCGACATTTACTGTGTGAACGTGCCTAGTCACGTTACCGGAAGCGAGGCTACGTCATCCACGACATGACCGGAAGGGGTGGATATTCTAGAGTGGAGAGGTTCGCATTCTGCTCCTTCGACATTAGACTAGGCAACACCAAAAGTTTACTTTAATCGAGTTGCAACGGCAACCGTAATCCATTAATGGAGTTGCAATGGCTACCATGGGTTACTGTGACGATGCGACAGTCTGTTTTTACAAAGAACTGAAATTACTGTTAAAAGTATTGTAAAGAAGATTGAAAGCATTTCATAATACTTATTTGGTTTCACACAGCATACATATTGTTGCTTGCGTACGGGTTTGTAACAGATTGAATGCACAAGTCCGATAAGAGTTTAATAAAATTTATTATTATCACAAGAAATTTAAGAGAACGCTGGATTTTTCCTCAGAGATATTCGTACACTATCACAATATCACTCAAAAAAGCCTCAGCTTTTTGACACCTGAGGATCTCTTTCACAGTTTCACAGTTGGGTTATTTTAATTTCTGTCAGTCCTTTCCCACGGCTTCACTGTGCAGTCATTCACCAAAGATAGCATTTAAAAGGAAAAAAAAGCTAATTTTCTCTATGTTTGTCAAACTCTATCTTATAATGACCATACGCCAGATGATTACCATCCTCCAAAATATATCTTTTCTCGTCGAACGAAGAAAGACTTAATTTATTCTAAAGAACAGTAGTCTTCCTCACTTGCAATTCTGTATTGAATTTCTCGTTTAGCCCCCAAACTTTGAAGACATTGCTTGTAATATTCATATCTGATTTTAATTCTCACAACGGGACGCCAAACTCCCTTCGCTATGTTCTCCCCCCCCTTTCTAATAAGAAAAAACATTTAGGGCACAAACCCATAAATTCATAGACTAATTTTGACCGAAAATTCATCTGTCATACAACCAGTTTTCTTCTTTCGTACATTTTACCGTTCAGATCAATTATTTTCAGATCATATACCTGAATTTTATTTTATTTATTATTTTTTTTTTTAATTTTAGATGTAAATTTTAACTTAATCCTACTTGTCCTACTTTTTAACGTTTGTAGTTTCCAATATACTATGAATTTTAACTAATTTGTGACATTTTCACAGTATTTTCACTGTGAAAATATCACAAATTAGTTAAAATTAAATTATTAAAATTATTAATTACACAAATTAGTTTAAAAAAATTAAATTTAAGTCATGTATACATGACTTTAATTTAATTTTTAACTACTTTCTTACATTTTAGATTTCGTAATTTAAAACATAATCTTAATTTTAACTTGATTCCTATATTTTCTGACCATATATGAAATTCATTTAATTTTAGATGTAATTTTTAACTTGTTTCGTAGATTTCGACCTTCTTAATTTTTAACATGTTTATTATATTTTCAGTCTTTACAAATGAACATTAATTAATTTTTACACTTTCTTTCTTTTTAGTTTCCAACATACTCTAAATTTTAAACAATTTTTTTATTGCAATCACGCTTTTGATTTTACTTATTTTACTATTTCAATTAAATTTACGTGTTTAAATTTTTTAAACATACAGATAGTTTTCAGTTAAGCATTTTATTTTATAACCGTTAACTATTATCTAATCGAATTCGTTGAATATCTCTTACTTAGTGAATATTTTATAGTACTATTTTAACTTGCCTATTCTACAATTTCTAATTAGTTTTACCATGACTAATTCTACCTTTTTACTTCATTTTTAACTTCATTCGCATTTTCAAACTTTATAATTTTCTGCATATTAAGGCATTTCCTTGTATTTTTTATATCATTTATCCCTGAATGCGTGGTTTTAAGCTCTTTAGCGTTACCAATGTTTAGTATCGGACCTGAACTGCTACTAAATTAGCTTGGTAGATTCTGAGTTTTTAGAATGAAAAATTGATTCCGAAATTTTTAGAAGAATGAAATCTCAACTTTCATTCATAATTTTAGAACCATAATCACTGTTTCATGTGGTCGTAGAGAAATCTTTCTTATTATTGTGACCGCTTAGTACCTTTTAATTCAGCATTTTTTGGCAATCAATTAGCAAAATTACTACTAAATCATAATTTTAAAGTATTAAATATTACTATATATACTTCAAAGCAACATTTGCCTTCGGTTTTCGAATGGTGTTTGCCCTTTTATGCGCAAATTCTTCTTGAAAGTATATCAGCATTCCCATGCAAAGTTCTTTTCCGGTGTGAAATTTCCTTGTCATATTGCTGTAGAAGTTGTATTCATGTAACCAACTGACATTCTAGAATTTTGAAATTAAGTAGCCACCTTAATGAGGCATGATAATAGCCCAGCAAGAATTTTCGGCAGTGTGGATTATAAAAGAAGTTTTCAGCTGCCTTTACTATGGCGAATAGTTCTGTTCTGTTGAACCAATAATTTTTTTTTATGGCTTTGAGAGATATTTACGATATCAATTTCTGATAAGAAAATAGCCCCAGTTTCTTCACTGCAGGCGTATGTGTTAGCTATGAAGTATTATTCAGATTGGGAATATGCTAGCAGAAAAGCGGAACTCAAGACATTTTTCAGGGCTTTAAATGGTTCTTAATTCCCCATGAGAACATGTTTTAGGCGATGCACAAGCCTTATGATATTAGAAAAACTTTCACCAAAATGTTTATACCAACTGCACAGACCGAAAAGCTTCTTAATTCCTGAATATTTTTGATGGCTACACCAGTCATGAACGTCTTGTCTTTATTTGGTCAGAATCTGAACATAAACATTCGGCGAATGTAATATGACCAAGACAGCTAACTTCTTGTGGAAATAACCTAGTTTTAAAGCTTCTCTGAGTTTCTGTAGCACTTTCTGATACTTTCCAGATGTTTTTAAAAGTACGCCCGACTGTAGTAATGTGTTCGAAATATACAAGATAAGCTTCATATCACATTCCTTTCAAAACTATCCACATCAGGCGTTTGAATGTCCCTGGAGTATTTCACAGTCCAAAAAGCTTTACTTCAAACTACCTGAGTTCTTAAACCGGTGGTAAATGCAGATCTTTCAGAGTTTATTTCTATTTGCCGAAGTCACACTTTAAATCCAGGGTATAAAACCATTTGTTTTCCGGTACCCTGTAAAATGTTTCTTTGATGTTTGGTAAGGGGTAACTGTCTTTCTTTGAATTGTGGTTCAAACGCCTGTAGTCTACACAAAATCGCTTAGAGCCGTCTTTCTTTTATATTAAAATGAGAGATGATGCCCAGAAACCAAACTAAGGTTCGATAGTGTCATTGTCCTATCTGTCTTTCAGAAGTTTTCCGACTTCCTCTTGTTTTGAGAATGTTGCTGGCTTCCAGCATCGATCCAGTGTTGTATCACATTCGTATATGACCCAATGTCACTGGATGAAGTTAAAAAAAACATCATTAAAATTTTCTATTAAACGATTTGTAGCTTAAAAATTATTAGCATTTAATATTATTATTCCATGTCAGTCTGAATGTTTTTGGCTCGAAGTGCCTTTGCTCTTTAACCTGTCCTCTTAAACAAGCAGCCCGATTTAAGGCTTTGATTACGGGTCGCTCTGATTTTTTCAGCAGAACCATTTCAAATTGAGCTTTGTCTACATTCTATGATGATTTTCAGTCATATGGTGATAACATTTATTACAGAACAAGATGACGTAAATAAGATATCGTTCATCGCGCCCTCGAAGCAATTTTAAAGTGCGTTCCGTTCAAATATCTAAATTCTAAAATCTAAAACACTTGTAGTTGTAATGAATAAATATTATATACTTGTTTGTATTTAATATTTATTTTTATTATTAATGTTAGCTAACCGCGGTGCCTGTCGTACTCTCGTATTTTAGAAATATGCTCTCCTAGTAAAAAATCCTGTCGATATCTGGCTTAGCTAATTAAAACGTTTCTAACTGCAGCATTCCTGTTCTTGATCCAGCGATCTTTATTAGCATGAAATAGTAAAAATTCTTAAAATTCTTTTAGTAAAGATTTATCCTCGTCATTTTAACAATTACATGAATTGTAGGCTTAAATTTTTGCAACATCTATCTAAATAACACTACATGACTAGATGAATCACTTTTCGATAGCTATTAACATCTGATTCTGCATACCTTGAATTAATTTCTGTCCCCACTATTTCCTCTCTCTAGCTAATCACTCATTCTATCCATACGTTGGGAGTAGACAGTATGAGGGATATAAGCTGTCATCACAATACCAGAACAACTGTTTTGTTCGGTGGCCCGTGCTGGTGAGATTCTGAAGGCTCCGTTCAGACGGTCGTATAAATGTCATAGAAACACAGTCATACATAAAAACAGTCTAGGGCATAAAATGCAATAATTCCTTTCATATCTGCGAGACAAGATCTAAGCCGCAACCAATTAGAGAAGCTAAATTTGTGCATGCGTGGATGTGTTTACAGCTTTCTAGCTCGTTTTCCGCTCAGCTGATTTCGTGCGTTCCCTCTGATTGGTCGATTCTTATACCAAGTCGGCACAGAGATGAAAACTTCGAACTTTATGCCAAACCCCTAACCCAATTTTTGTGACGTAACAAGACTTGGTTCCCTAGCAACGAAGCTCGGCTTAAGCCAGTTATGACACTTTTACCACTATCTGAACGGAGCCTAAAAGAGTACTGTCAAAATTGTCTCAGGCTGTGTGTGTATTGTTACAGCGTTTTTAGATAAAATCTTAAGTTCTGGTGCTAATCGTGTATGGGCTTCTCGACGGCCCATGTCTGAGCCAACTCCCTAGAATAATGTCTCCACTATCATCGCATATTCTGTCCAACCAAAACGTGCTACGCTTTGCAAACATAATCTCTTGCTCGAACATAAACTTGTCATTTCTTGAATTTTTATTTTTAATTTTAAGAAGAGCACGCATTCTTCTTTTGAAATGAAAAGATAATCAAAAGGTACAGATAATAATGCTTTTGCAATGATTGATACTAAGAAAAAAATTTCGTTTCAGCCAATTGTTGTGCATCACCAACTTATTTCTTTGCACAAAGATCACAGTTTGTAGTCATATTGCTTGGCTAACAACATTTACGAACAACGTGCAAAATCAATAATTTTTTATAAATCGGATAACAAAACAAATTGTTAAATTATAACAACTCTTACAGTCCATATAAATTAACTCTATTTTGATCCATCAAGGTAGTTTTAATATTATATACTTGTTTGTATTTAATATTTATTTTTATTATTAATGTAGCTAACCGCGGTGCCTGTCGTACTCTCGTATTTTAGAAATATGCTCTCCTAGTAAAAAATCCTGTCGATATCTGGCTTAGCTAATTAAAACGTTTCTAACTGCAGCATTCCTGTTCTTGATCCAGCGATCTTTATTAGCATGAAATTAAATTGCAAAACATCTGAATAGTAATTTAAAAAAGTGTTCAACTTTTGTCCAATCCTATGTAGCAATGGTTCTCAAACTTTTTTTGCCCCATGCACGTCTTCAATCATTCCCTGAAGATCATTCTTTCCAAAACTGGAAAACACGCATATACATTTATTTATATTTAGATTATTTTTTAACCTGTTTTACAGATTAAACAGCAAGAAGTATGGTGAATGTTGGTAGGTACAAAAACTTAAATAAAAGTAGTTTTTTATATTCATAAACTCAAACTAAGCACCTAACAGCTAAATAAAAGGCTGACCGCATTTTCCCCCTTCCTGAAACCATGAAATTCCCCCTAAGTTAAGAACCCTTACTATATAGTCTGTCATCGTTGATAATAACTCATATAATTCTATAACAACTTCTTAAGAATCCCTCACTCAGTTGCTAACTTTCAAACTAAAATACTCCTCTTCCAAAGTCGACTGTCGTAAAATAAGAATGTGAAACATGGACTCAACGTTATTAAATCGCGGATGAGCGCATTTTTTCAAACATTGCGTTATTTCCTAGTGCTTATTATTTGCATTTTTTTTACCAATTATGAGGAAAATAAAGAAAATCTAAAATGTTTACGTCTACTAGTTGCTTGAAAAAAATTTTCGTATCGTGCTTTAATACCTTCATATTCTGAATCATATCATACACATACGTATTTACGCAAATTATAAATTATTCAAACTATCTTTATCTTTTTGTTATTGAGATATTTTATCCTTTTACATTGAAAATGAATGTCTTTTTCAAATATTTTTGCCCGAGTTATTTTTAATTACGGTATTGTTTTTTTTTTTTTTTTTTGTTTTTTTTTTTGTTTTGTTTTGTTTGTTTGAAGACTTTTTAGTATAAACCAGATTTTTCTTCAGAATTATGCAGTAAAGTGAAGTTTAAATTTCTCATCTGATAATTAAATTTCAACACTCTTTTTTAACTAGTGATAGCAACCCGATCATATATCCTTCTGCATGAAATCTAGAAAATCCTCAGAAAACGAATGAGAAGCAGTTTTCACAGTCCTCTTCGAAATTAAGCAAACAATGCATTATTTTTAAATTTCTACTATTATCTCACACTCTTCCTACATCTTGTTCAAATTTTCAATCATTAATAAAATAATAATTATTCATCTACTCAAGTTCAAATACATTTTTTTAACTTGTAGTGGATGACACTTGATGTTAATACAGTTTTTTCACATATATATTAAAGTTAATTCCTACTTATTTATTCCTATTTATCGGAATTAAAGATATACTGTTTTTCTAAATATATTATAAGACTTACAGATAATGACCGTTTATTAGGAATTCTCACGTGCTGTAAAAATTAATTTTATAACAACTTATAAATAATAGTACATGACTGTGATAAATAGGATTGTAATATTTAACAAAAATAAATGGCAACATTAAGACAGAACTCTAAGGATTTTTAAAAGTGTATGGAATTAAAGAACTATAGTTTTAAAGAGTTGGATGAAGAGGATGTAATGTCTTATTAATGTAGGGGAAATTCTCCCCATATTTCTATGTTAACGTGATAATAATATATGTTTAAAATATAACCCTTTAAAATGTCCCTTGCTTCAAAAACGTAGAATGCGAAAAGAAACTTAAACTCTTCGCAGCAGGTCAAGTATATGTCGCCTTGAGTCGTGTGAAATCATGTAAATGGGATATTAATTTGAAGAACTGGACTGCTCGAAACTCACTAGAAAGGTTCCTTGCAATGATGAAGCATTACAAGAGATGGATAGAATGAGAAATTATAGACCACCATCAGCTTCATAAATTAGAAACAAAAAAAATGTTAATAATATTAATAAAAAGTAACTAAAATAAAATTTTTCTTTGTTGACTTAAGTAAGAATTGACCTTTTTTATATTACTTGTTATTATATTTATTATATTGAAATTACTCGTTTACCTATAAATTTGAATCTATTTTGAAGTTATGTCCCTTTATAAAAGCCAAAAACATTTATTTACCTCTACGTAAAATAGCAATGACTTTGGAAAATTGAAAATTTTCCTAAGAGTTTGCAGCAATGTTTTTCTCCGAGAAATCATAATATTTAATAAGGGACTAGAAGACCGATAATGTTTTGATGGAATTTGGTTTCAATTTATTATATCTCTACACAGAGAGAGGAAAAGCGAAGGACAGGTACTTTAGCATCAGATACCACAATACTATTAAAAACTGAAAATTACCAAAATTACAGCACGCTCCTCTTCCAAATCATGATTTCACTTTGATTTCCTAAAAACATAAATAACGTAATATAGTGTAATTTCTCAAAGCTTTTTTCGAGTGGCGACCACTTTTATAAATTAGAGTATTCTGCGGACCACCTTACCTTGTTTATATTTTTGAAATACATTAATCAAAATTCATTTAGTTTTTATCGGTGTTAAGTAATTAAGTTAACAGATGAAAATTTTGTACGTTTTTAACATTTCAAGGCATTCGAATTTAGATCTTATTAAATTATTCCCTGCAGTTTTAGTTCAGCGTTTGATTAATGCATTTTTATATTACTATCTCAACTATTCCACGTGCCAGAGCAATAATTAGGCAATTGAATACATACTCTTTTATGAATTTGTACTTCCATTTTCCTAGAAATACTCAATAATTCCCAGTGGCCAAACAAAGTCTTCAGATTTTATGTCGGACGACATAATTTGTTTTGTTCATTTCTGTTCGTTCTGAAATGTTAAAGACATACGAAACTTGTGACATTGTAAAATAGAGATATTGTAGAGACATTAGGTTATTTCGAAACAGGAGAGATGAAAAATAAGCAACACCTTCGCCGGGAATCGAACCACGGACCTCTGGAATACGCGCCCAACCTGCTGACCACTACACTACGAAGGCGTGCTAAGAAGGCGGGAGAAATACCTTCTAAAACTTTTCATAATTTTCAGTCTTCAGTGCAGTGATGATCGATCACAGAAAGCTATGATTTCTCATCTATCTCCTTTTTTTTTTTTTTTTTTTTGGTTTGTTTTTTGTTTTTTGTTTTTGTTTTTCCCTCTCGTAGAAAACTTTTTTAAAACATTCGAAGAGTTCAGGGTATATTCTTGTATATTCCCTAGTTGTACGCGGATGAATCCTGAATGATATTATTGGACTAAAAAGAAAATCCCATGTGTTTGTTCCCAGTTAAAAATTTCATACATAAATTCTCAGTTAAAGAAAAATGATATTACTTCAAAATTCGGAATTTCTGTTCTGCAATTGTAACAAAAATAGAGAAATTATTGAAATAAACTGTGATAGCAATACGAAGAAAGTTATAAAAAATTTCGAAAATCGAAACACTCAGATAAGAAAGAACGTATGTTGAAAGTTGAAATAGTTTGAGCAATACCACAATCAGAAAGTTCCAGTCATGGGATTAATGTTACAACAGAAACCTATGGATTTTTTCGAGAAGCTTGATTACAGTAGTAACTAATTTAAAACTAATAAAGGCTGGCTTAAAAATATCAAAGGCGGAAAATCATGAAATGAATTCAAAGATTTCTCAGAAGTGAACAGCTGAAGCATGCCACACGTTAACAGATGCCGAAATTGTGGAAAAGATTAAATCCGCTTTAAGGGATGGTAATAAAGCAGAATTACTGAAACATTATTAAAACGTAGCGGTAAAAGAAACAGAAAAAGAAATTGTGTACATTTTTAGACATTGTGTTATTTTTAACTTATTTTAGATGGTCGAACATATTTTAGACGGTACGTTTTTAGAATCTTCTGAAAACACTTATTCTGGGTTATTCGCCTCGCTTACTGTTTTACGGAAAATTATTAGTCCAAAGGGACAATTTGCTCTGAAGGACTATTAATTTCGTTTTGGTATTTTGAGTTGAAAACTTTAAAAAGCTGTATCACTTTTTAAATCGTAGCCACCATATATTATCGCCCTGTCTTATATTTTATAAAATTAAATAATGAAGAATCTGCATAAATGCATGTATGTTTCTCACATTGAGATAAAGCAACAGAACCCAGAGTCATCAAAATTTGAATAATGCAATCTTCCATAAAATATAAGCATGCGAAAGGAAAAAAAATTAAATCGATATATAGCGTCATGTGAATAAGTATAGGTAAAGAATATTAAAGGTAGTTTTTTAATTCGTGTTAATTTATTTATGAATTAGTTTGTGAATGGCGTTAATTTTCATAAAAAGGAAAAAAAAAACATTTGGTTTCGCCTGATTATAGGAAGGAAGTTTGAGCTTACGAAGGTTCCTTTTCGCATGGATACTTTATTTTCTTTCGATTCATTCCCCCCCCAAAAAAAATCCTTTCCAGTTATTTTGAAACTTTAAAAATTAAATTCATTTTTTTCAAAAGAAATTTTAGCCAATAATATATTGAATTATAGTGAGTAATCGCTATTGCAAAAAATGGATTTAATATAATCTCATTGGCCTTTTTTGCAGGGGGTACCACCGTTGTAATGGAAAAACCATTATAACGATTAGTCGTTATAATGAACATACACTGTATGCTTTACTCTTCAATGAAATTAGGTGATTTTTAATGATGACAAGTGAATGCGTGAATGAAATAAGTTCAGTGAGTATATATTCGGAGTATAATATGAAATAAAGCAAACTCAGCAATATTGATGCCGTAGAAAGTTGACCCATATTGAACAGCAAACTTAACAGCCGAGGCAGATTGAATATTCATCATTATTTCAATTGACATTAGCGGCCGTTATTCACATTGCACTCTAATCGTGACTGTTCAAGAACATTTGCATTTCTGGTACTGTCGGGATAGGAAAAGAGCAGTGAGGAAGCGTCTTAACGAGAACAGAGGTAGAAGCAAAGTGCACAGTTATCCATAATGGAAACTCACCAAGCGAAAGATTTCAGTTCTCGAGATTTTCAGTTCTCGAGATTCTCGAGATCCCGAATTAGCTATATCGTCAGAGTTATGCAAGTCATATGATAAGAATTTAGCTAGAAATGACACAGTCCAGAAAAAGTTGTTACTATTTTTAGAATAGAGAGCTGAAATACCCAAATTAAAATAAAGCATTAAGGGGTTATTGCTAATTTAAATTATAATTTAGATTTGCATATTTTTAATCTTCTTTTTGTTTACTCTATTTTATTTATGGTAAAACACTCGAGGGCTATCCGCTTAAGGAAGGATGCCTTCGTGGAGGGTTTTCTAAGGAAACTGGCTCATACTCGTTACACATAGGATAAACCATGAAAATGTAGCCAGCCCGTTCGGCAAATCCCGGACCGAACTATCAGTGTTCAGCATCTTTATCGCTAGGCCCAACTCGTAGACCTATTTCTTGTTTTACACACACACTCTCTATATAATATTTTTCTCTGAAACTGATCTTAGTATTTCACAGTTCAGATCAAAGTTAATGTTGCTGGCTTTAAAAGAAATGTAGTGCTGTGCTAAAAAATTTAAATACCGTCTTTTTCCGAAAATAAGACACTGTCTTACTTTCTTTTTTGGTCCAAAATACGCGCTAGGGCTTATTTTCGGGAAAGGGCAAAAATAAAAGCATATTTATATATTTTTATTTAATATTTATTTTACACAGAATACAGAAATTTAAATTTATTCAGTTACAGTCATGTCATCTTCTTCTGGAACATCGTCATAAATAAAATTCTGAATTATATTCTGACTTTTTTCTAAATCCATTTCCTGTTGAATCACTGGTCCGAATCTCTCATGTCTTGCAGTATGGCTATCGTTAAATGAATACTTCTTGTCTAAGTAGTATGTTCGTAGTGCATTGGAAACATCACTATCAGTTATTTTGTCCCCTGAATTTTTTACCCAATTCACAACTTCTTGTAAGCCTGGTTTTACAAAATTAACTCGATGATTTCTCACCATTCTGTTTTCAATATATTCATTGATTTTCATCCGCAAATGATCCTTGAATGGCTTGTTTATTGCAATGTCAAGTGTCTGGAGGTAACCAGTCATTCCTGCCGGAATATTATTTATTTTTACCCATCAATCACCCCCTTTGATTTTCGACTAATTCTGTGGGGGTTGGAAAAAGGTCGCTGCGTCGTATGTGTCTCGGGGGTTACGGTTCAGCCCAAATTTCAGCCCGAGGAGAGTCTGCCCACGCTAACGGATGACGATGCATTTCCTGTGAACGTATCTCTCTCGGGGCAAACGGTGAAGTGGTTAAGATAAATTCCAAGAATTAATTTGAAACGAACTGTAGAGGTAAAGAATTAATTTCTCGGAATATTTTGTTTCAAACATTTCTCTGAAATACGAGTATTAGGAAAGCTAAACATATTGTTGAGTGCGTACGGGTTCGTTATGAAATGAATGCACAAGTCCGATGAAAAATGAACAAAAATTTATTATTATCACAACAAAAATGCTTAAATTTTCTCAAATTATCATGCAGTATTACAATATCTCACAGTAGTTTTCTTTTAACTACTCAAATGTCCAATAGAACGTAATTCAAAACAGCTAAAGAACGCTAATCCGCGAATTCGCTACAATCAACGAGAGCAGTTTTCTAAACAACAAGAAACTAAGCAACTACTACAAACTGAGATGTTTT
Organism: Stegodyphus dumicola; assembly: GCF_044657685.1. Classification (NCBI taxonomy): domain Eukaryota; kingdom Metazoa; phylum Arthropoda; class Arachnida; order Araneae; family Eresidae; genus Stegodyphus; species Stegodyphus dumicola. Next base: position 185,645,816 of record NC_140769.1, on the reverse strand, counting down.
CCTCCTTTTATAAGATTTTAAAATCACGCGCTAGAATTTTCCAGTACTTTCTCGAAATCAAAAAGAGATATTTATTTATTTAATGCACGCGCTCTTGCATTTTCAGTTTTCCGGCTTAGCTTTCTTTTAATATTCGTCACGCGCTGCACTGCGCGAGAAATAAAACCATTTAATTTATAATTGAACTAACATTAGCTTTTTAAATACCAAATTCGTAACACTGCCCCCTTCCCAAGGACTGCACGTCCCGGGCAATACAATCCCTGGACAGGAAGCTAAACTTACAACTGTGGCATAAATGCATTAATAAGCATTACATTACAATAATAAACAACATGAACAATAAATGCAATACATAAAACAAATCAAATGCTATCAAATACAAATCAAATACTAAATGCAAATCAAATACTAAATACAAATCAAATCAAAGACACATTTAAAAACAAAATGGACCATGGTCTTATACTATTTACAATTATTTACATTATGTACGATGGCCATAGTAATGAGCTAACCTGTCGTAATGAACGACTTTAGGTTTAGAGTTCGAATACTTACGGATCCGAACCACGACGTCATTCAGCCTCTTTAGGACTGTGTACGGGCCATCCCAAGGTGACTGTAATTTCGGACAGAGTCCCTTCCGTCGAGTCGGATTCCACAACCACACCTTGTCTCCTTCGTGGAATTGATGTTCAGTAGCTCTTGTGTCGTATCGGGTCTTCATCTTCTCCGTCGCCAAGTTGACTCGCTCTCGTGCAAAGTTGTGCATCACTTCAAACCGGGCCTGGAGGTCTTGAATATATTCCTCAGACGAAGAAGGAGCATCCGGAAGGCGGTCAAACAATAGATCACAAGGCAGACGAAGGTCACGACCGAAGAGCATCTGTGATGGAGAATAGCCGGTAGTCTCGTGGACAGCACTGCGGTAAGCCAGTAAAAAGAGTGGTAATTTCTTGTCCCAATTCTGTTGGTTTCTGGAAAACACTAATGAGAGGTTATTAAGGATGGTTCGATTGAACCTCTCTACCATGCCGTCCGACTGGGGATGCATTGGCGTCGTTTGAGTTTTGTCAATGCCGAGTAGTTTGCATAGTTCTTTGATTACTGCCGAGGCAAAATTCCTTCCCTGATCGGAATGTAACTGAAGAGGCACTCCAAACCTGGAAATCCAGTGCTGTATCGTTACCTCAGCTACTGTGACAGCCTCTTGATCAGAAATAGGATAAGCTTCAGGCCACTTGGTGAAGTAATCAATGACAACGAGTATGTATTTGTTGCCATCAGCAGTTCGTGGCAGAGGTCCCAGGATATCAAAGGCAATACGTTCAAACGGCGCACCTACGTTGTAACGTTGCAGCTTGCCTCGGCAGCGTTTCCTCGGTCCTTTCCGACCTGCACAGGCATCGCAAGATCGGCACCACTTTTGCACGTCATCCTTTGCATTATTCCAGTAAAAGCGCCCACGAACTCTCTGTAAGGTCTTCATAATTCCAAAGTAACCTCCTGTAGGGCTGTTATGTAGTTCTTTAAGGACATCAGGAAACCGGGATCTTGGAAGTATCAGTTTCCATCGTAACGCCTTCCCATCATCCGATTCGAAGTTCCGGTATAAGACGCCGTTTCGAATGTGAAGTGAATCCCAGAGTGCCCAGTATTGTTTTGTTGTAGGACTACAGATAGAAATGTCCTGCCAAGTAGGTTTTCTGGTTGATGACTCCATTAAATCAATTATGGGTTTAATGTCGCGGTCTTCCAGCTGGTCTTTCCTGACTTTATCATCACACTACGGTTCTCGATCAGCCGATGTTGATGTTGTAATTTGTCTTGCGACCGGAGTCAGCAGCTCGTATTTCGCTTCCATCCTGGAACAATATCGGCAGCTTTCTTGGCAAGGTCTTCTAGACAGGGCGTCGGCGTTTCCGTGTGATGATCCCTTACGATGACGGATAGTGATGTCATATTCTTGGAGTCTCTGTATCCACCTGGCTATTTGACCCTCAGGATTCTTGAAATTTAAAAGCCAGGTCAATGATGCATGATCGGTGCGGAGCAGGAATTTTCTGCCGTATAGATAGTGATGGAACTGTTCTACAGCTTTAACTATGGCGAGCAACTCTTTCCTGGTGACACAATAATTCCTCTCCGGTTTAGACAGGCACTTGCTCCAGTACGCCACTACACGTTCTTGGCCGTCTATTTCTTGGGACAAAACAGCACCGACACTTTCATTGCTCGCGTCGGTGTCGAGAATAAATGGTTGGTCGAGCTGAGGATACGTCAGGATTGGAGTAGATGTTAAAGCCTCCTTTAAGTTGTTAAATGCATCCTCGCATTCTTTTGTCCACAAGAACTTTTGGTTGCTCTCTGTCAGCTTGTGAAGGGGTCTTGCGATGGAAGAAAAGTCCTTCACGAATCTCCTATAGTAGGTGCAAAGCCCTAGGAAGCTTCTCAGCTGATGGACATTTTCGGGACGTTTCCAGGACTTAACCGCTGATACCTTTTCAGGATCCGTGCGTACACCTTCTGCAGAGATGACATGTCCCAGGTAAGTCACTTCCTTTCGGAACAATTTGCATTTAGCGGGACTCAGCTTCAGATTGGCTTCTTTCAGTTTCTGAAGCACCTTCCTAAGATTTTCTAAATGTTCTTCAAAACTCTTTCCGACGATGATGATGTCATCCAGGTATATCAGGCAGGCTTCGTAAGAAAGGCCTTTCAAAACAGTCTCCATAAGACGTTTGAATGTTGCCGGCGCATTACACAGTCCAAACGGCATCACTTTGAACTGCCAAAGTCCTTGTCCCGTAGTAAATGCCGTCTATTCTCGGTCATCAGGATGGATTTCTACCTGCCAATACCCACTCTTTAAATCAAGTGTTGAGAACCACTTGCTTCCAGAAAGAGTGTCTAGAATGTCATCAATTCTAGGAAGAGGGTAACTGTCTTTCTTCGTAACCTCATTCAACCGGCGATAGTCAACGCAAAATCTTGTTGAGCCATCTTTCTTTCTGACAAGAACGATGGGAGATGCCCATGGACTCGCTGAAGGCTCGATAACATCCCCTTCTTCCATATCTTTTAACAGTGTTCGCACCTCTTCCTGTTTAGCAAACGGTAGACGTCTTGGATGTTGCTTGATCGGGGGATGATCGCCTGTATCTATTCTATGTTGTGTCAAACTAGTTCGACCCACGTCAGAAGACGAGCGGGAGAAAACAACTCGAAGAACTTTAATGACGCGATCGGCAGCATTCTTCTCTTCATCGTTTAATTGCGCATTCTGCAATAACTCCGATGTAATGCTCTCTGAGGACACGGGTTCTGGGATGTTGCTCTTTCTTTCAACGGTGGTTACTGGAGTACATGCTGCAACCACTTCACCTTTCTTAATAATTCTCCCCTTCTCAGTTACATTGGCGACTCTCACCGGGATAACCGTTCTGGATAGGTCGACGAGTGTTGAGGCTACTAGTACTCCTTTTGGACTATTACAGTTATTGGGATATTCTATGATGCCGTAGCGGAAATTTCTGTTTTCAGCTATGGATCCAGGAAGTAAAATTTCTGTTCTTGCCGGTATTGTGATATTGTCTTGTGCTATGATTTTATGGACAGATTTAACTTCTTCATCATTAACTAGAAATAACGCTATGTCCTCAGATGTAGAATGCAATTCGTTATTTTTAAAATCCAAAAAAAAAAAAAAAAAAAAAAAATTGTATTTCCTTAGAAAGTCCAATCCGAGTATGCAAGAATCAGTGATCTCTGCTACATATGCCGTGTGATGGTAAGCGGCACTTCCAAACGGGATGTTAACATTTACTTTTCCGTCGATGTCGATCTTCTCACCGGACACAGTCTGGAGGGTAACGCAGGGCGGCGTCCAGATAAGTTTGTTTCCTAGTTGTTGAGCCAAATCTTTTCGGATAATGGTGACGTTGGCTCCTGTATCTATAGTCATATTGCACGGAACTCCATTAATATGTCCTATTATGAAAAGTTCATTACTGCCGCCTCTCACTGCAGAAATCTGAAGCGCTTTAAACGGGGGCTTTTCATTATCTGGCAACCTCCGCCCCGCGAGATAGCCACTAATTAGTTTCCCTGCTGCTTGTTAGAAACGGTCTTAACATCCGTACCCTGGGGTATTCTGCAGTTTCGTCGTATGTGTCCTTCAGCACCGCAGTTCCAGCACTTAACGGTCGGTTTCTTCTCACCAATATTCAGTCTCAAGGCGTTCAGTTGTCTAGTTAAATCATCTAGACGAGCGGTGACTTGATCCCCTGGCTCCTGGACTTGAGCAGCTCTGACTGGGTGGCGGTCTTGACGAGTGGCTTGCTGGGCTGCCTCAAATTTCATGGTGTACACTAGAGCACCTTTTTAAATCTTTTACATCCGACATTCGTAGAGCTTTCTGTATTTCAGTATCCCGGATGCCGTCGATAAAGTATTGCAAGGACAGGATTTCCCTTGTTTCTGTCGAGCATTCCGAAAAGGCGAGATGGGACAGCCTTTCAACATCCGTGGCGAGCTCCTGAAGTGTTTCGGTAGGCTTCTGTTGACGAGATTTTAATTGGAGCCTGCTGTAGTCTTTTAAACACTTCTCCCCAAAGCGCCGGACTCCAAGGCGCCGGACAGAGCTTCGAAATCTAACCTTTTGTTTTCGGGAAGAGTGTGAAGGATATCCGCTGCGTCGGCTCTTAAAGAAGCGGCGAGATGACAGGCCTTAGCTTGGGAATACCATCCATTCGCATCCGCCACGATAGAAAATTGTGTCTTATACACCTGCCAGGAGGTCTTCCCATCATACGTGGATAGCTTCAGAGGTGGACGAGCAAGCACCGGTAAGAATTTAAAATCATCACTCCTGCTCCCTGCCAACGCTGCAAATTTCTTTAAAGTATCCATTTCTTTGGCAACTGCAGAAACTCTCTCATCAATTTGTTGTTCGATTTGTTATTGGGCGGCACAAACTCTTCCTTCAATTCGTTCCTCCACAGCAGAAACTCTCCCTTCTATATGTTCTTTTACGGAAGAAACTTTTTCTTCAATTTGTCCAACTTTATTTTCAACTGTGTCAATTCTGCCTTCCATAGCTTCAAATTTATTTTCTATTATGCAGGTAATTTCTCTTTTCATTTCTTCTTGACCAGCTTGAACGGCTTTCATTTCGTCCTTAACGGATTCCTGGCCCAATTTCATTTCTTCCTTAACGGAGTTGACGGCCCCTTCCATCTTTCCTTGGCTAGATTTCATCTCTTCTTTCATTTCTTCTTTAAACGAGGCAAAGGCTGATATCAACTGCCTTAACTGCTCTTCCATCGCTCTTGTTATTGGCATTCAAATCCCACTTCTGACACCAAAAATTGTTGCGTGCGTACGGGTTCATTATGAAATGAATGCACAAGTCCGATGAAAAATGAACAAAAATTTATTATTATCACAACAAAAATGCTTAAATTTTCTCAAATTATCATGCAGTATTACAATATCTCACAGTAGTTTTCTTTTAACTACTCAGATGTCCAATAGAACGTAATTCAAAACAGCTAAAGAACGCTAATCCGCGAATTCGCTACAATCAACAAGAGCAGTTTTCTAAACAACAAGAAACTAAGCAACTACTACAAACTGAGATGTTTTCCTCCTTTTATAAGATTTTAAAATCACGCGCTAGAATTTTCCAGTACTTTCTCGAGAGAAAGAGATATTTATTTATTTAATACATGCGCAAAAAGAGATATTTATTTATTTAATGCACGCGCTCTTGTATTTTCAATTTTCCGGCTTAGCTTTCTTTTAATATTCGTCACGCGCTGCACTGCGTGAGAAATAAAACCATTTAATTTATAATTGAACTAACATTAGCTTTTTAAATACCAAATTCGTAACAATTTAAAATTATTACTTAATAAATCAACAGCATTTTTTAACGAATTCTTTTTGTCACATTATTTTAACTAGGAATAATTTTCGTCGAATGTCTTATTTTACAAAAAGTTCCGAAAATCACGATAGGGTTTATTTTCAGAGAATGTCTTATTTTACAAAAAGTTCCAAAAATCACGATAGGGCTTATTTTCGGAGGATGTCTTATTTTCAGAAAAAGACGGTATATGTCAAGTAATAAAAGTGTCAAAGAATGAATTGTGTGTTGAAATTTCTGCTTGAGCAAGTTTAAGAAAAGGTATTTTTTCGTTTTCGCAACTTCTTTAACTGTAGTGAATATTCTTATTAGAATGTCTTCTATTGATCCTAGCAAAATAGCATGTTGGTCAAATTCATTTTTACGCATTGGGACATCTTTCTAAATAAATATTTGTCTCAAATTATCGAAAGGCTCTGCTATCGAAACAAGAATCAAATGTTCAGAAAGGAAGTGTAGAATAAAGTACTAATTATTTCGTTACATTTTTTTAATTATTTGTTTTTGAAAATTTTTGGCATATTTTCAGCTGCTGATGAACCAAAACATTTCCACTAACTATTAGATTATAATTAAATATCAGGGCATTGACGCGCTGAGAATTTCTAAAGATATAAAAAATGCTTCAATGAATTTCGAAGTTCAGAAACGTTCAAGCTATTGATCACGAGTATTCTTGACATTCTCGTTACTAACAAAAATATTTTTAGTTTTTAAATTTGCGCATGCTAAATTTTTTTATATGTTGTTTATCATACAGATATGATTTCCATTTTTAAAGCGGCGGTTTTTACAGTAGTTTTCTTCTTTGATAAGAAATTCGTGTTTTCCACTACAAAATTTTACAACTATTAACTGATTTATGTATGTTATTGAATGCAAGGAAGAAAATAGCTTGAAAATTAAAGTTAATAAAGAAATGGGGCAATTTTGCTACTAACAGAAGAGGAAAGTTTTGTTTTACATATATTTAAAACCTTTTTATTTTATTGTTGTATTATTTATTTATTTTATTTTTGTGTTTTTTACATGGAGTTGTTAACTTTGTTGTCCTGAGAGTGAGAACGTTCAGAATGTATCCATAGTTGAAGTGAAACGCTAGACATGTTTTTCACGGGTATTGGAGAAAGAACGTTCTCGAAATTTCACCAGACTCGTACCCAAATCTGAAAGAACTCGGAGTTGTTGTTAGTCAGGCATAGTAAATCCCATTGAGAACCACGCTTTTCAGTTTGAAGTAGCACTCTCCAAATGATGTGCAGCACTAAATGCTTATAAAGAAGTACAAATATCAGATGAATAATTAATACATTTGGATTCTAAATAAACAAGCAATTACTTCAATCAAAAAAGACGGATGGTGGATTGTTTCTAGTAAAACACATAAAAGAACTGCGAGCGACTCTTCCATCAGAGAAGTAGCGAAAAGCAATAAGTATGAAGCCCGAAATGTCGATGATCAAATAAACAACGATCGTATGGATACCTCTGCTTTACAAGTTAGAGAATCAAGCGATGAATTTATAAAAACGTGTAGCTTTATGTAAAAAATTTCTCCAGGTGTTGTTTCCAATTCCGAAGTTTTAGATCGAAAAATTCAAAATAACTATTTAGGGGTAAAGAAAGTCACGGGAAATCTTAGTAGAGAACCTGATTATAAAAGTTTTCAACAGAGATACCTTTCGCAGAGTAACCACTGACTGAACAATAAAAATTCGGTATAAAATAAAACTAATTCGGTATAAAATAACAATAAAAATTGTTCGGCAGTTAAATTCGGTGAATAGAATAACCGCATTTATTTTGAGAATGAATGCAGCGATCTATAGCTTAGTTAAGCTGACAAACTTATCTGTTTATGTGTATCTTTTTAAAACACCTAGGACCCTACTAAATACCAGAGTTATAGAACAGTAAGGCCCATTGTGGTCATAAGGTCCAGTGTCTTAACTGTACTCAAAGTCACCTGAGTAAAACAGTAAAAAGGATAAACATATTGCTGGAAGATGTGTTCTCTGAAGAGAATCCCACATGGCTTCCTATAGAGGATGCCACTGTAAAAATATTCAAAGTAAGTGTACTTTAAAAATATTAATAGACAATAAGAATTCCCAGAATATCCACCAAAAAGTGATGAAAAGTTTCCAACTCTCAGTACAGCTTCTATTGCTAAACTTCCATAGCCAATTCGAAGCGAACGAAGCTTAATCAATCACAAGGAATCCTAGATTTCCTGATGGGGAAATTACAATTAGTCATGAAAACTTTTGACTTTTAGACCAAACTCAACTTTGAATTGTAGTCTGTTACAGAATTATTAATTTTGTTCTGTATATACATTTTTTTGCCTAGAGCTTTGAAATTTAACTTTTTTTTTTTTTTTTTTTTACATTTTTTTATTCATCACGATCAAGGAACTCCTTGAAGAATTGCCTTAAAAAGACGGGCTGTATTTTCTGTATTGTATATCATAAATCATTACCCAAGAAAGTATAATAATTACAACTGTGTGCATCTTCAGTGCGATATTTATTTGGAACTCTGTGTAGCTGAAATAATACTTCGGGTTTACTTCATCATTCCGAACTCAAGAAACTTAGCAGGTGCACACGATTAGCGCCACATGTCCCACAGGCAAATTCGCTTTAGTTTTTTGCTATATCGGTGCTGTTTTTTGCTCGATTTGCATCAGAAATGCCAGCGCCTTAGGTTCAGATTTTCAAAAGCTGGGGAATGAATACTATTTGTGTAACAAGCCCACTGCACCATACGTTCAGAAAACTAAAAATCGGAGTTTATTAGTCCAAAGGGGCTTTGTTCCTGAAGGACTATTGTTTCGTTTTGCGATTTTGCGTTGAATCACTATAAATGTCCGTTTCACTTTTCAAAGTGTTGCCACCAAATGTTAGACTCCTGCATTATATTTGAAGAAATTAAATAATTAAAAATCTGTATAAATGTATATATATTTCTCGCATTGGGATAAAACAACAGTACCTAGAGCCTTCAAAATTTGAATAATGCAATCTTCCATAGAATATGGGCATGTGGAAGTCCTAATTTGAATTTGAAATGTGTTTTATTATCGATTTCATATTTTGTAACAGTTCAACGAAATTTTGATTAAAAAAACTAAACTATTTCAAAGCGAGAAATGGCAACATTGTACGAAAAAAAAAAAATTTTATCTTCAGCGCGCGAGAGACTGTGTATCGGAAATTCTAAGGATATGCTCATTTAAAAATTAATTTGCGATATTGCTGTTGAACTAAATTTTATAGTTTGAGTATATAGAACATGATATTTAATAAATAAAGGTAACTCAAAAAACGTTAAAAAAAAGTTAAAAAAAACGCCTCTTTGGATGTAATGTAAAATATGAAAACCTTTCAGATTTTTTTATTAAATTCTGGAAAGAATTTAATAATTTTCTAGAGGAAAAGAAGAATTTAATTAAGAAAGTTTGGCATCCGCCAAAAACTTCATTAATTTGATTCTGTTTTGCTGAGATATGTCACAGCTATTTATATTTCTGATACGAATAATTAGCTAAACAGTTTTATTTAAACCTTGGTAAGATTTATACTTATAATCTAGATTTGGTAAGATTTATACTTTTAATCTAGATGCTTAAAATTAAAACTAAATATTGGCAGCATTTCATATTATTAATTATGATTGTTTGTTTACGTTAAGCAGCCTATCCACCTGACCACGAGTGGCCCTCTGGCTTAATTAGGCTGTCCTAGTTTCAGGCACAGATATTAATATATGTTCATAAAATGTAGCATTATTAATGTATGTTTCATTGTGATTACTTTTGTATTACTACTATGAAATTTATTAGAAATAAAAACCTTATTATCTCGAAATTTTTTCTTTTTCTGCGAAATTCGAAATATCGGGGTTAAACTGCCCTCATAATGCGGTATATAATAATGTAAGAATAGTAAGTATCCCCGCTAGTAATTTTACTTATTACGAAAATTTTATTTATACACGCACAGGATTTTATTAGTCAGAATGAAAACCTGCTAAAAGCGTTTAAAGCAGGTGCTTTTTGCATATACATATTTTACCTAAAATATTAGGATTATAATTTTTACTTTCCTTTTCTGCATTCTGAGATCTTCTTCGAAACGACTACTTAAATAAATACGTTGAGCTACAAATAGTACCGGAACCTAAACTAGGATGCAGAAGGAGAGGAAATGGAAACATGTGTTTGCGTACTTCCGGCTGCACCCCTATTCTTAGACAGAAAAAGGTTGCGTCATATCGTATCCAGGGAAAACTGCAGTTAACGTTTATAATGGGGAAGTTACGCCTCGATGTACCAAGCTGTTATCACTTGTGCAAACAGTGGTGTTGAAAAGACACAATTAGATAAAAAGTTTCAAACGTGGAACCTGCGTGAGAAAAGTTTAGGATCCTTTCGGTTTTTCGCCAGATAAATTTCACAGATCGCTTTCGCTTATCAATTTTGCCTTTCTTTAACTGTTTTTTTGATATATAAACGGCGCGATAGGCAGCTTGCTATTACTACATGCGCACGCGCACAGTGCGTGCTTCAGCAGCAGTTTGCTTTTCGACTCCTCTGAAGTGCACTTTGCACCTAGTACCAACCACGTGATGCTGAAAGTTACGTGATTTTATTGTTGAAACATTGGACAATATTATGAAATCTATTGAGAACAGCGAATTCATTTTTTTGACTAGTCACGCCAGTTTTTTTGTTAAGATATGCGTGATCGATAGGTTAAAGATGAAACAATTTACTTGCTACATATTTATTTAATAATTTATTATTTCCGAGAGGGACTGAACTGGTATCTTTCATTTTATGTCTACGTTTTAAGTATTAAAACCGATAAGACTGTTTGTTACCTTTGTTCATGTTACAAATAATCATTTTTCGGAATTAAAGCACTGCCTTTATACGCTCCGAGGATGACTTTTTACACAAGTATCGTAATTGGTTGCAAAATGTATGTTGTTTCTTATTATACCCTTTCGTTGCAAAGTCAAAAATTTCTTAAATTGATGAATATATGTTTTTGAATAGCTGAGTATTTAGCCATTAAAATGAAATAGTTATTTCCAAGCTAATCTATTATCCTAGTTTTTTCAACGTTCACTTTGCGACTTTCTACGTCTTATTCAGTTACTTTGTAGTGCACGTTAAATGCACAGAAACAAAGAAGACAACAAGCTGATTATCATGAAAATTACGACGCCTAACCAGGATAGTGGTTAACGACGCTGACTGTGGTACCGAAGGGCCCCGGTTCGAATCCCGAAGAACGCATGGATGTTTTTCAATGCATAGTGCCTGTGCGACATGGGGGCACTAACTATGCGGTGAACCGAAAGTCCTCTCGAGAGTGGAAAAGGGAGCCGTAGACCTTCGGACCCGTCCCCCCGGATGCTTTCCATTAAAATTGGGGGCAGAACTGAGCAAAATCGTACTGCCACCTGTATGTTGCTCAAGGGTATTGTCAACGACAGGCGCAGTCTTATACTCCTCGCTGCAATGAATTTCGTAGGCTTGTGCTGATGTTACTGTCAGACAAGTGAGATAAGCCACAACACAAACACATCAAAATTAGAGCAAAAGATTTTTATTTTTAATGTGACTAAAAGAATTTAATAATTTTTTATAAATATGCAAAAACACTTTACCTCTATTTTCTTATTTGTATAATTTCTCAAAAACATTTTTTTTTTTCTGGCTTGTGATTTTACTAAAATTTTAATCAACCTGCAACGTATATGAAACAGTTATTAACAGCAACTGAAATTAAGATTGGCGCTAAAAGAAAAGATTAAGCTAAAAATGGCAGCAGTTCAAATTTTATATTTATCTGACGAAATTCACATAGAAGAATGATCTTCTTTGGAAAACAACCAATAAAAGTATTTTAAAAAATCTGAAGTGTAATCTTTAAAACGCAAGATATCGTAGTATCTTAAAAGTAACCTGAGAAATTTCGTAAACTACTTTAGTTGTAGTTTGAAATGCGCGACTTTTCTTCCTTCCCTCTCTTCCATAAAAAATAAAATAAAATAAAGTATTTACTAGCGAATATATATATTACTTAGAAACTATGTATTGCAATAGAGAAAGATGAAAAGACGTGAAAAAGAAAGATGACAGAATGATGTTTTACAGTATGAACATGTTGAACTTACTGTTAATTTTTAATAACAAAACCCGTATTTAGTTTAGTATATTTAATATTAGATATTTAGGTACAGTCATAGATGAAATATATTTCACCGTAACTGTAAAATGAATATTCCTTTGATGATGTTATATTACGCAGCATTTTAGTCCTTCTATACACTCTGTCCCATAAGTTTGCAGGCTCAAGTTAATTATAAGTTTATAAAAAATAGAAGTACTCGTATATAAAATTACCCAATTAAAATACATTTATTTAAAACACACGTGCCTTGCATCTGAGTAAAAATTTAACAAAAATAAGAGTCTTTTAGGGAGGAAAATAGAAAAATGTGTGTCCCAAAGGTTTATAGACAAGTGTAATCTTCTGCAAATTGGTTAGCAACAATTATGATGGGGAACTTGAGTCTTTTACATGCCCTCATTGAAATCTCCATTTAAAAAAAAAAAAAAAAAAAAAAAAAAGTCAAAGATCATTTGAACTGCGTTTAAGTATGCCTAAAGCTACGCAACTTTCTGGTGCTGAAATAAATAGGATTCTGAACTTTAAACTGCACTGTAGGTCTGTTAATGAAATTCTGAAACTTCTGAATCGATCTGTAAGCATGATTTATAGTGTAATATCTCGTAAGATACCACATCAGCCAAAACCACGTTCAAGAAGACTCCGAGTGACGGATAGTCGTAATGACAGGCGAATACAAAGAATGGCTTCGACACAGAAAAAGTCAGTTTTCCAAATTAGAAGGGCTTGTAGACTGCAAATATTCAAAAGCACTGTTCATAGGCGAATCAAGGATTCTGGTTATATAATTCACATAAAAATGGCTCGATCATTACCCCTCTCGAAGCTTAAATGAAGGAGATTACAATGGGCCCGTAACCACATGGCATATGGTGACAAATGGATCTCTGTAATTTTCAGTGATGGAAGAGGAGATCTAGATGGTTCTGACGGGTATTCGTATTACTGGCATGACTTAAGAAAAGAGTCTCGGAGCTATTTCATTAGGTTCAGCGGGAGCTGGAAATTGTTATGATGTGGGCAGCTTCCAGTTTCAACAGGCAAGTGGGTTTTACCTTTCTAGATGGCCGGGAAAATTCGTTTAATTACATAGAAACACTAACAGAATATCTTATGCCATTTGCTGAAAACACTAGAGGACAAAATTGGGTGTACCAGCATGAAAGTGCTGGTATACCCAATACATAGCTCTAATACTACAAAAAATTACTTAGGCATGGAAAATGACACTATTCTTGAGTGGCCACCAATGAGCCGCGATTTTAACGCGATCGAGAACGAGTGGGGTATTATGTCTGAGACAGTTTACGACGATGGAAAGCAATCTTCTTCCTTGAATAGTTTAGAAGCAACCATCGAGAGTGCATGGTACAATATGGAACCAAAGTTATTACAAAATTTGCTTCTCTCAGTCGAGAAACGTATATTCGACGTCATACGGAATAATGGGGCGACTTTTGAAGAATTAAGTAATTTGAAATTGATCACCAGTTGTTGAAATGTTAATTATTGTATAAACTTTTGGAACGCAAATTTTTCTGTGTTTTTATTTTTTCTGAAATACAAATTGTTATTTTAGTTGAATATTTACTGAAATGCGAGTCACATGTGATGTAAATAAACAGATTTTCATTTGGTGTTTGGATTCCTTTCCATTTTTTTAAAACATGTAATATAAACTTTTGAGACAGAGCGTATCTTACCCAAAAATTTCTAAACTCCGTGACACAGATTTATATCAAAATTTAGCCCAGTTTCCATTATCTCAGTGCTTAACCTGGATTTCTAGATTTACTATGCATAACATAAAATATCTTGCAGCAGTTGTATTTCCTGGCTTTTTTGAGAGAATTGATGCTATAATATTGCACAAAATTTTGAAAACCACAGCTACTTTTCCTTTATTTCAGAAAAATGCTAGGATACCAGATTCCCTTCTATCAGATGCAGAAATGCTTTCATTATTTCAGAGGGATTCAACCGCATTACAATTTCTTTAACTCTTCGGAAACTGCAGATATTTTACATTAGAAAAGGCGAAGAGGACAGGAAAAAAAAAAAAAAAAAGGTGTGCGCAGTGGACCTATTTAGCTGATCAATATTCACATTTACAGAGTGTTACCATATTTTTTTTTCATATTCGCTATGTTGTTTACATTAAAGATATAAATTCAAGAAAGTATCCGGATTTCTTCCAAATATTTTGCATGTTAGCATCTCGTTACTGTTTGAAGCTGTAAAAAAAGTTCCAAATTTTGCTAGTTATGATTATTATTTTCCTCTTCTGGGTTTATTCACAAAGTTTGTACAAACTGTTAAAAACAAAAATACTAATTCAGCATTTGAAACATTGGAAAGTATCAAAATGTTTAATTTAATTATGCTTTGTTTTGATGCTGTGGATGGCAACAATTTTAAAGCAATTTAAAAGGTTAAAAGGCTAAGTTAAAAACTTTTATTTTAGAAAACAGGCAAAATGTTACTTTTATATTTTTTAAATGGGGAAGTTTTAGATTCCAGTAATACAAGGATGTTATAAATCTTAGCATTATGATCTAATTATACGATTTGTATTCTGTGAATCGTTTTGATGTTAGCTTTAAGATCGTATATGAGGTGAATGAGCTTTAAGGCAAGAGTTGCTTACTTGAGTTACTGTTTACTTTAGGTATTATTCATTGTTATTTTAGTTATTATTTCCAACATTAGCAGTGACACTAGCATCTTGGTTGATATAACTCAGAAAGGCGAAGGGAAAAAAAAATGGCGAACAGAAAAAGAAAGGCGGAGAGAAAAAACATCGTGTGTGGCGTGGACTCACTCAGCTGATCAATGTTGACGGTTACAAGTAATATTTTCAAAAATGATAGTAAGCAAAAATAATCTGAGAGAGACCACTCAGGATTAAAAAAATGTTCTTCTCTCCTTACGCTTAACTAGTTAACATCAATATGAACATATAAAAAAAAAATATTTGCGCTGGATCATTGGGATTGAAAATATGAGCTTGAACGTTGGATGAAACACAGGTACGTTGGTTATAGCATTATTCGATGCATTAGGCTTACTAGTCAACATAAACCGATCAGTTTAGCTCCATAGTAGCTCTGGAAGTTGTGATAAATATCAATTGATAGTTATTTATATGATAATTATAAATATCAACCAGTATTCGAAGGTAGGTTATTAACAATAACGATGATGGCGCAATAAAAGCATATTCATAGCTTCTGTCAGAAAATGGCGCAAAGTTGTCATTTGTATTAAAACAACAAAAAAAGGTAATGCTGTGCTTAAAACGATATACACGGTTAGCCCAAAACGTAAATTGCTTAGTTAAATAATACATTAAAAAAATTAAATGATTCTGTATCGGATACGTAATATGTTATAATTTATTAGAAACATCTTTTATTAGTTACTGTGATGTATCATGATTCATGTTAATCAAATGCATTAAAAAAAAGAAAGTTTTATACAGCTAACAAAAATCCCTTTATTTATTTATTTATTTTAATCTCCGAGTTTAAGCAATTTATTACACGTAAAGCGCTCGGAAGGTAGATTATGTTCCATGCCGTAGCACATTTATTAAAGCGAATAGAGATGTCCGTGGAAGTATTAAGTAGCATCAAAAAAATTTTGGAAAGACTCTATTAAGGGTATATCTAACATCATAGATCAAACCGCTATAGTATAATATTATTTTTTTTTAAACATAAAAGCGTGAGTAATGGGAAGAGTAGTTTCCTTTTACATTTATAAAATTTTGACTTTGCGGTGGGGTTATACCACTCCCTTTCAAAAGCAGTTGTCTGTTCATATGAGAGTATATATATGTTCGTGGCTGAGAGGTAAAGTCGCTGAACACTAGTAGCTCGACCTGGGTTCCATTCCAGAAGAACGGACTGGCTGCATGGGCGGTTTCGTGTTTCTCAACATGTGTAGTATGGTTACAAGCCAATTTCCCTTAGAAAATTCTCGACGAAGGCATCCCATTCCTTAGGCAGATAGTCTAAGGCGCTTTGCCATAATTAAATAAACCAAACCTTCATATATTTCCGAAAAAAACTTTGTGTTGGAAAACGGTTTAGATAAATAAGTAGAACAAAATATTATCTTTATTCGAAGCGCTGTTAAAACCAGGCTGATATCAGAGGGTGCTGGAATATAGCGGCAGCAAAGTTTTTGAAATTTAGGGTGGAACCGGTTGAATTTAGGACCCGTGCAATTTGCACAGGGCGATAGAAAGCTTAGCGCTGGTCTTGGCTGAAACCAAAATTAAATATCCTATCAGACTAATAGCAAATAAAATAATAGAAACAAAAATTTTCAGGTCAAATCGCGTTGAAATTCTCTGTCTAGGGAAGGGCGGTTCTAATCAAAATTTTCCTTATTGCAGCTGGGTAGTTTTCCAATTCATTTCTAGACTATTTATAATACATACATCTGAGTAATCTTGTTGTCGTTAATATTATACTGATTTCTAATATTAAAGTAAACATTTTTGAGGAAGTCTGCCGAAAATGCTGTAGCGAGCCACAGGTAATTTACGATCGGCAACTTTTAATGTAAGAGGTTTAAAATAAAAAGTTATCTTGAAATGAAAAAAAAAAAAAAAAAATGTTTAAATCTTCAGAACAAATAACAAAATTTTTTAATCGCTTGCATAGAATATTTTTCCTGTATAGGGCTGAAAGCCGCAATTGATGAAAATTCTAAATCATTATTTTTTGCCAAGCATTGAATACTTATTTTTTCCTGTCACAAAGGATATCTTATCTTTTCTATCTCATAAAATGAACTAGTTAAAACTCGGAGTTATTTACTTTGTAGACATTTGCTGTTTAAAATATTTAAATTAGAACTTCTTTTTGCTAACAACTTAAGTTGCTCTTCATATTATTGTTTGCTACAAAATTTTTGCACACAGTGTTATGTATAGCGTACAATATTACTTATAATTTTTGCTTTGAAATCTGAGGTGAGTTTTCTTTCAAATAAAAACTGAAAAATTATTTGAGCGATGCTTGCAGCGATCAGTCGTTGTCCGTAATAACCCCACTCGTCCCTTTCGACTAGTAAAAGCAATTAATTCATTTTAACCAAAGAATTTCTTTACAAATAACTAATTATTTTTTGACGTCTCTTCGATTTGTTAAAGAAAAAATCTTCCATTTTTAAATTTGAGTCCTATTTTTTTAATGTAGGCTGTCATGTATCTCCAACTCTATATATTATTAAAAAAAATAAATAGTATACAACAGTAAAAAAAATCAAAGGACATAGAAACCATTATTTAAATAAATAGATAACAACGTAGAGTAAATAAAATAATAATAATAATAAAATAAAATTTAAAAAATGAAAACGACTTTCTTTGAAATGCAAGATATCATTAGACATGGATATACGAGCATTACCAAGGCTATTGGTATTTGGTTGAGGATTGTGAAAACCAATACTTCTGTGGGATCTAAGTGTAGCAATCTGTGAAGACATAAATGAAAGTTATTTATGATAGTTAGTGATAACATGTTTGATCCTCTGAACTAACTTAGATAAGCCGAGAGATCTCATAGTCAATGAGAATCACTGACTCATCCCAAAATTAAACTTAGGACTGCAATTTAAAACATTACATCAGACTAAAAAGGAAATCCAGATAGATAGTAAATGAGGCGAAGAATTTGACTAAGGATTAGTGAGTTTCATCTTACAATCACGTCTTTTTCGAGAGGGTTTTTTTTTTTTTTTTTTTTTTTTTTTTTTGAAGTGATTCTAAGAAATGCATTTAAAAGTTTCTAGGACGGCCTTTCACAATGTCTTAATTTAGGATAATGATTAGTGACTATACTGAGTGTCTTGCATTTGCAGTTAATTATCATCTATTCATAATACACATCTGATTTCGAACTTAAACCCATATGAATCTAGCTTGTGAATAAAATTCCGCCTTGCAAACGAAATCTATTTCTGCTTCAAAATACGTTTCCGAAATGAATTAAGTATAAAATTTTTGTACATGAACGAATGTTGATCCTGAAGCACTACAGTGGGAATCGTGTCTCAACGACAGAAAATGGCGCTATTTACACCTACGGTAGGAACCCTCCAGGTAAACACATTTTTACTTTATTCTAGGAGTCCGTAAGAAGCTGTCTAACAGAACTCTTACGAAGGAGCTACAAGACGCTTACTGATCGCGCATAGGCGTACCTGGACTGATCTAAAGGAACCACATGTGGGTGGTTAGCTGTTATCATTTACCTGTGCATACTGGAACAAATGCTGTGATTCCTCTTCGAAAACATACTCGATCCATCTGTACAAACTCATTCCCTTTATCTTTTCTTCGGTGAATCCGGAAAAAAAACCTGATACTTGGAACAGTGGATGTGATTTCTGTTTTATGATAAGACATCATCCCTTCATTACTGAAGAATAAAAATAAAGACATTTCTACTGTAGCATTCAACTTATTATCTATAAAATTTAAGTGACCCTTTATCGCCCCTTACAGTTTACTGGCCTCAGAATTATAATTTCGGTGTTCGATTTTGCCTGGTTATTTAATTATGAAAACGTTTTTGTAGGGCAATGTCCAGACAATGATATTTGTTTGGAAATGTTCCTGAAGTAAACTAACTCATTCTTACGTTACACATGGGGGAACTAAGAAACAACATGTAGGCAACGAACTCGATTTACCCAGAGAATGGAACTCGGAAAGTAATATTCTCAGGTTCTCCCAAGAGTATCAATTATTTAACTAGCAATTCTTAGTTAACGTAATTCAGTGTGATCAAAAAGTAACTTGTCCAAACAATGGCAGCTTCGAGAACGAGGAAAGCGGAGAATTTTTTGCGGTTTTTGCGGGATACCTACAGCATGGCATGCTCCCATGATATACGAAACCAAGAGTCAGTAGATTACAAATCACGATTAAAGTAATCGTAATAATATCGAGAAAATTTAAAGTTTAAATTCCGGAATTCCATGATAGCACAAATTCTGCCAAACGAAAGATAGAGTAAGGAATTGGAATGGTGAACGTGAAACAAAATGCAACAGGTATATGAATTTTAGAACGATGAAATGGCTTCACGTGAAAATTATAGAAGACAAGTAGAGTATGATTCAAAAGACAAGTGTAAAAGAAGGAAAACTCTGTATTACCGATAAAGCGCAAATATTCATTATTTCAATTTTTTCTATCAAGGAGACACACTGCTTACGGACATCGATGGTGACAACAGTTGCACGATTTATGTCAGCATGGATTCTCAATATTGTCCAACTGATGCTTTATGTTAAACCTCTGTATACACCTATTATCTCTCCATAGAGAATTATTCCGGAAGATACTGCACTTTGGTTAACATCAGAGTTAAGATATCCATGGCTGTTAAATCAGAATCTCAGAGCAGCCAGGAGAATGGACTCCATGCCAATGGAAATATTACACTAGATCAAGGGTTCTTAACCAGAAGGAATTCTTCCCTAGGGAAAGATATTTCATGCTTTCGGGTGAAATACGGTCAGCCTTTTATTTAGCTGTGAAGTATTTAGTTTTAATTTATAAATATATAAAAACTAACTACTTTTATCTATTATTTTTATTCAAATGTTGGTACTTATCAACAATTTTTATACTTTTTATTGTTTAATTTGTAAAATAAACACGTTAAAAATAATCTAAATCCAATATATTTTTTGGAATTTTAGAAAAGGGGGAAGGCAACGATTCCGTAGCAATGATAAAAGGGATGCAGGGAGAGGAAAAAAAAAAAAAAAAAGGTTGAGAACCATTATGCTAGATGATGAGACATTGGACTCCAGTGGGTGTCTCCTTGGTTACCAAAATGTTTGGCACTCCCAAAATGTTTAGCCTGTGTGACGGCTTGAATCTCCTTTATGTCTGCAACATTCAGTAACGAACTATCACTTCGCTTTCGGTGCATGTGCGACCAGTGTCTCTAATTATACCGATTAGAATGGTTTACAATTTGTTCTGAATGCCGATCTTCTACATAATAGATTCGATGAAACTGGCATAATGTTTCCGAAGCATTGCAATACATCGTATAGATTTATAAATTCATCTCGTTGCTTCTGAGGTGTGGTGTATTTAATTACGGCAAAGCACACGAGGGCTATCTGCCTAAGGGGAGGGATGCCTTCGTGGAGGACTTTCTAAGGAAAACTGGCTCTTATACACGTTATACATGGGGAAAATCACGAAAACACGCATGCAGCCAGCCCGTTCGCGGGATTCGAACCTCGGACCGAACTACCAGTCGTTGCTTCTGAGAAAGTCTCGTTTTCATGAAATGTGTGAACAATGCGTTTTCTGTTTGAATAGTGTTGTTCTTGTTAATTGGATTTTTGAAAGAAGAAAAGAAGAGCAGTTTGTCATAGTAAGCTTCAAATGTTGTGCTGCCGCCTTTTGCACGAAACTGTACACATGACTGCCATGGATATGGTTCGCTTTCTTTCCATTGTTTAAAACTGATATTTTTTTTTAAAGTGCTTTTTTTTTCTAACGCAAAATGTTGTTTTTCTCATGTAAAATTTCATGCCATCTTGAAATCCTAGAGTTTATGCTGAAAATTTGCGCGTCATAGTTACATAGAATGTAACGACGAGTACGCATTCTATGCATATTTCTTTCATCGAGAGATATATCACCCTAAAAACGTTCCAGCGGATACCTCGTTGTTTGTCCTCACATGGTCGCCATTTAGTTGGTCAAAGTACTTTATGATCACTTTATTTACGAACGTATTAAAATATGCTATGAAATGTGATGTTGTTGTTGTTGTCTTGTACATTTATTTCATGGTTGCCAGAGCATCAAGGAAGTAGGACTTCTACCTCTTGTCCCCCCCCCAATTTTGAGGATCAACACCATTCCACTACCACCAAACCACACGAGAGGATTTTCGATTTGCTATATATTTAGGATGCAACCATGCCGCAAAGACACTACACATTCACAAATATACATGCTTTCTCAGAGACTCGAAACTGGGCCCTTTGGTACCGCAGTAGGCTCTCCTAACCACTGTACTGTTTGAGCGGCTGAATGAAATATGATTCCTTACATATTACTCTATTAATTCATATTTTGAAAAATCTGAGATAAAAAAGCAAAAATCTTAATAGCGAAGCTCTTGATAGAGAAATGCTTTGAACACAACAATGAATTTATAAAAGGGATATGTATGTATGACATAAATTCGGAGGAAAGATTAATAAGGAAAAATCTATTATTTAAGTTTTTCATGTTGTTTACAAATCGAAGCTTTATTATTACTACTATTTTACTTCTTGGTATGTGTCTTAAAATTTCAGATTTTTATTCCGGGTAAAATGTGAGCAAGGAAAAAGGATTTATGATCACATCATCACGAGAATAAATTGAATTGTTTAATGTCCTTGAAAAAGAAATAATACAAGGAATAAAAGTCTTTTTTTTGTGTAGCTACGATAGTAAGGAAGATAAAACCGACAGCAAATAATGATAGTAAGGAGGATGTTTGTTACTTCAAATGAAAGCCAAAAGATGCATATTATATGCACTTATTTTTGTGACTAAATTGAAAATTTAATTACATTTTATGTTTACAGTCGCTGTACCCCTACGTGTAATGTGTAACGTGTGTACGATCCAGTTTCCCTTAGAAAGCTTTCCACGTAGGATCCCTTGCCTTAGGCAGATAGACCTAGAGTGCTTTGCGGTATTCAGATAAACAAAACTATTCAAAGCGAAGGTTAAGTTTTGGAAGATGGCAAAGAACACGAAGAATGTCTGCCTTTGTGGAGGATCTAAGACAAACTAGCTCTTATTCGCATTACACATGGAGAAAACTGCGGGTGCCTCTATGCAGCCAGACCGTTCGTCTAAGCTCGAACTCTCAGTATCCAGCAGTCTTATCCATTCGGTCTCTGATGGGGCCATTTAAAATGAAGACAACATTTATTTGAATTTAATTTTCCAGTCAGCTATTTCTATACTCTGTTTTCTCATCTTACCATTTCAAATTATTTTTGATAGACTTTCATGCTGACGTCGCCCATTGATTGCTAGATTAGGTAAAAAATAAAGTTTTAATTTTGCATCTTAATACTACTGAAGAGAATAAAAATGTAGGACTTATTATTTTTCTTTCTGTTTAACTATTTAAAGATATTTTTCCTGTTTTCTATATTTTTTCTGTAAACTATTGAAAGATACAGTTTTTGACCTAAAGATAAAAAAGTTTGGTCAAAATGACAAAAGAAGAACTTTTTCTGAACTTTTGAAAAAAGACAACTGTAACGTTATCAACAATGTACTTAATACAACAAAACTGAATTCGAATCTAATACGATATACAAGTGGAGAATTCCCAGAGATCACAGTTCAGAAAATGTTGCCAATATAAAAATCAGCAAATCTCTTCAATTCAAATCTTTAGTTATCTGAGTTTTTATTATGCTTCTACTGAAATACCTTCGATTTGACGATTCTTGTCAAAACTCTCTATAGTGGTGTCATTTCTCTCAGTATGAATTCTTTAATACTCCTTCTTATTATGATGCCACTCAAACAAAAAAAGATTCAAACTTTCATTCTAAATTTGATTTCTTAGTATCATTTGATAGCATTAATTTTAAATTATTATTCATGCAACAATACGTAAATGCTTGATTTCTTCTAACGCCTTTAATACTATTTTTATCTCTTCGCAGTCGCAGTCAGAATATAGAAAAGAAATATTAAATTTTCTAAATTCTGTTTTTCTTTCTGCATAAAGGAATTTCGTAAAGAAAAAATTTTTAAATATAGATTATGGTGAAATTACACTAAAGCAGCCATCACTAAAATAAGTATTAGAGTATTTTTATCAGTATATGCGCATTAAATAACTCTTTTTGCCGATGTCAATTTACACATAATTTCGTCTTAGAAATTCCAAATTACCATTTATCTTCTTTTAAAATACGTTAGCTCAAAGTATAAGTTGTTTCCTAACAAAAAATCAGAAATTAATACGGTTAGCTTGAAACTATACGAAAAGAATTACATTATAACCGCACTGGCAAATTTGTATTTTGGCTTACTTTTCGGCGGTTCGCAAACTCTTTTAAAGATGCACGATTCTTCAGCCAGAGGGGGGGATAAAACTATAATCTGAAGTCTTTATAAATTTCGAAGTCCAAATCTTCAATGAAGAGTCCATCATTAAAAATTTCAAAATATTAAAAGGCTATGAAGCTTTACCAAAATTAAAATAAAGATCATCTGCACGTTACGCAGCGTAAATTTAGAAATATATTTTGTCAAGCACAATAAAGATAAAAATAACAGTTAGCTGTATTATAAATTAATTGTGTTTTAATTTATAATACATCCAACTGTCATAATTTATTAAACTAATATAAATTAAACGTGTTTTAAATCAGTTAGATAAATTACATTAAAAATTAATATAAAGACTTAAATTATTACTTTTGTTTGTTTGTATTGCAATTTCTGGAGCAAAACCTTACGAGGTTATCAACGGTTGAAGCTTAGGTTATTCAGAGATGAATTTATTTGCTTTAAATTGCCGTTTTTGTCAATAACGGATTAATTATATCTGAATGATGAATTCAAAACAATAAGCTATGTTAAGTGACAGGTTATCAAAATTTAATCTTTTATTATATGAATTTAAGGGTATATACAGAGTACAGAAACATACCTGAGTCATAGGTTTGTTAAAGAGGCTTGTTTAGGTAAAAAGAAAAAACTGCTCCGAAAAAGACAGTTGGTGAACTTAATATGCATCTACAAAACTAAATCAAAAACAAAGACTACACGGATACCAAATATATCAGACGTGAAATATTAATCAAGAGAAACAGACGAGTCGACTTCCACACTAGTTTTCACCTCAGGACGAGGTTATATGTTTGAGAACACTCTCCGAAGATTACTATCTAAAGAGTCTGCTTTCTACAGTCAAATACGATGGTGATTAAGGCCATGCTTTAGTCAATTATATTATGATTTATAGCAGATCAAATTATCATCTTAGTATAAGAAAGAATCAACATCATTGACTGCATATCAAGCAGCCATATCCATCTAAAATGGCTCAAACACTATTTCCTACAGATTACTGCATCTTTCAAAATGATAATGGCCCCAAAGGCCAATGCCATGTCCATAGGCTCCGGAGGCCAGTGCTATACGTCAATGACAATGCCATGCCAGATTATTTAGCCGTAGTTTCAAGAAATAAAAATGAAGTAACACATCTTCCCTGATCTGCCTAATCATTGGCTGTAAATGTAAGCGAACCAATGTGGTATATGCTGAGAAATAGAGTGAGATTCCGTTTTTCTCTCTCAGCATCTCTCAAAGAA
Source organism: Stegodyphus dumicola (assembly GCF_044657685.1). Taxonomy (NCBI): domain Eukaryota; kingdom Metazoa; phylum Arthropoda; class Arachnida; order Araneae; family Eresidae; genus Stegodyphus; species Stegodyphus dumicola. The sequence continues at coordinate 185,621,276 of NC_140769.1, read as the reverse complement.
CTGGAGAGAATTTTATGAAAGAATAATATAAAATAGCTGCTACTATCATTCAAAATATTTATGCCTCCATTTATAAAAGATTTCAATTAGTTCTGAACGCTAAATGTGCTCCTAAATAGTATTAAGTACACAGTTCTTCATAGTTTTAGGCGTTTTTATTCTAGACAACCCATATATTTCTATCAAATCACTTTTTATATCCTTACAAAAATGGAAATGGAGAGATGAAAAAGAAATCGAATGTTGTCATTTTATTGTGGGCTATCGGTTCGTTTATATCTCTCTAAAGTATCCGTCCGCATACATAGGAGAAATTAACTATTTATTATAAGAATAAATTACAAACAGGTGATTAATTAACTCGAAACTACTTAAGCAGAGGCGCAGATATAAACAGGTTCTCCTTAGCGCGCTACAAACATCTACAACTGTCCAAATTACTTGCAGAGTAAACTTACAATTCAGGTAAATCTCGCATTTTAATAATAACTAAAATAACAAACAACAACAACAACAAAAAAAAAAAAAAAAAAAAAAAAAAAAAAAACTGAAAATTTTCTGATTTTAAACTACATTCAAAGGGGCGTTTTTTTTAACGTTTTCTGTGTTACCTTTATTTATTAAATATCATGTCCTTTACACTTAAACCATAAAATTTAGTTCAATAGCAATGTCGCAAAATAATTTTAAAATTAGCCTAACTTTAAAATTTCCGATACACAGTTCCGCGGCTGGAAATAAAAAAGGTCTTTTTTCCCCACGTAGAGTGTTGCTGTTGCTCGCTTTTAAATCGTTGTTACTCAAAAATTCGTTAAAGTTTTACAAAATATGAAACCGATAATAGAACAAATTCCAAATTTCAAATTTGGGATTTCAGATACCCATATTCGTAGGAGAATTACGTCATTCAAAATTCGATAGCTCTATCTACCGTTGTTTTATCACAATACGAGAAATATACATACGTTTATGGAGATTTTTCATTATTTAATTTCTTCAAATATAATGCAGGAGTCTAACATTTGGTGGCAACAGTTTGAAAAGCGAAACGGACATTTATAGTGATTCAAGGCAAAATCGCAAAACGAAAACAATAGTCCTTCAGGGCCAAAGCCCCTTTGGACTAAAAAACTCCGATTTTTAGTTTTCTGAACATATGGTTGGTTCAGTGGGCCTGATACACAAATACTATTTATTCTCCCCGCTTTTGAAATTCTTAACCTAAGGCGCTGGCATTTATGATGAAAATCGCGCAAAAAACAGCACCGATATAACAAAAAACGAAAGCGAGTTTGCCTGTGGGACACGTGGCGCCGATCGTGTGCACCTGCTAAGTTTCTTGAGTGCAAGTTCAGAAAGTTGAAATAGACCCGAAGTATTATTTCAGCTACACATATTTCTAAATAATAAAAAAAAAAAAAAAAAAAAAAAACTGAAGATGCACACAGTTGTAATTATTATACTTTCTTGGATGATACATGTCGATGATTTATAATATACACTATAGAAAATGCAGCTCGTATTTTTAAGGCAATTCTCCAAGGAGTTCTTTGATCATGATGAATACACACACACACACACACACACACACACACACACAAAAAAAAAAAAAAAAAAAAATACTGAGTTAAAGTTCAAAGCACTAGAAAAAAATGTATATGCAGAATAAAATTAATAATTCTGTAAGAGACTACAATTCAAAGTTGACTTTGGTCAAAAAGTCAAAGGCTTTCATGACTATTTGTAATTTACCCATCAGGGAATCTAGAATTTCTTGTCATTGATTAAGCTTCGTTCGCTTCGAATTGGCTATGGAAGTTTAGCAATAGAAGCTGTACTGAGAGTTGGAAACTTTTCATCACTTTTTGGTGGATATTCTGGGATTTTTTATTGTCTATTAATATTTTTAAAGTACACTTACTTTGAATATTTTTACAGTGGCCTCCTCTACAGGAAGTCATGTGGGATTCTCTTCAGAGAACACATTTTCCAGCAATATGTTTATTCTTTTTGCAGTTTTACTCAGGTGACTCTGAGTACAGTTAAAACACTGGATCTTATGACCACAATGGGGCTTACTGTGCTATAACTCTGGTATTTAGTAGGGTCCTAGGTGTTTTAAAAAGATACACATAAACAGATAAGTTTATCAGATTAACTAAGCTACAGATCGCTGCATTCATTCTCAAAATATATGCGGTTATTCTCTGAACCGAATTTATGTGCCGAACAATTTTTATTGTTATTTTATACCGAATTAGTTTTATTTTATACCGAATTTTTATTGTTCAGTCAGTGGTTACTCTGCGAAAGGTATCTCTGTTGAAAACTTTTATAATCAGGTTCTCTACTAAGATTTCCCGTGACTTTCTTTACCCCTAAATAGTTATTTTGAATTTTTCGACCTAAAACTTCGGAATTGGAAACAATAACTGAAGGAATTTTTTACATAAAGCTACATGTTTTTATAAATTCATCGCTTGATTTTTCTAACTTGTAAAGCAGAGCTATCCATACGATCGTTGTTTATTTGATCATCGACATTTCGGGCTTCATACTTATTGCCTTTCGCTACTTCTCTGATGGAAGAGTCGCCCGCAGTTCTTTTATGGGTTTTACTAGGAGCAATCCACCATCCGTCATTTTGGTCGAAGTAACTGCTTGTTTATTTAGAATCCAAATGTATTACTTGTTCATCTGATATTTGTACTTCTTTATAAGCATTTAGTGCTGCACATCTTTTGGAGAGTGCTACTTCAAACTGCAAAGCGTGTTCTCAATAGGATTTACTATGTCTGACTAACAACTTCGAGTTCTCTCAGACTTGGGCACGAGTCTGGTGAAATTTCGAAAATGTTCTTTCTCCAATACCCGTGAAAAGCATGTCTAGCGTTTCACTTCAACTATAGATGCAGTCTAAATGTTCTCACTCTCAGGACAACAAAGTGAACAACTCTATATAAAAAACACAAAAATAATATAAATAAATAATACAACAATAAAATAAAAAGGATTTAAATATATGTAAAACAAAACTTTCCTCTTCTGTTAGCAGCAAAATTGCCCCATTTCTTTATTAACTTTAATTTTCAAGCTATTTTCTTCCTTGTATTCAATAACATACATAAATCAGTTAATAGTTGTAAAATTTTGTAGTGGAAAACACGAATCTCTTACCAAAACAGAAAACTACTGTAAATCGTACTGTAAACGTATATCTAATGATGGCAGGCAGATTTTCATTAATTTGGACCCGTTTGGTACAATTTTTGGTTGATGACCATTTTTCAGCAAGTATCCTAATATAAACTGTCCATCGAAACCTTTCAAATTATGGGCTATCGCTGTGAATGATTTATGTTCTTTCTTAAACAAAATTGTACAAAATTTTTCGAGGGCATTGTTGCCTCTGAAAATGAATTCCTGTCCATCTGTGTACTGGGCAACTGCAAAATTTACTTGGTGTTCCCCTGTATTTTGCTGCGTCTCAAAATCGAAAAAAATATAATTATTGCTATGCTTTCTTACAGGAATATTACGAAGAAAACATTGATGTTCGTCTGAAAAGTAATTTTTGCAAATGGTACAATATTGCTCGACAAATCCGATTGCACTCATTACAAAGTCTTTCTTGAATAGTGCTCTCACATTCCCTACTAAAACAAATGTTACGATACCATACGCACTTATGCCTTTGAACGTGATCGTATGCTTTATCGCATATCTCACAGTAGAATTTTATACCATGAAAAGCCTTCATTGAGATTATCAAATCGAAATGTCCGTCATGTAAATACAAAAATATTTTTGCAGAACGCAATGGCCCTCGATAGATAACCTAAAAAAAATAAAAATTAAAATAAAAATTAAAAAAAAAAATCGTGTAGGTAAGATTCATTAAAGTTCGTTAGAATATCGAAATTTAATTAATGAAAATGAATAATAGATTAATTAACATAAACGAACACTTACCTTGTTAAACTCATCTGTAGAAACCACACGTACTTGTATGTCAAGATAATCTTCAAATTTTCTAATTTCTTTGAAACCACATGGTCCTAAATTTACTCCACACTCAGCATGAAGTTTCAGTGCCATATTTCGTTGTAAGGCTCTTCGGCCATCTCGAATCGATTTAAACTGGGGATGATTTTCTAATTTTGCTTTACCAACAATAATTGCTCTCGCGCAACACAAGTTCTTATCTGTTGAAGGTATAGATATTATACTGACTTTCTTTAATCCATCAGTATTAACATTAACCAGCTTATGATGGGCACCACCTCTAGGATTTCTTATCGTAATTACATCAAATTTTAAAGATGGATCATCTATAGGTATATGATCTTTACTCTGAAAAATTAGTATGCAAATAATAAAATAAACCTTAATCTAAAAAATAATAATTTCTTATATTCTTCAATGCAAAAATAAAGCAATATTAGTATTCACTAATCTAACTAATTTAATAAAGAATATATTTATTTAGTTAAGGTACATTTTTACCTGTAACACTTTCATTATGGAGGATAAAATTAATTCAACTGCCATGTCTCTGACGGGAACCAAGCATGTTGAAATGGGTCGGTCCAAATAATCGCTGTGCATGCAAATTCTACCAAATAATAATAATAATAATAATATACATACTAAAAAGAAGATCAAAGTTTTTTCTCATTGCGATATAAGTAATTGATTTACCTAATTAAATCATCATTATTTAAGTTTTGTGCCGCTTCTTGTATTACTGCGCTTAGTAAAGCTTCCAAAAAAAAATCATTTCTTCTCTCAACAACCTGTGATTTAAGGGTTCTGGAAGTTGTGAATGATTTATCCTAGCTTGGTAAGTTACCTCTGTAGCATTAAAGCGACGATTCGTTTTTCTTCTTGCTTCCGTCAAAATATACTCCTTCTGTGCAGTCGGGTTAATACTACTTCTTGCTCCGTCAAATTCCTGAGACGTTTCACTCAACAACTAAATGCAGAAATATCATTGTATTCACTTAAAACATCATATATGCATTTCTAACTTAATACTTTTTAAAATAAAATATTATTTTAAATAAAATTATATTTACCTCGCTGTCGCTCAAGTAATCTTCATAATCAATAGAATTTTGATTTTTTTTAAACTGCGCAAAAGAAGAATACTCTGTTTATTAATTAGGAATTAAATTGATTAATAAATTAAAAATACAAGTGCACAAAAAATTCCACTTACTTCATCAAACGATCGTTTAGCCATAATTGGTACAAAATTTCCTACTCACACAATAAAAAGTAGTCTTAAAATCTATGAACATGCTGTTGCATTCGCTGCTGCATTTATATATGCAAAATATCATGTTGCCATTATTCGATCCTAAATAATGAACTGGAATTGTTGCCAATCACCAGCAGTTAGTTTAAAACGATATTTTTCAACAAGGACAAAATCTCTCCAAGCCTCAACTTGGTCGCTTACGGCCTTGACGAAACTGTGTCAAAGCAAAATGTCAAAGGTCAGCATGTATTGTTAGCCCTAAGAAAGAATTCTGTCACAAAGAACTTAAAAATTGCATTATCAGAGCAATACTTGAGTGTGATGACATGTTCCTTTTCCACTGCTTTTTTCAAAATGGCGGATTCAGAAAACCATCATGGCGATACACGGACATAATTAACAACATTTTCAACCAAGAGATTGTGGGATATCGCTTAAGGAATTTTCATGCGGTGACCCTCAGTCTCTTTTTTTTTTTTTTTTTTTTTATGAATCCTTAAGATAGCGAGTTCGAATCTGAAAAAAAAAATTATTACCTCTTCATTTTTTTAAGCTCATGTTAACTTTTATTAAACATTTTGTACACTAGATGGAGCCAGTAGTAACATATATTTAAGAAACAAATAGATTTTAAAAATACCCCTTTAAATGTAAATGAAAAATAATTCTTCCATTAAAAATAAAATCAAGCATGAGTCACTGTACAATACGGAATACGAGGAGAAAACAAAATGGCAGACGAAGTGAATCATTCAAAATGGCGGACAAAGACCGTGTGGTTAAAAAATGGCGGCAGATTGAAGAATGATAAAACATATTTTTATAATTAAGCAATTACGGTAATTAAAATATTATCAAACCATTAAAAATAAATTAATATTCAATCGTTAGATATTCGATTTAAATAATTAAAAAGGGATATTTCCCCAAACACGCGGTTCAAGGTAAAATCGTCGTTGCCACAAAATCAAAATAAAACCTTCCCCCAAAATCCTCGTTGCCATCCAAAATACGTACTAAATCCTAAAAATATCCATGCACTTCTACTTCCACTTTCTAAACAAACACTTCTAATTTCACTTTCCAACAACTCCACTCAATTTCAAGATGGCGGATTAAAAAAATGAACACGTGGAACAATCGTCGTTGCTACAAAATCAAAACGAAACTTCCCCCCCAAATCCTCGTTGCCATCCAAAATACCTAAATCCTAAATATCTCCATGCACTTCCACTTCCACTTTCAAAACAAACACTTCTACTTTCACTTCGAAACAACTCAACTCCACTCAACAAAAATGGCGATACTTCCGGTCATGTGACCTCTGACATCACTGCCGCCGCCGCAATGAGGCCAATACTACTCGCTTTAAAAATGGAAATCATATCCGCATGATACACAGCATATCATACAAAATTTAAGATACGCGAATTTAAAAACTAAAAATATTTTTGTTAGTTACGATAATATAAAGACTACTCGTGGTCAATAACTTGAAAATTATTGAACTTCGAAATTCAATGAACCAATTTTATAACCCCAAAAATTCTCAGCGCTTCAATCCCCTAATATTGAATTATAATCTAACAGTTAGTGGAAATGTTTCAGCAGCTGGAAATGTGACCAAAAAATGTCAACAACAAATAATTAAACAAATGTAACAAAATAATTAGTACTTTATCATCCACTTCCTTTATCGACAATTGATTCTTGTTTCGATAATTTGAGACAAATATTTGTTAGGAAAGATGTTGCAATGCGTCAAAACGAATTTGATCAACATGCTATTTTGCTAGGATCAATAGAAAACATTCTAATAAGAATATTCACTACAGTTAAAGAAATTGGGAAAACGGAAAAATATCTTTTCGAAGTTTATTAAAACAGATATTTCGGCAGATAATTCCTTCTTTGACACTTTCATTTCTTGACATATATTTAAATTTTTTGGCACAGCACTGCGTTTCTTTTAAAGCCAGCAACATTAACTTTGTGAATGAACACTGATAGTTCGGTCAGGGGTTTAAATCCTGCCGGAGGCTGCATGCTGGCTACATTTGCGTTTTCATGGTGTATCCCATATGTAACGAATATGAGCCAGTTTGCTTTAGAAAGACTTAAAAAAACCTTCCACGAAGGCATCCTTCCTTAAGCGGAAAACCCTCGAGTGTTTTATCATAAATAAAATAAAACAAACAAAAACAAGATAAAAATATGAAAATCTAAATTATAATTTAAATGAGCAATAACCTCTTAATTCTTTATTTTAATTTGGGTATTTCCCCTCTCTATTCTAAAAATAGTAACAACTTTTTCTGGACTGTGTCATTTGTAGATAAATCCTTATCATAGTATGACTCGCATAACTCTGATGATATAGCTAATTCGGAACTTGAACTCAAAATCTCGAGAACTGAAATCTTTCGCTTGGTGAGTTTCCATTATGGATAACTGCGTACTTTGCTTCTACCTCTGTTCTCGTTTAGACGCTGCCTCACTGCTCTCTTCCTATCGCAACGGTACCAAAAATGCAAATGTTCTTGAAAAGTCACGATTAGATTGCAATGTGAATTAACAGCCGCTAATGTGAATTGAAATAATGATGAATATTCAATTTGCCTCGGCTGCCAAGTTTGCTGTTCCATATGGGTAAGCTTTCTACTCACTAAGCTTAATTCATTCACGCATTCACTTGCCATCATTAAAAATCGCCTAATTTCATTGAAGAGTAACGCATAAAGACTATGTTCATTATAACGACTGATCGTTATAATGGTTTTTCCATTACAACGGTGGTGCCAAAAGAAAAGAAAAAAAAAAAAAAAAAAAAGGCCAACGAGATTATATTAAATCCATTTTTTGCAATAGCGATTACTCACTATAATGGAATAAAATATTGGCTAAAATTTCTTTCGAAAAAAATTAATTTAATTTTTAAAGTTTCAAAATAACTGTAAAGAGAAAATTTGTTTTCGAATGAAATAAAGTATTCATGCGAAAAGGAACCTTCGTAAGCTGAATTTCATGTATTATCATCTTTACGTTTTATAACAAATTCAAGTGAAATAGTCTGTGGAAATCACATCTGTTATAGGTAAACAAGGAAACGGAAAACGTTAGAGAACTTATCGGTATGATGATACATCTGCACTTAAACTCGTTCCAAATTTCCTATAAATGTCAATATTGCACCATCTTCACTTTCCTGCTTTTCTTTCTTCTTTTTTTGCAGTAGATAAAGGTAACAGTATATATATATATATTTCATGAACTTCCTTACTATAATCAAGAGAAATCAAATGCTTTTTTTTTTTTTTTTTTTCGTTTCGTTTTATGAAAATTAACGCCATTCACAAACTAATTCATAAATAAACTAACACGAATTAAAAAACTACCTTTAATATTCTTTACCTATACTTATTCACATGACACTATATATCGATTTATTTTTTTCCAGTTAAAAAGCAGTGTTATTATTTCTGTAAATACTATATTTACATACTTGACGAGGAAAGTGCGACGCCGTGAAGATTTTATCTGCAAACAACAGGGTAAGTTATTTAGATAAGGGCGAGTTACATAAGTTATTATAGTTTCCAATCAATTATTTTAATAGGAAAACGAGATAAAATCAGTCTATTCGGCAAATTTTCATGACATTCCTGAAATGGCGAAAATAAATTTTCTTGAAAGTTAATTTTTGCATTGAATAAAAGGGAAGAAAATGCCTCCTTCCCCGAGGATATAATGTATTGCAAAAATTTCTGTTCGTCAAAGAGGAATAATTTTAATGGTTTTAGTACAAATCTGCACACTGCTCATTGGTTTGTGAGATAACTACAACTGAAATACAACGCGATGCAACCAGTGTGAATCGCATTTACAGGGATATTCTGGGCTGAGGGCTCTAAAAATGTTTACAAAGAACAGCTCCACTCCTCAAATTAATACATGCTGCACATATTTAAAAAAATGTGAACATTAAGTCTTTTTAGTCCAAAGGGGCTTTGTCCCTGAAAGACTATTGTTTTCGTTTTGCGATTTTGCGTTGAATCACTGTAAATATCCGTTTCATTTTTCAAACTGTTGCCACAAAATGTTAGAGTCTTGCATTATATTTGAAGAATGAAAAATCTGCATAAATGTGTGTATATTTTTCGCATTGTGATAAAACAACGGTACATAGAGCCATCGAATTTTGAATGACGTAATCCTCCTACGAATATGGGCATGTGGAAGACCAAATTTGAAATTTGTTTTATTGTCGATTTCATATTTTGTAAAATTTTAACGAATTTTTGAGTAACAAACTCGACGATTTGAAAGCGAGCAATGGCAACATTCTACAGTGGGAGGGGGGAAACCTTTTTATCTCGAGGGCGCGGAACTGTGTATCGGAAATTCTTAAGATAGGATCATTTTAAAGTTATTTTGCGACATTGCTATTGAACTAAAATTTATGGGTTAAGTGTGAAGAACATGATATTTAATAAATAAGGGTAACACACAAAACGCTAAAAAAAAAAAAAAAAAAAAAAAAAAAAAAAAAAAAAAACGCCCCTTTGGACGTAATTTAAAATCTGAAACCTTTCAGATTGAAGAACTGAAGTGAAGCAGTTGAATGGAAGTAATTTTCAGAAAACATGTTAATTCCATAACTTTACTAGGATCTGGCACGATGGCATAATCTGTTGGCGATGTAATACTTTTGAATGCCACAAAAGTCTTGAAGTGCAATTTTAAAGATTTTTAAAATAAAATTTCTTGTGAATATTTTTTAAAGTGTCTTTAAACACCTCAAAATAATTCTCTGTAAAGTGCCAGTAAAAAGGATTTTTATGGCTATTCCAATACAAAGAACTATTCTTTTCTAACAAAAAAGACCCATGAACACAGTATCTCAGGTTAATTTTTTTTTTTTTAGTAGTTAAACTGAAATCTGCGAACCAAGATAACATTACAATATATTTTTAAGCTTATTATTTATATAGTTTTTAATATCTGTTGTTGTCCATGCATTTCTTGAAAGAATGGTTGACGGAGCCTCAAGAAGGTTCGAATTCTATTTCCACCCCAATTTTTTGAGAGAGCACCCCTGGGAAGTCAAAGGCTCTCCCTTACTACTACGACCACACGAGAGGACTTTTGGCTCGATATATATTTAGAGTGCCTCTATGCCGCAAAGTCACTGCGCATTTAAAAACACCCAAGCCTTCTCCGGGATTCGCCTTCTCCGGGCCCTTCTGTACCGCAGTAGGCTATTCTAACCAGTATACTATCTGGGCGGCCAGTTTTTAATATCTAATTTTTTACGCAAATTTTTCGAAATGTTAAACTATAATATAAAGTTCTCAAATTGAAATATTTTCTAAAGTTTGTTACAAGCAATTACTCGAAATATGTTTCGTATTTTAAATTTAGCTGAGAAGTTATACGCTAACAGAATGAGGAGGAGTTACTTATTTTGTTCCATTACATAGATTCTCTCATACTAAATGTTACATGCAAATAGCATCATCTGTTAGGAAAATGGGGGTGGGGGGCAGGGAAAAAATAAACTCAGATTAGAAGATGCTTAATTCAAATAAATGTTTTGCTATTTGTGTTAAATATACTTGCAACAAGAACTAAGTTTGCGAACAGTATGTTAACTAGCATGGTTTTCGGAATGGGATTTATTAATATGGCAAAGCACGTGAGATCTGTTTACTCAGAAAAATTGCCTTTGTGGAAGACTTCTTAAGAAAACTGTTTCCTGGTTATGTGACATGTAATAAACAAAGAAAATATCCATACAGCCAGCCAAATCCACCACTTTGAATGAAAACTAGACAGTGTTTAAAGATTTTATTATTTTGCATGTGATAAGAAGCTATCGGAAGGAAAAAGGTCTCGTTAAATAGCTAAACTGACGTAATAAAAACACTGGAAATTTATGCATTTCCCTGTCTGCGTAGAAGACCGGAAATTAACATACAGTCAGTGAATAAAGTTGCGGAAACTATTTAATGCGATTCGAGGTGTTTATATGATTGATCTGAATTTTAAAAAATCTACGAGCAATTTCATCTCATTTTCTTTAATATACTCATTTAAATGCTATAAAAGTTTTTTTTTTTTAAACCTTTTATTTACTGGTCATTTGAATCACGCAGTGACTTCAGCGATCGCTTCAGATGAATATATATCTATGCATTATATTAAATGCATAAATGAATGGCTTAATTTGATAAACATTTTATTGTTTCCAGTTCCCCTATTTCGCATTAAAGTAAAACAGGAACATACTGCAACATGATCAAAATATATTTTGCAAGCCCCTTGCCCAACCTATTTAGTAAAACAGCATTTCTCGAATTTTTCTCAAGGAAGGACCACATTTTTGCATTAGAATGATTGCAGACTGCCTTACTCTTGTCCTCTTTACAACCGATTTTTTGGCATACCTTACCATGTGCTAAAAATATTGCATATGTTGTAATACCAGTATACTTATATTTTTAAAACACGATTCATTAAAATGCAGTCGTGTTTTAAAAATATAAGTATACTGGTATTACAACATATGCAATATTTTTAGCACATGGTAAGGTATGCCAAAAAATCGGTATTAAAGATTGTATAGTGGTATTAAAGATTAAGACCACAATAATATAATAGAATATTATAAGGACTACCTCCCTCTTGTCTTCTTAGAAAACAATTTTTTGCCATACCTTACCATTATAAGAGTTTTAAGTTCTACTAACGTTTATTTTATTTTAAACTTTGCTAGCCTTTCCTATTTTCCATTTGCGGCCAGAAAAAGCGCGATTAGGATTTTTATGCTAATGAGTTTTCAACTGTAAAAGGTACACTGCTGGCCACCCAAATTGCAACACCAAGAAAGACAAGAGATACCACAACAAAATTTATTTAGCAGATAACATGTTGACCAAGTATCAAATGATTAAATTTATAAACTTTTGTGAAGGGTGGTTTCTTCCAGAATCAGTAACCAAAGTAGCCGCCCATTGTTGGAGATCACCGCTGCCACACGCATCGGCATTGATTCAAAGAGACTTTGGATGTGTTCTTAGGATAAAGCAGACCAAGCAGCTTCCACACGTTGCCAAAGTTGATCTGGTGTGGCAGCTTGAGATGTAATCTGAGTCAATCGTTCAGCAACCATGGACCATATGTTTTCTATCGGCGAAAGATCCGGAGAGTGAGCTCACCAGGGAAGCAAATCAGTCTGGCGATTGACGAAAAACCCTTGGACAACGCGTGCACGTGTGGTCGCGCATTATCCTGTTGAAATATGGCTGTGTGCAAGCCCTGAAGGTAAGGAAGAACAACTGGCTCCAACACCTCGGAGACATAGCGCTGGCTGTTTAAAGTACCGGCAATGCGTATTACAGGAGTGCGAGATTGATATCCAATACCGCCCCATACCATAATACCCAGTGCAGGACCAGTGTGGCGGTGCATAACGCAGCTGTTCAGCATTCTCTCTGCACGGTGTCTCCAAACTCGAATCCGACCATCGTGGTGTTGCAGACAGAAGCGTGACTCGTCAGTAAAGACAATTTCATTCCATTCTGCCGTTCACATCCTTCTTTCATCGCACCATTGGCGGAGGAAATGTCTGTGGTTCTGTGTCAAGGGTAGACGAAGCAATGGACGTCTTGCAGACACAGACCACTCTGCTGTAAACGGCGTCGAATGGTACGCGCAGGCACTGGATGATGCGTTACAGACTGAATGTGCTGTGCTATGGTTCGTGATGTGACTGAGCGATCCGTCACTGCTATGCGCACAATGTTCCTGTCATCATGTGAAGTGGTGCACTGAGGTGGATGCGATCGAACACGTCGGTCCGTCGTACCCTCCTGCATCCAACGGTCACTATTACGTAATTAATCAACTACTGTTGATCGAAGTTGTCAGAATCCACTGACTTATGAAGGTTCTATTTATATAACTGATTTAAAAAACAAGAACTAAAGTCATTTACTTTTTCTGATGCATCGTTGAATCTGACGTGATGTTTCAGCTGGCAATCTTCTTTACATAAAAAAAACCACCATTCTATTTCTTGACAACACATTATTTAAAAGAAAACATTAAAAAGGAAAAAAATAATACTTCAATACATTTTCTTAGCATGTTTACTCCCCTTTCACACTGCAGCGCTTAAGTTTATGAACCTTCTAATCATTCAATTTCGGTAGCTATGGTAACTGTACAGCCTCTCTCGCGCGCTCTCTTGTGAGGGAAAGACACTTTAGATGAACATTTAACAGTCACATATCCGCATTACAGTTGTTTGGTTTCATCCAACACGACTATCGATTTCCCTGAAAGATAATCCACACTCTCGGTAGGCCACTATCCTTCCTCTGTCGAACTGGGATACTTGATCAAACGACGATCGCTGTTTACTACGAGGTATAATTGATCGGTTTTTTTTTTTTTTTTTTTTTTTGCAAAAAACCCCAAGAAAAACACAGTTGCCGAACTTGGCGAAAACTCCAAGCCTTAAATAGCGCTTTGAAGTGGCGCGCGTGATGTGCGTCTGCGCTGAAATTCATTTGCATATCTCACCTTCGCTAATGCATGTTGTAAATTTCACGTTATTTGCATGCTTCCTTCAGGGTGTTGCATTTACTGTGGCCAGCAGTGGATTTAAGAAATGGCTTCTAGACAAGAGAGAGAGAACCTTCCAACTCCTCTAAGAAACAATAGTATTTTGCGTAGTCCACTTGAAATCCAAGAATAATAACGGTTATTTTTAAATCACCACTAAATATCCGATTTATATTTATCACATTCCATCCTTTATAGGAGGATTTTTAAAATTTTCACGAATTTCCTTCATACTAAATCATAAATAAATCGTTATATATTGGAAACTCTTTTGTGTTTCTAAGAGCTACAGCTTATTTCGTGATTACAGTTAATTGCTAACCTGAAGCAATATATAAAATTTAAGAATACGAAAAACGCTGTCAAAATAGAAACAAAAGTATTTCGTATTTCTCGTGAATTCAAGTTTCAGGATGTTGCATATATAATTTAATACATTCCCTGCCAGGATAGATATACGAAAATTCATCAGAAGCTTATTACCATGAAAACAAAATGTTAACATATACCTCACCACGCATTGCTACGTGATTGGTTTTTACATGATAATACGACATCATGCACCTGCGCATGACAGGTAGCGAAATTGTTAATCTTCAACATAACCGCACATACATACATTTGTGTATTATCAAATGACCTCACTCCAAAGCTAACAGCGATAACAAACATCCGAATAAATATCTGAATCAGCCTATTGAAATTAGAACACATGCATACCTTTTAGAGCCATTTAGATTATTTGCAGCAAGAAACAAAAAATTAGCACTGCTTTCGCCTGTATTCGAACTCCGACTTTTTAGCTGGATGTATGAGCGCTTACAATGAGAAGCCACTCAGGGGAAAAGCGAAAATTCTTTATAAACTTGTTTATTGAGATGAATTTATTTACCATTGAGCATAGCGAACACAATATATATTAACGTAAAAGTTTTTGTAATAGGTATAATAAAATTAACTTTAATTCATTAAAATAAATTAAAATTCATTTACCGCCTAAGAAAAATGAAATTTTAATATTTAGTATTTTTTACTGTTTTTCTTCTTACGAAGAAGGACACGTGCCTGTTCGCCTTCGAAATAGACAGAGTTTCAGTTAGAATCTACGCCAGTTGCTGTTTTTTATAATTTTAAGTTTTATTTTGACGTGTTTCTCTTCTCTTTTGATTTTGCAGTGGTTTTATGTGATGCGCAAAATGCAACAGAATCAGCAAATGAAGTGAATGAAGTAAATATTGTTATAACTATTAAAGAGTTCACGATTTCAGATTCACAAATTTGACTTTTCGTAAGCTGAGTTGCATGTTTTACTTTATGTATTTTCTTTTAAATAAAAAATAAGATTTACTTACGTAATTTCCTTTTGAAATGAAAATTTCAAATAATAGCAGTACTGATGATTTCGATTAAAGAATAGCTTTAAACAGCGTCAAATTTATATAAAACAGTATGTATCTATACATTTAAGCAATTCTGCTAAAAATGTAATGAAACATAAAAACATAATTCTGACCCATGATCACCTTATCACATTTACGGTACACCGAAAATATTTTTAATTAAGCATTCTGAACGTAAGAAGAAGGAATGTCAAATATAAAATACATCCGAAATATTAGACATCACTCAGTGGCATATCTCAAAAGTTCTTTCTAATGTACTGGCGTGACCATTTTTAGTACTTTCATACTAAATCTAGTACATTTAATAACTTTTAGTGTTCTAGTAAATTTACCATCAGATTAATAATTTTCTCTATTCAAGTAATGATGATAAAACAACAAAAAATAGTTTATTTATGAATCACACGTCATCTTGAGTACAGTAGACGATGATATTTAATAAGCCTACATTTTCTCTTCTTAACATTCGTGCTTTTTAATGACTTGCCGATTGAATTGCTTATTCTTCCCTGCCCATTTCATTACATGGATCTCCATGTGAAGTTGGATCTAACTAAGAAAATTAGAAAGTCGGATCTTCCTCCAGAGGTCTTACGAACGATTGCTTTCGAAACCATCCATAACCGTTACCCTTCCGATAACTGGTTACATGTGTACACTGATGGTTCGCTTTTTGATTTTTTCTAAAGCGCTGGAGGCGTAAGGGCAAACCGCACATTGAATTGATTAGTGTTAACGAAGTTCACTTACTGCGCACGCTCAATGGTGTACAGTTAGCGTAAGAGGAAATACTGGCTACTAAAAGGCAAGAGAAACCCTATACAAGTTTGTTCGTCATGTGGGTCTCTTCGACTGTTTACTGGAAATTTGTTCGAGCTTCTGTTTCATTTCATTTAGGTTTATTTTGCTCATAAACATTATATTTAATGTCAATTATTTGTAATAATTTCTTTGACTTTAATTCAGTAATTTAAACTGGATTTATTCCTTAATTTGTTAATGTATGTACGAATGGAACGTATGGTAAATATACGACTGCTTTTATTCCTCAGACGTGTAATCTATAAACATTCAAATAATATATCTTATAATGTTTCCTGTTTTGTAATCCTTGTTAAACGAAAATTTGCGTAGTTTACAATCTATATTTGCACTCTAAATAGTAAAGTAATTTACAACTTAACAAGTTTTAAAATCTCGAACTTTTTGCCCCCAATAACAGAATATCAACTATGTACTGCCTTTACCTTCTTTTCAAATTGCGCCAAAGTCGTAATTGCTCCAAATCCTCTGCTGGGCATGCGCAGTATGCGAAATTCGTTTAACATTGATCAGGCATCCTTAGTGAACTCTTTTGTTTTCGCCTTTCGGTTGGAAATTTCACTACTCACTTTGATGGAGAGATGGAATCTATTCTGAAATCAATTGAACAACTTTTTATACGATAAATCTCCTTTAAAAAAGCTGTGATCCTTTTTGATTCTGTTTCTGCACTACAGGATCTTTCTTAAGAGGTCGAGAATTCCCGCGTCCTAAGATGCAGGACTTTGCTTGAGAATTTTCCTAATAAGGTGTCCTTTTAGTGGATTCCCCGCCAACTGTGGCATTGAGGGAAATGAAAGGGCTATTGTCTTGCCAAGAAGGGATCTTTTGTTCTTCAGAAACTCTAAAATTGCAATTCCATTCAGCTAAATTAAAAATAGCTAGGATTTCCAGGTGCTTTCTTCATGATACAGCTTTGCATCTTTCGAGTGGCAAACCTTAGAATGCACTCTTTTCTAGACCACAATTTGTTCTTGTCTCACCTACTGTGGCTGCAGTTGCAACTTTTAGAATGTTAACTGGGCACAGTTGCCTCTGTGATCATCTTTTCCGTTTTAACAGTGTGGACTCTCCTACGTGTTCTCTCTGTATGACTGAACGAGATGTGACTGCTTCACATTTGGACGAGTGCCCTGCACTATCTGGTTTTTCTTGTCGGGTGGCGAAATATTGGAGAGCCCGTTGTCCAATGGCCTAGTGGCCAAACGACAAGCATTTGCTAAATAAATAAAAAAAACATTCGTGCTCTCAAAAATAAAATCAGAATGTTTTACATCGCCAATACCCTAAAGAGAGAGAGAAACGCAAACAAATAAAAATTCGTACTTTTTTTAGATCTAGTACCTTTTTCTCGTATAAAGAAATATTTTCGCTGAGAAAAATCCTGTACATCATTCTGACATCTCTGGAAAAACAGGTCTAATTATTTTGGAAAAATGCTAGAGAGAGTATTTCTGTGCGCAATCAGACTTTGTTCAATTTCTTAGAAATTTCAATTTAAGTTAATAGAAAACTTCAGCTTTCAGGACGCTTGGTTTTAATTACCAATAACAGTTGAACTAAAGTTCTTTCGTTTACAACCAAGAGTGTACAAGCTGGCTACAAGAAGGAATATGAAGTTACTAAGCACAAAACATTGCTTAGTCAAAAGAGTTTGCCAAATCAATACTTATATTTCTTTACTATTTTTTAGCTAATTATTTACATACTTCCGCGTTTTTAGGAATGACTGAGCATATAAAAATTGGAATCCGTAATAAAATGGGAAAACTGGTTTAAAAATTAAAAATCCTTCGATATTATGTTTTGAAGGAAATTACTTTAAGTAAGAGAATTTAAATTTTCAGCATACTTAAATATTCACATTTCCCAAATTATATCGCAAAAGTATTAAATAAAATTTTACCTAGCTAAATGCAGTGTTTCTTATTCAGAACCCGAAGAAAAATTCTGCTCATAATTTAGAGGATCTGAAGCTAATAATATAACATTACGAACAGCATTGAATACAACGCAATAAAATTAAAATACGTAAGTAGAAAATATTCTGTTGTAAAAGCTGTTAACCATTTCACTGTTTAGCGAATTAATATAACATTGTTTAGTAATATAGATGTAACGTAACAAAATTCAGTGATGTAGTGTAATGTTCAGTTATCACTGTTTACAACAAAGTCAAGTCAGTGGTTATCTCAGGCGGCGCTCAGTTGTCACTGTTCAGTAAATTAATAATGTTTCAGTGTTTAGTGAATTAATAAGCTAATACTGTAACATTACGAACAGCATTAAATAAAAACTTTGATCTTCCTTGAAGCTATATTTTCACAATAAAATTAAAATGTGCGAGTGGAAAATATTCTGCTGCAAAAGCTGTCGACCATTTCACCAATGAATTGACGATTCGGTACATAACGAATAATCATTTTATAAAGTGTGTATATTAAATATACACTTTTCAGTAATTTTGTCCTTTCATTATTCCGCTTAAAATTTTATTTTTAAGTCTTTTAACAAAGTTTGAATGAAGGCTTTCGCAAAAAATAATAAGTTCGTCAGAGTCTTTTCGACGATACTGATGTTTTCAACAAATTCTAAAAACAGTAGTCATTCAATCAGTTTCTTTGTGATTATAGCACTGCCTTCATAACAGAAAAGTTTATTCACAATTACTTCCAAAATAGATGCATTTCTTCTGCTAAAACCACTTAATCTGAGTGTCTTTTCTCGTAGCAGTAGTGTTTTAAAGGTCCTTCATTTTCCCTTAATTTTAGATAGCATTTTAAAAAATGTGTACGATTTCTCAGCTAACTGAATCTGCCCTTACTATACAAACGTACCCCGGGAATCTTTATTCATAACTATTAATTGATTTATAAATCTTAACTAATAATATATGCATGTATATAAATTTATTCATTATTTTCTTATTAAATTATTTTCTTCTAACTTATTCCTTTCTTACCTTCTTTTTTTTAGTCTAAAGGGGCAATTTGCCCTGAAGGACTATTAATTTTGTTTTGGCATTTTGCGTTGGTTCACTATAAATGTCGGTTCACTTTCCAAATAATTGCCGCCAAAGATTATCGCCCTGTGTTATATTAAAAGAAATTAAATAATGAAGAATCTGCATAAATATATGTATGTTTCTCGCATTGGGATAAAACAACGGTATCTAAAGCCATCAAATTTTGAATAACGGAATTTTCCACCGAATATGGGCATCTGGAAGCCGAAATTTGCTTTAATATCGACTTCACATTTTGAAACACTTTAACAAATTTTTGATTAACAAACTCAACGATTTCAAAGGGAGCAATGGCAACACTTTATGGAGGGGGAAACATGTTTATCTCCAGCGTGCGAGACTGTGTATCGGAAATTCTAAAGCTTTGCTCAATTTAAAATTATTTTGCGATATTGGTGTTGAATTGAATTTTATGGTTTAAGTGCAGAGAACATAATATTTAATAAAACTTTTTTTTTTGTTTTTGTTTTTAGTTCAAAGGGGCTTTGTCTCTCTATTGTTTTCGTTATGCGATTTTGCGTTGAATCACTATAAACGGCGAATCACTTTTCAAACTATTGCCACCAAATGTTAGAATCCGTTAACCAAGAAAGGCTATTAATTTCGTTTTGACGTTTTGCGTTGATTCACTGTAAACGGCGAGTCAATTTTTAAATTGTTGTCACCAAATGTTATTGCCCTGCATTATATTTGAAGAAATTAAATAATGAAAAATCTGCATAAATGTATGTATGTTTCTCGCGTTGTGATAAAACAACGGTACATAGAGCCATCGAATTTTGAATGATGTAATCCCCCTACGAATATGGGCATGTGGAAGATCAAATTTGAAATTTGGAATTTGTTTTATTATCGATTTCGTATTTTGTAAAATTGCGACGAATTTTTGAGTAAACAAACTCAATGATTTAAAAGCGAGCAATGGTAACACTCTACGGGAAAAAAAAAAAAAAAAAAAAAAAAAAAAAAAATTATCTCCAGCGGGCTCGGAACTGTGTATCGGAAATTCTAAAGATATGCTCATTTTAAAATTATTTTGCGACAATTCTATTGAATTGAATTTTATGGTTTAAGTGTAAAGAACATGATATTTAATAAATAAAGGTAACACGCAAAACGTTAAAAAAACGTCCCTTTGGACGTAATTTAAAGTCTGAAACCTTCAGATCCCCTCCTTCAGAGCAATCATAAGCACGCGAGTTGACGATAATGCTCTGGTATGTGTATGCCAGTAATTTTTATGTGAGTAATGCAAATATAAGAAATTTTTGACACACTGATATACGATAGTACTTAACATTGAAAGCATATTATGTGCCCCTTGCATGTGGAGATTGGTAAACGGCATCGGGTCTTTATGAACTCGTCCGACTATAAAAATTTGCTCAGTCCTTGCTGTATATGTAAAGAGCCTAGGCTGATAAACCGTTTCCGTGTCTCTAAAATACTCGTTGCTTTACGGTAGCGACCGACGGGTTAGCATTTTTGAGACTGAAGTTATATTTACACTTTCCTCTGGAGATTATGTATAATATCTACTGAAAGATGTTGCGCAGATGCTGTTAGAAGCTGTTGCGCAATATGTTAAAAAATATGTTAAAAAATCTTGCGCTATCGATGCCGAAGAGTGTAACGCAGTAACTATCGAGAAGTGTTGTGCAATGACAGGGATGTCCTGTTAGAGCATGCGAAGCGTGTGGTGCATGACTTATAAATTTTAAATTTTGGAAAAGAAATTGTTAATTTTTTGCTAAATCGTACAGCAAATCCCTTATTAACTACTTAAATATACAGCTTTATAATAAATCGGAGGTTTTATTTAGATGAGAAAATTAAAACAAAACGAAATGCTCTCTGTAGCGTTTTCTTTTTTTAGTAGCTGCATCGGTCGCGAAATTCTTTACGTGGGCAAATGAACCCTTTCCGGCACGCTACATTGTAAAGTCGGAGTTTTGGATAAAAAAAAAAAAAAAGGTAGGCAGTCTTATTAGGCCTAGAGGAGTACACAAGTAAAATGTTGTGAAGATAGCACTTATCGTTTTAATTCTGTGGGTGTGCCCAAAGTGGCACACTGATTGAATGCAGCTTCGAAAAGAGTGCTGAAACCAGCATTGCTGTCAATGAACCGACCCGATGAGACGCGGAGAAACAAAGAATACACACTCTCAGTTGTCCTAGATTATCGGTGAGCCCGGTCTGGGCGCACCTAGGGTTCGCCGTTTGATTTTAGGCAAGATTTCAAGGTAAAAATTTAAAACAAATATAGAATAAGGAGATTAGCATACAGCCAAAAAAATAACATAGAAATTTCTTTTTAAACTATTCCTTTTATACCCTAAAGAATGAAAAATGAGAGTCTTAAAAAACTAAACATGGCTAAAATGTATGGACTGGTTTGTATTGAGCTACTATCTACTATAAATAAAGAAGGTTCAGAGTAACCAATAGTAACCTATAAATACTTTTTCATTCAATTTTTCTCTGCGTACAGAAGGAAATTTTTAGGTTTGTCGCAAAGGTTAATTCCTTCCATAACGTCTATACTGGACGAATTTCTCGTAGCTGCCTGCAGTAGCTTTATAGACTGCAGCTGAAAGAGGTTAGCATATTAGAATATGCCAGTGTCACGAGGACTATCTGCCCAAGAGGAGGAATGCCTACGTGGAGGATTTTCAGAGGGAAATTGACTCGTACTCACGTTACACATGGGAAAAACCACGAAAACCAATCATATAGCTAGTCCATCCGCCTAGGAACGAAACCAAACCAGGTCGAACTACTAGTATTCAGCGTTCTTAACCACTCGGCCAGTGATGGGGTGCAAGTGAAGTAGGATGTTTGTTGTTTACCACTAAATTTAGCACAGTTTACGATTACTTTTTAAGGAGGACAAAAGGTTAGTTTTCCATTTGATGATTTATATTATCTGCAGCATCTCGAAATCGCAGCTTGCGGCCCCCGAAGCAATTTTATGCGGACCGCGAATCCATTTTAATTATATTTTGCAAATACGGTGCTTATAGTTTTAGAGCGTAGAAGATTTGGATTGAGCATATGCACCCGACTGCTTTTGAAGGATGAAAGGATATAGGATTGGACTTTGACACTGATTGTTTCTATGTCGGGCCACAATACTAAGGTAATGAGCGAGAATTTCTCACGTTAGTAGAGTCACTTAATTTAATTTGCAAACGGAAAATTGGGGGCCCTTCGGTATTCTGAAATTTCCGTCAAGGCTATAAGTAAAGTTATTTAGTGGTCGATTCAACAATAATGGAATTACCTGTAATGTCTGTTAAAAACTTAATATTTAGTTGGCGTTGCGTTTGAATTACAAGGCATAAAACAGTACAAATTTCTTTCAAGTATTTTCAAATAGAAAATAAATATCAATTAGAATTTTTCCCTTGTACTATTATTATAATTGTTTATGCATGTTTTGATAAACAGTCAGTAAGTCAAAATAAAAATTTATTTTTATTAGTTCTTTATTTATTAGCCCAAACGGCGTTAGCCAAGAAAGGCTATTAATTTCGTTTTGACGTTTTGCGTTGATTCACTACAAATGGCGAGTCAATTTTTAAATTGTTGTCACCAAATGTTATTGCCCTGTATTATATTTAAAGAAATTAAATAAATGAAGAATCTGTATAAATGTATGTATGTTTCTCGCATTATGTTAAAACAATGGTACCTAGAGCTATCAGATTTTGAATAACGTACGTCTCCACCCGAATATGGGCATTTGGAAACTCAAATTTGGAATTTGTTTAATTATCTATTTCATATTTTGTAAAGCATTCATGAGTTTGTGATTAAGAAACTCAACGATTTCAAAACGAGCAATATACGAGGGGGGATTATCTCTAGTATGCAAGACTATGTATCGAAAATTCTAAAGATATGCTCTTCTTAAATTATTTTTTGCGATATTGCTGTTGAATTGAATATTATGGTTTAAGTGCGAAGAACCGATATTTAATAAATAAAAGTAACACAAAAAACGTAAAAAAAAAAATCCCTTTGGGCGTAATATAAAATCTGAAAGCTTTCTTTTTTATTGTTGTTGTTGTTAACAATGTTTTTAAATTTTATTGGGAAAAATGTTCTGGTGCGTCAGCTGCTTTCAGATTGATCATGAAGTTGACTTATTTCTAGGTTTTTCTCAAAGTTTTATATGATAATATAATAAAATCTTTAAATTAATTCGAAAAACATCTGCAGAAATTTGTAGCACGACTGGAAATAAAACAGATGCGCTCTTAAAAGATCTACTGAAGAGTTTTTCGTCTTTCACAGCAAAAGCAAATTACTTAATTAATATAAAAATAATTATAATTATATAACAATATAAAAACAATAATAATATAAAAACAGGATACATTTTCAAACTACATAATACAAGAAAATTAACTAGCTAATAGTTAACGATATCGAAGTAAAATTTTCTTTTTTTTTGGCCTGATCATTTCTTTGGTATTACAAAAATAAATGCGTGGACTAAGAATGGAGTGAGCAACTGTTGCGCCCGTTATATTACATAAGACATGAAAAATCTCGTTATAATCCCGTCTTAAATTTAGCCAAAGATTAGCTCCGTTACATCTGATCTTTTGAGCGAATAATTGCTTTAAACTAACGTCCGTATTCTTTGGCTGCGC
This sequence comes from Stegodyphus dumicola, assembly GCF_044657685.1. NCBI lineage: Eukaryota > Metazoa > Arthropoda > Arachnida > Araneae > Eresidae > Stegodyphus > Stegodyphus dumicola. The sequence continues at coordinate 185,597,474 of NC_140769.1, read as the reverse complement.
ATTGAAAGGTTGTCCTTGGAGGTTTAGCCGTGACAAAGACTGTGTAATGTTCTTTGGCCGTAACCTTCGGGAATTTAGATGCAATGGCGTCACCATCGAGATAGATAAGGCCTGCGCGCTGAGTTACTACGTCACTGCTAGAGGACCGGTCTTCGCGCAGTTTAGCTTCCTTGCTAAACAATGAAATTGGTATCTCATACTATAAAATCAGTCTAAAACAAAATTACAAGCGGCAATATAATGTTTTACAAAGCTTATACGAATATGAAATATTTTCATTTTCTTTTGTTGGTATTTATTATCAAAACAAAATTATTTGAGAATGGTGTGGTGCTTTTAAAAGCAAATCATTTCTTTAAAGAAAAATTGGTTTTAAAATTCAAGTAGCTAAAATTTTTACTTTGATTTTTCTGCACTGTCCTTGTGTCTCTCGTTGATTCTCATCACCGCATCAAATTTTTTTGTTTCACCCACTACTTTAACAAAATGTTTGCCAGTGGGAACACATGTTATCTCTCATTCTATAATTATTGCATATTTTTTATATCTATCATATTAATGTAGCAGGATTATAAAACATCAAACGAATGCAAGAGACTACTTAATATTTAGACTAACATTTAAATGCCTTATATCAGTCAGAAAAATTTTCTGAATGTAATAAATTACTAAATAGTCTAGTCTTAAAATTATTTCTTACTTATATATTGTATGTTAATCAGATTACAGTTAATGTTTTCCTCTTAATGCTACATAATTATTCGACAGAATCTGTAGTTAAATTGAGATAATGTTTATTACATAGCTCTGAAGACTATCAATATTAAAATTCCAAATAAGACAGGAAAAAAGTTTTTTAAATAAAGTTATACACAATTTTTTTGAAAATATTTTTAAAATATACAAAATACTTAAAAAACTTTTAGAAACTGAAATTTCTTGCAAATATTTACATCATACCTATTTAACTATAAGCGTTACCTCTGTTCTGAAAATATTTTTTTCTATTAATATCCACATGAAAAGAAAATATAAATCCTAACATCATGTTCAAAACTTTTCTGTATAATGTAAGCAATTTTTTAACTTAACTAACATAGCTTTTGGTGGTGCCACGTACTAAAATTAAAGATTGTAATTTAAAAGATAATTAAAAAAATTGTTTTTAAAATTGCATTGAATTGAAATACAATGAAAACAAGTATGTCTACATATGAATTCAATTACTACTGCTTCTTCAATAACTGTACATTTTTAAAATTTCATTTTGCAGTTTCGTAATTTAATTACCTTAATATGAATCTTACATACATTACTTCAGAAACTTTTCTGTCATTCTCAGAAAGATTTATATTGCATAACAAATTTTAAACAAACTAATTGCATGATAATAACATACATAAAAGTGAACAGAAGCTATATTAGCTAAACATATGCATTTAAGTTTCATCATGATAAAATGATATTTAACGATTTGCAAAAAACATTGATATTTAAATTTAAGAACACAGTACTCTGTCAAGAATCAAATTTACTCTTCATTTGATATTCTACATATTATGTAATGAAATAAGTGTAATGCTTTTAACCCTTTAGGACAGTTATTTCATATAAAATTAGTTTCCAATTAAATAATCATAAATTTTGCTGACAATTTTTATATTACTAGTGTTAGTAATTATTACAAGGGATGATGCTTCAGATGTCAAAAGTAAACATAAATTCAATTCTTAAAACATAATGAATAAAAAATTACAACTTATAAAAGCCAACAAAAAGTTTGCTGAGGTCCCTTAACCGTGACGTCACAAGCCAGTTTCGTTTCAGTGCGCAGGCCTTATCTATCTCGATGGTGACGGCAATGGTCAGCTGCGGAATCACGTGATTTGACGTCACGTAAGGCGTGTCAAAGCGGGAAGGGTGAAAGCAAAGAATATGTATTGACCGTACTGAATATGACGTTCTTTGGTAAAAGTTCACCTTCGCGCTACATTGTAGACACCTGGAATTCCTACTTTAGTTTGTGTGTTGTGTATTTTCATTATTCGTGTGCTTTTTATTACTAAATTTCATGAAATTTAGTAATAAAAAAAAATTAGTAATAAAAAGCACACGATGAAATTTAGTAATAAAAAGCACACAAAGTACACGAATTTAAGTAAAGCTGTTGAAGATATTTTCGTTTTTAAGTTGAGAGTGCTAGTTAACTTATTTGTTAATAAGTGTAGCGATTGACTTATATGTAGAGTTAAGTCTTCATCATGCCTGCAGGATGTTGCGTTCCAGCCTACAAATCCAATGACGATGGCATCGATACGTATCGGTACTCAAATTTCCAAAAGACTGATTAAAATTGGATTCATGGATCAAAAAAATTCCAAGTGATCGCAGCGTTGTTTGTCAAACATTTTCGAAAAGATGATATCTTTCGGTGCAATTATTTACCAATAAACGAAGGTACTCTCTTATTCAGATGTGTAGTGAGAACCCTGAATTAAAAATAAAAAAACAATGCTTATCCATGCATTTTTTCTGGTTGTATAAATAGTTACCTGAGAATCCAACACCTCGGAGGATGAGCAGGGAGGGAAAAGAGCTAACATAATGAATGGAAAAACGTATTTTAATAATTTTTTTAGAAAAGACAACATTGCATCATTTGAGGATTTTTCTTCTTCATTACCGAATAAACTAAATATTTCAGATATCAATTTAAATAAATTTGTTGCTGGAATTTATATTTTATTGTTCAATTTCAATACGTAACCTAAAATTGAGAAAAGTATCTATGTATCACTTCATATCGATGCAGTAGTTTTCCTAGAAGATGAAGCAGTTGAAATGGAAGTGTTTAGAAATGTATGAAATGGAAATTATAGACTTACTTTATGGAGTGAATTTGAAAACATTTATAATTATGCTAAAGAAATGGTAGTTAAAGACATTAAAATACCGAACTATGACTTTTCAGTATATAACTGGGAAGAACATATTGAAGAGAAATAACTTGAGTATCTTACTTGCGCAACAGAACATTTTATTTTGGAGCAAATGAAGATGTGTAATAAAAGTAAAATGGCTAGGAGGCATAGCAGTGACATTTTGGTTTTTGCATGTTCATTATACATTAAATCACCTGCTTGTTATCTTTGCCTTTATGACAGTTCTACCTTCCAGCCATTGATCATCTCCGAAAAATCCTTATCCTTATCCTTATAATCAAACATTTTTAGCCTGTTAAAGTTTGACGGATCGGTAAACAGTGAAGCTAATAGCAAATTTGTAAAACTAAAATACTTTTTTTTTTACTTTTACACTGCTAAGGAGGACTACTGACCGGGAACAAGCCCTTGCAGTATGATGTCCGCCCTGCAGACATTTATTAAGTCTAAATTTAAAAAAAAAAAAAAAAAAAAAAAAAGAAGAGTACAGAGTCACATCTAGATAGGGAATACAAAGGACTACCTTGAATACATATGACATTCCTGATAGTATAGGTTACAAAAAAAAAAAAAAATAATAAATAAATAAAAAAATAAATAAATAAAAAAAACTTAGAAGTACAAAGCTGCATTGATACAAAACTGGTAATGGTAAAACAAAAACAGTAAAATTTAAGACTAACATTGGAATTTCAAGCCTGCAGTTATACATCACACTGACTTACTATTATACACTTACTATAATTCCGCACATTACAACATATTATGCAATATATTACTATAAGACTGAAAAACACACTAACATAGTAAAACTGATACTACAAATAAAACACACTATATACACTGTTCGTATCAGAAAAGTACACACTGACATAGTAAAGCTGATATTACAAATAAAACACAACATATACACTGCTCGTATCAGAAAAGTAGACAATTCTGTACATGATGCTGTACTGTAACGCTAAAACTAAAGAACACTAGACCTTTGGAAACAGTCACAGTGAAATTAGGAATATAATATATTCTAGCAGAGTTAGAATACGAGTCATTTCAAAACATTAAATCCAGCAAAATATTTCAATACATATTTACAAAGTTCTACAACCAAGAAAGTCTGATTCAATACTACTATTATACATCACACTTACTTATCATTATACGACCCTAAACTATTATACTCCACATTAATAGAAAAAATTATTCAAGATACTTAATGGAATACTGTACATACATTGAAATAAAATGGCGAATACTACAAAATAACAATCAATATACAATGTGCTTATCAGAAAGTTGGTTCTGCGGCCACGAATATTTGTTATAAACTGTTGCATTTTGCACAGTACTAGAAACTGTTACAAAACATTTGCACACAATATTTCATGGTACTAGCCGAGAGCTCTATATATGTATTTACTATTATACCGCAAACTTAATTGAAAACATAACACAACGCACTTACTACTTAACAGGTCAATACACTAAGACAATATGTAAATTGAAATACACAGAATACAATACAAAAATTAAGTAAACACAATAAAATTTAAAGATTAATAATGGATAGAAGCGACACTGAGGTACAAATAGACAGACATTGATTGTGGTAATCTGCATCTAGGAGGTAACATGTTCCAGCAAAGTTATTCATGTACTGCACTAAACATGGCTGTCATGCATGTACGTAACATAGGTACAATGGCATGCCATTAGTCTCTGAAATTGTCCTAATTTCAGTAGTTGAATATTATCGTATATAATAAGATACCAAATTTGTAAGGTAAGAATTATGAAAGTTGTTGGTATAGAATTGCCTGCTGTAGCTGCTGTTGACACCGCTTCTGTTCAACAGAATTCACGAGCACAAATGTCCATTACTCGATGAATCTGTTTAAATGCGAGCTTACTTCTCTTGAGGGTGTCTGACCACCCGGACCAGTGTGCTTCAGAGGGTTTTTTTAAATGGAATGGTATCGTGAGAGAGCATTCGAAAGCAAAGTGATCCGGATCACCTAGTGTTCCACATCTACAACTGTCTGAAGTAGCTAATCTGAAGCGCCGTAAATAGCTTGGAAATGGTCCGTGTCCAGTAAAGAAATGTGTAAGATGAGCACTACTAGTGACCAGATTCAGACCAGCTTTGGGGAAGAAACGAAAGGTTCTGCGGCCTGTGGTGGAGTTGTTCCATCTCTGTTGCCAAATTTCTAACATTTTAAGTTCGGTAATCTTTTTTAAATAGGAAACTGGTGCTTTTAGGGGTGTTACAGGCATATTCAAGTCGTTAGCTGCTAGCTTAGCAAGCCTATCGGCCTCTTCGTTTCCAGCAATGCCTACATGCGCTGGAACCCAGCTCAAGTACGGTCGTTGAGACTCGGGAATCTGAAGTAGAGCATCCCTAATAATGTGGACAGAATCCGCTTTGCTGTTGAGTTCTTTAATGGCCAGTAGGCTCGATGCTGAATCACTCAGTATTCTGACTGGTCCTGTTAGATTTTGCTTAATATAATCTAATGCTGCATTTATTGCTACAAGTTCCGCCTGATATACACTATTGTAATCTGACAGCCTCTGTGACCAAGTGTAGCAGATAGTATTGCCTCGCATGACGCAGAAGCCGCTACCTGTGCCAAGCTCCGTTTTGGAACCATCCGTATAAAGACAAATTTCGTGCCTAGCCGGAATTAAGGGCTCTATGGTGACTTTGTCATCATAATTTATGTCCGCCGGATGTCCTAGAGAACGAGGGGAATGATCCTCGTAATCAAGAGCGCGGTAATTGGTACCCCACAAGATAAAATCTTCCTTTATGCGTAGGATCCGTGCTTGTCCAGCCTCCCTCTCCACGACAAGATCTAATGGTGGTAACCCAGCGAGCACCTGCAATGAATCTGTAGAAGTGGTCCTATAAGCTTTAGTAATCATGAGGAGTTGGAGACGCTGAATAGAATTGAGTTTCCTTCTCAGGTTTCCATTGAGATGAATACCCCATGCTGAAGACCCGTACAAAATCACCCTCGCTGTTATTGTACGATACCAGATCTTCAACATGTCTGGTTTAATGCCCCAATACATGCCAGTAGTTCGTCTCATGTTATTGGTAAGAGATACTACTTTCTGGTGTATATGATGCAAATGTGGAATCCAGTTGAGGCGGTTGTCTATGATGACACCTAGATATTTCAACTGGGAAACAGTCCTAACTGGATGACCTAATAATCTTATAGTTGGATTCCGCCTCAGTGGACCTTTACGCCCTATGAGTAAAATGTTAGTTTTGGACGCTGAAATTTCCAGTTTGTGATCGGCTGCCCATTGTGCAAAGAGGTTCAGTGCTCGCTGTACATTCTCCTGCAGTCTGTGTCTTCCAGTGACCAAAAGCAGAAAGTCGTCGGCAAATGCCTGGACTTTGACAGTCTCATCACCATTGTAATAATCAAATATCGTGTTGGCAACCAGGTTCCATAAGACTGGGCCCAGGCATGAACCCTGGGGACAGCCACGCACCAGTCGTCGTTGAAATTGGCCATTTGGCATTGTTATCTGTATTTGCCGATCAGACAAATAGCTGCGAATAATCCTGAGGATTTCAATCGGGCACTGAATTCGGTCTAGACATTCGATCACATCTGGCCACCAGAGTGAATCGAATGCCCCTTGGATGTCGACTGACACGACTGCTGTGTGCAGATCGTTATTTCGGTTATCCTTGATTGTGTCCAACAGACTGGTCAGAGCATGCTCTGTTGAAGTACCCTGTTTAAAACCAAACTGAGCTTGGTGTATTATATTTCTTTTGCTTAAGAAATGATTGAGTCTGCTCAGTATTACTCGTTCAACTACTTTACTAATGGCTGGTAGCAGACTGACAGGCCTGTAGGATCTTGGATCATCGGGGCCCCTCCCGACCTTCAGAAAGAGAACTATCTCGGCTATTTTCATAGTTGTTGGGAAATGACCCAGTCTCCAACATGTGCCGCATAATTTAACCAAGAGCTTTGGGCATGCTTGATGCACAACCTTGATTAAGATGTTGTCAAGGCCGTCTGGGCCCGGTGCTTGTTATTGACTAGGGCCTTGACTATTCTGTGCAATTCTTTTGGCGCTGGCAGCTTCGAGTCACTTTCAGTGGTAGTCCAATTACAGTTATCATAGTGTTTTCTGATGTCCGCCTGTCGTGCTGAGTCTGTATCCTGTGTGTCATTGCGAAAGATAGCTTCAAGTATGTTGCCCAAAATTTCTTCGCTAGTAGTGCCAAGTTGCGAAGCTGCTAACTGTAGTGGACGAAATACTTTCGCACAGGCTACTTTCTGTACCTTGCCATAATGCTCTATGACTCTGCTGCAATGGTTTTGCCACGCTTCCAGTTTACTATTAATGATTAGTTTTTTGTAACTGGCGTGTTCCATTCTGTAAAGTTGCATTCTACTTTGCCTGGCGGCAGGGTCTATTTCCGCCTGCGCTCTTCTGCGTAAAGCCCTAACTCTACTCCTCTGCTCCGTAAGTTTGCCGTTCCACCAGGATAAAGAGTCAGATATTTTCAAGCTCTTCCTTTTGTATGACATCCGAGCAACTGCCATTAGATCATGTATTAATTTATCGTAGATCCTGTCCAAATCGATACCAGATGTACAGTTGTCTAGTCCTTTGAGGTACTGGGGCAAAATCAGCCTGCACTGTTGCATGAACTTGGAATGTCCGCCATATTTCGTCTTTAAGCGATACCGTGTGTAATATATGCTCGGCAATTTCATTTCAAAGAGAATCAGCCTGTGATCACTGAACGTCGGCGTATCACTGACTCTCCAATTGCTGATAAGATGTGCTAGTGGGGATGAAGCTAAAGTCAGATCAGGCCAACCCTCCGCCCTAGTGGTAAAGAAAGTGGGAGGGGACTCCTCAGAGTTGATCACAACTAGCCGACTTTCCGAGATAAAGTCTAGAACCTTCCGGCCTCTCTGATTTTCTCCCCGTGCTCCCCAAAGAGAACTCGAGGCATTAAAATCCCCTGCTATAATGTGAAACGGATATCTGGCAAGAAAATCAGGATTCAGTTCCTGCAGAAGATCATCCATAGAACCACTGGGAGGCATATAGACGCTCGTGAGGGCTAGCGAGGAAGTGTGTAGTTCTAAAAGGATTGTAACTGTATGTCCGGTTTGTCGGATTAGAACTGGTGACAATGGACCATGATAAATCAAACCTGCGAGTTTTAAAGTTGACAAGTAGATTTTAGCTGTGCTTGGCAGACCAGGTATGCATTCCCCACTAGTATAAAACTCCTGTATAAATGAGACTGTGGCCTTAAATCTTACCAATAGATCAGCAAAATTTAATGTAGCTGCTCGCGCCCTTTGCAGATTGCATTGGGCGAATATCATACCTTGCAATTCGTTAGCAAAAACTAAAATACTACTGGAACTTGAAAAACTCGGGAATCTATTGATTGATGAAATTCATGTGAAGAAGAAGGTTACTTACAAAGGGAAAATATTAATTGGCTTTGCTGAAAATTTTGAAGGTATTAAAGCAACATCTGTTAAGTCCTTCATGATTTCTTCTTTATTATTAAGTTGAAAAGATGTCATTGCATTAATTAATACCAGTGAGTAAAATGACTGCAGTGGATCTTCGCATAGTTTGATTTTGAAAGTTCTGCAGTTATTACAAGATGCAGGTTTTGCTGTTTTCTACACTATATCAGATAATAATCGAACAAATCACAATATGTGCCAGAAACTTAGCAAAGGATTCGCATCTGATCATCTAAAAATTCCAGTCAGTGAATCAAGAGATTTATTTCTTCTTTTTGATTCTGTACGTTTAATGAAAACGATCAGAAATAATTGGATAAACCAAACTAATGCTGAGAACATTTTTGTGTTCCCTGACTTTAATGATTTTGACAAGACGGTTTCTCCTAAGTTTTCATTCTTGAGAAAAATGTTCAACATTGAAAAAGAATTCATTATAAGATACGCCCATCGATTAAATTTGAAAACATTATACTCGTCAAATTTTGATCGTCAAAATGTTTAACTTGCTTTGAACATTTTTCATGAAAGCATTTCTGCGGCTTTACAGATGTGTGCCAGTCAGTATTCTTCTTTACTTCACTGGGACGATACAGGATCATTTTTAAAACTAATAAAGAAAAGGTACGTAATACGTAAATCATCCGAATAAAAGGTTTTGACTCCAAAATCCCAACTGTGAGCCATTTCTATCAATAAATGATGAAAGATTAACTTTCATAGAGACATTCTCGAACTGGTTGAAAGAAGTGAAAAAGATGAATTAAAAATCCAGATGTGGTAGCTTAAGTGAAGAAACTTTCTTTGCTTTAACTCACACAACATCCCCAATGGTTCTTATAATAAAACATTTTTCGTTCAGAGGCACAATATATATACTTACAGACAAATTTCAAGCAGATAATCTAGAATCCAGGTTTTCTTCATATCGACAAGTGTCAGGAGGATCTTTTCTTACGTCTACAAAAAATTCTTGAATCGGAGAGAAAATTGAGAATAAAATCGATTCTTCATTTACATTCCAATAGATTTGGAAAAGTTCAGCTAAAAGTGTTGATATCTGATGTCTGTGCAGTAGAGCCTTTTGACGAAATCGACTATTCTTCATTTATAGGAATTCTAAATGATATTGGTATTGATTCAGTGAATGATGCTGAAATCCCAACGTATGTGTCTGGCTACTGTGCGTTTAAATTGAAAATTGACTGTCATGTAACTCATTTTTTATACTGATAAGAGTTTGATTTGCGATAATGAAAATCATGGAATTCACACAGATAGCAATCAAGTGATGTACATAAGCTATTTAAACCTTCTTAACGAAGAGGCTTAAAACTTCCATCTTCAAATATTATGTTTGTTGTGACAATGTGCTTTCTAATGTTTCAGAAACTTCTATCTCCTGAGTATGAAATTTTATTTCTAAATTCAAAACAGAAACAACATTCTTTACTGGCCAAACTTACAGAGATATATCTACAAAAAGTTATCGTGTCTGATGTCCATGAAACTTTTTTAATACGTGGAATTCCCTTTTCTAGTAGATTTCTAAAAATAATAAGCACCATTTCAAATATTTGTTTAAATAATTATACTAAAGTTCTTCAAAATAATTTGCATTCAAAAACCGATGAAAGGAAATTTGAAAAAGTCAACAATACTTGATGAAAAGAAACGAGTGGTATGTAAATGACTTTGTTTTATTTTTTTAATTTTAAACGTAGTATACTATATGATGAGGTTCAAATATATTTTCAAGAATGTATCTTTTACAACTAAATTTCAAATAAGCAGCAAATTTCACCACCGATCAGTATTTCCTGTAATAATCCTTTTGCTAGTTCCTTATTATTTGATAATACTCCATGGTTTTTCAAAATAAATTATCAGTTGCGATTAAATATTGCTTCAGGAATATTTGTACAACTTGCAAAGTATTTGCTAATTAGACAGAAATAGTGGCTTAATCTGTGTATAGCTGTTGGCCATGGTTTGGCTGCCCTTAGTCAACAATGGGAGACAGACTAAGACCTTATTTCATTTTTTGTTGATGACCAGTTGAGTTCGGTCGCCCCTGATTTGTGATTCAATATTTTGGCTGCGTTCAAATTTGTCGCCCAGGGTTGACGGGGGGTTATGCCCCACTGGATTGCCTCTGGAAGAGAAGGAGCTTTAATCTTGTTAGGGGCTTGAAAAAGACCAAGGCTGGGGGCTCTCCCTCTCCGATTTACAGTCCCTTTATAGAAGGCAATGGTGGCTCACCTATTAGGTGCCTCCATAACGAAGTGACCACCGCTTTCGGACTTAGTAGCCCCTCCAATGGCTAATACCCGCCATTGGAGGGGGGGATGTTGTAATAGTTATTATTATTTTATTCTTTTATTTTTGTTCATCGTATATAACGGCTTTCCACAGAGCTCCAGCATTTCTAATTTTAGAAATTATACCCTGGCTGTAATACTAAAATAAGTATAGCACTTTTCACATAAGAGAGATCAAGAAAGGATTTTTAGTTTCTCAAAATAAGAACTGCTATTTAGAAACTTTAATCAGTCTGTTGATTTTATAAACAGATTAAGTTATATACAACTGATAAATTTAAGTAAGATAAAAAAAATATGAACATGAATATTTTTTATTATTCGGAATAACTGTGTAAATTGCCGTTCAAAAGTCGTATGAATGACATAAAAAAAGCAGAAATTTCATAGTTTTTTTAAATTAAAAAGCCAATGAGACAATACACAAAGAAAACTTTTTATTTATTTTTTATTTTTTTGAAACGGAATGTATTTTGAGAAGTGTGAAACCACTTAACTGTATTGTAAAACTTTAATATGTCCAAGCAAATACGCGCAAAGCTTGATTCTTAAGAGTGTGAATTTACGAGCTTTCTGAAAGCAGAAATTCCCTTCCAATTTTCCCAAAATTTTGTTCAATAACCTTAACAATTAATAGTCCTGCGAATTATTTGATTTTGTAATTATTTGAGTTGAATGCTCTGTATTTCCCCTTGAGGTATAAAATAAACTTGTACACGAATTTATACGTTATATAAACACTAGAAGTTTTCTAACTTTAAGAGTGAAACTTTTTTGACTGGTTCACTAATTTTGCCGGCCCACCAGCGGCCGAGCGGTAAAGTCGCTGAACACTGGTAGTTCGGTCCGAGGTTCGAATCCCGCGAACGGGCTGGCTGCATGGGCGTTTTCGTGGTTTTCCCCATGTGTAACGAGTATACGAGCCAGTTTCCCTCAGAAAGTCCTCCACGAAGGCATCCTTCCCCTTAGGCAGATAGCCCTAGTGTGCTTTGCCATAATTAAATTTTGCCATTATTAGCATCAACTCTACCAGAGTTGATTTTTATCTGCACTAAGACGAAACATTGGTTAATCAACTGAGTATACTCGATGTTATGAGGAAACAGGTAAAGCCAGCTTTCAAATGCATATAATACTAACTTCAACTCATTAATATTATTATTAAAAATATGATCTGAAGCAACACGCTCTTTATGAAAATTCAATATACTCCCTAACGCAATAAGAACCATGCGTAAACAACAGTTTGTTTAACTTCCTGTGATACATTTTGCAATTTCTTAAAATTCCAAAATGAATGTTGACGTCTAAGAACTCACTTCATCAAATAGCTGAAACTCTGAAGAGAAACAGAAACACTAGTCCAATTGACATCTTAGTATGGCCATTTAATGGAGAACATCAACGATTTTTATGTAGTATGAGAATAGACGACAGGAACATTTATATTTACAGGAAATTTGTGACAATAAAGAAATATAAAAAATGTTCTTTCACTTTTATAACGTCGTGCACATCTTGCTTGGCGGTCTCATCTTTTTTTTTTTTTTTTCTTTTTCCACAAAAAAGTTCTGTCAGACAGCTTGTAGCGCCATTTGTTGATCGTGAAAAATGGCATCCATATATGCTCGTCCATCTTGACGGCATGCGTCCTCGCATGTTGGAAAAATGATCATCATCATCTGAGGATCTGTAAAATAAAAATATGACTTCCTTGTACCATATTCCTCGGACACCACATGATTTCCTTGCAGCGCCTATTAAATAATACACATTTTTTGCTACACTTCATTTAAACATATTTGTTCGAATTTAGTATAAATATACATTTTACACTTTGAACAAAAAAGGGAGATATCTATCTATATCAGTTTTATATCTCCCGTTCTACTGGGCAGACTGACGAAATTTAACTAGCATTTTTCATGTCTCGAAAGCGCGACTTAGGATATATATTAGATTTATACATAGCATTGTTCTAACATAAATATTTTGACACAAAATAGGACTTTTTCTGAAATGGCATCCGAATTTTTTTACACATTTCGATTCTATGACTCAAATGCCCCAATAATAAATTTTGTAAAATTTTGGGAGAAACTTACCAAGAAATTTAAAAATTCTTTTTACGAAATTTTTAATTTATGGTAACCTATTTTCCTTTTCCTTTTGTTCCACACGCGCGGGAAAAAGGTGCCTCATTCATACTTTCAAATTATTTTAACAAAATGCGCAAACCACATTTGGCGTTATTATCGCTTATAAAAAATATGCCAAATTGCAAAACGCGCCTATATATAAATTCACGATATCTTCGGAAATTTTGAATAAAAAACTGTGTTTTTTTTGCTGGTATGCTTTGCAAGTGTGCCTAGAAATAAAGCTACTTTAAGGTGATGGTAAAACTTTTAAAGGTTATAATCCAAAAATTTGTTTCGAAAAATTTATAAAAATGAATAAAAAATACGAATTTTAAAAAAATCAGAAAACATCTGCGAATTTTTTTTTGGATTGAACCTAAATTTTGAATTGTGAAAGAAGGAATGATATAAGTTCAATTAAAAAAAAAAAAAATCTGAAATGTTTCAGATTTTAAATTACGTCCAAAGGGGCGTTTTTTAACATTTTGTGTGTTACCTTTCTTTATTAAATATCATGTTCCTCGCACTTAAACCATAAGATCCAGTGCAACAGCAATATCGCAAAATAGTTTTAAAACGAGCATATCTTTAGAATTTCCGATACAGAGACTCACGCGCTGGAGATAAAAATGTTTTTTCTGCACAACGTTGCCATTGCTCGCTTTCAAATCCTTGAGTTTGTTAATCAAAAATTCGTCAAAGTTTTAAAAAATAGGAAATCGATCATAAAACAAATTTCAAATTTCAAATTTGGTCTTCCACATGCTCATATTCGTTGGAGGATTACGTTATTCAAAATTCGATGACTCTATGTACCGTTATTTTATGACAATGTGAGAAATATACATACATTTACGCAGATTTTCATTATTTAATTTCTTCAAATATAATGCAGGACTCTAACATTTTATGGCAACAGTTTGAAAAGTGAACCGACATTTATCCGTCCGACGCAAAATGCCAAAACGAAACTAATAGTCCTTCGGGATTCAAATCCCTTTGGACTAAAAAGCATATAAAAACGGCGGCTTTGGTTGACTGAGCATGGCTGCTGGAGTTTGGCACATTCTAAAAATTTGGCGATTTCTACTAAGGCGTTAATAGGTAAGTACCAGGCATTCTGTGATTCTTTTTGCAATAAAATCCAGATATAATTCAGAAACGCGACTTTCTTTATAATTCTTTCGGCTGCTTGAGAAAGACCAAAGAATTATGAACTGTTATTTTATATTATGTGAATTTTGTGTTATTTTTTTAATTAATTCACTTTTATTTCACTTTTGTTTTCCAATTTTTATCAATTGTTTTTAATTTGCGTTTGATCATTAATCAAAAATTATAATTTTCAGAAACAAATGAATAGCTTGACAAAACGAAAAAATTAGATAATTAGACAAAACGAAAGATCCATCTCAGTCTGAGCTTCAGTACTAGTAAAATATAATCTTTATTTGGTACTGATAAAATTTTTGCTGTAATTTATGGTAACGTAAATAAAAAATATCGAATAGAAATATAAAAAAATTGAAATATGTATTTAAAAATATAGAATATAAGTGTTGTTTTATGGAATATTAGTGTATAAAACCATCGAATATAAATATTTATAATGGAAAATATCGACTATAAGTTTTTATAATGGAAAATATCGAATATAAGTGTTTTTATATCGAATATTAGTGTATACGATAATCGAATATAAGTATTTATAATGAAAAATATCGACTATAAGTATTTATAATGAAAAATATCGACTATAAGTGTTTATAATGGAAAATAGCGAATATAAGTGTTTCTTGATAAAAGCTGCTCGACTTTAATTTTTAAACCTGACGAATCAGTTTTATTAAGTAATTGACTAAAAAAGTTGTAATTAATAAATAATTGAAGGAAAATAAAACATAAAATAAAAAAATAAAAAAATGCTGCAAGCTAAATAGAATTTTTCATCGTTGTGTTTTAATCTATCACTAATCCAAATCTTCCATTCTAAATTACTTCCTTTTAGTTGATTTTTTCTGAATGAATTCTAGTACTCTTAAATTTTGGACTTTTGACGTAGTTTCTAATAATTTCCTTTTTTTTCTCAGGAAAAAATGTCGTCACGATGCAACAGATTAGAACTGCAAGAACTAAGAATTCAAATAAATCGAAAGAAACCACATCCTTGTTTCAGCGGAGGTTAAAGAACAGAAAATCGCCGAAGTAGCTATTTCCAACGGAACTTGAAATTTCCGTAGCGGTCGACTTTTAAAAATGAACAGAAATCTTTTCGAACCAGTATTGCATACCGCGAAATGCGGTTTGGTATGCGATGATATAAACATGACCTTCTGTGGTAGACACGCTGTTAACAGAAACAGGAATCGCTTGCAGGAATGGCAATTGCTTGTCATTAAAACTACTTTGCATTTACGTTATCTCTGCGTAAGAGAGGTAATGCAAACAGTGTGATATTTCATTTATAAAAAGTTACCGATAACTCTGAAGAACAAATTTTTAAATTCTTTCTTACACGCTTGATGATAAATATACTTTTTTTTAATGGAATCTGTAACAATCTCCGAGACTTCAGCTGGAAACAAAAACATTATAAATTTGGTTACAAGCAGCCAAATTGTCAATTAGTTATGCAATAATTGTGTATTATTCTATTTACATTCTTACATGATGAGAGAAATTATGTATAAGCGTTAAATAACCACAAAACCGATATTTAACTTGTCACGGATCTTCCAGAACTGAATTTATAACCAATTTTTACGCTTCCAGATCTGTATTTTAGTGTTAAAATTAGTAGTTGTTTCCATTGTGATACTTTTAGCTGTCGTTCAGGGTAAAGCGGAAGGCGGGGATATGCGCCAGCTCAAATATTGGAAATGATTCGAGAAAGATTTTCGAGATTCGAAAACTCGAATCTAGGACGTTTCTCGTCTTTCGGATCTTTATGATATAACTCAAAAAATCCTGTATGGACCCCACATAGTTTCTTCGTATGACCTGTTAAAATTACACAGATTTTTTTTTTTTTTTTTTTTTTTGCTTCACTTTTATTTAAACTTATTTCGTCGAATTATTCTAACTGAATTAACTGATTTCTCAAGGCAAGTTAAAAATGACATCAAGAACTGCAGAGTTTGAAATTTAATATCCCCATCAATTTTTGTCGTAAGGGAGTCAAACTTATTATAATTTTACTCTTTCATAAAGAGTATAAAACTTTCCCAAATATAAATATAGGGACCGAAACACAGCACTAAAAGTTACACTTTGTTATCTGCCAAATTTGTTTTCTTTAAAATTGAATGAATATTTATGTCATTAATATAGGTCCGCAATTGCAAGTATATGACTACGACTAACTATTGCCAAAATAAAGGCTGAGTAAAGACTTTTAAGCCGGGTAAGAGGGGTGGGTTTAGACGGTATCCACCGGTTATTAAAATCACTTTCGTTCTAAACATATTTGAGTTTATTAAGCGGCTGAGTTTAATAAACGGCGATTTCAATATTCTAGATTACGGTTCGGAATGTGGATATATTTAGTAAGATAGCAACAAAAAATTAATCTAATAATTGATATCTAAATTATTAATAAAAGATTAAAGCTAAAATTTAACTGTTTGAAAATTCTGGAAATTTCTTTCCATTTTTATTTATTTATTATTTTTGGAGGGGGTAAAAAGTTTTATAATTACTTATAATTTCAAAATTTTTATTATAAGTAAATAATGAAAATTTTTAATTTTTCATTATTTACTTATAATAAAAATTGTATTTATAATTAATATGTACCTGATGAAATTTTAAACTTTTACAAAGAACTGCTCTATTTATATTTGTTTGGTATTGCTCGTCAACAGTCTTGGAGTTATATTCTCAAGTTCCTAAAACTGTTGGTAGAGTTTGCAGTGCTTTTCTCGATTCAGTTGAGGTTGGCATGTAGTCATTTTCCTCCGTTACATGTTCACTAGCAATTCCATAGTTTCTGCAGATCTTTTAATACTTTCTATAATAAAGTAGTCAGTGTTTTCACATGCTGTCTCAATATTATCATCAGCTGAAGGTATTCTAAAAACGAATCTTTATAGTTTCTCTCACTGATGTCCGAAGTATGAGAAACAGCTTGTAATTCCTCTGTGGCTTCTCCTGGGGAGAAAGAAAGAAAAAAAATTAAAAGCTTTCAGACTTAATTATTATTCTGTACTTATTTATTTAAGTTTCGAGATCATTTGGGCTAATGTTCCTTTGGGCTAAAAATATTTAAAAATAGCCTATCCAGAATTTCCAGTTGACAGTCGCTCGCTGGAGATAATTTTTATTTCCGGTACGGTATTGCCGTTGCTCGCTTTGAAACAATTGTGTTTGTTAATCAAAAATTCGGTAAAGTTTTAGAAAATACGAAATACACAATAAAACAAATTCAAAATTCGGGCTTCCAGGTATCCATATTCGGGTGGAGGACTACGTTATTCAAAATTTGATGGCTTTAGATCCCGTTTCACAGTACGAAAAACATGGATACATTGATGCAAATTGGCAACAATTTGAAAGGTAAGTCATACTTTTATTGTGATTTAACGTAAAATTCCGTTTTGAGACTGATAGCCCTTCTGGGATAACGCTCCTTTGGTCTAAAAAAACACCACATTTTTTAAAGCAATTTCTAAATATCTTTTAGAAGACTGCTACTCCTGAGTTGACTATAATATGCATACCCTCTAGCAAAGATATTAACTTAGTTATCTTCGAAGCGCTTGAATTTTCCCAAGATTAAATTTTGTTTATCATTTTTTAACGACACCTTTTCTATAATGACATTTGAAGTATTTAGTAATACTTCGGTCTATGATAGAATGATTGATGTCTGCAGGAAAAAACACTATTTTAATGTTTTCAGAACAATATCGGGGGGTTGCAACACAGCTATCTAACAATATAGCTATTTTTACGTTTTTTCGTTCTCATTGACATTTCAAAAGGAAATCAGTAAAAATACTGCTTCATCCATGCTATAAGTTAAACCTAAATACTTAACTCCTTTTTTCAATAACCAGTGGCGTCTTTTTAATTGTTGCATCCATAATGTCCATTAATAAAACAGTAACTAGTTCTTTTAATTTCTTAAAACCAGCTGCTCTTCCACTTTTGAACATCACCGTGTGTCTTTTATCGATTTCTTAGCCGAATGATGGTCTACCCCTTGCTACTCACCATGTAGTTTCCATTAAACAATGTTATTTCTCTCTTCCAATCTTATGAGCCATCCATTCAATTCGTTCCGTTTAGTCATTTTCGACATGTTCCATATCACGCACACAAAAAATTTTAAATGTTTCTTTCAGTGTTGTGCTCAAATCCAAAATTCTCATTTCGAGTCAGCACTTTGCTTGTCACTTCAGGTCGATCTGTCACTTCAGGTTTATTACACTAGATGTAATCAATGCTTTCTTTTCTTTTTCCTTCAGCCTGCACTTCCTTTTTTTAATGAAAGACTGATAACGTACTATAATGCAAGCAAGAGTCAAAGAATATGCATTGCACATAGACATTCTTCGGAAGAGTTTCATGATGTTTTCCGAGAACACTCTACAAACTTGATGTATTCAGGCACTTCCATCCCTTTTCAGCTGATGTTGGAGAAAGGGAATCAGTGTCAAAACCTTCTTAAACAGCCACCTTCTTCTCTTCTAAGAAGGTGTTGTCAGTGCTCACTTAAACATACCTATTCTTTAATTCTGAGAAATCTTACTCATTCACAATCAAAGAACTTGTGTCCAGTGCCTCTAGAAAAGGTGCTTTTGTCAGTCATGAGATAAAGGTAGACTGTCGCTGTCAGCTCTAGTCCAGACAAAGAGCTTTACAAATAGGTCTGATACAGTCATTGTGTGTGGAGGTAGGAAGTAAGTCGTTTCTTAACTCTATGGATACTATCTAGGGAAGGGTAGCCCCACCCTCCAGTGGGTACTGGTTCTAACCATAGACCTGTTAACAGGTCTATGGTTCTAACAACACGGGCCGAAATTTCTGCTACACCTGTTTTATTGAAACGCTACATAACTGAAAGATAAATAACTGAAAGATTTAATTTTCAATTTTTAAATGCTTAAGATTCCTTCTTAATTTTTCAACAAAAATTTATTGGTTCATTCAAAAATATGAAATATAAAAGTAAAAATATCCCCTTTCCTTCTTGCGCTCCCAAATCATTATGCGAAAATGCATTTATAGCTATTTATTTAAAACCAGAAAACGCGTTTGTGCATTGTTATCGTCATGCGATGATTTGTAGATGCTTTATTTTTTTACCACAATATTTTCGACGACAATGTTTTTGAACTGCAAAGTTTTTTAACCGCTTTATTTTCGATGGCGATATTTTATACCACGATGTTTCAGAACTGCGATGTTTTCTCTTCTCCCACGATGTTTTGTACCACGACATTTTCGCCTTACGTTGCTTTCTCCGCGACGTTTTTGTCCGCAATGTTTTCGGCGAACACCGTGCTGTATACACCCCTTGATAACGTTCTGAAAAGCATTCAATTAGCTTTTTTTCTTGCGTTTACGACTTCCATCATTCATCCTATAGATCAAGGTGTTATAAAACTTTCAAATGTCATTACAGTAAACGTGTTCGTAAAAAGATAAACACGATTGAATCTTCAGAAAATGCAAGCACTTCGAAGGTGCCGATATGTTTGCTAGAGGCTAGACATATTTTAGTCAACGCATGGGAAACAGCTGTAGAAAGTGTGGTTTTTATTTAGAAGAAGGCATACAGGAAGTGCAAATAATGTCTAATACTTGGGACATCAGGTAGATACGTTTTTAGAATACTTTGCAGTTGATAATAACATTGAGACAGCATGTGAAAACACTGACGATGATTTTTTAAGTGTTAAAAGAGTTGCAGTAACTGACAGTGAAAGTGATACGGAAGAAATGACCACATGCCAAGCTTAGCGGAATCGAGATAAGCACTGGAAACTCTAACAAGAACTCTTAAAGTGAAAGGCAGAGATCAGAAAAATCTACCAACAATTTTACGAACTTGAAAATGCAAATCAAAGACTGTTGATGAACAATGCGAAATAAATATGGATAGAGCAGTTCTATGTAAATGTTTCAAATTTCATTAGAATGTAATTATAAATTGTTTTTCAATAATAATAATAATAATAATAATAATAATAAATTTCAAAATTTTGTAAATAGTTTAATTTTAGCATTAACCTTTAATTAATAATATAGGTATTAATTATTAGATTAAAAATGAATTAATCATTTACTAAATAAGTTCAAAGTTGATACCGTAATTTGCAATACTGAAATTGCCATTTACTAAATTCAACCGCTTAACAAACTCAAAAGTGCTTGGAGCGGAAGTGATTTCAATAATTGGCGGGTACTATAAATATTTGTTTTCGTTCCTGGAAATAAGTGAGCTTAAGCGAGTGAGTTTATTAATCAGTTTAATAAGCAGTATATGTATTTTTGATGCTACTGATTGCAATAAAAAAGGGAGGCGCATAACTAGATGTTATAGCAGTCCCATACATAAATTTTCAACGTGTTACGGCAAATAGTTTTTGAGTATACAAACGTCATGCGAGCTTTATTCTCTTCGTACGTACAGACGTCATGCAAAAAAAAAAAAAAAAAAAAAAAAAAAAAAGTCCAGGTTGTTTTGGAAAGGATCAAAATGGATATTTCTCTTGAAATAATATCCGATTTCGTTTGCAATTGCAATACCTCCTTTACTTCGTACTAGGAGGTAAAAAGCGTTAAATGTCTTAATTCAAAACTTTCGAATGATGAATTTTATTGGCGTCCAAAGAATTACAATAATAACTTTCTTTAAAACAATAACACAATTTTTGCCGTTTTAGTAAACTTAGATCGCCAGTATCCGTTATGGCAAAACACTCGGAGAGCACTTAGCGTTCGATGCTTAGCGTATAACTCTTGAAATAAACACCTTTTCAATACACTACTCTGATTTTGATAAATATTTTAGAAACATGCAAGGATATTTGAATTGTCATATAATACTTTTTATTAAATTGCATACAAGATTCAAGACTGATTTGTAAACTCCATTTGCTAAATTTAATTTACATCTTAATATTTATACATACATTTTTAAAGAATTGTGCTTTTCACTTTTTTTATTAAACTCAAATTTCAAACTTGGGTTTAATTAAAAAAATTTAAACATTAGGAAAAGAATTTAGTTTTATTAGCATTTTTATATGAAGGATTTAAGATACTTTTCGATTTCTAGTTCGATAAAATTTGAGATTTGTCCCTCATCTTCAGGAATACAAATATGATAACGACATTTTAAGCAAAAATTCCAGTTAGATGTTTTTCACCCTTGCAGGTCAAATACATAATTTCTCTAATACGGAGGGAATTTGATTTTTCTTTTCTGGTGTTTTATTTCAATAACGATTGTGCAATTATAATTTTTTTTCTTTTTAAAAGGCAACGGCAGGGTATTTATATTGGTAAAGCAACACAGTTTTTACTCTGCTGTTATTATTAACATCTTTAGAAACTCAAACGCTTTCTATTTCTGCTAAAATAAATTTCCTGAAAAAAAATTCTGAAAAGGTTCAGATTTAATTATCGTCCAAAAGGGTTCTTTCAAAGTTTAATATGGTTTATCAATAGAAATTATTGATAAAGATGGTCCAGGTGAAATACGAAAATATTTTATACGATATTTGATGAATAGGCATTTAGACTAACATGAGAACTTTACATATCCTCTGCATATTTAAAAAGTGAAAAAAAAATGTGTAATCTAATTCCATAAAAAGTATTTAATGTTTTTAATTAGGTATCTTATGAATAAAGTGCATTTTTATTTAAATCAATCAGATTAAAAAAGTGAAAAACTGATATTTTTAAAACCGCAACTGTTGCTTTTAAACAGTTTAATTTGTTAATTAATGGCGAGTATATTAAATATCAAACAATAATATTTAACTATTTCCGATTGTCAGCAGGCTCTAATGAATAGTGAAACAAAGCAAAATCGTGTTTCGAAACTAATAAATAGCCTTTTTGGGTTACTAAAAATAATAACTTCAAATGTATAACCAATTTTTATCTGCGTAAGGGTTTAAAATTAAGCATGAAATATTGTTTTTATTTAAAAGGAACTAAAATAAAGAAATTAGCTTTTATTGTAAAATAAAACGTATAATATAATTCTATTAATTACAATTTAATAACACGCTAAATTTTTTATTAATATCAATAAGAAAATTCGCGTTTTATATCTATCATTTGTAGTTTATTTTTGATAAAAAAATCAAAAATAATACTTTTTTAAATAATTCTGATGAATTAGAACTCCAATGGAAAAGTAAGGAAAAATTGTCATTTAAATAAAAATGAAATTGCTTTAAAAATAGTCGTAAAATAAAACTGTAAGCAAAAAACAAGATAAGATTTTGCTCAAGTCAATAAATTTAACATCTATCTAAGCACTGAAAGAATATGTGCAAAATAAATAAATTTATTTTATAATAAATTGGGGAGAAAATGCTATATCATGGCAAGATATTACGAATTTCAGTGTAATGAGTATAGACTCAGTCATTTATTTCTGCAACCTTAGCTCATTTTCCACCTAAAATGCTTTCCTTCCATGTATGAAATGGTGAATGCAGATGGGTATGAGTCACCATTTTTCAAATTATGGTCATGAGCAAAACGTAGATCTACAGACGAAGACTCACAACTTGTGAGAGGCGGCATGAAATCTGACTCAAAACCGCTTGAGAAACACGCATGTAATAACGCGACAAAAGCAGAAGGAACATGAATTAGTTTCATGTTTTCTATTTTTTATTTTATGCAAATATTCATTTGAAAAGACGCTGTAAAATCAGACCTTAAAATTTTATGATCAATATAAAAAATAATCTCTCCTTTTCCGAAAGTGAAAAATTATTTTTACTGGTATTCGCTTACCCTGTTGTTTGGGTAGGTAGGTTATTAGTATATGGCAAAACACACGGGGGCAATCTGCCTAAGGGGTGGGATGCTTTCATAGAGGAATTTCTAAGAGAAAATGGCTCGTATTTGCCTTACACTTGGGGAAAACCACGAAAACCAACCATGTAGCTAACCAGTTCTCCTGTTTTGAATCTGGGACGAACTACCAGTATTTAGCAGGCTTTAACCGTTTGCCACTGGTGGGGTTTCTGTTGGTTAGGAAAATATCAAGAATGGTCACAAGAAAGTATCATAAAAATTTGGTCATAAAATGTATTCGATACTGAATTCTTATGTTACTGATTTAACTAATACATTATTTTGCCTCGTATATGTACAATCATAATGAGTGCAGGGAATTTTATACTTATTCCCCCTCTCCTCATGTACACTGGTGTGCAAAATTAAGGACGAAGTCGAAAAATTAGCATATCAACTGAACGAAGAGGCAGAGCGGACAGAAAGACCAATCAGGAGATTAAGTAAGGTGATGTACGGCAGCACATGCGCAGATATGCAAGTAGACGTAATGGGGGAGTGTCTGAGTAGTATAAAGCATGTTGTCAGTGTAAGATCAGTATTTCTGGCAAAGAGATTGCACGCCGTATAGCAGTTAAAATCACACCGAGTTGCTGCCTCAGCGAGAAATGGCGAATAATCAATCTGTTAGACGACATCTGGATGCTTTTATCCGAGGTCGAATCATTGGGAAGTTGGAGGAAGGCCGCAGTGTGACAAGTATGGCTGCAGAGTTCGGAATTGCTCACAGCATCGTTTCACGACTTTGGAGACAATTTCAAACAGCTATCCGGGGGTTTAGTAGTGGTCGTCCACGAGGAACCACACCCGCAGATGACCGGTATATTGCCTTACAGACCAGAAGAAACAGGCCGCAGACAGCGGGAGAAATCGCTAGACACACGACACAGGCGACTGGACGGCCGATATCGCGTTTTACCGTGGCCAGAAGACTGCACGGTGGTGGTCTGTTTCCAAGACGCTCTGTACGGTGTGTACCTCTAACGCCTGCCCATCGGAGAAGGCGTTCTCTGTGATGCCGGGAACACCGGAATTGGAGAGACAATGAATGGGCACGAGTACTCTTTACAGATGAGAGCAGATTCAGTCTGAGTAGCGATTCTCATCGCATACTCATCTGGAGAGAGCGGGGAAGCCGCAATCATCCCTCGAACATCATTGAAAGGGACAGGTAGGACAGGAGGTGGCGGTGTTCTCGTTTGGGGAGGCATCATGCTTGGTAGTCGTACAGACCTTCACATCTTCGACGCAGGTTCAGTCAACGGGACCCGTTATTGTAACGAGATTCTTCTTCCATATGTGCGTCTTTTTAGAGTCGCTATGGGTCCGTAGTTCCTTTTCATGGACGACAATGCACCATGTCATCGCACAGTAGCTACCGAACAGCTCTTAGAAAGTGAGGATATTGAACGTATGGATTGGCCGGCACGATCTCCGGATCTCAATCCCATCGAACATGTATGGGATTTTCTAGGCAGACGCTTGGCAGCTCGTACCTTACCACCAGTAACGATTCCGGAGCTTCGATTGGCGCTGCAAGACGAATGGGCAGCAATGCCTCAACAACTCATTGACACCCTCATTCTCAGCGGGTCTGGATCATAATCCCGACAGCCGAAATCCCGACAAGCCAGAATCCCGACAGACGGAATCCCGACTGTCCAAAATCCCGACAACCCAAAGTCCCGACACGGTCGAAATCCCGACAGGGTCAAAATCCCAACAAGCCAGAATCCCGACAGGGTCAGAATCCCGAGTGTCCAGAATCCCGACAGGGTCGAAATCCCGACTGTCCAAAATCCCGACAAGTTAATATCTAAATACAAACACTCAATTTAGCTTAATAAAGTACAATTTTTAATTAACTATTACATATTACTGATTAAAAGTTTAAATCAAAAAATCATAAAAATTATGTCATTACTTAAAATAATTTTTAACAAATTGAAATGACCGTTAAAATTTGAAATGAAGATTTATAAAATTCTTTTTATTAAGAAAAAGAAAACATCACTTACACATGCAAACGACATATTTACAGTGACACATTGTGAGCGATAGCACGAAGATATTCCATCACAGGTCGATTATTACGATCGTCCACAACAGTCATAATTCTCCTTTCTCTGTCATCATTTACCTTCCTACGTTTTGGTTGTTGTTCTTCGCGAAGAATGCATTCAAATTGGTATTCCACATGCTCCTGTTCTTTTTGAAATCCTTCTATGATGTTATAAACGCCAACGTGGGCCGTCCAGTTAAGGTCTCCCATCTTCTGTGCCAATCCTCGACAGCATTTTGAGTGCGCGGAGCATTTATAGCTGCCTTTTCTAGATCACTAATGATTCCAGATGGCCTCAGTTCAATATTGATTTCTTCAGCGAAATCAATTAAATCTTGGAATAATCTTTTGTAATTTTCTTCAGATTTGCTAGTCATCAAAGCATATACTAGTTGCAGCTGTAGAAGTATGTTAAGGGGTCATTAGGCCTTATTGGGATTTCGCCCGTGTCGGTATTTTGACCCTGTCGGGATATTGGACAATCGGGATTTCGACCCTGTCGGGATTTTTGCTTGTCGGGATTTCGACCCTGTCGGGATTTTGGTTTGTCGGGATTTCGACCCTGTCGGGATTTTGGCTTGTCGGGATTCCGTCTGTCAGGATTCTGGCTTGTCGGGATTATGTCCGGATACCATTCTCAGCATGGGAAGACGCTGTGAAACCTGCCTAACAGTCAGGGGAGATCATATCCCCTATTAAAGACCGAATGTTTCTTGCTGGACACCCATCACAGGGATGTTTCGGCCTTCAGTCGCATTACGCTCCATGCTACTTTTTCAATAAAGCTTCTTTGTATCCCTCTGACTATCCTCTGATTTCTCTTTTAGTAAGTGTTGCTTACATTACTCATGTCCTTACGTATTGGGGATCTTACGGTATTAAATGTGTTGATTTGGAAAGCTTTTGTACAAAGTTATATTGAAAAAACCGTCTCGTCCTTAATTTTTGCACACCAGTGTATGTAACTCAACTAAAATCAATTTCCACATTTTGTAATTTGTCGATAAATTATGGCGATACTTTTTGTAATATCTCCTTACTGAACCATTTAAAAGCTTCAATATGTGTTTAGTATTTCTGTTAGGCAGCACTTAATTTCTAAAATTACTAAACCCCGAGCCGTAGAAGAACAAAAAATGAATAAACAGGATACTTAATAAAATAACAAAAAAATAATTAATTAGTATAATAAAATAAGTCAAATAATTGAAATTCAATAACAAGTAAAGAAATAGATAAAAGTTAATATTTTTTTAAATTATGCTAGATATTTAAATAATAAAATAAATAGTTTTGGGGCTCGAACTGGAATTACAGTTTCATTCAAGAACTAAGAAATAGCTTAGCCGAAATCCTGCTGAAATTGAGCCGTGAATATATAGTATAAGTATATTTCATAGGAACCCTCCCCCAAAAAAAACATCATTCTTTTTGCAGCACACCAATTAAAAAACATAAAATAATTAAAGCCTCGCTAATGAGAATAAAGAGAATGCTAGAAACAGTAAGAAGGAAATTTTAACGGAAATGTAAGCCCCCCAAAAAAGGCAGAAAAGTCTAATACATTCTGACCAAGAACGCTGCCGATATAACTTTAATGTGGCAGCGTTAAAATTTCCGCCGAATCGAGTTTAGCTGAGAACAAACGTAAGGCTTTATACAAGTGACAATTCTTGTCCCCGTATTTGGTTACATAGTTGCAAAAAGTCTGTAGGTGCTCTTTACCGCGCGAAGACGATAGCGTTGGAATCGCATCACTAAAATGATTATTTCTAGCACTTTTGGGAACCCTTCTCATAAATTTATGGCTCGAACTGAACATTTTCTTTCTTTAAAACCCTTAACCTCCATCCAAGCGTTTGATTCCTAGAGAAAAAGAAGTATGTATAATCTGAAGTTAGAGTTGATTTTTAAGACTTCCATATTATTAAAATAAAATTTTAAAGATTAAAAGAACTTTTTGATAAAAGTGTGGTTTAATTAAATAAAAATATGTGCCAGAGCCCTCTTATGTAGGGCTGCGGAACTTTATTTGCCCTGGAGTTCTTTCATGCAGAATTCCGGGGCGAACCATCTAAAATTACAATTTATCTAAAATATCGGAGACGGGCTCCAGGGACTCCGGCGCAATTTAAGTTCTGCTGTTAATAAACTGAATCATAATTTCCAGTCTTCCTAACCTCTGTCATCATCCTACAGAAGGAAATACACAAATGGCCAGTTTAATAAGTTTTCGCAATAATTTAGTGCACTCAAATCCATTGATAGCTATGTTTTAAAATACATGCTGATTTATTCTCAGGACACTGTCGGTTTATTTTGTCCTCAGGGCACCTGATTTTCGCTGCTTAGTTCCGTAATGAGGCCCACCAGTGGTCGAGCGTTAAAGTCGCTGAACACTAGTAGTTCGGTCTGATGTTCGAATCTCGCGAACGGGCTGGCTGCATGGGTGTTTTCGTGGTTTTCCCCATGTGTAACGTGTATACGAGCCAACTTCCCTTAGAAAGTCCTCCACGAAGGCATCCTTCCCCTTAGGCAGATAGCCCTCGAGGCTATGCCGTAATTAAATAACTTAACCTAACCTAACTAGTTCCGTAATGAACAGCAAAGAAATTGCTCGTCTTTTGGAAGATATGTCAGCAATTATTTACTGAGATTGTACAGCTTTTGAAGCCTATGGCTGCTTCTGTCTTTAAAGCATCGGAAATTGAGCATCGAGAGTTTGAACATCGAGAATTTGAAAAAAAAATTTAAAGTGCTCTAGACTATGGCTTCAGTGGGCATCGCTTTGTCATCCGGCTCCTGAACTTTATTTATCCGGCAGTCCTCTTAGGTAAGGCTCCGGGTGCTCGGCTAAAACTGCTATTTATCTAAAAAATTAAGAAATATCGAAGACGGGCTCCAAGAGCTCTGGTGCAACTTAAGTTCTGCAGTTAAGAAACTGAATCATAATTTCCACTCTTCCTAACCTCTATTATCATCGAGAGAAGGAAATACACAAATGGTCACTTTATACGCTAGGAATATTAGTCTATCTACTAACATAAAATCCTAATTAGTATAGGTAGCCATACTAGACTGTCTACTAACACAAGACCCTATTAGTATAGGTAGCCATACTAGTCTATCTACTAACACAAGACCCTATTAGTATAGGTAGCCATACTAGTCTATCTACTAATACAAGATCCTAATTAGTATAGGTAGCCATACTAGTCTATCTACTAACACAAGACCCTATTAGTATAGGTAGCTAGCTATACTAGTCTATCTACTAACACAAAATCCTATTAGTATAGGTAGCCATACTACTCTATCTACTAACACAAGACCCTATTAGTATAGGTAGCCATACTATAGTCTGTCTACTAACTACTATACTAACTACTATAATACTGCCTATACTAACACTATACTAACTACTATAATACTGCCTATACTAACACTATACTAACTACTATAATACTGCCTATAGTCTGTCTACTAACACAAGACCCTATTAGTATAGGTAGCCATACTAGTCTATCTACTAACACAAGATCCTAATTAGTATAGGTAGCCATACTAGTCTGTCTACTAACACAAGACCCTATTAGTATAGGTAGCCATACTAGTCTATCTACTAACACAAAATCCTATTAGTATAAGTAGCCATACTAGTCTATCTACTAACACAAGACCCTATTAGTAGAGGGAGCCATACTAGTCTATCTACTAACACAAGACCCTATTAGTATAGGTAGCCATACTAGTCTATTTTCGAGAAAACAATCTTAGGAGATGTAGTAGGATGATTTGAAAATCTAAAACTTGAGGGCCTTAAGGTCGGACCTTCTAGGCTTAGGTGACAATCAGGTGGTAATCAAGATCTAAAATTTACAATTTAAACACCGATGAAACATTAACCATAGATATAGGATTCATAAAATACAAAACAATAAATTCGTACAAAGAAAGATCTAAAGGTAATCTAAAGAACACATAGTTAAATTCTGACAATCTGCACACCTTGCCACTAAGGATTGTGCAAATTAGAGAATTTTTGCGAATTATACGGTATGTTTTTCGGCAAGTTTTGCTCACCTTTTATCATTTCAAATTTTTACATTAAATGCGGATTGTTTCCACACGAATAACTAATTAAAAGACATTCGTAAGTTTATCATTATTTATTGAATGCAAGACTATTACATTTTTGATGCAAAGAAAAAATATAATGTTATTTTTAAAGAAAGAAGATAATGTTAGAGCTAGAGAAAAATGCAATGGGGGAAAATGAGACATAAATGTAGGGAAAATGAGCAACTTTGTAAAAACGTATTAAAGTATTTTACGTGAAAAGTTTGCAAATCCAGTAGCGAAATTACTTTGAAAGTAATTTTTTTCTTCTCGTAAGCGAGACGAAAAATAGAGAATAAACATATATATTTAATATATTTATATATTATTTTTACAAAAGCTCCAGTTGCACAGTTTTCCCTAAATTGAATCCTTGCACAAATTCTATCATTACGTTCCGTGCATGTGCAATTGAATTGATAACACTACTACCAGCATATGAAAACTGTCAAAGCTAAAATTTTTGATTTATTGAAAAGAAAGTTTTTTTTTTTTTTTTTTTTTTTTTTGGTACTTTAACTGCTTTTTACCGTGTTTTCTATTTTTAGAATCAAAATATCAATAAATGCTATTTTTAAGCATCCAGTATCTTTACTCGCCGCTCTCTTAAACAAGCTTGTTCATTGCGCGGGAAGTAAACAAACCCGATACGAGTTAAAATTCAGTCAGGTGGTAAAGCTGTGATTTAAAAAACTGTGTATATACATGTTAACTCTATAAACTCAAAATTAATTTTAAAAGAAAATGTCATTTCTATAAATGATTTAATCTAGAACAGAAGCATAAGCATTTATTATAAAAAGTGAGTGCTGATGCGTCAGCGGAAAATGTTAAATTACTTAAAAATAAAATAAATTCACTTTTTCAAGGAAAGTAGTTATAAATACAATACATTTTATCAAGATATTTATTTGCACGTCTGTACATTACATATTAAAGAACTGCCTTTAAATTTATGGTAAGAGAGCGTATTACAAGCATCAGTGGGGTATACTTAATTGAAAGACGCCTCTTAAACATCTCTTAAGATCGTATCACATATTCAAAACATTTTGGTAGAACAACTGTTTAGTAAAAATTTTCTACTTTTTTACATGATATAAAACAACCGATAACCGCTAAAACGGTTCATCATTTAAGCCGAAATTTTCAATACGACAATGCTTTACTCTAGAAGGAAATAAATAAATAAATAAATAAGTAAATCATTTAAAGTTCCAAACACGAGGAGGGGCAGAATATCTGAAAGGATTCAGATTTTAATATTCCACCAGAGGGTTTATTAAGGCTTCTTATGCCGTAGCTGAGTTCGCGGTTTATCACTCTGCTCTTGTACTCAGTGCTACTGTCACAGCTTTTTTTGTCATTTTACCTTTATTATTAAACATTTCTTTTCTTGTCCTCATGCACATACAATTCTATGGATCGTTTTGAGATTAGAATGGGAAAGGGAAACCAGTTGTCCATTATAAATGATGGTTGATAAAGGAGGATACGGTATTGATAGCTGATTGGTTGTTGAAAACGGACAACTTACAATTTTTCTGAATGGAAGAAACATCAGTGCTTCTTTCTTTCATTGATAAAGCAGGTAGAAAAATTGTTTGAAACAGATGATCGTCCGAAGCAAATGGATGTATGACAGCTGTGTTAAATGTCACTTCAAACACTGTAGTCGCTAACTTTACATATTTGTAAATTATTCGGTGATACAAATATGGACTGCTACAAATTTAACCCTTTCCGGCACGCTACCTTTTAAAGTTGGAGTTTTGATAAAGAAAATGTAGACAGTCCAATTAGGCCTAGAGGAGTACACAAGTAAAATTTTGTGAAGATAGCACTTATCTTTTAATTCTGTGGGTGGGCCAAACTGGGCACCACACTGATTGAATAGAGCTTCGAAAAGAGTGCTGAAACGAACATTGTTGTCAATAAACTGACCGATGAGAAAGGAGAAACAAAGAATACAGACTCTCAGTTGTCCTAGATTATCGGTGAGCCCGGTCTGGGCGCACCTAGGGTTCGCCGTTTGATTTTAGGCAAGATTTCAAGGTAAAAATTTAAAACAAATATAGAATAAGGAGATTAGCATATAGCCAAAAAAATAACATAGAAATTTCTTTTCAAACAATTCTTTTTATACCCTTAAAAAAAAAAAAAAAATCTGGAAGATTTCTTCGAAAAATGAGGGTCTTAAAAAACTCAACATGGCTAAAATATATGGACTGGTTTGTGTTGAGATGCCATCTACTATAAATAAAGAAGCTTCAGAGTAACCTATAAATCCTTTTTCATTCAATTTTTCTGTGCGTACAGAAGGAAATTTTTAGGTGTGTCCAGACCGGACACACTGTGCCGCAAAGGGTTAAAGACATCGTGTCGAAAATTGGCGACTTCGACGGAGTCGATTTTTCGTAATGATACTGATGTTTTAACGCTTTGACTGTCGCGTCATCCGTATGCCTGTGGCAGCAAAAATTCTGAGTAGATCGCATCATCCGTATTCGGATGACAGTTCTTTGAGTACTTACGAGGTAAAGAAGGTATTTAAAAAAAATTATCGTTGATTGTTGAAAGAAAGAAACAAAAATGATTGTTGCCAACAGCTAAAATCATTCTATTCACTAATAACTGAGCTGTGCTTTCGTCGGAATCAACTTTTCTTTCTTCCTAAACAACTTATTCTTGTAAAATATGATTAGTAGTAACTACACCATATTTATTATTATTGCATTTATCAGTATACGAATCATTAAATTAGTATAATATGATCAGTAGTAACTACACCATATTTATTATCATTGCATTTATCAGGTATCGAATTATTATCAGATCTGAAGATATAATTTTGATTATAACTATCTTTCTAAAAAATTTCGACTGTTCCTATTCAAATTTTTGCAAGCCTGGCGATAGGTTTCTTCTTCACTGCTACATGATTCACTTAAAATTGCTCTTTCATTTCTCTTTTAGACATTGCAAAATGTTGGAACAACTCCCCCCCCCCCAAAAAAAAAAATCAGCCATTTGTCACCACAGAAAAAATATTTGCAAAAGGAGAAATAATTTTCGAATTTCACACCCTTTCTTAGATACTTTGTTCTTAAGGAAAGATTTAACTGAATGCATACCCCAAAAGGTTTCATTTTGAACATTCTAAACTCTACGATAGGAAAAACTGACACATAGTACAGCAGTGCTTGTGGCCTAAAGGAGATTTTCTTCTAAACTCGTGAGGCAGTCAACGTATTAAACTGGCAACCACAGTCCCAAAATCTTAACCCGAGAGAGCTTTTCTCGGGTCAGTGAAAGCTGTGCCAATACTCAATACCATCCAGAGTTACCCTTCAGAATGCTTTTAGAGTAAGTTTGAAATGGCACAAGAGTTGTCTTAAATTAGTGGCAGGTATGCTCATCACAGCTGCTGTTTGATTGAGGCTAAATATGAAAACATCAGATGTTAAAATTGCGAAAAATGGTGTTCATATTCAATCATAAAAAGTTAGGTTTTCATTTATTTCTGAACTATTTCAAAATAAATGTTTTTCATTTATTTATGAACTATTTCAAAATAAATGTAATATTATAAGTGCTTAATGCTTTTGACCAAGGCTGTATGTTTTATAAAAATCTCATAAATTAAAGTTTCTGTTGGATTTTACGTCTACGGATTACGAAAATGACGTACATCATTTTAACACAAAGCGCCATGATTCAAACAAAATATTTTGTGCAATTAGTATATAACATGCGTTCATAACAGTAAACTATGCTTTTTTTTAAATTCGTTCCTATACAAAAACAAGAATATTTTATGACCATACTTTCTTTATTTTATTGCTTTCAGTATATTCAGCTAATTAATGCAGCCTGCATTTTTTAATCATTCATGATATTTTGATTTGGTTTTATTTAATTGTGCCAAAGCACACGAAGGCTACCTGCCTAAAGAAGGAGAGCCATCAAGGAAGACTTTCTAAAGAGAAACTCGCTATTATCCACTTTATACTTGGAGAAAACCACGTAAACGCTCATATAGTCAGCCCGTTCGCCTGAAATCAAACTCAGGTCGAACTACTAGTGTTCAGCGATTTTATCGCTCGGCCATTGATGAGAATTAATAACTATTGAATTGTATTACAAAATAAAATGCATGTTTAATTAGTCAAATTTTATAAACATAGTTCTTTATTTATTAGCATATTCAAATTTTAAAAGTTTATGCGTCACTGGACTAGTTTCCCGCGCCGTTTAGATCACCTTCATCGGTCCGTGTCCATAATATGATTTTGAGATCCAGTAAAAAAAAGCAAGTTTTTGTCTGTGAATATCGTATAGGAGATCTTTTCCGAGCTTGAAAAATGGAGTAAAATGAATTGTGAACTTGTAAGTAGGAGCAAAACTGCGAGCAAAGTGTTAAAGTGTTAAAGTGTGTTAAAGTGTTAAGACTCAGGTTTCTTTCCCGTCCTAGTTATGACCAATGGGCAGTTCCTTTTCCTTATGACTTTTGATATTTCTTGGAGACGTCACCTAGTTCCATTTTTTTTCCCCCGTTTTACTGAAACTAAATGGTGAATCCTTTCCGATGTCATATCATCTATGCACTCTTCTAGGCATTTCCCCTTCCGCCCTTTATTCAAGTGCTAGGGAGGCAGATGAGATTTGTTCGTAACGTTTCCTTCCGGGTAATCATGACGTGTATCGTCCATTTCTACACGGCCGTCAAATGGATTAACATCTCTACCGGAACGTGTTTCAGAATCGCTGATCTCATTTTATGGCGCATGCTTGAATGAGTAACTGTGCACTATCTCCCTCTTTCTATGTGAATGAAGTTCTTATCTAATACGCTTGGAGGCCTACACACATTTAAAAAATGTGTTGGTCAGAAAACGAGTAGAAACGTAACAATTTTCTTTCATTGTGGGAATTTTGCTATCGAAGCCTTAAAAATAAAGTTCGTAAAACTGAATATTTCTTCCTAGCAAAGTAAAATAAGAATTTGAACAAACGAGATATCACATTAAATTAAATATTTTATTATAAAGATTTTTGAATTGAGTGATAAAGTATGTAACAGACACATGCCAGCTTCAAGGCAAAAAAAAAAAAAAAAAAAAAAAAAAAAAAAAAAAAGCCTTCCTGTAAAGTAAAAATAATACGCCCAATAACGATTATGAGCGATTTTAATGCAACAAAAATCAGCATTTTAATTTTCATAAATTTGCAATACTAACTCTGTGAACTAGTACTGCAGAGATAAACTCCGAAACTAGTACTGAAAATTTATAAAAATTACATCTGATTATTGCTTCCTTAACATCTCCGGTAACGTTACTGCAGTTGTTTCCTTACATGTTGAGAGGCTAAATGAATCGAAATTCAGTATAAAGGTCCTTTTTGCTTAACCTAAATTGTATAGGTTTTGTTAACAAAAAAAGGAATAGGGGGGAAAGAAATTTGTTGTTTACTTTGCTTTTAAAATCTAGTCAAAATTTATAACTGTGGATTTCTTATCGCTTTTAATACCGGTTTAAACTAATATTTTCTAAAAACATCAGTTAAAATTTATGAAGGTCAAATCGAAATAAAACTGTGTCAAATCAAAACAATAGCGTCCTTCTGCGGACTGCTAGCATAAACAGTCTAGTTTGGTCTATTGCGCAGCTATGTCTTCATACAGTAAATAAAATACAGTAGCAATTTATACAGTCGTATTCCAAATATTGACGAATGCAAATTTTAGATTATGTAATTCAATTTCTGGTAATTTACCTTATTTTTTTTTAAACATACTCGTCACAAGATCAAACCAAATGCAAAAGCCAAATTTAGCTAGAGTATTTCTTGGTAAAAATATGCTTTAAATTCAAATATTAAGGATCAAGAAATCTATAAAATTTGACTGATAGAGTTTAAATCATCTTATTTTTTGTATCTGTTTGTTTAAAACGAAGTGCTAAGCTCTAAACAACATCATAATAAAATTTCATATTAATAAACCATTTGAATACTCTTTTAAGAATATAACATGAAAATTTAATAACATATTCGTCTGAGAGCAGTTTTTCTTTTATTCAATTCTTTCCTAACTTTTTTGAAACTTTAAAATCTATTTCGAAATTTCAGTTTTCCCAGATTAGCCCATGGCAAGCAAAAGCTGAAATGTCGTGCACAGTTTCTCTGAGGAACCGCCCATACGGTATAGTGGTTAGACGACCCTGGCTGCTATATCGAAGAGCCCGGGTCCGAATCCGGAGAAGGCATGGATGTAAAAAATGGCTGTCCCTTCATAGGAGGCAATGGTGGCCCACCTATTAGGTGCCTCCATAATAAAGAGACCACCACATCTGGCCTTAGGAGTGACCGATGCCGCCATAGGCAAGTACCCAGCATTAGAAAGGAAAAAAAAAAAAAAAGTTTCTCTGAGGAAAACCCTAAATTTTTAACTAAAATTAATTATAAATTACTGATCCACGTTGTTGTGTTGTGACGTATCTCACTTGTCTGACAGTAACATCAGAACAAGCCCACGAAATGCATCGTGGCAAGGAGAGCAAGATTGCGTTGGGCAGAACCTTGAGCACCATACGGACGACAGGTAAGACTTCTCTCATTTCCGTCCCAATTTTGATGGAGAGCATCCCTCTTTCCCTACCACCAACCTCTGCAGAGGACTTTCAGTTCGCCATATATTTAGAGTGCCCCCATGCCGCAAAAAAACTATACATTTACAAATATCCATGCCAATTTTACTCCGGGATTGGAACCCGGGCTCTTTGGTACGGCAATAGGCTCCTCTAACCACTATATTGTCTGAGCGGCTTACTGATCCCTAAGATAGGTAAGTTCTAGTTAAATAACAACACCTATTTCTATTCTCATTTAAGTTCCTAAACTGAAGTAAATTGATTTGACAACACTCAGCCCAAAGAATGGTGATTTTTAATTAAATTACGTCCCCCCCTTTTTTTTGGCTGTCACTAAATTCTTACCTAAATTAGATTGATTTTGAACTATTTACTTCAGCTAATAATAATTTCTACTTGAATAAAACGTGCCGGAATGAAATTAAACATTTGCGTCAAGGTCGATCGACCAGGCAATTAAACCAATCAATGTCATAACGTCTCAACAACTGTTATATGTAAATACTCACTGCATAAGTAAGAAGCGAGCGGGGAAATGGAAAGCTATCGGCCAAATTCTTGGAAAAATAGTATTAAACATCTTACAGAATTGATGTGTATGCTAAATTCTCCTGAAAAGTCAAATTTCCAGTCTTAAATAGCTTTCGAGCACGTTTACACATTTTTAATTAACTTTTTTTATGCTGTCTTTTCCTGCTTTGGATGCTAGCTTAACGTCTGTTAAATTTAGAAAGAATTAAAGAAAAAATATTTAAATCTACTATTCTTTTTGTATCTGCATTGCCCTTTAAGTATTTTTAAATGAATAATAAATATATAGCATCAACTGCAAAAATATTACTGAAACCGCTTGAGTTTTTTCAGAAATGTGATCTGAACGTGATCATGTTTACAAAACACAATAGAATAAGGAGAATAAATTTCAAGAATGGAGAAGGCCGTTAAATAAGTTATGTCGCAATCATTTCTTCCAAAACATTCTTGCGGAAACTTAAAACGCATATTAATCTTTCACATGAGCCTTTGCCAAGACTTGCGAAACCCATTTCAATTTCGTTAAGCCCCATAAATGTCACGGTGTCAAATCGTTTCACTTTCGATAAACGCTCCTGAAAGCGATACGATGTGGGTGAAGTAAAACCGAATTACCGAGCAGATAAACTTATCTTCACCTAGAGGTATCTTAAGACAGCAAAAAAAAAAAAAAAAAAAAAAACGTTTACCATAGTTCTCCATTAATACGGTATGAAATTTACCAAAATTTTAAATTTCAGTACAGCCACAACCCAATTTTCGAACGATTAGAAATCTTCCAGCTGTAGCTAGCCTATGAACAAACAGCCTGTTTAATATTCGAAGCACATTTCGCCTTTTTCGACTTATTTCACCGTATTTTTTAAAATTTAATTTAGAATTTAGGAGTAAAACATTTTGTGGCATATAGATACGATATTAAGCTTTTGCACGAATTTACAATTGATACTACACTAAAAGGCCGAGAAGCGATATATATTTCGTTGTTTATATTTTTCGATAGCCAAAATATACAAGCCAAAAACGACTGGTTTCCTTTCCTATGGTTTTCCCTTTCGGCAGTGCTTTAATTACTGTAGAATAAGCGGATAAATCGAAACTTGTTTGTTTGCTCAGTTTAAAATGGCAACGCGCACAGGTTATGTGACGAAGGATAACCGTTGGGGACTTTCTGAGGGAATCTGGCTAGTATGACAACATCTATGCAGCCAGCCGTTCATAGTGGTTTGAACTCGTGTCAAATTATCAATGTTCATTTGTCTTATTGATCAGCTACTGGTTATCTAATTTTAATTACTTATCAGAGATGAAGCAGCTGCTCATGGGAAGTACTCGGCTCATTTGAATAACTGCTCCGTTTCTGTCCGCAGCCCGTACTAGATAAAATACATATAAAAGAGCTCGAACTAAGTATTCAGGGATTTTAAAGTTTGACAGCTAGAGGACCTTTGAAAATTAATAGACTTTCAAGAAAAAAACATACGTAATACCAAAGCGAAATCGACTATGGGCTTGCCAATGGGTAAGAAAAAAATAATTAAATTCAGTTCATTTAAAATATTCTGTTTTCCAATTTTGGTTTAAAATCCGCCGTTATTAGCAACCATAACCGTATGATTTTAATTTTAGTCGCATAACAACATTACTAACTAAAAAAGGTAACTATATATTTTGCAGTGCATTTTACTGAAACCTCAAAAGTTTAAAAAAAATAATGTATACACACCGAAGGGCTATTACATTATGTCAACCTGTTAATAACATGTCTTTCGTGACTTTCCCATGTACCTTGAGCCCTCAAAACTGCCAGCACCCGGCGTGGCATTGCCTGATACCAAGCGCTCACCAATTGGTCCTGCTATTCCCGCTGATTGTGAGGATGTAGCCTGGCAGCACGAATTTGGTTTTCCAGGTGGGACCACAAATTCTCTATTGGATTAATGCCAGGCGAATTTGGAGACCAAGGAATGACTTGATAGTCACTGGAATGTTCCTCGAAACACTCCCTGACGATTCGATCCTTATGGCGCATTATCCTGTTGGTAAACACCTTCCCCCGCGGGAAATACTGTTGCCATGAATGGGCGAATCTGGTATGCAACGATGTTCACGTAGGCATCAGGGATTGTTCTATGGGTATTATGGGTCCTAATGTACTCCATGAAAACATTGCCTGCACCATAATACTACCACCATCGGCTTGTCTCCGTCCAATTGTGCCTCCGGAGAGCTAGAGTTTCGTTTGGAAATCGGCGTATTAGCACAAGCCCGTTGATTTGATGGACCAGAAAAACTTTATTCGTCGGACAATGAAACTTTCTAGCCGCTTTATATACTCCAAACAACAGCCGCGCACGCTCAGTGGTTTTGTTCCTGAGAATATTTGCGGTGTATTGGTGGTAACTCGATAATCAAGAAGTTCCAAGTCTTCTTCCATAGTGAAAACATTACCAAAAACAGAAGTATTAAAAGAGTATTTAAAGTGCATATTAAGTGCAGAGAGAGAGAGAGAGAGAGGCCAAAAAGGCTGACGCGCGCAGTTCAGAAACTCTGTTTCTCTCTCTGTCTCGGTAAGTAACTTCGTGGTTTAAATACCGCTCCTTCTCATTAACGCCTCTATGCGCCATGTATAATTTGGCATAAAAAATTTAAAAAAAAAATAATTTAAAAGCAGCATATGTTTAGAATTCTCGATGCAGTGATAATACATACATTTTTCCCATTTTTTTTTCAATCTTTTCTCAATTCATCATATCAATGTTCAATTGTCTTAGTAAGATAGATTGCACAGCTTTATTATTATTATTATTAATCTTTTGTATGTTAACTTTCAATATTACGTTCTTCGCTATTCCGCCACATAAAATTCGATTCGACAGCAGAATCACAAAATATTCAAGAACAGCACGTCTTTAGAATTCCCGATAGACAGCCTCGCGAGCTAGATACTATAAAAATGTTTTATTCCGTAC
The DNA here is from genome assembly GCF_044657685.1 of Stegodyphus dumicola. NCBI lineage: Eukaryota > Metazoa > Arthropoda > Arachnida > Araneae > Eresidae > Stegodyphus > Stegodyphus dumicola. Next base: position 185,558,143 of record NC_140769.1, on the reverse strand, counting down.
AAGTGTTCCTACTGCTCGCTTTCAAATCTTTGAGTTTGATAATAAAAAATTCATTAAAATTTTACAAAATATGAAATGAAGAAAAAAACAAATTCGAAATTCAAAATTCAGGCTTTCAAGTGCACTTGTTCAGGGGGAGAAGTACGTTATAAGAAAATGGATGTCTTTAGGTATTGTCTTTTTTTTTTTTTTTTTTTTTTTTCACATTGCGACGAGCATACTAAATACATTCCAGAAGATTTTTCATTATTTAATTTCTTCAAAAACAATACAGGGCGATAATATTTCGAGGCAACAATATGAAAACTTATTCGCTGTTTGTAGTGAAGCAACATAAAATCCTATTTCGAGACTAATGGCCTATTTTGGGGTAAAAATACGCTTAATTACTAAGCAATAGAATGCTTCAAAAATATAACTTTTTTGCGAGCACTAGAATGTTTTGGATGCTGTGCCTCTCTAACGATAGCTAGACTGTTCATTTAACGCGATTTCAATATTTCGAACACTGGCGAAGAGAATAAGACCACCGAGCACTATAACAACGCAGTTCCGACAAATGCTATATTTCCGGTGGCGGTAGATCATCTGGCGATATCAATCTTCTTATATTTTTTTCCATATATTTAAAAAATTCTGTACTAAAGTATACTTCTAGTACTGCAGAAAAGGAATAGTCAACTAAGTAATCTGGCACAAACTATTAGAAATAGAACACTGTTTAGAAGCCAGAGGATGTTTTGTTCAATTTTTTGTTTACAAGTACTTTAAGTTTCCAGTAGAAAATTTCGTTTGGCTAGAATGTTTCAAATAAAATGTTTGTTTAGAGAAAGATATATGAGAGTCATTTTCTTCCTGTATGTCAGCTGTTGCGTTTCGAAGCGTGTTGGTTCCATTTTGAATAAATCAAGGCGTCCCCTGTCAAGTGTTCCGGAAAACGACATCCTCGAACGACCCTGTTCTCCACGGTAGTTGTTGTTTGTTGTTCTCAATAATGCTGGCTACAATTTCTTCGAAACAAATAGAGAGCAACTGGACCTCGCCGAACAGGAAAGGAGTTCGGCTGAACGCACGGCCAGGTATTGTTCGAATTCGCTTCCGGGAGCGTGACTTCCGAGGACGACCCTAATCTTCTTGGTCAGGGAATGCGACCGCTGTCCTTTGCCGAGATATTGAGTTACACAAAAAATCACAGATTTGAATCCTCTTAAAAATGCAACAAGATTTAAAGGGAAACAAGGGACGAGATTTAAAGGGAAAGAAGTTAAGTTCTTTGTTAGTTCTGATTTAGTATGTTAATGAATGCAGGCGATAAGGAGCGAAATTTATTTTATAATAAGCTGGCAAACCCGCGGTAGGCAAACCCGCGGTTTGGCGGTAGCCAGATGAGCTGGCTACCGCCAAAGCAATATTTATAAGTCTAATGTAATGAAAAACTGAAAATAAAATGAACTATTAATTTAATGTACTGTGCACAAAGTTGTTAGTTGCGGCCAAAGCAAAATTTTTGAGTTCTATGTACATCTGAAAAGAAAGTGCACAAAAGCATTTCAATATGAATTCAGTTCATTCTTTCCAAGCAACAACCAATTGTCAAATAATTGTTTTGTTGCCAAACCAGGAAACAAAAACTTTGGACACTCCAGGTTAATAGGTATACGTATGACGTCACGATTTAAATTTAATGCAATATAACAACTTTTCCTCAATATCAATAAAAGAATTAACGTGACAATAATATATCGGGTCAATTATTTTAATCTGAAACAGAAAAGTTGCCAACAGCAGCTATTTATTGAGAATGCTGACATTAGCGAAAAATTTTCGACATACAATGACGTCACGTGCAATCGCATGCTTCCTTCAACGTTAGAACATGACCTTATATAATATGCATACTGTTCGGCAATGCTATTTTTATTTCATATTTCGTAAAATTCCAAATTTTTTATTTACAATCTCTACCATTTGAAAGCGAGCAGTGGCAACACTTTTCGAAACAAAGCAGATTTTGATCTCGAGAGTGCGAGACTGTTGCCACTCGGAAAAATGAGGGCGAAATGAGCATTTTCAGAGTTTTTAATTAATATCTCGGCTGATTAAAATCGTACGAAGATAATAATGGTCGAAATGACTTCCCACAAATTTTTAGAATTCGGGGGAGGGAAGGGGACTTCTCTCGAAACTCAACTCCCCGGCGTTCAGAAGGACGAAATGTCGCAAACAAACAGACGCACACCGTTTTAAAAGCTACAGATTTCAACTTCAAACTTCACTACTAAAAGCACGTGAGAAACTGCAATGAAGCAATTATCAGAGCACTGTATAGTCTGCGTCAAATTCTCCACGCAAATTCGCTGTTACTCGGCTCACAAATTATCATTTTATAACCGAGTGCGTAACATAATTCTCTATCTGTTCAACTGGCAGGCAGTGTGCTTTTAAAATCTAAAACATAAATAACTTCCTTCGCAAAATTAGCGTTTGCTCTCAATTGACACACAATTTGCCAGGTATTAGAGTGAACAATGAATTTTTGTGCTTTGGTTTATTTGATTATGGCAAAGCACGCGAGCGCTGTCTGCTTGAGCTTCCCTCAAGCCAGACACTTCGTAGACACAATAACTTCGTAGACCGAATATATTCGGACCATCATCGGTGTTTGTTGCAATGAATAATCTTGAATAACGTCAGTCACATAACTGAGTCTATTATTGGTGTTATTTTCTTTTCTTATTTAGTTCAAGAGTTTATTTGCATATGCTGTAATTTAAGCTTTCTCCTGTCTTTAATACGAGCATCTTTTAATAATGAAGTATGATTTAAAAGCGTAATAAAAAAAATTTCATTCAACATTCACCATCAGTGCATGGTAAATGTCGACATTTGTCAGTGTAGGTGAGAAATGAGGATATTTAGCAAATATTTCGGGCATACACCAAGCGACTATGAGAATGCTGACATCCACTGAAGAAATTACGACATCCTCCAGATTTCGATCTTTTATGATAGCATGTCACATTACAAAACCGCAAAAATGTTCATGCAGCTAGACCTTTTGTCTGAATTCAAACCTAGGTCGAACTACTAGTGTTCAATGACTTAAACCGCTCGAATTCGATGGTATTGTAACGCAATGTACTTGAAAACAAATAGAAAACTAGTTTACAGAATTTCTAAAGGACAAATACTTCAGAATGCAGTATTGAAAAAGTTTATGCAGCTAGACTTTTTGCCTGAATCCTAGGTCGAACTAGTAGTGTTCAATGACTTTAACCGCTCGAACTCGATGGTATTGTAACGCAATGTATTCGGAAAAAAACACAAGACTAAATTACACAATTTCTAAAGGACAAATACTTCAAAATGCAGTATTTAAACTACTAATTTAGTTATGCTACTCAAGATATGCATAATGCAAGCATTTTTATGTCCATAACATATATGATTAGTAAAAAATAAATGTAAAAATATCCCTTTTGTGTTATTATTTAGTACGAAAACACCTAATAGTGATGACATCCCCAAAGAAAACAAATCCGAAGGATGCATTCGTCAGAGTGAAACACTGAATTACTCAACATTCCCACGCACTTTCCAAATATATACGGCCTCAGAAAGTTTAATTCGCTGTGCAGACTTTTTTTATTCTGAAGCTCATTCTCGAAGTATCCAGAAGTTAATTTCGTTTAAAACTGAATACTTCGGGAACTGAATGCAGCTGTTTTTAATTAACTTCCATTGAATAAAAGTAGCCTTTTTTTTTTTAATAGCGTAACTTAACAACTTAGTTTATTTTTATTATAATTCATTATTTTCATAAATTATAATAAGATTCATTTTCCGTTTTGTCAGAAAGAAATTAGGATTTGATTTTTGATAAAGAATTTCGGATTAGTATTTTTATTAAATTCTGTGCAAATTTATTAAATTAAGTTAATTATACTGTGCAAATTGAAATGAAAAGTTTAGATTATTGGGCTACTTGATTTATAGCAAAAATCAGTCTTGAACTATTTATTTAAGAGAAGAGATGCTTAGGAGGAAGAATTTCTGAGTAAAACTGGCTTGCAATCACGAGAGAAACCACGAAAATACCTATGCGGACAGCTGTTCGTCAAGATTCGAATCCGGTGTCCAACAATCTTTATCCAGTGTGCCGCTAATGGATAGTTTGCATGGTTTGGTTTATGTGATTACGGCAAAGCCTCAAGGGTTATCTGCCTAAGGGGAAGGATGCCTTCGTGGATGACTTTCTAAGGAAAACTGGCTCGTATATACATTACACATGGAGAAAACCACGAAAACGCCCATGCAGCTAGCCCGTTCGCAGTATTCGAACCTCGGACCGGACTACCAGTGTTCAGGTTGCTGAACCTTACCGCTCGGCCGCTGCTGGACCCTGGTAGTTTGAATGGAAAGCCATTAAATGTTAGTTAAGGCTTGTAAATTTGTTGATTAAAATTTTTTGTATATTATTTCTTCAACCCTTACGAATACTTTTATAGAGGCTGATAAAGCTCGATAAAAATTCTTATAAAATTCTATAGTAGTTTTTATAGAGCTCTAGCAGCCTCTATAATAGTCTCACAGCTAGAATAGATTGATAGTCTTACAGCTAGAATAGCAGGCTGCGCGGTTTAAAAGAAGTGTTTATGTTCCTGACATTACGATGACTCGTAAATCTAGTTACCGGTTGAGAAAATCTGGTTTGATGTGAGAAATAAAAAAAAAATAAAGCCTTAAAAAGTTAAATATGTTTCTCATATTCCTATTTGGCCAACCAGCGGCCGAGCGGTAAAGTCGCTGAACACTGGTAGTTCGGTCCGAGGTTCGAATCCCGCGAACGGGCTGGCTGCATGGGTGTTTTCGTGGTTTTCCCCATGTGTAACGTGTATACGAGCCAGTTTCCCTTAGAAAGTCCTCTACGAAGGCATCCCTCCTCTTAGGCAGATAGCTCTAGTGTGCTTTGCCATAATTAAATACACCAACACCAACACCATATTCCTATTTGACGGCATGAAATGCGTCATAATCTGTTAACATCAGTATTGCAAACTGATGTCTTTGCAGGATGGAAGAAAGGTAAATTTCAGAAATCCAAATCAACGCTAATGTTATTATTATGAATTTTATACATAGATAGATGATTTTAGTGCTATTGTATATGAAATTGTCGTATCTTTCTGTATAATGTAACATGAAAACCTAGAGAGATGATGTTCTGCCGAAAAAGTAAGAAAGTAGGGGGCAAGTCTATTTAACATTGAGTAAATAGCTATCTCGCTAATTTGGCTAGAAATCGCCAAGTGGCAACGGTTTTAGCGACAAATTTTGCCTTCAAATTTGGCGAATAATCGCCAAAATTCGCCAAACTTGGCGACCAATTGAAGACATTTTGGTCCCGTCTCTGTTTAACCATAATGGATATTGTAACTGAATAATTACAAATGATGCTTTGTATAACTGTAACTGTATTCGGCCCTCATATACCTACTAGTAATTTCGAGAAGCAGAAAGTATTAGAAATATTTCGGTGGAGGTGTAAAACTCCATAAGACTGACTGATTATATAAGACTGACAACTGAGAGCAGCTGCTCTCAGTTCAGCGTGAGTTCGGAGTACGGAGATATCTCCGGGTTAGCTTCGCTCTTTGGATGCGCTTTGCATTGTGTTGTGTTTAACGTTATTAGTAGTTTGAAGTGCAACTATTGATTATACTCTGTGATACTGTGAAGACTTGTGAGGCTATTTTTGTAGAACGTTCCAGAAGTGTGAAGTGTTACTTTTGGTAAAATAAATTTTATCAAACAATTGTCAGTTCTGTGTGCATTCAATTTGTTACGAACATGTACGTACGCAGAATTATTATATTATGCATTTCAAAGGACTTAACAGTTTGAATAGCATTCTTTTTACTTATAGAAAATAATTTTCTATTTATGCATACAATTTACTTTGTTACCATAAATCAGGAGTTCCCAAAGCATATGCTGAAAAAACAAGGGGGAATATGCGGGAGGGGGGAGGAAATATGAGAGTAAACTCGTAAGTCATTGCAATTTGCATACTGGTTATTAGATTTTTATTAAATGGTACATAGCAGTTAGAGAAAAATCTTGAAACAAAGGTAAATATGATACAAAATTCTTTAATTAATTATAAATGACTAATCTTTCTATTCTCATAAAATATCAAATTATTATTAAAAAGTAAACATTGTTTTTAGCTGGTTCATTTTGTTATACTGAGTCATACACTATTATCATACTGCATGGTTGGAAACAATGTTCCTGTTTTGATTAGATCTTATAATCTCTATAAAACGAAATTAACGTCCCTTTCAAGTTTTTATAACTATTTTGCACCTATTTTTATTGTTCTGTGTTGCTTATTGAAAAATGTACTGCACAAATATTTTCTCTTACCTATGTTTCATTTGTTCTACTTGTATACTAATGAGACCTTTCCTGTTGCAATTGTTATAAAAGCTGTTAAATTACCGATTTTTTAATTTCCCTTTCTGTAACTAATTAATACAGTTTTCCTATTTAATTGCTTTTGATTTCATCTGGAGTTATTTTCAGTTTAGTACTTATGTAAACCAAGAAAGGTTAAATATGCCGAATTAGGCTGCTACTTTATAGGTAAGCATAGTCATTTCACGCGCTAAACCGGTAAATTTCGATTTCGACGATTTGCCAACCTCAGAACCAGAGCAAAGGGGTATCGCTGTGAACGTGTTATGTATGAACTCGATTCCTTGTGTAATCACCCACTTTTTTTCCCTCCCTTCAATTTTTTTTTTTTTTTTTTCTTTGAGATGCAGAGTTGGACGGTTTAAAAAATGCAAATATTTCATAACCACGTGATCTCTGGTCAACTTTCCACACGTTTCTTGCGCAAGGAAGGCGGTATCTTAGCCATTCGGTGCGAGAAGACATTCCGTCGCAGCTTTCGAAATCTCTAATTGAAACGTCTGCAACTACGCAATTAACATTAAAAAGAGGCAAAAGAAATCATTGTTCGCAGAAAGTACGTTCGATCGTCCGTTATCGAGTGCGAGAGTGGGGTCGAGTTGCGCAAATCCTGCTCCTTTCTTGACCTGCATACACAGACGATACGATACGACGTTGGATAAAGTGGCGCAACGAGGCAGAGTTTTTAATTTCGCATGGATTCTGCAATATGATAATTTTTTTTTTTTTTTTTTTTTTTTTTTTAAATAATCTTCTGGCTTTGTGTGTACGATTGCCCTGCGAGCGATGAACTTGACTGAGTGAAAAGATGCAATTGTGCAGAAATAATTCTCTAGAATAAGTAATGATGTGTAATCTGCTATTTAAAAGTTTTTTTTTAAAAGTTGCTTTTAAGATGCATTACCTACTCCGTTTTGAGAGACATACTTTTTAACATGTTATTATTTTTTTATGTGCACGTATAAGCATATACATATTATTTATTTAAGACACAGTTAATTGTCTAAGTAACTCACAATTCAAAATTCTTCGGCATGTATTAGCAGAATCTGAGGGAAAAAAAAAACATATTTCAGTTAATACAAATTTGTTCAAAGTAAGTAAATAAACAATAATATACCCCCTTATTAACATTTATATGTAGTTAAATGAATAAATACTTTATATATCTTCATTTTTTATATTTACTCATATAGCTAGCATATAAAAAATCGAGTTAAAAAAACCTAACGTGTTCATAACAAATATTGCTCAACTTTATTAGATTAAATTTTTTTCAATATTTACCTGCATAAAAAGTAAAAAGTGTATGCATAAAATTTTCTGCTTACATATGTAATTCTTACAGATTAATTGTTTAATTATAAGTGTTTCAATATAATATATATAATATTTTATGCATAGTTACTGATTACTTAATAATGCACATAAAATCAGAGAATTGTCGCTGCGTCTTTTGAAGAATAGTTAGGTTAAATAAGCCAACACCATACATACATAGATTTTTCTTTTCTTTTCTTTTTTTTTTTTTTTTTTTTTTTTTTTTTTTTTTTTTTTAAAGTTAAGAGTTTACGATATGGATTGCAATGACTGCTTACAAAGTGATCAAAAGAAACGCTTTCTGTTTAACTTAACGAATGCATAATGAATATTCTAATAACTAGACTTCTTAATCTCCTAAAGCTACATAAAAAGTTAAATTTTGCATGCACAAATCTCTTATACTTTATTGTTGAAACTGGCTTTATAAAATTATCTGTCTTATTTTAAGAAATTTAATTGGAAGTATATACTATACACAGACAGAGTGGGTATATACTATACACATATATTTATATATTTTTGGTGCGGTCCATTTCAAACTAAAAGGTGAGTACATATCTACATTGATATAGCAGCCCCATATGCAAAATTTGAACATTCTGAGGCTACTCATTTTTGAGTTATGCCAGATACATACATACGTACGTACTGATGTCACGAAAAAGTAATATAACAACGCAAGTTATTGTTTCTCAATCCATTTTAAATCCATTTTTGGAAAAAGAGTCCTTTATTCTGTCCGCACCTACAGATTTAACATAAAAACATTCGTTCAAATAGAATCGAGAGCGGTCGAAATGGATATTTTCTTTGAAATATGAACCCGAAATTTTTCGCAATTACAATACTCCTTTTACTTCCTACAAGAAAGTGGAAAATATCTAAAGTGGTTCAGATTTAACGGATAAGCCAAAGAGGCTGTTTTAAAAGTTTAATGGGTGGGTTATCGATTATCGACAGAGATGGCCCAGCTGGAACAGCGAAACATTTTACAGGATATCGGATAAATATGCATTTAGACCAATATGTAAACTTTATATATTTTCAGCATATTTCAAAAGCGAAAAAATATGTAACTTAATTCCATAAAAATATTTAATGTTTTTAATTAGATATATCATGAATTAAATGGATATATAAATCAATCAGATTAAAAATTTAAAAAATTAATATTCTTAAGATTTGCATTATTTGCTTTCAAATAGTTTAGTTTGTTAATTAATCACAGAGAGATTAAATATGAAAGAATACTATCTTACAGATTCGAATGAAAAGTGAAATAATGCAGTATCGTGTTTCAAGACTAATAGCCCTCTCGGGCTAAAACTATTTAACTAAGGAAGTATAGCTATAAGATTAATATTTAAAGAAATAAAGCTAGTCTCCACCTTTTCCGAATATTCTGCATGCATACAATCCAAGATTATGTCATCATGAGGGTCAAAAATCTTTACCCAGCGACTAATTTACTTCGTGATTTCCCATATATTTATTTATGAGGCCATTCATATGAGAAATTTGTGAAACAAGAATTAGTAATATAACAACGCAAGTTATTGTTACTCTAATTTTTCAAAGAAAATGGAAACACACACATACAAAGAACAAGGTCGAAAATTATTGAAGAAAAGGAAGGAAGTAGTATTAAATCTTTAGAAATCAAAAGGTGACAAACGCTGCAAAGATGAAAGTAAAAGAACAACTGTAATTACTATTTACAACACTAAAAATGAAGTTCTTTCCGTTCTTTTACTTTCGTTTTGCATAGAGATTTTCTTACTTTCGTTTTAGATAACGGTTCTTTTACTTTCGTTTTTGAAACTATTCGACGCGTTTGTTTACGTTTCCCCTCCCCCATCATCTATGATATTTCTGTATGTGTTTATTTTCTCCCTGAGCGACTTCATTAAACTATTGCTAAAGATTTTGTTTACTTTATTTATATATTTATATTTATCTCTGATGGTTTCAGGAGACTTAAAAACGCAGTAACTTTTAACATTTGTTGGTGCTTGCAATGTTCTTTTTTATAATAATTTAAACGGCAATACAAAAGCAAGAACCAGTCTTTCGTATTATAACATTTTTATTATTCCTTCTAGCGCTCGGTAATTCCTTGTTGGTTTTAGTCATGACAACATTTCATGCTAAGCGATAGGCCAAGTGAAAGTAGTAGTTATTATCTAGTAGTAGTAGTTCACATTAAATATTTATTTTTAAGGCTCTCATTTCGTTCCATATTTATGTAAATAATGCATTTGTCTGTAGAACATTATATCATTTAGAGAGTGCAGGAGTGTTATAAAATATTATTTAATTTCCAATATGAAATTAAATAAATGTAGCTTTCAAATCAAACAGAATATATTAATATATATTCTGGAATTTGAAAGAAAATCTCTTTTCTGCTTTATTAAAACTCAGTTGCATTATACTTTATCAATTATTTCGCGTGGTGAAAATTTACTTTTCAAATGTGAATTTACGTATATTGAAATTTTAACATTTCAGTATATGAATTTCGTTGACTATTCTGAGATTCTTACGTATGGTGACATGGGTATTTTTTGATAAAAGAAGTTGTAAATGAACTACAATTTAATAATTTTTATATTTTCGAAGAGTTACATTTTGATAATCAAAAATTAGACTCCTATCGAATTAACTGCTCTAAAAAATAAGGTTATACTTCTAGTTTTAAAATTAAATTTTTCACATGAGGTGTTATTAATATAAGCATTCTGAAATCCCACGTGTGAGTGTGAATTTTCTATTTGAGATAGCCCATAAGTTCAAACTTCATAACTCGACTGCAGGTAAGCACTGCTTCGTGCCCGCAGCGAAATATTCGATAAGTCAATAGCTGAGAATAAACATGATCTAACATTATTTTTACATCTAATATTTCACAGACTTTTCTTATACGAATCATTTTACGTATTGCTCAGTTCTGGGATAATATGTAAAATAACTGCGTAAGAGCATCCCTTGTTAAAACAAGAAATTATTAATCTGAACCTCGATCTTAGATGGATGTGAAATGGCCACCTTATTTTACGGATAAATGATACCTAGACGGAATGTGAAGGTTGGCTAATTCAGCAAATTAGTTTAAAGCAACTTGCAACCGGTTGAATAAGTGGTCAAAATACTAATCACTTCACTTCCAAGAAAATTTATTTACCTTACTAATATTTCAGAGAAATGTGTTTCTCAAGAGAAAAGCCTTCTGGAAGTATCATAAAATTGAATATTATTATTAAATAGAACATAATGGGTAATAGAATTCGAGCAATTGGTAAACACTGTCATTCATGCTGAAATTTTAAATGACATAGTTCAATAAATAGCTTTCAAAACATTTACATATTAAACAAAGTAAAGAATTATGCACATGTTCTTCACTTGTAAAGCTGCTAAATTTGGTTCTATGTTTATATCTATATCTATATCTATATCTATCTAGTATATATTTGTATAAAATTACATATTAGGTTTATATATATATATAAACGTACATTTTAATTTTTTATGTTTTAACTGAGTACGACTAAACGCATGAGCTCTGCAAGCTGAAACAACGTTTTAGCTGTCACAAGCTAAAACAAGGATGGGGTGCTCAAGGCTGTTGCCAACGGTAGGCGTAATCTAGCGCTCCTTGCCACGAGGAATTTCTTGAGCTTGGGCTGACTACTTCAGACAAGTGAACATAAGTAACAACAAGTGCACATAAGCAAGAGAAGGATTGTCTTAAACAACAGGGGACTTTGTGAGGATTTTTTAAAGAAAACATCCTCATAATTCCGTTACACATACGTAAAATCACGTAAACACCCAGAACATGCAATTTAAAAAGAGAAAATACTACAAATTCATAACTTCAGGAAGCAAAATATTCACGTATTGTACATATATGTATGTATATATATATATATATATGTAGTGAACAAAAATTAATAGTAGACTTTTAAATTCCTAATTTTTAATCTAAATACAACCCCTCTTCAATGTTATAGTGCACCATTTTACGTCACACTTTTCCTGCAGAGATCGACATTATTGCGAGCTTTTATCCAGTCATCATTCAGAACTCAAAGAATTTCCGAATATGAATGCTCCAGCTACTTTCTATGAGACCGTATTAGGCAGGTAATAAAATTAGAAAACTATGGAATATTGCATGGGATTCGAATCTCAAAAGGCAGAGCAACAGACTTAACAGGAAAAACATTAATATAAAAATGTAAAATGAAAAATGGGAAAAGAAAAACCAGCTATGGCCTTGGTGCCACAGATGGATCCTTCTGCTCGTTTATCAATAAATTTAAAAGATGCTTTACATGTAACAGACTTAACTACATGGATAACCAAGCAGCATTTTCACATGAAGAAAAAGCAATAGTCTTTGCGGACTACCTTGAAAAACAATTTATGCCTAATGCTTCACCTCGTAATGTCAAATTTGTTTACCATGTCTATTACTTCGTAACAGACTGGTTAAATGTTTCTGCTGTGAAAAACCAAACTGATTTCGAACCCCAAATAAAGTAGTCAATATCACTAAAAATTAAATATTCGAAAAGCACCAGGATTTGATAATATTTCTAAGAAAGCAATCAAAAATTTGCCTAAAAATACTACTACAAAATTTGCAAGCGTCATAAATGTCTGTTTGTATATTTTTTACTTCATGAAAAATCGAAATGTGCGGAAATCATCCCTACTGCTTAAACCTGCTGATGATACAACTAGGCCAGATGGATACAGACTAATCAACATATTATCAAGCTTAAGAAACATTTTTAAAGCATCATTCTCTGCAGAATGCAGCCGTAAGTTCAAGAAATTTGACTTGAATAATTTGATTTCAGAATTTTACTTCCTTGTACGAAGTAAAAAGGAAGTATTGTAATCGCGAAAAGTTTCAGGCAGCATATTTCAACGAAAATATCCGTTTTGACCGCTATCGAATGCAATTTAATGATGTTTTTGCGTGATATCTGTACGTAAGGACAGAATAAAATACTCTTTTCCTCCAAAAAAATTATAAAACTGCTTTAAAATAAATTCTGAAGAGAATTTTTCGTGGCGTCTATACGAACGTATGTGCGTACGTACGTATCTCGCATAACTGAAAAACGAGTAGCCTCAGAACGGTGAAATTTTATATATAGGACTGCTATACCATGCAGATGTGCACCTCGTATTTTGGTTGCAATCGGCCGCACCAAACCTATATAAATATATTTATATATATATCCACTCTGTTACCCGGCTCAGTGATCTCAGTTTCTTTACTCTTATATGTTTGTAAATTGTACATTTTTTGCTTTAAAAATGATTGAATTATGTTGTTCTTATTTTCCTGTTAAGGTTTTTATGCCTTTAGTAAATCTCTATGCAATATTTTTAGAATTATCAACAATTTTAAAGTTGTTTAAGTGCCGATAAGCCTAATAATATTTTTGATGGCGGCCATTGCTTGTTTACATTTGAAACAGCAGGATAGTGGATTTGTTGTCAGTCTAGAGAAACCTAGCTTCGCAACAACAAAGATATGCCTTCATTTATTATTGCGAATTAAATCATGTTTGATCCTTTCTGGAATTTTTTCGAGGAAATAAGTGTTTAAGATTTACTTCGTAATTTTTAATACAGATATTTTGAGCTTTTATGTATTTTTGCCTTGTCGCGAAGAGAGAACTGAATTAATTGAATAAAAAATCCTCAATCGTCTGTGAAAAACTGTTTCTTTTTTGTTTTGTTTGCTTAATTTCTTTTATACATCGTTCTAGCTTTATTATAGTATTTGAATAGAACATGTGGCAACGATTAGATAATTCTTTAAATGATATAAATTTTGTGCATTCTGAGTTATAATATGAACGAAATATAATACTGTTAAGTGAACCTAGTGACAGAGTGTCGCTATGGCAAACAAATAGAGTGAATTTTAAAGAATGCATTTATTCTATTGTGGTTTATGCGCTGTCGGCGAAGTAGATTTAATTCAATCGAATAAGTTTAAACGAAATGCAAGAAAAAATGCGTATAATTTAATATTCCGTACAAGGAAGTCATGTGGTGTACACATCAGATTTTTTTCTGTTACCAAACAGTTAGTAAGATTTGTAGAGTTTGCTGGCGCGGCTCTCATAATCGTCAAAAAGGTGCCTTAGTCATGGTGAGTGTGGTAAAAAGCATTTGACATGAGGGGCTAATTTACAAAACTGATTTCAGTATTCCTCACTTTAAGTAGTCAATTCCCAGAGGAAACAGCACTAAGCTCTGAAAGTTATATTGGCCAAGCACAATCGGACATCGAGAAATCAGGGCTCCATCTTAGAGCCTGTCCATCTTAGGCAAAATAATGAGGATGAAAATTCTGTAATTTGAACTAATTTCTAAGCTCAAGTTCGGAAAATTTCAAAGAATATTTTAGTCGCCAATGCCTCCTGCTGTTCGTTTCTCTCCAGTGATAAGAAGAAAAATTGTCTATTTTCGTATTCCCTTATTAATCTTGATTAGTCTTATTTTTCTCGCTATTTTTGCACGGTTTCTCTAGTTTCAGTCTTTTTTCGTATTTCGATTATCTATAAAGAAGAGGTCTGCGTAGTCTTCTTATTAAAATTCGATTTTTAGCCTTTTCTCCATCATGCTTTGTGCTACTTAGTAAACATGCCCTAATTCTTGTTAAAATTTCTTTGATTACTAACTCTTAGGAAACTGACCGTGCGCTTTGCTTTTTGTTTCTGAATTTACCTGAAACCGATCTTTCAGATGATCTAAGTACTTTAAAAAAATCACAAAAAAATATTTTGAGTCCCCATTTCACATCCCCGTTTCCCATTAAAATAATCCTTTACTTTAATGCTAGTTGTAGTTGTTTTATTTATTTATTGAAATAATTCTACTGCCGTGCAATACTAGATATGACCATTTTTAGGAAAAATTATATTTTTATTTATTGCAGTTACAAAATATAAACAAGTAAATACTATTTGACTTAATAAATGTACTTTATGTATAAATGTTATGCGAAAGAAATCTGCTTACATTTAAATTACATAATGGGGAAAAGCCGAAAAATTTTTTTATATCAATTCCTTAGGTCTTACACCCAAAGGAGCGTGCTTTTTTTTTTTTTTTTTTTTTAATGTTTTGTGTGTTTCCTTGATTCATTAAATAGCATACTCTTCGCACTTCAACCCCATAAAATTCAATTCAACAGCAATATCACGAAATATTTAAAAACAGAATATCTTTAGAATTTCCGTTAGACAGTCCTGCGCGCTGCAGATAAAAATGTTTTTTTTTTTTTTCCCTGTACAATTTTGCAATTGCTCGCTTTGAAATCGTTGAGTTCGTTAATCCAAATTCGTTAAAATTTTACGAAATAGGAAAAATATAATAAAACAAATTCCAAATTCGAATGTCCAGGTGCCCGTGTTCGGGTGGAGGATTACATAATTCAAAATTTGATGTCTCTAGGTACCCTCGGATGTTCACAACGCACAAAACATACATCCATTCATGCATATTTTTCATTATTTATTTTCTTTGAATGTAATAAAGGGCTCTAATATTTAGTAGCAACAATTTAAAAACCATTCGCTGTTTGTAGTGAAAATGCCGTTTTGATGCAAAATGTTATTTTGAGACTAATAGCACTGGCTAATTCTCTTTTGGGCTATATAATAATAATAATAAATCTGAAAGCTTTCAGATTTTATATTATACTCCAACGGGCGTTTTTTTAAAGTTCTGCGTGTTACCTTCATTTATTAAATATTATGTTCTTCGCACTTAAACCATCATACTCAATTTAACAGCAATATCACGAAAGAGCATATCTTTAGAATTTCCGATACACAGTCTCGCGTGCTGGAGATAAAAATGTTTCTTTTTTTTCGTACAATGTTTTCATTGCTCGCTTTGAAAGAGTTTCTTAATGAAAAACTTATATATACTTTACAAAATACGAAATAGATAATAAAACAAATTCCAAATCTGGGCTTCCAAATGCCGATGTTCGGATGGAGACGTACGTTATTCAAAATTTGATGGCTCTAGATACCGTTGTTTTATCACAATGCGAGAAACATACATACATTTATGCAGGTTCTTCATTATTTAATTTAAGCATGATATAGGGCTCTAATATTTGGTGGCAACAATTTAAAAAGTAATTCGCCGTTTATAGTGAATCAAAGCAAAATGTCAAAACTAAATTAATAGCCCTTCTGGGCAAATTGCCCAAGGGAGACGGAAGCTCACAAAAATCAGTTTTTCGAATTATCCCTTTAAGCAATGCTTCTTATAATTTCAAAGGGCATATCGCAAAAGTCTTCAGATGCTATGCATACTACAAAGAAAATGGATTCAACGTGTAATTTCTTTGCAGTATACTATCTGTTTAAATTACCAGTTACTCAGAGTAACGGTACAAGTTGTTATATGACATTATCGTCCCGTCTATCTTCTCATGGAAACTAACATAGCTCAAGTCGAAAAATAAAATAAAACGTCGACCTGACGGTCCTGAAACTCAACAGAAACGGAATTCCGTTAACTTTCGGATAATCACAACTCACGTTGAAATTAAACTGAATTAGAAATACTGGAATCAAGACCCCGAACTAAATGTTGACTCGCCCTTAAGAATTCGCGAAACGTTAACACCTAGTAAAAGCTTAATCTCATGAGTTAAATTCTGCAGCACGAAAGGTAAACAGAGTGCTAATCAGCCTATGCAACTCTGAAAAACTCTGATATGAATAAGGATTAAGAAGTTGCTTCCCCGGGAAGACCCTTAATAAGCTAGATAAGAAAATTAAACTTCTGGGGTCCCTTGACTTTGACGAGCTAGCACGTGAAACTTCAAGAACGGTCAATAAAGTGAGGTAAAAGCAGAAACACCATTGTCTTCTGTACTCCATATATGCCAATCAGATGGAAAGAGATTAGAGACAAAAGTCACGCTCGCAAGAAAACAAGTAGATGTCGGCAGTCAAAGCTAGGTTACGAAGTTGTAGTCTCTAAGCATGTGACAAACAAATGGTCAGATCAAATTATCTTCTGGAATGATTTGGTAACAAATACTTTTGAAACATTTGTAGTACTACAGCAAAGTTCAATTTTGAAGAAAAGCTCATTAAGTTTAATAATGTGGTCCGCCTATAGGGCCTATTTACAAGTCATAATGGATCAGTTTATTTCTTATCAGGTAATGAGCATTTACCTTCTCAGAATCTTATTTTGTGCTACTTGAAGTTTGTAGAAGTCTGCCTTTGAGGCTGACGCCTAGGCTGCAGATGCGTAGCATAGAATTGACCTCACAATGCACGGGTATTCTTTTCCTTTTTGTTGAGAGACCGTCGAGAGAAATTTCCGAAGAGTACATGAAGTTGGCTGGTGATAACACAGGCTTTTCCTATCACGTGTTTAATATGACAAATCTATGTAAGCCTTTGGTTAATAATATATCCCGGATAACTTACATTATTTACACGGTTCACTATTTCACTAAATAAGTAGATGTTTTTAATGCTTTTTTTCCGAATCTTGCGCGTCCTTACCGAAAGAAGCTTAGAGTTTGAGGGATTTAAATTTTTTCTCCATTTCCTATACCAGTCCTCAATATCTAAAGTAAAATTCTGGAGTTTGGAGATGGCGTTATTGGGTTAAATAGAGCTCACGACTACAGCCGTATCGTCGGCGTAGGAAGCTAACATAGAGTTATGATCTAGTTTATTTACGGAAGAATCGATTACGGATAAAAAGGTAGAGAATAGGTGCAAGAAAGGAACTCTGGGGCACTCCTGTAGTGGTGATTTTGAAGTCTAAATAGACATTTCCTTGACTGACATTAAAAGATTTAGTAAGGAAGGAATTGAGAAGAATAATTTCTCGACTAAAAATCATCTTGATTAATTTGTAGATCAACCCCTTTATACCAGACCCTGCTAAATGCCTTCACACGTCTATCAAAGGCGAGCCGTGCATTTTTTATGGTGCACAGCTACCGCGATGAATTGATGATGATGAATGCTGGTAAACAGCCTAACTACCTGTTTCAAAATAGATAGTTGGTTTCTGAATCCGTATTGATCGGAGGGAAGTAGCTGAAGACGTGGAATCATCTTCTTTAAAATAATGCTTTTGTAAATTTTGCTAAGACTGGAAAGGGCGAAAACTTACAGGTGGAAAATTCTCCACTTTTAGTGCTGTCCTTTCCAGGCTGAGAATAAAGATCTTGACGCTTCTGAAAAACTCAAGAGCTCTGAGCTTATTTATACTTTAACTAATTTGCATTTAAGTGGAAGCTGATGAAAGTAAAGCCAAAATAATAAGGTAACAAAGTTAATTAACATAAAATTTAAAAACTAATTATATTATTTTGCATCAAAGTATTTAGCAACGTTTAAAAATTAACCTGTTTGAATTCTTAAGTAAAGTTTTCAAAAACGCTGTGCTATTTTTAAATTATATATATTAATTATTAATGTCGATTATCCCCTAGGAAATGAAGGGAAAAAACTATTGGCTTAAGAAACCCATTAAAATTCATTTCCGTATGTATTCTTATGTATACACGTACTCATAGTGTAATAATTTGGTAGATGAGGACATCAGTTACTCCTTAATCATGGCTTTAGTGTTTTAGGGAGATCTAGCTCGTATACAAATAGGATCTAGATACACTTAATAGATGGATGGAAACCCTAGTTAGCTGGAAATTCACTTCATAAGGTTTTTTTTCGGGGGGGGATAATTCCTTAGGAAATATTTTCTCCCTTTAACACCCCCTTTTTTTTCTATAGGTGCGACAAACACTCCTCAATTCTGTATACACTTAATACGCTTTCAAACAACAGGAGATGTAGGAGCGACGAGATATGAAGATCAAAATCCTTCGTTTAAGTTTTGAACAGCAATTGGCACGAGTTCTATGCAATACAAATGTTATACAGTTAAGGCAGATTAGTTTTTCAGTAGAGAAGTTTAAAAACGTTATTGCTGTTTTTTGAAGAGGAGAAGTACCCAAATTAAAATGGGTAATTTTAAGTTTCATATTTTTTATCTTACATATATATATATATATGTATATATGTATGTCATAATAAGAGCACAAAGAAAAAAGATGGAGCAGTGTCGATCTGTGCTTAGATTCATATTGAAGAAGAATTTTGATTGCGTAGTATTTAAAGAACTTGGCAGTCGAGGCAGTTTTAATTCCATTTTTATTTCCAATTGATATTTGTGGCCACAATCACTTGGCACTCTAGTCGTGCCTTTCCACAGAAGATTTACATTTTTGATATTGTTGGGATAGCAAGCAAGCCAGCGAAATTATATCTTAGCAGAGTAAAGAGCAAAGCTGAAGTGCGTAGTTATGAAAGATGGAAGCACGCGAAGAGAAAAGTTTTGGTTTACAATTCGGTGATTGGTCGTCAAGAGGCATCTGGTATTAACGGTTACGTAAGATCGCATGATTAATTTGAACGACGCAATGCAGATAAGTTATTACGATTTTAGAATAGAGAGGAAGAATTAATCTTTATAGTTATATTATAATTCTGATTCATACATTTTTATCTTACATATTCCCCCCTTCAAAAAGAAAAAGGCGTAGCGACAGAGAAGCCTTTTTAGAGAGAAAGAGTTAAACACTAGCAAATGTAAATAAATAAATAAATCATAAAATTTTTGTTCTGTAAAGTATAATTTATAAATATCAATTTTTTTTAAATAAATTTTTAATTTTTAAGAGTCCTATTGAATTTTTCAGCATTTCAGTCCAAAAGTCTTTTTGTTTGAGAATTCACATAATCATAATTCTTCAGGGAAGGTTCTTGTTATTACAGAATATTACAAAATAAACTTTTACACAATCATTACTTATAATTAAATGTAATGCACATAAATATTTATGATACTTATATCCATACTAATAAATTATAATTTAACATCATATAATAATAGGATTAAGATTTTCAGAATTTATGGTTTCACCGTTATCATCTTTCATTTACAATTCCTGATTTTACCAAACTGGAAGCCTCGCAATACTTCTAAACAAACATATCCATCAATAGGGCTGTCCTCTTGAGCTAACCAGTGTGTTCTCTGCACTAGTGGCCCAGGGTGCCTAGGCAGTTACTTGAAAAGGCCTCCGTTCCTTGCATAAGGTAACTGGCCTTTGAGAACTGCACTAATATATTCCACATTAAAAAATATAATAATATTAATATAAAAAAATTACACACACTCATAAAACGAGAGCCTCCAACAATATCTTACTTGAAGAGGGTGAAGGGAACAACAATACAGAGGTAATTACAGGCCTCTGCTTAGGAACCCAGTACTCTCTCGACATACACTATACTTAACACACAATCACTCATAAATTTAACATGCATTTACCATAATTTCCTATTACGTTTCTGTAATAATTTCACTTATTTTTTACACCTACTTCATTTAGAATAATTATAAAATTAGTATTCAAAATTCTCAACAAAATTTCAAAACATAAAAACTTATTTTAATATCCTTCCCTATGAATAATTTAAATAGCTTAAATTTCGTTACTTAATTTGCTCACACATAATTATGAAAAATTAATGAACAAGAATTCCAGATTTTCTCAAAACAAATTGCAGAAATTTTAACCAAAGTTGAAATGAAAACTATAGAATTCGCAGCATATTAAATGATTTAGTTTTTGAGTTAGAGTCACACGAACGTAACAACTTTTGAGCTGTTGAAAAAGCAGAAGCGCAAATAATTTTCTGTCGCACATACTTGCAAACACTTAACTCGGATCGACCTTGAACCCGCTGTAATGCTTAATTCCTAAACGGTAATTCACTGATGATTTCTTTTTCACTAGGCATCCGAACTTCTCAATTTATCGAGATATTACTTTCAATCTGTAAACACTACGCGTGATTATTTTTTTGAAACACTTGCAAAACACCACAGCAGAAGAATGATCCGTTATTTTTTAAACACTGAAAAAACAAACTTGATGATTCACTTCTTTCACATTATCTTGGATTTATCACAAAACGATGATTTGAAGAGCTGAATTAAATTTTCCATTGAGGTTTCAGGCTGCAGGAAACTATCCTTACCGGCTTTATTGTCATATTAAAAGCGCAAGGAAAACCCGGAGCAGTGTCGATGCGTGATGAGATAAAAGCACAAGGAAAGACGGAACACTGTAGATGCATGATTAGACCCATATTGAAGAAGAAGTAATCTGATTGCGTCGTAAGCTAATGTGTTGACTTCGTAAATAAAACTTGGCAGTAGAAGCGATTTTAGTTCCATTTTTATTTCCAATTGATATTTGTGGCCACAATCACTTGGCACTCTAGTCGTGCCTTTCCACAGAAGATTTACATTTTTGATATTGTTGAGATAGAAAGCAAGCCAGCGAAATTACATCTTAGCAGAGTAGAGGGCAAAAGCTGAAGTGCGTAGTTATGAAAGATGGAAGCACGCGAAGAGAAAAGTTTTGGTTTACAATTCGGTGATTGGTCGTCAAGAGGCATCTGGTATTAACGGTTACGTAAGATCGCATGATTAATTTGAATGACGCAATGCAGATAAGTTATTACGATTTTAGAATAGAGAGGAAGAATTAATCTTTATAGTTATATTATAATTCTGATTCATACATTTTTATCTTACATGTATGTGTGTGTCATACGACTGCAATACCTTGATTATTATGCAACGGATTGGAGTTGCAATGCGAAAACACCAATGGACTGGAGATGGTAGCATTATAACAACTTGGAGAAAGGCTTTTCTGCTTGGATACACAAATGACAGTTACGGACGGACGTGTCTGAAGACAAGGCTGGACAGCTAATTTTTGATACTCATATTCTTATTCAAACATCAGTAGGAGAGTAACGGGCACATTGCAATTTTTTCAAGCTAACATTTTCAGACAGTGGACGACAAATAACAAATAGCCGCAACTTATTAGCAGAGCAAGGCAAAGTGGAAAAATAAGTATGCATTCAGCAGAAGCGAGAGATCTAGTGTCTGTTCTTTTTTTGAAATTTTCATCTATGATTGGGGAAAAGATATCTGCATTGGTACACATTACCTAAGATAGCATGATGCTGATTAATTTTAAAATAACGCACTTTAATTTTAAGTATTATAAACAGTTAGTAGTTTTAAGATAAGATTAGGAAGTAGCCATATTAAATGAGGAATAAAAGGGACTACTGGCAAAATTAGAATTTTTTTTTTTTTTTCATATTTTATATTTTACATATAAATTATGTAAATCAAAATTCTAACTTTACAATAATTCCTTAGCTCCACATTTTAATTTCGTTGTTTCCTTTTTCCATCTTAAAAATGGTAACTGCTTATAATAAGCCTCTCTAAACTGCTTCATTTCAAAATTAATTACTCTCATACGTTTCTGAGTGCCTAAAAATAAACTAATCGGATAAAGCTGAACTGAAACTAAATAATTCTACACCAGACCTTTCACCTTGGACACCTCACATCCTTCTTCTCACTTCCCTGCCTTGCAGACTTACTACCGCTCCTGCTTATTCTTTCTTCAGTTATATATTTAAAAACTATTTATTATGTTTTAACTGTTTATTTACTATGTGTTTATACTTATATGCATACGAGTTACCGGTGAGGTCCTTTAGGAACAAATGCGCTTACTAAGCCAATTTATTAGTGGCCAATCTATAATAAAGCCTATTTTTTGTCAAGAAATAAAAGTACTGAATCGGTCGTGATTACAACTACTTCTTCATTCATCTTCAATATCAAAATTATTTCATGTACATGAATTTTATATATTGTTGCGTTTTTCTTTTCATTCTGACACCAGTTGTTACGTTATTTTCTTCCTTCACGTTCGTACGGGGTTCGTAGATTTTGAGTGAATAACTACGACACTTGATAAAGTATCGAAACACACTTTATTGGCCAGTATTGTAAGAACTGCTTCAAAACACGTTTTTACAGTCGTCGATGAACTAACGCTGACACGATCAGCGACACAGCCTTCAGGTTTTTAGGCTATCACGGTAGAGACGGCTTCACGGCAAAGCACTAGAGTACAGCTCGCGACTCTGCTTGGTCGTTCTCGAGACTCTCCACGTACTCTCGAGACTCTCCACGCTACAACTCGCAATGCACTCGACGACACACAGAGTACAGCTCCTGACTCTTCGGTTCAGTCGTTCTCGAAGCTCAACAGGCTCTTTCGACGATGCACTAACCGCGATACACTACGAGACACTTTCGGTGCACTCGACGACCAACTCGGCGCTAGACTTCGAGACATTCGCTCAATGACTGACTATCAGCTCGTTAGACGAGGCACACGCACTCGCCCTCTCGACGAGGCATTCTGACTCAACCGCGATATACTACGAGACTCTTGCTGTGCACTCGACTACCCAGTCGGCACTCACTGCCCGGCTGTCAACTCGACTCGCTAGACGAGACACATACTCGATGAGAGTACTAAACCGGTAAGAATTCGTTCCAGAAGGTTCTCCATCCGTCCATCGCAAATCTCTAATTTTGTCGCCAAATGGGCGATTTTTCGCCAAATGGGGCAACTCCGCCTTACCTTGCCTTTTTATGGCAACCCTAAAACTGCTTTGCGGGGAAGCCATCTTACCGCGCCTGTACATTTCGTAACAATATATAAAGTGCCGCTGAATTAAAAATGCTTGTTTAGTAACGAGTTTCTGTTCCTTTGGTTTCTGTTCAGTTTCTGTTGCGTTGTTAATGTTACTGGTTACATAACGTAACGGCTGAGTCTTCAAAGAACATGATCATTCAAGCTTGATCATGCTTGTACCTTGCAGTTTTCCCAATGGCTCTTTCTTTTCCCGCTCTGTGCATACTCTCGCCATAGTTTTTGAATTGCGGAAGGAGAAAATATCAGTTCTTGAAATATTTTTTAAATCGAATGCACCTATAATTTCTGGCCCTTATTAAGTCGAGTACTTATTATTTGTCCTCGATCGAAGGTGTTTAAATAGCGAGTTTAACCCATCATGTTACTTTTAATAACTGCTTAGAAAGAGCTATGTTTTCTTTACTATGTGTTTATACTTATATGCATAGGAACGAAGTATCACTTTACTCGTAGGCTATGGCTTAACCTTTAACTCCTGTGAGCGGTCTGAGAGACCGCTGAGGATTTTCTAACCGTTGTTTCCACTCCTGAAAACAAAGAATGGTCCCTTTTCTTTCTCCTACCTTCCCAAACAATTCCCACAAGGTCACATATTCAGTTTCACACTTCTAGCTTTATTATGGTTTCAGATATCACGTTTTTTACTTCTTAAGGTGTCTAGGACACCGCTCACAGCAGATACGTATCAGTTTTAGTGGACAATAGACTTTATTTATCGGATGCTTGTTTTTCGTAAAAGTGAAAAATATGGCTTCAAATGTTACAAGAAAACGACCCGTATATCTCACTCAGAAATTGAGTATCTTGTCAATAATATTTTTGATGTAGAATACTCTGATTCTGAAGTTTCATGTAGTATTCACAGCGAAAGCAAAAGTGAATCTGAGCTTTCTGCAGATGAATATCATAATTTCTGCAGATGAATATAATAATAATATGTATTGCAGATGAATATCATATATTATCATAAATCACTATGAACAAAAGGATAATTTTTATAGAAAAAAGCACTTCAAATGGAGCAAAAAAGAGCCAAGTAGCGCGGTACACCTAAAAATAACATAATAATTCAGCTCCCTGGTCTGAAACATCCTGCAAAAATAGGCTCTAGAGCAGAGCCCGAAGATACTTAGAATTTATGTTCATACATATTGTTCCAGTCATATCCTGATGCTACAAAACTGAAAAGAAAAAAGTTTTATGCTTTTATTAGCTAATGAACTTATTACGCTGCATCTGAAAGTTGGGATATATTCCGCTTTTTTGCCAAGGGATCTGAAGATAACAATTAGAAGAATCCTTGGACAGAAGGAAATTAAGAGAATGGATTTATCAAATTAATAAGCAAAATTAGAAGATAAAAAACATGTAGTCTGTGCCCACCTTTAAGAAGGAAAAAATGCCATACATGCAAGGAGCAAATGTGTCTTCAGTGTTCTCAAAAAATGTGTTTTGACTGTGTATCATCTTATGAGTCATCCTTGTAAACAAAGATATACTAACCTATTATTTATTAATAATTAAATTAATTGTTGTAGAATTGTGGTTTAATTGGCAGTAATACTTAATAAAGTTACATATTTTCATGCATGTTTAATAAAATCTTTGTTCTTTAAAAGCTTTATACCTTAAAACGAAGAAAATAGTCCTTTTTATATGAATTTAATTGCGTAAAATTAAATGATTTATGTTTAAAATATATTGATTTCAATGAATTAGAATTTTATAAATAAAGCATCTATAACATTCCTTAAAATGACATAGAAGTTATGTATTTTTACGTTTTTCTTTAAAGTGGCCTGTGAGACTGCTCACAGTAATTATGCCGAAAACATTGTCACAGCAGTTAAAGGTTAAACAATTACTTTTTAAGTTTATTTTCAAATTTTGCAGCTCAATGGGCACAATTCTTGACCTCACAAGTCCTTTGAGTTTAGTTCATAATCTTTTCTTACATTATCCAGCTATAATATATATATATATGCGGCAGCATCTTCACTTAAGCCAAAACGAGTAGGAGCACCACGATATTTGCATGATGTTGTCTGTTCCTAATTCAGTGAGACTTCAAGGTGTATGTCACTATTGTTTAAAAAAAAAAAAAAAAAAAAAAGCAAATAGAAAGCAGAATTTTTTTTTTTTTTTTTTTAATTTGTGACTAGAGAAAGTGGATCTACTACAAGTTTCTGAAGTGGTTAATTTAAACCATTCAGCAGTTTTTGATATTATAAAATGTTAGTCCAAGTATCGTGGAATTCATTGTGAAAGATGACTTGGAAGACAGTCGAAACTGTGTTGCGGTATACAATACATTATTATCATAAATAACAAAATATTCCGAGGCTCAGTGCTTTGAACTTGCAGTAGAATGTTTTAATAATACGGAGTATGTGTTAAAATTGTTACAGCAGCAATCTGTTCTGCTGGATATTATCCAAAGGTGGTACGGGAAAAGTTCTTTAGTAAAAAGAATAGACAAACTGAGTTTTCCTTCTCAAAATCTACGAAAAATAAAAATATGAGTACAAGGAATAAGGGTTAACAGCTAACGCAAAGCAAATTTGATATATTTGGGGGTAGAAACATGATTTATAACACGAAGAAAATCGAAAGAAAAATTTTTAAAAATAGACCTTTGTATTCAGCCCAGAACTAATATGGAAACACAGTAAAAATGTATCTCGTCTATTAAAACAGTAACCTTTAGTTTACTGATGATGTAATGTGCCAACAAAAACATAATGTTATCTTAAAATGGGACTGTATAGAACCTTGGTATAGATCTCTACAACAAAAACCCTAACTTATAAAATCGATTCAAGTTCTATCAAGAAAAATTACCATAAATGTACACATGAATGTGCGATTCTATTACCCATCTGTCATGAAATAATAAAATATACTTCTTTATTCTTTAGGTTTCTAACTTATTGATCTACTTGAGAAGACTTGGATTATAAAATTCGAAAACAAAACATTTTTTTAATGACAACTTAAACTAGTAATATTAAATTAGTGGAGCAAAATTTAATTAAAAATAACAGGAAAGAATTAGCTGTATCCTTGCGCGTCTGCCCTCCCCCAAAATTAAATAATGCTTTAAAAACTAATTGCAGTCCAATAAAATACAGTAAGACCCCGCTCAACGCGGGGGATACGTTCCATCGAAGTAGAGCGTAATGCGAAACAGCGCTAAGCGAGGCTATCTTAACATGTAAATAATGGGGTTAGGGGAAGACGGATAAAAAATGGTTAGGCATTAAATTTAATAATGTTTTTTTTAATAAAAATAAAATCAAACATTTATTTCTTACAAAAATAAAAACAATATAAACGCATATACTTTTAAAAACAAATAAAATTCTCAGTCAGATCATTCAGTCTATTCTGGGTTTCCAATTTTCTGCCTTTCTGTCAAGAAGGCATTATGATAGATTGGCTTAATGGCATATTGCGTTCAATTTCGTCGTCAATCCATATCGACAGTCGTTTTCCCATTTCCTCTATAATGTTATTTCTAGAACGGGTAATTCTAGTTGCAGAGCTTGACGTAGTTGCAGTTGCCGATGACAGTATTTTTTCTTTATTCTTAAGAATTGTCCTTATTGTTGAAGTTGCCAAAATCAATGCAGCACTAATTTGAGATTGACGTTCACCAGAATCTAATCTTCTAATCACTTGCATTTGAGTTTCCAGTGAAATGCTTTTTCTGGTTGCTTTCTTTTCTTGTTTTTTATTATTACCCATGATAAAAACTAAAGGTCATAATATTTGTCACTGTATTAATCGTTATAGTATTATACAAATTTAAACTTACAATAATGTCAACAAATGTTTCAAATGATAAAAATGCGTCCACAAAGCAAGAAACACAACTACACTGTTTCGGATACGTTATTTGGAAACCTAGCGCTGCGCACAATTTCGGAGAATCCCCGGGTTGAAATAAAAGAGCGCTAAACCGAAACAGCGCTAAACGAAACAGCGTTAAGCGGGGTCTTACTGTATTAAAAAAAAATTAAGAAATTTGTTGCTTTTTTTTTTTTTTTTTTTTTTTTTTTTTTTTTTTTTTTGATAAAGCATCAAGTGTGTGATCACTTTTGTGAGCATTAAATTTTACTTTGCTGTGCATTATAGTATTTGCATTCAATTTATACTTTTATTGTGTAACTTTTATGAATAGTAATTATATTACTTTGGTCATTACATTATTATTTTTTTTTATGATATGTACATAATAGTCCGAAGTATCTCCAAAATTAAGTGTCCGATACGAACGCAGTAATTCTATTTTGTGTTGCAATGTTATAAATAGTTACCTTTAAGAATGTCATCATTTTGCAATGCACTTTTTAATACTGTATTTATTCAAAATTATTTTTCCTTTTATTATCAAGCCTACATTTTAAAAAACATCATATTATGTCACATATCATTTTTAAACTCTATTATATTATTTGACGCAGTATTTTAACCCAGAAAAGCAGCGAAAAAGTGATAAATTATTTCCGATAAAAAAGGCTTCATTAGTTTTTATTGGTCAGTATAATTATTCCTATTTTTATTTCGTCGTGCAAATGAAGATGGCAACACTAAATTGTATTTTCTTGAATCAAGAAATTTTAGAATAAATTATGCAAATGTTTTATAACTCAGAACCAATTCTGAAACAGTATTACTTTTAAATTCAGGTAACCGGCGCACGTGCTGAAGTTTTCATTCATGTTTTCAATTAAACTCATTAAAAATGCGAGATTTGTACTATCGTTTGTAAAGATTTCTTTTGTCAATAAAACTGTAAATTATTTAAATCGCACATTCTCTCGTGTTCTGAAATAAATATTGTAAAGTGTAAGTAATGAAAGTGCGTAAAATTCGACTGTTTTTACTAGAGCTAGCTATTAAAGTTACTTTCGTTTGAGGCGATATTAAAAGTGCCTTTTCTTCGAATAAACCAGCAAAATTTGAAGAATTTTTTTTTTTTTTTGAGAAGCCAAAGGCCAGTATTCACATAATTTAATTTTATTTTTGTTTACAAAATTATGTCTAATTATGTAAATATTTGTTATTAGTATGTTAACTTAGGAATTAACCTATTATTATTGAGCTTTTTATAATCGCTTTTATTCAAATCTAGAATTATTGTAATACCGTTATTAGTTTTGCGCAGACTTATTAGTATGAATTTTGATTTTAAAATGCATAAGTTTTGTAGTTTCTTTGGATTAAAATTTTAAAACTTTAGTTTAATTTCTCAGCTATATATAATAAACGTTAACAGTAAAAGGTGCAGAAGTGACTTTTCAGTCTTTATTTATATGAAATGTTTATTAATTTAATTTATGTGCATCATTCATATACATGACTTTAACATAATTATCTATTTCATATAATAACAAATACATAATGATCATTATTGTGTCATTCAAATATTGAAGTTCTGAATTTCATTGAAAAATTGCAAAAGAAGAAAAATTATCGCTTTTAAATCTTCAGTTATAAAGGTTTTTTTTTAAATTTTATTTTTTAAACTAAGAACTGTTTCTTTGCTAGAAAGTGCTATCGAGCTAAAGATCTACAATTTTCAATCCGAAACAAATAAAAAACGCAGTTCTAACAGGTTTCTGACTTCCACTTCTTCGAGTAATTTCGAACAACGCGCATTGGAGCGTTTTATTGTGTAAAGGGTCAACTGACTTTTCTTAAGTAAAGGAAATAAGTAAAAAATAAGTCTTATCAATATGGAGACTTATATTTGAATCTAAATTGAAATATAATATTTGTAACATCTGTAATAATTCTGAAACTTGC
This sequence comes from Stegodyphus dumicola, assembly GCF_044657685.1. Classification (NCBI taxonomy): domain Eukaryota; kingdom Metazoa; phylum Arthropoda; class Arachnida; order Araneae; family Eresidae; genus Stegodyphus; species Stegodyphus dumicola. The sequence goes on along the minus strand of NC_140769.1, from coordinate 185,528,820 downwards.
AAAAATGAATAATCACGCATATCATGACATGGACCAAAACTCATTCCGACTTCGCTTGAAATGATTATAAATATCATTTATTTCAAATCTAATGAAGAGTTGAGGAAACAATCACCTTGGCATAATTTGGCAGTTTTTTTACAGATGAAGAGGAAAAAGCTACTTATCGGGTACAAGTTTGTGGTTTTAGCGCCTTTTTTTAGAAATATCCCCAAACAATCGATATTTGGCACAAGTCGATAAACATTATCATCATATGAAAAGAAAACATACTTTAGGAATTTAAAATACAAATTTGAATCATTAAATAAGTATTATGTGATACATTAATAAAATAAAATACTTACATTCTTCAGATCTTTCTGTAGGTTTTTTTTTTTTTTTTTTTTTTTTTCCGTTTTTCTTTTCCCGAAGTACACAACGATCAGCTTTCACTTAAAAAAAAAAAAAAAAAAAAAAAAAAAAAAATCAGAGAACTGCGCAAACTCGGCTTTCTGGAATCCCAGGCAGCAGCGGCTATCCAGAAAAGGCATTTCCTCGTTGTGTCCTTTAGAAAATGTTCAGCAAAATTCTATATTCCTGCAGAAATTTTACTGCATTTTCTTCCACTGCTGGCAAACTCCCCAAGCTCATATTTTAAAACTAAATTTAAGGCAAAAAAATCACGATTTATTTATAAAAAAGTTTGACAGAAGACAATTAAGACAATTAATGACAATTAAGAAGAAACGCATACGGAAGTCACAGCGCTGCTTGGCTGAGGAGCATAGCTGCCGGAAGAATAGCGATAAGCATGGTAACCAGAGTTTCACATTCTGAAAATTTGATGACTTCTACTAAGGTGGTTGCATTAATGCACAAGTACCACGCAGTTTTCTGAAAGTATGTTTAAGACCATGACAGAAATTTAATATAAATGGCATTCAAAAGATTTCCAATGAAATTTCATTATTTTATCTATTTTCGTCTTATGCATCAACAACAAACATTTCAACAGTTAAAATTCGTAAATAAACGGTTTGTTTAAGATTCGCATGTCGAAACTGGTATTTGATTCAATGACTCCAGAAATATAGATTTCAATTCAGAAGCAACTATTGCATTTTTGTCTTTGGCAGCAAGTTATTATTGGCAGGAGTTGTTATACAGGCAACGAACTTTAAATTTAGGTTATTATAGTCAGGAATTCCAGAATAGTCAGGAGACCCTAAAGTCTTGATATCACTCAACATTTGACTTTCATGACTTGAGAGAAGTGGTTCTCAGCTAGAACTGAGTTTCATTGTTTCAGAGGAGAATGCAGTCAGCTTTATTTATTTAATTGATAATTATTTAGTTTATGAATATCAAAAACTTCTTTTATGTTAGTTTTAGTATTTATCAATATTTTCGCCGCTTATTTATTGTTTAATTTATTTAAAATGCCAAAAACTAATCTAAATAAACATATATGCATTTTTCAAGTTTCGGAACGGAAGGGGGGAATGATCTTCAAGACGTGGTGAAATGTGTGCATGGGGCAAAAAACGTTGAGAATCTTTGATTAACAGCAATATCTTGAAAATAATACTAATGTTTGATGCATTATTTTTCAATGGACTGAAATTTCTTTAATTTTAATCTTAATAAACGCCAGGCTTATCTTTCGTTTTGCTCTGAAACCGGCACATCATAACGAAGACATCACCTTCTGAGCATTTTAAAAAAGGTACGCGGGTGCTCTTCCTATTTATATTTATACCCTGCGAGTGCCGTGATCTTCATGTCTATCAAAAATGAATTTCTATTTATTTTTAAATACTAATTTATACTATAGTTTGTTTTAAGAAATTGCGTCTTCTTTGGAAGTTAATATTGCTTCCAAAACAAAACTGGCAAAATAGTCAGAATTAAAAGTGATAATCTGGTGAATTAGAGTTGTCACTTTAAAAACTTCACACGCTTCGTAAATCATGCGTGATCTTCGCTTTTGTCTTCGCCAATAACTAAGCCTTTTTACTCTTAATTTTGTTTTTCTATTTCATCTTCTTCATGAAGACGAGCTGTTCTTTGAAACGCTTACTTAAATAACTGCTTTGAATTAACGAAGGTCAGTTTTAATAGTCTTAACAAAAGAAAAATAGTTTTAATATCAATTCAAAAAAATATATAATTTCACATTAAAAACGAATAATGTACAGAAGTAATTCAGGCATAATTATTTTGGAATTAAACAAATTCAGCTTTAGATACGCATTCATTTTAAATGAAAACCTGTACGCATATCAAAAGAAAATTTGCCTCGGTTCTCTCTTTACCGAAGCAATTTACTCATTAAACCCACATTCGTCTAAAGCAAAGTAATAGTAGTACATAGGCTAGATGAAGAATGATATCTCCTGATGAAGAAAGAACCGATATCAGATGTCTCTTGCAGTGTATATAACCTTTGCATATTTGAAATCCCGTCTTATCTACGACTGTATTTTGTCTAAGTTTAAATTTAACATATTACAAATGTCATTATTCTGGTGTGTGTGAGTACACTAATAATAATTTTTAAATCAAATGTTTGAAATAGTTTGTTGCATTTACCTATAAAGTAAATTATCTAACACGAAATACGTTACAACCAAGGCAAAATTTCTTGCCATTAGCGTCGTAAAAACAGTCTCCTTTCATGAAAAGAGAACAGTTTTGAGCCATAATTTAGAGGTAAACCTATAGTTTCGAAAAATGCTCTGACTACTAAAACTAATAACCAGGGAATGATAAAGAGTAATTGTATCTAAAGAATAATAAAAATCTCCCTTTATAAGGAGAGTTTACTATGTTAATGAGGTGTAATTATAATGTGTTTTTAGGACATGATGTACATCTGAACTGCAATATTTGCAAAGTAGAGATCTAAGAGTACAGGCCAAAAATTGTAACAATTTTGCAGTTCTTTTTTATACAGAAAGATTTTGTTATATTCATGAGTTGTAGTACATTTTTATGAGATGATGTATGAGTAAACTATAGTTTAGAAATATTATAATATTTACAGCGTAGAGGTATGACCATTGGTCAAAAATCGTAGCAGTTTTTAATTATTTTTATTCTGCTCATGTATATTTTCTTATCACTCAGTTTTCATCATGTTTATATACGTAATTAGAAACATTCATTCTGCATTTTTAGTATCATTTTTGAGAGATGTTTAAAAACTGTTCAATTTAAATTTTCACTATGCTTACAATTCCCTTAAGCAATGAAAGCTTCCCCCCTTTTTTTCTCACTTTTTTTTTTTTTTTTTTTTTTTTTGTTCCCTATGGCTTAAATTGAGTTTTAAAGATGCTGGCAAAGTTTCATATCCATATTATGACATACTTTGCTTGTGAATTCTGTTACGTAATTGAAAATACTGAAATAAGTTGAGGCTAGTTATCATATCACAAGTTAAGGCAGCCTGTCTGTGCTGTCTAAGTCAATGACCTGACCAAGTTTCCGGTCTGCGATTCAGTTGACTCTTTACAATGTTTATTTGCGTGATGTAGGTGGGCATCGGCATTCTTCGGTCAATTAACTTAGATTTATGAATAAATAAATTTTGCATGATTTCGGAAAATTAAAAATTTTGCTAATTTAAGCAGTAGTGAATTTTAAACCATATTTTGCAAATTGAATTATTAGTTAATTGATTAGTTATTATAATTGATTAGTTTCAAAACTTAATACTACACTTCTAATAACAACACTAAAACTCCCCGGATGCCTATATTCTTCAATTAAGGAACTTGGTTGAGTGGTTAATTAAACGAGGCAAAATACGCCAGGGTTATCTACCTGTGGATCCCCATGTGTAACGTGCAGTCAGTTTCCTCTTGAAAGTCCTCCGCGAAGGTATCCTTAAACAGATAGCCCTTGTGCGCTTCAGTTTGTGCAGTCTCTTGTGCAAATAAACCAAACCACTTTAGTTTGCTACAAACTCAAGCGAATATGTTATTTTATTCTAAAGACAATAAAAACTGCGGGAATCTCATCGGTTTGCTATGCGAGATTCTCTAAATCAATTTTAATTAAAAATATTTTGTTCCTTTATAGGTGAAAAATCATAACATTCATAATATCGCATGTTCCACATTAGCATTTGAAATACGAGTATTTATTAATATTGATATGATTCGAAGAATTTTGAAATTTGTGACGATTCCTTTACTATTAAACTGTATTTTAATACAGAATACGATAAATATCCATCACTTTATATCTCCTTTCGAAATGATCAGTAGGCCATCGTTTTCTTCTTTCATATTTCGCAAGGATAAAGAATTAAAAAAGAACACAACAAACAGCTGTCTCCTTGTTGCAATCGGCTTTTTAGAACAGCTGTGCCTCGTACATATCGGACTGCCATTTACCAAAGGGAGACTGAGTTTAATTTCTAAAATGAGAACTAAATCTCTCCAGGTGTTTTATATTCAGCAGGAATTTCTGAGATTGAAAAAGCGTATTAATTTTACACTTTTTATGAAGTTAAAATAAGTAAATAAATAAAATAAAATAAAAAAGTAAAATCATAAAGAATTTTTTAGAGTAAACACAAGTTCTAATTATGCTAATCAGAAACCCATAAAATATTATATCTGGTACAGATAAATATTCGAATTTTTATTTAAAAATTTTATGAAAATGAATTACCCAGTTACTTATATGAAAGATGAATGATACCAATTTTCTAAAGAATATGCTTTTTCCAAAAATGCGATCAGATTTTTCTTGTTGCTTTTAAGAAGTGCCTTTTATTTAACTGCAGTTTCCGAAACAGTCTGAGCCAATCAATGACCGAGTGGATAAGGTTATTAGACAATGATAATTTGACCCAACTTAAAATCTAGAGAAACGGATAAACAATGGGGGCTTTCCATTTGGACAAATAACTTTTATACAGGTACTAATTTATCTAGAATATTACTTAATTGTAAACAATGAAGTGAGGAAAACCGGATTTTGTCGGTTCTAAAAATAAAATATATGCTTTTAGTAAGATTTCCTTTCCTCTTATTTCCTCGTTTCCCACTCACAAAATCAGAGATATATTAAAAAAAAAAAAAAAAAAAAAAAAAAAAAACTGAAAAACTGAAAAACTGAATGAAATCAATTAATTTATTTTATTTCTAATGTATTAGAACTGTATAAAAACTGATGTAGAGTTATAAAGTTGTGTAACGTTAAAACATTTACTCAGCCGAATTCTACCAAAATGTATCAAAATAATTGGTCCGGTCAAATAAAACACTGAAGATATACGAAACAGAAGCATCATTTCTAAATTCCATTCTTGACTTTTTTGTTTTGGTTAATTTGATTTCGGTAAAGTCCGCGAAGGCTGTCTGCCTAAAACAAGGTAGGCTTTCGTGGAGAAATTTCTAAGAAATAGTTTGATTTATTTGATGACAGCAAAGCAAATGAGGGCTGTCTGCATAAAGTGAGTGATGCCTTCATGGAAAACTTTCTAAGGGAAACTGGTTCACGTTCGCATTACACATGGGGAAATCTAACCAAAACCTTCATGCAGTCAGCCCGTTGACTTGAAATCGAACTTAGGTCGAACTATTAGTGCTTGACAGCTGTATCTCTTGTTCGCTGATGGGCAGACTTTATAAAGTAGCAGGTTTTTATCTACTTTACTTACTGGGAAAACCACGAAAATGCCTATGCATCCAGCCGCGTTTGCTTGGAATTGTACTCAGGTCAAACTACTAGTGTTCAGCGACTTTACCGCTCGACCGCTGTAGGCCTTCGCTCTTGGCTGTTGAACAGATTAGCAGTATGTGGGTATCGCGGTTTATATTTTACTTAAAAATGCCGTCTGCCAATATATCTATCTTTCCTTATAGGCAAACAGTTTCTAACATTCCTAGCGTGCTTTGCATAATCAAATAATCCAGTTAAAATTACATTGAAAATATTTATTTTGTCTTTTCAAATTTTTGAATTAAGATAACGATTTTCAAACTGAATGTCCCTTAACATTATGCTAAAGCAATAGCATATCATTCTACATTTTTCATTGTCATTTCCAAACATTTCTTCATGTTGTTTACTTTGAAATTGCCGATACATTGAAATAAATATTGACTAAATTCTTTCGTCATCGAGAAGGTGCAAAAAGAAAAGTTGCTCAATCATTAGTTATTTGAAATTACCGAACGTTCATAACAATAAAAGGAAAAGCACCAGTATATTGAAGAGAGAGAGAGAGCGAACGGCGTCAAAATATAGCCTTGGAGATATATACGCATGCATTAGTGTTAAAAAACAGGTTGTTCAGTAACAATGACGCAACACTCGCTCATAATTTCGAAGCTTGGAAAAAATAATTCGTAGGATTGCCACCTCGTCACAGATTTCCGGTTTCCGAAGCCAAGTCAACCGGAAATGAAATTTCTCCCTATCTGGCGCAAATTTCGTCGGGTTTTTCAAAGTTCTGGAAGAAAAATAATTTCGAGGTCAATTTGAATTGATTCATTTGTTGCATCAGTCGTACTTAGTGCAATTTCTGTATTGCAGTAACGTGCAGAATGCCAAGTTGCACGTTTTTTTAAGGACTGCGGAACTTTTTTTTTTATGAATTGCATTTTTGTCTCTTTTTATTAAGAATTTGGCTAAATGAAAGTTTTAAAAAACTCTCGATGTCTTTCTACTGATCTAATCACAACATGAAAGAACGTATTGTGTGATTGTTTCCAGAGCAAGGTCGCCTATCAATCGATTTAAATTTCATAATTTTGCATAATTGTCTTTTTTCATTTCGATATTTTGTCACTCGATATATCGTTTGAAAATTTTATCTCCTCCTCTTTCCACAGCTATAATATGCTGTAAATTCGTCATAAAACTCTCACGTTTTAAGCTATTAATGTTTTTTAGACGTATATATTTTGAAAGGAAAATGAAAGTGATGAAAGCGAATGGTGCTTGTCAGTTTTAAAATTAAAAAAATTGTCAGTTTTAAAATAAATTAGAAAGTTCAGTGTAACCAAGTTCTATTTTAAAATGACACTAAATATTAGAAGACGGCATTCCCCCCCCCCAAACAGCTTAGCACTTTATTGATGGAAGCGATTTATTAAGTGACAGACTTAGTTTGATTTTGTGATTTAGATGAAATTTGTAAAGAGTAGCATTTTTGCTACCATTTAATATTATGCTTTAACACCTTCGGACATACAAATATTATTGATACACTTGAGGAGATTAAAATCAAATCTGATGTGATACAAATGAAGATTTTTGTTTTTTAAAAAATTATGTATTAATCAACATTTAGAGTAGAAAGAGTAAGAGGGTGACTTAAAAATGGAAAAAAGTTCTCAGTGTCTTTCATTATCTAATAAAGGTACAGTAAAAGTAATAATAGAAAGAGTATGTGGGGGGGGGAATTAATTGCAAAATATAGACGAAATCCGAATATTTACCTTAAAGTGCAGTCCCGGATGCATATAAGCAAAATGTACACTGCTAGGACAACGGCTTGAATTTGGCCAATGACAGTACAGATGAGGGTCATTATTAACTCCGCCCACATGAGTGATGTCACATTTCTGACGTTTGTTTACATTCCGCTCTTCGGAGTTACGCAGTGCGTTCTTTGAATGTACATTTAGTTTTTCGTAATGAAAGTGTTTATATATATGCGTATACATATATATATATATATATATGAGTATATATATATATATATGTATATAACGATTTAATGTTTGTTTCGGAATATTGAGGGTTACTCTACTGTTCCAATAGAAAATTAGATCTAGTCGGATGGAAGTTATTGATGGCTGGAGGATGCATGTAAAGTGTGATTTACAAATTATTCTGCATATTGATAATCAGAAACTTTTAAGTGATAATGACTTAAATCATCTAATATATAAAATGTACCTGCGTGAATTAAACCAAGGGAAGTTAATGTTAAGTTATTGAAACCAAGCGCTTATTTCTATGAGTAATTAATGCAGTAAATATTTTGAATCAAAATGCCACCAGTTACCATTGCAATGAATTAACATAGTGTGCGTCAAGAAATCCTTATTTTACATTTCATATATATATCTATTTGAGTATTCACAGCATTATTAACTGTGATTTGATTTCTTTACTGGATTCAATATGCTTTCTTAGAAATAAACTTCATTTTATTATTAGAACATAAAGAGTATAAAGATGGAAAAGTGGGTTCACTCTAATGAAGATATTAAACTGTAATTTAGCTGTGAAACTACTGAAGTTAAATGAAGAACACGTTATTTAATAAGAACTGAATATATTTAAGATATGTTACCAGCTCTGATATTTCAAGACTATTGTATATGCTTATCTATGAAGATTAAATCACTATTAACTGATGGTGTTATGGTTCTGGTAAAGCATATATCATATTTGGAATTTTCATTGTTCAGTATGCATTCTTAGAAAGGAAGTTTATTGTTTTGCTGAAATGCAAAGAAAATAGTACTGAATAACTGTAAGTGCTTAGTGTTATAGACCTACTGAAATCTAAACTGCAAATGCTAAATGATGCTGAACATAGCAAGAATTGAATTTAGTAAGACATGTTACAAGTTATGATATTTCAAGACTATCGAAAATGCTTAACAATGATATGTAATGCTGAATCACACCTGTTCTAAGGTGTAATGCTGAAATGAATCCAATAAGTATACTTTTATTCCCAGAAAAAACACCTCCAAGTTAATTGCTTGAATGTGTGCTTATAGTTCTTTACTATAAACACACATTCAAGCAATTCAAATTAATCAAATCCAATTCAATAAAATCACTATTAACTGACATATTATAGTTCTGGTAAACCATATAACATATTTGGGATTTTCATTGTTCAGGATGCATTCTTAGAAAAGAAGTTCATTGTTTTGCTGAAATGTAAAGAAAATAATACTGAATAACTGTAAGTGCTTAGTGTAATAGATCTACTGAAATCTAATTTAGCTATAAAACTGCAAATGCTAAATGATGCTGAACATAATTTAGTAATATATAATTCCAGTTATGATATTTCAAGACTATTGAAAATGCCTATGATGATTTTGACATAAATCATAAAAATGATTGAGGGTATTGAGGTATGATTACCTGTTCTAAGGTGTAACTCTGAATTCAATCCAATAAGTATAGTTTTATTTCCAGGAAACCTACCTTCAAGTGAGTTGCTTGAATGTGTGTTTATAGTTCTTTACATCTAGTTAAATACTGTAAAACTTACATAAGCCAAAACTGAATGGATTAAAAAAAATTAGCTTAAAGTAACATTTCAAGTTTTACATTTTGACATATTAAAGACTGATTACCTGGAGTTCCACTGATGATTGGACTCGATAAAATATGTCTTGTACCGACAACTTTTTTTTTTTTTTTTTTTTTTTTTGAGAAAAAGTATATAATATTGATTTTCTTACATAAGTATGTATTTTTGACAGTGAAGTTTGTGTATTTAAAAAATCTAACGAGATGCGGATTATTATATTTTCATTTATTTCCAAATTCATTAAAAGTATTTTTTTACTTTTACAATTTACTGCCTGATTTTACACATTATATATATGAGTAATAAATAATTATTGTAAATATGCTATGTAACTTGTATTGTGATCTTTGTATTGAAACAACTTATTTATATATATATAAGATATGTATGAGTTAGGAATCATCTCATGGCAATTGAAGTTGAATTTTTAGTAAGAAATTAATGATAATAAGATGCATTGCTGATGTATCTCATAAGATGTATTATTGATGACAGTACATAAAATTAATCAAAACACTATAAGATTATACTGTAATTTTTACAGGTACTATTCTTTTTTTGGGACCAGATTCAGAAATGTATGTATGTATTCGTGTACATGTGTGTATATACACATGTGCATAGGCCCATTAGTGGCAGAGTGTTAAAATCTTTGAACACTGAGTTCGAACCAGGAAAATTGTCTGGCTTCATGGGCGTTTTCGTGTTTTTCCCTATTTGCAATGTGTGTACCAGTCAGTTTCCTTTAGAAAGCCTCCACAAAGGCATCCCTTCCCACAGGCAGATAGACCTAGTGGCTTTTCCATACTAAACTAAAATGAAACCAAAACCACTCGTGGCTACATACATTACATCTCTGAATCCTGTCCCGATAACAGAAGAGTCCGGTTAAAATTGGGCTTTTGAAGATCTGTGGAAAAGGTTTTGAATTAAAATCCAGACTGTATTTCATTATCTTGTAATAAATACATTGGACTTATGATCACACTGTAACTATTTAATACGAGTTCTACTAAGCTGTCAATATGACTTGATATTTACATGAAGTACTAAAATCAATATCAGAATGTTGTGAATTAGTATTATTGTTCGCATGTGCTTCACATTTAGAAGTCCATTCTATTATCCATAATTTAATATTCATTCTTAACAAATAAGAACAATATTATACTAATTATCACATTTATTATTTTATAAGTTCTATGAATTGCAGTAATTTCCTTTTCAGATATCTTCTTTTACAAAATGCTTTCAGCCTATAATTCATTTTTAAATGTTAATTTCTCTTTATCTTAAGTAAAATATATGCACACATTATTGATGAAAAGTTGAAGATGAAAAAAAAAAATTATTTAATTAAAATGTTCAAAGTATATGTTACAGAAAACAAACATATTAACATCCATAATGCATTTATTAAAACTTATTTATTTATTATAGAGAAGTACTCATATTCCCAGATTAATAGATAGAGTTTGAAAAGCAGAGGTCTAAGATATCGTGTAACATTTATTTATATAAGAATGATTGTAAATACATAATGATGATCACAAGTTCTCTTTTACTCAGACATTTTATGCTAACCTGCTTTTATTGCATTAGAGTTTTAAAAATAAGTAAGGGGATACTCAGATAACCGGCACTTGGCGAACTTCCAGAAATTTCTTCTAGTATACATAATTAAATTATTTATTTCTGGAATAGCCATCAAGTAATGTAAAATATAATACTTAATACAATTACAGAACTTAAGAATTCCAAAATATTCCTTTTAAAGTTTTTAACGTGCTGCATTTCATCACAGAAAAAAAAAAAATAAATAAATAAATAAATAAATAAATAAATAAATAAATAAATAAATAAATAAATAAATAAATAAAAATAACCAAAATGTAAACTTGTAATATTGAAAAATTTCTATCTTAAGTAAAATTATTGCCACTACATAATTTCAGTACAAACTAAATTTTGCAGTATATAAAAGAATATAATATACTGCCTGTAAAATTAATGGTACATATTTAACACAACCACCTTGGCTCAATTTGGATTTAGCACATGAAAAGGTAAAAGTTACGGGTGCAAGTTGATGGTTTTCACAACTTTTCTTAAACAGATACCCAAATTATTGATATTTATGGTAAGTTGGCTAACATTATCAAACTATGAGAAGAAAATATATTTTAGCAATTTGAAATATAAATTTTAATTATTAAATAAGGATTACATAATACATTAAAATTAAAACACATTCATCTCCAAATCTTTCTGTAATTTTTTTGCCCTATTCATTTTCATGAGCGATTTATTTTTGCTTGAAAAACGTTAAAAAATTTCAGAGACTCGGCATCGCACAAACCTCAGCAGCATTGGGTACCTACCAAATGTATTTCCTTTTTGTTCCTTTTAGAAATTTGTTGGCAAAATTTTGTATTCCTGTAGAATTTTCATCGTAGTTTTTTCCATTGTTGGCAAATTCGTAAGCGCATATTTTAAAATTAAGGCAAAAAATATCACAATTTGTTCATAAAAATTGTTGAAACTTCGAATACAACACAAATAATGTATACGAAAACGGCGACATTGCCCTATTAAAGGATTGTTATGAGCATGGCTGCCAGAATTTAGCACATTTTAAAAATCTGACGAGTTCTGCTGAGTTGGTTGTGAGTAATAAATGAATAACATTGCAATATGTGCATTTTTACTGTTAGGGATATAAAATTTTTACTTGTAATTAAAATCTGAATATGCTAATTATTCATTTGTCTTCTTACGTAATTTTGATAAATTAGCCACTATTTATTTTACATCAGTAATCTTCAGACTAATTTTAAATTTAGTTTCTGTGTGAATTTCTTTTGTTCTCTTCTTTCTTATTTAAACAAATTGACATCATGTGAAGCAACATCAGAACTAAAACTATTAAAAAATATATGATAAGCAAACAAATCAAAGAGACAGATATGAAAATTTATCAGTTCAGTTTCATATATATTCTGTACAATAATACCTCTACGTTAATTAAAAGGTGGGACTAAGGAAAAGTACAACTTCACATACAGGATATTCCAGAAAAATACATACAGACTTTAATAACAGATGATATCTCTATATTGGGACCCTTTATAAATATAGATGAATTTTAGTTTAATAACACCGATGGCCAGACTACCAGCACCTGAGTGGTAAAGTTGATGAACACTAGCTATTCAGTCCGGGTTTCAAATCCTGCAAAATACGCTGGCTGCATGGGCGCTTTCATGGTTTTCCTCAGGTGTAATGTGTATAAGAGCCAGTTTCCCTTTGAAAGTCCTCCACAAAAGCATCCCTCCTTTTAAGCAGGTAGCACGCAAGTGCTTTGTATAATTAAATAAACCAAACCAAACCAAGGCCCAAAAATTTTTTTTTAGTAGAAAGGTAAATTTAGTTTAAAAAGTTATAAAAAATTTAGTTTTCATTCATGTCAATATAAAGTAGGATGCTTATGTATTATCTCACCGATCGTTTGTGGAAATCCGAGCTATGGTAACCAAGCGCCAATTATTTCTGTGGAATTACTGAAGGGTACAGTCATCCATAATTGGCACTAAATCATGCTACTTGGCCGGTCAAAGGGATAATGCATAAGAACTTAAATGTTCTCCAAAGCCCCAAAGCCTTTTATCATTTGAGCAAAGAATCTTTTGTCAAACTTGTGACTATCATATATTTTTCTAGTGGATTTGAAATTGTGTAACTTCATGTTACCTTAAGCCAGGAATGAATATTCCATAGTATGTGAAGAAAACATAGATTTATTTTCTTATATGTCTAACATTTTTCAGTATTAAACTCAAATATAAAACTTCATGCTATATTTAAAATTTATATATATATATATATATATAGCCAGATCTTTACATTTATAAAAATCACATTGCAGGAAAGTAAATTTGAGATTTACACTACATGCATGGCATTCAAATTTATATAATTTTAATTTCAGCTTCAACATTATTCATTTCCTAGATCAAATCTTAATGTGGACCATTTAGACTGATATGTTATGTCCTACACTTAGAAAACACTTCCTTTCCTGCAAAAAAGGTGCCCACCAGCGGTGAGCAGTAAAATCGCTGAACACTGGTAGTTCGGTCCGAGGTTCGAATCCAGCGAACAGGCTGGCTGCATGGACGTTTTCATGGTTTTTCCCATGTGTAACAAGCAAGTTTCCCTTAGAAAGTCCTCCACAAATGCATCCCTCTCCTTAGGCAGATAGCCCTCGAGGCATCGCCATAATCACATAAACCAAACCCTCCGAAGAAGTTAGGAACAGATTAACATTTTAACATGACAAACCTCTTCTTTGTGATCACCTCTGAAACTGACACTTCTCCTCAATATACAAAACGTTCTGGTACTGAACATCTTCTCTTTGAGATGACAAGCTCTACACAAAATGTAAACCATGTAGAACTGATAGTGGTCATTTTATAGAGGGTTCGCTCTATTTATTAAAGGTAAGAAATTTATTCAACTATTTCTAAAAGTGCAAATTAATCAACAAAATCTGGTTTTAAGTACTTTGTTTCTGTAAGCATAATTAATAAAACTTTTGAGTTTGATTTAGTGTGTATGATGACAATTTATTACATTAGTGAATGTCATTTGCTTGATAGATATGAAGAATTTCTATTGAGGAGCTGTTTTGCTTGAAAGGTTGGTTTGGTTTGGTTTATTTGATTATGGAAAGCATACAGGATCTATGTGGAAGAGATGTCTTTGCGGAGGATTTTCTAAGCAAAAAAAAAAAAAAAAAAAAAAAAAAAAAAAAAAACTCATATCCATGTTTAGACATGTGGAAAACCAGGTAAGTGTTCATGCAGCCAGCCTAAGACCTGGAATCAACTCAGATTGATTTATCAGCTTTCCAGTCAGCCGCTTTTGGGCTGTGCGTGAAGGACCATGAAGGAGAATAATTACATGTACTGAAAACTGAATTTTAAACTAAATGTATAAGGAAATCAATGGAAATTCATTTATCAGTACTAGTTCTTATTAAATTAAAATACTACATAAAATAAATTTATAAAGCTATTGAATGAAAATTTCCATTAACATATTTAAGACGTGCGTAAGGAGTAATAGATTAATTATTTCTAATATTATTAAGTAATTTTCTTTTAAAGGAATTAAAAAATAAAAAATAAAAAAAGCTTCTTTAGAGAAATTATTCTACTATTAAAAATGCTGCTGGAATTCACATTCCACCTTATCCAAAATTAAATAAATGTATTTTTAAGTGATAAATCAAGTTGTGAAGAAATGTTAAATATGAATACATTCATCTTAATTATTTTAGAAAAAACTGAATGTGAAGATGTGAAAAATTAAGAGAAAAAAGCTTTCTCTTAAAAAAATAAATAAATAAATAAAATAATAATAATAATAATAAAAAGCTTTTTATTAAGAAAAAAAAAAGTTTTTTTTTCCCCCTAGCTAGATGTGAAAAAATTATTCGCTAGAAATCTGACATCCTGAAAAATGAATACATGCATACACACACTCACTCATATTTATATACATACACACACATATAATGATACATATTATTCATATATAATTATATATTGAAAATATATGTATGTGTGTATATACACATGCACGCACATATATACACACACACGCATATAGAAAGAAATTTTGTGACATAAATTTATATTCCTTCTGGAACAGTAAGAAATAATATTTAAAGAAAAATTTAAAAAATAGCATCACTAGAGTAAATTTACATTGCAGATTAAAATTTTTTTTCATTGAAAGAACGCACTTCGTAACTCCGAACAGCAGAATATAAACAAACGTCAGAAATGTGACATCACTCATGTGGGCGGAGTTAATGGTGACCCTTATCTGGATTGTCATTGGCCAAACTCAAGCCGTTGTCCTAGCAGTGTACATTTTGCTTATATGCGTCCCGGATCTAGAGGGCGGCAAATTCAAGCGTGTTACTGGATCGCATTAGGAATGGTGTCTAATTTTTGATACAATATTAGTAATTTTAAAGACCACTTTTAAGAATATTTATAATTAATTACTAAGAAACATTTTAATGAAACAAACAGTTAAAAGAAAGCTAAGTACATCCGAATTCGACTGTAAAGATAAGATCAGCGAGAGGACAATCGAGGAGCTCCAGGCGTCACTGACAAGGTCAGACGACCCTGTCCTCGAGGCTTGCGCCTCTGCCAACTCAACACAGCCTAAATATAATAGATCTATGGGGGGGAGGAGGTGTTGACCAACCTCATTTGATTTTTCACTGCCGTTCGCTTGCCGGTGGTGTGGCTGCAGCGGACGTGGTCAGAGCGGACACAAACGATTTCGTGGTCAGAGCGGACACTACGAAACTCATCGTGGTTAGAGCGGACACATTTTTTCCCCAAGAACAGATAAAGGGTGCAGATAAATAAGTAAATAAATATTTTTAAAAATCCATAATATAATTTAAACAGTAATTTAAGTTGCAAATCTCTTTCAAGTGGGATAACTTTTTAAAGACTTTGGTTGCGAGCTGATTACAGTGTGCATTACCCTTCCGGTGTACAAAAATATTTATTTCAGTGCTTTTTATAATCCACCGCATAATGTGTTAACTTATAACCTACTAGACTCAATCCTTCCTCCTGATACTCCTACGATCCTGGCAGGAGACCTAAATGCCAAGAGCATCGCATGGAATCGCCGTAAAGGAAATACAAACGGTAAAACTCTACAAAATTACATTTTAAGCCATCCTGTTGTTATTTACACACCGGACGAATACACTTATCGCCCGGACAGAATAGAATATTCCGACATTCTGGATATTGTTTTGTCCACCACAACTATCCCTATCACGCTTGAAGTATTGCACGAACTATCCTCGGATCACTTACCGATCATTGCTACTTTAGGAGTGAACAAAAGTAATACTGCTTCCACTAGGAAAATTACTGACTGGCAGCGCTATGAACTCTTCATGAAAGACAGTGTTCTTGATGTCAGAAGTTTGATCTGTGTTGATAACATCGACTCTGCAGTATCCTCATTTACCTCAAAAATTCAAAGGGCTATTGAAAATGCTAGTGATACAGTTGTAAATACAAACACGCTCTTCCGACTGCCGCCTAAAATACGTCAAATGATGAGGCATAGAAATCGCCTCAGAAAAATTTACAACCTTACCTGGGATCCTGTCGCCAAAAGGGCGATAAATCGCCTAAACCGGGACATCAAAACTGCTGTGAAGCAACACAAGGACGAACTCTGGTGTGAAAAAATGTGCAACTTAGATTTCCGTGACGGATCTCTTTGGACTTTAATAAAAAACCTCAAAGCAAATTTTGTTACCAATCGTCCCATCTTCCATAACGGAGTTGTTGCCCTTTCAAATGAAGATAAAGCAAATGTTTTCGCCTCGCATTTGGAACTACAATTTACGCCAAATGATTGGCCTGTGGACAGAAACTTTGAACTTTTCACCCTTACTCATGTGAAAGATTGGCTAAATGCCCCCACAGCACGAAATATTCCCAAATTTGCTACCCCTGTAGAAGTGTCTCAAATTATTAAAAAACTCAAATCACGCAAAGCTCCCGGAAATGATGGCATTTCTAATACTGCAGTTAAAATGTTACCTCCCTGTGCAGTAGCGAATTTCACTAGCATTTTAAATGCGTGTTTATTTAACTCCTACTTTCCACAGCAGTGGAAAAGTGCAAAAATTATTTTAATTCCTAAACCTGGAAAGGACCACACGAAACCAGATGGCTATCGACCTATTAGTCTCCTGCTTGTGCTCGGAAAAATTTATGAGCGCATTATTCTCTCACGTATGCAATCCTATCTAAACATGTTGCCTCCGGAACAATTTGGTTTCCGCCAGCACCTTTCTACTACGAAGCAGTTGTTACGCATTACTGACTTTTGTGGCTCTGCTTTGCATAACAAACAAAGTGTTGCTCTCCTCATGTTGGACGTGGCGAAAGCCTTCGACCGCGTCTGGCATGAGGGGCTCATATCCAAATTAATTACTGCTAACTGATCTTGACAATTCACTCCTTCATTACAAACCGGACTTTTTGTGTTTGTGTGAACGGTGCTATCTCCTCGTCTAGAAATATCCATAGCGGTATTCCGCAAGGGTCAGTTCTAGGACCTTATATGTATCTATTTTATGCTGCTGACTTTCCTCAAGCATCTCAAAATAACGCTATTTTGGCCTGTTATGCAGACGACACTGCCCTGGCAGTAAAGTCTGTTAATATGAATCACGCCATCAAAAAACTACAAGATGTCATTCCTAGCATTGAACGATGGTGCGCGCAATGGAAAGTCCAAATAAACGCAGCCAAATCTCAACTTCTCCTCATACGCAGAAATAAAAGGAACGCACCTGTCAAAAGAGGACTTTATCTATTTAACGAAATTGTTCCAATTGTTCCCCATGCCAAGTACCTCGGAGTGATTATAAATGATCGCTTAACGTGGACTAACCATATAAATTACGTCAGGGATAAGGCCTTACAAATTATCAAATGTCTCTTCCCAATTATTGGTAAATACTCCACTCTCGACCTGGGAAAAAAGCGGCTCATCTACACGTCTGCGATCAGACCGATCATGACTTACGCCTCCCCAGCGTGGGCCGCCCTGACCAAAACTGACCTCAATAAATTATGTGTTGTGCAGAACCGCTATCTCAGGATTATTACGAATGCTCATTATTTCGTGACAAATAAGTGTCTACAAGATGACCTCAAGATCGACCCCTTAGATAAGTTCATCGCAAAGCAAAATCGGAATTTCTTCAGAGAAGCCCAGGACTGCAATCATATGCGTCAATTTAACCTCTTTGAATATGAAATATTGCACGAAGACAGGCACCTTAGACCATTTACTGCATTTATCCTCAATGAAAATAAGAACTTTCCAACCTAAGTTTTTACCCTGTGTTTACTTGGAAAACTGAAATGCTTAAAGTTAAGCAGCCACTATCGGGGTCAAGGCACGGGAGGGTGACCTCCCACGGGACTACGAACTAAAGTCTTCTACTGCTTACTGTAGATCTCTCACTGCTCCTATTGGTTTCAAATTTCTTTTATTTTATTTAATTTAACTTTTAGTTTACTGGAAAGTATGTTTTTATGTCTTTGCAATTGAATATTTTGTAAATAGCAAATTCTCATGATTTTCGCATACACGTCTCAACAGCCAATCAAAAGACTTCTACTAAGAGATATCTTTGACTGCTTCTGCTGGACTCCCTGCGGAATTTTACTTTTGTATATAGTCTTTCTAGTTGTGAGAAAAATGCACTTTGATGAGTTTATGCACTGAATATTTGTAAAAATGCACACTGTACCTGAAACTCGGACCAGCATCTCTCCAGCCTACCAGACACCGCTATAGCCTCACGTGACAAAGTAGTCACACCTTCTTTCATTTTGCATCCTGTCCTCCGGACACACTCAAGCATTTGCTATACCTGCAATGTACTTTTTAATTCATGACAGCCGGTATACAGCTTGCTATCAGCAAGCTACACACGGCAATAGTGGGAAAAGGAAAGGATCTCAACATCAGTTCCAGCCCCCGCGCCATGAGATGTCTCATTCGGTCCATCGTCCTCGTACGTGTAGGTTGCGTGCCATGAGCGTTCCGACGGAAGCGAGTACCCCAGCCGAAGACGGCGCACGGATGGATACTAGTGATTCATCAGCTGCGACTACCACTACGGAGAGCTGCGTCGGACTTCCCTCGCACACTCAGATTGATGAAACGAATATGGATTATTACCGTGAAAAACTAATGGATTTGGAAAAAGAAATAGATGGAATTAAGACGGCGATGAAAGCGTGCCAACGTCTTCGACCAGTCTCGGATCCCGACACCATCACGGATATTATGAAGAAGAATCTGCTAACTCTCCAAGCACAAGCGGCGGATATTAGAAGTAAGTGCGATTTTTCTTGTTTTTCAGGCATTGTCCCCCCTGTTAACCCTAATCTTAAACGGAAAAATTTTGAAAACAAAAGGAAAAATAATAGTAACTCTGCTTTAATGGATAGTGATGGATTTAAAATTCCTAGTAAAACTGCTAAACAACAAAAACTTGAAAAAATTCCTGTTGTTTTGGAAAATGTTAATAGATTTAATGTTCTTAATGATAGTGCTGAGATTGATAATGTAAACATTATTGCTACCCCAGATGAGCAGGTAGTGCAGCAGCAGCCGACTAGTAATCACACCCAAATTATCCCCCCAATTATGGTTAACCCTGGGAAATTAACTCACGAGGCTTTTCTAAAAGATTTATCTTTGAAAACGGAGGCTAAGTTCTTAGGAAAAGTGAACGGGGAACTTCTGAAAGTTCTACCCAGGACAGCTGACGATCACCGGATGCTTACGGCATTATTTCTGGAAAAGAAAGTGGAGCATTATATTATAAGTGCAAATTACGCTAGACCCATAAAAGTGGTTATTAGGGGTTTATCCATAACCACAAATACAGATGATATTGTCGGCGCCCTTACTGCCAAAGGATTTGGAATTAGCAAAGTAACCCAGCTCACACGACGACGAACTAAAGCCCCAATGCCTCTCTTTTTGGTGCAGGTTATTAAAAATGAAATTGCAGAGGAAATTTATAATGTCAGTGATTTATTATTTTTCGCGGTCACGGTGGAAAAATACATCTCAAAAAATCAGGTGCCACAATGTTATAATTGTCCAAAATGGCACCACTCATCAGATAATTGTCATTTTGCCCCACGTTGTGTGAAATGTTCAGAAGAGCATAAAACGATGGACTGCCCAACGAAAGGAAAAATGGAGCAACCGAAATGTGCCAACTGCCTAAAAAACCACGTGGCTTCCTACCGTGGCTGCGAAAAGTTTCCCAAAAATAAAATCAATCCCCCAAAAAAGGATAATATGGTAAAAAAAGGAATCTCTTTTGCAGACATGCTGAAAAACCAGGCGAATTTATTCGCAGAAAATCCGGCTATGCCAGTCCTTAAATCGGCTTCTGCTGCACATAGTAAAAACAGTGAAAGCATTAAGTTGACTGATCTGAGTAATGCATTAAAAAATTTAAACATGTCTAATGTAAACAAATCTGTTGAAAATGTTTCAAGTGATAATCTAGAGAAGCCACAAGGCTCCGAGTTTTTGAGTTTCATGAAAAATATTTCCGAATTTAATAGCATTTTAGGAATTAACAATATAAGATTAATGAATAATGTATTTAAAACTTATTTACCAAAGTTAAAAGAATTAAGTGACCCTGTTGATAAATTATTTATGTTCTATGAAATAGTAAATGAAATTCACAACAATATATCAGCAAAACCATAATATGCATTTAACTTGTGTTACCTGGAATGCAAATGGATTGCTCCCAAAAGCTTACGAGCTTAAGGAGTTTTTACATGAAGTTTCCCCTGATATTGTATTCCTACAAGAACACATGCTTGGCCCCCAAAGCTACTTCAGAGCTTGCAACTACGTGAAGCATCGCTGGGACAGACCGACAGAAGGCAGATATGCTCCAAGAGGCAACGCAAGAGGAGGGCTGCTTATTTTAATCAAGCGCTCCATCCCTCATCATGCTCTAACATTACCACAGCTTTTAGCAGTTGAAGCCCTAGCTATTACACTCACGCCAAACACTTCACGACCAATCACAGTCATCTCCACCTATTTCCCAATACACTCACCTACAAATTCTGTCAAGACAGATTTGCAAACCTTATTAAACACAAACAATCGGGTCATCATAGGTGGAGATTTTAATGCACACCACCGCGAGTGGAACTGCTGGGATTTTAACCAACACGGAAAAGTCATTCACACCATTGCCCAAGCGGCCAATATTCACCTCGCAGTTCCGGAAAAACCAACACACTATGGGATAGGTAGACCGTCAGTCATGGATTTCTTTATCTTAAAAAATATCAATCCACCCAGTTATGTAGAAAGTCTGACGGAATTATCATCAGACCATAACCTGGTAATGATGGAAATTACTACCGACTCCTATAGTACACCCCACAAACGAGCCCTTATTACAAACTGGGCAGGATATGCCAAAGCTCTCAACAACACGCAGTACCCTACCCACACGATACAGACGAGGGATGAGTTAGACGCTTTCACGGAAGAGCTCACTGATGAACTACATGATGCTTTGCTGAAGAACAGTAAAACTGTGAGAGAAGATAAACGGTACAAGAACAAGATACTTAGAGAAATGATCAGACGAAGGAACCACATCCGTAAGCAGTGGCAGAAATTCAGATGCCCTACGGACAAAACACTCTTAAATCAACTGAACCAGCAAGTCAGGACTCTACTCAAAAAACATGCACAACTTGACTGGGCCAAACATTTGGAATCACTTTCCACGGATGATAATTCATTGTGGAACGCTGTTTCTAAATTCAAAAGACGCAACACTAATATTCCGCCCATTAACGGCCCCAACGGGATCGCTTACACTGATTTTGAGAAAGCTGAGTCTATTGCAGATCACTACGCTTCTCAATTTCGCACTCACAACATATCTAACCCCCAAACAGAACTCACAGTCGCATCACTCATCACACAATTCCAAACAAAACCACACACAAACAACACTCCTTTAATCATGCCATCAGAGGTTATTAGTTATATCGAGAAGAGAAAAAATCGAAAAAGCCCTGGACTTGATAAAATCAGTAATAAAATGCTCAAAGAAATGGGAGTTAAAATGATATGCAAATTCACAAAACTACTGAATGCCATGCTCCGCCTCCAGTATTTTCCGACCAACTGGAAAACAGCTATCATTTCGCCAATTTTAAAACCAGGAAAAGATCCTACCCTGGCTACTTCATACAGACCGATCAGCTTACTATCAACACTCAGCAAAATTGCAGAAGCAGTTATCCTAAAAAGAATTGAAGACTTCTTAACGGACAACAACGTCCTTATACCACAGCAATATGGATTTAGAAGGAAGCACTCCACGACCCACCAACTCTACAGAGTCACTGAGATGATCGCTGACGGCTTCCAGAGGAGGCAAATCACAGGAGCTCTCTTTCTCGATATTTCGAAAGCCTTTGACTGTGTATGGTTACAGGGCCTCACTTACAAATTACTCACTCTGGGATTCCCAGACTACATCATAAACATCATCAATTCCTATCTTTACGATAGACACTTTGTCGTTCGATATAACAATACGCACTCCACACGGAAAGCAACTCTAGCGGGTTTACCTCAAGGAAGTTTACTTTCGCCCACATTATTTTCAATTTATACGAACGACATCCCACACCACCCCAACACTACACTGGCACTTTATGCAGACGATACTGCGATCCTGTACCAAGATGCGTCCATGGCCGCAGTCGTACATACACTACAAGAACACATCCATGCATTAGAGTCCTGGATGATAAAATGGAAAATTAAAACAAACGTGGAAAAATCCGAAGCAGTTTTCTTTACAAAAAAAAGAATCGTCGATCTGAACATCACCCTTCAGATGTATGAAGTCACCATCCCCTGGGCCAAGCAAGTCAAATACCTTGGTGTCATTTTGGACCAAAAACTCACATGGGCCCCACACATCACACATATCCTGAATAAGTTTCGGGGAACTAAAGCATTACTCAACCCCCTAATTGCCCGAAACTCTGTTTTATCTATTCATAACAAACTTCATGTATTCAGATCCATGCTGCGACCAATTATTACTTACGCCTGTCCCGTCTGGGGTTATGTCTGTAAAACGCATATGCAAAAAATCCAACAATGCCAAAATATTACACTAAGAAGAATTACTAACAGTCCCTGGTATTTTAGAAACGAAGCCATACACAATGAATTGAATATTGACAGCATAAGCATCTGTATTGCCAAAATTGCAAAAAAATTTTTTAACAATATCGAAAAAGTCAACAATAGCTCCATCCCCAGATTGACCTATGACTACACAATTGAGGAAAACAAAAAGAGACCAGGAGCTGTCCTCCGACACTTATTATAGTTTGTCAACCAAATTTTAATTTAACTTTGCACACCTTTTTCAATTTATATCTCTTCACTAGTACGACCGTAAACAATAGTTATTTAGGCCACAGACTATCTCAGAACATGGTCCTTTCACTTTATTGCATTCTGCATAACTTTAGCCTCATATTTTTAATATAATTAGTTTTGTAACTCTGATATCTTATTCACAGTGCTGACATTAAAACATACCTCCAATAAGTATCTACTTTAGCTCAGCCCAGCCCCCAACCTATGCCTGACAAACAAGATTGTGCACTTTCTTTTCAGACCAATCATTGGCGCACGTGACCAGTAGCTCCTCCCTCCACCTCTTCGACCATCTCTATGCCACTCCACCGACATTTGAGTGTCGGACATCGTAGAAGCAGCAACACTTAGGCCTTGCTCCCCTGATACGAACGCGACTAAATGCCCGTAGCGTTTATGCGAAAGGCTCATTCAACGTACATCACGCCATACTGCTTATCATGAGGAATTCTCCTCGCCCAAGTATTTATGCCATGATATGACAGAAAAAGATATGCAACTAGAACGGGATATACACAGGATACGGCTTTCCAGCCGAGGAGCCTGATGAAGTGCCCAGCACCTGAGCCTTCAAAATGTCTTACCCGATCGTATACCAACTTCGCAGAATTAATTGAAGCACTCCTCAATTCTCTAAGAAAGGAGGTTATTTCCTACCTCCATGCAATTCTCCTCGACAACTAACAATGGTCAACTTTTCAGTCCCTCACTTTAATGTACAAAGGGTGACACACAAAGAAGAAACTATGAATTACGAACGAATTACTTTCTTTTATATCATATTATATTTTTATAATAAAGAATGATGAGTCAGAACTTGTTTATGCTCCATAGAAATTTAAAAATTTTCAAGTTGCAACATTTAGCTGCTATATGTTATTTTTGACAATTATTATATAAAGAAGAAATTTGGGACTTAAGTAGTTAAAATCTTGCAAAGCGATAGTTAATGTACTAAAATATTATCTATCAATTCTTGAAATTAAAAGTGGTCAATTAATGTCAAAAACTAAATAGGAAAAAATTGAAATTAAACTGAGTTATCGTCTTTCTTAAAATTACTATCCATATTTGCTGATGTAATTTTAAGATGTGTAATAACCGAGTTTAATTTGAATTTTCTCCTATTTAGTTTTAACATTACTTGTCCACTTTTAACTTCACTTTGGAGGTAATGTTTAATATATCAGTTTTGACGTATGTAAACCAGATAAATTAATGAACCTATCTACTATATATATTAAATCAATCTATCAAATATCGAATTTAAGAGAAGATACTACGGTACTAATATTAATTTGTATCGCAGTTTATTTTTATTTATTTATTTTATTTTATTTTTTTTTTAGATAAATGTTTATGAATTTTCTTAGATCTTAAATTTCAAATTCAACATTTTAGGTAAATAGTTATAATCTAATTTTAAAATTCTTTTCATTGAATCCCAAAATTCGGCTTGTTAAACGGTTCTAAATTCATACAAATATTGTTATAATATATGTCATATTAAGCCATTATTTACTTATCCAATTTTTAATCACTGAACTTGAAGTTACTTAACTTTCTTACAGACTCCATATTTTAAGAAATATAAGAAATGTTAAAAAATTTATTTTGTTTTCCAATACTTCTGTCTCCGATATGCAATGAAACACATTTAATTTAATTAAACACATACACGTTTAATTAATCATTATGAACATATGAAACATGTTCATAATTATACAAAACATTTCGGTACTATTCCGTTTTGAGGACCGAAAAAAATTGCAGCGAAAATGTATACGCAAAAGCGCCAAATCTAGCGTACGCGCTGATTTCAGATTGCGTAAGTTTATATAGTTCTATATTTCTTAAGACGCCATTGAAATACTAGTTTAATTTTTAAATCCTTTTTTTAATATCCTATGGATTTAACAATTTGGGAATTGCCCTTGACGAAAAGTCGGCAATAGAATTTTGGGTAAAGTGCAGAATCAACCACTGTTTGACGCGTTTTTAAGAATTGCACATACTCGGTATCCATGTGCACATCGACCTATTTTCACTTAAAAAAAATCCCAGAATTGCACAAAAATCGCACTGCGCACACCCTTGGCTTTATCTAAGTACACAACGACCTATTTTCACTTAAAAAGTAAAAGAAAATTGGCAGATATCAAATTTTTTTACCCTTGTAAAAAGCGGCAAACAAATAAATGAGCGATTCTGCACTTTACCGAGAATATTTTCAAAGAAACGACATCATTCATTATAGAAAATTACGTTTGAACAACCAACGAGATGAAATTATGCTTTAGCG
The DNA here is from genome assembly GCF_044657685.1 of Stegodyphus dumicola. Taxonomy (NCBI): domain Eukaryota; kingdom Metazoa; phylum Arthropoda; class Arachnida; order Araneae; family Eresidae; genus Stegodyphus; species Stegodyphus dumicola. Next base: position 185,503,114 of record NC_140769.1, on the reverse strand, counting down.
ATAAGTCGGTAGCGAAATAGCGATGCAGGCATCCATTCAGTTATGTTTAGCAATTTTTATATAAATTATAATAATGATCTGAAATAGTTATTTACTATTACGCTTCCATTCAGTCATGTTTAGTCTTTTTCATATAAGTTATAATAATAAAAAAGTATTATATGAAATTAACCTTTCATTCTAGATTAAAATATCAATCTTAGATGGTTATTTACTATTACACTTCCTTTCTTGCGTTAGGGTTGCCGCAATTATTTTTGGCAGCATTGGCATCAACAATAGTTTGGCGATTTTTTACGGCCCTCGAAACCGAATTTCTAACTTCCTCTATTCATCGTTTAAAATTTTTAATGTCCTGTTCACCCATTTCTTTTTAAACTTGCATTATATATTTCTTTTTGCTATACATTAGAATTTGTATATTGTTGTATTGTATTCATCCAATTTGTATTTAAATGATAAGTTTTAGAACGTTCTGCATCATAACTCTAGTTAACGAAAGATGTTTCTAACGTCTTCGTGTTGATGGATCTTTAATATGCATCTTATTTTTCAGTTTAGGTTTAGGTTTCAATAAAACTATTTTTAAAGAGAGATGACGCTGAGTTATGCTAATAATATCTCTAACTGTCGCTATTTATAATACAAGTTAACGGGATTAATAGTATAGCTCATTTACAATTTTTATAAAAATTTCGAGCCATACCGGAAATAATAGCAAATGCTCCTAATATTTTGATTGCATTTTCTTCTTCCTTTACATTTTTGTGATATAATGTTTCATGATTGCATAGAGGTAAATATAATTCATTTACCAGATATGTAAATCTATATTCAGCGCACTTTTGCGTTTACTAATATTGCACCTTCTATCTTCTTTAATATATTGTTCAACACACAGCATCTCATAAGACTAATTTCCAGAGTCGTAGCTAGGGTTTTCAACGCCCAGGGACAACTGAAGATTTCGCGCCCCCTACTGCTTGCCAAGGATGGAAAACATTTAATTCTAAAATGTCGTAACTTACAGTTTGGCGCCCCTTGGATTCTGCGCCCGGAGACAGATGCCCCCCTTGCCCCCCTCTAGCTACGCCCCTGCTAATTTCAAGAGCTGTGCGTTCACCAGCGATCAAGCGGTAAAGTCATTAAACATTGGTAATTTGACCGAAGTTTCGAATTCAAGACGATTTGGCTGCATGACAGTTTTCGTTGCTTTTCCTCATATGTAACGTGAGTACGAGCCAGTTAATGTTGAAAATTTGCTCCTACTAGTGACCGAATTGAAAACCGCTGTACGCTAGGTTCAATCGCAGGCGAAAAAGTTGGCTGAGGCAGATATCCTTCGGGTACTTTGCCATAACATGCAAACCAAGAGCTCTTTCTTTTATGTGAATATGTAAATATTTATACTGTTATCGGGTTGTGTGAGGACGATAGTAGAGTTCTTTGATAGTCTACATAAAGTCATTATAGTGAAATGAAATTTTAAAGTGCTAGGTTAAAATCACTGTTAATTTCGAGAAATTGGTGTGTTAATTACTGAATCCATTGCATTCGTGATTTGTAACTTGTATATATTTGTTTCAGATATTAATTAGTAATATGTCATTCCTATTTTTTGTACTATGCTGAACTGCTTTAGTATTTAGGACTGAATCATTTTCCATTAGTTTGGCTAGTTATTGTTGCAAATATTTCAAAACTGCATATTTCAGAGAATTTCTATGTAAATTTGATTATTACAGTGCAAAAATAGTGTGAATATGTAAATATTTTGAATATATAAATATATCTTATCGAGCTGGTTTATTATGTTATCGAGCTGTGTGAGGACGATAATGGAGTTCTTGAGTAGTTTACATAAAGGCGTTATTGCGAATTTTAACGTGCTAGGTTAAAGTTACTGTTAGTATAGAGAAATTGGTATAAAATTATTCAATCCATTGCATCAGTGATTTGTAATTTGCTTATTTTGTTTACATGAAATTTTTAATTATTTAATAATGTGTGATTCCCATTTTTGTACTGTGCTGAACTATTTTGGTGTTTTGTATTGAATCGTTTTCTATTAGTATCATTTATTAGTATGAGTAACTATTGCTGCAAATATTGAAAAAATGCCTATTTCAAGGAAAATGTAAATTTGTTTATTTCATTGCACCGGAGAGACAGCTGCATTAGGAGGGTTCGCGAGGTTTTTATCCGTGTAACTTTTGATTTGTATGTCGGGCCTCCGCCCACCAGCGGCCGAGCGTAAAGTCGCTGAACACTGGCAGTTCGATCCGAGGTTTGAATCCCGCGAACGGGTTGGCTGCATGGGTGTTTTCGTGGTTTTCCCCATGTGTAACGTGTATACGAGCCAGTTTACCTTAGAAAGTCCTCCACGAAGGCATCCCTCCCCTTGGGCAGATAGCCCTAGTGTGCTTTGCCAGTATTAAATACACCGTATGTCGGGCCTCCAGAGGCTGAGCGGTAAACTCTGAATACTGGTAGTTCGGTCTGGGGTTAGAATCCCGGCGAATTTGCTGGCTCCATGGGCGTTTCCGTCGTTTCACTCATGCGTTATTTGCATACAAGCCAATTACTCTTCGAAAGCCCTCAGCGAAGGCATCTCTCTTCTTAGGCAGAAAGCCCTCTTATGCTTTGCCGTAAGTAAAGAAACTAAACAATTTGTTATGTATATTTCTTTTATAACAAAAGTGGTAAAGAATTTCTTTCTATAAAATGGATTTTACATTTTATCTCAAACCCTACCTATTTCTATGTTTATTAAAAAAAAATTGAAATTTGTTAGAGAAACTTAAAGGAAGATAAGTGAGGGCGGCAGTTTTAAGTTTTTGCCCCGCATAGGAAAAATGCCAAGTCCGACGCTGTTAAAGTGTTACCAATAATTTTGAATTATGTCTCCCCCCCCCACGAAAAAATAAAACGAATTCAGTAATATTCTGTTTTATGAATATTTTGGCTTTCTAACATTTATTTTATTCTGAAACAATCTGCTAACATTGATTTTGTTCTATGATTGAGAGATTGCTTTCAGTGAGTCATTAAAGAAAAACTGTTTAACTATAAGACAGACAAATTTGCTTCTTAGAGTTAGTTTTTTATATTAGAAAATAAAAAGATACAGAAACACCTAATTTTCTTTTTTTTTTTTTTTTTTTTTTTAACATTTTAGAAATTTTTAGAATATCTGAAATACTGTCCCGAGTCAGCAGTGAGCCTTATTTTACTAATTTTTAATTTAGTACGGTAAGAGTGTTTTTCACTGTATCCAAGAGATTACTATAACTATATTACTTAATTCCTCAAAAATATTACACAAACAATAATAAACCCTTGTTTATCTAAAGACCACTGCCTCAAAAGTCCCATCAACGTCGGACGCAGGCGTTATTTTATTATTATTTTTTCCCATAAAGACGTTAAGGATGTGCACTTCTGCTATTCATATATGCAATGAAATGCAGAGCTTAAATTGCACCGGAACCCGCCTTAGGTACTCCTCAATTTTTAAGATAAATAATTTATGCCGGAGAGCACCGAAGCAACCCCTAGCACAAATAAGAAAACTTCAGTACTTCTATCATGTAACTAAACCACTATATCAAGAAAAAATTCTTCCAATCTCAAAAACGTTATTTTAACAAAAAATTAGCCTTAAGACCGGTTCTAACTTCTGAATGGATGCCTTTCTTTCCCTGAGAAATAAACATTTTTCTAGAGGTCGAGATTTTAAGGAAAGATAAGCCCCACTCACATCTCAAAGGATTATTCTCCAGGAAGTGCAATGAATCTATGAAAGCGGTTAAGTTTTTGGTTTCCGAAAATACTAGAACTGATCACCTTGGTAGTGCCAAGTTGAGTCACAGAAAACAGCAGTTGCGAACTATTGGAATGGTGTAACCAATTGCGGGAGTATGAAAATTGTCACTTGTATAGAACTTTATGTTTATTCTAAGCTTCAGATGGAGCCTCTGATTCGGGAGAATTTTTTTTCCTTGTCACATTCTGCTTGATGCCTAGAACTATATCAGGAGAGACCGATCAGAAAGTGTTCCTCTCTTCTCTCTTTGTTTTCATTCCTATATATCTTTGTTAAAATTTCCTTCCATATTTTCATACTTTGTCTAGTATTTCTAGCATTCGTTTTATTCTCATTAGTGGCAACGCAATTCATTTGCCTTTTTACTTCCTTGTACGAAGTAAAAAGGAAGTATTGTAATCGCGGAAAGGTTCAGGCAGCATATTTCAACGAAAATATCCGTTTTGACCGCTATCGAATGCAATTTAACGATGTTTTTGCGTGATATCTGTACGTAAGAACAGAATAAAATACTTTTTTCCTCCAAAAAAATTATAAAACTGCTTTAAAATAAATTCTGAAGAGAATTTTTCGTGGCGTCTGTACGAACGTATGTACGTACGTACGTATCTCGCATAACTCAAAAACGAGTCGCCTCAGAACGTTGAAATTTTATATATAAAGACTGTTATACCATGCAGATGTGCACCTCGTATTTTGGTTGCAATCGGCCGCACCAAACCTAAATAAATATATTTATATATATATCCACTCTGTTACCCGGCTCAGTGATCTCAGTTTCTTTACTCTTATATGTTTGTAAATTGTACATTTTTTGCTTTAAAAATGATTGAATTATGTTGTTCTTATTTTCCTGTTAAGGTTTTTATGCCTTTAGTAAATCTCTATGCAATATTTTTAGAATTATCAACAATTTTAAAGTTGTTTAAGTGCCGATAAGCCTAATAATATTTTTGATGGCGGCCATTGCTTGTTTACATTTGAAACAGCAGGATAGTGGATTTGTTGTCAGTCTAGAGAAACCTAGCTTCGCAACAACAAAGATATGCCTTCATTTATTATTGCGAATTAAACCATGCTTAATCCTTTCTGGAATTTTTCGCGGAAATAAGTGTTTAAGATTTACTTAATTTTTAATAATTAGTAATTTAGTTTTTAATAATTAGTAATTTTTAATACAGATATTTTGAGCTTTTATGTATTTTTGTCTTGTCGCGAAGTGAAAACTGAATTAATTGAATGAGAAATACTCAATCGTCTGTGAAAAACTGTTTCTTTTTTATTTTGTTTGCTTAATTTCTTTTTTACATCGTTCTAGCTTTATTACAGTATTTGAAAAGAACATGTGGCAACGATTAGATAATTCTTTAAATGATATACATTTTGTGCATTCTGAGTTATAATATGAATGAAATATAATACTGTTAAGTGAACCTAGTGCCAGAGTGTCGCTATGTTAAACAAATAGAGTGAATTTTAAAGAATGCCTTTATTCTATTGTGGTTTATGCTCTGTCGGCGAAGTAGATTTAATTAAATCCAATAAGTTTAAAAGAAATACCAGAAACAAATGCGTATAATTTAATATTCCGTACAAGGAAGTCATGTGGTGTACACATCAGATTTTTTCATTGGTGTACTGGAAAAAGCTTGGTCTTTGTTTCTGTAATCGCTTGAATTAGTACACTCAGAGCTTAAATTCAATGGTGCCGGCTGAACGTTTTAAAATTTTTCAGTAAAATTGTTATTTCAACTGTAGCCCCAAATAAGATGTCGTTATTTTATTCCATTATTTATCTATTTACCACTAATCTAATAATTTATTACATTTTTGGTTAATTCTTGACATTTATTGACTTTTAATTTTAATTCTATAACAATTTTAGCTATTAATTGTTTTACTACTTTAATGATTTATTATTTTACTTATTATTTTGTTTATTTTTTGTTCTTTTTTCCTGACGGGCTTTCAAAAAGCTCCGGCATTTCTAATTTTAGAAATTAAGCTCTGAAAATGCATGCTTTCATTGTTAATGTATAGGGTTGGTTTCTCAACAGAGAAGTGCTTGCCTTTGTACATGACATTTTGCTAACGTATATTTTTTCAAGCTGTTAGGCAGGCTATCATAAATTCTTCATTTATTGAAAAAAATCCAAGGCAGCATTTTATGGGAGCGCAGCATTAGAAATCCAGTAAAATTAATCTGATCACAATCGAGTTTTAAAAAAGTGAATTTTTAAATTAGCATTAAAATAACGAATTCTTTTTGTTACAATTATCTATTCTCGTAGTTACTTAAATTAGCTTCATTATAGTTCTTTCAGTCGAATTGCTGTTGATATACCGTCAGCGGGAGTTATGTGATAGAGTTAAACAAATTTTTATATTTTTTGTCCTCGAAACAGACAAGATTTTAAATTTTATTTAAAAAAATGAGCCTTTGTTTCTATCGTTGCTAAAGATGGTTAATATAAAATACAGTGTTTAAGTGCTTTTATTCTTAAGACTAGTAATCCCCGATTCTCTAACGAATCGAAAAGTGATTTAAATTAAAATTACCAACCAACCTTCCTGTATACTGTCCAAAGTTCAGTCTCTGATTTCAGTTCTCAATGATCTGTATCCAATAATTTTTTTTTTTTTTTTTTTCTTTATGCGTTAATGTTGATGTTAACTCGTCGCGCGCACGGAGAGAATTAAATATTTTCACAGCTCGGTGTTGATGTTTACGTTAACCCTTCAGCTCGCGGAGAGAACTAACATTTTTTGACTGCACAACAACTCTCAGATTGTTTCTAATTGCTCACATTTTCTACAGTATTACTTGTAAACGTAAACATTGATCAGCTGAATATGTCCACGCCACACACGTTTTTTCCCTCTTCGCTCTTCTTTTTTTCTTTTCCAATGTTTTCTCTTGGCTTTTCTGGAAATATGTTAACCAAGATACTGATGTCACTGCTAATGCTGAAATATAACTGAAGTAAAAATAAATCATAACTAAAGCAGACAACTCATACCTTAATTCTCATTCATCTCATAATCTTAACTACCATCAAGATAGTTCACAGAATGCAAATCATAATAATAAGGCTTATAGCATCTTATTGATTGTATTACTGGAATCTTAAAATTCTCAGTTTCAAATATGTAAAAATATCTTACCTGTTTTCCAAAGTAAAAGCTTCAAAACTTAAGATTCGATTTTAAATTGCTTTACAAATCGTGGCCATCCCCAGCTTCAAAACAAAGAATAATTAAATTAAACTTTTTGAAACTTTCCATTGTTTTAAAATACTGAATTAGTATTTTTGTGTGTTTACAATTCTTATAAACTTTGTGAATAAACCTTCCAAAAGGGCAAAACAATTAACCAAAAATTTGAAACCTTTTTTTACAACTCTAAACAGTAAGTTTTTACAGGTGAGCAAATCAGGATATCTTTGTCATCCAGATACTTTTATGAGTTTACATTCCAAATAATGATATAGCGAATATATTACAAATAAATAAATAAATAAATAAAAAAGCGTGGAAACACTTAATACTCTGTAAACGTGGACACTGATCAGCTGACTGAGTCCATGATACACTTTTTTTTCCCTTTCTTTCGTCTTTTTCAACATAAGTTACAATTTTAAGAGGTTATTAAGCAGATCGCACTATAACTTTCAAAGATAAATAGTAATTTGGATTAAAAGGTGATAACTGAATTATGAAAGAACTAAAGAACTTCTACTTCATAAATTTTAATCAGAGATATTTAATATTATGAATATTATGAAAGTGTTCTGATACCTGTGAGAGATTTTTCAGGCAGTCATTTTGCAGATAACTTTAACACAAATTAGGATTTATATTGAGGCTATAAATTCATTCACATTTTGTTAAGATTATGAAATGTTTTATATCAGAGATCTCAAATTTCCATTAAAAACTACTGCATTATTTATTTCATTAAAATTAGTTTATTATTCATTTTTATTATTATTCATTTCATTTTTTCATTCCTATTTCATAAAAGATTTACTAAATTGACTTCGATTTCAAAAAGGGGAGTCCGTCATCCTTGAACACTCAATATTTCCAATATATATATATATATATATGTTGTATGAACTTAAATCCATTTAGTGCGAATACAAGTTATTATTACTTGCGCAATTGCTGCAAAGTTAGTTAATAATAATTTATTTTCTAAACAGTATTGATTAATTGATTATATTATCTCCTAAGTTTAATTAAAGTAGAATTATTTTAAAAGTGTGCATCCATATTGGTAAGTTATATTTTGAAAGATGTTTTGAAGTAATTTGAAAGCAAAATGTTAATAATGTTTTAATGGGGACAGGAGTTAAATCATCACGAAGAATAATATTACAATTGTAAAAGTAAAAATTAAAACATGTAATTATTGTCATTGATCGGAAATTAGTTGACTTTTCAAGGGGAACAAACCAACTCCCGTTCAATGATCAATAATTGATAAAAATACGTAAATATGAAAGTGTTTCGTCTTTACTCGAGTTATAAGTTAAAGCCAAACCGGCAATTCTAGTCAGGCCAAATATTTCCGCGAATAGTTGTTACTCAAAGAACTTATTCTCATGAAGCATTTTAGTCAATTCAATTTGGAGTAAAAATCAATTACTGTAGAGAAATCCTGTAAAACTCGAGTAACCGTCCCCGACACTATCATCTTTATGTATTTGAGTACTATATTATTTGTAGAAATTAAACATTGGAAATTGTCATTATGAAATCGAAATCAAAGTAAAGTTGAAATAAACATAGAAGATTATAAAAAAGATAAATAATGCAAACTTTGTAAAAACAAATCAAAGAGAACATAAAAATAATATAAAAATAATATAAAAATAAAATAGAAAATAATATAAATAAGATCAGTGAATGTACATGAAGATATAAAGGCCAGAAAGGTATTAAGTAACTTACATTCTTTCTAGTGGGGGAGTTGGCAATGTGTTCTCTTCGTGTCTGACTCAGAAGTGTAGGGTGTCCGAAAATTCTAAGCGGCAGTAGGGGCTTTGAATTATATCAGTCGGTAAGACTTGGGTGAAGAAATTTATGGTATTGGGTGGGACTTGGAATTCTTGAGGGATGTATTTTGTGGAGTTCTTATCTGAGAGAGACCGTCTGTTAAGATTTTTTTAAAAATACTAGTGAATGGAAATTAATTAATTTCTGGCTAACTGTCGTGTCGCAATGATTAAGAATTTAAGAAAGGAAAAAGGCATTTTCGCTGTCCAAGAGCTAGTAGACAGTCTAAAGGCAGGAAATAGGCCCATTTTTTTAGTAACAGTATAGTAACAGTATATGTCTGAAGACAATTAGCTTTTTACAATATATACAATTGAGTAATTACACTATATACAAATCTTTCAACTGACAGTCATCCATCTTATACCGCCTTCTCAGGTTTAGGAATAAATTATCATATCCCTATCAGTTAAATGATTTAGAGTGAGTATTTAACGCCTGCTCTTTTAAGGCAATGGTTGATAAATTGAAAGGGAATTAGATTATTTTTGAGAATTTTGATAAGGATCAAAATTTCGCGTTGTAAATCTATTGTATCTGTGCATATAGTTTTAATTCGTTGTATTTGATTAATTATAGTATTGTTAATTACTTTTTTGGATATGTTGGAGTTCCAATTTATTAATTTGTTAGTATTGAAATTAAAGTTTCTTGTTTTGTCAAAAAGTAAAATTTTTTTGTAGTTAATGATTTGAAGATCTAGAAAGTCTATGCTATTTTGTGAATTATTAGTTTTATTAAGTTTAAGACAATTCGGATAAATGTCGGAGTTTTCAATTTTACCAAAATTATTAATTGTAATAAGGTCATCAATAAATCTGTAGGTGTGTTTGTAGTAATTTAACTCTTGTGGTTGTAGATTTTTTTGGAAGTTAAATTCTTTGACAAATAAAGATATTACAGATCGAGGTGCTGGAATGTAAGCCCACTGGCAATCCTCTGACTTGTTTAAAAAGTTGATTTTGAAACTTGATGTAGTTATGAAAAAGTGTGCATTTTAGGTAGGTTTTCCATTTGTTAAGAGTCATGATATTGAGTATATTAGGGAAAAGTTTTGGTAGATCAAGTAGACTGGTATAGATTTCTTCTAGAGGAAGTGAGGTATATAAGTTTTCAAAATCATAGCAGTTAATGTTTTGGATGTTAATGGTATGAATGGTATTAATGACAGGAGTGTTATTATGAATGATCCAGCAATAGTTATGATTAGTGTTACAATCATTGAAAATAAATTTACAGATTTTATTAAGTTGAATTGAAAAATAATAGTCTATATTTTTCTTGTAATTATTAGTTCCATTAGCTATAAATCTAAATTTTAATGGTGTTTTATGGAATTTGGGAATCGCATAAAGATTAGTAAATCTGTTGTAGTTTGCATTGAAAGTAATATTGAGTTTCTTATGAAAAGTTTTAATCCTGTTTATTATAGATGTTTCTGTAAGGTTGGCTGATTGATAAGTAGTTGCGTTGAGAAGTTCTTTATGAATAATCTCAGTGTAGAATTGTTTTCATATAATGCTAAAGTTATTAGTTGCTTTATCTATTTTTGTAATAGTAAAAAGCTGTTTTAATTTACTAATATCAGATGTAAGTTGCGACCAGTTCAGTGTACTTTTAAATTTGAGGTGACTGATTTCTGTGGATATGCGTTGAAGAATTTTAGCTTTCCATTTTAAGAAGGTATCTATGGGAAAATTCAGTTGATAGCTTGCTTTAACTATAAATTCGTTGATGTTGTTTTCGAAAGTCTTGTAACAGTAATTTGTAGTCATGTTTCTGACTGGTCTAAATTTTGTACCATAACTCATTAGTATTTTTAGTTGATGGTTTTGTATGATATTCAGGTTGCCAGTAATTATGTGCTGGTGATGAGAATCTACGTAATTGCTGTAAATTGGTGTCTTACAATGTCATTCTGCAGTTTCATCTATTTCATGGTGGTTAGTAAGCAAGTTGCTTAAGGTCCTTTGATATTTAAATGCAATCATTGGTATAGTGTCAACTGCGGGGAAGTAATCTTTACAATCTCTGATGATTCTTGAGAAATGAATATTGTCAAACTGCGGATGCAGAAAATTGACTTTAAAATAAATTTTGCGTTGAGTGAGACTATTAGAGAGTCTGAAAAGACTAAAATCAAGAATCATGTCTTTAATGATTTGTATGTCGTCGTAGCTTTCTTGAATGAATTTTTTTAGTTTGATAAGGAATTTATTAGTACAGGAGTGTAACCAGTTGAGAAATTTCTTGGGAAAGCAGTCTGAGTCAAAAAAACATTTCAATTGTTTTTTCAATGCAAGTGTATCCAAAGTGGATAAAAATCTCGCATTATTTTTTATTTTGCTTCCTCTTTTTCCTCTCTGCGTTTTGATGGTGTAGAGTTTAAATTGGCTGAAAATAGACTTCTTAGAAGTATCTCTATGACTATGTATATAAGTGTTAAGTCCATATGGATAAAGTGAACGTTGTTTTAGTATATAGAGAGATTCCTGAAAAATTCGTATTTTGTGATTGGGTATTATATCTAGTATCTGAAGTTGAATAGAGTTGAAGTCATGGTGTTTAAAGTGTTCTAATTCTGCTGTATTAAGTTGTGATGGTGTACTTATTTTAATGTTATTTTTTTGTGCGTTGAATTTTTTGATTTGAGCTCTATGGTTATTGATTCGAAAGTTAAGATTGTTTTTAGTCTGTCCTATATATTTAATATGTCAAGTACCGCATGTAATCATGTAAATACAGTTAAATGTTTTTCATAGAAATTGTTTTTTGGGTTTACCTGTATCAGGCATGGCGTTAAATTTTCAAGTTTGTCATCTAGTGGAATGACATTTAGTGATTTCAATATGAGTTAAACTAGCAAGATATAAAAGTAAGGAGGCTGCTAACCTTCAATACAGTAAAGTTTTTGTATAAGAACTTTAAAACTTAAAAGGTTGGAGATAATATATAAAGTGGGTACATTAGGTAAGAGATAAATAGCGCTAATAGCTGCTATTTAGCATATCAAATGTTGTATGAACTTAAATCCATTTAGTGCGAATACAAGTTATTATTACTTGCGCAATTGCTGCAAAGTTAGTTAATAATAATTTATTTCCTAAACAGTATTGATTAATTGATTATATTATCTCCTAAGTTTAATTAAAGTAGAACTCTACAGCATCAAAACGCAGAGAGGAAAAAGAGGAAGCAAAATAAAAAATAATGCGAGATTTTTATCCACTTTGGATACACTTGCATTGAAAAAACAATTGAAATGTTTTTTTGACTCAGACTGCTTTCCCAAGAAACTTCTCAACTGGTTACACTCCTGTACTAATAAATTCCTTATCAAACTAAAAAAATTCATTCAAGAAAGCTACGACGACATACAAATCATTAAAGACATGATTCTTGATTTTAGTCTTTTCAGACTCTCTAATAATCTCACTCAACGCAAAATTTATTTTAAAGTCAATTTTCTGCATCCGCAGTTTGACAATATTCATTTCTCAAGAATCATCAGAGATTGTAAAGATTACTTCCCCGCAGTTGACACTATACCATTGATTGCATTTAAATATCAAAGGACCTTAAGCAACTTGCTTACTAACCACCATGAAATAGATGAAACTGCAGAATGACATTGTAAGACACCAATTTACAGCAATTACGTAGATTCTCATCACCAGCACATAATTACTGGCAACCTGAATATCATACAAAACCATCAACTAAAAACACTAATGAGTTATGGTACAAAATTTAGACCAGTCAGAAACATGACTACAAATTACTGTTACAAGACTTTCGAAAACAACATCAACGAATTTATAGTTAAAGCAAGCTATCAACTGAATTTTCCCATAGATACCTTCTTAAAATGGAAAGTTAAAATTCTTCAACGCATATCCACAGAAATCAGTCACCTCAAATTTAAAAGTACACTGAACTGGTCGCAACTTACATCTGATATTAGTAAATTAAAACAGCTTTTTACTATTACAAAAATAGATAAAGCAACTAATAACTTTAGCATTATATGAAAACAATTCTACACTGAGATTATTCATAAAGAACTTCTCAACGCAACTACTTATCAATCAGCCAACCTTACAGAAACATCTATAATAAACAGGATTAAAACTTTTCATAAGAAACTCAATATTACTTTCAATGCAAGCTACAACAGATTTACTAATCTTTATGCGATTCCCAAATTCCATAAAACACCATTAAAATTTAGATTTATAGCTAATGGAACTAATAATTACAAGAAAAATATAGACTATTATTTTTCAATTCAACTTAATAAAATCTGTAAATTTATTTTCAATGATTGTAACACTAATCATAACTATTGCTGGATCATTCATAATAACACTCCTGTCATTAATACCATTCATACCATTAACATCCAAAACATTAACTGCTATGATTTTGAAAACTTATATACCTCACTTCCTCTAGAAGAAATCTATACCAGTCTACTTGATCTACCAAAACTTTTCCCTAATATACTCAATATCATGACTCTTAACAAATGGAAAACCTACCTAAAATGCACACTTTTTCATAACTACATCAAGTTTCAAAATCAACTTTTTAAACAAGTCAGAGGATTGCCAGTGGGCTTACATTCCAGCACCTCGATCTGTAATATCTTTTTATTTGTCAAAGAATTTATCAGGCATGTCATAGATAAGTAATTTATTTCTAGACACTCTTGAGATGCTTTCCCTTAATCACATATCATTATAGGTGCGATATGCACCCCCATAGTTTTATAAAGCTGATAACATCTTTAGACAATGGATGATGACACTGAGGGGCGAAATGACACGTGATAGAAGAGCGAGAGGAAAGCGAGAAAGTAAGTTTTCATTTAGCAGCAGCGATACTTATAAATTTGGTTTTTTGTTGAAATTTTGATCTGTGATTGGATAAGAGCTGTTGCATTGTAGGATTACGTGAGATGACATGATAGATTAATTTTCAGATACACAATTTAAATTCATTAGGCCAGTAAGGGGAAGTATTTAAATTAAAATGAGGAAGGAAAATGGCTGTTATCCCTTATATTAATTTGTTCATTTTTTCTTCCTGTCCCCAAAATAGTAACTATTCATAACATTTTAGTCTAAACTGTGTCATTTCAAAATTAATCCGCATCATGGGATCTTGCGCAACGCCGCAATGCAGACACACCTATCCAATCATTGAATAAAATTTATATTGAAACTAAAACTTTTGTTTTATCTCTCTTACGCTTCTTCTGAATGCGTAGTCACATTCCTGCTTGCCTGCATCGAAGTTACAGGTCGCCGCTCGCTTCTGTCTGTATCATCCAATGTCTGAAGAAATGTAAGCTTCCAAAAATTGTGGGGTGTGTATTGTGGGGTCCATGATGATATGTGAATTAGAACTGCTTTATCAAGAAATAAAAATTATATAGTGAATCTATAGCTACGTCTGTCTCCAAGTTCCATTCTTCTACGACGCATTTTATCTGTATACCAGCAACATCTATAACCATCTCGGCCATGACTAAAAAGTAATTGGTATCATGTCTCCTACACATCTTAAAATATTACATATATACGAATAATTTTTTATCTAAAACTGTAATAAAAAATAACCTGCTAAACTTGTAAGGATCTTAAGTTTTACTAACGTTTATTTTATTTTAAATCTTTACTATCACTTCTTATTTTCTACTTCCGGCCAGAATTATAAGCGTTAATGTATTTATGCAAAGTTTGTCTGGCGAACGCCAAGTATTTAAGTTGTGGCTTTTTGCCAAGCGAGAGAGAGGAAGCAGTTAGTCGAAGCAAGCCGCTTACCTTAGAAGTTACTCAGTTGCTGGTTGCCTTCCAGGCCAGAGGTTTTAATCCTCTTGATAATTTTTAAACGTATTGTAGTGTTCACAGTTCTCTGTACTACATACGGCTTCCTGTTAATATAAGGCCAATCTTCCACGTTTATTATTTTAAAGTGAAATTAGAGTTTAGTTTTATTTTTATATTTTTACGTTAGACCACAAGTAGCGGGTCTGTGTATTCCGAAGTACGGAAGTTATTGTAAATAGAGAAAAATAAAGGGTTTTGTATACCCTTCTTGTGTATCCTGTCTACTTCCCACAGTGATTGAACATAGCTTTAGTAAGCTCTCTGTTCCGAGTCAGATCCTTGCATGTTCCCGAAGAAAATAAGACGGAACATTGAACCTGATAAACTGTTATAAGCAAGTACATGATATTAAGTTATTTATAATGTTGTTTGGTAATGCAGAACTATTTGTTGATTTTCTAGAAATTAAGGATCTCCAGAATTATATTCCGAGTGCTCAGGTGATCGATTCTTAGAGGAATGACATAAAATAATAAACGAATAGGTGAATGTAGAACCCTCATTTGCATTGATTTACTTTTGTATAAGTTTATTTGTTTAAGTTTTATTTATTAGTTATCATTAGTAATATATATATTTACAGTCAACATTTATTCACAATTTTACAATTTTGGAAGAAGATTTTTTTTTTGTCAGTACGTTTTAATTTAAAGAGGCTAAACAGCAAGAAAGAAATTTAAAGTTTTTAAAATAGTGCCAGAATTCAACGAAGTTCTAAAAAAGAATCTTTTTTGTCGGAAGAAGTCATACAACAAATTCATTGTGTGCAAAAGATTTACGTTTCCTGTAACAATCATTACGCTGATTATAAGCTAAATGTATAATATAGAAGGAGAAACCATAAGAACAAGATTGTACTCGTATAGAGAGTTACAGATAACCTAAGTGGCTGAAGGTATCAATTTAAGAGTTGTAAAAGGCTGGAGTTTGCGTACCAAACTCAGATTAACTGCAGCAATAGTTTGCATTAAGTAAATCTATATAAATAAGCAATAAGAAAAGAACTTGGCGCAAACAGTTTATTCATGATTTTTTTCCGAAAATATACATTGCAAATTTTGAAACCTTTGAAGAATCGATAAAACAGTGGAATTATTTGCATCATTTAGATAGATAGGTTAGGTTAAGCTACTTGAATATAGCAAAGCACACGAGGACTACCTAAGATAAAGGGATGCTTTCGTGAAGTACCTTTCTAAGGAAACTGGCTCGTATTCACGTTGCACATGGAAAAAGCTAGTATAGAAACCAATCATGCAGCCAGCTCGTTCGCTTGGGATCGAGTCCGAATCGAACTCCTAGCATTCAGTGTTCTTAATCTCTCGGCAGCTGGTGGGATGGCAACAGTTACAATGTTATTAGCTGCAGCAACACGTAAGCAGTATATGAAGAACTGCAAATGATTCTCTTCATTTCGAAATACACTATTAAAAAAAATTAACTGCGAAATCGAAGTTGACAATTGAAAGCATGCGCATATATTTCTCTTTAATATTGGATCCCATACTGAAAATAATTTACCTACATTTTCAGCATCAAATCAATGCATTTTCCCATAGCCAGCTCAAAACATTTTCTCTGTAAACCTTATCTCGATTTTTTTTTTTTTTTTTATTATTTTTCTTGTGACATCAATGAATAAGCAATGTTGAACAGCTACACCATTTTTCTCGCTAATTAAACCCTAATAGCGCATTCTTAATCTTAAGCTTTACACCTGTAAAGGGATTCTTTGTTCGTTTCCGTGCGTTATAAAAGCAAGTTATTAAAAGGCCTGTGACAATGCTTCATATGAAGAATATTTTATGATTTTCAATGCAATAATGAGTAGTCAGGGAAGAGATGTGTCTCGGGCTAGGGCAAATAACCCGCTTGCCCTGCGTGGTATAAGAAAAGCAGCTGCATTCAGCTTGGATTTACCATTTCTATTTGGCACTTCGAAGTAGTGAAGTGAATGTACCTGCACAGAAAATGCTTGATATCTATCCTGCAAAGATGAGAATGTTTATAAACGACAGTCTTCTTGCAAATGAAGCAATATTCGCCGATAAGGTATGGATCTACTTCATGCCGTCTTCAACTATGATTTTATTGTTTCCAGAAGTTTTCCAAAGGCTTGTTTCTGACACTTGAATCCTTGCGATTTCTAGCTCAGAAAATATCTAAAAGCTGGAAACAAAGAAATAAATGCACGGTCTTCGATAATTTGATGGAAAGCATAAAATGGCATACATGGCATTTCTCCTAAACTGCTTTGAGCGATTTTTGAACGTGTCACGTGATGAATTCAGCGTGTAACCGACTTGAATGACTAATTTTTCTCCCAAGTTTGAGTGTTTCACTTAGAAAGTTGTACGGAAAGGCATTCCTTTCCTTAGGCTGATGCCCCCTTTGTCGTAATCAAATAAACTAACACAAGGCAATCCTTATATAAGTATACGCCTATGTATTGTAACTGTATTTGATCATAATAAAATACCAAAGATGGAAGCAAGGCATTCCTAATTTATACTTGTCTGCGCCTTTTGAACAATTTTTTAAGTGGTATCATTATGATAGACATGTAATATTTATGATGCTTAGTCATGATAGCAGAGTGGCAAGACGGGAAGGAGATGCTGATATCAAACCAAATTTAACTAACGATCTTTATTTCCAGGCACATTAGAATAATTCTTCATAGACATATTTTTTTAACATAAACAATTACAATAATTTTTTATATACACAGATTAACGGGGCGATGTCATTTTAGACGGACAAGCAAAGCAGCGTGGATATTAGAGTGGCGGAAACTAGAAAAAGATGACGCAGCTTATTTGCGAGCGGTAGTTATACAAAGTACATGCAGAAAGTATTCTAAGCTATGATTGGTTAATTTTAGGTTGTTATATAATCATGGAAGGATCTCGAATTTGGGAGAACAGATGAATTTAAGGGGAGAGCACCAAATCTAGAATCGTTAATTTTGAGGTCGCCAATTATTTTTAAATCAGCTATCGTATTTGCTTACATCATACACACACACATATATATATATATTTTAAGTATATCATGGGAAAAAAATCAGATATCATGGGAAAATGTCATGGAAGAATATCATGGAAAAAAAAAAAAGAAAAAAGAAAGACATTTCTAGCAAACAGTCTGACAATTCAATAATGAGACTGATTTTATTGCTTCCAAGATAAAAATGCTGTTGATCAAATGATGTACGTGGTCTAAATGGCAATCTTCATTTTTAATCAGGTAACCTTCCAATAACGCTCAATAAAGATGATGGGAAAGTATAATCCCATTTAGTTTAGTTCGTGAGAGAACATTGTTATATAAGTAGCATGGATCAAAGAGAGAACATTAAATTTTGTTTTAAACTTGGAAAAAGGGGTATTGAAACATTTGGTCTATGAATTCAAATAATTTCAATATAGTACGCATGATTCCAAAATGTTGTCGAAGCGAATGAAGTTTTTCCTGAAACCCCGAGTTCTATTTGGGATGACGACCTCATTACAAAAGTCAGGGAATGATTGAAGGAAAATTTTTGTTGCCAGGGAGAAGGATGGCAGACGAGTCTGGTGCTAGCGAGAAAACAATACGTCAAATTTTAGTGAAAGAATTGAGCAAGAGAAAAACTCATTGCCCAGTTTGTGTCATATTCTTTGCTTGACTATCAAAACTCTTCAGCTTTGTCATAGAAATTAAATTTCATAAAATTGTTTGCTGCTGAGGATAAAATACAATATTTCAACCACAATTCCTCAATGCCACAACTTTAAATGAACTAAAATTGTGGCACTGAGTATCATCACCTAAAGCAAAAAAATGAAATCTTCAAATGAAGAGTATTGGCGAGTTAGAACGAAAGACAATGATTTTTCACAAATTTATTTCCAAGAAGAAAAACATTGCCAATACTTATTTTGAGAATT
Organism: Stegodyphus dumicola; assembly: GCF_044657685.1. Classification (NCBI taxonomy): domain Eukaryota; kingdom Metazoa; phylum Arthropoda; class Arachnida; order Araneae; family Eresidae; genus Stegodyphus; species Stegodyphus dumicola. The sequence goes on along the minus strand of NC_140769.1, from coordinate 185,484,401 downwards.
TTGCGAACGCTTATGGTAGAGAATTTTCCGAGTTCGACCCAAACATTCAGCACGTTGTAATTTGTTCATTTTTTGCCCTAACACACTGTCTAAACGAAATATAGCTGTAGAGGGATTTTTGGCTAAAATCATGCATCCTATATCTCAGATTTTTCTTCTTACCATCATTTTTTATTCCCCAAACTGAAGTAGACAAAGACTATAGTGTCCTTATCTTTTATTTAATTTTTGTTTTATAAGTTCCGTCTTAATTATCAGACCGTATACGTCAATAACAAATTTTTTAACTCTTTTTATATAATATTATATCCATAAAATATAAAATCTAAGGTTTATGACGAAATCTTCGTGCTTACATTTTTCCTTTCTTAATTCTATTGAAAGTAGGCTTTATCAGATAATTACTACACCCATTGCGAAAGTTTGTTGAATGAGATGAAAGTGCAACAGCACACAACGTCGAAAACACTCAAATCGAAACAGACGTCATGGTTCTCAGTCATACTCGATTTTTATTCTATTTATCTTCTATTATTTCTTTCCTAATTTCATACATATTACTGTGAATTCCCAGCTTCGTGGAATATGTTGCCGATATTTCTTTTTCTCAATATTTTTTTGTTGAAAAAATTGAAAGTGAGACTTGTTATTGTTAGAAAAAGTATTACATCTTCAAATGATGAAATCTTAAAGGACTTTCGGGTACCGCAGTTAAAAAATTAACATTTTAATTTTAGTAAGGAGATAATGGTTCAGTTTATAGGATGTCAAGTGTCGATAACTGAAAACCGTCTAAGAGGCAATTTTTTTTTCCAAATAATACCTTTCTAGTGTTATTATTATTATTTTTTACTAATATCAGTATAGGATTTCTATTTTTAGGAAATCATCTTGAAAATGATTCCTGTAGTGATCTGGTATGTCTAGATTCGACTTATCTAGTGCATTAAATTAATCGATAATTAATTATGGGAACGTAATAATTAGAAGTAGTCATTACAAATTTTAATATGAAATGAAATTCATACAATTTATTTTTCAAAAAATTTAAATTAATTTCATTTTCTAAGTTTTCTGCTTTTTGTGCGTAGCTGTACGTAAGAAAACTAAATAAAATTAATTGCTCAAGTTTTTTTCTAAGAAACTTGTATGTTTTAGAACAGTATAATTTTCTTAGTTTTATTTTCTAAAACTCAGCACAGATTTATAATTTTGTATTCCCTCAACTTGCGTTAAATATTTAAAACTTTTACACGACGTTATAGGTCCAGGAGGAAAAATATTTTCAACCTCTTTCGTGAAATGATTTTTCATTTTTAGTAGAAAGAGGCTTTGTCCCCGAAGGACTATTGTTTTCGTTTTGCGATTTTGCCTTGAATCACTATAAATGTCCGTTTCACTTTTCAAACAGTTGCCACCACATGTTAGTCCTGCATTATATTTGAAGAAATTAAATAATGAAAAATCTACGTAAATGTATGTATATTTCTCGCATTGTGATAAAACAACGGTACATCGAATTTTGAATGACGTTTTTTTTCCCCATTTTATATTGAAGCGTGCATACGGGTTCGTAGTGGATTAACTGCACACAGAATCAATGATAGCTTGATAAAATTTATTTATCCAAAAGGAACACTTTACAATTATGGAAGTTTCCACAGAAATATTTGTACATTTCTTTTCAGTAAAACAGAGCACAGTTAATAGTTAGTACTTCAAACTACTGAAAACGTTAAATACAGCATAAAGCAGAGCGCATATAAAAGGCTAAGTTTACGCAGAGATATCTCTATACTCCGTACTCAACGCTGAAATAAACAACTAAAGAGATCCTGATCCATTAGAATGGTGCCCTAACACCAGGGTACCTGGGTTCCGAGACCCTACCCCTTGTAGAACAAAAGAAGTTTTCGAATTTTGAGAAGTAAGTGAGTATTATCCACGAACGAGAGAAAGTAAATTAAGATGAAAGCATTAACTTGCATGAAGGAATTACTCAATAGGTCATCTCCGTAATTGTCTGTACAGTTTGGAGCAAATTACGAAATTTCTCAGATAGGTTGATGTTTCGAAGAAAACTGAGAATTTCAGAAAAGACTTTGAACAGTTCTTGAATATCCAGGCTAATGAACCAGGATAAGGAGTCCTTCCATGATTTTTGGTGACGTTGCAGGCCTACTTCTCAGCTTTTCACCATAGCTGGCTTTGCTCGCAGTTCCACTCCGCCGAGACTCGGTCGTTGTCAATTCCGGAAAATTTTCTTGGGTGACATCTGGGGGTGCTTTCCTCTGGGTTCTGGGCTGTCCTCCTTTTCCAAACCTCTTCTTATATTCCGCGCAACCACGGAAACTCCTTACATGCTCCTCTTGGCAAAATATACAGCATGGCTTTTCATCAAGTTTCTTCGAACAGGTGTTAATCCTGTGCGGCCCTCCGCACTTCACGCATCTTTCCGGGTTATTGCATAGATCCTGCGTATGACAAAGGCCTTACAGCGGAAACACTGCACAGGTTGTATCTCTCTACACGTATGTCGAAACTGAAGACGTTGTTCAGTTGGAAGATCTGGTTCCCTTCAGTGTTTCTTTTGAGTTCAACAAAAAAATATGGGCAGTTTGGCTTTAACTCTATTACTTGTACTTTCAGACTGCTTTACCTTGACAGCAGGAAATTTTCTATTTCTCAAATCTCTAAGAATAGAGTCTTCCTTGATAGAAGCAGGGAGTCTCTTCAAAATCACTCTTATATTCCTTCAAAATCACTCTTATATTTGATACGTATGAAACGCAGAATTCCTTCCCTTGAGAAGTTTCATCATAGTCTGGTAATCTGCATGACTTTTCACATAAACGTGAATGGTTCTGGACTTGGCACTTGAATCGTAATCAACTGGGCAGTTTTTAGCAAAAAGTTCATCGATCGACAGCCAATCAGGCGTATCGCACGGGAACACAAAGGGCGGGAGCGTTTCCACTGCAGACGCTCCTCCTTCTTCTCCTCCCTGCCTCGTACTTTCCAGCGCTTAGAATCTGTTAGTCTGGGTGACTTCCATCAACAACTTCAGGAACTTAACTGTTTCGCGATATTTCTTGGTCACTCATCACTTCATCAGAGATAGTTTCATCAGTTCTAGGCTTCTTTACACTGGATTCAGGAATCAACTGGGCGGGGTTTACATCACGCGCCGGCTTCTGCTGCTGTACCTGCACTTGCTCCTGTTGCTGTGCTTGCGCCTGCTTATTTTCATGACTGTTCAGAAGATAGAAGACATACTCCACACCATATTGATTAAGCATTTTCTGGATACGTGGATCGTCCAAATTGGGGAGAATAAAACTTCTCTGAACCTCTTTTCCTTTAGCTTTACCCTTTCCTTTCTTAGCACTGCTCTCGGCAACGAGATCTTCTTTCCTGAACTTTACCGGCATCAATCTGGAAGACTGGAACGACTTTTCAGATTCCCGCTCGCTTAGCTCATCGTCCGTAACATCAATCGGCGTCATAAAGAAGGACATTTTAGGTTGTACCCGCAGGTACCTCCGCAGTCAAAAAACAAAACACGTTAAAAAAATCACGATATATCGGAGCTCACACTGAGTACATCTCACCGTCACCGAAGAATGAGAATCAGAATCACAACGAACCTGATGCTCTCCCTGGTCTTAATATAGTTTTCCCTCGATCAACGACATTTCTTGAAATGACTGGAAGGCATATAAGGTTAAGGTTACATATAAGGGCCGGATACGGTTACGGATACATATGGAAATTAATTACAGTTATCAACTACAGTTACACAAGAACCGGAACAAAATGTCGCCAAATAGTCGGAAGGTTGGCGATTTTTTGTGATTTCTCGCCAAATCTAGTTACAACTATTAGTCGCCAAAAACATGGCAATATTTGTTCAATTGTTAGCGGGATAGACATTTGCCCTGGTGTTAAGTAGACTTGCAACCGTATTCTTATTTTTCCGGCACAGCTTCGTCTCTTTCAGGTTAAAGAATTCGGAACTGCGTATTCAGGAAAGATTTATTTCATGTTATTACGTTTTACAAAAAAGTGCTACAATTTCACATGTAGTTTTCACTAAAATTTTGGTAACGATATGAAATTGCATGTGGGAGGGGTGGGGTGGGGATGAGAACATTTATTTGATGAGACAGTTGATTCTTGGAATAGCAAGTGCTTCACAGCAAGAATTATTGCAAGAAAAACTGAAACGTTTATTTCAACAAAGAAATATTGGATTTAAACTCTGATAATAGTTTTTAAAGGCCTTTTTGTTCATTTAGTGGGTACTTTTTCCTCATGTGATCTAAATTCAGTTAGCAATTTGGAAAGGGCTATGAATTTCCCTCGATTGAAATATATTATAAATATATTATAATTTTAATTTAAAATATTTTGTTTCTGCAAAAGTAACGAAATAAATTTTATCTTCTCATCATTATACGCAAAAAATGCAAAATTAAATAAATAAATAAAATGAAAATTTATAAAGAATTTTTATGCCGTTTATAAAGCTGTAAACTACTGCTGTTATTTTCATTCTACAACATCAAAAGAACACTGTACAATAAATTTCTAGCATTCGAACTGTACAACCGCGTGCTTCTAATTTTAATTTAAATAGCTGTTTAAATGTACTATAATGCCCTAGAGTGACTTTGTGGGTTGATCTTATGCAGTTCTCAAGCTGTATGTCCGTTCTGACTAATAACCATGAAAGGCTATGTGTGCTCAATTAATACGTAGGTTGGGGCAAATGTCATGGCAACTATTTTTTTTCCTTGAAGATACCAGCCCAGTTGGAAAATGTGACATATGCAGACAAAAGGACAAGGTCTTAACTACATGTGTGGACAATGAATAGGACTGAAACATCGTAACACACGAATTTATTACAATAGTATACAGGGCAATATCTTCACCGTGCAAAAGAATGATAACACAATATACATAAAGTTGACATGACAAATCTGGGCCTAAAGACCCTCAATGTAGTTCCCTGCTACTGTCACCACACGCTGCCAACGATGTGGGAGGCGCTGAATACTATCAGCCTCAGCATTTGCCGCACCATGTGTGAATCGGGTCATCTGTTGGCGCATAGCATTAGCAATGTCCTCTCGTATTGCAAACCGCTACCACGTATTAGTTCCTTAATCTTGGGAATGATATCATAATCACAGGGCGAAAGGTTAGGAGAGTACGGTGGGTACTCCAATTCTTCCCATCTCCAACGTCGGAGTAGCTGCCATACACACTCTGCTTTCTGTGGTCTTGCATTATCGTGCAGAATTATTGCACTGTCCACATGATCCGAACGTTTATCCCGAACGCCACGTTGTACCTGTCGCACCAGGAAGTCCCTGTAGTACTGTGCGGTCACTGTTCTGCAAGGAGGAAGAAAGTGGCAAACAATGACAGCCCTGATGTCGTACGCGACGATCACCATCAATTTGACTGGGGAAGGATTCTGACGGACATTCTGCTGCTTTGGTGATCCAGGATGTCGCCACTCCGCGGACTGACGTTTCAGTTCTGGTTCGTACGCCCTGGCCCAAAATTCATCGATGGCGATTATTTGTGACAAGAATTGATCGCTGTCCTGTTGTCAGCGTGCAAAGTGGTCGGAGCATATTGCATAGCGCAAACACCTTTGAACTTCCGTCAGTGCGTGCGATACCTACCGCGAAGCGATTTTGCGTAGCTGTAGCTCATTACGCAATATCCTATGGACGGTGCGTTTCTTGATGCCACTTGCCCTCTCTAACTCCAGTAACGTCCATCGTCTGTCTTCATCCATGAGGTTCTCGATGACGGCACGTGCCAAGTCGGCCCGCACACTCACCGGTCGTCTCGAACTTTACTCATCACCGGTTGACACACGTCCTTGCTGAAACTTTTCTACCCACCGTGCTACTGTACGATATGTTAGAGCATTATTCCCAAAGGCTTCTACTAATTCACTGTGACATTCCACCGCATTTCTCCCTCGGAGAACATCTATTTTGATGTAAGCGCGCTGCTTAACACGGGTTACTTCCTATTCTCAGAACTTTTTACTTCGAGAGGTGTACTTGGAGCAGCTCATTTGGACAAGTTCGTGAGTATATTTCTACGCTTTCATTATGGACATTGTCTTGTACATCGGTAGAATAGTTTGACTAGGTAAATATGGGTGAGATAAATGATTTAGCAGTCCTTAATAAGCGCGACATTGTTGAGAATATTCTTAAACATGGCACGATTGAAGATTGTAGGCAGATTATGGCTGAATTTAACTTAGCGTTTAACACGCTTAGAAAAGGAAAACCACCCCAGAAATGGAGCAAATGGCTCTAAAAAACCCATGCAGAGCTTGAAAACTGTGTAGCGATTAAACAAGCTGCAGGAGATTCAGTGCAAAATATCTGCGGTAGCATCCCGTTAGTTAATGATGCTAGTAATGCTTCGATATCTAATCAAACTGTAAAGCAACCCAAACTAGTTTAAAATGTTATTCAGGAAATAAGCAAAATAAATAATTATAATGAAAAATGGATTACCCCCCAAAAATACCACAAACGCACACTTAGTGAAAGCAGCAACGCTTCAATGACGTCAGTCAAAAACAAATACGCCGTACTAAAAATAGATGATAAAATGGACACTACAAAATTAGATGATAAAATGGACACTACAAATGTTAGTTCGCAAAACTCACAAGAAGACAGTACTAATAATGAAGGAGATTTAATTACGCCCAACCAAAAGGCTAACAGAATTCCGCCGATTATCATTTCAGATGTCACGGACTGGAAAGCCCTCAGAGATAATATTAAGCAATTTACCGTATCCATGGAATGTGTACAGAAAGATGGTGATATCCGCATTAAAGTCAAATCGGGCACTGAGTTTCGTGAAGAGTACGAGATACCTAGACGAAAAAGAAATTCCTTACCATACCTTCCCTCTCCCTCAGGATAAACCGATAAGAGTTGTAATCAAAAAATTATCTGTTCACACCAAACCCGAGGACATTATGGAAGAACTAATAGATAATAACATCCCAGTTAAAACAGTAAGACAAGTTACGAAGAAAATAGACAATGAAATTGTCAAACTCCCCACTTTCATGGTTGAAGTCAAACGCAGCCTAGAAGGCAAGAAAATATACAAGATAACACCTTATTCTAGATTTGGCTGTTAAAATTACTCCCTTCTGACCCACTCCAGGACAAAAACAGTGTCACCACTGTCAGAGGTACGGCCACAGTCGTGCTCACTGTAAGCACAAGCCCAGGTGTTTAAAATACTGCCAAAATCATATTAATACTATATGCACAAAAGACAGAAACTTACCAGGCAAATGTTGCCTCTGCGGATTCCCCCACATTAGTTCGTACCGTGGTTGCGAAATGCACCCGGATAACATGAAAACAAAAATTGCAGAAAAAGAATTCCTAAAAGAAGCGAGAAAAACTTCAAAAAATAATCCCCCTGATATCAACTTAGAAAATTTCTCGCCTCTGCGAAGAAGAAACACAACCCAAAATAGCAGTGAAAATGTTAATGAGCAGAGTGTTCCATCCACCAATCAGGACGCAGCTGTCAAAAGTGAGAACTTAGGCTCCGCCTCCGAATTCATAATTTGGCTTAAGAAATTATTCCTGCAAGAAAAAAATATCATCGAGCGGTTCTTAAAATCTAAATCAATATTGGAAAAAATTCAAGTCGGCTGGGATGCCTTTGAACTTTTATCAAGCATCAATTATGAATTTTAACCGCATTATCAGTAATTCAAGAACTCAACTCACTGCCCTCAGCAGTTTAAACCTTGCATTTTGTAACGCCAACGGCATTCTCCAAAAGAACGTTGAAGTTGCAAACTTCCTTAATCACCATAATATTGATGTGTTTCTAGTGATATGATATGATATGAGGGACGCAGCCCGACCCTCCTGGCAGACTTTACGTCGCCCTATGGCCTTTTTGCGGGCTGCGCGAGAGCAAGCCAGAAACAGCACCTTCAACAGACATAAAGAACATAACTAAAAAACAAAATTCAGATTAAAATCCCTATTGCAAGCTTATTATGATTAATCCTCTCCATCATTTTCCTGGCCAATTTTTTTCAGTCTTTTAAAATCATTTAAAATATCATATATATTAAAAACATTGTTTTTCTTAAACTCGTTCCTGATATCAGTAAAATATTTACATGTTTCCACAGAATGCTCTGCAGTGCCCGGTTCTTTACAGATATCACAGAGGTCAGACTCTTGTAATTTAAACCTTTTAAAATAGAAAGGAAAACGGTCATGACCTGTAATGATTTGGTTAACGTCAATGTCTGAATAACATAAATCTTTTTTAAGTTTAACAAATTTCATATAACCTTTATTTCAATCAGACCTTTCCCACTCCTCCCTCCATTTATCATAAATATAATTTTTTATAATAGTCACAGCTTTCTTTGTTGATCCCTGTACATCAATATCATGAGCATTAACATCGGTAATTGCCTCCTTGGCCAGTGCGTCCGCCCTCTCATTTCCAAAATGTCCAACGTGTGCCTTCACCCAATTAAACTAAATATTTTGATCTTCCCCTCAAGTCTTTATGTAATTCTCTAATATCTACTATTAAAGGGTTGTCTTTATCAGGTCGTGAGAGAGCTTCAAGAACTGTCAGACTGTCAGAATAAATATGTATATCATATTTCCCTTTAAGAGTCTTCTTAATCCATTTCAATGAATAGAAAATTAGCCATAGCCTCCGCATGATAAATTGAGTTATAAATATTGAGTTTAAATTTATTATTCTCAATCTCTGTTCCATTATAATATATAACATACGCGAAAGCAATGGCGTCTCCCAGACCTGACCCGTCTGTATAAATGTCAATTTCTCCCATTTTTGGAGCATCCAAATAATACGAAATAAAAATTCTTTCAGCAGGGTGAATCAAATTTAAATCAAATTTTTCAAAAGCACACCGTGTTACAATAGAATCTCCATATAGTTTAAAATCTATATTTCCTGTTCTTAAACGAAATTTATCATAATAAAAAACAAATAGTTTGGAGAGAGGGGGGCACACCTGCCAGGATACAAACAACCTCAGTAGAGGTCGCTCTGAAACATCTCGTAAGCATTAGTAACCAAGCTCTCTGCATTGTGTCCAGTTTCATACGAAGTCTAACCAGCTCCTTCGCCCGGCAACCCCATGCGCCTATGCCATACATAATTCGAGGAATCACAATAGTTTCGTAGATTGACCTTATTATGGCATTTTTCATAGACAGAATTTCACTGGGGAAGTTCCTCCTGTAATAATTTAAAATATATTCTGTTTTTTTATGAAATGATATTATATAAAATATGAAATAAAATTCAATTTATCATCCACTATTACGCCAAGATATTTAATTTCTTTTCTAAACTTTATTCTTTGATTCTTGTATTTCAACCTTGGTTCTCTTGTCTGCTTTCCTGCACGGGGAAAGAACACAGCGTTTGTCTTTTGAATATCGAACATTAATCCTTCTTTTCCTTCCCAATCCTCTAATTCCAGAACTATTTCGTTAAAATATTCTTCGATTATTTCCAAAGATTTACCTTTTATAAGCACCAGAAGGTCATCAGCATAGGCTACCAAACGTATATACTTAGGAAAATGTCTGTTCAATAAATCATTTGCAATGATGGTCCAGTACAGAAGAGCACTAGAAGACCTCCGAGGGAAACCCTCGCTGGAATCAATAATTATAGATTGACCATCTTCATTCTCATACACAATCTTCCTTTTATTAAAATAATCTATAATAATGTTTAAAATATTCCTTGGTCTCTTCAATTCAAGTAACTTGACAAGGAGTGACCGCCAACGAATAGAGTCGAATGCTCCAGTAACATCAAAAGAGACGGCCACCACATGATCTATCCTTTTATTATCTCCTATTAAATTAATAACATAATATAATACATCCTCTGTATTCCGCCCGGCACAAAAACCATATTGATTAGACGACATAAATTTCTTCGTTTTTATTTAATATTGTAAGCGATTTCCAATCAATTTGTCCAGCGCCTTTCCCATCACCTTTAAGAGACATATTGGCCTCATTCTATCATTGCTTTTATGTATGAGAACTAGTTTTGCAATTTTCCAAACCTCAGGAAAGAGACCATGTAACAAACATTTATTGTATAAATGCCGGAAAAGCTAGGATAAAACTCAAACAACATCTTCACTATGCCCGCATGTATACCGTCCAAACCAGAGGAACTTCTTGTACGAAGCTGTGTAATAACCATCCGAATCTCATCCAGCATGAATTCTTTATCATCGGCATTACATTCATTTATTTTTTCTAAGATGACATCAAAATTATTCCGTATAGGGATACCAATTTCCATGATCTCATCTAAAATTTCTAGTGAATGTTTCTAGTGAATGAAACTTGGCTCAGACCTAATGATAAATTCAAGATCAATGATTGCAACGCGCTCAGGACGGACAGAGACCATAACAGGGGCGGCGGTAAAATGATATTAATTAAAATGCATCTGCACGCCAACGAATTTAATATTCCCAATAGCAGCAGCATTGAAACCACTGCGATCGTTGTGCATTCGCGCACAAATGAGCCGATTATCATCATCTGGGCTTATAATCCCCCTAGAAACAATCTCACCAACAATGTTTTACAAATTTTTAACAATATCACTCACGCTGTTATTATAGCAGGGGACCTGAACTCTAAACATCATAGCTGGAATTCTCAAAGAAATAACGCAATAGGTAACATACTTTATAGCTATGCTCTTACGAATGACCTACGAATTTTTAGATCAACGGCACCCACCAGGTATCATCATACAGGCAGCTCGGATGTTCTCGACATAATTATTACAAAAAACATCCAGAAAATCCCTTTCCTACAGGTGATTAATAAATTAACCTCTGACCATCTCCCTGTTAAATTTACTTACCATGGCTTTGAGAAGACCTTGTCTCTAAGGAAAATTATAAACTGGCAGAAATTCAATAACTCACTGGAAAAATTACTTGCATACCCGGCTCTTGCCGATATTGTGGACATTGAGTACAATATCACTAAGATCAATAGCAAAATTAAAAATGCCCTTGATGATTCCACCAAATTCAAAGAATATAAGAAAGACAAGCTCCCCGACTACATCATTGAGAAAATAAAAGACAAAAACCGCACAGCAAAAATGTGGCGAAGAACAGGCGATCCCACTGTTAAAAGAAATCTGAACAGAAAAATTAGGAACATCAAGACCCTCCTCCTAGAGTACAGATCAAATTGTTAAGACGATTTCTTAGACTCTATGGATTTCTCCCCGAATACAGTCTGGCGTATTGGAAATTCCTTAAGGAATACTAATAATAGAAATATTGGCCCTCTCTACACCAGTAATGGAATTGTTTATTCTGAACATGACATAGCTGAAGTCCCTTCGCAGTTCTTAGAAAAGTCTTTCACCAACTATACCTCTAATAATGATGAGACAGATGAAGAAGTCAATAATTTCATTAACCACCTAGCTAACAGACCCAGCTTCTCCAGCAGAAATAAGTAATATAATTAGTAACTTAAATTCCAGGAAAGCTCCCGACTACGATAGCATCACCAATACGGCTCTCAAAGCTCTCCCAAGAACCTACATAAGCCACATTACAAACATAGTCAATGCTTGTATGAGGCTCAATTACTTCCCGCAACAGTGGAAGCATGCGCAGATAATTACGTTTGTCAAGCCGGGGAAAAGACCCACCAGCCGGAGAGCGGTAAATTAGCTGAACACTTGTAGTTCGGTCCGAGGTTCGAATCCCGCGAACGGGCTGAATGCATGGGCGTTTTCGTGTTTTTCCCTCATGTGTAATGTGTATACGAGCCAGTTTCCCTTAGAAAGTCCTCCACGAAGGCATCCCTCCCCTTAGGCAGATAGCCCTAGTGTGCTTTATCATAATTAAATACACCACCACCACCACCACCAAATCGGGGAAAAAACCCAAAGAACTTAAACTCATGCCATCCGATCAGCCTCCTCCCCAATTTGGGAAAGGTATTTGAGCGTGTGCTCCAAAAGAGATTAACTCAACATTTAGAGGATAAGAATATTATGTGTAAAGAGCAGTTTGGTTTTAGAGCCGGTCATAGTACCGCGCACCAACTACTGAACGTTATACAATTCATTGCAGACTCCTTCGCAAAAAAGAACACAATCGTGAGCTGTTTTCTAGATCTAGAAAAAGCATTTGACAAGGTGTGGCATCGAGGGTCTCCTCTACAAGCTTCACCTTGTTCATCTGCCTATCAGAAACAGCTTTTTATTAAACTCAGGAAAAGCTATCTTAAAAACAGGACCTTTCTGGTAAAAATTAATGACTCTCTCTCTTCAGTAAAAAGAATTAAAAGCGGAGTGGCTCAAGGAAGTGTTCTGGGACCGCTTCTGTTCAGTATCTACACGAATGAAATGCCATTTCCTTTGAATGCAAAAGTAGTGAAATAGGCGGACGACACAGCTATTTTAACCAAGTTGCTATTTTAACCAAGTGTAAAGTGTTTTTCACCATTGGAAGATAAACTTGAAAGCGCAGTAAATAACATGGCACACTATTATAATTCATAGAAAGTTAAAGTAAATCCCTCAAAGAGCCAAATTCTCCTTTTCAGACGTCATCGGAAGTTCACTCCTGTGAATGGAAATATAAAAATTAATGATCAACCCCTAGCAATTGTTTCAAGTACCAAGTATCTAGGAGTAGTCTTCGACTCACAGCTGTTATTCAAAGAACACACGGCGTATGCCTTGCGCAAAGCCACCGCACTAAAATGTCTCTTTATCCTTTAATAAGAAGAAATGCTAAATTAAATAGCAGTCTCAAGAAGGAGATCTATAGCAGCTTAATAAGACCCACCCTACTTTATGCAGTGCCTATCTGGGCCACTGTGTACAAGACTTATAGACACAAACTACAGGTCTTTCAGAGCAAAATACTCAGGCAAATTGTTGACTTCCCATGGTTCGTTCGTAACCTGAAGATATATAAAGAATTAAAAATAAGACCCATAGCTGATCAAATTCTCACTACGAGCCATAATTTCTATGTTAAAATAGAACTTTCTCAGTACAAACATATCCGTGATCTGATAAATTATGATCCTACAATAGAAAATGCAGCAAAGCGGCCAAGAGGCATCTTCCATAACAGCAAATATTGAAAATGTGTATATATTGTACATAGTACTATTATCTTTATTTAATCTTCATTGTGTCATTTTTACCAGTGTCTTTGAAACTTTATAGACTTATGGACATGATCCGTATACCTGGATCTTCAAAGCACTGATCTTACATCTGTCATTTTCGTATTTATCAGTTTCAATCTTCTTTTTGTTATATCAGAGACTTTATAATATTGTGGAATTATGGACATGATCCGTGTACCTGGATTTTCAAAGCTCTGATTATTTATTGTTATCTTAGTGTAAAGTGTTTTTCACCATTTGCTACTTCGCTCAAATACCGCCATCTCTATGTGTACATAGGCCCACCAGCGGCCGAGCGGTAAAGTCGCTGAACACTGGTAGTTCGGTCCGAGGTTCGAATCCCGCGAACGGGCTGGCTGCATGGGTGCTTTCGTGGTTTTCCTCATGTGTAACGTGTATACGAGCCAGTTTCCCTTAGAATGTCCTCCACGAAGGTATTCCTCCCCTTAGGCAGATAGCCCTCGAGGCTTCGCCGTAATTAAATAACCTAACCTATGTGTACATAGTGTAGTGTTTCAGTAACTCATGTGCCTCAGTGTTGTGCAAGAACTTTAGTGTTTTAATTTCTCTGACCAAGACTGCACTGAATTGTGATATCTACTATTTCAAGATGCATTGGCTGTGAACAGTTCACGGGAGGGTGACCCACATGTGACTACCACTGTCCCATCTGTGTTTTACAGCAAGGATGAATTTGAATATTTTGACTTAGCCAATCTGTTGCACCCCTCAGTTGTGCCATTTGTCTTCATTTAGATCGCGATATTAGTTTAAATATTCCAATCGGGATAACCTGTTTCAAAACTTGATAATTATTAGTATATCCAATATTTCTCATTGCACGCGTTAGCTGCTTTGCTCGGAGTCTGAACTTCGGTGTGTGACCACCCACGTAACAGTCTCCTGTTAATCATCTGCCTCCGCTTAGCGAATACTCTTACAGCTCGAATGGCAATTCCAGATGTTACTCCACGTACATTTCACAAAATTTGACAAGTTTCTCCTAGTTGGCGCTGCGTAAATCGCCATAATTAAAAACTTAAATACCAACGCCTTAGAGCAATTTACCAACAGAGACGGTTAAAGGAGCGGTTGGCTACTAATTGCCGCGTAGCCATTGACTCGATTTCGATTTCAGGTTACTTCCATCTCGCAGGACACTCACCAACTGCAGGACTTAGAAGAGCAGGGACTATTTATCCCTGCACCAACTGACTGATTTCAGAGCCCTCGCTACCACAGAGCCATCTGTTGTTCTGCATACACACTATGCCTATAGAACTTCCACACAACACATATACGTTTTGTGATCAGTTCACATATCTACAAGAAAGAATAGTTGCCATGACTTTTACCCCAACCCTAGCCTCGTATTAATTTTAAAATGCATCTAAATTTACTTCAATGTTCCACCCTGATGACCTATTGATTGACACCAAGCAATCTTGAACTTGTAAGTTACTAGTGTCCGACGGCTTTGACAATAGTCGGTATGCTTCAGTTTGATTTTAATTAAAATTTTTATCTAAGTTCATTGCTTTGCACCATACCGGTGATTTATGGGTTGATTTTAAGTGCTTTCGATATGTAAACCTACACTAATTAACATCATCGAAACTCCTCGATGTATTCCAATTTAATTTTAAGTGCCTATCTGAGCTTGCTGCATCCCTTTTATCGGTGACTATGGGTTAACCCCAAGTGACCGATGAATTGGACGGCTTTGATAGGTGTCGATGACAAATATCCTTGAAGAGCGTCAATGTGCTTCGATTGAAGTTATAATTTAAATATCTATTCGAGTTATCTGAATTGCTCTGCAGTAGTGTCCTGTGGGCTGACCCCTTTAGTGATGCACTGGTGAACAGCAGTTTTGAAAGGCACCAATATGATTCAATTTAAGTTTGCTTTTAATGCATATCCAAAAATTTACTAAATTGCCCAGCAGCGTTGAATAATCAATTAAAAGAAAATAGTTATTAAAATGTAGTTTAATGAACATCAATATTGACGGACACCAATGATCAACAAACAGCCTTAAACAAAACGGTGGTCTTGGATTTAATTTTAATTTAAAAATTTATAGATAGTTACTAAACTGCCTCACAGATCAGCGATACCCAGCATCTTTGACGGCCACCAATGTGCTTCGATTTAATATTAACACATGTATGCGTTTGAATCCACTGCATCCTCACACCACTGATGATCATATGTGATAGCTCCAAATGACTCTCAGCTCGTAAGTTACTAATGCCTTGACTAGTACGACTGTATTTAGATTTTAAATTAATTTTTTAAATATGTCTTAATTTAATTCAGAAGTCAAACAACAAATTATTATTATATTATTTATTCGGCGTGTTATTTTAATGTCTTAATTTATTTTGTAACTGTGCATTTACCACGTAGTAGTCGATCTCCGTGACATTCATTGTTTGACTATCAACCTGCCCAACTGTTTTGACGAACACCGACGTACTTGGGTAGAATTTTGATTAAACATGCTATCTATGTTGAGTGTTAATCCCCTCCCCCGGCTAATGACTTGTATCTTGAACACAAGTGACTATTAACGTGTAGGTAACCGGTGATATACCGATAGGCTAAAATAGTTTGCTTGCAGCACAATTTGTACTATTATTTCAGATTGGATTAAAATTAAAAGATTATTTTAAACCTTCTTCAGAACTTTGTAAATATTTAAGACGTCTTATAAACCACCATCACTATCTTATCTAGTAGAGTCTGCAGGACTTAATTTTAGTATCCAGTTATAAGAGAAACCCTGCAAAATATCTAACTGAGTTTTATCTTTGTGTATTAATTGAAATTAAAGATGTACACTTCTCAAAAAAAAAAAAAAAAAAAAAAGGGGGGGGGACACAGTTTTATATCTCCCGTTCTACTGGGCCGATTGACAAAAATTCAAATTGCGTTCTTCATGTCTCGAAAGCGCGACTTAGGATATGTATTAGATTTATATAGAACGCTATTCTAACATAGGTATTTTGACACAAAATCGGACTTTTTCTGAAATAACATACCAAATTTTTTACATATTTCGATTCTACAACTCAAATTACGCCTAAATATGAAATTTTGTAATATTTGGAGCGAGATTTACGGAGAAATTCACAAATTTATGTTGGCACTTTTTTTTCAGTTTACGCCAAGAATAGTTCACTTGGCGAACTTCTTAATATATGGCAACCTAGTTTCCTTTCCCGTAAGAGGGAAAAAAGTCATCATCGTTCCTTTTTTCCAAATTAATATTCTTTATATTATATTTTTTATTATAACTTATTATTTTAAGTATTTTTTTCTTTTTCGAATTTCATTTTACTTGTTTAAGTTTCATGGTTTTTTTCGAATAACTGTTTTGAAAATTTCTATTTACCTATTCGAACTGCGTAAATAAAGGTGCAGCGTTTATTATTTTTTTTTCAAATACTAGTTTTCTTTATATATATTTTTTGTCATAGTTATTATTTTAGGTAATTTTTAAATTTTTAGTCCAAAGGGATTTCAGTCCCGAAGGACTATTGCTTTCGTTTTGGCATTTTGCGTCGGACTCATAAACGTCGGTTCACTTTTCAAACTGTTGCCACAAAATGTTAGAGTCCTGCATTATATTTGAAGAAATTAAATAATGAAAAATCTGCATAAATGATTGTCTATTTCTCGCATTGTGATAAAACAATGGTACATAGAGCCATCGAATTTTGAATGACGAAATCCTACTGCGAATATGGGCATCTGAAATCCGAAATTTGGAATTTGTTTTATTATAGATTTTATATTTTGTAAAACTTTAACGAATTTTTGATTTACAAACTCAATGCTTTAAAATCGAGAAATGGCAACGTTATATAGAAAAAAAATACTTTTATCTCCAGCTCGCGAGACTGTGTATATCGGAAATTCTAAAGATATGCTTAATTTAACATTATTTTGCGATATTGCTCTTGAACTGAATTTTATGGTTTAAGTGCAAAGAGCATAATATTTAATAAATAAAGGTAACACTCAAAACGTTAAAAAAACGCCCCTTTGGACGTAATTTAAAATCTGAAAAATTTCAGATTTTTTTTTATACTTTTATTTTAATTGTTTGTGTTGCATTGTCTCTTCAGATAATTGTTTTAAAATTTTTTATTTATTCCTTCGAACTGAGCATTTTAAATATATTTATTAATATAAATTTTCCAGAATTTGATTTTATTTATTTGAATAGCATTTCTTTCTGAAGAATACTTTGTAACCCAGACTACGATGCGTTTGAAAACTGCATATATTAAAAGAGAAAATACAGTAAAGCACAGTTAACACGCCTTTCAATGTTCCGTTCAGAAAAGATATATATAAATAAGAGAGATGTATAACCGACATTTTAACTTAGGATGACTTGCATACACTGCTTTAAACAGTTTTATCATTGTGCCCATTGCTTTACACAATTTTATCCTACATTTGGTTTCTTAAAATGCTATACATATTTTAGCCAATTATTTTATTTTTGAAATCGCAAGAATCAAATATCATAAGATTAAAAGGTTTTAAATTTAAAAAAAAAAAAAAAAAAAAAAAATACAAATACTAAATTTTACTCAAAAATTTATTTTTTCTTCTCTTTGTCTTCAGGCATTCTACTTTATTCTTGCTCTTTTTCTTTAGGCATTCTGCAAATATATTAAAAATCATCCAAATTTTCGAAATATCTTCATATTTCTGACAATCATTTTAAATAAAATTATCGCCTTAATTTCATAAAGGCCCACAAACGGCCGAGCGGTAAAGTCGCTGAACACTGGTAGTTCACTCCGGGGTTCGAATCCCGGTAAACGGGCTGGTTGCACGGGCGTTTTCGTGAATTTTCTCATGTGTACCGTGTATGCCAGCTGTTTTTCCTTAGAAAGTTCTTTACGAAGTATTTGGTCAGAGCCTTTATCAGTCTTTAGAGGCTAAACATTTTGAAGGTATGAGATGAAAAGAAAGACTGGTTTCATCAAGAGGTTTTCGTTTATTTAATTATAACAAAGCACACTAGGGCTATCTGCCTAAGGGGAGGGATGCCTTCGTGGAGGACTTTCTAAGGGAAACTGGCTCGCATACACGTTACACATGGGGAAAACCACGAAAACGCCCATGCAGCCAGCCCGTTCGCGGGATTCGAACCTCGGACCGAACTACCAGTGTTCAGCGTCCGCTTGGCCGCTGTTTTAGCAGGAGGAAAAAAAAAAAAAACATCTTTAGGTTACATCCACATACATTAGATTTTTCATCTTCAGCTTGCGAGACTGTTGTCACTCAAAAAAATTAGGGCAAAAATTATCATTTTTCCGAGTTTTTAATTAATATCTCTGATTTCAGCTACATTTTTGTTTTTTGGAAAAAAAGTAGACGTCAACCTTTTCCAGGACCCAGAAAAGAATTGTAGAAAATTTGGTGATGACAGCTATAGTAGTGACTAAGTTATTAACTAAGCCCACACACAGACTTTCTTCTTTATATATATACTAGATTACATATATTTCCTTTTACATCTAAATCAAAATAATACATACTGTTGCCAAAGCATAAGACTAAATCTTTATAATTAAATAAAATTTAAACTCAGTTAAAAATTTAATTTTGAAAGTTAATGCGTTTGTTTCTGCATTTCGTTTTTGAACAAAAATAGTTAAAAAAAAAAAAAAGAGTATCAAAATATTAGACATACGTTTTATTATCCTTTAAATAAAACTAAAAGAGAAAATTACAGTGTCTCAGAAAAGTGTTCAACACTTATCTTTTCTGAAAATAATGTCTAAGGTTTTCAATATATTATGGTGAAACTATAGTTTTCTTTGAAATATGCGATCATTCATTTCTCATTTTTAGTAGTAATTTTTCTAAAAATAAAATAATGGTTTCAGAAATTAACATCGTTTCGAATAAGTGGCTGAATTATACTACAAAAGTGATAGGGCACTCACTGTTCTCTCAAATAAATGTAAAAAAAACACATTTTAAAAATGTTTTGTGACAATATTTTCGCGGATTTAGTATTAACCTTCAAAAAACGGTCTAAGTGTTTTGGCATGGATGCAAGAAAAAACATTTAATATTTTTTTTTTCTAATACTTTGATTAGTATTAGCTCTCAAATCTCGGTTTCTCATTTTTATTATTTCTAGCCTAATTTTTCTCCAATTACTTTCAGTTAATTAAATATCAGTTATTTCAATTAAATATATGTTGTAGTGATCCATAAACTTAAGATTGCGGCTTCAGTGCACAACATGCACTACTTTATCACCTTTTCTGTTTCGCTATATTCTGTATTTAGTTTACATATTCAGTTTATAAATATTCTTTTCTGAAATTCTTTTTTAGACCTCATGTTTTAAAAATTAACCATTGTGACATAGGACAGCTTTAATGGTCTCCCGAATCTTTTTTACATTTTGAATTCTTTCATGTTTTGAATAATGTATTCCATAATTAACCCATGCTACACTAGGCCTTTTTCAGTATCGAAAACAAATGAAATACCTTATCTATCGACGATTGTCAGCAACCTCTATTTATCATGTACCCGATTTTATCGAAACTTAAGCCTCGAGGTGTTAATAACAATACTGATAATTCCGGATAATCATTTCTCTAAGACACGACCACTTAAAAAAAGTTCTTTCACTGTGATAAAAACTATAACAAAAGTCACCAAAATACTGGTTTTGCATTTTATTAAATTTAGCAATTTTTTTTCCTTCAGCTAGATAGTTTTTATTATACTATTTATTTCGCAATTTTTCAGAAAATGAGGAAAACTCTATATCAGGTAACGGTATTATGCAAACAAAGAAGTTACTTTCATCTAACACGCCAGTTTTACAAAAGGGTTCAAAAGCCAAGATTATCTCGGCTTTTTCAGCCTGCTTTACAAATCCTTGATGCATGACTAATTTTAAGAGGTCCTTAGGTTTAAATATCAGACAGTTTTTAAACCTTTTCTTTGAAATTCAAATTAAAAAAAACATCGGCAGTATAATTTAGAAAAATCCCTTAGTTCTTTATACCATTGAAATTTTCCCTTTTTTGAATGAAAATATCTTTGATGCCTTATCTATCATTGGATCCAATTTTTACTCGACAGTTTCCTTCCATTTTGTTTTAATGATATTCCACGAATCTAATTGTTTCAGAAGAATATACTTAAATAAATTTTCATTTAGTCCGTCAAACCGTATAAAGGTTTATAATACTTTCATGCTTATCGTGATGTGGATGAACTTTGCATTTTTTCCTCAATACAATTTTCTTTTTCCTATTATTATTTTTTCCATCTTGGAATCTGAACCAATGAAATTAAAAACTGTTCGTATTGATCATGATCTCTTCAGGAATAATGGAGGTACTAGATATAGTCTGTGCACAACAGAATAGGATTACTCTCTCTTACCGAAGATCAATTCTAAATATCAGAATTTGCAAGAAAAACTTTTCTTCAAACAGTATAGTTGGACGACGTTGTAATGAACTGCTTCATTTTTTTAAAAGAACAGTTCCGAACATGATTTCTTGTAGCATTTACTTAATTCTGTTCTCTTCCGTGTAATATGTGGTTAAGCTTGAAAAATTCGTAAAGTTTACAAGTGCATTTACTGAGCGATCATTTTTTTTTTATTTGTTTACCTTTAATATGACACTAGACCATGAATATTCATCGGATGCATTAAAATATGCTCCTTGAAGTTTATAATATTTGTGCAAACTGCTGTAGAAAGCCTGCAGTTTAAAAACGCAAAAACAGTAAGAATATATTACTCATAAAGAAATATCAATATGCAATCGGGACACTTTTTTAAGGAAAATTTTCAAAGAAGGGAAATAAAAACAAATAAAAAATAATATTCACATTAACAAGCAAAAAATCACATGCGGAATGATTCAATTAATTTAGCATTAATGATACACTTTTTTGATTCCTAATAATCTGCGATTTTTCCATGTTACACATTTATCATAACTCCTGCATAATATTTTTTTATTTAAATATAGAGATCAGATTTACGTTTCATGCATTCCTGCAAATATGCATGTAACTGGTGTACCTCTTGTTTAGTATATTATACATATAGATAACACTATGGTTATATATTATACAGCAATGGGATTAAAATAAAGCTTATATGTCATATTTACACACAAAAAACTGCAAAATTTTAGTATTGAATTTTTCCATTAATCACAGCCTTGTAATAGCGATTATTAGCATTGTTTCCCAACTTACTGTCTGTAAAATATCATCTTCTTGCCAAAAGAAATTTAAATGGAATGTTTTGTTGAATTTTATGTAATTGATAGCTACTGTCATGGATTATTATTATTATTATTTACGTGTTCCGCCTTAAGGCACTATGCGGAAGAGAGAGATGCCGTCGGGGAGAATGTTCTAAGGGAAACTGGCTCGTATTAACACGTTATCTACGGGAAAAACCATGAGAAAGCCCATGCAGCCAGCTCATTCGCTCGATTCGACCCTCGAATCAACCTGCCAGTGTTCAGGGACTTTACCGCTCGGTCGCTGATGGGCTTACTGTTATGGATTAAAACACTGAATTCTATGAAGCAGTTAAAGTTATCTTTCCGCAGTTAACTATCTTTTGCCAATTTATTGCTATGCCTCCCTAAAAAATGGAAACCTGTTCCCTATTCCTTCCTTCACTTAGCCCAAGGCAGAGCCTGACTAAAGCAGGGGCATACGGGGTAGTTGCCCCTGTCCCCCAAATCACAGAAGGCCCCAAAATCAAATAGAAAGTTTATCATTATAAAAATTTAAATATCTCCAAAAATTTCGCTTAACAAGCGAACTTTTTTGGGCCCCCCTTTGCTTCCAAAAGCTAAACGAACACGCCAAAGAGCATGTAGTATTATAAGATATGCATGTAGAAAGGCTAAACAATCAAAGTTTTATTCTTCAGATTTCAACTTGTTATGAATTCAGTTCTAAAATTTTATAGAAGTATTACGTATACTACGAAAGGTGTTCGAGATAGGAGGCTAATTACTTAATTTCTTTACTATTTTACTCTTAGGCATGCACTTCCTGTTGCAAGTTTCTCAAAATAAGGAAAGAGTTTATAAAAACAATTTCAGCATTGTTACATTAGAAGGTTACGTAAGTATAAAATTTTGCTTTTTGTATGGCCTTCGTAGAGCAAAAAATCCAGTTAATTAAACATAAATTTTTCTTTAATAAATTATATACAAAAAGTTCCAAGGAAATATTACAAAGTTTATTTTAGCTATTATATTATTTTTTATGTTAATTCTTTTTGGTAGCTTTTTTTCCCGTCAGCCTTAACCAGAATGCAAATTAGTCTGAGTTTAAAAGCAAGCGAAGCTGTATTTAGAGATAGTATGGCAGCCACTAGGACAAATTACTAGGTTGAGCCTCCAATCGTGCAGGTCCATGGGTATGGTGAATGAATTTTTGTGTCTGTTTGATTTTTTTTAGAATTTTTATTAGTTGAAGGTTTTAAGACACCGAAAATTCCATTGTGCGTTTTACTGAGTTCAGTAAACCTTTTACTACCTTTTACTAATTCAGTAAACGTTTTACTGATTTCAATACTTGTGATTTCAGTAAATTGAGTTTCTGAAACCTTGCAAGTAGCGGAGGATACTGATTGCGAATTCAAGTTGAATTAGCTTCAACTTGAATAGCTTTTTAGTTATAATTTACTTCTTGTCCGTCTTACCAAAATTTACTTACACTTCTATTTAGTTTGTGAAAACGATAATTTTTTGGAATAAATGCATGGAACCGGTTAAACAAATGTAAATTACATTTCACCTTACAATTGGAACTCAATGTAAAAAATTTAAGGAAAATTACAGTGTTATAAAGACGTGTAAATTTGGAAATGATTTTAACTAGTTTACAGTTAAGATAGTTTCCAAATTTACAGTTTCGTAGTCTTGAACCATGGCTAGTAAAACTGTTGGATGAATCTGCCTGCTGAGAGATAGCACGCGTGCGACCATAAAAGCAGCGGTCAGTTTTAATGATAGGATCTCCACGCTATTTGTTCAGCCTTTCGGAAACTCATTCAAACTTGTTATTCAGTATCAGAACAGCAGAAAGTATTTGTGACAGCTTCACTATTGTGATGCCCAAGCGTCGGTGTGGCACAAATACAACGAGAGAGATTATTAAGTATGGCTAGTTCGGAGGTTTACAATTTTGATTTCCTTTAAGGAGGCACTGATAGACATTTTAGCTAAAGAAGCGCCCTAAACGGCCAAGCATCTGAACATTGGGTAATCTCCAATCCTCCCAGATTTATTAGTGCTTTCCCTCCACTTTAATGAAATCGTTTTTACCTGAACAGCTAACGCGATGATACATAACAAAGAATCTAATGGGAAAATAACTACGTTAGTTAAATAGACCAGTGCTTTCCAACCTTTGTCAAATTACGGCACACCACATAAGCATAAATAATACCACGACACAGTGTGAAAGAAAATTTTTTATTAATATGATTGATTTCTTCTATTTCATACTAGGGATTCAATTAATATGATATTTATTTCAAATATTTTTGCATTATAATGCATAAACTTTCCAGCTAGACATTTGCTTTAGATAAATCTACTTATGCAATCATAAGCACGAAATAAACGAAAAATATGGCATGAAAATACTTATCTATAATCCTCAGTGACTGATATTTGAAAAATATTTTATACCGCATCCATGAACTAAGATATCAGATTTGACTGAGTGAAAATGTGATTAAATATTTAGAACTCTCATTATATAAAATTGTGATATGAAAATATAGAAGTAAAATAATTATATATATATATACACACACACACACACACACACAAAAAAAAAAAAAAAAAAAAAAAAAAAAAAAACTACTGTGTATAAATATGCTAATAATAATACTATAATAATACTTTAATGATAAAAGAATAAAAGAAATAAATATATGCAATTTTTTGCCGCAGTTAATACAGATGTTACCTTCTTATTTCAGTGAGGTACTTGGGCTGGTTTCTGTGAACAAACTTTTTATATCTAGGTCTCTGATCGAAAGCGCTGCATGCAAATTATGATCAAGACTTTTCGTAGACGATCTTTTTAAATTCTCGATCGTGAGCATAAAAGAGGAGGGGGAGGTTTTTTCAAATTTAAAATTATGAGCATGAGCGTTTCAGGAAAATTTTTCCGGATTTTGAGATCGACAGATCTAAATGAGTTAGAATATTTTCATTCTAAAGGACAGAGTTATGTTGGAAGCAGAATTTTACAGTAGATATCAAATCATAGATTGCTAATTGGTTGCATTTAGATCAGGCTATACAGAAGTTGATCATGTTGGTTAGTGGGTCAAAACCAAATGGTGAGGTAATAGTTGAGAATATACAGATTGTTGCTTCGGATTAAACATTTTGTCGAATTACGTAATCCCAAAAACGAAGGAAGAGAGAGAGTTCTTTGAGCTGAGATAAAATATGAAGTAGATGGTTAACCCAGAAATGGTAATAAATTTAGATTTGGAATTTCGAGTGGGCTTGGTCAGTTGAAAATAAGAGAAAAGCGGTTGCCGAAAAGAATACGTTGAGTCGAGTCAGTTTAACTAGAAAAGAGTGATCGTAGTCAGAGTGGTCCATAATCCAGGCTGGTGGAAAAGCATCCAAATGTCAGTAAATACTATAATTTTGAAAAACAATCAATTACCTCTTATTCAGATATTATTAAATGAAATTCTCTCATTGGCGTTGCTAGATAAAGTGCCCAGCGGAGCTTCCTATCAAAGGATCGTAAAAATTGATTAAAACTGATGGTAGAGAAAAAGATATGGCATCACTTAATTCCATCCCCCAAGGTATTCTGGATCAAAATTGGGATGGAGTTACGTAAGTCGTACTGTCATCTCCAAGGTGTCCAAGGCATTAATCAACAGTAGACGTTCTCTTCCACATGGCTGTGAACCTGATACAAATTATCATAATTCGGATAAGTCACAATAACAACATTAAAGCATTATTAAATTAAGTTGAGAATAAGTTGTTAAATAATTGAGTGAAGTAAAAGTAGCGTCAAAATTAACTGAAATCGTAAGGAGAATGAAAGCTATGTAAATTAATAATAGTACGCTATCGAGGATGAAAGAAAAGGGGCAAAATAGTATTCTCCTCGGTTTAGATAAAATTGCTTCTTTTTCTTCGCCTCCAAACCATTCAAAGCTTTCATGACCGGGTAAGAATGCCTCTTAAATACATCGTTTTTTTTTAAAGGATTGCATTTTTTTCATGAGATCTCTTCCCCTACCTATTTAAAATTTCTTACTCATTTACTCGTCCCAGAAAAAGTAAGACATTCAGTAAATATTATCACTTTCAGCTTTACTAATTACTAGAAATGCTGCATGCATTTGGAATGCATAAATGACCGGTTTTTTGTTTATAAAGAAGTCTCTTTTTTTTTTGCGATTTTTTACGCTGTTCAAAACTGGGAAATGGATAACATTTAAGTTTTTTACCTCATTTTATCATAATAAGGAGAAATACATCACAAACGTTATCAGAAATATAAGTGAAACATGGCATCAATTAATAGCAAGTAAAATAAGGGTAGTATGGAAATATACATCAGCATACGAACGATTTCATTACATACGAACGTTTCCGTGGTTTTCCCCATGTGTAGCGAGCCAGTTTTCCTTAGAAAGACCTCCACGGAGGCATCCCTATTCTTAGGCAGATAGCCTTCGAGTGCTTTACTGTCTCTCAATAAACCAAATCAAATCCTTTTGTTAAAGTCATTAATAACATAATGGAAATTGGGCAGCTATTTAGTTTCAATGAATTAGTTTCCATCCATGTTATTGAGTGCATCATATTGAAAATTATTGAACTAAATAATAAAAAACACTTATTAATATAGATGGAAAACAAGAGGAAACTTAGACAACGACAGTGTTGAAGTGCCTGAACGAGATTTAATAGCTGAACAACTATAAAAAATTAAGGGAACGGCTGAATTCTTGTCTTAGCTAATTCCAATGTTTAACGTAGCCTTACAATTAAAAAATGCAATTTGTTACTAGAAAGAAATGCCTGAAGGGAAAAGGGGAACATTTTAAAATTAATTCTACTGAAAGCATTTATATTTATTAATCGCATTTTATTTACTGAAAAAACAGAGAGAAATTTTTGTGAGCCAATTGTAAATTTTTTTTGTGAATTTAGCTCATCGATTATATCGTTTCAAGTAGTCCGGCATAATGGTGCAAACGATTACTAAGACTATGTAAGATGTTGCCGTATTAGTCACAAGTAATGTATATAAGATACAGGTAATATTCATATCACAGCCACAATTGAAGAACTCAAAATGCAAAGAGCTGACATACATAAAAGATAATTAAAAAATGTCTGGCAAAAATGGAAAAGGCGAAATAAGCAGCTTTAATGGAATGTATGTGAACTAAAACGGAGCTTTAAGGTCGTACAAGGCGCTGTTGAGAGGTTAATAAAAGGGTTCTGCTGGAGTAAATCCTGATTTTCCTTGCGAATTTCTAATGATATGCATCGCTATACGAGCGGATTTATCTTAATATACTGTATGCAGAGCAGATTTATCTTAATATACTGTAGACATCTGTAGAACATTTTTTTTTATGAAGATGCAACCAATCTTTAGGCATTTTATTTTCCATGTTATTAACTAGCACACTCGTATATTACATAACATTGCATTACTAATAAGCTTATCCACATAACAGTATGTACTACATCTATTATTAATTTTATTTTCATCGTGTTGAAAAGAAAAGTTTTCCTTCCCTACTTAAGACATTCTCAATCTAAAAGTGTAAGAAAATTATAAAATGAAATTAGCTAAAGAACGTAAAAGTCAAAATACGGATTAAATTATGAATGCGACTCGCATTGGAATCACATTATGAAAAAAACTACTCAGTAACCAGAACATTCATTATAAAGTGAATTTAAATCAACTGAAAATTCTTTTGAAATGGCATGTCCGCGCAACGCGACGGATCCCCTGAAACGAGAGGACGTCCCGTTTTTACATATTTCAAAATTAGCAATTATGACGCATGTACGCACACACACATAAGTTATAAAATATGAAAGCGAAATATTAACTTTAATTTGGCAATAGCTTCTTTTATTCTTCATTCGAATTTGGCTACTTCCTCTTTCTGTCCTAAAAATAGAAATCTGCATCATACAACCTTTTGTAACAGGTACTGCACATATATTTTATTCAATCACACATAAAAAATTTCAAAAAAGAACCGACTCTATATCTCATGCTTTGTCTTGCTATATGCCGCTCGTCTCTCTGCTTCGCTCATTGTCTAAAGATATAAATTTCAAAGAATAGTATGAAGACTGGGTGTATATCGCATCCATGATGATGAGTGAAAAAATATGCATCTCAAAAATTAAACTAATAATAAAATTATGCTATATCTCTACGACCATGTCTGTCTGGAAGTCTCCTCTTCGTTATGCATCATTCAAACTACTCAGTAAAACAACTGCCTAAATCCATTACAACTATCGCCCAATCATCAAGATTCTATTATTATTAATCTACATATTACAGAATTTGTTATATTTATGATATGTTATATTTATACTACATATTACAGAATTACATTTTACTCTTTTTTTTCTTTGTTCGTTTAGATCAAATCTTGAAAGTGAATTCTGATCCTCTTCTACCTCGGTGTTTTCTTGAAAATTTTATTTATACATACCTGAGATGACAATACAATATTCCCAAATTGTTTCAAATTTAGATTTCCCTCCCCTTTAGTATTGAGTTTTTCTCATGCATTCTTGTTTAACTGTTAAATTAACTACGAAACTTTTTGTTCATATATTTATTTCTCTTGAGTAAAGAAGAGTAGGTTATGCTGCAGCTAAATGTTTTTAAATAATTAAACGTTTTTCGAAAGAAACGGCCAATTAATGTTATATTTTTTCTGAAATAAAATAGAGTTTGATATGAGATAAAAAATAAGTGCAACTTGAAATGGAAGAGTTTTTAAATCGAAATTAAAATTAACATTTTAACGTATATATTCATTATTTTTGTGCAATTAAAGCTCATACAGTATCTTAAGTTTATATTTAATCTGTCATATTGCTTCGATACGCGTTTTCTAATTTGCATCTAATACTTCCTTTGCATCCATCTGTTGATGGTGATGATGATGATGATGATAGTAACAATAATAATACTCTACACAGTCAAGAAATTATGCAATTGCCCTAATGAGCCTAAAAGAAACAGAAAAGAAACTAGTTACTTCTTACATCTAGGTTTGTAACTTATTGTTAACCTCAAAAAGGAGTAAGAGCTCGAAGACTAAATGGAATACACATCTTTGCATTCTTTGATCCTCTCCCTCCCACACACACATTTTAGCCTCGTTGGAATGGTACTGACTAAATCAAAAATCATCTTAAAAACAAAAGGTCAAGGCCTAAGGCTTTATGTCTTAAGGACCCCAGATTGTTTATGACTGCGCTTTTGTCTTATTCAAAATCAAAGAAAATGGGAGCTCATGTGAAAGAACAGTGTTCCTAGAATGTCGGACTTTCTTTTAATGTGATCCTATCCAACAACAGGAACAAATATATGTCCTTTTAGGTCTCTGCTAAGTCCTGGTTCAACAATAATTGACATTTGTTTTGAGTATTTCTAGATAAGACTTAAATTATCTCATGCTTTACCTCGGATCTAGTTCACAAACAGTAATTTGCAAAAAACCGGCCATTTGTTTTATTTTTAAAAAAAGAGTTACAGCTAAAAATATGGTAACAAAACCTCACCTGTAAAGAATTTTTCTTACAGCCACCGTATCATTTACAATGCTAAAAATCAGCAATTACGCTAAACAAAGAGTCATTTTATAAGTTGGTTTTAGATTGATTGACTGAAGACTGAAAAACAGAAAAGAGTATTAAATTTTATCTAAGTTTTCTATAGTTTAAAAGTTGACAGAATAAAGGAAAAAAACCATGCTGTAGATAACTACTCCCTCCATGCATGGCGCATATGAACCTTTTTTATATTCTGATTGGTCGCTGAAAATCTTTGAACTCTACGAGCAAGTGTTTTTCCAAAGATCTAAAGATTTAAAATACTATACAACATTAGTTTCTTTGACTGGTTAACACTAAGTGCTTTGCTAAACTATACCATAATGGCTGAAATCAAGGGTGAAATGCTACAATTTGCTGTCCCATTATCCTAAGGAAGGGATTAGAAACTTTTGAACAGCATCATCACTAGTTTTTCACAATGAAACCTCCCCTTCCCTTCTAAGCAAATGATTGAAGAAATGATGCCTATTTGTCAACTGATGGGACAAAAAGACAGTGCTGTCTGTAGGAAACTTCTGAAATAGCGATTAATTACCCGCTACATATTTGTGTCCTTTACGGTGAACGTAGACAAACTGTTGTAACCTGGAATGGTTCGGCGGTAATTAGTTAAACGCATAAGTTGTGAGGCCTGGAAAAAGATTAAAACTATCGGTTCAAATATTTCTGAATTTTTACAGAGGAAAAAAGCGCAGGAGAATAATAAGAAAGACAACAAACATTTCGACAGCATTTTTTGTTTAATATTTGAGATGGGCTATATTTACTTAAAGCAGCGTTTCTCAACCTGGTTGCGTTTCTCAGCCCCAGGAGTAGACGGGAAAAAGATGTAATAAAAGATAAAAATCTGTTGTAACAATTTGGCATTCCCAAGTCAAATTATATTTCATCATGAAAAATCAAAATAATTAAATTGGATCCGAAATAGTTTTAATTTAGAAAGTAAAATTTAGTAAAAAATAAAGTTTATTTGTTTTAAAAATTTCGGTATACGTTTTACTTGCAGGTCCAGTACTTGTCGAGAGAGATAGGACCACTGGCCGATATCTAACAATAATAGTCGGTGTCGGCCGACTATTGCAGGCTCGTCATTGTTTTCTGTGATAATATTTGATTTCCGCAAGAATCTAGGATAATCCCACGGTTAATCGTCGGGCTGGTTGTAATTTGCCCATTTCTTTTCTGTGGAATGTACTGCAATTAATTTAGCGGTCGTACTATAAGGGGCTCCAAAAAAAGGTGGCAACACTGCTTTGTCTGACTTTCTATTTTTCTCATCATAATATTGTTTTTTGTCATCATAATATTGTTTTTAAGGTTACAGCGGAAAACATCGCGGAGAAAACAACGCAAGGAGAAAACGTCGAGGTACAAAATATTGTGGGAGAAAAGAAAGCAAAGAGAAAATATCGCAGTTCTAAAACATCGTGGTCGAAAATAAAGCAGTTCAAAAACTTCGCAATTTAAAAGCATCGTCGTCGACAAAATCACCGTATGATGATAACAATGCCCACATGCGCTTTTCAGGTTGTAAAATTTATAAATGAATTTTCGCATAATGATTTTAGAGCGCTAGAGGGATAGAGGGTGAATATGTTAACGGCACTTAAGAATAAACGGTAACAAAACAAGATATAATTTTCACTAAAAACAATAACAGATTAACAAGTCTGAAAGAAAATAATTTGATAATTAACTAAGCAATTTGTATAGAGGTAACCTCATGCATTTATTTATCTTCCTTTTCTAAACATTTTTAGACTGCATTTTTTATTAAAAATTATCTGTAAAACTTCATAAAAAGATTAATTAATTAATAACCTTTTTTAAGTAACTATGTAAATTCAAAATTCTATTGTTATAAATTTGCAGTAATTTTCTACTTATTATCAATTTTAAATGCATAAGTTTCCTTCTTATTTTTTCAGCAAAAATGTATTAGTTCATTCAAAGGTATGAAATATAGAAGTAAAAAATACTCCTCTTTCCTTCTTGCGTTCCCAGATCGTTATTCGAAAATGTACTCACACTTTTTAAAATCTGAAAAACGGATATGTGCAATGTTATCGTCATGCGATGCTTTGTAGGTACTATCTTTGTAAGGTACTGTATTTTTTACCACGATATTTTCGACGACGATGTTTTTAAACTGCGAAGTTTTGGGATCGCTTTATTTCCGACCACGATATTTTGTACCACGATGTTTCAGAATTGGGATGTTTTCTCTTTACTTTCTTTCCTCCCACGATGTTTTGTAGTACGACGTTTTCGCCTAACGTTGTTTTCTCTGCGACGATTTCGTTCGCGATGTTTTTGCCAGGATTTTTCCGGCGGACACAGTTTTTAATCAGTTCCAGAGGCATAGCTAGGGTTTTTAGGGCCCGGGGACAGCTGAAGATTTTGCGTCCCTTCCTGTGTGCCAAAAATGGAAAACATTTCATTCTGCAATTTCATCACAGCAATTTGGCGCCCCTTGGATGCTGCGCCCGGGGACAGATGTCCCCTTTGCCCCACCCTAGTTACGCCACTGATCAGTTCCTAGCTTGCTTGTTCGATTCCTACTTTACTAAGACGAGAATAAAATGGTCAGAGTTTTGTGGTTAAATACTTACTATGGCAAGTCTATGTCAGGTTGTTACTTTGGTCTCCTCGGATGTGTCAAAGCAATAAAATGTATATATTGTTGCATCCATCGACAAGCTGTAGAATCGAAGTCCTTTCCTATTGGTATGAAAGAATTTGTATGATTCTGTGACAGTGGTCATTTTCATCAAAACCTATCACACGAATTCAAGGTTATTCTCATTATTGTGTCAAAGAATGGGCAAGATTCACAAAACCCCAATCCTTCATACTGAGATTCGATGGCTGTCTTGGTACATGTTTGATTGAGTTTAGATAGATGGGGTATAAAGTTCTTAGACGTTTGTTTGAGCTTAGACAAAGTTTTGTTCTTTTCAGGGACAAAATGACAGTCAAAGTGTTCTTTGAGAACAACCCTTTCTGACTTACTTTAATAATAATGAATATCTTCAGGCAGATACATTACGTACGTAATTTATAAGATATTTTCTCCTTCCTTTCAGCATGCCTTCGTGGTGTACTTGATGGCATGGCTTGCTATCGACAACTAATTTCTGAACAAAACAAGAAAAGGCAAACCATGCTAGATAACTTCTTCACAAAAAAGCGAAAAATGTCAAATAAAGAACTCTCGTTCTCACAAACATAACTTCTTTATTCGAATGTTTTCTGATTTTCATGAATGTTTTATAAATAAAAGTCGGTATTAACCACACTCGCCGCGTATTCGGAAGGTCCCGAGTTTGAATTCTGGCAAAGGCACTGCGTGATTTTCAAGTCTCCAGCATAAAAAACCTTATGACCCTACAAATTATATATATGTAACTTATCCGAGAATCATGAATGGTTTCATATAGTCTTGCACACATGTTCGATATCTTTCCGAAATTAAACCAGCTAAATTTTGTTCTTCAGAACAGTGCAGTATATTCCAAGTTACGGACAAACTAGAATCTTTCATTCAGAAAATAGAATTTTGGAAATTATGTATTGAGAACGACCAACCTGAAGTTTTTGAAAAACTGCACGATTTTCTCTCTGAAACGGATCTTCACGTATCTCAAGAAATTAAGAAACAAATAATATATCTGAATGGACTGAAGGCAGCTTTCGAATTTTTTTTCCCAGTTGAGAAATGAGAACGGATTCTTCACTTAAAGTAGAAATTGAAAAGAAATCCTTCATCTCTTTTTGTATTGACCTGAAAAACGAATGTCCAGAACTATTCAACAAGGCAATCACTATTCTGCTATCGTTCTCAAGTATCGTATTAGCGGATAGGGCTTTCTCGTCCTACACTTGCTTGAAAAATAAGTACTGGAACAGATTTTCAGATCATTAAGTCACCTTCTATTCTGGATTTAAATTACTAAATGCTGCCAAACAGCCTCAAAATTCCCATTAAATGTGATAAAAAAGAGAAAAAGATGTAGCAAATACGTAATATTGACGGCGTAGAACATAGATCTATACTGAGGAGGGAACCTGGCAGTCGAGGCGTTTTAAAGTCCATTTTAATTATATTGCCATTTGTGGCCACAATTTCACTTCGCATTCTAATCGTGCCTATTTCCAAAACATTTACATTTTTGATACTGTTGCGTTAGGAACAGAGCGCAGCGAAGTAGCTTCCAAGCAGCTAAGGAGAGAGGTTCAAGCTAAGTGTGCATTTATTCAATAGCAGTCTGTTAAGAGAAAGGTTTTGGTTTAGCTTAGAAAGGGTTCGGTTCTCAGAGTTCCGAATTAAATACGTCATTAGCGTTACGCAAGCTCTGTGGCATAGATTACTCTAGAAATGGCGCAGTACAGAAATGTTGTTAATTTTTTTAGAATAAAGAGGAAATAACCAAATTAAGAAAAAGACTAATGAAAGGTTATTACTTAATTAAATTAAAAAGATTTACATATTTTTTATCTTACGCTCACATATATATCTATATAATTTAATTAAATGAGTATAATTATCAATGTACACCAATTTTGCATAACTGTTAAAAATAAAAATGTCTCCTTATTATAGTGTTATTAAAGTACCTGTACATGTAGATGTTAGTGATTATACATATATGGGGGGGGAAGTGCAATACTTTGAGCAGTGATGATAGGTCAAGAGGTACGCAGGTAAAAAAAGTTGAGAAACGCTCCTTGTCTACGCTCATGGAAGTGTTCATCAAATTTATAACTAAACTGGATTAGATTTATCATAGCAAATGTTAACTGCTAGGGCTATCTGCTTAAGGAAAAGGAAGATGCCTTCGTGGAGGACTCTCTGACAGGAATTTGCTCATATTCATGTTTTACACAGAGGAATCTACGAAAATATCGATGCAAGCAGTTCCTTCATCAAGATTTGAACTGAGAAAATACTATCAGCGTTCAGTGGTCTTATCTTTTCTGCCGCTAGAGTGCCTTATAACTAGAAATTCAAGATGACAGAACATAGAACAAATATTAAAAATTTCATTGCAAAATTATTTCTATGCATTTAACAACTTCAGAATTAAACGAAATTTTTGTGCATTTACAAAATTATAGAATTAAAGGAAATTTTAGCATATTTTTCTTTTTTGATATTATGATATAAAATAAATTTTATCATTTAAGCTGGACATTTATTTAAACTGGAACGCCAAAGACTTTTACAATAAGCACAGACAGTCGAAAAAAAAAAAAAAAAAAGAGAGAAAGTTTTGTTCTTTTCAGTGACAAAATCGAAGTAGATGTATAAATATGTAGCAAGAAACCTCATCTCCTATTGTGGGAATTATGGATGACGACACAAAGGCTTTAATTCTCGCATCTACGTACTCCATCCGCTTGCGTCATCCGCTAAAAATCCTTCAATGATTCTGTCTTTCGAAACCACCCTCTGAGAATTAT
This sequence comes from Stegodyphus dumicola, assembly GCF_044657685.1. Taxonomy (NCBI): domain Eukaryota; kingdom Metazoa; phylum Arthropoda; class Arachnida; order Araneae; family Eresidae; genus Stegodyphus; species Stegodyphus dumicola. The sequence goes on along the minus strand of NC_140769.1, from coordinate 185,449,708 downwards.
CCTTCCGCGATGAGTAAAGAGTTCTAATATACAAATACGATTACATCTTTAATTGAATTCTAAAAGACATTTTTTAACAACTAATACATCTGAAATTCATTGAGGCTTTGAAATCTTGCACTATTTATTTGTAAAATTTGATTAAATCTATAACGAAATTGCTATCTGGTAGGGCGGATGTCCCTAGCGCCGGTTGTTGACTCTCGCGGATGCAATTCAGGCTGCTAATGCGCAGTCTATAGATCGTTGCACAATGGAGGTTTCAGCTTTGAGGTGCGGTGTTATCTGTACTGCTTTCTGACTAGGGTTGGCCACAATTAAACGGCCGGTCCCTAGACTGAAGCAGTGTGGATTAATTACGATTTAACTTCCCTACTGGAAGTATCGAACCCGTTTTAAGTTATATTCCTCAATGGAACATCACTTTTTATCGGGTAAGTGTGCTTTGGTAATAATATTTCAGACGTGGCTTTTGAAAGGTCATTGTGATTGAACTTTTAAATTCATGTTTCACTTCAAATAAGTGATCATATGGAATAGCGATACGTATGCTTTGACCATAGACTCATTTTTATAATTTTTTCCTTGAATGAACGAATGGAATATGTCTATTTCCTGTATTTGACCCGCATATGGCGTTACGGCGCAGATCGATAGAAAAACATCCGCCTTCGAGATTTATTTGGCGTGGCAAAATGCTTCAGCTTGGTTACAGATCCTTCAGGGTTTTACTCTGACTTTTATTGCTTTTTATGATAAATTTTTAATTACATTGCCTTACATGAAAAAATAACATGTTTTCATTTGTGTCTGCTATGTTGAAGTAAATTAGGTGAGACGAAAATTTGTTTTTGACTTTTGTTATAGTTGTAGTATAAAGTGATATTTTGTTTCTGTTTGCTGTTTAGGGAAATTTAAAAGCCTTAAGATATGATTACATGGACGGTTTTTCACATGTTTATTTTCGTAAATTTATTTATATTCAACTTTATGAATTAAAATATTAGAATTGAAACATTTCGAGAAATTTTATTGTAACTTGTGCATTTTTCAGAATTTATAATTCTATAATATTAATTTTAAATCTTGTGAAAAATCGATTGTTTTTGCCTTTGTAAAACAAATTTTATGATCTTTTAATAAATAAATTTTATATTATTTTAATAAATATGAAATTACTTGTATGCATGTGTGTGTTTAAAAAATTGTATAACTTTTTTTTTTTTCTTAATAGGTATCTCGATTTTGAAACGAATTCCAAACCAAGATTAAAAGATATTCCAATTTGTCATTTGGATTACATAAAATTGTGATATTTCCTAGTCGTGCCCGAAGAGACCAACTCCATTTTTTGTGTTTTTATCAGCTTTTCACAGTTTAAATTGTCTAGTGTATCAAAAATCATTTCACTGACCCATTTGGAATAATTTATCGAACCTCGATGACTTGTGCCGCGAGAATAGCCAAAACGAACTTGCGACTGAACCTGAGAGATGCTGGCCACAAACAGCAAACTAATTTCGACAGTAAGCCTGGCAGTGGAGGGGGAAACCTTAGTCCAAATCTGCAGCCTGCCACACCTCCTACCTATCCAAATCCCAAAGAGCCACTCACTGCCACAAAGGTAGCAGATAAGTACTTGCTACTGAACCGCCTTGAAGGTAGTACTCTAAGGCGTTGCATCCATATTCAGAGTCAACAAGAATTTGTATGCAAGGTAAATACTTTTGAACTGTTTATTAGAATATTATAGGAGCAGCTTTCTGCATCATAGTCAAATGTTTTCATATTTCCCTCCACTTCCTTTATTTCACCTCACATTGTGTGGTTCGCCTGATAAATTATGTAAAACTTGTTTTGCAAGGTTATGGATATAAAAGGTTTAATTTTAATTAACCATAATTTAATTAATTAACCATTTAAGGGTTTTCATCCGCAGAGAACCCGTTGGCGCCGTTACATTTTTACTCGCCAAGCTAACGATGAGCCGAGCCGTAAACGTGATTTTTAGTGCATGTAAATTAAAGTTAGCAGATGAAACAATATATTAAGCATATGGTAGTAAAAATTCACAGATAATAAGCATGTAGATGTAAAACTAACCGGTTAAACGTGATATACGAAAATAAATTTGTATTAAAATCAAGTTAGCACAGAAAAGAATATATTATTAAGCACAAGACAATATATAAGCATTTATAACGGAAATAAAAATTCATTTAAAAAATATAAATCAGTATTAATATACTGAAATTTACCGGTTAAGCGTGATATACGAAAAAAAAATTGTCTTAAATTCCAGTTAACACAAAAAACAATATATTCCTTACACTAGCAGTGGTTTGCTAATTTTGATGACTATAGTGGTGCATCAAACTATTCTGTCATCTTAGATAATCAATAATATTTTTTTATTTCTCACCTATTTATGTCACACCTGTCATCCTCTGAAAGGTTATTGTTAGAAAAGCATTAACAATATATTATCTTGTTAAAATTTTACGCCATAAAAATTGATTTATTCTCATAATTTTAGATGACAATAACCAATAATAAAAATAAAAGCATTATTTAATATTTTAAATGCACATGCACATTTTTGCGGTCTACGAAAACAAATTTTAGACGTTGAAAACCTCATGGTTCTTAGAGCTGTAAATAATTAAGAACACAACGTGAACAGCCGTGTTACAAATTAGCATTCACCCCTCCTTTGATCCCGAACCGAGAACCGGCATCTATCTACGAAAATATGTCTATCTATTCGTTGTTAAAAAATTCAGAAAAAAATAATAATAAATAAGAGAAGAATAATATAAATCTGCAAATGCGAAAAACGACAGTGATAATTCAACAAAATAAACGCAAGAGGAATGGTTGCAAACTTCGAACTAGCGAATAGGACAAATCCGTTGGGTTACCAGGTTTGAACTATTATCGTCAAAGTTGGCGATGTTTACATTTACCGGGTACTCTGCGGAAGTGCTTCCAAATTTAATAAAGTACGATTTTGAGTGTATAAATAAATTATCAGCAAAAGCCTGGTGTTATCTTTTTGTGATGTTAATGGGAGGTATTATGTAAGTAAATCTGTATAGTTAGTAGAGATGAAATGGAATAATGTATAGAATAATATCAGTTATTGTAAATGAGACAGTTTATTCATACGAAGAGAAGCAAATGCAGTCATCTAAGTCTAAAATGAAATCATTGTATTGTGTTATAATCATACCTGGTATGTATCTGTGTTTTGTATTTTTATCATATTTAGATTTAGTAGTAGGAAAATGTTGAACATTAAATTAAGCAGAGCAAGAATTTTGCTTCTGACAAAGAAGAACCTGTATCTGTTTGTCCTCGAAATCGAAAGTCTTAACTAAAATCCGTGCCAAACAAAACCGTGTTTTTGCGTTGCCTAATTTTACGTTTTGCTGTGCATGTTTCTCTTCTGTTGTTATGTTGAACTTTAAATGTTTTTTATATTTAAATAATTTAAATTTGTCTTATCATCCCCAATAAATACACAAAGCAGATTTATTGCATTCAGTTCTTTTTATGTAATTTTAAAATAATTGTTTCCATCTCATTGTACTTGAAAGTGTAGGAAAACCTCTCGCAGTGACCACATCCCTAAAATGACATATGAAATGTAACGAGTGTTCCCAATAACATAATGAAATACCAGTGATTTCATTCTCTAAATACTGCTGGTTATGCTTCAGGTTTTATGCATCTGGAATTATGGGTGCTTGTGTTGAGGAGGTTTCATTGCATGCATATTTGAATTTTAATATTGGCCTTTTATTTCTATTGATACAGAGCTCACCAGTGGGCCCAAGTAGTAATTTTGCTGAACGCTGATAGTTTGGTCTGTGATTTGAATCCTGGTGCATGGGGCTTTTCATGGTTTTCCAATGTGTAACTTGTAGCCATATTCTCTTAGCAAGCCCTCCACAAAGGCATCCCTTTCCTTAGACATATTGCCCTGGAGTGCTTTGTCATAATCAAGCCAAGTTTACTGATATAGAGAATTCACCTGTATAGCATAATAAATTGTTCCTTATGTTGATCTAATTGTTCACTGTATTGCTTTAATTAATTTTAAGTCATTTTAATAATAATAAAATGTATTGTAGCACATCAAATTTATAATTGCAATTGCATTTGAGCCAGTACTTGGTAGAGAGACGAGTTGAATTGTTTTGTCTATATGATTATGGTAAAGCTCAGGAGGGATATATGCCTTTGTGGAGGACTTCTATGGAAAGCTGGCTCCTACCTACATTTACACATGGGGAAAACCATGAAAATGTCCATGCAATCAGCCTCTTCACCTGGAATTGAATGCAGGTGGCAACTAACCAATATTCAGCAACTTCACTGCTTGGTCAGTAGTTTGCTGTTAAGTAAATATACAACATGAAAAAAATCTCTCACTAGTCATGACTTACCTTTAGTTTTTGTTATTATTTTAAAGTTGAGCTGTAATAATTCTATTTAGTGATTTTATGCACTTCGAAGCCAAATTTCTAACAAAGATATTTTTTTGCACTCATATTTTTTATGAATGCTAACAAAGGAAGTGTGTGCTTTATCACATTTAAATGGAAACTTAATGGAGATCATTAATAATGAAAAGTTTAATAAATTTTTTAATTTTCGGGAGGGGAGGGGCTATATTTGTTATCAGGATCAAACTGGTCTGTGTATTTTTATAAGATGCATCTTGCTGTAAAGAATGAAAGGAGCTTAAAATCTTTCATGTCAGGAAAGTTTAATATCTTAAAAAGTATAGTTTATAAAATTTGGAGTTTATATATAACAACAAGTATAATTAAAACAAAAGAATTTACATATGATTGATCTGGAGTGTAAAATTCAAACGTACTGGCCATTTTAATGTAAAAAGGAAAGGAAGTAGAATTTTCTTGTTTATACAGCTCATATCAGATACTATTTATATCAAAAAAAATTTTTTTCATGTTCCAAAATATAAAAATGGAAGATGAGCTGTTTTCAGTTTGTTGCTGGAAGTTATTAAAAAGGCAGTTCCAGTTCTGCAATAAATATTTTATGAATAGTTATTTATGTATACATATTCCAAAGCCAAGAAATATTTACCATTTTATCCGTATGTGTCAATAATTTCAGTTATGTACAACAGAACTAAGGAAAGTACATATTGTAAACAGTAAAATCAGTCTTTTTTTTTTTTTATTATTTTTTTTTTTGGTGATTTCATAGTTTAAAACTTAAAAAGTAATGTTTAAAATGTATACAGAAAGCAGCTAAAATTTTTTAACAGAAATAATATTGCATACTAATAATTTTCCTTATGTATTTGAGTAAAAGTGTATTTGGACTATCTAGGGAGAAGAAATGTGTGTAATAGGTAGTGGCAATTTTGGTTCTTAGGGAAAAAAATTAGGGGAAGCATTAAAATGTCAACAAAGAATTCCATTATATAAGAATTAATAGCTTTGTGTTTGATAGTTTAACATTCATTATTTATTGTGTCGAGTTGTTCCGGCAACATTCTCTGGTGCATTATCCTAGCGCGGAAGCTAAAGATAGTCAACAAACTGTTCATTTTAAGGAATTATTTCATGTGCGGTGCTGAATGAAGACATTTTTCCTTTTGCTGAAGTATCACAAAAGGCTTTTAATGCAACATGAGCTGAGCACTAGGGAAACAGTTTTCTGTCGCATTTGGCGCCCCACCCTGGACAGTTAGGAATAACCATTCAAAGCTATATACATAATGAATAAATATTGAAAGATGAGAATGTACTTACTTGTAAAATGTTTAGCTTCATGCAATATCTTTATATATAGCTGCAAATAACAGCGAGTTTCGAATTCTAAATAGCGTATAATAATACGCGCATTCGCGGGTATTCAAAGCCATTAAATGGAGGATCATGCAACTTAAAAATTGCGAATAATGAAGTCAGTGCTGATAATTTTAATGTATTTTTTAAATCATTTAATTATCGATGTCTTATTTAATTAAATTTATTACATAGTTTGATATTTTTGTAGTGCGGTCTTTGTGTTATCACTGTCGCCTTTGTTAAAGAGACATCGATATTGTCGTTCGTTTGATTTCCTTTCTTTTAAAGAATTTTGCAGCTTCGTTAATGTTTTTAGCCCAAAGAATGTTAGCCCGGATGGGCTATTAATTTCGTTTTGGCATTTTGTGTTGGTTCACTATAAATGTGGGTTCACTTTTCAAATTGTTGCCACCAAATGTTATCGCTCGTGTTATATTTAAAGAAATTAAATAATGAAGAATCTGCATAAATGTGTGTATGTTTCTCGTATTGCCATAAAACAACGGTACCTAGAACCATCAAATTTTAAATAACGTAGATCTAGACCCGAATATTGGCATCTGGAAGCCGGAATTTGTTTTATTATCGATTTGATATTTTGTAACACTTAAATGAATTTTTGATTAACAAACTCAACGATTTCAAAGCGAGCAATGACAACACTGTACCGGGGGGGGGATTATTTCCAGTACGCGAGACTCTTTAGCGGAAATTCTAAAGATATGCTCATTTTAAAAATTATTTTGCGATATTGCTGTTGAATTGAATTTTATGGTTTAAGTGCGAAGAACATGATATTTAATAAATAAAGGTAACACAAAACGTTTAAAAAAAAACCCCTTTGGGCGTAATGTAAAATCTGAAAGCTTTCAGATTTTTTTTTTTTTTTTTTTTTTTTTTAAATTAAGAACTTTGTTTCAGAACTGTTAATGCAGCTTATTTAGGGAGGGGGAAATTAGTTCTTTCCCTTCAGTAAATAAGTCATTTTGTATATCTTGGTGAAGAGAAGGGCTATGCCATTTTGTTATTAAATTGGCTATGCCATTTTGTTATTAGATTACTTTGCTGCTGGAGGTGTTCCCAGTTTTTAGTAACCTGAAAAAAGAAAGGAAAATTAAACTTATGTGTATTTTGAAAGTTGGTCAAAGTTCGGGTGAATCGAATTTTTTCGTACGTCAAGTTGATGTTCAGAAGGTAAACTATGAAATTTATTTCGGCTTCTTTTATTTCTATTTCATTGTTTCGTGGTTCCTTTATTATAGTTTATTGAAAATACTGTAATATTTTTGTTGTTCAATTACTTTAAATAGCTTGAATTACTCTATTATAGCTATTTATGTTATTGCAAAGTGCACATAAATCGGTATCAGCCTTACAGACAAAATTTACAGAATTTGCCCTTGTGCCATTTTGGCTCCGTCAGGCCGAACAAGAGGGTGAGAAGTGAAATTTTCGTCATGCTGCATTCGTTTCTCTCTTCTATTTTGCCAACTGAAGCCGGAAATCGCTTCATTTTTTTGTTCTCAATTCTTTGTTCTTTTCCACGCTAGGAATCTTGCGAAAGGCGTCAGATGAATATTATTCAATGCCAAACCCAGCTCCGAAGGCGAAAAAGACGATTGGTTGTTGAGTGTAATGGACTAGTGGTGGTGGTGCATTTTCTTTAGAACAATGCTCCTCCCTTTCCCTCCTCATAAGATGTTTCATCAGCTGCTAAGATTTTAATCGCTTTTTATAGAAACCCGTAACTGCAATTATAAAATTGATTATCTAATTTATATATATGTGTGTGAATGTATTATGTTGATCCATAGCATATTTCAAATAAAATAGCCTAGGTAATTTTTTTAATCATTTTTTCCATTTCCTTGCCATTGATGTCTCAATAAGGGGGTAACAATCGGTGTTAAAAACTGAAAATTTTAAGGTTCTTTGAGACGTACATTTATCATTCCCACGATTGATTTCTTTGATAATGGAAATACTTTTATTGGGGGGGGGGGTGGCGAAACCGAACTCTAAAAAAACAATTTTAGAGATACAAAATATTCTTATCGATTCGAGAGCAAAAAGAGTGAAAGTTTTCGATTATAAAATCGATTGAAAGTAAGGATATGAACGAACCTTTCCATCAACCGGCCAAAGGGAAAAATTATTTTTCCGTTAATTTTTAAAAAGGGGGAAAAGTCGGCAAAGAGAGAGCTTGAAGGAGCACACGCGGCCCCATCCAAACTGTGTGTGTCAAATTTCGAACAGCAAGCCTGTGGCGCGATACATATACCCACATTTTTTTCATTACTTTAAGAAAACCCTTCCTGTTTCTTAATCTAAGATATTATATAATAAGAAGAGCGCAGCAGAAGCCTTTTTTCCTCCCGGCCGAGTGAAAAGCTCTAAGTAGTTTATGCAGCAATTCTAATGAGGTAGAATGAGTCAGTTTTTTTGAGTGCCTTCCCATAGATTACCATGGTAAAGCTTTTTGAAGCTACATCTGGAAAAGTGATCCCTTCCCTTTAATTTAAGGTTTAAATGCTACAGCTGGTTTTACTTACCTCTGGGAGATAATTTGTCAATAGTTAATCTGTAAACATTTAAATCAGGTACTTCTTGTATTTTATTACTTTAAAAGCAGTTAAGATGCACCTACTTCTAACAGCAAGTTGTAATTATTATACATCCATAAGCAAATTTATTAAACTAATTGAAGAAAATATGGGAGGTTTTAAAGGAAGAGGTTTATTATGATGAACAGTTTGTTCCTACTGTGTGTTGCACATTTATTATTTTACCAGTCAGCATATGTTATATACTTGTGAGTGAAATACAATACTCACTCCTAAGCATTGCTTATATTCATAAATAAATGTTTCTTTGGTAAGAAAAATTTGATATTCAAAAAATGTGTGCAGAGTTTTTCTGTTGAATCTGTCTCAGGATGAAGTCTTATGAATAATGTGAAATTGCTATTCAATCAGAAATAAGATGTCTCAGAAGATCTCTTTATTCTTTAGAATATGGCAAAAGTTTGTTTTTAGTCATGACTGTAGTGGATTTTTTTAAAGTATTGATTGCTGTATTTACTTCAGTGAAGTTAAATATTTGAAAGCGGTATTTATTTCATTAAAATGAGGATATTAATTTTAAAAATCAAGTTTATAGTTTGATATGTAAATAAGCATCAAGCATTTCAGTTATGCAGATATATAGATCTGTAAATATATCCTTTTTAGTTATTTCTAATTGACAGAAGGCTTTGAAATGTATTTGTTATAATAGATGAAGAGTGGTAAATGGGAATTTCTGCAGATTTTCTTATGATTAATCTTAGAGAAGCCTTTTAGAAAATTTGATTTTTTTTTTTTTTAAGTACTGTTTCTTAGGGGGGGAAAGAGTATTTAGAAATATATTAAAAGTCTTATTTTATTATTAGTAACATAGGGTTGATTTATAGAAGAAATCAGCCGTATAATTATGTAAAATTGGTCAAAGATTTAGAATGTGTGTCATGATTAAAAGTTTAGCATTTTATAATGATTCTTATTTATAAAATAGTTATGTATTAAATTAAAAGTTGCTGATCTTCTGGGGAAGGGAATTTTTAGAACAAACCATTAACATTCTTAACGTTGTAGAAGGATTTAATTAAGTTTAATTTTAACATAAAGATGTTTTTCCCCAATCTCCAAATTCCAATCTTTTGTTGTAATTCGAAGGTGTGCAATAGAATCAAATTAATTTGGGATTGCAGAAATTATAATGTAGCAGCACATATTTAACAATAATGTGACATTTTTTAAACTTTCATAATTATGAGTTTTACAGTAAATTGTGATTTAAACACTATCTCAATACTTTCCAGTTTTTAATTACTTTCAAACTGTAAAAATCATGGTTTTGGGATAGCAAAAGCTCTCTTTTAAGAAAACCTTCTAATAGCTAGAAAATTTACAAGTTTTGTTATATTTTATAGATTATTACAATCATAATAATTAACATTAAAATCAAAGTTCATGAATGTTGAAGTGTTATGTATTCCATGGAAATTGTTTCATGAAGTTACAATTTCATGAAGAGTCATAATTGACTCTTTCGGAATAGTGGCAGGATTTTCTGAGGTAGCTAGAACTTTTTCTTTCTAAATGTTTCTATTAAAAAACAAGAATGACTAATGAGGTTTGATAGGTTTTGAACAGTTTTTCTTCAAACCAAATGGCATATCATGTACATGCATCAATATACACAAGCAGATGTCTGCTCAACAGATTTTGTTACAGGCAACTAATGATAGCATGTATCATAAATAGAATCCTGTCAATATTTAGAAGATATAGTGTTAGGGGAGCCAGCTGCCATACGGAAGGGTCTGTGTTCGAATCCCGGAGAAGGCGCATGAATGTAAATTGTCTGTTCCCTCATAGGAGGTAAGGTTGGATGCCTCCAAAATAAAATGGCCACCACTTTCAGCCTTAGGAATGGTCATTGCTAGAAAAGGCCAGTGCCCCCCCCCCCCCCCGAAAAAAAATTAGGAAGGGTAAACACTGAAATTATTCTTAACATTTGTCTTGAAAATGTCTAATCTCTCATGTTATTTTTAATCAACAAATGTCACTCTCTTAGTATACCTCATTGTCAGTGAGATAATCTCTCTTTCAACACAAAGCAGATTTTTGTGTATGAATTGAAACATGATAATATTTTGATGTACAGGATTATGCATATTACATTTTTATCAAATGTCTCTTTCAGGTTGTGCCAAATGAAAGGTATCGAGATGTGCTTCGAGGACATTTCAGGCTGGAAGCTCATCCAAACATTAATCCTGTAGAAGAAGTACTTGTGGGTAGATCAAGTACTTACGTTATATTTCCTAGATGTTATGGAGACTTACATTCGTATGTCCGAAATAAAAGGAATCTTCGTGAAAAAGAGGCACTTCCGTTATTTAAGCAGGTAGCAAGTGCTGTTGCTGCATGTCATTCAGCTGGCATAGTCTTAAGAGACCTCAAACTCAGGAAGTTTGTTTTCAAAGACCCAGAGAGGTAGGCTTTACTTTTATGTAAATTTATAGAATAAAGTACTATTTTCAGAATTTATAACTCTCTCTCTCTCTCTCTCTCTCTTTTTTTTTTTTTAAATCTAGTGAATTCAGTGAAAGAATGCATTATAATAATTTGGATGTAAAAAAATCATCCAAAATATTTTTTATTAGTCTTTTTTTTTCCATGGGTTTGTACTAAAAATTTTCTATAAAGATGGAAGTGCAAAAATAAAAGATAAATAAGGGCATCCCTATATTTTTATTTAATTTTTTAATTTGGGAAATTATAAATAGGTTATAAAATAGAGTATTGCATCAGTCGGGGCCCCCCCCCAAAAAAACTAACTTAACTTATAAGCTCAGTGGCATAGCTGGGGGTAGGAGAGGGCAGTCTGATCCATCTTGAACATCAATTTTTCACTTAAAATATCAATTTATAGAGTTTAGTCATTTGAATAATTAAGACAGTTGAAGAATGAGACTCTGAATTGCTATACAGAATTAAATCGTGAAGAAAAATAGTTTTTACTCTAGATAAAGTATTTAAATAAATCATTGACATTTCAACAGATACATATTCTTGTTACACCATTTTTATTCCGTCAAAACTTTTGAATGAAAATTACGAACATCAACCAAAATAATTATCATGGTGACATTAGTAAGGAAGAATTCATCATTGAGAGAGAAGTATTTTAGAATTTTTTGTTATTGCTAGGGAAAACGAAGCAGGAATGTGGAAGGACGATCCTTTTCAGTTTATTCTAAAATACAATACCCAGAACAAACTTTCAAGGAATGTGGAAGGATGATCCTTTTCAGTTTATTCTAAAATACAATCCCCAGAACAAACTTTCAAGGAATGTGGAAGGACGATCCTTTTCAGTTTATTCTAAAATACAATCCCCAGAACAAACTTTCAAGGAATGTGGAAGGACGATCCTTTTCAGTTTATTCTCAAATACAATCCCCAGGACAAACTTTCAGGTATTGTAATACTACTGTGACATAAATCACAGTACAATACTTAAATACAGTACATAAACATAAATCACAATTGCTGTAAGTGTTGCTAGTTGTAAGAAGGGTTTCTAAATATATGCTTGTATGTATGGTTTCATGGATGTTTGTAAATGTGTAATAGTATCTTCGCAGCATGAAGGCACTCTAGGTGAGCTGAAAGTCCTCTTATGTGGTTGGATGGTAGGGCAGAGGGATGGGCGAACCTTGGACCACCCACTGTGGTTCTCTTCCTCAAAATTGGAGTGGAAAGTAAAAGTCGAACCTCTCTGAGGCTTCCTTGAAATATGGATTAGATAACGGTTTATGGAACAATTTGAAAGACCTCTACAATGTCCTTGATGGTTTTGCGAATAAAAAAGTAAAATAAGAATATAATTTTAAATTGTTTAAATTAAAGTTTTCTTTAAAAATAAACAGTTTTAATTTCGTTTCCTGTGTTCCATTTTTTAATCATTTGTTTATATATCGAGAAGGGTGTCATTTTCAAGGACTGGCGCCAGCGGCAGATGTTCTAGCTATGCCACTGCATACAGTGTGTGCATAAATACAAAAATGCTTTTTTACTTGATACTGAGGGGGAGGGGAGGCAAGTACTTGATTGCATCCCTTTCATATATATATATGTCCATACTTTCATTAGAGTCCTAAAAAACTCATAATAGTTGGTAAGAATATCTGTGGTATTTAAATGTTAATTATTTTTTTAATAGAATTTAAAATTTTTTTGTTATGTAGTACTTAAAAATTATGAATTAGGATTTTAACTTCTGTGAATAAAGTAACATCTGTTTTATCCACTGTAATCAAGTAACAAATACTGAAAAATTTTATTTTTGCAAGTATGATTATTTCATAATTTTAATCCTTTTCATGTATTCAGAATCATAAATGTGGCCATTTTAAGATTTGAATGTAGCCGGAATTCCGCTATTGTAAAGTTTTGGGATCAAGTATTCAGACTAAAAGAATGTCCATTATTGACAAGATTGAATAAATCTGTTTTAACTTTCTTCTGTGGAGCTGTTGTGAAATGTTCAGTTAACTATATAAGTGATATTATGTCGGAATGAAGAATTTACTTGAATAGTAATAGCTTAGATGTAACATTAAACTGAAATTTATTTTCATAACATAAAACTATGTATAAAGCATTTAAATCAGAATTCCTCAGATTATTATTAGTAAAGGTTTTAAGTATAAATTACTGCATAACTGAACAGCTTACCAGTACTTTTTGCATTCCGTGAACCATTCTCTTTTTCTCTAGCAATTCCTTATTTTCAAAATTTGCTATATGCATACTGCATCAGTTGTTAGCAAAGAAAAAATATAAAACAGCAGTCCTCTTCATAAAAAGCAAGCTTAACATAATAAGCAGTTATTTAAAAAAAAAAAAAAAAAAACTGTTGAGAAACCAAGTAGATAAGTAACTGTGTGGATTTATGTAGTGAAACATGAATTAATTTTTAATAAACTGAACAAAATCGTATCAGGCAGCAGAATTTTTAGAATTTAAGGGAGGTGTTAGGTAGCAGAAATGTTTAAAATTTAACGAGGTACTAGGCAGCAGAAATTTAGGGTCTGCAACAACTGTACTGAGTGGCAAAATACCTAGCACTACTACCAAGCACAGCTCGTTTAGTATAAGCAGCTGAAAAACAGTTTTATTCTAAATGAAAGGGCAAATTAATAACATAAAATTCATATAAGAATTAACATGAATTTCCTGCACTTCCATACAAAATAACAAAGTATTATTTTTTTAAAATTCATATTATTTCTCAGTGTGTGCAGCATGTGTAAGATATGCGATCTACTCTCCCTTAGAAAGTCCTCCATGAAGGCATCCCTCCCCTCAGGCAGATAGCCCTTGAGGCTTTTTGTAATAACATAAACCAAACCAGTGTGTGCAAAGTTAATTTTCTAAAACTAAGAGCTTGGAAGCAAAATTGTAATGAGGAAAAATTATTTCAAAAGACTGTATTTAAAAGAAAATTGATTGCAGTAAGAAATCTATCTTATTTCCATCAGGAGGGCTATTTATTAGAAATTATTTTGTATAAGAAATCCAGTATGTGAGAAAAATAAAATCTTAAAAATTAATATTAAAGTTAATCTGAATGTATGTATCTAGGTTCCCACATGTATAATCCAACAGTGAATAAAATTCACATTTAATAGTTAAGGTTGATTTACATGGTAATGAAAAGAAAAAATTCCTGATTTGAATAAAATTTGTAACTGAATGAAATCTTAATTATGTTATTTTAGTGTGGAGGTTATTGCCTCCCAATTTAACCTAGTACGGATATTTCTGAATGATTATTCACTCTTTATTTAGCAGATATATCTTAAAATAAACCTATAATATTTCCTCCTTTTTTCATGATTTTGGCCCTAAACAACTTTGAGTGGTGGTGGCTTAATAATGTGTAGGGAGTAAAATAAAAACTTTCTCTCCGGAGGTAGTGCGAAAAAGGCGTGTTTGTCGGGCTGCTGTTGCCACAGTTACTACGTCTGAAGGGTGTGGATGGAGCACAAACCATATATGGAAGGCTGTTCTGAAGATTCAAGGATCAGCGTCGGGAAGTATAAACAAAGGACAGCAGCGCAGTTAGCTGTAACTTCTGTTGTTTAATGTCCTATCAGGGCGTGAAGATTCATTGGTTTTGTTTCTGCGGTTAATAAACACTCATTTCATATGCTTAAATAGAAAAGAATTAAAAGTGTCGTTTTCATGAAGATCATTTAATTTTTGCGTCTAAACTAGGTTTTTATTCAAGGCCGAAGCTAGGGACGGCGTTTGCGCAAAGGGCGGAAGAATCTAGAAATCGCAGATAAATTATTGCATTAGGCTTTAAGCCTACCGTCTGTCCTGAGCTTGTACTCAATTATAAAATTAACTTGTCTTTTTTTGATGAGGCGAAGAAATTAATTATTGTAAGGCATTTAAAATAGTAGATTTAATTTTGAAAAAAGGATTTTAAAAACTTGGATGGAGAACAATATATGCTTAGTATTTTTGGAAACGCAGTTAGAAATTTTAGCAAAATTGAGAAAATTCTAAATGGAATTTGATAAATTCAGATGTCTGATCTGTTTTTAGCGAAACAATTCGACGAATAACCGCTCATTGGATAAGTTGCTAATTCTGACAGGAAAATGGTGCTGCATTCTGTTCAGATGCATTGTTTTAATTTCCTGTAATAGAATAGCGTAACCATGAAAAAAATTTCATTCTTTAACTGGCGAACAGAAACATCAGTTTTTCGAAATTTTAATTACAAATATATGCAGGAATTTTAGACGGACTGTCAGATTTTAACTTAGAGCAGCTTTCGCTTGCAGCGTGTGCATTATTTGTTATTCGAACTCTTTAGATCCGCTTCTTCTTTCCTTTCAGTTTGAAATAAACCGGTTCTAGACCGGTTTCTGAACAGTCTATGCGTGAGGAGAGAAAAAAGGGGTAACGAAAGAATTCCTGTTTTCTTTAATATTCATTAAATCTTTTTTTCATCGTAAACTTCGTTCACTTCTTGAGTACAAAAAATTGGCCTTCGTTCGGATGTCTCCCCTCCCCGAAACCATGTACGATTATTTGATTCACTCGCACCATTTGCTGCCCCCTCCCTCCTTGTGCGTAAGCGTTTAACGTCCTCAGTTGATTGCATGGACGACAGCGAACGACCTTCTCTCTTTCATTGCCGAGTGTAGTTGCTAGTCTTGTGTATCTTACACCGAATATTGCTGGTTACTGTAAATTAGAAAAGATTAAATTTATTTGGAGAATTATACGTTTCTAAGAATTGGAATTTTTTTTTTTTAAGAAGAGATTTGTTGATTTTGGCATTGCGTCAAAAGCGTGAATTTTGAAATATTTATTTTCTACTAGCATAACGAAATTTTTTGGAAATAACTGATAAAATTGTTTAAAAAAAGTACTTTTGGGGATGGGGGAAAAAAAAATCAAATGAACCCTAAGATGAAAACGTAGCCGTCTATAATCTGTAACTATATTTAATCACTATGTTTGGGGAATGAATTTGTCATTCATTTCGTCATCTGAACGAAAGAAGCAAGTATTTGAATATTACATGGTAACTGGCGACGGGCTGGTGGCCATCTGCCAGAGACAATTGGGTAAAGGGAAGGGAGCTTTCATTGCGCAAACGCATGGTGGCGTTTCCTGAAAAGTATCATTTTATCTTGGTTCTTCAGGATGTATATGTATGTGCAAGAGAGTGCACGATGCTGAATTGCAACATCAGCTTTCGTAATTCTTACCCTAACTTGGCGAAAAAGCAGGAACGGAGATAATTTGAACCGCTTAGCGCCGGTTTTTGTTGCAACTTTTCCTTTAATAGATGGAAGATAAGGAATACATGTTTATAAAATGCAATAAACTCTAATTGTTCGGAGTTTCGATTTGTATTTGGAGGAGCAGTTTTTTTAATGTTAACAATGTTGTGCAGCAGATACAAAAAAATCAGTGTCTAAATGATAAGAGACTAACTACATATTTAGTTAAGCAATTCAGTATGATGATTTTAGCTACTATATATAGTGTATAAACCACATATAAATTATAAGTAGTTCTGAGTACATTAAACTACCAGTAGTTTTTCACTGGAGATCGGCTCTTGGTTGATCTGGCTCACAACATATACCGTATTTGACGGCATATAAGACGCACCCTTATTTAGAAGGTCACACACATGTAGATGTAGAAAAAGTTATGTGTGTCTAGACCTTTATCCGGGCTAAAAATAGCATTCAGTATTGAAAGTTAACCTGTGCCCTTCGTATAAGACGCAGGTAACTTTTTTTGAGACCAAATTTAGAAAAATGTGCGTCTTATATGCCGTCAAATACGGTATGTATGTGTTGTATTTCTCATGTGTGACAAAAGACTTCATCCTTGGAAAATAATTCTACCATAATAGTTTTCCAACCTAAATATGCTTCTGTAATAAAACAAAAGCTTAAGTATAAACTATTGTATTTTTGCATTTTCAAACAGTATGAATCAGAATAGAAGTTACATCAGATTTCCTATTTCAGGTGTTAAGTTATGAAGCAAATATTAAAAGAATTATGAAATAACTGAACTAGCAACCTAATTCATTTATTGTCAAATAAGCCCATATATATAGTACGGTGATGAAAAAAGTTGTAATGGTTTTTCTCAAAGCAAGAGTTAGAAAAAGACATGTTAAATAATGCAGAATGAAAATAAATGAATTAGCAACAAAATTCAGCATTTCTGTATGAATTTTTATTGCTAATTCATTTAGTATCGGCTTTGTAATATAAAATTAAGATTCATAATGAGCTTTTATTATTATTATTTTTAAATTCTGTGAATTAAAGAGGTGTTTATGTTTTGTGTAGGGGGTGATGCTCCTATCTTTGGCAGGTAACTTTTGTACATTTAACTTTTATTTTTAATTGTTCATTATAGTGTTAAAATCCTATGACTTATATGCAAGTTCTTTTAATTTAAAAAAAAAGAAAAAAAATTGGAACGTGATTTTCAGAGCTTATTTGGAGCCAAATTGTCCTTTACAGAACGTATTGAGTGTAGTAAAGAAGAAAAGTTTGGGGCCAAAATCATTTAAACTATTAATAAATTAATGTAATTACTTTTCAATGCTTGATAGAGTCCATCAGTGAACTTAACTTTAGTTGGCTTGTTATGGGTGTACAGAAACTTTAAATAAATAAATAAGGTACAAATTGGTTTCTTTGAAACATTTTACTAACAAACAATTTCATTAACTGCTACATGTGTATTTTTTAAAATTAAAACATTATGTTAAAAGTTCAGAGTATATGGATTGGATACATCTGCATACACATAGAAAAAGAAAAAAAAGTTAAAGCAATCAACGAAGTTAACCTGAAGTTCCAACTAAAATAACCACCTTTAAATTTCTTCCTGGCATAAATTTTAAATAAAACAGCAACAAAAATACCCAAGGTATATTTTCTAAAACTGTGCTGAGAATGAAGAAATACACAGAAGTCAGGATAAATCCACCATTCAGATTAACTTTGTCTTGGCTGTAGAATATGAACCAAAACAAATATTTTTGTTTTGCTTTCTGTAGCAATATGAATTCATATATACTATATCCAATAATCAGATTTAAAAAATTTCAGTCTCATATTTCACTAGAATAATATAATTTCTTTTTTATTTTCTGAATTATTTTTATGAATGATTTCAGAAGACTCTCCTTTTTTTTAAAACTTGTTTAATGTTACTGAATTTAGTATCTTGCATAAATTATGAGAATGAACAAGCAATTTCTTTTCAGGACCCAGTTAAAACTGGAGACTTTGGATGACGCAGTTGTATTAGATGAAGATGATGATTGGCTGAATGATAAACATGGTTGTCCAGCATATGTTAGCCCAGAAATCTTAAGCCCAACAAGTAACTATTCAGGTCGAGCTGCTGATTGTTGGAGCCTTGGTGTCATGTTGTATACAATGTTGGTGGGTCGTTACCCATTCCATGACACAGAGCCAAGTGGTTTGTTTAGCAAAATCCGTCGGGGTTGCTATACAGTACCAGAACATCTATCCTCCAGAGCCAAATGTCTCATTAGGAGCCTTCTTAGAATGGACCCTTCTGAGAGGTTAATGGCAGAAGAAGTATTGGATCACCCTTGGTTTCGATCTACAAAATTCAGTGATGAATTACCTGGATCATCTGACCAGACTGTACCAGATCCAGAATTCAGTGTGGAGGAAGATCAACCTCTTTTTATGTGATTGAAACTTTGTTATTCTTAAGTCATAAGAACTGGCAGCTATGAGCGCAGATAAAGCAACTCCTGTGCTTTCAGTGCCCGGTATTCCTTATTATTTCTAGCTGTGTTCTGTGTACAGAAATAGGAAGTTCAAACATTCAATCCACTTAATAAATAGCATGACTGTGCAAGTTGTATTCATCATTTCCCATGATCAGTGGGAATTCTTCAAGCTGTATAGAATTGGAAAAAAAAAAAATTGTGCATGTACTTTGAGTGTAATCAAGTCATTTTCATATCACCTAAAGGAATTTTTTTTTTTTTTTTTTTTTATGTTTGCATAAAACATGTTAATAAATTTTTAGTGTTAACTTACCAGTATTTATTGAAATATAGGTCTGTATAACACAGAAAATCAAAGTTGCAATCTTGCTGCTTTTTATTGTGTTATATGAATCAAATTTCTCAAAATCTGAGTCATAAAAAGTAATTGTGTACAGCAGACCGGGCCAAATCATTCATAGCAACTTTGCACTGCCAAGCACCCCCTGTAGTGTTGTTTGCATGGATGTCATTAGCAGTTTATGTTTTGTCTTGTAATGTTGAGAGTCCCTACATTGAAGGGAGCAAGAATAACAATTTCATTGTTAATGTCATTTTCTCTCGTCATTCTGTGTGACATCAGTTTTCCTATTTCAGGTGTTACGCATCTCCTGTGCTTTCTCAGGTAGTTATGTGAGCCAAGAGTGAGAAATAGGTGGTACTTTTTTGTTTTGTACATGGTACTTTGTTCCTCATTTGTGAAAAGAAAAACATGCAGAATAAAATATTCTACTTTGAAATATTGAAACTAACTTTATATTCAACAATATATAATTGTCCTGCATCTCATTTCTGCATAACTTATATATAAGTTTTCATTAATATTTCTTGAAACATAAAATAATAATAATTTGAGAGGTAAGAGAATTTTCTTGAAATTTTATCTTTTGTAAGATAAAGGTTTATTTTGCATGTCTAAAAACATGACTAAGCATAAATATTTGGGAATTATAAGATTAAACTTATTTAGAAATTGGAATCAAAGGTTGATGCATGTATGTACATAGTGTAAAACTGGACTGTATCTTTTTTCCTTTTCTTTTTGTGCAGTCTTTTAAAGTATCCAGAGTAAAAAGTGAAAATAATTCCTAGTTTTGGTGAACATTTTAAATGAAGTAGATTCACTAAAATGTTTACTAATTGTGAAATTTTTGCATTTCATGTTTTAAATAATTGTGAAATATTCTTTGTTGTGGAAAGAATAACTAGTATAAAAGTGTTAAATGTTGTAGATCGGTGAATGTGACATGTGAATGTAGAAATATTAATTAGTATACATACTATGCAACAACATTTCAAATCTTGATGGAATACCTATGCATTTTTAAATAGATTTGAGTATAGAAAATTTTTATTAGCCACTGAAGTTATCTGTTAGGCTTAGTTCCTTTGAAATAGCAGTAAGTTTTGTTACTGTGTTTAAATCGGTGCTTATGATCAGACTTCATCTAGTAACCTTTATTTTATTTTTTTTGTTCAGAAAAAAACATTTGCTAAAAATGTATCCGATTGGTTTATGTTTTGCTACATTACTGTTTAATCATCTTGTCAAGGATTTTAATATATGCATATTGGCTATTGAATGGTTAATCTAATTTGTAAAGTATTTACCAAATCTTATTTTTCATTTCTCTTATCTACTGACATTAAAATCAAGTGTTTATAAAATTTGTATGAAGTGAATTGTGAAAAAGCTTCTCGTGTTTTTTAGTAGAACATATCACTTACATTGCATCATAATCAAAATCAATAATAATAATCTATCACAAATGAAATAAGTGACTTGTTAAAAATCTCATGAATATGTGGAGTACTTAGTTATAATTAGGCTGCTGCAGACAAGGATGTTTATGAAAGTCCTTCCCCTAAAAAATTACTGAACTTTAATTTTTGTAAGTAATATGATTACGTATCAATTTCGAATGTTTTAAGATTTTGATGCATTATTATGAACTGAAAATTATATAACACTTGCAGTGGCATTTGTGTAGAGTATATAGTTGTAAATTTTATTTATTTTCCATTTTATATGACCCACGAAATTTATCCCAAAATCCATTTTGCGAGATGAAAACTTTTGTTTGGTGTAAAATTTTGATTTGTTGAAATTTGTAAATAAAAAAGTACAGACATGTAAATGTCGTGCATGTTATTTATTTCAGATGAAAATTAGTTTTCAAGAGTGAAACACTGAAAAATTTTCATTTGAAAATTGAAATAATGAACTGTAGGAAATGTACAATATTACCGAGTAATAGCTGCATATGTCCAACTGTTATTTAGTTTATTAGATTTTTTTTTCATTAGGGGTCTATTAGTTTTTTTTTTTTTTTCATTAGGGGTCTCTTATTTAACTCTTTAATTCTCATGTGATGAGAATTAAGAGTACATATGAAATATTTAGAAGTCATCCAATGATACTTTCTTGTTAAAGTAACGTAAACTTTGAAATTTAACGTAGTGATTAAGTTTGTCAAATTTGCAGTAAAGTACAAGGCAGTATCCATTTAACTTGATAGTTTAATAATTATTTACATAAAATTAAAATGAAGCAAAATGTAATATTAAAAACTAAATTTCTTAACTTTAATTTTGCCTTTACTTAAAGGCAAAATTTACTGATTCTACTTTTTCTTACCCAGCTGTTATTTCTCCTACCTTTTTCCTGCATATGCAAACTTTTATTTTTGTCCTTTAAATTGTTTCAGCTCTTTAGTGGCCAAACACCTTGAGGTTGCAAATCATTTTACTTCTGAAGTGCTTTCTCTTATCATATTCATAACATACTGTTAATTAATCTTGATACTGCATGCATAGCTTCAGGAGCTGAATTCATGTTTAGCAATATCATCAACAGTGACCTATTTGGCTTGAAACCTAATAAAATCAGTTGTTCAACAACACAGTTATTCCTTAGATCCATTTAAAAAGGAGCTCAGTATGTTAAATAAAAATTAATTGAAGTTAATAAGTTATGCTAAATAAAACTCTTTAAGTGAGAGAGATGACTATCACTGCATTGTAAATTATTCATCTGTCATTTAAATATAATAAAAAAATGAGGTTTGTTTTAAGTTAAATATTTGAACTCTGTCATTGTCGAATATTATTAAAAATGTTATGAATAGGTACATGGCATATAAGAATTATACACCTATATTTTCTAATACTTAAATGATTTTAAAATCTGTAACAAATTACCTTTATGAGAATAATAAGCTATTCCAAGCACATTAATGTTGGTACATATGCACCAGCATGCTGCTCAAGAGTAAAATGATTTTAACACAGTATTAATACAATTTTATACTATTAGGGAAAACAAATTTTTACTTTCCAAATATACTTTCCTTTATTCATGTGTAATGTTATTTACTACATGAAAGAATAACTCTGTAAAAAGGATATTTTGATCAGAATAGGGATATTAAATACATATAAGAAAAACATCTTCATGCAGTTGGCAGGATTGAATATCAGGAAGATTTTATTGATATCAAACTAAAAAATTCATCTGAAGAAAATCTTGACATGGTTTAATATTTTTTTAGAAATTTTATGTAAAGCTTAATCATTTAAAGGCAGTTAATGTTATTTTAAAGGGTTAATATTTTTTCATATATAATGTACAGTATTACATCCAACTTATTATTTATAAACATTTGCATCATTACTGTATCTAGATAATTATATTGTATTAAAAATATCTTTTAAGTACAAAATTAATCATTTGTGCAATGTGTAAGTTTCCTGGTTCGGTTCTTATTTATTATTATCATATTTGTGTAAAAAATAATTTTAATTAAAAAAATTAAGTCTAAAAACCTCACTGAAATTTAACATTAATTTTTTAAAATCATAAATATCTTGCATCTATTCTTAAATAAAAATAATGCCTTAAACTAAATGGAACAAAATCTTGATTCTCAAATAAAATTAAGACTTCACCCCCTCAAAAAAACGTGCTGAGACAAGTACAAATAAGTACAGGAACTTCAAAATCAAAATTCTTTTAAGCATGAATGGCATGAGCAGAAAAATATAAATGTATTAGAAAAGCTATACTATTACTATTTCAACATAAAGAAACTTTCATCACCATAATATGTTTTGGATGCAGACATTTTATTTATATGGTATCTAAGAATTCAAGCATCTGTGTCATTAAGAAATACATATTTAACTTTTTATGTGAATTGTTTTCTTACCCCTTTTCCTAACTGAAGGCTAAATTAGCACAAATAAGTTTAAGACTTGTTTTTGTATATAAAATTTAAGAAGCTGGATGAATAATTTGGGATATTTGTAGAGGAAGAATAAATGCACTTTTACTAGAAAAGTCAGCAAAGTTAAGACAATAATGGAATTTAATGGTCATTAAATGATATGTGTATCAGAATGTATTTAATTATATTTAAATAGCTTTCAAGGAGTATTTTTTTTATTTCCACAGTATTCTTTCCACTATTATCTCTCAACGGCCTTTTCAATCCTTTTGCAAATACATGCAGAATTTTAACTTAATCATCACATTACTAATAGCAGTAATATCTGAAAGTAATATAATAGAAAGGCAATAGATAACTATAAATGTCTTTAACATGTTTTAAATACTTCCTTTAAAAAATATCTCAGCCCTGAAAACATTAAATATTTTTTGGAGAAATTCAAATATACAATGGTTATCTTATACAACATTTAACTTTTTTTTTTTGTATGATAGGAAGTAGTACAAAATTTTGCGATTTACCAAGGTAAGTTAGTCTATCAAATTATTTTACACCATGAGAAAGAATCAAAGCATAAGGGTAGTTTTGTCAATTTATATATAGGAAAAGCAGAATTTAAATATAGGAAAAGCAGATACATTAATGAAGTTCATTAAATTTCCATCTGTCAGTATTATATCAATTTAAATTATTCACCTTAAATGAACAAGAAAAATAATTATCAATACAAAAAGTACATTTATATGTACATATTTATATATATATATATATCACAGCATTCTTGTTAAAAATAACATTTTAGGTCTACAACAACAGCAAGTAAACATTTACAGGAAACAGTTTCACAAGATATGCATACACAAAGTTTTTTGACAACAGCTAAACATACTGCACAATGATTTGAGATGTGAAATGTGAGTATATAAATTTATTGTAATAAAAAACAGAAGACTTTTTTTTAGTGTAAAACAAATTCAATGCTATGAAAATAATTTAATGAAGTTATATTTACTTCATCGTTAACATAGGATATGAGATTTTTGTACAGCAATAATTTGTTTATTACTCTTTTCATATCAAATAAAAAATGAAGATAGATATTTAAGGAAGAATGAAGTTAAATATTTTAAACGTAAGTTTATTTTTTACAGTTTGAATAATGCTTTTTTAAATTTGATTAGTTTAGGAAATATTTTTCAAAAAAATTTCATGGCTGTTGTAAATTGAAAATAAATTATAATAGTTATGAACTGATGGTAAACTGCACTTTATCTTCAGATCTGTAAGTGGCCAATTCTTTTAAAACCAGATTTTAAAACAGTTCAAACAATTATTAAAATCAATTATCAATTTAAATTCATAAGATTATGTATTTTATAATTTGCATACATAATCAATTTTTGAATGCACAATATTTTAAATAAATTTTCATCAAATAATTTATAACAAAAGCAAACTGTGAAAATGTTGAACTCTTTGTATATTTTAGCTAGAAAAGGTGAAAGAGTATTCAAAATAAATTGAAATTTTGACATAACAGCAAGCTTTTACAAACGTAAATTTTTTACATTAAATTAAATCACAATTTAAAAAAGTATTATTACATTGAAAAACTACACACTGTTCTAATTTCAAGTTAATTTCATATGCTGAAATGTAAAATATCATAAATAAAAATAAAATTTATAATTAAATGAGAAATAACAAAGATAACTTAATAAATCTAAATCTTTGTGGAAGTTTGCAGCATTCCTAAAAAATTGATTAGGAATAAAACATACATCAACTGATTTTGCCCAGTTCTATTTTCTGAATCACTCTGGAAGAATGGTAGATTGCTGTATCTATCATTCCTGCAACTGAAGAATTTTTTTAATATATAAGATGATGGAAGATTACTTCTAATGCATTATTTAAAAGTGAAAATGCATCATTATTTCAAAAAATTGCAATCTAAAAACCTTTACAATCTAGTATTTTAAAGAACAGTTTCCCCATTAAAAATTCCAAAGAATTATAAAAATTTAAAAAGTATACTCTACTAGTTACATAATTTATGATATCACAAATAATAAATTATATCACTTAGATAAGATTAAAAAATAAAGATTTAAATTACTAAGAAGTACATTTATTGCTTAAATAAATCAAAAACAGATTCAATAAATTAAAAAAATAAACTAGAGATCTTATGCTTTGGCATATGGAAATAATCTGAGAATCAGATATGTGTGACGGTGAATGGAAAATTAATCAGAATCGTATGTTTTGTACAGTGGCAATACTTGCTAAGATGCATTTATGATACAGATGCTGCTTCTAGATGCTTTACCCATCAGTTTCCAATATATGATGGCATCTACAGATTTTAATTTTTTGGGATATTATTTTACATCTAAACTGGAAATAATCTCCTTTGAGGTGTTGTTAATAATAATAATACCAACTTACCTGTGAACACACCACCGACTATTGCGCAAACACTGGTTAGAAAATGGAAGAAGGATCTGCAAGACATTAAGTGATTCTATAACAATGGATACTGTTTATTGCAGTATTCTTTGTAACTCAAAAATTATAAGCATTCTTAAATTTCTAAAATGAAATTAAGATAATCTGAGTAGCTGCTTAAAGGGGGCAAAAAGTTACAGTCATAATGCATTCAGTGAATTCACGTTTTGTTAATTCATTTATTACAAGCAGTAATAATATCAAAATTATATTTGGTGAATGATCAAATATTCCTTATTCATCAGTTAGTTAATTACACAATATAAAATTTGTTAAAGTACATACAATACAATTATTATTCAGTGTTCAATATTTAAATAAACCGCTAACATAAAATGCCAGTGTATGTTCAAAATTTATACAGCTAAAAACTTACTTTTGTTTTTCACCATATTTGACCATAAGAGGTGCTAATTCATAAATCACAAATAATCCTGGAAGTCCTTGCTCTCCAAACAGAGTGGCTTGTTTCTGATGGCGAGTCACAGCAAACTGGTTTGTATGTAATGTCTGAAATTTGAAATTAGATCAATTAATTATAATACAAAGCAACTATAAATAAGAAATCATAAAAGGGGATAAAAACTTCAGTTCATTAGTAACAGAATGAAAAGTTTACATTTTACATAAAATGAAGTCTGGTAAATATACTTTATTATTCAATATCAGTATTACTTCATACAATAATACAAATTTCATATTTGGTAACAAAGAAAAACAGCAATTATACATGATAGAAAATGACATTACTGGGTGGGGGACGAATACAAATTTTATATACTACTAGTTTTAAAGGATTTTAAAATTTCAGAATAAAATACACTTGTGGTTTTCTATTTATTTCTCTAGAGAAAGTTAATTACGTGAATTACCATTAAAAAATTAATTACAATAAATTGTACATTAAAAGAACATTGATAAATTGTTTATCCTTTAATTCAAAATTATATATAAGGCTTGGCAGCACTAGGCGTTTTGCCTTTACTGCTCTCAAATTCAGCTGTCTAGTATGCTGCACTCGTTGAAGATATCTGGTATTGGGCCTGTATTTATACTATTTTAAAAAAAGAACTGCTTTAAATGGATTAAATCCATTCAAAACAACCCTTAGTTTTTATATTAATATATATACTGTCATTTAAAAAAAAAAAAAAAAAAAAAAAAAAAAAAAAAAAAAAAAAAAAACATTTTTTTTTTTTAAATTTTGCAGCAACTGGGCAACAATCAATTGAAGATTGAAGAAGACTTAACAGCCCTACCAGAAGAAGAAAATTTAGAATCTGGGATAACACTTAATAACATAACAGTTACAAATTATTTAATTAAATAAGTATCGAAAAATGGATAACCTTATCATCTCATATTATTAATTACAAAAATATTTGTTATACAATTTAATAAAACCAATGCAAGAAAGTATCACAAAAATGCCACTACCTGTCCATCAGCACGAGCATACATTGTAGGCACTATTTTTACATAATATTGGAACATCATACCACCTATGACAGATAAAGATACGAATTAAAAATTAATTCGCATAAGTATTAAACAAGCTATGAAACATCACAAAACACAAATACTTTTTAAGTGACTCAGATGAAAGTTCCAACGATAGATGGCAGCACAAATCACATGTGAAAATATTTATCAGCAGCTTAAGCAGCGGTTCTCAAACTTTCGACTAAGGCGTACCATCTAAATAAAAACTGAAGTACCATCGCTACATTTTACAATGATTATTTTTCAGTTTCTCAATAGAAATATTAAACATAAATATATTGTGCCATTTGCACAACCTATTGGCTATTTGCATTAAATATGCATACATAAAAATATATTAGATTAAAAATGGGTTACCATTTATTATTAAAATTTAAGTTATACTACTTTAATTGTAAAATTTAGTGCGAAATTTGGGGCCTGTTTAAGAGAGATAAATTTCCTTGAGTCTAGTCTTATTTGACTTAGTTTTAACCGCAAATTAGGATCAACTTTTAATTTTTTTAAAATATAACATGGAAGAAAATCTCTGTTCACACAAATAGGTTGTTCAAAAAGGGACTAAAAATTTAGTAGCTTTACTTGAAATACCTTTATTTTTCGGTTCAGACAAAAGTTGACAAGTGTGTTATTTTTGAAATCTTCAGTTCGAGTTCGATCACAGGAAATTTCTATCAATTTTTCTTCACGAGATTTTTAAATTTAATAGTTAAAAATACTTTTCCTTTGCTTACCACATATTTTTCTATTGCGTATCAGCCGTTGAGAACCCCTGTTCTAAAGTATCTTTCACAGTTCTACAATGCAGATAACTTCTGCTGTAAATAATAATAAAGTCATGATATTAATCCTGCTTTTAATTCAAGAATTAGTAGCCCCCTTGTCCTTATCTAATAACTTTTACTTCAATGAAGAATTATAAAAAATGCATTCAGCTATTTATTATGAATTTTAGTTTAACTAATTAAGAAGCGTAATTTAATTCATAAATAATTAATTTCTATTCCTTAACAATTTTTAAAAGATTTCAAATAAAAAAGTAACATACAAAAATCAATCAACGTATTTTTGCTATTAATGGCAGGCATTTTTAATATATATATATTTAATACTTCAATTTTGTTTTCTTTCCACAAAATGATAATAAACCTGAATATTAGCATAATCACTTTCAAGTTTTTTTTACACCCAACATTTGGAATAAAAATTATATCGGTATTTGTAAAAGATATTTTTTTCCCTTAATGAATTTTAAAATTTATATTTTCTTTAATAATTTGGAAACAAACATTTTGCATTAAATAATTTCAGTTCGAGTATTGGCTGTTCAAAAAAGACACTTATACAGGGCTCAGCCGGGATTTGAACCCGGGACCTCTCGCACCCGAAGCGAGAATCATACCCCTAGACCACTGAGCCGACATCCATTCTTCCAGAAAACTGCAACTGATTTCAGTTATTCCCATACAATTGCGAAACGCTACGACACGAAGGAGTATACGAAACATCTTCCTCCGAGAAATACTGATAAGTTTAAATCGAATATCAATTATCACTAATTTGTTATTAATACTTCATTATAGTTTAAAATCTCACATGCTTAATAAGGCTAATATAAAAATTCGTACAAAATGGCGATATGAGAAAGTTCCAAAAATGTACTCTTAGCAGCGGATTTTCAGTTCTTGATTAACTTGAAATCTATTGAAAATTATCAATAAAGAATGTTAGCACCCTACCATTTTTATAAAACAGTTTCTTCCAATAATCGCACAATAATTATATTTATACAGATTACCCAATACACCCAACATTCAATGAAGGGGGTAAGGATTTTTAAATCTAATATATTTCATTTTGAAGGCATTTGATACTTCTTTTTCTCCTGCTCATACATCCTCAAAGATTACTTGCCTATTGCCATAATATTGCTTTTCTAGACTTCTCACCAATTGCTTAATTATGCCTTCAAATGCTTATTTACTGAGTTTACTCAAGTATTGATTCTTGCCTTCGGGCGTGGTGTATTTTATTACACACACCTCTAGTTTTTAAAAATTTTAATGGCCTCTGGTATAATGATTAATTGCTGGTTAGAAGTAATTAATCATTATACGGCTTAGTAGTTGAAACCAGAAGCAAAGATATGATCCAAGATCCTTGATACTTCTCTGCAGATCTTATAAAACTAATTGAGCATAAATCGAGTATTAACACACATTACAAGAAAAAAAATGACACTCATCAAAGAAAGTCTGGATTTTTCATAAAATTAAAACTAGAAAAATATATTTTTCAAGATTTATTGGATTGCTATAATTATTTTTTAATATAATTTAATCTTTTTGGCATAGTTTTTTTTCATTATTTTTTACCTATTTTTGCTCTACTCAAGTTTTATTACCAATCTCGGAGAAATATTCTGTTTCTGAACTCTATATTCCAATCTCTGTTGCCAGACATGTTCCACAGGTTTCACATTATATGAATTTGTGCACAGCAGAAAAGAGTTCTTTATTTTCTAGAAATTTTTTTTTAGCATTTAAATTTTCTTTTATGTGTTTAGCTTTGTATTTTTATGTTTTAGTAAACTTGTAGTATCTCTGTGTTGTTTTTATATTTTATGTCTGAGATTTACTTGCCTTAGTACAACTTAGAGCAAGTAATTTAATAAAAGGAGGGAAATTAAATGTGGATGTTTAGAACATATCTTTGTTTCAGGATGAACTAAACAACTGCCAAATTTACAGTCACAACAACATGCTCAAAGATGTTATCTTATTGGAATTATATTTTATTTGGTAAAATTTACAAGATTTTTTTTAAAAATCTATTATACCATAAATGCTAAAGATTATTGTTTCAACTGAAAATATGTGTTTCCATATCGTAATTTTTCCCTACATGGAAAAATTTTGCGTTCTTTTAAAAATCCTCTTTTAGGTTTTTTTAATGTTAAAAGGTAAGATATTAAACAAGTTTACAAATTAAATTTTAATCTAGTCCTAAAATTAATTTATCAAAGATGCCAAGTGAGTTAACATTAGCAAATATATTCTTACTAAAGTATGCAAATATATTATTTTTCATTCATTTTAAGAAAAAGGGCAGAAATTTTCTATCCTTCCACTAAGGCAGACTTTTTTCTTTGTCATCTGCACATTATATTCAGCAGATTGAATTATTATTATTTCAGCAGCCTGTGAATTAGCAGATACTCCCAGAGCCAGATTTATATTTGATAAGGCCCTAAAGCTATTTGAGATATGGGTACAGTAACCACACATCCCGCCGATTTTTAACAATGTCCGGGTTTTTAGAAAATATCTGCATTTTTTAATTTAAATATGCTACCTATTACAGTACAAAGTTTTTAATCCAGACGTTCATAATCCGGAATGATCTATAATCCAGACCTCAACACTACAAACTTTCTGCACATGTATAAACGCTACGCATGCACATAATGCCTTTATGCATGCGCATAATACATTTAAGCATACACGTTTAATGTATAACAGACGGTATAAGCTAGGTTAAAATTACCTAATTATCTATTTCAGTTAATGTTGCAGATTGCATCGTTCCTTAATCTTCTAACTGGATTCGGCTTATTAATTTTTGCAGACTGTTAGAGCAATTTTATAAAATGTAAGCTTGAACTTTTGATTATGTCAAAAAGAGTTTCCGATTCTGGAGCTGCTAAAGGATCTACAAAGCGAACGCATGTTTCGATCTCCATCAAACAAAAAGTGGAATTGCTGCAAAAAATGGATAAAGGCATGAAGAAAGTGACAGAGAGGTTAGTGCAAATGAAAAAATTTTGATTGACAAGTTAGTCAGTATTCTCAGCACAGCAATTATAGGACTTGAACAGCGGAACTTTGTAACTGAACAAGAAATTATGTCTGTTCATAGAATTAAAGAGAAAGTATTAGCACATAAAACGAAGCAACTTAAACAACTTACATTGAAAGAAATGTTTAATAAAGTAAACAAATAAATATTAAGCTTTTTTCTGTAAATTTTGATACCCTTTAGATAATAATTGCTCTTTATTTCATAAATTATGGTTTCATATTTTTAATTTTATAATTTCTTAATTTTATAATTTATAACATCTTATCAGATTTAAATTGATGATCTATAATCCGGAATCGCCGAAGTCTCGACGGATTAAAGACTTTGTACTGTATTTATTAATCATAGCGAATATAAAGAAATAAAAATACATAAACAAAAAACACATATAATGCATGCAGAGTAAACTAAATTAGGCGGGAAGCAGTTGTGCATGCACGAAATAGCTGTCGAAGCAAATTGAACCTTAATACCATTTTGTGCACGTGTGGAATAGTTGTTGAAGGGCAAACGTCATGTTCATAAAGAGTTCATACTTCTGTGACACCATTTTTTTTCTGTCTGTATCGACATAAATCAAATCCGTATTGGACTCGTCTTATTGTTGTTGTGTTTACATTACATGGAACAATGATTACCAGAGCCTACTCCAAAAGAAGTTCCACCCCCAATTTTGAGGGAGAGCACCCCGGGGGGGATACGGAGATTCCTCACCAATCCACGCAAGGACTTTTGGCTCACCGCATATTTAGAGTGCCGCCATGCAGCACCAACACTATACATTTACAAACATTTGTGTCTTCTCCGGGATTCGAACCTGGGCCCTTCGGTACCATAGTATGCTCTCCTAATCACTATACCGTCTGGGTGACTGGTCTTGTCCTAATGCAGATAAGTGTGGACTGCTGTTAGACAGTGCGGTTTGTTGTTTTCAGTTTGATGTCCGACTCATTATTTAAATGATGAAGGAAGTAAGCACAGCCACAGCGTAACGGTCAATAAAGTAAAATTTAGTACTTATTTTTAGCCAATGTAGTAAATTATTTATTTATAGTATTTACCCATAAAATAAAATATGAGTAAAAAAGATAATGCAAATTTAATGAGGAGCTAAGCAGATAATTTCCACTTATTAAAAAAACCCAAATAGACTATATGGTACGGTGTCAAAAATGCAACACTGAATTTTCGGTCTCTCATGGCAGAAAAAACGATATTATTAAATATCTAACTACAAAAAGGCACAGAAAATAATGCTGATTCCTCGTCTAAAATAGAACAGTTTTTTCACAGTGCTAGCTTTGGCAACACAGAGGAACAGTTAGCAATAGCTGAAGGGCTATTTGCTTTTCACACCATAAACCACAATCAGTGTTTCAGATTAATGGATTGTACATCGCAAATGATCAAAACATTATACAACAAAAAATTTGCATGTGCAAGGACGAAACCAAAGCAATTATTTGTAATGTTTTTCCACCATATTTGTTTTAACAATTGCAAAAAGAATTCGATAAATGCACATTTATATCCACATATTCTGATGCTTTGAACCACAAAGATTTAACATTATTTCCCACAACTGTTAGATTTTTTGATTCAGAAACAGGAATTAAAATTAGATTATTAGATTTTGTTTCATTGCCGGGTGAAACTTCATAAATAATTTTTCATTCAGTAAGTATTACAGTCAAAAGTCTTTAATCCGGGATGATCTATAATTCGGATCTCAAAGTTACAAACTTTCTGTGCATGCGTAAACGCATAATGCATCTATGCATGCGCATAATACCTTTACGCATGCTCGTTTAATGTATAACGGTCTGTATAAGCTAAGCTAAAATTATCTATTTCAGTTAATGTTGCAGATTGCGTTGTTCCTTAATCTTATAAGTGGACCCAGTTTATTTTTTTTTTGCAGATTGTTAGAGCAATTTCATAAAAGTAAGCTTGAACTTTTGATTATGTCAAAAAGAATTTTCGATTCTGGAGCTGCCAAAGGACCTACAAAGCGAAAGCATTTTTCGATGTCCATCAAAGAAAAAGTAGAATTGCTGCAAAAAATGGATTAAGGCATATCTTTTGTTTCTCTAACCATTCCGAGGGGGGGGGAGAGGAACGTCATGGCGCACAATGAACTGAAAGTTGATCTGTCAGCACTATCCTTATCTTCAGTGCAGATATTTTTATTTTATTTGACTTATAATTCCTTACTAAATGTAGTATTTCATCTCGATGTACTCCGTCTTTGATTGAAATCAAATTCCTCGTCATTATAAATATCACGAATACAAATCAAATAGTTTTCTGGTTGCAATTTTCTAATTTCGACTATGCGTAATGTATGCCTTATGCATGTGTGCGTTGAAAGAAATGTTTAATAAAGTAAACAAATAAATATTAAGCTATTTTTTTGTAAATTTTGATGCCCTTTAGATCATAAGTGCTCTTTATTTCATAAATTACGGTTTCATATTTTTAATTTTATAATTTCTGCATGCCATCTTACCAGGTTTAAACTGATGATCTATAATCCGGAAAAACCCCTAATCCGGAATCACCGAAGTCCCGACGAGTCCGGATTAAAGACTTTTGACTGTATTTTAATAAAGAATAATTTGAACAATAAAATTATCACCTATTATGCGGATAACAGTAATGCAAATTTTGGTGGAAAAGCTAGAAGAGGCATGAATAATGTTTTTACGAAACTTAAAACATTTGAACCAAAAAAATTATTGGAGTAGGCTATGCAGCATACATTCTACACAATACTATTCAAACAGTATCTGACTTACTTCCAGTTGATATAGAGGATATTATTGCAAAAATTTATTCATATTTTTATACATATATACTGTGTGTGTTGAAAGTTTAAAGGATTTCTGTGAAAGCATGATTTTGTGAACAAGGTGGTTAGCTTTTTTACCAGCTGTAAAAAACCAAAAATCTACGAACCATTAAAATCATACTTTTTATCACAAGATAAATGTCCACGAATCCACTTTTTTGAAAATGACACATAAAAAATGTGGCTTTAGTTCAACCACAATCAAGCTATATTATTTCACAATGCTGTGAAAATTACTGAAGGGGACAAAATTTTGTAGATTGCCACTGTCCATTACTACAAGTTTTGTTCAGTTCTGCTTCTATTCTTAATTATTTTAGCAATTTCAAAGTAGGCAACTGAAGCCTTAAAATTTTGCCAGAGGGTAAAAGTACATCTAAAATTGGAAGATGGTCATCTAATAGCTTAAAACAGCACTATCAAACTGTTTCACATAATCTTGCATTTTTAGGGAACTTGCATTATAGTTTATCGATAAAGAATTTGAAGTACTTTACTTGTGACGGGAAGTCTCTGTTTGTTACATATCACACAGAAATGTTTTATCTATGTCTAAATGAAATTTTTCGAAGATGTTAAGTTTTGGCCAAGCATTACAGCAGCCTTATAAGTTGCAACCGGCAAGAGGGTTCCCCCCCTCCCTAGAAAATTATCAAGAAAACCAAGTTGTTTTAAATGGGCTATTGGCATTGCACTAGCTATATAAAACTTTAATATTTCTTCAGCAGCAACACTTTCAAATTCTATTACGTCAATGAACATGCTGGTAAGCTCATTCAAGTCTGGATAATGAGCAAGGACAATTGACTATAATGCTATAAGGAGCAGGTCAAAATTATCAGAAAAATTATGTAAACTCAAAACGAAACATTTCAAAAGTGGGCATTCCAAAAGCAGCTGCTTTAACAACCGTAGGGAATGAAATATGTAGTTTTTGTTCGAATAAATCTCACGAAATACATAAATGTCCTTTACCATTAAAAGAAAAAAGAAATTCGTTAAAATCACAGGGGCGATGTTACATTTGTCTGAAACGTCGACATACGTTGAAATTTTGCTGGAAAAAGGACCAATTCTGCAAAATATGTAAACCTCACAATTATTTAATATGCGATAAGGCTGAACCGACAAATAATGCAGCTGAATCAAATGGTAAAGAAATGGACAATCATTTATCTACGGTACAGACATTGCATTGCTTCAAAGAAAGTAAAAGGGAATCTGTAAAAAAAAACCTAAAGTGCAAGAGTGTCATCCCCGGTTTATTACAAACATTCAGCGCTATAGTAAAAACAAATAAAAAGAGCAAAATCTTGAGGGTGTTAATAGATGGCGGGAGTAATAGAACTTTTATAAGAAGGAAAACTGTGGATTCATTAGGACTGAAGGCTACCAGATGTGAAACTTTGAAATATATCGGTTTGGTAGTAAGCGTAAACCTTATAGTTTAACTTGATTTGCGGAATAGAACCAACCCAAGTAAAAAACTCAGCATAGAAACAGTGGTAATTGATGCGATTAGGCATGATCACATAGAAGTTTTTCAAAGTGGGTCAGAAATATGGCTCTAAGGGAATAGAATTGGCTGACATTGGAAATACGAAGGAGATACAAATGTTGATCGGCTCAGATTACACTTGGGAAATTTTATATGAAAGAAACATAAGATTAGGAAAACGATTAGTTATCACAGACAGTTTGTTTGGGTTTGTAATCCAAGGTAAGAAAATGGGATCAAATAATCATGGCAATTATTAGTATGATAAGACTTGTGTAAACCATATCTCTGTGAAGGAACAAACAGATTTTGAAAGAGTTCGGAATTTATGGGATTTGAAGACTATAGAAATAAATCAAGAAAAGGAAATTTCGCTATCAGATGCTGATGTCATAGATATGTTTGAAAGAAGTACCACGTTTAAAAATGGGAGGTATGAAACTAAATTATTATGGAAGGAGGTTTGTAAAACATTGAACAGTAATTATGAAGTTGCAGAAAGACGTTTGATAAGCTTAAATAATAAATTTAGGCATGATCCGCATCTGTATTTTCTTTATAAAGAAATAATTAATGAGCAGTTAAGGGATGGTTAATGATTGTTTAGATAGTAGTCCCAACCTTAACCACTTATGCTAAAAAGATGTGCCACGCACGTCAAGATGCTTTTGTCTCAAACCGCAAGCGACGTGAACACCAAGTCGATAGGCATTTATCGCAAAAATGAAAATAACGTGGTGCACACGTCGCCTAACAACGAGATTGTTTATTTCTCGAGTTACATATCTGGATTGCACTCACAGACACGGAGTGGCAAAAAAGACACTTTACTGCTTGTTATGTTGTAGTGCACGGCACCGCAACCGTGAAGTTTAGTCATAACGCAAGTGGTTAATCCAGATTAGCTCAGGATTATTTTAAGATTTCGGTATCACTTAATTGCGTTTTGTGCTGATATTCAGAGAGCATTTTTAGAGATTGGCATAGTAGAGGAGGATCGAAAGTTTTTGCAGTTTTTATGGAAAAATGAGTAATAAATAATCAAATCACCACTATAAATTCAAAACTTCCTATCACATACAAAATCATAACACTTCAAGAACTGAATCTAAAGGGACCTACCTCAATTCCATTGTTGTGAATCAGAACCTTCCAAGACAAAGAAAGGTTCACATTCCATCAGAAAAGATAACTACTGCGAATTAAATAACTCAACACTTCAAAACGAAGACACCACAGTAATAATGAGAGTAATACAAATAAAATCGTCCTAAAAGGAGTTAGACCAGTTAATGTTTCTTTAAATAATCAATTCAGAAGAGTTATTAAAAAATTTAGTAAGTATAATGAAAGTTATATATCTTTAGAATTCATGAACAATAATGGTAATCCTCAGTGTGTTATATGCAGCAAACTTCTCCCCAAATAACTCTATTATTCTAGATAACCCATTTTGTTATTTGGAATCTGTTCATGGTGAGCAAAAAGAAAAAATGTTGAATTCTTTTGAAAATGTGACAAACTCTTAGAAGTACAAAGGTTTCTGTTTAAAACCACAAAAACAATGAATGAAAAAACAACTGAGGCTTCCTATTTAGTTAGCTATCAGACAGCTCAATGCAATGAAGCTTACTCAATTTTTCTGCTATGGAAGTGATAAAATGTTTGTTAAATGAAAAAACAGCAAAAGAAGTAGCTAAGGTTCCACGTTCCAATGACATTGTAGCTCAGCATATCAGAGATTTAGCAATCAGGATCTAGCATTTTTATCCGAAATCATGAAAATTTTCATAAATGGATGAATCTACAGATGTAGCTGCACTTACAATATTAATTATCATTATTAGGTATCAGCATGAAAATACATTACTGGAAAATTTTCTGTTATGCAAATTTGTATCAACATGTACTACTGGAGTCTCCTAAATTCTTTTCTTGAAGAGAATAAAATACCACGGGACAATTGCATTGATATCATTGATATATGTACTAATGTGGCATAATTAATGAAGCTGTATAGCTTATTAAAAATATTGCCAAAACTGTTCTTGTAGCCACTGTAAGATCTATAGGGAGGTACTTGCTGCAAAAAAAAATATCCCCAGTTACAAAATTACTCTTCATAAGGTCTTCCAAATCATTAACTTCATTAAACCTCGGCCACTAAATATTCATTTATTCAAAATAACATGTGAGGGGAAGTATACATACATCTTTTCTTTTACATACTGAAGTCAGATTGTTATCTCAAGAAAATATACAAAGTCCATTATTTTTTAGCTCAGAGGTGAAGTGTGCTTTTTTTTTTTTTTTTCCCCAGAACACAATTTCGAATTGATAGAAATTGGCTGATTAAAACTGTCTGTTTAAGCAGCATTTTTACAAAAATCAATGAACTTCAGGGCAAACAAGTAAATGTATTTACTGCTCATGAAAAAATTCTTGCTTTCAAGAAAAAGACAGAATTGTACTCCAACAACTTTGACTGCTTTACAACAAATAAAAGGCTTTTCATAAGAGGACAGAGTTGAAATAGGACAGAGTTGACATTTATTGAATAAATTATTCAACACTTGAAAAGGTCGAGTGAAGATTTTAATTACTATTTTCCAAACGAACAGCAGATTAATATAGAAATAAACTGTGGATTAAAAACTCATTTATTGTAAATGCACAACCTTTGACCATGTCAGCAGAATGCAAAACTTTTATTGAAATCATATTTGACCGATTGTTGAAAAAAAAAATAATGCCACTAGTGGAACTCTGACGTAGTTTAAAAGATGAATATTCCCAATTGTCACAAAAGGCTGTGCTGGAACGTTTGCAAGTTGCAACTATGTGTTTGTGCAAAATGTGGTTCTCAGCTTTGTATCACACGAGAAATAAAATAAATGCCACACGAGACTTGATTTCAAATCTGACATGAGAATTAAACTTTTAAGTCATAAAGCCTAGTATTAAGTATATCTGCAACAATAGAAAGCAATACCATTTGGGTTAATTCTGAAAATACTTTTTGAAACAAAAACAGATAATTTGAAGAAATTGTCATTTTTGTTGGCAAATGATCCGTCTACAGAACACTGCATTAAAACTATACTATTGAAGAAAGCTTATAGGTTCCTCAAAGAAAGTGAACATTAAAAAAAAAGAGTTCTACTTATCAAAAATATTAAAAAACACTGTTATAAACATTCCAGCTAAACTAAGAGAAGAATTAATAACATTAATTTACTCTAAAAAAATGCTGAGTACTGATTAACACAGTACTGCACATATTATTTTTGACAAAAGTTATTGTTGGAAATAATATAATCAAGTTAATTTATGCTTTTTTACACTAACATACTGATTTGCATAAATTAAACTAGTCCAGAAAGCACCATGCTGCCAATATTTGTAATTCTCTGTTATTTTGCTTTAATTTTAACTCAAACACTTATTGCTCTTACTTTCCCATAACAAAATTTCCAGTGTTCACTAGCTGAGCATGTATAGCAATGCAAACACCTAATGTTTATTGCAGCAGATAAATGATTGTGAAACCAGCAGTAGACGCCAAGGTGTTGAAAGTCCACGTCATTAAAGAAAAAGGATGCGGGAGACTATCCCACTTGGTACAGCAAAATCAGCACCAGACGAGTGGCTTAACTGACAGCACAATACAATGCAGGTCCAACTGCAAGTGTTTTGCAACACGCAATTCAGTGGTCACTGTTGGATATGAGACTGTGTGGCAGACATTCCACTTGTGTGCCTCTGTTGAGCAAGCCTCATTGTTAACTATGCCCACGGCAGGCCTGAGAACATTTAGACTGGACCATGGATAAGTGGAAGACATTTGCATTGTCAGATGAATTTGTATTTCTCATTTATCATATCGATGATCATATCAGGGTGCGCCGCCTTCCAGGCAAAGAGTTGCTTCCCCCCAAACAGCAAGGCATACACAGGCTAGTGGTGGTAGTATATGCTCTGGGGGACATTCTCATGGGCGGCTCTTGTATTCTTAGTTGTGGTAGAAAAGACCATAAAAAATGCACACTATCTGAACATAATTGTGGACCAGTTGCACCATAACATGGTATCTGTCTTCCAAACTGGAAATGTAATCTTTATACATATTTAATATATTTTCTAGTCCATTCTTAACTGACATCAAAATTATCCAAAAACTTGCAAATGCTTTTGCCTTCCCTTGCATACAAAGTTGAAGCAAGGGAAGGCAAAGTTAAAAAAAGGGGAAGGGGTAGTTATTAATTGTTTTTAAAGAAAAATTTACAGTACTTCAAAAACATTTCTTAATGACATCTCTTCCTGAAAGCACATATTTGTAAAACGCTACAGTTTTTTCACATGAATCTTATAAAACGTAAAATAACAAAATTTTCTCTGTCATATGTATCAGACAAGATGGAATTATGTTTACGAAATTGCTTTGATGCTCATATTAGAGATATTTTTCATTAACTTCAAACATTTACGAATTTTTTCTTAATAAATATTTTTTGGAAAAGGTAAATGTAATTTTATCTAAATCATAATAATACAGGTTATAATGTAATCATTTCAAATTACATATACCACTTTTAGCATATTTTTGGTGGTAAATAACAACAAGGTAAGCACATCTTTGCAGAGTTATGTAGCTCAAAAACCTGAAAAGGTTGAAAACCACTGATTTAGAATGCCAAGATTTTAAATATAGTATTTGAAGGCATATAAGATGCACTTTTTTCCCTAAATTTTATTTAAAAAAGTTACCTGCATCTTATATGTAAAAGACACAGGTTAACTTTCAATACTGAATGATATTTTTAGCACAGATAAAGGTCTAGACATGCATAACTTTTTCTACATCTGCCATAATTATTTTGCGCATGCGTGAAATATCTGTCGCCAAAAAGCGCCAAAGCTCGAAGCTGATGTCAAAGTTCAAACAGGTTCGAGGGTCACATTACGTCTATGGAGCATTTCCTTCTTTACATAGACTTTCTTTGACTCAGCCGACACACGTGTCAGTATCGGTGCTACTCTGTATAAACATGTCAGTGCTTAAAACTATCTGTTTTAAAAAAATACCCTGGAAAATATGACTACAGGAAACTAGAGCTTAAGCTATACAATTCAGTATATAAACTAGGAGTGTTAAACTACGCCAAAGTGCATGGAAACAGAGCAGCAGCAAGGCATTTCGGTCCACCACCTACCGAAAAAATAATACATACTTAGCAACTGCAGAAAGATCAACTGAAGACTGCTAAAAAATAAAAACATAACATTTGATGCCCAGCTCCATCTTGGCCTGAACTTGAAAATGCCGTAAAAACGTGGGTGATAGATAAGAGGAAATCTGGGATAAGTGTTTCAACCAAAATGATAATCAAACAGAAAAACATGGGAATCAGAACTTTTCAGGGTCTGAGGGCTAGTGCTACAGGTTCATGAAAAGGCAAGGCTTATCAATGTGCACAAAAACAACCATTGCACAGAAAATGCCAGCAGATTATGAAGAAAAAATACTAGCATTTCATAGGTTTGTAATAAATGCACGCAAGAAAACTTCTTTTGAGCTCGGTCAAATAGGAAGAATGGATGAAATTCCACTCACATTTGATGTACCATTTAACAAGACTGTGAGTATTAAAGGATCTAAATCAATAACCATAAGAACCACAGGTCATGAAAAAACCCAATATACGGTAGTTCTAACATGTTGTGTTGATGGCACAAACTACTACCGTTTTTCATATTCAAAAGAAAAACTTCCAATGGGTGTAATTGTTCATGTTCATCCGAAAGGCTGGAAGGACGAAGCCGGAATGAAACTGTGGTTACAGAACGTATGGGCGAGGCGACCTGGTGGACTCTTAAGAAAACCCTCCCTTTTGGTTTTGGATCAGTTTAGTGCCCATAGAACTGAAACCATAAAGAATAAAGCGAGAGAATTAAAATCCCAGATAGCTGTCATTCCTGGTGGACTGACTAGCCAATTGCAGCCTTTAGATGTATCGTTGAATAAGCCATTTAAGGAAAAGTGCGTGAATGATGGAACAAGTGGATAGGAAAGCCACATCATGCTGCCACACCCTCAGGTAGAATGAAGCGGCCCTCTATTTCACAAGTGTACGAGTGAGTAAAAAGATCTTGGAAGGACGTAAAGGCTGAAGTAATTGTTAAGTCCTTTAAGAAGTGCAGAATCAGTAATGCTCTTGACGGAACAGAAGACGACGCATTATTCGAAGAAGGTGATAGTAACGATGACGGAAACAGTAGTGATGACAATATTCTCGTTTTCGATGATGATGATAGTGAAAAGGATTTTTTGATTTTGAAAGTGATTAGAGTCTGATTTCATGAAAGGCAACGTTTTCCTTGAATCTGTGTTTTTTGTTGTTTCTGCTTTATTTTGTATTATATTTGATTGCTTGCCATTCATTCATTTATTCATTATTGAAATTTACATATGTTCAAAATAGCTTGCCGTTTATTAATTTTCCTTAATAAAAATATGTTTGGTAATTGCATTCAATGATTGTTTATTTGGCTTTTACGAAACGTGAGAACTAAAAGAAACCACATTTTAAGTTATTGTGGTACCGCGCTCTCGCGCGGACTATTTAAACTTTTTTCCCTTGTGTGTGGCCTTCTAAATAAGGGTGCGTCTTATATGCCATCAAATACGTATCTACTTTCTAAACTTTAATCTGACAATATTTTTTAAAAATCTAAGAAATGAAATTTTTCTGTGAATTACTTTAATAAAAAATTTACCTTGATCGGCCACCTGTTGAGTTCCATCCAAAGGATTTGTTTTTCCAGGAATAGTTTTCCCAAATGATAAATGTCGTATTTTGTGCGTTAAGTTCAGCTGCAGAAATGCAGT
Organism: Stegodyphus dumicola; assembly: GCF_044657685.1. NCBI lineage: Eukaryota > Metazoa > Arthropoda > Arachnida > Araneae > Eresidae > Stegodyphus > Stegodyphus dumicola. Next base: position 185,407,611 of record NC_140769.1, on the reverse strand, counting down.
CATAGAAATTTGTTTTAGCTGCAGTTTAAATGATCTATACATATACGAATCAAATACATATTACACGTACATGGAAAATATTTCAGAATACTATACACTGTGTCAAAATATACATAGCAACATGATGAGGATCAATTAGTAGGAGACATCTAATTAAAATTTAAGCTTACTGAAGAAAAATTTGCAGTACTCACAACCAGAACACAGTTTTAAATATTTTAAATAAGGCACAACATATAGATGCATGCACAAATATTTCATCTAGATATTCATTAAATATCTGCTGTTATTTAAATGATTTAAGTGCAGTGGTACCTTGAGATATGATTTTAATTCATTCTGTGACGACCAAGCCTGTAAGTTAAAATTTTTGTATTTCAAATCAGCTTTCCCATTGAAATTAATTGAAATGTGATCAACTAGTGGCAACCCCCAAAACGTCATTCCAATATTTTTGTTGAATGTTTTTAACATAAGAAAAACATATTTATAATATAATAAAAGAAAATTATAATATAATGAACAAATATTGCATACAAACAAAATAAAACCTAATAATTTAATAATATGTTTAATAAAACCTAATAAAAGATAATTTAAAGAAATAGACGTATACATAAGTATTAATTTTTTCTTTGCCCTCACTTTTGCTTAACTTTATTTTCTTCTTCAGTAGTTCTTTACTTTTTGCCATGTTTCCCAAACAGCTTTGTTTTCCCCTTCCTTTTAGAATGTTTCTGAAATGAGCTAGGCAAGAGTAATTAAATAGCACTGCTGTACAACCAGTTGCAACCTTTTCAGGATGTTTCTTTTGAATAAAGTCTGAAACTTTTTCTACATTTCCTTTACCTCACTTGAAGAGATAACTTCCTCTGCTTCTGGCTTTTCTGCAGAAAATATATTTGTTGTTGTGCCTGTAATTCCATAAGTTTCTCAGATTATATGGTGACAAGCTCTCTGATATCTCCCTCATCCACATCCAGGTCTACAGACCTTCTGAGATACACAATCTCCTTTAGAACTTCTTGTTCAGGTTTAAAACTTTTAAAGTCCCTTTCAACTGCAGCTTTCTCCATGCAGAGGGCAAGGTCTTTTTTTTAATATCATGCCAAGCCATATTAATAATGTTGAAGCGCAAGGCAATGTTGTAGTAATTCTTCCAGAACTTTCAAAGCATGAGGTTTGTGCTCTCAATGCAGTATTGAAACAGGTGTTTGGTAAAACATTTCTTGAAAATGGAGTTCACTTGTTGATCCATGGGCTATAGGATAGAGGTAGTGTTGGGTGGAAGATAGAGAATCTTTATAAAGTTTAACTTCTTGAGAATGTCAACCTCAAGGTTTGGTATGTGACAATCAGCATAACAGAGTGAATGCTTGTTCGATTTTCGAAATACTCGACCCCCCCAACTGGCTCTAAACTGCTACTGTAAAGCCTCCTGTGCTGTGCCTTATCACAAATAACAGTCTCTGCACACAGTGTCTTCAGTGGGATGCTTCTCTTTCAGCCACAAAAACATGAAATTTCCTTTCTTTCTAAGGACAGAGTTTCATAGCTTTTGAATAATTTTGATAACCTTAGCTGGAATTATAGCCTCTATTAAGTCCTTCTTCAGAATACCACATATCATAAAAGTTGTGTGATCATATTGCATTGCCAAGTCTATTACTCTTACACCTTGCTTATGTTTGTCTATTATCTCATGCTTTAATTTCATGGATATCACACTTTTGTTCCTCACCACCATTCTTTACACTCATCTTCTTAGGTTTCATGTTTATATGCCCCCCCCCCGAAAAAAAAAAAAAAACTATATATGCCAAATAAAAGGTATAAAACAACATGCAGAAATGTTTCTGCGGCAAGCTGAATTAAAATGCTGGATGAATCTGAGAGGTGGTGACATCACAGCCAGTTTGTGCATGTAAGATTTGCAAATCTAATTGGTGGTTAGATTTGGGAGTCTTGCACATGCCAACTGGCTGTGATGTCACCAATGTTGGTTTAGTGTTTTGTTCTACTCCAACAAATTTGATCAGACGTCAATTGGCAGCAAATTAACATGGTTGCTGCTAACCTAGTATTGGTATTTTGGCCAACAGCCATGTGTCAGGTTATATATATACGATGCAGTCGGTAAACTTGGGAGTACTCGTTCGTTTTTTGTTTCCCCCTTCTTTTGCTTTGGTTTTAATGCAAAGACTAGTTGTTTTAATTTATAAGTAAAAATAAATGTTAGATTTGTTTTAGATTAGTTCTGGCATTTTATTTATGAAAGGCAAAATATGCTTTTCAATAAATGGCTACATATTCTCCATGCCTTGAGGTGATGGGTACAGGCACCTCAATATTAACAAAATGCAAATGAAGGAGCTGCTGTCTGCAAAAAATGAAAACGAGAAGGCAGATGTCTTTTAGAAGTTGGTTCAAGTTCTGTTCATGTGTAACTGAAGATGCCATTACTGCCAGAAGGGTTTCAACTGTTAAACCATGACAATTAGATTTGATGGAAAGTTGACATAAAGATGCTGTTGCTGGATACAAATTGCTGGAGCTTTATAGAAGATAAAAAAGAAACGTTGGATCAAAGTTTAAAAAAAAAAGAAGCAGGATTTTAACATTGAGAGAAAATACAACCTTTACTACATTATATTACGGAATTAAAACAAAGTTCAGGCCATTGACACAAGAACATTCCAATGGTAAAAAAGCATGAGAGGTTCTAGAAAAGCAATCTGAACCAAAAAGAGCAACAGTAGTCCATCTATATGATGAATTTTTCAGCATTAGATATGCACCCGATGAAGAAATTGGGTTATTCATTAACAGGATAAAAATGACTGCTAACCAAGCTGGCTGAAGCTGGATGCAACCTCAGCAACACAGCAGATCTTTTTAAAGGATTTCAAGCAATTCAGTATTCACCCCAAGAATACTCAAGTATTGTACAACTTATTTACAGATTGAAGGACAAGGCTTTTACATTGGAAAAAAATCACAGAAGGTGACTGGTAAGGAAAGAAAATTGACTTTATCAGAAAGGTACATGCTGATTTAGAAAACAGCATATTTAATACTATTAGCACAAATGCAGTCAAAAATGGAACTGAAACTAAAATTAAATTTAAGAAAAAAATAGAGATTACGAAGATAGAACCTCGTCATAGACGTCATTCATACATTTGGACACTTAATTGCAGAGTGTATAAAGAAAATTTAAATAAATTAAATAAAACCTAAAAGTTTAAATAGATGATAAAAAGGGGCAGTTTAAAAAAAAAGAATTAATATTAGTATAAAATTATGCGTTAACTACAGATAAAGGAGGTAAAACAGATAAATTTAATTGGATCTTAGATATGGCAGCTACAACTAATTTCTGTAATATTAGAAATTTAATGATAAATTTTGAAGAAATAAATGATGTACATATGTCTCTAGCTGTAGGAAATTTTGAAAGTAAAGTATTGTGGAAAGTTACCATCAAGAATAAGATAGTAACAGTATAAGTAGACAATTGAATAAATTGGATTGAATTAGAAAATGTGTTATATAATCCGAACCTAAGAAAAAATTTCCTATTGGAAGCAAGGTTAGAAAAGGCTGATGCCAAATTTGTAGGTTCAAATGGGAAAATGTGGATATACTGCAATAATTAGGATAGATTATGTTACGTGAAATACTATGAGGGACTCTATTATATAAAACTACTTAGGTATGCAACAGACAAAAAGAAAACTGGTTACAGAAAACGGCAAGTTAAATGAAGCAGATGATACAAATTTAAAGCATTGAAGATTTTGCCACATAAATTTTGATTATATTCATAACACTAATAAAAATTAAAGCATGAAAGAGTTACCCAAAACTGAAGAACCAAAGTGTGAACCATATATTATTACAAAAAATAATAGAATATCTTTTAAAGCCATTCTGAGGAAATCTGATAAACCATTGGAGTTGGTTTATTTAGATGTTTATGGTCCGCTCCTGATCAATCTAAAGATATGAGTAAATATTTCTTTGCTGTCATAGAAGACCATAATAAATTAGTAACTGTATACTAAATGAATAAAATTAATCATTCAGTAACTTTAAAAAACTATCATAGGCAAATGGGAAAACTGACAAATAGAAAATTTATTAATACATGAAACGATGAAATTTATTAATACATGGTGGTGAATACTGTAACAGGCAATTTGAAAGACAGAAATGAAAATGGTGTTGAATGTACAGATGCATGCACCTTAGAAGAAAACAGTGTATGTGTGTGTGAACGCTTTAACCAAACAGTATTTACATGCAGTTAAAGCTATCTTTAATAATAGCAAAATGGGAAAGGAATGATGGGCAGAAGCTCTTGGATGTTTCTTATATACTTGGAACAGGATGTATCACGAGAAAAACCAAATCCTGCATGAAACGTTCCTCCACAGAAAACTCAGTGTTATTTAGTTTAAAGTGTTTGAATGTAAAGCATGTATTAGCATACCAAAATAAATTAGAAACAAATTTCAAATGAGATGCAAAGAAAGAAACATCATAAGATATGCCAAGGAAACTTAAAATTATAGCATATGATTACTGGCAGAACGGAGATTAATGTTGTTGTTGTCATGTCTATGATACAGCCTATTCAAATCGTGCCATGGGTAAAGATGACAGCCTTGGCAATCTGCAGAATGTTATCATCATAGAGCTTTGGTCTCTGAAACAAGACCCCCAATTTTTAGCAATTCAGCAAGGATGGCCAGATAATCAAAAATGTGTGCAGTTATCAGTTCTGTGTTCAGGGCAGTTATGGCAGTTTCTGTAGGTTTTCCTACCCTCTTTGTTAATTTTCAGTCCACTGTGACGGTCAGTTCTTAGTCTCACAATGGTTTTTGTTATAAGTCGATCAAAACTGATGCTATGGAGCTCGTGCTGAATTGAAGTTTTCATTAGTTTTCATTAGCTACATCCATCCCTCGCCAAGAACTGAGGCTACCTGATATCTGATATTTTGACTCATAACTCAGGCCAAAAGCTGGACCTAGTGACGGCTCATATTAAAAAAAAATCATATGTTGGGGCACTCATATCTCAAGGTAACACTGTACTGATATTCAGAGAGACACTAATTTTGTATGTAAACATTGTTTTGCTTTTTTATTTTCAATCATTTGAAGGAAAAAAAAAAGAAAAGGAGTTAGCTTGGACTAACTAGCTGAAATGTGAAATTCTGATACACATATATTTCAGAAATCCTGCGAAATCACACATATTTCAGAACCATAAAAGCAAGAGAAAAATCAAAGAAGTTAGTCTATAATTTTAAATAAATTTCAAAATACATTTAAAGTTATTTCTTTCAAGCTTGAAAATCCTCTATTGAGGTTAAAGGAAATGAAAAATAATTTTATTAAATTATTTTTGAAAAATTTCTCTGTTTTTTCAATAACTTGAGTTTTACAATATAAAACACTTCACTGTATATTTATATTTATATATACACATACATAAAATTTAAAGAAAATAGATTACAACCAGTAGGACACAAAACGTTTTTTAAATGAAATATGAATTTAGATGTATTTAAAAATGTTTTGTATTCAAGTTGGCAGTTTTTTTTTTCCTTCTTCATTAAACTGTTTACCTAATCATAGGTACTTTTGCATCTGATTGTAGCTCTGAATGTCCTCAATTTCCTCTTAAAATTCCAAATTTATATTACATATTAATATAGATGATACATAGATGTATGCATTATAATAAAATACAAAATATGTCTCAAATAAATTGTAATGGTTCAAATACATGCCATGAGTTTTCAGAACCATTTCTTCTGGCAATACCTTTGCAATGATGGACTGAGATCTGAAGATCTTGCTGGTCAATCAATATAAAAGATAGCTCTATTTTTCAATAACGCTCTACAGCATCTATGCTGTGGCATTATCATTTGTAAAAAACAAAGTCAGAACCAATGGAACCTCAGAAAAGACACACGAGAAAAGGTCACCTGACTGCAGAAGTAGTTTTTTGGGTCAAAAATACGGAATTATGTACAACCAATGAGAATTATGCCACCACAGATTTTAATACATGCGCTATCCTACTAATGCATCTCAGTAAAAATTTCTAAAAGACATCATGTTCTCTTTCCAGATCAACTTGCATTAAAAATTGCTTCTAAAATTGCAGTCAGTAAAGTCTCATTTGTAGTGAATATCATACTTAACTGTTTATAGTTCAGTCTTTGCATGCCATATACCTCTGGAAATACAGTACAAAATCTGAAATCTAAACTCAGTGGGATTTTGATTTCTTTCAATGTAAAAGTTGCTTCACTTTTCATGTTAAAACTTTTTGTTTAATTCTTGTTCATAATTTCTTCTTCAGTTACAAAGATATATTGTCCAAATCCTGTAACTGTGTTGAAAATTCCCACTAAATTCTCAATCGAAATTTTTCTGTTTTCAACAACCTGTCTCTCTTTCTTCACTATAAGTAGCACTATTAACATATGCTGTACACTACTGGCAATGTGTCCACAGCAACATATCCACTAGAATCCCCAGCGATGTATCCACTACAACCTGCAGCTTCATACACAATCAGCATGTTGACCAGTTCATCATTTGAATATGCGCTTATCCTACTACCTCCGGAAATGGATCACAAATGATGACTTCCAGCAGGATCTCTGTTCTGCAATCTTCTGTTCAGCGCCATCTACCGTAAGGCCAGAAGGAATCTTCCAGAACGTAAGGAATTCCATGTAGTGCTGCTGTCAGGGCTGCCCGGCGACTTCTAGTCGTAAATTCGAAGACCTATTGTAGTACAACCTTTCAATAAAATGTTTTCTGTCCCATTAATGTATTACTGTTTGTGTTCTTTTTCTCTGCTTCTTTTCACCACAGCTCATTTCTTTCTTTGCGCATAGCACTACAGCATTTGCGACCCTGCATTCTTACATGATTCCAAGTTGTCTCTGTACCCCTTACATATACTTCAAGTTTATTGGTGTGGTAGCAAATCACCCTGCATAATCATATAAATGTATTCTTGTAAGCACTCTATTTGTAACAGAATAAAAATTCATGTAAACCTCTTAAAATACTGCATTTACTTAGTTTCCATTCCCATTCTTCATCAGAAAAATCTGCTTCTATTCTATTTTATTCAGTCACATGACATACCATATCACTTATCAAAAATATGATTATGCAGTGTCTTTGTCCCTAAACTTTAGCTATGCAAATCCTCATAATCTTTCATTCTTCATCTGTCAGATGCCATTATATGAAACATTTGTCAGACATTAAGTTTTGCACATCAGTGTAGTTACTAGAATGTATAATTAAACACAGCACATGTAATAATTCTTATAGATAATACAGTTTAACACAAATTTATAAATAAATTAATTTATAGAATTTTTTCCTTCACATTTTTAAAAGGAAGGTAAATTAAGTTTCAAAACAGGACTTGGCAAAAAATTCTGAGTATTTGAAGACAAAACATAAAGCAAAAAAATAAAAAGCCACTAAAAATACTTATCCAGATAATTAAGTTTGAAGACATGCCACTTTAAAATACTATACAAAAATTACAGATGATAAAAGGATAGCATATCTCAGTACTAACCTGATTTGCAGCAAAAGGCTGTAGATTGTGCACTGAAAAACAAAATGCACACTTTTATTAGAATTCCATGTTCAAAAAAATATTTGAACTAAAAATAAAAAGAACAAAAGGGCTCTTTTAAAGTTTAATATGGTTTATCACTATCATAGGTGGAATAGCAAAACATTTATAGGATACTAGATTGATATAAATTTAGACTTACATTATAGAACATTAAATATTTTCTGTATACTTGAAAATTAAATATATATATATATATATATACACAGTTGAATATACATATATATATATATATAATGCAAAGTCCGAAATCCGGACGTCCATTATCCGGACCTCAAAGCCACAAACTTTTTTGCTTTACACATGCGCATTTGATTTTTCCTTCCATAATAAAATGTGAGGTGTATTTAATAATGGCAAAGCACACTGGGGCTATCTGCCTAAGGGGAGGGATGCCTTTCGTGGAGGACTTTCTAAGGGAAACTGGCTCGTATACACGTTACACATGGGGAAAACCACGAAAAGGCCCATGCAGCCAGCCTGTTCGCAGGATTCGAACCTCGGACCGAACTACCAGTGTTTACCGCTCGGCCGCTGGTGGGAAATAAAATGTGAGGAGATTTTTGCTTAAAAATTCTGATTCTTAATTTCACTTAGGCACTAAATAAAATACATCGTTATGAAAAAACAATCATGTAAGCATAAATTTGTGAGATTAATAATTTGGCTCCCCAACTCAGTGGCTGCTTGGCATTACATCTCAAACCAAAACATTCACCTATTTTATATCCCTGACATGGACCTAGAGAGTCATTATTTATATTTTGCTTTCAACACCACATGTTTATCAATACATGCCAGCTTCAGTAATAACTCATGCAGTGATGTCTAAACTTTTTTTTTTTATATTAGTAATTGAATAACAAGAGTAAGGCTACCTTCTCTGCTAACATTACGCTTAGGGATGATTATAGATTTTTTAAATGCTCTAAGAAGTGTTGATGAGGAAAAATTCAACAAAAAATTCTTTTCATATGCTAAAAATAGATTTTGTTAATGAAACTCATAAACCAAAAGATTACATTTAGTGCTATTTTAATTAAGAATAACTGATATGTTATTCACCATAAACCCAGAAGCAGCAGCAGAATTTAGGGCAGACAATGTTTGGAATTTGGGGAAGCACTGAGCGGCAAAATTAAGGGATGAGAAGTTTTTATAATTTAGGGGGAAAAGCACTGAGATCCAAAGTTTAGGCGTGGTGAAAATTTAGAACTTAGGAAAGCGCTTTGTAGCAGAATTTAGAGACTGCACCAGGTGCTATCTAGTGCCGGCCTTAGATAAAGCTTTAAGTATATGTGGGAGTTTATTTATTCAGGACTCTGATTAGTTTTAAGTATGTGCAAGAAATAAAAGTAGGTATAGTACATAACTAATACAATTCAGGCTTAATTCAGTATGCAATAAGAACAGGACAAAATTTAGCCGAACAACTTGGCTTTCATCGCCAATCTTGTGATACACAGTCAATAATGTATAACGGATGCTATTAAGCTAGGCTAAAATTATCTTAGCTGATTCTAAGGCATTTCTGTTAATGTAGCAGATTGCACTGCTCCTTAATCTTCTAATTTGATCTAGCTTATTATTTTTTTGTAGACAGTTATTATTACAGTAATTTTATACAAATTAAGCTTGAACTTTCGATTATATCGAAAAGAGTTTCCAGTTCTGGAGCTGCCAAAGGATCTACAAAGCAAAACCATGTTTCGATGTCCATTAAACAAAAAGTGGAATTGCTGCAAAAAATGTATAAAGGCATATATATCTGTCTCAAAATTATGCGAGGAGTATGGCATTGGAAAGTCAACTGTATATGACATAAGAAAAAGGAACTTTTTGAATTTTTTATGGAAGCAACGTAAACAACTTACATTGAAAGAAATGTTTAATAAAGCAAACAAATAAATACTAAGCTTTTTTTTTTTTTTTTGTAAATTTTGATACCCTTTAGAAAATAATTGTTCTTTATTTCATAAATTACGATTTCATATTTTTAATTGTATAATTTCTGCATGCCATCTTACCAGATTTACATTGATGATCTATTATTCGGAAAAATCCCAAATCCGGAATCACAGAAGTCCCGAAGAGTCCGGTTTCGGAATTTGTACTGTATAAAGTAATTCTATAAAAATATTTCATGTTTTTAATTACACATGCCTTGAATTAAGTTAATTGGATTAAAAAGTTAAAAAAAAATTTACAACTGCATCTATTGCTTTTAAAAGCTTAGCTTGTTCATCAGTAACAGATAGATTAAATTTGAAGAATAAATATCTTATATTTTGCCAAATGGCAACAGCCTTGAATGGAAAGTTAAACAACCCATTTACAGTAAATAATATTTAAAGTGAATCGATGTAAAACTGTATTTTGAGACTAAAAATGTATTTTCAGTTATTATTCTAAAATTATATTGAAATTTTTTCCACTACAAAATATATTTTGCATTTAAAAAATATTTCACTGAAATACAAAAATGCATATTTTATTACCATTAACTATTTAACAGCTGAGAGCAGCGATGGCAGTTACATGCCACAACTGTCAAACTTGGCATGCCAGAAAATTCTCCTGGCACACTAAAAAATGTAAAAATTCAAAAAAAAATTAAACAATAAATAAATTAAATCAAATAATTTGAAGAATATTCTTTTTATGTCATGAATCGATGTTATGACAATTTGCCAATTTTTTAAAGAAATAGAAAACATAGTTTAGGAAGCATCTTAAGAAACAAAAGTATGTGCTTTTAAAATCTTTGTAAGATGTTGTTTCAAAATTTCTGTAGTTGAGAAATTAGACATTTCATAATGCCATTAAAGAATGAATTTTATTTAAGTCTAACTAAACATCAAAATGTAACTCTAAAGGCCCGTCTACACATAGCGATTTCCTCGGCCGACAATATCTGAGATAGCTCGCTCGTCCACAAGGAATGATTTTTTCATTAGTACAGGAATTCACTCAGCCAATCACTGTGAAACGAAGTGTTCCCGCCCTCTACATCACCACACTGTCTACGATTTGTAAACAAAGCTTACAGTATTGTCAAACAGTCAAAATAATGGAAGACTATTTTACTTTAAATTGCTATTATAGATACAGCTACAAATTTGAACTTAGCTACTGCTACAGAAGGGGGAAAAAATGCATTTGGACCAGAAATTGGGTCAAACGATGAGAAATTCATGGTGAGCGTAATAACCTGCTCCAGGAGTTGCGTATTGAAGACATAGTATAATTCAGAAATTATGTATGGATGATGCCGCATAATTTTGATTTTTTGCTAAATTTAATTTGCAGCAAAATTTTAAAAAAATATGCTTTTCCTTTGTGTAGTGAGTACACAGATTATTCCTTTTTTATTTTATTTATTTATTTTTTAAATTTAATTTTCTGGCTCTATTTGTGCACTTAAATCTTGAAATCAGCTAATAAAATTTAGCAATATTGTATTAAATTGTGCTGTAATTTGTTTTCGCAAAACTCAATTAACACAAAACTGAGTTTGTGACTTTCTTTTGAGCTGGTACGCAACTACTAAAGTTTTTACCAGTAGATCTAAAACACGTGCCAAAGGCCAATCAAAAAATAAAAACAAAGGAGTTAAAATTCGATAAACACTACACCTGTAGGCGAAAAAAAAGTGACTTTTAAGTAATACAGTTCGAAATTAATGATGGAGAAACGAAATTAAAATGTCCTTGCAGGCGCAGAAAGTTCAAAATTAAGGTGGGGGATGAAACCCACGATCTCAATGTATGGAGAAAACCTGCTCTGCTCTACCACTGGGCTACGATAGCTAGTACAGCAGGTGTCGGAAAAGCTACGTACTTCGTCACCTGATTAACTCTCATTTTCGGCGAAGTCAATGAGTCTCTGCTCTGCTTTAATACCGGCCCGTAATTTCTCGACTGGAGATTTTCCTTTTTGAATTTTTTCGATAAGTGCGACCACAATTTCAAGTAATTTCTGAATATTTTCATCTAGTACCTATGACATGACATCATTAATAGTTTTTGGAATTTTTCTTGGGGGAGTTAAAATAATTTTCACCCCGAATAGAAAATATTTGAATATGTAAAGTAATGGGGAAGACAAAACTTACCAAAAAAGGAGAATCCCTCAATTTTTTATTTTTAAAATTTACATTACTCGTGTCCCACAACATTTTCTCTATAGAAATCTATTAGTTGAAAAATTTGAGTTTCGCTCTAATGAAATACAGCCATGTTTATTATTCCAAATGAGGAGAAAAGCACGTGATCACTCAAAGCAATCTTATTGGCTAGAGACCCCGATTTTATCGTACGTTAGTGAGCAGTGAACGCCAGTTCTGAAATCGCGGCAGAGAACATGACCAATTTTTGGCACATGCGCAGATCCTTAAAATTGTTGCTCTATGAGAAAGTCAGCCGAGAAAAATTGTTTCTGCCTTAACTTTTACAGTGAGCGAAAAGTGAGATTCTCTAACAACAGAAAATAACATAAAACATAAGATATAGCAAAGAGAGCTCAAAAGCACAGACCTTTCTTTGTTAACAGCAAAATAAGATTTCCTCTTGCTACTAATAATTTTTTGTAGGAGAAGAAATTTAATAAATATTGCCCTGTCAACTACTTCAATGGCCTTAAGATCTCATTTACACGAAGTGGACCAGCATAGAACCATGTGGCAACCTAAAGGTCTCTTGTGAGGAACAAGTTTTTTTTTTTTTTTTTGTGAAGAAATGAAATTTTAAGTTTATGGTGAAAGGCTTTAAGTTTGTTGAAAATAGAGATTTCAAGGAGAATAATGCAGGAAGTGTTTATTAACTTTGGATATTAGATTTACCTTTTAAAATCAATTACCATATATACATTCTGGCAGCTTCTTGTTTAATAATTTGGCCACCTTCTTTTCATAAAAATCTCTATAGCAGCCTAATATGTGAGTGCAGACTATTTACTAATACTATCTTCTGCTTCTTTGACTTCTGGACAAAATAATTATTTTCAAAAATATTTGTTTGACTACAAAATCTAATTTCTACCATTTTCAAATTCCATGCCTCATAGTTCTAAGAGAGCACTTTTTGCCAATTTCACCTTCTTTCTTAACAGCTAACTTTTTTTTAGTCAGCCTCCAATCAGAAATCTTCCTTCTTGAAATTTTCTTGCCAAAATAGCATCGAATCTCCTTCTAAAGTGAGGGAACAGAAAGTAAATTACACTTAATTTCTGAAGACTCTGAATTTAAAAAACAAGAAACAACAATTGGATACAGTTTTGCATCAGTATTATTGTTTCTATCTGTAGACAGGCAGAATGGACCTGTTTTTATGAAATCAGCAACTGAAAATTCATTTTTCATACTAATTTTTCTACAATTGCAGCCGTTTTGGTTCTTGCATTTAAGTATTTCTTAGTGATTTTACTGCCGGTAACATTTTTATAAAAAAAGCTTCAGCATGATTTGATGCATTCAGTGGCAGGTTGTGCTCCAGTAAAAAGGCAAAGAACAAGCATTCTGCATTAAAATCTTTTTGGTCTTTTGTTTCCATAGAATTTTTTTTTCAAATACAACTTCCATTGTTCTTGTCTACACACATATTTAAGAACACTGGTCTTTCCACTCTGTGAAATCGAAAAATCGCAATGACAAATGATACACATAGCAATATAGTGGAATCCTGCAAACTCGACTCCCAATATCTCGACAACTTTTTAGGAACCTTTTAACCCTTTAACTGTCAAGTTATTTTGATGATTTGGGTACACAAATTGTCAAATTTTTTTATTGCAAAAATCAAATCTTTAGTACAAAATAAAAAATAAAATATTCTTAAGTAGTTAAAAATTGATATTTTGAAGTACATGGGTAAAATTTTTAAAGTTTTGTAGCCACTGCATATTTGCTTGAGGCGGCTGCCACTCAACATGGCAGTTGTAAAGTTCGCTTCTAGTGGAGCATTATTTTCTAAAAATGAAAAAAAATTATTATTTTCTAAAAAAGAAATAAATATAAGTGAATACCTATTAGTAGTTCAGTAATTCAGTCTTGTGTGATACAACTGGAAACACTTTTCCAAGCACAAACCAACTCAACAATCACTACACCAGAATCGTGATTCCTTCCTTATCTTTTCCTCATTTTTATCCTTTTTCGAACAACACACTTTGCACTGTCTTGTAGGCGCATGTTTCGCAGGAGTAGGAGGAATATGGGATATGAAATGTCGTTCAGTAAGACGGGCAGGGTTATCTATTGTAAGTGGTCTGCCAACATTCTTTTGTCCAGAAGCTGCATCATCATATTTATGTAAAAGCTCTTCTATAACTTGGATTCGAAATTCTAGAAATGTAATATGTTTCCCAACTACATTTTTATAGAGCAAATATGAGTTCCAAAGTACCTTGTCTAGTAAATGTAAAAATATCTTTTTATAATATTTTTTCTGATGTTTAACGGATTGTTGGATGAAAGGATATTTCCTAATCACAGCAATCTACACCACCCATAGTTAGACTGCAAATAGAAACAATCTTCGCCTTTCTAAAAATGAAAATAATTAATTTTTTTCATTTTTAGAAAATAATGCTTCACTAGAAGCGAACTTTACAACTGCCATGTTGAGTGGCAGCTGCCTCAAGCAAATATGCAGTGGCTACAAAACTTTAAAAATTTTACCCATGTACTTCAAAATATCAATTTTGAACTACTTAAGTATATTTTATTTTGTACTAAACCTTTGATTTTTGCAATAAAAAAATTTGACAATTTGGGTATCCAAATCATCAAAATAACTTGACAGTTAAAGGGTTAAAAGGTTAAAAATATCTCTATGCCAAACAGAGCAAATATTACATACAGTACATATAATAGTTATTTATGCGTATGTCTTTCTTGTTCTGTTCAAAGATTTGAGTGTTCTTTTTTTGCAATTTTAGCTGTTTTCGCATTGTGCCATTAATTCTTGGAACTGCCTAACAAATTTCACCATATGTTGCAATACTTGGCAATGCTGTTTCTTTCTTATGAGGATACGAAGAAAGTCTTGTAGCAGCTGGCCACTGGCTCACATTCCTTTCTATTGTTGCAAAATGTTAAGAAACATGTCTGAAGTTTTGTGACTGCAACATATTGTAAACTAAACTCACACCAGTTCATTGTGGATATCCATCCTCGGTTCACATCCAGGTATATAAGCGTTAACATATTTTAGGGAACTTTTGATACTCTGTGAAATGAAAATGTCATTTGAAAAGAAAAGAAAACAAACTAATGTGATAATGGAAATGAAACTAGATGCCTTTATGAGACTGGACAAAGGGGAAAGTGTAAACAAAATTACTATGAATTTAAGTGTTGAATGGATTACTTTGATGGGGTGAAAAAAGAAGAGGTTCTAAATCAAGTCTTGGTATGTGAAAAGAGAATGTGCAGATAGCTTAAAGGAAAGAAAAAAATATGAAAGGTGGTGAATACGAAAAAGTGAGCGAGGTGCTTTATTTGTGGTTCATGCAGCAAAAGGAACAGGAAACACACATTTTGGGACCAATTTTAAAAGAAAAAACCCTAAAATTTTATGATGAATTTCAAGAAGGAGAGCCTGGATTTACTGCTAGTGTTGGCTGACTTGATAGATGAAAAAAGTGGACAGGCATCAGCAGTTAAACGTTTGTGGGGAAAAGCTATTTACTAACTTGGAAATTGCTGCAATATTCAAGGACAATTTGATTGGAAAGAAGGGTATATCTGGAGATCAAATTTATAATTGTGATGAGACCGGTCTGAATTTCCGAATCCTAACTTAAAAAAAGCCGGCATCCAGGAAAGAATGGGGAGCAAAGTGCATTTAGTATGGACATTTTGTTCCTCCATCGCCTACGGGATGAAGCTGCACGACGACGGAATGAGTGCGAGAGACAAACTACCACAACATGATATTTTTCTACCAAGAACTACTAATAATTTTTCTTCCTTTTTCTATTAAGTTTTTTTTTACTCTATTTTCTTAGTGTATTTGTTCTTTTTATGACTCCTATTGTGCTAGAACTCGAAATAAAAAAATCCACATTAATTTAATTGTATGCTGTACTTTTTTATGTCTAATATTGTGATATGAATGTCTAGAGTAATTTAGAGCTAAATATTAAGAGTTCTGATAAACCCACCCCTTATTCTGTAAAACTTGACTTTTTAGAAACTCAACAGTCTGTCAGTGCACATTATGTCGAGTTTCCGGGACTCTACTGCACTACATTTCCTTGACGAAATACTAGAAGGAAAGTCATCTGTGTATGATTTTTGAAAAGTACATGAGTATATTACATCTTTCGCAGACATAACTAAGACAAAAGATTGCAATTTCTTAAACTGTTTCTGGGAAGCACGTGAAACTTAGGATCTGGGGAGACAAACAAAATAAACAACCTCGAAATTACTTTATGCTCACTGGTTAATATATGCAAGATGACCAACAGTGGGGCTTGATTCTCATTGGAAATCTGGAACATGATGTTTTCGGACACAGGTTTTAGACTCTCATACACAAAGCAGAAACGCACCATATCTCACTGATGAAACAACATTGGTTTTTTTATATGCATTTAGAGAAAAACAAATGCTTTCAAGTTCACTTACTTTGAGTGCAAATAAGAAAGTATTAAGACAAGTAGATAAAAATCATGAGAGATTTTAAAAATAAGAGAAGTCAGGAAAAATATGTTGAAAATCAGGTTTGCAAGAGTACAGTTGGAAATTAAGAGTCTCCCACCTAAATTGGGAGTTTGTGACTTCTGGTGGTTGCACGGTAATGTTATTTCTAAAGAACTTCAAACTGACTTAAATTTACTTTATAACATATAGTTTAGATTACTGTATTATTTATAATATCATATTGGTGTAAAATATACTAACATTTAATCTTATTAATCTTATTAATTTCATTTTACAATTTCTTCATACTTTTATACTAAGAAAATACTTAGTAAGAAAGACAAGCTTTTACTGAACAAAATAGTTTTAAATATGATGAAAATAAAATTAATAGTTAATGTATATACTATTGTGTGGATAAATTTACTCATGCACCTTTTTGTAAAACCATACTAAATACAAATATTAACCACTTAAACATTGGTTCAATTTTTATAAAAATTCTGCAAATGTCTGTAGTAATTCAGATCAAATAAAATTTAATAAGAAAAATTTTACTGAAAATCAAATAAGATGGGGGAATGGAATTTGCATGTTTAGTTTCTTTACTTCAATAAACTTAATTCATTGCTGGAAAACATTTTCATTGGTAGTTTTTCTTATTAAAGGCGAAAAATTAAAAATCAGTAGATTCAATTATCTATCAGGAGACTGAGAGTTGGCAGTCTCCTGATATGTATGTTTATGTTAGTATAAATGTGGTACTTGTAAACATGTACAGTTAAAGAGGGAGAAGATGTTAATTTCTTTTATAGCAAATAAGACTGAGAGGATCATAAAATCTCCTAAAAAAGGATTTATTTCATTGATTAAAAAACATAAAAAAATACTTAATACACTATGGTGTTAGATTATTCATAAATTATGCAAATAAAATATTCACTGAATATGCTGATTTTAAAATATTAAAAGTTATTCCATACCATGGACATGGTGCTGGGTATATGTTCTTCCAGGAGCAATATGAAAATTTCCTGCAACCTAAAAAAATAATAGAGAGTAAATTTGAAAGAAATGAATATTTACTTTTGATGAAATTATTCCATTACACTGCAAAAAGTTCTTTCAACAAACTTAAATAAACTAACTATGGAACTCTTAATGCAACTTCAAACTTAAAATGTGCATCTTACATAAAAGTAAAAAATTTCAGATTTAATCTTACCCTATTAACATCAAGATAACCAAAAATCTGACATCCTTCTTTATCAACTGACTGAAGTGTTTTGGTCCAACCTTCTCTCCTGCATTGTTCAATGGTATCAGCATCAGGAGCTGCCCACCCTTTCATACGGTATGCATTCTGAACCTCTTCACATGTATTGCAACAACTGAGAAAAGAGAAAATCTTCCTTCAGTGTTTTTTTTTTTTTTAATATTTATATAATAATCTGTAGTATAACATTGCATGTAATAATTTAATACTTTTGAACAGAAGAAAACTGAATAAAATTGAAAAGTTGTTAATTTAACACAGAAATATATCCATGACAATCACAATATGGATATAATTTAATTCAGTTACAATTCCGAGAGGCACAGAAAATATTTACAGTCTTTTCTTTAGCAAATAATAAATATTTAAATTTAAACATATTTGGTTACTTAAGAGTTCAAAAATCCACACATATGGTGTTTGCTGAAAAAACACTGTGAAGATAAACAACTTGGAGAGAAACCATGTGAAGGAAAGCCTCTTCATACGAAACACCATTGAAGAAAAGAAAGCATGGAGAAAACACTGAAGTTCTGAAATATCGCAGTATAAGCTATTGTGGCATAAAATAACGAAATGATAGAACACCAGAATAGGGGCCGGTGACGCAGTGGCTAGCGCATCGCGCAGCAGCGCCACAGGTCCAGGGTTTGAACCCCGCGCTAGGCAATGTCGACTCAGCCCATCATCCCTTGATTTCCATCCCTTGGGTCGATAAAATAAGTACCAATTTCGCTTGGGGACTAAACACTGGGGGGCCTGCAACAAGCTGACCACTTGTTGAGGGCATATGCTTACGCACCCTGGGGCCCACGGTCAAGAAAGCAGATTTCGGGCCACTGCAGGTCTTGGCCCATTAGGGCTGTTCGCGCCTCTGAGTTTAGTTTTTTAGAACTCCAAAATATCAACACATAAAACATCAAGGTAAAAATAAATCATCTTACAAAACACCCAAACAGTGAACACAACAAAAAACAAGAAATATTTTTACCCATACTATTTTAAATTTTATTAATTACCTAATTTTTCACTGGAAAATCAATTAAGATGCTATGATTAAAAATTTCAAAATTAGTAAAAATTACAGCTACATATAGCAGTCCATAGAATTTTATACTCATATGTGTGCTATTAGGAATAATTAATTAATCTGTTTTAAAACCAGATTAATATTTCTCTAAGAAAAAGCATAAATAAAAAAAAAAAAAATAGAAAAATAAGAGAATTTGTATAAAATTATTAATAATAAAACTGTATTATTGATTGTCAAATTATACAATCATTTTGTTAACTGTTATCAGGCGGATATTCTTTCAGTAAAGATATTTTGCTTTTCTTCAGTTTATCCCTTCTTAAAGTATGAATTTATTAATATTTTCCTACAGTTAATTGGTTTGTTGCTGATTTACTGTTACAGCAAAATATGGCAGAATGACTTATATTTTATTGGGAGAACATTAAAAAAAAACAAGTTTGCACTCACATAATACAATAAGAATGCTAAAATTTAAAATTATTCTTAGAAATTTAACTTAAATTTTTCAGAATAATAAAATTGTTTAATTTTTACAATGAGGTACCATTTTTATTAAAGTATTTTATTAAGTATTATTTAATTTCTCAAGAAATATTTTATTCAAAAAATTTTGAGTTATTTATTGCCTCTTCATAACTTATTTTACTATAATTAAATTCTTGACATATTTATATACACAAACACATATGCATAATAAGTGACTAAAATGGGTGGAAGCATGTTGATTATTCCCTGTTTAAAGTAAACATGATTTTATTTTCTAATTTCTTTTATACTGTATATTATTTTATGGAAGGCTACATTTTTAAAAGTGAATTAATTTAATGAGGACATTTAATAGTTATCTACATAAATTTAAAATTTTGTTAACTGCTACTATATTTCTACATAATTATAATTTCTACTCATTGTCACATTTTAAATATCTTTAATTAAAAAAATTAGAAATATGGACAAAATGTCCCTTGCTTTTTTTTTTTTTTTTTTTGTGTGATCATAAATTATAACACACTGCGGCAGAAAACATATATTTGAAGCTTTTAAAATTTGGAAATGCACATTGACATTATTTTGTGTATGCTTTATTTTTTTTTGTCATGTTTGTGTATGCTTTATTTTTTTTGTCAAATTATAAAACTGCAAAGGTGTTGCCACTTTATTTTCTACAATATTGGTAACTCGGAAGATTGGTAACTCGCACAAATATAACTGACATTAGAAATACACAGGTGTTAATGGAGTTGATCTGTTTATATGTAGACTTTTTCTTTAAATATTTTGATATAAGTCTCCAAGATTTATAAGAAACTGAAAAACTAATAGACAAAAAACATAATATTACAAAGCTTTAAAAAAAACTGGATATATCTTGAATGTACAAAATGCAAGTAGATACTGGTCTATTTATCATTTATAACCATAAAATGAATAAAAATATGTTACAAAAAATTAAATGTGTTCATAATTTCTTGCCCACTTTAGGTGACAGGAAGATAAATACAAATAAACGTAAAGACAAATCATTTCTGTAATAAATTATTTTAGTCCTCTACTATCACCTTGCTAGTATTTTGGTAAGGTCGGCATTTCCCATTATCTGCTTAAATTGCCATATGATGCTCATCATTTCCACCTGAACAGTTTGTAAACCTCAAACATTAAGCATTGTAGTAAATGTTATTTCCTACAGTTTCTTGGTTCCACAAATTTAACACAATATGTTACATACCAAATGCTTCTAGTTAAGAAAGAGATGAAAAACATGGAAGAAAATGTTGACTTACTTGAGAGACACAGCAGACTTTTTAAATTCAGTAATGCTTACAGATATTATATTACTAATATGAATGCAATGTTCCGTATTGCAAAATTTTTAGAATGATATATAAATGCACAAACCAGGCTACCAGCAAATTTATATATATGGCAATAACTTTGATATGATAAAGTTATCATATGCTGTTGCCTTGTTATCAATGCATAAATCTTTATGCCTTGTAAATAATACAGCTTATTGTAGTACTGTATATAAAGCTGCACCACACAAATTTACATTACTATATCATTTACATCATCAATGAAACTTCTGATCAACAACAGATAATTAACAGTAGCATATGGATTTGGAATTGCACAATATTCTGGCATCCCTATACACGTGCGTAATTCAAGAACCAACTGCCTGCACAATACATTATTATTACTATGACACAATTCTATTTATGATGTTAGTTTATACCTACTTCTCATTAAAACTTTTTCTTTAAACTGATAATCATACTTAATATGACAAAATAAACAATAGAACATGTGTTACCAAAGATTTCGTCCTGTGTCCCTAGTACCAAATATAAAACTTACTGCACCCCTATTCCCTAATAATAACAATAATACTATCTACATGTAAGAAACATAATTTATAAAGGTTTTATTATAGAACTATGCCATATCAGAACACATAAGGTAAGGGAAAAACAGATAAATCAATGAGATGGATGGTGCTTGCATATTTTTGACAAAATATTTAATTCTTAGTTGAATAGAAGAAAGGCACTAGGTAAATCACTGGCAATACTGAGTTTGCTTCTATACTTCATTTTCATTGATAAAACTGTTGAAAACGCTCTTCCGCACAAATAAGTGCTTGTAAATACATTTATAGTGCTTGCCCTGCTATGGTGGTATAAACTTTGAGATATTATACCCAAAATAATGGCTTATCCATCTTCTTAAAGTCATATTTGGCTGTAGAATCATTTTTAATTTCTAAAGCTTGCTCTTGTAGTGTTTCTGGTAGTATATCTATGTCAACGTAAAAAGGAACCGTCACCATTCTATGAATACTTGGCAATGTTCTATTAACAGGACTGGATTCAGATATGTAAGTACGAATGTAATTGTGTGTATACATACAAACACATATTAATACATTTCCGAATCTGGTCCTGATAACACAGCGTTAAATATTTTTATCACAGGAATTAGAGAAGTAATGCTTGAATTCATCAGTGAGGTGCTGCAAATGATTTGATATTTTATTCTTTGTGTCAGTATCCTTAAAGCACCTTTCTTCCAGCATTCAAAATAACTTGGGAAAGCAGGAATAATTGTAGGCTAAAGTTTTATATTCCCGGAGTTATAATTTATCAGTATACACTGTGATGTCATTCCAATGATAAATTATGTTCAAATCTCCATCTTGTAATTTCGAATTCAATGAATCTAAAAAATCTGATAGATAAGCCAGTACAACTTGAATACTTGGCTTTCGGAATTCCACAATTCCGAAAGCCAAGTATTCAAGTTTCATTCCAATTCAGTTTGATTTTGAATTTCCAAAAACTGAATTACTTCATCTCGAAGTTCAAACAACCTTGCTTCCTTTTGAGAAGCAGTGAACTTCTGTATGAAATAACAGTGCTTTATGTTCTGTTCCCAAATCTTAACAAAAGGGCATAGAAAGTTGAGTATTTAAAGCATGATTTTAACATGACTGACAATTTTGATGCATAATTTTAAGACATTGTTGAGTTCATTTGGAAGTTTCTTAGCTGCCAAGAGTTAATGGTGTATAATACAGTGAATAGCTGTAACATTAGGAATTTTTTCTCTGACTATCTGTGTGAATCTTGAGCGAGATCCAAGCACTGGTAGTGCACTGTCTGTGCATACACCTATCAGCTTTTGTCATGACAGTTCATATTTGCAAAAGAACTCTGAGACTGCTGCCACTATATGAATTGCTTTTGAAGTAGTTGTTAACTCTGCAGAAATCTTGTCTTTGTTTTATTTTGTATGAACCAAATGAAAACTAACAGTTGACAACATTTTGCAACATGTGTACTCTTATCCAAGTGTATTGCGAAACAATTTGATTCTTTAATGGCCTGCACTAACTTCGGCCATATCATCAATGCAATGTTTCATAGTGTTGCAAAAAGTAGTATTTGTGAGAGATTTCATTTACTCTCTAGTCCAAGAACAATATCATCTGGTTTCAATAGGCAAGGTCTAATGAGTGTTTACCCAATAATGACTTTTCTTGGCGATGTGTAGAGATAACTCAAGTTTCTAGTGGCTTTTCAGATGACTAAGTATAAGATCCAGTATTATCCAATTTCAGATGTTTCTACATTTTGCAGGTAAAAAATCCTTCAGTTTGTCTTTTAATGCACTATGTTTTGTCAACAAATTTTGATCCAGACAAGAAGGTCTCACAGCATCAATGCTCAATATTTTGTAATAAATAATACACTGCCGCTAGTTGACACCATTTTTTAGTATAGCAACAAAACCGCATTTAATATAATAATTGTATTTGCATTTTTTCGCTAAACTTATGATGAGGAAAACAAAATTACGAGTCCACAATTTGTTTTTGCATTAAAAATACACATAACTTGTGTATCCAGAACCCGCACGGAATGGTATCACAGAACTTGGAACTCTTAACAAATGTGACTTCGACACCAGCTCGAATGCTATTCTGTCCATGCGCAGAAAAGTTATTAAGGGTGGATCTTAACATTTAAATTATGTTTGATTCAATAATATTGTAATCATGTGAATTTAAAATTAATGTTTGCATAAAATGCAGTGTTTATTATACATATAAACAAAATTAAAACTCATGTTGAAGATAAATATATCTACATATAGATTACATAAATAGAAAAATGGCTACAGAATTAACACAATTTATTCTCTCTTCCTAAAATTCCTGAACTTTTTACATTGAATGAGTACTTTCAAAACATTTCATTTTTTTTTCTCTTGAATTTACATGCATTATATAAATTTGTATTATTCAATTATTATTATAATGCTATCATTTTCACATACATACATTAACAAACAACACAATTAAGAAATATTCAGGGCATCTGTAATTTTTTTGGCGGGGAGGACATATTTTTCCAGAAGAAGTAAAAACAGACATTAATCATAAAAGCAATTTCTGAATATTTGCACCCTGTATTTACTTCATCATTCTGTGCAAGTGTCATGTTTTGGGCATATTTTCCGAGTACACATAAGTCAAGAGCCAACACCTGTAAGCATGTACACACTGAGTACGTTTGTATTTATACCTTTTATATTTAACCATATTTTCACTTAATAAAATCCACCACCTGTAAAAACTAAATATTGGCCATATAAATTTTCATCCCTTCCCATAATTTTTTTCTCTTTTTTTATGAAATATTTATATTTATCATAGTTTATGAACAGAGCGGTACCTATGATTTGTAAAGATAAATAAATGTCATCAGCAAAATTACCCAATGAGATAGTAACTTTTTTTAGGATGCAAATAATCAGGAAGTATCATTAAAACAGTCGCCCAGATGGTATAGTGGTTAGGGGAGCCTAATGTGGTACCGGAGGTCTGTGTTCAAATTACGGAGAAGGTATGGATGTTTGTAATGTATAATGTCTTTGCAGCATGGGGGAACTCTAAATATATTATATGCCGAAAGTGCTCTTATATGGATTGGTGGTAGGGAAGAGGGGTAGGAGACCCTTGGACCCCCCTCCAGGGTGCTCTCCCTCGAAATTGGGGTGAAAATAGAAGTCCAAACTCCTTGAGACTCTGGCAACCATTCTTCCATGAAATTCATGGACAAGACCAAAATTTCTTAAACTGTGGGTCGTGAAGTCCATGGGGTCGTCAAAAATTTTAGCAGTATTGATAATTTTTTAACTTATTATAATAATTTTACAATTACCAAATATTTTTTACACAACGTATCTGAAACTAGATACAGATAAGACAAAAAAAAAAGGTTGGTTACAAAGAAAAATCGAAAAAGTTTCGATGCAGCCTCTTTATAATATAACGTTCATTTTACTTGCTTTGCACGTGACACTGTCATTTCATCTGTTATTTATTTAAAATGTTCACATTGTTCTATGTCTTAAAATTAGAAATTAAAGTTAATGACCTAAAACTGCAACAGTATATTAACAGTACAAGTGAAAAAATTGACGGTTTCACTCACGCGTGTGTGTCGGATTTGCTCAACGCTTATGGGGGGTCCCACAAAATTTTTGTAAACATTATGGGGTCCAGCAGGTTGTGAAAAAAATCTTAGTGATAAAAAGGGGTTGCAACTGAAAAAAGTTTAAGAAGCCCTGGACAAGACAACAAAAAATCATTGAAACAATTATAAAAATAAAAAATTTAGAGGAATAGAAACTTAATAATAATTCAGATTTGAAAATCATTAATAATTTTTTACTTTTTTGGTGGAATATCAGCACCATAGCAACTCTCACATCGGTTTGGATCTAAAGTTGGTGGAACAGTCTGTAATAAAATTAAATATAAGTATATAGCAAACAATGTACTTATACCCAAATATGAGTACATTTTTATTAATTATTTCATATAATGATAAATTGCAACTGTTACTTCCAATAATATTCTGAAATTATCAGTTACGAATGAACAATCATTGTAAAATATCATAAAACACACAGAAATTTAAAAATTTCATCTAGAATATCTGTATAAAATGAAGTATATTTAACTAATTCTAACACTGAATGTAATTTAAAAACAAGGAAGATTTACAATGTTTCTTATTTTCTTATTGTATTATTTATGTTCCTTTATTATTTTACCTGAATCTTATACCTTGAGAAGTAGAAACATACTTTGTTTTGTCTCCATTATGAACCTGTATGCACACAACAATATCATATTTTCTTCAAATTTTTACAGAAAAAAACCTATTTTTTCTCAGTGCTGTTTCATGTAATTGCATGAAATCTCATGCATAATTTCTCAGTGCTGTTTCATGTAATTGTATGAAAGTATAAAATGTTAACTATATGCTATTTCCCCACAGAATGACAGAATTTCCATTCATTAATCAAGACAAAGGTCAAAGTTAGTGAAATAATTATTTCTTATTTTATAAGTTATTCAGTTATACAAAATAATTTTTAAAAATTGCTGGAAAATATAAGTTAAATTTTTTACTTCAAGAGCTGAACGGATGGTTTTATTATTAGAATAAGATTGTTGTTATGATTATTGTAAAACAGTATCTTCATGATTGAAGTGCAATTACATGAAACAGCACTGAGAAAAAATAGGTTTTTTTTCTGTAAAAATTTGAAGAAAATATGATATTGTTGTGTGCCTACAGGTTCATAATGGATTGAATGCACAAGTTGATAAGAAGTTAATAAAATTTATTCTTATCACAACAAACAAAACAAAATCCTGAAATTGCCTCAGAGATATTTGTACAATATCGCAATATCTCACAGTAGTCATATTTTAAACTACTAAAATAAAATTAAGACAGAATAACACGACGAATAAATACTAATTCAGAAGTCAAAACAACAAAAATCAGCGTTATTTACAAAATTTTCACAGTACTAGTTTCAAAGCGGTTTTGCAGCTGAGGATAGTGGTTTGGTAAAACCATTGAAACTAGTACTGTGAAAACCATTGAAACTAGTACTGTGAAAATTTTGTAAATAACGCTGATTTTTGTTGTTTTGACTTCTGAATTAGTACTAAAATAAAAATAGAACTCAAATTCAAAAACACAGAGAAAGCTAATCCGATCTCACCATGAATTCACAACAATCATTTACAGCAATAAGTAAACAACTGAACTGAGATGTTTACCTCCAGCTTTTTAATCATGCACGAGAACCCTCTCATATTTTCTTGACTTTTCTGGATAGCAAAAGAGTACAATTACAAGATATCTATTTATTAAAATGTTAAGTGCGCATGCTCCTGTATTTTAGTTTTTCTGGAGTAGCTTTCCTTCAAATAAGTCTCATGCTGCATTGTACGGTGATATAAAAATATTTTAATTATAAATTCTACTAAAAATAGCTAAATAAATACAAAAAATGTAACAACATAAATACCAGCAGCATATCTTGAGTTTATGACCTGGGCAACCTTATTCTTTTCTCCTAGTCTTTCATTGTGTTTAAAAATTAGAAAGTACTTC
Organism: Stegodyphus dumicola; assembly: GCF_044657685.1. Taxonomy (NCBI): domain Eukaryota; kingdom Metazoa; phylum Arthropoda; class Arachnida; order Araneae; family Eresidae; genus Stegodyphus; species Stegodyphus dumicola. The sequence goes on along the minus strand of NC_140769.1, from coordinate 185,380,972 downwards.
ATTAAAACTTCTCACTTGTTAAATGTATCTCTGATTCAAAATGTCATCCCGATTTATAAAATAACACATGAATAGATCCATTTCATTACTGTAGTCTAATTTTATAAATTTATTTACAGAATAATTTTATGCATTTATTTTTAATCAAATCCCAATAAATTATTTGTACATAAATTCCGTTCCCCTTTCCAAGGGATAAATTCAAGAGTATCCTCAAAAGAAAGATACAAAAATTTTAACAAAAGTTTAACATTTTATCTTATACAGTTAAATCTCACTCTAATGAACCCACAGTAAGAACCAGCAATTATAATGAATGAACTTTGGTCCCATCCAATTTCTTATAGATGTAATGCAATTTTATACTCCAATAGCAAGCCTAAAACGTCCACATTTAAGATGCTAGGATCAACTTCCATGTACATTTCACAATATCTATTTGTAAAGAACAAGTATTTTATGTTACTATTCTTTTAGCTTCCCTTTACACTTTCTCTGTGTTCTAAACAAAGGCTATGTAAGGAGGAGTGACATCCGATGATAGAAGAATCGGGACACACAATAAACATATCTTTTGATGCAATATGGTTTATGTAACCAGTGAACGAAAGTATGTGAATGGGTTCTCTGATTCCCAATCAGATTCTTTGATTAAGCTGTCAGACACAGTTCTATCCAAAGCTGATGCTATGATGAAAATTTTGAAATTTTTCTTAATCAGGCATAAAAGATCTATTGAATCTTCTGAACTAAGGTCTATACAGTTGATTCACCTTTTAGAGAAAGAAGAATTTCATCTTTACTGGTTTGCTTTGTCTGAGTATAAATGCATTCAAACTTTTAGCTTCAAAATGCGGGTTTTGCATTCTTTAAGTCTTGACTGAAACTTATGGTATCCTATACAAAGCTCATCGAATAGCTTCTTAGTAACCATACATATCATGGAGAAGATGAATGCATTCTTCCCTTTTCAGCTTTTCTAGAAGATTTAAACACGCATATATCCTTTGACCTAATTCTCAGCACTCTGTGTCAAAAATTCATCCATTGGAAAGGTGCAAACATAAAGCATTCTGCATCAAAGATAAAGACAACCTTATTTGAAAAATACAAAATGGAAGCAGTCAAATCTATATCTACTGGGAATACAATTTATCCAAATCTACAGTTGTTCTCATATAAAAAAAATACAGGGACTAAATTATTCCTGCTGATTGAAAAAACTCGGATTTGAGAAGAAACTACAAAAGGCCTGAGCATACGGATGCTGTAGAAGCACTGCTGGAATGGTTCACCATCAGAAAAAAAGCTGTAATCTGTCAATATATGAACAAATGCTTCAAGAAAAGGCCAATGCATTTGCCAAATACTTTGGAGAGACTGCTTTTTTATACTCATATGGCTGCTTGAACAGGTATAGGAAAAGTAAGATTTTTAGGCAAAGCAATAACCATGTGTTTGGCATATATTTTAGTTAAGACTATTGATTTCAAGGGAAACCATATACTAATCCCTCTTAATCAGGAGCAAACAAATATCTGCAACAGGTTGCAGATTTCTTGCGAGGTTATACATGTACCTTTATCAGAAAATTATATAAAAAATGCAGCTGCTTTTGAAATAATGGATATTGATTTGGGAAGAAAGAAATGGAGATAAGGCTTGGTTCCTCCTCTTCAGATGTGCAGTGACTAGAGTGGTGCTCATATAGAGTTAATATGATCACCGAGCACCAAGACCTTTTTGGTGGCCTTTTGGAGCTTTGTATCAAGCTGGGGAAAGCCTTTGTATATTTATTCTGACAACGGTATGTATCTCGCTAAAACCAGCAATGTTTTCCACTGCATACAATGGCAATAGATACAGGAATTAGCTTAAGCAGATTTGGTGGATTTTCATCCCTCTTACCACTGCCTAGTGGGGCAAATGTGAAAGCAGTTAATTGGAATGACCAAGAAATTCTTAAGAATACTACAATATGAGTTGACTACCATTTTATGTGAAGTAGAACACATAATCAATAGCCACCCCTTGACTTATCTGTCAGAAGATGTTGAAGACTTAGAATTTTTAACTTCATCTTTATTTTTAAAAGAAACACTAACTAGATCTGCACTTGAATTACACATTTTCAATTCAACTCATTTACAAAACACTTTCTTTATTCTCAGAAACTTAAGCAAGATATCATGAAAAGATTTCAAATAAAGCATCTGGATTAAATGAAATCTTACTTCAGTAGCAAACACTAAATCACCCTTAGAGTATATCAAAGTGTTCTCACTGGAAGTGACAACAGTAAACAAGCAGAATGGCCTATGGCTAAAATATTTGAATTTAAAATATTTGAACCAGACAAGACAAAAATACTCGTGTTGCTCACATAATGACAATGATTAGCGAACTCCTTAGGCTGTACCAAAGATTTTACCCCCTTTAAGTAGATGACGAGAACAGAATTCTGCTTAGCAAGATATCACTTTCAGATCAAACAAACAGTTCATCAACTCATCTATCTTGTAAAAAGGATATCTTCAAAAGAGATTCCCTAGAATCTCCAAATGTGCCTGACAGTGCAATACTGTCCAGAACATCCCATGCGAAGACTTTGGTGATTCGTCAGGCTCGTCGGGATTTGGTGATTCTGGATTAGGAGTTTTCCCAGGTTATAGTTCATCAATTTAAATCTGGTAAGATGCCATGCAGAAATTATACAATTAAAAATATGAAACCATCATTTATGAAATAAAGAACAATTATGATTTAAAGGGTATCAAAATTTACAAAAAAAAAAAAAAAAAAAAAGCTTAATATTTATTTGTTTACTTTAGTAAACATTTCTATCAATGTTAAGTTGTTTAAGTTGCTTCATTTTTTGTGCTAATACTTTCTCTTTAATTCTATAAACAGACATAATTTTTTGTTCAGTTACAGAGTTCCACTGTTCAAGTCCTGTAATTGCTGTGTCGAGAATACCGACTAACTTGTCAATCAAAATTTTTTCGTTTTCAATAACGTTCTCTGTTACTTTCTTCACTATCGGAAGCGTGCATGGGTATACGCTTTACTGGCATTACGTACATAAGTAGCGGACGTACACTTCAAATGCGCATGTCAAAGTTTGTGGCTTTGAGGTTTGGATTATAGATCATTCCGGATAATGGACGTCCGGAGTAGACTTTGTACTGTATGAAGAAATTGTGAAACATCCCACAAATTTAACCTGTAACTTTGCATATTGTGACTCTAGTAGCTTTCAGTCTCCAGAGCACAATGTAAGACATTGTGTAAGACATTTTCCCATAGTGTGAAATGGAATACTTCTGATTGGAATTCAGGCATTTGTGCATGCCCACAGAATTTTGACGGTTCTCATCTTTGCTTTTTTTTTATTTGTGTTCATTGTTCTGTGAATTCAAAATTCTAGGTGGGTGTATAGTGAATAAATGTTGTTTTATCAGTTTCACAGTAGTAGTTTAAGGATATCTAGGAATTATCAGCCTTCCCAGCATAAAAACCTATGAATGCATGAAAATGATTAAGGTAAGAAAGTTACCTTCCTTTTTATTTCTTTAAATTGTATGTCTGTTTCGATTTTAGTCGCACATAAGACTTTCCAATTTTACAGAAATTCTTTTTAAAATACTTTGAATATAAACTTCCTAGTAAATGTTTCCAATCTTTAACTTCTTTGTCAGCCATGTTCAGCTGATCATATCAAGTCCATTAATACACACTTTTTTTTTTTGGCAGGATCTCATAACTTTGAAAATAATCCACTGCTTGCTACTCTACAGAAGACAGACCCCAAATTTTAATCTTTTTTTTTTTTTTTTTTTTTCAAAGTACAAGAAAAATATAATACTAATAGTTGACTTATATATCTTTGTTAAAAAAAAAAAAAAGGTATATTATCGGAAATCATTCAGGATTATGTCAAACAACAGTGCAGACGTTATGAGCGCACTGCTATGTCATTCTTATCCATAACTGGACCTAAATTATACTGCCTGGCGAAAACTTCTTGGTGGATGGGATAATACACAAGTACTGCTTAAGCAAAGTTTGGAAACATAAAGGTAATAAGCCTGCAAACATACTAGACAGCATTAAATAAAATATTGAATAAAGTGCTATAATACAAAAATCTTATTTTATATTAAAAAATTCACTTAACAAAATTTTTATTTTCATACAATATAAACTGAATTTACGAGTTAGACATTTTTTATTTCTATTTTGAAGATTCTTTTAAATAACAGTCATAAAACAGTTCTGAAACCAATAATATCTGCATGATACTAAAATATATGATAGTTACAAATTTCTAATATTTAAAAATATACATACTATATTTAAGATTTTTGCTTCTCCAACTTCTAGAAATGGAAATCAAGGGGGAAAAAATATTAATTAAGTCAGAACATCATTTTCAAAGTACAAAAATTAATGGAATCCGTAACAGAAATCTTACACCAAAATATTATTTTATAGTCATTACATAAAAAAAACATGTCAGAAGAATTAATAACGGCAGCTGCAAACTAAAAATTAACAATAAATAAAATAAAATTTCCATATTTCAAAGAACTTATCTTAAAAATAAAATGATTTTATTATGATTTAAAAAAGGGGGAGAGAAAGGAACAACAAATATGCTTTTTTTTTTTTTTTTTAAATAAACATTTTGTATTCCATGAAAATTTACCTTAAAATTGACATATAACATATGCTCTTTATCTAAAAAATGTAGCGCTCTTGCACTTTCAAAGCAGAATATGCAAAGAAGCACAAGAACAATTAACTTCTTGAGCAGCATGACTGGCTTTATCCGGACAGAAGACTTTCCCTCACTTGGTATATTTTAGCTTATAATTTATAACATTTTGCTTTTTTACTTTCTTTAATGATGTAAATATCTTCTTAACAAAAGATCAGGATGAAAAGTATTAAAAGTTGCCTTCACATCAGTGTCCGGACCAAATTTTCTAGCAGATTTCTACCATAAAAGAAACATGCCAAAATGCTCAACATCTAAAATAGTTGATGGAACCATAAATTCTTTGTTAATGTGCATGTTTTAGTAATTGTTACCATTTGTATGTTTTACCAGATGCTTTTTGAATTTCTGTATTAAAAAAGGAATTTACATTTTATAGAATTAAAAATGTAACACATGCTTCCAGTATAGGTAACTTGTGATTATGAAAATGCATGATATAACTTCACAGAACATTTTGGACCATAACAATGCAAACTTGTAAAGTAACAATGCAAAACATTCTACTTCTGAAATTTAGCCCTTTTTCATGCCAAATCATTCAAAGTATTAAAAAAAAAAAAAAAAAAAAAAAAAAAAAAAAAAGAGCCTCTTCACCAGGGTGGAGGGGAAGAAAATTTTGAAATAAAAAACTGCAAAAATGAATGCTCAAGAGAACTATTTACAAGGTACAACAATTAATAAATTATATTAAATATCTATTTTTATACCATCAATTAAAGATTAAGACATGTTTTTTTTTTTTTTTTTTTCTTTTCTTTAAATCAGTTCATGCTCTTTATTTCAAAAGTCAACACTACTAAATCAAATTGTAATATAACATTTTAAGAAATTATAAAATTTGCTGTCCAATGCTTTCAAAAAAGTAAGTTTCCATTTCATACTGATTAAATCAATTTGATCCTGAAAGTTGAATTTGTCTACTGTTCGGCGGCAGACCTTTTGGATATTAAAAAAGCCTTTTACATACATGGCTGTAGAGAGGTTAAGGATTTGGCTCCCACTCTGGCATTTCTTTCTTTTCTTTTCTTTCTTTCTTTTCTTTTTTTTTTTTTTTTTTGTCATGGCTTTTACAAACAGCACGCAGTCTGCTTTTCCTTACCAATGTTACATCTGTGGGTAGGGATGTTCTAGGCCGGCATTTGAAATATGGCTACTGCTGATGGCTAGTACTCATCCTTGACTGGTTTCACTGCACACTCTGCTATGAAGTTCTTTCATGGCAGATCTTTGTTGAAGATGTTTTTATTTTCACTCTGATTTTACTCAGTATGCAACTAACAACATAGCAATAAAAGCCTGGTGTTACTGATATTTTTTAAACAGATGTATTTCTTTTTTAGACACTTTTTAGAATTTATTTATTTGGCATAAGGTTTTTAATTGACATAATTTGGAATAAGGTTTTTAATATTCTACCAAGGAATAATTTATTGGACATTCTACATTCATAACATTCATAATGATAATCCCATTATCACTTTCCAATTATATGAATTTTAAACTACTATAGTAAATTTATGAATTAAGTGCTCAAAAGTGCTATTTATTGCCATTTAAATTAATGAAAACATAATGTTTAATTTTAAAAATATTTTATTTAACCACCACACCTTTTCCCCCACAAAGAACTCCACACATTTATTAACTAAAATATATCCAACATGAAACAGTAATACTTTTAAAAAAATAAAGAAAGGAATACACATATTTACTCTCTTTTTCTGGTTTTTCTAAGGGTCTTCCAGCTTCATCTAATCTACGTTTATATATATTATGATCTACATTGATTTGCTGCTCTCCTGATACATCCATTGCATCAACTGAGAGAACTAAAATAAAATTTTAAATCCTATAATGTCAAATATTTTGCTTCATCTTTAATTACATGCAAAATTTTTTGTAACCTATGCTTAAAAAGTGTATCTTAAAATAAACTAAACTTTTCCATACAGATTTTAAGTTACCTGATTAAAAAAGAAATGAAATAGCAGTATGTGAAAAAAAAATCAGCTTTCAAATTATTAATCAGATGAAAATACTATTAAGAGAGAGTTTCAAGAAAAGTAACCCATTAATAACTGAATGCCAGTATCAAAAATACAAAATGTCAGAATTTATAAATTCAATCATAGTTTACCTTTACAAAAATTACTACAGTGTAAAATTCAATTATTTATGGTTACTGACATTTTAAAAGTTCTGTTCCAAAAGAAAAATTAATCACTTATATCATTCTTACTAACAAATTTTAAGAACTACATTAAAAGTCAAAAATAACAATTAAAGAATGAATTTTTTAGAGGATTTATAAGGAATTTCCCAATAAAAAGATGAAAAAAATTAATTTCTTGTAGATTTATTTAAAATGTTGGTAAAAGTATAGTTTAGGGTACGCCTTGGCGAAACTTGGCGATTTTTGGCGGTACATGGATAACAATTTTGTGCAATGCTTTGACTCGTTATTTTGGCTTGTGAAGCGGCCAAAAATCGCCGCTTCACAAAGCCAAAATAACAAGACAAACAACTGCACAAATTCGGTATCCATGTACACATCGACTTATTTTCACTTTAAAAAAAAAACCTCGAATTGCAAAAAAATGGCACTGCGCATTTCTTTGACTTTATCTATGTACACGTCGACCTATTTTCACTTAAAAAAAAATCCTCGAATAGCACAAAAATGGCATTGCGCACTCTTTTAACTTTATCCATGTACACGTTGACTTATTTTCACTTAAAAAAAATCCCAGAATTGCACAAACTGGCATTGTGCACTCCCTTTACTTTGTCCATGTACATGTGGCGTTCCGACAGATACTTCAACTTCTATTCATGAGATGGCGCCACATGTAAAATCCAGTTCTTAATCGGAGCAGCAAAGCGACATCTTTACTCACTCAGACTTCTCGTCACACAACTGTACGCGAAGGTAGCATGAACTGTGTTCCGAGCTCTGTGTTGATCTCTGCAATGTAATTTAAATTGTAATTTAGTACTTAATATATTCTTTTGTTATAGGAGATTGTCTACTCTTATTTTCTTTAATTATATCATGCATTAAGCACACACAACCACCAAAAGTGGTGACCTTTTGACTGAGCACGCTACTGAGAATGGATTTTCAACAACCCTAAGCCACGTGCATCCAAGGCATTCTGAAGAACTGACTAAAAATAACAACGAATATGGACATTAAACGTATGCTACAACGTACCCCTTCAATTATTTCTAGAAGTATTGATATATATTGCTTGTGTTTTTTCAAAGTCGTGCATATCATCGCAAGGAGCTTCAGCATATCATCAATGTGATCTGTTCCGTTCCGCTGACTTCGCCGTCGTGCAATAATTCTTCGATCATTCAACTTTTGTGACAAATGTGATACAATAGTGATTTTCGCTAAATGTGCTACATCAGTAATTTTTCTGCAACGTGCTACGGCAAAATTCTTCCCTCAGTGTTCGAAAGTAGCGAATTTTTTTCCCATGTGCTACAGGAGTGATTTCCTTTTTCCTTCGAAAGTGCCTTAGCAGTGTGAGGTGGTGATTTTGTGCGTGCGCAATACAAAATTCACGCATCATTTTTTCTCAAATAAGGGTTTCTTTTCAAATGCATTTCGGTAAAATATTATTTGTGTGTGTAATTGCTGACCCTGTATTATTTGTGTGTGTATCGTTACGTAAATTTTTTCTGCATGGTTAAAATATTTATTGTTATCATGGTAAAATATCAATAGTGTATCCTCATGCTACAATATTTGTGCTGATAAGTGTTTATTAATTAAAGTGAAAATTATCTATCAGTATGCCCGACGATATTCCACCAGAGCCACAAATCACACGCGTTGCGGTGAAGCCACCGCCTTTCTGGAAAAATAATCCTTCATTGTGGTTCGCTCAGATCGAAGCACAATTTTCTATCGCTCGCATTAGTGAGGATTCTACAAAATTCAACCATGTAGTTGCAGCAATTGAGTCTGATATTCTGAATTCAGTGCATGACTTAATTCTCAAACCACCTGATTGTGATAAATACTCCAAACTGAAACAGCGGCTCATTGAAATCTATTCAGAAAGTGAATCTTCAAAAATACGTACTTTACTACAAGGACTTGAACTTGGAGATCAGCGACCTTCATACTTGCTGTCATGAATGCGTGATCTGGCAGGAAGCCATTTTAGTGACGACTTGTTGAAGTCACTATGGCTTTCGCGTCTCCCTAATAACATACAAATAATTCTTGCTGCTTCCAATGAAGATCTAACCCGTTTAGCAGCAATGGCTGACAAAATTAATGAACTTGTTACTCCAACTTATGTCAGTGCTGCTAATGCTGCACCTTCCAGTTCATCCCTCGAACAACAAGTGGCTGAATTGACCAAAAAAGTATCTGAACTCTCTACAAGTCTTCATGCTTCACGGAGATACAATCGATCAAATCAGGGCCCACGTAATAAATTTCGTGCCCGAAGCACGAGTCAATCTCGTCATAACACTCGAACGCAGTACAAAGAACCCACAAGTGGCATATGTTTTTATCATATGAATTTCGGCTCTCAAGCTCGCAAGTGTGCCCCTCCATGCACTTTTGTACAAGCGGGAAACTAAATGGGCGGTCTTCTGCTGGCCAACAGAATGTCCGCCACATCGACAGAATAGTACTGGCTGATCGTTCAACTCAGTTATGTTTTCTAGTAGATACTGGAGCTGACATATCAGTGCTCCCGAGAACTAAAACAAATGCTCACCAACTTAATAAACTTGTACTGTATGCAGCCAATGGTACCCAAATTGCAACCTATGGCACCAAACTATTGACACTTGATTTAAACTTGCGCCGGACTTTCAACTGGCCTTTTATTATTGCGGATGTAACTCAAGCAATTATTGGTGTCGACTTCTTGACACGTTTCCACCTTCTAGTGGATGTCAAGAATAATTGCTTAATTGATGCTACAACTCAGCTGACATCACAGGGCCAAGCTTCTCACATATCAAACGTACCTACCAACATAAGCGTTTTATCGGGCAGTACACGGTTTCATCGGTTATTAGCAGAATTCCCTGACATTTTAAACCCATCCAAATCAGGGCAGCATACTCATCAGCCAGAAGTGTATCATCACATTGAAACACATGGACCACCTGTATTTTCCAAGCCTCGTCGTCTTTCTCCAGAGATGCTAAAAGCTGCTCGCAAAGAATTTGAATTCATGCTAGCACAGGGAATTATTGGCCCATCTAAAAGTCCATGGGCCAGTCCACTTTACATGGTTAAAAAGTCTAATGGTGACTGGCGGCCGTGTGGAGATTATCGTCGACTTAATGCCATCACAGTCCCTGACAGATATCCAGTCCCACATATCCAAGACTGTACCCATCTTTTTCATGGAACAAACATATTTTCTACCCTCGATCTTGCCAGAGCATATCATCAGATCCCAGTGCATGCTGAAGATGTGCCCAAGACCGCAGTGACTACACCATTTGGCCTCTTTGAGTACTTATATATGCCATTTGGCCTTCGCAATGCTGGCCAAACATTTCAGCGTTTCATACACCAAGTACTGTCTGGTCTCGATTTCTGCATCCCATATTTTGATGATATCCTGGTTGCATCTACAGATGCGGAAGAACATTTTAAACATCTGTGTCAGATTTTCACTCACCTTAAAGATCATGGATTAAAACTAAATCCATCCAAATGTGTACTTGGTCAACCCTCAGTTTCCTTTCTTGGATGTCTTATCACCCAGAATGGAGTCAAACCTTTACCGGAAAGAGTCAAAGCAATTAACGACCTACCCCAGCCCAAAACCATCTCTGAACTGAAGCGTTTTCTAGCAATGTTAAATTTCTACCGACGCTTTCTGCCAAATGCCGCAAAAACACAAGCCTGCCTACATGAGTTTCTGAAGAATAGCAAAAAAAAAAAAAAAACGATCAACGAGCTGTCCCTTGGACTGAATCTGCATCTGCAGCATTCGTGCAATGCAAACACGATCTGGCAAATGCAGCCACACTTTCTTATCACTCACCTAGTGATCAGCTCTCTATAATGGTAGATGCATCTGACACGGCCATAGGAGCAGTGCTTCAAGCCCATACCACTAAAGGACTTTCCCCAATGGCATTCTTTTCCAGAAAACTTACTACTGCAGAAAGGAAATACAGCACATATGACAGAGAGCTACTTGCTGTGTACTGTGCTGTTAAATACTTCCGGCACAACTTGGAAGGACACGACTTCATCATTTTCACCGATCATCGACCATTAACCTTCGCTTTTCGAAAAACTCTGACTCATGTTCTCCTCGTCAGCTTCGACATCTGGATTTCATCGCCCAGTTTAGTACAGATATCAGATATGTCTCTGGTACTGATAATTGTGTCGCTGATGCCTTGTCTCGGGTAAACAATATCAACCTCACTACCCCAGATTTCTCTGAAATTGCAAAAGCTCAATTGCATGATGAGGAACTCAAGAACCTAATCTCAAATCCACAAACCTCCCTTCAGTTACAACCGCTGCACATTGATCCAACGCTTAAAATTTACTGTGACATAGAGAACAATAGAATACGTCCCTATATTCCTGTCAATTTTAGACGTGAAGTGTTTAATGCCTTGCACAATTTGGCACATCCTGGAATCCGTGCCACCAAAAAGCTGATCGCAGACAGATTTGTCTGGCCAGCGATGAATCAAGACATCACAGAATGGACTCGTTCATGTATTAGATGTCAACGGTGTAAAGTATCCCGTCACACTCACAGTCCCATTCAACAATTTAACCTTCCAGCAAGACGCTTTGATCATGTACACTTAGACTTGGTTGGCCCATTGCCTCCTTCAAATGGTTACACTTACCTCCTCACTTGTATTGATCGGTACACAAGATGGCCTGAAACCATTCCTATTGAAAATATATCCGCTGAAACTGTAGCTCGAGCATTCATCTCCCAGTGGCTTTCAAGATTTGGCATGCCTACCACCATCACTACTGACCAAGGCCGACAATTTCAATGTCACTTGTTCGCATCCCTCACCTCTCTTCTTGGCATTCGCCATATTCGCACACCACCATACCATCCATCTGGAAATGGGATGGTGGAACGCTTTCACCGATCTCTCAAACAAGGTCTGAAGTGCCACAGTAGCACACACTGGACAGAAGCCTTACCCCTAGTCTTGCTTGGTCTTCGCGCAGCATTGAAAGAAGACATTGGTAGCACTTGTGCTGAAATGTTATATGGTGCAACCCTCCGTCTGCCAGGTGAATTCTTTCACCCAGAATCTACTCCAGTTATCGACCCTCCAACATTCCTTCAACGTTTACGTGAGACCATGAGCAATATCTCGCCAACCCCAGCATCTTCGCATAACCAGCCAAGCTATTTTGTACATCCTGCGCTTGAGACATCTTCGCACGTATTCGTGCGCAACGATGCAATTAAGCCAACTTTAACACCTTCATATGATGGTCCATTCAAAGTTGTCAAACGAACACCGAAACATTTCACCATCATCTGCAATGGCAAACAATCAGTGATTGGAATCGATCGTCTCAAACCAGCATTTCTAATGCAAGATCCAACATTTTCCTCATCAACATCACTCCCGGAAGAAAGCTTACATCCCGTTAAAGAGCAACCTAAAACTACCAGATCTGGAAGAAAGGTTAAATTTAACCCAAAGTACTTATAACGTACCGATGGTACTTGGGGGGGAGTACTGTGGCGTTCCGACAAATACTTCAACTTCTATTCATGAGATGGCGGCACGTGTAAAATCCAGTTCTTAATCGGAGCAGCAAAGCGACATCTTTACTCACTCAGACTTCTCGTCACACAACTGTACGCGAAGGTAGCATGAACTGTGTTCCGAGCTCTGTGTTGATCTCTGCAATGTAATTTAAATTGTAATTTAGTACTTAATATATTCTTTTGATATAGGAGATTGTCTACTCTTATTTTCTTTAATTATATCATGCATTAAGCACACACGACCACCAAATACACATCGATATATTTTCACTTAAAAAGTCAAAGGAGCACCAAAGTCTACAATATAGGCAAACAAAAAATACATAATCTCAATAAAATACATTTTAAATCAAACAATAAAATAACATAAAAAAGGAAAAACATGTTATACATTTAGGCACTACCAAAAGCAAATATTCACTTACCATGATTTACGAATTCGCTTCGTACACCCAGAGGCACGTAAAAATCAAAATATCAATCATACTCAAATGACTTTTTTCAAACCAGGTACTCTTTCTGATCGAACGCTTCACATAGTGACCATCTGAACCTTTCTTCCTACAAACCCATTCAAATCCATCTAAACGATTTTAACACACACCACAAAAACGCTCACAAAACATCCCATGATTCAAAATTTCCCAGAATCATGCACCCAATAACTAGGATGGAACATATAGTAGCAATAGAAGGTAATAAAAGGAAATGGAACTTCAAGGAAATGGAAGTCAAGGGAGTGTGCAATGCCTAGTTTGTGCAATTTTCCGATGTATTTTAAGGTGAAAACAGGTCAGTGTGTACATGGGTAAAGTCAAGGGAGTGCACAATGCCAAGTTTGTGCAATTCTAGGATTTTTTTTTTTTTAAGTGAAAATAGGTTGATGTGTACATGGATACCGAGTTTGTGCAATTCTTTGTCTTGTTATTTTGGCTTTGAGTAACGGCGATTTTTGAGGCAAAAATCGCCGCTAGCAAGCAAAACTAACAAGTCAAGGAATTGCACAAACTCAGTATCCATGTACCGCTAATTTTCGCCAATGGGTACCTGTAAATATACTTTTACCAGTTATTCTAAATGCATATAAATGTATATTTAAATTACAACTAAAACTTTCAGCTCTCCAATTCTAAGCCTATTTTGACATTTAATAATAAACCTCTATATTTATGAAATCAAACTCTTTTTAACCCAACCATAAATGAATACCAATAAGCTTATTTAGATGTATGGTTATGCAAAATAAATCAAATCTATCTACTCTTCAGAAGTAGGCTGTAAGTATATCCTCCCTATAAAATAGCTATACAATTATTTAATACAGTCAAAAGTCATTAATCCAGACTCATCGGGATTTCGGCGATTCCGGATTATCGATTTTTCCGGATTATAGATCATCAGTTTAAATCTGGTAAGATGGCATACAGAAATTACAAAATTAAAAATATGAAACCGTAATTTATGAAATAAAGAACAATTATGATCTAAAGAGTATCAAAATTTACAAAAAGAAAAAGCTTAATATTTATTTGTTTACTTTATTAAACATTTCTTTCAATGTAAGTTGTTTAAGATGCTTCGTTTCATGTGATAATACTTTCTCTTTAATTCTATTAAACAGACATAATTTCTTGTTTAGTTACAAAGTTCCGCTGTTCAAGTCCTATAATTGCTGTGTCGAGAATACCGACTAATTTGTCAATCGAAACTTTTTCGTTTTCAATAACCTCTTTGTCACTTTCTTCACTATCCGAAGCAAATTATAATGACGAGGAACTTGATTTAAATCATATCAAAGACGGAGTACATCGAGATGAAATACTACATTTAGTAAGGAATTATACGCCCAATAAAATAAAAGCATCTGCCGTGAAGATAAGGATAGTGCTGACAGATCTACTTCCAATTCATTGTGCGCCCCGCCACAGAGCAGCGTGAAATTGATAAACAGATTTCGGATTTTGAAACATACTTTTGCTTTGTAGATCCTTTACATATTAGTAAATATATATCGGAAATTCTATTTGACATAATTGAAAGTTCAAGCTTACTTTTATAAAATTGCTCTAACAGTCTGCAAAAAATAATAAGCCGGATCCAATTCGAAGATTAATGAACAACGCAATCTGCAACATCAACTGAATTAGATAATTTTAGCTTAGCCTATATCGTCCGTTATACATTAAACACGCATGTATAAATGTATTATGCGCATGCGCACACACATATTCGCAGCCGTAAAGGTCTTACGCGCATGCGTAAACGCTTATGCGCATGTGTCAGCGCGACGCAGGCGCACAAAGTTTGTAGCTTTGAGGTCCGGATTATAGATCATTCTGGAATATGAGTGTCCGAATTAACGACTTTTGACTGTACCAGATTATTCTGAACATATGAAAATTCATCATTGTATTAAAACAGAAAAAAATGAAATTGTGCAGTTCTTTGTCCTAAAACTGTTTTTGTGTTTGCTTATTATCTGAAATCCCAGTTTCAACATCCAGCAATGTCATGTTTCTCGTCCATTTTTGAGGATGCATGTGACAACAGTTAATTCATACACATGCATAACATATACATATTTATGTATACAAAGATTTACGAGTTTTACATTTAGCCATCATTTTGCTGGACAGTATTCACCATCTGTAAATGTGCAAATAATGAATATGTAGATTTTAGGTTCTTCTCATATAATGCTTGTTTTTGTTACTATTTAATCATTTAATCAAATAATTGAAAGCTATTCTAATATATCAAATTCTGAAGTATTTAATCAACTAATGCTAGAGCTGTATATATACATTTTGAAAATCGTTTTTAGATTATAAGTACAGATACATTAAAAAATATAACCCTATATTATGTGTATAAATATACTATACTAAAATTATAATTTCTATATTATATCAATTAGAATAACGAAGAGCATACATTCACAACAGAGTTTAGGAAATGTAACATCAATGTTGATTCTCAGTTTCTCACTACGTGAAACATCAACAAATAACTCTTCTGTAACTTCAGGTGTAAGATAATAATTAAGTTCAGATATGAACAGCAGCACAATGACGACTGCACTCACAATTGTAACTAGAATGGGAAAAAAGATTTATCAAGAAACATACATAAATTATAGACACATATTCTTACAATGAAATACAGATTACAAAACTTTAAAATAATAAAAGTAATAATTCTGAGCCCCCAAAAATGTACTTTTTCATTCGTATTTTAAATAAAATTTTATATGGGCTGCTTCAAATGAAATTATGATTAAGAATTCATCTTAGGGTTTAATCCTAGTATCCGGTGCACACGGGATTCGGCTACTTTTGGCGATTTTATGATGAGCAGTAAAAACGGGACATATACGATGAGTAGTTAACGGGTCATTCAAAGAAAATATATAGTTAAACATAGTATATACTATGTATATACACACATAGTATATAGTGTGTAGTATATATATATATAGACGTTCTTTGGATCATTTTTGGTGTTGGCGATAATTTTCAAAGTCGCGCCAAGGCTGCACCGTATACTAGGATTTTACCCATCTTAGTCTTCATTTTAGCATAATAATCTTTTAATGCAATTAAGAAAAAATAAAATCAAATAATGTCTAAATTCATTGTGATAAGAAAGTATACCCCCTAAAAATAATAAAAAAATTAAGAATTAAAAAATTATACAAATGCATATTTTGTTCACATACAAGGTATTTTGCAGTAGAGAAATATTGTATAGAAACAAATCTAAGAATAAAGCACAAATGCTGGAATAAATGTATAGATCAGGAGTTTGCAACTTTGGCATGCAGAATAATTTTCAGTGGCACTCTACAACACTCTAAAAAGTTATCAGACAAAGATGAACTTTAATCTATTTGAAGCACTACACAAGTTACAAAGAACGAATTTTCCAAAAGATGTAAAGACTTTGAAGTGTGTATGCCTATATATTCCTTCCTAATCAAACTAGATTTAATAGATCCATTAATAATCCCATCCAGTTTTTCAATTTTTGAGTGGATGGAAGTTGATAACTTTGAATTACAACTTATTGAACAAACATCATCAGAATTAGAAGAAAGCAAAATTTATGAAATTACAGAAAAATCTGGAAGACAATTTTAACAATAAATTGACAGCTGTTTTAAAATTGCTGGATGTCGGTGCTGGAAAGATTTAATTGTTTGAAGAAAATTGCATATGCTCTGCTATCCACTTTTGGTCCCGCATATCTGTGCAAACAAATCTTCTCCCATATGAAAAATATTTAGAGTCCACAAAGAAATTGTTTAACAACTGAATATTCAGAATTCTGTATCAAACTGAAAGTAACAAATTATACCCCTGATATTGTGATATTTAGAGCAGTACAGGAAGGAGGTTTTAATTTTTTAACTATATTGAAGGAATACTTAATTTTTTTTATTTTAATAAATATATTTAAATGATACATAACGTATGCACAGTTTTAACTTTTTATGTTGAAGGAATAGTTATATTTTATGTTGTTTATTTTTATGTTAATAAATAACTTTATATAATATATAATAAAACCCTAAGTTTGTGCCTGCAAGCACTGCTGTGGAAACCGAATGGTTTCAAGTATTTCTTATTGTGCCGCACACTGAATCATACTGGTAGATTGGTTTGACACACCACAGCTTACAAGGTTGCCAATACCTGATACAGATTATAATTACAAATAACTGAAAAAAGTTGCAGTTTTCAGCAACATGATCTCCAATGGATTTTAATGAAAATAAAGACATCACTTTTCTCCTTTTCTGAAAAATGATTGCAATTTTCTTTTCAGAAGCATAACTGAAGGTTTCACTGCTTACAACTTGCACATCCCATTTTTATGCTGTACTTAGTAGAGCAGGGTGTATTACTAAGCCGGGTAAAAAAGGTAGGGTAGAATATTCAACACATAAATATTGATGTGCCATCAAAGTTGGCAAAACAGAAACAAATAACAAGACTATTCAGCGTCATGAATTTCATCAAGATTTCCAACAATTTGTTACTGCATTATTGCTGCTAAAATTAAATTGCAAATAATATTCAAGCTACACAATTTCAGCCACCAATAAAATATATTCAATAGTGCCTTTATTCAATTTAAAAATGGTATACAAAATTCTCGATTATCAAACAAAATAATAAATTACTGAGTACTAAACAGGGAGCTTCGATCCTTTCGCTAGTATTGCTCCGCTCCAGAAACTGCAAACGAGAGAAGAGAGCTACAGAATTCTGAACGCCTTTTATGTTTCAGTTTTTTTTTAAACAAATAAACTATATAATGCTAAAGCATGAAATTTGCAGCATTATGCATGAAGCTCACATTTACATATATATTTACGCCCTCAGAATGCTTCCGGTCAGTATGAAAATCTACTGAAATGAAGTTTGGCACAGAAATTGAGAATTTAGTAATAATTTAAAATAAAACTCAAGGGAAAGTTCACGGACAAAAACATAATTCGGAAAAGTAGGACATGAGGTAAACTTCCTGTATATATAAATAAACTATACATACTGGCGGCTCCTGAAAAGGTTTTAACTCGAAAATCTTCAAGAGTTTTTGGATAGGCATCAAATTTTCGAATTTGCTCTGCAATTTTATAAGTTTCAAACATTCTAGTCTAAATTTAGTAACAACACATTCAAGCAAGGAGCGAATGTTTAAATAGATATATGTATACAAAATTTAAAACCAATTTACACGCTCATTTGCGATAAAACTTCATCTGACAGCTTACGAAGTTTGCCGCTGAGAATGGTTTCCGTTTCCGCTCAAATCAAGTTTTCAAGAATTAAAGGTTAATATCAGCAATAATTTCTATTTAATATTATAAAAATTCTTCATCAAATTTAATTTACTAATTAAATATTCAAACTATAAATATGTAAGATCAATAACTAACCGATCCTGAAAATTTAAAAATATAAAGAATTAAGAAGCGAAAAAATTGCAGTGAAGGTGTGAAATAGCATGGATAAAAAATATGCCCATCGGCAACAAGAAGGTTAGATCGGCAATCACAAAGTTCTAATTTTACAAAAGATGATTTTAAGTTCCAGAGCCAATCAAAGGGTGACAAAATTCAAAAACTTTAGCATAATAAAGACACCTAAAATTCACAAAAGATGCAAGTGTTCTCCTCGCACAGTCTTTGTTAAATATATTATGCAGCTTACAGCAGAGCACGCGATGGTATGTCTGTCTAAGTGAGAAATGCTTGAGAAATTTTCAAGGAAAACCTGCTCGCATTCACGTTACACACATAAGGGAAATACCATAAAAAATGCTATTACTTTTGCCGGAATCTGGACCTTGGCGAAGACTGTGTTGAACTCTTTTTTTTTTTTTTTTTTTTGTTTCTCACAGTAGCAGACTTCCTTCATTACGCCCAAACTGAAGAATAAATATAGAACTCACAAGATGATGGATGGATTTGCTGACAACAAACAGTCGGTATCATATATGACCATATATTCTATGAAATTTCCTGTGTATGAACTTCAATTACTCTCTATGAAAAATTATAAATCGACATCTGGAATTCCAAAACTAGATTCAAGAAATACACTCCGTGCAAAGTTTATTTTCAGAGTTCTCGCTAATTCTATTCAGAATGCCCTGGAAAATTAAATGGGATAAGGTTAGATCTTGGATCTTGATGGTGAATAACGGCAATTCGGCTTTTACCGTTTATCTCAGGAGTTTACCCATGAGGCGTTGACTTTGGTTTTTAAGTTAACACAAGCGCTTCCGCTTTTCTAATAAGCGAAATAGTGAAGTACACGAGTACTGACTTAGAGGCTGATTTTAATTGAAAGCCTGTTATGCTGAAATGAAGAATACGATTTATCGGAGACAGTCAAGCGTCTGGCATGAGGGTCTCATCTACAAATTAATTAACTTCAATATTGACAGAGAGCTCATCGTTTCGTACATCACTAGGAGAAAATTTACAGTGTCTATAGGTAAAGATTTGTCTAACACAAAGGAGATCAACGCTAGGGTCCCCCCAGGGACCCGTACTTATTGTATCTGTTATTGGACCCGTACTTTACCTACTCTATGTAGCTGACTTCCCTAGGGAACCACCTAGACAGGAATAATGTCTTAGGATGCTACGCTGACGACACAGCATTAGCTGTAAAGTCCGCAAAAGCAAATCCCGCCATAAGAAAGCTTCAAAAAATTATGCCGGAGATAGAAGCTTGGTGCACCAGATGGAGGATTTCTATTAACGCCCAGAAATCTCAATTATTAACTACCAGAAGAAAGCATACTAAAACACCTCTTAAAAGAAAGCTTCATCTGTTCAATGAGCAAGTCCCACAGATCAATAAGACCAAGTATTTGGGCGTTGTGATAAATAATACACTAGATTGGAATGATCATGTCACAAATGTGCGTTAAAAAGCATATGGTGTGATTAAAGGCCTTAAACCACTCTTAAGCAAATATTCTAACTTGGGCTTACGAAGAAAATGCCTTATTTATATTATGAATATTAGGCCAATAATTTCCTACACATCCCCAGCATGGATCCCGACCAAGAAGAAAGATCTACATAGACTCCAGGTAATTCAAAATACGGTTTTTCGGACTATTACGCATGCCCGCTATTTCGTTAGAAATGACTCTCTGCACAGAGACTTAAAAGTAGACCCAACTGAGGTGCATTTACATAAATTTTAAATAGGAATTTCTATATGAAAGCGTTCAACTGCTGTCACCTACAGGAATTAAATACTCTTAATTTTGTCATCTTAAATGAAGACTGCGACATTCGACCACTTGCGGCCCACCTCACGAAAGACTCCAACTTTCCTTACTTAACACGACGTGTGATACCGTATCATTTCCAAACTTGTAAATAGCTGTACATAGGACTTATTTGCATTTTCATTATGAGTATCTGTTAATTATTTAAATTTTTTTTGTATATTTCCTGAATTATGTTTTTATCTTTGCGCACTCATTAGGATTCTATTTTACCTACCTTGCTATCCATGATCAACTTTGGTTTCTGACCGCGCAGTGTGTCGGCCCTCCTTATCCTGTAGAGACATTAGGATTTTTTCTTTTGGAAGCCATAGAGATGAAAAATATGCAACCGCCTTCGCCGGGAATCGAACCACGGACCTCTGAAATACCGGCTCAGTGTGCAGAACCACTACACCACGAAGGCTCGCTAGGAAAGTGGAAGAAATACCTTATATACTCCCCTTTTTAGAGGGCGACTAGGGTTTTAGGGAACCTAGTCGCCAAATCCTGGGTGCGGAGAATCATCATCCACAACCCTTTTTTAGTTCGGGCGCCACTTGTAGAGACATTAGGATTTTTTTTTTGGAAGCCATAGAGATGAAAAATATGCAACCGCCTTCGCCGGGAATCGAACCACGGACCTCTGAAATACCGGCTCAGTGTGCAGAACCACTACACCACGAAGGCTCGCTAGGAAAGTGGAAGAAATACCTTATAATCCTACCTGCTTTTCTCCCTTCGGAGTTACCATGTCCAGATAGGTGTACGTGATGCGTCTTATGGCAGTATATTATCGAGTCGGAAAAACTGCACTTTGGGCAGTACTCTGGCAATATCGCAACAGTCAGTCAGTCAGTCAGCCAGCCAGTCACCTGGGAGGTTACCCTCCCACGTACTGACCCCGAGAGAAACATCTTGATTGAAACTAAATATGATAAGCATGTAAGTTTATAAAAACAAAGTTCGTAAGTGCAAAATGGGAGATCAGCTTGTACTTCAGTAGGGAATTAAATTAATCCTATTCGTCAACAAACTTCATAAGCGGCATTGCTGCATGGAATCCGGGGGCGAACTTCTTTGCCGTGGAGTGGGATAAGCTCTAGTGCCTTTTTTATGATAGAGACTCACAAAATTAGTGCGCCCGCATCCGCCCCAGTATGGCCATAATATCGCGCAAGGCGCGACGTGTCCGGCTCATGAAACAAAGCCCAGATGGCACATGACTTTAGGAGACGCCGGACGTAGAGAAGTGGAGGTTTAAGATGGGTATAAGGGAACAACAAGGAGTCACAATTCTAAGAAGGCAAGAATATAAAGAAGAGCAACCAAACGAAGCAGAGAGGAAAACTGAAGGTGCATGTTTGTGTTGTGCGAAAATGGCAGAGACAAATCATGACACATAAAACAAAATTAAATATGGAAAATAATTGACATAGTTAAAATACAAATATAGGATACAAAATACCAGAGATCTATATAAATTGACAGAAGCAGTAAAATGTATAAATGAGAAAATAATAAAATCATGAAATCATAAATCTCAAACGATAAATACATGATTAATATTGAAATTAGGTAGGGAAATTTCAGTGACGCGTGAGGTGTGCCGCAAGGGTCTAATATCAGAGTTCCCTTCAAGTACCTCGTAGTTGAAGACATTTAGCTGGCTAAAGTGAGTGCAATCTAGGGCTTTCTTAAAGAAATTGGTGTTTATTCTATGCAGAAACTTGTCAACGGTCTCAGTCTGAAGATCACTATGGAAGGTGTTGTTAGAAACAGAGTAATGTACACGCGTCATCATCCTAAGTAGCTTATTTTGTGTAATTTGACGTTTATGCAGATCTCTACTACTGGCTGAAGCCCAGGTGGGCGACGCATAGTCAGAAAGAGGTCTGATGATGGCGATGTAGATATGCCGCTTCCTCCGAAATTAAGTTTAGAATCAGAAGTAAGTAGAGGCGTGATACTTTGTGTCAGTCTGATCCTTTTCACCTAACACAGTTTATATGCTCTTTCCATTTAAAATTCGATGTGTATTTAACTCCAAGATAAACAGCCAAGCTAAACGTGTATTTAACTCCAAGATAAACGGCCTTGTCTACAATCGGCACTATTTTACCGTGTAAATTTTATTACTATTTTACCGTGTTCGGCATTCTTTAACCGTATTATTTTCCGATGTTTATTTAACTCCAAGATAAACGGCCAAGATTAACGTGTATTTAACTCCAAGATAAACGGCCTTGTCTACAATCCGCATTTTTTTATCGAATAATTTGAGCTGAGTGGTAACTGGCGTCTGTGAGCGCTTTTTTCTAATAATTAGGAGATTAGACTTAATAGCATTTATAACAATTCTGCACTTAAAGCACTGCTCAAATTGAGGCATGATCTTTTGAGGTTTTGCGATAGGAAGATTTGGGCATGCAGACTTGACAGCGATCGCTGTATCGTCTGCGTAGCATCCGATAAAATAATTATAATTCATATTCATAGTGGGCAGATCAGCCACATAAAACAGATATAAAACAAACGGCCGGAGTACAGTCGCTTAAAAAAGTATTCGAACATCCGAAAACAGAAAAATTTCAAAACTTATAAAAAAATTTACATTATTATTAACAACATTATTGCAAATTTTTTCAGTAACTATATAAGAATTCTTACAATTTTTTTTTTTTTTTTTTCATGTAAGAAAAAGTTACTCAAATTTTTTTCATTAACTATGAAAAAGTTAGTGTGAATAAATTCAAAAGAAATTTAGATATGTGTTAAATTTTTGCCTAACATAGTTTACTCTATTATTTTCAATTTTCTTTTACCTAATTATATAAGAAAAAGCTAATGTGAAATAAATTCAAAAAGAAAACATACGTATGTTAAGTCTTCGACTTACAAAGTTGGCCCTATTTTTTTTTTTAAATTTTTGTTATTACCCTAACTTTATAAGAAAAGTTAATATGACAACGAGAAAAGACGTGGGTATTATTAAAAAGTTTTGACTGACAAAATTGGCCCTATTTTTTGTTCAATTATTCTCTTTTCCCTTAATAATCTTGCCATTTTATGGCAACCCTAAAACTGCTTTGCGGGGAAGCTATCTCACCGCGTCTGTACATTTCATAACAATACCATTGTTCTATAAGAGTCAAAAGTGGTTTTAAGACAAATGGGTGGTATCTGAGTATGAGTGTGCATTTAACTACATAATTAATATCCATTTATTGTTTTAAAATGGTTTATACTAATGTTAAGTTCCCAATATCTAACATGTTAAAAAACAAGTCAATTTTGCTTGGTTTAAGGTTAGTTCCTAGGGTCCAATTTAATGTGTTAAGAAATTACCGAGGAAATGTTAAATTGATAAAAACAACTTATTTGTACATAGAAAACAAACAACTGAAATTTTCAACTTCAGGTTATATTTTGTGATTATGCATATGATCAATGTGCATAAACTATTTTAAAATATAGTATTAAAAACTTAAAATTTACAGAGTTTAAGAATTTATAAAAAAAAATTATTATGCAGTATAATATGATGTTTTGGACAATATATATTAAATTGTAATTTATCAATCTAAATAAAATCTTGATTAAAATATCTAGTGGTGAGCTATTAAAATATTAACAAAGGTCACACACTTTATTTTATAAAATTTAAATACCAAATTATAATTAAATGTTTTAATTTTTACAAAAACAGAAAACAAATACGTAACTGAGCATTAAAAAATTGAAATAAGAAATATCACGGAAATTACATAAAATAGCAAATAAATTTCATGATATGCACAATTGGTGCCAGAAGTTGCCACTCACTATTTTCTTCTCTCACCTCAGTTTATTATTTGGAAGGTTTTAACATCTTTAGAAATTTCAAGACGCTTTCAACTCGAGTAATTGCTAAGCAGGTTCATTTCTATTGTAGAACTGATGGTAATGAAAAAGGAGATTTCCTCACACGGAAAGAACAACTTACTAAGTGCATTAAATTTAACTTTCTAAAGCTTTTGAATTTAATTTGTAGACTTTTCATGCAGAGTAATTACAAGTATGTAATTGAAGAACTTGGAATGCTGTTTGAGCAAATCCACCTGTGATTCCAGGTTCTCAAAAACATATAGTTGTCACAAAATTCAAAATTTTTACAGGTCATGAATTTAAAGGTTTAAATAAATCAAAAAAGCTGAGACTGATGTACAGTTTGAATAATTCTTATTAATATCGAGGGTTATCTGATATATGTTCTTCAAAAAGCCAGGAATAAAAACTTTTTTCAATTTTTTTTTAACTGAAGAAGGAGTTAATTCTTAAAACCAACACAAGATTTTATGTTAAGCTGCTATTTTTGCCTTACTTTAATTTTACAGTTTTTTTGTCAGTTATGTATAACACACTTTTATCTGCTCTTGAATGTCAGAAACTATACTTTTTCTAAACCATGGGTTGTATCAAAATAAATTACTTTGGAAGTAGATTTAAGCAAAATAAGTAGTAGTCATTAAGTATATATTACAGAAATATAAATTCTGATAGGAAGTCCTAGAATCGGAAATCCATAACTTTAAAATACATAATTACAAATGTTTGATATATGCATATTTGGTTATATGGTACCTTCCCCAGACTGTTTGATAGAGTACTCTGGTTGATGTCTTTGTGTAATATTTAAACGACACATAACAATTTCACTGGCATGTCGGTTTCCACAGCCACAGTAATCTTGTTTGCAAATCGGATATAATATTGGGTACAAATACTTTGTTTTTCATTTACCATTTTATGGAAAACATCAGACCAGATAAGCTGAGCAAAATATGTCCAAAATCATATTTGTTAGGATATAAACCTAACTAGCAGTGTTTAGCAGTCTTACCACTCATGGGCTCTTTGTTGGATGATTATGAAGTGCATTATATCTATTTTATAATATATTATAAAGATCTTTACATTTTACATTCCTCATGTTATGTTACTGACATTTTTTCTAAAAATAAAAAATCTAATTGTTACACTCATTAATCCCTCACACATGTTATGTTTGTAAAAGTATTGCACCTAGTCTTCTGTGGGAAAATATTATTTTGGAAATCAAATATAAATAAAGTACTTTAATGGAACTGAGATTCAAATATAAAAATTGAAAGACTTTCCTAACATATTATGTATGTTTCTTATGTGTTGAAATTGGGAGAGAATTCCAGATTTTATTAGATAAAAAAGACAATTTAAAAATTACATATTAACCTTGTAAGGATCTTAAGTTTTACTAACGTTTATTTTATTTTAAATCTTTACTATCACTTCTTATTTTCTACTTCCGGCAAGAATTATAAGCGTTAAGGTTTTTATGCAAAGTTTGTCTGGCGAACGCCAAGTATTTAAGTTGTGGCTTTTTTGCCAAGCGAGAGAGAGGAAGCAGTGAGTCGAAGCAGGCCGCTTACCTTAGAAGTTACGCAGTTGCTGTTTCCCTTCCAGGCCAGAGGTTTTAATCCTCTTGATAAATTTAAACGTATTGTAGTGTTCACAGTTCTCTGTACTACATACGCTTCCTGTTAATATAAGGCCAATCTTCCACGTTTATTATTCTAAAGTTAAATTAGAGTTTAGTTTTATTTTTATACTTTTTACGTTTTGACCCCAAGTAGCGGGTCGGTGTATTCCGAAGTACGGAAGTCATTGTACATAGAGAAAAATAAAGGGTTTTGTATACCCTTCTTGTGTATCCTGTTTACTTCCCACAGTTTTGAACATAGCTATAGTAAGCTCTCTGTTCCGAGTCAGGTCCTCGCATGTTCCCGAAGAAGGTTAGAAGGAACATTGACCCTGATAGTGGCGCCCAACGAAGAAGAATAACCATGGCCGTGTTTCAAGAAGAATCTGTGCTGCCTGCAGAAACGGCTCAGAATCCAGAAATGCCAGCTGCCGCCCTGGAAGGATTTGGTTACATCGTCCAGACCATGCGCGCTTCGATGAAACCAGAAGCAACATTTAATGGAAACTCACCGGTAACCAGTTTTTTGGAAAAATTGGATGACCACTTCATGCTCTACCCCGTGCACGAGTTTCAAAATATTACCTTAGCTACCAGCGCTTTGAGGGGCCAAGCGCTTAACTGGTTCAAATGTATAGGCAGAAGTCTCTTGGGTCAAGCAGGAAGTCCCACCTATACTTACGAGAATTTCAAGACTGACCTACTAAAAGCCTTCCCTGTTGTAAGGGATCGTGCGAAATTAGAAACGGAACTTTTCAGTATATATCAACAAAGAATCGAAAACCTCTCAAGCTTTATTTTAAGAAAAATTCACGTCTTCATGCTCTTGTATGGAAACCGTCCGGATCCTGAAATAATTCAAGTGATTTTGCCGAGGTTACTGCCCCAAGTGCAAGACTTTATTGAATTGAGAAATCCGACTACACTGGAAAAGTTATTTGAGCTAGCAATCCAGTTTGAAAGTAGAAGAACGGCGGACGTTGAAAGAAGACGTCAATATCAACAGCGAAACCAATTTGGTGCGCCAAGACTACAGCAAACTCAAGCACACGGCTACGGAGGCAAAGCGAATCAGTGGGCAAGGAAACCCGAGCATTCAAAAACAGCCGGCGAACGTCGACAGTTCAATAGCAACCCAGGAAAAAAGTTTCAAGGCCAGTGGAAAAAGAAGGAAAGCATGGAAACAAAAAAGGATTTAAACTAAAACGGATTTCTGCTGACGGGAGGGTGCGGAAATCCGAAGGCCACGAAAACCCCTCTTCCTACAAGTTAAATACAGTAATGGTGAAAAATCTGACTCTTCCGAAGATTGAAGTGTTGGTGAATAATATCCCAGCCACCGCACTCCTGGATACAGGCGCGCAGTGTTCCTGTGTGGCAGAAGATTTTTTTAGGAAGTATTTTCGGAAATACCGCATATATAATTCGGATAATACGACAGTGTTAGCGGCGCAAGGAGAACTATGTAAGTGCATAGGTAAAGTACCTCTGTATATCCGTATCAAGGACGAACAAGTAAAGGTGATGTTTTTTATAGTAAAGAATCTGCAAGCACATATAATCTTACTGATAGATTTTCTTTCAGACGCACAAGCAACACTGGATTTTAATGAAGCGTCCCTTAAGCTGACAATGAAACCAGTTCGTGTAGAAAAGGCTGAACCGCCAAGGTTAAATCTTGACCACCTGCCTAATGACGAGCAAGGAAGAATCCGACAAGTGGTAAGTGAATTTGCTTCGTTATTTAGTGATATTCCAGGATTTACTCAGGTTACTAACCATAGTATTGACACCGGGGATTCAATGCCAGTTCGTCAAAAACCATACCGGTATGATAAGAAAAAGGAAAAAATTATAGAATAGCATATTACCCATATGCTATGTAAAAAGATCATAACGCCCATCTCAAGTAGTTATGCTAGCCCGGTGGTTTTATGTAAGAAAAATAACGACTATCCTTTGACGCATCCAAAAAGGTGGAGATTCGCTATTGATTACCGTAAATTAAATTCCATAACTAAATATCCGGTATATCCGTTACCGATCAATGAAGAAATTCTAAGGAACATAACATCAACCAAATACATGACGACTTTAGATTTAACGACTGGTTATTTTCAAATAGGGGTTAAGCCTGAGGACATGCCTAAGACTGCTTTTATAACCAAGTCTGGCACTTATGCATTTTTGCGTATGCCGTTTGGCCTTTCAGGGGCGCCGGGCACATTTCAGCGATGCATGGACATTGTGTTAAGACCTGTTCTTGGAAAGTCCACATTTATCTATTTAGACGATATCATTATTACTAGTGATAATCTCGACCAACATGTACAGGATTTAAGACAGGTGTTTTCTTTATTAAATGAGGCCGGTCTAAAAGTTAATGTCGAAAAGTGCAAATTTGCAGCCCCTGAATTAAAATATTTAGGTTACAAAATATCTCAAAAATGAATCGAGACAGACGAATCAAAAATAATCGCTGTACAAAAGTATCCGACTCCAAACACGGCAAAGAAGGTCTCTTCTTTTCTAGGACTTTGTTCATATTATAGGTCCTTTATAAAAAATTTTGCGGCTATCGCTGAGCCATTGTTAAAATTAAAAAGGAAAAAGGCAAGATTCTCGTGGACGGCCGAAGCCAATAGTGCTTTCGAAAAATTAAAACAAGCATTAACGCAAGCCCCTGTGTTGAAATTTCCTGAAAACGATGAGAATTTAGAAATTTCAGCGGATGCTTCGGATTATGCGGTAGGAGCGGTACTTTCGCAAAATCAGCAGCCCGTGGCATTTTTAAGCCGAACTTTAAATCAAACACAAAGAAACTATTCCGCGACCGAGAGAGAGGCACTTGCAGTTCTGTTATCAGTGCAAATGTTCCGAGTCTATTTTGGAAAGGCGCCGATAACAGTGTACTCTGATCATGCGGCGGTAACTAGATTGTACTCAGGGAAAAATTTATCCCCAAGGTTAATAAGATGGGCACTCAAGCTGCAAGAATATAATCTGGTAATCAAGCATACCCCCGGAAAGGAAAATATCGTAGCAGATGCCCTATCAAGAATTAAAATAGATGAACAAGGTAATACCGTAAAGGTGGCAATGCTCACAGCATGTACAATAAATTCCCGAGAAACTGTAATAACCGAACTGGGTAAGGATCTGAGTTTGGAAGCATTTATGAGTATTTAAAGGATCCTGAAAATTTTAGCCACCAAGATATTGTGGCGATAAGAAATAGGGCGGCCCATTACAAACTAATAGATGGTCTATTATTCTATACAAAAACTACGAATTCCAACAACGAATTTCGACCTGTTATCCCAGCTAGTCTTAGATTAAATATACTGCAGGAGCTCCATGACAGCCCTTTAGCTTCTCATGCTGGTATTCGAAAAACTATCCCACGCGTACGCGAGGCAGTCTACTTTCCTGAACTGCAAAGGTTAACAAGGGCGTATGTCCAGTCCTGCCCAACATGTCAAGCAGTTAATTATATTAATTTCCGCCCGGCCGAGTTTCTAAATAGTTCTAAATCCGAATTTCCAAATGAAATAATTGGCATCGATTTATTGGGCCCTTTCCCAAAAAGTCAGTTAAATAAAAGTCGCTATCTCCTTGTTATGGTTGATCATTTTAGTAAATGGACCGAAATTGTTCCCTTAAAACGAGTCTCCGCGAAATTAGTTACTGATTCTATTTTAAATAAATATATTTTAAAATACGGGGCGCCCCTAAAAGTTATATCGGATAATGGTCCTCAACTTGTAAGTAATATATTTGAAGACTTGTGCCAAAAACTGGGCATACGTCATTTAAAAATGGTCCCGTATCGGCCGCAATCAAATATAGCGGAACGGGTCAATAGAAATATAGTGAAAATTATCCGTAGTTATGTTAAAAATTTTCATAAAAGCTGGGATAAGTATGTCAATGAATTAGCTCTCGCCCTTAGGACCGCAAAACATGATACAACGGGCAAAACTCCTGCTGAGTTATTTCTAGGCAGTAAGATTATAACGCCGTTAGATAAATTATTTTATGTGCAACAAAGAGCCCCAGAATTTAAAATGGGTGACATAGAAAAACTAATTAAGGAAGCAAAGAAGAATACTGAAGTAGCACAAAGAAAACAGAAGCTCTATTATGAATTGAAACGACGGGGAGTAACTTATAAAGTAGGGGATGAAGTTTTAAAAATTAAGCATTCACTTTCTTCAGCACCAGAAGATAAAACTGCCAAATTTTTTCCACGATTTGAAGGACCATATGTTATAGAAAAAATAACTCACGCTGTAGTAATGTTAAAAGCCAGAAATGGTGAAACCTGCACCGCAAACAGTGATCAAATCAAACCCTACTTTGATCGTAAGAAAATGCAAATATTTTCAGATCTTTTGCAGGATCCGGCACGGCATACACCGCAGGCACAAGCTCCAGAGGTGGAAAAACGACAAGTACAAGCGCAAGCCATTAAGAGGCAGGAGCAAGTGAAAAGAAAATTTCCCCGCGGAAAAATTGAAGGGAGAAAGAAAAAGAAGCCGTTCCACCGTCCAGAAAAGAGAGTTCACGAACACCCCCAGAATGAAGAAGGGAGAAGGACGACGGATGTGAAGAGAACCAGGAGAAATGACGGCAACTATAACACGGCTCTAAAACGGAAGATCTACTCATCCGACAGGACTCTCCGCAGCAAATGTCGCCGAACTGCGGAAGGGCCATCAGCGGCGGAGGAAAAGTTACAAGGAAAATTTGAACGGCCAGCAACGAGGTCCAAGCAGGAACACGACAGAAGTTTCCCGGTTCCGCCAAGACCAGCTGCCATCAAACGGCCAAGATCACAAGCAGAGGAGAAAAAGAAGGTATTCAAGGGTGACCGAACTGGTGAAAAACGAAAGCTTCCAGAGGAAGGCACTGAAGGGCGAGCCCGGAAAGAAGGAGGATAAATCAAACGACTATCTGCAATACCTTTAAGGACTGGGCCCAGAAAAGGATGTCCGAATATCACAAAGATAAGTAAAATTTTATGTTACTTTGCAAACTTAACTTAATCTTTCATTCTTACTGCAAGTGGCAGATTTCAAGAAGTTTTACCTCATGCGAGGTCTACCTTTATCGCCAAAAGGGCGAGAAATGAGTTGTTACCGATTTTGGTATTATGTTTTTCAATTACTCGCGCGTAAAACTAAAGTTGATGTATAATAGCGTTGTGTAAAGACTTAAATATCGTAAAAAGTTATTGTATAAATTTTATTTAAATCATTCTAGCAAGAAAGAAGTTTTAGTCTGAAAGACTTTTTGAAATGTAGTATTTCAATGTAGAAAGAATTGGCACTTGCTTTGAAAAGAATAGAAGTTAACAATATACTACTAATGTATGTTTTCAAATGTGTAAAATTAACGGCATGTTAATATGTTCTTATATACAATGTGAACTGTAATTTTAAATGTTAAGAAATACCGTGATATGGTAAAAGTGAAAGTAATGTTAAAATTTTTTTTATTCGTGTGACTGTAAACAGACTAAATCATGGTGAATATGTGTTAAAGGTTGAATGATGTAGTTAGGCTCTCTGACGCTACACTTCAGAGTTACACACTTTCAGAATAGTACCTCAGGGCTTAGAGTTGAAATTAGGGTGTGTTAAGAGGTCTTGTTATGTTGAATTTTAACACGTTAGTGTTTTGATTGTAGGAGGAAGTGTGGAACACGTAGACAGAAACACATTCGTGTTTGGTGTTCTTTTACAACACATGTCAGAGAGCACGGGGAGAGATAATTAAAATAGTCATGAATGAAATAAGAATGTTCAGTAAAATATAATTATACATGTTACTTGCCATTTCATTGTGTAACATTTCATTAAACTAGTTTTCCTTCCAGATCTCTGGAAGGAACCAGATTTGAATAAGAGCTCCTGTTTGGATGCAGTACAGATGAAAAAAAGTGTGTATCCTGGGAGCTGCTATTGTAAAAACAAATTTCTTTCTTTTAAATTTCTAGTTTCTAGCGAAAAATATTTGTAAAAGATTGGCCTCGCGTTAGATTCTAGAGCTAAAAGTTTTCAACAAGGTCGTTTTAGACCTCAGTTTCAAACTAATTAACTCTGTCGGGAAGTATGTAAGGATCTTAAGTTTTACTAACGTTTATTTTATTTTAAATCTTTACTATCACTTCTTATTTTCTACTTCCGGCCAGAATTATAAGCGTTAAGGTTTTTATGCAAAGTTTGTCTGGCGAACGCCAAGTATTTAAGTTGTGGCTTTTTTGCCAAGCGAGAGAGAGGAAGCAGTGAGTCGAAGCAAGCCGCTTACCTTAGAAGTTACGCAGTTGCTGTTTGCCTTCCAGGCCAGAGGTTTTAATCCTCTTGATAAATTTAAACGTATTGTAGTGTTCACAGTTCTCTGTACTACATACGCTTCCTGTCAATATAAGGCCAATCTTCCACGTTTATTATTCTAAAGTTAAATTAGAGTTTAGTTTTATTTTTATACTTTTTACGTTTTGACCCCAAGTAGCGGGTCGGTGTATTCCGAAGTACGGAAGTCATTGTAAATAGAGAAAAATAAAGGGTTTTGTATACCCTTCTTGTGTATCCTGTTTACTTCCCACAGTTTTGAACATAGCTTTAGTAAGCTCTCTGTTCCGAGTCAGGTCCTTGCATGTTCCCGAAGAAGGTTAGAAGGAACATTGACCCTGATAACCTTTTCAAAAATACAGTATTATTTGAGATTTTTACTATCAATTTATTCAATGTGTTCATTTCTTAGAAAACAAACACACACAAAAATGCAATACATTTTAGGAAAAGTAAAGAAATTATAATTTGTTAGTATTTAGGAATCTACTGATATATATATATATAAATATGTGCTTTGTTGGCTAAATTTGGGTACCTAATATAAATTACAGAAAAAGCAACATATCTTCTGCACGGACAAACTTTAAAAAGCCTTTTTCATGTGCATTTTTACTTGGTGATAAAAAACTAAATGCTCTCTGTAATTTTCAGTGCTACAAAGTGAAGCGAAATGTCCAATTTACGTATATAATTTTTTCGATACAACACCGTACACCTTTTTTTTTCCAGAGACAGGCTAGAAATTTTATTATACGTATCACGTGAGAATTCACCAAATTTTCCATATTCACTCCGTTGTCTTTTATTGAAATAAAAGTTAAAAATTATTATAAATCAAAGCGAAAAAGACGTCATCGAAAGATACTAAGAGAGGAATCTCAACGGAAAATAAATCCAAAACAAAACCTTTAATTGCTGGTATAAAAATTGGTCGCCAAAAACAGTCTCCGACGGTGGCTTATTCTGATTGGTTGAATTTCTTCAGTTCCCGGCGGGTTTTAGCCTGCCCGCCCGTGTATTGAACACGGCCGATGCTATTCACACCATCGGTGCGATTCACTCTTCCCCTTAATTGCTCGAAACAGCGTTCTATCTATAGATAACAAGTTGCTCATTTACAAATCTATGTTACGTCCCATTCTGAGTTATGCCTGCCCGGTATGGGCATACTCTTGTAAATCACTTAAAAAAAGACTGCAAGCAGCCCAGAATGGGGCAATTAGACAAATTTGCAATGCCCTCTGGTATGTTAGGAATAGACAGCTCTACAAGGAGCTAAAACTTGAGGAACTCAAGGATTATTACAGCCGCCTATCGCGCAATTTTTATGACAAGCAGGAGGCTATTGACAATCCTGCGATAACTAAGTATAACTATGATTTAAATAATCCTATGAATATTAAGCGGCCGCGGGCCATTATGTGTGTTAACCTACCTTAATTTCTGTGTGTAATGACTGATTATTATTATACATATGTAATCTACAAATTTCTGTACTGTTATTGTATTATATATTATTTTTTTAGTATCATGAATGTTGTCAGTTTAGCGGCACCAAAGTAGCGCACTTACCTCTTTTTTTTTTTTTTTGGCCATGTTTATCTATGTTCTCTTTCCAGCTGTACCACTCGACAGCCTCTGTGCTTGACTGGCTTTCTATCCAGATTATTGCTTTAAGTTATCGTTAGGAGATATGCTGTTAAAAATTATGTACCATTACCTGATAATTATGTATATCCACAACATTTTAAGATATGTTCGTTAATGCATTCAGTTATAATTCACATAAATTCGAAACTATAGTATAATTTGTTCGATGAGGGGTA
The DNA here is from genome assembly GCF_044657685.1 of Stegodyphus dumicola. Classification (NCBI taxonomy): domain Eukaryota; kingdom Metazoa; phylum Arthropoda; class Arachnida; order Araneae; family Eresidae; genus Stegodyphus; species Stegodyphus dumicola. Next base: position 185,346,941 of record NC_140769.1, on the reverse strand, counting down.
GGGTTAGTGATACCCAGGTACCCTGGTGTCTGGCACCACTTTAGAAGCAGACCATCGATGCGATTATCTGCTTGAGCCATTCACACAGTAAAAATCCTTTCCTTATTTCAATATAACGGATATTGAAACTTGTAGGAAGAACAAAGCTAAATTTTCAGAATGAACAAAATACTTTTATTTGAATTTTAGAGCAGAACAAAAAAATAAATGCAGCAGCTTTTAACTATTAAAATTTTTAAACTCTTAACTGCTATAAAAGTATTTTGTTCATTCTGAAAATTTAGCTTTGTTCTTCCTACAAGGTTCAATATCCGTTATATTGAAATAAGGAAAGGATTTTTACTGGCGCAGTCGACAGGATCGGGGTTTCCCCGCATATAATTACGAACCAAAATAACTCAGATGAGAGCTCAATTTACCTTGTAAACGTAAAATAATTAATTAACAGATTATGAAAAGTTAATTATTGTTTCCGTCATGGAATCTTAGTTTATTTACTTGTCAAAGTAATGAATACGCCAGTGTTCAAATGTAATTTCGTTTGACTCGCCAGAGTAGGTGCACATTAAGTATTGATTCCACTGATTGATTTTCGTGCCGAATAAAATTAAATTCATTGTGAATTATATTTAAATAGAAAAAGAAAAGAGAAAAAAAATTGCCTTTTATAAAACTAAGAGTCTATTGACTGAATAAAATCGAGACATGGCTTTTATGGGACGTGGAAAAAAAGAGGATTTACTGGTTTTAGCTGCTGAATTAGAAATTCAAGTAGATCAAAGTATGAAAATCGTGGCGATAAAAAATGAAATAATTCGAAGTGATACATATGATGAAGCATTTGCTAAAGAAGTGTTTTTAACGATTATTGAAGAGAGCAAAAGAAAAGAAGAGGAACAGCGAAGAAAGGAGACAGAAGAGATTGAGGAACAGCGAAGAAAGGAGAAAGAAGAGCTTGAGGAAAGGCGAAGGAAAGAAGAGATTGAGGAACAGCGAAGAAAGGAGAAAGAAGAGCTTGAGGAAAGGCGAAGGAAAGAAGAGATTGAGGAACAACGAAGGAAAGAAGAATTAGAAGCACGGCAGAAAAGAGAGCAAATAGAGTTTGAATTGAGGAAACTCGAAATTGAATCTCGTGTTCGACTAACACAAACTCCACCAACAAATGAAAATGGACATCATAATTTTGATTTAATTAAGCTTATCAGGTTCAATGTTCCGTCTTACCTTCTTCGGGAACATGCAAGGACCTGACTCGGAACAGAGAGCTTACTAAAGCTATGTTCAAAACTGTGGGAAGTAAACAGGATACACAAGAAGGGTATACAAAACCCTTTATTTTTCTCTATTTACAATGACTTCCGTACTTCGGAATACACCGACCCGCTACTTGGGGTCAAAACGTAAAAAGTATAAAAATAAAACTAAACTCTAATTTAACTTTAGAATAATAAACGTGGAAGATTGGCCTTATATTAACAGGAAGCGTATGTAGTACAGAGAACTGTGAACACTACAATACGTTTAAATTTATCAAGAGGATTAAAACCTCTGGCCTGGAAGGCAAACAGCAACTGCGTAACTTCTAAGGTAAGCGGCTTGCTTCGACTCACTGCTTCCTCTCTCTCGCTTGGCAAAAAAGCCACAACTTAAATACTTGGCGTTCGCCAGACAAACTTTGCATAAAAACCTTAACGCTTATAATTCTGGCCGGAAGTAGAAAATAAGAAGTGATAGTAAAGATTTAAAATAAAATAAACGTTAGTAAAACTTAAGATCCTTACATACTTCCCGACAGAGTTAATTAGTTTGAAACTGAGGTCTAAAACGACCTTGTTGAAAACTTTTAGCTCTAGAATCTAACGCGAGGCCAATCTTTTACAAATATTTTTCGCTAGAAACTAGAAATTTAAAAGAAAGAAATTTGTTTTTACAATAGCAGCTCCCAGGATACACACTTTTTTTCATCTGTACTGCATCCAAACAGGAGCTCTTATTCAAATCTGGTTCCTTCCAGAGATCTGGAAGGAAAACTAGTTTAATGAAATGTTACACAATGAAATGGCAAGTAACATGTATAATTATATTTTACTGAACATTCTTATTTCATTCATGACTATTTTAATTATCTCTCCCCGTGCTCTCTGACATGTGTTGTAAAAGAACACCAAACACGAATGTGTTTCTGTCTACGTGTTCCACACTTCCTCCTACAATCAAAACACTAACGTGTTAAAATTCAACATAACAAGACCTCTTAACACACCCTAATTTCAACTCTAAGCCCTGAGGTACTATTCTGAAAGTGTGTAACTCTGAAGTGTAGCGTCAGAGAGCCTAACTACATCATTCAACCTTTAACACATATTCACCATGATTTAGTCTGTTTACAGTCACACGAATAAAAAAAATTTTAACATTACTTTCACTTTTACCATATCACGGTATTTCTTAACATTTAAAATTACAGTTCACATTGTATATAAGAACATATTAACATGCCGTTAATTTTACACATTTGAAAACATACATTAGTAGTATATTGTTAACTTCTATTCTTTTCAAAGCAAGTGCCAATTCTTTCTACATTGAAATACTACATTTCAAAAAGTCTTTCAGACTAAAACTTCTTTCTTGCTAGAATGATTTAAATAAAATTTATACAATAACTTTTTACGATATTTAAGTCTTTACACAACGCTATTATACATCAACTTTAGTTTTACGCGCGAGTAATTGAAAAACATAATACCAAAATCGGTAACAACTCATTTCTCGCCCTTTTGGCGATAAAGGTAGACCTCGCATGAGGTAAAACTTCTTGAAATCTGCCACTTGCAGTAAGAATGAAAGATTAACTTAAGTTTGCAAAGTAACATAAAATTTTACTTATCTTTGTGATATTCAGACATTCTTTTCTGGGCCCAGTCATGAAAGGTCGTGCAGATTGTTGTTTGATTTATCCCCTTCTTGTACGGGCTCGCCCTTCAGTGCCTTCCTCTAGATGCTTTCTTTTTTCTCCAGTTCGGTTACCCTTGAATACCTTCTTTTTCGCTTCTGCCTGTGGTCTTGGTCGTTTGATGGCAGCTGGTCTTGGCGGAACCGGGAAACTTCTTTCGTGTTCCTGCTTGGACCTCGTTGCTGGCCGTTCAAATTTTCCTTGTAACTTTTCCTCCGCCGCTGATGGCCCTTCCGCAGTTCGGCGACATTTGCTGCGGAGAGTCCTGTCGGATGAGTAGATCTTCCGTTTTAGAGCCGGGTTATAGTTGCCGTCATTTCTCCTGGCTCTCTTTCCATACGTCGTTCTTCTCCCTTCTTCATTCTGGGGGTGTTCGTGAGCCCTCTTTTCTGGACGGTGGAACGGCTTCTTTTTCTTGCTACCTTCAATTTTTCCGCGGGGAAACTTTCTTTTCACTTGCTCCTGCCTCTTAATGGCTTGCCCTTGTACTTGTCGTTTTTCCACCTCTGGAGATTGTGCCTGCGGTGTATGCCGTGCCGGATCCTGCAAAAGATCTTTGAAAATTTTCATTTTATTACGATCATAGTAGGGTTTGATTTGATCAATGTTTGCGGAGCAGGTTTCACCATTTCTAGCTTTTAACACTACTACAGCCTGAGTTATTTTTTCTATGACATATGGTCCTTCAAATCGTGGAAAAAATTTGGCAGGTTTATCTTCTGGTGCTGAAGAAAGTGAATGCTTAATTTTTAAAACTTCATCCCCTACTTTATAAGTTACTCCCCGTCGTTTCAAGTCATAATATAGTTTTTGTTTTCTCTGTGCTACTTCAGTATTCTTCTTTGCTTCCTTAATTAGTTTTTCTATGTCACCCATTTTAAATTCTGGGGCTCTTTGTTGCACATAAAATCTAACGGCGTTATAATCTTTCTGCCTAAAAATAACTCAGCAGGAGTTTTGCCCGTTGTATCATGTTTTGCGGTCCTAAGGGCGAAAGCAAATTCATTGACATAGTTATCCCAGCTTTTATGAAAATTTTTAACATAACTACGGATAATTTTCACTATATTTCTATTGACCCGTTCCGCTATATTTGATTGCGGCCGATACGAGACCATTTTTAAATGACGTATGCCCAGTTTTTGGCACATGTCTTCAAATATATTACTTACAAATTGAGGACCATTATCTGATATAACTTTTAGGGGCGCCCCGTATTTTAAAATATATTTATTTAAAACAGAATCAGTAAATAATTTCGCGGAGGCTCGTTTTAAGGGAACAATTTCGGTCCATTTACTAAAATGATCAACCATAACAAGGAGATAGCGACTTTTATTTAACTGACTTTTTGGGAAAGGGCCCAATAAATCGATGCCAATTATTTCATTTGGAAATTCGGATTTAATACTATTTATAAACCCGGCCGGGCGGAAATTAATATAATTAACTGCTTGACATGTTGGGCAGGACTGGACATACGCCCTTGTTAACCTTTGCAGTTCAGGAAAGTAGACTGCCTCGCGTACGCGTGGGATAGTTTTTCGAATACCAGCATGAGAAGCTAAAGGGCTGTCATGGAGCTCCTGCAGGATATTTAATCTAAGACTAGCTGGGATAACAGGTCGAAATTCGTTGTTGGAATTCGTAGTTTTTGTATAGAATAATAGACCATCGATTAGTTCGTAATGGGCCGCCCTATTTCTTATCGCCACAATATCTTGGTGGCTAAAATTTTCAGGATCCTTTAAATACTCATAAATGCTTCCAAACTCAGGATCCTTACCCAGTTCGGTTATTACAGTTTCTCGGGAATTTTTTGTACATGCTGTGAGCATTGCCACCTTTACGGTATTACCTTGTTCATCTATTTTAATTCTGGATAGGGCATCTGCTACGATATTTTGCTTTCCGGGGGTATGCTTGATTACCAGATTATATTATTGTAGCTTGAGTGCCCATCTTATTAACCTTGGGGATAAATTTTTCCCTGAGTACAATCTAGTTACCGCCGCATGATCAGAGTACACTGTTATCGGCGCCTTTCCAAAATAGACTCGGAACATTTGCACTGCTAACAGAACTGCAAGTGTCTCTCTCTCGGTCGCGGAATAGTTTCTTTGTGTTTGATTTAAAGTTCGGCTAAAAAATGCCACGTGCTGCTGATTTTGCGAAAGTACCGCTCCTACCGCATAATCCGAAGCATCCGCTGAAATTTCTAAATTCTCATCCTTTTCAGGAAATTTCAACACAGGGGCTTGCGTTAATGCTTGTTTTAATTTTTCGAAAACACTATTGGCTTCGGCCGTCCACGAGAATCTTGCCTTTTTCCTTTTTAATTTTAACAATGGTTCAGCAATACCTGCAAAATTTTTTATAAAGGACCTATAATATGAACAAAGTCCTAGAAAAGAAGAGAGCTTCTTCGCCGTGTTTGGAGTCGGATACTTTTGTACAGCGATTATTTTTGATTCGTCTGTCTCTATTCCTTTCTGAGATATCTTGTAACCTAAATATTTTAATTCAGGGGCTGCAAATTTGCACTTTTCGACATTAACTTTTAGACCGGCCTCATTTAATAAAGAAAACACCTGTCTTAAATCCTGTACATGTTGGTCGAGATTATCACTAGTAATAATGATATCGTCTAAATAGATAAATGTGGACTTTCCAAGAACAGGTCTTAACACAATGTCCATGCATCGCTGAAATGTTGCCGGCGCCCCTGAAAGGCCAAACGGCATACGCAAAAATGCATAAGTGCCAGACTTGGTTATAAAAGCAGTCTTAGGCACGTCCTCAGGCCTAACCCCTATTTGAAAATAACCAGTCGTTAAATCTAAAGTCGTCATATATTTGGTGGATGTTATGTTCCTTAGAATTTCTTCAATTATAGGTAACGGATATACCGGATATTTAGTTACGGAGTTTAATTTACGGTAATCAATTGCGAATCTCCACCTTTTTGGATGTGTCAAAGGATAGTCATTATTTTTCTTACATAAAACCACCGGGCTAGCATAACTACTTGAGATGGGCGTTATGATCTTTTTACGTAGCATATCGGTGATATGCCATTCTATAATTTTTTCCTTATTCTTATCATACCGGTATGCTTTGTGGCGAACTGGCATTGAATCTCCGGTGTCAATACTATGGTTAGTAACCTGAGTAAATCCTGGAATATCACTAAATAACGAAGCAAATTCACTTACCACTTGTCGGATTCTTCCTTGCTCGTCATTAGGCAGGTGGTCAAGATTTAACATCGGCGGTTCAGCCTTTTCTGCACGAACTGGTTTCATCGTCAGCTTAAGGAACGCTTCATTAAAATCCAGCGTTGCTTGTGCCTCTGAAAGAAAATCTATTCCTAAGATTATATGTGCTTGCAGATTCTTTACTATAAAAAACATCACCGTTACTTCGTCCTTGATACGGACATACAGCGGTACTTTACCTATACACTTACATTTTTCTCCTTGCGCCGCTAACACTGTCGTATTATCCGAATTATATATGCGGTATTTCCGAAAATACTTCCTAAAAAAATCTTCTGCCACACAGGAACACTGCGCGCCTGTATCCAGGAGTGCGGTGGCTGGGATATTATTCACCAACACTTCAATCTTCGGAAGAGTCAAATTTTTCACCATTACTGTATTTAACTTGAAGGAAGAGGGGTTTTCTTGGCCTTCGGATTTCCGCACCCTCCCGTCAGCAGAAATCCGTTTTAGTTTAAATCCTTTTTTGTTTCCATGCTTTCCTTCTTTTTCCACTGGCCTTGAAACTTTTTTCCTGGGTTGCTATTGAACTGTCGACGTTCGCCGGCTGTTTTTGAATGCTCGGGTTTCCTTGCCCACTGATTCGCTTTGCCTCCGTAGCCGTGTGCTTGAGTTTGCTGTAGTCTTGGCGCACCAAATTGGTTTCGCTGTTGATATTGACGTCTTCTTTCAACGTCCGCCGTTCTTCTACTTTCAAACTGGATTGCTAGCTCAAATAACTTTTCCAGTGTAGTCGGATTTCTTAATTCAATAAAGTCTTGCACTTGGGGCAGTAACCTCGGCAAAATCACTTGAATTATCTCAGGATCCGGACGGTTTCCATAAAAGAGTTTGAAGACGTGAATTTTTCTTAAAATAAAGCTTGAGAGGTTTTCGATTCTTTGTTGATATATACTAAAAAGTTCCGTTTCTAATTTCGCACGATCTCTTACAACAGGGAAGGCTTTTAGTAGGGCAGTCTTGAAATTATCGTAAGTATAGGTGGGACTTCCTGCTTCACTTAAACCAGTTAAGAGACTTCTGCCTATACACTTAAAGCAGTTAAGCGCTTGGCCCCTCAAAGCGCTGGTAGCTAAGGTAACTTTTTAAAATTCGTGCACGGGGTAGAGCATGAAGTGGTCATCCAATTTTTCCAAAAACTGGTTACCGGTGAGTTTCCTTAAATGTTGCTTCTGGTTTCATCGAATCGCGCATGGTCTGGACGATGTAACCAAATCCTACCAGGGCGGCAGCTGGCATTTCTGTATTCTGAGCCGCTTCTGCCGGCAGCACAGGTTCTTCTTGAAACTCGGCCATGGTTATTCTTCTCCGTTGGGCGCCACTATCAGTTCAATGTTCCGTCTTACCTTCTTCGGGAACATGCAAGGACCTGACTCGGAACAGAGAGCTTACTAAAGCTATGTTCACTAACTGTGGGAAGTGGACAGGATACACAAGAAGGGTATACAAAACCCTTTATTTTTCTCTATTTACAATAACTTCCGTACTTCGGAATACACAGACCCGCTACTTGTGGTCTAACGTAAAAATATAAAAATAAAACTAAACTCTAATTTCACTTTAAAATAATAAACGTGGAAGATTGGCCTTATATTAACAGGAAGCGTATGTGGTACAGAGAACTGTGAACACTACAATACGTTTAAAAATTATCAAGAGGATTAAAACCTCTGGCCTGGAAGGCAACCAGCAACTGAGTAGAACTTCTAAGGTAAGCGGCCTGCTTCGACTCACTGCTTCCTCTCTCTTGCTTGGCAAAAAAGCCACAACTTAAATACTTGGCGTTCGCCAGACAAACTTTGCATAAAAACCTTAACGCTTATAATTCTGGCCGGAAGTAGAAAATAAGAAGTGATAGTAAAAATTTAAAATAAAATAAACGTTAGTAAAACTTAAGATCCTTACAAGCTTATTCCCAAATTCAATTTAAGACACGATGATATTGTGATTTATTTATCTTTATTTGAAAGACAAGCTAAAGGGACAAAGATTGATTCTAAAGATTGGGTTTCATGTTTATTGACTTTAATGCCATCTGAAATCATTCAATTAATTGGTAGGGAATCTGAAGAAAACTTTGAAGATTATGAGTACATTAAGGCCATTTTATTGAAGAGATTTAAATTAAATCCTGAAAGCTTTAGAAAAAAATTTGTGATGCACCAAAAGAGCGCTGAAAAATCATGGAGAGATTTTTGCTACGAAATTACAAGTTATTTTGATGAATGGATCAATGGTCTTGAAATCACAAATTTTGCTGCGTTAAAAGACTTGATTATTACTGACCAAATTAAGAAAAGAGTACCCTATGAAGTAAGAGACCATCTTCTTGACGACTGGGCGAAGTTCGTTTCTCCAACCAAATTAGCTGATAAACGTGACGAATATGACAGTGTTCGTAATATCTCAAAACGGACTGGTGGTAATCCATCAGCAGACAGAACTAATAAAAAATGGCAACCTCATTCTCCACTTCCAGAAAGGGCTTTCAGAAATAAATCGCTGTCCGCTGAAAACACGCCAAGAGTGTACCCATCCCGTAAGAGTGACGAACCACAAAAGCCTAGTTTCAAACTAACTTGCTATAATTGTGGAAAAGAAGGTCATACATCTAAGTTATGTACCAAAAATCGAATACCAAGAAGTGCTTCTGCAACAGCACAAAACAACTTAACACAAGCACCCCTTACAGAAAAAGAAAAACCAGAAGTGGTAACTGCCAAGATCTCTATTCCTGTCTCAAAATCAGTGGACGTGTCTAGAAACATAGATGAATTAAAACTTGTCAAAGTTAAATGTGGAGATATTATTCTAAATGGAATCATAGACATGGGAGCACAAATTTCAGTAGTCCGTGAGAAATTGGTTGACAACATACCTTGCGAAGGAGAAAGTAAAATAGAGATATCTTCTGCTTTTGGTGAAAACGAAATTACTCCACTAAAGATTTTCCAGATGAAAATTGACGATGATTTTCACGGTAGAGTGTCCATTACGTGTGCTGTTTCAAAAAAGCTAGTTACCGACTTGCTATTGAGTTCTTCAGCTGATGAAACACTCTATGGAAATATCGAACTGTGGAACTGTGATCGTCATTGGGATGCATCCCCCTTAGAGTACAAAGAGACAGATGATAAACCCTTACCAGTTGAAGAAAATACTACAAATTTGGCTTTTGTTAATCAGCTTTCCCAAGAAAACATAGAGTCTCGGAAAATAACGAATAGAGTAAGACTAGAATTCAAGACACATCAAGAACAAGACGAAACTCTGAAAAAATGCTTCGAATGGGCAAATAAAAATCAAAATTCATTCATTCTTTCGATGATGGCATATTACTTCATTCCGAATATATCTGTGGTGAAAACATTAAGCAAGTTGTGTTGTTACCTTTAGTGTGTATGTGTATTTAATTATGGCAAAGCACACTAGGGCTACCTGCCTATGGGGAGGGATGCCTTCGTGGAGGACTTTCTAAGGGAAACTGGCTCGTATACACGTTACACATGGGGAAAACCACGAAAACGCCTATGCAGCCTGCCCGTTCGCGGGATTTGAGCTTTGAACCGAGCTACCAGTGTTCAGCGACTTTACCGCTCGGCCGCTGGTGGGCCAGTAAATAGATAGGAAGAAAGAGAAGGTTAGAAATTAAATTACAAAGTCAGATTGCGAAAATTGAATTATTAAGTTTCAAATACCCGGCTAACTGAAATAACTTTGAGCTCTACTTTCTCAAATGCTTTCATAGGTACAGGTAGAATTTGGCGGAACACCAGAAATTCACCCTTGATCTTACAGGTACAGTCCCGCTGCACTTACTGTGCAGTTCCGCCCACAATTTGGGGGGGGGGGGGAGAACAACCCAGCGGGAAGGTCTGAGGGTCTCTCACGCCTATTCTCTGCTCACCGAGAGGACTTTCGGCTCGGCTCGTATTTAGGTTATCTACCTTGTCGCACAGACACTATACGCTTACAAACATCCGTGTCTTCTCCGAATCCAGGCCCATCGATACGGCAGTCAGCGTAGAATGGTTTCAGTGTCGATAGCACATGATTGGTCAGTACTATCACTACTGTTTAAGAACTATCACTACTATATCACTACTGTTTAAGAACTTAGATATATTCAAAAATCGTCACTAGATAATTACTGCAAATACAGTTTGCTTCGCAAAAAAAAGGAATATTCTATCAAATGCAAAAATAAGCAAGACTAATATGTATACTTTCTAGTTACTGGATGACAGCACTTTCAGAAAAGAAATCAAACTCAGTTAACATATGTATTGATATGAATAAAGAAGAAATTTGGTGTAAAAAAATAATTTTTCAAATTTTCAAATTAAGAAAACTCAAAACAGTTTCGACATAAATATACAAATATCTCCCACATAGTAAAAATCATTAACAGATTTTACCCTCATTTGATTGTTAGAATTTTTTTTTTCATGTTCTTCAGAGGGAAAAAAGGACATCAAATCTAAAATGTCAGAAAATTACTAGATTTTCGGAATCTGTAATTTTTTTCCAATCTTCCTAATTTTGAAGTATAATTTCTTTTTAAAAATATAACAGTGTGCATGTGAATCATTTGGGGGCCAATCGGAAGGCATTTCATTTGGGGCATATTTTTTACTTATTACGCGCTCCGCCTATCCTCCGTGCTTATTAGGCGCTACACGGGAGAGATGCCCCGTGGAGGTCTTTTTAAGAGAAACTGTCTCGTATACACGTTACACATGGGGAAAACCACGAAAACACCCATGCAGCCAGCCCGTTCGCGGGATTCGAACTTCGGACCGAACTACCAGTGTTCAGAGACTTTACCGCTCGGCCGCTGGTGGGCCCTGTGTTACCTTTAGAAAAAAGAAGGGAAGTCCTAAGAATGGCACACGAAATCCCTCTTGCCGGCCACCTCGGTGAGAAAAAGACAATTCAACGAATCAAGTACTCACTCTTTTGGCCTACTATTGAGCAAGATGTTAAAAAATTCTGTGAAAGTTGTAAAGAATGCCAATTGAGGAGAACAGTTACGTACAAAGATCGAATCCCAATTCAACCTATTGTTAGACCGGAAGCACCCTTTGAAGTATGGAGCGTGGATTGTATCTGGCCATTAGAACCTCCATCCAGGAGGTGTCATCGGTTTGTGATATGTGCAGTTGACCTATGCGCCAGATGGGCAGAAGCCACCCCCGTCAAAGACATCAGTGCGAAAACAACATGCAACGTTTTGATGAGGTTTTTTACTCAAACTGGATTTCCAAAAGTGATTTGTTCCGACCAGGGAACTAATTTCACAGCCAAACTCACCCGAGCCTTTGAGAACTTACTTGGTGTGTCTCCACGATTCTCCACTCCAGGACACCCCGAGAGTATGGGTGCTGTCGAGCGTTGGAATAGAACCTTAAAAGAGATGATGAACAAAAATATCCAAGAACATGTCAGAAACTGGGATTTGAATCTTCCCTATCTCCTGTTTGCCTACAGAGAAGTGCCACATAGCACCACTGGTTTGTCTCCCTTCCAGATGGTATATGGAAGAATACCACCAGGACCATTATCTTTGCTGAAAGAGATATGGACAGGTGACAGGTGACGGAGGACGAGGGCGCCTGATGTTTAACATAGGTAAACAGGCATATGCCCCGCGTCCTCCACTATCTAGTGGCAACAACTCCCTGGAGCCTCATCAGGCTGCCTCGGGAGTATATTTGAATCTTAATGAGAAAGTTACATGGCCATACAAGGGCGGTTGACATAGTCTACATTACAAGTGATGTGTATGACATTTGAAAGTTTTAGGATTACGGACAGGTGAACGTAGCATTCCAGTTACAGCTTCCCGTTCAATTGAAAATTATCTACAGGATCTTTTAGAAAAATTAAGAAAAGCTCATGACATTACATCAGCAAATTCCAAAATATCTCAAGAAGAGTACACTTCAAGATACAATTTACGTTCTCAAGAAAAGACTTTCAATGTTGGGGACAAAGTCCTCGTGTTAATGCCATCATCATCACATAAATTGCTCAACACGTGGCAAGGACCAGCTACCGTGATCAAACTTACCAGGCCACACTCTGCCAAAATCGAAATGGAAAACAGAAGTATTAGAGAACTCCATGTAAATAAGTTAAGGCCTTATATTGCTCGTGTAGATCACGTTGGTATCATTTTTGACCAAGATGAAGAGTTTGGAGATATCCACTATGCACCAGCAGATCTTATGAATAAATCTGCTGATGATATCTGGACCCATTTACAAAATTTGAAAGGCGACTTAAAATATTACCAACGGGAAGGACTATTTAAAGTACTAAAATCTTATGTAGATGTTTTCAGTAGCAAACCTAGTCAAGCCAATGTTGATGGTCATGACATCAAGGTTACAGAAGAATGTAATCCAAAAAGATTGAGGCCCTACCGTGTTCCTGTTTCACTTCAAGAGGAAGTCGATCGTCAAGTTAAAGAACTGTTAGAATGGGATCTTATAGAACCCAGTGACAGTGACTGGGCACATCCTATAGTATGTGTTGCAAAAAAGAATGGCGGCGTTAGACTGTGCATAGACTTCAGGCTTTTAAATAGCTTCACAATTCCGGACGCCTATCCGATGAAGATTGCTAAAGATTTACTATTCGAAATAGGAAAAGCCAAATTCATAACAGTTCTCGATTTAACCAAGGGATATTGGCAAATTCCTATGAAAGAAGAAGCTAAACCCTACACAGCATTTATCACTCATTCCGGCCATTACCAATGGAAAGTTCTCCCTTTCGGTTTGAAAAATGCTGGAAGTACCTTCCAAAAATCGATGGATAAGGTGCTTGCAAACCATAAGAACTACTGCCGTTCATATATTGATGATGTGGCAATATTTTCTGAAACTTGGGATGGCCACATCTATCACATCGACCAAGTGTTTCAGACACTGAGAAACGCAGGTCTAACCGCAAATCTAGAAAAGTGTGATTTCGGAAAGAGTCACGTGAAGTTTCTAGGACATGTAATAGGTTCTGGCACTCACTCTCCAGATCCTGAGAAGGTAGAAGTCATCAGAAATCTGAAGCCTACCACAAAAAAAGATTTCAGAAGTCTTTTAGGGCTAGCAAGCTACTATAGGGATTATATCCCAAATTTTTCTGAGATTGGTTTACCTCTAACAAATTTTACAAAGAAGAGTGTTCCAAATCATATTCCATGGGACTCTAAAAAAGAAGCAGCTTTCAACAAACTTAAAGAAGAGTTGATTAAAATGCTATCTCTGCATACTCCAGACATCAGCAAGCCCTTTCAACTCTATACGGATGCATCTGCTTTCGAAATTGGAGCGTGTTTAGCTCAAAACGACGAACATGGCAAAGAAATGCCCATAGCATTTTTCAGCAAGAAATTAACGCCCTGTCAACAACGATGGTCAACCATCGAACGAGAAGCATTTTGTGTCATCGAAGCCTTGAAAAAATTTGACACATGGATTTTCGGTGCCAAAGTGCAGGACACCTACTTGACCCAAAGCGCCCCTCATGGTGCTAAACTGTCTCATTGGGCCTTAGCGTTACAACGGTATAACATGACTGTGACATACCGCAAAGGAAGTTCACATGGGAATGCTGATGCTTTATCAAGGTTAGCTGTTAACTCTTTCTCTCTCAAAGAACTCTGAGCAGCATTGTCTCTACGGTGACGAATGTGCTTGGGGGACTTGTAGGTGTAGGTGTATTTAATTATGGCAAAGCACACTAGGGCTATCTGCCTAAGAGGAGGGATGCCTTCCGTGGAGGACTTTCTAAGGGAAACTGGCTCGTATACACGTTACACATGGGGAAAACCACGAAAACACCCATGCAGCCAGCCCGTTCGCGGGATTCGAACCTCGGACCGAACTACCAGTGTTCAGCGACTTTACCGCTCGGCCGCTGGTGGGCCTTGGGGGACTTGTAAAGATCGTGGTGTGAATAGCCTCTTAGCTATTCGCACCGTCGGTGCGATTAGCCACTGCGATTGAACACGTACGAAAATGGCATATCTTTCCTATCCTAACGTGATAATGTTCGTAGGTGAGATAAAAATCTCGTGGAAATGCAATGTTTGAGTCTTCAGATACAGCAGGCATTGTGATAGTTCTAAAGGCGGTGTAAATGTAATTTAGCTACCGTTACCCTAAACATGCAATAAGGCATATTTTGTGCGGTCGCGGCCACTTAGCCGACAACCACTTAGCCGACAGGACACTTAATCGACACCAGTTAGCCGACAAGACATTTAGCTTACAGGGACACTTAGCCGACACGGACAGTTAGCCGACAGGACATTTAGCCGACAGGGATACTTAGCAGACAGGACATTTAGCCGACAAGTACACTTAGCCGACAGGACATTTAGCCGACACGGACTTTTAACCGACACGGACACTTAGCCGACAGGTCATTTAGCCGACACGGACACTTAACCGACAGGTCATTTAGCCGACACGGACAGTTAGCCGACAGGACATTTAGCCGACACGGACAGTTAGCCGACAGGACATTTAGCCGACAGGACATTTTGCTGACACAGAGAGTTAGCCGTCAAGACATTTAATTAGGGACACTTAACTATCAACACATTTATTCGACAGGACACAAAGCCGACAGTAACGTTTAGCTGGCACGTACCCAATATTTGTTCAAACTTTCTTATCAATTACAAATTTCTCGACTTCTTCGTAAGTTCAGTTAAATTAAAGTAAATTAAGCAATTTAAGTTATTTTTAGTTCAATTAAATCAAGTAATTTAAGTTATTTTTTCACTATCAGTAAAATTCATTTTTCGATTCTTAAAGATCTCATATATACTTTTAATTATTGTGTTAATTTAGCATTGTTTGATATGTATCCATGGACCTTATCAGAAATAGACCAACCCAAATGTGTTTTCTCCCTTGCCTTGGCGTATTGCCGGCTATCATCTTGACCACATCCGGAGGAGTAGGGACGACTTGCAGAAACTTAACAATAGTTGGCTATTGCAGCGCGTATAATTTTCAAGAAAAAGCTGGTGATAGCACCTCATTTCACAAATTAGAGTTTTAGATATTTTTATTTTTGAAACTGAAATTGATTTTTAAAAATTTAGCATGTTTATCAAGCGTAATTAATGTTCTAAATAATTATAAAGCTGTTACATGCTTTCAGGTCTGGATATTTTTTAGCTTTTCCTATGCTGTAAGGAAATTTGTATCGCCTTCTTTTCAAAAATAATATTTTAAATCTGAACTAATAGAAAAATTCAAACAAACAATTTTTCTCTTAAAATTTTTATGCTTTTTATTGGCGTAAATAAGTGAAAAATACTAAAATCGGGGGGGGGGGGGGAAATGGATTTTTGAAAGTTTTTGCTTAAATTTCTTATTTGTACTGCTTTTTTTAAAAGTATATCTGAATATTATAGCATAATATTCTGCAAAGAAGTTTTATTTCAATAATATTTCATAATACATCATAGTGATTAACACTTTTAACACTTTAATAATGTTTATGCATTTATTCTAATGTTAAAAATTGTATTTAACTGTAATAATTAATTGTGCTAGTATTTTATAGTGATTATTTTTTTTAAATTTATGTCTAGTTCTGCATAAGTTTTCTTATTTATTGCTTATTTATTTTATTAACCCAAAGGGGCGGCAGCTCAGAAACGCTATTAGTTTCGAAAGGGGATTTTGCTTTGTTTCACTATAAATGTCCGTTTCACTCTGCAAACTGTTGCCACCAAATATTATCTCCCTGTATTAAATTTAAAGAAATTAAATAATGAAGAATCTGAATAAATGCATGTATGTTTCTCTCGCACTGTGAAAAAAACAACAGAATTTAAAGTCATAAAATTTTGAATAACGTAATCCTCCACCCGAACATGTTAACCTGGACGGCCTAATTTCGAATTTGCTTTTATCCATTTGATATTTTGTAACTTTAACGAAGTTTTGATTAAGAAACTCAACGAGTTCAAAGCAAGCACCGGCAACCCTGTACAGAAAATAACAATCTCCAGCACGGAAATTCTAAAGATATGTCATTTTCAAATATTTCGTGATATTGTTCTTGAATTAAATTTTATGTGGTTTATTTGCGAAGAACATGATGTTTAATAAATAAAGGTAACACGCAAAACGTTACAAAAACGCTCCTTTGGGCGTAATATAAAATTATATTGCTGAGTGCTTCCAGAGTTTATCCTTGTTTCCCCCTCATTGCACTCAAAAATGTTTATGCTGCGAATTTTATGAATTACTAAAATAAATAATCATCTTGCAATGTTAATAATTAATGATCATATAATCAAATAAATGATAGTCTTGTTATGTTATAATAATTTTAAAAACTACTGCCTGAAAATGCTCATAAAATCAAAGAAAATTATCAGATCTTGTTTAATTTTACCTTATTTGTTTCAAAGCATCATATGCTATCAGTATTCTTTAATTTTACTTTATTTGTACACAAAAGTAAGTTCATAAGTTTTGCGTTTAGAATTTTTACCGTTTTACTAAAGTAAAGAAATTTATACAAGAATTACGCTTGAAAAAAATGCGCAAAATGCAGTAAAAAGTGCTTTTATGAGATATGTTAAATCTTGTTTGCAAAAACTGGGACTTTCATAATCTCATCACTTATACAACGTATCAAATTTAATAATTAAAAACAGTTATGTGATACAAACACCAGCGGTTTCTGTGCTAAAGTAATCCAGATCGTCCCTACTCTTTCTTATGGGCTCACCAGCGGCCGAGCGGTACCGTCGCTGAACACTGGTAGTTCGGTCCGAGGTTCGAATCCCGGGAACGGGCTGGCTGCATGGGTGTTCTCGTGGTTTTCCCCATGTGTAACGTGTATACGAGCCAGTTTACCTTAAAAACTCCTCCACAAAGGCATCCCTTTATAAAGCGCTGAAATTTCTCGTTAGGGAATATGAATGAAATTTCGAAAGGAAAAAAAATTTTTAGCTGATTTTAGCGGTCACTTAATTACATTTTAATGTGAGATCTTCAAAAATTATCCATAAAGCTTCTTCATTTAATCAACTGGGTTCTATTGAACACTTTCACTTCATTACTAATTTTTCTTGTTCACTTAATGATATTAATTTTCCAATCTCGCTCTTCCAAATTTTTAATACCTTTACGTTTCATTATTACATAGTTTACACATCACATCATGTTACATTCTTTCCCTTACTAAATCGTGCGGCCGAGCGGTAAAGTCGCTGAGCACTGGTAGTTAAGTCCGAGGTTCGAATCCCGAGAACGGGCTGGCTGCATGGGCGTTTTCGTGGTTTTCCCCATATGTAATGTGTATACGAGCCAGTTTCCCTTAGAAAGCCCTCCACGAAGGCATCCCTCCCTTAGGCAGATAGCCCTAGTGTGTTTTGCCATAATTAAATAAAACAAAACCAAACCCTTACAAAATCGTTTGGCTCTTCCCACTAAGGAAATTTCCTTTCCCTGTCATGAGAAATCTGAATAATGCAATAAATATTAGTTATTCTTGAATTATACTTTTTATGGAAACATATGGTGGTGAGGGTTAGTTTATCAAATATATTTTATTTTGTTATTAAAAACAATTAAAAATAGTGAATTTTTAAGACAAGCAAAGGTATAAATTATTTGTTACCTCTATAATTTGCAGTTCATGCCACCATTCTTGAGATAAAAATTCTGTAACATTTTATTGACCACGCCTCTCGCTTAAAATACTTACTTAGGTTAATGTTTATAGCCCTAAACTAATGCATAATGTTTAATTTAGATGTAAAATATTCTTTAAGGTTTTGTTTTATTAATTTTCGAGAAATTTCAGCGCTCTTTCAATTTGGTCAATATACACCAAACAGCACGATACATATCAAACAATGCTAAATTAACGCAATAATTAATAACACATATGAGATCTTTAAGAATAGAAAAATGAATTTTACTGATAAGTTGAAAAAGTAACTTAAATATTGAACTTATGGAGTAGTCGAGAAATTTTGTAATTGGTAGTTTAAATAATTTTTGGGTACGTGTCTGTTAAACGTTACTGTCGGCTTAGTAACCTGTTGACTAAGTGTCTTGACAGGTAAGTGTCCCGTAGCTAAATGTCCTGACGGCTAACTTTCTGTGTCGGCCAAATGTCTTGTCGGCTAACTGTCCGTGTCGGCTAAATGTCCTGTCGGCTAAGTGTCCTTGTCGGATATATGTCTTGTCGGCTAACTGTCCGTGTCGGCTAAATGACCTGTCGGCTAAGTGTCCGTGTCTGCTAAATGTCCTGTAGGCTAAATGTCCGTGTCGGCTAAGTGTCCGTGTCGGCTAAGTGTCCGTGTCGGCTAAATGTCCTGTCGGCTAACTGGTGTCGGTTAAGTGTCCCGTCGGCTAAGTGGTTGTCGGCTAAGTGTCACGGACCCTATTTTTGTGCTACGTGTAATCGTCAGAATGGCGAGAGCTCGACTCGAGAGAGTTGAAAGGCCAAGTTCCAAGTTCCGCTGTGAGCAGCGAATAACTGGCTGCAATACCAACTGTATTCCGGCTGTCATAAGGTAGACGCTTCTTCGAGCAGATCAGGTGAGGAAATGCATGACTGTAAGTCCAGAGGACGGCTTTGCAGGTGTAGGGGGAGTAACCATTTGTCACGTGAGAGATTTGAGGTCGTCTGAATGGCTGAGGTAGTTTCAGGCAAGTAACTGAGAATACAGACTATACACAAAATTACATAGGAATAAACAATTAAAAAAAATATATAAGAAAAGTAATCAAGTTCCTTGATGCTACGTACAATATATACGTTATTTACATGCCAGTAAAATGTGTAAGCAATAAGACGAGCTACGAAGTCAGGAGTCCATAATCATGTGATAATCACTTGAGAGGGTTACCCTCCCGGGATGTGACCCATGGAGATGCTGCTTGAAAGTAGTAAACAGTTCTTACTGCTAATGAGCATTCACAATCGAAATTATCAGAGCTAGGTGGGGAAGACTTGGTTTTTGCTTAGCATAAATGCCGCAAAAGGACGAAGGTGTTCCGTCAATATCTCATAATGAAACAAATTGAATTCACTGAGATGATCACACTCTTCTGCACTTTTGTAGAACTTCTCGTTTAGTTTTCGTAAATAGTCCTTGATCGTGTCAATCTTGAGGTCCTGGTGGAGGCGTTTATTTCTTACATAGTTTCTTACATAGTGGGCGTTTGTCATAATCCGTAAATGTGCAATTTATTTAGGTCTGAATCCGTGGCGTCGACCCAGGCTGGAGCAGCATAGGTTATGATGGGAATCGGGGAGAGATAAAAGAGTCTTTTCTTAAATAAATCTAATCTAGAGTGTTTGCCGAAGAGCGGGTAGAGGGATTTCGTTACTGCAGTTGCTTTTTTGCGGATATGGGTGATGTGCGTTGTCCTTGTGAGTCTGTCGTTCAGTATAACACCCAAACATTTTGCATGTGGGACTATAGGAACTCGTTCGTTGAAAAGAACCAGATCCTTCTTGACTGGAACGTGTCGTTTCTTCCGTCTCATGATAAGAAGTTTTGATTTTGCAGGGTTGATTTGAACTTTCCAATTCCTACACCAGTCCTCTATGAGTGGGATGTTATCTTGAAGCTTATTATTTGCGTGATTTACATTTGCAGACTTTACTGCCAGAGCAGTATCGTCTGCATAACAGGCTAGAAGGGAGCTGCCGTGAAGCTGAAGATGAGGAAAGTCGGGAACATAGAACAGAAAAAGAATCGGACCGATCACTGATCCCTGTGGAATGCCACTATGGATACTACCTTCGTAGGAGCCTGCTTGGTTAACAGCGACTGTGAATTTACGGTTGGTTAGGAAGGAGAAGGTATGAGTACGAGCTCCCTTTCAAATTTCATCTGGATGAGTTTGTAGATAAGACCCTCATGCCAGACGCGATCGAAAACTTTCGCAATGTCTAACATGAGGATTGCATCTGTTTGTTTACAATGCAGAGCAGCTCCTGCAAACTCTGTGAACCTTACAAGTTGCTTTGAAGTTGACAAATTTGCCCTGAATCCAAATTGTTCGGGTGGGAGTTGGTTGAGATATATTTTCATTCTTGTCTGGGAAATAGGCAGAGACAAGACATGCATTCAGGATGCTGGTTAATTTGTTTAATGTTAGGAAGGTGTTTAAGTGCCGTATTTGTGATACCGTCCTTTCCAGGAACCTTCTTTGGTCGTAATTTTTTTACATGAGTCTTTACTTCTGCGGGCGTAGCCAATTTGATGACGTTTTTCGCCCTAGGGGAATTTAGCCAATCGTGGACATATAGAAGTATTTTAAGTTCCGAGTCTTTGTTCATTGGCCAACTGTTAGGAGTGAACTGCAGTTACAGGTGTTTGGCGAAAATATCTGCTTTCTCATGGTTTAAAATTGCAATTATGTTATTAAAAATCAGGGGACGGTTGCGCGAGTAGGTGGTCTTTAGATTTTTGATTAGAGCCCAAAATGAACCGTCGCTGATGTCAAGACGAAGCATTTTCTCTGACCAAAGATCCTCCTTATGTTGCTTGATTGATTTTTTAATTTCGCTGTTTAGCCGGTTAAAGTTTTTCCTTTCGTATTTGTTTCTTCTACAATTTTAGTCTGAGTGTTTAGAGTTCAAATCATCCGCTAGAAACGCAGGGGTGTCGGAGGGCAGTAGTAGATCCAACACACTTGCAGTTAACCTGATTCCCAGCGGATTATAGTATGCATTAAACTGCAAGTCCTTGTAGTATGGAAGATTTACACTCACAGTCACTAATTTACTATTATTATTTCTGTTTGTACCTATATGACAGGAGCTGAGGCACTTTTTAACATATATCATGACATCGTCACGGTGACTAATTTGGTCGCATCTGTAGGTTCTGTAGTTCCCAATTGATAAACGATGACACGACTGTGCATGCGTCTCTGTTATTATCCCGATATCAATATCATGCATAGAAAAGAAATGCTGAAGTTCTTGTACACGGTTTGAAGCCCATTGGCATTCCAAATTGTCAGTCTGATGGGAGCAGCTACACGGACGTAATTATCCATTAAGAGTGGGATTAACTGCGGATTCTTCAGGTTGATTATTTTTGTCACTAGTTAGTTGCTTGAAGAGAAGAGGAATTCCTGACTCCTTCATGAGGGAAACCAACATTTTCAGATCACTTAATATTTTTTTGGCCTCAGAGATGGATTCGGGAGCCAGCCCGCTTGAGAGTGCCTGCGAGTATGACTTATTCACCACAATTCTTTCAGCATAGGTCTTCGTTTTCTGAATGCTCTTGGGAAACTTTTCACAGCCGCGAAAATTTGCCGTGTGTCCTTCAGCCAGACAGTTTGCACATCGAGTTTAAAGGCGTTGTCTCTGAGGTACTTGGGTGCAGGGGGCGGAGCTACTGGTCGTCCTGTCCAAAGGTGAACCTGTAAAGGAAGTGCACCTATATTGAAAAATGTTCAATTGAAAAATTCTAAATAATTCTAAATTGAAAAATTTCTCCATTGTGAAAGAAAGTTTAGTCTGGGTGGAATATTTGATATCAGATGATTTTAATCAGTTTAAGTTTTTTTTTTTTTTTTTTTTTTTGTGTGTGTGTGTGTGTGTGTGTGTGTGTGTGTGTGAGTGTGAGAGGCAGATTTTTCTCTCCTTTCACTGAGATAAATATAGATAAGAAAGGAATAAGTCCATATAAAAAAAGGAACATGTATAGCATTAAGAAAAGGAAGAAAGCTTAGATTTGCGGAGATTTTTATATAAAATCCAGTAGGTTTTACATACAAATATATTTTGAGTTTTTAAATAAAGTCTGCGCCAAGCTGAGTTTTTTTCGCTTAATTTAGAAAGCTAATAAATAACTGACTGGTTATATTTTAAACTGACAGAAAACATAATAGCTAAATTTATAAAAAAGAAATCACTCTAACATATAGTGCTCTATGATTTACACAGCCTACGAACATGATTTATGCAGTATTATACAAGTAATAAATAAGAAGTTTCTAATGTAAATGTTACATTTGTTAAATATGAAACATATTTATCATGTGTATGGTAAATTTTCCCCCCCTGTTTTCTTTTACTTTTTCTCAGTTCATACGGTTCTTCTTTTCTAATGTTTTTTGATAATTAAGTGTAATTATAATACTGGTGGCCTAAATTCATCATGAAGACAAAAGTCCTTCTTTATTAAAATTTGCGCCTCCTTATCTTCATTTCCTCAAAATTATTTATCAATACCTGAACGTACATTTTCTCAGCCATCTCAGCTTCAACGCTCAATAGTGACAAGTTTGACAACTGATCTCGTGTTATAGTGTTACTCAAATATGTTTTTATTAGTTTCAGTTTTGAAAATTATCTCTCACTCGTGGCTGTAGTTACAGGTAATGATAAATACAATATTAGTAAATTGCATACCTCCCAATCATTGCTTGCCATATCATAATATTTTACCTTGGTAATCTAGCTAAATCCTTAATAGATTTCAAATTTTGGATTTCTGTTCTGAAAGTATTTATAAATAACAGCAGTTGTACTTCACGAGCATTAGTAAAGTCTTCTTTACATGTTTTTTAAACATTATTAATAATTTTGATAATATTTTTGATTAATAATTATTAATAATGAAACATTGTTAATGATGACAGAGTTTTGGGTTGCAAAAAAGGAAAACGTCATTGCGATTTTTCTCTTTCCAGTCATTCTATATTTTAAATGAGTATTTACTTTATTTTATTTATTTATATATTTTATTACTGCTACAGAATCTCCCGAAGAATTCAAACTTTTTAAAATTTCTCCGAATACCCGTAAATATTTTGAAGAATTTCGAATTACTTACTTAGCTCTCTTACACCTTGCACTGCATCACTTCACGTGCTCACCTCAAGAAATTCGGAACCTGTTCGCACAATAAAATAGCAACAGCCTAGCCCCGGTTACCAGTAATAACTTCAAAGCTGTCCTATAGGAGGAGGGGAATCAAAAGGAAAGCATACAGCTTTTTTGTTTTGCTTTCATTTGAAGTTTGGGTGTGTGCAACACTGAATTTAGCTGTTTCATCTGCTTCCTAGAGTCCCCTACCTGCGTCATATATGTATGGGGCTCTTAAAAACTTAAAAGAAGAAGAATTCTATTGTATATACATGCATATACAATAGAATCTGTGTTTTAAGTTTAAATACGTAAATGTAGTTCAGCAGGACGTTCAAGGGCCTCCTATGCGACGGCATTCCTGGCATACCCTTATTTACGCCACTGCTTCAATGACTCGATACTTCAACTTCAAGTATTTCGAAATTCTTCAAAATATTTACGGGTATTTCGGAGAAAGTTTAAAAAGACTGAAATCTTCGGGAGATTCTGTAGCAGTAATAAAATATATAAATAAATAAAACAAAGTAATTCTTATTTAAAATATAGAATGACTGGAAAGACAAAAATCGCAATGACGTTTTCCTTTTTTGGAACCCCAAACTCTGTCATCATTAACAATGTTTATATAAATAATCATAGAATCAATGTTTATATAAATAATCCTTTTTTACTTCCTTGTACGAAGTAAAAAGGAAGTATTGTAATCGCGAAAAGTTTCAGACAGCATATTTCAACAAAAATATCCATTTTGACCGCTATCGAATGCAATTTAACGAAGTTTTTGCGTGATATCTGTACGTAAGGACAGAATAAAATACTCTTTTCCTTCAAAAAAATTGTAAAACTGCTTTAAAATTAATTCTGAAGAGAATTTTTTGTGGCGTCTGCACGAACGTATGTACGTACGTGCGTACGTACGTATCTCTCATAAGTCAAAAACGAGTAGCCTCAGGACGTTGAAATTTTGTATATAGGACTGCTATAACATATAGATGTGCACCTCGTATTTTGGTTGCAATCGGCCGCACCAAACGTATATAAATATATTTATATATATATCCACTCTGTTACCCGGCTCAGTGATCTCAGTTTCTTTACTCTTATATGTTTGTAAATTGTACATTTTTTTGCTTTAAAAATGATTGTATTATGTTGTTTTTATCTTCCGGTTAAGGTTTTTATGCCTTTAGTAAATCTCTATGCAATATTTTTAGAATTATCAACAATTTTAAAGTTGTCTAAGTGCCGCTAAGTCTTTTTTTAATGGCGGCCATTGATGTTTACATTTGAAACAGGAGACTAGTGGATTTGTTGTCAATCTTGAGAAACTTAGTTTCGCAACAACAAAGATAACGCATTCATTTATTATTGCCAATTAAATCATGCTTAATTCTTTCTGGAATTTTTCGAGGAAATAAGTGTTTAAGATTTACTTCGTAATTTCAATCGTCTGTGAAAAACTGTTTCTTTTTTGTTTTGTTTGCTTAATATCTTTTATACATCATTCTAGCTTTATTATAGTATTTGAATAGAACACATGGCAACGATTAGATAATTCTATTCTTTAAATGATATAAATTTTGTGCTTTAGGAGTTATAATATGAACGAAATATATAAGTTAACTGTTATATAATTGTTGGATTATATAACAGTTAACTTAGTTTCCGTTATATAATTATTATATAAGTTAATTGTTATATAATTATTAATACTCTTAAGTGAATGACTCCAGAGTGTCGCTATGGTAAACAAATACTAGAGTGAATTTTAAAGAATGCATTTATTCTATTGTGGTTTATGCGCTATCGGCGAAGTAGATTTAATTCAATCCAATAAGTTTAAATGAAATGCAAGAAAAATGCGCATAATTTAATATTCCGTGCAAGGAAGTCATGTGGTGTACACATCAGATTTTTTATATAAATAATCAGAGAAGCATCTATTTGTTATTTAACATGCTTCAACGGCTATCAATTGCACTATTTCCAATTAGATCAACCCTGTTCTCTCGAAATATTTAAACAGCTTACGTTGAAATCGTTTTGTTATAAAATTAACATGCAGAGCGATGGCTAATTGAATTTTGGAATTTATTAACAAAAAAAAAAAAAAAAAAGGTAAAAAGAACTTATGTACGTCTTACTGTTTACATGACAAATTTTAGAATGACAAAAATAACAGTGATGCCAGATGCATAAAACATAATAAAACAATGATGCCACTGAAACTGCACATAATATTAATTAAATGCTCGATTCTCAACAGCCTCCTTCGAGCATGAAAATAGTCATTGTTCATACAGATTAACCTTTACTTATTTGACTGTTTTTACACCAATCAACTTCTTCCGGAAATGAAACTGAGGTGCTCGAAGCGCCTTCGTCAAAATGTCTGCTCGTTGTTCATTACTTCTGACATAGCCTAATTGAAAACGTCCCTTCAAGAACTCATCTTGCTCAAACTTGTACCTTTGGTCAATGTGCTTTATGCGTGCGTGGAACATTGGATTTTTGATGTACTTGATAGTACTCTGATTATCAATTTGTAGGATAGGCAAGAAGACATTAT
Organism: Stegodyphus dumicola; assembly: GCF_044657685.1. NCBI lineage: Eukaryota > Metazoa > Arthropoda > Arachnida > Araneae > Eresidae > Stegodyphus > Stegodyphus dumicola. Next base: position 185,321,242 of record NC_140769.1, on the reverse strand, counting down.
TAGCTATCTCATTGAACAAGCTCTTCAACCATATCAAACCATATCAGGTCTTTTGTAGCATCAGCAGCTGCCATGAACTCTGCCTCTGTCGTCGAATTGGATGTGGCCTCCTGTAGCTTGCTTCGCCACGTAATTGCACCTCCACCATAGAAATAAATAACACCTGTTCGAGACCTGCGTGTTTCTGCACAGCTGTTGTTATCTGCATCACTAAACAACATCAAACTTCTATCATCTTCATTATTGTACACAATGCCGTGTCCTATGGTATTGCGAAGGTACCTTAATGTTGTTTGTACGATTTCCCAATCAATCTCTGTAAGATTGTTCAGCTTTCGAGACATCAAACTTACTGGGTAAGCAATATCCGGTCGGGTCCCCATCGCCAAGTACAGCAAACTGCCAACTACTGATCGGTACGGAATTTGACTGCTGAGAGGCTTCGCCTCCTTGATCTTGATCATGCCATCGTCATTCGGTTAACCATAGTCGACCGTGAGCCTCGATTTCTTTACTGGGATGTGTGATGTCTTAGCATCTCCATATCGTTCTAATATCTTTCTTGTAAATGCTTCTTGGTGCAGGAAGAGTGAGTCGTCTTTCAAACGTTCAACTTGTAAACCAAGGAAACAATTTAACGTCGTTACTCGAATATGTTGCTTGAGCTCGTCCATAAATGTGAAGAATGCTGCTTTGTACTGAACAGCGACAATGCCATCATCGACATAAATCGCCATCAGCATCTTATGTCCATAATCATTTCGTATGAACAGGCAGTTGTCAGATTTACTTTGTATCATACCATGTTTCTTCAGCATGTCAGTAAACTTGGCATTCCAACATCGTCCAGCTTGTTTCAAGCCATATAAAGGTCGAAGCATCTTTCATACACGCTTACTTCCGTCGTTATAGCCTTTGGTGGGTTGATACGTGTAAATCTCCTCAGTTAAGTCACCGTAAAGGAATGCCGTCTCCACGTCAATTTAATATAAGTTGAGATTCTTCTTGACTGCCGTTGCAATTAGAGCTAGAATAGTGTCATAGCGACACACCGGGCTAAATGTGTCTTCGTAGTCGATATTCACCATCTGGGTGTACCCTTTTGCTACTAAACGGGCCTTGAATCTCTCGATTGAGCCATCGGGATTTGTCTTCACTCTGTAAACCCAGCGATTGTCGAGGATTTTACGTCCGTTAGGTGGCTCAACAAGTTGCCATATTCCATGTTTGGCATGCGAAGCCACTTCTTCGTCCATGGCTCGTTTCCAGTTGGCGTATTCAGGAGACTTCGTTGCTACATCATATGGTTTAAGCTCTTCCAACTTCAGAATGCTGTTATACACGTCGTAGTCATTAAATCTGACAGGCCGTTGGGTAGTTGAACGGTCTCGCGGTCATCTGTGTTGGTTCATCTTCATCAGTGCACAGATCACCAGCCCCCTGTGTATCTGCGCCATCGTGTGCATCTTCCAAAATAAACTTCATACCGCTTGATAGACCGGTGTTAGATACTAATTTTAAAGGGGTGGGAAGTAAGGCCGATTTGATGTTCATTGAACACTACATTGGCACTTTTTGTTGTATCATTCCTTGAGGGTATGAAAATGCGATACCCATCGTCGTCACAATAACCAACTAAATAGCCCTTTACAGCCTTATCATCTAATTTACCTCTGTTGACATTTGGTACACGTAGAAATGCAGCTGATTCAAAAACTCGAATTCTGTTGATTGCGGGCTTGCGTCCAAACCATTCCTCAAACGGAGATTTTCCCATAGACTTACTTGGTCCCGTACGATTGAGAACGTAGACAGCTGTAGATGCTGCTTCTGCCCATAGGAACTGTGGTAGGCCTGAATCCTTGATCATAGTGCGAACCGCATTCATTATTGTACGATTCTTCCTTTCAACTAATCCGTTTTGTTCTGGTGTATATGGCATAGTGATTCGCAGCTTGATGCCTGTATCATCAGTCAGTTTCACCAATTTATCATTGTCAAACTCACGACCACCGTCTGTGACCAGTTCTTTTACATTTATACCATCTTTGTTGGTCCGAACAAAAACTTCTTGATTTTGCTACCTGGGTATTTCACCTTCAAAGTTTTAGATTACTAACGCATAAAATTATCCTGCGCTTTATTTTCACGTCTTTCTGAGATATTTGTTTACGCGTGTTTTTCAAATTAAAATATCTTCTTTGTAATTTTCAGTAGACATCCTGCTCTTTTTTAATTGATTCGCCTGTGAAACAGTCTGTTCTGTTCCTTTATTTAATTCTAACAAATCACGCTCTTTGTCTGTTAATACAGAAGCAATTCCTCAATCTGTTCAGCCTTCTGGGTAGCAGCATTTATTTTTATTTCTAATTATTTTCATAATTTTCGCTGTAGCTTTCTTAGGGCCATCAGCTTTTATTATTCATCTCTAGTCTATTCATTATCAAACAGAGAAATTTCAGATACCTCTTTTCCCCCCCATTTTCAAATAATTTTTTTCGTACTCTCTGTTGTCCTGGAATTCCGGATTTCAGCACCAGATTTTGGTGGTAATTACATTACCATTCGTTAGATTTCAGTTGTAGAGGGATTAAAACACTAACAAGAGAGAATGCAACATCGCCGGGAATTAAACCACGGACCTCTGGTATACCGGCCCAGTGTGCTGACCATTACACCACGAAAGCACGGTAGGAAGGAGGGAGAAATACCTTATATACTCCCCCTTTTGAAGGGCGACTTGGCTTTTTTAGGGGACCCAATCGCCAAATTTGGGTGCCGAGAGTCATCATCCACAACCCTTTTAGTTCGGGCGCCACTGTAGAGACATTAGGTTAATTGGAAAAGCCGGAGAGATAAATAGCAAACGCCTTCGCCGGGAATCGAACCACGGACCTCTGGAATACCGGCCCACGTGCAGAACCACTACACCACGAAGGCTGGCTAGGAAGGCGGGAGAAATACCTTATACTGTTCAAGTATAAAATGCAGAGGGAAAAAAAAAAAAAAAGGGATCATCGCATTTATTTTGTTTATATACAGGAATACCTCGCATAGTGCCGCTTCACTAGGTGCTGATCCCGCTATAGCAAAATTAGAAATTTGAGTAATAAAATTCACTCAGTACTGACTGACTCGCTGAGGTTTGGAAAGTTTTTCTGCCAAAATAATACAGCCTAAATGTTGTGACTTATGTCACTTGTCTGACAGTAACATCAGAAAAAGCCCATGGAAATTATCGTCGCAAGGAGTGCAAGATTGCGCCTCCCGTTGGCAACAGCCTTGAGCACCAGACAAGGTGACAGTATGTTGCTCAGTTCCGCCCCCAATTTTAATGGAGAGCATTTCGGGGACCGGGTCAGAGGGTCTTCCACCTCTCTTCCCCTACCACCAACCTCTCAATATTTAGATATGCGCCATACTTCACAGACATTATACATTTACAAATGTCCATGCCTTCTCCGGGATTCGAACTTGGGCCCTTCGGCATGTCATTCAGCGTCGCTAACCACTATTCCGGTGGGCGACCAGCCTAAATGCTCCCGCTAAAATATGTACTGCTAAAATAAACGGTGCTGATTAATTATGCTCGCATGGGCATAATTAATCAGCACCGTTTATTAATAATTAATCAGCACTGAGAAACATGACAGACTCACATAACGAACTTACCCTCAGTCTCTACGATAGGCATATATATTACCTGATCATTTGTCATTCTCAGCATCTGATACGTTATTTTTTTTAAAATATTAATAATTCATTCCAAAAGCCATTTATACAATGAATGAAGAAAGAAAATCTAATTCTAGTTGTGATAATCCAAACACGCATAAGTTATGGAATTTACAAGAAAATCTAGAAATTTATAAAATTCATGAGAAAGGTGCATCGTATTTCAAGAAATGTAATTAGTGTGGAACGGCTATAAACTTTTTTGCTTCCAAGAAATTTGTAAGACAAAGAAGTCGTTGATGTTAAAATACGAAAAGATTGCTTTCACTTGAGGACGAAAAAAGACTTCTTTCACCTGACTTTTAATTGAGGACTGCAACCAAAAAGGAATTCCTTAAATCAGCTAGAAATTTAAACAAAAGCATGAAGTCTTTTTTATATATTTAATGAAAAACTGTCTGAAAACAAATCTGATGGAAATTTTCAAGCAAGCCGTGGGTGATTCCTTCAGTTTGAAAAACACTCATTCATAATGTTCGCAGTGTGGATGAAAGAGCAAACATGGACAAAAATGAGTTATACTGAAAGAAGCTGCTTTATAGAAATTATTTGTCATTAAAAGAGCAATTTCACTTAGGCTATACAGCACCAAAGGATCGAATTACCTTATTGTTAGGAGGAAATGCATCTGGTGATATCAAACTGAAGGCTATGCTTGTGTATCTCGCTAAAAATCCTAGCGCTTTAAAGATATATGCTAAATACTCATTACCTGTGTTTTGGCATTCTAATAAGGTCCAGTTTCTAAAGCAGTACTTAAAAGTTGGTTTAAAGATTATTTTGGTTCCTCCGTTGAAAGTTACTGTGAAAAATAAAACATAGCCCTTAAAGCATTATTTTTTTAGATAATGCGCCTGGTCATCCTGGTGGACTTCTAATCTGCGCGATACTATCAGAATTCATTTTCTCCCCCCCCCAAATACTACCTTCGCGCTACTACCCATGGCATTCAACATTTAAGGCCTTTTATTCGTTTTTTATTCGAGAATTTTATTCCAGTTCGAGAAGGACGTTTCACAGGCAATTGACGCAACTTTTGCGGAAAACGTTCCATCTTTAATAACATTTTGGGAAAAAAAAAAAAAAAAAAAATAGAATATTTGAAATGCTATTGAAAATATCCAGATATGCATGGAATGATGTGAGTGAAAATAATATGAGAAGGATGTGGAAATATGTTTTACTTTATTGGGCTAATTATTTTTGCGGCTTTAATTTTCAAATGAATGCAATTTCAGCCGAACTCGTGAAACTCGGACATGATTTAGGTTTCGACTCACTGGATGCTGCTGATGTCATTGTCATGGACTGCATTTAAGCCAAATGTTAGCCTGTTGATGAAGAATCTGTCGCCAATATAGAAGAACAAAGGACTTGGGAAGAAGAAAGTAAAACTGAAAAACTTCTGCGGAAGGAGAAAAGACTTCACAATGAATATTCTCGAAGAATTATTCAATGTCTTTGAAAGAGCATGTAAATTGAATGAAGAAAATAATCCGAATATAAAAAGGAGCCTTGAAACAAAGCACAGATTAGAAAATGCAATTATTTGTTATTGTACAAGAGAAAAAAATGATCGGTGAAAAAAGCTTTGACTGATTTTCTTAAACTTAAAAGAAGTTAAAGAAAGAATTTTTTTTTTAAATTAAAAATTTTTGTCAACAAACAGTAAAAGTTTCTCTTACGTATTGTACTTTTTACTCTTTCATTATTTTTCATGAATTTTAGGTAAATATAAATACTTTTGTTTTAATAATATTTGATGAGAACAAATTAACTAATCCTATAGAAACTAACCCTTTTTGTTGTCCTAATGATTTATTTAGGATTCATTTAGATTAGAGGAATCATTTAGAGCGAACCAATTAACAGTACTAAACGAGGCATTCCTGAATAATATTTTGCTTTACACCTATAATTATTAGACATGCGATATCGATATTATTAGGCTTAAATATTGCACTATATTAAAAAATACCATTTGCACTATATTAAAAAAATTAGCAAAAGAGATCCTAAAGCATTTCTTTTTGTAATTCTTGCAGAAATTTTTTGTTCTTGAGGAAGAGGGTCGTATGTTTGATCTCCCTCGAAATTCATAGAGTTTTAACTAAACTCTGCGCTAAAATAAAGTGCTGTCTTGCCTAATTTTAAGTCTTACATTGCTTGTTTTTCTTCCTAATTAACATTGCTTTATAATATTTTGCATTTATTTTTAAACATTGCGTTATGTTTTTAGGAACAAATGCATTCTTTACTCATACACAACATTTTTCACGGAAAAAAAATACTATTTATTGTTGTACGACATATATGTTTATTACAACCAATACTACCAAGTCAAAATTTGACGATAAATTGTTTGTCTGAAAACAAAAGCCTTTTAAATTTCCCAAAGCCAGTACCAGTGAAAAACTTTGATTTAAAAATGATTGATTTAATTTTGTTGTTAGGGAGAACGTACTCTTTCTAAAAGTAACGTGAGGGACATGCATTTTTGAAACACATGATGAAAAAGTCAAGAAAAACACTGATGTTATCCTTTGAAAAGTACTGCCTATCAGTATCATTAGATATACTCATTCTAAATGTAGCATGGGTAACATATACTTTTTATAACATTTGCTGAACATTTTCTAGAGAATTATCAGTGTTGTAAGTTGAAAATACGCTTTGATAACAGATTATAACATTCACTACAGAACCACTCATATGGAACGTTTTAAACGCACGCGACATGGCCACACACGATCGACACGCTCTAAAATTGCACTGAACGTTCCGGTTATGCTTAGGACTGCAGGATAAAAAAACAAGAACACCGCAAAAGATTAGTGCTTTTAAATGTGTAATAAATTTCATAATACAATGCAATTATAATAACAGTATAATTGTTTTTCTTGAAATTTTAAAATTCTGTTATCAAAATCTCATACGACTGATGAATGCTGAATATTGATCCCCACCAACGACAGAGCAAAGAAAGTCAATACATATTCTTTGGAGAGAACGATAAAGTCGGTGAGCAGTAGTAATTCAATTTTAGTTAAAATTTTGCTGAATGGGTTTCCTAGAACTTTTCTTAGTTTTGCAACTGTATAATATAGATACGAAAGAGGTTCTTTAGAAAAATCTCCCTGACGGCTTCCCTCTCGTTAAAGGATACTCTTGTGAGCGTCGCCGTAGTTCAAATGAAAAACGTTTTGAATTTACGTGATGTCTAAAATTGATAGCTACATTCCAGCTCAGATTTTTAGCAAACAAGATAGTCGCATAGATTTTCTTCTCTTTTCCTCCCCGAGTAATATAACTTATCTTATGATCAGATTTCCTAAAGATATTTTACTACACAAAATAATGTTTCCTAAGCAGATTAGCGTCGTGACCACGTATGTTGACAGTAAAATATAATTATCCGGACTCCAGCTACTCGGAATTTCAATTAGCTAGATCGCTTGCTCTTCCTTTGAAGCCGTTTAAAATAATGCTTTTGTTAACTTATTCAGGTGCAGTGGCGACTCGTAATAAGCACTGTGGAACTGCAGCACCCCTATTTCCACTTATTATTATTTTTAATATTTAATATAGTGTTCCCTTTAGTCTTTAATTCTTTCTTTATACTTTTAAAATACATAATCCATCCTTAACGTCAAGTTTAACGTCAGTAGCCATTTCCCAGTTTGTGAAAAAGGTACAAAAGTCTGTGTTTGGAATTGCGAGCTTCACAGTTCCAGCGACGTGGTGTTTGGCTGTTCTGCGCATGCGCACACAGGAAACAGCACGCAAGCCAGGTAGAGAGAAGAGCACCGTCGTTCTTGCAGGGGCCCACCAGCGGCCGAGCGGTAAAGTCGCTGAACACTGGTAGTTCGGTCCGAGGTTCGAATCCCGCGAACGGGCTGGCTGCATGGGCGTTTTCGTGGCTTTCCCCATTTGTAACGTGTATACGAGCCAGTTTCCCTTAGAAAGTCCTCCACGAAGGCATCCCTCCCCTTAGGCAGATAGCCCTCGAGGCTTTGCCGTAATCACACACACACACGTTCTTGCAGTGCCGCAATTCTGGCGTGTTGTTGAAAAGGTGATTCGTTTTTACTCCGCGCGTGTGGTATTCCTCCACAAAGTGGAACTTCACCATAAACAGAGTTCATGAAAATGTGCAACCTTTAAAAAGTTGCCTTACTGAAATTCAGTCATTATCAAATGCAGATCAAACTACTGCAAAAGCAACAGGAATTTAAAAATATCTAAATGACGATAATTTCAAGTTTTGGTTAGAGCTTTTTTATCAGATTATGCCTCATGTTGAAATAATATACAACTAAATGCAATCCAGAGAAATTAGTGTGTTTAAAGTTAATGAATATGTAACACATTACAAAACTGGTATTTTAGAATTAAGAAACTCAAAGTACTATGAGAATTTTTCAAAGACACTGATGGCAGAATCTAAAGAAATATGCGACTTTATACTATGTATTGATATAATGCGCAGATATTCTTCCACTAAACACTTAGCAGCTGCTAAATTGTTTGATAAGAAATGCTACGCTAGTTTTAGGAATGAACATCCTACAGAAGAAATAGTACTGACCACTGAAGCATTTCCAATGAAAGCTTGAAACTGAACTAAAAGTATTCTATCGTATCGTACTATTGAACAAAGAAAAGCTTGAAGTTGAACTAAAAGTATTCTATCGTAGATCTGATATCCATGAATACTGCAAATTAATTGAACTACTGAAATTTATCTTCGAAAATAATCTAGATGATGTTCTTGGTGAAATTACGAAACTGATAAAAATTCTCTTGAGATTTCGCAAGAATACATCAGAGGCAGAACGCTGCTTTTCAACATTGAAAAGAATGAAAACTTTTCTAAGAAGCACTAGGAATTCCGAAAGACTAATGCGCTTGCATTGCTTTCAGTATAGAAAAATTTCCTCAGTTGTCATCCAGAGATCAAGGAGAAAATTATTGATCATTTCGCGAAAATTAAAACAAGAAGAAAGGATTTCATTTTTAAATGAATAGACAAAGATTGAACTGTAACAATTTTGGTTAAAGTAATTAACAAATGTTTAATTTTTTTCTTGTAAGATTTCATGAAGTTTCAAAATAAATTTTCTTTTTTATACCTGTTCGTTTCCTTTTTCACAATTTTAAAAGAAAGGTTAAATTTTTTTGGAAATGCACCTCCACTAATTTTAGCTACGAGCCGCCACTGTTCAGGTGTTTACTTTCTTATCAATTTAAATGGTAAAAAATATGTAAACGTATAGCATATTTTGTAAAGAGAATATTTTTTTTAGAGGTTTAGATAGAGTACTTTTAAAGATAAAAAAATTGTCTCATTTGCAATGTTCAAGTGTTTTCTAAGATTCAGTATATTTAGGCACAGTTTTGCAGTAGGTATTAAATTCATTTAGATTCCTGCGTTTGAATTTAATTCGGAAACATGTAGGTTTTTAACAGCATATTATTAGCACATTTCATTTGATAAAGATATAACTTCTAAAAAATAATAAAAAAATAAGTTTAAAAGTAAAATAAATAATAAGTTATATATTATACACAGGTTTGCTGTTCTTTTTTCACTGCACGAATCTTTTCCCAACCATTACAAATGCTTTTTTAAAAAAATACACAAAGTGTTTTCATTTTCTTGTTTTACACCGATAAAAAATACTGTACCTCTCTAAATTTAGTTGAATAGATATAAGATTGACTTTGAAAGGTTCTTATGGCAAAGTAACTGGTTATTATGATTTTTATCTTTACTTTAAATTCTTTTTTTCCATATTCCTTACCAGAATGTAAATTAGTTTGCAATGTTTTTAATCTCAAGGTTCTTAGATCTTGAGAGAAAGAGTTTTCTGGCATTAGCGCTGCGTTGTTAGAATTCTGCCAGCTCTAGTGAAGTGCAATTATTTTGGCTTTGCATATTCCTGCAGCCGATATTTTAAACTTACGCACCATTAAATAATTTAAGCCAGCTTAGTATTTAATTGCATAGTCTTAGACCTCATATCAACGTTTAAATTTATTTGACTGTTATTATTGACTTGCATCGCCACAGGCCTTGGATATCTGTAGCAAAAATCATGATCTGTTTTACTAAAAGTTCAGTTTATAAAGTTGTTAAAACCTTTGTAAGTCTTTGTAATGCTATTTTAGACATAGCGATAACTCTCTACCTGTCTAATAAGATTACAGGACTAAAGTATCAGACACAGTATAACCTTATAAGTGGTTCCCGAATCGATTGCATCGATTACGAACCATGTCGCAAGCCCAAGCAATATTTAGCCTAGCTCCCTCAAAATTTCAAGTTCATCTTGCACCTGGAAGGCTTCGATCCTTGAGGTGAAAGATAGGGAGGAATTAGGTGCAGAACTTTTTGATAAATATCAGACTAGGGTAGACGAATTAACTGACTTCATTTTGCGGAAAGAACAGGTCGTAACCTTATTTTATGGAAAATAAATAAATAAATAAATAAATAAAAACCCTCAACTTCAGGATTTGAGACTTTGAAACCCAAGTGTGCTAGAATTATAGAGACATTAGGAATTTTTTTGGAAGCAGGCAAGATGAAAAATTAGCAACCGCCATTCGCCAGGAATCGAACCACGGACCTCTAGAATACCAGCCTCGCGTGCAGAACCACTACACCACGAAGGCACGCTAGAAAAGCGGGAGAAATACCTTATATACTTTCCTTTCTAAAGAGCGAGTAGGATTTTAGGGGACCTAGTCGATAAATCCTGGGTGTGGAGAGTCATCAAACACAACCCACTTAGTTCGGGCACCATTGTAGAGACATTAGGATTTTTTGGAAGCAAGAGGGATGAAAAATTAGCAATCGCCTTCTCCGATTGCTAATTTTCCACCTCGAAGTAGAAGTTTTTCCGAACTACAACCCCAAGGAACGCTAGAAAAGCGGGAGAAATACCTTATAGAATAACTATTTGAATCAGCAGTGAAGTCTGAAAGTAGGCGAGTGTCAATGAATACACATCGATCGGAGAAGTTTGAGCGTATATTTTCGCAGACCTATAGTACAAGAAAAGACAAGGTTTGACTGCAGCTGGCTATTTGATAACCGGCAAAACTTTGAGTCCGCTAATGGCAATTGGGGGAAAAAATTAAAAATAAAATCTGAAATGTTTCAGATTTTAAATTAGTTTAAAGGTACGTTTATTTTTTACATTTTGTGTGTTACATTTATTTATTAAATATCACGTTCTTCACACTTAAATCATAAAATTAAGTTCAACAGCAATATGGCAAAATAGTTTTAAAATGAGCATATCTTTAGAATTTCCGATTCAGAGACTGGAGATAAAAATGTTTTTTCAGTACAACGTTGCCATGGCTCGCTTTGAAAGCCTTGAGTTTGTTAATCGAAAATTCGCTAAAGTTTTACAAAATAGGAAATCGATAATAAAACAAATTTCAAATTTGGGTTTCCACATGCCCATATTCGTAGGAGGATTACGCCATTCAAAATTCGATGGCTCTATCACAATACGAGAAACATACATACATTTATGCAGATTTTTCATTATTTATATAATATAACACAGGGCGATAATAATTTGTGTCAACAGTTTGAAAAGTGATTCAACGTAATGAATCGACGCAAAATCGCAAAACGAAAACAATAGTCCTTCAGGTCCAAAGCCCCTTGGACTACAAATTGCAAAAAAAGAGAATGGGGAAAGATAGGAAATCTTTTAAATTAGGCAGGAGTGTTACAATACAAAGGGTACAGTCAACCAGAGAGAAAAAAAAATCCCTCTCATATTCAACTGAATAGGGTGTTAATTAAAAATTTGTCCCTCAAAAGAGATAGCGGCTCAGGGAGAACATTGAGTTGCTTAGGGAAAATAACTTTGAATGTGCAAGTTAAAAAAAAAAGCCCATAAGGTGTTTTTTTTTTTTTTTTTTTTTTTTTTTTTTTTTTTTTTTTTTGGTAGGAAAACTTTAATAAGCTAATGGGATTGTGGGAATAGATTTTTTGCAGGCTGTTGGCGTGAAAATTAATTTTAAGGAAGTCACGGTGCAGCTGTAGATGAACAAAGAAATTCAGCCGTTGCCCTTGCGCTTGAAGCCGAAAGATAAAGTTAAGTTGGAGAAGTTAGTAAAAATTTTTTATTCTTACTCGATGATATCCCAGGATTGACCCAAGTGGTCAATCATTCGTCAGAAATAGTCTACGTTAATCTCCCACTCACCAATTTTAAAGCATGGCGGTTTGCTATTGCCTATGGAAAATTAAACAGCATAACAAAATTCGATTACCACTTACAAATAACTGATGAAAGAATCAGAAACATTAAATCCAAAGATTACATGACGACTTTAGGCTTTACTGATTTGGTGATAAATGCGGTTTTTGGTCCTTCCTTAGAATGTCGTTTGGCCTACGCGGGGCACCCGCAGCGTTTCAAAGAGCTATGGATATAATCCTAATACCTGTCCTTAGCAGATCAACTTTCATCTCAGATGACATAATACTCAGAAGCGAGTTAATTTCCGAACCCATTTGGGATTTACACGAAGTGATTTCGCTTTTAAAAGAAGCAGGTTTACAGATGAATGCGGCAAAATGTAAATTCTCAACAGAAATACTCCGATAACTGGGATATTAAATTCCTCAAAGAGGAATCAAAACGAAAGATTTCAAAATCGCAGCTATAAAGAATTATGCACCGCCTAACAAGGCAAAGAAACTGGCATTATTTCTAGGCTTGTAGAAACTGGAGCATATGCTTTGGATTTCGAGGTAAAGGCCTGACAGAAGTAAACACTTGTTTGAAAAGTTTAAATAGGCATTAATACAAGCTTCCGCGTTGAAATTTCTTGAAGTGGATTGTAAATTAGAAACTGGAGCAGATGCTTTGGATTTCTAGGTAAAGGCCGCGCTTATGTAAGACAGATAATCGGTTACATATTTAAAAAAACACTTAGTCTCACTCAAATAAATTGTATAGCTACCTTAAGAGAGAGAAGCTATCCGTAATTTTTTTTTTGTAACAGGCCGTAAACAGCCGTAAATTTGAAATATGAACCGTGTTCGTTTGCGCCCACTGCGGTGCATAACTGAAATGCAAGTTGAGATTGTTGATGACCATCAGAGAGATTAAATTAATCAATTATAAGGCATTTAAAAAAGACAACATTTATTGATAGATAAAATGTAATGTAATATATTAACTTATTAGTCTCACACGTAAGTGTAAAGTTACATACCGTAACAGATGTTCTTGCGGCACCTTACATATTTATATATTTTTAGAATGCCAATAGAAGGATAACCAGAACTAGCTGTTGTCACTTTTCCAGTAGACATTCTGTCTAATTACAGTAACTAATTTACAATCACGTTTAATTGTCCTCAATTGAACTAAATCTTAAAATAGAACGACAGCAATTTTACAATAGAACAATAACAAATAAACAAACAGAAAATAATAATACGGATGATAAATTTAAATGAAATATTATTAAAAAAAGTTCTGTAAATCCTACACAAAATCTCTGCAATGTAGTGGTTTTAGGTTGGATGAAATGTTTTTTTAGTTTTTAATCGTCATAGCCATCATCTTCATCTGCATCTCAGAAGACCTGGCTCTAGTATGTAGACCATTTCAATGGGGCCTTTGACGATCCATTCTAAGCCTGTAAGGTGGAAGAGGTCTAGAGCCTTGACCACATGGCTGATATTCTTCTTCATCTACTTCAGCATCTTTGTTACTCCTTCCAATCCGCTTTGGCTGCGCTCAGTGACCCTCCTAGAATAGCAGGCTTACCTATTAAATTATCGTTGATATAATCATCTAGGAGCCCAACGATTGCCTCTTTCATATCTTTTCGTTTTTAATTTCAGTTTGTTCATCTTCATTCCCAATAAAAGACGACGTAACTGTCTACGCATTGGTCTTTGCGGTTGTGGTTGCTGCTCATTACCTACATTCTTCTAGCTTTGACTATCATCACTTTCGTAAATTCACTTCATGCCAAAATACAGAAAGAATGCTGCCTGTGTTTTAGCATAAAGTGCATTTTAGGAAGCCATCGCCCATAGTATTGATTTCTACCTGCAGTATAAGGGCTATTCGCAAAAGTCCCTTTCGGTCCAATCGCACTTGCAGCGTCATTCCCCTTCGCTCTAACAACAATCTCAAATTCATCATATTCATTACCTCGCACATTTCGAACAATCTTCTTCAGATTGTTTTTCTTTATTGCAGTTTGATGAACAAATGTATCTTCTATTGTATCCGTTTTTGTTAAGCTGGTGCATGCTACCAGTGAAATGGGCAATGTGGAAAAATCTCTGTATTCATTCAACAGTTGAAGAAATTCTTGCTTCCTCCCATTTTCAATAATGTTATCAATCTTAATTTCTCTCAAGATTATGGGAAAATTTTCTCTAAAATTATCTAACTTGCAAGGACTTAGGGTATTTCCCTTCACATTTAAACATAACTTCATAACTTCAGCTCTGCTAGCACATTGATCTGTACTACTTCAGAGAGTAACATTAAGTAATACTTCAAAAAATAATAACAATAATAGTGTAGGGAAAAGAGAAAAAGTTTAATAAATGTCGTATTATCGTAATTTTAAACGTACATTAAGTTGATTTCAGACGTATCTCCAGAGACATGTGGCAGTATGAATAATTCACAAGAGCGTATTCTGTGTGTTCAAACCAAGATGCATTTAGGTGTAAAAAATGCACCAATAAATATGTTGTTACGAATTTTGTATATATGTAAATAATTTTAGCAAAATTACATGTACAATTATAGTATCTCTTGTATAATGCAATAGGAAAGGCCTTAAGTGTGTGTAGCTTTCGCCAGAAAAATTAGGTTACGAGGGCTATCCCGCCAATTAGAGAGATAGCGTCAAGCTCGCGATGGTTTTGGGGACTAATTTTTGTCTCGAAACTTTACAAGAAATTGCCAAACATTAAAAAACTTGGCTATATTTTGTCTGATCCTTGTTTAACTTTAATTGTTATGATCCCTATATGTAACTGTACGTGTTTCTAGCCCTATATGTATCCAGTACTTTCGAGCCCTACATCCAGCAATTTCGAGAAATCGAAGGTACTGGAAATTTCTCGACTGACGGCGGAAAAGTATATAAGACGGGAGACAGCATCAGTTTTCAGTTTTAGTTCAGAGTATTAAGACATAACTGGCGAGCTTCGCAGTCACGCTTTCTTTTGCTCTATGTTCTTAGTAATTTGAAAGCGGTAACTACTGATTGTGCTCTATTATATACTATTAAGAGTTGTACGAGTACTTTTGTGAAACGTTCTAGATGTGTAAAGTGTTTCTTTAGAGAAAATTAATTTCACCAATCTATCATCGGATTCAATCCATTTCTAACCTACGCATGTAACAATAGCTATAATTACGTATATAAGTATATAAAATGAATTTAATGTCAAGATGCGTCTCCGCAGGGGAACAATGAGTTAGATGATATCATCAACATATGCGCTTTATAATGGAACAATGAGAAAAATTATCCTGTCAGCATTTATGTTGAGATCATAGCAAAGCGTATGTTGCTTGTCAAAGAAAAAATAATGAAACAATATCACGGCATATTCCATAATGTAATTAATGATGTAATAAATGCTGGATGTTTCACAGCTGGTACTTACAATATTTTGATGAAATAAAAAATAACACCAGGTCAAAATACTATTTATATTGAATATCGGAAGAAAGAATAGGTTATCCTTCATGAACAATTAAATTTAAAGGGTACAGCTTATAAACGCATGACAGACTAAGATTGTTCATGTACTTACAAAGCAAACAAAATTTTATGAAAAGAACCGAAACTTAACATAAAAAATTATATAAAGAAGTAAAAGGAAAATTAACAAAGAATTCAATCAATGGTATTGAAGATATTGTGTACTTCCTGCAATAAGTTTATTTTAGATATTGATGCAATGGGACGTTAATAGATGTTTTCACTAAGACTTCAAAATTTACCCGAAATGCTTACCATCTCATTAAAAATTCTAAATGTTTTATGTTTTCACTTTATAGTAAATTCAGTTCAGTTTCGTAAAAAGGTTATGGTAAAAGAACCAGTAGCAAAAGATAAGCATCTTTATATATTTAATGCTCAGATCAGAAAATTTGAGTTTTTTTCTATTATAAAGCAAAGTTGTATATATGAAATTTTTGCATTTTTCTCTTATGGGTTGGGAACCAATTTTCCTTCGCCCACAATTAGCTTCATTTTCAAAAGCATATAATTCACATCAGCTTACTAAATATATCCTCTTTCAATCTGTAGAAGGACCGGGAAATACAACAGAACTCTTATGAGAATTAAGTTTATTGCTGGTGAATACTTTAGCAACTTTCCTAGGTCTTAAAAAATAATTTTTCTGGAAATGCACAGTTATTCATTCAAATATATTAATGACTTTTAAGAATTTTGAATATTGTTTAAAATATGCAATTGATACTTTCCCAATGCATATTTCGAATGTGTGCTTAACCTTATAAATTTGATATGTATAAACAGTAACCATGAGCTTTATGTTCTAGTAATCACAAGCATGATTCCAATAATGAAAATGAACAGAAAATTAACTCTCATTTTAGCGTGAAGGTGGGGATAAGATCCAAACTCATTTCGAGATTTTACGATTCCGCTTCCACAGAAGCATTTATTTCTTCCTATAAGGAAGAACAGTGATGTATACTACCACAGTTGCATGTGTTTCCTGAAACCGCTATTAGACCTGCTATCTACCTTCAACTATATGTTGGAATAAATATATACAGGAATCTTGTCTTCCAGTAAATCTGCTTGGTTGATCCAAGGGAAGAACTCCTAGAAATATATTCTCTTATTCCTTTCTTACGCGTAGCAGAGTAGCAAGCGTAAATTTCCCCTTGCTTAGTAAAATGCTCGGGGTTACATACGCGCAACAAATCACTGAACGAATTTGTCGACTAGAAACCTTCCTTTAAAACTTGTGCTGGAGGAAACGCCATTTTCGGAAAAATTTCTCATAACATGGCGCACTGTTATAATTAATAATCTCATCACTTTTTTCCCCTCGAATCCCCTCGAAGAGCAGTGAAAGACTGCTGAATAGTGGTAGTTGATGCTGGTTGATGTTTTCACTTTATAGTAAATTCAGTTCAGTTTCGTAAAAAGGTTATGGTAAAAGAACCAGTAGCAAAAGATAAGCATCTTTATATATTTAATGCTCAGATCAGAAAATTTGAGTTTTTTTCTATTATAAAGCAAAGTTGTATATATGAAATTTTTGCATTTCAACATTTGTTTCGAACATAATGGCCAGTCCATGCAGCCGTTAGCCAAACCATACAGCTAGGCTAACGGCCTGGCTGTATGGTTTGTTACCGTGGTTTTACTTATGTGTTGCGAGAATGCGATAAAATTTTTCTTTAGAAACTCCTCGTGAAAGCATTTTTGCTCTTATGCAGATAGCAGATAGCCTTAAAGTTCCAATTCCGTGTCATGTTCCAATAACTTATCTTAACCATACCAATATTAACCTGATTACCAGTTCTTGTATTTCAGAAGCAGTTTAGGGGAATTTGTTAAGCCTTTTAATCCATACTGGACCTCTGTCCTAAATATAAGGCGGCCCAATTAAGTTTCATTAAATGGAAAAGAAAAGTAAAAAATAGATAAACTTTTGCAAAACTCCCTGGAAATAGATGTAACTTTCATATGCAGGCTAAAAAATGACCCTTTAAAATGATTAACTTTTATTTAAGATTAAAATCTACATTTTTCTAAACAGGTGTATACATTTCTGCTAGTAGGTGCTACAAAATAGGAAATATAAAACTGAATAATGAAAAACGATCTAATCAGCCGATGCTGCACAGAATCAATCTCGCGTTGTTGGCCCTTAACTAAGAATCATCGGCGTAAGCTAACAAGCACGTAAAGGGCAGTTCCCACTGGGGCTTATCTGAGCTAAGAGAGACAATTGAGTTTTTTACCATAGGGCAGCAAGTTGAAAAATCTGAACTGCAGGCATAGATAGTCGACACATGGAACTGACTATGTTAGCTCAAATAAATCCCAGTGGGAGCAACCCTGTAGCTCAGATAAACCCCAGTTTGAACGGCCATATATGTTTCTATTAATACACCGCAATACGTGAATTGAGGTGCACTATAAGTTGGATGTTTGCTGTGCCACAAGCGAAGTTCATGTCAAAGCTCGTTGGACTTTAGAGGGTCATTCCCACTGGGGTTTTATCTGAGCTAACGGAGTCAGGTCCATGTGTCGACTAGCTCCGCTATGCTTGCAGTTCAGATTTTTCAACTTGCTGGCCTGTGGAGAAAAACTGGTTTTGGAGATGGGTCGGCTACGTCAGTTGTCTCCGTTAGCTCAGATAAACCACAATGTGAACGGCCCTTTATAGGTACAGCCGTAGAATAGCAATTTTTAACTAGTAGCATAATGTGGCTGAAAGGAAGAGCACTCTCTCCTACTGAAATAATTCAGACCTCAGCATAAATACAAGTTTCTACCCTATTTGTATAAAGTGTAATATTGAAAACTCATTCTGGTAGGAAAGCGCAGGTAGGAAAATGAGAGCGTACAGGAAAGGCTTGTTTTAAAATAAAAATAACTATTAAGAATCGGATCATCTATCTGAGATACTCTGCATGAGTGTACTTTTATTAGTGTAGAATTTGAGTTCAAAGTTGAAATAATTCTGTGAGGGGAAAAAAAAATAGATTCAGCACAGTAGAAAAAAGAAACATGTTCCACTTCATTTCACTGCAAAACTTCACTCTCAGCGTAACTAAGAGGGCTCCCTCTGTCATGAGCTGATACTAGTTGTTTATGCAATTAGGAATGAATTTAGGGATCCGATGCTTTCTATCTTCGCAAAATATTTACCAAAAAAGATATATATTACGTAGCTTGAGAGACTGAAGATCAGTCTAGTACAAGATGATATTTCTTAGACAACTCTTACGGAGACAAGTAGAAATTCTGGCAGCACAGAGCTAAATTTTTCCCAGTTTATGCATATTACGGACAAAATTTGGTAAACTTGGTAGCTTGGAAAACCTGAATACTACATTTTCAGACTGGGCGAATAAGAGCAATGTACATAAACACTATAGTCAAAGCATACCGAAGTCTTCTAGAAATAAATTTTAAAATCTTAAGTATCTGTTTACATCTAGATTATCAGTGTGTATTTGTGAGAACTTCCTGATCAAAAATAAAACCCAGGTATTTAGGATATCTTGAAAATGTCTAACTCCAAAATGAATCCCAGTATTTAGGACACTATTGTCATCAGAATGGCAGAAAAACATTAAGGGATGTAAATCATTAGTTAGCGAATTTGCATACTTAGATTCAACTAATGTACTTAGTACAAGCACGAAATGTCCGAAACATTGTCAACCGAAAACACTCCAGACTATCACTGAGCCGCAATGTTCATGTTGGAACCTGGCACTGGGTCCATGGCTTCACAGGACTGGCGCTACATACTTAGCGTGATGCTGTCGGAATCGAAATTCATTATTCCATGCTATTCCCTTCCAGCCGTCGATGGTGCAATGACGCTGTTCTGTTGCCTGTGCAAGAAGCTGAGAACAGTGGCGTGCAGTGAAAAGTAGAACTCTCATGGGTCTTCAGGTGTTGAACCCACAAGCTGAAATGAGCTGCGCATAGACCGCTTACTGACTGTCAGACTGAACCTTTCATTCAGTTTGGGTGATCACCTGAACTAAAGTTTGGTGTCACTGACTACTTGCGATACGGCTGATAAAGTCTTTCTCGAAGATTACGGCCGAAGATCTTGAAGATGATTCAAAGCGGCCTTTATCTTGCAGTTTCTGCAGCTACTCTTGCTTTTTTCTGCTTTCTGTATACTCCCATCATAGCCTTGATATTAGAGAACTAGAAAAAAAATCTATTATCAAATTATTTTTGAAACATATGCTACTATGTTGCTTTTAAAAATTTTGTGATTTATTTGTTGAACTGCATGCAGCTTAAATGCCGAGGAAAGATGCTTAAAAATAAAGCTAAAAAGGAAGGAGAGAAGGTTAACAGGAGTGAGTGCGAGAGCAGACTGGAAGACTGTGAGCTCAGTGACAGCGTAAAAATCTTAACAAACCCTTTTAATAGACCACTAAAATTTGAAATCTTTCAAATTTTTAAACATTTTAAATTTTATTTATTTATTTATATATTTATTTTTATTGTTTCAGTAGAAATGTTTGGCGCTTGCCTTTACAGGGGCTTTTCCGAGATCCTTCCTTTATAGACGAACAGTATTCTTGGAGCAGTGAATACCATCAAAAGACTCTCTTACTTGTGGCTTAGTGAATCTGTATTGCACTGCATTTGAAATTCACATTGCTCAGTAATCATGGATAAATAATGCATAAATAGAGCAGTTCAAGTAACAGCTGCTTCATTTATTTACAGTTAAATTGCACAACGTTATTTCCTCAAGAATGGGCAAATACTTTGTAATTTTGTTCTAAATTTGCAATTTTGAAAATGGGACTAATGTGACAATTGTACTCACAAATTAAAAATTTAAGATTTTTTTTTGTGAAGTGAAGTGAATATCAAGAACACGTGTGATCCGTAACTTGAATATAAAGGCGTTCAAAATCCGAGAAATTACTTTGAATAATGCTGTACAACATACTCTATAAATTTTTAAGTGCTACATTTTGCATAATATGTAAAAATTTAGTAGATAAAACTGTTTCTTATTATGAAATATTTGTACGAACTGAAAACTTCTTTCATATTTTTAATATACACCATGTCCAGAGAAATCATTAGCCAGATTTTACACTGCTGGCCATTAAAATTGTAACACCAGGAACGCAGGAGGGAGAAACGACATCTGAAGCACTGCGTAAAAGAAAAGTTGCGTAGTGGATTTCTCATTCCGCAGATGCTTTGTAAGGTTGGAGTTGGCTCAGAATATCATGTTATGCCTCGAATAAGAAGATGAAATACTTACGAGCAAGTTTCCAAATTCGATAGAGGCAGGATCGTTGCCTATGGAAAGTGTGGATTATCGTTCCGTGATATCGCCCGTCGCACTGGTCGACATTGAACCATTGCCATGCGAATATGGAATCAATGAGTTGCTGAGGATCATACAAAACGGCATGCAGGATATCAACGTCCTCCCACGACTAACGCCTGAAATGACAGACATATTGTGAGGTCAGCCGTGCGAAACCTTACGACTACATCACAGACCATTAGTCAGGATATTGGCATGTTTGCAGCATGCCCAGTATGAGCTGGTAAGCTGTGTCAACGTTTGCAGCAGCGTGGACTATCAGCAGGGTAATCATTACTTCGGCTTGCCTTGACAATGCAGTATAGAGAGAGACGGCGACTCTAGGGCGCCAAAAGACAAAGCTGGGTACAGGAGTGGCACAATGTCGCCTTTTTAATCGAGTCCAGGTTCTACGTGCGGTATTCGTGTCTGGAGTGTCCGTGGAGACCGCACGTCGCCTCCTTGTAT
The DNA here is from genome assembly GCF_044657685.1 of Stegodyphus dumicola. Taxonomy (NCBI): domain Eukaryota; kingdom Metazoa; phylum Arthropoda; class Arachnida; order Araneae; family Eresidae; genus Stegodyphus; species Stegodyphus dumicola. Next base: position 185,299,938 of record NC_140769.1, on the reverse strand, counting down.
TCGATATCGGCAGAGGGCCCTGCACCTAGTATGACGGTTTGGGCCGCTATTGGGTACACGACACGCACATCTCTAGTTCGGATCGACGTTAATTTGAACGCAGATGAGTACATATCTGACATCTTACGTTCAATGGTTGTGCCCTATCTTAGAGGCTCCCAAACGCCATGTTCCAACAAGATAAAGCAAAATCACATGTTGCACTTTGTGTACTAACCTTCCTCGATACACAGGTGACAGGTGACAACAGGACCGGACACCCGGACGGCTTTCAAAGACTAATCGGGTATAGTCCGGGACCTGCTCCATCTAGAGCATAACATGTTTACAACATAAAACACCTAGCGTTGCATTACCTACACGACAGGTGGACATTGCATGGCGATATAACATAGCTCAGCATAGACATGACATGGCATAGCATTTCGACGTGACATAGTATAGAATATAGTCATTGCATAGCGACATAACAAATTTACAACATTAAATACACAACGTAATGTGAGTTACACGACAGGTGGACATAGTATAGCGACATAGTTAAGCATAGAGAAGACATAGCGACATAACATATTGAGGTTACATATTTATAACTTACAGTTCGCAGTGTGGCATGACCTATGCGACAGGTGGACATTGCATGGCGACATATCATAGCGTTGCGTAGACATAGCATGACACAGCATTGCAACATAATATGACATAGCATAGCATAAGGATTACATATTTACAGCATTAAATACACAATGTAACTTAACTACATGAGAGGTGGATATAGCGTAGCGACATACCATAGCATCTCATAGACATAACATACATAGTATTGCGACATAACATATTGACGCCACAAATTTACAACACAAAATACACAGCGTCATATAGCCTACACGGCGTACAAAACATAGCCTTGCATATGAATATAACATGGAGGCATATATATTGACGAAACATTTTTAAAACAAACAAATAGAAAGTAAATAAATAAATAAATAAACAGCATAACATGACCTGTACAGTAGGTGGGCTTAACATAGCGTAGACAAAAGTGACTGAACATAGCATATTGCCATAGAAAATACATAACTTTGCATAGCATAGATTAGCACATGGTCATAGCTAGGCAACTTAACATCATGACATAACGTATTTACAATAGCAAAAATATACAGTGCTACATAACCTACACAAATTTCCATATTATTATTAAACACTTTGCCGTATAGCATTCTCTGCTTGACATATCGTACACTACGAATACATTTCAAATCATAACGTACTGCTGTATAGTATTAACGACAGGTGGACATAGTATAGCGATGTTACACAACACTGCATACAGAACACTGCATACACAACACTGCATACAGAACACTGCATACACAACACTGCATACGGAAACATGGCTTTTTGTGAATTAGCACAAAAAGACAAAAACAGGACGTCAAGTAGTACATATGGAGCGTTTAGACTTACTAAGCGAATATTTAGCTGCACATAACTTAGCTCATTACTTGGAGCTTTTTAGACATCATTCTGCTTGACACAGCTCTTGTCCAAGCATAACGAGCTTATCCATTATACATTTGATCTTGTTCGTAAATGTTGGTTGCTTTATTAGAAAGCGCTTGAATGGGACCTCAGAAGCACCGAAACTAATGTGCCATTTCTGTTTTAAAGGGCATTCCACAAGATAATGATCGGCCGACCCTTCATTGCCGCAGACACAGATATTGGTGGTAGATATTTGTGGTAGATCTTTGAAATAAGACGGGAAGGGTCCATGACCCGTTATGAAGTGCGTGAGGTAGGGTGCAGAGATAACCTGCTCTGTCGTCACTGTATGTATAAAGTCATGATTTCTCCGCCCTTGTTGGATTGTATTCCATTCTTCCTGCCACAGGCTTAGGGTTGTTTCCCGCGCTTTCCTTTTAGGTGAGATTTCGGCAGCAAAATCGAAAGTTCTGCGTCCTGATTTTGGGCTGCCTCTTTTGCCAATTCGTCTGCTTTCTCATTACCCCGGGTTTCAGCGTGTGCCTTTACCCAGAATATGCGGATCTTTGAAGTAGAGGTGTTTTTTGCACCTCCGTAATAAGATGGGCTGAATGTCGTGGGTTTTTAATTGCATGAATTGTTGAGAGTTGTCAGTGAAGATTGTTGCGTACCGTTGGCGGGTTGTTGTTAGCCAACCTATTACCAGAACTTCCGCCTGGAACACTGTGTTTCCAGGGTTCATATGTCCTCTCCAGGTTGCTAGTACATATCCTTTATTATATGCTACAAAGGAGCATCCCACTTCTCCATCTAATTTGGACCCGTATGTAAATATGATTACTCCTGCGCCGTCTGTGTTTGGTGCGAGAGCTGGGTCGTGGTACGTGAAGACACCATTCCCGTAAAGGGATGGGTGCGTATCCAGCTGGGAACTCTTAAACTCATATTCAGAGATGTCATAAGTGACGTCCCCGAAAGTTTTACATATTTGCAGTAGGAAAACTGAGTCATTTGCAGTCTCCTGCATCGCTTTAGTTGGCAGTGGTATTAGCCAAGTCGAAATATCATGTATTTCGACTTGGCCTTAGAAACTTTTAACTTTTTTCCCGGCACAAATTGTCAAACCTTGAGATAACTTCATTACAATTACTTGCTAGAATGTCTCTGCTCCTGCCACTAACTACAAAGGTTGTATCGTCTGCAAATGCAATTACCTTTGAGTGAGCTGGCCAGTTCGCGTTGAGAGTGCTTCCTCGATACACAGGGTATTGGATTGATGTCTTGGCCTGCACGGTCTTCAGATCTGTCACCCATTGAAAACTTCTGGTTATGTGTTGCTGAGAAACTGGCCCGCCACCCCTCTCCAGTCAATACGTTTGCTGAAGTATGGCATAGACTTGAAGCAATATGGAATGAGTTGCCCATTTCTGTCATCCAAGCCTAGTTTGACTTCATGCTTAATTGGGTAAGGGCTGTTTTAGCTGTTCCTACTAATTTCCCACCCCTGTAAACCTTCAAAATGCTTATAAATTTTATCACTTTGTCCTCATGCCATACTGCTTACGTGTGATAAATATTTTTTTTTTATTTACTTTCCTTCATGGTGTTGCAATTTTAATGGTCAGCAGTGTATTTTCTTAACCTATGGTCTTACACGTTTATTTCCAATTAAAAAATGTTCTAAATGATGCAAATATTCACATTTTGAAAATTTTAAATATAAAGAAGTAAATTTTATAAAAGTTACAAAATCTAACTTTTTATACATTCTTCAGATCCCTGTACTTATATTTAGGAAACTTTTGAGCCATAAAACACAGAAAAATAAGTGAAATTATATAAAAATTATTAATTTAATATTATAAAATTATATAAATATAAATAAATAATAATACAAAGTGTATAGTAAAATGTATAATTGTTAAATGATGTAAAATCATATCAATAAAATTATATAAAACACAGAAAAGTTTGAGTCTTGTATGGCAGAAATTGAACGAAATATTTGGCATTAAAGTCGGGGATCATATTTAGGGTCTGTATACTAATTGAAGAGAGAATTGTTGCCGCCCAAACGGTACAGTGGGAGTCTACTGCATTACTGAAGGCCCGGATTCGAATCCCAGAGAAGGCATAGATATCTGTAAATGCATAGATGTCTGTATAGTGTCTTTGCGGCATAAGGACACTCTAAATATATGGCGAGCAGAAAGTCCTCTCGTGTGGTTGGCTGCTCTCTTTCAAAATTGTGTGTGTGTGTGGGGGGGGAAAGTAGAAGTTCAACCTCCTTGAGGCTCTGGCAATCATTCGTCCATGAAATTACACGGATAAGACAACAATAAAGAGAAATGTTTGCATGTGTGTGGAACTAAAAATAAATTATTAGTTTAGCAAAAGATGTCTACTCCTACGATATTAAACAACGAGAATTTAGAAGCAGATTATTATAAAAAATACTCATCAAAATATTTTTTTTTTTCAAAATTGAGATCTTATTCACGAATCTTCTAGAATTTATATCTTAGAAAATATTGGCAGGCTTTAGTATTGTTACGTAGATAAATCATAATATTATTTGCGTTAATTAAAAATGAAAAATAATTGTACTTTAATGAATTCTTTTACGATTGCCGGATTATAATTATAAATAAAAAAATTAATGAGATAATTAGAAATGAATTTATAAACTTTGGAAACTTATAAATTACTTGTGCGAAAATTCTTTCGACGAGCCAAAGATAAAAAATTATAAATTAAGCACACTGTTAAATAAATAAAAAAAATCGTGGAATTGTATTTAGGGAGAAATATTTGATATCAAATTATTCTAATTTATTTATTAATCGCTCCCCAAGTGAAAACTGAAAATTACGTCAGCAGTCGCCAATTAGACAATTTTTGTCGTACGGGGGTCAAAACTTTCTGTTTTTATTTTTTTATAAGTACAAAAAATTTCTAAAAATAAGTATGAGGTCTGGAGGAACGTATAAAATGTTAGATTTTGTAATTTTTACAAAACTGATGTCGTTGCATTTAAAAATGCCCAAATAGGAATAGTTACTTCCTTTAAAACATTTTTGTAATTGGAAGCATATGTGTAAGACCAAAGGTTACGAAAGTAAAGGCCGGGTAAGGAAAGTGTTTTGGGCACATTTTGTATTGTTAGTAAATAGGAACCTATTTTAGGTATCTATTCAGTTCTCGAAATTGTTTTCTCGTCACAAATTGAGAGAAAAAAAAACAAGATTACAATGGCCTTTTTTACATAACACCTGCTGAAAGGCCGGAATTAAAATAAGTCATACTAGAAAAATATGCATTCTTTTCAGGATTGATGAGACACGTTGAATAACCTTGTGGTACATAAAAAGGCATAATTTATGAGCGCATACTCAGTATTCTGGAGCATTTTACGATTGGCACAGTTAAGTATCATTCTTAAGCATTGGTATGATAATTTACTTTTGAAATAAAATGACATTTTTAATTTATATTTTACGAAATTTTTATATTTATGATAATTGGTTTGGATTTGGTTAGGGTTGCATTTATGATACTTGGTTCTAAGTACTGCTGAAAAGTCGCTGAGCACCGGTAATTCGATCCGGGGTTTTAAATACCGGTAAACATTAGCTGCAGAGAAGGTTTAGTGGTTTTGAGCCAGTTCCCTTGAAAAGACATCTATTCCCTTAGGCAGAGAGCCCTAGAATGTTTTCTCACAATCATATCAAACCCAAACCCATCGTGAATTTAAGCATTTTTATCTTTTACTTTTATTCATTGTATAAAAATTAAACTTTCGTATGTTGTTTCTTAAACGAGTGACATGATCAAAACCATCGTAGTTTGTAAGCTTACCCTATAGTATGAGAGCTCCTTTAAGGAATAATTACTTCCGAATACACATATTGAAAGAAGAACAATATATAACGAAATCTATCCTTTTTTTTTTCTAAAAACCTGCTTTTTCGTTTTGAAATATTATGAAATAAGCTGGAGACATTTGCCATCAATAATTTAAAAGTCATTTAAACCCTGAGGTAGAGATTTAAGTATTTTGTTTTACATGATACATGAAGAATTTCCTCTATCACCTTGAAACATTACTTCAGAATCAGCTTTTATTTTAAAATCAAATTTCTCTCCTTTCCCAAATTAATGGATTGGAAGCGAGTTTTCAAAACCTACGATTTTTGTCTGTAAAATACTATTACTATTTAGAAACTTGAATATTCAAATAGGTAAGGCGTTTTCAAAGTTCCAGCAATTGAGTTGTAGTTAAATTTCTCGAACTTACAGTAAATATTATCGGCCAAAGTCAAGTCTTGGCGTGTTTATGCAGTTATTCTTTGCAGTACTGTTTAGTCAGATTCAGTTGTTTGACTGATAAAGATGCTTTTCTTGTAACACTGCTTTTGCAACTATGGAGGATGCAAATAGTAGTGTTTTCTGTTTTGTGGAAAGAGGGTGGAAAAACTTCAGAATTTCTTCAATATCTGCGATATATTCAATATCTGCAATATAGTCTTGTTTCCACATGTATTTCTAGATATGAAAAAAACCTTTATGCGGTGTTCGATTTGTGAATTTAACTATGTCATAAACGGTTCCCAGACAAAAGCACACTGGATGAAAGCGCACGCGACAAAAGCCCACAAAAAAAGCCCACTGTGATAATTGCCCACGCGACAAACACCCACAGCGATGAAAGCGCAGATTGATAAAAGCCCACGCAGATAAAAGCCCACATTGATAAAAGCGCACGTTGATAAAAGCGCACATTGATAAAAGCCCACATAATGAAAAGGGACTTATGATTTTTATATAAGGGAATAATATAAGCCCACATTTTCAGGAAATCCAAAATAGATATGACATTCTGAAAAATGTTAAGAATAATAATTATTATGATTAAAAATGAAATTTCAAGTGGGATGAAATTGATTTATGTAAAAGCGAAGTTTCAAAATTTAACTAAACTCTTTAAAGGCCGTGCTTTTAATTTACTATTAAAACTATTTATGATAGCGCACGCAGATGGTTTCTTAATCATTAATAGAATACGGTACTTTTATCTTTTTCGTTGAAATTAAAGTTCGGCTTCAATTCTCCATATTAAATTCCTTATATGCAAAATTTTCTGAATTGTTGAATTATTCATAAATTATTCATAAATTATTCTCTGTATATGATGAAAATTCGCATACATTTTACACTGCTTATAATTTTGTAGAATTAAAAGAAGCAAGTGTAGCCAGTATTCTCTTTCACCTCCCTTTGTCGGACTTATACGAGGACACTTCCATTTGTTTCGTAAATATAAAAACAACATGTATAGGTTTTCAATTATATTATTTTGATTGACTCTCTTCTATATACATACAGGATTTTAATTCAGTCGGAGCCCAAAATTAAATGGAGCCCAAAATCCACTACTTAAATTTATTGTTCAATTATTTGTTATTAATATAATTTATTTTTTATTTTATCTTTTTTCATGAATCTGCTTTTGCGAAGCTGAAGCAGAAAAAGTAAAAATATTAATTTTAACGTAGCATATATATCGGTTTTGTTTTGTTTTTGCTAGAACGCCCCAACCCGCCTTATCACAAAGTGATCTTATGGTCCAAAAAGGGGGCGTCCCATTTACACAACATTCCGAGTAACTAAAAATGTTAGTATAATCAACTAAAGAAAACAATAATTATACATACAGCAAGGTTGCCATACGACTATATAATTTTATTTTTTTTTATTTATTAATTCTTTTTAAAATGGCTGGATTAACGACATGCATATATATCGGTGTGAGTTTTTGTCAATATGGGCTTTCATCAGCGTGCGCTTATATCTATGTGGGCTTTTATCAATGTGGACTTTTATCTGTGTGGGCTTTTATCAATGTGCGCTTTCATCCGTGTGGGTATTAGTCGCGTGGGCAATTATCTCAGTGGGGTCTTTTCTGTGGGCTTTTGTCGCGTGCGCTTTCGTCCAGTGGGCTTTTGTCTGGTCATCGTCATAAACAGGTGGATTGAGGAGATACCGAAAATGTTCTTTGAAGAGCGGCATAAAAAATGAGTTTTTAATTGGAGTAATTGCATTCAGTTAAATGGAATTACGTTGAAAAACTGTATTGGAACATTGAAGAAATAAAAAAGATATACCTAAACTCCTAGAATTTTGGAAATATTAGTTATACATTCTTTTCAAAGAAAAAAGCAATGTGTTTGTGTTAACCTCAACAGATATATTTCTTGTGAAATTTCAACTAGAAATATTTCAAAAGCAAACAAAATAATTGCCTTTTGACAAGTATAAATACCATACGAAGTGCTTAATTTATCTAAACATTTTTTGAAAGTTCCACCGGTACAAACTAAAACAGAGTTGTTACAAGATATAAACCTATATAAATGACATACTGCATATTGCATATTCAGTAATAAATGCGTCGATTAATTTTGAATTTTTGAAAATATTATTAAACTAATGTATCGAAAAGGAGGAAATATTATTACTTTTTTAATAGGTCACTGTATAATGTAAATAAACATTTTTCCACACTGCGAGATACGAGTATTTTTTAATAATATGCATAATAAATTTGGTTACTAATGCCTAACTTACTTGAACACATATTTGAAAATAATTACTTTAAATATCAAAATTTTTTCTTTCTTTTTTTTTTTTTTTTTTCTTTGTCCTCTTTTTTTTTTTTTTTTTTTTTTGAAAATTAGGGATATGATTGAAGAGTATTCTGAAACCTCGGTTCACAAATTTAATTCATTCCTGAAAGCCGTTCGTGAACCGAAATTTACTGAAACAATTTTGCACATAAGAGTTTATGCAAAATAAATTTATTTGTTTCCTGGACCACAAACGATTGTTTATTTAAACTTGCAATAGTACTTCGTACATAAGTTTGTAGGGATTTATTATTTAATTATATTTCAAATATGTAATACAATTTCAGGCTGAGAAAGGCTGAAAAATGAAATATTTCATATATGCAATTAAGAGTAGAGTAGCATTTGAAAGTAATGCATACTTTACATTTGTAAAAATACTCTAATAATAACTGAACTTTGAGGCCTACAATTTAGGATGCTTTCAACAGATGAAATTTGCTTTAAGAAACAAGACTATCTTATGCAGGGTCGGTTTAGGGGCCCTGCAGTACCACCTGGCATAATTTCGTACATTTATGCAAATCCGCGCGGTACCGATTGCAAGTTTAGTTCGACTTCATGAAAGAAATGAAAGGTGAATGACATCGATAGAGCACCACTATGTAACATGCATACGTAAATATTTATAAAGAGAGGTTGTTTTCCTCTGAAACAATACTTTTTGATCTGAAACAGTAAGTTTTTGAAATCAAGATTTTAGTTCACTAGTCTATAATGGCTTAACTGATGGCCGTTCTTTGCTGAGTAGACGCCCAAAGACAACTTTTATCCATTTGTCTGGTCTAGCCCAGTTTACTGCCTTTCTTTGGAAGAACGGGAGAGAGTCTGGAATTACTGTAATTTTGAATATCCAAATATGCCACAATGCCCACCGCCACCGAGCGGTAAAAACCCCTGAACACTGGTACTTCCGTCCGGGGCTCGAGTTCCAGCGAACGGGCTGGCTGCATGGAAGCTTATGTAATTTTCCTCATGTGTAACGTGGATACGAGACAGTTTCTCTTAAAAAGACCTCCACGGGGCATCGCTCCCGTGTAGCGCCTAATAAGCACGGAGGATAGGCGGAGCGCGTAATAAGTAAAAAATATGCCCCAAATGAAATGCCTTCCGATTGGCCCCCAAATGATTCACATGCACACTGTTATATTTTTAAAAAGAAATTATACTTCAAAATTAGGAAGATTGGAAAAAAATTACAGATTCCGAAAATCTAGTAATTTTCTGACATTTTAGATTTGTTGTTCTTTTTTCCCTCTGAAGAACATGAAAAAAAAAAAAAAAAAAAAATTTCCAATAGTTTTTTTTAATTTCATGCTCTAAATATTTCTTGTTTTAATTTGTTTAAAATATTATCTCCATTTAAAAAAATTTAAGAAACTGAAAATTTAATTCTCTTGTTTCACATAAATTTAAATTACTTTAATCATTATTCTAACAATCAAATGAGGGTAAAATCTGTTAATGATTTTTACTATGTGGGAGATATTTGTATATTTATGTCGAAACTGTTTTGAGTGTTCTTAATTTGAAAATTTGAAAAATTATTTTTTTACACCAAATTTCTATTCATATCAATACTTATGTTAACTGAGTTTGATTTCTTTTCTGAAAGTGCTGTCATCCAGTAACTAGAAAGTATACATATTAGTCTTGCTTATTTTTGCATTTGATAGAATATTTCTTTTTTTTGCGAAGCAAACTGTATTTGCAGTAATTATCTAGTGACGATTTTTGAATATATCTAAGTTCTTAAACAGTAGTGATATAGTAGTGATAGTTCTTAAACAGTAGTGATAGTACTGACCAATCATGTGCAATCGACACTGAAACCATTCTACGCTGACTGCCGTATCGATGGGCCTGGATTCGAATCACGGAGAAGACACGGATGTTTGTAAGCGTATATTGTCTGTGCGACAAGGTAGATAACCTAAATACGAGCCGAGCCGAAAGTTCTCTCGGTGAGCAGGGAATAGGCGTGAGAGACCCTCAGACCTTCCCGCTGGGTTTTTCTCCCCCCCCCCAAATTGTGGGCGGAACTGCACAGTAAGTGCAGCGGGACTGTACCTGTAAGATCAAGGGTGAATTTCTGGTGTTCCGCCAAATTCTACCTGTACCTATGAAAGCATTTGAGAAAGTAGAGCTCAAAGTTATTTCAGTTAGCCGGGTATTTGAAACTTAATAATGCATTCATTGAGAATGGCAGATATCCATCATTCATTTAATTATCTCATTGCCTAGAACATTTCCCAAGAACCTAGATCCCTTCCAGACAGCGCCACAGTGGACACCACAGTTTGCCTTCTCACACCTAGGAGGGGGGGGGAAAGAAGAAGAAGTTCCGCCTCAGTTAATTTTGATGGAGAATACCCCGGGGGACGGAGTTGAAGGACTCACAGCTATTTTTCTTCCAACCAAACCTCTCGAAAGGACTTTGGGTTCGTAACATTTTAACTGCTGTCTTGAAAACTATAGGTATTAAATCTGTTAAGTACGAACTTAAGAATATAATGTATATCTTAGTAAAGCTCAGAAAAATTTTAATATAGGCCTTCATCTGTTTTAGCGAGACACATAATTTGTTAAAAGAAATCCCAGCATTTAATTCTTTTTACATATATTGTGATCTTGTACAATATTCTTATTCATGTATATAAAGTTAATGCAGTACTTCAAAAGGAAGACATGGAATTAAACGCTGCAATTAAGTTATGAATTCATGACTTCATACATATATATGAAAGAGTCCAAATAATTGGATTTGAAAAAACTAAAAACAAAAGTGAAAATGAACTGGTTGTATCTTTAGGGAATTTGTGCAATGCAATGAAACCGATAGCAAAAGTTTTAAAGAAATATTTTTGCTTTGAAATAGGGATGAATGCAGTTTAAAAGAATAAAGAGTCGCATTAGAATCTCTTACTACACATGTGTTCTACTTGGCTACAGGAAACAACATACCTTTGTTAACTGTTAATACGCTAAATAAGTGCCTGCAATTTTTTATTTCGAAATAAAATGATTAGTGTTAATAAATTATGTGAGAATATAAACGTGTGTAAAAAATGGAGCTATAAAGGAGATCCTGCTAGGAGGCCCTCACGTACCAGATCGCGATGGCTCCAATTACTTAAACCGACCCTGGTCTTAATCGCTCAAAGATACACTGTCCGGATATATTACTAAGATTTTCACAAACATGCTATCAACTTATTATGATAAAAATTTTGGGAGCGATGCACATGAAGAAAGTGAAAACAATGCTCAAACTGGTGATTTTTTTTAGTAACAGGTAGTGAGAGAGTTTCAGACCATTTTTATCTAAACGTAATTTATAGTATATTAAACACAATAAAGCAGTGTAAGCTTTGCGACGCTGTTCAATAAGTTTACGTTTTACGTATTTTCTGCCCTAAAATCTGGCAGCAACAACAACAACGACAACAAAAAGATTGCAGAAGTTGTGTTTACGAGCTGAAAGTTAGCTTTAGGAGAAGAAAGATTAAGTTAGAATGATAAAGTAAAAATTAGTGAAGTTACTTCTCTTCTCAGTAGAGGAAGACAGAGGTGCTTATTATTGGTTACAGTTTTGATTACAGTAAATAAAGCACGTGAATAATATGCATTATGTAATAACTGTATGATAGCTATTATGAATTAATAAAAGTTTTTTTGAAAGTTTTTAAATATGTTAATTTTATTAACAGTTAATTTTATAAACTAATAATTTACTAGTTTTATTTAGATGAGGTAGGGAAAATTCGAAGTTTAAAATGAGACATATAAAGGACACTTAGAAGAAGCTATTACAAATTAAAGTTGAAATTTTATTTTACATATACAACCTATCTACAAAAGTCTTTATACCGCGACTATTTTCGTAACTGTCGCTTATAGAAATATACTTAGATTGACAAAAATATTTTAAACGAGGAAGATATTCATGTGTTGTCATTTTAAAATTTAAACAATGAATTTTGTATAAATTATGAAATAGCATAAAAAATCAATTTTTTTGTATCTCCTGCTCTATTTTTACATCCAGTAAACTTTTTACCTATTCTAAAATTAAAAATACAAAGAATCTGATTCCTGCATAACGAAAGTTGACCAATATAATTAATCTTAAAATTTGAGATCATGTTTAGAGCTCGTACGCAAACCGAAGAGCGAAATTTTCACATTTCTATATAAAACTCAAATACCAGCTCAGAAAAAGGTCTCTGTTGTTAAGAAATTGAGTGACGAACGTTGCTGTGCAGACGTCATTAGAGGATATAACCAATATAAGTTTCTTACAAATGGAGATTTTATTCACAGAATCTAATAAATACTGTTCGCTTTCTAGTAAGCAAAGGTAAATTTCAGTATTGGCATAGAGCCAACACATAGTTATTTGCATAAATTAATAATGAAAAATATTTCTAGTTTAGTGGAATCAGTACAATATTTGTAATTATTATACCATAGTAATTTTGTAAAGTGTTTAGATATTAATCGGAGTAGGAAAAATCAGAGATTTAATCCCCGGAATTCCATCTTTCGACAACTAGCTGAACAAGTATCCAGTTATACGAAGGGACTTGGCAAAAAAGAAGCATATTATATATAAGTAACTAAATTTAAGAGAATATTAATAACGCATTTTAGGCATTTGATAACTTATAAATTTGTTGTTTATCTTCTGAATTAGAACTTATAAATTGTTTGTATGAAAAACTTTAGCATACCAGATATAACAGAATTATAAAGTAAAGAAAGTTACATATTAGTAAATCACAAAAGAATATAATTGAATGACATTTAAGGGTAAAAAATCAACCTAGAATTATTCTAATTTAATTTATAACTGATTTCTCAAGGCAAATAAAAATAGCGTCGAAAGCACCAATTTTTAAAATTAATTATTTCAGTCAAATTTGTTTCATGAGAGTAAAATAGCTTGTGTTTCATTTTTTCTAATGATTATAAACTTTTGATATAGATATAACTTTTATATTATAACTTCCACATATAATATCATAATAATTATAGTATCAAAAGTTATGTTATAATAACTTTTTATATTATAATTATAATGTTATAATACCAAAAGTAATAATAACTTTTCATTCAAGCTTCATTTAAATTTTACTTTCAGGATATCCAAAGTTATAATAATTTTTGATACCTACAGAGGCTAAAGGAACTTATAAAAATTAGGTGTCGTAATTTTTACAAAACTGATTTCTTAAATTTTAAATTGACATAACATGAATGTGCCAGACTTTTAAATGTTTTTGTATTTGCAAATGTATGACTAAAGGTTGCGATAACAAAAGACTTATGAGTATTTTTTGGTCACGGTGATCATGGCGCACAATAAAATAAAATGAAAAAAAAAAAATTGATGTACCTAAGTACTTACAACGTTTTCTTAAATATTATAACAACATTTGGCACATTCTTTTCAAATCGAAGAACCTAAATTCTGTTAAATTTCAGTTTTTAGTACAGAATGTTTTTATTCAAGCTTCATTTAAATTTTACTTTCAGGATATCCAAAGCCTTTAGATATGAAAACCGCAGTGCCATTTCTTATACTAACATTTATCTTGCTTGTTTTGACGCCTGTAAATCATACATCTATCGAAGGTAAATTATAAGAACCATGCATATACATCGTATGCCATAACCTCTAATTAAACTGGTCAAACTGTAAGGATTATGTTAATTTTATTAACAGTTAAATTTTAAGTTCCTTTCCTGTCAAATTATTAACTTCAACGTACTATTTCTGGCCAGAACGTAGTTTTAGAATCACTCTGAATACATAATGAGGAAGAGCGGTATTTAACCGCGAAGTTCCGCTTGCTGAGTTAGAGAGAATTAGAGTTTCTGCCTATTTTGGTTACTCTTTCGTAAAGCTGTTATTACGGCATTATTTCGTAAAGCTGTACTCAGGCAGTACCTCCTACAGTACATCCTGTATATAGGAGGTACTGACTCAGGCCCTTGATAGCTTCGCAGTCAATTAACGTTAAGGGGCCAACTCGCCCCTTAACGCTAATTGATTCTTGATAGCTTCGGCTATATCTCTTCAATTTAAATTAGTTTTAACTCTTAGCCTCTTAAGTTCAAGCCCAAGTGTCGGTTTCTATTGTACATTCCAAGACGGAGTTCTGTTAAATCTTATTTGAATAATAAAAGGTTATTTACCCTTTCATCTTGTTGTTTTTTGTCACACGAACTCAAGCGATTATTCGCTTAACTGTTCTTAAGATTCTTCACGTTCAACAATAACTTAGCATTTACAAAGTGAGGAATCCTATAAAACTAAGCTAAAAATCAGTTACAAGAAAGGAGTTATCTTATATAGGCTGAAATTTACTGTTGAAGTATAGCTCAATTTTTTTAACCGAATGCACTATAAAATAGATTAGTACAATAACGGTATTAAGAGATAGTATCTCTCTGTTACCGCAAAACAATTACAATGCTTTTTAATTAATTCACATTCCATAATTTTTTTTTCAAACTGAAAATGTCTTAAATTCCGATTTCTTTACATAGGGTGTAATATAATTTAAAGTCAAAACTTTAATGGGTGGTAAAAGGTATGAAAAACCAAAAGTTTCGTAGTGCAGTAAGCGGTGGAATTGAAATGCGAATGATTAAGTACAGCAAATAAGGAGAACTTGGAAAACGAAAAGTAATATAAATGACAGATATTTACAAAAAATAATGTTTGATATTTATAAGTATTACTTAACCACTGTTCTTAATATATGCATCACAATGATGACGAATTGATTGGCGAATAACTCTGAAAGATGCTGGATATATCATGTACGCTTGCAACAACGACGCAAATTCTGACGAACGATTTTTCGCTCTCCATGTTCTTTGTATTTGTTATGTTTTCGAGTGCAAATTTTATATTCCGCCATGTATTGCATTATTAAAATTGTTCCTTTTGTTATATTTTATCAATCCTTAAAGTTATAAGCATCAGTTTTGTTACCCCCTGTATACAGCTTTCTCATTTAAGTACTTGCGTATTTCTTTAACTTTCGAATGAAGAATTCAAGAACAACCGTTGCATATCTTGAAAAGGTTTATTAACAGGAAAGCGATTACGAATTATTCCTTCAAAGTTCTTGTACTATTTCTAGGGGCATATCTTATATAAAATTAAAGAATTCCTGTCTCAGAAACGGAACACGATAAGTGAAAATTCTCAAATAAAACATGCTGAAGTGTGTTTCCTGTTTAACATGTACGAAAGACGCACGTCATGTGCAAAATAAGATAAACGAAAGATAATGAATATGTAACTACCATTTTAATAGTAAAGTATTTCTGACGGAAACATCTACAAATAATTGATTTCGAGAATCTGCTTGCTTTGCTGGAGGTTTTGGAATGAACTAAGCACTCAAACCCTACAGCAACCTCAACATGTGGTAGAAGAATCCGGCAATTCTTATTCTTAGGTGACTTTTCCTATCTTGTTTGGAAGCAATAAAGAGAAACGATATCACGTCCTAATGATCCTTAATATAGCCTTAAAAATAACTGTATGAGCTGGGAAACTTTTATCTGCTTTAATTTTTTTTGCAAAGCTTATTGCTAAAACTGCATAGTTCTAAATAATTAAAATTAATTTAATAAATCAGCTTTTATTTTCCATACGCGATTCCTGAAAATTATTTTAAGTATGTCAATAATAGACAAAACATTTGCCTACTTATAGCTTCTTCTTTTTCTTTTTTTTTATATCTATATACATGAGCTATCAGTTCACAAAAATAATGGAACAGTTTAGCTATTGCAGCCAAAATCATATGCAGGAGACATAAATTAAGAAACTTTCCGCAATACTTTTCAAATAATTTCTTTGTTTCTTTTTTTTATAAAACCAAGAACAACTTTTATCATAATAAAAATTTTCAACATTTTTAGAGAAATTTAAAGTTGACCAGTAGTACCAATAACTAAATATATAAAAAAAATCTGAAAGATTTCCTATTTTAACGCTCGTCCAAAAGAGTTTGCTAAGATTTTTTACGCTCTCGCTTTGCACGCAGTCTACCAGTCTGCTGCTGTATTCACGCTTGCTAACCCATTTTTAGTCCAAAAGGTCTTTGTCCCTGAAGGACTATTGTTTTCGTTTTGCGATTTTGCGTAGAATCACTGTAAATGTCAGTTTCACTTTTCAAACTGTTGCCATCATATGTTTGAGTCCTGCATTACATTTGAAGGAAATTTAATAATGAAAAATCTGCATAAATCTATGTATATTTCTCGCATTGCGATAAAACAACAGTACATAGAGCCATCGAATGTTGAATGAAGTAATCCTAATGCGAATATGAGAAGCCCAAAATTTTAAATTTATTTTATTATCGATTTCATATTTTGTAAAACATTAACGAATTTTTGAGTAACAAACTCAACGATTTGAAAGCGAGCAATGGCAAAAATCCACGGGTGAGGGAAACTTTTTGTCTCCAGCGGGCGGATTTGTGTATCGGAAATTCTAAAGATAGGCTCATTTTAAAAGTATTTTGCGACATTGCTATTGAACTGAAATTTATGGTTTAAGTGCGAAGAACATGATATTTAATAAATAAAGGTAACAGACAAAACGTTAAAAAAACGTAAAAACCCCTTTGGACGTAATTTAAAACCTGAAACCTTTCAGATTTTTTTTTTTACTATTTTTTTAGCTTTGTTATTAAGCGCCGTTTTCTTCGCACTTACGTAGTATACAATTCAACAGCAAAATGGCAAAAATTTTAAAAGCAGCATATGTTTAGAATTCCCGATGCAGTGTTAAGTGTTGGCATACATATTTTTTTTTCCAGTTTTTCCTCAGTTTATAATATCAACTAGAAAGCCCGGCGGTCATGCGAAATGACCGTTGTTCTAGGTATTGTAAATTGTAATTAAAATGATTTGTGCAAAGACGTCTGCTAATTCAAACTGAATTACTCAGGACAGGCGGCGAGGACGCCAATTTGCTTACTGCCTCACGGGGTTTTCCCCTTCTACTTCATTATTTGCTTAAAGTGCAACGAAGGAAACCACTGGCGGTACATTTCTAAAGAGCCACCGCTAGCTCAATAAATAAAGGTGATTTAAATAACAAAATGTTAATTCACATGTCAAAGATCTCTTTGTACACAACATTTCTTATGTAGGTCTTTGCATCATTTTTAAGATTGCCTTGCAGAGGACCATCAATTATTTTTAATTTTACGTCCGTTCTTTCACGAACTCTTGAACAAGCAACATAAAGTTCACCGTGTCCAAATGCAGGCTCAGGTAAAAAAATGCTAACACGCTTAAGCATTTGGCCCTGAGACTTATGGATGGTCATAAGCAAAGGCAAGTTTTATAGGAAATTGTCCACATCTCAATTAAAACGATAACCCTGTGCAGTGGCAACTTCACCGCATTGGCTAATACAGTTACGCAAGCAACCAATAAACTATCGGCGACAAACAGACACTCAAGCCGCATATATATATATAGGGTGAACTAACATCATCTTATCCGAAACGACTGGCTCCCGGGATTAGCGAAGCACACCTTTGTATTCCGCTGGTCCGTGGCACGCCATTTTGACTATTCGCGTCTTCGTGGGACTTAAACTAGCCGAGATATTAATTAAAAACTAATCCTACGTTTTCCACTTTCTTTCTTTGGTTTTCCCTATTAGAGGGATTTGGCTAAGTGCCAAATTCTTTTTTCTCGAATATCTGCGGAACGACGTCGAGTTGAAATTCGAGACGCGTATCTTCGGATTCCAAAAAATTCTCCGAATCCATCGATACCGTCCTCATCTTCGTACGACTTTAGGCAACCGAGATATTAATTAAAAACTCCGAAAACATTAATTTCCGCACCCATTTTCCCGAGTGGCAACAATAAATTATTGGCGACACACACTTAAGCCGCTTGCTTATATATATAAAGATGTTCATTTTTTTTTACTAAGATGACTTATCAAAAAAATCGTTTTGTGTGCTAACTTTATTTATTAAATACCACGTTCGCCACATAACGCTTACGCCACTTAAAATTCAGTTCAACAACAAAATCACAAAATATTTAAAAACAGTATATCAGTAGAATTTCTGATGAACACTCTCGCGAGCTGGAGATAAAATTTTTTATTCTGTATAGTATTGTCTCTGTTCGCTTTTAAATCATTGAGTTTGTTAGTAAAAAATTCATTTAAGTTTTATAAATTCCTAACAATCACTGGTGTTCTTCTCCTGAAACATAACGTTTTACTATCAGTGAATATTAGTGGAAATTTTGCAGTTGACCAGCATAATCTCGATTTTTCAAACATCCGCAAAGGCTCTTATCTAATTAAAAAGAACTATACTTAACTTACAGAGGCAGCTGATAAATTATAAAAGGTAATAGAATAAAAATCGAAATTTTATTTCGCTTTTAAATGAAATGTCAACATTTTTTATTTAGGTAAGTTTTTTCGTTTTTAAGGTGACATTGCTTTGGACGAATTAAAAGAAACAGAACGGCAGGCAGGAGGGTACGTAATCAATGTAATTTTTACATGTAATGAATATCTAAATATGCTGTTTTAAAATGTATAAATAATAGGTGAAATGAAACGCAGTTATTGACAAACATATAGTTGAACATTCTTTGTATAGTCATCCAGATATAGGGTCACTCCGCTTTCAGGTTTACATTTTTAAAATCCTGGCTAAATGTCGCGGATTACTTACGGTGCATCGATGGAGGAACGTGAAATATGTACAATGACCTCACCGGGATTCGAACTCCAGACATCCTGAATACGAGTTGAGTGTGCTTTCAGTCACACCACGTTTGGTTTTACGGTTTATTTGATTACTGCAAAGCCCACAAAGGTTATCTGCCTAAAGGGAGAGATGCCTTCGTGGATGACTTTCTGAGTGAAACTGGCTCGATTCGTGGCCTTCGAGATAACATGGCCTGGTTAGCTACGAGTGACGTCACGAAAGGCGTCCGATTCTTCCGTGACTTTCTTTGCTTCAGATTTGAATGCGAGCGTTTCGTTCGATGTTTAGAGTGTTTTGTTTTTAATAATGCATAATAATTAAATTTCCAGAGACTTGAAAACGTATATAAAAGGTCGTATATTCATTTGCAGTTAAGATTAATAACTTAGTAAATATTATTTTTTAAGAAATATTCACGAAATTTTCTATGCCATGTTTAGGTTATCTTGTGCATTTTTTTACACTGTATTGTAATAATTTGTTAAGATACACTCAAAAAAGAAAGTATTGAAATAAGTACATAAAAAGGCTGTTATTTATTAGCATAAAAATGTCTTTACAGTTTGAGAAGGAGAGGAATGAAAGGAATGAAAAGATTTAGAAATATAAATAATTCACTAACAAAAGTAAATATAATTTAGCAAATTAAAAGATATAAAAAATAATTTTTCCTTAAAACTATAAATATTTCAGAGCTTCCAAACATTATGCAAACGTATTTTTAATTCATTTAAATTGCTATCTAATAAAATGAACAGAAAAGCCACAGAAAAAATTTAAATCTCAAAACTTTGTAAATTAAATAAATTACAATTTTGCTGCAACGTTACAGGAAATGAATAATTTACACATATTTATATGTTATCTATAGCAATAATTATAAGAATATTTACATCATTTAATAATATTTACATTATTAGTTATATGTAGATGCATAATAAATAATATATTTGCAAATAAAAGCCATCCATATAATGTTTCATAAAAGCGTAAAATCAATAAATTTGCCAACGAAAACCTCAAAACAACTATACATAGAACAAACCATCATTTCTGTCTAATTAGGAAATACTGTGCAAGTTGTACTAGTATACTGAAGCAATAATTAATCGCAATTGATAATTTTTTTTGAAAAATTATGAAGTATTATCAAATAATAAGGAAACAGCAAAAGGATTAATAAATTTAAATGTAAAAGATACATTATTGAAAATATATTTGAACTGCATCATATTTAGTACACTATTTTTAAAAAATAAAAGTGTCATGTACATACTCATATCCAGAGTCGTAGCTAGGGTTTTCAGCGTCCAGGGACAGCTGAAGATTTCGCGCCCCCTACTGCATGCCAAGGATGGAAAACATTTAATTCTAAAATTTTGTAACATCAGTTTGGCGCCCCTTGAATTCTGCGCCCGGGGACAGATGCCCCCCTTGCCCCCCTCTAGCTACGCCCCTGCTCATATCTTTTCATCACGTATTCTTGATTTTTTTAAGTTTCCTTTCATCGATTTTTGTATGCATATTATTTTGAAGAACTTTAGTATAAATGTTCAAACAAATATTTGAAACGGTGCTCATTATTTTTTTTAATCTGATAGAAAAGGGAATTCCACACATTAAACAAGTTTCATGAACATCAAATATGTTAATGTTTTGTACATATATCTCGGTAAGTTTGACCAGTAAAGAATGCTGTTCAACTTCTTTACTGGTTCTTCTTTACTTTCAACTGGAACAACTTTATCTCCTAGATAAACTGCTATATCTATATGAAGCGATACAAAGATACTCTTTTTCAATTTTAGGATATGGATGAAAACTGAGCAATAAAATATAAATACCAGCAACAGATTTGTGCAAAATAATATTTGACGTATCTGAAATATTTAATTTATTTGGTAACATAGAAGAAAAATCCTCAAATGATGCTATTTTGTCCTTTCTCAAAAATTCATTAAAAATATGCTTCTCCATCTTAGCTCTTTTTTCCTCCCTGCTCATCCTCTGAGGAGTTGGACTTTCAGATAAGTATTTTGGACAATCAGAAAAAAATGCATTGGTAAGCATCGTTATTTAATTTAGGATGCCCTCTACACATCTGAATAAAATACCTTCGTTTGTTGGTAAATAATCATAGCGAATAATATCATCTTTTCGAAATGTTTTTCACACACAACGCTGTGATCACTTGAAATAAAATTTTTCCTTGGAATTTTTTTGATCCATAAATCCCGTTTTACTGTATCTTTTGGAAATTTGAATACTGATACATATTCATTAGTGCCATCGTAATTGGATTTGCATGCTGGAACGCAACATCGTGCAGGCATGATGAAGACAGCTCTACGTAGACGTCGATCGTTATTCTTGTTAACAAATAAGTTAACTAGTAATCTCAATTTAAAAACAAAAATATCCTTAACAACATTACTTAAATTTAGCAATAAAAAAGACACGAATAATAAAAATATACAGCACGCAATCAACGTAATAAGAAGTCTTCGCTAGCAGTGTCCATACAATGCAGTGCGAAGGGTGAAAGTTCAGACGCCTTACGTGACGTCAAATCACGTGATTCTGCTGCTGACCAGGCCATCTAATCTCGAAGGCCACGCTCGATTTCACGTTCGTCACACATGGAGAAAACCATCCAGTTATACCACGAAGACATGCTGAAAGGAGGAAACAAGTTCCTTATAATGTATATAAAATTTAGTGTTTAAGTTTATTGATCACGTAGCATCACTATCGCTAGACATGGAATTTTTATGCTATTGCAGTTGTTAATAGTTACCGTCTTTTGAATTCATTGCCTTCTTTCTAGAATTCAAATCGTCTCTTTGCTCACAAAATACAGCCAGGGCGAGAAAGGGGACAAAATATGATTTTGTATCTTTCTTGCAATGTGGTTTGATAGCAAACGTGTGCCATATATTGAATATGATACAAATCACAAACTATGAAAAGAATCCTTAAAATTGATAACAACTGTAATTTGATCTCCACATTTATATTCCAGTTTAACAACTGAACGCTAAGCTAAATATTACAATTTTTTTTTCGTGTGTGTGTGTGTCCTCTAATTCCTCGTATTCCGCAAAGTATACCACGAAACTTACACAAGTAAGTTATAGTACTAACAAAATAAACAAATGTACAATGGCACTGCAAATGAGTAAAAAATTTTAAATAACAATAAATAAGTTAAAATAATAAACAAAAAATAAGTAAAATAAAAATAAAATAAAAAGCATTAAAATAATGAGAACTCAATAATCTAAATTTAGAATGAAATTTCGAAAAGCAGAAAGTGTCTCTTTAGTCTGAAAAAGCTCATTTTCAGGCCTTACATTTTCTATAGAAATGAAGGCATTTCCCTAATTTCTAGTTTCTCCTTTAGGTGATGTCTCGTTGTTGCCGCGAGCTATTTGTTGATTACAAAGATCTCGAATCTGATCCTACATCAATTTTTCTTCGGTCGTTTTACTACTGGGGTCTGTTCACCATCCTCTTGCTATTCATCTGCCTTATTTCATTAACCGGATAAACCCTCTTCCTCAAATTTCTTAACAGAATTTCTTCAGACTTGGGGTCACATCCTTCTAGGGAACATTTCCTTGCGTTTTGTACTGTTTTAAGTCCCATTTCCTCCAAAACGAGTATACGACGTCTATTGTAAAATAGATTCCATAAACGATACCATAAACGTGATATACCCGATGGTCCACAATTATAGAGCCCCAGCTGGTCCACATTTATGGAAATCATCTGTCCCACCTTGTTCTGGAAAAGCACTGTATTTCTTGTTAAATTCATGATTACATATGGCCCGTCTTCTTGCTTATGCATCTACAAAAGTGTGTGTTTTATTTGTAACACTTTATCCTCGAACTTTCAGATCGCCTTCTCAGTGCCTTTTATCATAATATATTTTAATTTTGCATAATATAATTTTTGCTTTAACTTCGTCTTATTCGAAGTTTTCAGTGCCTCATCAATTAGCTGTTGAACATCTTTTTGCCTGAATTCTGTCTTCGTTTCATGCACATAAAATAATTTATTTAGGGTTATGATGATTTTTCGAATTAAAAGTAGCTTTATTGTTTTATCAGTAATCTCGCTTTTTGCTGACCACAGCGCATATGCCAGCTTTTCAATGTACCTGTCTCAGCTATTATGCTGATTTTTAACATAGCCAAAAAAAAAAAAAAAAAAAAAAAGCTACTAATTTACATATGCCGCATTTGTTATTCCCAAGGTTACGAGGCAGATAGGGAGACGGAGTTTTTATTATTTTGCAGTAACAGCTGTTGTGCATATTCTAGGACAATGGTGGCGAACCTATTTGGCTGTTCACTCTTATAAGATGATCGAAATAAAGTAAGAATGGCACCCTCAAGTGGTTTCATTGATTTAAACTTATTTGGGAGAGAATTTCACGCTTTAAGGATTTCATTTTCATAACTATCAATTGTGCTGTCCTGTGCGATTTCTTTATACTTCATCTTCTTAAGTGTTGCATGTAAATCAGAGAATATTCTTTTCCACGTAGAGCTTCTTGAAATTCCAATAGCTCCATTTCCAGATTTTCAAGATCTAACCATTGTAAGCAAGAAAGATCAAGTTCTTCAAACTTAGATTTATCTGGAGAAGTAAGAAAACACATGGTTGTTTCCATCTGACGAAACTGTAGAATTCTGTCATTAAAGTTCTCCTTTGCAGCTGCTATACTCGAAAATTCCTTGTAGATTTCTTCGTGACTTGAATGATTGTGTGCAAATTGTGTAGCATTTTCTAGATGCATCTTTAGATTTGGAAAATATTTCAGCTGCCCACTTGCAAGATCCCTTTCGAAAACATGCAGTTTTCATGCAAATGTTTTTATATCGCAAAACAACCTTTCTGCCGTTTTTCCCAAGCCTTGCAGTTGCTTGTTCAGTACATTGAAGTGTTGTGTAAAATATGTAAAAAACACAACGTTGTAAATCCATACAAATATAAAATAAGCAATTTTTGTGCAAAATATCAGTCAGCTGTGGATATTCCTGTATTCTTTCATTCAAAAATAGCCTACTTTCTTAAAATCAGCTTATAAATCTCTCTAAAACTCGTTCTCTGCTCAACTATTGGACATTATTGTACATAAGAAAAGTGTTACACTGTGCTTGAACCTCATCAAGAAGTGCTTGAAACTGTCGACAACTAAGAGCTCGAGCCATTGATGTAATTCACCATTTTGGTGACATCTTTGAGAATATCGTCTAATATTTTGAAACTTTTCCTGGCACAAAGAGCTCCTGGGTGAATGAGACAATGAAACTGAATAACTGGATGTTTTGATTCTTTAACGAAGAACTGTATGAAACCAGATGCTGTTCCCAACATGCAAGACGCACCATCAGTAGTAATTGAAACTACTTTTTCTGGTCTTATGCCTTGTTGCAAAAAAGCTTCCACCACAGCATTGTAAATATCTATTCCTTGTGTTCTTTCGGGGAAAGATGCCAATTTAACCAGCTCTTCTCTCATCGTATCACTAACAGCATAACGTAAAATTATTACTAGCTTTGCATGGTTATTTATATCTGTGCTTTCGTCCAAGCACATTGAGTAACAGGCTAAAACACTTATTTAAGTTACATAGTATCATTTTATTGTAATTATTGATTAAGGAAGTAATATTTTAGTCGCGTGCCTGCTGATGAGGCTCTGCGTGCCGACTATGGCATCCATGCCATAGGTTTGCCATCACTGTTCTAGAAGATGAATTATCACCATCAAAACTTCTGTTTCTAAACAAACAGGCAAATAAGTAAAATCACATTAAATTTATTCTACCTCAGCATTTATTATGGGTGAAATTAAAATATACAGAAGTACCAACCAGCTGGGCATGGCTTAAAATACAAGCTTCTTTCACATTTGCTATAATTTCAATAATTAAATCTAAATTAAAGTTGAGGCGCGACAGAATTCAAGCGCATCGTTTACCAAATCTGAATCTATCCTTGCGCACTACAGCATTCAACTCGAAACCAGATTTGGAGGCACCAACAGGTACCACTTTACTTTACAAGACAGCAGTGGCTAGAAGCAAAAAACTGCTATACATCTTAATTCTTCTAAACGTATCGTAAAACTGTTTCCCATACAAATATACATAAATTCCGGAGTGAGCAAATCCCATGGCAGAAGGAGGTAGAAAATGAAGTCGTAAATTAAGTAGCATTACGTTAGTGAAATATAAATTCTCCATAGTGTTGTCCTTGTGGATTAACACTTCTGTTAACATTTTTCAGTTTATTGGTTGTCATCGGCCTTCCTTAATAAACTTTACCTTCAGGTAGCCCTACAGAAGGAAATCACAAGGTGAAGGATTGAGGAAATTAAGTAACCTTAGAATGACACCACGAAGTGTAATCACTTGCTCGGGAGCTAAAGCTTGTTCTTTCCAACTGCATGTTGTTTCTGAAAAAACATGAAGATGCATTAAAAAAATTGTAGTCATTTAATTTTTTAAAAACTGTAGTCTGATTTAATTAAAATCCAGTTTAGAACCTGAAAAACATCATAAAATGATACCTTATAATAAATAATATCAGCTCCCTTCAAAATTTGAAATCGAGTTTTTCTTCTGAGGAGGAGATTGCTTCCTCTTGCCTCAAAAGTGGATTGAAAATTTAGAAAGGCGATTTCTGTTCCAGTTTTCTCCTTTTTTCAGCCTGCTTATCATAATACCTATGAACCAGCAACATTAAATCCATACAAATATAAAATAAATAATTTGTTGTGCAAAATATAATATTTTCAGTGATTCAAATTGTGCAATGATTGTATAATACGTGCGTATGGGTTCGTTATGAAATGAATGCACAAGTCCGAGGAAAAATGAACAAAAATTTATTATTATCACAACAAAAATGCTTAAATTTTCTCAAATTATCATGCAGTATTACAATATCTCACAGTAGTTATCTTTTAACTACTCAATAGAACCAATAGAACTACCAATAGAACGTAATTCAAAACAGCTATAGAACGCTAATCCGCGAATTCGCTACAATCAACAAGAGCAGTTTTCTAAACAACAACAAACTAAGCAACTACTACAAACTGAGATGTTTTCTTCCTTTTATAACATTTTTAAAATCACGCGCTAGAATTTTCCAGTACTTTCTCGAAATCAAAAAGAGATATTTATTTATTTAATGCACGCGCTCTTGTATTTTCAATTTTCCGGCTTAGCTTTCTTTTAATATTCGTCACGCGCTGCACTGCGCTAGAAATAAAACCATTTAATTTATAATTGAAGTAACATTAACTTTTTAAATACCAAATTCGTAACACTGCCCCCTTCCCAAGGACTGCACGTCCCGGGCAGTACAATCCCTGGACAGGAAGCTAAACTTACAACTGTGGCATAAATGCAACTGAGGCATAAACATTACATCACAATATCAAACAACATGAACAATAAATGCAATAACTAACTTAAACAAATCAAATGCTATCAAATACTAAATACAAAACAAATACTAAATACCAAACAAATACTAAATACAAATCAAATCAAATACACATTTAAAAACATAAAGGACCATGGTCTGATACTATTTACAATTATTTACATTATGTACTATGGCCATAGTAATGAGCTAACCTGTCGTAAGAGTTCGAAGATTCACGGATCCGAACCACGACGTCATTCGTGTTCAGCACTGTATATGGACCATCCGAAGGTGACTGTAATTTAGAACTCAGTCCTTTTCGTTGAATCGGGTTCCACAACCACACCTTGTCTCCTTTGTTGGATCTATGTCTAGTAGCTCTTGTGTCGCATCTGGTTTTCATTTTCTCCGTCGCCAAGTTGACTCGCTTTCGTGCAGAACGGTGCATCCCCTCAAACCGGGCCTGGGCGTCTTGGATGTGTTCCTCAGGCGATGAAGGCGCATCCGTGGGGCGACTAAACAGGCGGTCACAAGGCAGACGAAGGTCTCGACCGAAGAGCTTCTGAGATGGAGAATAGCTGGTAGTCTTGCGTTTCTTTTCGACCCTGGTATGGTTTCGGCAGCTTCCCGAGCTGGATCTTTCGGACAAGGCGTCGACATTTCCAGGCGAGGAACCCTTTTGAGGATGGATAGTCATGTCTTCAGATCCTGAAAGCAGTTTGTTGTTTTTCAAGTCTAAGGAAAAATTGTATTTCCTTAAAAAGTCCAATCCGAGTATGCATGGATCTGTGATATCCGCCACATAAGCCGTGTGATGGTAGGCGGCACTTCCAAACGTGATGCTTACGTTTAACTTCCCAGTTATGTCGATCTTATCACCAGACGCAGTCTGAAGGGTAACACAGGATGGCGTCCAAATAAGTTTATCTTTAAACTGTTCAGCTAAATCTTTCCTAATGATGGTAACATTAGCTCCTGTGTCAATGATCATATTGCAAAGAACTCCATCGATATTCCCATTAATGGACATTCCGTTACTGTTGCCACTCACTGTATAAATTTTAAGCGCTTTAAAACAAGGTTTTTTCCTATCTGGCAACCTCTGTTCCTCGATATGTCACTAATTTGTTTACTGCGTCGTTGCTGGGAAATGGTCTTATTTTCCGTACCTCGGGGTGTTTTGCAGTTTCTTCGTATGTGGCCTTCAACTCCGCAGTTCCAGCACTTTAGAACTAGTTTCTTTTCACTTCTGTTCCGTCTCAAGCCACTGACTTGTCTGGTAAAATCATCTGCTTTATATTCCGTACCCTGGGGCGTTCTGCAATTACGTCTTAGGTGACCTCCCCTACCACATCTCCAACACCTTAGAGCCACTTTCTTCTCGCTCCTACTCCGTATCAAAGCGTCGAATTGTCTGGCTAAATCATCTAAACGAGCCATCAGTTGTTCCACTGGCTCATGGACTCGCACAGCTCTAACTGGGTAGCGATCTCTACTAGTTGCTTGCTGGGCTGCCTCGAACTTCATGGCGTACAACAGAGCGCTTTTCAGATCTTTAACATCCGCCATTCGCAGTGCTTTCTGTATTTCAGGGTCCCGGATGCCATCGATGAAATACTGCAGGGACAGGATTTCCCTCGTTTCTCTGGGGCACTCCGTAAAGGCGAGGTGGGACAGCCTTTCAACATCCGTGGCGAGTTCCTGGAGTGATTCGGTGGGCTTCTGTTGACGGGAATTTAATTGAAGCCTGCTGTAGTCTTTTAAACACTTCTCGCCAAAGCGCAGCTCCAATGCGCCGGATAGAGCTTCGAAGTCAAATCTTTGGTTTTCTGGAAGCGTCTGCAGGATATCCGCTGCGTCTGCTCTCAGAGAAGCGTCGAGATGACAGGCCTTAGTTTGGGAATCCCATCTATTCGCATCCGAAACGATAGAAAATTGTGTTTTATACACTTGCCAGGATGTCTTCCCATCATATGTGGATAACTTCAGAGATGGACGAGCAAGCATCGGTAAGAATTTAAAACCCTCAGAATTGTTTCCTACCGTCGCTATGCACTTCTTTAGGCTGTCAACTTCTTTGGCGACGGCAGCAGAAACCCTATCATCAATTTGTTGTTCAAAGGCAGAAACTCTTTCTTCAATTTGTTGAAGGCCGAAACTCTTCCTTCGACTCGTTGCTCCACAGCCGACACTCTATCTTCTATTTCATCTTTGACAGAAGAAACCTTTTCTTCAATTTGCCCGACTTTATTTTCGACAGCTCCTATTCTGTCTTCCATAGCCTCAAATTTATTTTCTATTACGCAGGTTATTTCTCTTTTCATTTCGTCTTGACCTGCTTCAATCTTTTCTTGTACAGCTTTTATGTCTTCTTTAAAAG
Source organism: Stegodyphus dumicola (assembly GCF_044657685.1). Classification (NCBI taxonomy): domain Eukaryota; kingdom Metazoa; phylum Arthropoda; class Arachnida; order Araneae; family Eresidae; genus Stegodyphus; species Stegodyphus dumicola. The sequence goes on along the minus strand of NC_140769.1, from coordinate 185,271,143 downwards.
TTACTTGATCAGCTTCCAACTTTTCGTGAACGGCTTCCATTTCCTTTTTAACGGATCTCATCTCTCCTTTAACGGAATCTTGGCCCAATTTCATTTCTTCCTTAACGGATTCCTGGCCCAATTTCATTTCTTCCTTAAATGAAGCAAAGGCTGATATCAGCTGTCTTAACTGCTCTTCCATCGCTCTTGTGATTGGCATTCAAATCCCACTTCTGACACCAAAAATTGTTGCGTGCGTATGGGTTCGTTATGAAATGAATGCACAAGTCCGAGGAAAAATGAACAAAAATTTATTATTATCACAACAAAAATGCTTAAATTTTCTCAAATTATCATGCAGTATTACAATATCTCACAGTAGTTATATTTTAACTGCTCAAATGTCCAATATAACGTAATTCAAAATAGCTATAGAACGCTAATCCGCGAATTCGCTACAATTAACAAGAGCAGTTTTCTAAACAACAACAAACTAAGCAACTACTACAAACTGAGATGTTTTCTTCCTTTTATAACATTTTTTAAAATCACGCGCTAGAATTTTCCAGTACTTTCTCGAAATCAAAAAGAGATATTTATTTATTTAATGCACGCGCTCTTGTATTTTCAATTTTCCGGCTTAGCTTTCTTTTAATATTCGTCACGCGCTGCACTGCGCGAGAAATAAAACCATTTAATTTATAATTGAACTAACATTAACTTTTTAAATACCAAATTCGTAACAATACGTTTCAACAATGGAATACTTTCTTTTAATTCACTATTTTAATATCTTTAGCAAATGCAAAGTTAAAAGTTGTCGTACATGGGCAAGGGAATGCTGTGAAGAGGATGTATGCCGATGCAATGTGTTCGGGCAGAACTGCTGGTGTAGAAGACGTACTCCTTTAGGCAGATTATTTCGTTGGGTATTTGGCTGGATGGGTTAACATCTCCAATGCCCGATTTTGTCTTCTTAAATGCACTGAAATACTATATGAGAAATAAAACATATATAAGTACATTCTTTGCACTAGTTGTCTTAAATGTAAATTATTTCCTTTCCTACATTTTTAACAATGAAGAATTTGCCTAACATTAATTTTAAATACAATATTAACGCAATATGCAGTTTTTCACAGTGTTTGGAATAATAAAGGGCACGAAAATGTGCCAAATGTGCTTTAGCATTTTAAATAGTAAATTTATAAAGTCCCATTCTTTTTGTGAGCATAAATTAATGAGCTAAATATCGTTACGTTTTTCTTTCTTTTCTGACACCAGTTGTTACTTTATTTTCTTCCTTTACGGGGTTTGTAGATTTGGAGTGAATAACGATGACACTTGATGAAGTATCGAAACAGACTTTATTTAGCCAATATTAATCAGGACAGCTCTAAAGTCACTTTTACAGTCGTCGAACTGTTATAAACAAGCTGACACGTTCAGCGACACAGCCTTCACACTCTCAGGCAATAACGGTGGAGACAGCTTCATCGCAAAGCACCCGAGTACAGCTCCCAACTCTGCTTGGTCGTTCTCGGAACTCCACGTACTCTCGAGACTCTCCACGCGATGCACTCGACGAAACACAAGAGTATAGCTCTCGACTCAGCACAGTCTGACAAAACTCGAAGATGGACTAATTCGCGATGCACTAAAAGACTCTCTCGATGCACTCGACGACCAACCCGGCGCTAGACTTCGAGACACTCGCTCAATGACTGACTATCAGCTCGCTAGACGAGGCACACACACACAAACTGACTGCGGAAATAGCAGGGTTTATATAGCTTTCGGCTTGTGTTCGAGAATATTCTGGGCTAAAGCGGTAAGAATTCGTTCTAGAAGGTTTTCCATCCGTCCATGGTATATCGCCAAATTTGTCGCCAAAGGAACTATTTCTCACCAAATGTGGCAACCCTGCCTTCCCTTGCCATTTTAAGGCAACCCTAAACTGCTTTCCGGGGAAGCTATCTTACCGCGCCTTTACATTTCGCAACACTGCCCCCTCCCAAGGACTGCACGTCCCGGACAGTACAACCATTGGTCAGAAGTCAAATTCGATACGTACAAAACATAATAAAACAAACAAATAACATGACTAAAGAAACAAATATTTACACTATGTACAAGTTATATACACAAATTAAACACATAACAATTTTAAATTTTACAAATTAAAGTTAAGAATGAATTTGAGTCTCCGATTTTTCATTAATATATACCCGGGTCAATACTTTTGCACTGCAGTTCTCAGATGCATTTCTGTTTTGCATATCACAGTCTGTAGATTAGGTTCTTTCAGACTTTTCATCCACAGGTAGATCTGAAACAGTTTTTTTACCACTCTGTAGTTCATTCTCAGCAGGCAAACAGTTAACCTAAGTATTTTTAACAATTGATACATGCTTATTTTCCCCCGTTTCCTGGGAACCAGTTCCGATGTTTACACCAGGGTCGCGAATAGAATCCGATCCTTTACAAGCAGAAGTATTCGGGTTTAGAATCAAGTCCTCGTCTGTAAAACCTGCACTATGAGACCCACACATGGTTTGCGAAGTGGGTGAATTTTCTTGCAATACTGGAGCACTCTGCGTAAGTTGTACATGAGCTTCTCCTACCTCTGCATCACATGCACTTTCAGATGATTCAATACTTGCTAACTGCGACTTCGTAACTTCGCTATCAGTTTCGTTGAACTTAACAGTCGCATTTTCACTTTCTTCCACTTCCACTTCAGGCACTTGAGAATCAGGAATTTTATTTACATGAATTATTTCTTCTTCCCTTTCAGAAGCTTTACAAGCAACTTCGTGTATTTCTTCATCTTTACAAACAGTATTACCACTGTCTTCCAGTTCAGTTTAGGACCCCTGAGGATGAGAAGCGTCTTTCATCCGGCTTTTTCTTCATCTTTTCGTTCTCTTTCTTTAATCTCGTAAGCTGTTTCATCCTTTATTTCATTAGCTTTCTTGGATACTTCAACAGCTACTTCCTTCATTTCTTCATCCTCTGATTCTTCAGGTGCCAATTCTGTCATTTCCGTATCTTCTTTTATAGCTCCAGTTTCTTCTGCAAGCTCCACTTTCACCTGTCGGAGTTGCCCTCGCACCTTTTCTTGGCCGACATTTATTTCTTCTCGTCGGGCTTTCTTCTCTTTCAGTCCGGCTTTGATTTCATCTCTCATCTCTTCGTATCCAGCTTTTATCTCTTCCCGCTCATCCTATCATATCCGGCTTTTATCTCAGCACATCTGGCTTTTATCTCAACATATCTGACTTTTATCTCGGCTAAGAAGTCCATTAAAATCTTCGTTTCCTCCGCCATGGCTTTCCTCTGCAGGCGGGTCACTGGCATTCACTCGCAAATCCCACTTCCGACACCAATTGTTACGTTTTTCTTTGTTTTCTGTCACCAGTTGTTACGTTATTTCCTTCCTTTACGTTCGTACGGGGTTTGTATATTTCGAGTGAATAACGACGACACTTGATGAAGTATCAAAACACACTTTACTTAGCCAATAGGTAATCAGGACAGCTCCAAAGTCACTTTTACAGTCGAACTGTTATAAACAATCTGACACGTTCAGTGACACAGCCTTCACACTGTCAGGCAATAACGGTGGAGACAGCTTCACCGCAAAGCACCCGAGTACAGCTCCCAACTCTGCTTGGTCGTTCTCGGAACTCCAGGTACTCTCGAAACTCTCCACGCGATGCACTCGACGATATACGAGAGTATAGCTCTCGACTCAGCACAGTCTAGGACAAAACTCGACGATGCACTAGACTCTCTCGATGCACTCGACGACCAACTCGGCGCTAGACATCGAGACACTCGCTCAATGACTGACTATCAGCTCGCTAGACGAGGCACACATACACAAACTGACTGCGGACCAGCAGGGTTCATATAGCTTTCGGCTTGTGTTCGGGAAAATTCTGGGCTAAACCGATAAGAATTCGTTCCAGAAGGTTCTCCAACCGTCCATGGTTTATCGCCAATTGTGTCGCCAAATGTCGCCAAATGAACGATTTCTCGCCAAATGTGGCAACCCTGCCTTTCCTTGCCATTTTAAGGAAACCGTAAAACTGCTTTGCGCGAAAGTTATCTTACCGCGTCTTTACATTTCGTAACAATATACTAATCATATTAAAAAGCTTATTAATCTGCCACTTTTCATGTTTTAAAAAATATTTTAAACTTTTCTATCAATAAAAAAAAGCTAAATCTCTTTTTTGTTGAATTTTGACTTCTGAAAATTTTTTCATAGCTTCATCAAAATTAACGTTTTCATCTACTGCATTTTCAATAGAAAAGTTCGCTAAACCATCAAATCTTACCTGGCTCATTGTTGATCCAAGATAGCTTTTAATCAACTTCAATTTTGTAAAGCTTCTCTTGCAAGAAAAACACACTTTCAAAAAAATTTTAGTACTAAATACACTCTAAACAAAAACAAATAAAAATAAAAATAAAAAAAAAAAACGACGCACCAAAAAGGAGTTGGCCAATGGAGATAAAAATTGGTGGTGGACAGGAAATTTCATTCAATTACTTAAATAAAATTCTCATTCATTATACTCAGAGTCAAACAAATGCCATAATTGTCATTCAGGTAAGTAACTGAAGCAAATGAAGGACTTTTTTGTTATTGCTTAATGATGAAACTAGTATTAGGATCATTTATGGCTTCTAGATATTTTTTTTTTGGGGGGGGGAGTGATAACTCATAGTTAAAAACGTTATTTCAGGCATCATTAACAAAAATTTTGTAGATTTACAATTAGATAAAAAAAATTAAGCAGATTATATGAGTATATATGAGTAATTTATCTTTTACTTTCAATAAAATTACTGTTAAAGTTTTATTAAAAGTAAAATAAGTAAATAATTTACTTCAAAAATTTCTATATAGGGAATATTAATCCAAATCTGTTATTTCAGTTAGATTTTGTTGTTACAATCAAACCACGCTATGAAACGAATATTCGGATATAAGAAACGAGCATTTTGGTGCAGTTACTTTATACGACTATAGCGAACGTAAACATGTATGAAAATCGGATACAATTTATGTTATAACTGCGGAAATGCTTTTATGTTACTGTTTCTTTTGTCGTCAGCCCTACATTTTTCTGTGCTTTAAGCGAAAGATATGCGAGGCAGGTGTAACAATCCTAGTTCTTGGAGAATCATGATACACAGTAAGCATATCTTAATGGTCAGACATTATATGTTGTCCATGACCATTGAGTTAAAGACCTTTAACAGTTTCTTTGCTTCAATTCAAGTTCTTTGACTGAGCTGTCAGAAGAAGTTTTGTTAAAGGCTTATGATATGATGAAGATTTTGCTATTCAGGGAAAGTAGTGAATATTGTTATTAGCTTGGGACTGTAGAGATAATTCGTCTTTTAGGGAAGGGAAAATTTTAATGCTTATCATTTCGCTTCAGTTCAGTGTTTAAAATGCTGTCGAAAGCACGCGTTCTGAATTAAGGGTTTCGCGTTTTTTAGATCTTTTACACGAATATAATATTCTTTGTAGAGGCAATTATACGTTTACTTTGCTCATACATATTCCGAGATATATATTATACATATCTTAGGGGAAATTTCACTGGACATTGAACATGATGGATTAGTGATGGAATTATCTTAACTTTTTATACTTCCCAAAAGGATGAAATTTATATTTTTTTACGTAAATTCTCTTCATTCTGTGCTGATGAAAAATCAAAAATTCATCCTAATACCGAGATGTAAACGGACAGCTTTCCGTATTGAAATTAAGGTGAGTAGTATTCAAAAAATACAAAATGGAAGAACTCAGATCGATATCTGCCATGAATACAGTTTATCCAAATCTACAGACGATTCGAAAAAATTGAGATTCAATAATTTCTTTTCACAGAAAAAAAATTAAGTACAAGGAAAAGGTTTGAAAAGTCCAAACATAGGGATGCCGAAGAAGCAACGCTGAAATAGCTCACAATTCAATGAAGCCAAAATACGTCATTATCTGAAAAATATTAATTGGAAATGTTTATTTTAGATCTGTAATCGGAGGATCGAGTTTAAACTACGACTTTATGCTAAAAATTTAGTGTGTAAATTATTAATGTACGATAAAATTGAAAGACAGGGAAAAAGAAATTTAATAATTGCATTCAATAATTATTGTAATAATCTTTTAATGCGAGTGTTTAAAATTTTGTTTATTATTCGTATATTTTGGAAGAGATAACAGTGCTAATCTGTCTTTTTTTGTGAGTCATCAATCAAGTTTTTAATTGTGAAATGATCCACGTTTACTAATCAGATCGAATGTAGCCAACCGAACCAAACTTTCTGTCCTATAGTAAGGAATTTTCTTCCTCCTCCCACGCGCTTTTAAAACACCTTCCTAGATATTGATTTATAGTGAGGTTTTGAGATTGTTACGACAGAGCATGTTCCCCCACTCGTGGCCACGTTACTGGGTTTCTAGTCTAATAAGAGTTCCCATCTTCGGCCTTACAATACAATCACCGATAGTTGAAGCTCACGCCTTAACTTCGCGTTAAATTGCTTAGTGTAGTCTGTGGCTACTAGCTTATTTAAATTTACATTTGACTTACTGTTTTCAAGTTTCTTGCAAAAAAAGCTGGCAGAGATTTAGTTTTAAATAAAGAGTCTTTTACACCCTTCTCAAGTTTCTGTTGTACTCAGCGATACGTAGTTTAACGTCTACTTAGAGTTTAACATTGGATGATAGCCAAGAGAGTTAAACTTCACACATGGTTAACAAAAAATTTTACCGCAGTTTTTGTTAAAGATGCTTTATATGACGAATATGACAATATTTTTTATTAATTAAAAAAATTAAAATCCAAGTACTACTAGATTTTCGTCTCGAACATTCAGTCTGAGCAATCAAATTTTTATGTTCCCTAAATAAATACCACTACTTTACCCGCATATGGATAATTACGTACATATTTCAGTTATTGATGAAATTGTTCAGATAATTCTCTTTGGCATTTCACCTCCGGTAGATCAACAGTAATTGATAACAGTATCATTATGGTATTCCGTTTTCTGTGAAAACATTTCACTGTCATTATCTATTATACTGATGGAAACATTCTGAATGTTAATAATTTTTGGACCTAAGTTCTTTCAGGGGACACTGAAATTTGAATGACTCTTAAAGAGTTCTGCGTGTCAAGGGTTTATATTAGATTTTCAAAATCTCTTTAATTAGTTCTTTTCTATCTAAGAAATTATACTGTTGCGTTCTACGTGTTCGTGGATTTGGAGTAACTGATGTCAACATTTGATGAAGAAACAAAACACAATTTATTCGTTAGTATTCCACAGGAGAGTTCCAAAGATACGTTTACAGTCGTTGAAAAACTACGATAAACAGGCTGAAACAATCAGCAACAGCCTTCAGGCTATCGGGCTACAACGGCGAAGACAGCTTCACGGCAAAACACTAAAGTACAGCTCGCGACTCGGTTCGGTCTTTCACGGAGCTCAAGACACTACTACTGAACTCAACGTACTCTCGATACTCTCCAAGACACAACTCAAGATACACTTCACGATAAAACTGACGATACACTGCTACTTCGGCAGGGTTTATATAGCAGGCAGGGTTTATATAGCTTCTGGCCTGCCTTGAAGAACATTCTGGGGCAAACTGGTAAGAATTCATTTTAGAATGTTTTTGCTCCTTCTATGGAATATCGCCAAACGGACGATTTCGCGCCAAATATGGCAACCATGCCTTCCTTTACCAGTTTCTGGCAAACCTAAACTCGCTTTGCGGGGAAGCTATCTTACCGCGGCTGGGCATTTCGTAACAATATTTTTCAAGGGCTTCCTTGCAGTCAGATAGGTTCTCTTTGTGACTTTATCTCTTTTTGACAATTATCGATGTAACGATGTAAAATTTTTCTCCTTCTCTGTCCGTTCTTTTCGCAAATTTTATTATTAAAAATTGTTTAATATGATTAGTTGACAGTTATCCCGTTTGGCATCTAACTAAGATCTCAGAAACTATTGCTTTAATCCCGAAATGAATATGACAATTCTAGACCAGAAAGTTTTAACGTAAACATTTCTTTCACGCTCACTTTTCATTGTGTGTACAAATTACCATCCAAAGAACAGCGCTGTAACTTTCAGATCTGAATGTATATGCCATGAATATTTCTCGTAATTTATCTTCTGAGTGAGTTTTTCATATTTTAGGGTAATGTTTTTCAAGTCAGCAACGTACACAGTATGGCCCTTTCCATTGGATAGCAAAACAGCCTTTATTTCCTAGCAGTAATCTGTATACTTCAGGATTATTTCCGAAATCTTCCAATAATGAATCTACTTTATAGCAAATATGTAAAATCATCCTATTATAGAAATGATTTTTAAAAGTAACTCTTGATAATTCTATGGAAAATTACGCATATCTATGTACATTTCTGAGGGATTATATCTATTTAATCTTGACATTAATACCTCAGTCTAACTTTGAGATAAATTATTGACGCGAACAAGATAATTTAAGCCAAATTGATTGGAGATAAATGTTGCCGTATCTAGAAAGACAATGAAACTCATCTTTGACATTATCAACAACATAATCTCACATGACTCATTAACAAAAGAATCAGAGAAAAACACAGCAGTAAAAACATACAGCATAATTGAACTAATTCTTCTTTCATCAACACCGAAAAAATATCCATAACAATTATCGATGTTGTTTTCCTTAAAAAAAATCATTGATGATCAATGAAGTCTTTATTGATCATCAGGATAATCTTAAAGAGCAGTGGATAAAGGAAGTGATAAAGTGAGAGCTGAAAGGTCAATAACTTAGATAATAAAATTGGAAAAAATAAATAAAAGCAATGAAGGAAAAACATTTTCTTTTTTCGTTTTAGGTGACATCACTTTGGACGAGTTAAGAGAAATAGAACGGCAGACAGGGCATATTAAATAGTTGAATATTCCGTTTTAAAACGCATAAGAGCATGCATTTCCGTTTTAAAATAAATTTAGAGTTGAACATCATTGTAAGATAACACTAATATAGGGTTACGCTACTTGCAAGTTATATTTTTAAAGTCCTAGCTAACTGCTCTGCTTTAGTTTCCTAGTTCTTTCAATTTGTCTTGCCAGCTAAGTTTGTAGTAAGCTTCGCAAGCATTTAGGAATAAGCCAAAGTTTAAGTGCTCATTTCATATTTTGCATTCTTTCTGATTTGAACGTATATTCTGATAACCCGCAAATTAAAGGAGTTCAAAATCGTGTGCACGAATTTTACTGAAAATGGTTTTCGCAAGGAAAGTGAAAACGATTTCTTTCTTACAGAACACGATAATTTTATTTTTTTAATTTTTAAAAACACCTCTTCAAAAGTTTGAAGAGAATTTGGTCATGTCAAACGATTACTGTCTCAAACAATTGCGGAATTATACGTATTTCCTTCAAAACATTGTAGCTACAGAATCTTCTTACACATGCCAAAAATAACAGAAGGGAGGGACAACTCATTTCATTATTTATGAATGGAGACTATTCTTTTGATGCGAACAAAATACATCAAAAGCTATAGTGTTCTAAAAAGAGGTTATATTTATCCAAGCTCATATATTATATATATATATATATATGTGTGTGTGTGTGTGTAAGATAAAAAAATATCAAAGTAAACTTCTAAATTTAATTCACTATAACCTCCTTTATTTTTTATTTCATTTGGGAACTTCATCCCTCTGTCCTAAAAATAGCGCTTAAGTCTAAACTGCGTCATCCAAATTAATCATTGCGATCTTACGTAACTCTTTCTTGTAGTTTGCAGAGGAAATGAGGGGCATCCTATTTCAGAATCCAGTAATACAGAAAGAACTACAAGGGCATTTAAAACTACGAAAATTTTCACTTTTGGTCGATTATCTCTAAGCCTGGTGGACAGAATTTTATAAAACGTAGTATAAAGATAAACTAACATAATTCAAGAAAAAGTACACTGTATAAGATTCATAGCACATACCGCTTCATCTGCAGCTCAGAAGGGTCTAAAGCAGAGACAGCAAGATCGAAAAAAAAAAAAAAAAAAAAAAAGCTAATTAGGAGTATATTTACCCTCTAACAGTATATAGCTTTCACAGCTTGACTTCATACCGAAAGGAGGTAGTTTATGAGTTCGGTGGCAGTCGGTCCCCTCTCCTGTAGTAACGCTGTTGTCAGGTCCTGGTAGATTCGAAGAGGAGAAAGGAGAGTACAGTTGCTTTTCAAGAACGCCCAAGACATTTTCTATGGGTTATAGGTTCAGATTTCTAGCTAGTCATCCTCACTTTTATGAAAATGATCCATCAGACAAGCCCTATGTGGACGAACATTGACGTTCATAAAAATGAACTGAGCAAAAACGAATTGAACAACTGCACATCTAAAAAGGCGAACATAGAGTTGTACGATTTCTTCCTTTTATCAAGAAACAGTCGCAGAGCTTCAAAGATACGAAGTTTGTACTCTCGTCCAATATGATGCTTAAACCGACTATCAAAGCTTCGCTGCCATATAGTCCCCTTTTCGGATGCTGGAGAACAAGTAACAACGTTCCTGTCTCTCTCCAGATAAAAGTTCTTGAAGAATCACTGATTAAGCGGAATTTGGACTTAGCTGCGAAGAGAAAGATCTCTCACTGAAGTATGGTCCAAAGTCGATGCTCTCTGCAACATGCTAAACGAGCTCTGCTAAAACACACAAAAGTGGGCGGGTTTCCAAATAGCAGGCTTTCTTGCAAATAGACAAGATATTAAAGACCATTCATTCTCAGCTATGGAGTCGATTCCATGTGTGAACTAGCTCCGCTAGACGTGAAGTTCAGATTTTTCAACTAGTTCCGTTGTGAAGAAAAACTGTTCTTTTTCCTCGTTATAGAGTAGCAGAGTGAGCTGTGCCAAATGTTTCCCTTTAGATCAGATAAACCCAGTGTTATCAGCTCTTTACAGCCCCATTTTTACTTTTTCAGGTGTCAATTTACCTTCAGGTAATTTTTATGGATGACTACGTTTGTCCACATAGGTCTAACTTAGTGGATGATTTCCTGGAAAGTAAAGATAATAATTGGATGAACTGGACATCCAGCTCTCCTTATCTAAGCGCTTTAGAACTTCGGATGCTCTCGAGAAAATAATTTTCTCTTGGGAAAAAGCGTCTCTTTTGTTTCTTTTAGAAACCTTTAGGACAGGCAAACAGAGTTGTTGGAAAAGTAGGATCGATTTCAACAGAGACACTTAAACTACCTCATTCCAGTACGAAGTTATATTGTGAACAGAAAATATTCATAAATATCCAGTATGAACCTATGCGTAATAATGAGTGTGAGGGGTGACAATTTGTATCAAATCAACATGCGTTCATACAAAATTTGGTTCATCATTTCCGGGAAAACTGAGTAAACTGAAAATTCTCTTAATTGAGCAAAAGTGTAGCATTAAATACAGTACATGCTGGAATGGAAGTAAATATTAAGCTTGATGTAACAATCAAATTATAGGGATAATTCCATAACATAATTTGTCACCATAAGATGTCACAAATATGCCGACATAAAAAAAATGTGCATAAAACTGGAAAAAGAATGCATTTAAACGAGAAAGTACTTGATCACGTTTCAATGACATTCTTTGAATCATTCGTTCTGTATGACACATGCCATAAAAATGAAATATATGATGAATGAATTTTAATGGCTTATGTTTTTAAATGATAATTTCATTATTTTAATACAGAAATTAACTAAATATTTGCAGTAAGATACTTATTTCAGATATTTTTTTTCTGTTTTTCCTTTTCTTGCTTTTTTCGGAATTTTTACATGGAATTATGTAAGAGAAAGAAAAGTCTTGAAAACTAGTCGTCAAGGCGGAATTTGATTTCAGAACTACGTTATGCGACATTTTGACAGATTTAATTCGTTTGTGAGTTTATGTGTACTATTTTCTCTGCTTAATTTTATTGTAAAAAAAAAAAAAAAAAAAAAAACAGGAATAAACAACTACGTTTCTACTGTTATTATTCCCATTTTAAAAATGATTGTGTCATAATATTTTTTATCATACAAGCTGTCACTGGGTATGTTTCAATTATTCTGATGCAGTTAATAAGTCTTGCATTTTGGTTTACGTAAATTCTGGTTTTATATTTATTTTCATTTTTTGAATAAAACATTTGGAGCAATATAACAGACATTTCTTTTAGGCTAGTCAGGAGTGAATATTTTTATAACGTAGGTGGGTTTAATGAGATGTGGGAGAGTACACAGAATTTTCTTCTTTTTAAATGAATATACTTATTCAAACACTAATTAGTTCTCAGATCACACACACACACACACACACATATATATATATATATAATTTTAATTTAATTGTTTATGTTAATTTATAAAAATATCAACATAAGTTTTCCCTTATGTGCACCTAGAATTTATTACCGAATAAGTTAGTAAAATTAACATTATACGGAATAGCGCGGGCTCGAGTGAAGGAGTGTCATTCTACAATAGCCCATCACCTCCTTCATTCAAATTCAGGACATGTAAACTCGTGGAGGCCAAGCCTTAGTACTTAAGGTTCGCTGCCTATGCGATCTACAGTGAAGTTTTTGGAACTCCACTAACTTCTTCCTACCTGCCTACTGATCTACCTATTTGTCTGGGCATTATTTGATTGTAATGGATTATAATCGGCTCATGGTTTTTTGCTGTTTTATTAACCAATTATCCCTTGATAATTAGATGTGATATAATCTAATTAATAGTAAATAAATAGAAAAAGTGTACACAGAATCTGAACTAATAATTGACAAATAAACACTGAGAGTGCGAATAAATCTTTGTCGCAACAAAAAAACTGACTAGAATTACGACAGTAGACCATGGCAATGTTTGCCCGGTCTAGTCTAGACTCAGTGTCATCGCACTCATACAAAAACATTGACTGGGTCTACTGCACCGTACTCCAGTCAAGCTAAGGTATCCGACTACGTTCGGAGCACCTTTTTTTAAAAAAGTATTATAAGTATACTATAAACACATTTTCTCATTTATCATCTAGAGAGATTAATTATGGAATATCAACATTTAATATATATTGTTATTATCCTGCAAAAATATTAAATTTATGTGAAATTTTAAAAGGCATTTGAAAGCAAATTTTAAAGCAATTTGAAACATTATATATGAAAAAATATTAAAGTTATATTAAAAAAGTCATACAGTAATAAATTGCATGCTTTTATCTAGGGAATGACGTAAAATTTAAGGATATCTTAAATAATAAAAAAAATTCAGAATTTTCAAATTTTTTCATGAGATTTTCGATAATTCACATATTTAAATAACAGGCCACAATTTCAAAAGTATTAAACATATAAATATTCTGATACGTCATTGCCTAGATAACTATGTATATATTAAGCATACAAAGCTTCATAAAAATAAATTAAAAATAATTTGATTTATGTTGCTCCAAGTAAGCAAGTTTTTAGAAAAAATAGATTTTTAGAAAAGTGCATTTTAAGTTTAAAATGCTATATTTTATTTTTAAATCTTCACCCATACTACTTCACTACAAACATGGTTAAATCCTACCTAACCGGTAGACACTTTATCGTTCGCGTCTCAAATACACTCTCAACACGTAGGGCAATCCTTTCTGGGGTCCCCCACAGGGAAGTCTGCTTGGACCTACCTTATTCAATATCTACGTGAACGACATTCCCACCACACAGAACATAAACTCGCAATGTATGCTGATGACATTGCGATCCTCTCACAAAGTGCATTTGTTAGCCCAGCAATACAACGGTTACAGGACTACATAAACATACTCTAGACTTGGCTGACAAAATGGAGAATCAAAGTTAATGTGGACAAGACTCAAGCCATTCTGTTCACCAAGAAGATTAAATTCAACCAAAACCTGAAACTCTTTGGAGAAGTCATCCCATGGGCCAAGCAAGCCCTTTATCTTGGGGTGATCCTCTGTAAAACTTCATCATGGTACCCACACATAACGTCTATCCTTAATACGTTTCGAGTTAGTAAAGTCACACGTCACTCCTTAATTTCTAGAAACAGTGTACTTTCAATAGACAACAAGTTGCTTATTTATAAAACTGTATTGCATCCCATACTATGCTATGCCTCCCCGGTCTGGGCATATTACCTAAAACTCCCCATATCTATAGGTTATACCTTTCTTTTATTCAACTTAATCTGTTTTTCTATTTATATTCAGCCTGTTTGTTTGTTGTGGCAATTTTTACTCTGGGTAGTGAATGATATTTTGATTTACTTATTCGCTTCATGTCGAGCTTACTAAATGTCTCCACTGCATATTCACCATATTCAATTTAAAATATCTAGTAAGCCTAAAAGCCCTCTGTTAAAGTGTATAACAGCCATATATGCACCCAATTTAAGAGTTTGTCATTCCACAATGGCATCCATCGGTATAAATTTCCAAAAAAATGTCATTAAAATTTTGTTCGCATTTCGTGTCTTTCTTTATAAGCACTTTTATAATAGCTTCTGCTCACATAGTTTTATATATACACTCTGAAGAATATTAATTACATTCTTTGGCCAGATCTTTGGATTTGTTTACGTACTTTCTTCCAACTGATACAGGTCTTTGATATTTACAAAAAATGTCGGATCCAACTGGGCACTGACCACGCATACGTAATTTTGCACTAGAGAAAGTGTAAAAAAAATGGAACAATTGTAGCATTTTCCATTCATTGTTCCTGATCCTAACTCCATTCTGAAGTTTGTCATAAAGACATCCATTAGTGAGCGACGTTGACCTTTCCATCAAAATATTTTTGCTTTCCCTTCAGTTTTCTAACTCTGGAACGAGGCTTCTGAATACGACTTATGCGTTCATATTTGGCGAGACTACTTAAATATAAATATCTTTTAAGTCATAAATTACTTTCAAAAACATCTCCTGCCGATGAGAAACATTTTAGTTTTAGTTCACTCGATGGGAATTGCTTTATTAACATTATTCTCAATTTCCTTCGCAACCCGTTTCATAAATTTGTTCCTTACGCATTTACGTTCACAAACACGGCTTCGATTTTTATCACCCTTTATTATACTTTTAACTCGAATGTTATAAAAATATCTAAGACTAAGATAAATCTAATTGCTGTATGGAATGTTTCGAATCAAATCAAACTCATATGTTAGCGAGGACATACGCTTTCAACAGGTAATTAATAAAAATATTGCACTTTATTGGAAATAATTTCATGTTGCTGCACAGATTACAAATAAGATTTTTTTAATTCCCTCTCTTTAAAAGTCTTTACATCACATTTCAAAGGTAAAAAAATTATTTACGTCCATTTCTAGCTCTTTTCAACCCTTTAAATGCGCACTTTCGGTGATTTAAATGCCTATTTCCGGTTTTTGCGTCTTTATGAAATCCTTAAGATCTCGTTTTCTAATTAACGTAGAAACAAAAGCAGACCAGTTTGTGAAAGCTAAATAAATAATCTATCCAATGAACGAATGAAAGAAAATTGCCATTTTTTTGCCAAAATTGGCCTATTCAACGTGTTCAGATACTTTACATTAATCAAGCAAATAACAATAAAATGGGAACTAAATTAAGAAACAAAATAATAGGCGATAAGTTTCAGTATCATGTGTGATTTGTGAAACTATTAAATTACTAAACCTCGACGTCATTTATTGATAAACTTTACTGTAATACGTACTATTTGCGTTAAGCTTATATACATCCGCGGTTTATCTCGCTGTTTTATTTTCATGACCCGATCTCGACATTTGCGAAACGCAGTTCTAAATCTGTATAATTCTGACAGTTTTCACGACCAGTAAGTAACGTACTAAGAGATATATTTTTAAAATCGTCTGTATTAGTACAGTAGACTCCCTTTTGACCGGCTTCCGTTTAACCGTATCTTCATTTTAACTGGACATAATTAATTTAAATATGAAAATGAAAGAACGAGAGTAAAAAAATTACAAAAAAATTCAAAATTGCAAGATTATATGTTTTAAATACGAAATAAAAAAAAATAATAAATTTTGGAAAATGAAACACTGCATTAACGGTATCGCACACTGCCCTGAATTCAAAAACAAAAGGGTCCCGAAATATGAGTGGGGAAGATGAGGTTTAGAATGCAGTTCCAATAACAGGGACGACACGCGTTGACATAGGTACGACACGTCCAATAATAAGGTCGTCAAGTTGCAGATATTGAAGACGTAAAGCGGTGATTGACCGCTGATGGGGATCTTCAGCAAAGCACTTTGTCAGATAACAACGTTGTCAGAGCTGCCGTTGATGTAGTTTCCCATGATGATGACTCCACATCGATGAGAATGCGTCAAAGCACATATAGATGGAGCAAAGTTTTGGAATTTGCTTTATGCTACGTAGAACAATAGACATCTGCTTTTGAAATCTGTGATGCTTTTTAAAAAATGGTGATATTATGCAGCGAGTCGCCAAATTTCCAGCCTTAAGCAGAAAAAAAAAAAAAAAAAAAAAAAAAAAAAACCTGAATTTTTTACATTCCTACTAATGGCATGTAAAACTTAACTATAAATTGAAATATTTAATTAATGCTTGCTTTAACTATGAAAAAGCGCATTTCTATTAATTAGATAGCTTTTTTCATTCTCCGCTTCAAACGGAATTGCGCGTTAATCGGTTTAACCCCGGTCTCATTTAGGCTGGTTACGATGGAATCTACTGTAGGAGCAAAAACTGCGTACTTAAAAGATTCTTTGTGAGAGAGTTTATATAAAAATTTATATTTCGTGTATTTTTACTAAAAGATGAGGTATAACTAAATCAGTCAAATTCTCAAAGCTTAGTATATATATTGTTAAATACTTAATTTGAAAACTTATGTGCTACGATATAGGTATATTATGCATACGATTTTCGCCTTAAGTCTTTCCATTAGTGCGTTGCGAACGCGTAGCGTCATTGAGAGAAACGCATACGCAGACGGACGACCGCGGTCGGAAGTTGTGAAGGGCTACAGAAAAAATGTAACAGGAGGACTGTTCTTAGACATAGCAAAAGCCTTCGATCGTGTATGGCTGGACGCACTCGTCTACAAGCTACATAACCTGGGCTTCACAGGTTACATTACAAACATAGTTAAATCCTACCTAACCGGTACACACTTAGTTTATGAACGTTCGCGTTTCAAATACACTCTCAACACGTAGGGCAGTCCTTGCTGGGGTCCCCCAGGGAAGTCTGCTTGGACCTACCTTATTCAATATCTACGTGAATGACATTCCCACCACACAGGACATAATACTCGCAATGTATGCTGATGACACTGCGATCCTCTCACAAAGTGCATTTGTTAGCCCAGCAATACAACGACTACAGGACTACATAAACATACTCGAGACTTGGCTGACAAAATGGAAAATCAAAGTTAATGTGGACAAGACTCAAGCCATTCTGTTCACCAAGAAGATTAAATTCAACCAAAACCTGCAACTCTTTGGAGAAGTTATCCCATGAGCCATTTATCTTGGGGTGATCCTCAGTAAAACTGTATCATGGTATCCACACATAACATCTATCCTTAATAAGTTTCGAGTTAGTAAAGTCACACGTCACTCCTTAATTTCTCGAAACAGTGTACTTTCAATAGACAACAAGTTGCTTATTTATAAAACCGTATTGCATCCCATA
Source organism: Stegodyphus dumicola (assembly GCF_044657685.1). NCBI lineage: Eukaryota > Metazoa > Arthropoda > Arachnida > Araneae > Eresidae > Stegodyphus > Stegodyphus dumicola. Next base: position 185,253,390 of record NC_140769.1, on the reverse strand, counting down.
CTATGCTATGCCTGCCCGGTCTGGGCATATTCATGCAAATCTTATAGAAAAAAATTGCAACAGGCTCAAAATTGTGTCTTAAGACAGATTACCAAATCGCCCTGGGTCGTTCGAAATAAAAAGTTACATGAAGACTTGGGTATAGAACAACTTAAGTGTTTTTACTGCCGGCTCGCTCGGAACTTTTATGCCTATCTTGTTCATATCAACAACCCAGTTATAAGGATTTACGATTACCACTTTAATGACCCAAATAATAGTAAACGGCTTATGGCCATACTTAGTACCCATATTGTATAACTTATTTAATCTAATATGTACCTCTTAATATTGTGTTACAGATTTAAGGTTTAATTATTACTAGTGCACCAAGAAACTCACACTACTTTGCCTATTATTTATACGAATGTTTTTTCTGCATCAGGCTATAGCCAGCTCATTCCTTCTTTCTCGGCCTTCCCAGATAGCACTTCAGGTCTATTGAAACTTGACGCACACTTTAGTCTTTTTAGAAATTTATCTTTTAATTTATCTCTTATCTTAATTTTTATTCTTATAATTTAAAAAAAAATAAATATGATTTAATTACTCAGGCTTTTATTTTGTAGAACTTGAATTTTATAGCGGTTTTTTTCTTTCCAGCATGGACAAAATGAGATTTAAAAGTGAGATTGTAATCAAGTATGTTACCTAGGTAGGTGACATCCTGTCTCCAGTATAATGTTTCTTCAAATAACATGGGAGCAGATGATAATTTGAATGAATAACCTCTGCGAAAGAGAACTTCGTTTAATTTGTCAGTAAAGTAAGCACCATTAATGGTGTCGCGTTTGTCCTAGGCTAGTTTGATAAAATTAACCGAATGCTAGATAATATTAAAAACGATGAGGAAAATTAACTAGAAACATATAAATAAGCACTTTGATAACATTTTAATTATGAAAATGCAGAAGTTGGTTTATGAATTGCTCATAGTGCATTTAACACTAAACTTACTCAAACTGTCATTTTGACCTCAAACAAAATTAAATTCTTCGTATTTTATTTTAAAAATTTTCTTTTTAAATATTTTGATTTTTTTAAAAATTTTTATAAAATATCTACCAAGATGACAAAACAATTGAATTGATCGGTTTAAAATGATTATTATTTAAATACCTATATACATAATGATTATTATTTAAATATTGCATATACCTAGAATTCCGGCTAGCGGTCATTTTGACTGTTGTTCTCTGCTTAATAGCAGGCTAACGTGGCTTGGGTTATCAGTACTTTGAAGTCTTTTTTCCCCCTACACCTTTCTTGTACAAAATAAAAGAAGTATTATAGTCGCGAAAAATTTTGAGTGTCATATTTTTGAACGAAAATATCCATTTTCCCAGTCCTCGAATCCACTGAAAATAATTTTTCGCATAACATCTCTCCATACAGACACAATAAAGGACTATTTTTTCCAAAACGGATTGTGAAATGGATTTAAAATGGATTCAAAAGGGATTTTTTCGTAACATCTGTATGTACGTATTTATAAATCTCACATAACTCAAAAAAGATTAGCCGCAGAACGTTGAAATTTTCTATATGGAAAATTTCAACAAAAATCTAGTTGTCAACTAGTATCAACTAGATTTTCAAGAAAATCTAGTTGTGAACGGTTTTTCCCTCTTAATTGGCCTCACCTAGCATATATATATATATATATACATTCACACTCTTACCCGGTTCTGTGAACTGTTTTTTAATCTGATATGTTGGTAAATTGTGCATTTTTTTCCTTTTAAAATTGTTTGAATGGTATTGTTCTTATGTTCCGGCTAAGGTTTCTATGCCTTTAGTTAATCTGCATGTAATAGTTATAGAATTACCAACATTTTAAAAGTTTAAGTGGTGCTAGACCTAACGAGGACGGCATTTGTTTTTTACATTTGAAAACGCTTAGTAGAATAGTGAATTAAGTCATTTGGTGCGCCAACTTCAGTGTCTTTTTGGCCCAGCGGGACTCAAAGTTAACTTTCAATTTAATGCACCGAAAATTTTGTTTTCCTGCCCGTTGACTGAATTGTTTATTTTGTTGTAGAAACCCTAATTTTAGTCGTAAAAATTGTTTTTTTAACAATGCTTTTAAGGAGCGGAATATTCGTGTAGCATCAATGATACTTAGAAACAACACCTGATTGAATTATCATCACTGGAAAGCTGCTTTAAGTATCTGCTCCAGTCGAGTTGTGTTGTTTTTTAATAACGAACCTGACTTCTTAGTTAAGGGGATTGATCAGTCGCTTTGTATTCAGGACAGCGAGTTCTTTGCCAGATTTTTCGAGTTCTTTTCCTTTGCTTGATTAATTCTCGTATACCTGGATTTATTAAGAGCTTAGCTGCGGAGACCTTAGCGCAGGTGCAGTTATTCTCCAGTGAAATCATTAATTTAAACATCTAACTCATTCCTTGATTGTATTGTGAGTAATAAGTGCTGAGTGTTGCTTAGAGCTTTGGGATAGTTAATCTAATTCGTGACAAGGGCTATTTTGTCTTGTGAAGTGTAATTATTGATACCAAATTTCCACCATAACAGGGTCATGGCCGGAAGCAAGTTCTTTCAAGCTCTCAATAAAGGATGAAGCAAGTATAATTTTGAACAGGAAAATAGTGTTATGTAGGATGGTTTGGAGCTGCAGTAAACATGTTGGCCTTGTAGGTTAAAATGTGAAATTGATTGTCATAAATATCAGAATGAATGCAGTTACAACATCTGTAGTGAGCGTTAAAGTTTTCACCTGTTATGATACCATTGTTTATGACAGACAGAGTATGAAAATCGCGATGCACATCTCAAACTGATTTTATGTGTAAAAAATAGGCGAAAATAACAATGAATGTACGTGAAGTGTTTGGTGCAATTGTAATACTTCGTGTCTCTACGGCTAAAAGCTGTGGCATTGTTGATGGTAGTGAGGAATGGAGCGTTTTACTAAGATTAACCCTACGTTAGTTGCGCACGTTTGTGTTGCGCAATTAGACGCGTGAGTGACAAGTGTCACCCACCTATTAAAATGTATCTAGTATAAGAAAAAATCCTTTTTGTGTTACTGCAGCCACAACAAACACCAACAGCTAATGTTCAGCTACTAAAAGGCGTGACTCCTAAAATCAGCACACAGTGTTGCAAACTTGCGACAGATATCACTGAGGGACACCTGTCGCCCTAGCGCTTAATCTAGGGTTAAGAGTCTTCCACATGCGTTTCCATTAGTAGCAGATCTACCTTCAGCTGGATGATTCAGTCAAAGAGTAACAGAAGTCAGAAGCAAAGAAATAATTGTTCGGACCAAGCAAGGTATTCTGGGAGGACAATAATATCAGAACTATACTCGCGTATGAATTCCTTAAACTCTTTGCTTTTGTGGAAATGGAAATTTGCGTTTCATGTAACAATTTTCAAAGAATTTGTCTAATAACTTACTGATATTTTCATTCAGCTCAGAAGTTATCTCAGAAAAGTATATCTTATCAATAGGATGAATACATTCTCTGAGCAGGAATACTTTAAATGCATTATTCATTGCAATCGAAAGCAAGATGTTTGACGACTTAATTCCTTACTTGGCGACATTTCTCATGCAACTTGTCAACTTTTCTAATACATATTAAATTTACATAGTGACTTTACTTCATTAAAAAAATATTCTGTTATATTTTGATCACTGCTTAGTTTCTGAATATTTTTATGTCTTATTTTATCATTCTCCAGATGTGACGCTGTCCTCGCGGCAAATGTTTATTATTGTAGATTCATTACTATTTTGTTTTGACTTTGCAACACATATGAAACCAAAAGATAGAAAAATTCAGTATGTATATGAAAATTCGACGAGTGCATATAAAAGTCTAAATATTATTTGTTTTGCTTTATCGTTTGAAAGAAGTAATTCCAGGTAACTATCAAATGAAGTCTGTAAAACTTCAAGGTGAGCTATTTAATAATTATTAATTATCACAAAAAAGCGATATATTTTCCATGCTTTCGTATGACAATGAGTGGGATTTCGGCCGCCTGTGACAAAGTTTAGTGCCTGCGGCGCGAAGGAGTTGTTTATATTTTACCTTAAATCTCAATTGCTCTTGAAGTGAGAAAGAGAAAACTGCAATGGTGATTTGAATGTAGTGAAGTATGATTTTTTCTGCAATCGTAGAAAGAGTAATATAGTGATTCAAAAAAGTATTCAGGCAAAACAACAAGCTGTCACACATTTTTGAAAGAATAATTAAATATTTTATTTTAATGAAACACTTTTATTATATGCCGTATATTAGAGCTGAATGAAACCGAAAACCCTTAAAATTAATTAAATAAAGTTAAATAAATATTAAGATTTATACTTTTCGCGTACAAACTAGAAAGCAATGGTCAAAAAAGTACTGGGGAACGGAAACATATTAAAACACTCGAAAAACATAACATTCTAAAATATTTTACATTTTCTAAAACTTGTCTAATAATGCATTGGATCACTTTTCCTGTTCATGAATTCACTCTTTTCTAAGCATGGAATTCATAGGATTTTGACTGAGGATCTGCTTCTGTTTTTTCCCTTGAGATTCCTAATTTTTTCCATAGAATTTTTCTTTTATTTCTGTTTTTTTTTTTTTTTTTTTTTTTTTTTTTTTAATATAGTTCCAGGAAACCTCGTAGTTAGAGGAAGGAAAAAGAAATCATTTTGTGTAAGTTTTTCTCCAACTACATCTCTGTTAGGAATTCTGATTTCATTAATTTTGTCTTACAAATTACTCCAAATAATGCTCAATGAAATATAAGCCTAGACTGTTAACCAGAGAACAGGAGCTCCATTACCTAGCTGACATGATGTCTGCCTTACACGGATTAAAGCCCCTGCCTCCAGAAGCTATTTATTGTCACTAAGCAAAATAAGTTTATAGTGGCATACAAGGCCTTCAAGAACACAAGGACATAAGTAACATAGTCATTAATAAACCCTAAAGAAATCATGTTACAAGTAGTACCTATAGCATTCAAACAATAAACAGAATATACTTTCATAATTTGTATTGCAAATACGAAATACTTTCAAAACTGAGTCCAACTAAGTTAAATAAAAAAACTATGGTACAAACACACAAAATATAATACATCCATTACTGTATTATACACAATTAATTTCAATTAGATTCACAATATCAAGAAGAACCATTCAATTTAGTAAAAATGCATAAAGGTAAACTAAGACAATAATAAACTGCCAAATAAAATTTCTTCATATGAATTCAGAATTAAGAACCAATAACTTTCATAACTGAACAATATTATCATAAAATACACTGAACCTGAGATATTACTACATTACAAAACATAAATTTGGTTTAAAAAAAACCACTCCAAGTAATATAAAAACTCTACATCAGGTTTGCGGGCAACGCGATAAAAATACAGTACAAGAATAATGTCAACATAAAGATATGAAAAATTTCAAATTCAAAAACCAAATGCATTCAAAAATAATTCAAAGAAAATTATTATAAAATGCAAATTTTACAATAGAGAACTCAAGTAAAACCAATCAAATTCACAAAAACAGGTCAACTATTCAATTCAGAAAAGTGCAAAAAGGTATACAAAATAATTATTATAAGCCTAGACTGAACATAAGCGTTTTGATTGTATATGGGGTTAGGCATAGAAAGTTCACAGATAGCAAATACGAGCATTATGCTTTCGAATCATCGCCCTTTGAAGAATAAAGTTTTAGCTCCACAATATGCTCAGTTTTTGTGCTGTATTCCAAATTTTGCTATAAAACATTCATATACATAAAATTATCGATTTTGCAATTAATAAAATGTAGAATTTAAACTTCGCAAGCTCTCATATAGCCCAAAATCATATTGCTACCTCCAGCATATTTTACTGAAGGAGTAAGATTCTTCATTTGAAGTTCAATATTGGTTTTCGTCACAATAATTTTCTAAATATTCTCTGGCCCAAATAATTTAGGTTTTAGTATTATAATGCATGCTTCTAAAGACCCATATTTCTTCGTGTTCACTGAATTTCCTTGGCTGTCTTGTTCGTGGTTTGTTTTCAAGCAAAATTCAAGTGCCAGTAACTTGACTTTCTTCCTCTCATTATTATCACTTTATCTTTTCTTATCATTGGCTTCTCTTTCGCCATTTTCATTTCTGAAGCTGAAGAGGCAGGTTCTATATTTAAACCTTTGGAAATAGTCCTGCAAATTTATATATAGTACAATAACTCGTGATACTTTAACTCCTCCAATAAACAAATTTGTTTTACAATGTTTAAAAATTAAATGAAGCAGTAGATCTTATTTTAAATTCAAAAGATAATATATTTTTTCCCTTATATTTTTCACGATTCCAAAGAAAAATTGTAAATTTGCCTGTATCAGACTTTAAACTTAACTTTCTAGTTGAAAAACTTTATTCCAGGTGTTTTACCCCCCCCCAAAAAAAAGGATTTGGGGGGGGGACTGGAACTGGCTTTTTATAACATTTGACCAGAATGCCCCAATACCTTTTTTAACCTGAATTTCGTATTTAAAAGCAAGGTATTTAAAATATATCCTTTATTCATTAGTGTTACTTACTATTATTCCTCGTAATTGATTTAGTATGGAATTTAGACGTAGAAAACTATTAAAAGTTTTAGTTTTGGAATAATGGCCTAAGTTTCATTACTAACTGTTTAAAAGATTTTATGCTTCAGTACTTTTATGATTTACTGTAAATAAGCTTTGTCGTTAGTTTTGGGGAAAGTACTATTTTGATTTGGTTATTTCCAGCAGACACAGTCTAAGAATGGAAATATTAATTATTATAATGCAATTATACCCTTTAAGAGGCATATTTTTAAGCTAGATTTTTTTATATTATCTTGTCTTCTAGCTTTACGAGTTTTTAGTTTCCTTATTATGTTCTTTACTAAAGAAGGTGGGGGCGACAAATGGTGAAGGAATGCATAGATAATTGCGAACTGTTTTCTTAACTTATGCAATTAAGTTAGCATTGTAAAGTGCTGGGTTATGCTGAAATATTGCTTTTATGTTCGAAAATAAATTAAATTTGTCTTCCTGACTATAGGCAAGACCAGTGGTATCATAAATTGGGGAAAGGGGTATGTTTTTTGTGTGTAATTTACAACAAATATCATGCAGAGAACTATCTTTTACTAGAAGACTGTTTAAACAGTTGGTCCATTTCTTATTGTTTAAATTCAAAGATATCACTTTCGACTTGGTTGTTTAAAGCATTGTTTTGTCCTTTGTTGTCCTTCTGTTGGCAGTGTTGGACGGATTTAGCCGGTCTGGAAACTGTCAGTTATAATTATTTACTGGAATTTGCTTATTCTTTGCAGTCGAAAGATTGGTGTTCCGAAATGCAGTGGACATAAAGCTGTTTGACGTGATGATCCTTGTAGTTGATTTTCTCTGATGTAGATAATGAGTACATCCTCTACAATTTGCTAGGTGAAGTCTAACAAAACAGGCATATTTCGTTGGTTATCTTTTAGTAATTACACTAATCTAAAAATATCCTTCTCTACACCTGACGCACACTGGACTGCGAGCAGTAGAGCGTGTGCAGTAAAACAAGCTGCGATAAAATTACCGACAGCGAACATATTGCGATAGCCTAGGCCTTAAGGCTTCAGTTCAGGTTTTCAGTTAACCAAGCTCAGTGAGATTAAAGCTATTTTAACTCTGTGTGTGGAAGATATACAGAACAAAGGAAATATATTTATTTTCTCTACGATTCATTAACTGTGTCATTATCTTACTGCCTATTAGCTGTTAATTTCCCTCATAATATCCTCCATTAAGATGTACACTAGAGGCGAAGTGGATAAAACCACTGAACTCTGATAAACCGAGTTCCAGCAAAGAGCTGGCTGCCAGGGCATTTTTGCGATTTTCCTCTTGCGTAAGGTAAATACGAAACAATTCTCTTGAAGAGTTCTTCTCGAAAGCATCCCTTCATAGGCTCCCATACTTTGTCTTAATTAAAATAATCTAATTTCTAAGTATATATACTATAATAAAGACATAAATTGATAAACTGTAGCAGAATACACAGTAGGGTGGGCCGAAGAAACAAATTTGTAAAAATTTTTCTATTGCTATACCTCGGAAAAATTGTCTATCGCCTAGCTAAGAAATATGGGAAAAAAAGTTTCAAATAAAATTATACCTTCTTTCAAGCATTGCACTCAAAATTTGAAAAATAGTGAAATTTTTTTTTCAAATTTTTATAGTTACTAAACTTACTACTATCGAAAGCCTATACGTCTTTAACTGAAGCTTGAAATATGAGAAACGCACCCACATACGAAATAAGACTTGTAATTTCAAATTATTTATTGTTAACTCAAAAAATCATTTTTTTTTTTTTGTAAAAATGGCAGCATTTCGTAATTTTTTCTACATAGTATTTTAGACGGTTTTTATAATTATCATTTATTAACAAAAAACAACATCATAATTGAGATCGTTTTTGAATCTCTGATCGAGCAGCTGCTGCAGTCGCATCAACTGTCCTTGAAGACTATGATATGATAACTAATTCGACAACCCTCATATCATTGAGAAAACAAAACAAGAAGAGAAAAAACTCGTAACTATCTGCATGAACTCGTAAATTATTTGCAGAATCAATCAATTAAGGAAACAGTACGTGATCTATATTTTAATGGAAGAAAAGACAACACGTAGAGAGTTAAAAAAATTAATTCAACGAATTTTCGAAGGATTTAAAAACCGAACCGTTATTCCCTCATACAAGAACCAGGACCAAAATATATCGGCCGTGTTTCTCCCTCTACAGAACTTGCTAAAGTATAGCTTCTTACCATAATTTCCCATTGACTGCATATAAGATTTCCCTTAAGAACTTGATGCTATAGGGAGTGATTGAGTTGTAATTAATACTGGCTTGAAAAATGGCATTATCCAGCAGATCGAATTGCCACTTTGAGAGACCACTGCAATGGACTGTATGTCTCCTACGCTTCAATGAACGACAGTTCCATCACCTCTTATATAACTCGGATTGTGTTATCACAACGCCCAAATCCTTCAGCGGTCCGATGTGGAAAAATTTCACTGCTTGTGGAAAACTTCCGCTGGTTCTCTTTGAACATATTGAATACCCTATTCCTCAAACTGACAGAAAAGTACTGAGCTAGGATCAATTATACTTACCTGATATTTTTGCTATCAGATACGATTTTAGAAGATTTAGCAACTCTTGATCCCGATCTTCTTTTTACACTCAAGATGGTTGACGACAGCAAACCCAGTTCTCCTGCTATACACGAGCTTAGAAAAAACCCCACTGAAGAAATTAGGTAGCTGGTACATTTTACTCATCATAACATCACGATAACTAGCTCAAAATTTACCGCAATTCATCAACCCAGTAAGTCAAAAGAATACTTTTTTTGCTCATCCCGAAAATTTTATCCATGCAATGAATGTAAATGAAGGAAGGCATATGAGACAACTAGGTTTGCACAGATTAACTTGATCACTTTCCAAAGGAAAGACTATTCGAAACTTCACACTTGCAAAATTCAACTCAGAAACAACCGGCTCCGTCAACATGATTTGGTGGTATCTATTCAATATCTCTTCTCCTCCACTATTAAGGAACATTACGGATGAAAACATCAAAAATTTGTTAAGGACTGGTTAATTGATGCTATCAGATTTCCAAAGCTTACCTGGTCACAACCAGGCTGTGTGCGATGTGTCAAACGTGTGACCGAAGCATCTAAAAAGCTGTGCGGCGTTGATGTAAGAGACTGCTTGATTTGGGCGTCCTTCCTATCTAAATGTATTATGCCAGAATTTTCCCAAGAAAATAACTCTCAGGTACTCTCCTTTTTGAAAAACAAAACTTGTTGTTGACTAATGCCTACTTGTTTGACTTATAGTCCTCCCAAGCCCACGGAATTCCTCGAGGCACAAAGCGCAATATACACCTGTCATTGGCAACAGCCTTGAGCACCTTACAGGTGACAGTGCGATTTAGCTCAGTTCCACAGGCAATTTTAATGCAGAGCACCCCGGGGGGGGTACGGGTTCTAGGTTCTCCCACCCATCTTCCCTTATCACCAACCTCCAACCTCTCGAGAAGATTTTCGGCTCGCCGCATATTTAGAGTGCCCTCAAACAATACAGACGCTATAAAGTTACAAACATCCATGCCTTCTCCGGGATTCGAACCCGGGCCGAGCGACGCTTACCACTAAGCCGGTTGCGCGGCGAAAAACAAAGTGATAAATGTATTCACCGTTTTGTACACAAAAAAATGAAAAGTAATTATCAGAAATTACAAAACATTGCTATTTTTCCAAAAAAAAAAAAAAAAAAAAAAAGTGTGTATCTTGAGCTTTTTATGCAAAAAATAAATAATTTGAAATTATCGGTTTTAAAATTTTTTTATGTTCCTCATGTCTCGAAATTCAAATTAGGAACAACTGCACTCCGATACTGATGAAAGTAATCATAAAAAACTGATGAAAAACAGCAAAATTTTGCTATTTTTTAAAATTATGGGCGAACGGAAGACATATTTTTATACGAAAAAAAAAATTTTTTTTTTCATTTTGCATAGCTAGGAGATAAGCAACTTTTTCGGAGTATAGCGATAGAAAAATTTTACAAAGAACGTTATATGTACAGGGATAAAATGTGGATATGGTAATGTTTACATAAACATTTCCATATGAATGCGGTTAAAAGCAAGCCACAAAATTACCTATAAATTAATATATTCGTTTAACAGAACAATATATTCAAGCAACACTAACATGAGATGCATATTGAGGGAGATAAATCATACAACAAAGCTATTATACGTTATTGTGCAGCTGCAGAAATCTTAAATCAGTAAATAATACAGAGATATAAAACACAAGATAATATTCTATACGAAGAGGAAAAAAAATACGTAATAAAATGCAAATGTACATAGCTGCTGCCTTTTTCTTTTTTGAGGGAAGGGGAGGATAGGGAAATAGAAGCGAATTATTCCAGGTTGTTAGGTATACTCTTAAAAATGTCTTATAACGACGGAGCGCATGTTTTTTTTGTTTTTTTTTTTTTTTTTTTTTTTTTTTTTCGGTCCTGACTTATATTTATTGGTAGGTCATGGAGGATCCTTTCAAATGATATATGTGCAGTATATGTTCTTTTAGTATATGTGCAGGCAAACATCACCGACTTTACTGCAAATGCAGAGGTTATTATTTCTGAGACCAAAATGATATAAGCAGGAAATACATGAGCCATTTTCCTGTTAGATATTTGATAAATTGCGGAGAGACGGTAATTGAGCTCTGATCGACATTAGGAAACATACTGTGCCTGTTACGACCATGTTCCAATATTTCTGCCATTATTTAGAGAGTGTGACTTAAAAATTACATTCAGTGAACTTATGAATTACTCTTTAATTACGTTATTCTCAATCTCATCAGTTGTTTCAATAAAAATCCTAATATGCACCTGTACCCATTGAAGCTTTGGTCTCAGACTTCCAGCAAGCAATAGCAGCTGTTTTTGAATTGTCCTAACCAGGAAGCGTCTGCTGCGCTCGCCCTGAATAACCTGCAAACTTGATATAGAATTTCTGAAAATCACTTTATATCTACTATTACTAAAAGTTAAGCCTAAGGCTGCTTTTGAGGTTATGAATTCGCCTGAAACACTGAGTTACTGGTGTTGAGCTCCTTGGTCCATGTAGGAACTATAAGATCGTCATCCGCTGTGTTACATCAGGTTCTTCTATTTACAATAAAATTAATGTAAAATTCCTTACCTGCTGCATCTTCAGTGTTCTCGACGCCAGGCTTCTAATAATCACGTTTTCCAGTAAGAGTTTCTATTACAATTAGCAGGCCATCTTGTCTTTTAATTATTTATTCAAAGAAAACGCTAATATACACTATTTACAAGGTAAGTGATAATTATTTTAAGACAGTACATTTTTAACTCTGAGTCTTTACGCTCCTCAAAGCGGTTCCAATCTCGAGTGGTTCTCGAAACTTAATTACAGCAAAAGTAAAGGAAGAGATGCCCGCCATCTAGTGGCAAGAATGTGACATCCTCCCACCTTTTGATTTTACCTCGATAAGATGGGAAAATCAAAACAAAATTTATCAATAATCAAACAAAAATTCAAGTACAACTTTCACAAATATGAAAAGTAACTAATGCTCTAAAATTAATACTTACAAAGAAGGATTACACATCTAAACATTTTCTGCATTACATTCATACCATATCCAGATAACATGTTCCAATTGACAACTGTTAGGACAATTAAATTTCTAAAATACTGAAAAGAAACAAAAATTAGTATAGCAATTTAAAAATATGTAAGAGGTTTTACAGTTTTACGTCCATATCTAGTTTGATAGTTCATATCACTGTAACACTTATCCGCAGAGTTTTTTATGTTCATGGTGAAGTCACTAAACAAGTTAGGTCTATCAAGTTCGAGAGGATAAATACGTTTCACAGGTCTTAGGAGTTCACCCGTTGCAGTTTTCACTTTGACAACACGTACTTCGTTGTCTTTCCCAGGATATAGTTCTACAACACGACCTATTGGCCAATCTATTCTCTTCTTGTTGTCGCTGCCGACAAACACCAAGTCATTTTTGTTGATAGTCCGAGTAGATCGTTTAGATGGTTTTTGCACTAGGATAGCTAAATATTCATCACGAAATCTTTTGCGGAAATGTTCTCTTAAGTTCTGCAAGAACTTGTATCTTTTTGTCAGATTAATGGTATCCAGGTAGTCTAAGTCAGGCACTCCGACGTCGTGCACATCTTGTAGAAACATTGAAGGAGTTAGTGCCGTAAGATCATTTGGATCTTCTGAAAGGTACGTAAGGGGTCTTGAGTTGATTACTGATTCGATATCACAAAGTATAGTCAACATTTCCTCATAAGAGACACAGGACTTGCCGAGAACATTTCTCAACATCTTCTTCACTGTTTGTACCAACCTCTCCCACCAACCGCCCCACCATGAAGCAGTTGGGGGATTAAACTTCCACTGTATTCTCATACTAGTTGAATTACATTCTATTTCTTTCCAATCTATCGATCTTAAAAGATTTTCAGTTCCAACGAAATTAGTGCCATTGTCGCTGTAAATAATACTTGGATGACCTCTTCTGGCAATAAATCTCCTTAATCCCAAGATGAACGCATTTGTTGATAAACTTTCTATCAGTTCAAGATGTATCGCGCGATAGACCGCGCAAGTAAAGAGCAAGATCCATGCCTTTTTTCCTTTTCTTAAATAAAGAGGACCGGCTACATCGACTCCGGTCACTTCAAACACCAGAGCATCTCGAACTCGATCTTCAGGAAGAGGTGCTGGAACAGTCTCTATATTCTTTGCGCTATATCTTCTACAGCGAACACACTTCATAAGAACTTTACGTACTGTTTTTCTTCCTCTCAGGACCCAGAATTTCTGTCGAATATTGGCTAGTACGAACTGCACACCAGCGTGGGATAGTCGCAAATGGTAATCTAAAATTAACCTATGAACTAAGTCATGATTTGAGGGCAATACAATTGGACAGAGAAAATTTTCTTCTTCCTCTCTTCTAGTAATCTTGGTCTTTAACCGAATAAGGCCATCTGAGTCAAGAAAGGTACAAAGGTTGCTAACTTTAAGTTCTTTGCCAAATGCTTTTATTTGTATTATCTTGCATATTTTCTTTTCTACAGTTTCTATTTCAGGGACCGTGAGTTCTCCTGATTGTTTAGAATCTGGTCTTCTGCAGTTGTTGATAAATCTGCATATCCAAGCAGTTATTCTTAACATTTTATGGTAAGATGAATATTTCTCAAAAAAATGTTCTACCCTTTGCGTATTTAGTGCAGAAATAACTGATTTCCTTTTTTCTGAATTCACTATTTCCATGTCCGGTATTTCCCTTTGTATAGGCCATTCTTCCTGATTTTTCTTCAGCCAGTCGGGGCCCTCCCACCATCTAACTACTAAAAGTTGTTTAGCGGTGCAACCTCTTGATGGGAGGTCAGTTGGATTTTTTGTTCCAGCAATATGTTTCCACGTTTTTGGATCCATCAGTTTCCTAATCTCCCTGACTCTGTTTTCCACAAAGACAGCCCAGACAATCTCTTCCCTTTGAATCCATGTCAAAACTGTTGTAGAATCCGTCCAAAAATGCGTTTCCATATTTTGCCATTGTAAACCATTTAAAACAGAAGAGCATAGTCTGGCACCTATCGTGGCAGCTATCAATTCCAGACGAGGGATCGTAATAGATTTTACGGGAGCTACTCTAGACTTCGATGCCAACAGATGAACTTCAACTCCAGAATTCGTCACAGTTCTCAAGAAAACTGCAGCAGCATACGCATTACTACTGGCATCACAGAATGTGTGAATGCTGCAGAACTTCCTATTGTCCTTGCTGGAATGTATCCAACGTAGGAGGGATATTTCTTTTAAGAGAAAAAGGCTTTTATACCAATTCACAAAATTTTGTTTTGTACTCTCGTCAACTTCAGTCTCCCAAGAAATTCCTGTTTTCCATAGGTTCTGCAACAATATTTTAGGATGCAAGAGAACAGGACTCACAATACCAATAGGATCAAATATTTTGTGTGTTACAGCGAGAATTGTTCTCTTCGTTATTATACCCATTTCAAAATCTTCTAGCCAATTCAGATTCAAAGTTAAATTATCTTTCTGACAGTTCCATAACAGACCCAATACGGGTGAAATAGTTTCCTGTTTCAGGTTATCTTCATTATGTAACCAACCTCGAAGATTAAACTTTCCTTCATTCATTATTTCTCGAGATTTTTCGATGAACTGAATCATCTCGGATTCTTTGTCAAAACTGGCAACAACGTTATCTACGTAGAAGCTACGCAAGAGTTTAGCTATTATCTCCGTATCATATGAAGAATTTTTCATGTACTTTTGTAGATGGAATTCTATAACAGCTGCCAAAAGGAAAGGAATTTTGTGAATTGGTATAAAAGCCTTTTTCTCTTAAAAGAAATATCCCTCCTACGTTGGATACATTCCAGCAAGGACAATAGGAAGTTCTGCAGCATTCACACATTCTGTGATGCCAGTAGTAATGCGTATGCTGCTGCAGTTTTCTTGAGAACTGTGACGAATTCTGGAGTTGAAGTTCATCTGTTGGCATCGAAGTCTAGAGTAGCTCCCGTAAAATCTATTACGATCCCTCGTCTGGAATTGATAGCTGCCACGATAGGTGCCAGACGATGCTATTCTGTTTTAAATGGTTTACAATGGCAAAATATGGAAACGCATTTTTGGACGGATTCTACAACAGTTTTGACATGGATTCAAAGGGAAGAGATTGTCTGGGCTGTCTTTGTGGAAAACAGAGTCAGGGAGATTAGGAAACTGATGGATCCAAAAACGTGGAAACATATTGCTGGAACAAAAAATCCAACTGACCTCCCATCAAGAGGTTGCACCGCTAAACAACTTTTAGTAGTTAGATGGTGGGAGGGCCCCGACTGGCTGAAGAAAAATCAGGAAGAATGGCCTATACAAAGGGAAATACCGGACATGGAAATAGTGAATTCAGAAAAAAGGAAATCAGTTATTTCTGCACTAAATACGCAAAGGGTAGAACATTTTTTTGAGAAATATTCATCTTACCATAAAACCCCAAATACTACTCTTAACCCCAAATACTACCCTAGTATGACGAAATATTTTCGTTTTCCTTTCTTCCACATCATTCCACCAGAAAAACCGAAGCCAGTCTCTATCTTGAGGCCTTACACTGATCTGTAAGAAAGCCTTTTCAATGTCTGCTATAGCAGCAAACTTGCCTTCCCGAAATCTCAACAAAAGAGATGGAATTAGTTCTATCAAATTTGGTCCACACTCCAAACACTGATTTAGAGAAGGAGACGATTGTTTCCTCGCAGACGCATCAAACACCGGTCGAATTGGTGTTGAGCTATTTTCTTTGATCACCGGTCTATGCGGTAAATAATGTCCATAGTCAACCGCAATATTTTCTTTAACTTCTTCGATCACTCCTAAGTTACACCAGTCATTAAAAACTGCATTGTATGAAGAAAATAAATTTTGAGATAAAAGTTTCTGGGTGGTAGATTGTAGACGTTTCAACGCTAAATCCTTGTGGGTGGAAAGTGGTACATGATTCTCCGCCCACGGAAGTGCGACTTCATAACGCCCCTCTTCGTTTAGAGATACAGAATTTTCGAACTGCAATTTTGATTGCAAATCCCTTTCCTCTCTAGCCTTCTTTGTAACTGGATCTTTTATTCCGATAACATCAAGCCTCCACAGTTCTGACAGAGTGGCATCAGAAATATGTAAAGATAACGAAAGCGTGGAAAAGGAATTTTCTATTTCATAATTGTCAGTGTTCGCTTTCCCCATGACTGTCCACCCAAGTCTTGTACTTACAGCAACTAATCTTCCCCAAGGAAGAACTTCGATTTTACCTGTAAATAAATTTGCAGCAACATCTGCCCCTAACAACAAATGAATCTCTTGGGGGTTCTCCTGAAATAATCTGCAATTTTCAAAAACATCACTGACGTAAATTCCTCTTCTTCTAAGTTCCCTAATCCAGTGTATATTTTTGATTTTAGGGACCGAAGAACATATTTTTCTTTCATCCAATACATTGATTTCGCAATTATACCGTTTATCTACGCTACCCAATTTTATTCTATAACGTTTATGTTTTTCCGAAACTTCTATGCCACCGAAAAGTCCGTGGGTTACACTTTGTTCACCTAAGCTTCTTAATTGTAACCTTTCTGCTGCATACCTGCTTATGTATGAGTTTTGACTTCCGGTGTCAATTATCGCTCGAACAAATTGGTCATTCCCTCTTCCATATATGCGAACAATTAAAGTTTGCAAATATACTTCTGAACATCCTGCTTGATTTGAAAGTACTTTATTTTCTATCTGTTCGTCTTTTTTAATTTCCGAAACCTCGACAGAAGGATTTTGTTTATTACACATAATAGTTGCATGTTGTTTTTTACAAATAGAACAAGTTATTTTTGTTCTGCAGTTTTGAGCCAAATGGTGTAATTTTAGGCATTTATAGCAAGCACATTTTCTTTTTAAAATGTCCCTTTTTTCTTGTAATGATAAGCCGGAAACGAAACTACAGTCATGAATCTTGTGGAATTGATTACAGAAGACGCAGTTCATATTTTCCTCTCTGCATTCGGATTTTGTAAACAAATCAGTAGCGGTCGGAATCTTTGGTTTATTATGTCTATTTGAGAAACCATATGCGCTTTTCGTTCCAGGGGGGGAAGAAGACTGTCGCCGATCGGATATTTTTTGCTGTTGCGAAACCGTTGACCTCGTGCGTTCACGGGATGAAAGTTCTGCGTGTAAAAATGACATTAAATCTTTTATGTTATAATCGGTGCCAACATTTTGTGTTCTATGAAATTCAAGCGTTAATTCTGAAGGCAATAACTTCAAAATCATCGGACACAGCAAAGCGCTGTAAGATTCCGATACAACATCTAACGCTTCGAGACATCTAATCTGTGTTTGTACTTTATCATACAAATTACGAAATGTTTTTATGTCATTCGCATTTTTTAATGATTCAATATTCAGCAAATTATTCATGTGCGCATTAATAAGAATGTCTCTCCTTCCAAAACGGTCGTGTAAGATTTGAATTGCTGAATCATAATGTTTCGGCGATAACGGAAGTCCTTGAACGCAACTAGCAGCTGTTCCTCTTAAATATGCTTTCAGGTAATTAAATTTGTCTACTTTGTTCAATGATTCGTTATTATGTATTGAGGACTCAAAACTATTCCAAAAAGTAAGCCATTGACTACTGTTCCCATAAAATACGGGAATCGAAAGTTTTGGTAATTTAACATAAGGTGTATCTTTTATATTTTGCTGTGTGTTCGGTGCATTTAAGTCATGAATAAGTTCCTTAATCCGTTTCTTAAGCCTGCATTTCCATAACGTTATCTTCTCGCGATATTGTTCTGTAATTTCGAATTCATTTTCGAATTCATCTACACTCAGAATTGGTTCAACTTCCACATCGGCATTAGATAGCGTTTCGGTTTTAGCATTAAGCTGTTCTAACAATTCTTCGAGCTCATTAATACTACCTTCAGATTTATTTAATTCACTTTCGATTTTCTTAAATAGTTTTGTAACGGCAGTTCTTAAGATACTTCTTTTCTTTTTTAATTTTTCTACTTCAGCCATTATCTTTCTTAGATTCAAACACTTACACAAAAAATATACGTCTCATGAAAAACAAATATTTAACTCTTACTTAGAAAACAAAATTATTCTTTTGCTGAATACTTCAAGAACAAGTATTAAAATCTTCAATTTTAATATTCAGCTTTTGAATTCACTTTATTAGAACTTTTCAAAAAACCTGGCGTCCCTGTTCGGGCGCCATAAAAATGTTGCATCAGGTTCTTCTATTTACAATAAAATTAATGTAAAATTCCTTACCTGCTGCATCTTCAGTGTTCTCGACGCCAGGCTTCTAATAATCACGTTTTCCAGTAAGAGTTTCTATTACAATTAGCAGGCCATCTTGTCTTTTAATTATTTATTCAAAGAAAACGCTAATATACACTATTTACAAGGTAAGTGATAATTATTTTAAGACAGTACATTTTTAACTCTGAGTCTTTACGCTCCTCAAAGCGGTTCCAATCTCGACTGGTTCTCGAAACTTAATTACAGCAAAAGTAAAGGAAGAGATGCCCGCCATCTAGTGGCAAGAATGTGACACGCTGCATACCAAGCACTTCCTATTGCTGCTGCCCATTTAGAGCCGACCGTTATTAGAATTTTGATTCAAATTGTGATTTGTTAATAATCTGAAAAATTGTTGTCTGTCCGTCCTATAAGAAACAGTTAATTAGCTGTTTCTTATAGTCCTATAAGAAACAGTTAATTAATTCAAATTAATTTGTTAACGTTGTAATTATTGCATCTTTGAGCTAAAGTGATGATAAATGCTTTACTTTGCATTTCACTCTGTTATCAACATTTAAAATACTAAATTTTAAAGATAAAAATGGGTCTGTAGTTCATCCTGCAATCTAAGGGATCATCCTGCAGTCTAAATGAGAATAGGGTATAAATTAAACCAAATTGAGTTTAGCTTTACAGTTACAAATGTACATTACTCTCTTCAAGTGATTTAAATTAAAAAAGGATCTATATACAGAAACTTTACCTATATCCTCTTCAATGTATTCAAAACCAACATTCATAAAAAAAATTATGAGCGCGAAAACGAGCCATTTTTATTTTTAAGGAAAACAAGCCTGACGGTAAGTATCCGAAATTGCTCCGTCTCAATTACGGGTAAGTCGGCTTTTATCACACTCGGAATCCCATTTTGTTTCCATTGTTAAATGGATTCTTTTCTTAATCTCATTCGCAAACCTATGAATCTGCAGTAAAATTTTTGCGGTCCACTGTGTGCTCTTTCAAAATTATTATATTCCCCTTACATTAAAAACAAATTTCATTCAATTTAATATTTCTTAACATTCCATCTTATGTTTTGCTTATCTTAACATTTTTATTAATTTTCCAATTTATTATTTTTATGTAATATTCCATTTTATTAAACAATTCCATTTTCAATTAAACAATTCCATTTTCAATTAAACAATTCCATTTTCCATAATACTAACAATTTTATTTTATTAGAAAGTAAATTTGAGGCAATTTAATATATTTTACTTTTGTTGCTTTTCTCATTCCTAGTATTACATATTAATTCCCAGGAATAAGAGAAATAACAAGAATACTCGGGAAATCTCAGATTTCCAGCGGGAGCGGGAAGAACTATTTTTAAAGTACAAAAGTGAGAGTCCTAGCTTCATTAAACTGCACGTCCTCATACATTTCTCGACGATTCTTTTGAAATTCGTACATGCCTTTTGTAACAAGTTTAAAGAACATGTAACAAGTTTAAAGAACGGGGAGTGGGAACTTGTATAGAAAGAAGAGTTTTAAAAAATAAAATAAAATAAATAAATAAATAAAACGAAACCATTTATCCCAGCTTTTGAAGTGAACCTTTCGCTTACCGAGACTTCGAGGAAACTTTTCAAGGTCGAATGCCTTAGAAAACGCCACTGGAATCGCAGATGCACGCCATTCGCAATCCACTGCAGAAGCTTATAAGAACTCTTGCTTTCCTTTCTCGCTGTTGCGATAATTTTTCGTAATTGATTTCATAAGCCGCCACTCCCTAGCTACAGGAAAAGTTTTCCAAATTAATCCGTTTCTAAATTGAGGAAATAAGTATTGATTATGGATATATTCGACGGTTGCCTGTGGTTTATTACGAACAGTAAATTGCAGTTTTTGGGTTGTTTGTTCACAATACTTAATTGCTTTTCTGCGACTTTCCGACCTATCCGCAGGCTCTATGATTGGATTAAATCCTGACGGGAAAATCCGTTGCACCGTTACCATGGAATGTGTCATTGTAAAAAAAAAAAAAAAAAAAAAAAACCGCTTTCCTCCTTCCCCCCCCCGAGATTTAATCCCTTATCTGTTTGTTACTTTGCTGCAGTTATGCTCATATTTTTGTATTTGTTTATTCTTTTCTCCTCTCTTGATATGCTCTATCTGTTACTTTGCAGTCCTAGATAAGAAACCAGTTGTACGAAATTAGCGTTTCCCATTTCATTAGGAATAGAAATAGGAAACAATGCCATTCCCTTTCACTCAGTCAAGTGAAAGTTTTATTTTTGAGAAATTTCATGTATTGCTCCCTGCCAGAAATTAGGTAGTTAGGCCTTTCAGAAATTTAATTTATTAAGTTGCCAGAAAAATTATAAGTTTGCTCGTGCGAAATATAAAAAGGAGCAATCGAGGAAGCTGTGATCCCTAAAGTATACTCGTAAAAAAGGAATTTATAAGTTACAATGCTGAAAATGGGATACTCTGCTCAGATGTTTGTGAATATCCTTAAGAATGCCTTTTTTTGCTTACCAATAGTCATTTATTTATACGTCCAAGCAATCTTTCGTAAAATGTTTTTTAGCCGTTTTAAGAAAAATATTGATTTAACGGACAAAACTATTCTGATTACTGGAGCCGGTAGTGGTGTGGGGAGATCCCTGGCTATCGAATTTTCGAAATTTTCTACTTGTCTTGTACTGGTGGATATTAACAAGTCTTCCCTGTTGGATACCGAGAAATTGCTGAACCGCATCTCTCGCGTTTTTGTGTACCAGTGCGATGTTTCGAAGCGTGAGGAAGTCTACAAGATGGCAAGAATAGTCAAAGACGAAGTTGGAAAAGTAGATATACTAATAAACAACGCAGGTATTGTCATCGGAAAACGTTTTCTAGATCTGCCGGATGAAGGAGTAGAAAAAACTTTTGCTGTCAACATCCTGTCACATTTTTGGGTAAGTTTACTTTATTTTCTTATTCCTTTTCTTTGTGTTTTGTATCTGTTACCGTGAAAAACCGAAATTGGAGAATGTCGACTTTCACCGGAGAATGTCAACATTCACCAAATACGTCGATGAAAGATCGAATATTGAATTAAATTACTGTACATTCGGACTCTCACCGGTGTATGTCGACAATCACAGATATGCTCTGGTGTAGGTCGAAAAGAGAGGAGTATATGTACACGCTGTCATTGCAAAAGGAAGTGTTCCACAAATAAATGCAGTTGTAAAAGCAAGGGCCTCTTGTGCCATTCAAAGTGTCATAATAGTTTAAGTCGTTGCAATAAATAAGATTTGAATCACATAATTTAGTAAGTTTTTAACTTCTATTATTTTCCTTTCTCATTTTGAATGTACTGTGTGTTTTAAGTTCTTATATTCTTAAGTTCTTATTTTAAGTCTAAAGTGCGTTTTTTCGCGGCTGAATTGACGGAGAAGAAAATATAATATTCTTATATGTTCAACATTCACCATTAGTACATGATGAATGTCGACATTGACCGGTGTAAGTCAGAAATAAGGGTATTTGGAAAATATTTCGGACATACACCAAGCGACTATGTGAATGTTGACATTCACCGGTGAAAGTCGACATTCTCCAGATTTTGGTGTTTCACAGTAACATATCCATATTTTCCAAGCGGCATAATTTTGGGTATTATAAGAAAATAATATAAATTTGCTTGTCTGTACTTTTATTTATATACCATACTAAAAAATAATTTTTTAAAAATGAATTATGTTTTTATATTAATAATTTAAATGTATTTCGTATTTTTATAATAACGAAAACCTCGTGAGAGCTTTTAAATGTATGTTATTGCTATAACAAATTATTTGTACTGTTACCGTTTTATTTAATTTTAATCTCACACAAAACAGTCACTCAACCATTCTTCTACATTGTCGATTTCTTTTCATAATCATTTTATTGCTTTTAAGAACTCTGATGTAAGCTTCATTAATCCCATACAGATCTCATGTACTCCCCTTTAATCAATTATCCCCCCTTTATTATTATTATTATTATTATCACCTTTTTATACATATACTCGGAGAAGTGAATTTGTCATCATCCAACCTATGATCAGAAACTTCGAAAGAAACTTTTTCTGGTGTTTATTGTTTTCCGTACGTGGATTTTGTATCCTATCAAAATAGAAAGTATTGTAATTAGTGTGAAATATTGATGCAAGCTTCGTGTACAAGCGACCCAGTGAAATAACTGCATTGCTACATATTGAATAATTTAGTTTTTTCTTTATTAAGTAATTGAACAAGCCTCTGTGCAGCGTTAGTTTACGATGAAGAAATATTAAAGTAAATTTTTCCCCTTGTATTTAGTTTTGTAATACTAAGCAACTGCTTTTAAATACAAGATTTTTACGCTATATATTTAATGTCTAAGAGACTAATTCTTAAAACAGTAGGTCTCTCGTAACTACTTAGGTTTAAATGATTTCAAGCATTAAACTACAATCTGCACATCATGATCAGATTGCAGTTTCTTGTTAATCTTTTGAATTTTATATTTTAAATTTCTTAATTAGTTTAAAAAAACTTTTTTCACTTAAAAGATGAATTTTTGAGGTGCTGGACTACAGTCAAAAATTTTTGCTTTTTGCTTTTTTCTTTCTTTCTTTCTCTCTCTCTCTCTTTTTTTTTTTTTTTTGGGGGGGGGGGGTTACTTCTTCTTATGTGATGCCATTTGAGAAATATAAATAAATATCTATATTTCTTTTATTTATAAACAGCAACAGAGAAATCCCCTTTAAAAAGGCAAATACTGAATTCATAGACTTCATAGCATTGTAAATACCAAAGTATTATTAAAACTGGCTGTTTCGCATTAGATAGCAACGTAGTGTTACGATTTGGAAGATAGATCAAAGATAAGTCCGGCTAAAAAATAGAGTGACCTCAGAGGAGTTTTGCCGCCTTTTCCTTTAAAGCAGGATTTCAAACCCTTTTCTTGCATTTGCCCCGTTTAAAAGAATGGCTTTCTTCATAGACTCCCTCACATTTTTCTATATAGTATGCAGCAGAATGCATAACATAAATAATTTTGCCTAAATAACTTAAAGATAATAATTAAACTAAGAATATAAACAAAAATTTGGGGGGAAAATTGTTCATTAAATTTATACTTTATTATTTTCGTGCCATTATTTTTAATTTTATAAATAAAAACAAATTTTCAGACACAAAATCAGAGATATTCTAACTGCACAAAATTTCGAATTTAATTGATGTGATGGTTGCCACTGATATACCGATGCAATATTTTTAATATTCGGCATAAAATTGCTTAATTCTTAAATCACTTTGTTCAAGAATATTCAATCTGTTTCTTGTTTTCCGCAAATAATTAATGACTTTTATGTATACTTCAGTTACCAGAGGAAAAATCGGTAATGTTGGTCCGACAGTAAATTTTATTTTGGGGTGTTCCTCTCGAATGACTTTTAAATTCCAAATCTTAGCGTATCCATATGTTTTCTGTAAACGTGGACTTGAACATCCTTCTTCAGTGCAATCCAGGACAATTTTATATTCAATTCAAGTCATATCAAGAGCTTCCAGTTGAATTTTAGGCACTGCAACATGTTAAGTTTAATAAGCTTTAGTTTTGAGATATCATTCTGTCTGTATGCAACCATTATCGGTTATGATATAAATATTTTTAGAGTTCATGCAAGACAATGGAATTTTTTTATTTCCAATTACCTTATTGGCAACATATTCCCTTTTCAAGTTCGTCGAACAGCTCAGGACATCAATACCTCGTTTTTTTTACGTGTTAGAATAATGTTTAGACTTTTTCTATCTCTTTTAACCCTTTTTGTATGTAATGGCCAAACTAGATAAACGGTTTTTATCTAGTGCCCTGAAATTTTATGACCTTTTCAGATACGTCAGGTCATAAATGAATCTTCTTTGATACACTCTGGACTAATGCCATTGGTAATCTAAGAATCGGCTCACAATAAAAAAAATAAATATATTTTCTATGTATACTTTTAAAAAATCACCCATAAACGAATTGAATTCATATGTCGTCTCATATTTCAATTTAGGAACATTGTACACTATTTTTATTTATTTTTACATGTATGTATTACACATATATGTATTATGCATACATATAAATGTGATATTACACGTAAGTTTGAATGACTAGGCTGATTTAAAAATTATGAAATACAATAATGTTTATTATAAAAATTATTATTTCAAGAAAGAAATATTTCATTCTTTATGTTTTATTATTCCAAAAGATTTACATTTGACTTGTTTTAGACCAATTTCGTCTCCCCCCAAAATCAGCTGACCCGTGCAAATGCACGCGTTGCATAACTATTTAAAATCGGCCCTGCTGTTTAATGACACGTAAATTTATGGCGTAATCGTTTAACTGACTGACTTTTTTTTGTCTTTTCAATTTGTCATTTTTTTAAACTTGTATGTATAATATACTTTACATTTAATTATTGGTTCGATGTTACGTTTCGAGTTGTCATTTATATAATTTGTCATATCTTAGATTTCTTTTGTGCGTTCAGTGTAGAACTCTGTAATTTATTTCAAGTGCTAATTTTTAAACTACATGAGATTTCTTCTAACAATTAGTAGCAGAATTTTACATCTTGGAATTTTTCCAAGTACATATCGTCATGCATATCATATGATTTTATACAGGTGAAAGAATTGGTGATCGAAAATTCCTTCGCATACAAAGGTACTATATGTTAACCAATTTTTATGATTTAAACTTTTAGTGTAACTTTTTTTGGTAGGACTCACCAGGATACAAATTAGATGGTAGAGTATCTAAGTTCAGAGCTTTTGAATGTTTTAGATACAGGGATTTTGGCCGTGTTTGTGTTCTGTCGCGTTAGCTCAAAAGGACTGTTAGTCTCAAAACGCCATTTTGCGTCGAATCATTAAAAGCGTTCAATTACTTTTCAACTTGTTGCCACCAAATATTATCGACCTGTATTGTATTTAAAGAAACTAAAAAATGAAGAATATGTATGAATGTATATATGTTTCTCGCACTGTGAAGAAACAACGGTATCTAGACCTATCAAATTTTGAATAACGTTGTTCTGCACCCGAATATGGGCAGCTTTTGAATTTCGAATTGGTTTTATTATTTACTTCATATTTTGTAAAACTTTAAAGAAATTTTTATTTAAAAACTTAAAGATGCCAAAGCGAGCAGTCGCAACAATGTACGCGATAAAACATTTTTATCTCCAGCGCGTGGGACTAGCTATCGGAAATTCTAAAGATATGCTGTTTTTACATATTTTTAGCCCAAATGCTCTCGAAGAGTATATGTGTGCATATAAATGGAAAAAAACAGCCCCTTTGGACGTAATATAAAATGCGAAAGCTGGTTTTTTTTTTTTTTTTTTTTTTAAAGAAAACACATAACACAATTTGTATGAACGAAATTGAAATTTAATTTGAGGGAAGAAAAATCTAGTACTAGTAATAAACTGTTTTGAAACAAATCATATTAAAATCTGTATATGATTTTTATAAATTTAAGCGCAATTTTCATGTATAAATGCATAAAGATTATATGTGCAGATATAAATTAAATCATATTCATGGACCCTCTGAGTTTTACCAAAATCAACTCACCAATAACGTTCTTAAAGACTCTAGACATCGTGGTAACTCTTTCGGAAAACTGAGTTAGAGTTAACATACCAAGAAACAAAAAAATATAACTTAATTAATAGCGATATTTCACAAATTACAAACACGAAATGGCAGATTAAGACTCATTTGAAGAATAAAGATAAAACTGTAAGATTTTATTTAAGCCGCAGAAAGTTTCGATCTTAAAGTTTTTAAGACTTAGAGATTTGGAATTTTTCCAAGTACATATCGTCATGCATATCATATGATTTTATACAGGTGAAAGAATTGGTGATCGAAAATTCCTTCGCATACAAAGGTACTATATGTTAACCAATTTTTATGATTTAAACTTTTAGTGTAACTTTTTTCGGTAGGACTCACCAGGATACAAATTAGATGGTAGAGTATCTAAGTTCAGAGCTTTTGAATGTTTTAGATACAGGGATTTTGGCCGTGTTTGTGTTCTGTCGCCAGCTTTGTCAGTGAATATACCGGCTTTAGCCCTTCTGCTAGCCTACGTTTTCATTAATTTTAAGAACAAATTTCATAAAAAATATGATACTAACAGCAGCAACCTAAGAAAATGTGAAGTGAAAAATCTTCCCAACAATCATGGCTTAGCAACTCACAAATAAAATTAAGGCTGCTATGATTGCATTATTTAAGGTTGCTTATATACCTGCAATTCACAAATAAGTCTTTGCTTATAACAACAATTTAAAGAATCAGTGCTTGCTGCAACGGAAATTTTTTAATAAAAGAAGCTAAAAATAAGAATGAAATTATGTCAGCTATCCAAGATATTCAATTATCCAAGAATTCCGTCACTCAAAAAATTGAAGCTCTGTCTGAAAATCTCAAAGGACAGGTAAAAGATGGTTTAGAAAATGCGTTTTCATCAGTTATAAGGTATTTTCTCTTTCCTCCTTCTGCATGCCTTCGTGGTGCAGTCGTAGCAGACTCGGCGAATATTCGATAGGTCCAGGTTCGAGTCCCGGCGAGGCCACTGCACATTTTTCATATCTCCATCATCAAAAAACCTAATAAATCTGCTGTGACGCTCGAACTAAAAAGTTGGTGGATAATGATTCTTCACCACCAGGATTTGGCGATTGGGTCCCCTAATCCCCAATCGCCTTTAAAAGGGGATTTTCTCCCTCTTTTCTGCATGCCTTCGTGGTGTAATGGTAGCACACTCGGCGTGTTTCCAGAGGTCCAGTTTCGAGTCGAGGCGAGGGCATTGCACATTTTTCACGTCTCCAGCATAAAATACCTAATGACTCTGCAAAGTTTACAGCGTGATGAATCAACAAATATTTGCGACGTTTCTCAAGTAAATATTTTTATAAGAAAGTTCTTTAACCATTGCTCAGTGAAGGAAGATACACTGTCAGTCTTGCCGTTAAAAGGCAATAGACGTGGAGTGGGCACATACCAAGCTATTAAAAACCATGCAACTATAATTAGTCTTCTCTTAAGAAAATTTGTGTTTATAACGCCACACCTAATCTGATTGGTTCTGTTTTTGGCTTCATCACATTTTATGAGAATGATGCTGACTTTACAAATATTTTTAACTACCACTGCATCATCTTCAACAAGCATCGAAAAATTGTTAATTCTATTCGTGCCAGACCACCTTGGAACAGATTGTTGAAAGTACTGTTTGATGAGTCCGTTACTGAGTATGGAACTTCAATGTTACATTCTGAAATTAGATGGTTTAGTAAGAGAAAAGTCCTACAACGATTTTTAGAGCTTTTTCCAGACATAAAACAATTTTTAGAATACAGAAACGAAACGTATAAACAACTTAGTGATGATAGCTGGCAGGAGCGTAGCTAGATTTTCCAGCGCACGGGGACAACTGAAGAATTTGCGCCCCCTTCTGTGTGCCAAGAATGGAAAACATTTCATTAAAACATTTCGTAGCATCAATTTGGCGTCCCTTGGATGCTGCGCCCGCAAACAGATGTCCCCCCTTACCCCATGCTAGCTACGCCACTGATAGCTGGTTATTTGATTCAGCTTTTGTTGGACTGATATCTCACATCCATTTATTTCAGACAAACAACTGTTTCAAACAATTTTTTTTTACCTCCTTTACCACGGAAATAAAGACGCGCTTTTTTTTCCCTTTCTTTTGCAAAAAATTGTTTTGTTTTCAACAACAAGTTGTTTGTTTTCAACACCCAATCAGGCCTCGTCATCAACCAGCATTTGTACCGGAGAACTGGAATAATTTGACCTTTTACATGGTAATCCTCGAAACAATCCGCGGTGATTGTCTGTTTCATACTGTGTGACAAAACAGGAAAAAAAAAAGTGCTTCCGAAAAATTTTCAATGTAATGATGCGACCTTTACAGACATCGCAACCAAAACAAACAAAATTAATTTTAAACTTCAGGGCAAAGAAAAGAATATTATTGAGTTGGTAAGAAGTATAAACGCATTTAAATCAAAATTAAATTTGTGGAAAATATGTTACACAAATAAAAGAAATATAACTTTTGAATATTGATATGAAGTATAAACGCATTTAAATTTAAATTAAATTTGTGGAAAATATGTTACACAAATGAAAGAAATATAATGAATATTAATGAATAACTTTGTAATTTTTGTATTTTCTGAATGTAAATTTTAACTGTGTAAAGGAATATATTTTTGCACTTTATAAATCTGGAGAACTGCATAAAATATAACAAAATTGAAACAATTAAATATTCTGAAAATCTCGTCGAGCTTAAAAATAATTTCGAAATCAGAATTTCTGACTTTTATAAATTTCAGCTCATTGATTTTATTCATTTCATATCCGTTTTTTTCCCTACTAATACTTCGCGACAGATTGTAAATATGTTAAATAAAAATTCTGGAAAATGAAAATAATTGCTTTTCAGTTACAGTTAAAAACAATTACAACTAAAAACGAAAATATCACAAACAGATTTTTGGATACTCATAGAAAGAAAAAATATTCACTCATGAAAGGAAGTTTTAAAGGCTTTGGATTAACTTATATTGCGAAAGTGGTTTCTCAACAACAAACTTTTTAAAACCAAATTTTAACGAACATTTGAATGACTGGATGAATATCGAAGGATGGACTGAATGAACATACGATGTTATGTTAGCCATAACATCGTATATATACCAGGGTACAATAAACTTTGCAGAAGACATGCAATGTCAAGTTTCACATTAAAATATTCTTTTCCTGTATTCAATTAACATCTTATACAGTAATATTAAGAGTACATAATTACAGTTTTTCTTAACTCCACATTTTTATAGTTTATGTATTGTAAACGTTTATGACTGAAGTTATTATAAGTGCAACATGTAATTGCGGTCCTCCGAAATTTTTTTAATTCCAAATTGGTTCAAGATTGAGATTGGGCACTATAATATAGGTGTCCGCCGAAATCATCGCGAAGAAACAACGCAAGGCTAAAACATCGTTATGCAAAATATCGTCGAAAATAAAATGGTTCAGAAACTTTCGCAGTTTAAAAACATCGTCGTCGAAAATATCGCAGTAAAAAATACAGCAGTTACAAGTCATCGCAATATACTATTATCACAGAGTGAGTTTTTCAGGTTTTTAAAAGTTGTAAATAAATATTCGCATAAGCATAATGATTTGTGAGCGCAAAGAGGAAAGTGGAATATTTTTACTGTTATATTTCATCTTTTTGAATGCACTAATAAATATTTGCTGAAAAAGTAAGAAGGAGACTTAAAACATTTAAAAACTGGAAATGAGTAGAAAATTAACACACGTAATAGAATTTTAAATTTATTTCGCTTATTTTAACTAATGAAGGTCATTAATAAATTAATTTTTATAAAGTTTTACTGGTAATTTTTTATGAAAAATATAGTTTACAAATACGAAAGCGAAGATAAGTAACTGCATGAGGTAAACGCATGTTCGCGATGTTATCGTCATGCGATGGTTTTTGTAGGTGCTTTATTTTATACCACGATATTTTCGACGACGATGTTTTTAAATTGCGAAAATCTTAGAACCACTTTATTTTCGACGACAGAATTGCGATGTTTTCTCTTTGCTTTCTTTTCTCCCACGATGTTTTGTACTACGACGTTTTCGCCTTGCGTTGTTTTCTCCGCGATATTTTGCCGCGATGTTTTCGGCTGTAACCCTAATATATGGTATGAAATTATCGTTGAAGCTGTTGTCTTTTCAAAGTTTCAAGTTTGCCAGTATTACCATAAAAAATGTATTTCTCTTATAGAAGCAAAGTTAGTTTTTCTTGAAAAAGAGTATTTTTTTCATAATTAAATTCAAACGAATATTTTTTAAAAAGCGCAGTTTTTTGCTTTAGCATTTATAAAATCTTTCACGAAATTGTGGATAATCTTGTATTTTGCGATAGCTTCCTTCTATAATACCATTTATACCTTAGGATGATTTCAGAGTAATGATGGAAAAACATAACGAGGTTTAATTTTAAAAATAACCAAATTTATTTTAGCAATAAACTTTCATTGTTTTATATCTACAAAGTATTTTGCATGAGTCTGCTTTTATCTTTGAAATTTTAGGAGAAATAATTTCCTACATTCTAAAACCTCACACCAATTTAGTGTTAACATCGAAAAGTTACTAACATAGTGCATCACAAATGTGACTATCTATTTTTCTAACATGAGATGAGTGTTTAAAAAGTGTCTTACTGGCATAAAATAATGTACCTGAAATCCTTATTTATGCATCAGAAACATGACTGGTTGATACTGCAATAACTGTAAATGATTCTATTGACAGATTCCTTCCCGGTCTCTGAATACATATAGATGACCATGATCATTGGAAGCACGTTCACCTGATTTAATATTATTATAGTATCCCTTGCGAGATTTCATTTTGATATGCAGTGGAAGGTGAATTAGTGGTACAATCGAGCATCGAAATCATAACAAGCCGTGCAACTGAAGAAATGCTGGAAACTGTTTAGAGAAACAGTTTAATTCTTTTAATTCTGTTGAAAAGTGAATCATCGCCATTGGAAACAGAGTAAATAATCAACCAGAGCTAATACATTGGTGAGCTTTATTTTAAAGTAAATATGTTTTGTATGCGTTGAAACCGTTTTACATAATTTCCGTTTCATTTTCCAAAATTCGTGAGTTAGAACTTTAATGTTTGCTTGCACTGATATATAAACATCATGAAATGCAACGGGCGCTTCTAGCTTATACCAAACGTTAGTTTGATATCTAACCTACTTTATAATAAATGGACATCCCTTTCAATGCTATGCACATGAACTATGATAATAATTTTGTGTGAGTTGACGGTCTAAAGTTGTGTATCCAAATATTCTCGAACCTGGAACAGCGGAGTTTGGAAATGTAAAATGACGGTCTAAAGTTGTGTGTTCAAATGTTCTCGAACCTGGAACAGCGGAGTTTGGAAATACAAAATGACACTCTATGAGTGTAATGCAATGCATTTACACTTTATGAATTCAATATGCCTATCGTAATTTAGGTATGAGTGAAAGTGTATAACGAAAGGAAAGTCTATAACTTTCAAAACACATAAACAAGCATTATGCAAGGCGTATACTAAACCATTTCTGAACATCGCGGGGAATCGGGAAATATAGTAAAATAAATCAAAACCCAAAATAATCCAAATCAAAACATTCAATAAACATTTAACGGCATAGGATATCTATTCTTTTTGCTTAAATTCTGAGTAAATAAAACTAAAATTATATTTTATTCCACTATGCGCTATTTCTATCAGGTTTCAGAATGAGGTCATCCGTACACTTATATCATGATCTGGGGAGGGGAACTTCGGATAAGAAGTTAAATCAGCCTTTTTCTTAGAGACTTAATATTTGATAGGTTATATAAAAAGCAAATGCAGATTTTGATAAGCAATTTATCAAATTTTGATAAAGAATGACAATAGTCTAATCTAATGTAATGCAGAAAAGTTATCTTATTTATCCTTAAAAACCAGCATTCGGCTTTTTCGCTGGAAATCATTGGGAAATTTCAAACGGCTAAACAGACATATCTCATAAAATTGATAATTCATTGAACTAACCGTTCTTGCAAAATATCCTGTCATTAAACGCTGCAAACATGTGTCAGAATTGACTGTTTTAAATCCTTTCGGATGCTTTTGAAAGACAAATGACTATTTGTTTCTTGAACTTTTGAAAAACGTTTTATAAAGAAAAGGAAAGTACCTTTACACGTTATGTGACATCCAAGGCTTCCTTTTCCATTCATCACTCAATCAATTGAAAAAATTCATCTACAGTGACAGGGAAAGGTCAAACACCACAGAATAAACGAAGCTTTTGAAACTCGAATATGTTAATGAATATAAGAATTGTACACAGAACAAACAATCTTTCACACAATTACAAACAATTTTGTCAGCCTTGACCTATTGTGCACATACCGTATTTTAGCTAAAGGTATACATACAGTCATTTGAATCCAAACTCTGATTTTTACTATTATTTTGCAATTTTAACTTTTAACGTTCATGCCATTAGCATAATTAATAAATGATGTAAACGTATGTTCGTAAATAATTTGAATCTTTCCCTGTCTATGTTAGATAAATAATTTGAATCTTCCTCTATCTACGGTATATATGTTCGCTAAATAATTTGAATCTTCCTCTATCTACGGTATATATGTTCGCTAAATAATTTGAATCTTTCTCTGTTTATGTTAGATAAATAATTTGAATCTTCTTCTGTCTATGTTAGATAAATAATTTGAATCTTTCTCTGTTTATGTTAGCTAAATAATTTGAATCTTTCTCTGTCTATGTTAGATAAATAATTTGAATCTTTGTCTGTGTTAGATAAATAATTTGAATATTACTTTGTCTACGGTATCTATGTTCGATAAATAATTTGAACCTTTCTCTGTCTATGTTAGATAAATAATTTGAATCTTCCTCTGTCTATGTTCGATAAATAATTTGAATCTTTCTCTGTTTGTGTTAGATAAATAATTTGAATCTTCCTCTGTGTATATTCGATAAATATTTATCTTCCTCTGTCTACGGTATCTATGTTCCATAAATAGTTTGGAACTTTCTCTGTTTATGTTAGATAAATAATTTGAATCTTCATCTGTCTACGGTATCTATGTTTGATAAATAATTTGAATCTTAATCTGTCTACGGTATCTATGTTCGATAAATAATTTGAATCTTCCTCTATCTACGGTATCTATGTTTAAATAATTTGAATCTTCCTCTGTCTACGGTATCTATTTTCGGTAAATAATTTGAATCTTCCTTTGTCTACGGTATCTATGCTCGGTAAATAATTTGAATCTTTCTCTGTCTACGGTATCTATGTTTAAATCATTTCAATCTTCCTCTGTCTACGGTATCTATGTTCGGTAAATAATTTGAATCTTTCTCTGTCTACGGTATCTATGTTCGGTAAATAATTTGAATCTTTCTCTGTCTACGGTATCTATGTTTAAATAATTTGAATCTTCCTCTGTCTACGGTATCTTTTCGGTAAACAATTTGAATCTTCCGCTGTCTACGGTATCTATGTTCGATAAATGATTTGAATCTTTCTCTGTCTACTGTGACAAGACAAAAGCATATAATGAGATCAGTTTTCTAACATCTAAATTAAATAATTTTATAATCAAATACGAGAGTGCTTTATATGATAATAATCTCCTAACCTTCGATTTTTCACTATAGATTACTTCTTATTATAGATTATTCCTTACTAGATTATTTCTTAAGATTATTATGTAATATAAAAATCATGTAAATACAAACTTACTAGAAAAGCTACTTTCCAACGGCAATCTCCAGGTAACTCTTAGGTAATTTCAAGCATGTTAATGAAACAGCAGGCATTAAGTGTGATATTTCGCAATCATCCATAACTCTTAGTACAGGGTGCATTAAGTTGCGACTGCTCCTGCCGTATTTATAGTCATAGACTGATAAATGTAATACTCATCGAAGCAAAGGGCTTCTTCTTGTATCACCTCTTCAATTGTACCTCGTATGGAGAACTCTCATCTTCGCACTTCATACGCCAGGCCCAGTCGGGATTCGAGGATACTGGCAAGAGCAGGCACGAATCATCCTGCTGAATGCCAGGAAAAACACCAAAGTATCAAAGTATCAATGTAATACGTAAGTGAGGTCCAGGGCCGGTGCCACAGCTGGTGTGGTCACGTCAAGAAGCATAATTTAAAGGCAGGCATATTTTTAAAATTTGGAGAAGCACTAGGATTCAGCAGTCTCAAAGATTGCACCAGGTGGCAAAAAACCTAGCTTCGGTCCTGGTGAGATGTGAAGTTTCAGTCATCAACCAATGCTATATTACTTACTTTCTGGAATTTACTGTGTAAATGTTAGTGAATTCGTGTCACTTTGTGTTTTATTATATCTGTCTCAAAAGTTGTCACAATTTGCCGCACTTTGTTCGGTGTCGACTTGTGTTTACGGACAAGTGCCGTTAAGAGCTTCTGTTTTCTTCCAACAGCGTAAACTATTTCTCGACAAAGGGTTCGGCAAAATACGTTGGAACATCTACGCACGTTTGTTGGCTAACAAACGTGCGTTCAATTCATCGCTAATTTATTTCAGGGTTATCAATGCCGTACGAAAAGCAATACACTAGCCAGAAATCACACAACAGCGTTGTAATTTACAGATTCATTGCCATATATTTGCCAATATATGGCAATGAATATTTTGGTCACGCGTGCGACTCTGTATCAAGCGATTGCGAAAAAATGCCATACTTTGCCTCTATTGTTATGTTGATATTCTTGATCACTCCCGAAAGTCTTCTGGCGATTTTCGTCGGATGGCTTTTCTTGTTAGATAGATACTGAAAATAAAGAGTATTTCTGGAAATTTTGAATCAAATCATTCATTATTTCATAATTTTTTTCCTCTTTGATAAAACATTTGTGCTCGTCAAAATAAATAACGCTTGAGCAAAGTCCATCATGCACGTACATAAATTCTTGGATAATTTTGCATTCTGGAAAAACAGGATGCTGCTTCCATTCTCTGTAGCTCTCTCCCTTGTCTTTCATGTATATCCTGTACTATAAAAGAACGCTGCTATTGCTTTTCGGTATAAAAAAGAAAGCCATTTGAAGACAAAATCTACTTTTTAATATATGGCAACAAGAGCTTGTAACATTCATGCTATTAGGGTAATTAATAAATGACGTCAATGCAGAATTTATCTCTGTTTTCCTTCTCGTAAATTATCATCTGCATTAAAAAAATAATAAAAATAAAAAATAAAAACTCCGAAAGCTTTCCGATTTTGCATTACGCCCAAAGGGACGCTTTTATCTTTACATACCCATACCCATTTCAAGAGCATTTGGGCTAATGTTCCTTAGTGCTAAATATATTTAGAAACAGCCTATCTTTAGAGTTTCCGATAGACACTCTCGCGCGTTGGAGGTAAAAATGTTATTTTTTTTCCGGTACAGTGTTACCATTTCTTGATTTGAAATCGCTAAGTTTGTTAGTAAAAAATTCGTTAAAGTTTTACAAAATGTGAAATACACAATAAAATATTTAAAAACAGCATATCTTTAAAATCTTCAATAGGCAGTCTCGCACTCTGGAGATAAAAATGGATTTTACTTTACACTTACTTACTTACTTACTTTACACTTACTTACTTACTTACTTTACACTTACTTACTTACTTACTTTACAGTGTTGCCATTGCTACCTTTGAAATCATTGAGCGTGTTAGTCAAAAATTTGTTAAAGTTTTACAAAATATGAAAGGACAAAATTGACATAAAATTGCATTTATATTAATAAGTATCATTTACAAATTTTAATACGATTTGTTTCGAAACAGTTTATTACTTGTACTAGTTTTTTCATGCCTCAAATTAAATTTCAATTTCGTTCATACAAATTATGTTGTGTGTTTTCTTCCCCCCCCCCAAAAAAAAACAACTGACAGCTATCAGAGCTTATATTACGTCCAAAGGGGCGTTTTTTCATTTACACGCACACATACACTCTTCTCCCATATTTGGGTGGAGAACAACGTTATTCAAAATTTGATGGTTCTAGGTACCGTAGTTTTTTTCACAATA
Organism: Stegodyphus dumicola; assembly: GCF_044657685.1. Lineage (NCBI taxonomy): Eukaryota > Metazoa > Arthropoda > Arachnida > Araneae > Eresidae > Stegodyphus > Stegodyphus dumicola. The sequence goes on along the minus strand of NC_140769.1, from coordinate 185,217,038 downwards.
CGAAAAACATGCATACATTCATCCACCTTCTTCATTATTTAATTTCTTTTAATACTTTAAAATGGGGTTCAGACTAATAGCCCTTCTGAGTTAAAACTCCTTTGGGTTGAATTATTGATAATTCTAAAATTCTGCTCCAATTGTTATCGTCCGGTATGTCCTTCTTACCATTGCTTATCCTTCAATGTCATTTTCAGTAATTCTGGTAATAACGTTCTTTCTTCTGAAAACTGCGCATGGGCGGTGGTCGGATGCCGATTTTTGTGAAATTGCGTGGATGCGTTTACTACGCACACGCACAACAGATTACGGAAGTTGTTCATAACTAAAAACGTTTATGAAAATCTAAATATCTTATTAGTCCAAATTTAGAAAGATATATTTTCTTTGAAATGCTTTTCGGTAAAACATAGCTAGCCATTTGGTCGTCACTTAATTATTTTTTGTTGTGTATGTTCAACTTATTAAGTTTCGATATTTTCTTATTTATATTACCGGCAAAGTATGAAACACCGGCATTCTATACAATGCCTAGGCATTGTATAGAATGCCGAACGGTTTTAGGCAAAGTATGAAATAAGAGAATTATTACATACTTTACCTAGGCCTGTTAGGCATTGTATATAATACCTAGACATTCTATAGAATGAGAAATGCTTTTTTAGGCAAAGTATGAAAAAAAAAAAAAAAAAAAGGTTAGGATAAGGCTATTATTTAAAAGGCGTTCATTCCTCTAAAATACAAATGTTATTTTGAAAAATTAATGAAAGAGTGCCATTAAAAACCTGTTATTCAAAATATGTAAAAAAATATAGTGAGATGACCTTTATTCAACAGAATAAATTTGTATTTTCTATCTGGCTGGCAGTAAGATCCAACTGGCAACGAAATTAAATTCAGAAACAGTCATATGTTCCGCAACAATGCCCTTTTAACACCTTTTTGTTTTTTCTGGTAGGGCCTACAAGGGTGGTTGTACAGTTCAATATGATTACGTGTAACGTTTTTGTAATTGGTTGAACGTTCTTTCGACATTCTGTCACGTCGTTCCTGTGCGATACTCAAATGAGTTTTCATGAAATACGGAAAATAACTCAGCGTCCGTGACGCAATACTGTATAGTACTGACGCTTTCTTTAAAACAGGATAAATGAATGTACTTTTGTTTTGTACGATTCGGAGGCCAGTTGTCCCGTGATTCCTTCTTAGTAGTCAACTTTGGCCCTTTTACGTCATTTCCTAACTTCTGGTAAGTAGTTTCGGTTCTTCGAAACGAATCGGAAATGTATTTTATACTTTGCCGGTTTGTCATTTGGCATTCTATAGAATGCCAAGGAAATGTGTGAAATATGAATCGTTTCATACATTGCTGGATAGTTTTAGGCATTCTATAGAATGCCGGATTTCGTACTTAGCCGGTAAATGTATGTTAAACAATTTTTTTCTTTTTTGTTACTTAAATCACGTTCAATAAAGTGAGCTTGCTTATACGCGAGAACATCTTTTATTCGGGCAGTGTAATGATTTTTGTAGATTTTGATCAACAGTGCAGACTATAAACAATGAAAACAGTTTCCAGTTTGCTACAGTTTTAAAGCGAGTTCAGGTAAAATGGAGTTCCCATTTTATCTGCATAACAGTAATACTTTTAAAGGCCTACCAAATGTTTACCTTTTTTTTATCAGGTGACGATTCATAATAAAAAGCTAACAGTTTTACAAGTAAGCGATCTCTGATTCTCATTTTTGAAACACCCTGTACTATTGCCAGAGTTCATTTTTTACATTACCTATCATTTAATATTTTTCTCTTTTGAGAATTGCAAGCTATAAGACCATGAAGAGTTTTATTTACCTAATGGCATGAATTTCAGTTCTTTTTGTCAAAATGACGCCTTTCATGGACGCAGTTAAAAAGATCAAAGAACGCATGACTCAGTAATCAAGAATAAAAGTAGAGGTCAAACACTTTTCCTGGTATATCCAGTTTAATAATAGCATATACCTTAACCTGTTACCGCATACAAAGAAATAACTTAAACGCGACGGCTTTGTTTGGAGAGAGTCTCTGACAGTTTCTCATTACGCTTTTTCACATGATTCTGTACTTGTTGACAAACGAGGAAAAAAGCGATACTCGCAAGCGCACCTGAAAAGTGACGCGTGACTAAGCAGCGATGGATAAACTTTCTATTTTTTTATTTTTAGAAATTTGCCCGTGAGAAATAGTTTCTCTGTCAGTGAAAAATAATAAAAATAAATACCCGAAGCTAGCTAAACCTGAATGAGATTAGATAAAGACTAGTTAAGTTTGAAAGTGGCTGATATTTGTTGGTGTAGTTTGTGGAATTAGGGGACAGGGAAAACACAAAACCGCTCTTGAAGGACATCGTCACCTTCGATTCTCACAACGTTTGACGTAAGAGGTTAGGTGAAACTGATGCCGCAACCGCGAGACAGGTGAACAGCATTGACGTCGCAAAAATGCAACTTGGAAAATGACGTCATCGAAATGTTTAATCGAAAATAAAGATTTTTTTTATTGCAGAATGGAGTGCAAGAGCATTGAAAGCAAAAAGGGTGGTCGAGAAAACTCACAAATGACGTATGTACATGCCCCTGACACGGTGTTGTTTCAGAGTCAAATAATAATTTATTCAAAGCAACGAAAATACGCAAAGAAAGCATTGCGAAACGAGTTTAGCTACAGTAAGAGGAAAATATTTTTGAATTTATGTCTTTCAGTAAAAGACTTCAAAACGAGTACATATTTCGAAAGCTCTGGTGATGTATATAACCTGCTTTTTTACCTTCCGGAACTATTTTTTATTACCTTGTCCCATATGTGGGAGAATTTATTTCATGAATTTTATTGCAAATATTTAACCAGTATATCAATATATATTTAATTAAATTTCTTGTCCTTGGAAATGATATATAACTATTTTGAGTCATTTTCAAAATTCTCACTTTCCAAGATTAATTACTGTCCCTATTAAGACAATCCTCTTCGTAGTATTTATTCAGGGAATGCTCCCTTTCGTTGCCTTCTTAAAAGTGTTGAATGCCAAAACCGATGGTCTGTCGCATCAAATGGATTTTTCGGTGCTAGAGGTTCGAGTAACTAGCAGATAAGCTGAAAAGCTCCACGGTTTGGCATTTCTTTGATGTGTGAGGCTAGATTTGTCTGATCACACAAACGAGAATATCTGCTAAATATAATTTCCAAAGCTATAACTCACATCAAATGAAACCTTTTTCTGTACTACCTGGTTTCAGACTTATCTGTTCTGTCTGTATAACCGGCAATCAATTAATTAATTAGAGCAGGAATAAACTCAGGCTTGTCATTGATTACTTCTTTTTTATTTTTTGAAATTTTTGCATTTCTTCTCACAGTCTGCTCTAAACATTTTTTTTAAATTTTAATGATTAGCTTCGTATATAGGCAGAACTATAGAACTATTTTCTCCATAGACATAGTTCTTGTAAACAATAGCTAGCTTGAGCTGGAGTTGTTTATATGGCTGCCATAATTAATTTTAGCATCTGATTTTGGAATACTTCGAAACTTGAATTACTCCTTTATTTTAGTTCACAAATGTTTCACAGAATAAGTTACGAGAGCACCTATGTCAATGGACTTACGCATTCTTTGCTGCAATTTGCTTACAGTCGACTTATAGAATGTTGAGTCTCACACCACTGAATGATCGCCTCAGTGACGCCATCGACCATTTGATGTGTGAAGTCTTCGAAGCGAATTCTTCATAGCGAGGAAAAGGTGATGGTGGGTACCATTCGGGTTGGGGAGGGCTGAAATGAAATGGAGAAATGAAGTCACAATAAACCAAAGCAGGATGTGCAATTGCGGCACATTGAGGAGATGCATTGTTTTCGTGCAGGATGATTCCTTTCGTAATTTTTCTCGCCACTTCTTCGTACCATCTCTCAGTTTGCGTATCAGACTGGCAAGGCATTCCTCGTTTAGAATGGAGCCTTTCGTCACAAAATTAGCCAAAATTAAACCTTCTTTTCCCCATTCGTTTTTATTCTGAGATAAAGCTTCTGGGAGGACCAATCAATCGGACACTTTGTTCATGCACCATTCTTGATACATAATGTATCGCACATGTTTGGTCTGAATCTGCAAATGTTCGGAAACTCTTTTCAGAGTCATTTGACGATTGTCCATGATTATAAGCTTTCTGGTTATGAACAGCTTATAAGCTTTCCGGTTATGCAGCGTTGATATTTTCCTGTGTTATTGACGTCACTGAATGTGCTTCTCGTGGTTCATCCAAAATACTTCCAAGTATATGTTTGAAGTCGTAGACTCCATTAACTGTTTTTTTTTTTTTTTTTTTTTTTTTTGTTTTTTTTTTTGTTTGAGAAAAAAAAATCAAATGTGCAAACAGTATTTTTTACTCTTAATAAAATACTATAATATGCTATATTCGTTTCTTTTGACTGGCGATTAACTTGTTGACTGTGTTAAAGTCCATCTTATTTTCTTAACAATACATTTCATTTTCTTAGGAAGGATCAAAACCAAATCATGTGAATAGAGTTCTAACCCAATGTTATGCATTTTCTGCATTTTCAGAAGGTCATTTCATAACAGTGTCTCTTTTCTGTTGCAAGTTATGTGTATGCTTGAATTCAGAAGTACTGCAAGTATACCACAGAGCACAAAATTATTGCAGCGTCAAACTTCTAAATCCATAAACAATTTGTTACCACTTATGCCGCCCCCATTTGTAACTTCAGATTAACCGAATCCTATCTTAAAATATTAAATTTATTTATTGCGTAGTAATGGTAAAATTATTTCAACAAACCGTCAATATAAAACAAAACTATTTTTAGAAAATAAAAAGTAAAGAAAATTACATGGAATAACAGCAATGTTATCCCATGTAATGAAGATGATGTTATAATATTTATAAGTTTCTAATATCTACAAAACGTACGAACATGTCTGGAATTTATAAATACTGGACAGTAAAACACAAAAAGATTTAACCTACTTTTTTGCTGAAGTGTTTATTTTTTTAAACTAAGTGACATTGTTCAAGATCTCTCTCAAATATTATTCTTTAATGCTATTATATATATTTATTCAAGGGAACGCAATACGGTAGAGCGTAGTAACAATTTAGAGAGACGTAGCCAAAAGGCAAACGCGCGCTATTCAGGAATCCTAATTCTCTCTGTCGAAGTCAGTAGAACTTCGACTTAAATACTACTCCTTCTCATTTGCATTTAACGCGATTCTAAAAAGTCATTCTGGTAAGGAATTGTAAGCTGACGCTTAAAGAGATAGGAAAGTGCCAAGAACTCAACTGTTATAAAATTAGGATATACCTTACAAAATTAACCAATTAATTTTAGTTAGGAATTCCGTATTAGTGAAAAGGTACACTCTACACACACAAAAGAAGTGGGAGCAGTTCTACATCTTCCTTTCTACTGCAGCCGATTGACGAAAGTTAGCTTGCGTTTTTCAAGTCTCGAAAGCGTGACTTAGGATTGTTCTAAATAGGTATTTTGACACAAACTCGGATTTTTTATGTATTGAATTTTAATTTGGTGATGAAAGTTTTGGTATAGTGTGAAATTTGGTTCCTTACCATAAGAGCATTCATGGTAAAGAAAGCATAAATTAGCATAAATTTTAATAAGCATAAATTTTAATAAGTGCTTTCTTTGAGCTTAGCAGAACCGATAAACAGCATATGTCAACGTATGACATGTGAGAAACAAACATAACATGAAGAAGGTGGGAGGATGGAATAACGGTCAATTAACTTGACTGGCATGTTCGTAGGTAGTTAATAGCAACAAATCCATACGATACTTCATATAAATGCTGTCAGGAACATTCAACTAGATTCCTATTTGCATTGTAATCCTCGACAGCTTCTTTCCATGTCAGGATGCATAGATTGCCGCACAACGCTGAAGAGAATTAGGACTACTGGCCACGTCGATAATCAGGACCCGTGGAGAGGACACACAGTCTTCTCACACACACAGAGAAATAAATATAAAGAGGTCTTGGCTTCTACTGCGGAACAATATAGCGTTAAATTTTACGCAACTTCAGCATTGGGCAGCCATAAAGAAGAAATCAAATTTCCCAAAGTTATGAAATGACACCAATTTTTCCCCACACTTCGATTTTACTTAAATTATGCCCAATTATTAAATTTTTCAAAAATTGGGAAGAAACTTCGAAAAATTCAAATATTTATCTTGACGCATCTTTTTCACTTTGTGCCAAGAATAATTCACTTTGCGAAATTCCTAATTTATGATAATCTAATTTCCTTTCTCTTTCATTATGCACGAACGGAAAAAATGCATCGTTCATTCTTTCAAATAATTTTCTTTAGTTATTAGTTTTAAATAATTTTTCGCTTTTAGAATTTTATTTTAATTGTCTAAGTTACACGGTTTCTTGCAATAATTGTTTGAAGATTTTCTATTTAGTCATTTGAACTGTGTAGAGTATATTTATAAGTAAGTTTTTTAAGTATATTTATTAATATAGATTTTGAATTTTATTTGTTTATTTGATTTGAATTTCTTTCAAAAGAATACTGTGTGACCTAGACCACGATGTGTTTGAAAATCTGCATATATTGAAAGAGAAAATACTATTAATAGTTAAACACGCCTTTCAATGGGCCGTTCAGAAAAAAATATATGTATGAGAAAGATGTGTAACCGACAATTTTAATTTAGGATGAGTTGCATTTATTGCTTTAGACAGTTTTATCAATGTGTCATTGCTTTACACAATTTTATCATCGTACAATTAGTCTTTTAGAATATTATTCGTATTTTAGTCAAACATGTTACTTTTTCAATCTCAAGAAATAAATAGCATGATTTAAAAAAATTTAAATTTTAAAGAAATGCTAAATATTTTGCAAAAAAATTTATTTTTTCTTCTTAATATCTCGTCATATTTCTTCAGACAGTGCGCATATATATTCAAAATCAACCACCTTTTTTTCTTGTTCGCTATATACCACAAACATTTTCCAATCATCTTCGTATTTCTGACATTCATATAAGTAAAGACATCGCCTTCCGTTTCATCAGTATTTAATAAGATTAAAATATTAAAGCGACTTTTACTATGATACTAAAAGTATTTAGAGACTAGACATTTTGAAGGCAGGAGATGAAAGTAAAGATTGGTTTCATCAATAAGGAAAAAATCCATATACGTCTTTGGATAAATTCTTGAATCTTCAATTAATTCGATTGAGACATCTTGGAATTCTGCGTTTATGATATGAAGTTCTCTGACATAATTTAAATTTATACGACCTTCAGTCGAAAACAGTCGTCTTTCGCTTTCACTTGTGATGATATTTCTTGTATGTATTTGATGGCCTGCGCTATGCAAAAAAATTAGCAAAATATAGTGTAGACCTCCGAGTTATTCTCATTGAACACGCAACTTCTTTGAAGTGGATTTCAGAATGTTGTTCCTTCTTCTAGTTTCCTTCTTTCCTTCTAATTTTCTTTTCTACATTTCTTCTTCTACATTTGTTTTCAGTACTGATACAAGAATATTAAGATTTTTCTACTTTCACATTTCTGTAAATTTTATATTCCTGTCAAATTCTTTTAAAATTTCAACTGCATCTTCAGGGAGACTGCTTTAAATCTTCGAGACATTTTAGGTATATAAAGTTTAAAACGAAGACCAAAGAACAAATATTTGAGTTAAAACATTTTTACCAAATGACAAAGAAATAAAGCATCCCCAAACTTTTCTGGACAGCAGATGGCAGCATTTATTCTATCCCACTGAGTGACACGATCATTATATCGGGTGCAAACAATATAAATCATATCATTTTGATTATTATTTTTAGACAAATAATTTCCATATTAAAAAGGATATTTTTTTACATTATCTGTAATAGTATGAGGGAAGATTAGCTACTTGAAGCATTGTTTGCGAGAGGATTAATGTACAAATTTATATTTCCTATATTTTTACTAAAAGCTGGGATATAACCAAGACTGTCAACTTTTAAAACTTAAATTATCTTCTTAAATTTTAATTTGAAAATATGTGTATGATGAATAAGAGATTCGTTTCTATGAAAAAAAGCAAAGTATCAGTCCAAATATAGTCAAGTTTCAATGAACCAAAAATAAAGGAACTCCCCCTACTGAAAATTCGACTAAATTAGCCTAGAGGCTGAAGATTGCTGAAAACTAATCATTTGTCGCGGATTCCAACTCAGGCGAAAGGGCTAACTGCATGGCTGATTTTTATAATTTTCTAGATTGTGAATACGAGCCAGTTTACTACTTTGCTTAAGCTACGATGAAAAAACATTCTAGCTTAAGCAAATAGCTCCCATATGCTTTGCTATATTCAAATAATTTAACCAACTTAGTTAAAGTTCGGTTTCCAAATGCATTTACTAGCAAAAGCCAAAAATTCTTTAAAAACCAATCAAAGTTTATCTATCCAATCGGTGAAGAATATGAGAGATACGGCTCCAGTAATTGAATTGCCAATACGCTCTTCCTAAACTTAGATTGTCATTTGTTAATTAAGCATAACTAATTTGTACTTCTAGTTGAGCTGAAGGAAAGTGAAGAAGTGCAAATGTTAAAATTTTGATTGATATAAAAATAACGATATTTGGAAGAAAAGGCTAATTTTTGAAATGATTACAATTACTTTATAAGAGAGATTTATTACTATAACAGTAATAATCATTTATTATATTAACGGCTGATTATAACCTAAGTTCTTGACAATTACTTTCTAAATTAGAATTTTAAGAATATAATGAAAGTACGCTACGCAAAAAAATGTATTTTAGAATTAAAAAATTAGCTCAATTTTTATTTTTAAAAATCTTAAATTTATCGAACAAGGATAGTGCCAGTATTGGCGACTCTAAATCCAGAATTTTTTGCGCAGTATTCTACTTATCACAAGACCTTAAGTAGCTGTGGATGATTTCTATATGACTATTGATCTTCCGTAAGTTGATCGATTAATTCTGCCTCTGTAGGACTGAATGTTTGTGTCCTAATTTGACTTTTGTAAAAGTGATTATTCCAAATCTTATGTTTATGTAAAAATATACTGTGCTTTGAATATACGAGTCTTGGATGATACCAGCCATTTTTTCAAATACAAATCGATGTATTGTTTGTTTGGTCGCCAAACAAACAACTTGTTTAAAAATAGACTATGCAGTTGATGATGCAAAATATCTTTAAACATAAAACATCTTCAGAATTATTTTTAATTGTTGCATTTACAAGAAAGATAAAAGAAGAGAAAAAACTTATATTCTAGTGAATTTTGCAGTTAAACATGACTATAATAAATGACAACATGTTTTATTTACAATATTTTTTGTATATAAGTATTCAGAAGCATTTAAATATATGATAAATCATTTTCATATCTGAAAGTAAATTTCTTTGTACATACATCGAGTATAAGGGGCATAATGTCATGCAGAAACACTGCGAATTGATGGAATTTTTTGCAATTATTTTCTATCCAAAAGTGATAAAACCTGCATTTTAAGGTCATGAATAAATCCAAGGAACCTGAACTTTTGAAGCATTATTTTTAATTCCAAAAGATGTAATTAGGCTGGGACAGCTATAGTTGGTGCAAAATATCCTTCTCAAACACAGACATTAATGGAAATCTATGTAAAAATTAGACTGATAATTAGTAATCATACCACATACTTTTGGGTTTGTTTATCCTTCTCACCACACACTTTTGGGTTTGTATGTTCTTCTGAAACACAGCCATAAATGGAAATCCATGGAACGATTAGACTGCTAATCGTTACATAGTTAGAAATATCTACTGTTACGAGTATTTCGATACGTACACTTTTGGAATAATAACAGCAATTTACTGTTGACTTTAAATTTTATTTTAATGATACAATAAACGGCTTCTGAATTAATTGTATAATAAAGCAAATTTAATTCACGTATAACTATTAGTTATAATTTCAGTTCATAAATTACTAAAATTTTATTTAGAATACTTATTTTGTATCTGCTTATTCTCTTCGTGATTATTTTCAATATAATACATTGATATGATTTGTTTTCCTATTAATACCATATCATTATCACATTGCGATTAACTATTTATTTTTAAAAAGTATAATTTTGGGTTTTATAATTTTGGTTTTTACATATGTACTTAATAAATTAATGAACAAACTGTTAATAGATCATTAACCCAAAGGGGAAATTTGCACAGAAGGGCTATCAATTTCGTTTCGGCATTTTGCGTTGGTTCACTATAAATGGCGTTTCACTTTTCAAATTGTTGCGATCAAATATTAGAGCCCTGCATTATATTTGAAGAAATTAAGTAATGAAGAATCTGCATGAATGTATGTATGCTTCTCGTATTGTGAAAAAAAAAAAAGGTACCTACAGGCATCAAATTTTGAATAACATGGTCTCTAGTTGAATATGGGCATCTAAAAGCCCAAATTTGGAATTTGTTTTATTATCTCTTTCATATTTTTGTAAAATTTTAACGAATTTTCGATTTACAATATTCAAAGCGAAAACTGGCAACACTGCACGGGGGGGGGGACCACTTTTATCTCCAGCGCACGAAACTGTGCATCAGAAATTCCAAAGATATGCTCTTTTTGAATTATTTTGTGATATTGTTGTTGAATTGAATTTTATGGTTTAAGTGCAAAGAACATAATATTTAATAAATAAAGGTAACTCACAAAATTTTATAAAGACGCCCCTTTGGCCGTAATATAAAATATGAAAGCTTTTATATTTTTTTAAACTATTTCAGAGCAGATCATATTTTGCTGAGTAAATTTCTTGTAACTATTAATTATCGATGTTGCTCTTGTAAAATTTAAATATCAATGATTAATCATTCACGCTTATAGCAAGCGCAGAAGTTTAACAGCTAAAAAGAAAAAATACTTTTAAATGTAATAAATAAATGCAATAAAAATACTTTTTAATGTAAAGCATTATATAGTTAAATCGTTCAATCTTATTTTTTTTCCTAGCCCAAAAGAGCTATTCGTCTCGAAACGCTATTTTGCATTGTATAACTTTAATGCGCTGTTTCACTTTTCACTCGAGTCCACCTTTCGGTAAAGATATTATTCTTCCATATTTAATCTATCTGTTATCAATTAACAAACTAAATTATTTAAAAGTGACAGAAAAGTTCTTAAAAGAATTGTTTTTAGTTCTAGGGAAAAAAGCCAACAGGAAAAATGCTCACAGAATAATGCTCATAGGTATAAATGCTCACAGGAAAAAAGCCCACACAGAAATATGCCCACATAGAAAAAAGCTCGCATTGAAAAATACTCACTTAGAAATATGCTCACACAGAATAAAGCTCACATGGAAATAAGCCCACTGATAAATAAAATACGTAGAAATATCTTATATTAATCAATCAGTAATTAATAGATTTGAACATCGTACACATACTTAATTTTTAAAAGAAAAATTATTTAGTCATTTAAAAAAATTATTGGACAAATGCTCACATAAACGTTTTCAGAGGCGGTGTATAAAAGAATGAAAACTATAGTAAAATTTTGCATGTACTATAATTTTTTATACCATTGCCTCTGTACGACATTTTATTCCTGTAACTGCCAACAGTTAATTTTTGTTTTTTACTCTATTTTTGTATACTTTTGATGTGTATCTATAGAAATGGATGTTTGAATGTAGTTATTTAAGTTTGGAGCCAAAAGGTTTTAGAAGACCACAGTCAATCGAATTGTGGAATCATTATGAAGCAGCTTTCGAAAAATCTCCTAAAACCACAAATTGTTACCAAAGCTTTCATAAGTTACTAAATTCGTTATTTAGTGCAGCCATTCCAGTATGTGGCTTTTATTTGACGGACTGAAAAAAGATTCAGCCTGTCAACGTTTATTATTCGCTAGTGTAAATACATGGCATACTGAAATAAAAAAAAAAAAAAAAAATGAAAACTTACATTTGGTAATAGCGAATCATGTAAGAAACTATGAAATCGGTGATAAACGATGAAATCGATGATAAAATTAGATATTTACATATATTAGCTAATATTCAGCACGTTTTACGTATTTATAACTTTTTTAAATATATATTTATGATTTAGATATAATAAGGTATTTTACTTAACTTAAATAAAATAATTATTTACTTTTGCTTATTCTTCTAATTGTTTATATTATAAAATGTGTAACTTATATTTACTATTATTTTATTTTTTTAACAATTAAAATTGTAATAATTTCTTAGTTGTATATTCTGTTTCATTTTTCTTTCTTCTCCCCTTTTCCTAACTCAAAACGGCCCATTTATTAATCTTATATAGCAACTGAATCTGCACATAAGTTATACAGTTTTTGATATATATATATGGTATACTATAGATGTTTTGGTATATATATTAGTCATTATATGATATATATATCATATAATTTAAATAATTTTTCTTTGAACAATTCTTTGAACATTCAATCGATTAATTTATTGATTGATTAATCTAAGGATATTTATTTCTACGTATTTTATTTCCGTGTGAGCATATTTCTAAGTGAGAAGTTTTCCATGTGAGCTTTTTTCTATGTGGGCATATTTCTGTGTGGGCTTTTTTGCTGTGAGCACTTATACCTGTGAACATCATTCTGTGAGCATTTTTCCTGTGGACTTTTTTTCGTGTGGGCATTTTTCCGGTCACCTTGTTTTGTCCCTGAAGGACTATTGTTTTCGTTTTGCGATTTCCCGTGAATTCATTCCAAATGGCGAATCTTTTTTTCAAACTGTTGCCGCAAAGTATTATCACCCTGTGTTATATTTAAGGAAATTAAATAATGAAAAACCTGCTTAAATGTATGTATATTTCTCGCATTGTGATAAAACAACAGTACACAAAGCCATCAAATTTTGAATGACGTAATCCTCCTACGAATATGGGCATGTGGGAGACCAAAATTAAAATTTGGAATTTGTTTTATAATCGATTTCCTATTTTGTAAAACTTTAATGAGTTTCTCATTAACAAACTCAAGGATTTCAAAGCGAGCAATGTTAACGTTGTACATTAAAAAACATTTTTATCTCCAGCGCGAGTCTCTATATCGGAAATCCTAAAGATATGCTCATTTTAAAACTATTTTGCTATATTGCTGTTGAATTGAATTTTATGGTTTAAGTGCGAAGAACGTGATATTTAATAAATAAATGTAACACACAAAATGTTAAGAAAAAGCCCCTTTGGACGTAATTTAAAATCTGAAACATTTCATATATTTTTTTTAATTTTAAACTTTTAATCTGATTGGTTTAAATAGAATTGCATTTAATTCCTGATATATATAATAAAAACATTAAATATTTGTTATAGAATTACAGAACATAATTTTTAACTTTTTTATTTAATTTAAATAAATATTTACCTATTTAAAACAAAATTAAAAGATTTTATATATAAAAATTTTTAAACACGCATTATTCTGTAGTAAATGTAAAGCATTATGCAGTTAAATGTTAAATCGTTCAGTCTTATTTTTTCCCTATCCCAAAAGGGCTATTAATCTCGAAACGCTATTTTGGATTGTTTAACTTGAATGGACTGTTTCACTTTTCACCTCGAGTCCACCTTTCGGTAAAGATATTATTCTTCCATATTTAATCTGTCTGTTATTAATTAACAGCCTAAATTATCTAAAAGTACCAGATTCATTTCTAAAAATATTATTTTTTGATTTTTAATCTGATTGGTTTAAACAAAAATGCATTTAATTCATGATATATCTAATAAAAAAATTAAATATTTTTATAGAATTACATAACATATTTTTTAACTTTTTAAAAATAAATATTATGTTTTTTAAATACATAATCATCTGATATCCTATAAAATGCTACGCTATTCCACTTGGACCATCTCTATTGATAATCTCTACCTATAAGCCATATTAAACTTTAAAAGAAGCCTCCTGGGCGGTCGTTAAAATTTGAACCCTTTCAGATATTATTAGCCCCTTACGCCCAAACGAGCGTTTTTTTCATTTATAGACACGTACACGTTTCGAGAGTAATGGGCTAACGCCACATTCGGCTAAAAATATTTAAAAACAGCATATCTTTGGAATTTCTAATAGACAGTATCGCGCGGTGGAGATAAAAATGTTTTATTTCCTACACTGTTTCTTTGAAATTGTTGAGTTTTGAATAAAGAATTCGTTAAAGTTTCACAAAAAATGAAATAGACAATAAAACAAATTAGAATTTCAAAATTCGCTCTTTTAGGTGTCCATATTCGGAGGGAGGACTACGTTATTCAAATATAGATGTATGTAGGTTACCGTTATTTTTTCGAAAATAACCATACCATTAATGCGAAACACATTCACACATTCATGCGAATTCTTTGTTATTTAATTTCTTTAAATATAATACTGGACGGTAATATTTGGTGGCAACAATTTGAAAAGTGATTCAGACTTTTACAGTGATTAGACGCAAAATGCCGTTTTAAGACCCTTCGGGCTAAAAAAAGTATACTAATCTATAGAACTCATTTCAGTTTTTTGCAATTACATCTATAATATAATTTTAAAAAAAATTGGAAGCTATAATCTGTTGCTTATTGGCAACAAGTTAAAAAGTGATTCGCCGTTTATAGTGAACCAACTCAAAATGCCAAAACGAAAAAAAAAAAAAAAAAAAAAAAAAAAAAAAAGGGAAAGAGAGAGATAAATAGCTTTTAGATCTTATATTATGCCCAAAGGGGCGTTTTTTTTAACGTTTTCTGTGTTATCTTTATTTATTAAATATCATGTTCTTCGCTCCATAAACTTCAATTGAACAGCAATATCACAAAATATTTAAAAGAGAATATCTTTAGAATTTCCGACGCCCAGACTCGCATGCTGGAGATATTATTTTTTTCCTTCGTAGTGCTGCCATTGCTCGCTTTGAAATCGTTGATTTTCTTAATCAAAAACTCATAATTGTTTTACAAAATGTGAAATAGATAATAAAATAAATTCCAAATTTGGGCATTCAGATGCCCATATTCGGGTGGAGACGTACGTTATTCAGAATTTGATGACTGTAGGTACCGTTGTTTTATCACAATGCGAGAAACATACATACATTTATGCAGATTCTGCATTATTTAATTTCTTTAAATATAATGCAGGATTATGTTTAGTGGCAACAATTTAAAAAGTGATTCACCGTTTATAGTGAATCAACTCAAAATGCCAAAACGAAATTAATTGTCCTTCTGGACTAACGCCCTTTGGGCTGCTAAAAAAAAAAAAAAAAAAAAAATCTGAAATGTTTCAGATTTTAAATTACGTCCAAAGGGGCGTTTTTTAACATTTTGTGTGTTACCTTTCTTTATTAAATATCATGTTCCTCGCACTTAAACCATAAGATCCAGTGCAACAGCAATATCGCAAAATAGTTTTAAAACGAGCATATCTTTAGAATTTCCGATACAGAGACTCACGCGCTGGAGATAAAAATGTTTTTTCTGCACAACGTTGCCATTGCTCGCTTTCAAATCCTTGAGTTTGTTAATCAAAAATTCGTCAAAGTTTTAAAAAATAGGAAATCGATCATAAAACAAATTTCAAATTTCAAATTTGGTCTTCCACATGCTCATATTCGTTGGAGGATTACGTTATAAAAATTCGATGACTCTATGTACCGTTGTTTTATCACAATAAGAGAAATATACATACATTTATGCAGATTTTTCATTATTTAATTTCTTCAAATATAATGCAGGACTCTAACATTTTGTGGCAACAGTTTGAAAAGTGAACCGACATTTATGAGTCCGACGCAAAATGCCAAAACGAAACTAATAGTCCTTCGGGATTCAAATCCCTTTGGACTAAAAAAAAAAAAAAAAAGAGAGAGAGAGAGATAGAAAGAGAGAGTGAGATAAGTAAAAAAAAAAAGTTAAAAATTTGATTAATAATCTTTAAAATTGAAAAATAATTTTTCATAGAGTATTAACAAATAGTTATTATGCATCATTGTGCAAACTGAGGAAAAACTCCATATAATTAACTCTCCGTAAAATTTTATTCGCAAATTTAAGGTTAAAATTAGCTGTGGCAATTCATTGAAGATTTTAACAAAAACTGTAAACCACATTTGCGTTATTATTGCTTAAAACAAAGATGCCCAATTCTAAAACGTAAATATGTAAATTCACGTACATCTTAGGAAATTTTGAATAAAAAATTTTAATCGTTTGCAGGTGTGCTTAGAAATACATCTACTTTAAGATGATGGTAAAAATTTTATATGTTATAAAATATTTTCGTAAAATTTATAAAAACTACTAGAAAGTACATATTTGAAAACAAATCAGTTATGTAAATTTAATAACAATAAGAGATATTAATAAAATGAAAAATGAGCAATGCCCTCGCCGGTACTCGAACCTCGGACCTCTGATCACTAAACCGCGAATGCATGCTAAGAAGGCTGAAGAAATACCTTATATACTCCCCCTTTTAAAGAGCGACTGGAAATTATGGGACCCAATCGCAAAATCCTCGTGGTGGGGAATCATCATTCATCAACTTTTTTTTAGTTCGGGCACCACTGTAGAGACGTATGTATTTTTTGAAAGTATAAAAGATGAAAATTGAGCAATACCCTCGCCGGGACTTGAACCACGGAATTCTCGAATACGCGGCGAGCTTGCTGACCACTACACCATGAAGACATACTAAGAAGGCGGGAGAAATACATTATATATTCCCCCTTAAGGGCGACTGGGGATTAGGGGACCCAATCGTCAAATCCTGATGGTGGAGAATCATAATCCACCACCTTTTATTTTTATTTCGGATTAGTGTTTAATTCGGTTAGTTAAAAAATCTCACTTTTTTTGTTTTTTGAAATTGCTGTCTGTCAGGTACTTTCGAATTGTGCACTGGCCCGTGTGCAATGTTGTAAAACATCGTTTATGTAATATGTCTTCTTGCGTGCTATAAAATTCATGGAAATGTGAAAGATAGTGATATTGTATTTTATATTTTTCCAAAGAACAATTCGCTTTTGAGAAAACAATGGATACAGCGAACGTTTTCTATGCAGTGACTGTGAAGATGACATGAAAGATTGCTTGCTAGGATTGCCGCAAAAGAAACTGTTAAAATCCAATACCGCGCTAAGAAAAGAAAAACATTGCAGATGCTTTTGAAAGACTACACAAATTAAATTTGAAGAAAATTCATTTTGAGGCCGGATTACGGAGATGATGATATGAATAATAAATCAAATACGAATGATTTTAAAATACAACTCACAAATGAGGATGTTAATATTGCTGAATGCCCTAACTGTAAAAATAAACAAGTATGTATTGATAATTTATAAAACACAAAAGCTAACTCAGCATTTTAGCTAATTTATAATCGTATAAAATGTCAAAATTAATTTCGCAGACCTCTTTTGCCCCTGTTTTGGAAGGTTAAATAATTCTCTTTAGATACTGTAAGTAATATTGTCGAACTTAAGACAAAGATCTTGTGTTTATTTAAATGTAATGTAATGTATGTGTATAAATGTCAGTTAGGCAGTTACTTTGCAATATCTGTAACAGTATCAAATCGGAAGAGAAACACGTTAATGTGAAATTTATAATTAGGTAAAAAAGCAATCTTAGATTACATTAACTTTTGAATAAAACTATCAATTTCAAGGGCCTCTTCTTTAGCTGCAGAAAAACAAAAACTGGCATATAAATTCAAAACTGTTCCAAATTAAGGTGTTTTTCCATTTAAAAAGCTGTTATTATAGTTATCTCAGAAAGAGAAATTAAATTCTCCAACTTGGTATGTACATGAAGAAAAAATAATGAATGCCATAGTTTTTTTCTTCATGATTTAATAATAAATGCATAGGGGGGAACCTAAAACTTTTAAGAAAACGTATAAGGTATTTCTCCCACCTTCTTGGCATGCCTTCGTAGTGTGGTGGTCTGCACGTAGGCGCGTATTCTAGAGCTCCGCGGTTCGATTCCCGGCGAAGGCGCTGTTAATTTTTCATCTCTCCTGTTTCAAAAAATACCTAATGTTCCTACAAACGTATCATGTTTTATCTATTATTTATTAATTATTAAATAATTATTATGAACTTTTTAAACATTATAAATGCTTGCAGTAATAATATCTACTCTTCTAAATTACAGTTTTTTTTTCACGCACAGTTTTTCGGTGGCTGTTTTTCAAAATTTAAAAAGTTTATTTCTTTGCTGCGAATTGCGTCTTTGCAGTCAGCATCAACATGACTGCGTCGTCACTCCTCACCTCCTGTTTCAGGAAAAAAATCTCTGTGAACTAGCCCTTCTCTTCTAAATCCCAAAATATGATAATTCTGTCAGATGCTTGTTACCGAATGCCTTTATTACTGAAGAAAGTGGTCGATACCCTTACATATCAGCTGCAATTTTCTATTACTGATAAATCGTAAATGTAGATAAGTATTCTGTCCCACTGTAAATCCTTGAACTAGCTTGAACTCTTACTTTATCAAGTGAATCATATCAGCTATTCAACAAAAGAAATGTAGTAATTAATAATTCTACAGTTTCGCGAAATTTCCTTGTTTCTTCAACAATATTGTGAAACGCAAAGGAAAGTTAACTTTGACACAGGAACTTGTCACAAGGTGAGGTTCGTAAACAGTTTTTAGTTGAGAAAAAAAAAAAAAAAAAAAAAAAAGTAATTTATTTTCCTTGCGCTCTATTCCTCGTAACGTAATCACATGCGGATTTTCTAGTGGATTCCCAAATACTTCAATTCCTCTTATAGATCCATTCTGATACGCAAGTCTTGTCATTGAGTGAGAGAATAGCTTAATGTATAATCTGAAATATTTGTGAAATAGTAATTTAAAATTACTATTCTTGCCCTTGTGTAAAACGCTTTTAATAAGATATTAATTGCAAAATAGTTTCGAGTTTTCTTCTTAATGTTAACGGCCCACCAGCGGCCGAGCGGTAAAATCGCTGAACATTAGTAGTTCGGTCCGAGGTTCGAATCCCGCGAACGGGCTGGCTGCATGGGCGTTTTCTTGGTTTTCCCCATGTGTAACGTGTATACGAGCCAGTTTCCCTTAGGAAGACCTCCACGAAAGGCATCCCTTCCCTTAGGCAGATAGCCCTAGTGTGCTTTGCCGTATTCTCAATACACACCTTAATGTTAACGTAAATTCTAAAATAAATATTTATCTTCATATTTTCTTATTAAATCTTCTTAATGTTAACGTAAATATCAGCACAGAACAGTAGTTTTAAAATAAACAACAAAACAAGTCTAAAGAAGTAAAACTTCAAAAGAAGCATGACAGCTTTATACGATGAAGACTTTTCATTTTTCTACTGATGTTTATTTGAATACAAGGTTAGATAAAATGACTTAAAAGTGTAATAGAAAAAGCACAGTTTCATTTCAAGGCAAAATTGCGACCCTTTTTCGTAGCAGCAAAAATAATCTAAGATAGTTAAGACACAATAACACGCCGAATAAGTACTAACTCAGAAAAACAACATTCTGGTCACACATAACAGTCCAGAATGTTATGCCGAATAAGTACTAATTCAGAAGTCGACATTCTGGTCACATGTAACACATCCAACTTCAGTACTACGGTTTACCGTAAACCTTCATCGGTTTGCCTTCCACCACACTTTAAATCATGTCATCCGACTAAACAAAAGTTAGCTTCATTTTATTCCTATGTTTTCCGTGCTCTTCAAGTTTGCTCCTCCAAACTAGCCTTTGATGAAGAACTAAATTATTTAAAAGCAATAGCTATCGACAGGGGCTTTTCACCCAACATTATTAACCAAGCAGTTAAAAAATTCTCATCTCAACACACTAAAAGGCATACTCTTGTTTTAGGAGATTATAAAAATTCTGTTGTCATTCCCTTCTTTCCATCAATTAGCTATAAAGTTGCACATATTTTGCAGAAATTTAACTTTCGGGTTGTTTATTCTCCCATCAATAAAATTCCGAGTTCCATACTCAAGGACCTCATTCCGGATATGAATTCTTGGGGTATTTATAGGATTCCTTGCCAGTGTGGTTTAATTTACATTGGCCAAACTAAGAGAGCCTTAAAATTTCGCGTCAAAGTTCCCATTAGCCGCACCATACATGAGATGTATGTCAGCTTTTTCCCTGTGCGTAAACTCACCCATCACGCTCGACATCAAAGTTGCGAATGATCCTCTGATGCATCGGATCGTGGTTTGTCCGACTCACTACCGCCCTCTACCGCTGCGCTGCTAGCCTAATCACAGCTGTAGTTCCTATTATTGTTAGTGTTCCTTTTTTTGAACATTTATTGTGAATACTGTATTGCTGCAAAGAAGCTCTTTGCGTTGATTTTGTACATAAACACATTTTCCTCTGGTGTCTTTTTTTGCATTCCTCCCTTAACTCGTCACTTTATACCCTACATTCTTATACAAAAAATGCATCTTTTAGTACGCTCCACCACCCCTCCAAGTTTATCCCATGATCTGTGAAACACCCTGTATGTAATGTAAACCAGTCTGACTACTGTACCACTATATCGTGGAGGGACAAATACTCGTCGTCAAATTGCCGGGTGCAGGAAATAGAGAAATGAGGTACGAATTCAAAGAACGTATAGGATTCGTTTTTGATAAAACTTTTCGCGACAATTTAAACTCGGATTTTCGTAGATTTCTTTAGTCAAACTAAATAATCCGTTAATTAATCTACTCAGCGCGGATCACTGATTTGATTTTAGTCAATACGGCGGAGGGGGGGGAAAGTATAGTATCACAGAACTCTGAGCTCTTGATGAACGTGACTTTCGACCTTTGACACCGGATCGATAACTATTTCGTGTACACGTAAAAAAATATTAAGGCTGGATCTACTTCAAAACCTGTTCGACAGCTCTTTCGAGAGCAAAATTAAGATTTCGAAACCTGTTTATCAAAATGATATTAAGGCTGTATAGAGAATATACCTCTGCTATCTGAGGGAGCCACCCCTGCTTTGGCGAAATTTTCGTTCTTAGCATACATATTCTTTGGCTTCCATAGATGTAAAGTAAACCAGTTTGAGTACTACATCGCAGTCCAAATTACCAGGTATAAGAAAATTGAGGAGTATGGTATAAATTCAAAGAACTTTCAAGGAGGATTCATTCTTTGCCAAAACTTTTCGCGATTATTTAAACTCGGATTCTCGTAGATTTTGTTACTCAAAATAACCCATTAATTAATCTACTACAGCAGGTCACTGATAAGATTTACATCGATACGGAGGAAAAATAAATGGTGTCAAAGAACTTTGAACTCTTGATAAACATGACCTTCAACACATGTGGAGTAAATAGTGGAGAAAGAGCAGGTCCATCTAGAAGTACTACAGAATGCACAGATCGATGCATACGATGCAATCGAAGCGGTGGCGGAATTCACACATTCGACTACTATGGAAATTTTGCGGAATGTGCAGGGAGCTTTAGCTGCTCCAGTACTTGGGAGAACAGTTTCCCGACGTTAGACTGAAAGCAACTTGCTCTCAAGCCGCCCTTTGGGATTAGCGCCCAACCATCGAAGCGAAAGACTGCGATGGTGTCGTCAAAGAGTCACTTGGACATCTGAATGGCACAATGTGGTATTCAGCTAAGGTCTGGATTTTGTTTATCTAAAGACTGTCACCAGTTATGAGTCTGGTGACATCGGGGAGATTGAAGCAATCCGACTATTACTGCTGAATGTCACATCGCTCGTCAGCGTGGCATAATGGTTTGGGGTGCCAACGGTCATTACAGCAGGTCATCCCTGTTATTGTCAGAGACACACTGACGGTACGACGATATGTTGATGAGGTGCTGCAGCCGGTTGTGCTACCTTACCTTCTGCAGCTGTAGAATAGTATTTTTCAGCAGGAAAACGCGACACCATACACGTCATTGGTTACCCGATTAACCTTGTAGTCTGTCCTATTGCTCTTTTGGCCTGCAATGTCTCCTAATCTTTGGCAAATCGAGCATTTTTGGTCGTCATTTCTCTGCTCTGCTTGAGCCGTTATCGGAGGAGAGTGAAAAAGAGTTCAAAGCATGTGGGCTTCGATCCCTGAGAACACTATCCTCACACTAATTAAATTTGTACCTCGTAGGGTTGCAGATTGCATCGCCGCTAGACGTTCCATATATCTTACTGATTCTCTGTATATTTTACCACTGTATAATTTTATCTTTCCATATATAGCATCACTTATTTACATATGCATGATGTGTCTGTGTCTCAATTGACATCACATTCGACCCAATCTTTCATGGTGCTGCATTTTCTTCGTCAGGCAGCGTAAATGGTATCTGACGTAAATATTTTGGGTTCGAAGCTCAAGTGTTTACTATTTCAATGCGCCACCCAGACGTATAGTGTTTAGGGGAGGTGACTGCGATGCCAAAGGGCTGTGTTCGAATCCCAGAGATGGCATGGTTGTAAGTGTCCGTCTCTTCATAAGAGGCAATGGTGGCCCACCTATTAGGTGCCTCCATAATAAAGTGATCACCACTTATGACCTTAGTAGTGGCCAAGCCGAAGTCGGCTGATGGCCCGCCATCGGATTAAAAAAAAAAAAAAAAAAAAAAAAAAAAAAAAACTATTTCAAAGCAGAGTTTGTACGTAGTTATGATATTTATTTTTTAATAAAAAATTTTCTTAAGTAATAGAAAAACTCATTTAATTTTAATTCTTTTAGATATTTTTGACACAATATTTAACCGGAGGCTGTTATTATGCATGGAGTTCTGCCACAGACCTCTCTGAATTTTTTCAAAACATCAGGAACTGGGGTAGTTAGTAAAAATAATCTTTTGACGTACCAGGTAACGTGCACAGGCGAAAGTACCTTGAAGCCAGATTATTCCGCTTTGTTAGATTATTTTGAAAGTTCTTACTGCTAATCTTTGCTAACCTTTGGCTGATTTTGAAATTTTCATTCTGATTGATTTTTTTCCTCCTATAATTCTTTCATATCCATTGTTGATTAATTTAATTGATTGTTAATCCTAAATCTTTTATGCGATAGTTATTGTAAGCTTTTATTTAGATCATTTACCGTGTTTGTCGCCATGATCAAAAGTTTGTCATCGATTTTTAACTTACTTCTCTTGTGTTGCTTTTCAAAACGTTAAGGGTTCATTAATTTCATTTAATGTAATCACGGATCTTATTTTAAGTTAAATCTGTTAATGTTTGAAGTTGGTAAGTTGTTAAAGTTTTGCCACTTAAAAACTCAGCCTTTATATCTTTAGTTCTCTCGTTAGCTTTTCACAGCAGGAGAGATAGGGGAGACGGAAAATGGAGTGTTCTGAACATCTGCTAGGAGAAAATTTTACAATGGTCAGAGAACGGATGTCGTCTCTTTATTTTACAGTTAAATTGCCTTCCAAAAACTATTTATTTGCGTCATTTTAATGAAATTTCAAATTGTGGATAGATTTGTTATTGGGGTCGAGATTCGTTTATCGGATGAGCATCCTAGGAAGGATCCATTTTTTTATCGGAAGTGGTCCTCTTAATTTCTTTGTAAGATTGTTTTGGTCCATCTGTAATCGGATGAGAATATTTTTTCTCCTTTGTTAATTTGAGATTTTCTCGTCGTTCGCACGGATATTGCTGACTCATTTGCTCGACAGAGAGGCTGACAGACATTATTTAAGTATATAAAGAAAGAATAATTCTATTTACGGTAATTTGCTACAGATTTTTAATACTATATAAGCTTGTAGAAAATTTTATCGTAATTAATCAGTTATTTATTATTTGTTTGTACTATAACTTCTCGTTTCCGTATTCTTCACCAGAATGCAAATGAGTATGCAATATTTAAACTGACAATTTTTTTGGTTTTTAAGACAGAGCGTGTTTCTGGTTTCCTGCCAGCTGTGGATAGTTACAATTATTCGGCTTTGCGTTTTCTCGCTGCCAGAACTTTAATTCTGACGCTTCGGTAGAGTAATGGACCAGGATCCCTAGTATAGTAATTAATTGCGTTGTCTTTAACTACTGTTCCACGTTTAACTTTCATCTACTTAGTTGCATCGCCACGAGTTGTAGTTATATTTTAACTACAACATATTTATATATATTAACTTTTGTTTAAATGAAATGATTATTTTTAACCTTCTCCAGACGTAGTGATAATTCGCTTGATCTCTATTAGAATTAATGGATTAATTAGCATTACCAGACTAAGTTAAACCTTAGAAATAGCGCCTGAATAAATTATGGATCATGTCACAAGACAAGCCAACGTTCAATACGCCATCCCCCCTCTCAAGACTGCAGACTGCAACGGCGTTAGGAAGTTTTCCGGAATGCTTCGGATCTATCGTAGACACGATGCGAGCAATAAAGAAACGAGAAACTATTATCGATGGCAGAAGCTCAGAACTGAACTTTCTGCAACAATCAGATTCTCACTTTCTTCTTTATCCGGCTGCAGAAGTACAGAAATTCACGGTAGCAATCGCCGCGCTTCGAGGCCATGCCCTGAGCTAGTACTTATTGTGTGAACCAGGTTATGAGAATTACAAGTTTGAGATATTTAAGCCCGCCCTTGTGAAAGCATTAACTATTAGCACCGAATGTTTATGTATATGCTGCAACGTACGCATGTGTAAAACAAATATTATTGTAACAACTATATTCCAGTGTTTAAACCTAGGTGCACATAAAATGCGCCACATTAATGTTTAATTCTTAGTGCGTAGTATATATGTAAAATCTACAATGTGTGCATAAGTATATAAATATTGTATTGTGTAAAATGTTCAAATATCAGTTTAAATTGCCCAAATTTCAGTATACAGCATCAACAAAAGTTTCTATTAAGCACCTGACGCCACGCTTCTAGGGCGCCAAAGAATGTTCTCGTTGTACAGTTGCGGATTCCGGACGATATCCGAATAGTCCTAGTAAGTCGCCCCGGGTGTCCGAATCCGCTCTCACCTGTCACCTTGTGAAATCATTCCCAGTGGTGAATGATAATGCGAAATTAGAAGCGCATCTGTTTGGTAGCTATCAAACTGAGGTCGAGGAGTGGACGGAGTTCATATTAAAGAAAATTCAAGTGTTAATTTTGCATGAAAAAAGCCCGATGCAAAGGCTATCCAAATCATATTGCCTGGGTTGTTGCTTCAAAATCAGGATTTTGTTGAATTACGAAACCCGAGTCCGCTAGAGCAGTAATTTGAGTTCGCGGTGAAGTTCGAAAGTAGAGATCGCAGACCATATCAGTGTGCACACTGCGGTAGATGAGCAGATATTCTTATAGATCTGTAGCGGAAGGAAGCCCAAGGTTTGGAGGCAGTAGATGAATTGACAATCGGAAAAAATTTTCACCCGCGTATGGTGATCGCCAAGATAAATCGCGAAAGAGGAAACTGATAGAAGATATTAAACCGGTCCCTCGTAAAAAAAAAAAAAAAACTCTCACATTCAATACAGTATTGACAAAAAAAAAAAAAATGTCGCTACCAGTGATTCAAATTCTGTTAAACAATGTACCAGCAAATTCATAAGTTGACACCGAGATTCAAATTAATTTTTTGTCAGAAAATGTTTTTAGAAAAAATTTTAAACGTTATAGATGTGTGGTGTCGAAGGAACAAGAGCAATCGCTACTCAAGACAAACAGTGTGAATGAGTAGGGAAAGTAACCTTCCATGTGCAAGTGAAAAATGAATACCAGAAGGAGGTTTTCTTTATTGTGAAAACTCTACAGCAAATGTTTAGTTTTTATGTGATTATGGCAAACCGCATTTATAAAAATTCACGAGTTCATGATTTTCTTAGAATTTTTTGGAGCATCCGTGACGTTTCAAAGAGCTATGGATATAGAGTCTATCCTTGGAAAATCTACGTTTATTTACTTAGACAATATAATAGTTACTATTAAGGCAACCGATGCACACACTCAGGATTTACACGAAGTGTTTCCGCTTCTAAAAGAAGCAGGTTAAAAGGTGAATGCGGGAAATATCAATTTGCGGCCAAAGAACCTCGTAATTCGACTAGAAAATATCTCAAATAGGAGTTGAAATGGAAGATTCTAAAATGGTAGTGATAAAAAATTATCCACTGCTTAATACAGCATAAACATTGGCCTCCTTTTGGGGCTTTTGATCCTATTGTAGAACTTTCGTCTAATATTCTACTCATGTAGCAGAGTGACTATTAAACTTAAAGAGAAAAAAGCCAGGTTCATTTGGTCAGCGGAAGAAAACACTGCATTTTAAAAACTTGCGCATTTGAGATTTCTTGAAGCGTACAACAAATTACAGCTCCCCGCAGATGCATCGGATTTTCTGGTAAGAGACTTATTTATGCAAGACGGATTGCCGGTCGCATATTTTAGCAAGTCACTTACCCCAGGTCTAAGAAATTATATCGCTATCAAGACGTAAACGTAAGTCACAAGTCTTTTTGTCAATACAGAAACTTCCAGTGTGTTTTGAGAAGGCACCAAGAAATGCATATACAGACCATGTGGGCATGTGTTAATTTAGAAAAGGTTTTTTTATTCCAAACGTAGCATTTCGCTATGAAAGAAATTATTCAAATAGATAAGTATCCTATATACATAATATTAAAACGGTTGTTCTTTTATATAATTATCAAATCTAATAATCCAGTTCATTTTCTGGAAGAAAAAAGCAATTAAAAAAGACAGAAATAGGAAGGAAAAGTAGTATAATAAGCCAAATAGTTAAAGAAAAATATTGTAAACCAAACTGAACTTTTTTTAAACATTTTTATTTAGTAAACAAAAGGGCGCGTTAAATTAAGAAATATAATTAAGTTTTCAATATGCTATTACAAGAACTCCAATTTTTAATACAGTTTAGAAATTTTGGAAAAATTTAAGTGTCTTTAAATATTAAATTGAAAAGAAAGAAAGGAAAATTATATTGCTTCTGGACAGGTAATATTCAAAAGTATTTGCAATAAATATGCTTAGAAAATGATTATATGATAACTTTTGGATCACATATAATATGTTCTGCATTTGCAGGTACACTATGTTTTATGCAGATATGTAAATAAATCATAAATGGATCACTTTTATATAACCACAATACGATGAGAAAATTTCACATAATTATATTGAATATATTCAATAATTTAAAAACTTCGAATATTCTGAAAATATTTTAATACCTTGAGAATATATTACTTCTTGTTGAACTTAATAAAACTTTGTTGTAATTATCCGTTTTACTGAAGGAACCCTCAAAAATAGGAGTACTGCGGCATTACACTTGTCAATTAGAAAGTAGTGGAATGTTGCGTGATATCCGTTTACATCTGTAGTGACATTTTACATTCATGGTACTTTGTCATACTGCCTTCATGTCGCTGATGTTATATCAAAATCGCAGGATTACATCAGTGCCGCAGTGGGACTTTACAACAACGTCACACTGTGACTTCACAACACGAAGACGTATAAACGTCTCAGTGTGACCTTACAAAAAGCGGACATTAAGACATACTTTCGATGTCATTGTGACGTTGTGATCGTCAATGTGTGACATGTTTGCAACGTCACAGCGACGTCGCGTGCTGTTGGGGTAGTTTTATATGCTTTTATTCTTTTTTGCGTGCAGTATTCCAAATCGTATTTATTATAAATAATTGGAATTTTCAAAACCTATAAAAGAAACTACCGTCCACTTTAACAGAAAAATGATAAAAAATATGAATAAAGATACTTACTAGAATTTTTTTTTTTTTAAACTAGCCGCGTTTTTATAAAATTCAATTCGCTCTTTTTTTTTCTTTTTTTTTTTCTTTCTTTCTTTTTTTTTTTTTTTTTTTTTTTTTTTCACTATGGTCAAAACTTTATCATCCATTTTTTAAAGTACTCCCTGTCGAGCTCACGTTTGCACACACACTCATTGTGAATGTTAATACAATTTGGAGAAGAGATTTTTTCCAAATTTCATTAATTTTTTTTTTTTTTTTTTTTTTTTTTTTTTTTTTTTTAGATTAACCCTGACACGATTTTTTCTCGCATATCTTCGTTTGATGAACTAACTAAAACTTTTCAGAATTTTGCTCTTTGCACCATAGCAGAGGATGGAAAAATCTTTTAAATAATATTTATATGAGATTTTAATATAATTTAGGAAATTTTGGATGCTTTTCAGTCATTTGATACAGGATATTTTTCAGTCATTAGATAATAGCAGGATTGTTATAAGAAAAAAAGAGAATTATCCATTGTTCAAAAATGATTTTACAATTCAGTAATTTGAATAAAAATGTGTCATGAAGACTAAAATATGAAAATAATTTTTTTTAAATGTATAAAATAAGTTTTCTTTTAATCTCATTAACATAATTAATGAACTAGAAGGAGAAAAATAATTTATCATATAGTTTTAATCGTTAGTTTTTAATCTACAGTATTATTTATCTACAATTTTATTTCGCGAATAATAAAACCATGGGCGACTAAATAATGAAATCGAGTAATCGAATTGCGGTGTCAAAAGTACAAACCATTATCTTCATAAATTTATCAAGGGCAGGACATACTTTCATTATTCGTGATATGAAGTTATAAATGAATTTTGTAAAGATAATTATTTAATATCTTATTTCCAATAAACTATATGATAAATTATTTTATAAGATTTAAATAATAGCTTATTTTATTAAAACTTAATTTTTTTTTCACTTGTATCAGATGATGATATATTCTTTCAACTTTACTTTAGATTACTTCGACTTTTGGTATTTTAAAGTCTATTCATTTATCTTTCTCATTGGAATTAAATTAGGAGTTTCTGATTTTCTTTTGAGGTTGCATTTTTATTTTAGTACTACCAAATCTTGACTACTAACATTACAGAGACGATTAGGTTACTTTTTCCTCCAAAAAACACAAGGCGTTAACTGTACCCTCGCCGGGATTCAAATTACGGATCACGGGGAATATGATAATTCGTTATAGTCTCTTCACTTAAAGGAAGAGTGGAAAAAGACGTGAGGCCCAGTCGACCAAATTCAGGTGGTAACGAAATAACGGCCATCAAATTTAGCATCTGTGCAGATGTTTGG
Source organism: Stegodyphus dumicola (assembly GCF_044657685.1). Lineage (NCBI taxonomy): Eukaryota > Metazoa > Arthropoda > Arachnida > Araneae > Eresidae > Stegodyphus > Stegodyphus dumicola. Next base: position 185,187,839 of record NC_140769.1, on the reverse strand, counting down.
ACTTTTTGGAGTTAAAAAGCATGAGAAATCAACTGTACCTTTACTGAGATTCGAACTAAGGAATCTTCTGATTGCTGCCTGCACGTGTTAACCACTTATATCAGGAAAGTATATTTGAGGGGACATGATAATTTCTACAACATGATTTATATCCTGCTGGCTTATGGACTGTCAAAAACGCTTAACAAAGAGAAGCGAGTGTTATTTATTGTTTCACGTCCATAATTTCCAGTATAAAAATTCTTGTACAAATACCGTATACCGTAGAGGTTGTTTAAGAATCACTGAATAATAAAATATCTGTTCAATGATTGATCGTAGATACATCAGATCAGATAATTCTGGAGTTAAATAATGGAAGATCTTCAGATCATGAAAACTTTTGTCACGCTATGCTATTTAATAAAAGTTTATAGCGCTCAAATTTTGAGGTATCGCAAAAAACAGGTAATAGTAGGGAAGGAAATATAAAAATTAGCCCAGATTTTTCTAATTAAAAATTTTAAGATCGTATATTCATATAACACCAAAAATAGTCATGCATAAAGTCTTCCAATGTAGACTTATAAAACATACCTATATTAGATAAGTAATAATTTAAAAGTATTTTAGACTATACTGTAAAAATCATTAAATTAAAAAATTTTATATTGTTTATTAAAATTCAGTTTTATCATACCCCTAAATCGACACCGTTTTCTCGAAATGAAAATGGAGTTAGTCATCTATATTTCACAGTTTTGCAAACGAAATGGAACTTTTTATTTTTATTTTTATTTATTTATTTATTTTTGGTAGCTCGAAAAAAAAAATGCTTTTTAAAATTTGATTTAAATTTGAGGCGATTTTTAACGGATTTTTTTCACGCATCCTCGCTTAATAATTGAACTTATTATCTCAGAATTACGTATTTGCAGCACTGGCCAGGTTGGAAAATTGTCTTTGATCTGAAGTTTATACCGTACTTTTACCACCAGGAAACAAACTTAATTCAAACTTAATAGACATTAATTCTAATGTCTATCATACAAATACTTCTGTATTCAAAGTTTATGGGAAAAGTATGCATGTGCGTGAAACTGGCTTTTCCAGAGATCGAGCGGTAAAATCTCTGAATACTGGAGTTCGACACTGGCTCAAATACCTGGCTGTACGAAAGTTTTTGTTTTCTCCGTGAAACCAATGTGGACGTAAGAGTTAAAAAAAAATAAGATATGCGTGCCAATCACAATATTTACTTAATGTTAGTTGGCAACAACAGTGCTATTGTCGTGTTGTCCTTATCTGGTGTGCATTACTGTGGTTGCTCGTTTCCATGTGACTAAAATATTCCCAATATATTTGATTGTTCAACCTGGACTATGTTATTTATTTAACCGACGAATAATTTAAATCTTACACGTTATCAGCACGAAGCTCAAAAGGAAATACCATAATGATCCAGGATTGAAGATCGCACCGAAGCCTAACCGCGCAGATCGCCGAAACCTAACCACGTTGTGAATCTGAAGTGAGCTGGATAACCATCCTTTGGCGAAGTAAATAATTTTTTTTTTCCTGGTGACTTTAGCTCGATATATTTACTTTAAGAATGACATCTGAAGATTATAAAGTGCCGAAACTAAACGGCGACAATTATCACACATGGTGTATCTGTTCGCGTGCCGTGCTGGTGTAGAAGAGATGTTGGGAAGCAGTGGAACCCGGATATGGAATTGAAATGAGTGAAGCGGAGAGGAAAAAGAATGACGAAGCTTTTACTCTATTTATTCCATATAGTTTAAGATTCATTTCTAGATAATATCGGAGATTGTGTTAGATCTAGAGACGCCTGGAACTGTTCAAAAGGAAATCATACAAAATTTGGTTTGCTTCACGTACTGCAACTTATGAGAGAATTCTTTAACATAAATATGAAGCCAAATGAGTCTGTCCAATCCTATCTAGCAAGATTAATAGATTTACATAGAAAATTAGCTAATGGTGGATATGCATTCACAGATAGAGAAGTGGTCCTAGTGATGCTATTGGGACTGCCTAGAAGTTATGAGTCGCTCATCCTAAGTTTGGAAAAAGACGAAGCAAATCTGACAACTACGATTGTGAAACCAAGGCTATTTGTAGAAGAGAAACGTATAGTTAGAAATGAGAGTTCAGCCAAAGTGTATCATGAAGAACAAGCTCTTCACACTAAATGTTTTGCCACCAACCAGAAGAAGCCTGCATTTGAAAAACCGATGAAGAAGTATGCAGCTAAAAGGTCAAATGAAGAAAAAACTAACAGAGAAAGAAATACTAGATGCTTCAGCTGTGGCCAATGGGGGAACATCTCTAAAAATTGGGAAGAAGCCAAATATCAGAACCAAAACAGTGCCAAAACTGCAGTTGACCTCAAGACAAACATTGAACTTCTGGAAAACGAAGAAAAATCAAGGAAAAGTAATCTGTGGATTTTAGACAGTGGAGCTACAGAACATATGACCTCTGATAAAAGAAAATTCTCATACTTTAAGAAGTACACATCTGAAGTTGAAGCTGCTAATTCAGAAAGAATAAAGGTCACTGGACTTGGAAATATTTCATTTTCTGTTGGAGAAGAAGATGGAGAAAAAAACATCACTATTGAAAATGTCTTATGTTCCAGAACTAGGAGGAAATGTATTATCCATTGGTATAATTGAAGAAAGAGGCTTAAAAGTGGAACTTGCTGCAAGAGAAGCCAAAGTGATTGGTAAGAATGGAATATCTATCTATCTGGTGAGAAAACAGGAAGACTGTACATAAAAGAAGAAAAGATGACAACTGCCAACGTTACGAAAACTGAAAGTGCCGACTTGTTGCATCGTAGACTTGGTTATTTACACTCTTGTACAGCAAAAAAATATTATCCCCATCGGCAGAAATCTGAAATCAACAATATTAGTAAATGCACCTTGCCAAGTCTGTATCCAGGGAAAAACGAAAAGCAAGAAATTTCCAAAGGCCGCTAGTACAAAATCTAAAGACATCCTAGAAGTTATACATTCAGATGTCGTTGTTAAAATTTCTCCCCCTTCCTTTGGAGGCTCAAATTACTTTGTGACTTTCACGAATGAATTTTCTCACTATACCACGGCATTCTCTACGAAAGCCAAAAGTGAAGTACTAGAAAAATTTGAGGAGTACCGTTGCATGGTAGAAAATCTCCAAAACAGAAAATCAAATTCCTGAGAAATGACAATGGTGGGGAATATATAAGTGAAAAGTTTGACAAGTACCCCGCTACGCATGGGATCCAAAGGCTACTAACTGTACCTGACACACCCCAACAAAATGGTCTGGCAGAAAGACTGAACCAAATATTGATAAACACGACAAGATGCTTACTTATAGAGTCCGGAGCAGATCATAGGTTCTGGGCTGAAGCAATGGTCACTGCGGCGTATCTCCACAACAAGCGCCCATCTATGGCAATTGATGGCGATAAATTCCAGAGGAAAGATGGTCAGGATCTAGAAGCGAAAGAGACCAGGTCAGAGCTTTCGGATGCAGAGCCTGGAGTCATGTTCGCTCACACTCAAGAGAAAGCAAGCTTGATCCTAAAGCTACAGAATGTGTTTTTGTGGGCTGACCTAAAGGAGTTAAGGGCTACAAATTGTATGACCTGAAGAAGAGACATTTTTTTTGTCAGCAGAGCTGTCATTTTTGAAGAAAATGTTTTCGCTTTAAAACTAAGCAAGTGTGACAATCCTGCAGAAGAAGCTACTCTTAAAATTGAAGACTTTGAATCAGAATATCCCTTGGACCTACCTGAGACAGAAGCTCGTGACTCATCTCTAGGTCACAACTCCTGATGTAAATTACTTGGATAAAACCCAACGTCTAAATACAGATCTGACTGACCAAAATTCTGAAAGACCTACAGCCTAGAAATACTCCAGATTACGAAGATGAAGGCCAATCAGTTACACAGATACAAGACGTTGCTAATAACCTAGACCCTGAAGTCGAAGCATCAGTCAGAAATCCTACCCATGGGAGTTGAGAGGTGAGAAAAGAAACACCAGAATTCCTAAACGTTTCAAAGATGTTTATCTGTACAATGCCCAAGAGATACAACAATCTGAAGAAAAGGACCCAGTAACTCTAAAAGATGTCGTGAAATCACACGAAGCTGACATGTGGTTAAAAGCCATGGAGGAAGAAATTCAGAAGTTCACTCAAGCTCAAACATGGGAACTAACTATTAAACCTCCAGGAGCCAAGGTAATACCATCCAGATGGTTGTTTCGTAAGAAAAAAGACGAGATTGGGCACTGAGCAAATTTCAAAGCCAGATTGGTGGCAAAAGGCTATCTGCAAATACCCGGAGTGAACTTTCAAGACACCTTTTCACTAGTCACCAAACTTAAATCTATAAGGTTACTGCTTGCCGTAGCTGCAAAGATAAAGCTAGAGATTTACCATATGGATGTGACAGCTCCATACCTTAATGGAATTCTAAAAGAGGACATATATATGGCACAGGCAGAAGGCTGCATTGAGAAAGGGAAAGAACACCTTGTCTGCCACCTGAATAAAAGCATTTATGGTCTCCGACAATCAGGACGTGCATGGAATACTTGCTTGAACGACTTCCTGATGAAGTATGGATTGAAAAGATCAAGTGCAGACCCTTGTATTTACTTTTGTCATGAGAAGAACATCATAATTGGAGTTTATGTTGATGACCTCCTGATAGTTGGAAATATGCCAGAGATAAATGAATTCAAGGAAAGTGTCAAGAAAAGGTTCAATGTCAAGGACCTGGGTCCTGCAAACCAGATCTTATCCATGCAAATATGCAAAGAAGAAAATGGATCATACACACTAGATCAAATCGTTTATGCATCAGAGATCCTGGAAGCATTTAAAATGACTGAAGCAAAATGTGCACCCATGCCATTGGACCCCAGCATAAAATATAAGAAGGCAGATGAACAGCAGCGGGAGGAAATCAAAGAAAACAGCAAGGAAATCCCTTACAGACAAGCTATAGAAAGTCTCCTTTATCTAACTTGTGGTACTCGCCCAGACATGGCTTATACTTTCACCTACATGAGCCAGTTTAATGAAAAACACACTGAAAAACACTGGAGAGGTGTGAAGCACATTCTAAGATAAATAAAGGGAACACGACACAGAAAGTTCAGATTCCAGAAGACAGATGAACCACTTCAAGTCTACTCAGATGCTGACTGGGGAGGTGATAGAACTGACCGTAAATCTTACAGTGGTTATATAATGCTACTCGCAGGTGCTCCAATTTCATGGTCGAGCAAGAAGCAACCCACAACAGCTTTATCGTCTACAGAAGCAGAGTATGTGGCGATGTGTCACACTGCCAAGGAAATACTATGGATTAAAAATTTGATAAAGGAAATCTGTAGTAAATTAGCTGCTTCACCTCAAAAAGTGCTAGTCGACAACCAGGGAGCAATATTCCTAGCCAAGAACCATGTTACTTCTGAAAGAAGTAAGCACATCGATATTAAATTTCATTTTCTGAGAGACCTAGTGAAAGAAAATGTGATTGCATTTGATCATGTGCCATCCAGCGCTGATCTCCTAACTAAGCAGACCTCGAAAAAACTCTTACGTGTTGTGAACTATATCAGGACTTGCATGTAAAAATGATCTCCTTCGAAGTTTGTGACTGAACATAAGCCATTGTGGTTCTAACTGTGTAGAAACTTGACTTAAAACTCCAGAAAGAAGCCTAGATACTAGTTTTTCTTAATTATTTCTATGTAAACATTGTGTTTCCTAGTATAACTTAATATGTGTTCATTTAATGATACAATTCATTTACTTAATGTTAGTTGGCAGCAGAAGTGCTGCTGTCGTGTTTTCCTTATCTGGTGTGCATTACTGTGGTTGCTCGTTTCCATGTGACCAAAATATTCCCAACATATTTTATTGTTCAACCTGGACTATGTCATTTATTTAACCCACGAATAATTTAAATTTTAACAGTAAGAACCATGTAGAACCAATTCTTCATGATTCCAACTTGGAAATTAGACAGTTTCCTTTAGATAGTCATTCAAAAAGGCAACTTTTGCCTCAAGCATATAGCTCTTGTGTACTTTACCAAAGCCCAAGCAATCAAACCCACGTGCGTAAAACTTGAAATAATTGTATTCGGTTATTACAGGAAACTAGCGTACTTTATACAGAGAAATGCATGGAATGATAGCATGTCACCATTCGGGACAAAGTAGTTTCTTGCGCTTCAAACAGAGTGAAAACACCTTTCCACTATTAGGCGGGATGTTGCTCATGATTGAACAATTTTAGTTGCCAGAAAAATATTATATTTTTATGAATCAAAGAAAAGTATTATATTTTTATGAATAAATTTTAATAAAAAATTAATGTAATTTACTCATTAGTAACATTAACTCGTGCTCCAAATGTCACCTACCCTTGCATTATAATTTAATGACCCACATTTTTATTTTTACACAAAGTGTCGAAGTTTACCTCTATTGATGTTAATCTGCATAGTCACATTTCGTATTCTGCATTTCATTATTTCATGATTTCTATATTTTGTTTTTGTTACTACATACGTTGAGAAAGATTATTCGCTTGAATACGTTGTTCCGAATGGTATTAAAATGTTTATAACTGCATGAGAAACTTCTAGGTATTCTTTGAAACCAAAAATTTAAGACCTATTGTTGCTTAAATTTAGCTTTTATGTCGAATCTGTTGATATATCTGTAAGTTATTTCCTTTCCTTCATTGGCAAGCCTTCTGATTTATAGTAGGTCTCGAATGGATTTTTTATCCAGGTTGACTTAGCTTTTTCTTCAGGAAAAAATTTCTGATAATTTTCTTGAATTGAAAAATGTATTTCATTATAATTTTTAACACTATCGTCTGAATTCAATTCATTTTCCATTAGAAAAATGTTTAGTTTCGCAAAACATTGCACATCGTTCTTTTTGATATATGATGACCACGTGTTAAGTTTTAAAACTAATAGTTAATGTATCTTTATATTTTTTAATTAATAAATACTAGCCAACTAGTTTGAGTAAATTATAATTTTCTTTCTGAACTTTTGTTTTGATTTGCGAAATTCCGCGGTTCCGAGGTATATAGTTTAAGGACCTTTCATAAATTCTAATAACATAGTTCGGTTTTTACAAGTTTGAGAAATATACGTACTTATTTTTTATTTTCAGATGTGCAAGGCCTTTCTACCAGCTATGGTGATAGATAACCAAGGCCATATTGTGTCAGTGGCCAGCTTCGTAGGTTTTGTTGGATTAGCAAAACTGACAGATTATGTTGCAAGCAAATTTGCTGCAGTTGGATTCGCCGAGACTCTGAGTCTAGAGCTGTTTAAAGAAGGTCTGGATGGCGTAAAAATTACCACTGTTTGCCCAACTTTAATATCTTCTGGGCTTTTTAGTGGGACAAAAGAACCGTGAGTAATATTTCTGTAACTTATGATTCATAATTGAGCACAATTCTTCATTATTTTGTTTGAGTTATAATTTCCAAACTTACCAGTAAAGTACAGTATTATGGAATTTGATATTTATCTCTATGTATATATATATATATAAATATAAATTTTTGGAACAAGGCATTTAATATATATACTTATAAAAATATAAAAATAAAAAGTTCAGATGTAAAATATAAAAAACACGATGGCCTTGCTCTATGCGAACAAGCAACCTTTAATTTAACTTTTAGCAATTTCAGGATCTTCCTCCTAGACCAGTACTTTCGAGAACATTCTAGCCTATTACGGAACCGCTCCTATAAATAGAAAACTCGCGCCATTTTGCGAGGAAGACCGCTTTCTGCTTCCACTGCTGTTAGGATCTATGCTGCTGTGTCAAAGCTATCGAGCGTCAAAATATCCCTTATAATAAATAAAGGATAATTAAATCAACAGTTTCAATTATTATTAAGGATCAATAACTTAACATATTTTATTGCCTTATATGCAATAAAATATGTCAATAAAAGATAGAGAAGAGTATTATCAAAAGTGAAAAAGGTTTCATTGTTACCCAGTTTTACTGCTTAGGATCTTTATTGTTTTATTATTATCGCTTGAAACACAGCAACAACATTGTACACGGTGACACTAATAATAATTTTAAAAAGAAGCGTTAAATCTGTTTATTAGTTTTTAGAAGAAAAGAGGAAGAAACATAAAGAACGTGTAATTATTAGAAACAGCTAATGTTTAATGCCATTTAAATCTGACGCTGAAGTCAGTGAAATATCGAAGCGTTTCTTCAGAAGGATTTCAAAGACATTTACTATTCCCATACTAACATTCAACCTCTTTTAAATGAAAAATCAGATGCTGTAAAAATCCTATAATCTGACCTTATGGCTCGGCACTCTCGATAATTCGTTATGCGTATTTTAGGCCATCTGAAGACACTGAGAGCGTAGAATTTACCTCTATTTGAAATCAAAACTTAACAGTTATAGTTTTTACTACCGCAGTTACTTGGAGATGTGTCAAGCTTTATTGGCTTGCCAAAAATTGTCACCGAATTTTTTAGAAAGTAATATTATGTCGACGAATACGCGAGTACTGATGTTTTGATCAACCATTCTACACTGTTGAACAGAGCTACTAAATAGCTCATATATAAAAAGAACCAGATATCACAAATTTCTCCTCACGGATCATAAACATTTCATGTGTATTCCTGAAATAATGCTGTACCTAGGGTTTCAGACTGTATTAATAAGGCTTCCTTTCTTAAATAGCTCTTGTTACCAGTTCATAGAAATGAATGCTTACTGTTAAATAAAATTAAAATTTATAGAGACTGCACTTTTTTTTTTTTTTTTTTTTTCGGAGCAGGAAATACGGAAAAACAACAATGTCCTTGCTAAGATTCCGATTACGTAGCTGGATGTCCTAACTATATACACCAAGAAAGCACTAAAAGCAAATGGATAATGTCAAATACTATGGCTTCAGGCCTTTATGCAATAACTTACATATCCTCATTCACGTCAACGAAAGTACAGCTATGAATTTTGCAGTAGCTTTATTATAGAAGGTTTCGGGAATTTATTTTTTTTTACCACACTTGCGATATAAAGTTAGGTGTATTGTAAAACGTTATTAGCGAGTAAAGGTAAAACAACTCCTGATAAAAAATCAAAACAGAAGAGACATACGCCAAAGTGAAATATAAAATAAGCAAAACAACAACCTTGTGTTTGGCGCGAATTTAGTCAAGAACTCAATCGATTTCGATGATGAACAGCTACAGGTTCCTCTTTATCATTTGCTCCTGATGAAAAGAGACTTGTACTTATTTGCCCTTGATATCGATTGAGTTCTTGACTAAATCTACGCCAAAGTTGTTGCTTTGCTTATTTTATGAACTGCTGAACGCTTTTACACTATTGTAAAGCCCACCAGCGGCCGAGCGGTAAAGTCGCTGAACACTGGTAGTTCGGCCCGAGGTTCGAATCCCGCGAACGGGCTGGCTGCATGGGTGTTTTCGTGGTTTTCCCCATGTGTAACGTGTATACGAGCCAGTTTCCCTTAGAAAGTCCTCCACGAAGGCATCCCTCCCCTTAGGCAGATAGCCCTAGTGTGCTTTGCCATAATTAAATACACACACACACACACACTATTGTAAATAAAAGCTCTTATTAAGTCGTCGATTAGCAGGAACGCGTTTACCTGTTTCTAATCTTTATTTCTAAAGAACAAAATTTTATCACAAACTTAAAAAACAAATGTGTTAAGAAAAATGACCTGGAAGTCCAGACAATGTGCGTTTTATTTGTTTTGCGTCATTTCTGGATACGAAACTTTTTCTTCCATTACACCAGCTTATTTTAAATTTAATATCTGAAAAGTTAGCCTCCTAATCATACATTAACACTTTATTACAAAAAACAATCGTTTTCTGATTTATGGCACCATGGTGTTTTCCATCCTATAGATCCGTCCTATATAGGTCTTTTGCTTCTGCTTTGATTGTGTAGTGTGACATCAATAATCCATAATCGCACAAAAATAAACGAGTAAGTAGCTGCATAATTAGACTAATAAAATAGTCTTAAAAATTATTGAGAAACTCTCCTGAAATTATTTATTTGGCTGTACTTCTTAAACTCAGTTTAGCTACCGAGACAAATCACTCAAATTAACTTAGTTAACTTCATTCAATGTTATTTAAATTCACTCACTCTCTTTCCATGTATTATGTAATTTTCAAAACCTCGATTCCAAGTATTTTATCCCCAGTATAACATCTTTTGTATTCTACTGCATATAAATGGTAGCGAAAGCCTTCGACCGCGTTTGGCACGAGGGACTCATTTTTAAATTCATCCAGCTGAATTTTAGTAGAGAAATGATTCTTCTCCTTAGATCCTTCATTCAAGACAGGAATACGTTAATATCGGAAATGGCTCCTCAGACAAGAAGCGTATCAGGGCCGATGTCCCTCAAGGGTCTATTTTAGGGCTCGTAATTTATCTCTTCCATGCTTCTGACTTACCTAAAGCACTTAGACAATAACCACTTTTTAGGTTGTGCCGATGATACGGCTTTCGCCATCAAGTCTCGTCCATTAAGCCAGATCATGCGATCCAAAAGCTGCAAAATATATTGCCCAACCTTGAAGAGTGGTGTCAAAAGTGGAGAATTGCAATAAATGCGCATAATTTTCAGCTACTGGTCATTAGACATAGACACCCAAATACCTTAGTTTTTAAAATATTGTACCTTTTCAACGAAGAAATTCCGATTGTGCAAAAGGCGACTTACCTCGGTGTAGCGTTTAATAAATCACTGACTTAAACTGATTACATCAAGAATGATAAAAGGAAGTCTGTGGCTATTAGTAACAGTCTAAATAACTTGCTTGGTAACTACTCAAAGCTCGACTTGAATAAGAAAAGGCATATCTACACGGCTATGATAAGGCCCATCTTTTCTTATGTCTCGCTGGGCAACTGCCTCAAAAAAAGACATCGCGCAGTTGCAAATTATTCAGAATAAATTCCTCCGTACTATTACCAACGCCCATTTGAAATGACACCTTACATAGAGACTTAAAATTAGAAAGTGTTGAGGAATTTCTGCAAGATGAACGCTAATTTCTTTGACCGTGCAATCAACTGTGACCATTTAAATAACTTTCAACTACGAAGTTCTTGAAGAAGATAACACTTTACGTCCGCACGCGGCTTTCCTCACCCGCGATTCTAACTTTCCCACATAGTTTATTTCATAATTGTATTTTGTATATTTTCTGCGTATATTGTGTAAATTTCGCTTGTTTTATTTTAAATGTATCATCTTATGTTTATCTGCATATATGCACTACTTAATTGTATGTACCTTATTTTAAGTTTTGTATGTATTTTGAACTTCTCTATTTTATGTTATGATTTAGCCCGCGCTGTCAGGCCTCTCCATTGCTTTATTGCTTGCTTTCGTTTGCCTTGTGACAGATGGTCACCCCCTCTTACCATTTTCCACCTCCTATTTATACGCCATATACGACTTATCTATGTTATGTAGATAAGTCTGGCGCATAAATATGAGTCTACGCAATAAATTTACTAAATCGGACGCGGCAATACTCGTCCAGAACGAACGAACAAACATTGTACTTTACACATAGTCCATTTTCAGACGTGGTGAAAGCGCAAAGCGTTTTAAACATGCTACCAAAAAATCATCAGCAGAACTGAATGAGTTAACGTTGGAACTCCAGTTTGTGGCAGTCTAATTTAGAATGGATTTAGAAACATTTAAGTATAGTATTTGAAACTAAGTGGTTCCAGAATATTCCCACTTCGTCAACATTTATGTGACACTGGAAAACCTAGATAAATTAGGAACTGCTTATTTGAAATAACAGAAAAAAAAAAAAAAAAAAAAAAAGGAAGAATAGAATTTCTTTTTAACAATCGAAGCTAAAATATATCGAATCTTGAGAGTTTTACCTTTTAAATCTAGTCATGCATTTCCGTGTGCATTCGAAATAACTGTATTATTCCTAATTTAAAAAATTAAATTTGCTTCTAAAAGGAAAGATAGGATTTTAATAAAAAAAAAAATTGTGTGAATTTCTTTTTTGTAGGTTAAACGTCTCAGTGACACCAGAATACGTGGCACAAAAGATTGTATCAGCTGTCCAAAAAGGTAAAGAAGGTGTGATCTGCGTTCCCGGGATACTGAAGCTGATAATCATTTTGAAGGCGTAAGTATGCATCAGTAACTCTGGGTAATAGCCTATTTTTTGGCAATTCGGGGGGCTAAAATTGGCTATCATTATTTATTCGTTTACAGATGCATAAAGTTATTTATGCATCTGTAAAGGAATCCATAAGTAAAATAATAAAAAAGAAAAAAAAAAAAATACTGAAGAATCTGTACATATTGTTGTTATTGAACATATTGATGTTTTTAATTTTATTGCTATACTACGTATTTCGAAGCTTTTATACAGGGTGAATGTAGTTTAAATTCCGATTTCAAAACCTGTTAAAGTAAGAATCAGCGGTCAGAATGATTGAAAATTTGGCTTGAATGTATACTAAAGGAATTTTGCTTAGCAGAAGGAGAAATACTTCCAGAATGTATCGATAGATGGCACAGTACTCGTCAAAGCAACAGTCAGTTATGGTTAAATAACAATTTAACTAACTTGATTTAAGAATTCATTGAAAAATAACAATAAGGAAGTCATGAAACAAGCACCTACGACTGACGCAAGAAATTTTCATAACGCTGTCCCCCCATATTCTGCTATTGATTAAGAGCTCAGAACAGCAAGTTCCACTACACATCATGGTAGGGCAAAGAATCTCTTCGGCGCCCACCGCTACAAATTCACAAAAGTGCCGTTCAAGATAACTTTTTTTTTTATTTCCATTGTCTATAAATGATAGAAGAGAGTTTAGAAGAAATGAAACAACAAAACCTTATTTTAAACAATTAAATTGGATTTTAATCAAAAATAATTAATTAAAAAATTAGTTAAGCATGTGTAAAAAATTAATTAATTAAACAACAAATATAAAAACAAAAAATAAATAATTAAACACTAACTTTTGACACCTCATTTTTTTTATTGTACTGTATTTTAGATGAATAAAATTGTTTCTTTTATATCTTTTCTTTTATATGCATAAGTTTCCATCGCTATCAATGTAAGTTTCACAAATCTTTTTTGTGACATATTCATACGTAAATAAGTCTTAATTAATTTTATTTTGGAAAATGATCTTTCACCGCTTGCAACACCAGCAGGCAAAGTCAAAAGACAAGTTAGAAAATGAATCGCTAGATGTAATTAACAGTAGAATGTAAAAAGGAATTTGAGTTTTAAAATTATCTTTTTAAATATCTTTAAATGCATATATCTTTGGATTTCTTTCCCCCAAACTGTTGCAATGTTTCCGTAGATCTTTTTTATCTATTTCTGATAAATGTATAGGAAATTAAAATTAATACTGCGAAATTTTAGTTCAAAACATTCATTTAAAGATGCCCACCTAGCATTTAAAATTTGACAAAAAACATTGAAGAGCCAAAATATTATGACCACCTACTCAATAATGCGTTGCGCGACCTTTGGCCTGCAAAACAGGTACAACTTGCCTTGGCATGAATGCCACAAGTTCTTGATAGATGACTGGAGAGAGGATGTACCAAATGTTTAAGCAGTGGTCACACAAAGTCAAGATATTCCGACATGATGGCGTTTAAGCTCTGAGCTGCCACTCCAGGGCATCCTAAATGTGCTCTATCTGGTTAAGATCTGGCGAATTAGGTGGCCAGGACGTTAATTGGAATTCATATTTATGTTCCTCGAACCATTCCAACATAATTCGAACCTTGTCCTGCTGGAAGATTCCATTTCCAGTTGGGAAGACAGACGCCATGTAAGGGTGCAACTGATCTGCAGTTACGTTCACATAGTCTGCAGCTTTCGTGGTTTGTTCTACACAACTACGGGTCCCAGAACCGTCCATGATCCTTATCCTTATCCGCGCCAGTACTACCGGAATATCGCGCAAGGCGCGATGTGTCCGACTCTTGAAGCAAAGCCCAGTGGACACATGACGATAAGCATTCATGACGAGTCGGTAAAATCATTAAGGTGGTAAAAGGGGCGTGACCATGCATCACAGAGCCGAAGAAAAGCCAGATTCAGGAGCAGTGAAGTAAACTATGGTGTATGTTTGCGTTGAAACATAGAAAAACAAAGACAAGTCAACGCAAATAACATAAAACATAATTTAAAATTACGATGAGAATAACATATCTAGATACGACGCTATATACAATATGTGACACAGTATGCAATGTAAAATAAAATACAAATTCCAATAAATACGACAAATTGAAATACAAGTTTACAATATGAAATACATAAGGAAAAATATAACATATATACAAGACGGTGAAAGTAATTAAGTGGGAAAATTCGAGTCCCGAGTGAGGTGGGCCGCGAGCGGTTTATAATTAAAATCTTCCTCAAAAACAATATACTTAAACACATTTAAGTCGCCCATGTGATTACAGTCCTGCGCATTTTTGAAGAAATTCGCATTCATTTTATGCAAATACTCTTCCACTGTCTCGAGTTTTAAATCCTTATGTAGCGTCTGATTTGAAACAAAGGAGTAAGCCCTGTCATCATTCCGAGTAACTTGTTCTGTGTTACCTGTAATTTATTTAATTCTGTTTTATGGACAGAAGCCCAGGCAGGTGACGCATAGGCAAAATTGGGTCGAATGATCGAAATGTAAATATGTCTTTTGCGTGGTAAGTCCCGCTTAGAATCCGGAGAAAGAAGGGGAGTGAGGCTTTGTATTACCCACAACATCTTGCTTCTAACATAATTTATGTGATTTTTCCACTGAAAGTTGGAGCTATACTTGATATCAAGGTACGTGGCCTTGTTTACAATAGGCACAACAGTCCCGAAAAGTTTCAGTTGTTTAGCAAGATGGGTGTTCATTCTTTTCTTCTTAATGATAATGAGGTTAGATTTCTCAGCATTTATAGCGATTCTCCATTTAGAGCACCAAATCTCTAACTGTGGCATAAAGCTCTGGAGCTTAGAAATTGCGAAATTTGGCGATCAGACTTGACAGCAAGTGCTGTGTCGTCCGCATAGCAATCCATAAAAAAGTTTTGATCCATGTTATCCATAGGTAGATCCGACACGTAGAACAAATATAAAACGGGCCCTGAAATAGACGCGGTCGAGTGCCTTCGCCACGTCTAGCATGAGCAAGGCTACATACCACTTGTTGTGCAGCGCACTACCAATGAACTTGTTTAGTTGTAGAAAGGGTTTTTCTAAATCCAAATTGCTCTAGTGGAAGTTTATTGAGATGGGGCTGAATCCTGGTAAGGATAATACGTTCTAAAATCTTTCCCATGCTAGGGAGCAGGCTAAAGGGCCTGTACCTTTCAGGTTTTGTCTGATCTTTAGCCGGTTTCAGGATTGCAACCATCTTGGCGGTCTTCCAAGTTTTAGGAAAGTAACTGTTATAGAGGCATGCGTTCAGAATGCCTGTGTACCTAGTTATGATATTTAAGGGAAGCCACTTGAGCGCAACGTTATTTGAATTGTCACATAGGCGCCTTCCTGTTTCTGAGTTTCCTGATAATGTCTAAAATTTTTCGTGTCGAAGTGAGCTCAAGATGATTTTGCACAGGAGGTGAATTTGTCCAGTCTGTAACATAGGAGCTGACCTCGGTCCAGAACTCTTGGTTACTAGGAATGTTGTTAGGGAGGAATTGCTTCTCAATATGATCAGCAAAAATATTAGTCTTGTCCTTATTATTAAGAGCAACTCGGTGCTCCACACAAATTGGCTTATTAACCGTGGGCTTGCTCTTTAATCTTTTCACAAACGACCAGAACGCGTTACTGGGCTCGTTTTAAAGCCTGTGATTTTCTCGTCCCAAAGCTCTTTACGGTGATGAGTAATTTGCTTCTTAATCTCCTTATTTAGTCTATTAATCTGCTTTTTAGTATTAGGGTCCCACGTGATATGAAACCTTTTTCTTAACGTATTTCTATCCTTGATAAGATCCCTTATCTGCCTTAGCAACCTGTCAGCGATCTGCTGCCTAGGTATTTTCCTGGTGGCATTTTTATATGCAGTTTGAATATCCGTGGTCAGTTGATTAAAAGCAGAGCCAATGTCACGTGGCGTCTGGAGTCGGTGCATACTAGTCTGACAGTCATTAAGTAGATTATGGAATAATTTCCAATTCGTGGTATTAATGAGATCCTCCTCGATATCCTTACTAATGCCTAGGTTTGCAAAAACCGGGCAGTGGTCAGAATTGAGCTTCTGAAGAACCCCAAGATTGAAGGGGGAATAAAGTGGTAGACATAAGTCTAAGATACCACCTCTCCGCGGGTTATGTGGCAAGTACGTGTATTTGCTCGGGGAGTAAAAATTGATCGGGTAGTTGTTGATGATGAATTCTAGTAGTTTCTGTCCATTTCTGTTCGTTTTTCTACAGCACCACTCTGAATTTTTAGCATTTAGATACCCCGCAAGAAGAACTTGCTTGTTCGTATCTAAGATCTTGGCCAGATAATTGATATCTAGCGTATTCTGTGGTGGGTTGTACATAGAATTAAAATAGACTGCACCATAGTAGGGTAGGAGTACTGACACAGTGACCAGCTCATGTCCATTGTGACGCTCATCAGTAATCATACAGGACTGTAGGGAGTTCCAGACATAAATGGCGACCCCCCACCTCGGTGACTCAAACGATCACATATATAACATCTATAATTTGGGATAGTCAGTCTTAGACTCGACGTAGCATAAGTTTCAGTTATCATGATCGTCGATATCGTAATTCATTAAAAAGTCCACAAGCTCCGGGATTTTGTATTGAACGTTGCACGCGTTCCAAGTCATCACTTTAATAGGAGCTCTTAAGGGTCTAAAAATTGTCCCATTATCAGTATTAGTTTTTTACCTATTTCTTGACTGGTTTGCTTAATTACTTTAACTTGCTGAGAAATTTGAAACCCAGCACTGTTGATGACGGAAACGAGTTCCGCTAAATCAGTGAAGACCTTCTTTGCTTCACTTAAAATATCAGAGTAAAGACCCGTAGAAAGGGCCTGCGAGTACGATTTATTTTCGATAATTCGGCTAGAGTAGGTATTTACTTTTTCGGGTTTACGCTTAGGAAACTTCTCACACCCCCTAAAACTGGAAGTGTGAGAACCTCCGCAGTTTACACAAAACAATGGTTTATCATTGTTATTACGATCAGGAGAGTCTTTAACATAATGTTCATTACCACATCTAACACATTTGGAGGCGTAATTGCAACCGGCTTGGGTATGATTGAACCCCAGACAACGAAAACATTGCAGTGGTCCTTGACTACCTAAATACTCTTTAAATTTTACCTTCATATCGCAAAGGAAGCGTTGATTAAATATTTTCTTGGACTCTTCCGTTTTTGGAAGCGAAATTAAGAATAATGGTATTTTGGTAACCTCCCCATTTTGCCTTCTAGTCATTTGTTTAATATCCTTAATTTGATAGTTCAGACTTTCTAAGTCAACCTTTATGTTATCAATATCAGTTTTACTCGTGTGACCTCTTAAGACAACTTTTAAATATCTATCCTCTGGTAGGATATACGAGTTGTGTTCAATCCCTTTAATCTTTGAGAATTTTGACTATCGCTCTATAGTCGTTGGGGGGTTTCAGCCATAACCTTTATACCATCTGGTATCTGCACGCCGTAAAACTTGAGTTTTTGTTGATGAAATATAGTGTTAATTTCCTTCCAGGTCATTTTTGTCTCTTTTAACGTCACTGGTGTTTTGCGTTTGATTATTCATGTTAGTTTTATCTGAGTTTTCATTAGCCGGAGGGCTAGTATCCATATTATCATTATTCGGATTATCCGACTGTTCACTGATTACTACATTCGTAGCATTGGTCACTAGAAGTGGTTTCATGAAATAGTGGCATTTGTGGTGAGATTTCAGTCTGATTACTAATTTTCTTAAAATTTGTTCTTTGATTCCGTTTGCGGATTGTTTGATCTCCTTTAGTTTTAGGCAAATCATCATCTGAACTAGTACCAGAACCGCCCCCCAAAACATAATACTGCTGCCACCAGCCTGTGTGTGACCTGCTGTACAGAAGAGGAGGAGCAACTGTTCGCCTGGAAGACGGCGTACCCTGACAAGACCACTTCACCACATAAACCTTAGAACGGTGCGAAATTCATACAAGATAATATTTTATGTAAAATCTGCTAAGGACTTCTTCTCTCAACCCTATATTTTGCATGTTTTCTTTTAATTCTGTATTTTACATGGCATGCTTCTTTCTTCTACAAATTCATTTAAGTATCTGCGATACATCCCTGATGAAAGGAAAATGCCATAAAATTCTGACCCCAAAGCAAATTAAAAACCACCCGAGGAAACTCCAACAGAGACAACGAACAAAGAGGCTCCGATTTTCACTCTTTGTTGACCTAAATACAGAGAAACAGAAAAGAAAAAACTCAATAAGTTTTTTTTCAGAAAAATTTTATAAAGCATTTTCCACCTTGGTAATTTACAAGCATGTGTTTATATTGCTTAATAAATTTGTAGAATATGTGCCTGTAATTAAATGTAACTTGTGGCATATCCTCCAATAAACGTGCAAACGACTTATCGATATGTCTAAGATGAAACAGACCTTAAATAAAAGAGGTGAAAGACCATTTTATTTAAAACTAAGTAAGTTGAACAGAAAGTACATCTGGTGCTTGCAAATCAGCCAGCATTTATGGCATGAATTCATAAGTAGAATTTTAAATTAAAACTAAACCTAAGTATTTATCAGCCAAAGCCTATGCAGAAATATTTAAACGCGGAAGTTGGCTCTTCAGCTTACACTGGCATGACAGCACTATCGAGAAGAATAAAGCAACATCATAGATAGGACAGCTTAACTTAGAATAAAAACTAGTAATGTGGTCTTCAGCAGGCAGAACATGCTCTGTCTAAACAATCTCAAACCCTCGCTTAAATACACGAGAGCTAATTTGCATTCTGGCAAGAAAGGGAAAAAAGAGAAGTGACAGTACGGTTTCGGACCATAAAATAACTGGTCAATTAACATAAATAAATCTTACAATTTATCCAGTCTATAGCAAAATCATTATCTGTGAAAAACCTTTGACCTTTTTTTTTAAAAAAGTGCTGTAATTCTTTGGGAATGAAAACTCAGAAATATTTTTTGCTTAGGGGCCCACGAGCTCTACTTACGCCACTGCTGGAAGATTGAAAACCATCTGAATAAAAGACAACAGTGAAGCCAGAGGGTTAAAAATCTAACCAATAAGGTTCATTGCGTGACAGAAATCTGTTTTTGATCAAAGAAATACACGCTTCTTTGCTCAATGTGATTCATGCCAAAAAGTCAACACATGCTTTAACCCCATTTGCACTACAATACAAACTACATTATTCTGCATTGTACACAGAAATGCTAATGCATATTTTAAACAAATGTAATTATTGCAAGTTTCATGCATGTAACTTTTTCACATGCTTTTCGAACAGCAGAGTTTAATGAAACTTGAAACATTTAAATGTAATCTAAAAAATGTTTTTTCTTTTCTAGACTACTCCCCGATTTCATATTTAAACGGCTGGCGAAAGAATGTGGACTTCTACATGTCATGGACACTTTCCAGGGAAGGATGAATATGACGGCAAAAACATCACATTAAAACAAAGTGAACACCAAGTCTTTGTTATCAACCACGATCAAATATAAAAATAATTCTTAAATCCAGCTATTTATAGCATGGTTTAAAATTTATACAGTTGATCCTTGAACGGTGCAGTTTTGTATTACGAAGTTTTACTTGCATGTAAAGTCCCCCTCCTCACTAAAATATATCAGAAAATGTAAAGAAAATATTACTCTTCTTATTGTATAGTTTTGAGCCTGTAATAACGGGTACAGACCACATAAAATCAAGCAAAAAATTTAATCTAAATTTCTCTCAATATACAAATGATATTTTAAAGAAAGCAAGTTGTGATATGCTAGTTGTACTGCCACTTTTCACTAATTATCACTTACAAACATCTTTCAAAATGGTTGTAAAAATTCTCTCCTAAGACTCTGTAAGATGAATTAATTGTTATCAAATTATCGAAGTCCTGCCTATTTGTATACGAAACCATGAAAAATTTATCGCTTATTGTGATCAATAATTCAGTTAATGTTATCAAAATATTTTAATCTGAAGTAAAGAAGCCAAATAAGATAGAATTAGAATACAGAAATTGTCAAATGGCATAGGAATATCGCCAAGTAAGTCACTAAGCAGCTTGATTTCGATTTAAGGCAAACATTAACAAAATAACTAAGACTGACTGGAATAAACTGTGTAATGCAGTGGAATTCTAGATAACATTGCTTTTTTGCCACAAAATATTTCTTCAGTTGTTTTGATGTCCATTTTTACAAATATCCTGTTCAGAAAACACTCATTTTATTCTGTTTAATGATTTTTATCATGAATTTTAGCAAAAGGCGTTATGATCTGAGGCTAAGGGATAAAGTCTAACTGTTTACCTCTGTGACCAGCTCCATTTACAGACTATCAATTATTAATGACTATTATCCCTAATTAAAAATGCTGTGAAACTAAGTTTTTGTGGTTATATTAAATTAGTTACATTCCACTGATATTTTTTTTATCCTTATTGTTATCAAAATAATCATGAACAAACCCAATTACATTAAGCAATGCCTACTGTATATAAGAATACTGTTTCTATCTTTTTTTACTGCATAAAAATATAATATAGGAGATAATATTAATAAAACAAAATATATATTAACTGATTGTTAATATTTCTAGTCAACAGCATGGTGCCATAGTTCAGCTTCTCTAGAATCAAAAGTTATATGTGGATTTTCATCAGTACTGGCTGCCACTGCTCCTAACCTCCAGTTGTTCAAGGGTTAACTGTACTTTAAAATATATATTTTTGTACAAGAAAAAATGCAAATATTACATTAAATATTGCATATTATCTTGAATGAGTAAATGGAAAACAGTTGACTGAAAAGCAATGACGGTTGTAACTGGTTGATATGGTGATAATGAGAAATGACTTAGATTGGGGTAAAACTTTATGGCTTCTATGCTGGATATACTTTCACCTTATCTTTTAACATAATAATGTTAAAGTTAGTATTGCATATTATGTTTAATTAATGCAAATTTTAAAAGGAAGTTCTAAAAATTAAAATTTTATAATTCCTTTTAGTTAAACAAATTTTTTTTTTAGTTACATGTAAGAGATTCTTGAGTGAGCTTTTACATAAATTATTCTAATAAATCCTCTGAACAAGCATTGATATTTCACTATTTCCACCAATACAAGATAGAGATTACTATTATTTATAAACTAACAATAATCCTTAAAGAATTGTGCTTAATTTGAGTAGTAACTGCCTGACATAACAATGTGGGAAAAAAAATGCATGCAGACTTCAATTAACATTTAGAGCAGCGGTTCTTAACCAGGGAGGGAATTCTCCCGGAATGGAGTTTCATGGTTTTGGGGTAGAAGGAAGTGGTCAATCTTTAACTTTATGAATATTAGAAACGTTTTTCATCTTTATCTAAATCCATTCCTATCTCTCCTAAATCATTTTCCATCTTCATCTATAATCTAAATCTAAATAAATGTATATACTGTGGTACTAAGATATATGTCATCAATCTGTTACAGATCTTTGGTCTTTAACCAACTAGATGTACACCTGATGAACTTTTTTAATAAGAAATAAAGGGAAAATAATTAATCTGTTCTTATATTTAAAAAAATCCTATTGCTATTATTATAATACTGCTCAGTATTAAAATACAAATAGAGAGGGTGAAATTTACAGTACAAAGTGCAAAATCCAGGTATCCAATATTCAGAATCCCTTCTCCCCAAAAATAAATAAATTAAAGAAAATTTTCCTTTACAAAGTCTAGGAAGAAAATATAGTAACAAAAGGAAGCAGGTGTGCCATTATGTGATTTTTCAGTGGACTGATTGAAATTCCTGCATGTCACTCTTAAACACCTGCTGGCTAGGGAATAGCACAGTGGCCAGTAACAATGCATTGATTAATGTTGTATTGATATTGGACAAGCTCACACTTTAGACCCTTGAGTGGTGATAAGAGGGGGGAGACCAGGGCTACACATTTTGCTGACTGCAGCAATCTTTGCGGGTAATAAATTCTGCTGCCGAGCACTTTTCTTAAATTTTAAAAATTCAACCATCCCTGATTTTTGTTGGTTGGTGCTCCTATAACTTCTAAAAGTGTTGCCACCCCTGAATTCTTACATCTGGTTGTAGCCACACCAGTTGCACCTGCTCTGATGCTGTAAAGAGAGGGCTTAACATTTTTCTACCTGACTTAAACAATAAATGAAATCCCAGTGCTGTCATGTCATCTTACTAGATTTAAACTTGCAATCTAAAATTTGGAAATTTCCAAAATTCAGAATCACCACAGTCCTAATGTTTGTGGATCTTGGACTTTGTTCTGTGTACTGTATATAAAAGAAGATTTAACAAATTTATTTATTTCTTTTCTTTTATCAGGTCCCTACTTGGACCTGTTTCAGAATCACCAGATCTAATATTTATTAAAAATCTATCCAAAGAACTTAATTTCTTCTTTCTGCTCAGGATGTTTCAGATATGTAACATTGTTTGGTCATTCTAAACAATACTGTTACAGCTTGTTTGAGCTTTGTTAAGATGATAATTCTCTGTAAAATTTTTAACATCCATTAGTTTATCAAAGATTTGGCATCAGATGTTACCATATATTTATTATTGTGTTTTTATGCAAAATTAGTATTAGCATTTTCTCGAAAGAGGTAAACAAGGATAGCATGTACAGTCCTGTACCATACAAACTATCAAACTCGAGTGCCATACAAAAATTTTTACATCTTAACAACAAGTATACCAAGCATACAAGAAGTACATAAGTTGGGCTTATTCTAAATACCATTCTAGGTAGGTAAATTCTATGTACCATTGTATATATTTTTCAGGTTTCGAAAAGAAGGAAGGGATGGCGTTCTAGCACTGGTGAAAGGGGTGCATAGGCCAAAACAAGTTGAGAACCACTGATTTAGCGATCTGTCATTTTGTTCAAATAAATTTATTTAAAATAACTGATTGCAATTATTATAAGTATTTTTGAAATACTTCTCCTACAGTTTCAGTTGTAAAACCAACATTCAATGTACTTTTTTTTTTTTACCTAGCAATATTTTTAATGCTTACTGATACAATTATGATACTGTTTCATGTATTTAAAAAACAATTTCCAACAGATTTTTTTTTTTTTTTTTTTTTTTTTTTTTTGTAATGATGTTTGGAATTATATTCCTAAAAAAGTATATTTTTAAGCAAAAAACAAAGATGTATCATAGTAACATTTTTATACACAGCCTAGGTTCTTATGTTCAAAATATTCTCTTTAGAAATACATGTTGAATTTCGTTACTAATATATGCATGGAGGTATGTAAAGCACTTACTAATCTTTCATGAAGTTAATGTAATAAAAGGAATCAAATATAATTATTTTTTTTTATATTACAGGCATTAAATACAATAAGAAGTTCATTTTGCTATTGTATAAATAATGTTATTGAAGCATACTAGTAGCAAACACTATACAGCCATCTTTTCTGCTAAATAAATATTCAGTTTCAAAAGAATAATTGCATGTACTATAAACAATGCAGCTTTGCTATGTAAATATGCAGTTACTGAATACAATTATGTATTTTTTATAATTTTTAATGTAAATAAAAATGTGTCATACATGCTTTATGTCATTTTGTAAAACAAATGGTTTTCAGACATCTCAGAGATAAATGAATTTTCTTTTACAAAGATGAAACTAACTAAAATGTAAATAACAGAAGTAAGGTGAAATTACATGTTTGGAAAGTTCCTTAAGTGTGAGAACACTTGATCCACTCAGTTGCTTAATAAAGAATCTGCACAAAATACGTTTCTAATCATTAATGCAAAGGAAAATAAAATGTATGAAATGCTAATGCAAATACAAATTGAATACACACAATAAAAATTAAAATGATAAAACAGTGGTATTTCATAATTTACCAATAAACTAACTCTCAGAGAGAAGAACTTTGTACAAGGTAACCAAAAACCAAAAAAGTTCTTGCCATTTTGGACAGTCAGAAAGAAAAAGTAAGAAAAAAAATAATAATCCCTCCTAATCCTCAAAGTAATCACCGTCGGCATTCAGTGCCTTTTGCCAATGAGTGGCTACTAGGTGTGTGATGCCATCACAGTAAAACATAGGAGTCTTGGATGCAAAGAAGTCCATGAGGGCCTTTTCAAGATCTGGTTGGTTGTTGAAGGTTCCATGAAGATAACCATCTTTATGGGAAATCCTTCAACAGGAAGAAGTACACCCTCATGATTGACCAATGCTGGCTCTTTATGCAGCAGTGCCTGATACACATGTTTGAACTGTACAGTATAAAAAATGAAAAATTAGGAAAATATTTTAAAAATTTTCAGAACCTTGTGTTAAAAAGCTAGGGGGGATATGTGATGTTACACATTATTCAATTCAAACTAGTTTTAAGAGAAAATACAACCAAAAGAAAGGAAGGGAAAAGAAGAAAAAGATACTACATAATAATGAGGTCAAAGATTTTAAAAAGGAAATTTTATATTCTTATGTCTTCCTATACAAATATTTTAAACAGAAATATGTATGAAGATATAAAAAGCTCTTCATTATTCTCAACATTAAATATTTTCATACTTCTCTTAAAGACAATTTTATTTTATAAAATTAATTTCACAGACTTTACATGAACATATACATAACATTTTATAGGTTTTATCCATTTATTTATTTTATACATCAAATATAACACCTTTATATACATTTAATTATGCACAATTTTAAGCAAAGCTTAATAGATTTTCAGCTCATATATAAAAATTTATATACAGTGATACTTTAGGATGCATCTGTAATATACAATGCATCACAATAAATAAAAGTTTAACAAATAATACACATTTTGACTTTTTAGCACATACTTAAATGTTTTAAATTTTAAATTATTTAATAATTAATAAACAGATCTAAGTTAAAAACAAAAGAAAAAATTTGAAAATTATATTCCATATATAATATATGATGACAAACATGTCTCCGCTATCAAAAGAAATTCAGCACTTAATCAACTTTTTAAAGATTAATTTTACTTTTGATTTCAATATTTTTCTTTCATAACAAATCACACATTGTCAATAAGATTTAATAAGAGGTTCTGATTATTCTTCATTAGCAAGTTACTATGAACTATAATTTTTTACTTAAATAAAGTTATTATAAGCACACACTAACACAAACAAGAATAACTAAAATTCAAAACATCTAAATATGTTTATGTATATAAGTTTGTTTTATATTTTCAAGTGAAAAATTTATTGATAACATAGAAAAGTGTCCCATAAAAGCTAATTAATTCCTAATCCTTCCATATTTTAACTGAAATATGATATGATTATTTTCAAGCACTTGGTAAATAGAAAATTTCAAAATTACTGCATTAAAATTCAGGTTTTCCTTATTCTGCAGAAAATAATCTAATATATATATTAATTATTTTGCTTTGAAAAACATACAAATAATAGCTGATATATATTTTGTACAACATATAATCACATAATTAATATTTCACATCACTTCGATCCTGGTTTCAAACTTTGAAATATCTTGTTGCCCCTCAGTTTAGAACAAAGAGAGTACATAAACTGATGAATATGTGTATCTCTGTCTGTCTTTTTGCTCTCAAAAATTACTACTAATGTCATTTTATATTCAATTTTGGACAAAAAGTATGTAGCATTCATTCTCTGAAACAAATTCATATGAAAATACATTAGTAATTCAATAGCAATATTATATTTACATAACGGACTTCACATAATTAAAACAAAACTTATTTCTTTTTGAAAATACTCCAGTTTAATATCCATTCCAAACAACTTCCAAAACCATACATTTCTGAACTCTAAATAATTTCAGTTTACCAAAAAAACTATGTCCATATAATATGTAAAGTATATTTTGGACAAGGAAGCTGCCAATTGCAACTCCAAACGGCCAAAATCTAATAGTTGAATTTTACCATTTATTATAGTCTTGGAGAAATCCATTTGTATTTTATACCTAAATGTTTCACATGTTTAAACTTATTTTCAAATATATACATTTTAATCTCAGTTTCTGAATTGAATGCTGATGCTATTAAAGAGCTGTAAATTGTTATATCTATTTACTTTTCTTTTCATAATTACATGTTAAACTTGCCAGTACAATTCTGTTAGAGCGCTGTCAGTTAAAAATGTGCCAACAACCACGCCGAATGTCTTGGCTCTAGAATTCTTGTTTTCATTTGAAATATCGTCACTCGTTATTCTGAATATTTTTTACTTACTTTTAAAATATCGTATCACGAGAGTTCTAATTTTCGTTTGAAATATCATCACTGGTTATTTTTTGCCATATTTCGCCATTTTTTTAGTACGATGGATTACACAATTTGGCAGTTACCTAATAACAAAAAAGCTGCCATAAGATTCTTTCAGAATAAAGGAATAATTCATAGCAACAGACTTTGTTTTCAAAAATCATCCGATGACGTTAAATTATGACTCAAACAAAGCTCCTATATGGCGTTGTGACATATGTTCTTGCTGTGACCCCTCCCCCAAAAAAAGGACTGAAAACCAAAACATGGTTTTAAGCCTCACATCTTACTTTCCTCGATGCCGTTCGTTTCATCTATCTGTGGTATCAATAATTGACATCGATTGAATTTTGAGAACTTCAATTAGAAATGAGCCATAATATGACAGTAGATTGCAATAACTACTTGAGGGAGGTATGTGCAAATATTTTGATGTCTCATAAAATAATTAAAATCAGTGGAACCAACAAAATCATAGAAATAGAGAAAAGTCTTTTTACAAGAAGGAAAAACAACGTTGAATGTATTCTTCTGGAACAATTGGTATTCGATGGTTTATGCAGGGAAAGGAAAGAATGTTTTCTGGTCACCATTCCTGATCGTTGTGCTATGACATGGGTGACTGCCATTCAAGTAAACATAGCAGATGGTAGCATTATATTTTCAGACTGCTGGAAAGGATATAAGCAAAAAGAACTAAGAAATGCTGGGTATGAACATTTCACTGTGAATCACAGCTATAATTTTGTAGACTCTGAAACTGGATGCCATACCCAAACTATGCACTGGTTGGGGGGCAGGAAAAATAAATGTCAGTGGGACACTGCTTGCCACCATTTATAATCGTATTTAATAGAATTTATGTAGTGTCAATTATATTCAAAAACTCAAAACTTTTCTGCAATATTGAATGATATTTGTAATTTTATGCCACCTGTTTACATAGTATTTCGTTTCGCTTTGATATTTTTTATTTATGTGTAAAATATTCTTAGTTACAAAATTAAAAAAAAATACTTTTCACAGAATTAATTTTTTTATTCTTTTGAACTCTATTATTATTTTATAATTTAATACTTTGTGAGAACTGGCGGAAAAAAAAAAAAAAAGTGGCCCATTTTTAACTGACACCACTTTAATGCAACAGTATTAACTTGCCATTTGATGCAGTTCTGTGTATACTTTTTAAACATTATTAATTTCTTTGCAGATTTTTCATACACAATCATAGTTTTACAGAATTTTATATTCTCTAGAAATATTTTTTAAAAAATTTTTCTGCAATAAAAGTAATGACTGAAATGATCAAATCTGGGGAGAAATATTGAAAAAAATTAATGTTATTGCTTTAGATTTTATATATCTAGATCTTTTCAAATATTTTAAGCCTGAGTTTTCCTTTAATTTTGAATTGGCTTGTTATCACACATATTCACTGATAACAAAGAAAACTTTTGATTATATACCTTCCATGACATTATTGCAAGTTTAATTCATGTACTTTTAGAATGACTGATTGATGCGATAACAAAAACTTGAATTTATTATATCTAAATAATATATTATAGAACAGAATCATCAACAGGCAGCAACTCCAGACACTTTGACAATTCTTAAGGTTATCAAAAGTAATTTTGATGCACAATCCTAATATCAAGGTCAAAAGCACTCAAAAATATTTGATAAAAATACATCAGTACAGTTAAGACACCCATCACTAAAAATATATGCATTGTCAGTGAAGACTAATATGAACTCCCAGCAAAGATTATTATATACAACTGAACTATAGTTCTTTATATACTATTACTGAAGATAAAGCAACCACTGCAGAAAACTTTTTTTTTTTTTTTATGTTTGCACAATATATACAATATGCATTCTGCTTCTTTGAGACCGCACTAGTTTTTCAGCTTTCATTCACAAATAAGTTTACCAGATTCCTGGGTCACTTTTTTAACCCTGTCTTCCAACCTTCTGGACATTTATAAAATGTATCAAATATCTGGCTTTTATACACACACAATTAATTTTGTGAAAGTCTATATTTAACTGCTACTTAATATATGAATTATCTTTAATTTCTGGATGGATTTACATGTTTATAATAAAATAAAAAGATATGTGAGACAAAATCCAGATTTCCTTTTGTAATCCAATAGATATCCTTCATGTGATGTCATTATATTACCTGTTGTTCTTGTTGTTATTGCCAAGCCCTCAAAATCTAGCCCCAGCTAGACCTACTCCAAAAGGCTAGCGTCCTGGCAAAGTCGAGCACCAAAACTGAAAGCGTAACGATATCCTCAATTGCAAAATGCAAAAAATTAAGAATATATTTGGGAGCATGCATGACTTGTTTTGCCCTTATTACAAAGTTGGAATAATATTGCAACCATGTAAAAAAAAAAAAAAAAAAAAAAATTAAATTACCACTATTGAGTTCAGAAAAAGCTGTTTCATTTTGTCTCTCACCCAAACTCCAAGGCATCAGGATGTTTTCAACCTGAATAATAACGGGCTGAAGGGATGAACCAGTCATGCTTTATCTATCCTTGTTTTTCCTTACAGAGAAAACCTCTGGAAAACTAACAGAATAATCAGTAGTCATTGTTGTGTTAGTGCCCATTTCAGCCAGTTATTGAGACTCCATTAACAGATACATTTACATGAGAAGGGATCCACTGAAAATAGATATCTTTAATCTTTGCCAGGTACTTATCGAGTATTTGAATACCCACATGGTATTTAACTTAATTCCACCTTTGTAAATGCAGAATGGAGCTGCAGTTGGCTATAAAGATCCAGGTACTACAGATGCCAAAATCATGAAATGGCCTCCAATCCTTCATTTATAGCAATTAATTCACTCCTGAAAATCAAGCAATCATCTGGATTACTGATGATGCATACAATTAGATGATACATACAAATTACACTGACAATGCATATATTTGAAACTCAATAGTATAATTCTCCACTTCAATGAAAACCACTTCCAGTATGACCAAGCTGTCAACAGTGTATATCCTAATGGCATCTCTTGAAATACTATAGCCTCAAGAGTATGTAGTCAGGGACCTGAAAATTCTTGTTTGTATTAGATATAAGCTCTGTGTGACAACATACTTGGAAAGTTCTCTGCTGGGCGAAGGGCAAATCGGTTAGATAGGCTTCATCAAATGGAAGATAACATTCATTTTCTCTATTTGACTGAATAGATTGAATGGATCAGTAATCAGTGATTAAAAAGGAATATTTTTTTAATCACTGATTACTGATTCATTCACAAAGATATACAGAAGCTCAATTTTAAATTTTATAGCTTTTTAATTTATTGAAATATTTCACCAGGTTTAAGTTTATTCTACTTCACGGCAGTTGAAGATTTGCTTCAGAAAGTACTATTTTGTTTGGACAGCTATTTCTTAAACCCATTATGATATGAGCTACAACCCAAATGAACTCACTCAAATTTTTGACAGTTAGTAAAGGAGGCACTGAAATATACTGGAAACCCATATTTGAGGATAAGTCTTAAAAAGGCAATATATGCTGTCCTAAAGGTTGTAGCATCAGCACCCCAAACTCTATCAGAAATAAATAGAAGAATATTGAGACTCATGCCTCTTTTTAACCAGATCCATGATAGGTCCCTTACTCAAAATCTTCTGGTCCATGACAAAACCTAAGTACTTGGATATTTAACACATGAAAAAGGCTGATCCTTAAAATAAATCTGGGGATGATATGAATGCAAATGCTTATTAGTCGTTAAAAAAACTATCATATGATTTTGAAGAATTAAAATCCAGTTTGTTGTCATTCCAAAATTTCCACATATCAAATAAGGTAAGATTTGTATTTGATTCCATTCAGAACTACTATAATACCTGTAAAATATTAACGTAAGTTTAATGACATTTTCCAACCTGAGGTTCTTACTAATAAAAATGAAATTTAAAGCAAAAGTCTTGTTATATCTCCATTTTAAATAAAGGAAGGGCGATTTAGACAGTCCTATTACTAGCAATGAAACAAACCAAACAATATTCTTTTGCTACATATTCAAATATCAGTTTGTTTTGTTAATTTTTTTAATCAGAGGGAAAAAAATGGGGACAAAGAAGAATTTTGACTTAATTTTACACTGTATAAATAAAGTGTTAACACAGCTTTCAAAAACAGGACAAATTCATTTTCATATACGTATTATGACATTACACAGGAAACATTTCTATATATACTTACTGAGTCATAAACAGAAACTGGATTATCTGTGTTGCGCATTTCTTTTTCTTTATTATTTATTATCATAACAACACTTGGCCAATGAGATAAATGTTTTTCTTGGGTAAAACAATTCTGAAACATAAATATTTACATAGATAAATGCAATGATATAACTTGCAAAAGTACTTTTTCAAAATAATACTGCATTATGCAAGATTATGAATCATGTATATATTAACAAGTTTCAATCTGGAATAAGAGCATTACATACAAATTTTAAAATAAATGATCAAGGAAATGAGGAGAGGTTTAAAAAAAAAAAAAGGGATAATGAAAATTTATTACGGTAAGACATAATAAAAGCAGCCAAATTCTATAAATTCAAAATAAAAATAGTGGAGACATTTTTTAAAATAAAAAACCGATTGTAATTATCACTACAGAAAACCATTTTCATACTAAACTAAGTATCAGCAAAAATATAACTTTATTATTGATAATATACTTCAGTAATATAATTTTAGTTTTTCTTTTTCTTTAATATTTACATTTTATTTTTTGGTAATGTAACAAAATATTTAGGAATGAGCATCAGATACATTATCAAACGGTTTTGAAACTCTTGTTTCACTTAAACAATACATGACTATGCAAAAGGCTTAACAGTTAAAAAGTGCAAAAAGAAGAGTGGACTCCCTCTACCGAGACCTCAGTATGCAAGTGATTAAATAATTATCACTTAAGATTTATTATACTTGATAAACTTTACTATTTCTACTATTTTAATGAACATTTTAATAGCTGTTTCCATATCTATAACACAAAATTATATTATAGGTATATAAACAGATATCTAAATGTTTATTAAATTATAGAAACAGTTTATCATGTGTAATAAATCTTTAATGATAACCAATGCACGAAAATAAAGCCAAAAGTAAAGTCATCATACATAGTTTAAAAATATCCAACTTATTTAGTTTCTTCTTATGCTTAAGTATGAGGTAGCTATTAAAAATTGTCAAATTGGATAACATAAATCTTTTTCCGAAACCAAGCTGATTTTTAAATAAGTGTTAAAAGCAAATAATTTTGAAGACTATCTTCAAATTATAGGTGTTATGATAGTACAGTCAAATAACGAATATCCGCCGACCTGAAATCCACCAACTCCTGAAATCTGCATTGCTTCTCAAGATACAAACGTTTAGTTTATAGGTTCCGGAAACCGCAACATGGAGTACGAAATATTGAAGAAAAAATACTTACTGGATAATGATGTCATAATTACCGAATAATAATGAGTCATAACAGAAATACAAAATTATTGGCGTCATGATAAGAGTTTTCCCCCTCCAATCTGCATCGAGGTAAAAAAAAGCAGACAATTAACTCAAGTCTTCTTTCAAGTTAACGCTTCATTTTGTTGCACTTTCTGAGCTTCGTTATTTCACGAGATTGTTTAGTGATGTTGTTTTTTTTATCCGGATATTTTGTGGATAAATTAAGAATATTTTAAATTTCAGCACTTTTTAATACAATGACAGATAAAAAACGCACTCGTGATTTTACTGCTTGCATCGTTGAAAAACGTAAACACGTTGCATTGACGGTAATGAAAAAAGTTAGGTAATGAAATTGACGATAATGAAATTCTGCTAAAGATGAAGGCAGGTGCTACTGCTCGTTTTATAGTGGAATTGCCATACAGACTGTGTATGGTATATGGAACAATAAAGAAAAGCTGTTGAAATTTTACATCAACAGTGATTCTAACACCAAAATCCGAAACCGGAAATCTTTACATGAAGCGAAATCGGTAAACCTTGATGCTGTCTTGCACGAGTGGTTCCAGCAGCGACGGAGTGATGGGGTATCTATTTCAGGACTACTCCTGAGAGAAAAGGGGAAGCAGATTCATGCTGATTTAAAAATAGAGGAGGCTAATGTAAATGAACAATATAATATAATCAGTTTATATACGTAATAATAATTTAATGAATATAATTAATTATTGTATTAATGTATATAATACGAGGGTTAGAACTTTAATAGTGGCAACTATTTATTTACAAGGAATACAAAAGTGATTCATGTCACCATGTTTTACAGTCCTTCAATATAGTCGCCAGCATTGTGTACAACCCGTTTCCAACGATGTGGAAGTCGCAGAATACCTTTAGTAGCACCTGTTTTGTTAGATCTGGGGAGTATGGTGGATGGTAAAGCACTTCCCAGCCCCATCGCTTGAACAAATCAGTCACAGCTTGCGCTGCATGCAGCTCAGCATTGTCATGCAAAATGAGAGGAGCATTCTGCAGAAAGTGTCGCCATTTTTTTCCCAAAGCTGGTCGGAGATTGTGCTCCAAAAATAAGCAGGATTACTGCTCAGTGACGGTCTGCTGTGGGGGAATGGTATGCGTTAGGATGACACCATCACAGTCGTACATGAGAATGACCATAACTTTCACATTGCTGGGGTTCTGACGAAATTTCGAACGTCGTGGTGACCCGTGATGATGCCATTTGTTTGATTGGCGTTTCAGTTCTGGCTCATACGATCGGGCCCAAGTCTCATCCAGCGTAATGATACGGCGTAAAAAAGCATCTCCTTCGCTCATAGCGCTCCAGGTGGGTTCGGGCAGCATCGTATCGTAGCCATTTCTGCATTTCCATCAAATTGATGTGGAACCCATCGTGAAACAATTTTTCTCATGGACAGGCGTTGCTTCAGAATGTGCAGCACAGTCGTATGCGCTAATCCTGTTTGTCCGGCCAGCTGATGAATTGTTTAGCGGCGATCACTGTCCATTAGTGCGGCAACAGCTTGCATGTCTGCATCGCTGACACTCAGACGACCTGGCCGCAGCATTTCTGCGACGTTTTGGTGTCCTTCATTGAATGCTTTCACCCATCTTGCTACGGTTCTGTAAGGCAATGCAGATTCCCTGCAAGCCTCTTGAAGCCCTTGATGACACTGTCATGCTGTACGACCTCTGGCACATTAAATTTTTATCCAACATCGTTGTTCTTGTTTTGAAAACATCCTGACAACACTTACTTTAGACCGCGAGCTAATATAAGGATCCGTTCTTTGCGTCAATCTGCATGCGCGCGACGTAGGCAGGACGAGTCTTTTTGCTGAGAGGTAAGGTAGGTATGTAGTTCACGTGTGGTATACGCGATATTCTTTGGTTTTGTTGCGTAGCGTTTTTTCAGCTGTGTTGCCACTATTAAAGTTCCAACCCTCGTAATTTAATTAAATGTATGTAATACGCCTTATTTATTTTGCACTTTTAGTCTGAATATTATCTTTTCTGTCCTGAAACCTCTGGGCCCAAGCGTTGCGGATTTCTGGACTTCTACTGTAATATAAGAACATTTTTACTTTTTTTACACATTTTTATAAATGTAAAAATTTTTAATATAACACCATTTAATACATTGTTAGATGATGTATTTAATCAAAGTTTTAAAAATATATAATAATGAATGACAAAATTAATTAAAAGAAAATGTATGCAAACTTACAGGGGGATACGATACTATAGGTGGGAAAGATTCTAGTCCTTTGGGTACATCATAATGCTTATCGGGATAGTTATAGCCATGACCTCTGTATTCTTCCAGGCCATTAGCATCTAACACTATTGCAACACAAGCAACATCATATCTTTTTTGAAAAGTTATAATCCTGAAAGAAAAATGCTTATAAAAATAAATAACAAATAAGACATATTAAAAAAGTACTGTATGCATTTGACCAAAGTTAATATCTCCCCCTCCCTCTCCCTCCAATTTGAAACAGACCACCAAGATTAAAAGAGGTGAATGACAAATTTCTATTAATACTTTATAGTCTTATCATACAAACTGACCTTACAGGAGCAGACATATCAAAAATTTATAGCACCACTTTTATAATGAAACACAAATACAGACAAAGTATCATAGAATGGAAAAAACGTGACATAATTGTGTATATTTAGATGCATCATCCTTCATTACATGCTCACTTTTTTTTTAGCCTACATACCAAACAAAACACTTTCATGAGTACTGCATACTCTTTCTCCCATTCTTTCAAAATTCCATTATTACTTTTGCTTAAGTGTTTTCTTTGCACAATTTAAACTTCTCTACACTTTTTATCACGGTTACCTTGAATTTACGTTAAATTTTAAATTATGGCAAGTTTGAACTTTTCCATTAATATTTAACATAAAAATAGTAACTTAAAACTCCATACAGAATATTCTACACAATTTTTGGCATGAAAATAGAGAAAAACAAAAATTTTATAACCTTCACTAGGAAAATTTTGGCATTATTCACTCACAACTTTAAAAAAAAAAAAAAAAAAAAAAAAAGGGGGGAATTCAGAACATGAAAATCATTGCACAAAGACTTTTACTCATTTCATATAAACATGATAATTTATCATTTGAATTCAATAAGGCAAGCAATGGCTATTAGCTATCTAATGGCTAGGATGGATTAGTAAAAGGTTTTCTAATAATATGATTTTCTAAAGATCATTAGGAACAAACCCAGGAAAAACTAGCAGATTAACTCACTCAGCCACATTTTATGGGGACTTCTAAACTATTTACACACAGCTCTTAGATTTATCTGAATCTCCTTCAGCCTTTTGCTAGTCTACATTATTAGATGGCCCTGAGCCAAAACTTACAGTAAGACTTTGCTGTGTGGTTGTGTTGCAAAGATATGATGTTGCTTGTGTTGCAATAGTGTTAGATGCTAATGGCCTGGAAGAATACAGAGGTCATGGCTATAACTATCCCGATAAGCATTATGATGTACCCAAAGGACTAGAATCTTTCCCACCTATAGTATCGTATCCCCCTGTAAGTTTGCATACATTTTCTTTTAATTAATTTTGTCATTCATTAATATATAGTTTTAAAACTTTGATTAAATACATCATCTAACAATGTATTAAATGGTGTTATATTAAAAATTTTTACATTTATACTTTACATACATACTTTAATTACTTTGTTTTACATCAATATTTATATCCTGTAAATCCTGCAAGAAATGATGAATTTTCATATTAATTATAAAAGTCATGTAAGTTACTAAGTTCTAATAAAAGTTTTTTTTTTTTTTTTTTTTTTTTTTTGAGTTTATAGAAATTTTTGTGGAAGACAGGGTGATAACTCGACTGCCTGTCTGCATGAAGTTAGAATGTAGCTTTGAAGTACACTGTGCCCACAGGAGTAAGGCAAAAATATAATTTTTCCTGTAAGACTTTTAGAAATGCTCTTCCAGAAGCCTTATTCACAACTCTCTAAAAAAGTAAAAATCTTATGCAAATTGATTTTCTTTTAAATGAATTTAACGAAGTTTTAGAACCTGCAGAGGTAAAATCATAATGCATGTATGCAAGCAAAAGCTGAACATTTAGCTCTCAAAATATGGCATTTTTTGGTTTGACTTTTATAATAATATTTTAATTTACTATTATTTTTAAGAAAGAATATATTAATAAAAATATTTTTTAAAACGAAGCAAAATAATGAGAGAGACATATTTTGAAAAGTTAAATTTCCATTTATTTTCATCTTTATTACACCATTTTTTTAAATTTTATTTTCGATTCACAGGAAAAAATTTAACATAGAAATATTCATATCATATTAACCTTCTAAAACCTGGCCAAAATTCTCATAATATAGCCTTCAGACCGGTGCGATCCAAAACACTTTTGCCCCCTCTTTGACATTTTCCTAATGAGAAAAGTCGTTAGTCGACTCCATGGATGCAGTAAAATTTACATGTTTGTCGGATGCTGTTGGATAGTAGATGGGTTGCTAGATTTGCGATTTTTTCGATGATTATTTTGCATTCATTTAAATGAAGTTCTAAATAAGTAGTGAATAAATAGTGCACTGGATATGCATCGAGTGCACTATTTATTTAGAACAAAACATATGAAAAGTTTATATTTCATTTCCTATTTTTGATCAATCTCGGCAATAATTTGGGAATTTAAATAACTTTGTTTTCACACTTCATTTATATTCGCATATTTTTGTATTAGAAATTAGAAAATGAAAACAAAATTTTACAAAATATAATAAATATGAACTAGCTTTGTAAGTCTGCAGGCTGGAATGCAATTTTTAATAACATATTTTCATTAACAAAATAATGGTACTGACTAATTTAATCTTTCATGTTTTCAAAAGAATAAGGGCATACTGGGTGTTGACACTTACAATGTAGTAAATCTGTTTTTCATATTTCTTCCAGTGATGAAAACGACCTGGAATACTTTTAAAGTAAAATTAAGAAAATTGCTTACGCCAAATTTTGCATAAAGTATCTTCTCGTGTATTTTTTATTTAAAGTGTGAATTTTCTCTTTGAAAAAATAAAAAATCATGAACGGAACAAAATTAATTCATGAGAAATAACTCTGAAATGCAATAATTCCATCGTAATATGAAATAGTGGAGAAAAGTGCAATACAGTTTATTTATTCACAAATAATCCCCTCATATGCCTAATTTATGAACTTTTGATTGCGAAATATAGGTTAGTAAATTAAACCGGTTATTTTCAATACTTTTTCTTTATCAGTTTTTTTTTTTTTTTTTTTTTTTTTTACGACGGGCCCTTCAGTAGGTGGCTGAACACTTAAAGCTAGCTCGGGTTTTGAATTCTGGCTAAAGGGTTGGATTCATGGTTTTTGTGTAACATAAATACAAGCCAGCTTCCCTTAAAAAGTCCTCCATGAAGGCATCTCTTCCCTTATACAGGCAATTGTTGTGTGCTTTGATGTAATTCAGTAAACGAACAAAATTAATCCAATCAAACCCGGAGAACGTGTTGATTACATGTGGAGTTTTCCATAAGGAACGCAAACAATTTTCTCTTAAAAAGGTTAACGTGAAACCATCCATCCACTTAAGCAGATAGCGTTTGCATGTTTTTCCGTAATCCAATCCTAATTCTCATACATTTAATAGTAAGTTGACATATGTTTATTAGAGACAAAATAACATTCCTAAAGATAAATTTTTTATTCACTTGTCTGAAGTCCCTTTATCTCTTGAGGAGTATAAGAATTTCAGCAAATAAAACTAGCCGAAATTTTATGCAATGTAACTGATGTTTTGATTCAATTTAGAAGTTACGTGTGCTTCAATGATATTTAAATACTTTTCGACAGATGTCATCCTAAAAAGAGGGTCTAAAGATAAATTGGTTTTATTTAATATACAATGAATGAAAATCATTGAAATCAATCATTGAATGAATAAAAATTACAAAAAACTATTATGCATTCAATTGTCTCTTATTTATCTCCTGATAAATCAGACAAAATTGGCTACATAATAGAAGCACTTTGAAAGAGTTAACAGTTCTTAAGGGTTTTATGCACCCCTTAAAAAAGGGTCAAAGTAACATCTTATTATTCATAAGTATAAAAAGGAACTAAACAATAAAAGCGGTTTTACCTATTTTTTAGAAGGGAATTAAATCTAAAATATTAATCTAATCTTATTTGCTATGATTAAAAAGCATTAAATCTGGTAAGCTTAAACAGCGTGCAAAATTGCTGACGTTTTAATCGTAGCAAAAGTTAGTAATTAAAAAGTTAGCTCTAAAATTTATAGCTAATGCTCTAACATTTGAGAAAGAGATGGCTTCTATTTGATTTTCAAGATTTCAAGTATACTGGTGCGAGACGAAACCTGCGGTTTTTGCCAAAATATAGTCAAACTGATAAGAAGAGGTAAACAATGCGTAGCCAGCAGCTATTCTGAGCAGCGACAATGGACCACCCAGAGATCTACAGAGAGGCGATTCTTTAAAATAGGGAGGGGATGACTGGCACGACAGTTGTACCACAGCCAGCATTAAAGAAAGTCATTTTTCCTGGTACAACTGCTGTACCGCCGGCTTTAGAAGATTAATGTAATTAATATGATTTGAATATTTGTAAATAAAAATAAATTTTTTCATATATTCAATTAATAATAACCTATCAGAATATTTATCTTTTGAGTTTTAAGGAAAAATATATCTTATTAACATTCATAAATATCTATCTTTTTCTAATCTTTAATCTGCTGAATATTGAAATTTATAATTAGATTAAAAGCAGGAGCACGGAAATCTTCTCTTTACATCGAATTCTTTTTCTTTTTATCATTATTATCTAAAATGGTTGCATATCATTACTAATCACTAGCTCACTTTTTAAACAAGTACAAAATGGTATTTAAACAGTAACAGTTACTAATAAGCATTATTTCTGTCTTCAAAGCTAAGTGCTGACAATGGTGGATGAATACTATGCATCAAGAAATTACCTTTTTATGCAAGATGGAACTTCAGCACATATTTCATTAGTTGTGAGATATTTTCTTCTATCAATATTAAGAAAAGGCTGATAAACAAAAGCTCATAGTGCTTTCTTAAATACGAGTATGTTATTCAACAGCAGCAACTTTCAGAGCATCTTAAATCAAGGTTGTATCACAAATCTTCCTTCATTTCAAGAAATTAAATATGTCAGCAATTCCTGGAGATATGTAACTGTGAGGGGTATTATTTCCTACCGATCTTCAATTAACACTGAATAATGCAATAGTATTGAACAACGTAGTAGTAGCACAATGGGCATTGTACTCACCTTCTCAGAGTTACTGTATGTTTCAAAAAATAAACCTAATGTTAAAATTTAAAACTATTATTTATTTACAATCTTAAAAATAAATAAATTAATTAAATTAAAAAAATAACAACTTTTCATACAACTAAATTTCAAAGCAAAAACTTTGATAACTATCTACTACTAATGGTTTGCAAAATTTTATCATCTAAACTTATTAAATTATTCCAAACATTTTTTGACATGAGAGGACCACTATTTAACTACATTTCATTTTATAAACAATAAATTTGTTTATATTATCATTACTAAAAGTATTCTTTGGCATATTCTAGAAACTGACATTTTAACAGCTTTTGTGCTAGTGCAATGCTTAATACAAACAGAAGTCTTGGACATGTAAGGCAAATGGAAATATTTATAGTGATTGAAGAATTGAGTATAAAGCAAAAGCATATCAAAAGTTACAAAAATATCCCATAAAAAGCTAAAAGATACTTTAGAAAATAATCTTCAGTAGCTTTAGAACAAAAATTCTTCATTTCAGTAGCAGATGTCTGTCTACTCAAAATTTCATGAAAATAGAGAGTAAACTGAAAGGAAATTAATATTTTTAGAAGACCATAAATAATACAAAATATATAATAAAAAGAATACATATAGTATATTCGGTATGTAACATATAACATGCATATTAAACTGTACATACATAAGAAAGAAAAATGCATATATTTTAAAAATAAATGTATAAACTGACTAAAGCAGTAAATAAGAAATCTTCATTCAAAAATTAAACAGAAGTAAGGAATATACTAAACAAATAATATAAATAAATATTAAAAAATGCTACATAAGTGAAAACATATTACAACTCACAAATATTAAAGAAACATATTTGGACATCATTCACCATCAGAATTATGTATAAATATACACTGATGAGGTTTTTTTTTTTGGGGGGGGGGAAGACTTAAAATGCACTATACTGACTTTAGTACAAATAACAAAAACATATTCAACACCAGAAATGAATATGTCACTTGAAAATATGAGGCACTGAATTCATTTCTCCAGTACAGCAAATTTCACAGTTTTTTTTAAATACATTTTCCTAACATATTCCAAACATTTTCTGCTGTATTTCAGTTTCAATTGGGAAGAATTGAAAGACTGTGCTGCATCTCTCTAAATAGTTAACAGCAATCTGCACAGGAAATTCCTTCACCTGATGATGATGCTTTAACCAATAAAAAAACAACTTCAAATCAGTTTGCATAAAAGTCCTCAGAAATTATAAAATACAGTCATAGATCCCAATATTTGCTAATTCAATATCTGTGCTTTAGTGTGGCAGCGAAAACAAAATTTGCTTTATGTTTCGTGAAACTGAAGTTTCTGAATTTGCTTTATGTTTTGTGAGTTAAATTACTACCATAAAAGCCTGTAAAAATATCAAGTCTGTAGTGAAGCGGCAACAATTTGCAAAATAGCTAAAATATTGCAATTCAGACCGGCACATTATTATCTTCCAATGCATCTGCATGCTTATTTTTGACTCGTATAATTAAATTCACGAAATGGAAACCATTTTGGTGGAATCTTTTATAGATTTTCAGGTACAGAAAACCCTTTAAGCTTTGCTCACATCCAAACTTAATGGTCATAAATATGCTGGTGAGAAGCTCAGCTGTCAATGAAAAATGAATATTTGACTTGTTTCTACATTCATAGTTCTTTTTAAATTTAATTTCCTCTAGCATTCACCTTATTCTTCTAATAACAGTTATTGCAGATCTTCTGCATTTCAGTTCTTATTTTTTGCAAATAAAGGTCCCATGATTAGCACTGTTACAAGTGTTTGGAAAATACTAAAGTGCTATGAATATTAGGAAGCTCATGGTGTATTTCCATGGGCTTCTGTTGGTGAGATTTCAAATGAAGCTTGCTATAGTCTTTCAAACATTTCTCACTAAAGCACAGCTCCAATGCACCGAACAGAGTTTCAAAATCTATTCTCTGGTTTTTGGGCAGAGTTTGAAGGATATCTATGGCATCTGCTCTCAGAGAAGCAGCGAGGTGAAAGGCCTTAGATTCGGAGTCCCATTAATTTGTATTCACTAACTATATAGAAATGAGCTTTGTAGTCTTGCCAGGAGGTCTTTCTATCACACATGGATAACTTTACAGAGACTCAAGAAGACAAAGATAAAAATTTAAAGCTGTCAAAATTGTTTCCTACTCATATCAGTACAGATTTCTTTAAGATGTCAACTTCCTTGGCAACAGCAGAAGAAATGCTATCATCGATTTATTGTTCCACAGCGGAAACTCTGTTATCAATTTGCTGTTTGACAGCAGACACTCTTTCTTCATTTCATTGTTTGGCAGCTCATCTTTTTGATCTATTTCTTCAAATTTATTTTCAAAAATTTCTATTCTGCCTTCCAAAGCCTCGAGTTTGTTTTTATGGTAGTAATTTGTCTTTTAATTTCCTCTTGACTTGCTTCAATCGTTTGTTGAACTGACATGATAGAATCTTAATTTTTGGCCTACTTTCATCTGTTCTTGAAAAGCATTCATCTTTTCTTTAATGGATTCTTGGCTGACTTTCATCTCTTTAAATGCAGTAAAGGTTGTCAACAGTTATCTTAATTGCTCCTCCATAGCTCATGTCACCGGCATCCAATCCCACTTCTGACACAAAAAATTGCTACATGTGTACAGATTTGTCATGGAATGAATGCACACATAACCAATGATAGCTTGATAAAATTTATTTTTTCCAGAAGAAACAATTTATAGTTCTGGAACTTTCCACAAAAGTATTCACACAGCTCTTCTTGGTGGGGCAGAGCATAATCAGTAGTTGCAAACCGCATCTAAACAGCAAAGCTCGCATGGAACTCTCAATACTTTGAAGACAGCTCTGAACTAAATCTGAAAACTTATGTTGTCTCTGGGCTGATATAGTTTTCTTCCCAGCTGCCAAGAAATCTCTAGTAATTTACTGTTTCTCGAAATTACTAGATATACGGCATACATATAAGAGCTGGATAGAGTTATAGTTACATATAGCGATCAATTACAGTTATTCAATTAGAGTTATAGAAAGACTGGATCAAAACATAACCAAATTTGTCATTAAAATTATCACCAGCTTTGTGATATCTTGCCAATTTAGCAAGATAGCCTGACTTGCCCCTACAACTTCATTTTTCCAGCAGATGCTTCACTTTCTCAAACATTTCATGATACATTATGGAAAAGATACTAGAATTTCACATATAATTTCATTAAAATTATTTTCATATGTACAAAATTCGATTTATGTATTCGATTTATGAAAAAAAAATTTATGTATCCGCACTCATTGATTTGAAAAGTGTTGTCAGTAGCTTTGAATTTTAATACCTATATATATTACAAAATTATTTGAGCATTTAAAGTGGCCATTAATCTTTTGATATTACTTGAATCATTAAAATCATTCATCAAAAGCTATTCAAGACACTTTTTTAATTGATGAGACTGTCTTGGGAGAAATATTTTAATGGTTAAACATTAAACATCCTCATCAAGCATTATCAGCACTAACAAAGTAGTTAGAAGAAAATGCACTTTGGTTTGAAAATTCACAGAGCTCTTCAGATGACCCAATACCATATATGAAATAAAGAAATATATATATATATATATATATATATATATATATAATTCATCCTTAAAAATATAAAGATACAATGGAGCAATAGTTTTTTTAGGAAAACAGATTTAAACATCTTGCTATATATCTTCTTCGTTTGAATAAACAGCAATGAAAAAGCCAGTTTTATTGTGACACTCATTTGTTTGATTTAAAACTTTGAAAAAGATTTCTCAGTCAATTTCATTCCTTTACGATACAGCAAGTATATAAATTAGCAGTTTTGAGTTTTATGTTATGTAGTATAAAACAAGACAGAAATTTAAATAGTATAATAATTCATTTTTTATATTTTTTACTAAGATAAATACTATCTTACTTTGGCCACAAGAGAAGATTTCAAAGTTCTTAACCAGTTATACACAGGAGGAATTCGGTATGTACTTGATGGGGACTTTTTTGCCTATGATAGAAAATATAAAATTTTAGGTATTTAATTCTAAATTAACTTTTTAGTTTGTTATTCTATTTTTAATATTTTAATCATTTTCTATTTTTAGTTTTCAATAAGTGAGAAGAAACTCATATTTTATTGTTTAAATATCCACTTCCACTGAAATCAAATTATACATAATATTATCAATAAACATTGTTTAAGTCTCTTTTTTAAGAAATCATAAATATTAGGTAAGGTTTCACTGTTATGAAAAGGATTAAATTTATAGAATGAACAGCTGAAGGCAACAATATACTAATAATAGTGAGATCCATATAATAGTGAGATTTTATTGAAGTTTTAAAATTGATCCAAGCTCAATTCCAAGCATAGGCGATATAGGCAACTAGCCCCTTAGGGTGCTAATTTGTGGATTGTGCCAGCCAAATTGGTCTAGAAATTGATGATATCTTGGTGAAGCTATAAAGGAAGTCATTAAGCCAGCTAACAAAAAGGTGATTTTTGTACATTCTTATATGAAATTCCAAGAGAAAATTTTACAGTCTAAAGATGACTAAAAGTTCTTGATTAATTACAAGAAAGAGGGATAAAACCATGACAGATGAGTATGGCATTTTGAAAAAATGTTAGATCTTAAACCTATGTTTCTAAATGATTAAACTCTGGATAAAGAAATTAATGCTTAATTGTGATTTTCCAACAAAGGCCCAAATAGAACCAGAAAAGCAGCTTAAAAAAATTTCATCCATTTACAGATTAAGCATTTTCCTTATTGAAGCAATAAGACAGAAACTTACTAGTTGAAACTGCAAAACTTCACTACTTAATTTCATGAAAATGACAACTGAGAGTACAATAAGCAACTTTCAATCTGATATTAATGCTAAAGAAATGACTAAACAATGCAGTTTACAGGATCTCATTTCTGTAATGATAAAGACATCAAAAGAAGTTGTTTACATGCACACTTTCTAAGATATTTATCTACAGTATGAATTATCCTATGAATTTAGGAATACCAGTATTTTAGCAATACCAGTAAGCAGTAGCTGCAATAGAAAGCTTCTGTAAGCAGAAGTTGATAAAAATTCGTTTGACTTTGTTTAAGT
Organism: Stegodyphus dumicola; assembly: GCF_044657685.1. NCBI lineage: Eukaryota > Metazoa > Arthropoda > Arachnida > Araneae > Eresidae > Stegodyphus > Stegodyphus dumicola. The sequence goes on along the minus strand of NC_140769.1, from coordinate 185,143,114 downwards.
CAAAAGAAGTGGAATTTTGTTGTATTTCTGTCTATAAAAATTTAAAGTGGTCAAGAATTACAGTACAGCTTACAGAATCTCATTTCCAGAATGGTAAGATACTAAAAGAAATGGCTCTCTATTTTACATGAATGTTTTTATTTATTTAAAAGCATGGGTTACCTTATGAACTTTTTTGACAATAATATATTATTTACATGATTTAGCTTTTCAAATAAATTTCAGTTTCAGTATAATAAATTTAAATTGAACATAAAAGTACAAGCAGAAATATACAATATAACTATTATATAATACTAGTGATTACATTCTGCTTTAAACTAATACTTTTTAAAATCACCTCTTTGGGTGTACACAGCCAGGCTGCTAACTTTGAATGAGCATCATGCAAACAAAGAAGTGATGGTAAAAACAACCAATTCTGCATGTGTTTTTTAGCCTCAAGAAGTTTCATCAAAATTTCACATTCAAAACTGAAAGTAAAAATAAAACTAATACAGATATATTCAACCATAAAATGCATAAAAATTAAATGTTTAAATTGTTTTTAAATTACCATACATAATTTTTAAAATAACAAAACTAATAAAAAACCAATTTTTTTTTCATTAGCAAACATGAATATTAGAAATGGAAAAAAAAAAAAAATTCACATACATAATCAGTATTATGATTATTTTTATCAGTTTTATCCCAAACATTTTCTCTGAAAGTGCACTTGCCTTAATATGCAATTTTACACTAATTTAAAATCCCTTTTCTCCAATTTTATTTCAAAATTATATATTACTAATAATTAAAATGTCTTTTCCGGACATGCCTTGGAATGTGAATATTACGTTATATTAGTAACAGGTGTACAATTTGTGACAATAATGTCTCTAAATCTTCCATCAATAATTTGGAAAAATTACATATTACCATAAGCACTTAACTCAAAATCTTTTACTCAAAAACCATATTGCTTCTAATAATAAGATTAGATTATATATAATTTGTCTTGATTATTTATTAATAATAAATAATAATGACATAAAATTAAAATTATAAAATTGACAGATAAATATTAATAAAATTAATTCCATAAACATTAATTATTAATACTAATGACAGATTATTTATTAATAATAAAATGTCTTTACCTTTTCAACACTTAATATTAAAAATCAGCATAATTAAAAAATGAATGTCAATTCAAAGCAGATGATACTTAAATAACAAGTACTAACAATATGCATACATTTTAAAACAACAAATACTTTAAAATAAAAGTAAATAATCATTCTCTTACATGATATATGGTATCAGAAATAACAAAATTATTACTTATAATAAGGACATAAAAGCTTAAAACTTTATCAGAGAGATATTTTATAAATTACATTCATCAAATGTGCTATAAAGTTTCACCATAAGATATACTATTAAGATAATAAAATAAGGATATGAGTTACTAAGACATACCTTAATTGCTTTGAAATAGCTCAATTTGTTCAATTACCACAGCTATAATTTGAAATTAATTAAACATCTTATTTCATGTTGAACAGCAATATTCTAAGAGTTGATTGTTGGCTCAGTTGCATGGAAACTAAATCAAAAATATTACGCAGAGTAATCAAATATGAACGAGCCTTTATTGGCTGAGCTTTAAGATGGGTGCTTTAAGATGTGTACTTGTTGTGTTTGGTCATCTGAAATCTTTAGGTGGGGTTGCTAGAGTAAGGGAACCACAGCAGCTGGCTTGTTCTATGCTTTGTGTAGCAGTAGCAGCCCTTATGATGAGTGAGAGGACTGCGCCTATCTCTCTTGAGCAAAGCATAAAGTTCCTCATCCATAAAAATGTGAAGCCAGCTGAAATTTACGGAGACTGCATGCCCAGTTTGGGAAGCTACCCTTCCATGGTCAAGAGTGAAGTTTTGGTGCAATGAATTCAAACAAGGCTGCGAACACAGGGTTCATAGCCACATTTTAGTTAAAAAAATAAGCACCTATAATCACTTTTCAAGCACATTTTAAGAAAAAAATAGGCACCTGTCTAATTACATTATACACAACTGCATAACCTTAAAAGAAAAAATTAGACTTTAATTTAAAATATGAGCAATGCAATATTTATTAAGAGAATGAGCATTACCTCAATAATGGAAAACAATTAACTTTTTTTTTTTTTTAATTTTAAATGACAGTTCAATTTACAGAATTAGTTTACAATGAGAGGAAAAAAAACTATGCAGAACTAAACTATATTACAAAATTTAATGATGATATTTCAGTTGAAAATATAGAAAATAAATAATAATAAGCCATATTAATTGTATTTGTTTGGCACATAATAAATACAATTTATTTTTCCACTCATATTAATATTTAAATAATTTAACTTAAATCAAAATTCTGAACATTTTCTAAATTTTCATTGCATAACAGTTTTTTCTTAACATATATCCCAAGCAAAGTAATTTAAGTAAAAAAGAGGCACATTTCTGAAATCAGAAGATGGGAAATTGCTTCATTCAGTCATCCTTTAACAGTAAAAGCTTAACTAACCAGCATATCGGAAATTCCCGAATTTTCCGGATAGTAACTGGAAAAAGAGGAGTGGGGGAGATTGCAGCCGTTCTTTAGATTTAAATTTAGGTTAAATAAATAATTTTGACATTTCGATATGTGCATCATATAAAAACCAACGGAACTGAGAAATATTCTGCTTAGAAAGCACAGTAAAACTCTTTTAAGTGTTCATAAACAAATCTCAGACTGAACATCAAAATTAATTACCAATGCAAAATACCGCAAACGTTATTGCGCAATACGTGCGGCGTAATTCTTCCATATGTGATATTACGCAATCGGAATCAACACCTGCCGGTATTCGGAGAAAGAACTAAATAAAGGAAAAGAAAAAGACTTACTAATCTGGGGGTGTTTCTGATTCTAATTTTCAACAGACTGTATTAAATTTCCGGAATAGAATCAATCTTCGCTTGGGTTGGGTAGACCGCAAAAACTTTTAGTCCTATACAATCCAGATTGGACAGTGACAAAAAAAAAAAAAAAAGTCCGCTGCTTCAATATTAGAGATTTTGTGGAGAAACTCCCAACCTTCGTACTGTATAATGTATTAGCAAAGAAAATGAAATTATTTTGAGTATTCGATTACTTTCCTTTTATTTAAGCCATTCCGAATATTATTCCTTAGAAAGCTAATCTGTGTAAAAACACACCCATTTTTGGAAGTTTATCTATACTTCAGCAGTTACTGCAATTATATTATTATAAATATTCATATGTGGTGATGGCGATAAGGAGCGCGCCTTGCGCCCTCCGATAAGTGTGGCAACCCTAGAGGAGAAATTTCTTACGAGTAGCGAGCAGAGCGAAACAGGCCGGCTGTCGGGGAATGTGCGCGAAGTTCCTAAATAAAGCTTAATTTTTATTGTGCACTATGTCTTGTTAATATTTATATTAATGCAGTAAGAACATAATCTGTGATATGGAATTCGAGGATTGGTGGTAAAAACATAACCGGAAATCTCCATAATGGTAACCCGGACTGTGTTAAATCGTATAAACAGTTCTCAAGCACTTTCGGTTTTGACTACAAGCCATCACTCAAGATCTCCAAACCAGAAGTAATGGATTACATCGCTTTTCGTCCTCCGGATCACAGATGAGTAGTAATTATAGATCATTTTATAATTCTGTTTTCTACTTATCATTTAATTTCATTTTCTTTAGTTAAATTTTTGCTTTTATTTTGGCTTAAAAACCTTGCACAATGTCTGATGTTCATGCCGTCCAAATTCCGGTTTATAACCGATCAGACCCATCTTTATGGTTTATTATGTGTGAAAGTACTTTTGCTCTTGCCACCCCCAAACCTATCACAGAATCCATTACTAAATATAATTATGTAGTTTCTCATCTTCCTCCAGATATCGCATCACTAGTACGGGATTTACTTATGAAACCAGATCCTATTGATGCATATGCAAAGCTTAAAACTGAGTTAATAAATCGTTCAAGAGAATCTTCTCAGCAAGAAATTCGCCAATTATTATCTGGAGAAGAATTAGGTTCTCGAAAACCTTCCGATTTGCTTAGAAATATGAAACGTCGAGCAGAATCTTTAAATGTTCCTGATAACTTAATGTTAGAATTATTCCTTCAACGTTTGCCTTCGACTGTTCAGTCTATTTTGGCAGCGGTTTCCAATTTAACTGTAGATAAAGCTGCAGAAATTGCCGACAGAATTTTAGAAGTAAATCCAACCCCAGGGACTTGTGCCGTTTCTCGCACAGTCGATCAGTCTCTTGAGGCTAAATTATTTAAACAAATAGAAAAATTAAACAAACGTATTGATCGCATTTCTCTTTCTCGTGGTCGCTCGCCAAATCGCGGAGATCGCAATAAGGAAAGAAGCAATTCCAAAAGGAGAGATTATTCTGTTTGCTGGTATCATAGACGTTTTGGGAAAAAGTGTAGAGATGACAAATGTACAAAACCTTGTTCATGGCAGGGAAACGAAACCAGCAAAGAATAGAGGCGACTTATTCTTTGCCTCAAGTTTCACGTCGCCTGTTCGTTCGTGACCGTAGAACAAACCTTTCATTCTTGGTCGATACCGGCTCTGACGTGTCCTTACTTCCAGCAAATAATTCTCAAAAACGGAATTCGTCCCAACAAACACTTTTCGCTGCTAATTCTTCTACTATTCATGTTTATGGTCAAAAAACACTTTCTTTGGATTTCAAATTAAGACGACAGTTTACATGGACTTTTCTTATAGCAAATGTTAGTACACCCATTCTTGGAGCAGATTTTCTCCATTTCTTTGAATTGGTGCCTGATCTCAGAAACAAATGTCTCAAAGATTTAAAAACGCATTTTAAAACCGTCGGTTGCGTAAAAAATACAATCATTTATTCAGTAAAAACTGTATTTAGTGATACACCATATCACAAAATTTTAAAAGAATTTCCTTCAGTTACTAGATTACCAGATCCTAACCAACCTGTTAATCATAACACCGTTCATTATATCATAACTAAAGGTCCACCTGTGGTTGCAAAACCTCGTCGGTTAGCTCCAGATCGCTTAGAAATAGCAAAACAAGAATTTCAAACTATGATGCAATTGGGGCATTTGAGACCTTCGAGCAGCAATTATGCATCCCCACTTCACATGGTTCCAAAAAAGGGAAGTCTGGAATGGAGACCTGTAGGAGATTATCGAGCATTGAACGCTCAAACAATAAAAGACAAATACCCTATTCCATGTTTAGCCGATTTTACTGCTGCATTGCACGGTACTAAAATTTTTAGTCATGTTGACCTGATTAAGGCATACCATCAAATACCAATTAACCCAGCCGACATCCACAAAACCGCCATATGCACACCATTCGGTTTATTCGAAAGTACCCGTATGCAATTTGGCTTGTGCAATGCAACGACTTTTCAACGTTTTATAGATGAAGTCACGCGGGATTTAGAAGGTGTTTACGCTTTCGTCGATGACTTGCTCATAGCCTCTAAAGATTCTGAGGAACATTGCAGGTATTTGAAAGCTTTATTTTCCAAACTTCAGGAATATGGACTTTGCATAAATGTTTCAAAATGCACCTTTAGTCAAACGTCTATTGATTTCTTAGGTTTTCACCTTAGTGAAAACGGAATTGAACCTCTTCCTGACAAAGTCAAATGTATTTTAGATTTTCCTCAACCTACCACTCTCACTCAGCTTCGCCGATTTTTAGGCATGTTTAACTTTTACAGATGTTTCATACCTAAAGCAGCACATATTCTTTCTCCTTTAATAAAATTGTTAGAAGGCTATATGAATAAAAAGAAATCTTGTTCGCATGTTCAGGATTAATCCCCACAATTAAATTGGAACGAGAATGCTGAACAAGCCTTTATTGCTGCCAAAAATGCCATTGCTCAGGCTACCCTTTTCAGACGCCCTATTCCCGGAGCCCATCTAAGCATCTGGGTAGATGCCTCAGACGTCGCAATAGGCGGCACACTTATGCAGTTGTCTCAACAAACATGGGAACCTATAGCATTTTTCTCTATGAAACTCAATAAAAGTCAATAGAAATGGTCTGCGTACGATAGGGAATTATTTTCAATTTATTCTGCAATTTAGAAATTCCGACACATGTTAGAGGGCAGAAATTTTATAATTTATACGGATCAAAAACCGCTAATATACGCTTTTAAACAGAACCCTCATAAAGGTTCACCTCGACAATTGCGCCATTTATATTTTATTTCTCAGTACTTTACTGATATTAGGCATGTGCAAGGTTAAAAAAATGTCGTTGCTGACGCTCTTTCAAGAATCGAAATTGATTCCATAACAAAATCTCCATTTTTGGATTTAAAAAAATTTTCGGAAGCTCAACGGCATGATCCGGAGGTACAAGACCTTTTCAAAAACAATACATCATCTTTGAAACTGGAATTTAAACCGTGCCAATATTCTGATGGTAATATTCTTTGTGACATATCAATGGACATTCCTCGTCCATTTGTTCCGAATTCCTTTCGCAGACTCATCTTTAATCATCTGCATAATCTGTCACATCCAGGAATTGCAGCTACTACAAAGCTTATTTGTTCTCGTTATGTATGGCCCGATATGAAACGTCATATCAAAAATTGGGTGAAATCCTGTGAATCTTGCCAAAAATTGAAAATTACTAGGCATACTAAAGCACCACTGGGCACATTCTCTCTTCCTGATGCACGTTTTTCAGAAATCCATATGGATATCGTCGGACCATTACCTCCATCAGAAGGCAACGTGTACCTTTTGACTCTAATAGATAGATTCTCCAGATGGCCTGAAGTCATTCCCATCCCGGATATGAAAACGGAAACCATTTGCAGAGCCATCTTCAACTGTTGGATATCTCGTTTTGGCTGCCCATCGACCATAACAACAGACCAAGGTTCTCAAATGAGATCCGCACTTTTTGCAGAATTAACGTGCATTTTGGGTACGAACAGAATCACAACAACAGCCTATCATCCAATGTCAAACGGCATTGTTGAACGATTTCATCGACATTTAAAATCTTCTCTCAAGGCTCACGAGACCAATAACTGGACTGAAACACTACCAGTTGTTATGCTTGGTATTCGGACAGCCGTAAAGGAAGATCTACAGTCATCTTGTGCTGAACTGGTGTACGGCACAACTCTCAAGCTGCCTAGTGATATGATAACGTCATCTAAGATATCTCCGTATGACACACAATTTATCACGAATCTTCGGCATAGAATGCAACAATTGAATCCAATAGCAACATCTGCACATTTCCAAGAAAAATGTTACGTAAGTGCTACCTTAAAGTCGTGTACGCATGTATACTTACGTGTCGATCGAGTAAAGCCACCTCTGTGCCAACCATATACAGGTCCGCATAAAGTCCTTTCTAGAACAGACAAAACTTTCACAATTGATGTTAACGGTCTGAAATCTACTGTGTCTATAGACCGTGTGAAACCAGCCTATTTGCTTTCGGACTCTAAATTGCCTGAACTGAAAACAAATAAAGACTTAAAGACAGTTCAGCAGAATAAATCTGCAAACGAACTCTCTAAGACACAAACTGTCACCAGATCGGGAAGACATGTTCACTTCCCTAAGAAACTTGCTTCTTACATAACAATTTAAAACATTTTTTTTTAAATTCATATCTTAACATATTTCTTGTTATTTCATGTTTATTATATGTGTCAATACCTTGTTATATATTGAATTTCATTTTGATCTCTTCTAATTTTATATTCTAATTTTGTAATCATGTAAAAATACCCGACAGCACGGATACTCTGAGATAATTTCATAACCTATGTCGTTCCTTTGAATAGCCATTAAAGGAACTGGGGGGAAACTCTGTGGTGATGGCGATAAGGAGCGCGCCTTGGGCCCTCCGATAAGTGTGGCAACCCTAGAGGAGAAATTTCTTACGAGTAGCGAGCAGAGCGAAACAGGCAGGCTGTCGGGCAGTGTGCGCGAAGTTCCTAAATAAAGCTTAATTTTTATTGTGCACTATGTCTTGTTAATATTTATATTAATGCAGTAAGAACATAATCTGTGATATGGAATTCGAGGATTGGTGGTAAAAACATAACCGGAAATCTCCATACATACATATGCTCATAATATAAGCATAACGATCATAATAAACACGAATATGAACTGACCACGCGAAAAGAGAATGCAAATTTATTAAAATCTTGATAGAAATTCAAACGTGTGTAGTATTTGGGTGGGAGGAAAGAATACCGAATGTACCGGAATTTTCTACGTTTTCGCAATTCTTTGGCCAATAGAACGACGTGCACCAGTTTGTACTCTCGCGCGTACCATAAGTTACGTTAATGCAGAGGAAGGGGGGAAGCAATTTTCAGGAGTATGATTCACCATCTGACGTTGCATATAAGGAAGAAAAGTTGTTTATTTAGTTTCGGCTTTGATACGGGAAAAAAATGCGCGTTCATTGAAAACAAAAGATTAAAAAAAAAGCACTAAAAGCAAAAAATAAGCACTAAAAACAAAAAAAAAAAAAAAAAAAAAAATAAGAGCTTTAAAGAAAAAGTAAGCACCTATAAGGGCCTTTATATTTTATTTTCAAATATAAGGACTTATAAGCACTTGTAAGGACCGCTACGAACCCTGGAACATGTTGAGAATTAAGGTGATCCCCATTGTCCTGGCAACAGTGTGACTGTACATGTTTGTGAGCTTATCGAACGGGATCGAAGCTGTACAGTACTTCAAATTTCAGAACTTGGTGTCAACTATGGAAGTGTCCAATAAGTCATCAGAAAGCAGTTGGGTTCAGAAAAATCTCAGCCATTCCAGAGTTACTGAATGGTGATCAAAAAGCTGCATACACTGGCATTTCTCAGTTGCATCAAACTCGTTTTGAAAAAGAATAAGAAACGTTCTTTGCCTAAAATTGTTACCTGTGATGACACATGGGTGCATCATTATGGCCCCCCAATCAAAGCTTGCTAGCATGGAGTGGAGAAAGAAAAGCGAAGGAAACCACATGAAAGCCAAAACTCGATTGTTTGTGTCTGAAGTGTTGGCCACAGTCTTTTGGGAGTGGAGGAAGTCCTACTGGTGAATTTTTTACACAGACATCAGATGCAACTTATTACTGTGGTCTCTTAGACCAAATTAGGCATCAGTGTCAATGCAAAAGACGAGACTGTCCCATCCGCCAGGTGTTGATCCTCCATAACAATGCCATGCCCCACAAAGCAAGTGTAACGCAGCAGAAACTGGTTGAAATGCATTGGAAAATGCTTGATCATCCACTTTACAGCCCAGATTTATCACAATGTGATTTTCACATGTTGAAGTTCTTAAAGAAGCACAAGGAGGAAAGCGATTTGAGACCAGCAATCAAGTGAAAACATTCGTGCACATGGGTTACATACCTATCCAACTTCATTCTACGAGAACAGAATAAAAAAATAACCAAAACATTGGAAAAATGTATCATAAAAGGAGAAGATTATTTAGAAAAATAATTTGTAGAAATGTAGATGTTTCCTATTAAAAAATGTTTAAAGAAAAGGCTCTTTATATTTGATTCACCCTCATATGTTACCAACTTGACAAGCCATGTGGATGATAAACGTGCCAGTAACATAATTTATTGGTTCCAAAAAGTAGAAACTCTTATATAGATTTTTCTAATATCAGGAGGTACATTATACATGTACTGCCTGCTCCCCCTCCGAAAAAAAAAACAAATATTGTGACACCTCAGTATATATGACTAGCTCATTCTAGATCGCTGGACATAACAAACAAACTTTTCCAATAAGAAATAAAGGGGAAATAATTAATCTGTTTATTTAAAAAAATCATATCATTATTATAACAACATTGTTTAATAAAATACAAATGCAATGGGTAAAATATATACTATATATCAACAAAATACTGCATGTACATTTTTTTTTTTTTTTTTTTTTTTGTCATCCAGATTAAAACAATTTCTCAGCATGCCCTAATGTTTCTCATCTTTGGCAACTGATTTCACATCCTTTGTAATGTTAGCTATTTAATAGTACTTTTGCTTTAAGCAATTATAGTCATTCTCGCCATACCATATACATTACCCATGTCTCCAATACGCATGCCATCTTCATACTTTTGAACAATTTCTCCCCCCCCCTCCATGATGATTGTAACCATTTTCATTACCTTTCTTAAAACTCATTCCTAATGAATTTACAAAAAAAAAAAAAAAAAAAAATGTAAACAAAGAAACTCAAAATCATGTAAAAATTCAGAGATATACAGCTGGTTTTTAATTGGATAGTAGCACACAAACACTCATGGCCAGTGGTAAATTAGGGTATTGGGTGAAATTGTAACTCATCTATCTTGAGTCCATTTCACAACAAAACAGAACATATAGCAAGTCAGAATTATTTCAAAGCAGACATGTACCATTGTACAGCAAAGCATTTTCTGGGATATTTTAAAACAATTTACTTTCAACTTCATCTGCAACAATTTAAAAAAAAAAAAAAAAAACTTATTACGTATATCATAAAATGTAGTTTAGAAATAACCTTTATAAATTAATCTTGCTACAAATATTTATATATATCAACTGAAAGTTAACAAAAAGTTTAAATTTTAAAAACCGGCTATTAGTTCAGACAGAATTTCTGACATGGCTGCAATTTCAATTCAAATTTGAATACTGTTATTCTTCAAAACACTTATTAGCTGCTTCTGGTCCTAACTGCTTATTTTAATTAACATGTTAATTTAAATAAGCAGTTATATCCCCTAAAATCATTTATTTCAAAAGCTGAATGAAGTCACCTTTAGCTCATTCTTTAATTATATGATACAGTCCATATACAAGCTCTCAAAGTTAAATATGCATGGTCTACATTTACCTTGAAAGATAATCATTGCAAAATAAAAATCATTAATAATAAATAAAAATCTTAGACCATTATTCCAAACCAGACTTTTGTTTTTCAAATCATATATACAGCTTTAAAAAAAAGGACATTCAATAATTAAAAATTCCAACTTCTCACCATTCTGGCATGTCTGCAACCTGAGACTGGTTTGTATTCAATACAGTTAAAACATGCATGCTTTATTTAATAACAGTACTTAAATATGAAATTATTTTAAAATATTAAATTAAAAACAGGAAAGAATATAAATTTCTCACCTAAAAGAGGATTTCAGTGGAGAAAGCATTGGATGATGAAAAAGTTTTAAATTAGTTTTGATAATTTCAGATATTGAATTAAACAGGAGATCAAACTTCATAAATCTTGAAGAACTCATTGCATACATTTTCTCATAACTAAATAACAGTTAAGTTAAAATACATGCATATGGCAGATTTCAAAACAGAAATTGTTTTTCTGACCACTATAAAAACATGCATCTATTATAATATTTAAAAATTATATGACATGACTAGCATATCAATGTTCGCATAGTATTTTTACCATATTTGAATAAAACTGTATCTTTGTTTTACCAGCTTTATATTAAAACAAGCTATTTAATAAACACCAACAAAAAATATCAGTATTTTAGTACCTCAGATTTAAAGAAAGAATGAAGGAATAAAAAGTATTTTGTTAATAATTATGTAAAACATGTCTAATAAATTTAAAAGTAATGAAATTAAAAATAATTTTAATAACATATGATGTTTTGAAAGTACAGTTGGTTAACTATTATGACAAATTTATTTCATTGAAAACTTATTAGATTTAATGCTAAAACTTTTTTCTCATGAGATTATAGTTGGCATCAGTGGTCAGCTATAAAGCACTCGCACTTTAGCTTAGAAAAACAAAATATATAATAAAATAACACAAAATAGCACGAAAATTATTTAAAAAAATGTAAATTTAAATATGCCACATAGTTTATGCCTAAAGTTGCTAACCATTATAGTCTTCATTTTTCACTTCACTTAATCTTTCAGGAGGGTTCTAAGGGTGAGTGGTATTTTTCAAAGGTTTTATAGGAGACTTAGAATTAAATTCTCTTAAAAGTTTTCATTAGGTCTGAACTTTGCTGGATAATCAAAGATCTCTGATATTGTATAAGCAAAGATGTTTTTGAGCTGAAAGCTTGTTTAGTATCAGTGCTACTAATAGTAACAGTCTCCCCTCTGACTTCATTTTGGTAAAAGTTTACAATTGGGTGCCCCTTGTTTATTGGCGATTCTTTTTTGATGCCAAGGTCGGCGCCAGGAAGTCACAATTTCAAGATGGCCGCTACAAAACCAAAATAAGAAGTCGAAGAATTGCATAAGATCTGTGTCCATGTACACATCAATCTGTTTTTACTTAAAAAAACATCCTAGAATTGCACAAACTAGGCATTGCACACTGCCTTAAATGTGTCCATGTACACATCAATCTATTTTCATTTAAATAAAATCGGGAAGCTAAAACAAAGTTAAAACTATCGTGGTAACCAGAAATGAGGTTTCATTGCCAAAATTTTATAAAAAATGTCACCAGTCGAAGGGGCACCCAATTCTACACTAAAGCCTTCATTTTTTACCAATAGGATTAGGAATTTTACAATTACATTAGGAATTCTGTTATGTGGGTTTTCCTGTTAGAGCTATTTTCACAAAATACAAAGAGTAATTAATTTTTATTTCATATTTTAATATAAAAGTTAAATATTTTCAAAGCATGATTATGAAAGGGAAGATATACCTTTTTTTCGAACAAATAAACAAGCAAACAAAAAGAACAAGCGTTCATAATTTAGAGATAAATTTATCAAACAGCTCTACGAGTTTTCTACAGCTCACCAATGGCTGGCATTCCAGTATAAATATCAAAAGCAAATACAGTTCATGCTCTTTATAATGGTTCCCTGTATCTAACAGAAAAAGGATATTATTACAACAGTTTGCTATAATGAAAACTGATTTAATTATTAATAATAGTTAGCTTTGGCTCATAATAATTAGCTTTGATAACATATATCCATCCAAAGAAATTAAGATTCAAACTTGTGAGACAATTTGATACCTTTCCTTTTTATAAATATTTTAGCAAAATATCTTCCCTTATGACATATCATTTTCCTATTAATACTAAGGTTGAGTTTAAGAACACAAAACTAAAAGTTTTTATTTAGCAAGATGATGAATGCTTAACTTTAGATAACATCTGGCTATGTATTACTTAAACAGGAAAAATTTTATGAAACATATTCTGAGATGAACAAGAAAGGACTGAATATCTGGTATCTAATTGATAAATCTGGCGACTTGTTAAATCCAATATAGAGTGAAAAATAGATTATCTCACCAATAAATAAATAAATAAATAAATAAAAATAAAAAATTTGACCGATGAATTGCAAAAGAATTAATTATCATTGTTAGATCTACTAAAGGAGGAGAATAATAACTCTAATATTTTAAAATCATTTAAAGACATAATTACATATATTATTAGGTGCAATTGTTAAATTCGTTTATGATTCTTTTTCAGTTTCATCACACCTTAATAATTTTACATGATGAATTACTTAGCATAAAATTCTCGATTCAGACTTTTTCCTCAACAAATACATATTTTCTACTAAAGTACCCATTTTTACAATTCTAAAAAATCATTTTATTCCTATAAATATAAAAATGCTAAAATGAATATAAAAATATCAAATAATTTACTTCTAACTTCTATTTTGTGTCTAAATAAAAATTCCCTCTGTAATTTTCTGCTGCCATAATGCACACTGCAAGGAAATTTTATCTATATTTTTGTCCAAAAGTTGCAGAGACTCTAACGCATTCTATTCTAAAATTTATATGAATAAAATCTTATTATATATCACAGTTTTAGAATTCGCTATGACATATGAAGCAGAATTTTTGATCATGCCAATCTTCACATATAATTATGTAATCACATGTCTTTGCAAGCTCTATGTTGCATACTGGAAATACTAAAAAGTCACTTTTCCCTAACCAATCTGTGACACACAAATCCTCATCTTCCTCTTCAATGCCTTATGATAAACTAGTATGCCAAAAACAATTTTAGATGGTTGATTTAGTAAAAAGTGGACAGCACTTTTTCAGCACTAATGTTACATTAGAAGTGAAGCATAATAATTGCCATAGTTGTCATACTTCTCCAAAATGAGCTCTTTACATGAGTTACTTTCTATAATGACACTTTAAAATCTTAAACATATTTCAGCCCATAAGTCACAGAATCAAATACAGGAGCAAGAAAATAACTTTAATCATTTTAAGTTTTTGCCATTTGTGTGGGCAGTAAAGTTGTTATTCAACAGTAGAATGCTTTGCTTTTTGGTCAGAATTTCTTCTCACTTTTATAGCTCTTCATATCTCTGACATCACCTGTTTAAGACCAGCTTTACAGAAAAAGCCATGTTGCTTAAAAAATAGATTTTTTTTTTTTTTTTTTACATTTATAAAACAACTTGGCCTTGAAACTTTCCAATCGTCAAAAGCCTACGATGTTCATGATTATTTATACTGGCATATAAAAGAGTTGTGAATCTCAGTTTTGATAATTTTCTCTTAGTGCATTCTTGCTCTTTAAATTTTAATATTTAGTTTAGCAAAACAGCAATGTTTTGCCCGTGTTGTAAATGTCTCACCCCTCTTTTCTTCTAGAGAAATTACCCCAAATACTTTCCCTCCATTCCTTGATAACAAATTTTGAAGCATTCTATGATATTTTGAGTTTTTTTGGAAGAAATATTATACACTTCTACAACATATACAACCAGCCATCTGAGTACAAAAATGGCCTCTTTCTAAAGTATTTGGTAGCTTGATTAGCTTTGTCCTAGATATTATCAGACTGAGGCTTTCATGAATGGTTAATCATTTTAGCAATTTAGCATTTAGCTTCTTTTACATTCTTATGCTCAATCTTTCCATGAGCAGAAATGATCATATCTTCATTTTTTTATCAGGGTAGCAAATACATATATTTGGATAAACTGTATTAATGGAAAACATCAATCAATTTGGTTACATCCATTTTCTATTTTTCATAGATTCCTCATTTGATTTCCAATGCAGAATGATTTATATTTACAGCTCACCATACAGATGAAATTTTGACATAGAAAATTTTCTTTAACATTGAGTAAAGAGAGTTTCAAAGAATATGTAAAGATTTGCTTAACTGGTAGGGGGGGGGAAAGAAAGAAAAAAGAAAAAGGAAGATAATTGCACAACTTATTCCATGTGGAATTGAAATACATTTCTTTTCCTAAAGATATGTAGAGATGTAAAGTAAAGTTGCAGTAAGACTATCCTAAATCTTTCAGGAGACTTAAAGAATGCAAACTCCCACACAGAAGACAGAATTTGGAAAGTGATTTAAATATTGAAATACAACAAATAATAAAAAATTTCCATCTCCTAAAGGATAAATCACATGAAGCGTTATTAGAAGTGTGCATAGTTCCCTGCTTCTAATAATCTATTCTACAAGAATTTTCCCTGCATAGAGAAATTTCAAAATTTCCATCATAGTGCAATGTTTTCAGCTATCTTCTGACGACCACATAGCAATTCTCAGAAGACCTGTAATCAAATACCATTCTTAAAGTTTGGTTTTTCATTGTGGTCCGAAGAAATTTGTTTCATTCCTAGGAAAAATGGGAGTTTGAGAATCCTTCACACAAGGTTCCTATGCAAGGAATAGTACATATTTTGTATAACTCCATGCGTAGGAACTGCCTGTTGCCAACTACTTTGTAGATGTAGAAGCCCAGATCACATTCTAAGTTAGAAAGAATTCTCACAGAAATTTTCCAAGGCCTGTTAAAATTATAACAGCAAGCAATCAAAGTGCCCTAAAAGTTTCAGGCAAACAAGAATTCAGAAAGTCTTTCCAATACACCTATGAAATCCTGAACAAAATAAGAAATGAAAATAAGTATAATTCCAGACTTAGTGTTAATTAATTAGAGAGAATTTCCTCCCTCGTGCCTCTTTTACTGCCTTGTACGAAGTAAAAAGGAAGTATTGTAAATGCGAAAAATTTTGGGTATCATATTTCTAAAAAATATCCATTTTGACCACTATCGAATGCAATTTAACAATGTGCTTGCATGACATCTGTACATAAGGACAGAATAAAGGACTCCCCCCCAAAGAATTATAAAACTGATTTAAAATGGATTCAGAAGGGATATTTTTTCGTGAGGTCTGTACATACATATGTATGTTTCTCGCATAACTAAACAAAAATATTTTTTTGTCAAAACGCTGAAATGTTGTATTTGGGACTGCTATAACATGTAGATGTGCACCTCCCTTTTTGGTTGTTGCAATTGGCCACACAAAAGCATATATATATACCCACTCTGTTACTCAGCTGAGTGAGCTCAGTTCCTTTATTCTTATACGTTTGTAAATTGTGCATTTTTTTTTGCTTTAAAAATGATTGAATTATGTTATTTTTATAGGTTAAGGTTTTTAAGCCTTTAGTTCACCTGTATGTTGTAGTTGTATAATTATTAAAAATTTAAAAGTTGCTTAAGTGCGGCTAAGCCTAATTTTTTTTACCATAGTAGCCATATTTGTTTACATTTGAAACTTAGCAAAATAGTGAATTTGTTGCTAATCTAGAGAAATTATGCTTCGCAACAACAAAGTAACGTCTTCTTTATTATTATGAATTAAATTATGCTTAATCTATTCTGAAATTATCATTTAAGTTATTAATTTATCCCATATATTGATTCAGCATAGCATCTACAACAAATAAAATCAGTTTCTATACCTTCAGTGTCTTTTTACTGAGTGAGACCAAAAGTAAACTTTCAGTTTTGTGCACCAAAAAACATCTGTCTTCTTGCCTGCTGGCCGAATTGCTTGTTTTTGCATAGAAACTGTAATTTTAATTGTAAATTAAAAATATATATATATATATGTTTTTCTATATCTTTAAATTTTTAATGAAGATATTTTGTGTCTTTATCATCTTTGCCTTGGTGCGAAACAAGAACTGAATTAATTGAGTGAGAAATACATCTCTAATGAAATTCGAGGAAATAAGTGTTTCATATTAGCAGAAAATACTGTCGCCAGCCTGTTTTGGACAGAGCGGAATGTTTATGAGTAGCACACAGCACACATGCATTAGATAAGCAGTACTGAATCGTCTGTGAAAAACTGTTTACTTTTTATTTGTTTAATTTCTTATATACATTGTTTTAGATTTATTGTAGTATTTGAATAGAACATGCGACAATGATTAGATAATTCTTCAGATGATATAATTTTTTTTGCATTCTGAGCTATAAAATGAATGATATGTAATGCTGTTAAGTGAACTTAGTGCCAGAGTATCGCTATGGTAAATAAATACTGTAAATTTTAAAAAGCACTTTTGTTCCATTGTGGTTTATGCACTATAGATGAAATAGATTTAATTCAATTCAATAAGTTTAAATGAAATGCAGGAAAAAATGCATACAACTTAATATTCCCTGCAAGGAAGTCATGTGGTGTACACATCAGATTTTTTTTTTTTTTTTTTTTCTAGCTCTGCCAACAGCATTTTTCTGTCTCACTCAAGAACTTATTTTAATTTTTTTTAAAAGAAAAATGTTTATGAAATTTCTGCCAGAATTAACAAATTTTGGAACAATGTCAATTCTATTGAATATTTTTTGGTAATGTTTTTTATACCATATTATTTATTTAAAATGTTTTTTCCTTTCTTTTATTGTTTATTGAAATAATTAAACAAAAGATATTTTTCTTATGTGCAGAAAAATTTTACAGCAGTCAGTGTGAATTAATGATAAAAGTATGTTTTCTCTTTAGAAGTACCAAGTTGACATACATAACTTTTTAAAGAAAATTGTCTGGCATGTGCTGTCCTGCAGTGAAAAACATATGCATTTTTATATACACTTGTGTTATACAATTAACTTAATAATTTCAAAATATAATTTTTTAAAAAAAACTAAGTTTATAAATGAAAGCATTATTAAAGAATTGTAAGATGAAGAAAGCAGAAAAGGATACAATTCCATAAGCTTCAAACGAGCAATAACATAACTTGACAACTGCCCACATAAATGGCTTGCCAAATTTTCTAAGATATCTTCGCCTAAGTAAGTTGGAAAAGGATGGCTGCTACTTCTGACAGAGCTACCAATACTAATAGAACTTGGAACAGAGCTAGATACTTCACTGCATGCACTAAGAAGAGATGGAGATGGTAAATCAGATGATGGAGAAGGAGTTCGACAAGATGAGGAAGGTGACATAGTAGGTGTTGATACAGGTGTGATGTAATGCCTCTCTTCAAGACGCTGATATTCATTCATGAGTCCTTCATACATTGATTTTAATGAACTCTGAAATAATTTATATTAAAACTGATCTGAAAGAACATACATAATAATTAACTGAAAAATCTCTTTTTACTTGTTTATCTAATAAGAAATTACACAACTACAGAGATTCTAGATTTTGATGAAGAGAAAAATATAATTTATACATATTTTTTTGCTGTCTATTTGAATAACCTCATCCATAGTCTAAAATTAGGTCTTCATTTTTAAGTAACATTTAAAATGGCCCTGAAGCAAATTTAAAATATACCAAGTATCATTAATTACGAAAAATCACAAAAATCATGATTACTCAAAAAGTTACATGTAGAATTTAATGAAACTGACCCACAGTATACAACACATAGCGAAGCACAAAATAACATGAACAGAAATTACTACACAATTATGGTGTTATAGAAATTAACATATGTATAAAATGAACAAAGAGGCAGGATGAGTCAAGTTTGGTATAGGGAAATTACCTTCAGTATGGAGAATGATCTTCCCTAAAAGCAATACAGCATATATAGCGATGTGTGATGCTGTCAGTTTTGTGGTTGCACAGGAAGTATCAGTTCCACAGGAAACGAGAGCCAGTGCTTTTGCAAAGCAGTTGCAAACATAGCAAGGGGTCTGAAGAGTAGGAATGAGAGCAGCTATACATGTTCCTAAAGCATTTCAAACATGCTCGATAGGATTCAGGGATGGTGATTGAGCTGACCATTCTATGTGCTGAATTGTTAGCTGCTGAAAATAATCATTCCAAATGTGAGCCCTGGGGGGGGGGTTTAGCACTGTCTTCCTGTAGCAGGAAATCATCACCTATTGTCCCAGTATTAGGGCACACAAAAAATCAAGGATATCAACTCCATAGGCCTGAGCATTCATGATTCCTTGTGCAAAGACATGGAGGTTTGTACATCCATCCAAAGAGATACATCCTGAAACATAGACACTGCCTCTTCTGTATGCATCTCTTTCATGGATGATAACAGGTCCATTGATCCGCTGTTCAGTGGACATGTTCATGTGTCCACCTCAAATGTTCCCTTCCATAATATGACATGAGCGGCATGCAAATAACTGGTTGCTTTCCATAGAGACCTCATTTGTGGAGCCTTCTACGCGTGGTTGATATTGACACCAACCTTCCAGTGGCTGCAGCAAGGGAGAATCTGAGTTGAGTCGGAGTTGCAGCTCTATTCCTTCGTGTGCATTCCTTTGTTCTCTGTACAAATATTGGTCATTGACATTCTTCGGAGCAATTGGCCATCCTTGGCTGAACCTCCTGGATGCTGAATTTGTTGCCAAAATCTATGAACCACAGTACTCACATTTAGCCATCTGGTCACTTCTGTCTGACTTTATCTTCTAATAGTGCTCCACTGCAGTTCTTCAGGCAAATGATGCCTGGAGATCACTGTTACGAATTAGCCATCCCGGATTTCTTATTTTAGTATTACAGAGAAATTTATAGGCTTGCTTTCAAACACACAATTTTATCCTTCTCCCAGATGACATAACCTGACTGCAATGCCACTAATTTGCATACTACAGTTTTACACAGCAACTCTTATTTGACAACATATTCTAATTTTTTATAGATTGTCTTATTTTTGAATGAGTTATCACTATTTTTGTAATTTTCCCTTAATTTTTGGAAATAAGTTTAGTCTTGAAATGATTGTTTTCATTATACATGCCTAAAGTATTGCAAAATGCTTTAGAAAGGAAAATCCAATAGCCACTGTTCATTATACTGATAAACTTTATAATTAGATAGACTTTAGTTATAAAACAAAATTTTACAACTAAACAGACTAAATTAAAGTGATCACATTTTCATCGAGACAAAGCGGGACAAATGGGATGAAATGAGGAATGTAGTTTAGTTATGAAAGCAGACCAATAATTAAAAAAAAAAAATGTACTTTATTGTATACATTTATTTACTTATGATAAATATACAAAAACTACTTTTTAATTTTAAATTACAATTACTTTTTAATTTTAACTATTTGTAATTATAACAATATTTGTAAAAAACTATAATTTGAATATTATGTTTTTTAATTAATTTTAAATTTTACACGGTCATATTTTTTATCCAAGTGAATACTTTGCAATAGATTCTGATCATTTATTAAAATTTCGTGAAATTTCTCACGTGAATTGGTCAAATTATATTTTATGCTTAATACATATTTTAAAGTTTTAATATTCAACTGCGTTTTTTCAATTGTCCACATTTTATTGATACTAGAAAAAACACATTCTATTGCTGCATTTATTCCTGGAAGGTAGAGCGCATGTTCTACAATTTTCAAAATGTTTTCATAAGGAATATTATTCTGTTTAAAATGAAGGAATAACTCCGTCCATTTTTTTGTCTGTTTCCACATTTGCAAGACAATGAACATTTAATTTTTTCTTCAGTAACGTATATTTTTAAAAATTACTCCTCATCAAAAAGATCATTTTTGCAAATATTATTTTTTGGAAAATGGTTACTAACATATAAAAAAAGATTTTTCCAAATATTCCTATAGAATCTCCTTTTTTTAATGTCACCCAATGAAAATTTTTATATCCTCGAATGGAATTGTCTGTTCGTCAAGATATTCCAAGCAGTTATTATAAAAATTTCTGACTTCTTTCGGAAAATCAGGTCGTTTAATGGCACCTTGTTCTTCCAACCTAGTGATGCCCTTTCGAATAATTAAAGAAACGTAATCATTATCAATTCTTTCTCGCAATTTTGTTTTTAAATTATTGATTTCATTTGACACTACCATAATTGAAATTTTGTCCCTTTCAATAATTTTCACAGCATTGTGAAATAATGTAGCTTGGTTGTGGATGAACTGATTCCAAATTTGTGATTTGTCATTTTCAATAAGAGCTGCTAAATATACTTGGACATTTATCTTGTGATAAAAAGTATGATTTTAATGGTTCGTATATTTTAAAAATATTTTCTACAGCTGGTAAAAGAGCTAGCCATTGTGTTTTGCTGTAACCATTAATTCTTTCACTTTCACAAAAATCCTTCAAAATCCTGCACTTTCACAAAAATCCTTCAAACTTTCAACACGCACAGTGTATATAGTATATAAAAATACGAATAGATTTTTGGATTAATATTTTCAAGTTCCACTGGAAGTAAATCAGATGCTGTTTGAATAGTACTGTGTAGAAGGTGTGCTGCACAACCTACTCGAATAACTTATTGGTTCAAATGTTCGCTAAGTTTCGTAAAAAAGTTATTGATACCTCTTCTAGCTTTTCTGCCAAAACTTGCGTTAGTGTTATCCTCAAAACAGGCAATAATTTTATTGTTCAAATTATTATTTTTTAAAATAGTGCTTATTGAATTAAAAATTATTTGTGAAGTTTCACCTGGCAATGAAGCAAAATCTAATATTCTAATTTTAATTCCTGTTTCTGGATCAAAAAGTCTAACAGTTGTGGGAAATAATATTAAATCTTTGTGGTTGGAAGCATCATAATATATGGATATAAATGTCATTTAATCTAATTCTTTCTGCAATTTTGAAAACGAATATAGCGAAAAAACATTACAAATAATTGCTTCAGTTTTTGTCCTTGCACATGCAAATTTTTTGTCGTACAATGTTTTGATCATTTGTGACATACAATTAATTGATCTGAAACTTTGATTGTGGTTTATGGTGTCGAAAGCAAATAGCCCTTTAGCAAATGCTAGCTGTTCCTCTGTTAACAATACATATTCCTTGATGAGACGTAATAACATTAATGATCAAACACCACCGAGTATAGCTAACTCATTACATCGCCTAATTTAGTTTACTCTGCATGCATCTTATGTGTTTTTTTATTTATGTATTTTTTATTTCTTTATATTTACTATAATTATTAATAAATAATACATAATATATTTTTACACTACATTTAAAATACGAAATGCAGATGTTTTCTAAAAAGCTGGACATTTTTAAAAATCGGCAGGACGTGGAACAGTCCTCCAAAAATCGGGACTGTCCCGCCAAAATCGAGACGTATGGTCACTTTAGACTAAATACAAGTTTTATAGTCTTATAATAAAATTGAAACTGCAGTAAGTTAATTTATTTGAAAAAATATTTTAATTCAGTTTTCTCTCTTTATTTAATTTAAAATAAATAGCTTTACATGGAGGTCATTCTGAAATTTTTTAGATATGCGTAGATGATATGCAGCAGAAAAAAATTAATGGTTAGGATTTGAAAATATTATACTATTTTACCCCAGCAGGACTATTTTACCCCAGCATACAATTTTTTACTGGCCAATTGCAAGTAATTTAGCGTAGAATAAGCTTTAGGCAAAAGGAAAAATGGACTCGATGTGAGAAAATTATTGCGCTTTGACTTTCTATGATTTTAAAGTGGGATTAAATCAAGATAATCAATGTCTAGAGTTAGAATTTCGAAATGAAGATCAATCTTGTGCTACTAAAAAACTAGTTTGCCATTCAGTTCCCCATAATTTAACTCAGCATCAAAAAGGGGAGTGTACCAGAACACAGTGTTCAGTAAAGAAACCCTTAAATGACATAAAGATGGTGGCTACACCACATTATTTTTAAAATCATAACTGGTGATGAAACATACATATCATTTTTTGATGTTCCAACATGTAAAGAAAGTAATGTATGAGTCTTTGAAGATGATCTCATGCCCATAATGGTGAAAGGACAATGTGTCATGGAAAAAGTAATATATGACGTTTTCTTCACAAATACAGGACTGGTCAAAGCCATTAAGCTAAAAGGACAAATCACAGTCACAGCTAACTGGTACACCACTAAGTGTCTTCCAAAAGTTCTTCTAGAAGTGAGTGTTAGAGGACTCATGTTCCACCATGGCAATGCCTCTTCACATTCAGCAAGATTTACAGTTGACTTTCTTAAACAAAAACAAAGTTATAGAAAACCCACCCTATCACCCGACCTTGCTATATGTGACTTTTGGCTATTTTTTAATCTAAAAAAGAGCTCAACATGGATGTTGTTTTCATTCTGAAGATGAGATTGATTAGGTTAGAAATGCCTTTTTTGCCATTAACTCCGTGAAATGAATGGCTTGAGGCATTAATTCTTTAGAGAATTTGCCTACAGAAGTATACTGATGCTGAAAGAAAGAAGTTTGAACACTCCTAAAATTTTGTAAGTATAATTTTAAAAACCTATGTGCATCTAAAAAATTTCAAAGTGACCCTCATATTTATGACTATTTTTGGCATAATCAATTAAATAAAACTCAAATTAGTCTTTACACATAATTTTTCTTTTCTTTTATATAATACATGCAAAATGTGGCAAACATATTCTGTAGACTATATTTTATATTCACAGTTAAAGGCAGCTTATTATGCATTTAAAATTTGATATTTCCCCCCCCCTGAAACTATGAAACTCTCCTCCTGGATAACAACCCCTGCTTTTTATGCCACTGTTTTTTCACAATGTGACAAAGTGTTTCAGTTTCATTTGATTATCGATATTAATTATTGATTAGAAATTATTAACTCAAAAAAAATAGTCTTAAGACTAAATGGTCAAATAAATAAGCTATAAGCTGGCTCAACAAACCTTACTAGTGTATAAGTTCAAAACAATTAACTGTGAGAAAATGCAAAAGCACCAAGATATTTACATTTAGATAAAGGTAGCAAAATCTAGCAGTGCAGTGCAACAGCAGAAACTCTTATCTCCATACTGTAGATAAGTATAGATCTAATGAAGATGGAAGCACTGCTTAAACAGTTACAATATCTGTATTTAATTATTTTTCTACATTAATTACTAAGTTTATCCCAGCAATAGTATGCATATTAATAATATTTTCACATTTGATTAAAAAAAAGCTTTTGTTCCTTACTTAGGATTTTATGTGGGACTTTATCATGCAATCCTCTAAAGAGCCACTGGTTCATTGATCATTCTATTAAAACCAGTGAATTATTTACCCTTTCATCAACTGAGTGAAAAAGCAGTTAAAGATAGGATAATCTTGTTTAATTGCATTATTCTCTTTCAAAACTGTTAAAAACAAACTACAAATAATTTGAAACAAATAAAATCTGATATAGAACAAACTGCAAACAAAACATGACATAGATATACAGGGTGTCCCATAAATATTGGTACAAATTTTAAGAGCAAATACAGTACATCAAAAGGAGTGAGAATTGCATAGCAACAAATAAAATGAACTTACATATTGCTACTTTCATTATTCAACAGCAGTCATATGCCTATCATAATTTACAAATACTGATGCTCTTAATGTTACCTATTTTCAGGTTCCGTTGTTTAAAGTAATCCTTTAATTAAAAAAGTTGTTTAAAGTAATTTTTTAATATGCAATAGTATATAAAGATCTGCTTACTCTTAATTTAATTAACTTCTGAAACTAACAAATACTAGTTCTAATTAGCTTATAGAGTAAATAAATCAATATTACTATTTAATAATTTTATATGAAGTTCATATTTATAAGACTGCTGCATCAAAATACTTACATCTTTTCTCAGAAAACCTTTTGGTCCAAGAAACATAAAATTGGCATAATTCTTTTCTGCAGTTGCTAATAAAGCAAAAGCTGATAAAGCAGAACTGAAGAATGGAGCCACAGTGTGGTTTTTTACTGCAATGTCCTTTTCTTTCTCCTAATAAAAGATGAGAAACCAATTAAAAAATAATAATTAAGATTTTTAAGCAAAATTCTCTCATTTAAACTATTACAATAAACAATGAATAAGAATAACGTTAAACGTCTGTAAAAAATAAGTGAAAAACTATTAATTTTTATTTACAACATTTTTAGCAGTGCTATTTATTTTCAGTAAAATCACACAAAGGAAATATAATACACAATGATTAAAAAAAAATAAAGCTACTAGTTTGTTTGATGAGTTATGGCACCCTTTTTCTATGCTCTTCAAAGATCCTTTATTTATATAAAGAACAATGATCAGTTAATAGCATATTGGCCCTTTTGTTTGAAAACGTTTTATTTAACAAGCTTCAGAATTCCTCATTCAGAAAAGAGCATAACTTTATCAGCAAAAAACAGAACAAGGTGCCAATTTATGCCCTCATCTGAATAGAATAAACCCGCAAAGCAGAAATAGAATAACCCTAAACCCGCAAAGCAGGTTTAGGGTTGCCATAAAATAGCAAGGGGAAGTAGATTGCCACATTTGGCAAGAATTCGCCCATTTGGCGACATACCATGAACGGATGGAGAACCTTCTGGAACGAATTCTTACCGGTTTAGCACAAAATGTTCTCGAACACAAGCCAAAAGCTATATAAACCCTGGTGGTCCGCAGTCAGAGAGAGAGAGTGCCTCGTCGAAAGGGCGAGTTAGTGTGTCTTATAACTAGTTAGTCCGTGCGGAGACGACCCAGTTGACAACGGGCCTGTGAGTGCTGAGTGGGTTGTCGAGTGTATCGAAGAGTCTCTTAGTGTATCGCAGTTAGTGCATCGTCGAGAGAGAGTGCTAAGCTCTGGGAACGACTGAACCAAAGAGTCGGGAGCTGTGCTCTGTGTATCGTTGAGTACATCGCGAGTTGTAGCGTGGAGAGTCTTGAGAATATGTGGAGTTCCGAGAAAGACCGAACAGAGTCGGCAGCTGTACTCTGGTGCTTTGCAGTGAAGCTGTGTCTACCATTATTGCCTTCACCATTATTACAGTGTGAAGGCTGTGTTGCTGATGGTTCCAGTTTGTTTACAGTAGATATTCGACGACTGTAAAAAGTGTTATTGGAGCTGTCCTGATTAATATTGGCTAAATAAAGTGTGTTTCGATACTTCCATCAAATGTCGTCGTTATTCACACCAAATCTACGAACCCCGTACGAACTGGTGTCAGAAAAAAAAAAAAGCAACAATATATAGGATTGTTTTATCATACATGTTCTGATATTAAATCAGACTTTTTCTGAAATGACATGCTGATTCTCCTCCCCCACCCCCAAGATTTCAATTCTGTGTCTGAAATTATGCCAAAATATCAACTGTGAAAATTACAAAAGCAAGGTGCTTTTTTTTTTTGTGTGTGTTCTTTTTAATTATCATTCAAAATTTTAGGTTTGTAATATCAACTGAATTTGGCATATGTTCGATGACATTACTTTTTTACTTAATCTTCCTTGATTTTTTTTCTTTTATAATCTGAAATTCAGATTTAATCCAAATAAAACTGAGATATTTTTCCTGAATTATTTAAAAGTTTTTCTTTATTTTTATATAATGTTTTGAAATTTTCGAGAACATTTTTTGAATAACCTATTAAAATTATTGAACCTATTAAACATATTTGAACCTATATAATTATTGAACCTATTTGAACCTATTAAAATTTGCATGCCATCTTATTTCACAAAATTAGAAATTCGTATTAAAACTTTTCATTACAAATATATGGAAATTTACATATTCAAAATTCATGACAATGATTTCCAAATTGGTTCACTATTAAAGGCGACAATGATGTGAAATCAAAGCATCATTCACTTTCAGACTGTTTAGATTTATTTCACTAGAATTTACTTCTGTTCTACTTTTTAACAAAAGTTAACAAATTGATGCTTACCAGCAAAATATTTCAAATATTTTAATGTTAAAAATATCAAATTAAAGTTTTTAAAAATTATAACTGTATGAAAATTTTAAAGAATGTTACTTCAGAGAAAATGACGACCGATTAAATTTGAAAATAGGAATTTTGTTTATTTATCAATAAATCATCTGCATTTTACCTATAGAAACTGAGCAAGTTTTTTATATTGTCCTTTTTTTCACCTACATATACTTAGTTTTCGTTTTTAAATAGTTGAATAATATTTATTAAAAAAATAAATGTGAAGTAAAATAAAACATAAATGTACATAAAATCCAAGATGATTTAGAGCATGAAAGGGTATGCATTCCAAACTTGCATTTTTAATAAGCTTATTTTAATACCAAATAAAATGTGCTTGATATTTTCACTGAAAATAGTGAAGACAATAAGAATCGATAACCACCCTTTAAGAAACAATAACATTTGCCATTCAAAGCATCATACATAGCTTCATAAGGACGAGTCATCAATTTTGAATTCTGTTTTAAATAAGCACCTCTAGATGATAGGGCAGATAGTTGACAGGGAGGATATTCCTCCAACCTAAAATGGAAAAGTGACGAGCTTTTCTAATTGCCTATTAGCAACAAATAAGAATGCTATCTCACCATCTGCAACTCTTTGAAAGGGACACTTATAGAACGAAATACTCTCTTTGACAGCTGCTCACAATTTACTGTGTTAACTTATTTTACAAAGCAATTAGGGTTTAGAAATATAAAGTTTTCTCTTTAGTTTCAGGACTATGAAATTCATATTACTTTAAATTATAAACAGAGGACTTCCAGTTGCCAATAAAGTGAAAACTTTCTCTAAAGAACTTGATTCGTTTTTTGTTTGTTGTTCAAAAATTGGAGGAATAATTCCCCTTACCTGCATACACACAGAAAATACTGAGATCCCCAAAGATATTTCCCAAGCCGATTATGGATTCCACACACCCAAGAAAAATGATTTATTACTGGGTGCAGAATATGTCTTATTAAAATCAGGTCAAGTTTGCAGCATGTCAAAAGCCTTATTATTCCAGAAAATGGCTTTTGGATTCATAGTCAGTGGTGGTGTGCATAATTTACCACATGAATCAAAATACTGTGGTCTACTAATGAATCGAAATACTGTGGTCTACTAAAATAAGTAAAATAACTGAAAAAAACTCAAGAAACACTGAAAAAATGTTGGAATATAGAGAATACTCATTTTCTAGTTTCAGCACTCAGCAATGAAGAGAACTATAGTATTGCAAAAAACATTTTAATAAGACTCATTATCGAGCCTCTGAGGCCTCTCTCAGTACATTGAAAGCATGCCCACGAATGACTCTAATTTATTCAGCAAGCCTAGAAATTTAGCAGAGAAAAGACTTAATCAAGTTAGGCAACAACTCGACCGGAACTCAAACTTGCAATGACTGTACTTAGAATTCATGCAAGAATACAAGGATTTAAAGTATATGGAAGAGGGATCTGGATCTAGAAATGATTCTTCCCATTTGTCTCACCATGGGGTCTACAAACAAAAGTAGTACATGTTTAAGAGTCGTTTCAGAATGTCTCGACTGCCCTGACATCAGAATTGTTATTAGAATTGATTGTTGAAAGGAAGAATTCCACAGCAGGAATTATTTTCTATAAGGGTTAGATTTAGAAAACACTGCTATACATTCACACTGGAAGCATACACACACACACCAAAAAAAAAAAAAAAAAAAAAGGTATCACAAGATTCTAGTTCTCCACCACAAACAAAAAGACTTACTCAAAATTCTATGGAAGGACAGTATTGATGCACCAGTGTAAACTTACAAGCTCAACATGTGAAATGCTCCGTATCTAGTAACTCGAGCTCTTAAACAGTTAGCTGTAGATGAATGTTAAAACTTACCTCTAGCACTGTCCCTCATTCTTTTATGTTAATGACATACTTTCAGAAGAATCATCACTTGAAAGTCTAAAATTCTACACTCCTAATTAGTAGATCTGTTGAAACTAGGTAAAATGGAATTACATACATGGTGTGCAAATTACCTAAATTTGCTTGTGTCTGAAAATAAGGTTAATGCTAATTTAGAAAACACTTTTGATGAGCAACAAGAATGTTAAAAACCCTTGGTGTTCTATGGAACCCTCTGATTGACAACTTTTTATTTACAATGACTATTACTTATTCTAGCAATTATAGCAAACAAGATGTTCTCTCACTAACTTCGAAGATGTTTGATCCACTTGGCTTAACTAGGCCAGTGGTTACAAGGACCACGATTTTCATACAAAGGCTCTAGCTCTCGAAACTCAACTTGAATGACATATTGCAAATGTAATGTACTATTCAGTAAGTATAGAATGACCGAAGAGAACAGTCTGCAACTGATTCAAGTTTTGCCAACTGCTTGACTTTTCCGTAGCAAGTCACAAGTTAAAACCTTATTAAAGTTAAACCTTATCAAATCTCTGAAAACCGTATCAATTTCTAGATTGTAATTGTCAGGTGACTGCTATTACCCAAATTGACGGATAAAGTGATATCGTTAAATGTTAAAAAAGAAAATGTAATTTTTCGGACTGATTCCATGATTTCTCTTGTTTAGATTAGAAAATCACTGCACTTATTAAAATCTTTGTGAACAGAGTCGCTTTAATACAAGAGCTTACAGGGTCATACCAATGGAAGCATGTGCCATCCGAACGTAACTCAGCTGATGTCATATTGTGTAGCCAGGATGCCAATGACATTCTTATGTGTGATATCTAGCAGAATAGACCAGACCTCTTTTATGAGGACATGCAGTACCCAGAACAGCTTCTTGAATCTAGCAATGACAATGACTATGTCATAGAACTAAAATGTTTATCAAAACCTAATTTTGCCCTAATACAAAATAATTCTAATTTAGCCTTTCTCTGAAATTCGACAAATAATTGTATGAAATTAATCAAAATTCGTAGTTTTATTTTTAGGTTCTTCAGAATCATCAGGAATAAGGAAAGGGTTTCCAGACCACTATCATTAGATGAATAGAAGAGGGCCTTGATAATAGTCACTGAAAATGTGTAGAAATGAGAGTTTTGATATTGAGTAATTTAAGAGGGATGGCCAAGTATTTCATAGGAGCAAGTTAAGATCATTAAATACATTCATGAACAATGATGGAATATTACAAGTGGATACTAGACTTGTGCAATCTCAGATAAGTTATAAGTGTAAATATCCAATCATTTTGACAGTTCGACACAGATTGACTGATTTGATTATGTACTATAATCATCTGAAATACTTGCATCCTTGACCACAAGCCCATTGAGTACTGTTAGATAAAAATTTTAGCCCACCAACAGCAGAAATCTTGCTAGCAAAACAGTACATGAGTGTGTACAGAGTTTCAAACGTAGACCTGTATCAATAGATCAGATAATGGGTGATCTGTCTGCAGAATGAGTAACAGTTAAATCAACCTTTAACAAGTGTGGGCTCAATTTTTGTGGCCCATTATTTATAAAGGAAAAAAAATAACAGAAAGGGAGTTTTTCAAAGAAATCTATGCAATGTTCATGTACTTTATTACACAAACATTTCACTTAGAAATTGTCTCGGACTTATATTCATTGATTACTACTGTAAAGAGATCTTTTGCAATGAGGAAGAAATGCTCCACCATATTTAGCAATAATGCCATAAACTTCCATGGAGCTGAAAATGAACTAAACAAGTTGTTTAAATCAATCAAAGTACCAGAACAAGGGTTAACTGACTATCCGTTGTCAAAGAGAGTGAATGGAAATTTATACTCTCTAGAGCCTCACATTTTCAAGGGCCTTGGAAGGACAGGATTAAATACTTTAAAATGCATTGTAAAAAAACTGCTGCAAATTCAAAATTAACTACTGAAGAATTTTTAACTTTAGATTTTCAAATATAGGGAATATTAAATACCACACCAATTTCCCCCCTCTCTTCAGATGCACGGAATTTCAATGCATTAACCTCTGGACAATTTCTAATTGTCCATCTATAACAGCCCCTGTATAGGACAAATTATAAATAAGACTGATAGCAGGTTGTCCAAATGTGAAAGAGTCACCAAAATGAATCAAAATATTTAGAAAAGATAGTAATAGGATTATTAATTGCAGCTTAATGAGCAGATGAAATAGCAAATTAAAAAAGAGAGTGTTAAATCCAGAAAAATGGTTCTTGTGAAGGAAGACAACTTGCTTATCTGCCACTGTGTTTTAGGTCGAGTTGAAGACGTTATACCCCAATGGGATATAAAAGAGTTAGGATAGTAATGTATGCACTGCAAAGAGTCTTTACAAGGCCTGTCAGTATTTTCCCATACAGGACAACAATCAAATGTGAAATTTTCATATTATGGGTAGACATTATTCACTTATTTAATTCATTTTAGTACAAGTGTAATACTTTGCTATGTGTGACATTATTATTCCTATATGATATTGAATTTAATGACAGTTCAAATAAGTTCTGTTAAATTGTACTTCATTGTGCATTTCATATGGCACATATAAGTTTGTTAGGTTTAGGTAATTTAATTATGACAAAGCCTCGAGGGCTATCTGCCTAACGGAAGGGATGCCTTCATGGAGAACTTTCTCAGGGAAACTGGCTCGTACACACGTTACACATGGAGAAAACCACGAAAACACCCATGTAGCCAGCCTGTTCGGGGAAATCGAACCTCAGACCGAACTACCAGTGTTCAGCAATTTTACCACTTGACCGCTGGTGGGCCCACATACAAGTTTGAATTTAAAAGTAAATTTATATATAATTATTGAAACCTGATTCAAAATGTTTGATTTAACGCAGTGCCCTTTTGTGAGAGGAGACAAGTTTAGTTCGGTTAGTAGCCGAAGCACTAACACAGTGGACCTATGGTGTCTTCACTCGTCAAACAGCAATCATATCAGTGCTAATAGAGCAATTAACTTTGCAATACTGTACATTATATAAATAATTAAATAAGTTGTGTGGCCTAACTTAGTTAGTATTACAGTCAAAAGTCTTTAATCCGGATGTCCATAATCCGGAATGATCCATAATCCAGACCTCAAAGCTGCAAACTTTCTGTGCATGCGTCAACGCATAACGTGTTAACGCATGCGCATATGCATTTACACGTTTAATGTATAATGGACGGTATAAGCTAAGCTAAAATTATCTATTTCAGTTAATGTTGCAGATTGCGTTGTTCCTTAATCTTCTAATTGGATCCGGCTTATTATTTTTTGCAGACTGTTAGAGCAATTTTATAAAAGTAAGCTTGAACTTTCAATCATGTCAAAAAGAATTTCCGATTCTGGAGCTACGAAAGAATCTACAAAGCGAGCAATTTTTATAAAAGTAAGCTTGAACTTTCGATTATGTCAAAAAGAATTTCTGATTCTGGAGCTACCAAAGGATCTACAAAGCAAAAGCATATTTTGATGTCCATCAAACAAAAAGTGGAATTCCTGCAAAAAATGGATAAAGGCATATCCTTTGATTCTCTAACCATTCTGAAATATGTTTATCAATTTCACACTGCTCTGTGACGGGGGGAGGGACGCGGAGCGCAATGAACTGGAAGTTGATCTGTCAGCACTATCCTTATCTTCAGAGCAGATGTTTTTATTTTATTCGGCTTATAATTCCTTACTAAATGTAGTATTCCATCTCGATGTACTCTGTCTTTGATATAATTTAAATCAAATTCCTCGTCATTATAAATATCACGAATACACATCAAATAGTTTTCTCATTGCAATTTTCTAATTTCGACTATGCGTAATGTATGCTTTATGCATGCGCGCGTTGAAAGAAATGTTTAATAAAGTAAACAATTAAATATTAAGCTTTTTTTTTTTTTTTTGTAAATTTGGATACCCTTTAGATCATAATTGCTCTTTATTTCCTAAATTATGGTTTCATATTTTTAATTTTATAATTTCTGCATCTCATCTTAACAGATTTAAACTGATGATCTATAATCCGGAAAAACTGATAATCTGGAATCGTCGAAGTCCCGACGAGTCCGGATTAAAGACTTTTGACTGTATTTTGAATCTGTGCCATCATTTCTTGTACTTATTCTGAACAGTAGCTTTAATTAAAAATATGCATATTAAAAGTTGAATACTATTATTATGTTCAATTATTAAACTCCTTTTCACTTTTTTAATTTTCACCATCTGTTAATAATTTTACATGAAAAATTACTTGGCATGATTGTCATGGTTTAAACTCATCCCTCCATTTACAATTTTTAATAAGCATCAACCTTGATGACAGTGCTGTCTGAGAGCTCAGTCAAAGAACCGATTCAGCTCTGCCTCACTAGATCAATGATTCTTTGGCTCAGTATGTGACACAGTAGAACCTCCTAAGGTATGTTTATAGGTATCTTGGTTTTCTGAGTTGAACGCTACACCTGAGCCTTTTATTCCAAACATAGAGAAAGGTTGGGGTGAAGATAAAAGAACAGAAAATTAAAGATGATTTGTTATTCTAATACCCTAAACAGAATGAATTAAAGAATTAGTAATTTTTCAAATGAAAGTTACAGAAATTCTTAATTAAAAAATTGAAAAAGATAAAAAAATTTCAGTCGACAATATATCAACGAAGTTCATTATATCCGATTTTTATATAATTGGAAATTCGTTACTGCCATAACAATTTTTGAAAGATATTGGATGGGCCAAGAAGTTCATTTTCTATAACCAGGGGTTTGTTATAAGTTACATTTCACTACAGTGGGGTTTAACTACGATATAATATATATAATATGTGATTGCTACATACCATATTATATAATATGAGATTACCATATCAATCAAAAATTAAATATTCACTAATTTTTGCATTACATGACAGCTTTATCACAAGAAAATATGCCATATCTTAAAGAAAAATGAAAATTATTCTTTTAGTTTAGTTTTTAGACAGCAGTTTCACCAAAAGGACAACTATCTGAGTTCCACACAATTTTAAGATAGTTCAAGAGCATGACTGTCAATGATGTTCAATGCAATAACTGACACCTCGAAGAAATGTTATTTATTTTCCTTTAACTATATTAATAATTAAGTTTAAACAGTAATTATTTTTGTTACAAAGACTAGAAACACAAAAGCACGATGTTTACAGTTGATGCAATGAAACAATTAAGGAAAGATCAATATAACAGAAATGTTGCTAACAAAATTGTTACTTTGTTCGGTACTTACGTATTATCGCAACCAGGTTGGTGCGGTTTGTAAGTTTGAGTAAAAAAGTATGAATAGAAAGAAAATGTTTATTTATTAATTACAGATAATTTTTAATACAGTTTTTAATATTATTTTGTTTACCCTACTTACGGCAACCTTATGTTAATTTATTAAAGCGAGGTGTGCGTAGTTCGTAGATTCGTTTGTTGCCTACATTGTGCCATTCATAGATGTTTTTTTAAGTTAAAACATGTCGCTGTGTACATGGATTCTTGTCAAATATTTTTGGTCAGAAACTTTACGTTTTTGCTACCTAAATTTTTTGTTTTTGTTTTGGATTTTTAGCTTAAGTCGTGTGTTCAAAACGTAGTTTTTGCATGTGCAAAAACCGCGTTTTTGGAGACATTTTAGGCTTAAAGTTCGAAATATAGACAAGAATCCATGTACACAGCGACATGTTTTAACTTAAAAAAACATCTATGAATGGCACAATGTAGGTTTAATAAATTAACATAAGTTGCCATAAGTAGGGTCGCCAAATTTGGCGATTTATCCGAATTTTGGCCTGGTTGCGTTAATACGTAAGTACCCTTTGTTCTACCAGTTTTACAAATTTAATAAGCTTTTATTAGTATTATTATTAATTTTTAAATTAAAAGGCTACTGAATATTACTCCAAGTTCTTTGGCTGTAACCTTAATGTGAGCAAAACAGAATATGGGGAAATTATAATATATTCCATCATTTGCATCATTAAACCTTTTTTGCATCTTATATGTTGTTAAAAATTTAATCTTTATCTTGGCACATTCTGTAACATAAATAAAGTAAATCATTTAAAAATTTTGCAAAACTTTTTTTATGTACATGATCCAACAGTTATACCATATTTAGAGAAATATTCTTTATTATGACATTTATATTAGAACTTTGTTACCGATCTTACTTTTGTGCTAAATCATATTGTCTTGAGGAATACTCTGATTTCCCCACATGGCAAATCAAAATATCCATCAAGAAGATAAAACATACAACAGCCTGTTTTATTTTATATTTTCTTTTTTCAAACTCATAAGAAAGTTTTTTTCTTATGAGTTTTTTTATGCTGCTATGAATACATCTAAATATTATCAGCCCCAAAAATTTAAAAAAAAAAAATATATATATATATATATATAAATATTTTTAATCTATTTTAAAAAAAATATAAAGATACAGGTATTCGTATCTCTGGTCTTGAATACATGTGTTGATTGAGCAATCAAAATCAGTGAAATTGTTTAAGACATTTTGAAAAATGCTCCACATAGGACTATCTTAATTCGGTCTTTTTAACAAGCTGTGTTCTACAGGATATTATTTATATGAAATGAGTAATGTTATTATTTATGTTAAATGACTAATGATGTTTAACTAAAACTGGAAAAAAATGTGATACTCTCTTTCAAGATATGAGCAGTCAAGAATAAACACAGAGCAAATTGGGAATGGAGAAAACAGACTTCAATATTTTTGCTGAAATACGGTTCTTGAGACAATCTTCATTCCTACTGATTATACTCTAAATTTACTAACAAATAATGAAATAAAAGCCAGTGGAAACAGTTTGAATTATTTCTTTGACCAACGCTTTGAACAATTCTATTGAAAACTGTACCCTATTTAACACTGTAGAAGCCAGTCCAAAAGTATGAGAAACTGAAGCACTTTTACCCCTATATCTTAGCTTTAGGGAGGAAAAAATACTCAGTGGCAAGACAGCCCTAGCGGGCCATGGCCTGTAGTGCCCCGAAATCTGCTTTCTTGACCTTGGGTCCCAGAGTGCATCAGCATATGCCCTAACCAAGTGTCAGCTTGTCGCAAAATTCATTATGAAAGTCTGTAAAGAATCAAGATACATGTACCCTGACTATGACATGCTTTCTGGTTGTGATGTATATTTAAATTAACTACAACTGTAACTGTAACTAAAAATAACTTTAACTTAGCACGATGCACGTGTTACTGTGCTAGCTGAATGTCATGTGAACTGTTTAAAAATGTAATAATAAAAGTTGAGTTATACTCATTAGTTGAGTCTTCTTTTAAAGTACAGAAGTAATTAAATTCAACAAACTATACAAGAAGTTACATGGTGTCAGGAGTGGGGTGAAACTCATACAATATTTTTTAAATTCATAAATTATAAAACTATCCCTACTGATTGGTCATCTTGGCAATATTCTGTGACCTCTGTCTTCTCTCATGATGGTCACAGTCTTCTCTTTAGTCAGTCAACTAGAAGATAATCAACAATGCCAAGGAAGAGAATTGTTTTCTTCCATGAGGCAGCACCAATAGGGAAAGAATGGAGTTCTCCAAGCGAAGTTTTTCCCAGTTATACAACTGGTTAAATATCACACTACATTTCACTTGGTAGCATATCTCCCAAAGTCTATAAATTCCAAATAACCATCTTTCCATCCATTCCAGTAGTACATAATTTAGTTACACCCAATTTGGTCCCTGCATAAATTGTTAAACTTGTTATGGCATTTTGATGTATAGTGTCTAATAATGTATCAACACTGTTTTCTACTATGGCACGTTTATCCATGTCTCAAAATTTCCTCATAGCACTAAAGCCATCAACTTCTCTTTTTTGGGATTTATCTAATTTTGTAACAAAATTCAGACGACCTCCTTCATATCGGAAGAGCACAGGGAAGCAATCATGACCAGCAGCAACAATACTTGAATTAGAAGCCCAGGCACAAGTGAGGTAGGGCAGGAACTGTGTCTTGACAGTCATTAAAGCCATATTTTTTTCTGCATCACAAACTGATATAGTACTGTCATGACTAACCCAAGCCAGTTTGGTACCATCAGCAGAAAAACTAACACAATGAACCCAGCCACTATTTGGAAATTCTGCCATTACATTTCCTAATGGCATTTTAAACCCCCACACAGTGGGTTCAGGTCTGTCATCTATTTCTTTGATATATGTAGAAAAGACCCTTGTCTTGAAATCTGTTGAGCCACATGCTAATAAAACACTGTTTGGATGCCAATCGATACTAGTAACTGTAGACCGTATTGGTTTTTTGATGTGTTTGCTCAGCCACCAATCATTTTCTTCTTCAAAAAAACAGATAGATATCAAACAAGCACCACATCCAACTGCAAATTTTGTTTCTTTAGGACACCACCTCACACAAGTTGCAGCTCTGTTTATACGAAGTAATACTAATGTTGGTTTCCATTTGTCATCTACTTTTGTCCATACGTAAGCATTTCGATCTGCTGAGCAAGTTACAATACGATTTGTGTTAGGAGCCCAATCAATGCTGGTGACCCTTAAGTCATGTTGCGAAAAAACATTGTTACAAGACCATCTATCCCCATCTCTATTATATATGTGAACTTCATTACTATTAGGTGAAAGTGCTACTTGTGTCCTATCATTATTCCAAGCATGACAGGTTATTGGTTCAACACCAAAGCTATGAATTTCCATCATCAGGGCAGAGCTAAATTAAATTGAAGGGACTTCCCACTAAAATTTTGATATGAGATAAATAATCCGCCCCGTGGGTTACTATGATAAAAATCGGCTGTAAACAGCCCCAAGAAAGTGCAAGATATAAGTGTAGGCTTAATGGAATATCGAAATACTCCAATTAGTGGAATAAAATTGTCTCCTGCACAACTGTTACTTAATAGAAGATTAAGGACAAAATTACCTATCAGTAATAAATTGTTAAATACTAAGATAAACAAACCTTATTCTAAATTTCGTGCACTTCAAGCTAGGCAAAAATATTATTATGATAGAACCACACAGAAACTACCTGAGTTAAAACCTGGAGATAGTATAACCTTGTTCAACTTTAGAACTGGGCAATGGGATAAAGGTGAAATAATTTCAAAACATAAAGCTCCTAGATCCTATATTGTAAGAAATTCAAATGGGGAAATATTGCGAAGAAACAGACGCCACATAAAATTTTCAAAATCACCTTACAAAGTTAATAATGATTATGATGATATAGTATTAGATAAAGAGGAAAATTCAAATGGAAGCCCTGAGAATGTTTCTGTGCCTGTTAATATAGGAAATCAACAGAATAATCTATCCAATAGTACAATAACAAGAAGTGGACGGTTGATTAGACAACCTTCAAGATATAGAGACTTTGTCATGGAATAAAATAATGTAACGTATTGCATATATCATTTTTATGTAACTTTTTTTGTTATTGTATGTCATATTGTAAATATACTTGTATTGATATTTTTTGGTATTTTTATTATTGTTTATAAACTGGAGGAAGGAATGTGATGTATATTTAAATTAACTACAACTGTAACTGTAACTAAAAATAACTTTAACTTAGCACGATGCACGTGTTACTGTGCTAGCTGAATGTCATGTGAACTGTTTAAAAATGTAATAATAAAAGTTGAGTTATACTCATTAGTTGAGTCTTCTTTCAAAGTACAGAAGTAATTAAATTCAACAAACTATACAAGAAGTTACACTGGTATCCTCTTCTGTTTCAAGATTTACAACACAATGGACAGTTTTGATATTTTTATTACTAAGATTTTTTCTTGGTGAGTTAATTCAGTTTGATGAAATACATTAAGTTTAGTTAGCTGTTTTTTTACAAAAGAGACTTCTTTTAAAACATTTTTAAGAAATTTTTTTAATGTTCTTTTGTATACAAAATACAGCACAAGTCCATAATCCAGACTCCTCGGGACTTCGGTGATTCCGGATTATAGATCATCAATTTAAATCTGGTAAGATGGCATGCAGAAATTATACAATTAAAAATATGAAACCGTAATTTATGAAATAAAGAGCAATTATGATCTAAAGGGTATCAAAATTTACAAAAAAAAGCTTAATATTTATTTGTTTACTTTAATGTTTAAACATTTCTTTCAATGTAAGTTGTTTAAGTTGCTTCGTTTTTTGTGCTAAACGCGCATGCGTAAAGCATACAAAAAAAAGTTTGTGGCTTTGAGGTCCGGATTACAGATCATTCCAGATAATGGATGTCCAGATTACAGACTTTGTACTGTAATAATAAACAAACAATCTTTAAAAAAAGGTAATTTTTTAATTGGTGCATTGTAAACATTTCAATAACATTAAAAAAATAATTTATTCATTCACGTGAACTTAGAAGCAGAAGCAAATGCCAGATACTTAAAAAAAGAATAAAGGCATTCTTTATGAGCTCTTTTGAATATATACAGAAAAAATGAGCATATGAGCAATATGAAACATTTTTTCTCTCAGCCCAAGCATATACTTTCTTCAGACAGAGACAGAGTCATAACAAAGATATTTTCTCATAGCGAAACACTAAATATAATTAAGTTCAGTCCATTTTCTTTCCACGGTTAAATGAGATGGAATGTGAAAATTAATGCCAGAAATTTTCTTTTTAAATAAGCTGTAAGTTATTAAGCTTCATATTGCTCTATTTCCCAAACTATACATTTAATTACCTTCCACTCACTAAATAAGGGATTTTTTTCCCATAAATAAACCCAGACTTTGAATAAGTTAATTTCTATACATTTCTTTTTTGTTGTTGTTGCTGGTGGACGCATTATTGAGTCATTATGACTGGCAAATTATCTAAATATACTGTTTAATTTTCAATATGAATTTATTAACTACATTCTCAACAGAAGGCTCATCATGAATTGAATAAATCCTTTCTAATAAAAATTACTGCATTAAATTATTCATACATATAAATAATAGTTTTGAGATGTAAATGGCTACATACTAAATATTCTTTAGCTTTGTCAAATGCGAAATTTCCAAGCAAACTAAAGTATGTATCCAGAACAGCCTGTTGTTTGCTAATTATATCATCAGCACTTTCTGACATCTTATAATCTGAAAATAATTATCTTTATAAAAAAATAACCATACATATATTACATAAAACACATATCACTTTGAACATATTTTTTCTTAAAACAAATAAAATTCAATTTCTCAGTACAGAATTTACTGCAACTGTATTTTTGACAAATCTTTTCTGAAAATTATATAATTTTGGATTGATATATTTAGAATATATACTCAATTCTTCATTAGCTGATCACGGGAATTAGAATATTCCGCCCCCCCTCCAATGGTAGGCACTAGTCATCATAGACATTGGCCAATACTAAGGCCAGAAGCAGTAGTCACTTTTTTATGGAGGCACCCAATGTTTGGGCCTCCTTTGCTCCAATGAAGAGATGGACAATTACAACCACACATTCTCTGGGATTCGAAGCACGGCCCTTTGGTATCGCAGTCAGTCCTCCTAACCACTATACAGTTTGGGCAGAATTAGAATCTATAAAAAATGCATATTCAATAAAGGAACAGGACTACCCTGTTCCTTTATAGAATACTACATTTATTTTTTTGCACTTTGGCAGCTGAGGATGATGGTTCGATAAAACCATCTAAACTAGTCCTGTGAAAATTAGTAAATGTAATGTTGATTTTTGTTGTTTGACTTTTAATTTAATACTTGTTTGCCATGCTATTTTATCTTAACCTCGAAGTTGTACAGCTGTAACACTAAACTCTAAAACAATAAATCCTACATAATTCTAGTATGACTAGTACACAATATGCAAATACGAAACACTAGCCCCCCAAAACAAAACAAAAAATTCTCAGCTCCTATTGAGACCTAATTCAGTTGTAACTTCAACTTATTGGGTGCATCTTCACCCCTCCGAGCCTTCATTATCTCTGTGGTTTTGCCACCTATGGCTGAATATTTTATTCCTGTCATGGAAACTTCTTTGTCAAGAGTCTGTTCAATTTTGATATTCAGTTTTTGATTCCAGGACACTCACCTTGAATGAAAATGTTCCATCCAGCACCCCTTTCTTTCCAAATTCTCTCTTCTGGGATTCCAGACAAAAATTTGCCCTAGCGGACCAGCATCCATTCCTTAGGTAAGTTCCGCTTTCTTCTTCTAAGTCTAATGAGCCCACTTACGTCGTGGTTAATCATCTTTTTCGCCATCTTGATTTGTCCACTGCTTGACCTCTTGTCTGAATGGTGAGAAGACTTCACACTTTCTTTGCATCAGGTATTAGTTAAGTCAATGGAGAAACTTCCGTTTTTAATCTGTAAAGATTCCGTAGTCCTCCCTTGACTAAGTGTCTTCACTTATGAGGAAACTATTACATAGGTAAGTTGAAAAATAAGTTTCCCCTGTCGACTGTGGTCAGAGTTGTGTATGAAAGTCAAAAAATAGAATGAGACATTAAAGATATGACATACCTTTATTTTTCCACATAGGTACCAAGTACATTGAGACATTTGTCATATTGCTTGATAAGCTTCAAAAAGCCCTCCAGGAAAAAATCAGGGCTTTGCATATGGAAGAAGCATTGAACGGCTATGGGCGAAAGGCGACACAGCAGGAAAACGCGCAAGTCACTGATACACCATTGGGTAGAAGTCACTGCAAATCAAGCAGATGGCGCTGTTGTGGTGCCTGCACAAAGCGGAGACCAGCCTCTCATTTGAGCCCCGGTAGGTATGGAGAGAAGGTGCGTTTTGAATTCGTGGTCAAAGGAGGAAGTGAGAGCTGTTATCCTCTATGAATGGGCACGTGGAGTATCAGGAACAGAAATTCATAACCGCCTAGTGGAAGTCTATGGGCCAGGTGTGATGTCGAAGCAAATGGTGCGGAGATGGTGTCGCACATTCAGTGATGGACGTCAGCAAGTGGAGGACATACCAAGAGCTAGCCGGACGCGCACAGCCACTACAGATGCAAATGTCAGGAAGGTGGATGACATGATTAGAGTGAACCGGTGTATCACCATCGATGAAGTAGCGGAAGAACTTAAAATCTCACATGACGAGCTCAAAACATCATCCACGACATTCTTTGATACAGAAAAGTGTCAGCACGATGGGTGCCCCGACAATTGACCTTGACACACAAGGAACAACGCATGGGGGTCAGCCTGGAACATCTCGCATGTTACCATGAAGATGACAATGACTTTCTGTTTCAGATTGTGACAGAGGATGAAACAAGGGTCCACCATTTTATGCCAGAATTGAAGGCCGCATCTATAGAATGGAAACATCCGTCATCACCTGTCCGAAAGAAGTTCAAGACAACTCCCTCTGCAGGTAAAGTGCTCCCCACAGTTTTCTGGGATGCCCAAGGAGTTTTGTTGCTGGACCTTTTGGAGGTTGGACTGTGAGAAGGCCAGGCCGCTTTTTCTGCTGTTGGATGACAACAACAGCAGAAATGTTCTGCTGTTGGATGACAATGCCAGACCACATTCGGCGACGGCAACGCAAAACCATATTGCAACTCTTGGTTGGGAGCGCCTACACCATCCATTCATCGCTTCTTCCATATGCAAAGCCCTGATGTTTTCCTGGAGGGCTTTTTGAAGCTTATCAAGCAATATGACAAATGTCTCAATGTACTTGATACCTATGTGGAAAAATAAAGGTATGTCATATCTTTAATGTCTCATTCTATTTTTTGACTTTCATACAGAACTCTGACCACAGTCGACAGGGGAAACTTATTTTTCAACTTACCCTCGCAGATTGTTATGGATTTTGTATTTATTTAGCTATTTTTAATAGAAATTGTAATTAAAATTGTTTTATATTCCCGTGCAATGCAGCACAAGAATTATTTGAAGAGAAAGCTACACCAGACAAATTAAAACACACACATTTAACATTTAATAAGTAGATATTTCACAATTGTACTCTTTTGCTATCCAGAAAAATCGAGAAAATACCAGAATATTCTCATGCACAATTGAAAAGCTTATAAAAGCGGGATCAAAACATCTCAATCGAGTTGTTTCCTTACTGCTGTGATTGATTGTAGCTAATTCGTGGTGAGTTCGAATTAGCTTTCTCTGTTTTGAATTGAGAAAAAGAGATGAAAGTGGGCCAAGAATCCGTTAAAGAAAGATGGATGCTGGTCAAGAAGTGATGAGAGCGGGTTGGAAAAAGATTGAAGCAGGACAAGAAGAGATGAAAAGAGAAATTACCTACATAACAGAAAATAAATATGAGGCTATGGAAGGCAGAATAGACAAGGTTGAAAATAAAGTTGGACAAATTGAAGAGAAAGTTTCTGCTGTCAAAAAACAAATAGAAGAGAGAGTTTCTTCCGCAATCAATTACAGAGTTTCTTCTGTTAAAGAACAAACTGAAGAGAGAGTTTCTGCCATGGAACAACAAATTGATGACAGGGTTTCTGCTGCCATCACCAAAGAAGTTGATAACTTAAAGAAGTACATAGTGACAGCATGAAACAATTCTGAAGGTTTAAATTTCTTACCCATGCCTGCTCATCCCTCCCTGAAGCTATCCACATACGATAGAAAGACCTCCTGGCAAGTGTATAAGACACAATTTTTTATAGTAGAGGATGCCAATGGATGGGATTCCCAAACCTAGGACCGTGATTTCGCATCTTTGAGAGCAGACGCAGCAGATAACCTTCAGACTAGATTTCAAAGCTCTGTCCGGGGCATTGGAGCTGCACTTTGGGGAGAAATGTTTGAAAGACTACAGCAGGATTCCCGTCTTCAAAAGCCCACCGAAACACTGTAGGAGCTCCGTGTTGAAAGGCTATCTCACCTCGCTTCTTCGGAATGCTCGACAGAAACAAGGGAAATCCTGTCCATGCAATACTTCATCAACGGCATCCGGGATCCTGAAATACAGAAAGCTCTGCGAATGGTTGAAGTCAAGGACTTGAAAAGTGCTCTAGTGTACGCATGAAATTCGAGACAGCCCAGCAAGCAACTTGTAGAGACCGCTACCCAGTCAAAGCTGTGCGAGTCTACGAGCCAGTGGATCAAGTGATGGCTTGTTTAGATGATTTAACCAGACAAATCAATGCTTTGATACAGGAAAGGAGTGAGAAGAAACTGAGGTGCTGAGAGCCACGTATGAAGGAACTGCAAAACACGCCAGGGCACGTAAAATAAAAAAAATTCACAAAACCAGTCAGTGCCTTGAGGCAGAATAGGAGAGTAAAAAATCGAATTCTAAAGTGATGGAACTGCGGTGTTGAAGGCCACATACGAAGGTACCGCAGAACACCCCAGAGCATGGAAAATAAGACAGAGATTTAAATAGACAATTAAATGTCATTATGACAGAAAAGGAGCAACAAGAAACCAAAGTGCTGGAACTGCAGAGCTGAAGGCCTCGTACGAAGGAACTGCAGAACATCCTAGGGCACAGAAAATAAGACCATTTCCCAGTAGCAGT
The DNA here is from genome assembly GCF_044657685.1 of Stegodyphus dumicola. NCBI lineage: Eukaryota > Metazoa > Arthropoda > Arachnida > Araneae > Eresidae > Stegodyphus > Stegodyphus dumicola. The sequence goes on along the minus strand of NC_140769.1, from coordinate 185,098,556 downwards.
GCAGCAAACAAATTAATGACCATATCGAGGAACGGAGGTTGCCAAATACTGAAAAACACCAATTAAAAGCACTCAAGATTTCTGAAGTGAGTGGCAACAGTAATGGACTATCCATCAATGGGCATATTAATGGAATTCCTTGCAGTATGATCACTGATACAGGAGCTAATGTTACCATCATTTGGAAAGATTTAGCTCAACAATTTAAAGATAAACTCATTTGGATGCCATCCCGTGTTACCCTCAAGACTGCGTCTGGTGATGAAATCAACATAGCTGGGAAGTTAAATGTGAACACCCTGTTTAGAAGTGCTGCCTACTATCACACGGCATATGTGGCAGATATTACAGATCCTTGCATACTCGGATTGGACTTTTTAAGGAAAGAAAATTTTTCCTTGGACTTCAAAAACAAGATATTGCTTTCAGAATCAGAGGACATAATTATGCAACATTAGAAGGGATCTTCACCTGGAAACGCTGACTTCTTGTCTGAAAGACCCTGCTCAGAAAGATGCAAAATCATACTAAAGGAGAAGAGAAACACAAGACTACCGGCTATTCTCCATTTCAGACGCTCTTTAATCATGACCTTCTGTCTTGTGATCTTCTGTTTGGTCGCCCTTCGGATGCAACTTCATTGCCTGAAGAATACATCCAAGATCTCCAGGCCCAGTTTGAAGTGATGCAAAAGCGAGTCAACTTGGCGATGGAATAGGTGAAGACCAGATACGACACAAGAGCTGCTGGAGATCAATTCAATGAAGAAGACAAGGTGTGGTTATGGAAAGTCATCTTGGGATGGTCCGCACACAGTCTGCAAGACGTTGTGGTTCAGATCCATAAGTCATCTAACTCTAAACCTAAAATCATTCATTACAACAGGTTAGCTCCTTACTAAGGCCATAGTATGTAGTGCATATAATTGCAAATAGTATAAGTCCATGGTCCTTTTTGTTTCTAAATTTCTATTTAATTTGATTTTTATTTAGTATTTGATTTGTTTAAAGTTACTTATTGCAATATTGGTTTTGTTATTGTAATGTAATGTTTATTATTGCATTTATGCCTTAGTTGTAAGCTTGGCTTTCTGTCCAATGATTGTGCTAACCGGGACGTGCAGTCCTTGGGAAAGGGGCAGTATTATGGATTTTGTATTTATTTAGCTATTTTTAGTAGAATTTGTATTTAAAATTGTTTTATATTCTCATGCAATGCATCATGAGACTTATGTGAAAAGAAAGTTACGCCAGAAAAATTAAAATACAGGAGCACGAGCATTTAACATTAATAAATAGATATCTCATAATTGTACTCTTTTGTGATTGAAATCAAGAAAATACCAGAATATTCTTGTGCATGAGTAGAAAGCTTATAAAAGTGGGATCAAAATATCTCAATTTAGTTGTTTACTTACTGCTACGATTGACTGTAGCGAATTCGCGGCGAGATCAGATCAGCTTTTTCTGTTCTGAATTGAGTTCTGTTAAACGTTTTAGTAGTTTAAAATATAACTACTGTGAGATATTGTAATATTGTACAAATATCTCTCAGAAAATTTCAGCATGCCTTCATATTTAGTCAAAAGTGAATCCAGTATCTCTAAGGATTTTAACACTTCAGATCATTGACTAATCACAGTACTAATATACAATAAAAGCCCCCAGTTGAGGGTACCCAAAATAATAAAATTATTAACGACTCGAGGGCATGGTGGTCAGAGATGATTCTCTGAATTTCATTCATAGCATCTAAGTGTTCTCCATTTTTTGAAGATATTTGACTTCCATTTCTTGATAGCCTTTTCTTTCAAACCCTCATCATTGCGACATATTCTATTTGTAGATTCACCTTTCTTCCTTTCCTTAAAATTAGTTCTGTGCTGTGCTTTTAAAACAAAACCTGTCAACTTTTTTATGGAACTATGCACTGCTCCACATTCACCTAATTTCTTGATTAATTCAGGATAATATATTATGCTGGGTCATTCATAAATGAAGTGTTCGGGAATTTTGCTATTTATGCAACATTTAATTTGATCTGTCAATATAAAGTCTTTCAGCGAATCAAAATCTTGCACTTCCACATTGTTCAACCACTCATCCAGGTAATTTCTCAGTTCAAAAGCAAAATCCTTGTATAGAGTAACTGCATGCCACTGATGCTGAACAAATTTAACATGAAAATCCTCTAGATTCAAATTAAACCATGTAAAAGAATTTTATTTACATAGGTATAATTATCAAGCTCTTCTTCCAGCACCCATAGAATAATAGAAACAATATCCAGTAGCAATACAGACATCAAATGCGATACTCAGTCTCCTTCATCCACATTTGCTTTGTGAGCTTGATGCTCAAACATCGCTAAACAAAGAGAAATATCCAATGATTCAGGATCATATATCTCTGCATTGATTTTGCAATTCTCCTATTGACCTTGGAATATTATTTTAGGAATTTTCTCTGTTATTCTTGGAATTTCTCAGCCTCAGCTGTTCTAATTCAAACTCTCTCTCCCTTTCCTTCTTGAGTCTATGCCTTTAAGCTTCTTCGAGCTTATGCTGTTTGATCTGAGCTTCAATAATTGACTCTAGTACTGCCTTGACAAATTTTTCATCATAATGAGGACTCTTTTCAGTGAGGTTTTTAAGGTCTTGTATTTTTGCATTGGGAAGAACCTCTAAGCCTAATTTTTAGACAGATTATTTTATCTTGTTTCCTGCCTTTCCCAAGATATAACTTTTTGAGATTTATGTAAGAAAACAGCCATACTATTCTAAAAAGCAGTGTTATATTTACCCCCCCCCTGATTTTCACCACCTCACCCGGTAGTGACGCACCGCTAGCCAGTGGCAAAACGGAGCCCCGAACAGAGGAGAAATATTCTCTAAAAGAGTGAACCTGGTTGCTACCTCCGACAAACCAATTCGCCGAGTTACCAGCTTTGAACTTTTATCGCCATTTTTGGCGATGTTTACATTTAACGGATTCTTTGCGGAAGTGCTTCTGAATTCTGTTCCACAAAACCAGTTAGGGTTATGAGTAACCTATCAAATTAAACTTATAAATTTGACAGAAAATAAATGGTTATCAGAAAATAGCTGATGTTACAATATATATACATACACACATATGATTTGGCTGCATACAGAGTTAATATAGCTTCTTTTCTTAGAAAAGAAAACATATATCCAGGCCTTAATTTCTAAAATTTTAGAAATCAGATGACTCTTTTACTCTTTGTATTTAATCATATCATTCCAAAAGGCTCAGAGCTGCTCTTATCTGTGAAAAGTTACCACCCTTGACATCTTTGAGACGTTTACTTAGCCGTATTTTATCCCCTGTTTTAGGGCCCATTGTAACTTGGGGCGCATATGCATTCTCTTCCGAGACGTCAACAAATCGCCAAGGGCCGGTTATCTGAAAACTGCCGCAGAGATGATGGCATGATCAGGGCTATCATATTGTCTATAAAACTGGGTAAAATCCTAGTATACGGTGCAGCCTTGGCGCGATTTTGAAAAATTATCGCCAACTCCAAAATGACCCGTTTAACTACTCATCGTATATGTACCGTTTACTGCTCATCATAAAGTCGCCAAAAGTAGCCAAATCCCTTGTGCACCGGATACTAGGATTAAACCTAAAACTGTGATCTTCTCCTCCTAAATATAAGAATATGCTTCACTTTCAATTATTAAAAAAACAACACACTCAAATTATACAAAAGTATTTTCCAGGCCTTCGCAATTATCCCAGATAGACTGAATGATACAATATATTTAGTTTATTTTTCTAATACTGATTTTGTAATCAACTAATGATATGAATTACAAAAATGCATGTCATTACAAAATATTACAAAAACAGAGACACACCAGAATTTATAAAAAAATTATTAATAACTTCTTCCTTTTCAACTGAAACTTTTAATAACAACCTCTGTATTTCAAACTGTAAACAAAATATCACTTAGTCTGTTGCCATATAATGAACATATCTTTGGCTCGAAAAACGCATTTTCTAACTAAAAACACCATTCATAAGTCTAGCTAATTTACTCTATAAAAATATTTTATTTTATCTAAAATCAATATTTTCTGTACCTTGTGTTTTTGCTTTTATTTCTATGCTCAAGTATTAAGCACAACATTCCCCCACTTTTTTTTTTTATACTTTCCACTGTTTCTCTACCAAGTGGCAGCAGTGATGGCACCAGAATTAAATAGCAGAGCTAAATAAGCGACGTGGTCTCTACCGGGGCAATTGTTTTTTGTTGAATAGTTGTTATTGAAAATTATATAAATATGGGTTCTAACGTTATTGAAGTTTTGTCTGTATTTTTCAAGGATTATAAGAACAATACCCCTCAGAGAATGAAAATTATAGATGCTTATCTTTTGTACATTCTTTTAACCGGTATCAATCAGTTCGTGTATTGTTGTTTGGTTGGTACATTTCCATTTAATTCTTTCCTGTCAGGATTTATATCCTGTGTTGCATCGTTCGTTCTCGGTGGTAAGTATCAATTTATTAAAATGTTCTACTTTATTGTGTAAAAATGTATGAATATAATGTACATTTACATAATATCAGTAGAGGATTGAATGGACGAGCATGCTATAAACTTAAATGCCCTGATTTTGCGTGCCTCATTCTTTTCTTTAGCAAAACCATATTAGTAGTGAAAGGGACATACATGAAGGGGGAAAACCTGCAGACAGTTTCCAATTTACATCTTATTTTAGTTCTGATATCTGATACCATCCTTTATTCATGTTTCTAGCTAGAATAATAGTTTTTTACGTATATGCTATGTTGTGTACAAATCAGAAATACAAAAATTGAAACTTGAAAATGTTGTTCTAAGTAGAGGTAAACACATCATAGCCAGAAAAGACAAAGTTCATAAATTAATTAAAAGATTCTTGGTTACGTTCAACACCCTCCCCAGTAAAATTGCGTCCAAACATAATGCAATAAAACATAATTAAAAAAAAAATGTATACTCTCAAAAAACAGCATTTTAAATCAAACAAGGAAATGGCATAAGAATGGAAATACATGTTATCTAATATATGCAGTACAAAAAGGAAATATCGACTTGCCTTATTTAAAAATTCCTGGGTTAATCTTTGGATTAGGGTAACTTGGCGATTTTTTGGCGAATATTTGGCGACCAACCCTGCTACAGCAACCTGCTAGTTTTTGTTTGGACGCCATTTTGTTTTCACGAAGTAAAGGCATGATTTTTTTTTAATCAACATTTTTTTCCAACAATCTGCTAGCCGAATTATGCTTGTGCTAGAACTTTTATGGAACAAAAGTGCTTAATCATGATGAAGATTAGGTGCAAAATTGGGACAAAGTGCAGAATCGCCCACTGCTTGCCGTGTTTTTAAGAATTGCACATACACGGTATCATCCATGTACACGTCGACCTATTTTCACTTTAAAAAAATCCCAGAATTGCACAAAAATGGCATTGCGCACACTTTTAACTTTATCCATGTACACTGCTAAAGTCCTAGCTAGTAACCTTTATCGCCTTACCAAACTGTCGCCAAACTACCTGTTACCATATTCCAAAGATTAGCCAAGATGGTTGCTATGCAATGACCTACTGATAAAACTGAAGAGTGAAATTCCTAAATATCTTCTTGCAATAATTTTACACATTTATATACACATAAAAATTTAATTTCAATCAGTGTTCAAAATCACTGGCGGGCTGGTGGTTACAGATGGTGACAGCATGAGGCAGTGAAATAGAGGATCTCGGTTTCGAGTCCCGCTCGCTACCAGTGTGTGTGTGTGTGTGTGTGTGTGTGTGTGTGTGTGTGTGTGTGTATAGATATACACACACTGTGTATGTGTATATACAAATACACTATATACATATATGGTTAGTCTATATTTTAGGGCATCCCTTGGAATATTGCCAAGTTGTTGTTTCATTTATGGTAACCTGAGTAGTTGAATGTTATGGAAACCCTGTTATGACACGATTGGTTGTAATGTGCAATTGCAGCGATTTTGGAGAGATAAGAAAATATTTGTAAGGGCTTACTTATGTATGGATGTTGGTTAAGAAGTATGTTGCTTATTTTGTGCTTTACACCACAAAGTGTCTGCTGGTGGTATGATTAAGCTGATGTTTCTGTACTCTTTGGAATGACTGGGAAAGAAAACATTGATTGACTGGTATGTAAATGTTTGAATGTAAATGAAGATTCAAATGGCTTTGTTCACTTTTCGGTAAATTATACAGAGAGATTTATGAATTTAAAAAAAAAAAAACAAGCTCATATTAACACTATGTATGTAGGGTGTGTGGTGATGGCAATAAGGAGCACGCCTTGCGCCCTACAATAGGTGTGGCAACCCTAGAGGAGAAGTTTCTTACGAGTAGCGAGCAGAGCGAAACAGGCCGGCTGTCGGGGAATGTGCGCGAAGTTCCTAAATAAAGCTTAATTTTTATTGTGCACTATGTCTTGTTAATATTTATATTAATGCAGTAAGAACATAATCTGTGATATGGAATTCGAGGATTGGTGGTAAAAACATAACCGGAAATCTCCATAATGGTAACCCGGACTGTGTTAAATCGTATGAACAGTTCTCAAGCACTTTCGGTTTTGACTACAAGCCATCACTCAAGATCTCCAAACCAGAAGTAATGGATTACATCGGTTTTCATCCTCCGAATCAGAGATAAGTAGTAATTATAGATCATTTTATAATTCTGTTTTCTATTTATCATTTAATTTCATTTTCTTTAGTTAAATTTTTGCTTTTATTTTGGCTTAAAAACCTTGCACAATGTCTGATGTTCATGCCGTCCAAATTCCGGTTTATAACCGATCAGACCCATCTTTATGGTTTATTATGTGTGAAAGTACCTTTGCTCTTGCCACCCCCAAACCTATCACAGAATCCATTACTAAATATAATTATGTAGTTGCTCATCTTCCTCCAGATATTGCATCAATAGTACGGGATTTACTTATAAAACCAGACCCTATTGATCCATATACAAAGCTCAAAACTGAGTTAATAAATCGTTCAGGAGAATCTTCTCAGCAAGAAATTCGCCAATTATTATCTGGAGAAGAATTAGGTTCTCGAAAACCTTCCGATTTGCTTAGAAATATGAAACGTCGAGCAGAATCTTTAAATGTTCCTGATAACTTAATGTTAGAATTATTCCTTCAATGTTTGCCTTCAACTGTTCAGTCTATTTTGGCAGCGGTTTCCAATTTAACTGTAGATAAAGCTGCAAAAATTGCCGACAGAATTTTAGAAGTAAATCCAACGCCAGGGACTTGTGTCGTTTCTCGCACAGTCAATCAGTCTCTTGAGGATAAATTGGTTGATCTTTACATTATGGTAACTTGGCGTTTTTTTGGCGAAAATTTGGCGACTAACTCTCTTACAGCAACCCTCTATTTTTTTTTCCAGCCGCCATTTTGTCTTCACGAAGTAAAGACATGTTTCTTTTCTTTTTATTTACTGAACACTTCTTCCAACAATCTACTAGCCGAATTACACTTATGCTAGAAATTTTACCTAACAAAACTGCTTAATCATGACAAATATTCACTGCAAAATTGGGAAAAAGTGCACAAGACCATACTCCTTACGTGTTTTTCAAAATAACACATACACATAAACCATGTACACGCCGACTTATTTTTACTTAAAAAAACATCCCAGAATTGCACAAAAATGGCATTGCTCACACTCTTCACTATATCCATGTACACTGCTTTTTTCTCATAAATTAGAAAAATTTCACGAAAATACATGACAATTTTCTCAATCTTTAAACCCGGTAAAAAGAACATATATGAAATTACCTGATCGCGAAAAAGTATTTACCCTTTCCAAATATGAACATTTCCACATATAAAATAAATAAAATATCCAAAAACTTTTACCTCTAAATCATCTATTACATTATACACATCACCAACGAATTCATACCGCAACCATTACAAATACTTAGTATCAAATATTTAAATTATTTCCATGCACATTTACTTCAACTTAAACGTATACCAAATTCCTACAAACATAAAATTCACAAAAGAATTATCATTTAATTAAAATATCACTAAACCATGTACACGCCGACTTATTTTTACTTAAAAAAACATCCCAGAATTGCACAAAAATGGCATTGTGCACACTCTTCACTATATCCATGTACACTGCTTTTTTCTCATAAATTAGAAAAATTTCACGAAAATACATGACAATTTTCTCAATCTTTAAACCCGGTAAAAAGAACATATATGAAATTACCTGATCGTGAAAAAGTATTTACCCTTTCCAAATATGAACATTTCCACATATAAAATAAATAAAATATCCAAAAACTTTTACCTCTAAATCATCTATTACATTATACACATCACCAACGAATTCATACCGCAACCATTACAAATACTTAGTGTCAGATATTTAAATTATTTCCATGCACGTTTACTTCAACTAAAACGTATACCAAATTCCTACAAACATAAAATTCACAAAATAACTATCATTTAATTAAAATATAATTAAATTCAAAAACACTATTTAAAATATAAATGAGCACGTACATTAAATTAATACATACATAAATACCCATTTCGAATTCACTTTAGTTACGGCCATGGGATCCAAAAATTCACGAACACTGTTTCACACTACACAGAATAAAGCCAAATACAAAATTTCCAGATTTTTTCCCGATTTCCCCCCTTTTCCGATTAAAGAACCGTAATTCGTCCATTAATATCACATGACATATCCCATGATCTCTCATTTCCCTCACACAAAATAATGCGTAATCGGAACTGAGTACTGCTCACATTATTACCAAAGTCCCAGGTAGTAACCTTTATCGCCTCCAAAATGTCGCCAAACTATCAGTTACCATATTGTAAAGATCAACCGATAAATTATTTAAACAAATAGAAAAATTAAACAAACGTATTGATCGCATTTCTCTTTCTCGTGGTCTCTCGCCAAATCGCGGAGATCGCAATAAGGAAAAAAGCAATTCCAAAATGAGAGATTATTCTTTTTGCTGATATCATAGACGTTTTGGGAAAAAGTGTAGAGATGACAAATATACAAAACCTTGTTCATGGCAGGGAAACGAAACCAGCAAAGAATAGAGGCGACTTATTCTTTGCCTCAAGTTTCACGTCGCCTGTTCGTTCGTGACCGTAGAACAAACCTTTCATTCTTGGTCGATACCGGCTCTGACGTGTCCTTACTTCCAGCAAATAATTCTCAAAAACGGAATTCGTCCCAACAAACACTTTTCGCTGCTAATTCTTCTACTATTCATGTTTATGGTCAAAAAACACTTTCTTTGGATTTCAAATTAAGACGACAGTTTACATGGACTTTTCTTCTAGCAAATGTTGTACACCCATTCTTGGAGCAGATTTTCTCCATTTCTTTGAATTGGTGCCTGATCTCAGAAACAAATGTCTCAAAGATTTAAAAACTCATTTTAAAACCGTCGGTTGCGTGAAAAAATGCAAGCATTTATTCAGTAAAAACTGTATTTAGTGATACACCATATAACAAAATTTTAAAAGAATTTCCTTCAGTTACTAGATTACCAGATCCTAACCAACCTGTTAAACATAACACCGTTCATTATATCATAACTAAAGGTCCACCTGTGGTTGTAAAATCTCGTCGGTTAGCTCCAGATCGCTTAAAAATAGCAAAACAAGAATTTCAAACTATGATGCAATTGGGGCATTTAAAACCTTCGAGCAGCAATTATGCATCCCCACTTCACATGGTCCCAAAAAAGGGAAGTCTGGAATGGAGACCTGTAGGAGATTATCGAGCATTGAACGCTCAAACAATAAAAGACAAATACCCTATTCCATGCTTAGCCGATTTTACTGCTGCATTGCACGGTACTAAAATTTTTAGTCATGTTGACCTGATTAAGGCATACCATCAAATACCAATTAACCCAGCCGACATCCACAAAACCGCCATATGCACACCATTCGGTTTATTCGAATGTACCCGTATGCAATTTGGCTTGTGCAATGCAACGACTTTTCAACGTTTTATAGATGAAGTCACGCGGGATTTAGAAGGTGTTTACGCTTTCGTCGATGACTTGCTCATAGCCTCTAAAGATTCTGAGGAACATTGCAGGTATTTGAAAGCTTTATTTTCCAAACTTCAGGAATATGGACTTTGCATAAATGTTTCAAAATGCACCTTTAGTCAAACGTCTATTGATTTCTTAGGTTTTCACCTTAGTGAAAACGGAATTGAACCTCTTCCTGACAAAGTCAAATGTATTTTAGATTTTCCTCAACCTACCACTCTCACTCAGCTTCGCCGATTTTTAGGCATGTTTAACTTTTACAGATGTTTCATACCTAAAGCAGCACATATTCTTTCTCCTTTAATAAAATTGTTAGAAGGCTATATGAATAAAAAGAAATCTTGTTCGCATGTTCAGGATTAATCCCCACAATTAAATTGTAACGAGAATGCTGAACAAGCCTTTATTGCTGCCAAAAATGCCATTGCTCAGGCTACCCTTTTCAGACGCCCTATTCCCGGAGCCCATCTAAGCATCTGGGTAGATGCCTCAGACGTCGCAATAGGCGGCACACTTATGCAGTTGTCTCAACAAACATGGGAACCTATAGCATTTTCTCTATGAAACTCAATAAAAGTCAACAGAAATGGTCTGCGTACGATAGGGAATTATTTTCAATTTATTCTGCAATTTAGAAATTCCGACACATGTTAGAGGGCAGAAATTTTATAATTTATACGGATCAAAAACCGCTAATATACGCTTTTAAACAGAACCCTCATAAAGGTTCACCTCGACAATTGCGCCATTTAGATTTTATTTCTCAGTACTTTACTGATATTAGGCATGTGCAAGGTTAAAAAAATGTCGTTGCTGACGCTCTTTCAAGAATCGAAATTGATTCCATAACAAAATCTCCATTTTTGGATTTAAAAAAATTTTCGGAAGCTCAACGGCATGATCCGGAGGTACAAGACCTTTTCAAAAACAATACATCATCTTTGAAACTGGAATTTAAACCGTGCCAATATTCTGATGGTAATATTCTTTGTGACATATCAATGGACATTCCTCGTCCATTTGTTCCGAATTCCTTTCGCAGACTCATCTTTAATCATCTGCATAATCTGTCACATCCAGGAATTGCAGCTACTACAAAGCTTATTTGTTCTCGTTATGTATGGCCCGATATGAAATGTCATATCAAAAATTGGGTGAAATCCTGTGAATCTTGCCAAAAATTGAAAATTACTAGGCATACTAAAGCACCACTGGGCACATTCTCTCTTCCTGATGCACGTTTTTCAGAAATCCATATGGATATCGTCGGACCATTACCTCCATCAGAAGGCAACGTGTACCTTTTGACTCTAATAGATAGATTCTCCAGATGGCCTGAAGTCATTCCCATCCCGGATATGAAAACGGAAACCATTTGCAGAGCCATCTTCAACTGTTGGATATCTCGTTTTGGCTGCCCATCGATCATAACAACAGACCAAGGTTCTCAAATGAGATCCGCACTTTTTGCAGAATTAACGTGCATTTTGGGTACGAACAGAATCACAACAACAGCCTATCATCCAATGTCAAACGGCATCGTTGAACGATTTCATCGACATTTAAAATCTTCTCTCAAGGCTCACGAAACCAATAACTGGACTGAAACACTACCAGTTGTTATGCTTGGTATTCGGACAACCGTAAAGGAGGATCTACAGTCATCTTGTGCTGATAGGCAGATAGCCCTAGTGTGCTTTGCCATAATTAAATACACACACATCTTGTGCTGAACTGGTGTACGGCACAACTCTCAAGCTGCCTAGTGATATGATAACGTCATCTAAGGTATCTCCGTATGACACACAATTTATCACGAATCTTCGGCATAGAATGCAACAATTGAATCCAATAGCAACATCTGCACATTGCCAAGAAAAATGTTACGTAAGTGCTACCTTAAAGTCGTGTACGCATGTATACTTACGTGTCGATCGAGTAAAGCCACCTCTGTGCCAACCATGTAGAGGTATGCATAAAGTCCTTTCTAGAACGAACAAAACTTTCACAATTGATGTTAACGGTCTGAAATCTACTGTGTCTATAGACCGTGTGAAACCAGCCTATTTGCTTTCGGACTCTAAATTGCCTGAACTGAAAACAAATAAAGACTTAAAGACAGTTCAGCAGAATAAATCTGCAAACGAACTCTCTAAGACACAAACTGTCACCAGATCGGGAAGACATGTTCACTTCCCTAAGAAACTTGCTTCTTACATAACAATTTAAAACATTTTTTTAAAATTCATATCTTAACATGTTTCTTGTTATTTCATGTTTATTATATGTGTCAATACCTTGTTATATATAGAATTTCATTTTGATCTTTTCTAATTTTATATTCTAATTTTGTAATCATGTAAAAAATACCCGACAGTATGGATCCTCTGAGATAATTTCATAACCTATGTCATTCCTTTGAATAGCCATTAAAGGAACTGGGGGCGAAACTCTGTGGTGATGGCGATAAGGAGCGCGCCTTGCGCCCTCCGATAGGTGTGGCAACCCTAGAGGAGAAGTTTCTTACGAGTAACGAGCAGAGCGAAACAGGCCGGCTGTCGGGGAATGTGCGCGAAGTTCCGAAATAAAGCTTAATTTTTATTGTGCACTGTGTCTTGCTAATATTTATATTAATGCAGTAAGAACATAATCGGTGATATGGAATTCGAGGATTGGTGGTAAAACATATAGGAAGTCGCCATAGGTGTAATAAAATGGGATTTTTGAAAGAAATGCTACCAACAGTCCGGAGGATGTTTTTCATTTTTACTTTTGTGAAATAATATAGCGATGGCAGTATACAGATTTTAATTTAGATAATTTTAAATAGTTTTTGTAAGCTTGTACGGAATTTTGTGTGTTACAGATATTGAAGAAACAGAAATTGGCTAATCTTTGGAATATGGTAACAGGTAGTTTGGCGACAGTTTGGTAAGGCGATAAAGGTTACTAGCTAGGACTTTATCAGTGTACATGGATAAAGTTAAGAGTGTGCGCAATGCCATTTTTGTGCAATTCTGGGATTTTTTTAAAGTGAAAATAGGTCGACGTGTACATGGATGATACCGTGTATGTGCAATTCTTAAAAACGCGGCAAGCAGTGGGCGATTCTGCACTTTGTCCCAATTTCGCACCTAATCTTCATCATGATTAAGCACTTTTGTTCCATAAAAGTTCTAGCATAAGCATAATTCGGCTAGCAGATTGTTGGAAAAAAATGTTGATTTAAAAAAAAAAAAAAAAAAAAAAAAAAAAAAAACATGGCTTTACTTCGTTAAAACAAAATGGCGTCCAAACAAAAACTAGCAGGTTGCTGTAGCAGGGTTGGTCGCCAAATATTTGCCAAAAAATCGCCAAGTTACCATAATCCAAAGATTAACCACAGTTTTAATCGTATTTAAATCCTGATTGTAATCAATTTTGGTACTCTTCTGTTATCAGGACCGGATTCAGAAAAGTATCTATATATGCAAGGATGGAATGATGAATGTGTTCGTGTATGGATGTATATATGTACATAGGTATATATGTATGTGTACACACACGCATATTGGGTGTACGAATAAGTTTTGAGGGATTTACATAAAATGGTGTTGCTAGTACAGTCAAAAGTCTTTAATCCGGACTCGTTGGGACTTCGGCGATTCCGGATTATCGATTTTTCCGGATTATAGATCATCATTTTAAATCTGATAAGATGGCATGCAGAAATTAAAAAATTAAAAATATGAAACCATAATTTATGAAATAAAGAGCAATTATGATCTAAAGGGTATCAAAAGTTACAAAAAAAAATATTTATTTGTTTACTTTTTAAACATTTCTTTCAATGCGCGCATGCATAAAGCATACATTACGCATAGTCGAAATTAGAAAATTGCAACCAGAAAACTATTTGATTTGTATTCGTGATATTTATAATGACGAGGAATTTGATTTAAATCATATCAAACACGGAGTACATCGAGATGAAATACTACATTTAGTAAGGAATTATAAGCCGAATAAAATAATCTGCCCTGAAGATAAGGATAGTGGTGACAGATCAGCTTCCAGTTCACTGTGCGCCGCGACGTCTCCCCGCGGAGCAGCGTGAAATTAATAAACAGATTTCGGAATGGTTAGAGAAACAAAGGATATGCCTTTATCCATTTTTTGCAGCAATTCCACTTTTGCTTGATTGACATCGAAACATGCTTTCGCTTTGTAGATCCTTTGGTAGCTCCGGAATTGGAAATTCTTTTTGACATAATCGAAAGTTCAAGCTTACTTTTATAAAATTGCTCTAACAGTCTGCAAAAAATAATAAGCCGGATCCAATTAGAAGATTAAGGAACAACGCAATCTGCAACATTAACTGAAATAGATAATTTCAGCCTAGCTCATATCGTCTGTTATACATTAAAAGCGCATGCTTAAACGCATTATGCGCATGCGTAAAGGTATTACGCGCTTGTGCGACGCATTTGCGTGGACGCATGCACAGAAAGTTTGTAGCTTTGATGTCCGGATTATAGATCATTCCGGATTTTGGGTGTCCGGATTAACGACTTTTGACTGTATTAAATCCTATTGGACAATCTTGTAATTATATTCATGTTAAGGTGATTTTTCATTTCTGTTTAAAAATCAGTTTGTTTCATTTCACTGAAGTGTAAACAACAAATTTTCTTTGTGTTTAACCCATGTCAACCTTTGTACCAACAAAACAAAATTTATGGGAAGAACTTCGTTTTTGTTTTAATTTGAAGAAAAGTGCAGCTAATGGATGTTAATTGCTGTATGAAGGATATGGGGAACATGCTTCATCAATAAAAACATGTGACTCGTAAAGTTTGAAGGCGCTGAGTTGGAGGGGTTATTGGACCAAGATTCATGCCAAACTCAAGATGGGATCGCTGAAGCCTTGTGAGTGACTCAACAAACGATTTCGAAGTGTCTTAAAGCCATGGGTATGGTGCAAAAATAAGGAAACTGGGTTCCATTTGAACTCAAGCCAAGAGACGTCGAACGCCCTTTATCATGTGCGAACAACTGCTCCAAAGGCAAAATTGGAAGAGGGTTTTGCATTGAATTGGGATGGGGGATGAAAAATAGATCTACTATGACAACCCAAAACGCAGAAAATCGTGGGGTAAGCCCAGCCATGCATCAAAACTTCAATGGCTATTCCGAATATTCATGGCAAGAAGTTAATGCTGTGCATCTAGTGGGATCAGCTCGGAGTGATCTATTATGAGCTGCTCCAGCTGTACGAAACCATCACTGGGGGACGTTACAAACAACAGTTGATGCAACTGAGCCGAGCATTGATGCTCAAATGCCCCTAATATGCCAAAAGACATGACAAAGTGATCATTCAGCATGACAGTACACGCTCACATGCTGCAAAAGTCGTCGGGGAATATTTAGAGGTGCTTGGGATATCCTACCCCACCTGCCATATTCGCCAGACATTGTTCCTTCTGACTTCCACTTGTTCTGGTCAATGACTATTGACTTGGCTGAGCAGCACTTCATACAAAGAAGGAAAAATTTGGTCGGTTCCTTGGATCACTCAAAAGATGAGGAATTTTTTAAACCTGGAATCCGTATGCTACCTGAAAGATGGGGAAAAGTCATAGCTAATGATTTACGATACTTTGAATAAAATACATTCTTCCGATTTCTCTGAATAAAGCTTCCAAGTTACAAACCCAATGTTCAGATTTTATTTGTACACTCAATATATGCATATACATACATACACAGATGCATATATACATACGTTTCTGAATCTGGTCCCGATAACTAATTAGTGCAAAGTAAAAAATTATTGTGTATTTATAAGAAAATACAATTGGTTTAGTACAGTGTTTTTTAAACTGTGGGTCACAAAAAAATTTAGCAGTTTTGATATTTAACTTATTATAATAATTTTACAATTACCAAATATTTTTACATGATGTATCTGAAAATAGATAAAGATAAGACAATACAGACAAAAGAAAATGTTTCGATGCATTCATTTTATAATAGAAACGTTCATTTTTCTTTCTTTGCATGTGATGCTGTAATTTTGTGCGTTACTTATTTAAAATTGTTACATTATTCTATGTCTTAAAATTAGAAATTAAAGTTAATGACCTAAAACTGCAATAGCGTATTACAGTACTAGTGAAAAAATGACAGTTTCACGCAAGCGTGTGTCGAATTTGCGCAATGTTTATGGGGTCCCACAAAATTTTCGTAAATATTATGGGGTCCTGAGGATTGCAAATTGTCTCGGTGATAAAAAGGGATCACGACTGAAAAAAAGTTTAAGAAGCCCTGGTTTAGTATATTAAATTTATGTAACTTGTCTCTCTACATTTATTTTTAACTACAGTTATGAAATCCTATTTGTCGTAAACAGATCACATTTATATATAAAAAAAGTTGTATTTAATAGAAAGTGAATATTGTTTCATTATAGATTTTATTAAAATAGTTCGGACATGACATAAAAGAATCCAAGATTTGTTAAAAGTAAAAATTTAATTATTTTAGCTTTTGTCATAATGGCATAGTTGCCAACCTTGAAATATAAGAACTGGGAGTTTTGGGGTGGTTTTTGCACTGCGCAGTTGCCCTCTTTCAAAAGAGCTTCAGATCGATTTAAATTACCTTTATAATGTATCATTCAAGTATTTGTAATATTATTTTGATGTAAAATTTATTAATGTTGAATTAGAAATTTTAAATCTTTGGTTGATTTTTGTTTTGCAGTTTTCTTCCACTATTATAGTGAAAAGGTTCTAAGTAGGGAAGGGAAGCTTAAATTTGTCAAAGTATTTTTAACCCACAAGCATACCTACTGAGTCCAATATATCCATGCGATTAAACAAACCTTTCTCAAAGAACACCTATTTCACGTAAGTTGAGGTCCATCGTAGTCATGTCCTAGGTCAACATCTTTGTTTTCCGAGTTTTTTCATGGGGGCTTTGATTCGGAATCTTGATTTTGATCAGATTGGGTCCTTTAGCCTCAGCGTGCCTATCTGTATTATTATTACATAATTGATTTGTGATAGTATAGAAAGCGGCAAACATGTCATGTAATTTTCTTAACAATGAAGAAATGTTGCAGAAGTTATTAGGTGTATCAACTTGTGAAGAATGTAGTAAAGAAAATGAGAATTTAAGTGATCATGAATTTTTAGTTCACATGGTACTGATTCAGAAACTGATATAGATTTTGAAGACGAGAATGAGAATGACATAAATTGCTTTATTGAAAAAAAAAATGCAATGTTTGCCCAGTGCAAAAGCACAGGAAACTGAAAATGTGTTTTGCCAAATGTGAAGAATGTTTGTATTTGGAACACACAACAACAATTTGTACAATGTGCTGCTAAAA
This sequence comes from Stegodyphus dumicola, assembly GCF_044657685.1. Taxonomy (NCBI): domain Eukaryota; kingdom Metazoa; phylum Arthropoda; class Arachnida; order Araneae; family Eresidae; genus Stegodyphus; species Stegodyphus dumicola. The sequence goes on along the minus strand of NC_140769.1, from coordinate 185,081,035 downwards.
TTTGTACAATGTGCTGCTAAAATTTGTTGCATTTTTTTCTCTGTGTCTGTAGTGCTAATAAAGAAAATAGATATTTATTTCTTGTGAAAAATTTACGGGTGAAAAAGTGGTTAAACTTGTGAATTGTGCGACTTCTTAAATTGAATTCATGAATTATGTATAATCGAACTCGTGAATAGGTTCCCCACAATTAATTAAGCATCACTATGGTCAATAGTATTTAGGCTATTTTTTATGGTCTCCCAGAAACGGAGTAGTACAGAGGAAAATTACCCTTAAATTTGAAGGTAGAAATATGCGCTCTGCTGTTGCTCATGCACATACCTGGGATGCCCATAGCAACATATTTCAAAGTCCCCCCCCTTTTTTTAAGGATTGTGGATGATCAGGAAGAAGCAAATAAAATTAATATATAATCTGTTATGCAGATAAACATAGTGATGCACCATAAATTGAAGTTAAACAAAACTAAATACAAATATTAACTGATTAAACAGTGGTTGAATCTAAGCTTTATGAATATCTATAGTAGATTACAACACTTTGAATCAAATAAAATTTAATGTAAGAAAATATATTTAAAATGACTAGGAGCAGGAGAATGGAATTTACACAATATGTTTCATTAATGAAATAAATTTCATTTATTGATGAAAAATACTTTTGGTAGAGAAAAAAAATTAAAAAAAAGGGAAACTGCACTAAGTGATGAAAAATGCAAGAGTCTTTTTGATATAATCAGGAGAGCAACTATATGGACAGCTGTGTGACTGGGTGCTATGTTCAGCAGTAGAGATAAAAAAGATTTTAATTCAAAGCTGCACCTGTTGAAAAAAACTGTCTTTCACAACATGTAATAAAAGCCTTTTCTTCTGACAATATGCCAACATCTCAGAAATTCAGTTAAAAATTTGTGTTAGAAACGAGATGAATTTATGTTGGACTTGGGTTAATATCTGTTTTGTGATAATGAGTTTTCCCTCATATTACAGGCTCCTGGGGGGGGGGAATTGAGTTATCTCGAATAACAGTGCTTAGTGATTATCTGCACCTCTGAAAAGTCACAAACTCATTGCTAATCTTTGGATAGAAATGTTTTTGTGGCTATGTTTATGTCGATTTCAACGAAAGATATTCATTTAAAAATTATTTTGCAATACTGCTGTTGAATTGAATTTTATGATTTAAGTGCAAAGAACATGATATTTAATAAATAAAAGGTAACACAAAAACGTTAAAAAATGCCCCATTGGGCGTAATGTAAAATCTGAAAGGTTTCAGATTTTTTTTCCCCCACAGAATTGCACATACTCGGCATCAAAATCTAAAAAATGAGAAAGAAAAGAGAGATGTTTAATGCCTCTAAGTGTATATTACATTGTATGCATGCAAAAAGCTGAGTCTGACATTTCACTGAAGATTACAAAAACTATTGTAAATGGTTCACCACTATGCTAAAATTCCCATTGGGCAGTCAGACTTATGAATGTCCAGAAAATGGAAATCTATGTGGTAGATGCTGCACATATACCTACCTTCCTACATAAATACTTTTTGGGGCTATTGTGCATTTCCTGATCAATATATTTTTGTAGTTTTTCAGTGGGGGTGTAGATAAGCAAAAAGTACCAGAATAACTTAACTGAGGATTAAAATACAAAAATTTCATAGTATATTGTTGTTTTTGTTAAAATAGCATTTGATTGTTTGTAAACAGAGATGATCTTTTATATATATATAATTATTTATATATTTGTGTATATTTTAGTATGTTTGAGATTACAAGTAAATCCTCAAAATCAGAGCCAGTTCAGTGGAATAACTCCTGAAAGAGCTTTTGCAGATTTCATCTTCGCACATATTATTTTACATTTAGTTGTTATGAATTTCATTGGATAAAAATATGGTAAGTGTATTTTATTGCAAATTGAAATGATACCTAGGTTTGTTAATAATTATATGATTTGAATGATATAAGAACTTTTAGGAAATCACATGTTATGAACATTATATATTGTGTGTAGTCTGTGAGGATTTGAATCGTTTCCAAGCAAATTGAAGATGCACTTTAACAGTATGTAAATTTTAGTTAGAAAATTAAACATTTTCTATAATAATTAATAAATTCTAATACATTAATTATCTTTGTTAACCCCTTAAGGACCAGTACGCGAAGAACAAAGCACAGTCACGGGACCAAACCTGCTGAAATGGATCGTCACCACCAGCCTGCGCATTTTCAGCAGTTAAGCTTAATTTTACAAAAAAAAAAAAAAAAAAAAAGAGGAAAGAAAAGAAAAAAAAAAAAAAAAAAAAAAAGAAAAGAAAAGGGAAAAAAACTTATAAAATCAACATTTTGATATAACGACTTCATAAAATCATAACTATACACACAGAAATAAATACTATTAACATAAAAACGTAATTACAAATACAAAATTAAAAAAAGAAAACTAAGCAAGAATTACTTGTAGGTAATTAAATTCCAATTTAAAAATTCTGCTGTGTGTGGAATATTCAAAACAAGGATCGATACATAGTTCTACTTTGCATTTTTGCACTCAAAATACATTTGTTTGCTTTCGCTTTTCCTTGTTTTTAGTGCACACAACACATCTTCTCCTACCTTTATTACACTTTCCGTCAATGTAAATTTTCGGAAAATGTCTTCAATTACATGGCATCTCAGTCTCTTAGCCATAACTAATGGAATGAAACTGAGTATAACCCCAACATATGTCCCAAAACTTCTTCAAAAGGCACCCACAAATATTTCATCCTCAAACCCTGTGTGACATCATGTTTATATTAGAAAACTTGCTGTTTTTCTAGATCGAAAAAGTGTCCACCACGATGACCGAAAAGTGATCAAGGAAAGATCCCCCATTGGCAGGATATCCGTTACTGATCAAGTCAATATATACATTATATTTAATTACATTATATGCAAAGTAAATACTATATATCATAATATAATGCCTGGGTCATTACATGTAATGACCTATTAAATCGAGTAAGAAAAACCTAGATGATAGACATTCAAAATATATATTGATTGATAATGGGGAATGATGAAATCAACACAATACCAGCAATCTGTTTTAGAAAATGACGAAAATTTGGACTCTTCATATGATACTTTCAAATCAGATTGGAGAAACAACATACATAACAAGGATATGAAATTTGGATCTTTCTCTTCCTCACCTGGACATCTCATGATTTGCCATTTAGATCATCTGCTTTAGATTATTTCAAATTACTTAGATCCAGTGAATACTGCAAAGTAATTAGAGAGAATATAAATAAATATACAGAGTTTTGTAAAAAAAAAAAAAAAAAAAGTGTGTGCGCGAAAAAAAAGCATGGTGTTGAAGATTGAAGCTGGCAGTCTGTGCTCTCCATAAATCAGATATGGGCTTTTATAACTTTTTTTTTTCCTAGAATGAATGATTATTGGTTCCAGAATCCTATATTTGGCAATGAAGTGATAAAGAAATAATGTGTAGAGATAGATTTTTGAAAATTAAACAATATTTTTATATCTCTGATAAAGAAAAGGAAGTAAAGGATAACAAAACCTTTAAGTTTTTGGAAAAATTAGAGCTTATTTTTAGGTAAAAGGGTTGTTTTTAGATTGTTTTAATTTGTACAAACAACCTTCAGTTGATGAATCTATGGTAAAATTCAAAGGGTGTTTAGGAATTGTAAAATATTTGTTTTAAAATCAGATAAGTGCAGGCTTAAAATTTGGATGTTATGCATATCTTATTTGTGGTATACTGTAAGTTTTGAACTATATGAGAGAACATGAGATACAATTGTGAGGTGAGGCAAAGGATTGTGGTAGAATGTTGTCACACATTTGATGAAACCCTTAACAAGCTAGGGACATGAAGTGTATTTTAACCGATTTTTTACGAGTACTCAGCTGATGATTGACTTATTGAAATCTGAAATTATTCTTGTGAAATTATTATGCCAAACAGAAAAAAAGCACTTGCCAGCTGAAATCAAAACATTGAAAATCAGACTTTTCAGAATAAAAAAATTCCATATTTGTTGTGCATGTCTTGGGTAGGCAAAAAGCAAATCTGTATGCTCTTAACCAATGCACCAAATGAGCTATGTCAGTTAAACAAAAAGGAGTAAGAAAACTGGTCTTTTGTCCACGTTTATTTTCAATACATAATATGCACATAGGAGGAGTAGATTTGGCAAACCAGAGACATAACTATTATACAGCTGCCAAAAAAAAAAAAAAAAATTATCCAAATGGTGGATGTATCTATTTTGTTTCTTTTCAGACATCACCATGAACAATGCCTAATTCGGTTTACTACAAATTATCTCTGTCAAAGAAGATAATAAATTTTGTATTATTTCAAGCTGGAATTTATACAAGAAGTAGCAAATGCATACTCGCTTAGAAAACTTGCATACATACTTTAGTGTCATTAGAAGCCCCTCCTTCTCCTCCTATTTGTTCATAAATGAAGAAAAGTCTAAGGTCGTAAAAGAACTTGTGTTAGATATCAACAGCTGAGAAATAAAATGTCACCAAACAACTCCATTCAAGCATATATGGGTATACAAAATTTGCAAGATGTGCCTTCACTGAGGCTGTTTTGATGAATAGAATTCCAATGTCTCTTACTAAATGAAAAATGGTCTTTTTCAGGGCCAGGATATAACATAAAAGGAAAGCTTTTATCTGCTATTTAACCTAAATGTATTTAAAGAAAAATTATTTGATTTTGATATGAAAGTAATATAAAATGTGAAAATAAATTAATTTCTCATATTTCACACATTATTAAAATATTCCTATTTATGAAAAGAAAATTATACTTAGTAAACTATTTAACTGCCCTTTTCTTTTTCTGCACCCTACATTTGAAATTTGAAGGAAGTGTGGGGGTTATTTTAGTTTGAAACGATCAAATATGTACTGCTAATAATTATTTCTCAAAATACAAGTAGAAGTGTGATTTCCTACTAAAATTATATTAATTCATAAACCATTAATTTAGTTCTATATAAATTAATAAAATGTATCGGATAGAATGCTAATAAAATGTATATTATTAAATGCTTATTATTAGTTCTGTAAATGGATGAAAATTTCATAAAGGGATTTTTAGTAATAAAAGAAATAAATACGATTTCCTATAGCACTTAATTTGATATAAATTTCTGTTCAGTAGCATTAAATTGCTGATGAAAATGTTTTTCTGTTTACTAGCATAACGTATGGAAACATAAGATACGATTTCCTATAGCACTTAATTTAATAAAAATTTCTGTTCAATAGCAGACAATAGCAGAAGACAAAGCATTGGGACTGTCACCTTGTATAGAGTGTCTCTTGCATTGGTGACTTGGACATGATTGGCTACTCTGCTGCCTCTCCTCAGACAACTACCCATTTCTTATCATTTGTAGAGTATTCATGCACTGAGAATTATGTATATACTATTAAATTTAACAGCTAGTCTTGTTTAACCACATGTACACACAGTACATAAATTTTTCGATTTATGTATTCTTCACAGATAAAGGAAATGGAGTACTTAGGGGTGAATATGAATCTAAATACTACATGGCCATGTTCTGATCAGGCAACAGCTTTCTGTGCATTTGAGTTAGCATCATGAAAGAGTTTTTAGTTTACTCTTATTTTCTCCTAGGATAGTTTGCTAATAGAACTAACCATAGTTTTCAGAAGATGTTTTGTTGAAATTGCTGTGGAATCTTCTATGAGGTGCTTGAGTTAATGTAGTTTAAGCATGTTGAAATGCCAGTGCATTTCAACATGTAACTATATGAATAATACTTTTAAGAGCCAGTGGATTGACTGTAAGGTGGATTTATTGCTTAACCACTGTGATTACTGCATTTATCATGACTTAGTGAGAATCTTATACACAAAACTAGTTGATTTCACTGAGGATTTCATTGTCAGAATCTTTTGCTATAGATCTGGTATCTCCAAGAAGTTATAAGAATAAATGTATCAATGCTGCAAAGACTTGCATTATGGTTAACAGTTGCTGTTTTGAACACTTATTGTAATAAAATTTTTTTCACAACTTATTTCTTCTCACTTCATTTCTGAGAATTCACATTGTCCACAGAAGTCCTTACCTGGCCTTTATTTTCACAATGTTTGGTCATAGATGTATATTATTTTCAATTATAAAAATAGTTATAAAAGTTGGCTACCATTGAACTGTAACTGATGCCTTTTTATTTAATAATCAGCATTCTATCCGATACATTTTTGCACTTTGTTGATTTCTACTATTTTGTTAGGCTCTTTGATTTTACAGGTAGCTCTGTTTAAAAGGCTAGGAGTAGAAATTTCACGCAGGTAATTGTTCTAATCTATTAGTGTTTTGTTGGCTACATTCAACTGACCACATCGCTAAAGCACTTTTTTATCATATTCCATACTTTTAAAAATAGTCTGCTATTCAATAGAAGGCAGATTCCAAGTTTTAATACTTTTTTCAGAATGCAAGGGGAAAAAATGCAGTAAACAAACAAATGTATATCTTTATTCATAAAAACAAAGTATGTCTTATTGAGAATCAATCAGGGTATGCACAAAAGTATGAGCATGTTGTTACATCCTGCTTAACCATAACTGGCGCTAAATTACTCTGCAAGGTGGCAGTTTCATGGTCAATGGGATAGGTAAGTACCTAGAAATATTTCAAATGATGCCGATTCATGTTTTGCATTTTTAAATTACAAAAAAAAAAAAAAAAAAAAAAGCATAAAATACAAAATCTAACTTTTCATAAATTTTTCTGGTCCCTGTATTTTTTATATTCAGTACTCTTCATAAAAAAATCAAATACAAAAAAGTACGACTTCCACATGACAAAAATTCCCTGAAATATTTGATATAAATTCAAGAATCTCATTCAGAGCCATACACAGATTGTAGCATGAAAAGTTTTCATTTGTGTGTAACTATAAACATTGCTTAGAAAAAGTTTCCTGGTGGTAAAAGATGAGTGATGAGCAGAAAAAAAATGTAAAAAAAAATTTTTTTTTAAATGGAGATCTTCACAGATTTATAGAATTTTTTAGTGTTTTAGAGAACATTGACAAGCTTCAATATCAGCAGGCAGCCAACTCAAATACTATTTGCATTAATTAAAAATATTTATAGTTTGAAGAAAATTTTTGTATGATTATCAGATTATGATTCTTAAGTAATAGAACTTCATGAAAATATTAACATATTTTTAGATTTTAAAAACTATAAATTACTTCTGTGAAAATTCTTCCAGCATACCAAATGCAAAAAAATTATAAACAAAGGAATTAGTAAATCACAAAAGAATGGCATTTAAGAAGAGAAAATCAATCTCAAATTATTCGAATTTATTTATTAATTGATCTCTTTATGTAAATTCAAAATGACATTGGATTTAGCAGATTTTGAAGTTAAATTATTTTTGTCAATTTTAATTTTTTTCATACGAGAGTCAAACTTTTGAGTTTGACCGATTTTTTTTATAACGAGTACTAAGTGTACCACCCTAACTAAAAGAAAAAAAGTTAAATTTCATAATTTATATGAAATGAGATTTTTTAAATACAAAAATATGAAATTTTGCATCATTTAAAACATTGCAGAAATAAAGTCTGGGTAACGACTTGTGGATGCAGTGTGTATGCAGTATATTATATTTCAAAATTTTTATTTTGTTATGCTGTACTGCCCTTTAAATTTTGTCTCGTGATTTTAGAAACTCGCTATATTTTATTAGTAATTTAATTTACATGACTAGAGTTACAGGTTAGCTATTTTAAAAAAATAAATCACATTCTTACTAGACTTGAATATTTAGCCATCAGCAAAAGCTGGTATACAGCAGAGTGTAACAAAAGATACTTATATGAGAATTGTGTATTTAGAGTAAACTAAAATAAAGGTACCTAGTGATTTATTTAGACATTACCAATATTTTAGTGCCATTGAATGTTTGGAAATTTTATTCATATGCCTGTTCTCAGAAATTTTGTCAATAAATTAGTATATTTTAAAAGTTTTCTTTTTTCCCTAGGTCACCTTTCTTTTTTCCTGAAAGCAATTTCATAATGTGGAACTGTCCTAAACTTTTACATTCATCTGTATTTCTTGATTATAACAAAATATATAATGTATTTCTTGATTGTAACGAAATATATAATGCCTATTTGTAGATGTTGTTTCTATTAATTCCATTTAAACAAAACAGCACAGATAAATTCAGAAGCATATTTTATTTAAGCACATCATTAACATTTTAAATAAATAAATTTACAAATTAAAATTCTCATTTTCCAAGTTTTATACAAATTATGCAGTAGAGAATTTGCTCAGTTTTTTATAACATGGAAAGCAATTTCTGAATCTGAAAGGTCAAATATTTAAAACATGTAACTGTGACAAATAATTAAATATACACATAATAATTTATGTACAAGAAAGGGTTTTTCATTCAATATCTGTTAAAATCTTGTATACTGCAATTCTTCCAACTATTTATATTGCAAACAAACCAGTGTTTAAAAGAAAAATTACATATTCCATTGTATTTATATAATTGCAATTTAAAAGTGCAATGTTTATAAATGTGCACAGTAAAACATGACCAAGTTTTTAAAATAATCTTGAAATTCCCAGTTAAAATTAAATTATACTAATTATATTTTTTATAAAAGATGTCAGATTTAGAGCTTTGATAGAATCCCTTCTCAGAGAATAAATCAATTCTCTATCTCAAGATCCTTTTCTTCAAAGCTGGCATGCACATTCTTCTCCAACAAGGTTCAATAATTTGAAATTGACATTAGAAGAAGTGCAATTTTTTTTTAAGCTGCATGTAAAACTAATATAGCTGTGTTATTTTAGAAGCATTACATTTAAATATAATTATCAAAACAAAACCAGTTGTTCAAAAACATAAGATTTCCTAAACTAACTAAATTATTCAATGAGTTGAACAAATTAGCTTTTTTATATTAAAGAATTTTAGCTTCAATGAGATATTTCTAGTTCTAAATTTTTTTTTCTAAAGCAATAAATAGTACATAAGATTTTAGATCTAACATAAAAATAACTCAAAAGTATGAACAATACCATAATCTCAAATCATCATAAGCTAATTTACGATAAAAATATTCTTGTTTTATACATTTTAAACAACCTTTTAATAAAAAAAATCTCAATAGCATGAGCCCAGCAGCATCACTGTACACACTGGATATCCAGATCTGCAGAGCATGTGCAACACTTACTAATTAGAACTTTTCTCCTTGCCATAAAAGCTTCTTTCACTAAGTCATTTATATATATAATGACTGATGATAATGCCAGTAATGAAAATGATTATAAACATACATGATGGCAAATGAAGTTTCATTTTTGTTAAGTCACACTGATGTATAAGCATCTTATGAAAATACTTCAGCTTGTGCATTCAGACTCTTGAGATTTATGTAAATATTTCCTATAGTTAAAAAGAGGGGGAAAAAATGTTAGTTATATATTATGCATAAAATTGTTAGATCATCAAATTTGAAATTGTTATGCTTCAAACCAAAAATTATTTCTGAATTTCCAATTAATGAATTTTAGAAATGGGATAATTTAATTAATAAACTATATGAGAAATTCAATCTCACTTGTTACTACAATAAAACTGTAAAGTAAATACACAGAACTGAAATTTTGCAGATTCAGCTAAAGTTTATAAACTTTTAATGAAAATCTTAAATTTTCAATATTAAAAATAGTTATAGTAAAATGCCAAGTTTTTCCACATATAATCAAACAAAAATAATTAAAATTAAGTTCAATTATAAATGAGGATGTCTTTTTTTTTTTTTTTTTTTTTTTTATTTATTTATTTTTTTTTTATTTTTTTAAATTTTATAATGTTATTCCTTGAAAGGGAAATTACTGCTGTAAGATAAACCAGCAGGAATTTACAAAAAATGATTTTATTAACAAATATTCTCTCATTCGTTTAAAGCTAATTTAAATTTTAAACTATGAATATAAATTGTATACAAATAAAAGATTAATTATTGCTGTATTGAAAGTTACACAAAACCTCCTCCTTTAGCTACAAACATGAAAAAATGACGACAGAAAAATCTGCTTACGTAAAGACAACATGCAAAAAATTTGAGAAGTTCTAGTTAAAGAATAGTAAAACAGCCAATGGCACCATGTGTTAACAAAAAGCAATTAGGAAATAATTGTTTAGAAAAGCTAAGGATATCGAGAAATTAGAACTGGAACAACTAAAATTAGAAAAAAAGATTAAATCAGAAATAGAAACCAAGAGATTTTTATAACTGTGAAGTGCCTGCATTTCGAATGTAATTCTCATGCTCTTTAATGCAAAATACACTCTATAACAAAAAAAAAAAAAAAAAAAAAAAAAAAAACGCACCAAGAAGGAATCGTCTGATTGCATTGAAATTTCGTATGCAAAAATTTTTTGACCAAATATGCAAATGATTCAAATTTGGTGTCGAATGAATGAATAGTGCGATCTCCAAGCCATCAGAACTGCGCATCCAGCAGATGTATATAAGGAGCTGTTCTTGAACTGTTGTTAAAAATTTCTGTTACATTGCAATTTAGAATACCTTTCAATGACTGAAAATATGCCTCGCCTCAGGATTCAAGCTCATTATGAGCAACTGTCAGATGCTGGCAGGAATGGGTGGACAATGGCAGATTTTAGCCTCATGATGGTAACTGTCAAGCTAAGGCCACAACAGATCGTGAGGATGGAGTGATTGTCAGATCAGCTGTCATAGCACCTGATTCATCTTTATCAACCATCAGTGCGACCCGCATATAAGTGTCCACAATGACCATTCAAAGACGACTGATAGGGCAATATCTGCGCTCATACCGACCGTTACGCCACCTGCCACTCATGTCTCACACTGTTGAGCCAAATTACAGTGGTACTTGGCTTGATCAGGCTGGAATAATGCTGACTTGTGATGTATAGTCTTGAGCGATGAACTGTGTCATGCCAATCATCGAAAACATGTCTGAAGACGTCCAAAGCAGCATGCTGATCCTGCTTTCACTATTGTATGCCACACAGGCTCAAACAGGAGTTATGATCTGGGGTGCCATTTCCCTTGATAGCCGGACCCCTTTGGCTGTCATTAGAGGCACACTTTACAGCACAGTGGTACGTTGACAGCATTCTGAGACCTGATTTGCTACCATTCCTTTTGCAGTACCCTGGCCTTATTTTTTCAGCAAGATAATGCCGGACGACATACAGCACGTGTTGCTATGAACTGTCTTACAGCTTGTCAAACAATTTCTTAGCCAGCCAGATCTCTCTCCTAATCGAGCATGTTTTGGATATGATGGGAAGGCGACTGCATTTACCAGGGAATGTAGATGACCTAGCCTGACAATTGGAGCAAATTTGGCAAGAAATACCGCAGGAGACCATCCGGGAGCTTTATTAGTCTATGCTACGCTGTGTGGCAGCTTGCATCCAGGCTAGAGGTGGGTCTACACCTTATTGAGCTTGTTACTTTGTAACTATGTAACTGAAATAAATCATTCAACTGTTCTGAAATTTTAGTAATTTTCTATTCTGTACATAATCTTCCTATCCACCAATTTTTGTCTCCATTGGACAACTCCTTGGTGCATTGATTTTTTTTGTTACAGAGTGTATGTCTTCGTTATGTTTGACTAGAATGGTTTACAGGTTCCCTTCATCATTAAAATGTTACATGCATTAATTGAATTTGTTTTATATTTGAAAGTTATTTTATTGAAGGTATCAGAAAAATTTTCAAGCAGAAAATAATTTTCATTTGGGTTTGTGGTACCTTAAAATGACAAGTTTTTCATATTATTTTAGTACGTTTATAACAAAGTTTCCTTCAGCTACATTTTATTTAGCAAAATGCAAATTTTCTTATTATAAAATATATAATTATTCAATCTGTTGCAATAACTAATCAAACTGTTTTCAAAATTTTGATACATTTGAAATTCTTTCTTTATTGAATTAGTAAATAAATAATAACTTAGTGCAACATACCTTCGAGCGAGGTTTATAAGTTCTTCCTTTCTCTTTGCTAATATGCGCTCTCTTTCTTGTGGAGATTTAGAAAAGCGACATCCAAGAGGAGATGTAATTTGCATATTCATCAAACCTGGAAATCTAGGAAAAGGTAATTGATTTAGAAATTTTTTTTATTTAAATACAATAAATGAAAAAATTATTAAATTATAGATATGAAAGTTAATGTTTTATTAGTTAAGTATATGTTGTTAATGTAAACTTAAAACAGTAGTCATACTCAAGTAATTTTGTGTTATTGGCACAATAATTGAAAAACCACTGTACAACAAATGTATGCAAATTAAAAAACACTAATATTTTTTTTATTAACCACACCTCCATTGAAATGTCATGAAAGTATTAATGAGGCAGAGCAGTAAAGTTGCTGAAAGTGGCAACCCAAGTGTATACGTAGGACATTTGATTTGGTTGGTGCACAGTGGCGAAGTTGTATGAATGTCAAGTTTGTGCTAATTTCTGAGTACATAGGAAGGAATTCTCTCAAATAAAGATGTGTTTTATTACTGATATTTCTTGCCTTTTTAATATGATTGATTGCTCTTGTATGGAATTCTTAGCACAGCCCCATTTTGAAAATGCATGCTGCCATTCAGACATTATCTTAAGGAGATTATACACATTAAATTACGGAGAAAATCAGTTATTCGCCAGCTCACAAATGCTGCATAAAGTTGACAATGAATTTGTAACTTTTCGATGCCTGTGCAGATATCAGGAAGCACACAGATAGAAAAGTCTTCGACACTAGAAAGTTTTCTAATCATGCTACAAGATTAATAGAGAAAAAAAAAAAAAAAAAACTCTCAAAATAGGAAATTTTATTATTAGTTTCACTGCTGGCGAGATGTCTTTAAATGGCCTTTGTAAGAAAAATTTGTTTGTTTTGGTTTGTTTGACTATGGCAGAGAACTTATGCTTAAGGAGAGGGATGCCTTCCTGGAAGATTTTAAGGGAAACTAGCTCATATTCCTGTTACACATGAAAACAGCCACAATAACATCCATGTAGCTATCCCAATCACCATGATTTGAACCCTAACTGAACTATCATTATTCAACAACTTTACTGTTTGGCTACTGGTATGCCTGTCAAGACACTTAAGTAAGTACTTAAGATTTAGTCATTCAAGTAAACTAAAGTAAGTACTTAAGATCATCTCAGCATGGGATAAGCCAATTTCCTACATGCAAAATCTAAACTTCTCCATTAAAATGAATCAAGGTAATTTTTGTGTCATAATCAACCTTATCTTTCAAATAGTGGGCAATTTAGCGCTAATCTGAACGTTAATTATGAACCTATGCATTGAAACTGAACCCACATCCAATAGTTAATACAAATAATTAACTAGACCATGTTAGTACTTAAGATTTAGTCATTGTGCATTTTTCTCAGCATGTGATAAGCCAATTTCCTACAAGCAAAATCTAAAACTCTGCATCCATATGAATTGAGATAATTTTTGTGACATAATAAACCACACCTTTCAAATGAAGTTTGAAAATCTGCTAATGCTGATTAGAAAATGAAATCTATTGGATTAACTTTGTTTTCTGCTGTAATAAACTATTTTGAACAGAAGAAATGATAACTACCATTTGCACATCTGCACTATTATTTTTCATATAAACTATATTTAATGTTTTTAAGGGGTAAAATGGTTCCTTTTTTTTAAGGGTAATTAATATTGGATTAAGTTTCAAATATGGACAGTTTAAAAATAAAACAACATAATATATATGTTTATTATATTTGAATGTGCCCTTTCCCCTAAAAAGGATTATAATTATAGATACAAATAAATTTCAACATATGTAGAACTCATAAGTTGATTAGATGGTTAGAAATAGAAATATTTAATTTTTCTGTCTTGATTAACTGAATGAATAGCACAGATTAGCTGCATTCTATCCAGCATTAAAAAAAAAAAAAAAAAAAAGATACCTGTTTTGTTATTTAATTATAGAACAAATTTAAAAAATGTAATTTTACACAGATTAATAATACTGTTCTAATAAAATGAAAATACCAAAAAAGAAAATGAATTTCTTTAGCATCCATTCAGGATATATATTTAATGGCACAGATTGAACAATGTCAAAACAAAATCAACAGTTAATCATTTGAATTGATACCTTATTAATTTTCTTTAAATCCACAACTAAAACAAATTATATGCTAAAATCTTAAAAGCATATACAGAAGTATCTCTAATACCTATCTAATTCTTGCAAATCATAGCTTTCAGGAGGAAATACAGCATCATCAATATAGTCAAACTGACCTTGGCATGAAGGTGCTACTTTCTGCTTTCCAAAAAACAAGGAAGCTTGACTGTTATTTGATGCCTTTTAAAAGAATAAAAAAATAATTTTTTTTTTAATCCTGTAGATTTAATTATGAGATTTATCCTTAAAATTCTTGAAATAAGCTTGATATAAAAAATTTAGAACAAATTTCTTCAGATTTAGGAGGATAACAAATTACATAAAGTGAAATCTTAGAAATTGTTTATATATTAATCATAATGAATTATGTTTTTTTATAAATTTTTTATTTTGCATCTATATATATTAAAATGTCAAATAACTTAAGTTTTCTGTGATTCTGTATCATAACTCATCAGCCTTGCAGTAAGAGCCATTTTATTCCCAAAAAGGAGCAATTTCACTGTATGCTTGTGGTATGCTTGGTTACATCCATACTATACAGTGTTCTTTACAGAAGTAGTTTTCTAGTTATGTTAATGTACTTACATACCTAATGCATCACGCCAAAGCTTGACACCTGATGTATAAAGATTTAGTGTGCTTTAAGAGAAAACAATTATAATTCAATACAAAAACAGCAACCAAAAGAGCTAATATATAAAACAAATAAAATACAATAAAATTGCAATTTGAATACTTCAAATTATAGTCTTATATTTCAAAATTAAAAGATAATGTTTCATACAGTTTTAGAATTTTTTTTGACAAAGTCGCAAATGTTTATAAAAGTTAACAACTGGATATATTGTAAACTGAAAACATTTTAATTTATATCAATTACATAGAATATTAAAAAAGTAAAGTTACAAAACATTACGGAGTGTTTTGTTATTACTAAATTACTCAGTTTTGTTAATCAGTAATGGACTGATTAATGTAAAAGAGATTATGTGTTTCCAAATGGTAACACGTGGATTGCCTATGCAGAAGGTCATAATGAAGACAAAGGTATGTTTTGGATAGTGGCAAAAAAAAAAAAAAAAAAAAAAAAAAAGCCAAGAACTGCTTTAAGATTCTCTCTATTTTTGTCCTTCAGTTCCAATTCGCCTACATGTTTTATTTTGCAAAGATGTGATTTTATATAATAACCAAAAGTAATATAGCTTCTTTGAAATGTAATAAAAGTATAAGAATTCTATAAAAACAATGACTAAATTATAATTCTAAAGCTTGTCAGACAAAATTCATAAATGTAAGATTAAAAATATAAAACCAAAGCCCATAAATATAAAACTAGAGGTATGAATTCCATTTATTTGCATTCATGGAAAGTAGTGTTATGCAAAAAATTTTATTTTGTTATCTTTCGTTTTTGTTCACAAAATAACAGTTAAAAACAATTTCATGAAAATTAACTTTCAAATGTATTTTAATTTGGTTACCAGGATATATATATAAATTACGTATTACACAGAATGTTTTGGATAAATGAAATACTTTCCAAAAAATAAAAATCAGACCATGATATACTTTCAGATTCATATTGTTCAATTGAATGTACAATATAAAATAATAGGTTTCAGTGAAAATTCTCGACATTAAAGCTAATTTATGAAGCATTTATTAGTCTTTCGTGTTGATGATAGAGTACCTAACAAATGCGGAATGAGATACGTCAAGATTAGACATGGGTTATTTCTCTTTTGAAGAATTTCAGCAATAATCCATTTTGACAAGCATATCAAAAGTGCAGAGTTTTAAATATTTACATGTATGCTCATATATACACACAGAGATACATATCGTGCTGTGCAGCATCCACAGAAGTCTCCACTCTGCCTTTATTTTGGCCAGCATTGATTATAGGATATACTAGAATGTTCTAGAAAAACACTGGCAAGCTTTAGTATTGTCTCAAAGACATCTCATAACATTATTTACATAAATTAAAAATGAAAAATATTTTAAATTTAATAATTTTTCATATCGTTATTAGATTATCATTCTAATTCTAAACTAATAAAACTTCATGAAAATATTATTAGTGTATTTATAGCATTTGAAAACTCATAAATTACTTTTGTGAAAATTCTTTTGGTATAATAATAAATAAAATTAGAAATAAAAGAAATAATCAGTATAAAAATTTTCTGAATATTGGTATATGTACAAAATGTTAGACTTCTTGATTTTTACAAAATTGATTTTTTTAATATAAATAAAAATTGCCAAAACAATTATTTGCACCATTTAAAATATTTTTATAATTGAAATATATGTCTAACCAATAGCTGTGAAAATAAAAGCTGGGTAAAGATTTCTGTGCACATGATATTTATGTGTATGTGTCATTTGTATGCATTAATTCATGTAAAAATAATGAAATTTTTAAGCAAAATTAATTACAAAATTTCTGAAAAAAATTCTTGTTTTTCATTTTTATTGCATTAAGTAACTATAGCTAAGAGATTATATTGTTGTGAAATGAAAAAGGAACAGAAATATGTACAAGCATATAACAGAAATAAAAAGTAAGGATGTATGTGCAGTAGGTGTAAAAATGGATGCTAGTGAAAGCATTTAAGTTTGACTTCTTTTCAATTTATTTATCTTTCAAAAGTCACATTTTGAAAACCTAAAGATAAACAAATAGCAGTTTTGAAATAAAAAAGCATGTTTCTAATTTTTTATTCAATATTATATTTTAAGAATGGAATTTTTCTAAGATTCAAATTACATTAAATATTTCAATTTAAAAAATTTTCCTTTGCAGCAGAAGTCTACTGTACTACATTCTCTTAAATATACAATTGTGATGTGAATTCATTTTCTGCACAAATTCGTGCATCTTTTAGTGATAAATACATATATCTAGAGCTCTGATATACTAATACTACATTCTCTTAAATATACAATTGTGAGAATTCATTTTCTGCACAAATTCACGCATCTTTTAGTGATAAATACATATATCTAGAGCTCTGATATACTAGTTCTACATTATTCTAAAAAGAATTTCCAGGTCATCCCCTTTTATATTAATCACTAAGAAAATAATAAAAATGGTTTAACATGCCTGAAAGCTTGATTCTTGAATGTTCTGGTGATAACTGCCTTGAAAAACAGACTGAAAAATATACACAAGTATTTTCAATATGATTGAATAATATGCACATTATAATATGAATTAGAAGTACAGTTTCTAAAAGGTTTCAGCGATACTAATAAACTTTAAAATTACACTTTAAACAAAGTTGAACTTTTTAAACAAATTATATATCATAACTAGCAGGCCATTTTTAAGATTTCCTGTGTTTTTCTACTATCTTCAATCATCATCTGAAACCTACATGAAAATGTAAGTTATAATTTGGGTATTATGAATTAATATCATGAAGACGTGGATTGAAAATTTAAGATGTACTGAGTAACAACAGCAAGATTTTACTCCATATTCTTAACATCTACTTTTCAATGGCCTTTTTCTGGATAAAAATTCAGGAGAGGGGAGTAAAACAAACAAATAATATTGTCACACTCTCACATTCTAGTTTTCATCAGAATGATGTAAATTAAAACTAACAGCCAGCTGTTATGACTGAAAAAGAAAAATAAGTAAGCAATTTAACTTTCCTAATAAAAATGGGCATTCCTTTACTCATATGAAATTGAAAGCTGGCTGTTAGTATACATATATGATGAAAAAATATGAAACTCAAAATTACTAACTTTGGCTATGTCCCCTTCCTATCTTAAAAATACTAATATATGACTTAAAGGTTGCCATCTGAAAATGTAATCTGTTTTGTGTTTATGAAATCCTGCTGCAATGCATGAAACTCTCAGCCAATCAGGTTAAAGAAATTTTTTGTCTTGTAAATACCATTGCTACTATTGCATAAACTCTCTCTACTTCGCTTGCTGCTGCTTATATGTGTTGCTTTACCACTCTGCTTTGTCTCCATTATTGAAGAATGTAAGTCTTCAAAATTTTTTAGGTGCATATCACACCCAAAATAATAATAATGTAAATCAATATTGTGTCCTCGGAAATGCTTTACCTTGTAATAAAATTAGGTTGAATTCGGCCACACATGTCAAATAATGTCATTCTTGTATGTATGCTATTCTGAAATATCACATATATATAATATCGTTATATTAATATTTCTGGCAATATGTAACAAAATTCTAACAGTGATTATGGCTAGATAAAAATTTGTTTCATATCATTGTATGAAAGACAAATTATTTCACTCTAGCTGTGATAACAAAGCTGCAAAATTTTGCAGTTTATTCTTATTTTTGAATGTATTATTAAATATATAATTCAAAGCTTTCTTATTTTACTTGATTATTCACAAAATTTGTGCTTGCTTGCACTAAATTAAAAAATTTTAATTTTATATGAATTGTATAATTAATTATTGTTCTCAATGCAAGACTCTAATTTCCGATTTGTGAATTACTTCTGTAGTTAAAAATTACTAACCTTATTTTTAAAATTTTCAAATTACATTTTTGTTGATATTATGCATATTTTAAAATTATATTTAAAAATTTTTAGTCCAGAAAGGTTATTAATTTCATTTTCGCATTTTGCGTCAGAAACTTTAAATGTCCGTTTTACTTTACAAATTGTTGCCACCAAATATTATTGCCCTGT
Organism: Stegodyphus dumicola; assembly: GCF_044657685.1. NCBI lineage: Eukaryota > Metazoa > Arthropoda > Arachnida > Araneae > Eresidae > Stegodyphus > Stegodyphus dumicola. The sequence continues at coordinate 185,062,013 of NC_140769.1, read as the reverse complement.
GTTATATTTAAAGAAATTAAATAATGAAGAATCTGCATAAATGTATGTATGTTTCACACATTGTGATAAAACAATGGTACCTAGAGCGACCAAATTTTGAATAATGTAATCTTCCACCGAATATGGGCATCTGGAAGCCTGATTTGTAATTTGTTTTATTACCAATTTTATATTTTGTAATACTTTAACGAATTTTTATTAACAAACTCAGTGATTTCAAAGCCAGCAATGGCAACACTCCAGCGTGTGAGACTGTGTATCGGAAAGTCTAAAGATAAGCTCTTTTAAAATTATCTTGCAATATTGCTGTTGAATTGAATTTTATGGTTTAAGTGCAAAGAAATAACGGTAACACACAAAACATTAAAAAAACATCCCTTTGGGCATTATATAAAATCTAAAAGATTTCAGTTTTTTTTTTTTTTTTTTTTTTTTTTTTTTTTTTTTTTTTTTTTTTTGCTTTTTATTTTGCTGTCTAATTATATTTTATTTAAATTTGGTCGAAGGACTTTCTCAATTCCAGCCTGTACAGGTTAGTAGGTGCAAAATTTAAATTTAATTTACATTTACAATTCTCCATTTAGCTTCAATTTAATATCTGAATTGTATTTCCGTTGGTTCAGAAACAGGCTTTTTTCTTTTGCATTTCTTGGTATACCAACATCCTAAGAAGATGTACTGGAAGATGCATAATTCATTTCCCTTTTAAGATTTGCTAAAGTGACTTAACATTAACAACTCAAGTTTGAAAAACTTAACTACAGAGCTTCCTGAAATCTCTACATATAATAAAACGAAGACTCTGTCTGTGTGTGTGTCTTTCATTTATGTTGCACATAAGCTAAAAGACCCAGGACTACGAAATTTGGTACATAGGTGCATCTAGACAAGAGCCAGTGCACCTCAGAGCGATTTTTTCAAAATTTGAATTTTTTTTTTTTTTATGCTTTTTGATGAGATCGTATAATTTTGAGATATAAACTACAGGAAAAGCGAGATTTTACTCTATACATTCCATTTTCCCATCATCGTGAAACTTAGGCACTTAGCTATTATACATACTTAAATTTCGTATTTCAATAAACCGATTAAATAGAAATTTATTTAGCAAAGTGAGCTTAATACCTTTTCAATGGGTTTTTTGTTTTTAAAGTTCATTTTTCTTTGATGTTTGGACACGTTAAACTTTAATCCTTCGAACTCCTTTTAGAAAAAGGAATCTTCAAAAATAATAATATTTTGTAATTTTTAAAGATTTTTTTAAGTAAAGCTTCCGAATACACTTTTCACATCTTGATCTTATTCTGATGCGTATATTTTTCATGCGGCCCAACAAAAAGAATTTCTTTTTTTCCCTAACCCCCTCTTTTTATTAGCCAATAGTAAAGAGATATGTATATTTTGCATTATGTCATCCACAAAGCACAATTTTAATTGGTTATTGCTTTCTGATGATAATTTTATTCTTTTAGAAATAAGGTTTTGAGAACAGTTTTGCATTCAGTGCTTTGAACAGTGGACTGATTGTTTTTCTCTTGAAAATATGAGATAAAATATTGTTAATTATACTTTCCTTTCCAGATTTGTTTTCCATTTAATTCATCTTATTTATTGCTTATTTCACTGTTTTTAAGATATTGAAAAGTTTTACATGTTTTTTTAGGAAACAAAGTTCTTAACTTCCTTTATATCATTTGCAATGGAAAGTTAATTAATTTATTTATTAGGATAATTAATATTTGTATTGAGAGATATTGCTTATTTCACTGTAATTATTTTATATTATCTAGGGCTGCATGCAAGGGGGGTTGGAATCTCAACCAAAAAAAGTTGGAAGAACTTACGGGGTCATCAGTCCCAGGTGTTAGCTTGAGGCATTTTTCTGGTACATTTAAAAACCAGACGAAGGCTGCTGCATAGCGGCTAGTCAATAATATAACATGGACGGTCATAATATCTGGCTGACAAATGACTGACTGATTTCATTAGTTATAACTTGATATTCTGTAAAATAAACATACACTTCTCTGTTTTCTAAAGATAAATTATAAAAATTTCAAAAACTTACTGGTGGAGTGACTAGTTTTCCATCTAAAATATTCTCAATAGTAACTTCAACAGATTTAGTTGACTGAAGGTCATCTAATATTATGTTCAGTGGCATATGTGGGAACATCTGCTGAACCTGACGACCCTAAGTAATCATATCAAAAATACATATTTTATTACCCTGAGTGATAAAAAAATAAAAACATGAAAGTCAAAATACTTTTCTAATTAAAATATACAAGTGAGATATATAAATTTAAAATGCGTACCTGATGTGAAAATGTAAATATGTGAGGTTAATGAAAAGACAACATATATTATTTTTTATATGTATTAAGTATGACATTACACAAAGCTGCTGGCTTTATACATGACATACTAAAAACTAAAAATTACAAGATGGCAAATACAAGATAGCCACCAAATGGACGGAAATAGTACTGGAAAAGTCTTAAGAAAATATTTTATATACAGAAAGGTGTAAATTAATTTACTGCTTTGCTAATGAGATAACAAAGAACTGTAACTTTCAAAATGACTATCACATTTACAAAGTTCTGAAAAGTTTCATGAGATTACTTCATATGCAGGGGAACTGTAAATCAATTCAGATCTTAATTTTTGAAATATTATAAAAATGAGAAGGGGCTTAAAAAAGACTTCAAAATTCCAATGTGGCAGATCAAGATGGCTGCCAATTAAAAAAATATATGATAAATATTTTCACAGTGGCACATTAGGTGGAAAGCAATGCGTAATAACTGTATTTAAGTGGAAGATATGCATATGATGTAATTATGTAAGCCATTAGTTTTCATCTATTCTAAAAGTTCAGTTTTTTTAGTTCTAAGATTTGGCGACATATATTCTGGAAACAGATTACATAAAAAGTTAAATAAAAGCATATAAAAAGAAAGAAGGACTGAACATGACAGCAAAAAAGACAGATAAGAATTCACTGAACATAGTAGCAAATATAATATGTTTTTGTTGTGTACTTTCAGTTAACACAATTCTAAATGTTCCTTGTGAATCACAAAATATCATATGACACTTCAAACAAATATAGCCATTTGAGCAGTAATTTACCTAAAGGAAAGCAGGGAATAATCACTGAGATTTCAGAAATGAATTTCTAATATGAGTTATTAACACACTGTATAACTTAAGTAGCATAAGAAACGAACATTGATGCAGAATATGTTCGTGTTTATTTTCTGAAATCTAAGGATGAGGTTAAAGAAGCTTTCAAAAATTTTAAAGCACCTTTTGAAAATAAACTTAACTCTAAAATCAGAATCCTGCGAACCGATAACGGGCTAGAATATTTAAGGAAAGACTTTAATAAATTTCTTAATGATGCGGGAATAAAACACGAAATGAGCACTCCTTACACGCCAGCCCAGAATGGCGTCGCCGAAAGGTTAAATCGCACTTTAGTTTCAATGGCGCGACGTTTGTTATTGCAGTCCAATCTGCCTCAGAAATTCTGGGCCGAAGCTGTCAATATGGCTGCTTACGTTCGAAATCGCTGCCCAACGCGAGGGTTAAAACACGAAATAAAAACACCTTACGAAGTGATGTTTGGCAGAGTACCAGCTGTCTCTCACTTCAGAACCTTTGGCCAAAAAGCATTTTCGCTAAATAAAAGGCCAGGAATAGGCAATTTTGATATTCGATCTAAAGAATGTATTTTTATTGGCTATTCTGATGAATCAAAAGCGTATAGACTTTGGGATCCCGAGGCATGTAAAGTGATAATAAGCAGAGATGTAAAATTTATTAACGAGTTTGAAAACTGCTGCAGTTATGACTCAGAGCAAGAAATAAATCTGCCTTTCACTCTGGAGGAAAAAATTATAAATAAAACATGTTGTAATGAATCATTACCTCTGGACAGTAGCGAGTCGCCACTTAACTCTGAATCTGAAAAGGAAAGTGGAAGTGATTTAGATAGCGAATCAATGCTTCCTATCCTGATTAAAAAAGGGCCTGGTCGACACAAGAAAATAAAAACAGGTTTGCCAGGAAGGCCTAAAAAGGAATACCACTATAGAGTTGTAAATAAAAATGAACAAACTCAAAATGTTGTTGAGGAAAGCATTAATCCTACGGTGCAAGAAGCATTAAATGGACCATATGCTGAAAATTGGCATAATGCCATGCTGTTAGAATATAACTCGCTTGTTCAAGAAAAGGCTTGGAAATTAGTAAAAAGACCTGAAAACAAGAAAGTTATTGGTAGTAAATGGGTTCTTAAATTAAAATATAATCATGACGGCACTATCGAAAAATACAAAGCTACGCTAGTTGCTAAAGGGTGCGCTCAAATCCCTGGTCTTGATTTCACTGAAAACTTTTCCCTTGTTGCTAGATTAAGTTCCATAAGAACAGTTTTAGCCTACGCAGTAGAACACAATCTCAAAGGTTACCAATTAGATTTTGTAATGGCCTATGTAAATGGAAATTTAGATGAAGAAATCTACATGGAAATTCCTGAAGGTTTTCGCAATGAAACTAATTCAGATAAAGTATATCTTTTAATGACATCATTATATGGTCTTAAACAGTCAGGACGTCAGTGGTACAAAAAATTGGATGAAAAATTAAAATCTATGAAATTTAAATATCTTAATTCAGATAATTGTGTTTATATTAAAAAGACGTCTAACAGTGAAACTATTATAATCGTTTATGTAGACGATCTTATTGTTTTACCGATTCTAAGCAAACGTATGAAACAATTCGCGATAGTTTAGCTTCTGCTTTCAAAATGAAAGACTTGGGGAAATTACATTATTGTTTAGGCATAGAATTTTACCAAAATGAGAATTCAATTAAAATTTCTCAAAAGAAATACATTGATGATATTTTAAATCGGTATAATATGCAAAATGCTAAATCCGTGTCTTCATCTATAGATAATAGCAAAAAATTATCAAAAGAGATAAGTCCTAAAAACGAAAACGCTGACATGAAAAATTTTCCATTTAGAAATCTGATCAGATCATTAATGTACCTTTCAGTAGCTACTAGGCCAGATATCACATAGGCCGTGAATTTCTCAAGTCAATTTAACATTAATCCGGGAAAAGAACATTGGTATGCTGCGAAAAGAATACTTCGATATCTAAAGGAACACAAGATCAAGGACTAATTTATAAGAAAACAGGAAAACCACTCATCGCCTTTGTGGATGCACATTGGGCATCAAATGTCAATGATAGAAAATCTTACACCGGTTTTGTATATATATTAAGTGGTTCAGCCATAACCTGGGAATCACGAAAACAACACAGTGTAGCTCTATCTTCAACGAAGGCAGAATATATGGCTTTGTCTGAGGCCACCAAAGAAACCGTCTACCTATGTCGTTTCCTGAAGGAGCTGGGTTACAACATAGAACACCCAACAACAATATACTGCAACAATCAAGGAGCTCAGAAAATTACGAAGAACTCAGTGTTTCATTTCCGCACAAAGCACATAGACATTCGCCATCATTTTGTGCATGAAGTATATGAACGTGGTGAATTAGATGTGCAGTACATACCTACCAGTGAAATGGGAGCTGATGTGTTAACCAAACCCGACTCCTATTAAACATCAAAACTGTTGTACAATTATAGGATTGAATACTGTTTAATATGTATTTTGTTTTACTTTTCAGGAATAGGAGAATCAACGTCGAAAGGGGGTATGTTGGCAACCGCCGTTGATTCAACTAGCGCATGCGCATGATAAGCAAGTTCTCTGTTGCGTAATACTTATATTCAGTTAATAGGTAGTTAGCCAAAGTCAATGGTGAGTATTGCATGTAAGAGAGAAGTGCAAAGGGCTGTGTAATATCATGTTTCTACTCTGCTGTTTAATGTCTTCATAGTTTAAATAAATGTTTGTCATGCATATCGAAGACGTCATTTCATTCTTCAAAAGTTTCAATAGAGCAATAATAACAAAGAAATTCAAACCTTGAAATGATTAATATGATATTTATAAGTGTAAAACTTATAAATATCATCTATTAACAGACAGAAGTAAATGCATACGTTCCTAACAATTCAGCCATTTAACTTTTGTGTACAGGTTGAAGGGTAATAAATATTATCTGACCTTAAAACTCTTGGAACACAACTGAGCGAGTTTTGCACAAAATGTTTTTCAAGCAAAAGCAATATTATTTTCCCTTACTTTATGAAAGTAAAGTGTGCCTAAGAAACATTTTATAAGCCAAAATGGCATAAAACACAGAAGAAATTAACATTAATTTTTATGTGAAAAGGCTTTTGAGCATTCCCATATTTTCAAAAAATCTATTAAACCATACCAAACATTTCTTAAAATCTAAAATAACTATAAAAAGAATAATGATTTGATAAATACAGAGATAATATAGATAACATGTGCAACATAGATTCAACTTCCAAAATTGAAAAAAAGGCAAGTGCACTTGAAGCTGTTAAGGTGGTAGCAGTGGCGATTATGCTTTTAAACCAATCAAGATTCAGAAGTGGGACATACACAACCTACAGTGTAGAAGAAACAAGATAAACAAAATATATTATTTTATTGTCATTTATGCCACTGAGAAATAATTTCTACATATTTCTGGCACAATACAAAAAATCAGAATTTTTTTGTTCAATGGCTGATAAGAAAAACTTGTTTCGATGCCCACACTTCTTTTTACAGCATAGTTCATCACTTGTAATCAAAACTTCTAGCAAAACTACTTTAAATTTTAATGCTATACACAAAGAGACAATTTTTTATGCACTCATAAAATAAATGCTGAACTACTCTTCATGCTTCTTCACGAAAATAGAAATTATCTGGATTTGCTATCTACAGTATATCATAAAGCCAAATTTTCACACAGCAGATGATACCTGTTCGAAGAAAATTAACTCTTAAATCAATCTCCCCCAAGCAGTGCATATTATGAAACTAGGAAAGTACTGGGAAGACTTGTGGAGTTTGAATTTCTTTATATGAGCATTCTGATTGTTAAGAGTAGGCTTAAAGTTAACTGAATATGGAAAAATTCACAAATGCGATCTGCTTTTATTAAGGAATTTCTGAAGGAAACTGAGTCATATTTATGTTACACATAGGGGAAAAACTAAAAATTCTATACAATCAGTCTATTTACTGAGCTATATGACATCATTTATATCTGCAATATTGCAGCTGAACAACACAACAATTTCATCGCCTGAACAAATACTGATTTGGTACCTTAATTCTGCATAGTCAATGAAAAATGACTTGTATTTGAAAAAAAAAAAAAAAAAAAAAAGATCATCATTAAACTTAAAAAAGGATACAATACGAAATGCAGAATGCAAAGAACAATACTGATTCTTGCAGTATATATATGCATGTGATACACATGACTGTACAGATATATGAAAAATTGTACAGAATTAAAACAGCACATGCAAAGGTTTGTGTATGATTATTTTGACATATGATTAGATTCTTTCAAACACTAGTTAATGCACACAGAAGTACACTGAGAGAATTTTCCCACATCTACATCAGATATGTAAAAAATAACTAAGGGAATTTCTTGAAAATGTGATTATTCGGAACCATCCTCATGATTTCCTACATTTGTCATTTCTATACATTTAAAAAGAATTCAGGATTGGAATTTTGAAAGCTAATAGATAATGACGTTGACATTTCTTGTTCGAACAGAAATAACAAAAGGTCTAGCTATAAAAGTTTTTGTAGAAATTTAAAGCTAGCTTTCAGTCAATGAGAGTTATTAATAAATAGCACATTTGTCGAGTATGAGTATGCAAAAGTCACAAAGAACGAAATTCCTTCACATAAATATAAAATTGTATCACATAATTGTTGGATTTAAAAAACATTATCCAGTCATGTCTCTGAACTACTCAGTTACTGATTTGAGATGCCAGAATATGACAAACAGTTTTACTGTGCCATTAAAGTAGCTTCTGAGAGTGGATTACTACTTTTATGTAAGATTAGTTTTTTCCCAAACATTCCACTCTTCTAGTGAATGCACAATGCAAATTCATTAAGAATATTTTGCTAGAGCTAGTTCCATCACCTAACATAAAAGTCTATGATATTCAGCTTCGGTAATTTCTCGAAAATAACATTAATCAGGATTATCACTGTAATCCACTAAATACATTGTACAAAAGAAGTAGCAGAACACTGAATAATGCAAACTTCGAATTCTTTTTTAAAATGGGGGGAAACCACATGTTACTTATGCTTGTTTCACACTTCTTCTTATAAGAATTTATTATATTTTTCTTGATATTAGTATATGAAAAAATTTCACACCTTTTATCTATATTTTAGGCTCTCTTGTAATTTATTCAGCAATGTCATCTTTGAAGTACTCAATTTCTTTGCTGATACACTATTTCCAAAGCCAAGTGGTTTTCAGAAAGATGCTTTCTCTCTCTGATAAAAAAGATAACCCTGTTTGAAAATTTTCCATTGTATAATCAATCATGTTGAGACTTCATCCCTTAGATGTGGAATTTCATTTTGAAAATAATGTTATGGATTTTGGATATATATATATCAATAATTTTAATGAAATTATATATAAAATCATAGTATCTCTTGTGTAACATGAAATGCATCAAGAGATGAAGCTATGCTGTAAAAATATGGTTACTGGGTTCATTTAACATTGAGATAAATGGCTATCTTGCCAAATTTGTGAGATAATGGAATGTTGACAATGGTTTTGGCAACTAATTTTTGTTAAGAAATCCTCAAATGTCACCAAACTTGGTGACCATTTGCCGACACTTTGCTCTGGTCCCTGTGTAACTGTAATTGAATAACTATATGCAACTCTAACCATATCCCACCCTTATACATAACTTTAATCATATAGGCCTTTCAGTAATATCAGAAGCTGGAAGGTAGTGGAAATTTTTTGCAGCTGGGCTGAAACTATACAAGACCGGTAAGATCATAAGTTCTCCGTTTTTAGTTCAGAGTTGACTTTGGAGCATTGAGATATCTCTGAGCCATCTAAATGGATTTTGGATTGCATTATGTTTAACAGCCTTAGTAGTTTGAAGTGGCAAACACTGACTGAACTGTCCTGTTGAGAAGAGCTGTACGAGTACTTTTGTGGAAAGTTCAAGAACTATCAAGTTTTTCTTTTGGAAAAATATATTTTATCAAGCTATCATTGATTCTGCAAACTTTCAATCTATTAGGAACCCCTATGCATGCAACTATAAGAAAAAGATGGAGATTAGGCAAGTAAAGAGATAAAGGAAGTATGGTTAGCAAAGTCCCACATTAATAGTGATACACGTGCAGATGTGGTGTCATGACAGAAAGACCAGGATTTATTTCTTTACTGCCTGGGTATTTTACTTCAGGCAATTTTCTCCAGGATGTCTTAAGATAATGCTACAATACAAGAGTAAACTGAAATCTGCATATTTGAAAACTGAAATTCATATTTACTAGTAAAAATTCCTCATGGGAGAACAATGCATAAAAAAAACGAGGAAGGGATCTATATCATTTTTACATTATCTTGGTATATAGCAATTTTTAGGTCTCAAAAAATTTTTTCAGTCTTTGCTGCATTTGTGTTTTGTCATGACAGCATAGTAGCTGCAAGCCTATGTCGTATTATCATAATAATAATCTACACAAATTCTTTTATCATTACTGCCCTGAACCAAATACTCCTGATTGATTGGAATATGACCCTGCACTGAAAAAAATCAGCAAACAAGAGATAAACTTTATAGAAATGTTGCATGTTGTGACTTATATGGCTTGCCCAATAGCAGCATCAGAACGAGCCCACAAAACTCATCATGGCAAGCAGAGCACGATTGTATCTGTTGGTTGGTTATAAGCCTTGAAAACCATACAGATGACAGTACGACTTCACTCAGTTCTGCCCCAATTTTGACGGAAAGTACCTCAGGGGGATGGGTCCACGGGTCTCCCACCCCTCTTTCCCTACTACCAACTTCTCGAGAGGACTTTCGACTTGCCACGTAGAGTGCCCACATGCAGCAAACACACTATACATTGACAAACATCCATGCCTTCTTTGGGATTCAAACCCAAGCCCTTCAGTATTGCAGTAGGCTTCCCTAACCATTATCTGGGCAGTTACTTTGTAAAAATACATTACTAATTCTTTTGTTGGAATCTGCTAACACGATTAATTTTAACTATTGCAATCTTTGGTGAATGAGTGCTGTCAATTAATGTTGAAGCATCATGAATTGACTGCAGATCTTTCTCCAAATGGTTATACCAATTAACTTAGGAAGAGAATACCAAAAGTTTATTTCAGCATTTCATGTATCTCCAAGTTTGATGCAACTTTGATTACTTTCTAAGTTAATGCACTGTTCATGAAAAACATTTATTTAAAAAATAATATTCTTAAAATATGTTCAAGGAGTTCTTGAAATGGGGCAATGTAGTGATGAAATCACAATAAAAAGCAATTTCTCTGTTTGTACTAAAATAACAGAATAGATTTAAAAAAAAAAAAAAAAAAAACTTCAGTAAAAGCTTAGGAAATGACAAATTCCAAATGGTTGAGTGTATAAAAAAAAGAATTCATTAGAAAAGCAGAATAGGTGGGAAATTTTTCTGTTTTAAAATTATAAATAAAATCATCTTATTTGTTACCAACTAGAATATCAAAAGCCTCCTCCATTTAAAAGTATGCAAGATTTTTTTTTAAATGCATTTCAATCATAACAGCTGACATATTTCAATTATTATAATCATAAAATCTGCCAAACATGAAAGTTGGAGGAGATGTTGCTAAATATTCCTGTAGAAGTTTAAATGAACAAATTGTTTGTAATTAATTAGATAAAAAAGAGAAACCACTTATGGATGTCATATATAAAAAAGTTAAATTGCTTAGCATAATTTTTCATATTACACTGCCACTGCTGATCTGTTTTTAAAGTTGCTTGTCAAAAACTAATTTGGCTTATTGACAATTAATTGCTTTTATATTAAATCCAAATAAACTTTTTATGATTGTGTTATGACATCATGTTTAACCATTACTGGTGCTAAATTGCACTGTTGGGTGAGAATGTTTATGTGTTAATAATATTACGAGTTATATAAAGGCAATAGAAATCTCTCATTTACTAATTTTTAGGAAGAAAAGGTTTTCTAAAATTCTTAAAATATTCTAGTTAATTAACCTTTCTGGTTAGCTGAATGCCAAATAGTTGGGCATTTACTGCAGTTAATTATTGAATCCATTTCTAGTTCATGCAAAGCATATAAGCACAAAAGTTTATTGCTCAAACTATTCATTTCAGGACATTTTATCATAGGATTTCATAAAGCCAAAGAGTCTGTTTTTTATAAAACATACTGAACCACTTCAGAAATGTATTTTTGTGATGCTGAGAATTTCCTTGAAAAGATTATTTTAGCTTTGTTCAAAAAGAACTGCAGAATCAGAGAGCAATGAAAATTTTATTACAATTCTTGAGAAACCTATAGAACAAATTGGTGAAATGTAATTGCCATACAGTAAATCTGTTTTTTTTTTTTTTTTTTTTTTTTTTTTTTAACAGCGCTTTGATTTGTTACTTTCTAATTTTTCAAAAGAACAAAAATTTCTTATAAGTTTTTCACATGTTCATGTTTGCATTCATGTATATAATAAATTTACTTTCAAATAGTTTTTTAATAACAAATCAGATTTTAAAAGTCAGGTAAGAAGCAAAATATTTTATACTTAAAAATTAATAAAAAAAATTAACTTACCATGCCATCAAGCTGAGATGTATGGCCAGATGAAATGTGTCTCTCATTAGAAACATCATTATGGGTAACTTCTACAAGAAAATTAGGCAACCAACTAGCATACTGAGATCCTATAAGGAATCAGAGAAATAAAACTTGTTAACACTTCAGCATGCAGTTTGCTTAAATAATTTCCAAATGGGAATATATACTGAACACAAATGTTTCCATTAAAGTAATCATTCATGTAACATTATTTTATTACAAAAATGCAGTTTCTGTACCAGTTGCATAACTTAACAGTTGTTTTTGTAATCATTTATTTACATATTATCAATCAATTCATTATCAGTTTGAAAGCAAATTTTTGAAATTACATGGGCCAAAAAGGATTAGCATTTTTTCTATATAATGTCAGTCAGAATGAGAAAAAGCCAATTCTGAGCAATTGACACAATAACCAGATCATCAGAAGTCAAGGATAAGATTTCGATCAGTCAACCTACTGCAAAGATGAGTAGGGCAGAAGAAAAAAAGTGATGGAATGGGGGAAGGAACTCGTGAAACAATCAGATTTTGAGCAAGTTTTTTTTATTCACATCATAGATCATATCTTCCATAATCAAATATCCATACATAATCCTTGGATGTATGCTTTAGTTCCGTGATCTCATGGCCACGTGAGCTGAATTCACAGTCTGAGAGCAGCTACGAGTGCAAATTATTTTTTAACAGCTATACATATAAACAGAGCAAAACTTTGATGAACTGCTGCTTAACTGAATTTATTTGCTTCAGTAAAAATATTATTAAAATATTTTATTGACACTGTAAGACGGATTTCAGAAACTGTAATTTTCCTTTCCTCAATTTCTCTTTAAAAATTTCAAATTTTGCTTTATGACATGTTTTGCAATGGTGAAGTAAACAGGAAATTATATTCACTTATTGCAAATAAAACACAATTTTACTGCTCACAACATTATAAAAGTACAGAATTTCTCATTTTTCTTGAAAACACATTCTACTTTGCTCACTTCTCTTTTTCCTTTTAATAAAGACATGGCTTGCAGAATTATCTCTTAATTAAAATCACTATAATTTTATTTACAACTTTAATAATAATCTAACAAGATGAATTTTCATATGAGAGGAACATTCAAAAGGTATTCACAGTTCTAAACAGTATTGCTATAACGTAAATCTAACAATAAACACAAATAAGCAGGTTTTACAAGCCATTTTAGTTTGTCTCCATCTGCATAGGAATGCGGCATTGCATCTTGCTAACCAACAAGTGAATGAGACAAGGAAATTATATATCGGAAGTACCAACCTCGCCCCCCTCAAAGAGGAAGAAGACACAGAGAGAGAGAAAGTTAAAATTAAAAGGGCTTTTTTTAAGCTTAATATGTTTTATCAGTACAGGTTATCAACAAAAATGGCCCAGACGGAATAGTGAAACATCTTATAGGATATTAGATGATTCTGCATTTAAACTAACATGGGAACATTACATATAATCTGCATATTTTAAAAAAGAAAAAAGAAAAATATGGATTCTTCAAAATATTTTATGTTTTTAATAAGATATATCATGAAACAAATACATATTTATTTAAATCAGTCAGATTTAAAAGTAAATAAATAATATTTAAGATGTGTATCTATACTTTAGTTTATTATTTAACAACAGACACATTAAGTATGAAAGAAAAATGTTACATTTTTCCAAATAGTAATGGACTCAGATGAAAAGTGAAACAATGCAAAATTGTGTTTTGAAACTAATAGCACTTTTGAGCAAAATTCAGAAATACCAGAACACCTGATGCACCATCAGCTGTGGTTAGTGAACTAAATTTACTAATTCTATACCTATGTAAAAAGTTCTTTTACGCTATTATTGTCTCATGGCCTAGCTTCAACTTATTCATTGTCTTTTTTCCTTTCAAAAGCAATCTCACACATAAGCTCAATTCATATCACTATCTCTCTTAAAACTATATCAATTATATCTAGAACAAATGCATAACTGAAATGTTCTCAGACCGCATAAAATTGCTTCTCTGGATGTATGCAACCTGTGAACTGCCAATCTGAGATTCACTGTAAATGCATTTATACTGAAGATTCTTCAGCACAGAGCAGTGTATATAAATACCAAATATCCTGCACTTTTTAAAATTTGGTTAGAATATGGCAGATTTAAGAGAAAATTAAGAGCAATATTGTGAAAATTATGATAAACTTCCCAAGTTGAGGCAAAAGGAACAATTCATGAACATTTTCTCAATTACATTCTTGTAATAAATTGTTAAGTATATTGAAAATTAGATCACAAAAAGTAACATTCTAGAAAAGATGGATTTCTGAAATTAGTTTTTAATTTCTGTATTACAAATACCGATGGGATAATTTTCTCTATTATATATGGAAAGTTATTTTCTAGCCATAGATTATACAAGAATTCTGTTTACAAACAAAAACAAACTCATGATGCTCATTTTTCTGAAGGCCGAATATAGCAAAACAAACTCAAATTATATTTGTCGACCTGAAAGCGTGTATAAGGCCAATGAGTTCAGACTTTATATACTATTGTGTTTTAACAGAATAAACAGATTAAGAACTCATATACTTCAGAGGAAAAAATATGAAAGAATCTGCTATATTCTTATACTAAGTGAATATAATCGAAAAAGAGAGAGAGAGAGAGAAAAAAAGATGATTATTATTGGTCAAATAAAAATCTGCATGCTTTCATAGCTGCTGTGAAACAATGTTGATATTATGCTTACTTTAAGGCATGGATGATAGTGATTTTCAGCAAGTGATTATTAATATGGAATGAGCTGAGCTATGGCATGTCTTCTTATAGATCACTGTTTCATTCATGTTCGCCCACCAAAGGCTAAGTGTTAAAGTTGCTGAACACTGGTAATTTGAACAAAGTTAACTCTCAGGCAAACAGGCTAGCTGCATGGGGATTTTTGTGGATTTTCCCATGTGTAACGAGGATATGAAGCAGTTTCCCTTACAAAGTTGGCTACAAAGGCCTTTCATTCAGAAGATAAACCTAGTGTGCTTTGCCGTATTCATATAAACCAAATCGCACTCATGTAATGAGACTTAGAAACATACTAAGATAGTTTTCTCATCTGCCTAACCTGTTTTATTCATTCAATCTTATCACTAAATAATTATCTGAAAAGTCAAAGTGAATTATAATTTATGAATTATTGCTTTCTTATAGGACAGCAAGTACAAACATTAAGGCGATAGGGGGGGAAGATGGAAGGCCTAGGAGAAAGTATTCTAGCAACAAAAAATAGTGGATGCTATAATGTAGAACAGAATCACCAGAAAAACAATTCAAAATGAATTAATGAAAGGAAGATTAAAAAAAAAATAAAACAATGTTGAAGAGATTGTTACAGGTTTACTTTTTTATACATTATTACACTATATCGACAGAAATATTAGTGCTGAAATGCAAAATATATGCTGATCTTCCTGAAGAAAAAGGAAACTTCTTTCAGAAGTACAAATATTATTTTCATGCATGGATGTCAGGGTACAAAGACATTGTAATGGCCAATTGATGATTAAACTCATATTCTAATTACTAAAAAAGCTAAAAATTTGAAGATGAAGTTACACATGAAGAATCTAAAAAGCATCTGACAGATAAGCAGTAAACTAAACAAAATTTTCAGGCTTTCATTAGATTCAGCTGACATTCAAATGTAATATGAATGTAAAGAACTCATTAAAGATGCACTTTGAAAAAGAAAATAATCTATTATAAATACTAATAATTATATAAAATTAACATTATAAGTAAAACTAAGTTTGTTTTATTTTTGGACAAAATTGTATATTTAATAATATACTAATTAATGCAAACAATATAACAAACGTTTCTGAATATATACAAAATCACACTCTTGATCCAAAAATAACTAATATCCACAACTGATAAAATTATCAAATAACAACAGTTCTTCAAATAATAAATACAGTTGAACAGAATTTTGAAAATAGTCATCAAATTTTACCGTTAAATGCCTCATGTGCAGTATTAGAATAAAGTAAAATAAAGGTAAAATTTAAAACCTCACTCAGTATGATAAAAGTTAAATTTGAAATATACACATGAAATTTCGTTAGCATATGCATACAGAGCAATTATAAAATAACTAAAGATAGGCTGAGGGGACCAAAATAAACAGATTTTGTAATGCAGTGTATGCACAGAAATGATATATGCAAGTTTCTGGCAAGTAAGGAAAGTATGAACAACATATTATATAGATAAAGCTAAAAGAAACCAACATTTTCATGTTTCCAGTCCTTGGTTGCTCAAAAGCATGATACCCAAGAGAAATACAAGATTCACAGTAGTGGTGCATGGCTTGGCATACAACAGCAATGATCTCAGGCATTTCTAGCAGCAATTGACAGTCTGACTACTAGATCTTCATTGCACTCAACGGAACTTTTACATATCATGCTCTTAATGTGCCCCAGAATGAGAAATCTATGCACATCAGATCTAGTGATTACTATGGCCCAGGAACAGATCCAATCTTCAATCTAGTAAGAGCCATAAATAACATCAAGGTAATTTCTGACATTACTGTAGAAATGAGCTAGCAGCCTGTTATGCTGGAACCACATTCATGTACATACAACTGCAAGAAGAAACCTTCTGCAAATTGTAAATAAGACATCTTGTAGAACAATGATGTTCAAGCAACTAAATAGAATATATAACCCTATCAAGTACATTGCTGGCCATTAAAATTGCAAAATCATGAAGGACAGCAAATACAAAGAAAATACTTATTATACACAAAAAGTATGGCATGAAGACAAAATGATTAAATTTGTATGCATTTAAGAGATTTACAGGGGTGTAAAATCAGTAGAAACAGCTGCCACACCTGGCAGCTAAAACAGCCCTTACCCTATTAGGCACACAGTCAAACTGGGCTCGGATGACAGAAATTGGTAACTCATTCCATGCTGCTTCAAATCTATGTCAAACTTCATCAACTGTATTAGCTGGAGAGGGGTGGCGGGGCAATCTCTCAGCAACCCATGACCAGATGTTTTCAATGGGTGACAGATCTGGAGACCATGCAGGCCAGGGCAGCAATCGAATACCCTATCGAGGGTATTCGATTGCTGCCCTGGCGATCTCGATACTGTATTAGGTATCGATTCCTCGATACCTAATACAGTATCGAGGGAGGTCAGAACACGATGTGCAACATGTGGTCTTTCATTATTTTGTGACATGGCATTTAGGAGCCTAGAAAATAGGGCACAACCACTGGACGTAAGATGTCAGAAATATACCCATCTGCATTCAAATTACCATTGACCCAAACTAGAGACGTGCGTATCGAATATGCAATGGCTGGCCTAAACATCACACCAGTTGCACAGTGCCTATGCCAATATCGAATGCAAGCAGGCAATGTGCAGTCTCCTTGGATGCTCCAGACACATATACGACCATCGGAATGCTACACATAGAATTGGACTCATTTGAAAAGGCGACATTCTGCCACTCCTGCACCCAGCTTTGCGTTTGATGCACTAGAATCGCCATCTCTTTCTATGCTGCATTATCAAGGGAAGCCGAAGTAATGGTTACTCTGCTGATAAACTACTTTGCTGTTAACATCGATGCACCTTACAGGCTGATACTGCAAACAAGCCATTTCCTGACTAATGGTCCGTGATGCAGTTGTACAGTTTTGCAGGGCTGACCTCACAATACGTTTGTCCTCTTTGGTGTTAGTAATGGGAGGGCACTGAGATGGAAGCAATGGATCGCTGAGGAATATACTGAATGCATGGACGTCAACCAGTACGACTGGCGATATCATGGAACAATAATTTACACTCTCAATAGGCAACTATACTGCCTCTATCAAATTTCAGAACTTCCTGGTAAGGATTTCCTCTTCTTATTTGAAGCATAACACTACATTCTCAGCAAACTTCAACCTTACAAAGCACTTAGCAAATGAGAAATCCACTACACAACTTTTCTTTTATGCAGTGCTTAAATTGTCATTTCTCCCTCCTGTATTGCCTAAATGTGCTAAAATACTAATCATTTGTATATCCCAACTTCTTTTTACTTCCTTATACGAAGTAAAAAGGAAGTATTGTAATCGCGAAAAGTTTCAGGCAGCATATTTCAACGAAAATATCCATTTTGACCACAATTGAATGCAATTTAACGATGTTTTTGCGTGATATCTGTGCGTAAGGACAGGATAAAATACTCTTTTCCTTCAAAAAAATTATAAAACTGCTCTAAAATTAATTCTGAAGAGAATTTTTCGTGGCATCTGCACGAATGTATTAAGTACGTATCTTGCATAACTCAAAAACGAGTAGACTCAGAATGTTGAAATTTTGTATATAGGACTGCTATAACATGTAGATGTGCACCTCGTATTTTGGTTGCAAGCGGCCGCACCAAACGTATATAAATATATTTATATATATATATATATCCACTCTGTTACCCGGCTCAGTGATCTCAGTTTCTTTACTCTTATATATTTGTAAATTGTACATTTTTTGCTTTAAAAAAGATTGAATAATGTTGTTCTTATCTTCCGGTTAAGGTTTTTATGCCTTTAGTAAATCTGTATGCAATATTTTTAGAATTATCAACAATTTTAAAGTTGTCTAAGTGCCGCTAAGCCTTTTTTTTATGGCGGCCATTGATGCTTACATTTGAAACAGGAGACTAGTGGATTTGTTGCCAATCTAGAGAAACTTAGCTTCGCAACAACAAAGAAAACGCATTCATTTATTATTGCCAATTTAATCATGCTTAATTCTTTCTGGAATTTTTTCGAGGAAATAAGTGTTTAAGATTTACTTCGTAATTTTTATAGATATTTGGAGTTTTTATGTATTTTTGCCTTCTTGCGAAGTGAGAACTGAATTAATTAAATGAGAAACACTCAAACGTCTGTGAAAAACTGTTTCTTTTTTGTTTTGTTTGCTTAATTTCTTTTATACATCATTCTAGCTTTATTATAGTATTTGAATAGAACATGTGGCAACGATTAGATAATTCTATTCTTTAAATGATATAAATTTTGTGCATTATGAGTTATAATATGAACGAAATGTATAAGATAACTGTTATATAATTATTGGATTATATAACAGTTAACTTAGTTTCCATTATATAAGTTTACTATCATATAATTATTGGATTATATAACAGTTAACTTAGTTTCCATTATATAATTATTACATAAGTTAACTGTTATATAATTATTAATACTGTTAAGTGAATCTAGTGCCAGAGTGTCGCTATGGTAAACAAATACTAGAGTGAATTTTAAAGAATGCATTTATTCTATTGTGGCTTATGCGCTGTCGGCGAAGTAGATTTAATTCAATCCATTAAGTTTAAATGAAATGCAAGAAAAAGTGCGTATAATTTAATATTCCGTACAAGGAAATTGTGTGGTGCACACATCAGATTTTTTTTATGTAATTTTGATGTTCATCAGATCATTCCTTCCTGGTGTTGCAATTTTAATGGCCTGCAGTGTAGTAGTGTTCTATATTAGCCCCAACATTAATAGAAAATTGTTAATGAGAGGCATATGATCTTGCGGTATATGAATTATCATATGCCCAAAGGTAAGAATTGTAAGTTATAAATATATTTGAATGCATAACTGTAGCTTCATCAGTGAATAAATATACAAAAGGAAGATTTGTTACAATCTGCTGCAGGTGCCAGGAGGCAAAGTTAATAGACAGATGGATAATCATCCGATTTCAATGCCTGCAATATCAGTATATGATATGAATGTTTTAAAATATTTTTCCTATCCTTTCTCCTTTGAAATCCTACAATTCATTGGTTGACTTATACCTAACAATTCTCTTGCTTGTAGTAGAATTATCCTCAAATGTAGGTATTAACCCTACCTGTACTAGAGGAATTCTTTCCCTACTCGTATCTCAGTGTAAACACAACATGATCCACTGTCACACAACATCCAGATAATAGGCAATTGGTACATGAAAGGAATTTGACGATTCAGCAGCTGTCTACCCAGGAATCTTTCTCTGTAAATGTTTTGAGTAGCTACTCCATTTCTCACCGCAGTCCCATACATTTAATGCATATTTATTAGCTCTGCATTTGCATAGCAATGAAATCTGCATGGGAAATGATGATTTATAATAGCAAACCACTTTCACATAAAATCTGAATAGCATTTCCTATCACCTTAACAAGTCGTTTCCACATACACATTCTATTACAAAATGTTTTTATTTCAGCCCCATCTGTCTACCTTTGCATTTCTACCAGATATTTTAGAATCACAATGTAAAACTTTTGCTCTAGCTCAACAAAAGTTTCACTGCTTTATAATTTTTAATGATCATCTTTTTATTCTATAAATACTTTAGATTTGTTCAAGTATGTCTAAAAGATTCATATTTTTTAATAGAATTACAATTTTTAACTATCATTTCAATCAGTAATCTCTCAAAATGAATATAAATCAGATCTTTCAGTAGAAAAAGATTTTTACATATTTTCTTGAGAGTATATGTTAGCGGCTTTGATGATCCGATGTGCAAATTATTAAAATAAGAAATGTAAAATTTTCCTTACAAAAAATCTACTTCTATCAGTTTTAAAAACTGTTTTTAAAATAATTAAACAGTTTAAAAATTCATAAACATAACCTTTTTTTAAAATTTAATATCAGTACAAAAGATGAATGTACTTCAAGAGACAACAGCATGCATCTTTTTTTTTTTTTTTCCAACTGTTTTAACAGGTAATTCAGTTAAATCTAAAACACATCTAAATCAATCATATATTATTCATCTTTTTCACTTCATATAAAATGCTTCTTGTGTTTTGAATTTGTAAATTTTCAAGTGTGGAATATAAATGAAACTAAAGTGTGAAAACAGCATTAATCCTCTGAGACTGAAAATATTAAAGTTTAAATATAAGACCATCAATGAATGGTAGGGTATGAACTGCGCCAAATTTGATCGAAGATCCCCGTCCCCCTCTTTTCTAATCCATGAACTGCACAACATTTCCTGTCCCCTATTTCTTTCCCAAAAAGATTTGGTGCTACAAAAAGTCATTTATCGCCATTAATGGGACATTCTATTGAGACTGCAAGCCTTTATTTTCATTTATCAATATTGTAAAAACTGTGCATACAAAACAAATATTAATTTAAAGTCAAGGAATGATGAGCCAGATCTTTTCTATTCTAAGAATTAAAAACTTTCCAAGTTGTAGATTTTAGTCTCTGATATATATATATACTGATATATATATATATCAGTTTTGAATAGTAAAATTGATAGATTAATGACATACACAAAACTGATACATAATCAATGCATCAAATATCGGATTTGTAGCTCACCTTAAATAAGCTTCTTGTCTAGATAAATATTAACAAATCTTCTTAGATAGCAGAATGGTTTTAACTTTCAAATTTACCATTTTAGGTAAACAGTTCTAATTTAATTAAAAAAATTCTCTTTATTAAATCTAAAAATTGGACTTCTTAAGTCGTTCTAAATTCACACTAATATTATTGCAATATATTCCCGTATTAAGCTTTCCATTTTTAATCATTGAAGTTATTTTGTTACAAATTCTATATTTTAATACCAGAAACGTTTAAATATTTATTCTATTTTCCACCTGATGTACTTTGGCATACATTTAATTTCTAATACACATTTAATTAATAAATTAATAATTATGAGCATCAGCATAATTTTCATAATTAACAACAAAAAAAAATCAAACTCCCTTATATTCATATTCTGGGATTTTCAGTTCCCCTTTTAATCCATTCCTTTTTCACATATTGTTGCACTGTACTCAAGTTTTCATGTGTGTAGAATTTATATACTTTGTATTGTATTTATGCCAATTTATATTTAAATGTAATTTTTACAAACTCTTGCATCACAACTCTAGTTAACAGAAGATGTTTCTAACACCTTGGCAAAGCTTAATCTTCAGCATATAGCTTATTTTCGAACCTAGTTTCAGGCTGAATTATTTGTAAAATTAATTACTTGAAATTATTTGTTAACAAAGATGGTCGCTAAATCATGCTAATAATATTTCTAACTGTTGTAATTTATAATGCAATGAGTTCATATGCTTTATAATATAATTCATTTATAATTTTTTCAGCAGTATTGAAATTAATAGGAGATACTGATAATGATATACATTTAGATTACAATGATTTAGATTGCCATAGCCTTCTTCACTCATGCTTTTACGCTACATTCCTAATATTTCATAATGGCATACAGATAAGTTTAACTCATTCACCAAACATGTAAATCTCTAATTCAGCCCACTTTTGTTCTTACGTGTGCTGTATCTTCTATTTTCTTTAATATATAGTTCAGCCTAATTTCAAAAGGTCTTGCGGAAATGTCACTAAACATTGGTAGTTCGACCCGAGTTTCTAGTTCCAGTGATCCCCCAGCTCTTTCTTTTTTTGTACTTATTTACTGTGTAAAAATGTAGCGTAAAAATTTCAGTTAATGAATTAAAAATACTTTTTAAAATTTATTCTTTAAATATATTGCAAAAATTTTCACCTTAGCATATCTTTTTACAAACCCCTCTAATAAGAAAAAATAAGGAAAGAAATTAACTCGGTTTCTGTGATTAATACCTCGGTGCAAATTATATGTAACTTTTTTCCAAAAGTATAGAGTTTAAATGGATATCAATAAATTATGGATTATTTCTCCATCTAATTTTCTTAACGTGTTTATTCCAGAATTTTCTTTTCATGCTGTAGCGCTTAAACTTTATGAGTTTTCTATAATCATTCAATTTCTCTAGCCATGGCAACTTTGCATACCTTCTGACAAGTAGTTATGTTTTTAACCACTGTCTGTTGACTATCAGTACATTATTCACTTGCTTCAAGAGTGCAACTTTTATTTTATACGCAAATCTACGTAAAATAGCATTAAAACTTAAGCTATGCGGAGCTCCTGATCGATTGCTTGTTTTAGATTGAATGAAATTAAGCTTAATGTTATGGTTAATTAGCTTGTTATTAATTTAGTTATACATTTCTAATTAATTATATGTTCAGATACTTCCAAGTATATTACTCAAACATTTGCATCCTAATTTTTAATTTTGGGTTAAAAAAATAAACTTTTATTTATTGAGAGGCCTGATTGATTATATTAATTTACAGTATTGTTTATGCAATTCCTTTCTTCGAGATAAATTTTAGAAAAAACTTTCAGCATAATAATTTAAATTTATTTACAATTTATACGTCAGTGTTCCAAATGCATAGTGATGCTGTTATAATAGATTTTATGCTAAGATTTTTTAAAATTTAACTAAATTTAATTTCTGCAAACATTTACATGATTACTTTAATTAACAAAAAATATATTTAGCACACTTTAACACACTTTGATATGGAATAATATTTTGCACTCTATTAAATTTTCCAGTCAAGTTCAGACATCTTGACTATTATTGATGTAATTTATTAAAAATTTATTTGTATATGTTATAATTATTTAATTTATGATATTATTATAATAAATGAAAGATGTTTGTAATGCTAATATGTTATGTTTATCAATACCTTTTATTTTCTTTGTTAGCTCTCCCATTTATTACTGTTATTCAAGTAATTAGCCTGCTTGTTAGATATTTCTTACTTGTTCTTCTGATATGTAATTCTATTTATTTATTTTTATTTTCCTCTTGGCTACAATTGGCTTCGAAAAGTTAAATTGTAACCCTGTAGGCAGCAGGAGGAAGAAATTTTGATTGGCGCAGTTGGACTATAGCTCGACCCGGGGGATTTTCATTAGCACAGTTGGAGTACACCCCAATGAATAATATATTATGAGAAAGAAAATTTCTGGAGTCAAAAAACTAATTACTTTGGCATCACTCGTAATCAATCTCATATGGAATGAACATACAGTCAAAAGTCGTTAATTCGGACATCTATAATCCAGAATGATCTATAATCCGGACCTCAAAGCTAAAAACTTTCTGCACATGCGCGCGCTGACGCATGCGCATAGGCGTTTAAGTGTGCGCGTAAGATCTTTACGACTGCGCATATGCGTGTGCGCAAGCACAGAATATGTTTTCGCGTGCGCGTTTAATGTATAACGGATGGTATAAGCTAAAATTATCTAATTATCTATTTCAGTTAATGTTGATGATTGCGTTGTTCCTTAGTCTTCGAATTGGATCCGGCTTATTTTTTGCAGACTGTAAGAGCAATTTTATAAAAGTAAGCTTGAACTTTCGATTATGTCAAATAGAATTTCCGATGCTGGAGCTGCCAAAGGATCTACGAAACGAAAGTATGTTTCGATGTCCATCAAACAAAAAGTGGAATTGCTGCAAAAAATGGATAAAGACATGAAGAAGGTGACAGAGAGGTTAGTGAAAACGAAAAAATTTCGATTAACAAGTTAGTTGATATTCTCAGCACAGCAATTACAGGACTTGAAAGCGGAACTTTGTAACTAAACAAGAGCTTATGTCTGTTTATAGAATTAAAGAGAAAGTATTATCACATAAAATGAAGCAACTTAAACAACTTACATTGAAAGAAATGTTTAATAAAGTAAAGAAATAAATATTAAGCTTTTTTTTTTTTTTTTTTTTTTTTTTTTGTAAATTTTTTTTACAAAAAAAAAAAATTTACAAATTTTTTTTTTGATACCCTTTAGATCATAATTGTTCTTTATTTCATAAATTATGGGTTCATATTTTTAATTTTAGAATTTCTGCATGCCATCTTACAAGATTTAAACTGATGATCTATAATCCGGAAAAATCGATAATCCGGAATCGCCAAAGTCCCGACGAGTCTGGATTAATGACTTTTGACTGTATTAAGAATACTAATTGAAAAATGATTTGTGATATCTAAAGACCGAACCTTTTCACTGCAAGAAAATATACTAGATCTCAACTAGAAATGGCACATTTAAATGTTAATATCATTTAACCTATTACAATTGGTGCTTTATCTACATAGGAAATTTCAGTAGAAATGATTTCAGGAAATTATACAGCCTACAAAACAACACTCTGAGAACTACAATGGATGGATCTTACTTCACATGCAATAAAACTATACATTGGAAATTCTCAAGCTTAAGAGTGTTATTTTAAATGCAATCTGAACTTCTTTGATACAGATATTAAATGTATTTGCTTTGATAAAACAAGTTACATTAAAATAATCATAAATATTAAACCTTAACAGAGGCACAACAGACCTCTGTAAAAATAGCCAGTTTAACTTCTGAAACAACATTTTATTTCTTATTCTGTTTCCTCAACATCTGGAACTGGTATTCACATTTTACAATTCCTTTATATATTGCATACATAATATTTCAATTATATCTCCACATCTTTTCATTTGCCTTTCAATTCTTTTTACACTGAATAATGTAATCAAAAAAGATTTCTGCTGTCAGCATTCCCCCCCCCTTCTTCAAAAGACTCCCCCCCCAAAAAAAGAGTACTATTTTTGTTTCTCCATTCTGATTTTCTTTCAAATTAATCATCTTACAGACTTTTCACTATATTATTTTTTTTAAATTTCTATTGTGCTTTTAGTACTATCCAGATTAAAAAAAAAAGCAGCACTAAGCTATCTCGTGAAATAACAAAGCTAAAAAAATACAAGAATGTGAATCATGAACTTGTAAGAAGAGTTGAGTGAATCGTCTGCTTTTTTACCTCGATGCAGATTGGAGAGGAAAAACTTTTATCATGATGTCAATAATTTGATATTTCCATTATGACTCGTTATTATTCGGTAATTATGACGTCATTATTCGGTAATTATGACGTCATTATTCGGTAATTATGACGTCATTATTCGGTAAGTATTTTTTCTTCGATATTTTGTACTCCATGTTGTGGTTTCCGGAACCTATAAACTGAATGTTTATATTTTGAGAGGCAATGTGGATTTCAGGAGTTGGCCGTTTTCAGGTCGGCGGATTTTCAGTATTTGACTGTATTACTCCCATTTTGCTAACTTTAATTGAAATGTAATCAGATCCCTATAATTTTTTACTTATTTTAAGATATAATTCGAAAAAGAAAAAAAAAAAAAAAAAAAAAACTATGATGTTTTCATATCACAGTATAATAAGAATTCTGAAACTTGTTACCTTGTAAAACATAACTAAATTGATATACTGCATAGTTTATAACCCACCTTTTTTTGCTTGAAATTATTATTAAATTTTGAACTGATATAAAAAGGTTACTTACTTATTATCGCAACCACCTTGGCGCAGTTTGGCAAATTTTACGGAAGAAAAAGAACAATTACTTTTATTGTAAAAAATTCTTATATTACATACATACATATTATTACATAAACATTCTACATTTCAACTACATATTTATTCCAAAAGACAACCAGTGAACCTAATTAACACAGGTTTTTTGTTGTGGTGGATATTTCGTAGTGAGAATTCAAAAATTGTTCTTTTAGCGATTCTGAGCCAAAAAAAAAGTGTATTCCTGCAGAAATTTCACCTCCTTTTCTTCTATTATAGGAAAATCCTACAAGCTAAAAAAAAATAAAAAACGCATACAACTGACGACCTTGGAAACTGAATATTTACTTGAATGATTGTTATACACATGGTTTCCAGAATTTGGTGTATCCTTAAGCTTTGGAGATTTCTACTAAGGTGGTTGCGATGACATGCAGGTAATGTAAAAAGAAATTATAGTGATTCACATTTGCTTTCAGATGCTTATATTACAAAGATTTATTTGCTTAGATCTTATACTGAATATTGAAACATAAACTTGAAATATTTTTTTAATATGTTACTTTTTCTCTATTTTAAGATATGCTTGTTTCAAAAAATTCTTTGTAATAAATAATTTATTCAAAATGGATTAGTCAGTAACTCATATAATAATTCAAAAACTCAAATTTTTTGTTGAGGTATTTTAACAGATGACGTTTCTTGTCATAATTTTTGTTTTAAATGAAAATACATTACAAGAATTATAATCTGCATTTGGAAATTATTACTTGTTTAGCAAAATATATTTAAAGTTCCATATCTAAAGTGAACAAAGCAGAATGCTACAAACTAGTTCTTTTAGAAATTACTAAAGATTTACAAAAATATTAAAAGTTCTGTTAGAAATTTAACTGTTTCTCATTTTTAATACGATAAAAGTATCTGAAACATCTAAATAATCTTTCATGTAAAGCTGTCGCGAACGACGCACGCTCCGCTCTTGGGGAACGGATTGAGCCTCCAGACCGACGAGAATTGAAAAAGAAATTTTGTTTTTTGAAAACTGGCTACGATAAGTGACGCAGTAGACTAATGACGCTGTTAGATATGTAGAACAATGATGCTAAGTAGTTAGAAGTGTTTTTTGATAGTGTAATGATTTAGATATTGTTCCTCTTTTGTGTCAAATGTCAAATAAAGTGATTCATACAAAATAGTGCCAATTTAAGATGAGTTTGGAACCAAATCGGAGTCTACTAAAGCGGCGGACCAGAATCGAAGAAAGCGGATCATAAAGGTAAGCAACCTTTCTTTATTTGCTTATCTAAAATTTTGAATGATCTGTTTTTTACTGAATTGAAACGATATAAATTTTTTGGCGCCCAACGTGGGGCCGCCGATGTAGACTATATTGAAGTGAAAGATTTAGGAATGTTTAAAAAATATCTCCTTTTGATTTGAGAAGTTTATTTATGATTTGAGAGTACTGATTTTTAATTTGAAATATTTTCTATCTGAAATATTTAAACATGTGTACTAAAATAGAAGAATTAAAGAAAAGACAAACTGTAGTTAGGAGTATGACAACAAAGTTGATAAATAATTTTAAAGAATACCTCCAAGAAGCAGAACACGATTTGTGTATTCTTAATGAAAATATTGCTTTATTAGATTCAAAATATAACAGCCTAAAAGAATTAGATAAACAAATACAAGAATTAATTGAGGCTACTGAATATGAATCGGAATTTGAAACTTGTGAAGTTTATTCCGAAAAAATAATTTCCATGAAATCAAAACTAACATTTACGTTAAAAGAGAATAGGAAACCTGAAATTCCTGTTTCGAATACAATTGGTAATATTGTGAATAATGATATTTCAAATATTTCTGTATCTCATTCAAAAATTAAATTGCCTAAACTATGGATCAATAAATTTAATGGCGATCCTGTTAATTGGTTATCATTTTGGAACCAGTTTGACAATGCGATACATCAGAATAGTGATTTAACAGATACAGACAAATTTAATTATTTGATATCATTTTTATCAGGTGCTGCTTGTAATGCTGTTAGTGGTTTTGCATTATCAAGTGAAAATTATTTTGCCACAATCGAGTTACTAGAAACACGCTTTGGTCGAACAGATTTAATTATAAATGCACATATGGGAAAACTGTTAAATTTAGAACCTGTTAGGAATGCTAACAACATATTTGCATTACGTAAGTTGCATGATGATATCGAAATACAGATAAGAAGTTTAAAATCACTTAATGTAACTTCTGGCACATATGGCACGTTATTGACACCAGTTTTATTAAAATTAATTCCGAATGAACTGAATCTTGATTTCCAAAGAAAAAGGAAATCGAAAGATAATTTCGATGTAAACGAATTATTAGAGTTCTTGAAAATGGAAATTGAGTGCCGCGAATCCATGCTACAAATTCAAGATAAAATAAACAAACATAATTCGAGCCACTTTCCTAAAGAAAAAAGAATAAATAAAATTTCTATTCCAATGGCTGCTGTGTTAAAGGTTTCAATTAACAGTTGCATATTTTGCGAGGATTCAGAAAAAGAAAAACATACTTCCGAAGCTTGCCCGAAGTCTGTAACAGACAGAAAGGCGTCACTTCGGAAACTCGGAATGTGTTATTTATGCCTTAAAAGGGGTAACCATTTGGCAAAAAATTGCTTTTCGAAGATAAAGTGTGATTCACGTGGGTGGAAACACAACAGTTTAATCTGTGACAGAAATAGTTTAGATGAGAAAAAATCAAATAAGAAGGATCTCAATTTGACAAACAAAGCATGTTTAGAGAAAGTTTTATTACAAACTTTAGTTGTAAGAGTGCGTGGCAATGGTCCAGAAAAATACTGCCGCTGTTTAATTGATTCTGGGAGTCAATAAAGCTATGTATCTAAATTCTTAGCTAATGCTATGCAGTACGAATGTATTAACAAAAGCAATGTGATTCATAGTCTGTTCGGAGGAACTGAAGTTGTTGAAACTCATAAACAGTTCGTTGTACGTTTAAGTAGTATCAAAAACGATTATCAGTGTAACTTCAAAGCGTTTGATCAAGCGAATATTCGTTCTGTTATTCCACAATTGAACATCAAGTCTTATTTAAATGAGTTAAAAACCCATAACATATTTTTGAATGATGTTGAAGGTAGGCATAAAAAATTGTTGTTCGAGCATTCTCCTTCTGAAATTCATATCCTCATAGGCGCAGACATAGCGGGAAAATTGCTTACAGGGAAAATAAAGAAGTTAGAATGTGGATTAGTTTGCATTGAAACTTATTTAGGCTGGAGTATCATGGGGAAAATTCCCGTAGAAATGGAAAATAAATATGATTGTTTTTATGCATTTTCTATGTTAGTATCAGATAGTAAAATTTCTGATTTATGGAAACTTGATACTCTTGGGATATTAGACCCTTCAGAAAGTCAAACTAAAAGGGAATTAGAAAAACAAACAATGACACATTTTCTTTCCAATGTGAAAAGAGATGAAGAAGGAAGGTTTCAAGTTTGTTTACCTTGGATTGAAAATCGTTCCCTACTTCCAAACTATCGAGAAATGGCAGAAAAGAGATTAAAGAGCACAGTGAAGAATTTAAGGGATGGGGGATTTTTAGAAGATTATAATGCAATTTTTTAATCTTGGGAAGATGATAAAATAATAGAGATTGTTCCTGAGGAAGAAGTTAATAACCCCTCTCATTATTTACCCCATCGTGCTGTTATTCGAATGAATTCCACCACGACAAAAATAAGACCGATTTTCGATGGATCCGTAAGAACTAAAGGATCACCTTCCGTAAATGACTGTTTGGAAAAGGGTCCAAATTTGCTTGATACTGTTCCAGCTATAATAAATAGATTTCGACTGGGAAAAATTGGCGTGAGCGCTGATATTAAGAAGGCTTTTCTGCAGATAGCACTTAATCCTAAAGACAGAGATTATTTAAGATTTTTATGGTGGGAACAGGGAAATTCTGAGCGTTTGAAAATATACAGGCATAGAAGAGTGGTCTTTGGAATAACCAGCAGTCCATTTCTCTTAAGTGCAACACTAACGAAATTAATGAATGAAGTACCAGAAAATTATCGTGCGAGTGCTAATAAATTAGTAGAATCCTGGTAATGTTAATAATTTAGTTACAAGTGTGAATGATGAATCAGAATTAAAGAAGTTAAAAAATGATGCCACTGAAATTTTGGCAAGTGCTAAATTTGAATTACAAGAGTGGGCATATAACTATCCTCGAAATAAAGGGGATGCATTTGTTGTTGAACCCATTTTAGAACAGTCGAAGCTTGATAAATTAAATGAAAATGAGTTTTTCGATGATCCTTGTGAAGCTAAAACGGTCAACATTTTGGGACTTCTTTGGAATTTGCATGATGACACATTAAGTTGTGATATTAAGGGATTAAATGAATCAAAAACAAACCTGATACTAAAAGAACAATTTTGTCTGAAATTCATAAAATTTATGACCCTATTGGATTCACCTGCCCTATAATTTTAATTCCTAAAATTCTGTTACAAAACTGCTGGGAATTAAAAGTAACTTGGGATGAAGCTCTTCCTGAAGAAATTCAAAGGAAATACATGAAATAGAAAAATGATGCAAATCGTTTAACAGAAATAAAAATTCCTCGACAGATGATGCTTAATATTGATTCTGAATTGAAATTATCCTTTCATATATTTTGTGATGCATCCCGAATGGCATATGCAACCTGCGTTTATTTAAGAAATGAAAATGAAAATGAAGTTTCTTGTCATTTAGTTCAAGCACGATCTAAAGTTGCTCCTCTAAAACCCACATCAATTTGTAGACTAGAATTATTAGCTTGTGTTGTTGGTGCAAGATAATTGAAATCTATAAAACAAGATTTGAAGGAAGAAAATATACCTACGTTTTATTGGACAGATTCAAGGAACACATTGTACTGGATTAAGAATGAAGAAAATTGGGGTGTATTTGTTATGAATAGAGTGAAAGAAATACAAGCTCTTACTAATCCTTATATATGGAATTATGTTCCTGGCAACTTAAATCCTGCGGATATTCCGTCAAGAGGATGTTCTGTTGAAACTATTAAAGCCAAAATATGGCATGAAGGTCCAGCATGGTTGAAGTTGAATCCAGACTGTTGGCCTACTTGTGATATTTCTCCTGACAAAGATATGATTGATCGAGAAAGAAGAAAAACAGTTGTATCCTCGTTAACAAATGTAGATGAAAAATTTTCGCATTTCTCACGAATTTCTTCTTTTGAGAAAATAATTAGAGTTACAGCCTGGATAAAAAGGTATATTGATAACTGCAGAGATAAAAACAGAACAACGTCAAAGAACTTAGAAATCGAAGAATTGAATGCAGCTGAAGTCCTTGTTTGGAAAATTGTGCAAAGAGTCTCCTTTAAAACAGAAAAGGATAAACGCTTACGAAATTTAAAACCATTTGTTGATTCATCTGGTCTTTTAAGAGTAAAGTCAAGAATATTAATGAGACAAGACTTTGAAAATTTTAGAACACCTGTAATCCTACCTCCTGAACATCCAGTTGTCTCTAAACTGATTATGGAAAAACATGAACAACAAATGCATTGCAGAACTCAGACTTTAATGGCAATGCTACGAGAAAATTTCTGGATTTTGAAAAGTCATAAAACTATTTGTAAAGTGTTGAAAAACTGCACTAAATGTAGAAGATTTGATTCGAGGCCCTCTATGGTACAATCCGCACCTTTGCCAAAGGACCGTGCTAAAGATTCTTCTATTTTTGAAGTGACAGGTATCGACCCCTTTGTTTTTAAAAAATGGATCGAAAACGTGGATCGTTTTATTTACATGTGCTGTACACAGGGCAATTCATCTTGAACTTTTAACGTCTTTGTCAACAAATAACTTTTTATTGGCTTTCCGACGTTTTATAGGAAGCAGAGGAAGACCTGAAATTGTCTACACTGATAACGGTAGTAATTTTATTGGTACAAATTCGCTCTTAAAAATGATTGACTGGGATAAACTTATTAAAAATCATGTTGTCAACCGCATTAAGTGGAAATTTATCCCACCAGTTTCTCCCTGGTGGGTGGATTTTGGGAAAGAATGATTGGCCTGATGAAAAACATTCTCAGAAAAGTTTTAGGTAATGCCTCACTGAAATATGAAGAACTCTATACGATCCTCTGTGATTGCGAAAATATCTTAAATTGCAGACCATTAACTTATATTTCCAAGGACTTGGAACTGGAACCCTTGACACCTGCAATGTTTTTTCGTGATCTAAAAGAAAGTGGCGGTCCAGATCTAGATATTATTGATGCCAAATACTTACAAAACAGATATGCATATCAGATGAAGGTTAGGGAAGATATAAGAAAACGGTTCAGAACTGAATACTTAGGACAACTGAAAAACCATATTTTAAAAAAGGAGAAATATGTTAAACTATCGGTTGGAGACATTGTGTTAATAGAAACACCTGAGAAAAGAATTAAGTGGCCTCTAGGAAAAATTATAACACTCATCCCAGGAAAAGATGGTGTAGTTCATTTAGTAAAATTACGCACCAAAAGTGGCGAAATCCTTCGACCCATACAATGAATTTATCCGTTGGAAGTCCATTTACAAACGGATAATATAGGAGACTGTTTGAGAAAGAAGCACTCTGATCAAAAAATGTGTGATTAGCCTACAACTTCTATTGGATTTACAGAGTTTCGTGCCACTGACAAAGATCAGTCATATGAACTCAATCAGAATCCCCTCAAAACAACTAGATGTGGACGAGTGATTCGAACTCCTGAACGATTAAACCTCATGAACTTTCAACCAGACTGTGGCTGAGTTTCAACTTGGTGAAACTCATCGGGGGGAGTGTGTCGCGAACGACGCACGCTCCGCTCTTGAGGAATGGATTGAGCCTCCAGACCGACGAGAATTGAAAAAGAAAGTTTGTTTTTTGAAAACTGGCAACGATGATGCAGTAGACTAATGACGCTATTAGATATGTAGAACAATGATGCTAAGTAGTTAGAAGTGTTTTTTGATAGTGTAATGATTTAGATATTGTTCCTCTTTTGTGTCAAATGTCAAATAAAGTGATTCATACAAAATAGTGCCAATTTTAGATGAGTTTGGAACCAAATCGGAGTCTACTAAAGCTGCAGACCAGAATCGAAGAAAGCGGATCATAAAGGTAAGCAATCTTTCTTTATTTGCTTATCTAGAATTTTGAATGATCTGTTTTTTACTGAATTGAAACGATAAAAGCTTCAACTATTTTTGATGTTACAAAATTATAAAACTTGCATGAAACTATTGAAAATGCATTGACAGGGTTCGTAGCCACATTTTAGTTAAAAAAATAAGCACCTATAAGCACTTTTCAAGCACATTTTAAGGAAAAAATAAGCACCTGTCTAATTACATTATACACAACTGCATAACCTTAAAATAAAAATTAGACTTGTAATTTAAAATATGAGCAATGCAATATTTATTAAGAGAATGAGGACTACCTCAACCATGGAAAACAATTAACTTTTTTTTTTTTTAAAATTTTAAATGACAGCTCAATTTACAGAATTAGTTTACAATGAGAGAAAAAAAAAACTAAGCAGAACTAAACTATATTACAAGATTTAATGATGAAATTTCAGTTCAAAATATAGAAAATAAATAATAATAAGCCATATTAGTAATTGTATTTGTTTGGCACCTGATAATATATATAATTTATTTTTTCACTAATATTAATATTTAAATAATTTAACTTAAATCAAAATTCTGAACATTTTCTAAATTTTCATTGCATAACAGTTTTCCCTTAACATATATTCCAAGCAAAGTAACTTAAGTAAAAAAGAGGCACATTTCTGAAATAATAAGATGGAAAATTGCTTCATGCAGTCTTTAATAGTAAAAGCTTAACTAACCCGCATACTCGGAAATTGCCGAATATTCCGGATAGTAACTGGAAAGAGGAATGGGGGAGATTGTAGCCGTTCTTTAGATTTCTCGGCTAAATAAATGATTTTGACATTTCAATATGTGCATCATATAAAAATAGACCAATGGAACTGAGAAATATTTTGCTTAGAAAGCACAGTATGCGGCATAATTCTTCCACATGTGATATTACGCAATCAGGATCAACAGCTGCCGGTATTCGAAGAATAAAGAACTAAATAAGGAAAAACAAAGAGACTTACTAATCTGGGGTGTTTCTGATTCTAATTTTCAGCAGACTGCGTTAAATTTTCGGAATAGAATAATCAATCTTTGCTTGGGTTGGGTCGACTGCAAAAACTTTTAGTCCTATTCAATCCAGATTGGACAGTGACACAAAAAAAAGTCTGCTGCTTCAATATTTGAGATTTTGCGGAGAAAGGGGAGAACTTCCTAACCTCCGTACTGTATAATGTATTGGGAAAAAAAAAAAAAAAAGAAAGAAAAAAGAAAAGAAGAGAAATTATTTTGACTATTCGATTACTTTCCTATTATTTAAACCATTTCGAATATTAGAAAGCTAATCTGTGTAAAAACACACCCATTTTTGGAAGTTTATACTTCAGCAGTTACTGCAACTATATTATTATAAATATTCATGCATATGCTCATAATATAAGCATAACAATCATAATAAACATGAATATGAACTGATCACACGGTACGAGAATGCAAATTTATTAAAATCTTGATAGAAATTCAAATGTGTATAGTATTTGGGTGGGAAGAAAAGAATACCGAATGTACCGGAATTTTCTACAGTTTTCGCAATTCTTTGACCAATAGAACGATGTGCACCTGTCTGTTCTCTTGCGTGCACCATAGGTTACGTCAATGCAGAGAAAGGGGGAAAAGCAATTTCCGGGAGTATGATTCACCATCTGACGTTGCATATAAGAAAGAAAAGTTGATTATTTAGTTTCAGCTTCGGTACGGGGAAAAAATGTGCATTCATTAAAAAAAAAAAAAGGATTAAAAAAAGCACTAAAAGCAAAAAATAAGCACTAAAAACAAAAACAAAAATAAGGGCTTTAAAGAAAAAGTAAGCACCTATAAGGGCCTTTATATTTTATTTTCAAATATAAGGACTTATAAGCACTTGTAAGGACCGCTACGAACCCTGATTGAAGTCTGGACCACATTCCAAGCTAATATGAAGAACTCAGAGATTTATCCTATGAAAAATTAACAAAACCTAAATATGAATGCCATGAAACTTAGAGAGGATTTAAAAGAACAGCTTTCAATAAAAGTTAACACTGAAATTGTTAGCGAGCAATCAGCGAGAAGGAAATTCTTCATCAACAAGAAAAATATGCCTGATATTCACAAAATCTATGGTAAGAAAAGGTTTATTATATTAAAACAATGTTATATTTGCAAATGAGTCACAATTTAATATGTTTAGGTCAGATGGACGAATTGCTATGTGGTGAAAGCTGAATGAAGAACTGGATCTGAAAATCTAATTGTCTACTGTTAAGCATAAGGCTTGAGGCATAATGGTTTGAGGACGCTTTGCTGCCTCTTATAAGAAATATATTTTCTATAGAAAATAATACAGATGAGTATAAATACATAAATGTTCTTAACCTGAAATAATATGCAAGAAACTTGGAATGCAAAATATGTTCGGGTTCTACCAGAATAACAATCCTAAACATACAACATTATATGTTCACTTGTGGTTATTACATAGTTTTCTTGAAGTTGTCAAAATTCCTCCATATTCTCAGAAAGTGAGTTTGAAAAAGAATAGAGAAACATGGCATTTCTTCAAAAGTATTATTAAAAGCTATTTTTATAGGGGATTATTAACATTCTTAAGAAAATAATAATAATAATAATTGAATCCATGAAAAGTGTATTTTTAGCTAAAGGATATCTAAAAGAATTGAATGTGCTATTATTTTCATGTTTTTATTAAATATAGCCTGTTTGTTCAAAGTGGCCAAATCCTTAACATGATTTCATTTTAAGAACTTTTTGGATAAATTATTTTTTTGATCAAACACACTTTGAATGATTTTTTCCAAAAGAAAAAGCAGGTTTTAAAAAAGATGATCAATGGTATATGTGAAAAAAAAATAGTTATTTTGCTAGTATTTAGTAACTGATATTTTCAAATAAAACTGGAAAACCAAAGTGCCTGGAAA
Organism: Stegodyphus dumicola; assembly: GCF_044657685.1. Classification (NCBI taxonomy): domain Eukaryota; kingdom Metazoa; phylum Arthropoda; class Arachnida; order Araneae; family Eresidae; genus Stegodyphus; species Stegodyphus dumicola. The sequence continues at coordinate 185,025,625 of NC_140769.1, read as the reverse complement.
CAAATGTGAGCCCCTGTATTTCATGCAGGAAATAAAAACTTTTTCATTAAATTTGTAAATAAAGAATATAAAAGTCAAAATCAAGAAGAGGAAATTATTCATATAATAAAAAATAACAGAACTTAATTAAAAATGTATATTAATGGCTCAAAAAAAAATTCTTGAAAAAATTTTAATCTTAGAACTCTAACAAAAAATTTCTTAAGATTTTTCACTTTACTTTGTTTTTTGTACTTTACAAAGAGAAATCGAAGCATAACTTGCTTACCATCAAAATGAAAAAACTGATTTCTTGACTGATTGCTTGACTGGTTTCCAGCTTCTTGATCTAAAATATCTACATGATTGAAGTTATTTACAGTATTATTACAATCCCGTTCTGTGCTATCACTTAGAGCTTTACGACAAGTTGGACATGAGGTGTCTTGTTCCAACCATGAACGCAAGCATGAACTAAAAGAAAAATAAATATGTGCAGATTATTACAAAAAAAAAGTTAAATTTGCAAGCTAACAGTTTATTTTCTTTCAAATAATTTCAAATCTCACTTTCTACATAAAAAACAATTCCCAGTTTTTTTTTTTTTTTTTTTTTTCATTAATCTGCCCCTTGGAAGCTTATTTACATAAATTGCACCCTTCATACTATTAAAATATCTACAGCTAATACAACTATAGTTATTTTAAATTTATGTACTATAACCATAAATTCAGAAACCAATAATGAGACTACAAAGCAATCAAAAAAGAAGGGGAAAAACATATACAGATTTGCATTCAAAACTTGAAAAAAACAACAGATTCAAGGAAATAGAAGGCCTTCACAATAAAAAGTGAAAATATTGTTAAAAAAGTCAGTTTTTTTTTGTTTTGGACTTTCATCCTGATTAATACACCTGTGATAAGTGGTTTTCCAACATTATTCTTTTTTTAGACACACCACTAAATGTGCTGCTTCATAACAAAGATTGGAGAGCATTGATTTCAAACTAAGGTTTATATTGCATTGTGCAAGTAAGGAGTGAAATATTTTATATTAACTATCATTCTTTTATTATTATTGTTTATTATTTTATTTTTCTGTAAATCTTAAAGAACATCAGGCAATCTAGAATTCATTGAGATGGAAATAGTTAAGCAAACACAAGATCCTTGCTATATTTTAACAAGTTTTTTCATTTACTACATAAAAAAATTTCTTAAATATGCAGACAATACCAGAAATTCCACAGCCATTGCTGATAATATTCTACCCAAATTGCTCAAGAGATAACAACATATATATTTCACCTAACTTATCATATAAAAATGTACTACAAGCAGTTCATATTTATCATACAAAAATCTGCTACTAGTAGTAATAGCATAAGATACAATTTTGTAAATAGCCATAACTTTCAAAACAAGTTATCTAACCAAATACATGCAACAATAAAAATATTTTATTCTGCTTTATGAGACATCTCTATTAAAAAATATCTTTATCATGCATTATGAAGTGTATATTGCAGTTACACTAGTTAGAAGTGGCACTTGAACAGACATCTATAAACTAAACATAAACATTTAATTTAAATTAATGCACAAATAATACAAAATTAAAATTGCATTTTTGATTCATCAAAGATTAACATCCTAGGTTTTTTTTTTACAACAATAAGCAAAGCATTTTTGCCAGCTCTATATTGAGTACTAAATTAATTCTAGATGGGTATACTTAGTTGAGAACCGAGTTACTTCTTCTAAATGGGGTTATTTTCATCAAACACTATATACAGTACAAAGTCCGAGATTCAGACTCGTCAGGACTTCGGCGATTCCAGATTTGGGATTTTTCCAGATATTAGATCATCAGTTTAAAACTAGCAAGATGGCATGTAGAAATTTTAGAATTTAAAATATGAAATTGCGATTTATGAACAAATTTTACAAAGAAATTATGAAGATTAGAAAAGATTTATGAAGTGTAACAAATTTTACAAAAGAAAAGCTTAATATTTATTTGTTTACTTTATTAAACATTTCTTTGATGGAAGTTGTTTAAGTTGCTTTTTTTGTACTAATATTTTCTTTTTAATTCTATAGACAGACATAATTTCTTATTCAATTACAGAGCTCTATTGATCAAGTCCTGTAATTGCTGGGTCGAGAATTCCGAGTAACTTCTCAATCAAAATTTTTTCGCTTTCAATAACCTATCTGCCAGTTTCTTTACTATCAGTAGTGGTATTTTGTGGATCTAGAACCACGCTACAGATTTCATCGTCCGTTAATTAGTTGATGATTGGGTCGCTGTCATTGCATTGAAAAACTGCACTTATATCATCTTCATTTATTACCATTTCTCTACATTTCTTTAAAAAATTCATTTATTAGAAAATTCACCATTGGTTTGTGACATCCGAAAACCTTCACATTCGCAGCTATCATTTTCATCATCCTCACCATGAAATATAGTAATTGGCCATAAATTATGCCAAGCATATTGTAAAGAATCTGAGGACACATCCTCCCATGATTTTGTGATACTTTAACCACAAAGCAGATTTTATGCTTAAATATTTCAAACATTCTTGAACAGTCTTGTCATTTGTCATTATTCAAGAAATTTAACATTTTAATTTTTTTATTTACAAGATTTTGAAAAAGTCTATTTGATATTTATATTACAGCGCGTGCACTATTCCAATATCCACAGACTGATGGCTGTACAATTTGGAGAAAAATATAATACAGATACATTTTCTTTCACTAACACTTTAAGTGATGTATCAGCCGAACAGTTTTCTACAATCAGGACAATTTTTGTGTCCTCAAGTAAAATAACCAAATTATGCCAAGCCTTGGGTATGAAATGATTTTCAAACAAATCATTCGTTAATACTTGTGTCAACCATGCTATTTTATTTCCACGTTATATAAAGGGGAAAATCTTTACTCCTTTAAATTCTTGAGGCCACGTATCTTTTCTGACTACAAAAAGTTGACACTTGCAGCATTTGCTCATGCTAAAATTGTTTGTCTCACTTTGGAATCTTTGACACCAGTTGAAGCCTTTTCTGTAGAGGTTGCCAAGGTATTTTGTGAAGCATATTGCCAGGGAAGACCAGTTTCATCAGTGTTGTAAGTTTGTTACAGAGATAACTTTTCACTATTGATGAATTCAATGAATTCATCCGCAAATAGTTCAGCAGCTTCAGTATCAGCTGAAGCTTTTTCTCCTGAAATTCTAATTTGCCTTATACCATGGCAATTTTTAAATTTGGTTAACCAACCTCCTGAATATGTGCACTCAGTTAAGTTCATTTTTTAGTGAAATATTTTAGCTTGAGCCATTAGCATTGGACTCATCAATGGCATGTACTTGCTGCGATGATGTCCAGAACATTCAAGTCATGATCTTCACTTTTAGCATATCAAATAATTTTTCTGTTATTCATTGTGAGTGGGGTGTCAGAATCTACAAAAAAAATCACAAAGTTCCTTTTTTTGTTTTCTTATGTCGTATAAAGTTGACTTTCCAATGTGATACTCCCGCCTAATTTTGAGACGGATATACTGCTGTATACTTTTTGCAGCAATTCTACATTTTGTTTAATGGACATCAAATGCGCTTTTGCTTTGTAGATCCTGTTGCAGCTCCTGAAAATTTTTTTAATAATAATTTTTTAATAATAGAAATTTTTTTTTACTTTTAAGTTCAAACTTTAATTTTCATAAAATTGCTGTATTAAAAACAGCCTGCAAAAAATAATAAGCTGGATCAAATCAGAAAGTTAAGAAATAGTGTAACCTCCTATACTGAAATTTCTTCAAATAAAAAAAGTATAATTTTAGCCTAGATATAACAGCATCCGCGACACATTATTGACTATGTATCATGAGATTGGCGATGAAAGACAAGTTGTCCCACTAAATTTTGTCTTTCTTCTATTGCACACTGAGAGAATTAAGCCTGAATTATATTAGTTTAGTTATTTATTATACTTACATCTCTTTCTTCGACATGCTTAAGGCATATCTATGTCCTGAACAAATAAATTTCTACGTATACTTAAGGCTTATCGAAGGCCGTGCAAACTATCTTACCGCCTGATGCTGTCTCTGTGGGTACTAAATTCTGCTACCAAGTACATTCCTAAGTTCTAAACTTTTGCTGCCCATAAATTTTGGATCACAGTGATTTCCTTAAATTCGAAAAATTGTTTATCCTTTGAATTTGTTGCTCAGTGTTTCTCTAAAATTCCAAAAATTTGTCTTACCTAAATTCTGTCGCCCGGTGCGCCCATATGAGCTCTGGAGCTGGTTCTGGGTTTATGTGAAAAACAAATCAGTTATTCTTAATTTAAAGAACACTAAATTTAATCTTTTGGCCTATGAGTATCATTAACAAAACCTGTTTTTAGCATATGGAAAGAAATGCTTATTAAATTTTCCTCGTCAGCATTTCTTAAAGAACATTTAACTCAAACCTGTAGTCATTGCCACATTCTTTGTTACTAAATTATTAGTATAAAAAATTGTTTAGGCATTGCTGGATGAGTCATTATTCAAGTTGCTTTTATCACTGCATTTATAAACATGCAGTGATGAAAGCAAAATATAATAAATAATGATTCGCCAAGTTGGCGTCAGGAATATAAAATATTAGTAGGCGTAAAATCAACAATGTTTGTATGTAGAATGTTTCAGTTTGAGATGTATGCAAAGCAAATACGCAGCCAAAATTATTGATCACACAAATTTATGAAAAACTATTATTTCTTCAGTAACGAGGCATTTATTTAGCGTCAAAGTAAAATTTAAGAATAGTAACTCTTCACACATTTTATTGTGGGGCAAAAATCAAATATGCATGCTTGAACCATACAAAAAAAAATGTTGTTCATGGTTTTGAGGTCCGGATTTTAGATCATTCCGGATATTGGACATCTGGATCTCGGACTCTGTACTGTATTAAATATATAGTGTTTGATCCAAGTATATCCATCTAAATGATCACTTATTTTCCTGCAAGACACAGTACTTTTAGCTATTATAAAACTACATGGATATTTTAGAATTTTGAGATGAAAGAACCTGCTTTTAGTGTACAACTATTGGAAAATTTATAGTGCTCACAGCAGTGATGGAAGGAAGTAATAAAGTACGATTCTGACAGTACTGGCACATATAAAGTTGAACCTTCACCTTACCACAGTACAGTCAAAAGTCTTTAATCCGGACTTGTCAGGACTTTGGCAATTCCGGATTATCGGTTTTTCTGAATTATAGATCATCAGTTTAAATCTGGTAATATGGCATGCAGAAATTATAAAATTAAAAATATGAAACTGTAATTTATGAAATAAAGAGTAATTATGATCTAAAGCGTATCAAAATTTACAAAAAAAAAAAAAAAAAAAAAAAAAGGCTTCATATTTATTTGTTTACTTTAGTAAACATTTCTTTCAACGCGTGCATGCGTAAAGCATACATTACGCATAGTCAAAATTAGAAAATTGCAACCACAAAACTATTTGATGTGTATTCATGATATTTATAATGACGAGGAATCTAATTTAAACCATATCAAAGACGGAGTACATCGAGATGAAATACTACATTTAGTAAGCCGAATCAAATAAAAACATCTGCCCTGAAGATGTGGATAGTGCTAACAGATCAACTTCCAGTTCATTGCACGCCACGATGTTGAGACATTTACGCTGTCTGTTAGTTTTTCATCAGTTACAGTTCTTTGTGTAAGTAAATATAACAGTGCTATTTGAGAAATTTCCACTTTAAATGCACCTTCTCTTTGGCTGCATTTATGAAAAAGCATCATAATCTTTAAATTTTTTTTCAGGCTTTAACCTTTTGTCTTTGGCATTTTTGATAGATACAAATTACACAGAGCAAGTTAAAAAATTCTTTTTCCAACGATTGGTTCAAATTCAAAATTAATGCTACATATTAATATACAATTAAAATATAGCATTATTGGCTGGAAGAAAGATTGCACTTTGCCTAACAACTAAGACGATCCTCATGATTACATGTATAACTAATGTTTCCTTTACTTTTGTTAAGCCTTCAATGACCACTCTCCTTTTTCATTCAAAGACAGATAATGTATGACAATTGCAAGGAAGCACTAATAAAATTTTCAGAGAACTTTCTGAAAACTTAATGTGGGTATTCCTTACAGAAAGATTTTTAATGTGGCAGGATGAAGAAGTTATATTTTTGTCCCCTATTAGTTAGCATTCAAGATGGAAAACTAGGGCTCACTTAAACAGCAACTTTAATAGGGAGGAACACTCTCTCATTTACAGTGCCTCTAGAGAACTGCTTTTATTAAGATAAAGAAGTTCTGCCACTCCGAGACAAACAGATTTACAAAAAATGACAGATACCAGGAAAGGATAGAACCAATATTCCAATAGGAGTATTAATAGGTCCACAGTGGACAAAAATTTCTGATAAAACTCTTTTATTGAAGCAGTACATAACTGAACGACAGCTTTGATAGGTGCCAGAATGATATTCTAACACTGAGGAATCAGTCTTTGCCAAACCTGAGTTTTATAACCCAGAGATGAATTTAATAAATGACAGTTTTTCTGCTGATTAGTATATATATATTGGTTCCCAAAATTTCTGAAAGTAATAAGCATCTGATTTTATTAACGAGTTTAATAAGTGGCAGATAATACACATATATACACACATATAGTTCCAACAACTAATGAAATGATGTTAATAAATAATAACTGTATTAATTTCATGAATTTATTAGCTTTGAATCAAAGTATATCTGTATTTGCATTACACTAATACATAAAACTATGCATTAAATAAGAAAATTTAAGTATTCAAAAATATTATATTGTAACCTAGTATATTTAAGTTCAGACATAATAATGTAACAAGACATTTTTCACATTATTCAGGCTAGTTTAAATATTTGGTCTATTTTTGTAAAGATATTTTTTTCATTAAAGTTACTAATGTAATAAATTTTTTTCATTCATTTTACAGAACAAATGAATCAAACAATTTCCTGCTCTGAAGGACTTACTTATGAAACAGATGACCACATGGAAGTTTTCTGGCTAAATCTAAATGATCCCAGCATATGGCACAATCATCATTATTCTTATTCAGTTCATTAGCTGTTGCCATTGGATAGCTAACAAAAAGTATTTATCAATTAATAACACTTAAAACTCTTGTGCAAGTAATTTGTAAATATCAATAAAAATTAAACCATAGGAATAAAATGAAGACCCATGTTCCTTACTCTCGAATTGCATTCTTTAAATAAATTTTCAGACAGATTTTAATAAATGATAAGATTAGACAGATATTGGTAATGAAGACTATAATAGTGAAGTCATGTTTACAAAAGTATTTAACATTTTCATTTTCTTTCAATTGCTTTTATATATTGCATTTATTTCCATATGTATTTATATATAGTACAAAGAAATTAGTTACATGCTATTTTTCTTGTACACCATCTGGATTAAAAATATTAAACCCAGACATGCATTTCCAATCATCACCTTTAAAAAAAAAAATGCAGAATTTTCTAAAATCATATTGGAAAAAAGAAAATTCTACAAATAAAAAATAGTTGTGTTTTTATGGTCTCATAGAACAAAGGTCCAAATAGCAAAATGTTTCTTCTGCTTTAATAAGATAAACACAATGGCGTAGCTAGGGTGGGTCAAGGGGGGACATCTGTCCCCGGGCGCAGCATTCAGGGGGCGCCAAATTGATGGTACGAAATTTTAGAATAAAGTGTTTTCCATTCGTGGCAAACAGAAAGAGGCACAAAATCTCCAGTTGCTCCCCGGGCACTAAAAATCTTAGCTACGCCTCTGGATAAACACACCACCCCTTACCTTTAAAATTCAAAAAAAGAATTATAATTTATCTTCCATTTCTTTTATAATTCCACACAATATCAGTTTTTTAAAGCATGTAAATATTTAAAAAGTTACCTTTATATTAAAAGTATATTATTTCAATACACTTTAAATATAGTTTTTTAATACATCAGAATTCCTAAGTGGATGCAGTAACCTTGAGAGATTAAGAAACAATGAATGTAATACAGTGCAGTTGCCAGCATCTAATAAATCTGAATTAGAACAACCGAATAAGGTAATGAACAGAAGAAATAATTATAGTTCTTGACGAATTATTCATAATACTCATAAATTTTATTATTTACTTAACTATAATTATTAATGCCTGAATTTTTTTTATTCCCCTTATAATAATAAAATATAATGTACAGCTGCTTATTACCTTCAAGTTTCTAAGATGAACTTCAGTAAATGAAATAAATTATAATATATGCAGGCTTCTTGATACAGCAAACACTCAAATCATACATTTATCAGTCAAACTGCGTTCAATCATATACTGATGCACTCAAGGGTTCATTTTGACTACAACAGGATTAATGTCTCACTTGCATTTTAAAATTACTATAACAATAAAAATTGCTTTGAAATTCATTGCATTATGTCTCAGTTGTAAAACAAGAAAGGCAGTACATATTTCATCTTAAGTTCCCTGGATGGAACTGTCTATTTTTCAGTTCGAAACCATTGTTTAGTGAAAATTTTTTTTTCTGTGAACTTGTGCTCACTGATCTTAGCAAGCATTGCACATTTTTCCAATAAAAATGATTAACTATTCTCAATACATAAATAAGCTTTCATTACTAAAGATAATTAAGTTTTATGCACAAAAAAGTAATTTTATGTTTATGGGACTACTATGCAGTTTTGTTCTTCGAGATTCACATATTGCATCTCTATTTTATGTATGCCTGTTTAAAACTTTATCAATTCTAAAATTTATAACATTTTTAGTTCAAACTGCCAAAATGATCTTTTATCAACAGGAGATTAAAAATTATTATTATCAGATTAAGACTGATGAAGATCTGACAGTCCTCATTTTGGAATATTGAAAAATGGTTTGTACCTCTGGATCCAGTGAGGAAAATGAAGAACAGCAGATACAACATTTCATTGATTTAATGAATTTAACAAACTCAGATGATCAATTCAAAAGAATCAAATAAATGTGCAGGCTCGCAAGCATTGGATGTCATTTGGAATCATGTCATCCCTGCCTTTATTCCTCGACTTTCAGTCTCAGAAAAGAAGGACCCTGTTATTTCATTTGATGTAAATCATTTAGCAAACGAATTAAATGTCTTTGAAAAGCTTTTTACTTCAAACTTATTGGACTGAACTGCTCAATGCACAAATCTGTTGGAACTTTTCATAGGATAGAGGGCGCTGTTGCGCCAAAGGAATACTGTTTTTTTTTTTTTACATTATGTAACTGTGGTTCACCATTGTGATGTGTGTGTATTGCTGTGATATATTTTGGTACTTTCATTAAATATAAATGAAAGATATCGTCATGAATATTTTGTAACCAAATCAAGATCAAATTTACCACTGATGCAAACTCGTTTAAACAAAATATAGTTCGAACAAGAATAGTCAAGTTATTACTAGCCTTTCGAACTACGCATTAGATATCGTTATTCGCTTCGTAACATGTGGTGCTGTCGCCGGGAATTATCGTAATGGTGGGGTGAGTAAATAGTTTTGTTGAAAATTTGGTTGAATAGAATATTTTGTAATTGTTGAAGTAGTAGGGTTGTTTGTGGAACTTTTCATAGGATAGAGGGCGCTGTTGCGCCAAAGGAATTCTGTTTTTTTTTTTTACATTATGTAACTGTGGTTTGCCATTGCGATGTATGTGTATTGCTGCGATATATTTTGGTGCTTTCATTAAATATAAATGAAAGATATCGTCATGAATATTTTGTAACCAAATCAAGATCAAATTTACCACTGATGCAAACTTGTTTAAAAAAAATATAGTTCAAACAAGAATAGTCAAGTTATTACTAGCCTTTCGAACTACGCATTAGATATTGTTATTCGCTTCGTAACATGTGGTGCTGTCGCCGGGAATTATCGTAATGGTGGGGTGAGTAAATAGTTTTGTTGAAAATTTGGTTGAATAGAATATTTTGTAATTGTTGAAGTAGTAGGGTTGTTTGATGTTGTTGATCTTGTTTGGTAAAAATTTACAACTTTAGGTTTCGCATTTACTGAATATTTGCATTGGTATTTTTGCAAGTAAGAAAATGTTGTGCTTTCTTAGAATTAGAATTTGTTGTTAATGCTTGAAGTGTGATTTGTTGTTGAAAATTACAGTTTGTTTTCTTAGAATTCTAGAATTAGAATTTATTGTTAAAGTATTTGAGGGGTAAAATTTTTTGCTAGAAACTGTGAAAATGGCTAAATTGTTAAAGCTTCGTAATAAATCAAAGTATTAAAATTTTGTATTACAAAACTAAAATGGCATTTGTAATGATAGATCATGTGGAGATATTGATGGCATCAGGTTTCAATTTAAACAAGTGCTGCAATCGAGTGCAAAATATTTTTAATCTTGATCACAGCATATATCTTTGAGAATTACTTTTATTACAAGAATGCCATACATCATGGAGAAATTCCAGTTAATATTGTTATGGATTTGGTATTTGAATAGCTAATGTTAGTTGAATTATAAATAAAATTGTTTTATTCCAGTGCAGTGCAGTGCAGTGCGTGACGAATATTAAAAGAAAGCTAAGCCAGAAGATTAAAAATACAAGAGCGAGTGCATTTAACATTTAATAAATAAATATCTCTTTTTTATTTTGAGAAAGCTACAAAAATTCTTGCGCGCGATTTAAAATCTTATAAAAAGGAGGAAAACCTCTCAATTCGATGATTTTAGTTAGTTTGGTGTTGTTTTAAGAGTTTGCTTAGAAAATTGCTCTTGTTGACTGTAGCGAATTCGTGGATTAGCTTTCTCTAGCTGTTTTGAATTAAGTTCTCTTGAATGTTTGAGTAGTTAAAAGATAACTACTGTGAGATATTGTAATACTGAATGAATATCTGAGGAAAAGTAAGTATTTTTGTTGTGATAATAATAAATTTTCTTCATTTTTCATTGGGCTTGTGCATTCAATTCCAAATAAACCCGTACGCACGCAACAATTTTTAGTGTTAGAAGTGGGATTTGAATGCCAATTACAAGAGTGATGGAAGAACAACTGAGGCAGCTCATCAGTGCTTTTGCTGCGTTCCAAGAAAAGATGGAAGCTAGCCAAGCATCCTTTAAAGATGAGATTAAAGCGGGACAGGAAGCCATTAAAGAGAAAATGGATGCTGGTCAAAAATCCATTAAGGAAGAGATGTAGGCCATTCAAGCTGGTCAATTAACTTTTAAAGAAGAAATAAAAGCTGTAAAGTAAAGATTGAAGAAAGTCAATACAAAATGAAAAGAGAAATTGCCTGCATAATAGAAACCAAATTCGATGCTATGAAAGGCAGAATAGATGTGGTCGTGAATAAAGTGGGACAAATTGAGGAAAAAGTTTCTTCTGTCAAAGAAGAAATAGAAGGAAGAGTTTGTTCCATTCAAAAGCAAATTGAACAACAAATTGATGACCGGGTTCTTCAGTTGCCAAAGAAGTGGATACTTTAAAGAAATTCGCAGCGACAGCAAGGAGCAATTTGTATGGTTTTAAATTTTTACCAATGCCTGCTCATCCCTCTCTGAAACTATCTACATATCATGGGAAGACCTCCTGGCAAGTGTATAAGACACAATTTTCTATCATAGCGGATGCCAATGGATGGGATTCCCAAACAAAGGGCTGTTATCTCGCCACTTTTCTGAGAGCAGACACAGCGGATATCCTGCAGACTCTTCCCGAAAACCAGAGATTAGACTTCGAAACTCTATCCGGCACATTGGAGCTGCGCTTTGGGAAGAAATGTTTAAAAGACTACAGCAGGCTTCAACTAAAATCCCGTCAACAGAAGCCTACCGAAACACTTCAGGAGTTCGCCACGGATGTTGAAAGGCTGTCACATTAAACCTTTTCAGAGTGCCCGAGAGAAACAAAGCAAATCCTGTCTCTGCAATACTTCATGGCATCCGAGACCCTGAAATACAGAAAGCTCTACGAATGGCGGATTTTAAAGACATAAAAAGCGCTCTGTTGTACGCCATAAAATTCGAGGCAGCTCAACAAGCAACTTGTAGAGATCGCTACCCAGTCAGAGCAGCATCAGTTCACGAGCCAGTAGATCAACTGATGGCTCGTTTAGATGAATTAGCTAGAGAAGTCAATGCTTTGATACGGATTAGGAGTGAGAACAAAGTGGCTCTAAGGTGTTGGAAATGTGGTATTAAAGGGCACATACGACGGCATTGCAGAACACCCCAGGGCACGGATAATAAAACGGATGAGTTGACAAGACCAGTGAATGCCTTGAGACGGAAAATTGGTGAAAAGAAACCGACCCTAAAGTGCTGGAACTGTGGTGTTGAAGGACACCTGCGAAGGAACTGCAGATTACCCCAGAGCACAGAAAATAAGGCATATGATTTAAACAGACAATTAAATGCCATGGGACGGAAAAGGATTAACAAGAAACTAAAGTGCTGGAACTGTGGAGCTGAAGGCCATGTACGAAAGAATTGCAAAACACCCCAGAGTACGAAAATTGAGACCATTTCTCAGCAAGGACACAGGAAACAAATTAATTACCATATCAAGGAATGGAGGTTGCCAGATAATGAAAAACCTTGTTTTAAAGCGCTCAAGATTTCTACAGTGAGTGGCAACAGTAATGGTCTGTCCATCAATGGGCATATCGATGAAGTTTCTTGCAATATGATCATTGACACAGGAGCTAATGTCACCATCATTTGAAAAGATTTAGCTGAACAGTTTAAAGATAAACTTATTTGGACGCCATCCTGTGTTACCCTTCAGACTGTGTCTGGTGACAAGATCGACATAGCTGGGAAGTTAAACATGAACATCACGTTTGGAAGTGCCACCTACCATCACACGGTATATGTGGCGGATATTACAGATCCATGCATACTCGGACTGGACTCTTTAATAAAATACAATTTTTCCTTAGACTAAAAACAACAAACTGCTTTCAACATCTGAGTACATGACTATCCATCGTCAGAACGGATCCTCACCTGGAAACACCGACGCCTTGTCTGAAAGACCCATCTCAGAAAGCTGACGAAATCATACTAGGGTTGGAGAGAAACACCAGACTACAGTCTATTCTCCATCACAGATGCTCTTCAGTTATAACCTTTGTCTGCCTTGTGATCTCTTGTTTGGTCGCTCTCCGGATGCTCCTTCATCCCCTGAGGAATATATTCAAGATCTCCAGGCCCGGTTTGAAGTGATGCACAACTTTGCACGAAACAAATTGCACGAAAAGCGAGTCAACTTGGCGACGAAGAAGATGAAGACCCGATATGACACAAGGGCTACTGAACATCAATTTCACGAAGGAGACAAGGTGTGGTTGTGGAATCCAACCCGATGGAAAGGACTCTGTTCGAAATTACAGTCATCTTGGGATGGTCTGTACACAGTCCTAAACAGGCTGAATGACATCATGGTTCGAATCTGTAAGTCTTCGAACTCTAAACCTAAAGTCGTTCATTACGACAGGTTAGCTCATTACTATGGCCATAGTACATAGTGTAAATACTTGTAAATAGTGCAAGACTATGGTCCTTTTTGTTTCTAAATGTGTATTTGTTTTGACTTGTATTTAGTATTTGATTCGTATTTAGTATTTGATAGCATTTGAATTGTTTTAGTTATTGCATTTATTGCTCTTTTTTTTTTTTTTTTTTTTTTTTTTTTTTTTTTTTTTTTTTTTTTTTTACTGTAATGTAATGTTTATTATTGCATTTATACTTTAGTTGTAAGTTTGGCTTCCTGTCCAGGGATTGTACTGCCCGGGAGGTGCAGTCCTTGGAAAGGGGCAGTGTTACGAATTTGGTATTTGAATAGCTAAAGTTAGTTGAATTATAAATAAAACTGTTTTATTCCTGTACAGTGCAGCGTGTGATGAATATTAAAAGAAAGCTAAGCCGGAAGATTAAAAATACAAGAGCGCATGCATTTAACATTTAATAAATAAATATCTCTTTTTGATTTCGAGAAAGCTACAGAAAATTCTCGCACACGATTTAAAATCCTATAAAAAGGAGGAAAACCTCTCAATTCGGTGATTTTAGTTAGCTTGTTGTTGTTTTAAGAGTTTGTTTAGAAAACTGCTCTTGTTGACTGTAGCGAATTTGTGGATTAGCTTTCTCTAGCTGTTTTGAATTAAGTTCTCTTGAAAGTTTGAGTAGTTAAAAGATAGATCATTAAAAGATAGATAGGAAAAGTAAGCATTTTTGTTGTGATAATAATAAATTTTCTTCATTTTTCATCGGATTTGTGCATTTAATTCCAAACGAACCCGTATGCAAGCAACAATATCATCCAAACTGCATTATGCTGATTGCAAAAAGCCTTCTGATCCACCCCAAAACAAACTACGCTGAAAAAGTTTTAGCATATCTCAAATCATTGTCCCTAAACGCAAGAAATGAAAGCTCGAAAAAAATTAAATGAAATTAAATGAAAGCTCGATGAAAAAAGTATAATAAAATATTTTATCATTACAAATTTAGTGCTAAAACTACTAGCAGCAAGCATAAGCTTCTGTGAGGAATATATAGTAAATTAGGTATTAAAATCCAATTTGATATTTTATTAAACAGTCTGAAGAGAGATATTTATATATTCAATACCACTGAATGCCTAAACCACATTAAAAATACTGGGTACTTTTCTGCTCCAGCCATACCATGCATTTTTAACACTACACCGGCATATTTGGCTTATTTTTTATCCTTACTTTTGGCTTGATCATAGAGGAAATGAAAGGATCTGGAACAGCAACACGGAAAATTCTCTAATTTCATGAAAATAAATCCTCAAAAAAAAACTAGTTGTGCAGAAAGAATATGATCTAGATAATTTTTTTACTTTCTCTGAATAAGTTTATATCAATTTCCACAATTTTGTTGTGACCATCACTTTTAATATTAGCATAAGATAACAAGGAATCGACTCAAACTTCTCTTATATAATTATTATAATCTGCCCCATTATGATTCATTTGAAGCAGGCTATGGTTTCGCACAAAACTCAACAGATGATAGCTTCTATCACATGTAAATGACTGACACAGCAATGAAAAGAATGCATGGCATAACAAACTGCTCTCACGTTCGAGCATCTTTTTCCAATTAGTATGAGGGATCGTTGCACAGCAATTTTGGCTTTCAGTCGCATTTAATTTCACGAGGCTGTTATTTGAACAGTCCGTCTTTGTGAAGAACATTTTCTTGCAAAAATTTAACACTAACTTTTCTATTTTTTTAAGTTAAGATACAGAAATCATTGTTATAAATAAATAAAATAAATGATTAGATAAAAAATTTGCACAAGTGATGATTATAAAAACAACTATCAATTATTGCAGGAAAGAAGGCAAACCAAACTCGCAACACCTGACATAAAAAAGTACACCAAAATGAAAACAAGCCGAGTGAAATAATGAAAAGTAACAAACACTGATTATACATTTTATTGAATTTCTGTGAATATCATTGAAGAATCATTGCACAATTACAATTTCAGTTCACTAAAGACTAAAAAAAAAAAAAAAATGAATTAGACAATGCACAATTCTATACTAATAATATTTAAACGCAAATGATTCCCCTCCCCCTGAGCTATAAAACATTCTCTGATACTTTCCTTTAAGCCTTTTTACACCAGGTTAACCACTTACATCAATTTAACCTAGGGTCAGAAACAATGGTTACTAACTTAAAATAGCAGCTGATAATAAAATTCCAATACTATTTATTCTCACTAAAAATTTAAAAAAAAAAACATGTTCTTTGTACTAAAAAAAAAAAAAAAAAAAAAAAAAAACTCACTAAAAATAATGTACAGAACATCTTTAAAATAAATAATAACATGCTTGGGAATTATAAAGAACTTACTTGCATTCCATATGTTTAACTATCCTCAGGTAATTCTTGTACTTTTTCAGACGATTCTTAATTTCATAAAACAAACACCGTAGTTGCATAGCAATAACTAGGCTTGCCATGGATAAGAAAATATTTCCCCATATCTATTACATGAAACAGAAATTTTATCAGAGATACTAAATTTTTATACAAGAAAAATTCTTCAGTATTTATTAACTAAAAGAAAAATTATACAAAATACATTTTACACAGTATTGCCAACTGCTAAACAAATAAAATTACCTAAAGATATATATTACTAGAATGTGCATGTAATACTTACTAGCATATGTAGATGATGACAGAAGTCAATAATAAGTGCAGCAAGTTCAAATCCTAACTCTGTGTAATACACATAGGAAGCTCTTTTCTCCCAAGCACCTTCATGTGTGGCATCTAATAAATATATTGCATACCTGAAAATACAGATTGGTTTATTTGACTTAATGTGTCTCATTTGTAAATTCTGTTCTACATATATGTATATTATTTCTATAAAATGTAAAGTGCAGGGTGCTCAAACAGTTATGTTAAAAAAAATTGATATATTATAAAAATGGTAGTTGTAAGTAGAAAAGAATTTTTTAAACTTTTCCTGAACATATGCAAGTCATTTACCTTAATTGGCAACACTTTTAGAATATAAGCATTTTGCTTAAGCTCTGTGGGCACTGATCTTATCTTAATGAATCAACTTCTTGTTTATGTACAAAAAGGTGATCAAACATATCACTACTCCCGAGATAATTAGTACTGCATATTCTTTCCCTAAGTCATACATCAAAAGTCACTCAAAATGTTATGAAAAATTTCACAGCAAATTCACAACTACAAGTGGGCAGAGAGTATATGCCATTGTATTTAGTCTAACTAATGATTGCATTAATGCACAAATAGGTTTAACTGAGAGATATTTCAAATCATATTCTTGCAATAAATATTAGTATATTTAGTATTTAATATTAGTATATTTTTAAGCTGCTTTTTTTAAATAGTGCATCAAACAGATCCAGAGCATGTCATTTAAATATCTGTATTTGAGAAAAGGAAATTTTTTTATGGACTCTGGAAATTATTTGAAGGCTGTGTTTTCTTAAAAAGATAGGTGGCATTGTTTGAAAAGCCATTCGCACAATGGCTTTTCATATCGGGTCAGTCATAAGTTTGTGCCCATTAAGAGTATGCATGGAATTCAGTATGACACATTTACTAAAATAATGCAATATTGAACCTGTTGAAACTTGTCATCGTTTGACTAACATATTATTCAGTTCATCACCAACTTTCATAAATATCGAACGCATTTTAGTACCCATAGAAGATGAATATAGATAATCAGTACAAACATGCTGTGCTATATTTTTTATTTTTGTGTGGTGAATCTGCTAGGTTTGCAGCGATAAAAATTAATAGTGTACATGGTGAACACACTATTACTGTAAGGACTGCCCGAAATAGTTTTAAAAATTTAAAGTTGGAAAAAGTAGCATTGCTGATGAACCCCCTTCAGGACGTTTTGAACTGTTAGAACCAAATCAAACAATTAATTCAGAAGTTTATAGTGAACAACTTTGCCATCTAAACTCAGAATTGATCAAAACATGCCCACGACTGGTGAATATCAAGAAAGTGTTGTTTCATCATGATAACGCTAGATCGCATACGGTTTGAACAATGCTGCAAAAAATTAGTGAATTTAATTGGGAGCTTTTGCCACATCCTGCTTACTCCCCAGATATTGCCCCAAGAAAGTTTCATTTATTTCATGCCTTCTAAATTTTTTTACTGGGAAAAAAAATAAATTCTAAACAGGATGTACACAATGAACTTTCAAGTTTTTTTGCATCAAAACCTACATAGTTTTTCTACAGCAACAGTATAAAAAAGCTGCCTGTAAGATGGTGAGACATTGTAGATAATGGAGGAAAATATATAACTGATTAAAATGTTAAATTGAGTTTTTTATATTATTTAAAAATTTACCAAAAAATGTGCATGAATTTATGGACTGATGCAATACAATGGAAACAAATTTCCTGCTGTGCCAAAAGCTTATATAAAGAACATGAAAGGAATGCATAAAAATGTAAAATAAAACAAATGATCAGATCAAATAAGAAACACAACAATCACTGTTATGCTTTTTTACACTATTGCTGCTTATGATGGTTTCAAAGTCATTGCTTTGTAAAGGGCATTGCAACTTGCATCTCAAATGTTTATATGTTTTGTCATATCTCGTGCAAATGGAACAACAAAGATTCCAAGCCATAGCAATAAATAAATAAAAGTTACATATCTAATAAACAACAATCTGAATTTTCTACTATTGTTTCACATAAAGTCATGCTTTTCAGAAGCTTTGTTGTAGCAATATAATAATGATGATTTCATTATTTGAAGGAAAAATTTCATTGCATAAACAAAGCTAAAATCAAGGAAGAAATTTTTAGGACCACTATTAATAACAGAATTTTTAAAAAGCTCTTTAGCCAAGTTGAAAACTGGGATATAAGAAAGTGAAAAGTGTTGCATATACATATATTTTTTTTAATCATAAAGCCCCCGGAGTTAGTATAAAACTGTGGTGTAAATTGTCATAGTCATATAAAAATTGTGGTGTCTTTAAGATATATCTCCTAAAATATATTTCTTGTACTTCCATCTAAACACATGTCTAAAATTTAAGGATAAGCAGCATTTTACACGAAGAGAAAAACTAATATGAACAAATATGACAAGATGTTTATTTCCAGGTATTAATACACGATAATAACTAAGAATTAAAAGTAATGGCGGCAGGTCTTTTGCAGAAAAGTTTCACATAAGAATTGATCATAGGCCAAGAATGGATAAAAAGTACAGTGGTGCCTCACACAACGAACTTAATTCGTTCCAGGAGCAAGTTTGTTATGCGAAAAGTTCGTTATGTGAAATGTGTTTTCAGATAACAATACATGTTAAAAAAATAATTCGTTCTGTAGCATAAAATATGCTAAGATGACATAAAAAAAGATAAATTTTTTGTCATTATTTTTATTTAGATACATCTAAAAACATAATTTAATTTCTGCTCGGCATTCTTTTCCAGAAAAGACCCGTTTCATCGGCATTGAACACTTGTTGTAGGCAGTATCCTTCATCCTTAACCCTTTAACTGTCAAGTTATTTTGATGATTTGGGTACACAAATTGTCAAATTTTTTATTGGAAAATTTAAATGTTTAGTACAAAATAAAATATACTTATGTAGTTAAAAATTGATATTTTGAAGTACATGGGTAAAATTTTAAAGTTTTGTAGCCACTGCATATTTGCTTGAGGCGGCTGCCACTCAACATGGCAGTTATAAAGTTCGCTTCTAGTGAAGCATTATTTTCTGAAAATGAAAAAAATTAATTATTTTCTAAAAAATAAATAAATATAAGCGAATACCTATTAGTAGTTCAGTAATTCAGTCTTGTGGTACAACTGGAAACACTTTTCCAAGCACAAACCAACTCCATAATCACTACACCAGAATCGTGTTTCCTTCCTCATTTTTTCTCAATTTTTATCCTTTTTCAAACAACACACTTTGCACTGTCTTGTAGGCTCACGTTTCGCAGGAGTAGGAGGAATATGGGATATAAAATGTCGTTCAGTAAGACGGGCAGGGTTATCTATTGTAGGTGGTCTGCCAACATTCTTTTGTCCAGAAGCTGCATCATCATATTTATGTAAAAGCTCTTCTACAACTTGGATTCAAAATTCTAAAAATGTAATACGTTTCCCAACTACATTTTTATAGGGCAAATATGAGTTCCAGAGTACCTTGTCTAGTAAATGTAAAAATATCTTTTTATAATATTTTTCTGACGTTTCCGGATTGTTGGATGAAAGGATATTTCTTGATTACAGCGATCTACACATACCATAGATAGACTGTAATTAGAAACAATCTTCGGCTTGAGTATATCTCCATTTTTTTATTTTTGAGGCTGACCATGGAAGTATCATGAATACTACTCATCAAACACACATCCTTCATCTTCGGTTGAGGAATCTAAATCATCTATATAACGTTTCAAAGAACTGGACGCCATTTTACAACAAAAAGATCCCGTGCACTTTGAACCAAAGAACTTATAACCTCTAACTTTTGAAATCTTCAGTAAAGTGCTGTCATCTATTGAATTGAGCGATATTCAATTGAGCAACATTAACTTTTCCCGAGATACAGTCGGGTTTGACAAAGAGATGAAGCCGAAATAAACGTCTCTCGATATATATTCGGGTATAACAATACAATGCACTCAAAAAAAAAATTGCCCCGAGCAATACTCGGGCGTGACATTTTCGAACACCAGTGCTGTGCCCGAGATTATCTCGGGCTTGACAGTTAAAAGGTTAATATATTTTTGAAAGTTAATAGAGAACTTTTCTGCTTCTTTCTTGTCAGCACTGCCAGCCTCACCATGCACAGTAACGCTGTGGATTCCACACCTTTTCTTAAATCTAAAAAACCACCCCTTGCTGGCTTTGAATTCTTCTTCATTATCTTGATTGCTGCTACTTCCAGGGACGTTTTTCTTTAGATCGTCATAAATTCTCTTGGCTTTGTGACAGATAATATCTTGGGTTGTTACGTCACCTTTCACCTGCCGTCCTTAATCCAAATCGCTAATAGCCTCTCCATTTCCTCGTGGATTGAAGACCTATGTTTTTCATGAAATAGTTTTGATACTCCTTTGGCTACTTTGGCTGATTTGATTGCATCCTTATTTGTCAAAATGGTGAAAATGGTGGTTTTGCTGAGGCCAAACTCTTTGACGAGGTCCCACTATTTCACCCCACATTCACTCCTCCTAATTATTTCCTGTTTCATTTCAACAGAAATCACCTTCCTGCTTTTTTTAGAAGCCATGATATAGAAAAAATATTGATTTTAACTTAAAAGGACGATATTGAGTTTAACTTAAAAGGAGGTATTGCTGCGATACGTGCTTAAGTTAAGCGCAGTGACTAATGACTGCCTACAGTGCCAGCGCGGAAGGATGCAATACATCGGCAGCGATCGTGGAAGCTCGGGCGAAGCAGTCGTGGAAGCTCGGGCAAAGTGGTCGTAGTCGTGGAAGCTCGGGCAAAACGGTCGTGGAAGCTCGGGCAACTTCATTGTGTGAAACGAAGTTCATTGTATGAATCATGAAATGAAGTTCGTTGTGTGCATTGTTCGCTGCGCGAGGGGTTCTTTATGCGAGGCACCACTGTAAATACCATTACGTAGGCAATTTTACCTCTCAATTTGGAATATGTTCATACTGAGCTGTCAGTCATTAGCTAATAATCTAGGAGTTCCTATAACAGATTATTTTACTCCTCCTTTAGAATATGAATCAGGCCTTGTTTGTTCAAATAAAGGACTGCAAATTGAAATTATCTACCCAAAATGTCCCATATAGACTTAATACCCTCATTTTCCAAGAAAGTCTTCACTGGTCTGTTTCGATGGGTAGTAGATAAAAACAAATGCTTTCAATGGCATCATGGATCACAAACACAGCTATCAAGAAGCTCTTTACAATTGCAGCTTTCCATCATAATGCCACTGTCCAGCACCTTAATATGTCCACCAATTCTTGATGAACATCATGCGAATACATCAATACTCCATAATGGTATCTTTCATGTGTACTTTTCTGAAAGTATATCATGAACTTTTCATGTCACATGAGCCGACATCTGAAATCCAACTGCAAATTGAATAGTATTTTACAGGGAGAGAAGACATTAGCCAATTAGATTGCTGTATCAACCCATTCCAAAGAATCTTTCACTATTTCATATATCTTGTAAACAGCTTTCTGGATTATGCTACACAGATGATTGGTCAATGATTATATAGTTCCATGTAATTCAAACATCAAACCATAACCTGGAAAACTATCCTCATTCTTATGCTACAACACAGGTGACTTGCAAATAGCCTGGCCATGCAAGATGACTGCATTTAACTCTTATTGCCAATATCATTGTTCTCGTATAATCAACAAGGAACAGCAACCTGAGCATAAAACACATTCTGTGTATTTGAAATGCTAGCCAAACCCGGAGACATTTTCAATGAATCTAAATTCAGTGCACTTTTGCTAATTATGAGGCCTTCTTGCAACTTTCCTGCAATCCTTCCTCAAATAAAAATTATCAAAACGATGTCTTTGAGACATAGTGAAAATTTCATGTTTGTAGATTTATTCTTACATTTTATAATACCCAAGAAACACATTTTATGAATAGTGTTAATTTCTTTTTCCCTTGCTTTTGAAATACCTTGACCATTAGGCTTCTCAACAGAAATTCCCTCAAAAACACATAAAGCTTTTCTACAAATCAAAATCAGGGGTAGAGCAACTAGTACATCTGGCACTGGGTAGCAACATTTTAGAATTTAGGGATAGCACAGAATGGCAGAATTAAGTAGTCATGAAGACCGCACCAGGTGGCAAAAAGTCTAGCAGCGATCTTATTAAGATAGATTTTTGTCTTTAAAATTTGCCTAGCTAATCAGCTGGCTGAATATGACACCCAGAATTAAAGTACCTATATTTAATGCTTTCATTCATTAGTTCATGGTAAGTATATTTATTAAACTAGCATTTAACAATGGTTGAACTTTAACAGTCATAAAAATGCTCCTTAGTTACAGCAATATTCACTTTTATTCTTTTAGCAATACTCACTCCAATTCTTCCAACCTCTAAACCAGGGGTTCTCAACCGGTGGTACACAAGAGAAAAATAGGTGGTATGCAAAGAAGCAAAGTATTTTTAACTATTAAATTCAAAAACAAAAATGCCAACATCCCGACCGAGTTTTTTCTCAAACACTCGTAAATTTACACATCATTTAAATCTGAGCAGTGTTCAGGGTCAATAGCCACTTACAGACTTTAACAAGAGGCGAATGCAACAGACTTTAACAAAAGGCAATAGCACTTTTTCTGCTTCTTCCATGTTGTACATTTCACAAACATTCTTTTAGCCATAGACATAACAAAGTTTGCCATAAATGATGTTCTTAAAAGCAGTAATAGAAATGGATTCTCTATTTATTAAGAAATAAAAATAAAATCCTATAAAAAAGATAATAGCATCTCCTTAATTCTCTTAGAGTTTATCGATTTATTAGCATGTCAGCACTTTATGTCACCATTTCCGGGCTCAAATGCTCCATTTTCAATGAGAATCATTTTTTATGCCGTTTTGCAGGTATTTTGTCTTCTTATTGCTTTATATTCCTTACTTTTCTTCATATTTTATTTGCTTTATATTTTGATTTGAGAATACCATCGTATGTTTTTAAAAAACTCATAATATATTGTGCCTTTGAATATTTGTGAAAAACTAATAAAACAAACTTAGATTTTCAAAATAAAAAATGGCTAGGATTGACTAAGCAGAAAAATGACGATTCACAGGTGATGGATCCAGGACAATCTACTAGCACTGAAAATATTGAAAAAAAAAAAATCTTTCTAGGGGGGGAATGAAAGTTACTTATCATTTGAATTTACTTGGAATGGAGATGAAATGGACCCTCAGCCGTAATGTGTTGTTTGCAGTGAACTATTATCCAATCAATGTATGAAACCATCGTTCCTTAAAAGACATATTGAATCTAAGCATGCCAATTTAAAGGATAAATTAGAAGAATATTTTAAGAGGAAATTATCGGAGTTCAAAAATAGTAGACAAATAATGAAGGGTTTTGTTACTTCAAGTGAAAACGCGTGGAAGGTAGTCACCTGGTAATCCTAAGAATTGCTATGGCCGGGCAGGCTCACACTACTGGAAAAAACCTTATATTACCAGCAACTAAAGATAATGTTTTAACATTATTCAAAGAAAAAGTGGCTAATGAACTTAACAATATTCCGTTACCAAATGATACAGTAAGCCGACGAATTGATGAAGTGGCAGATTCCATAAAAGAGACACTTATCCAAAAAATAAAACACAGCGAGTATTTCACATTGCAATTCGATGAAAGTACTGATATAACAAACTTATTCAATTATTAGTTTACATATGTTTCGAAGAAGATAAACGAGTTGCTCAAGAATATTCATTTTGTGAATCTCTTCATGATAGAGAAACTGCAAGTGAAATTTTCAAAGTAATTGACAATTTTATGTCTGAGAATGATGTTTCTTGGAATAAGTATATTGCCGTATGCACAGACAGAGCTCGGACTTTAACAGGAAAACATTCCGAAGTGATTTCTCAAATAAAGAAAGTCACACCTAAAACTAAATTTACTCACTGCTTCATCATGAAGCTTCAGTAGACAAAACATTCCCCAAAAACCAGAGAATCGTTTTGAATCAAGCTGTGAAAATTGTTAACTTTATTAAAAGCCGAGCTTTAAATTCAAGAATACTTACAATTTTATCACAATTTTATGGCAAGAGATGGGTAATGAGTATGAAATGCTTTTGTTACATGCCGAAGTAAGGTCCATTGGCAAACTTTTAAATCGTGTTTTTGAACTTCTATCAAAAATTCAAATTTTCCTCTCTGGTTCAAAATTTGAATTGCAAATATGTTTATTTGGTAAATTATGGTTGCCGTGTTTGGCATATTTAGCTGATATTTTTGGTTAAATGAATTAAATTTAGAAGTACAGTCAAAAGTCGTTATTTCAGACACCCATAATCCGGACCTAAAAGCTACAAACTTTCTGCGCATGCGTCGCGTTGACGCATGCACGTAAGACCTTTACGGCTGCAAATATGCGTGTACGCAAAATACATTTACGAATGCGCGTTTAATGTATAACGGACGGTATAAGCTATAAGCTAAGCTAAAGTTATCTAATTCAGTTAATGTTGCAAATTGCGTTGTTCCTTAATCTTCGAATTGGATCTGGCTTATTATTTTTTGCAGACTGTTAAAGAAATTTTATAAAAGTAAGCTTGAACTTTCAATTATGTCAAATAGAATTTCTGATATATATTTACTAATATGTAAAGGATCTACAAAGCGAAAGTATGTTTCGAAGTCCATTGAACAAAAAGTGGAATTGCTGCAAAAAAAAGGATAAAGGCATATCCTTTATTTATCTAACCATTCCGAAATCTGTTTATCCATTTCCCGCTGCTCTACAGCTGGGGGGGGGACGCCAGTTGATTTGTCAGCACTATCCTTATCTTCAGGGCAGATGTTTTTATTTTATTTGGCTTATAATTCCTTACTAAATGTAGTATTTCATCTCGATGTACTCCGTCTTTGATATGATTTAAATCAAATTCCTCGTCATTATAATTCGCTTCCGATAGCGAAGAAAGTGACACAGAGTTTATTGAAAACAAAAAAATTTCGATTGACAAATTAGTCGGTATTCTTGACACAGCAATTATAGGACTTGAACAGCGGAACTTTGTAACTGAACAAGAAATTATGTCTGTTTATAGAATTAAAGAGAAAGTATTATCACATAAAAAACGAAGCAACCTAAACAACTTACATTGAAAGAAATGTTTGATAAAGTAAACAAATAAGTATTAATTTTTTTTTTTTTTTTGTAAATTTTGATACCCTTTAGATCATAATTGTTCTTTGTTTCATAAATTACAGTTTCATATTTTTAATTTTAGAATTTCTGCGTGCCATCTTACCAGATTTAAACTGAGGATCTATAATCCGGAATCGCCGAAGTCCCGATAAGTCCGGATTAACGACTTTTGACTGTATAAAGTTAAATGAATTAAATTTAGAAGTATAAGGATAAAATGTTAATTTGTTTACTGTTAGAGATAAAATAAAGGAATGATAAAAAAACTCCAGCTAATAATTAGAGAATTGGATAGTAATATTTTAAGCTTTTTGCCACTTTTAGAAAGTTTCCTAACCGAAAATAATTTGAAAATAGAAGAAGAATTAGCATCCAACATTAAAAATTGTTGTTTTTCATTGGTAAATAATTTCTAAATGTATTTTCTTATGGATTATGAAAAAGAAAATTGGATTAGAAATCCATTTTGTTCAAATACACCTGAAATTTTATTTCACGAAGAAAAAGAACAACTGACAGAAATTTCCTGTGATGGAAATCTAACTGGAGATTTCAAAAATAACACACTTGTTAATTTTTGGCTTAACTGAAAAAAAGAATTTAGAAGCATTTTAAATAAAGATCGTAAATTTTTATTTTACTTTTTGATAAACCTATATGTGTGAACAAGGATTTTCTTCCATGTTATATTTAAAAAATAAATGCAGTGTAAAATTAAATGTGGATTCTAATTTATGCTTAAAACTAACTGAAATAAGAGCAGACATAAAGAAATTGATTTCTCTTACACAGTCCCAAATTTCGCACTAAATTTTAGAATTAAAGCAATATAAATTAAATTTTGATAATTAAAATGGTAACCAATTTTTAATCTAATATTTTTATGTGTGCATGTTTAATTCAAATAGTCAAAAAGTTCTGCAAATGGCAAGATATTTTTTAGCCCAGAAGAGCTATTAATTTCAAAACAGCATTTTGCATTGATTCACTTTTCAAACTGTTGCCACCAAATATTACCACCATGTATTATAGTTAAAGGAGCTAAATAATGAAGAATCTGCATGAATGAATGAATGAATGTTTCTCGCACTGTGAAAAAACAACGGTACCTAGAGCCATCATATTTTGAATAATGTAGTCTTCCAACTGAACATGGCCACATGAAAGCCAAATTTTGAATTTGTTTTATTATTGATTTCAAATTTTGCAAAACTTTAATGAATTTTTTATTAACAAACTCAACGATTTCAAAGCAAGCAATGGCAATACTGTACGAAAGGGAAAAAAAATTTAATATCCAGCTTGCGAGACTGTGTATGGGAAATTCTAAAGGTATGCTGTTTTTAAATATTTTGTGATTTTGCTGTAGAATTAAATTTTATGTATTCTAAGTGAAAAGAACATGATATTAAATAAATTAAGGTGTTCTATCCTTAGTAGATTAGTTGATAGATGGCACTATCATTGCACAAAAAAGGTTCAGTTAATTCTTGTAACTCAATGTACAGTCAAAAGTCGTTAATTCGGACTTCCATAATCCGGACCTCAAAGCTAAAAACTTTCTGCGCATGCGCCGCGTTGACACATGCGCATAGGCGTTTACGCGTGCGCATAAGACCTTTACGACTGCACATATGCGTGTGCGCAAGAGCAGAATACGTTTTCGTGTGCGCGTTTTATGTATAACGGGTGGTATAAGCTAAAATTATCTAATTATCTATTTCAGTTAATGTTGATGATTGCGTTATTCCTTAATCTTCAAATTGGATCCGGCTTATTATTTTTTGCAGACCGTAAGAGCAATTTTATAAAAGTAAACTTGAACTTTCGATTATGTCAAATAGAATTTCCGATGCTGGAGCTCCCAAAGGATCTACAAAACGAAAGTATGTTTCGATCACTATCAAACAAAAAGTGGAATTGCTGAAAAAAATGGATAAAGATATGAAGAAGGTGACAGAGAGGTTAGTGAAAACGAAAAAATTTCGATTAAAAGTTAGTCGGTATTCTCGGCACAGCAATTACGGAACTTGAACAGCGGAACTTTGTAACTGAACAAGAAATTATGTCTGTTTATAGAATTAAAGAGAAAGTATTATCACATAAAATGAAGCAACTTAAACAACTTACATTGAAAGAAATGTTTAATAAAGTAAACAAATAAATATTAAGCTTTTTTTTTTTTTTTTTTTTTTTTTTTTTGTAAATTTTGATACTCTTTAGATCATAATTGTTCTTTATTTCATAAATTACGGTTTCATATTTTTAATTTAAGAATTTCTGCATGCCATCTTACGAGATTTAAACTGATGATCTATAATCCAAAAAAATCGATAATCCGGAATTGCCGAAGTCCCAATGCGTCCGGATTAACGACTTAGACTGTATTAAGATGCCTTCTGGGAGCGTGAAAAGGGCAAAATCTTGTAGCCCCACTCTTGAATATGTATTATTCTCCATAATATTGTATTGTGTTCATCATGTAATAAGTGCTGTGTATATACTTTGGTAAATCCTTGGAATAGCTTACCAACCACACTGCATACTTAGAGCTGAATCATGATCACTCAAAAGGTAACACACCAAACTTTTGAAAAAAAAATATTGGGCGTAATATAAAATCTGAAAATATACAGGTTTTCTTTCTTTCTCTTTCGCCCATAGAGCATTAACCCAGAAGGGCTATTAACTTTGTTTTGGCATTTTGCATTGAAGACCTAAATGTCCGCTTCACTTTTCAAATTGTTCCCATCAAATATTATTGCCCTGTGTTATATTTAAATAAATTAAATAAAGAAGAATGAGCATAAATGTAGGTATGTATGTTTCTCGAATTGTGATAAAACAACAGTACCTTGAGCCATCAAGTTTTGAATAACTTAATCCTCCACCGAATATCAGCATCTGGAAGCCCAAATTTGAAATTTGTTTTCTTATCGATTTCATGTTTTGCAAAACTTTAACGAATTTTTCATTAATAACTCAAGGATTTCAAAGCGAGCAATAGCAATGTTGTATAGAAAAAACACTTTTATCTCCAGCATGCAAGAGTGTGTATCAGAAATTCTAAAGATATGTTCATTTAAAAATTATATTGTGATACTGCTTTAAAATTTCATTCATTTGTAAATAAGCTTTAACACTTATGACTACCTGAATTTTATTGTTTAAGTGAGAAAAACATGATATTTAATAAATAACGGTGACACACAAAACTATTTTTTTGTATTTCTATTCAGAAATTGAAAAATAATCATTTCAAAATGTAGTGGTGGTACTTAAGGTCTTCAGTATTTGTTTAAATGGTCAAAAGTCAAAAGGTTAAATGGTCATTAGTCAAAAGGTTGAGAACCCCTACTCTAAACTAAAGTTCGCTGAAACACCAGACATTTAATACTTAATGTTATGTTTCTAAATTTAAATTTTTTCCATTAATTTCTGTGGACAGCCAACTAACTATTAATAACAAGCTGAGGCTTTATAATTCCTATTGTGATAAAGTTCAGAGTAAAAGTAATAGAGCTTCAACACAGTTTTCTCATTAGTTTTTTATAAACACCATTAATTCTTTGCTCTTAGAATTAATTTCCTCACACTAATCACATATTTTTAATAAGGTTACCCAACAGGAGCTCATAACAGTATTTCTAATATATTTATACAAACAACAAAATACTATCCATCAAAAGAAAAAAATGTGCTGATAAATACTACTGTCTAATGTCCTTTTGCAAGAGGGTTTCATTGCCTCATGCAGTTTCCTCCTATCACACACATTGTCCACTAGAAACACACGAAATTAAAATTTATTAATAACATGTTATCAGACTCGAAGTTCCATTTTTCATGTTCTTCAGCACAGATGTAGTGCAGTGTATAATGAGTTTGTAGTAGTTAGATTAAGTTTCTCGCATTTATTTTTAAGTTTAAACACGTTTTACTGTCTATTCTCGTTTCCCATTTACTATTCCCTACCAAAATGAGATTTTAGTATCACATTGAATGCAAATGAGTTAGAAGAAGTATTTAAAGAAGGTTCAGCTAACTTCAAGAAGAGAGAGTTTAGGAGTCCTTAGTGGTGCATGTTTGCCATCTTCATTCTTAAATCTGCTACACTCAGCCGTACTCTTTCATTCTTAAATCTACTACGCTTGGCTGTATTGTATGTGCCTGTTGATAATCACGGCTACGTGAAATTAAGGATTAAATTTAGTTTAGTATTACATTAGGTTCTTGATTTAAAGCTCGTGTGGAGGCTTTCCTATAAGCCTGAGAAGGGGCCATCTGTTATTATTTCTTTGAGTGAAATAAAAGGGTATTTTATCCCTTCTATAGACTTTGTTCTTATACATGCGAATTCAGTAATAAGTCACTCTACAGTTTATTAAGTTCCTTTATATTCAACATGTTCTTATACATGCGAATTCAGTAATAAGTCACTCCACAATTTATTAAGTTCCTTTATATTCAACATAGACCAAGAAGTGAGGAACATTCTAAGTTAAAAAAGGGGGGAGAAAAGAAAAAGAAAGGAAGAAAGAAAAGAAAGAGCAAGGCTCAAGTCAGCTCAATCAATACACTTTAAATTGTATTTTTCCTGTCTCTAATGTGCAACTTAGTTTATATATTAGACTTGTAATAATAACATTTCTCTAACTCACATAGTTTGACATAAAACCCAATTCCCCCCTCCCTGAATGATATACTCCTTTTTTTCCTGTAAATCTCTTCTAAGCCTCAAATTATGCAGAAATAGCAAATTTTGTTAAAATCAGACAATTTAATATGTTAATTTAATATATTAATGTTTAATATGTTAGCCAATTTTCATTTCGGTACGAAAAGAGGGATAAAAATTACTTGCTGAGCTTACAGTTAATAGTAACCCTGATCTTTTTTTTAAAAAATTTTCAATTAATGATTCCATGCTAAAACTTTTTAAGGCTTTTACACTTAAGTTATTAATTCTGAATATTAAACATAGAGTTCTTGCAATCAAAAAAAATATTAAAATTTTCTTGAAGTTGAACATTT
This sequence comes from Stegodyphus dumicola, assembly GCF_044657685.1. Taxonomy (NCBI): domain Eukaryota; kingdom Metazoa; phylum Arthropoda; class Arachnida; order Araneae; family Eresidae; genus Stegodyphus; species Stegodyphus dumicola. The sequence goes on along the minus strand of NC_140769.1, from coordinate 184,995,030 downwards.
TAAAGATAATTAAGATGTTGAAAATTATTTAGACGGTTTTCTAGAAACGAAACTGCTTTAAAATTTCATTCATTTGTAAATAAGCTTTAACACTTATGACTACCTGCCATATTAAGAATTTAGAAAAATATCAGTTTGTGTAGGAAAAAAACAATATGCAATAGTATGTGAGAAAAGCAATTTTAAAACAAATCAGAATAGTTATCATAGCTCATTGAATATTTTTAAAGTTGGGTTTTAAGCACTGATGAGTTAATAATTATCAATATAGCCTTTATATATTACTTAGAATAATGCAAAACTATATAATAAAATCTAACAGCAAATATATGTACCGTATTTGACGGCATATAAGACACACTTTTTTTCCTAAATTTGGTCTCAAAAAAGTTACCTGCATCTTATACGTGAAGGAAACGGGTTAACTTTCAATACTGAACGCTATTTTTTGTCCGGATAAAGGTCTAGACACGCATAACTTTTTCTACATCTGACATAATTATTTTGCGCATGCATGAAATATCTGTCGCCAAAAAGCTCCAAAGTTCGAAGCTGATGTCGAAGTTCGAACGGGTTTGACGGTCACATTACGTCTATGGAGCCTTTCCTTCTTTGCATAGACTTTCTCTGACTCAGCCGACACACGTGTCGTTATCGGTGCTTAAAACTGTTCGTTTAAAAAAATATCCTGGAAAATATGACTACAGGAAACAAAAAATTAAGCTACACAATTCAGTATAAACTAGGGGTGTTAAACTACGCCAAAGTGCATGGAAACAGAGCAGCAGCAAGGGATTTCGATCCAACACCTACCGAAAAAAAATAGCTTGCTGTTTGTTAATTTTCCTGAATAAAAATATGTTTGGTAATTGCATTCAAAGATTGTTTAATTGGCTTTTATGAAACGTCAGAACTAAAAGAAACCACATTTTAAGTTATTGTGGCACCGCGCTGTAGCGCGGACTATTGAAACTTTTTTCCTTGTGTGTGGCCTTCTAAATAAGGGTGCGTCTTATATGCCATCAAATACGGTATATCTCACAACAATCATGTCTCCAAGGTATCTTTAGATTACACCTGAAAATGATCAGTAATTTTCAAAAAATAATAAAAATAACTTATAACCTGAAAATTTCAGAGTAAGTAACTCAAAAAAGAATTAATGTTTCAAAATTGTTTTACACTTAAAAATATAATTAAATCATTCAAATGCCTCTATGCTCAATTAAAACTAATATCAGTATTGTAAATTAACCCCCCAAAACGTATTTAAAAAGTTCTCTCATTTGTGTCTGCACTTCTTTTCTGAACATAGAATAGTACAGACAGAAGAATATCAACATATAGAAAACTATGTGAACAAAATATAAAGGAAGATACTTGCAATATACATGCTCTTGTAAAATTTTACCATTTTCTTTAGATTTAACTTTGAATGCAGATACTAATATGCAAAAGAATTAGAATTAGAAATTTTGAAGTTAATAAATAGAGTGTTACATAGGGTATTAGAAACACTTGCTTAAGGAACTAAATAAGGAATATATCATTTTTCATATTTTACACATGAAAATATACTTGTTTCAAAATTTTGTTCAAAAATAGAAATAATTTGTTTCAAAATTTTGTTCAAAAATAGAAATAAATTAGTCAATAATTTTTTTAAATGGGTCATTTTCTTCAGAATTAGGGCCAACACTAGGTTATCAGTGCCACTTAAGGGGAGGGGAAAGGAGAGAAAGAAAACATTGTCACTCAGTAATTTGTAATTTTTACTTTCTCTCCCTGTTAAATAGATTTTGTAGGAATGTCCTAGAAGAGAAATTATGAAACTTCCTTGAAATTTTTTTATTTTCTTCTTATGGCCAAGAAATCATATACAGAATTTTCATTTACTAATCATGCAAGATTTACAAATTAATTTGTGAATCAGAAGTTGAAATTTGGTTATCAATATTGGTTTCTAAAATGTTTATTCACTAACTGCAACATCAACTCACAAAATCAAAAATACCTTAGAATTTATAAGTTATAAAACAATAAATTATTAAATGCCATTAACTAAATAGCGTCATAAATTTTACTTCTACTACTCAACTAGGAGAAACAAGCAGTTTTCCCCCTATCATTTTAGGTTTTAATTCATCTGTGTTAGAGCTACTTCTTTGTTCATATATCTCATCGTAGACTTCAATATATGTATGACTTTTCTATTACCATTGTTCAATAGATTTTTTTAAGTATAATATTTTTTTTGTTTCCAATTTAGTGTCATTACTTATTTCAAACAGATTTCATATGAAATAAATAAGATATTCAAAATGTTCAGGTAATAAGGTGCATACATTAACCAAAAGTATGTAAAATATTTTAACTGTAAGTTTATTTGTTGTAATTCAATATTACAGTTGTATTGAAATTGTCATGCCATTTGGTTTCACCAAACTTCAATAACAGAGTAAAATTTTAATTTTTTCTCTAACTAATATTACTAATACATGTTGCCCTCAGTTTCAAGCTCACTTTTATAGTCAGAATCTATTCTGTATTCTAATAGAGTTTTGAACCTTTTGGTGCATAATGAAACTTAATTTTTTTTAACTTTATAGTGATATTGTTTCACTGACAAAATTTATTCGGTTAAGAATATAGTGTCAAATTATCAAAAATACATTTTCTTACCTTCTAATTCAAATTATCATACAATGAGCCATAAATTTCTTGTAGATATTCAAGAGGTGCTTCAATTTTATTTTCTTATGGAGTATATAATACACTGCTGATTAAATTAAAATTGTAATACCAGGAAGGAATAATCTGACGAATGTCAAAACCACATGAAAGGAAGAAGTGGTTGGGATATGCAAACGATTAGTATTTCAGCACATTTAGACAACACATGAGGGACAAATGATATCAAAAGCACTGCAAAATAAAAGTAGTGTAGTGGATTTCTTATTCAGAAAGTGCTTTTAAGGTTGGGGTTGCTCAGAATATCCTGTTATGCCTCGAAAGAAGAAATGCTTATCAGCAAATGTCGGAATTCGATAGAGGCAGGATCGTTGCCTATCGACAGTGTGAATTATCATTCTGTGATATCGCCTGTTGTACTGGTCGAAATTCAACCACTGTTATGTGAATATGGAATCAATGGGTTACTGAGGGTCATACTGAATGGCATGCATGCAGAATCTCAGTGCCCTCCCATAACTAATGCCCAAGAGGACAGACATACTGTGAGACCAGTTCTGCAAAACCATACAACCAGTCACGGACCATCAGTCAGAAAATCAGCTTGTTTGTAGCATATCCAGTATCCTCTCATACAGTGCGTTAATGTTTTCAGCAGCATGGACTATAAGCATGGCTACCATTACTTCGTCTTCCCTTGACAATGCAGCATAGAGAGAGATGGCTGCTCTGGTGAGCTGAACAATAAAGCCGGATATAGGAGTGGCACAATGTCATGTTTTCAGATGAGTCCTGGTTCTGCGTGCAATATTCTGATAGCTGTATACATATCTGGAGGATCTGAGGAGACCGCATGTCGCCTGCTTGCATTCGATATCCTCATAGGGGCCCTGCAGCTGGTGTGATGGTTTGGACAGCCATTGGGTACATGACACAGACATTTCTGGTTCGGATCAACAGTAATTTGAACACAGATCCTTAAATTTTTGACATCTTACATCCAGTGGTTGTGCCCTATCTTCAAGGCCTGCCAAACGCCATCTTCCAACAAGATAATGCAAGACCACATGTTGTGTTCTGACCTTCTTTGATACACAGGATATTAGGATATTTGATTGCTGCCCTGGCCTGCATGGTCTGTAACCCACTCAAAACATCTGGTCATGTGTTGCTGAGAGACTGGCCTGCCACCCCTCTCCAGCTAATACGGCTGATAAAGTGTGGCACAGACTTGAAGCAGCATGGAATGAATTGGCCGTTTCTGTCATCCAAACACAGTTTGACTCCATGCCTAACAGGGTAAGGGCCGTTTTAGCTGCCAGAGCTGTTTCTTCTAATTTCATCCCCTGTAAACCCCCAAACTGTTTACAAATTTAACCATTGTCGTCATGCCTTACTGTTTATGTAAAATAAATATCTTTTTTGTATTTGCTTTCCTTCATAGTGTTGCAATTTTAATGGTCAGCAATGCAGTTTGTGCAACATTAAATCAGATTTACTCTTCAATATACAATCTGCACATGGAAATTACGACTTTTCTAGGGCATTTAAGGACCATCAATGAAAGAAATTAAGGAACTATCAGGAAATAGGAAATTTATAAATTAAAACAAGTATCTGTGCTACCAATTTCACTTTTGTAATACCATTCTAAGAATAAAATAGAAGTGTATGCAAGACACATTTTTTTTAACCTCTAACATAGCTGTAAGTACTATTAAAATCACAATCTAAAGAAATCTGTATTTTAAGTAACAGATAATTACATACATAATATAGTACAGTCATTTCAAAAAGTACTGGAGCAATAAGTAACAATAATTACATATATAATATATTACAGCGCTTTTAAAAAGGTATTAGAGCACATATACATTAAAAGCTACTATTAATACCTTTACAATTTATGTATATATATATATATATATATATTTAATTTCGAATTCAATTACATATTTTAGCCCATTTGTATCCATTTCCCTCTTTTTAACAGTTATCTAAATTCATCTGCCATAATAAGAAAAATAAGTTCTAGTCTCTCTGTATCGTCTACTAATTTTTAATATCTTCAACAATATCCATTTGAAAAACAATTTTTTGTTTTTTGTAATCAGTTTCTTCCTCAATAAAGTTTCTGCTCACAGTATCATCTTTGAATTTCCAAATTTAATTCCAGATTTTTGTTGCATGCATTTAGAATGTGCAAAAGATTTAAATTTTATTTCTTTAATAATATCAATACTGAGAATAACTTCTGGAAAATTTCTAAAATTACATATGATGCACTTGATGTGATATGTGGCATATAATGTGAATGTTAGGGGGGCTGGGGGAACAAGAAATGCATAACTGAAAGACTTCTAGAATAAAAAGCACAAAATTTTAATAACTTTGGTTTCATTACTTTCAAAAGAATTTTCCCACAATTAATTTATGAGTTTTTCAACTCTAAAAATATGTTATTAATATTCTCATTAATTTTATTATCTTAGAATCATAACTGGTAATCGTATCAAAAAATCCATTAAACTACAAATATCTGGTTTTAACGAAAGTTTCCCACCACCACAAATATTGTCGGTACAAACAGCTCGTGTTGGTATGTTTAATCACATTTTGTCAAACGACTTTTGGAATTTGAAAGAAAGAGGCTTGCTTTAGAACACTGTGTTGTGAAAATTGTAACAGAATATCGTTATTATTAAATACAAGGTGTCTGAAATGGAATTATCACACTACTAGGATTAGAATTTACTTCCAGTTTTGTTGCAAAAAAATCAGCTACAGAATGTCACCAAATCATATATATATATATTAATCTAGTACAGCTTTAGGCTCTAATGTTCTATCATATGATATTGTAAAGGTTTGGTAACAAAAGTTCAAAAACAAGAACTATGATATTCAAGAAACAGACTGCTCTAGCTGGCCTACCCATGTTGATGAGGCCAGCCTGCGAGAATTTGTAGATCAATATACAACCACTCGCGAGCTTGCTAAGGACTTAGACATTAGTGCTATATTCATTAGTCGCACTATACATCACATAAACTTCATGTACAAGTTCAATCACTGGGTACCGCATAAGCTGACTCAACCAGAAAAGGACAGATATTGGGGCTGCACTAATCTGCTCGAATATCAACACAAGAACAAAATCTGGACCAGATCGTCACTTGTGATGAAAAGTGGATTTACTTCAACAACACAGGCTGAAAGGGGGACTTGGTCTGCGCCTTATAAACCTGACAGCAGTGTTGCAAAGTGCAATTTGACTAACAAAAAACAAAACAAAAATCACGCTTTGTATCTGGTGGGATTGCCGTGGTATTCATCAAGATAATACAAGACCACGTGTGTCTGCATTCACCAGCTGGACTCTGTATGGACTTGAATAGGACCATTCGCCACACCCCCTATAACCCCCACATCGGTCCTTCGGACTTCTACTTTTTTTCACACCTGAAGTTATATCTTGTTGGTGTTAACTTAAATTTTGCCCAGGACATCTAAAATGAGGTTGATCTGTTTTTGTACTTGTAGCCACCAAGTTTCTGGGCTGAAGGCTTTGTACCCAAATGCTAGCAGAAAAATCATAAATTTGGGCGGTGATTACTACCCATACTAAAGGTACTGCTTTCCTCTTCCCCCTAACTTTATTAAGAAAGATTTTTTGGAAGAAAACTTTAATTACAACAAGATACTTTCTATTTTTAAATAATACAAATAATATTGTTTGTGATGTGCCAATACTGAAGCCTACTATTGTCTTTTAGAACATATATTCTATAAGGTTCTATGAATAAGATCTCATTTATACTGATCAATACTTTTCACACTAATTTACACAGAAATGCTTGTTACCTAAGCTCTTAACATCAGAAATATTTTTCATACTGATATTTTATTTGAGGGCCGGTGGTGCAGTGGCTGGCGTATAACGCAGCAGCACCACAGGTCCGGGGTTCAAACCCCGGGCTGGGCAAGGTCGACTCAGCCTTTCATCCCTTGGGTCGATAAAGTGAGTACCATGTTCACTTGGGGACTAAACACTGGGAGTCCTGAGACCAAGCTGACCACTTGTTCAGGGCATATGCTTATGCACCTCGGGGCCCACGGTCAAGAAAGCAGATTTCGAGGCATTGCAAGCCTTGGCCCATTAGGGCTGTTTGTGCCACTGAGTTAAGGTTTTTTTTTTAGATATTTTATTTATTGTTATGGGCACAAGCAAAACCTTTTTCCTCCAATTTGTGTATGATCCCTAAACATACTAAGTATCTCAGTAAATTTTTGACATGTGAGATTTTAAAAAATAAAACTTTTTATGTTATATTTTTTAAAATTAGTACAAAATTTTCTTAGAGTAAATATAGGACCAAAGGAATGTATAAGAAGGTACATTTTGTAACTTTTACAAAATTGATTTCTTTAAATTCTAAAAAATGCAAAAATATGAATATTTGTATTATTTAAAATATTCTTGTAACTGGAATTATATGTCTATGACCAATGGTTGCAGAAATAAAGGCCAGGTTAGGACTTTGCAGACACAATGCATATTATGAATACAGTTTTGCAGAAAAAATTTTAATGTTTTATTTTACAGAGCATACCAAGGTTAAGATTTAATTGAAATTAAATATACTGGTCTTCAAAGTTTAAATCAAGAAAATAACAGACTGTGTTATCAAGTGCCCCAGCTCAAAAACTTTGAAATAATGCACTGGTTATCATTAATTAAGGGAAAATCACAAAAATGCTGATTACTCCAAAAGTTACTAGTAAAATTTAATGAAACTGATCCACAGTATAAAACACATAATAAAGTATAAAATAGAAAATTAAGAAAAGAAATTACCAGACGTTTATGGTGTTACAAAAATTAGCATTTGTATAAAATAAATAATTCGGATATGTCAGTTTGGTATAGGAAAACTGCCTTAAATATGGAGTATGATCTACACTAAAAGCAATATAGCACATATACTGATGTGAAATATTTTCAATTATATGGTCTATCTGTTTCGTATGAAGTGATATCCATTGCTCTTACAAAGCATTTGGAAATGTGGCAAGGGTCTGAAGAGGATTGAGAGTAGCTAAAAGTCTCCCTAAAGCAACTCAAGCATGCTCGATAGGCTTTAGGTCCGGTGATCCAGCTGGCCACTCCATGCACTGAATTATTTGCTGCTGAAGATAATCATCCATGATGCGAGCCCTGCACAATCTAGTGTTATCTTCCTGTAGCAAGAAATCATCAAATATTGCTCTGGCATAAGGACACACATAAGCATCAAGGATATTATCTCTATAAGCCTGAGCATTCAAGGTTCTATGTGAAAAGACATGGAGGTCTGTGCATCCATCCAAAGAGATACCACCCCAAACACAGACAGATCCTCCTCCACATGCATCTTTTTTACGGATATTTGATGAGTGATAACAGGTTTCAGGTTTTTTCTATATCAAATACGGCCTACTATCATTTTGGAGGCTAAACCTGGACTCACCCATAAAAAGAACAGCCCTGCATTTATCAGCCATCCAATGATATACCGAAGTGTCCACCTCAAACATTCCCATCTATGACGTGACATGAGAGGCATGCAAATAGCTGGTTGCCTCATATACAGACCTCCTTCATGAAGCCTTATACACATGGTTGACATTAATACATTAAGACCCCGCTTAACGCGGGGGATACGTTCCATCGAAGTAGAGCATAATGCAAAACAGCGCTAAGCGAGGCTATCTTAACATGTAAATAATGGGGTTAGGGGAAGACGGATAAAAAATTGTTAGGCATTAAATTTAATAATGTTTTTTTAATAAAAATAAAATCAAACATTTATTTCTTACAAAAATAAAAACAATATAAACGCATATACTTTTAAAAACAAATAAAATTCTCAGTCAGATCATTCAGTCTATTCTGGGTTTCCAATTTTCTGCCTTTTTGTCAAGAAGGCATTATGATAGATTGGCTTAATGGCATATTGCGTTCAATTTCGTCGTCAATCCATATAGACATTTTCCATTTCCTCTATAATGTTATTTCTAGAACGGGTAATTCTAGTTGCAGAGCTTGATGTAGTTGCAGTTGCCGATGACAGTATTTTTTCTTTATTCTTAAGAATTGTCCTTATTGTTGAAGTTGCCAAAATCAATGCAGCACTAATTTGAGATTGACGTTCACCAGAATCTAATCTTCTAATCACTTGCATTTGAGTTTCCAGTGAAATGCTTTTTCTGGTGGCTTTCTTTTCTTGTTTTTTATTATCACCCATGATAAAAACTAAAGATCATAATATTTGTCACTGTATTAATCGTTATAGTATTATACAAATTTAAACTTACAATAATGTCAACAAATGTTTCAAATGATAAAAATGCATCCACAAAGCAAGAAACACAACTACACTGTTTCGGATATGTTATTTGGAAACCTAGCGCTGCGCACAATTTCGGAGAATCCCTGGATTGAAATAAAAGAGCGCTAAACTGAAACAGCGCTACACGAAACAGCGTTAAGCGGGGTCTTACTGTACCAACCTTCCGGTGGCTGCAAAAAAAAAGGATCTGAGTTGAATCGAAGTTGTGATTCTATTCCTTTATGCACATAACAACAAAGGTTAGTCATCGGCGCTTGTCATAGTGGCTGGCCGTTCTTGGCTGACCCTCCTTAATGCTGAATCAGTAGATAGAAATTGTTGCCAAAGTCTATCCTCCACAGGACTCATATTTAGCCATCTGGCCACTTACGTCTGACTTCGCCCCTAGTCTCCCAATAGCTCTCCATGCAAATGATGTCTAGAGGTCATTATTACAAATTGGCTATTCTAGATTTCTTATCTCAGTACCACAGCGAAATTTGCAGGCTTCCTGTCAAACATGCAATTCTATACTCCTTACAGATGATGTTTTCCAACTGCAGCGCCACTAATTTGTGTACTGCTGTTTCACTCAAAAACTCTTATTTGATAACCTATTCAAATTTTCTACGAACTGGCTAATTTTGGAACGAGTTATTGCTATTTTCGCAAATTTTCCTTAATTTCTGGAAACCACTGTGCTTCAGTAGCCTTAAAAAGTATTAGACTCTATCATATCATGAATTCATAACATTTAATTTTAGCTCTTTAATGAAGTAACTATCAGAATAACTATTCCAGCCATTTAGTTATAATATAGCAGTTTTGTTATAATGCTTTTTTTAAAGAATTTTGTCATGCTAATCGCAAATGTTGTGCTTTCATGTTTTGGGTTTTTATTTGTCACAGACATTATTTTATTGCTGAATGAAAACAAATTACTGTTTTTAAGATGTTAATAATTGCTGTAACTGATAATCATGTTCACTAACTACACAGGAGCTAAAAACTGTCTGGAACTCAAGAGTGGTGTTCTTTAGAAGAAGAAACTGCATAAAAATCAAACTAAAAGCATGATTATTATAGCTCTTTTAAGATCTGATACAATTGCTTGCTATAAATTTTTGATGTGATGTAAAAATTACAGAAATTTAGCTTTTAACTGGTATGATATGAAGAAGTATAAGTATCATGAATATTTTATATTTCTTGGGGAGGTACAGAAATCATGTGCCTTGCCGCCTTTATTACTTTGAATGAAAATATTATACACATTTTTCTACAAAACAAAATTATTAATCTTTAACTTTAAATGAATACATTGAAAAGTATCTTAAAAAATTAATTATTTAGTTTTAATGGTTTTTGTAAGACCAAACCATACCATCTACAATTGAATTTTCATTATAGCAGTAAAAGGGGGTGAGTGAGTGAGTGAGTGAGAGATTATGGCGCAAAACCAAAGATGATTATAGTGCGCCAAACATGTGATGGGGTGAGTACAATTGATGAAATTAAAATACAATAAATAAAAACAAGTAGACAAATGTATCAAATCCATAGGATGAAGTCATATAAGAACAAGTTAAAACCACACATTTAAAATTCAAGATACAATCTTTAAAACAATTTACATTAGGTGATAAAAGCCAGTTTCTTTCAAATAATAAAATTAATTACAATTGACCTCTCTTCCGATTAAACGGTCGAGAGGTAAGTCACAGCTATTAAAATATTTCTGGCAAAGACTATTAAAACATGGACACTCAATTAAAATATGACGAACAGATAAACAAACATTACAATTAAAACACACAGGCTCATTTTCAAATTTGAGAAGATAGTTATGTGTCACTCTAGTGTGACCAATTCTGAGGCGAGTCAAAAGAGCTTCCTCCTTACGATTTTTGGTTGATTCCCAATGCTCAATTCTAGGTTTTACATGTCTTAACTTGTTTTGAAGCTGAACATCCCACATTTGCTGCCATCTTTTCCGGACTTTTCCCTTGATGACAGCAGATATCTCTAAAAGGGATAAGGTGACTAGTCAGGTCATCAGCAGATTTGGCTGCAATATCTGCAAGCTCATTTCCCTTTATTCCAGCATGTCCAGGAATCCAGCAGTACAGGACTTCATATCCGCGAATCGTTAAATTTATATGAATTTTCAGGACATCCACTACCACAGGATTCTGAGTTTGGGAAAAGCTTCCAAAGATTTAAGAGCACTATACGAGTCTGTATAAACTATGAACTTCTTGTGACAGAGCTTCGAGATGTACAAAAGAGCATAATATATTGCAGTTAGTTCAGATGTTAGGACTGAGCAAGCATGGTGTAGGCATCTGCCCTCAATGTAATCTTCAAATACAAAAGCCATCCCGACATGATCATTTGACTTTGATCCGTCTGTGTATATCGGATAATAACTGCTATATCTGTGCCTGTGCTCAGCGAAGAGTTCTCTGTAAACGATCTCGTTAGTGCTCGCCTTCACGTGATGTTTGAAAACATCAAGGAGCTGAATCCGTGAAGTTTCCCAAGGTGGAATTTCAAAATCCTGTACTGCTTGGGGGTGCATATCAGAGAGGGAAAGTTTCTCAATGACAGGGCGAACTCTTAAAGGAAAAGTAGGAACAGAGGATGGACGTGTTTCAAATAGTGAGTTACACTCATTATCAAGTAAGCACAGCTTATTGGGATGTTCAGGTTGGGATAAAATATTAAAATATTGTAAAAGGGACAATTGCTCACGACTCAGATAAAGTGATGGTTCGTTAGAGTGAACATATAGGCTCTGTACAGGAGAAGTCCTGAAAGCTCCTGAACAAATCCGCAAACCTTGATGGTGAACAGGATCCAGTTTTAACAAAACAGATGAGCGAGCGGATCCATAAACAACTGAGCCATAGTCCAATCTAGAGCGGATGAGCGCTCTGTAAATGCGAAGCATGGAGCAACGCTCTGCACCCCAGGAGGTGTTCGCCAACACTTTTAAAATATTTAGTTTTTTTAGACACTTCTTTCTCAGGTTTAAAACATGAGAAAGGAAAGTCAATTTCTGGTCGAACGTCACTCCTAAAAATTTTACTTCGGGTGCAACTGGAATAATTGTACCATTTAGATATAACTCAGGTTCAGGATGGAGACCTCGCTTCCTACAAAAGTGCACGCACACAGTTTTCTGTTTCGAAAAAGTAAATCCCTGTTTGTTTGACCATTCTTGGATCTTATTCAAAGCCATCTGCAATTGCCTCTCTATGTATCTCATGTCTCCTCCTCGACAGCTAATCTGTAAATCATCTACATATAGTGATCCCAAGATAGTAGGAGGAAGTTCTTTTAATACAGAATTTATTTTTAAACTGAACAGCGTTACACTAAGCACACAGCCTTGGGGCACACCCTCTTCCTGTTGAAAAACATCCGAAAAAACAGAGCCAATCCTTACTTGAAAAGTTCTACTCTTCAAGAAATTCTGAATGAAAATTGGTAGGTTGCCGCGCAAGCCACTCTCGTGAAGATCCCGAAGTATACTGTATCTCCATGCCTTATCATAAGCTTTCTCAATGTCGAAGAATACCGAGACAAGGTGGCTTCTTCTTACAAATGCTTTCCGAATGGAAGTCTCTAGGAGGAGCATGTTATCCACGGTTGTTCTCCCCTTTCGAAAACCACTTTGATAAGGCGATATAATATTATTCTTTTCCAAGAAGTAGACTAGGCGGCTGTTTACCATTTTTTCAAACAGTTTGCAAACACAGCTGGTAAGGGCAATTGGCCGATAATTCGAGGGATTCCTCGGGTCTTTCCCTGGCTTCGCAATAGGAATGACAACAGCTCTCCTCCATGCACTGGGAAATGTACGCTCCTTCCACACTCTATTGTAAAGTGTGAGAAGGGCACTCAGTGACTTACAGGACAGATGCTTTAGCATTTCATAATACACGCCATCCAGACCCGGACAAGACCTATGTGTTTGCAACAAAGCTCTCTTTAATTCAACCATAGTAAAGTCTCTATTGTACGGCTCAAAGTTGGAAGAGTTGAAAGCGATGGGATTTTTCTCAGAGCGTTGCTTGATAGAAAGAAATGCAGGTGAGTAATTTCGGCTGGAAGAAACGGCAGCAAATGTCTTACCAATTGTATTTGCAATTTCTTCTATGGAGCTAATCACTCGGCCATCTTTTTCCAGAAAGGAAAGTGAGTGGTCTTTATACATTCCGCATGCTTTCCGAACTCTTTCCCAAACCCGCTTACTAGGCGTAGAGGATGTTATTGAGGACACATATGAAATCCAGGAATCCCTCTGGCTCTGCCTTCTTACTTTCCGTGCATTTGCTTTGGCTCTTTTAAAAGCTATGAGGTTTCGCAGAGTAGGATATCTATGAAAAATACCCCATGCTTTTTTCTGTTTTTTCAGTGCTTCATGACAGTCGCGATTCCACCACGGTTTCGAATATTTTAGTGTTTTTTCTGATGTTCTAGGAATCGAAAGCATAGCTGCCTGAATAATAGTATTAGTAACAGCTTCAACAGCGTCATCGATATGCAAACCTTCTACCATTTCCTCCGTCAGCTCTGCAACGGAAGAGAAGAGTTCCCAGTCTGCCCTGTCCAGGATAAAACGAGGGACTCTCGACACGGGGTTTGCTCCTCTTCGTGCAAGAGACACAAAAATAGGATAATGATCGCTGTTGTACAGGTCATTTCCGACACTAAAAGTGCAAAATGGCAACAGAGATGGTGAACAGATGGCAAGATCGAGAGCGTGGAATGTCCTTGAAAGCTCATGGAAGTACGTATCTTGCCCATTATTTAGTCGGCAATTTGTATCTTTACTTCCCCAGAGTGGACTATGGCCGTTAAAATCTTCTATTATGATAAAAGGCTCAGGCAGCTGCTCTATTAGATTATTTAAATCTTGCTGATAAATGTGCTCATTTGGAGGCAAATACAAAGAAACAAATGAAACAACAATATCAAAATTTATTTGAGTAGCGACAACTTGGAGGGATGTCGTCAAAGGAAGTACATTTGAGGGATAGTCCAGTGAGGTGAGGAGACCTACACCTCTTCTGGCACGCTCACCTGTAAGGTTATCCTTCCTGACGAGAGAAAACCTCCGAAGTTTTGCATGTTGATCTGGTTTCAGATTTGTCTCTTGTATTGCGAAGCACACAGGATGATAAGCATTTACTACAGCTTTGATGTCAAGCAAGTTTCGGTGGAAACCGCGACAGTTCCATGAGACGAGGGTGGCCATTGTGATTGGTGTTTGTTTTTCCTGTGTTCCCTTTTACTTTTGCGCGGAAGTAGATGCTCGGGAACTTCCATTCCCTCCTCCACTTCCATACCGTCTGAATCTAGAGATTCAGAATTCATGTCATCTACAGATCGGCTTCTATTTTTGGATACTATTTTTGGAGGCACAGTTTTTCATTTGCTCAAGATTGTTATTTCTTTATTTTGTATTGTATGTGTTGGATTTTTTTTTCTTGCTTTCAGGCTGCTGGGTTTTATTTGGTGGAGTCTGTGTAGTTATATGGAAGTTTGGGTGGCTATAGTGCGGGTTGATTTCACGGCATTTGCATATGATTTGTTTGATTGAGGCTGTGTGCTTTGAACTTGTCTCCTGGCTTCGGAATATGAAATATTCCTAGAAACTTTTATGGTCTGAACTTCCTTTTCAGATTTCCATTTTGGACAAGAGCGAGAAAATGCTGGGTGATCACCCTTGCAGTTAACACACAATGGCGCAGCGGTGCACTTATCACTATCGTGGCCAACCAACGAGCATCTGGCGCACGTAAGGGTGCCACGACAGGATGTCTTAGAGTGACCAAATCGCTGGCATTGGAAGCATCGCATTGGGTTGGGAATATATGGTCTTACGGGACAGTTAAGATATCCAGCCTTTATATTCTTCGGCAGATCAGGCGATTTGAAGGTCAGGATCACGTGTTTCGTGTCAATCAACTGACCTTCCTTTCGCATCTTGATCCGCCTAGCACCACAGACATTTTGGTCAGCTAACTCGGAGACGAACTCTTCTTCTGAAACACACAGAAGGTCGATCTCCGAGATCACGCCTCTACAGGTATGAAGTGTTTTGTGTGCTGACACTGTTACAGCTACTTGTCCAAGTTTGGTTTGACATAAAAGTGAAGCAGACTGGGTGGCCGAAAGGGTATCAATGAGCAAGTCTCCAGAACGGAGACGCTTTATGTTCCTTGGCTCACCTACACAGGAATGAATGTATTTGCTGACCAGGAAAGGAGACATCTTTTGCAATTCTCCAGAGGCACTGGAAACAACAACAATCAGCAGATTCTTTGGCATTTGCAACGGTACAAATCTTCTTTGTAATGGATTTGTCAATAACTTCAATATCTTTGGTATTTTCATCGGTCCGGATCTTTTTGTTAATGGATTTCTCAACGATTTCTATATTTTGGTTGGTATCATTTGAGACAGGTTTTTTAAGAATGAAAAGTGAAGCCATGTTTGTAAGAGAAAAGATTCGGGTCCGACGGCCCCGCCCACCACGGAGCCCAACAAGGGAACACAGATTCCTGTGTTAGGGCTAGCCGGACCTATACGCAAACTGAAGCCCCACAGTCGGCTTTCCCGAAAGCAGGTACTCCCGAGAGCTTGACCCCAAGCCACTGACACAAGGACTAGTGACCAGCCGATTGACACCCGTGAGGACGACTAAGGTGCCTCCCGTTTAGCTGAAGCAGAGGCCAAAGCAGTGTGTTGGGGACAGTACCTCGCCCCTCAACTACCAGGACCCTCCTTTCCAGCGACACGGGTCTCCACTCACGGCAAACACGTGGGCAGTTTTCTCGCCACTCGAAAACTAGAAATAAGGTCTGTTCCAGCCTCTCGTGACGAGCCCCAAACTCCGTAGAGAGAAACCACAAGGGAGAAGGGAAGGGAAAAAGTTCCAGCCAAGAGGAGAGGAGACGGAAAAGAGGATAGATCACTGGGGCTCCAGGATCGTGACACCCGTCTCATCAAGAAGATGATCCCCTGAAGGGCTAGGGTACCTCGGGATTGCCACACCCGTACTCACAAAAGTGAGCCCCTGAGGGAAGCAGTAAAAGGTATATTTTTCAATGAAATATTAAGGACCTTTTATTGATACTGGAAAATTGCCGGCTGAAATATAAACTAAACATTTGACAAAACTGGGGGGGAGGGGTCTAATCAATAAAATATTTCTTTGAGATTTAAGAAGCTGAAGTTTATTAAAACCTGCACTTTTGTTAGGCCTACCGTTTCATATCATAAATCATTACTAATTTTAAGTAAATATGATAGTCATTATCTTTTAATTCTACTATACTTTTATCTTTTAGTAAGTAATTTCTAAGAAAATATAAATGAAAGTAATTTTCAACTTTGTCAGACTATTTAAAAGCTAATATTAAACATAGTTAATTTAAAAGAGAGCAACATAAAAAATTGGTTAATTTAAAGTATACCTGAAATAAAATACAGATAGGTAATTACAATTAGAGTATTGAAAAAACTGTTAATTTGACATTAAAATATCATAAAAAAATCAATGTATTAAATTTGTTGAAAATAAAGTAGAACAAAAAATGAATTCAGATGAAAAGAACCTCAACAAGGCAAAATGAAATGATACTCAAATTTAGCAAGATTTAGCAATTTTATTTTTAATCCTATGCCAGTTTTGAAATAACATAAAATTTATAATATTTAAATTTACATACATCTCTGAAAATTTTGAATAAAGTATTTAATTTTTTTGAAACATGCATATTTTAAAATGGCATGCAAGTATTTACAGCAGAGATAATTTAAACTTTATTTTCTTAAAATTTACATTTAAAGACTTTAAAAGGTTATATTATAAATATATATCAAATTCAATTTACATTACTGAGTAAATCTTAAGTGCTAATTTTAACACATTCATTACCAACATGTGAAAGGGAAATGTCTCCCAGAGACAAATCATATATTTTTGTATTACACTAAACTAATTGCAATGTGAGAATTCAGGGTTGCTTTGTTAAAAACTATGATTTTAATATTATTTTTAAAATTATAATATTATATAATAATTTTAATAGCATTTAAGCAACTAGAACCTATGCATTACAAATATAGGTCACAGCTTCTTATAGATCACTATTTTATACAAATGCAGTTGCAATGGATTTCAAAATAAAATTATAAAGAAACTGCAGCTGAAATTACTGTTCACCTACACATATACTGTTTCACATATGAATCATTGGTCCATTTGAGGAAATCATACAGCTCATATATGAGCTGGTCTGTAATATGTGCTACTAGTGTAACTAGCACTACTATGGCTAAACTTTCAAGAAACTTTTTATCCAGTTTCACTATTTAAAAATAATCCTCAAATAATATAATCCCTTTTTCACAATTAAATGCTTCATATCCATTAAATTCTTTAAAACTATTGTCTCTCCATGATGTTCATAATGTGGAGCTAGAGGGTGAATATGAGTGGGCAAAACTTTACGAAGTGATAGAGCACAGCTATACAAGCAATATTCATCATGGGAAGGCTGGACAGAACAGAAACAGCGAGCCGCTAGATGGCATTGTAAATGGTATAAAACGGCATTTTCTGCCATGGACTGCTGAGATGATGTCTGGTTATACGAACCACAAAATTTCCAGGGTTCTGGATTGGTTGAGATGGTTCCATAGCTTAGCCACCAAGATCACCGAACCTCTCATGTTTTGACATTTTTCTGTGGTGCATTGATAACAAAGAATGTTCCATCGTCTTCATGCTGTCAGAAACCATGAGTTCAGAATGCATACTTGCCCATAAAGCTACAGCTAGAACTTCTTGGCCATAACATTATAGTGAGCATGGATCTGTAACTTCCTTTTTCTGTTTATTTTATTCAGCATTTTGAAATTTTGAATTTGTTTTCTCTTTTTTTTATGATGCTGCTTTACAAGAATATTTAAAATATGGAATTTTTGAGTTCTCAATTTATAAAGTAAGTTTATCATGGTTAGACTAAAGCTGGTAATACTTATTTCGCAGCTTCTGTCAGCATAAATATTGGACAACAAGTGATTTTCCTAGCTTCAACAAAAGGTAAATTTTTGGTAACCATGGTGTTCAGAATTTATTTTTGACTTTGATATTACCTAAAATAGTTTTGAATCTTGCCCTGACAATTTATACACAGGGTGTGCAATACTACAGATTTATTAACTGAGGCCTGCAAAAAGGTGTTGAACATGTGTAAAGCCACTTTGCTGTGAAGTATTTCTGCATAGAGTCCTCTGATTCTGAAATCATTAGAATGAGTTTGGCATAATGAAGCTTACCTAAATAATTCAAGTGTTGTACTAATACTTTGGAAGACATAATGTTTAGAAGATAAAAGGGTTTTGCAACAATCATCCTTCTTTGAGTAATTTAATTCTTTAAGCAAATCTGACCTTTAGATTCTACAGTTCTTCAATGAATTCTCCACCCAACAGAAAAAAATGGATACTGAAATAACACTGAGATGAATTCAAAATGATGTGGTGGCACAGTAACAAATACAAGTCCTACTTTGATAGTTTACAGAAGAAATGCAACTCTGGAAACAATTGCTACTAGAAGATCTTCTAGTAATAGTTCATTATGATTTTATATTCACCAACAGCAGTTCAGATGGTATTTAAACACTTTTTTAAAAAATCTGAGCCTGCTTTTGCTATGATGTAGGACTTACTTTCATTTATCTCATTAGTATGAACATATATTCAAAGGTATAATATCCAATTCATTAAAGAGGTTGAAGAAAAGAAAGTTCCATATTCTGACTACCCCATCTACCACAGAACCCTAGTATGGCAATGTATTCTATCTGAAAATTAAATTCTAACTATAAAACTCATGGGGTTTTCCTAATGCAGAAATATTGAAATCTCTGCCAAGGCTTTGACATTACATTGTCCCTTTACACCAGGCAAAAAGACACTGTGAAGTGTTTCTTACTTGTAAAAAGCACTGTATTAAATACAGTATATCACTCATCACCTGATACAACTCTCCTTTTCAAAGGTATAATGATTAATATTGATAGTATTACTCTTGCTTTTCTAACAAATCAAAAGTTTCTCCCTAATTCTTAGCTACACTTCCAGAACTAATGGACTTGGTTTTCTGGTCTAAAAAGTAGAACTCAAAAAATGGTGATTTGGAAACCAGACAAACAATTATGTTTTTTCTAAACCATGTAATCATGTTTACCTTTTTCTCATTAAATGAAATACAATTATGCACCTGAATCACCAAATCATTTCAGAACAGCATCAAGAAAATCCATAATTTATCAAACATCAGTTACAGACAATTCACTGTTCAATTTCATACATGATATCAAATCAATTCATAAAAAATAATTAATATTATTATATACATTAAATGTGAGACACAATGTGTTTTACACAAGTCACTGGTTATTCTCCTTAATACTTTAGAAATTATGTGTCAGAGATGAACAAAAGTATTCAGTCACTATGAATATCTTGGAAACTAGTTTGACGACCTTGGCGTTATTTACCAGAATAAGTTTTATTGTTTGCACATGTATGCACATTCATTTTACAGCATACTTAAATTCATGTTGTACTGCTATTATACTCGGTAGAAAAGCAGGCAAATGAAATAAATTAATTGGAATAATTCAAAATAGATAAGAAAACTTAGCAGTACTGCAATTTTATATGGGTTTCATTCATTGCATTATCCTCAAAAAAAGCCTTCTTTTAACCATTCAAGCAATTCCTTCTGATAAATCATGAAGTTTAAAACAAAATTTTACATAGCTTTGTTAATTTTGCTCAATCACTGTGAATATGCTGATAACACAGAATATGACAGTGCTTACTCACCATTGCCTGACTGCTACTGATCAAACACGTGGATGAGTGGCTTTACAAATATATGTCCTAATGCTTATTCTAATTCTGTATCTTATTTACATTAAGCTATATAATTGATTTCCAAGATATTCAGAGTGTCTGGATATTTTTCAGATAGCCATAGTACTGATATCAGAGGGGTGATAATTAGAATGTGCAACATGTATAAATTTTTCTTTTAATGATGCATTAAATCATCAAAAATGTCAGCATTTTTTCAAGAGAAAAGAATATTACAAAACATTTTCAATCTATGTAATTGAAAAGTCTAGGTTTAAAAGTGCAACAGAATAAATTTTTTTCAGAAACTAGCAAAAATATCATGCTTCACATTATTTTAACATTTAAGAAAAGTTATTTATCAGTAAATATAAAAAAAACTTACCTAGTAATAACATATAATGTACGAACAGACACCAAAGAACACTACAAAAGAGAAAATGTGTAATTAAAATTTGTAGGTACATAAATTTTTTTTAAATTATTCGCCAACTATTTATATAAAAACAGAGATTTTTTTAAGAACAGAAATATTGTCAAATAAAACAATAATAAACTTCAAGGGATCAAAAGTTTGATTTCCTCTATCTGATAGCTTCTTGTATCTTATCCAATATGAAAAAAGAATTATCTCACAAAATACGAGTAATCTAAAATTTGACTATAAAATGGGGGGGAAAAAAATCTGATTAGCATTCTCAAAGCTACCAAAAGAAGATAATAATAAATGTTAATTATTTTTAAATAATTCAGGATTATTTATAATTACTAGATGCAATTATTAAATTTGTGTTTCATTCTTTTTCAGTTTCACCATATGTTAAAAATTTTGCATGAAGAATCACTTATCATAAAAGTAATGGTTCAGACCTTTCCTACAATATATATATAATTATAATTAGTTAATATTATGATTATAAATAATTATTTTATTCATAAAAATATGCCCAATGAATAAAAAATACTGAAAATGTACCTTTAATTTTTATGCCTTATAAAGTCATTAGGTTTTTTTGAAGCAAGTGTGAAAAATGTGTAATGCGCTCACTGGGACTCAAACCCTTTTAGCTCTTGAATACACATCGAGTATGCTTCCAATTACACCATGAAAGACTGTGGGAAGGTGAGAGAAAATACCTTACACACTTTGCCTTTTAAAGCACAACTGGGGATTAGGCGACCCGATCACCAAATTCTAGTGGTGATGAATTATCCTCCATCATCCTTTAGTTGGGATGCCACTTATATAATCAAAAGGTGGTTTTTATTAGGGGGGAGGAGATGTGAAAAGTGCAATGCCCTTCACTAGAACTCAAACCTTGGACCTCTCAAATACGTATTGAGTATGCTTCCAGTTACACCATGAAGACATGTGAAAATGAGGGAGAAAATATTATATAGGCTCAGTACAAAAATAATTTGAATTTTCTGCAGGCATCATGCAAAGTGAAGAAAAAAAAATTATACATATTTTCTCCCACCACTTTTGGTTCTATAATTTACGCAAATAAAAACTTATTAATGGCATACACTGAAGCTCTGGCATTTGCTGTAATGAGGAGTTAACTTTCTGTTTATTGCATTTTCTTTAAAATTTGCATCAACATTCAAAGACGAATCTTGGACATCAGCATTTTTCATCTTAACTTTTGTCAGAATATCTTCAGACTCAGGTCTCTGCATATAATAACAGTGTCAGCACATGTTTGGAAAAACTCTATGTGACATTCTGAAAATACCAAAACATCCGTTTTTTCAACCATTTACCAATATGCAAATGCTTGTTTTCATAACCTTCCTCTTCAGTACCTTTACTAGTCTGTTACTTGAGAATAAGTCCTTCAAGCTAATTTTTTTCCCTTACTGGCTTGTCTCATAACCATGACAATGATTGCAGAAATGACTGAATCCTCTAATTAGATAGAATGCCCTAATTCTCTCTGTACAATGATAACAACACACATGTTTGAAAATAAGGGTAGCATTGATATGGAGTTAATAAAGTCCCTATTTTTAAGTAATTGACTACAGATGAATGTGCCAAAAATAACTTCAAATGATTGTTTTAGTAACAAGTTTTCCTAACATTAGCATTTAATCAAGAAGTCAAATATTAAAAATCTGCATATTTTCAGTACTTCTCCAAAATGATAATAAAGAGCAGTTTTCTGCAATGATACTTCAAACTCCTGATCATACCTTAATCCAGAAATTATCAAATCTCACTTTTTCCCTGCAGCACAAACTGAAGATTTTGACTGTATTCTTGTTAGGTACCAACCTAGCTATACACATTCTACATTTTTCAAATAATGCTCACTTTATCTTCGATGCAAAATGCTTTAATTTTTACAGCCTGCCATATGGCTGACTTTTTTACACAAGAAATTTTCACTCGTATAGACTGAAGAATCTTGTTCAAATATATGTGAAGTTATGCCTATCTTGAAGCTCGCAAAAAAAGATAATTTTATTTTTAATCTGTACTGTCTGATGTCCAAAGAGAATGCAGTTGTTTTCTTCAAGATGTGTATAGCACATACATAGACTCCTAAATCTCGCTGATCTGAAATATGTGACCTTCACTCCTATTTAGGATATAGTTTATATATGATCAATTTATTGGAGAATAACCTTCAAGGTTTTGAAAGCCATATATACGTGAAATCTATTCAAAGGACAGAACATGGAAAGTTAACTTTAAATAACTTTAAATAAATAAACAAAACACATAAACAAATAAAAATTAAAAAAATAAAAAGTCGTTTGAATAGCTCCCTGCTCATAAGAATCTATTCATTTTATATCTTTTCTCCATTTATCTTATAGCAAAAATTTTGATCATGGCATCAGCCTTGAACAAAGCTCTGTCTTACAGCTCAATCAAAAAACTTGAACAGAAACAGACCATGTAGGCTCAGTGGTTACTCAGTGACACAGTATGATAACCTAATACATTTATTGCACAATATACTTATTATATGCTCCAGTTTTTTATAAACTAGATGTTACCTAACAAAGAATTTGTTTAAAATACAGAGAAGGGGGATGAAGATAAAAGAACAGTAATGTAAAATGATATTTTCTATCCTAATTGCCTATATATGAACGATTTTAAAGATTAGTACAGTCAAAAGTCGTTAATTCGGACACCCATAATTCGGAATGATCTATAATCCGGACCTCAAAACTAAAAACTTTCTGCGCATGCGCCGCGTTGACACATGCGCATAGGCGCTTACGCGCGCGCGTAAGACCTTTTACTACTGCGCATATGAGTGTGCGCAAGTGCAGAATACGTTTTCGCGTGCGCGTTTTATGTATAATGGACGTATAAGCTAAAATTATCTAATTATCTATTTCAGTTAATGTTGATGATTGCGTTGTTCCTTAATTTTCGAATTGGATCCGGCTTATTATTTTTTGCAGACTGTAAGAGCAATTTTATAAAAGTAAGCTTAAACTTTCGATTATATCAAATAGAATTTCCGATATATATTTGTTAATATGTAAAGGATCTAAAGCGAAAGTATGTTTTGAAATCCGAAATCTGTTTATCAATTTCACGCTGCTCGGCGGGAGGAACGCCGCGCGGCGGGCGCGTAATGAATTGGAAGTTATCTGTCAGCACTATCCTTATCTTCAGGGCAGATGTTTTTATTTTATTTGGCTTATAATTGAAGATCAGATGTTTTTATTTTATTTGGCTTATAATTCCTTACCAAATGTAGTATTTCATTTCGATATGCTCCGTCTTTGATATGATTTAAAACAAGTTCCTCGTCATTATAATTCGCTTCCGATAGCGAAGAAAAGTAACAGAGGTTATTGAAAACGAAAAAATGTCGATTGACAAATTAGTCGGTGTTCTTGACACAGCAATTATAGGACTTGAACAGCGGAACTTTCTAACTGAACAAGAAATTATGTCTGTTTAATAGAATTAAAGAGAAAGTATTATCACATGAAACGAAGCAAAACTTAAACAACTTACATTGAAAGAAATGTTTATTTAAGTAAACAAATAGATATTAAGCTTTTTCTTTTTGTAAATTTTGATACCCTTTAGATCATAATTGTTCTTTATTTCATAAATTACGGTTTCATATTTTTAATTTTAGAATTTCTGCATGCCATCCTACGAGATTTAAACTGATGATCTATAATCCGGAAAAATCGATAATCCGGAATCGCCGAAGTCCCGACGAGTCCGGATTAACGACTTTTGACTGTAGTTTGTCAATTAAAACTGGCAGGAAGTGTTGCAAAATTTTTAAAACCGGGGGAGGAGAATTTTGTTACAGACATCCAGAAAGTTCATTACATTATATTTTCAAATGTTTGTATGTTAATTATAGCCATATAAAATAACAAAAACGTACGCGAAATTTGGGCTGAACCGAAGTTTGTTTATTAAATCCAGGAGTTTTTGTTAATAACAGGATTCACTACAGCATGGTTTGACTATGCAGAAATAAATTTCAAGACATTTAAGTCACTAATAATGAAACCATTCATCTGGTTTACCTAAAAAAAGAGGAAGAAAGTATTTTTAAATATACATTTACCAAGAATACTCAAAATGATTCCTCTTTAAAAATACTTTAGTACAAAATATCACGATAAATATATTGCTGCAACCTTTTAAAAAATTACAGGTGACGATACATTAACTTGTTAGCAACAGAGGTGGTATTAGTCTCAAATTTCACTTTTTTGTCCATATCACTTTTCGAACTTTGCCACCAGAAATTACTGCCATGAATTATTTTAAAAAAATAATTTAGCAAATATAAAAAAAGGTATGGTAATACATATAATCACCCATGTGGTGACTGACCAGTGCTGGATTTCTGCCTAGGCCTACAGGGCCCTGGCCTTCGGCCCCGTTGATGCATCTTTACATAAGCTTAAAAGTTATGAAGTTATTGTCACTGAAGCTATACAAATACTTATCGAAAAAAGGCTTTTGGGACATTTATCCAAACATAGGAATTAACACAGGAGCACTCCGAATGCTGTTGTGTATACCAGCATCAAACTGCTTAGCAGAACAGTCGTTTTCAGCACTAAAGAGAGTAAAGAATTACTTAAGATCTAACATAGGAGAGAACAGGCACAATTCACTCTCTGTAATGTACATAGAGTCAGAAATAATGCAGTCAATGGACTATGATGTAATCATTCATTCTTTTGCACAGAAGAAAATTAGTCATATGATTCTATAAATTTTTACTATAGTTATGTTATTCTATAAAATTATAGTATACACAGACTGTATTATTCTGAATTCTGATGTTTATTAAAGTCATTAAATTAAAGTTAATTAAAGATTGTATGTTCTGTACTAGTGCACTTAATTTGCTAAATTTCCAAAATAGCTTCGAGATGGTGGGGGTGGCCCCAAAACGCATAGGGGCCCTGGGTCTCTCTAAGTCTGGGCCTGGTGGTGACCGGGTGTGAAAGATTTGTCTCAATGTAGCCCATGCATGTTGTAAGAGGCGACTACCTGGGGATTATATCAGGGACTGGTTTCCCAAGTTGGGGGTTGAGCGTGGGGTTAACAACCCCACCTTGTATAATCTACCTATCCAGAAACATCTTATGCTTCAACAAATCTCTCTAAAAATAAATTCTTAAAAATCTAAAAATACATTCTTATCTTATGCCTCGACAAATGGCAACTAACTAGTCTGTGTGAAAATTAAAAATATATTAAATTGAATATCTTTAGAATTCCTATGTTGCCATATATTTGTTTTCTGTTTTACATTCATTATAAAGTCAAATATTTTTTAATAAACACTCTATTTTATAAATTCCTCTATTCAGTGAAGTACTTACAGGAATCTGCCTCAGATGAGAATTTCCTTGGATGAAAAAACTCCAAATACACTGTCAAGTACACTGTCAGATTTTTAGAGTTTTTTCTTTCTACTTAAAAATTTTTATTTATTTGCTGTGACACATTTCTACTTAAAAATTTTTATTTATTTGCTGTGACACATATGTGTATGTAGTTGTGGTCCTAAAGAAAGGCAGATGGCTCAGTACCTGTACCCAAATTCCATTCTACTTGAGAGATGACAGAGGGATATGAGGGAAGTGCACAGATTTAGATTCTCTAATGAGAAATAAGTTAAGTCCTCTATTGTTAAAAATTTCCAAAGCAATCTTCTTTCACAAACCAGTTTAAGATTAAGCAACAGCTGCACATAATTTTTATTTCTGTTTTTCTTTGTTTTACACTGCAAATCGTTTTGAACATTAGTTGTGTATTGAATGATAAAATTGTTGAAATGGTCTAATACTTGAATAAAAAATGCTGATTCTTTAACGTGGATAACAGTGTAAAGAAGGAAGATATTAAATACTGCCATAAAATGCAATACAGTCAAAAGTTGTTAATCTGGACTCGTTGGGACTTCGGCGATTCCAGATTATCGATTTTTCTGGATTATAGATCATCAGTTTAAATCTGGTAAGATGGCATGCAGAAATTATAAAATTAAAAATATGAAACCTTAATTTATTAAATAAAGAACAATTATGATCTAAAGAGTATCAAAATTTGCAAAAAAAAAAAAAAAAAAAAAAACTTAATATTTATTTGCTTACTTTATTAAACATTTCTTTCAATGTAAGTTGTTTAAGTTGCTTCATTTTATGTGATAATACTTTCTCTTTAATTCTATAAACAGACATAATTTCTTGTTCAGTTACAAAATTCTGCTATTCAAATAATATAATTGCTGTGTTGAGAATACCGACTAATTTGTCAATCGAAATTTTTTCGTTTTCAATACCTCTGTGTCACTTTCTTCACTATCAGAAGCGAATTATAATGACAAGGAATTTGATTTAAATCATATCAAAGACTGAGTACATTGAGATGAAATACAACATTTAGTAAGGAATTATAAGCCAAATAAAATAAAAACATCTGCCCTGAAGATAAAGATAGTGCTGACAGATCAACTTCCAATTCATTGCGTGGCGCCTTGGCGTCCCCTTCCCCCAGCAGAGCAGTGCGAAATTGATAAACAGATTTCAGAATGGTTAGAGAAATAAAGGATATGCCTTTATCCATTTTTTGCAGCAATTCCACTTTTTGTTTTATGGACATTGAAACATACTTTCGCTCCAGCATCGGAAATTCTATTTGACATAATCGAAAGTTCAAGCTTACTTTTATAAAATTGCTCTAACAGTCTGCAAAAAATAATAAGCCGGATCCAATTCGAAGATTAAGGAACAACGCAATCTGCAACATTAACTGAAATAGATAATTAGATAATTTTAGCTTATACCGTCCGTTATACATTAAACGCGTATGCCTAAACATATTATGCGCATGCGCACATGCATATGCGCAGCCGTAAAGGTCTTATGCACATGCGTAAATGCCTATGTGCATGCGTCAACGCGACGCATGCGCAGAAAGTTTGTAGCTTTGAGGTCCGGATTATAGATCATTCCAGATTATGGGTGTCTGAATTAACGACTTTTGACTGTATTTTGAAAAATAGTTTATTGACAATCCTGAAAAATCAAAACAAATTTTGTCAAGCTTTGATTCTACCGATCCAAGTGCCAAATGTAAAAAAGGTGCATTTATGAAGATGTTGCTGAAACAGCATTATAAAGACTAGGCACAGTAAAAGAAAAAAATTACTGGTACCAGAGACATTGAAATAGAAAAAAGCTATGATGTTTGCCAAAGCAAATTTCGTGCAAGTAATCAGTGACTTGAGAAAAATAAAGAAAGACATGAAGTAACTACAAAAATCATATGTGGTCAAAGCAAAGATGTTAATGAAGATGATTGTGTGATATGGAAAGATTGAAAATTAAAAGAAATTTCGGATATGTACAAGCCAAAATATATATTCAACAGCGAAAAAAAAAACAGAATTTTTATCAATGCTTATCACAAAGTACATTTGCATTAAAAAAAAAAAAAAAGAAATCCTTTAAAGTTGAGCACAGGTGATGGAGGACTGGAACACCTGGTGTCTAACAAAGTTATGCAGTTATATATCCCACGCCCTCCATTATCTTAAACCAGCAGTTCTCAAGTCCCAGGAGGAATGCCTCAAGAATATATTTGCTTCTCTGTCAAGTAGCATGAACAAAGAGGGATCTGGATGATGTCACATGAATGCATTAGCTGCATGAATATATAAGCATCAGCTGTTAGAACGCACTGGTGATGTTTAGCAAAGTTAAATTTATTGTACTACAACATGCAAATATGGAAAAAAGTGAAACCTATACTTCATTTTTGAAAAGTGGCTAAAATAATGGCAGTAAAAAAATGAAAAATTACTCTCATGATACAGTGCTCACCCTCGAGATATCAGAGACAAGTACAAAAATGTTAAACGTTTTTTCTTTTCTCCAAAAACCATACTGCAGCATATGGATCCAGAGCTAGTTTTAGACTTCATAAGGACCCAAGTTATTTGAGATATGGGGCCCTCTATAAGTCTGTTATAATATAATTTAATACGAGGGCCATCCAGGAAGTAGATTACGTTTCGGTCTGTGTCCGCTAGGGGCGGGGCTAGCGCGGCCATCTTGGGGTCAGAGCGTTGCGCAGCTCAGTCTGCATCTAGCCGTGCTAGTGAGAGGTTCGTGCTGTGCTCCGTTCAGATACTGTGACGGTTTGAAATGTCTGCGTTAATTGAAAATCCCGCGAGCTGCGAGGTGCGCTCAGTAATAAGGTTTCTGACTGCAAAAAACTGTAAACCGATAGAAATCTATCGGCAGCTTCGTGAAATGTATGGGGACAACATTATCACTGAAGGTGGAGTGCGTCAGTGGGTCATAAGATTTCAAAATGGCCGAACCAATGTTCACGACGAAGATCGAAGTGAGAGACCCAGCATAGTGACCGCCGAACTTCTCGAAAAAGTCGATGCTAAAGTCCGTGAAAATCGAAATTTCACAATAACGGAACTTTCTTTGAGTTTTCCACAAATTTCGCGAAGTTTGTTGCACGAAATCATCAGCGAAAAGCTTGGTTACCACAAGTTTTGTGCAAGATAGAAGGCAAGAAGAGGTAACGAAGTGGTTGAAGGCGCAGGCGGCCGAATTTTTCGACGAAGGAATTTCCAAGCTCGTACATCGCTACGATAAATGCCTTAATTTGTATGGTGACTATGTAGAAAAGTAGTATTTGAGTGTGGCTTTCATCTGTATATAATAAAATTTGTTTCCTATACTTTGTTTATTTTTTTATTCCAAAACGTAATCTACTTTCTGGATAGCCCTCGTACTTGTTATACTATATTTTAATTTCTAGGGGGGGCCTGTACTAGTTTGTAGCTTATATGTAAATCCGACCCTGTATAGATCAAAGGGTGATAAAAAGCACTAAAACATTATCACAAAAAATTTTTGAAGAAGGTCCATTCCATTCACCTCTGTTATACTGGACTTAGCCTGCGTGAATTTGCAGACTTTTTGCCAGTTGTCATCAAATATGGGATCCTGGAAGTATATAAATCATTATAGGTGTCACGGAGACAAGATGTGAAATAATAAAGGGAGAGGTGGAACTTTGCCACTTTAGAGTTTTACATCGTGGGGTGAAGAAGGTCCTAATGGGAATCAGCCTTTATGTGAAGTAAGCTTACATGACTGTGCATCTGAACTTGCAAGACTATGAAATTATGATATCACTGGAAAAAAAAATATTCACAGTTGCTTCAAAAAGGCTGGATTTATCATTAAGACTGATATTTCAGATAATAGTAGTATCAATGACAATGACGGACAAGATAAGGAATTTAATATAATGGAGAAATTCAGCAGCTGAAAAATAAAAGACAATTTAAAAATAATAAATAATTAAAAGATTATTTATTCATAGATAACAATGTTCAGACCTCAGGAATTCCTACTGAACAGGACATAATGAAGAGCATAAAAAATAGCAGAGAAAAAGGCTACTGATGAGCATGAAAAAAATGAAAATGAATGCGCAAAATCTTTGCCAGAAGTTATGTTAAATGCATTTGATACTTATGACCCAGGTTTTATTTTGAAGAAATTATACAAGAACACATTTTTTTTAGCATTACAATGATGTGAGCCTTATTCTGGCATAAAATATTGTTCCAGACATTCAAAACAACTAAAGAGAGTGATCAATTTTTTAAATCATTAAACTTAAATTTTCATATGCAACATTGCTTAAATGGACACACTAATATATGTAATTTTACATTTATATTTTACTACTATTTTATCTTTCTAAATTAAAATAAAATTCTAATCTTTTAAATTTTGTTTCATTATAACCTCCATTTCTGCACAAAGCTATTTGCAGGATTCTGCGACTTTGTTAAATACAGGTTGTATTATTTCTTTACAAAAATTCATCACAATAACATTTAGAGGCAACATTTGAAAAGTGATATGGGCATGAAAGTGAGATTTGAGAATGAAATTGGTGCTAAAAAATTAATGATGATGCTTAACACTGTACTGGAAATTTTAAACATACGCTGCTCTTTAAAGTTCTCTGATTTAGCCATTGCTTTTTATGTGGCTGTTTAAGTGTGAAGAAAGTTAAGTTTAATAATAAAGATAAAAAGACAAAAAAAATCATGTAGGTCATCTTGTTAAGAAAACTGAATGTTGATATGATGAACTGAGAAAAGACTAAAGAAAAATAGAAAAATATGTGGCAACACTTGACACTTTTTTTTTTGGTAGGGGAGCTGAATTTTTTGTGGCATAAAAACGAGAAAAACTGTGTTTAAAAACAAAGTTAAAAAGACAAAAAGGTTGCATTAATTTAAAAACAAAAAAGACAAAAAAGTTGTATTAATAAGAGCAAGAAACTGCAAGCTAAGTGAGAGCATAAAATGCTTTAACAAACTCTCTGCAGTGTTAATATTTGAATCTTTTCAAATTCTTTCTTAGATGTATACAAAACTAATAACATGCATGTAAAACTAAAAAACTAATATATGCAGATAAAACTTTTAGCAAAACAATATACCACATTTATAGCAAATTTTGATTGAAGACACAAATTGTATTATAGTTATTTAACATTTCCTGTGTGCATGTTGCATTAAATTGAAGATTCTGAATTTCTCCAAATTTTTCATTTCAGATATTGTCTTTTTATAGATATAAATTCTTCTCTTTTTACTTCCTTGTACGAAGTAAAGGAAGTATTGTAATTAGGAAAAATTCAGGGTAGCATATTTGAACGAAAATATCCATTTTGACCAGTATCGAATGCAATGTTTTTGTGTGACATCTGTATGTACGGGCGGAATAAAGGACTCCTTTTCCAAAAGCAAATTATAAAACTGATTTAAAATGGATTCAGAAGAGACTTTTTTGGTGGCATCTGTATGTATCTCACATAACTAAAAAATGATTAGCCTCAGAACGTTGAAATTTTGGGGTCCGTGACACTTAACCGACACCAGTTAGCCCACATGGACACTTAGCCGACAGGACATTTAGCCGACAAGGACACTAAGCCGACAGGTCATTTAGCCAACACGGACAGTTAGCCAATAAGACATTTAGTCGACAAGGACACTTAGCCGACAGGACATTTAGCTGACACGGACAGTTAGCTGACAGGACATTTAGCCGACACGGACAGTTAGCTGACCGGACATTTAGCCGACACACAGACTTCGCTGTCAGGGCATTTAGCTACGGGACAGTTAACTGTCAAGACATTTAGTCAACAGGACACTAAGCCGACAGTGATGTTTAGCTGACGCGTACTCAATAATTATTTAAATTTACAATCAATTAAATAATCTCTCGACTTCTCCATAAATTCAATATTTAAGTTTTTTTCCCCACCTACCAGTAAAATTCAGCTTTCGATTCTTGAAGATCTCATATGTGCTTTTAATTATTGTGTTCATTTAAAATTGTTTGATATGCCGTGCGGTGGTGTATTTAATTATGGCACAGCACACTAGGGCTATTTGCCTAAGGAGAGGAATCTATCATCCCTAAGGAGAGGGATGCCTTCGTGGAGGACTTTCTAAGAGAAACAGCCTCGTATACACGTTACACATGGGGAAAACCACGAAAACACCCATGCAGCCAGCCCATTCACGGGATCCGAACCTCGGACCGAATTACCAGTGTTTAGCGACTTTACCGCTCGGTCACTGGTGTTTGATATGTATCATGCTGTTTGGTGTATATTGGCCAAATTGAAAAAGCGCTGATATTTCTCATCAGAGAATATGAATTAAATTTCCAAAGGAAAAAATAATTCTTTTAGCTAAGTACGACGGTCATTTAATTACAATTTAATGTGGGATCTTCAAAAATTATCCGTAATGCTTCTTCATTTAATCAACTGGCTTCTTATGAACACTTTCCCATGATTAATAATTTCCCTTGTTTACTTAATGATAATAATTTTCCAATCTCGCTCTTCCAAATGTTTTCAAATTTCTAATATCTTTACGTTACATTACTATTTTGCTCATCACATCGTGTTACATTCCTTCCCTTAAAAAATCGTTTGGCTCCTCCCACTAATGAAATTTCCTTTCCCTGTCATGAAAAATGTTATTAATGCAATAAAAATTACTGTTATTCTCGAATTATACATTTTCATAGAAACATATGGCACTGAGGGTTAGTTTAGCAAATATATTTTATTTTGTTATTAAAAAAATTTTAAAAAACTGAATTTTTAAGACCAGCAAAATTATAAATTTTTTGTGACCTCTATAATTTGCAGTTCATGCCACCATCCATGAGATAAAAATTCTGTAACATTTTATTGACCACGCTTCTCGCTTAAAATACTTACTTAGGTTAATGTTTATAGCCCTTAACTTTATATATTATATATAAAGTGTTATATATAAAGTTTATAGTGCATAATGTTGAATTTAGAAGTAAAATATTCTTTACGGTTTTGTTTTATTCATAAGTGAAGCTGCAGAACGAGGCGACCACAAACCAAGTAGGGTGGAGCAAAGCGTCTGATCGTGATGTAAGGATCTTAAGTTTTACTAACGTTTATTTTATTTTAAATCTTTACTATCACTTCTTATTTTCTACTTCCGGCCAGAATTAAAAGCGTTAACTTATTTATGCAAAATCTGTCTGGCGAACGCCAAGTACTTAAGTTGTGGCTTTTTGCCAAGCGAGAGAGAGGAAGGAGTTAGTCGAAGCAGGCCGCTTGCCTTAGAAGTTTTATTCGGTTGCTGTTTGCCTTCCAGGCCAGAGGTTTAATCCTCGTGATAATTTTAAACGTATTGTAGTGTTAACAGTTCTCTGTACTACATAGGCCTTCCTGTTAATATCCGGCCAATCTTACACATAGGCCCTTGTTGATTATTCCAAATTTGAGTTTAGGTATATTTTTATATTCTTACGTTCAGACCACAAGTAGTTGGTCTCTGTATTCCGAAGTACGGAAATTATTGTAAAGAGTGCAAAATAAAGGGTTTCGTATACCCTTCCTGTGTATCTTGTCTACTTCCCACATTTATTGAACATAGCTTTAGTAAGCTCCCTGTTCCGAGTCAGGTCTGTGCATGTTCCCAAAGAAAGTAAGACAGAACATTGAACCTGATAGTGGCGCCCAACGAAGGAGAATAACCATGGCCGAGTTTCAAGAAGAACCTGTGCTGCCTGCAGAAGCGGCTCAGAATCCAGAAATGCCAGCTGCCGCCCTGGAAGGATTTGGTTACATCGTCCAGACCATGCGCGCTTCGATGAAACCAGAAGCAACATTTAATGGAAACTCACCGGTAACCAGTTTTTTGGAAAAATTGGAGGACCACTTCATAATGTGTCCCGTGCATGAGTTTCAAAAAGTTACCTTAGCTACCAGCGCTTTGAGGGGCCAAGCGCTTAACTGGTTCAAATGTATAGGCAGAAGTCTCTTGGGTCAAGCAGGAAGTCCCACCTATATTTACGAGAATTTCAAGACTGCCCTAGTAAAGGCCTTCCCTGTCGTAAGGGATCGTGCGAAATTAGAAACGGAACTTTTCAGCATATATCAGCAAAGAATCGAAAATCTCTCAAGCTTTATTTTAAGAAAAATTCACGTCTTCAAACTCTTGTATGGAAACCGCCCGGATCCTGAGATAATTCAAGTGATTTTGCCGAGGTTACTTCCCCAAGTGCAAGACTTTATTGAATAAAGAAATCCGACTACACTGGAAAAGTTATTTGAGCTAGCAATCCAGTTTGAAAGTAGAAGAACGGCGGACATTGAAAGACGACGCCAATATCAACAACGAAACCAATTTGGTGCGCCAAGACCACAGCAAACTCAAGCACACGGCTACGGAAGCAAAGCAAATCAGTGGGCAAGGAAACCCGAGCATTCAGAAACAGCCGGCGAACGTCGACAGCTCAATAGCAATTCAGGAAAATGGCTCAAGGCCAGTGGAAAAAGAAGGAAAGCATGGAAATGAAAAATGATTTAAAACAAAACGGATTTCTGCTGACGGGAGGGTGCGGAAATCCAAAGGCCAAGAAAACCCCTCTTCCTTCAAGTTAAATACAGTAATGGTGAAAAATTTGACTCTTCCGAAGATTGAAGTGTTGGTGAATAATATCCCAGCCACCGCACTCCTGGATACAGGCGCGCAATGTTCCTGTGTGGCAGAAGATTTTTTTAGGAAGTATTTTCGGAAATACCGCATATATAATTCGGATAATACGACAGTGTTAGCGGCGCAAGGAGAAAGATGTAAGTGCATAGGTAAATTACCACTATACATCCGTATCAAGGACGAACAAGTAAAGGTTATGTTTTTCATAGTAAAGAATCTGCAAGCACATATTATCTTAGGAATAGATTTTCTTTCAGAGGCACAAGCAACCTGGATTTTAATGAAGCGTCCCTTAAGCTGACGATGAAACCAGTTCGAGAAGAAAAGGCTGAACCGCCGATGTTAAACCTTGACCACATGCCTAATGAAGAGCAACGAAGAATCTGACAAGTGGTAAGTGAATTTGCTTCGTTATTTAGTGATATTCCAGGATTTACTCAGGTTACTAACCATAGTATTGACACCGGAGATTCAATGCCAGTTCGCCACAAAGCATACCGGTATGATAAGAATAAGGAAAAAATTATAGAATGGCATATCACCGATATGCTACGTAAAAAGATCATAACGCCCATCTCAAGTAGTTATGCTAGCCCGGTGGTTTTATGTAAGAAAAATAATGACTATCCATTGACACATCCAAAAAGGTGGAGATTCGCAATTGACTACCGTAAATTAAACTCCATAACTAAATATCCGGTATATCCGTTACCTATTATTGAAGAAATTCTAAGGAACATAACATCGACCAAATATATGACGACTTTAGACTCAACGACTGGTTATTTTCAAATAGGGCTTAGGCCTGAGGACGTGCCTAGACTGCTTTTATAACCAAGTCTGGCACTTATGCATTTCTGCGTATGCCGTTTGGCTTTTCAGGGGCACCGGCAACATTTCAGCGATGTATGGACATTGTGTTAAGGCCTGTTCTTGGAAAGTCCACATTTATCTATTTAGACGATATCATTATTACTAGTGATAATCTCGACCAACATGTACAGGATTTAAGACAGGTGTTTTCTTTATTAAATGAGGCCGGTCTAAAAGTTAATGTCGAAAAGTGCAAATTTTCAGCTCCTGAATTAAAATATTTAGGTTACAAAATATCTCAGAAAGGAATCGAGACAGACGAATCAAAAATAATTGCTGTACAAAAGTATCCGACTCCAAACACGGCGAAGAAGCTCTCTTCTTTTCTAGGACTTTGTTCACATTATAGATCCTTTATAAAAGATTTTGCAGCTATTGCTGAACCATTGTTAAAATTAAAAAAGGAAAAGGCAAGATTCTCGTGGACGGCCGAAGCCAATAGTGCGTTCGAAAAAAAAAAGCAAGCATTAACGCAAGCCCCTGTGTTGAAATTTCCTGAAAAGGATGAGAACTTAGAAATTTCAGCGGATGCTTCGGATTATGCGGTAGGAGCGGTACTTTCATAAAATCAGCAGCCCGTGGCATTTTTTAGCCGAACTTTAAATCAAACACAAAGAAACTATTCCGCGACCGAGAGAGAGGCACTTGCAGTTCTGTTAGCAGTGCAAAAGTTCCGAGTCTATTTTGGAAAGGCGCCAATAACAGTGTACTCTGATCATGCGGCGGTAACTAGATTGTATTCAGGGAAAAACTTATCCCCAAGGTTAATAAGATGGGCACTCAAGCTACAAGAATATAATCTCGTAATCAAGCATACCCCCGGAAAGGAAAATATAGTAGCAGATGCCCTACCCAGAATTAAAATAGATGAAGAAGGTAATACTGTAAAGGTGGCAATGCTCACAGCATGTACAATAAATTCCCGAGAAACTGTAATAACCGAACTGGGTAAGGATCTTGAGTTTGGAAGCATTTATGAGTATTTAAAGGATCCTGAAAATTTTAGCCACCAAGATATTGTGGCGATAAGAAATAGGGCGGCCCATTACGAACATATAGATGGTCTATTATTTTATACAAAAACTACGAATTCCAACAACGAATTTCGACCTGTTATCCCAGCTAGTCTTAGATTAAATATCCTGCAGGAGTTGCATGACAGCCCTTTAGCTTCTCATGCTGGTATTCGAAAAACTATACAACGCGTACGCGAGGCAGTCTATTTTCCTGAACTGCAAAAGTTAACAAGGGCGTATGTCCAGTCCTGCCCAACATGTCAAGTAGTTAATTATATTAATTTCCGCCCGGCCGGGTTTCTAAATAGTATTAAATCCGAATTTCCAAATGAAATAATTGGCATCGATTTATTGGGCCCTTTCCCAAAAAGTCAGTTAAATAAAAGTCGCTATCTCCTTGTTATGGTTGATCATTTTAGTAAGTGGACCGAAATTGTCTCCGCTAGATTAGTTACTGATTCTATTTAAATATATTTTAAAATACGGGGCGCGTCTAAAAGTTATATCAGATAATGGTCCTCAATTTGTAAGTAATGTATTTGAAGACATGTGCCAAAAACTGGGCATACGTCATTTAAAAATGGTCTCGTATCGGCCGCAATCAAATATAGCGGAACGGGTCAATAGAAATATAGTGAAAATTATCTGTAGTTATGTTAAAAATTTTCATAAAAGCTGGGATAACTATGTCAATGAATTTGCTTTCGCCCTTAGGACCGCAAAACATGATACAACGGGCAAAACTCCTGCTGAGTTATTTTTAGGCAGAAAGATTATAACGCCGTTAGATAAATTATTTTACGTGCAACAAAGAGCCCCAGAATTTAAAATGGGTGATATAGAAAAATTAATTAATGAAGCAAAAAAGAATACTGAAGTAGCACAGAGAAAACAAAAACTATATTACGACTTGAAACGACGGGGAGTAACTTATAAAGTAGGGGATGAAGTTTTAAATATTAAGCATTCACTTTCTTCAGCACCAGAAGATAAAACTGCCAAATTTTTTCCACGATTTGAAGGACCATATGTTATAGAGAAAATAACTCACGCTGTAGTAGTGTTAAAAGCTAGAAATGGTGAAACCTGCTCCGCAAACATTGATCAAATCAAACCCTACTATGATCGTAATAAAATGAAAATTTTTAAAGGTCTTTTGCAGGCTCCGGCACGGCAGACACGGCAGGCACAAGCTCCAGAGGTGGAACAACGTCAAGGACAAGCCATTAGGAGGCAGGAGCAATTGAAAAAGAAAGTTTCCCCGTTGGAAAATTGAAGGTAACAAGAAAAAGAAACCGTTCCACCGTCCAGAAAAGAGAGCTCACGAACACCCCCAGAATGAAGAAGGGAGAAGTACGATGAATGCAAAGAAGGCCAGGAGAAATCACAGCAACTATAACCCAGCTCCCAAATGGAAGATCAACTCATCAGACAGGACTCTCCGCAGCAAATGTCGCCGAACTGCGGAAGGGCCACCAGCGGCGGAGGAAAAGTTACAAGGAAAATTTGAACGGCCAGCAACGAGGTCCAAGCAGGAACGCGAAAGAAGTGTCCTGGTTCCACCAAGACCAGCTGCCATCAAACGGCCAAGACCACAGGCAGAGGCGAAAAAGAAGGTATTCAAGGGTGACCGAACTGGAGGAAAAAGAAAGCTTCTAGAGGAAGGCTCTGAAGGGCGAGCCCGCACAAGAAGGAGGATAAATCAAACGAGAATCTGCGCTACCTTCCAGGACTGGGCTCAGAAAAGAATGTCCGAATATCACAAAGATAAGTAAAATTTTATGTTACCTTGCAAACTTAAGTTAATCTTTCATTCTTACTGCAAGTGGCAGATTTCAAGAAGTTTTACCTCATGTGAGGTCTACCTTTATCGCCAAAAACGCGAGAAATGAGTTGTTACCGATTTTGGTATTATGTTTTTCAATTACTCGCGCGTAAAACTAAAGTTGATGTATAATAGGAATGTGTAAATACTTAAATATTGTAAAAGTTATTGTATAAATTTTATTTAAAACATTCTGGCAAGAAAGAAGTTTTAGTCTGAAAGATTTTTTGAAATGTAGTATTTCAATGTAGAAGAATTGGCACTTGCTTGGGAAAGAATAGAAGTTAACAATGTACTACTAATGTATGTTTTAAAATGCATAAAATTAACAGCATGTTAATATGTTCTTATATACAATGTGAACTGTTATTTTAAATGTTAAGAAATACTATGATATGGTAAAAGTGAAAGTAATGCCAAAAAATTTCTTTTATTCGTGTGACTGTAAAAAGACCAAATTATGGTGAATATGTGTTAAAGGTTGAATGAATGTAATTAGGCTCTCTGACGCTACACTTCAGAGTTAGCCACTTTCAGAATAGTACCTCAGGGTTTAGAGTTGAAGTTAGGGTGTGTTACGAGGTCTTGTCATGTTGAATTTTAACACGTTAGTGGTTTGATTGTAGGAGGCAGTGTTGAACACGTATACATAAACACATTCGTGTTTGGTGTTCTTTTACAACACATGTCAGAGAGCACGGGGAGAGATAATTAAAATAGTCATGAATGAAATAAGAATGTTAAGAGAAATATAAATATGCATGTTACTTGCCATTTCATTGTGTAACATTTCATTAAACTAGTTTTCCTTCCAGATCTCTGGAAGGAACCAGATTTGAATAAAAGCTCCTGTTTACATGCAGTACAGATGAAAAATTGGGTGTCCATGGAGCTGCTATTGTAAAAACAATTTTTTTTTTTTTTTAATTTATAGTTTCTAGTGAGAAATGTTTGTAAAAGATTGGCCTCGCGTTAGATTCTAGAGCTAAAAGCTTTTAACAAGGTCGTTTTAGACCTCAGTTTCAAACTAATTAACTCTGGCGGGAAGTATGTAAGGATCTTAAGTTTTACTAACGTTTATTTTATTTTAAATCTTTACTATCACTTCTTATTTTCTACTTCCGGCCAGAATTAAAAGCGTTAACTTATTTATGCAAAATCTGTCTGGCGAACGCCAAGTACTTAAGTTGTGGCTTTTTGCCAAGCGAGAGAGAGGAAGGAGTTAGTCGAAGCAGGCCGCTTGCCTTAGAAGTTTTATTCGGTTGCTGTTTGCCTTCCAGGCCAGAGGTTTAATCCTCGTGATAATTTTAAACGTATTGTAGTGTTAACAGTTCTCTGTACTACATACGCCTTCCTGTTAATATCCGGCCAATCTTACACATAGGCCCTTGTTGATTATTTCAAATTTAAGTTAGAGTTTAGTTATATTTTTATATTCTTACGTTCAGACCACAAGTAGTTGGTCTCTGTATTCCGAAGTATGGAAATTATTGTAAAGAGTGCAAAATAAAGGGTTTCGTATACCCTTCCTGTGTATCTTGTCTACTTCCCACATTTATTGAACATAGCTTTAGTAAGCTCCCTGTTCCGAGTCAAGTCTGTGCATGTTCCCAAAGAAAGTAAGACGGAACATTGAACCTGATAGTGAAAAGTCACCGTAATGTGGTGCCATCTATCTGTGCTAGATTTAAATAGATCTGTCATGTAAATAGATAATATTATGTACTATGTTTTGAAAATCGCGATGTGTAATTTTCGGGGCAAATCTTGCCAAGCAGACTCTATTGGCGACAACATAAACATAAAAAATTTTAGCAAATGATAGTTCTAAGAATTTTTCATTTTGAAGGCATAAACATTGTAATATCATTTATAATTTTCTAAAAGGCCAATAAATAAAGACAATAAATTTGTAAAAAGACATTAATTTAAGAATTTACTATGCTTTCATGGTTCAACATCCTGATTCACCGGTTAATATCACCTGACCCCAAGTGATCTCATCTCACGCAAACTACGCTACAAAAATATAATTCTCTCTAATTATCTACATTTATTTCAAGTTAACTCTTAATTTGGAATACAAGTTAAAAGGCAAGAATTACTTCAATTTGTATGAAAAGTTTATTCAGAAATTATGTTAAACCACAGTGCTTTACTTCGCTATTGCATTCTCAATTAGAATTGATGAACCTAAGTATGTATTTAATCCTTGACCTTGCCTTTTCTATATTTTCGCCTTCGGATGAGCGGTGTGATTGCAATATAATTGATTTAATTTCTGCAAATGGCCTTAGGGCATAAAATTATACTAGCTGATAAAAATTCTATGTAATCGTATGCCAGTATTGAAAGAAACAATCAATCTGATAAGTAATGGCTGCGACTTGCTTTGAAAATGAGGTGTAAAAGGTTACCAGCGAGGATATTCCGTTTGGCATAAGTAGTACCATTATTGGTGAATTTATTGGTTGCACTGGCAAAACGGAAAAGTATCGTAATATGTTATACAGTCAAAAGTCGTTAATTCGGACACCCATAATCCAGAATGATCTATAATCCGGACCTCAAAGCTACAAACTTTCTGCGCATGCGTCGCGTTGACGCATGCGCATAAGACCTTTACCGCTGCGAATTTGCGTGTGCGCGTGCGCAAAATACGTTTACGAAAGCGCGTTTAATGTATAACGGACGGGATAAGCTAAGCTAAAATTATCTAATTATCTATTTCAGTTAATGTTGCCGATTGCGTTGTTCCTTAATCTTCGAATTGGATCCGAATTATTATTTTTTGCAGACTGTTAGAGCAATTTTATAAAAGTAAGCTTGAACTTTCGATTATGTCAAATAGAATTTCCGATATATATTTACTAATATGTAAAGGATATACAAAGCGAAAGTATCTTTCGGAGTCCATTAAACAGAAAGTGGAATTGCTGCAAAAAATGGATAAAGCCATATCCTTTGTTTATCTAAACTTTAACGTTTGTTTATCTAAACTTTGTTTATCTTTAACCCGCCCCCGGGTGCAATGAATTGGAAGTTGATCTGTTAGCACTATCCTTATCTTAAGGGCAGATGTTTTTATTTTATTTGGCTTATAATTGCTTACTCAATGTAGTATTTCGATGTACTCCGTCTTTGATATGATTTATATCAAATGCCTCGTCATTATAATTCGCTTCTATAATTCGTTCGGATAGCGAAGAAAGTGACAGAGGTTATTGAAAACAAAAAATTTCGATTGACAAATTAGTCGGTATTCTCGACACAGCAATTATAGTACTTGAACAGCGGAACTTTGTAACTGAACAAGAAATTATGTCTGTTTATAGAATTAAAGAGAATGTATTATCACATAAAAAACGAAGCAACTTAAACAACTTACATTGAAAGAAATGTTTAATAAAGTA
The DNA here is from genome assembly GCF_044657685.1 of Stegodyphus dumicola. Classification (NCBI taxonomy): domain Eukaryota; kingdom Metazoa; phylum Arthropoda; class Arachnida; order Araneae; family Eresidae; genus Stegodyphus; species Stegodyphus dumicola. The sequence goes on along the minus strand of NC_140769.1, from coordinate 184,953,309 downwards.
AACAAATAAATATTAAGCTTTCTTTTTGTAAATTTTGATACCCTTTAGATCATAATTGTTCTTTATTTCGTAAATTACGGTTTCATATTTTTAATTTTATAATTTCTGCATGCCATTTTACCAGATTTAAACTGATGATCTATAATCCGGAAAAATCGATAATCCGGAATCGCCGAAGTCCCGACGAGTCCGAATTAACGACTTTTGACTGTATTAATGTTTTTCTTATAAAATATAACTTTTCTCAATATCTGTTAAAAATGTATAAATTTTCATTTCATTTTTTTCTCTTTCATTCCTTTTCTTTTTCGTTTTTGGTTTAGCTACATGGTAATGGGAAAGTTTTTGGTGCCCATTTTCCTGAATGTATTAATAAAGTTCTAGCCTAAAAAGGCAATTTTCATTAGAAGAGACTGGTTAAGTATTAAGTAAAATGGTCAGTTTATTTCTGTTAGACTCAGTAACTGCCAAGCGGTAAAGTCACTGAACACTGGCAATTCAGTCTGAATTTGAATCCCGCAAACAGACAGGCTGTTTTCATTGTTTTTCTCATGTGTATCATGTATGGGAGGCAGTTTTTCTTAGAAAGTGCTCCACGAAGGCATCCCTCCCCTTAGGCAAATAGCCCTCTGCCTTTCCGGAATTACATAAACCAAACTTACTTGTGTTAGGTGGCCGCTAAACCAAAAACGAGAAAAAGAAGGAATGAAAGAGAAAAAAAAAAAAAAAAAATTAATGAGAAATGAAATAAAAATTTATACATTTTAAACAGATATTAAGAAAAGTTATATTTTAAAAGAAAAACATTAATTTAACGATGTTTTCTTATAAAATATAACAATGTGTCGCTTTGCTCCATCCTACTTCCTTCTGCAGCTTCAGTTATGAATGAAACAAAACCTTAAAGAATATTTTACTTCTAAATTAAACATTATGCACTAGTTTAGGGCAATAAACTTTAACCTAAGTAAGTATTTTAAGCGAGAGGCATGGTCAATAAAATGTCACAATATTTTGGTGACATGCAAATTATAGAGGTCACAAATAATTTATACCTTTGCTTGTCTTACAAATTCACTTTTTTTAATTGTTTCTAATAACAAAATAAAATATATTTGCTAAACTAACCCTCACCACCATATGTTTCTATATAAAATATAATTCAAGAATAACAATAATTTTTATTGCATTATTCAGATTTTTCAGAACGGTCTACTCCTACTATGCTCAGGACAGCAGCCAGTTAAGTCTAGCCTACGATGTCTCTCAAGTAACTGCGCTTCGTAACACGAAATGAATGATTCCACCTCACTGCGGATTCTCGCACGATATTCCTACAACCAAGCCTAAACAGTATATGCCAAATAACTATAATTGCTCCCTATGAATATAATTGTTCATCCCCTCCTACTTCGCTAAAATGGGATTTGAATGTGTCTTTCTGAACTTAATGCTAGCACAGAGAAAGGTTATGCTCAGTAATTTCATTTGCTATATACAGGGTAAGGCAACGGCTGGATACCTACATCTGCGACTGCGTTGCTTCATAGGACAGGGAAAGGAAATTTCATTAGTGGGAGGAGCCAAACGATTTTTTAAGGGAAAGAATGTAACATGATGTGATGAGTAAAATAGTAATGTAATGTAAAGATATTAGAAATTTGAAAGCATTTGGAAAAGCGAGATTGGAAAATTATTATCATTAAGTAAACAAGGGAAATTATTAATCATGGGAACGTGTTCAAAAGAACCCAGTTGATTAAATGAAGAAGCATTACGGATAATTTTTGAAGATCCCACATTAAATTGTAATTAAATGACCATCATACTTAGCTAAAAGAATTGTTTTTTTCCTTTCGAAATTTAATTCATATTCCCTGATGAGAAATTTCAGTGCTTTTTTAATTTGGCCAATATACACCAAACAGCACGATACATATCAAACAATGCTAAATGAACACAATAATAAAAAGCACGTATGAGAACTTCAAGAATCGAAAACTGAATTGATAGGTAAAAAAATAACTTAAATATTGAACTTATTGAGAAGTCGAGAAATTTTGTAATTGATTGTAAATTTAAATAATTATTGGGTACTGGTCAGCTAAACGTCACTGTCGGCTTAGTGTTGACTAAATATCTTGACAGTTGTCTGTCCCGTAGCTAAATGTTCTGTCGGCTAACTGTCCATGTCGGCTAAATGTCTTGTAGGCTAACTGTCCGTGTCGGCTAAGTGACCTGTCGGTTAAGTGTCCGTGTTGGCTAAATGTCCCGTCGGCGAAGTGTCCTTGTCAGCTAAGTGTCCGTGTCAGTTAAACGTCTTGTCGGCTAAGTGTTCGTGGCGGCTAAATGTCCTGTCGGCTAAGTGTCCATGTCGGCTAACTGGTGTTGGCTTTGTGGTTGTCGGCTAAGTGTCCGCGACCAGAAATTTTGTATATAGGACTGCTATAACATGTAGATGTGTACCTCTCTTTTTGGCTGCAATCGGCTGCACCAAAGTATATATACATATACCCACTCTGTTACTCAGCTCAATGAGCTCAATTTTTTTATTCTTATATGTTGGTGAACTGTACATTTTTTTGCTTTAAAAATGATTGAATATTGTTGTTCTTATCTTCTGGTTAAGGTTTTTATACCTTTATTTAATCTGCATGCAATAGTTGTAGAATTATCAACAATTTAAAAGTTGTTTAAGTGCGGCTAAACTTTTTTTTTCTTTATTTTTTTTTTTAAACCATAGCAGTTATATTTGTTTACATTTGAAATTTAGCAGAATAGTGAATTAATTCTTTCTGCACCTTCAGTGTCTTTTTGCCTAGTAGGACGAAAAGGAAACTTTTAGTTTTGTGCACCAAAATATCTGCCTTTTTGCATACTGGCTGAATTGCTTGTTTTTGCATAGAAACTCTTTTTATTTTAATTGTAAAAATTAAATTAAATTTTCTCAATTGCTTTAACTGTATTTGATGTTTTATGTTTTTCTATATCTTTCAATTTTTAATGAAAATATTCTGAATTTTAATGCAATTTTGTCTTGCCACAAAGTGAAAATTGAATTAATTGAATGAGAAATATATCTCTAATGAAATTTGAGGAAACAGAATTTATGTGATCAGTTTATGTAAAAAATGTATTTGTCCACACTTACGCTTCCTTTCAGACATATGTTTGTTCATATCAAAAACAGAGATAGATTATTATTAAAAATAGTACTTGTAGAGACTTTTCTGGCACCAAAAATGAAAAATCCCAGTACAGAAAGATAAGCTCACGAGCATTAATAAATTGAAATGTCAGTAGTGTTACTAATCTAACTGCCCATGCAAATGTAATGGTAAAAATAAACTGGGATTAAATTTGTGGGAAAACTTTACTACAAGGGTTTTAGCAGACAATGTAATTAATTAAAATTAGGAAGAGAAGTGAGATTAACACAGATTTGAATAAGATACCAATTTCCTTGGCTCTTGTTTTCACAAGCAAAAAAAAGGTAAAGGAGGTTAAGTATTTATTTATACCACAAGACTTTAGTCAGATATGGCTTTGGACTTGCATTAATATTTAATCTTTGAAGTAACATATAAGATGTAATTGTATGATTTTAAATGTCATATGTAGTGCTGCTGTAAGGCAAAATCAGTCTAAAGTTAATTAAATTAGTTTTTAAATTCATACAAAATTTTGAACTCATGTCCAAAAATTAGTCTGATTATTGTTGCAATCTGTGGATAATACAGAGGACACACACTTTTAGAACTATTCTGAAAGAGAATTTTTAAAAAGCAAACAATTTGCAATAAACATTTTTAGGCATCAGCTTATTATTCGAAATGAGAAATAGCATCTGCTACTTTTACATTTATTCTTCTTTTAAAATATCACATGAGCCATAGATTTAAGTATATGTTCTTATGTTTTCCGAAGACTTATATAATATTCCTCCTACATAATTCAAAAAATTTGAAACGCATGGTATTAAAATAAGTGCAAAATAAGCAACATTGTTAGCTGGAAAGGGAAAAACCATCAATTATTATTGCTTCATGGAAAGAAAACTCCAAATGAATACCCCAAAAAGATACATACTGTTTCTTATGATTCTTAAGTAAAATTGCTAAAATCTGCCAATACAGAAATCAACTGCAAAATCTTTGAATACATCTGTAACAACAATAAATAAAATAATAAACAAAGATTTACAAGGTAACAGGTAAAACAGGCAAAAACCAATGTTTACCAGCCTTTGCCAACGCATGTGGCTAAAGGAGAAAAATTTGAAAAACTCTATATGAAAACCATATAGCAGGAGATAAATGGAAATATTTTTACCCCTGATGAAGCATGTTGTTCTCTAAATGATTGCAACAAACAAATGTTTTATTGGTTACTGAAAATGATGAGCAAATAATGTGCAAAACTGGTCCCATCGAAGCAAAGAAAGTTTCAATAAGGTAGGAGTGTCGCAGCATTCTCTTACAATGGGAAACTAAAAGTATCAAGAGTAGAAAAAAATTTTCAAATCACCTCAACATATCAAGAGAAAGTGTTATGTCCAATATTTACAGATGAAATTTCTTTTATGTACCCCAATGACTTTCGGAGAGTGAAACATCATCAAGAAAACTACAAGTCGTACTTCAAAAAGTAATTCTACATTCCTTGAAAAAACAAAGACTGGTATGAGTATTGCATATACACCTTTACAACAGGTTTCTGCAAGTCCCCCAGAGATTTTACTATGGAGTATTGTGCTTTTAGTCTCTTGTTAGGAGCTCTCTTTACGTGTAAACCTATCCCGACTGATGGACTCTCAAAAATAATGCAAGACGAACCGAAATCAATACCCCTAGAAACTTTACATAAAGCCCCTCCATCATGTAAAACACAATGAAGATCTAATAATCCAGAAAAAAGGCTATCAGATAGAAAATTTTAAAAATTACTCTTTACATTTTAAACATTAATTAAACAGCTCTGAAACTATTCCAAGCATGTTTAAACATCCTCCGTAGATGTAAAGTCATTACATTTATTTCAGAGTAGAAAATATAAAAAATTAACAGTTCCCTCATTGGTATTCAAATGCTGAACATGCTTTCAGATACATCATGAAGGCATGTGATGAGAAAATTTCTTAAATTCCCCCCTCCGCACCACACACTAAACAGTGACTAGCAAAGAGAGAGTACAGTGATCAATTCCTGGTTGCGATAAATTATTGCCCACCACATTTTAGTTTGGGCATTATTTGTAGAAAGATTCAGAATTCGTTCAAAATCATGAAACATAAAGAATCATTGAAACCCTTGTTGATATTTGATCTCCAGATCTCTCAATGCTAGTCAAGACGTGCTTTCAATTATACTACAAAGGCATGCAGTAAAAAAAAAAAAAAAGTATTCCTCTCACAGTTCCAATTATTTCTCACATATTGACTAAAATTCTAAAATAAAAAAATTAGTAATGATTGCTGTTACTAACACAGTGAAATAAATATTCTAAGTCCTCATAAATTTGAAATGAAGAATAAAGTCATAAATACTGAAGCTGGAATTGGTTGTTACAACCAATTTTAGTTAAATGGTACAAGGGCATTTGAATTGTTACCCCATAGTTGCAGAGTTTTCTTATTTAGCCATAACTAGAATCATCAATACACTAAAAAAAGTCACGTGGTGTAATGAGAATGGAAAGAATTCATTTTTAAATTATTGTGGATTTGAGAATTTCTAAAACAACTACTTGACCACTGGTAAGGTGTAGGTGGGAAAGAAAAAAGAAATAAAAAAAACTACTATATGCCATTCAATAGAAAATAACAACATGTAGCCTTTTGCACAGCTTCATATGTGACAAGAAAATGGGAAGTGAATATAAGTATGCAGTAATGTTTACAAACATATTCAGCTTTGCTATAGCCCGTTCCACACAGTTGCATTCTTGGGCATATTGGCATATAATCTATCACATTAAATACGTCATTTTTAAAAAATTTTTGAACAATTTATCTATGTAGCATGTATGTAATCAAAACTTAACTACAAAAAAGAAGAATTGTGACAATACACTGAAGTGAAAAAAACTGGTACAGTTTAGGCTATACAAAATACTGAGTAATACTACAGATGGCATCACTCATGCATATATATAAAGGGATAAGGCTTCTAGAACTGCTTAAATCCAAAGGATAAATTATTATAATACATGCAATTTTTAATGCAATTCTAGTAGAACTCACAAGATGGATAATAAAATTTCAAAAGTTGAAGGCATGTTTAGAGTTTCCCATATGACCATTTCAAGAGTGATATAATCGGCTTCAGCTAGCAAAAATTATTTCACATGATAAGTATAAACACAGGGGCATTCCTAGGCCATTGGCTGCCCGCGTATTTTCCTAAGATTGCCGCCCCAAAATTTAAATAAAAATGCTCAATGATTAATAATATTTTTATTTCATACTCACCAAGTACTTACACATGACAAATTGTATAAAAAGTACTTAGATATGACAAGTACTTACAATAACTTTAATTAATGTTAAATATTTAGGCATAGTATCGCAAGAGTCCGGCCACCCCTGATTTTGGCTGTTCGTGTACTTTTACATGCTGCACCACCGCTAGGAACGGCCCTGTTACAACAAACCTCAAGTAACATGAGAATTTAATACTTTAGCAGTAACAAATATCAGTGTGATGACTCTCACAGTTTCCCTTCCCTATATGGGTTTTTAAAGTGGACATTAAATCTGAATACGCCCGCTGAATACATGGCACAGAGTTAAGAAGCTTGTGTGGGTTCAGCAGCTATATACTAGATGACTGAAAATGAGTTGTCTGAACAAACTGTTGTGGACACACATCCATAGATCAGCAGAAAACTATAAAGAGTTTGTGGTTCTTAACAGTCTGCTGGCGTTTAGTAGGGTCAGAGATGCAATTATGAGGTTTGTAAACAACATAAAACAGTTTTTTATTATTAAAGATGCTTATTCATATAAAATTTCATCTCATACTATCTCTTTCAATGTAATCACCTTGGGAAGTTACAGAGCATTAGATACAATTTTTCCATTCTTCAAAGCAGTGCTAGAACTCGGATAATGAAATTGCCTTCAGCTGGTCAGTTACAGCTGTTTTAATGCTTTCTAGTGTCCCAGAAAAGGTGCCAAAGTAATCACCTTGGGAAGTTACAGAGCACTGGAGACAATTTTCCCATTCTTCATAGCAGTGCTAGAACTCAGATACTGGAATTGCCTTCAGCTAGTCAGTTACAGCTAATGTCTTCTGGTGTCCCAAAAAAAGTGCCAAAGTAATCATCTTGGGAAGTTACACAGTATCGGAAATAATTTTTCCATTCTTCATAGCAGTGCTAGAACGCAGATACTGGAATTGCCTTCAACTGGTCACTTTTCTGGTGTCCCAGAATGACACCCTTTAAAATTAATTTTCAATCGCAGGAGTCCAAAAAGTCACATGGACTCAAGTCAGGGGAAAAAAGGCGGCTTAGCCCTCAGAGGGATGCTTTTACATGCCAAAAACTCATGAACTGAAAATGTAATGTCAAAAAGCACACTGCCGTGAAGCAGTTATCAGCTGGTCTTGCTTCTTGGCCATATGCACAATAACCCTTTTCTGAAGTCTTTTAAAAACTAAAGTATTAGTTCACTGTTTGGCCAGGAGGCACAAACTCTTTGTGGACAACTCCCTGGCCATAGAAAAAGAAGCATGTCAACATGCATTTGATCTTCGATTTGCTTATTTTTTTATCATGGTGAGTTTTAAGAATACCATTCCTGGCTCTGGCACTTTTTTTTTTTCTGGGTCATAATAGAAAAGCCAAAAATCATAATCAGTCATTACAGATTTTAGAAAATAAGGATTGTTTTCAATGTGCTCTAAGCACTTTTCTCCTTTTGTTGTTCTTTTATTCCTGCAAAATGTTTCTCAGAATAATTTTCATGTAGATTTTCCTCATCCCCCCAATTCATTTGCCAAAATTTGATGAATGGTGGTGTAAATCAAATTCAACTCTTCTTCGATCAGTTTGACTGTCAAGTGATGACCAGAACACATACAATCCCAGGCTTTGGCAACATTTTCATCAGTTCTTGCAGTTACAGGTACTACCTTCTGAAGTTCCTCTACAATCGATTCCCTTTCTTCTGAAAATGTCTTAAGCCACCTAAAAACTGGTGCCCCTAACAAAACATTATCTCCGTAGGCCTGGGAAAGCTTTGCATATGTTTCTTTCACATTGTACTTAAGTCTGAAGCATAATTTAACAACACAACTTTGCTCAAAATCAATGTCACTCATATTCAGAGCACACTAGGGGGAAAACTATGTGAAAAAAGTCCTATGGACTTTTATATGACTCTACATAGTTCAAACTCATACTGACAGTGCAGAATGTTCCCTCCAAATGGGAAGTCCACAGCACTGCCAGATTGAACATTATCTTTCTAGTCTCATTATTGTACTTAAATACCTCATAAAAATGTCTCTGACAGATGAATGCTATGCACTCATCCTTTCAGATGAGTTATCGTTGTTAATGCCCTATCCACTATGATGGGTTTGGCCTCTTCTAATAGGACAATGCAAAATTTAAAGACGTCAAATTACAGTCAGAATACTCATGTGAGTTTGAGTCTTATGCATGGCCAAATCACCACATTTCGATATCATCAAATATGAAATATCATATTGTATTGCATATGAGAGATGCAATGCAATATCCTATGAAAAACAGAAATCCTATACTTCTGAATGCAACAAAATTACAGAATACAGGACGTATGATGTTCACTCATCATAGAATACACTTGCATGCAATAAATATTTCTGAAATTCTATACTTCGGTACACCTACAAAATATTAAGTTGGTGGACCAGTTTTTTTCATCATGGCTTCAGTGTATATGTTGCAAAGAAATTTAAATACATACAACTTACCTCAGCTGCCATGAAAGCAAAAGTGTTGATCCCAGCATGCAGCCCTACAAACACACAGATTCCAAACAAACAAAATGACACAGACAATATTCCAAACAACAACATCAAAACTCGACAGTGTGTCCATTTAGGAGTTGTTGGTGAAAAAGATAACTAAAAGAGGAAAAAAAAAATGGACGATATAATGCTTCAGTTATTAAAACATTCAAAGAACATATATTTTTAAATACCTAATGAATATGACTGAGAAAAATAAATTTCACAAAGACTAACAAGGCACATGCCTTTTATATTCTTGCAAGATGAGTGTACACAGATTCAAATTTTGATAAAATTAAAGCATATGCAAAGCATAATAAACAATACAGTACAAAGTCCGTTATCCGGACGTCCATTATGCGGAATGATCTATAATCTGGACCTCAAAGGCCCCAATTTTTTTTTTTTTTTTTTTTTTTGGTATGCTTTATGCGGGTAAAGAATGTGTGCTCTACGCATGAGTCCGTTGAAAGAAATGTTTAATAAAATAAACAAATATATATACGTAGCGTATTCGAAAACTAAGTACCATTTTATTCTAGCGCTGTCGCAGCACTGTGGTAGGCGTCCCGTGCATGCGCACTAGTCTTTCTTGTTCACTGACTTTCAATTGTTGCCATTTGGGTTGCTCTATGTTGTGTTTTCAGTTTGCTGTGCGCATTCAAAATGTTTAAGACAATTAGTTCTCCCGCTGACTGTAAGATTTGTGCCGTGATTAAATTTTTGAACGCGAGGAATGTTAAACCGGCCGAAATTTATCGTCAAGTGACAGAAGTTTACGGTGAATACGCGATAAGTGATGGAATGGTGAGAAAGTGGGTAAGAATGTTTAATGCAGGTCGAATAAACGTCCACGCCGAGGCTCGGAGTGGTCGGCCTTCTGTTGTCACTGATGATTTGGTAAGGAAAGTTGATAAAGCAATTCATGAGAACAGACGCTTCACAATGACAACTCTTTCAGAGGCACTTCCACAAATTTCACGTACTGTTTTGTTCGAAATTGTGTCTGACCGCTTGAATTATCGCAAACTGTGTTCCCGATGGGTTCCAAAAATGCTCACTGATGTTCACAAAACAAAGCAACTTGGTAGTGCCCTGACATTTCTCACGCGGTACAGTGATGAGGGAGAAAACTTTTTAAACCAAATTGTGACAGGTGATGAAACTTGGGTGTGTCATTTCACACCAGAATCGAAACAACAATCGATGGAGTGGAGACACACTCATTCTCCGAAAAAACAAAAGTTCAAAGTGACAATGTCATTACAAAAAATCATGTGCACTGTCTTCTGGGATAGGAAAGGCGTTTTGCTTACTGAATTTCTTCCCAGAGGTGAAACCATTAACGTGGCACGATATTGTGAGACTTTAACAAAACTAAGGCGTGCCATTCAAAACAAACGAAGAAGAATGCTCAGTAAAGGAATTGTGTTGCTCCATGACAATGCTCGGCCCCATACTGCTGGTGTCCCTCAATCGTTAATTCGACAGTTTCATTGGGAGCAGTTCGATCACCCGCCGTACAGCCCGGACTTGGCGCCATCCGACTATCACTTGTTCCTGCACATGAAGCGCGAGCTTGGTGGCAAGCGCTCTGGATCTGACGATGACACGAAAAATGCTGTGGAATCGTGGTTATCGAAACTGGCGGGAAGTTTCTTTGACGATGGTATACAAAAACTGGTCACCCGCTGTGACAAATGTTTGATCATAGGCGGAAACTATGTTGAAAAATAGTTTAAGACATGTATTTTCATGTAAAAATAAAATTGGATTCGAAAAAATTGTTTTACTTTTTTTTTTTTTTTTTTTTTTTTTCAAAATGGTACTTAGTTTCCAAATACGCCTCGTAGATCATCAGTTTAAATCTGGTAAGATGGCATGCAGAAATTATAAAATTAAAAATATGAAACCTTAATTTATGAAATAAAGAGAAATTATGATCTAAAGGGTATCAAAATTTACAAAAAAAAGCTTAATATTTATTTGTTTACTTTATTAAACATTTCTTTCAATGCGTGCATGCGTAAAGCATACATTACGCATAGTCGAAATTAGAAAATATCAACCAGAAATCTATTTGATGTGTATTCATGATATTTATAAAGATGAGGAATTTGATTTAGATCATAACACAGATGGAGTACATCAAGATGAAATATTACATTTAGTAAGGAATTATAAGCCGAATAAAATAAAAACATCTGCCCTTAAGATAAGTATAGTGCTGACAGATAAACTTCCAGTTCATTGCGCGCCGTGACGACATTGTCAACTTACATTGTCAGTGAGATTCCATAATGGGATAAGATGTTTTAGATACTAGCATATAATTAAGGTCTGTGAATATATGTTGGTTTTTGTGTCTAATTTTTCTTTTTTCCCTCCAATCTAACATAGCATTAAATGTACGTTTTTGATATTCAAGCTGATAAAAAATAAGGCAACTGTTTTTTTAATTTTAAACCAAAATTCTCTTCTTCCATTTATTTACTTTTCCTACCATGAACTGCACTTTTTATATGCTCAACTATCCAGAATTTTCACTTATCGAGCATTTCTCAAGCTTTTTGGATAGTCGAGCATTCACTGTACATGTAATCCGATGTAATATAAGACCTAAGATCCATTCTAATTTTTTATATATCAATTTTGATAGCAATTATTTTAATAACTAAATAATAATTTTATATTCAAGTATTAAATTGAATATTTTCTTCATTCATTTTCTTCTTATTTTATATTTAAATATTATATACATTATATTTTTTTTCATTTATGAAATTAATTACCCTGTTAACAATCATTATCATTTTTTATAATTTCTTTAACTATATTAGAATTATATTATCCAATTTATTTTTGGAGAAAAAGACACAGAAGCTTATTATATAGACTATTTTCAATTTTAATTGAATAAAATGATTCAATATCAATGAAAATTAAATTCAAACACTACTTCTAAAAATATTTACTATAGAAAGATTAAACTTACATATTCACATCTGTCTTTGCATAACTGAGCAAGAAGATGTAAAAATCCCAGGATAGAAAACCAGCTGCACCACAATACTACTTCATCCATAAATTGAACATTCATCACACCAAATATAAAAATAAATTTGTAGAACACGAAGTTCCAAAATTTGTCCTTTATATGCTGAAAAGAAAATTGTAATTTGAAATTACTACACCAATTCAAAGTTCAAAAATCACATTTAATTTACAGAACACATTCACATTACATTTACATAATAGTACATTCAAAGCGCTATAAATTTTGAAATATTGCAATTTCTGTTCTAAGCAGAACCATGAATGTAAATATTACTAATATTATTATTTTCATTTCAGTGCTAAGAAATTATGAAAACAAAGAACTTCTCTGGTTAGTTCAATAAATTTATGCATTTTTTAAAATTCGTAGAATTAATAGTTATATTAAAATATCTTTTTCATTATCAAATATGCTGCTTTTTCATTATCAAAGTTATTTATTATAAAAATAACTTTTATCATATTAGAACAATTTAAATGTCAAATGCTTTACTAGGTACCATAACTGAATTAATCATATAAAAGAAATATGCAAAATCTAAATTTAAATGAAAGAATAATTTTCAAATCCATTTGAAATTTCGTTTTTTGATTCTATACATTAATATGCATAATGCTATTTTATTCAACATAACGAATCTTTAAATCCACAATTTTTATTAATTATGAAAATTTTTATAACACTCAATAACCTTAAGATAGCTGGGTTTTACAATCTATAGTAAAAAAATATGTGGATTTCTGAAATTGAGCTATAATATAATACTGGACCATGTAACAATATGATAAACTACATTAAATTGTTGCTCTCTCCTAGACTGGATTGTCTTAAACTCTGTAATAATCTGCCACATCTTAAACAAAATAGGTTTCCCACAGCCTGAAATGCTTTGTAATGTCTAAAATATTAATAATTTTTTTTTTTTTTTTTTTTTTTTTTTTTTTTTTTTAAAGGCTGTTCTTTATGCTGACGATCTTGCTCTGTAGTTACTGATAAGAAACACTAAGGGAGAGATTCTCATTAATTCGAACTCATAAGGATACTCTTCAAATTATCTATACTATGAATTACTGATTATTTATTCTGCAGAGTAAATTTTAAAATGTGTGTGGAGGAGGAGCAATTTTCTTCTCATAAGGCATTTGCAAGTAGCTCTACATCACTACAGAGCTGATCAAGAACTTATTTTAACCATTTCATTCTGATTTATAGCAAGCACCGTATTTCCTTTGAATGAAGGCTAAATAAGAGTGAATGTACACTGCGCCCCCTCGCAAAAAGACAGTTCTATATCTTGTGTTCTACTGGGCCGATTATGAAATTCAAACTGCTTTGTCATGTCTCGAAAGCGCGACTTATGATATATTAGATTTACACATAGCATTTTTCTAATATAGGTAGTTTGACACAAAAGCGAACTTTTTTTTAAATGAATGCCAATTTTTTCCATATTTCGATTCTACGACTCAAATTTCGTTTAAATATTAGATTTTTCAAAATTTGGTGCGAAATTTGCGGAGAAATTCAAAGATTTATCTTGCCGCATTTTTTTCAGTTTGCGCCAAGAATAATTTGCTTGGCGGAATTCTTAATTTATAGTAACCTACTTACTTTCCTTCCCCCCCCATCAAAATACGAAAGGAAATAAGGTCCATCGTTTCTACTTTCAAATAATTTTAACAAAGTGCGCAAACAACATTTTCATAATTATCGGTTATATTAAATACGCCAAATTTCAAGACGCGCCAAAATGTTATTTCACGTACATCTTCCGAAATTTTAAATAAAAAACTCTAATTTTTTTTCAGGTGTGCCTAGAAATAAATCCACTTTCAGATGACGTTAAAAATTTTATAAGTTATAATGCAAAATTGTTTTCGAAAAATTTATAAAAAATAATTTAAAATACAAATTTTAAAATAAATTATAAAAAAATGTGCGAATTATATTTGGATTAATACTAAATTTCGAATTCTGGAATAAGGAATCAAGTAAGTTTCATAAAAAAGTATTATTATATATATATCAAATTCAATTAACACGGAGGAGCTGAAATTTTGAGAGCTAATTTTTTAAAAACTACTCATTTTTCTTCCTCCATATTGACGGATATAAAATCAGACATCAAACTGCAATATGAATAGTGCAAGTTCAACAGCCAGTGAAAGTGAAACTTTACCTAATTTTCTTTTTCATCTTAACCCGTGTTCCTCGATTTCCTGTACACGTGATGAAGGAGAAAAATCTCGGCCACGTCCAGTACATCACAAAGGGGAAGAAATTCTCGCCAACAGGTTCCGTCGCCAAATCCCTTCGCGAATTTTCCCTCTTCTTTCTAGCGGCGTGCATATTCACAAAGCCTACAGACCATTTCCCTACGGGCTGCTCTCATTGGAGGAAACATCTGCTTGGTGGTCATGTTTGGAATGGCGAGTTATCGCCCTGTAGGCGTAGTAATTAACGCAAAACAAACGTTATTTCATTCGATATTTTTTTAGTTTATGAATGAAAGCTTAGAGGAATTGTGTGGAATATATTTTAAATAACCTACTGATCTTATTAATAGTTTATTTGTATTTGAATTTAAACTTTTAAAAGTACGTAATTGTTTTATAAGAAAAAGGTGTTTACATGGAGATAGCATATGCACTTTTTCGTCATTTCTGTTGTGTAAATTTCCATAGCGCATTAATTTATACAAATAAAGGAATATTAGAAAATTAACCAAAGGAAAACATTCAGTAAACATTTAAGGGCGTCGGATACCTATTCTTTTAACCTAAATTATGAGTAAGTATAACTAAAATTATATTTTATTCCATTATGCGCTATTTCTATTGAAATGCTTTTCGGGATCTTGGATAGTAATCTTGCTACTGGTACCTACTACAAAGAGTACATACCAGTAAATAAAAATAAGAAAATTTAAAATTAACAAAAATAGAAAAAATAGAGGCGTTTAATTTTTAACATCACATCCGAAGGCGAAAAGACAAAGTCATTCAATAAAGTTAGAATAAAAACAAATTCGTGCAAAGCAGAGTTTATGAAAGCTACGAGCGGGGATAGAACCGGCGATCTGAAGTCTGAGCTTTTCTCCCGCGCTCGTTACCGCTGAGTTGCGGTTTCTCCGATGAATTATGCTCACTTTTTGGTACACTACGCTGAAATACAAATTGTAAAGCGATGAACCAAAACTCGCCAGCCAAGCACTACATTCTGTAACCCTACGTTTCCTGTTTTAAAAAATCGGAGCAAACAGCAGCAGAAACGGTCTGTAGGCTTTGTGAATAAGCTAGCGGCGTAGAACAAACAAGATTTGGGCTTTCCCTGCTCCGTGAGCTCAGTCACACTACAGGGCCACTCCCGCTTTGGGCATTTCGTGGAGGTTCAACCTCCACTATTACCCTTCCAGGGGAGCAGCGCACCACCTGGATGACACCAGGCAGCAGTGGTCGTCAATTGCTCCTGCCAGTCGTATGGACGAGCCCATCACCCAGCAAATCGGGAGAAAAAACCCCAGCTACGGATTCAACCGCTCAGGACATGCCAGACCCCGAGGCCGGCCAATAAGTGACTTTACCGGGGGGTCTTCAGAACGACCAGGTTCATAAATTTTATACCCCCGTGGCCGAGACTGCCTAGGTACAAATCCTAGCCAGTAGCTTCGCAGAATTCTCTACGTCGACCCCCGGAGGGGGAATTAGCGGCGTAGGAGACAAACTGGTTTACATCACGTCTATGGAGCCTTTCCTTCCTTACATAGACGTTATTTGATATAACTGTTCTCTCTCCCCCCCTCGCAGTGTACATAAATATTCAATCAATTGTGCAAGTCACTTTTCTGTTGGCACTAAATATGCTTCATAAGCACAGACCTATTTCCAACATTAGATTTATTTTTCTCATTGAAATTACACTGAAGAGCCAAAACATTATGACCACCTACTCAATAAAATATTACGCAATCATTGGCCTGCAATTTGCCTTGGCACGCAGTGGCTAATCGCATCGACGTAGCGAATACCTAAGAGGCTATTCACACCACCTACGTTCGCGCATGCGTACAATCAGCCCAGGTACCAGCATTTTACGCCGATTTCCGTAAAACAGGCGGTAGCGAGAGCGAAGATTGTTAACCCTAACTCAGCAATAGAAAGGGTTGTTCATCAGCATGAGAATAATTTGCAAGTAATAATTATCAGTTACAAAGACGAGGCCAATCTATAAACATAATGTTCAGGAAATGATTAGATAAAATAGTGATTTAATAATAGTTTTAATTGCAAGCGAGGACGTTTAATTAGTTAAAAAAATCTTTAATATATTGACAAAAAGGATACAGAAATTACTTAAATTATTTTACAGAGGAATTTTTATGCAAATTCAGGCCCTAGTTAGTTAGCATAGGACTATCAGAATTTATTATTCAATAAGAAAACTTACTGAACATAATAATATTCTTATATTTATGGCTTTCGTCTATGGTTGCCATTTTTGGGTTGCTGTGGATAAAACGATGATAGCTTAGCTCGATGATTTTTAACATTTTTATTTAACACTAGAAAAAGGTATATACTTTAACACACATTCACTGATACACAGTCACAATGATTACAGTTCGCACGGTAAGCATTTTTATAGTTAGCAAGTCCACATAGGTGAAACATCATGAAAGTGAAGCAGAAGAGAGGTGAGCGCATGCTTCACCGACGGCAGCCAGGAATAGAGCAAAGAATTTCTAATTATCTCCCTTACAAATTCTTTGAATAGAGTAACCAGTGCAAATTTTGCCCTAGTGGAGAAGAGGGAGAAAGCTGGTAGCGCCCTCTCTTGGGCCAGTGAACAAATAATAATAATAATAAAGAGTTCTCCACATATTCATCACTTTTCAGTATCCACACATGTTTATAGGTTCAAATGCCGTATTTCAAAATCAAAGTTATTTATGAAATAAAAACCTTATAAAATCTGATAAATCATTTGTGTGTGCAAACTTTTAAATCTAAATCTCTTACATTAAATTATTTCTGTCTTTTAAATTACATCCCATTGTTTATTTAAATTAAATTTATTAATGTGTTTGCACTAATATTTCAAAGTTCTTCGAAATATTTTTTGTGTCCTGAAATTGCCAAGTATTTCCATAAAAAAAACAGGCATACAAAATTGTTAATAACCAGTATTATATGATTAATTATTCATTTAACAGTTGGTTTAATTGCTTTTAACTTATTTCCTGTCTAAATTTTCTACACACAAATCCTCTATGTAATTTTTATTATCTTTTCTCAGACGAAAATTTTCAAAGAGGAATAACTGTGCAAAACCAAATGATTGTCCAAAAAGTCTTGATTGTGCAAAAACACATTTTTGAAGCTAAATGTAAACAAGATTTTGTCCCTCCAAAAAAAATCAGTCGTTTAAACTATTCCAACCGTTCAGGAAAACGATAAACATTGTGAACATAAAAATCTACCCTTTTTATATATACTTTTATAAAAAGAAATGTGTTCCTCCTTTTTATAAGAAAAGGTACACATTTTCCTTTCTAAACTTTTAAAAGTCGCCAACGCTTAAAAAATGATAAACTACGCCAAGGTAGCAACCCGCCTCTTAAAAACAAAAAGAGGTCTGTTCTACTACAAATAGGATGGGTACAGGCCCATTAGCCTGCTGCCCAGTATGGGAAAAATACTCGAGAGAATCGTCCTCAGCAGAATACAACCACACCTGGATAAGTTACCACTCGAACAGTTTGGCTTTAGAAAAGCCCTATCCACGACGAAGCAGCTGGTTAGGCTGAATGAATTCATAGGTAGTGCTCTGCATAACAAAAGATATGTTGCCTTACTCATGCTGGACGTGGCGAAGGCGTTCGACCGCGTCTGGCATGAGGGGTTAATTTATAAATTAATCAGCTTGCAGTTCAGCATTGAGTTAATCAAAATTATTCACTCGTTTCTTTCGAACAGAACATTCAGTATACATATTGGTGAAAACACTTCAAATAAGAAGCAAGTACAGGCCGGGGTCCCTCAGGGATCTATTTTAGGGCCCGTGCTCTATTTATTCTACGTGGCAGACCTACCTGCAGAACATTTAGATCAAAATTTCTTAATGGGTTGCTACGCAGACGACACAGCTTTTGCTGTCAAGTCTGGATCACCAGATTTTGCTGTTAAGAAACTTCAACGATTTATGCCTAAACTTGAACTCTGGTGTGCCAATTGGAAAATCGCAATTAACGCTGATAAATCCAAGCTTCTGATTTTTAAAAAGAATAAGATGAACCACCCCTTAACTGCACAACTGTTGCTATTTGATACTGTCGTACCAGTTGTAAAAACTGCTACATACTTGGGATTAAAATATAGTGCTAATTTCCTCTGGAATGAGCATATAAAATGTGTCAGAGGAAAGACTATCGGGGTAATACAAAGTCTTACGCCACTCCTGTCAGCGACCTCCAGATTAGATATCAAGAGGAAGAGGCATATTTACAATTCCATTATTCGTCCAATTTTTGCGTATGCTTCTCCGGCCTGGGCTACAGTTCAGAAAAAGGAGTTAAACAAGCTGCAAATTATTCAAAATAAAGTTCTTCGAATTATAACCAATGCACACTATTATGTCTCTAATCACACTCTACACCGTGACCTGAAAATGGACTCCGTCGAGACATATCTGCATAATGCAAATAACAAATTCTTTAAAAAGGCTCAGGAATGTAACCACATGACTGATCTTAATGTTTTAGATTATGTGATTCTTGATGAAGATGCTTCGTTAAGACCACTCGCGGCCCACCTCGCCAGAGACTTAAATTTCCCCACGTAAAATCTTCATGAAGGGTATGCACTGCTCTTGTATATATTGTATATAGTGTATATAATTTTATTTCTCAATTGTAATTTGTATGTTTCTTTTTACGCTATCGTAGTATTTATGTAATAAAGTATGAGTATGATTAATTATTATGAAGTGTTTTAAATTCAGATGTCAAGATTGAAATCGTTGGATTTTGTCTGTGTTTTCTTTGATGATACAACACAAACATTTCATACAGTTCCTCACGGCTTCTACTTTGCGAATTTCTTGATGCGCGCGCCACTCTTTGGCCTTGCGACTCATGGTCACCCCCTGTAACCACCTTTGACCTCCTAAAAAATTGTCATGGAAAATTCAATGTCATGCGCCCTTTGGGCTCAATTTTTCAAGAGCCGGATAAGTTGCGCAGCTGCGCGACACTTCGGCAATAGCTGTACAGACTAGACTAGACTCTACTACAAATAAGGTTCCCAGAGCCGCACATGAGAACGTCCCCAAAAGCATAATACCACTACTACCAGCCAGTTTATGACCTACTGTACCAAAGAATATGTATTGCTAAGGAAAACTTCTCCGCAACAGGACTGGCTCCGTCCCAACGCAGAGGGAAACAGCTGCACATGTGCGAAATATCTATCGCCAAAGCAAAGAACGTCATATTCTTTGGCCAAAGCTCGAAGCTGGCGTCGAAGTTCGAAGGTCACGTTTATCAAGAGTTTATAAAACGAATATCGTTTCAAATTTAAACTTTAAAGGAAAAGAAAATATTTTTTCGAGCAAGTAAATTAATTAATGGTTCAGTTATTGAGCAAAAAAAAGTATAAAAATCCGAGTTTAAATTATCGCGAAAATTCAAAGAAACATTTTGTCGAAGAACGTTTCTTCTTAACACGTGTTTCTCAATTTCCTGTACACATAGCGAAGGGAGAAATTCTCGCCTGTCAGGTTCCGTCGCCAAATACCTTGGCGATTTTTTCCTTCGCTTTCTAGCGGCGTAATAGCAAACGGGTTTACATTACGTCTATAGAACCTTCTTTATATAGACGTTCTTTGGCTGTACAGGGGGAAGCAACTTTTTTGCTTGGAAGAGGGCGTACCTTCACACGATCATCGACATGATGAGTGAGAAATTCTGATAACAATATCAAGCACTTCCGGCATATTATGCGGACAAATAGCGTAGTGAAACTCTCGACTTAAATACTCTATCACTGATTTCCATTTCTGGAGGAGAAACGAAAAGAAAAGGTAATAGTAAAGGCTGAAATTATAAATAACTGGTCAATTAACACTTTACCGTCCACTAGCGGTTCAACAGCATACACATGTCCGACCGGCCGCTCAGTCGCAGATTCTCGCTGTCCTGAATAAGTGTCAGGACAATCTGATAAATCATCTAAAGAAAACTCTCCAGTACCATTTTTTTCGCTCATTGTGAACGGAAATTTTTTTAAAACGGTGTGAAAATGTGGGAGTTTACGAAGCAATGCACTCAACGCAAGTGAGCAATAAACCTCAATACTAATAATAAAATTCAGATGATATAGCAAATGGCAATTGCTTATCACCATGGCTACCGATTGATAGGCTATTTTTAGAATAAATAGAAAGAAAAAAAAAACGATTAATAGGCTATCGTTTGGTAGGCGTTGGGGGAAAAAAAGCCGATTAATATGCGATTGGTCGGTAGGCGTTGGTGATAAAAAGCCGATTAACAGGTTATCGGTCGGTGAATTAACGGGGGCGCAGCCCTCAGCCCACCCAACCAAGAACACTTGGTCATATGACTTATCACAAGGAGGTTATCGGTCGGTAGGCGTTGGCGATAAAAAAAGCCGATCGGTCGATAAGGTGTTAAAATACACTCATGTCCATAAATTAAGGATAATTCGAAGTCACGCGGAAATCGAACTCTAAAATAAATATATCACCTGTAAAATCACTACACACATCTTCAAGAATCGTATGCAAATTTCAGGAAGTAACCAGATGACATCGATGGTACGTTACAATAACGAGAGTGTAAGAGAGTGATATATAAGGAATACAGGCAAAGAAGTAAAATTGTTCGCAGGCGCTTTATAAGCATTTCAGTGCAATAACCGAATAGTTATGACACAAAGGACGCATTTGGATGATTTTTTACGTGGTAGAATTATCGGCCGTCTGGAATGTGGGCGTACCCAACTGGAAGTATCAGACGAACTTGGAATTGCCCAGAGTGTCATCTCCACGCTTTGGCAACGATTCCAAGATGATGGTAATGTGAGTAGACGTTATAGCACAGGTCGCCCCAGAGTTACAACGCCGAATGAGGACCGGTATTTGGCAGTCACTGCCAAAAGAAACAGACGGAGGAAAGCCTCAGATTTGTCTCGTCAGCTCTCTTCAGCCACTGGTACGACAATTTCAAGACTCTGGGTCTGTCATATCTATCCAAATCATAGTTAGCAATATGAAATGAATATTGAGGGCCCAGGATGTGTTCTTGCATGAAAATAACATCAGGACTATGCTCATTTACAAACTCCTTCAACTCACTACGTATATGATGATTATTTCCTGGGTACCCTTAACGGCGCTTACTTTCGAATTTAATGATTGATTCAGGAGGCTTTAAAGATGTAAATCATAAATTTTTTCCTATATTTTAAACCTTATTATTTCCTATAGAATCAGAATTTTAACTTTTTTCTTAAATTTTCTGTTCACGATACCACATTTACTTGCCGTAAATTACATAACTCATTTTTATTATTTATTTCATTTTACACAGAATTTTTTCTTACCTTTTAACCAGTACTTATAACTAATTTGTTACATTTCAAGAGCTTAATTATTCAGATCTGCATTGTTTATTATATTATTCAATGTTAGATGTAATTTTAAACTTTTTTCGCACTTTTTAACATTACTGATCTTCAACATATTCTATATTTTAACTTATTTCTTGTATTTTCTGATCACACATGTGGCCTTTACTTAAGTTTAGGTGTAACATTTTTAGCTTGTTTTGTACATTTTAAGCTTCATAATATTCAACGTACCCTAATTTTTAACTAATTTATATTTTCACATTATATACATGACTTTTATTTGATTTCTTTCATATATTTTAACCTTCATAATTTCCAATATAGTCTTAATTTTAACACAATTCCTATATTTTCAGATCATATACCTGACTTTTATCTAATATTAGTTATAAATTTTAACTTTTCTACTTTTTAACGTTTTTAGCCTTCAACATACTCTGATTGGTAACTAATGTGCTATTTTTACACTATGTTTATCCCTTTCATTTAGTTTTTAACTAATTTTCATACGTTTTTAACCTTCCTAATTTCAAACATGTTCTTAATTTTAGCTTAATTCCTCTATTTTCTAACCATATATGTGAGCTTTATGTAATTTTAGATATTATTTGTAACTTGTTTCGTACATTTTGAACCTTCATAATTTTGAAAGTACTTTAATTTTAAACTTATTCATCATATTTTCTTACTATATACCTAACTTTTACTTAATTTTAGATGTAAATTTTAACTTCTTATCTTTTTTTTTTTAACATTTTTAGTTTCCAACATACTCTGAATTTAACTAATTTGCTATATTTTCACACTATGTACGTGACAATTTTTGACTACTTTCATACGTTTTAACCTTCGTAAATTCAAACAGTATCTTAAGTTTAGCTTAATTCCTCTATTTTCTGACCTTATATTAGCTATATTGAATTTTTAAATGCTATTTTCAACATGTTTCATCCATTCAAACCTTCGTAATTTTTAAATTACTCTAATTTTGAAGTTGCTTATTTCATTTTCCTACCATGTGCTTGAACTTTAATTAATTTTAAATGTAAATTTTATACTTTTCCGACACCTTTTTTTTCTTTCTAGTTCCCAACATACTCTAAATTTTAACTATAATTTTCGATAATTTTTTTTATAATTTCGACTGTAATCACGCTTTAGATTTTACCATTTCAGCTAAATTTACATGTTTAAATGACTTAAATATAGAGATAGTTTTCAATTAAGCATTTTATTTTACAACTCATAACTATTATTTATATCCAATGCGTTGAATAGCCTTTACTTAGTCTATATTTTATAGTACTATTTTAATTTGCCAACTCTGCAATTTATCATTCTGTAGTACTGTTACCATGACTGATTCTACTACTATACTTCATTATTAACTCCATTTAGTTTCAAACTTTAACCCTTCCTGCATATTCTGGTATTTCATTATATTTTTTACAGCATTTATATCTGAATATATGTTTTTAAGCTCTTCAGTGTTAACAATGTTCAGTTTTAAACCTCGATTCTCATTAAGTTAACTTGATAGATTCCGCAATTTTCGAATTAAATCTAAGCTTTCATCCACAATTTTAAAACCATACTCACTGATTCATGTACTCATACAGAAATCTTTCGTATTATTTTGAACGCATAATACCTTTTAATTCAGTATTTTTTGATAATTGACTACACTGCATACTATTATTTTTAAACTTTAAATGTAACCACTATGCAAATTTTCAAATTATTACCTTTTTCCTGCACTAAGTACGGATATTTCTGTCTTCTTCGACATCTTTCATGTGAAATTATATACAAAAGAAAGTCCTAAGATAAACATTTCCAGTATCGAATCAGAGGTGAATGACCATCGATTTTAACCATTGGTTATCATTTCACCTCTTGAAATTTTGTTTAATTACTTTAATTTTATTTCTAGCCATAATGTTAACACATTTCTTCGAGCCTGGTTCAGTTGCAACTTAATTTCCTTAGACAATATCATAAATAATCTGTTTTTTAATTTCTTATACTAAGATTTTTTTTTCGTGAATGTCAGTTTTCATTAATTAATTTACCAATTTATTCTCTTATGAAAGAAATCTTGTGAAACACTATCATATCTTTACGCAACATGTATCTTTACCAATATACATACATTTTCAGAAGGAACCAAAGAAAGAAATAGTAAGAGACATTTTACCCAAATTTCCACTATATTTTCGAATATTTTAACGTTCATCGAATACAGAAATTTATTCATAAATACTCATTATATCAGTTAAATATTCCTTCCTAATACCCATTTAATGAGGAATAACCCCTTTAGAATGTAAAATTACACCCAAATAAGTGTTCTATTTACCCCATAATTGTACATATAAGTTTACATTATAGGAACTTTTTATGCATGCTCGAGAACCAACTCGAAAGGCTATTTAAATCATTTATCTTCTCCTGTAGTATTTCCTCAGCCCCAAATACCTATCTTAGAACTATTTTCTTAAGAACTAAATACGAAAGAAGCATTGTCTACTGTAGAATATTTACTGTTTTATCCAAAATGAGGATAGAACCTTTACCAAATTTATGCTTTTTAGCCAGAATTCCACCAAATTTTAGAAAATGTGCTATAGAAAGCAACTAATTTACCTAAAAATGAGTCTTAACAGATTCTATCGGCTTCAGATTTACTATCAGTGACAAAAACCTGAAGTTCACTTTATCTAGCCTAAACCAGGAATCATTGTGTAGTACAATCAGCATTTTAGATAATTTAATACTGATTTAACTAATTATACTTAACTTTCGATTAGGATTTTTCAACGATAAACATATTTTATACTACATAGTGTTAGATTATCCCCAAGCATTATTTGTGGAAAATGCAATTAAATATCCACGTGCACAATACTTAAATGAAATGTGAAATCTTGTAATGTATTAGCATAAAACCTGAGTAACAAATTATTTCCTATAAGCAATATACGGTTAAAAAGAGTATTCCTATGATAACTTTACAACCCTTAAGCAGTAAGAGTAATGTAGAGAGATATTCATTTAAAACATAATATGAAACCCGAGTACAGATGCCCCCTTTTGCCCGCCTCTAGCTACGCCGCTGGTTGACAGGTAAATATACATTCCAATGTAAATAAAACACTTTTTTTATTAAAATACATACTTACTAAAACATTTTTTCTCACAAATTTTCTATTCTATCACATAAAGTTGACAATGAAATATTCTTTTAAATGTCATCACTGTCATAAATACAACAGCGAGTGTTCACATAAAGTTTTTCACCAAGCCTTTTTTAAGTTCATTGATAATATAGCTGTATAGTCAGTATTATTCATAGCTTTTCTCGAGTCGTCTCCATTATACAGGGGTGGCGACACTGACTTGGATGATCGACTGCATATGCCTCACAGATAAATACCTCGTTGAGACTGGTTAAGTACTCCTCATAAATAATATTGTTAAGCTTCTGCATGCATTGCTCCCTAGTTAAATGTTTCAGCTGCTGGCATTTTGATCGCTGTTTTTTTTATCTCATGTGGTAACACATTTTCAAACAGAGCAGTATAATATCTTCGTAATAAAAGAAAATAATGCAAATGAAAATAAAATGCTGAATCTGAGATAAAAAAACATATTAAGAATAGTCATTACTTAATTACATTAGCATTGGATTGGGAAATGTGTAACCTCAACAAACCATATATAGTCGTTTTTTCGTACAACTTTATGTAGACTGTGAGTGGCAACTGTAAGAAACGAAAATAATCGTAGAATGATGTCGGTTAAAAAAGAACGTTTTTTAAAAGGTGAATAATAAATTAGTATTGTAAAGTAATTCTTAAAGCAGAAAAATAATGTTTATGATTGTGAAAAATTGTATCTTTCAAGTATTTACCAACGTAAGTTATTACTTTGTTTATATTTTATTTTTATCTTTGAATAATGCGTGCTGAATTTCATTTTTTGACGTATTTGTAACTGCGCGGTTTTTCAGTAGTTAGGTTCTGGCAACAGCAAAATATTGCTAAATCTGTTCTATTCTTTTTTAATTTTAAAAGAGTAATTTTTTTATGCTGTGTTCTTGAGTTATAAGAAGAAAAGGCATCTTTATATAATATTTAAAGATGCACATATTGAGTTTCGATGTGCTTACGTCTAATAAATGTGTTTTATTAAACAACTTGGAGTCTTAATGAATCGTTATTGACTTTGGACTATTTTTGTGAGGCAATTATTTGTCAACTGGCATCCGCAAGAAAGGACTGGAACTGCAACTAAAAGTAAGCATATATTGTTTTCATTATTTTTAAGTATGGAAGTTTTAAAACTAGCACGTAAGCAACATCGTAGAGTATTTTCTAAATCGTGTAATGAATTTGATCAAAGAGAAAATAATTTAAGTGACGAAGAAAAAATTTTAGAATTAAGGGTTATTCAAGAGAAATCAAAATTAATGATTCCAGCTGAAAACGATTTTAAGCAAGAGCTATTTAAACAAGTTGTAGATGAAAAAATTATCGAAAAAGAGGTTTATGAGTCAGAATCATATATAGATAGATGGAGAAAGTTAGAATATAAGATGAAAAAGTTATTAAAAGCGTCAGAACAGAAACCTGGTTTGTAGGATGTGCGTCAATTTCGCAAATTCCTAATACAATGTTACATTATCCTAAGATAAAATTACCAACATTTAATGGTGATTTAAAAAATTGGCTCAATTTTTGGGGACAATTTAAGAAAATTGATAAGGACCCTAATATTGATAATCAAGATAAATTTACATATTTATCCCAGGCCATGCAACAAGGTTCTGTTGCAGAAAAATTAATTAAAAGTTTCCCGCCAAGTGGCGAAAGTTATGAGAAAGCTGTAAAACATTTACATGCGCGTTTTGGAAAGGATGAACTGTTAATTCAAGTTTATGTAAGAGATTTATTGGCTTTAATACTTCAAAAGCAAAACACACCGGGGTGGTCTTTAAGAAAAGTTTATGACCAGTTGGAATCTAAGCTTCGTGCTTTGGAAGTTGTAGGGGTTACTAGAGATAAATATGCAGCCATGCTTTTTTCTCTTGTTGAGTCTTCTTTGCCTGATGAGACAGAGCATGGGAATGTTACCGAGCAGTTAATCGTAGATCTAGAGATTTAAATCCACAAAAAGAGGTAAATTCTGAGCAGTCAAAAATAATCGAGAAAAGTGATCTAGATTATTTACTTGAATTTCTTCAAGATGAAGTAGAATCGGAAGAGAGAATATCTCTAGCTTCCCAAATATTTGATCAAAAGAAGCCAGGAAAATATGATAACAAATGCAGTGTTAAAATACGTTTTGAAAATAAAATCAGGAGTACTAAATAGAAATTTGGCAATCCATTGCCTATGCTTAGTACTACCGAACTGTTTACATGAGCCCAAGGGCAAAAATTGTGCATATTTTATTCAAATCCTCATAATTCTTGGGATTGTAAGAATGCAAAAAATATACCTCTAAATGAGAGAGAACCTATTGTTGGGAAATCGCGTTGCTGCTTTCTCTGCCTGAGACATGGACACCGAGTAATGAAATGTAATGAGAAATCAAGTTCCGTACTATGTGGGAAAAGACATCATGTACTTCTGTGCAGAAATATAGATAAAGTAAGTGCACAACATTCTAATAAAAAGGAAACCGAGTCTATTAAAACTGATTTAGAGAGAGATCAGACACTTGCTAATGTATCAAGTGCACCTAATGTTATGTTACAAACATTAACTGTGATTTTAAGATGCAATGGTGAAAAGCGTAAAGCCCGAGCCATTATTGATTCTGCTTCTCAGAGGTCTTACATTCTGAGTAAAACAGCTAAAGAGATGGGGTACAAAGCCTTAAGAAATGAATACCTTCAACACTCATTGTTCGGAGGAAGTAATAATACTAAAGTGTATAAACATGATGTGTTAATGATATATTTATCAAATATGAAGTGTACATATAATTGTCATTGCGAAGCATTAAGCCAACCTGTAATATGTGATACCATGCCACCAGTAGCATCGGAATTGTGTCTAAAAGAACTTGCAGACTTAGGCATTTATCTTGATGATAAGAAATGTGGGCCTATTGAAATTTTGATTGGAGCTGACATATCGGGCAAGTTGATGACTGGCAGTTATAAACTTCTACCCAGTAGTCTTGCAGCCATTGAAACAAAACTAGGGTGGACGATCATAGGTCGTATCCCAGCAGCGTCGTGCAGTAAGAGTACAACTTTAATTTCAATGTTAAATAAAAATGCTTGTATAACAGATTTGTGGACATTAGATAGTTTAGGTATCAGAGACCAATCAGAAAGCAAAACAAAATCAGAACTTGAGGAAGCTGCTAAGTCCCAATTTTTAAATACCGTGAAAATCGAGAATGAATGTTTTATGGTAAGTCTACTATGGATTGAAGGTCACCGTCTACTTCCAGAGAACTATGACTTATGTCTCAAAAGATTGAATTCTACATTGACGAAATTAAAAGCTGATGGCTTATATGAAGATTACGGAAATATATTTCAGGATTGGTTGAAAGAAGGTATCATTGAGGAAGTACCATTGAGTGAAAAAGATGTTCCTTGTCATTATCTGCCTCACGTATCTGCCTCAATACAGACATATTGTTAAAGAAAACAGTACGACACGAATCCGACCAGGATTTGATGCTTCAGCAAGGGTAAAAGGGTCACCCAGTCTCAATGAATGTTTAGACAAGGGCCCAAACCTCATAGAGCTGATTTCTTCCATTTTTACTAGATTTCGTTTAGACAAGACAGGTGTCGTTGCAGATATTCGAAAAGCTTTTCTCCAAATCAGCCTTTATCCAAATGATAGAAATTTCCTAAGATTCCTGTGGGTAAATAGCAACAATGAATTGAAAATTTATCCTCACTGTAGAGTTGTGTTCGGAGTTTCAAGTAGTCCTTTCCTCCTTGGAGCTGTTATTCAGCATCGTTTACAGACAGTTCTAAACAAATGCGTAGAAGGACAGTCCAATTATCCAAAAGAAATTATACAGAAACTTCTTAGTAGTTTCTACGTTGACAATTGTGTCACGAGTGTGAAAGATGAATTTGAATTACAAACTTTCATAACAGTGGCTTCAGAAGTAATGGCAGAAAGACAGTTTGATTTGAGAGGATGGGAAAATACAGATTCTTCAAGACTTTCTCTTACCTCTACAAATGTTCTTGGATTAATATGGAAAAAAATGAGCGATACCCTCCAAGTGAATATATCCAGTTTCGAGAATCTGTGTACAGAGAAAATAACGAAAAGAACTATTCTAGCTGCTGCTCACAGAATTTTCGATCTTCTGGGGATTGCTTATCTAATAACCTTAATTCCCAAACTTCTTTTGCAACATTTATGGAAAGCAAACGTCATCTGGGATCAAGAAGTAGATGCAGATACAAAGAAGGAATTTTTAAAATGGACGAAAGATGTACCTTTTTTGTCGTCTAAAGTTGAAATCCCAAGATCGATCAAATTTGGGAAAGTAAATGATAAGTATTCTTTACATGTGTTTTGTGATGCAAGTCAATTTGCATATGCGACAGCAGTCTTTCTTCGTGTTGAAAACGAAAACTCAGTGTACATTCAACTTATACAGGCTAGAGTAAGAATTTCACCCTGTGGAAAAGAACTAGCATTGCACGATTGGAGCTTCTTGGTGCTACTATCGCTGCACGACTTTTGTCAAGCATACTAAAAGATCTTCCAATTAAAAAGGTTTACGGATGGACCGACTCAACGGCTGTGCTCACTTAGATAAGAAGAGAAGATTCGTGGGGCGTTTTCGTCCATAATAGAGTAAAAGAGATACGGTAGACTCCCGATTAACCGCACCTTTTTTTTACAAGCGTAAAGCAAAAAAAAAAAAAAATTAAAATTAAAATTAAAATTAAAAAGTTCACAAAACTGAGCGAAACGTTAAATTTGCTAACAGCGTGCTTATTTATAGCAAAAATATCCCAGGCCTTCTCGGAACCTTCCCCTCTGTGAGTAAGTTATTTCTTACTCACCCTTGCAGTGCCCGCTCCACTGCCCTCTCTCATCTTAATCTTACTGACACGTCCACTTCCTCCCACTCGCCATTGTTAGTTTAAGCCTGATAGTGTTTGCGAACCGGTCGGAGTTAATTTCTTATCTTTTATTGTGTTCAGTGCTTGTGCTTTTTGGTTTTGTGTTTTTCGTTACCGATTTAAAATGCCAGGAAAACGAAAGAAGGTTGTGTTGATGATTGCGCAAAAACTAGAATTAATTTCCAAAGTAGCAAACGGCGCTACAAGGCAGCAGATAGAATTGTATTACGGAATCGCGGAAACAACAGTGCGTGACATTCTAAAGCAAAAAGACAAACTGGTGAACTTTGCATCAATGTCGGACAGTGCTTCAGCAATGAAAACCCGAAAAACTATGAAGAGTTCTACCTTTGATGAGCTAGACACGACACTGACAGAGTGGTTAGCTCAAGTTCGAAAAGAGGGTACTTCTGCAAACCCTCAAAAAACCTCAAAAACATCAAAAAAGGTTTATGGCTTCGCTGCAGTGCCATAAACCTTGAGTTGTTAGGCCTGAAAGGAAGTTTTGATGCGTCTTCTGGCTGGTTGACTCGTTTTAAGCAGCGACATGGAATTCGAGAAATTGGACTTCACGGGGATAAACTTAGTGGTGACCAACAAGCAGCCGACGATTTCCACCATGAATTTGAAGAATTTGTTTTAAAATAAGAGCTATCTTTTGAACAAATTTACAATGCCGACGAATCGGGACTTTTATAGAAATGTCTTCCCACTCGCACTTTAGCATTTGAAAGTGAAAGTAAAGCGGTGGGTCATAAAAGAAGCAAGGAAATAATTACTATCATGTCTTGCAGTAACGTTACCAGTGGACATAAACTTAGACTTGTTGTCATTGGAAACTCAAAAAAACCGAGATCTTTCAAAGGTACAAGGATAGAAAATTTGCCCGTTGATTACTTTAACCACAAAAAAAAAAAAAAAAAAAAAAAAAAAGGATGGATGAACCAAAACATTTTTCAAGTTCGAAAAAATCTTTGTTCTTCAAGTGCGTAAACATCTTAAATCGAAAAACCTGCCTGAAAAAGCTGTGCTATTAATCGACAACGCACCTTCTCACCCAGCGTCAAGCGTGCTAAAGTCTTCTGATGGACAAATTTTTTTCAAACTTTCTCCCCCCAAACGTTACTGCGCTAATCCAACCCATGGACCAAGGAGTGCTTGCAACAATGAAGAGAACATACCGAACCAAGCTGCTAATGACCAAAATTGAAGAAGGTTATGATCTGAAAGAGTTTTGGAAACACTACACAATCTTGGACAGCATCTACGATATTGCATCTGCATGGGACTCAGTGAAACCGTCAACCCTCATAAAATCATGGAGAAAACTCATGCCTAATGTTGAAGCCAACAACAACCTAACCCCTTTGATTTGTGAAGAAGAGAATGAAGGTGTAGACACGCCCACGGCAACTCTTGCCGATATGGTGAAAACAGTTCCGGGTGGTGAGAATGTCGATGCTGAAAACATTAACGAGTGGTCGGAGTGTGACGTCAACGAACCTGGCTTGGCTTCGAATGCTTGACAGATGACGAAATTGTGAAGAAAGCAAAGGGAGAGACCGAGAATGAAGGACAGCGAAGTGAAGGCGAAGAAGAGCCCATTGTGCAGATGCGGAACACTCACGAAGCGGCTTTGCAACAAATCGTCGGACTGCTGAGCTATTTGAAAGAACAAGACGACGCGGAGTTGACCGAGAAACTTATGCTACGAAAAATGCAATCTCGGATCAAGAGAAAATGCTTTCAAAGCAAGAAGTAAACACAAATGACTGATTTCTTCAAAAAGGTGTAGTTTTACAGTTATGCTATTGTAATTACATAATACATTACAGTATTAAAACAGTACATATGTATTAATTTTTCTGTGTATCCTTGACGACTCTCGTAAGTACAAAGCACTTATCTGTTTTCATTAACAAAATGCATTTTAGGTTAGTTTTGGGTGATATACTAAAATATTAAGCGTTAGTTAAACATTTCCTGCTGTTTATTTTACGTTTTGTACATAAAACGATTTTTCAAAGTTGGAATGACTGCTTTCTCTTTTGCTATAACCGTTTTTAGCTTTTTTCGGATTATCCGCGATTTTTGTTATCCGCGGCGGCCGCGCCACCCGATTCCGCGGATAATCGGGAGTGTACTGTATTAGATTTGACATCTAAAGAAACCTGAAGATATGTTCCCGGTACAATGAATCCAGCAGATCTTCCTAGTAGAGGTTGCTCTGCACGATATTTTGCGCCTTTGAAATGGTGGGAGAGTCCTTCGTAGTTCTATCTACCAGATGAAATGTGCCCTGTCACTGAAGATATTACATGTGAAAAGGAACGAATGAAGAAAATCGTATCTTCTATGTTGACTGCTGGAGTGAGCACTTTCCCAAATTCTCATCTTGCGGATTATAAAAAAGCAGTAAATATCATGGATTGGATAAGGAGATTTGTCTACAATTGTCGACATAAGCAAGAAAAGAAAAGAGGGAATCTCAGTGTATCTGATATCGGTGAAGCAGAGAAAACAATAGTGTATTTAATACAACAAGAATCCTTCGGTAGTAAACGATTACAATCTTTAGACACATTCCTTGATAATAGAATTATACGATTGAAATCAGCTGTACTCAGAAGAGATGATCATGAAGAATTTAACACGCCAGCAATTTTACCAGGAGAACATCCACTTGTAAAAAGTTTGGTGTTAGAAGATCACCGGAGAAATGGGCATGCTGGTGTCTCAAACACTTTAAATTCTTTAAGAGAGAAATACTGGCTTCTCTGCGGAAGGAAAGCCGTTAAATATGTATTGAGATCTTGCATTATTTGCAAGCGATTTTTAGTTAAAGGTAATAATCCTCCCACCGCGCCATAACCAGCAGATAGAGTTCAAGACGCTGCTGCATTTCAGATAACAGCAGTGGACTTTGATGGCCCAGTGATTCTAAGAGATAACTCAAAAGCTTGGATTGCTCTTTTCTGTGCGGTGTATCGTGCCGTCCACCTCGAATTAGTGACATCCATGTCAACGGAGACATTTCTACTACCTTTTCATCGTTTTGTTGCTCGCAGAGGGAAACCTTCAGTCGTATACAGTGATAATAGAACTAATTTCAAAGGAGCTGCCAGTGCTTTTTCGTTCATTGATTTTGAGAAAATTTTCCTTGAAGCAAGAGAAGAACATATAACTTGGAAGTTTATACCACCTAATGCTCCTTGGTGGGGAGGTTGGTGGGAGAAACTTGTAGGAATGATGAAAACTATTTTAAAGAAAACTCTAGGAAGAGCCAGTTTAAGATACGAAGAAATAATTACAGCTTTATGCAATTGTGAGGCTATTTTAAATGAAAGGGCTTTAACTACAGTATCATCTGATCCAAGTCTTACACCTCTTACACCAGCAAATTTTCTCAAGGAAATCAAAAGTCGTACCTTAAAATGAATCCAAATCCAGACCTTAAAATGAATCCAAATTCAAATAATTTACGGCGAAGGTTACAATATGTTCAAACAGTACGGGAAGCATTTAGAAAAA
Source organism: Stegodyphus dumicola (assembly GCF_044657685.1). NCBI lineage: Eukaryota > Metazoa > Arthropoda > Arachnida > Araneae > Eresidae > Stegodyphus > Stegodyphus dumicola. Next base: position 184,919,949 of record NC_140769.1, on the reverse strand, counting down.
GATTTCGTCAAGAATATTTGGGAGCAATATTTACAAAACAAAGGCATAAAAATTTCAGCCCTCTAGGAGACGTAGTTTTCATTGGAGACGACGATAAAAAGAGACAACTTTGGCCACTTGGTCGAATAGTTAAAGTACTACCAGGAGTTGATGGTATTGTTCGTCGTGCTATTGTAAGGACTCAAAGTGGAGAACTGGTCCGAGCTGCCCAAAAATTATATCCTTTAAAACTTTCTGCACTAGAAAACCACACCAGAAATAATACAAAATGAAGTAAAAAATAAAAGAGAAAACGAGAAACAAGAAACTGCTGGCAAAGTATTAAATGAGGACTATCCTGATCGAGCTAAAACAAAAGTAGAGAACCCTGTGACAACTAGCAGTGACCGAGTAATTAAAGCACTCATAAAACTGCCCCTTGAACCGAATAAGTTTTTTTTTAACTTTTTAATATTAGCAACTATATTTAAAAGTTAACTTTCTATACTTTAGTTAACTTTGGTGGGAGTATGTAAAAAATTGTATCTTTCAAATATTTACCAACGTAAGTTATTATTTTGTTTATATTTTATTTTTATCTTGAAATAATGCGTGCTGAATTTCATTTTTGACGTGTTTGTAACTGCGCGATTTTTTAGTAGCTAGATTCTGGCAACAGTAAACTATTGCTAAGTCTGTTCTATTCTTTTTTAATTTTTAAGAGTAATTTTTTTATGCTGTGTTCTTGAGTTATAAGAAGAAAAGGCATCTTTTTGTGATTTTTAAAGATGCACATATTGAGTTTCCATGTGCTTATGTCTAATAAATGTGTTTTATTAAACAACTTGGAGTCTTAATGAATCGTTATTGACTTTGGATTATTTTTATTTCGTTAGGAGTATTTTTGAGAGGCAATTATTTGTCAATGATGTAGCAAACCGCTACAAATGTATCTGTATCGGCGAAAAAAGCAGACAAACGATGATGTAGAATTAGTAAACGGTATTATTTATTTTACATATAACTGTTTTTAAAAAAGTACAATTTTAAACAATTAAAAGTTTTATATGTATTATAGATAAGTTGATATATTTATTAATAATAATATAATATTATATACAACGAGAATATAATATTACTAAAGAGAATATCATACTACTGAGAATATAATATTTTACAGAGAATATAATATTTTACTGAGAATATAATATTACTAATTAATTGTAGTTTAATAATTATTAATTTTAAATATATTTTTCAGAAACCAATCAAAATAAAAACTGAAATTTTCCGAAAAATCTTGTTTGGAGACCATTTGGCGCCTCTCTGCGAGCGGCGCCAGGGGCATCATACACCCTCTTCGCTGCGCCACTGGTTCCAGGGTATTTGAATGTAATAAGAGTCTGAGTTCATAAACCAGTGAGTTAACATACATAACAAGCGTTATACATACAGGGTGACCCTAAAGTCCGGTATCACTCGTTTAACTGCCGAACGGCTGCAGCTATAGTCATAAAATTGGTGTCTAGGTAAAGTGGCTACTAGATGAGGTAGCTTACAGCGCCACCTGGTGGAAAACGGTGTAATTAGCGTCCCTATCTCGAAAACGATGAGAGATAAGAAGAAAAAGTGAATTACAAAGTTGGAAGAGCATCGCCGACTTAGTACAAAAAAGACATCTTGTGGATATAAATGCTAAAAACAGAAAGCTGAAAGCGCACATTTGTTTCTTCGAGATTTCCGAAACTGTGACGCTACGAAACTTGAACGAAAGAACAAAAGATTATCTTTTGGACGAAACACGAGCCCTTATCGCGGCACAGTGGTATCGCTTGTAATTCACAATCAAGAGGACTGTAGTTCAAACCCCACGGGGTGCATCCTTATACTGATTGTCATTACAAACAAAGCAGACAATATGCAGATCGTGCACAATCATGTGGCAAAACGCATTAAACTCAACGCAACTTGAGCTTGGTGTGCGAATTTGTGTATGATGCAAATAGTGTATGAAAAATCCCGCCTATTCACCTGAGACAGCTATAAAAGAGACATCTCCTCGAGGTTATATGTTGAAGTTCATGGTCATGGAGCGATTTTCAAAGAATGATTAGTGTGAGATGGTTCTACATTACGGTGAATTGTGGGCGCAAAGCACGATCGACAGCGCGGTTGTATCGGCAAAATTTTCCTGCAGGCCCTTCACACAAAACCATCCTACAGGTTGTAAACCGTTTAAGGAAGACAGGCTGCGTGACTAGCTGACTTTGATCCGGCATACCAACTAAGGTAGGGCGGAAAGTACAGCCGGAAGATGTCATCATACGCCCTCACATATCGAAACATCAGCACAAGAGAGATAAGTGAAAACTGTGGCCTCTCAAAAAGTAGCGTTTTGAAAGTCCTAAATAAATTAGGTGCTCATCTACACCAGCCAACATCTAATCAGGCGTTACTGGACGTTTCGCGTAGTGCAACTTCATCATTAATGAGATAGAGATCCAGCCAACATTCTTGTCAGATACAATGTGGACGGATGAGGCATGCTTTTCGCGGAATGAAATGTACAATATGCAGAACACCCATTACTGGGCACTGTAAAATCCATCATGTTATGCCGACGTTCGACAATCAAATACGATTTTCGATTAATATTTGGTGTGAAATTTATAATAACAGGCTAATTGGTCTAATATTTTACCAGAGTACGTTAACGGACGCACGATATTTATAACTTCTGCAAGACATAATACCCTATTTTGTTGAGAAACTGCCGTTGCTTCAACTCCCGAATGGATGGTACTAACATGAAGGCGCGTCTGCGCACAAGACGTCATAAGTGAAGCAGTACCTGATGGAGGAATTCGGAGGATGAATTGTCGGGTATGGTTCTTTCGAAGAGTGGCCTCCACGTTCACTCGACCCTCATTCCAATGGACGTTTTCCTGTGTGGATATACCTTAAACAGCAGGTGTATGCGACTCCTCCACAAACATTGCAGGACCTTCAACGACGTATTACAGATGCTTGTGCAAACATGTCACCCGCTATGCTACAAGGCTTGCAACATGAAGTTCCAATGTGCTTTTCAGCTGACGTAGAGAAGTTTGAATATCGAAAACAAAGATAGCTTGTGATAACTAGTTGTGTTTTTCTTTCAAAGATGGTTTTCGTGACGTTACATTGTAGGAAATCGCGAACAAGCAAATGCACGTTTAAAATGTTCTGTTCTTAACATTCATGTCCACAAGTGTCTTTTCGTACTATAAATCGACGATGCTCTACAACTTCGTAATTCAATTTTTCTTCCTTATCTCGTATCGTTTTCGAGATAGGGATGCCAAGTCCGCTGTTTTACACTGTTTTACACCAGGTGGCGCTTATTATGACTATAGCTACAGCCGTTCGATAGTTAAACGGCTGGTGCCGGACTTCAGTGGGCACCCTGTGTATAGTACCCACCGCTTATTAAAGTCACCGTTAATAAAGTCAGCCGCTAACTGCGTTCCAATTTCCAGGAACAAAAACGAATTATACTAATCAATAAAAAGAAGGCATTTATTAAACTCATCTTCGCCGCTTATAAAATTCAAACTGGCGAAAGTCTTATTATTCAGATCCAGAACAAACTGTTTGCGGCTGATAAAAGATGTTTGTAGTCCATCTTTCTATTATATAATGCTTCAATAAAAAGGGTTTAGCAGAAATTAATTTTAGCCAGTGTAGTTAGAATCAAAATTCCCTGAGGTATTGTGCACACATTCCTAATTCCTGTCAGACACTGCTTGCAAATCTCTTTGTTGGGACTACCGTTGAGAGCAACAGAATACTTTTATCTTATAATTAACCAAAGCAGTCCTCAAAAGACATTTAAGCAAGTTCTTTTGTTATTCTTTTGTTATCAGTTTCCCACGGGATAACCCTGGGTTCACAGGGGATGGACGTGCATACAAATATAAAGCTTGCAGGTGTTCTCGGAAAACATCATGAAATGTTTCCTTCCATTATTGTACATTATCAGTCTTTGATTGAAAATAGAAAAACATTGATTACGCCTAAAATAATCATGAACTGACAAGTCGACTTGACACACGAAGCTAAAATCTTCCTCTTATGAAGAAACTAAAATGTTGAATTTAGACAAATCGCTGGGAGAAAAATTTTTACTTCCTTGTACGAAGTAAAAAGGAAGTATTGTAATTGCGAAAAGTTTCAGGCAGCATATTTCAACGAAAATATCCATTTTTACCTCTATCGAATGCAAGTTAACGATGTTTTTGCGTGATATCTGTACGTAAGGACAGAATAAAATACTCGTCTTCTCAAAAAAAATTATAAAACTGCTCTAAAATTAATTCTGAAGAGAATTTTTCGTGGCGTCTGTACGAACGTACGTACGTACGTATCTCGCATAACTCAAAAATGAGTAGCCTCAGAACGTTGAAATTTTGTATATAGGACTGCTATAACATGTAGATGTGCACCTCGTATTTTGGTTGCAAGCGGCCGCACCAAACGTATATAAATATATTTATATATATATATATCCACTCTGTTACCCGGCTCAGTGATCTCAGTTTCTTTACTCTTATATATTTGTAAATTGTACATTTTTTGCTTTAAAAATGATTGAATAATGTTGTTCTTATCTTCCGGTTAAGGTTTTTATGCCTTTAGTAAATCTGTATGCAATATTTTTAGAATTATCAACAATTTTAAAGTTGTTTAAGGCCGCTAAGCCTTTTTTTATGGCGGTCATTGATTGTTTACATTTGAAACAGCACACTAGTGGATTTGTTGCCAATCTAGAGAAACTTTGCTTCGCAACAACAAAGATAACAACGCCTTCATTTATTATTGCCAATTAAATCATGCTTAATCCTTTTTGGAATTTTTTCGAGGAAATAAGTGTTTAAGATTTACTTCGTAATTTTTAATATAGATATTTTGAGTTTTTATGTATTTTTGCCTTCTCGCGAAGTGAGAACTGAATTAATTTAATGAGAAATACTCAATCGTCTGTGAAAAACTGTTTCTTTTTTGTTTTATTTGCTTAATTTCTATTATACATCATTCTAGCTTTATTATAGTATTTGAATAGAACATGTGGAAACGATTAGATAATTCTATTCTTTAAATGATATAAATTTTGTGCAGTATGAGTTATAATATGAACGAATTACAATGCTGTTAAGTGAATCTAGCGCCAGAGTGTCGCTATGGTAAACAAATACTAGAGTGAATTTTAGAGAATGCATTTATTCTATTGTGGTTTATGCGCTGTCGGCGAAGTAGATTTAATTCAATCCAATAAGTTTAAATGAAATTCAAGAAAAAATGCGTATAATTTAATATTCCGTACAAGAAAGTCATGTGGTGTACACATCAGATTTTTTATTTGTTGTGTGCGTGACTTCTAACATGTCGAAAATGCTTAAATGAAATGATCTAACGCTAAAATAAAAAGATGCGTTTGGTAATGCTTTAAATGTAGCCAAACAGAAATCAGTTTTTAAAACGGGGATTTTCTTAACTTTAACACAGTTACTTAAACAAAGAAATAAAATTGATAAAGAACTAATAAAAAAATGCAAATGTCTCAGGGAAGTGCAAAAGAGATGGAAAAGAGACGTTCAAAGCGCTCTTCTAGAATGTTTTCAAGCTACGAAATTAAAAAATAAAGCTGTTTGTTGTTTTCAAACTATGAAACTAAAAAATAAAGCTATTTCTAGAGCTGTTTTGGCCACAAAAGCTGTATAATTTGCTAAAATGCTACGAGAAAATTTTTTGCCATTTCATGGATGGCTCACAAGATAGACTGAGAGAAAATAATATTGCTTTAATGGAAACTACATGGTAAGAAGTAGGGAGCAGATAAGCATTCGGATGAAAACCCGATAGAAGACATTCTAAAAAAAGAACACAACATATTTGATGAAATTCTAAACTTTTACAAAGAACTCTTCCATCCGTATTTGTTTCGTACTGTTCATTATCAGTCTTTTAATTGTATTTTCAAGTTCGTAAAACTCTTGTTAGCGTTTTCTGAACTCCACCTTTCAATTCAAGATTTCTCAGTTTGCAGTGTATTCTTGATTCGGCTGAGGTTAGCATGTAGTCTTTTTTTTTTTTTTTTTCCTCCCCATTGTTCACTGTCAGTTTCAGCGGCTCTTTTAACACTTTCTGTAATATGAATGTTATAATCAATTGTAACTTATTCCAAAAACGAATCTTCGTAATTTCCATCATTGATGTCCGAAATATTAGAAATAGTTTTCAGTTCCTCTGTAGCTTCTTCTAAATAAAAATTACATTTTCTAAAGCAATTTCTAGCCATGTTTTGGGAGACTGCTTCCCATGTGATGATTATAATATGCATAGCTTCTAGCAAAGATATCGACAAAGTTATCGTCTTCTAAGTGCACTGTAAAAAAAAAACCTCGAAGTTTACAGACAAAAGTCTTGTATAGTTACAGAAATGCGAACAATTACGAAGGAAATACCTGTAACGAACACAGAACCAAACGAAACTGTAAACTCTACAGGAATTTTTCAAGAAGTTTTGCTTGGATTTTATCCGTAGCGTGTGATCACGTGGCTTAAAACGGCTGAGAGAGAAGAACCAATCAGGAAGAAGGTGGAAAAACAGCGTCTTAGCGGGAGAGTTCAACGATAGTCGCCATGTTAGCCATTATTTTTGCTATGGTCGAGGTAAGTTCGAAATAGTGTTTGACGTGTATTTTACTAATTTTATGTAATGTATTTGTTATGTTCTTTACACTATCTATAATTAAATTCTTTTAATGTTTAGCTTATAATTCTAATGCTCCTAAATAAACCTGTGTTGAATTATTGTTAGAGTTCAAATCACAGAGCTTGTGTTCCATTTAGTAAAATAACAACTTTTATTCGTTACATCTGCAGGTGTCTGCAGTTAAACTGCTCATATTTATAAACAGAAACAAATTTGTTAATATATTAGTTTAAAAACAAATAAGCTTAATATTAATGTTCTATCTATAGTCTAATAATTTCTCATGTTAAATATTTATGTATCTTTTAAAACATATCGCGTTAGAATATTCATATTTTTCATTTTGTTGACAGCGTAACATTATTATTCCATACATGTTATCATTAATCCCAGCGTGAACTGCTTTAGAATATTTTTCAGAGCATTATTACACTATGTATGTTATTATTAATCTCAACGAAAAAGAAAAAATAAATGTAATATATTTAAAAAATTCGACAAAATAACTTAACATACATTAAAAATGGAATATCATTTCATTAATACATGCGATAAGTTCGCCTTAAAAGATTATATAGTCGGATAGCAATTACATATTTGTAAAAGTATTCAATGTATATTATTTTTTGTGTTAAAGATAGTTTTAATCCAGGACAGTCTTTACCAACTTATAAAGCATCTATTAAGTTACATTATAACCAACATTTACAAAAGGCAATCGAAATGCCGTGACTTTGACATATTTTTAACTATGATGTAACATACTAGGAACATTAAAGAAAAAAAATTCTATTTTTTCCTTTATGCTTGTTGAAAAGTAAAATATTAATAAAACGGTACAACATTCATTCTAGTACTTACAATGTAAATTTACATATAAATTTACTATAAATTTTGGTGCAAAGTTCATTATAAAATGCATTTGCTAATATTTAATAGTTATAGCATTCAATATCAAATCATGGAAATATTAGTAATGATACGTCACTTGCATATATTAATTTCAATACTCAGCTCAATGCCAAATTTCTTCTATATCTGAGATAACATGTATTTTTTGAAAATAATTATTTTGTGTCATCTTTTCATTTAAAAATCTCTTTCAGATATATTTTAATGTGAATTATTTTCAAAATTATCCTCATTAGAATGAATGTTGTTCTCTTTATTATGTTTGAAACTGCCGTTACGCTAAAAAATATATTCAGAAAACTATTTATTGCTGAATGTTTAAAATAAGTTCTACTGCTCCTTTTTGACAAAGAGTATCCATTTGAATTGCAGTTGGTTTTAATTAATCGTTGGTTGTATTTTTAAGAACTACTTGATAAAATTCAACAAATTAGTTCAATCTATGAGTTCATCTGAAAAACCTAAAATTTTTATTCCAATTCTGTCATGTGTATATATTTCAAGAATGAAAAAGAATTACAAATTCACTATCCAACAATACTGAGTAATATGTTGTTGATATAGCCAAACTTAAAATGACCCATTTTAAAACCAGATTAAATAAATCATCGTGTATTTTCGGTCATCGAATTTCTTTGGCGTTAAAAGTGTCATAGATTTAGCAAATCCAAGGGTCAAGGTAAGCTCAAATATTTTTTTTTCATAGTTCATATTTGCTAAGTTATAAATTTTGCTGATGCAAAAGTTATGTAACTTATGCAAACATATGCTTAGAGTATTTGAACTAGTGTTGAAAAATCACTGGAATTTAAAATGTAATTGACAGTATGCCTTAAAGCTTGTTTTGGTAAAAGCATATTTATGGGTGCCCCTTGGCAAAATTTGGCGATTTTTGCAAGTACATGGATACCGAGTTTGTGCAATTCTTTGACCATGTTATTTTGGCTTGTGTAGCGACAATTTGTGTGCCAAAACCGCCGCTACACGAAGACAGATTGCACATACTCGGTATCCATGTACACATCGACCTATTTTCACTTAAAAAAAAATCTGTGAATTGTACAAACTTGGCATCGCGCACTCCCTTGACTTTATCCATGTACACATCGACCTATTTTCACTTAAGAAAACATCAGAGAATTGAACAAACTTGCGCTCCCTTGATAATACAGGGAGCACCCTTCAATATACTCTAACTGCTGTTTTTCATAAATTAAAACATTTTAGGCATTTAAGATATCTTCCTGTAAGTTACAACTAAATGAATGACTCTTAAGCATAAAAATTTCAAATTTTTATGCTTAAGAGTAGAAGGAGTTATACACTTTTTAAATAACTGTGTCAGAAAAATATACTTTTTAAAATATGTAAACCATTGTTTGAAGTATAGAAAAACCTTCCTTAGCAACTATACCTCTTTAAGTGATTATGTCAAGTATTCTGGTGATACAAACATTGATATTAATTATCACTGAGAATCATGCTTTGTGAAGTAACCACCTCCATTAAATATCAAAATTGTACAAAATTATGGAAAAGTTATAGAGTGGTTTTACTGTATACTTAAAGTATATCATATCACTGTTAGATATTGATGATGTAAAAGATATTATCTAATCATAAATATTTCAAGCATTAAATAGCTTAGTGTAAGTCAATAAGTTTTCAGATTCTGACTTTGTACCCTGTCTTTCACTATGTAATATTTTTCTAGCAACTGTGTTAAGTACCAGTAAGTTAGTTTCTGTCTTAAATACCACTTAATGTAATCAGGTATCATCTGTTCTGTCTGTAAAACTTAATCGTAATAAGTGAACAAATGAATATCTGTAAAACTAAAAATGACACTCTATGTAAAAAATACAAGTATTAAAATGTCTATGAGAGGAACATTTTAAAATATTAAATCCACGATCAATTTTTGCGACATCTAAGATAGAAAATACCCAAACTGACTAGTTAATTCAGAGGATGAATGCATGTAACATCATTGTTCATGTGTTTGTTAATTGTGTAAGTATTGAAGTTCATGCATTAATTGTTGATAACTATATTATTGGCCTTATATATATATATATACTTGCATTTCAAAATTTTGTATATTTTGCCAGTGAGCTAAGTATTAAATGCTGTTACGTATAAGTTCATATTATGTGGAAAAGTAGTTTTTGATCTAACACTTTCTGAGAATTTTTTAATGTTGATCATCAAGCTTAAAGCATATGGCTGAAATTACCAGTATTAACCATAATTTAATTATTCTCCTGTTTCAGCGTTTCTCAAACTTTTTTCGAATAGAGATTATGTGAATTATCATAATTTGTGAATCACCTTACTGCTGTTCCCTTCGAAAGCAATTTTTTAGCATATATTACTACTAGTACACTTATATTTTAATATATAATTAAAATCCGTTATATTTCATAATTAAGTCCATTGAAGAAAAGTTATATTTCTAATATTTCAAGATTATTAATGAGAAGGATGATTTGTAATTCTTGCATGGCTCTTCTATATTTGGATATATGATGGTAAGACCACAGTCTTAGTGGATATATGATAGTATATTTGGATATGTGGTGGTAAGTACCACAGTTATAGTGCTTTAAATCCATCTTTTACTGCTAAGACTGAGTGGGAAGTCTGTAAGTAGGGTAACCAATAATAAATTTCATAAAATGTCTATCTTACGAGAAAAGGTGATAGATGATTGTCATATGTAACTTTTTAAACTCTGAGATTTTTCAACTAAATTTTTTTGTCTCCTTTGGAAACTTCGGAGGACGATGAGGGCAAGCTGTATGATCCACAGATTGAGAAGTGCTACCTTAATACATTTCAATTTCTAGAGAAATTAATCTTAAAAAAAATCTGATCATTATTAAAACTACTTTACAGATTTATTTTATATTACAAATAAATATAGTAAATATCTAATAAACCTCAAATTATTTTCTGCAAAATGAATTATTTAAATTTGTACTGTTTTTGCTTCAAAAATGGATGATACATGCAATTTATGATTTCATGAAAGGACCAAAAGGAATCTTGTTTGCAATTTAATTATTTAATTGAAAAAAAAGATTTAAATCATTTGGAATATGTGCAAGTGCATGCAATTATTATGAAGAGATTCTAAATTAAAATGTCACATAACAAATTTAGAATATGTTATGTACTTCTAACGAATGTGATTTTTTCTTTATTTAGGAGCCATGCTTTGAATCCTAAGAAGAAGAGGACTGCACCTTCACAACTAATAATAATGAGAAGAATAATTAAAAATAACAATAATATAAATTTTACCTATTTTTTTATTTTATTTTCCTTTTGGATAGTTTTCAAATAAAAATAAACCTATTTTTGTTTCTATATTCTGTGTATTGGAATAAAGAGTCGAAATCCATTGCAATATCCAATATTTTCAAAATATGATATTTTTTGAAATAAAATATATGATTATGGAATATTACGTTAAAATGAAATGGTTCCTTATGTAACCTGTATGTTACACTAAAAGGCTTCATCGAATACTTGTAAAGTAATAAGCAAATACTAAGTTAATATCTTGTGTGAATGAATATTATCTTACAGAATTTTTTATTCCATAAAAATCTATCTAAAAATATAATTTTGTTGAATGAAGATTTAAACATTTTTCCCGAAGATTTAAAAAGTCGTTTGAAATAATGATAACAAAAACATTAATCTGAACCATTTAATAAATGAATAGAAAATTTTGAGAACAATTAAATCATCCACAGGAATTTTGAAATAATCATCGTATTTTTGACATCAGTTAAAGAAAGAAAATCTGAGTCATTTTGATTATAGTGATAAATTAGTTCCATTAATAGTAGGATAGAAAATTAAAATTTTAAGGAGCCATTATGCATTATCAATTTTTCATTAAAAAATTTTTAGTTTATTACTACTATCATATCAATTATTAATGCTGAATTCTTTATCTTCAGTTTTTACATTCTTTTCTTAATTTTCTAACCATGAAAATACCCATACAACCAGCCCATTCGCGGGATTTGAACCTCGGACCGAACTACCAGTGTTCAGTGGGGGAATTCTAGAACATTACTAATTTATTGCCAAAAAACCATTAAGTCTAATACACAAGTTTTTTTTCCAGCTATTTTGTGATGCATATGTAACTTTGAGATGTCTTAAAATTCAATAAAGGAAAGTAATGCAGATGTAAGAAAAACATAAAATTTGAGCTTCTTTTTAACATTGGGAATATTTTGAAAGAAAATGTTGTATATCTTTTAGAAAATCTAAGGTATTTTTCCTTAAAAAAAAAAAATTAATATTTAAAGTTACATAACTTCCCTTTCCCCACAAATAAATAAAATGCAGCATATTTTGTTACAAGCAGTAGCTGTAGACATTTCACATAAAACATATGTTCTACATGTGTAATTATTTATAGTAATATTACAATCAAAATATTTAATATTTAGGAATACATCATTTTTGTATTTTGTATAAGACAAATATGTTCTATATGCATAATTATTTGGAAGAACTTTTAAGTAAATTATCTGCAACTTTTACATATATATCCTTTAAAATTTCACATGAAAATACATGTTCTTACATAATCACTTGCAATAACCTTACAAGCAGAACACTAGTAATCTACAAATATTCCCTTTAGTAATTCACATTCAAAAATTACGATCTACTTACACTATTATTTCCTGTAATCTTTACAGATGTTTACATTGGTAAATCACATATGAAAAACATGTTATACTTACACGATAATTTCCTGTAACATTACAGATCTTTGATCTGTAACCTTTACAGGCATATGCTTCGGTAATCAACATACAAAAACTTTGTTATGCCTACAGAATAACTTCCTGTAACATTACATGTCAAACATCTGTAACCATTACAGGTATAATCTCTGTAAAGTTACTAAGAAAATTCCTGTTTTGATTACTCAAATAATCCATGGCATCCCAGTTTCCACGACTTTTCTTAGTAACTTTACAGATTTTTTTTTACAGTGTGGTTACATTTTCACAAGACTGAATTCTGTTTATCTTTTTTAAGCGACACCTTTTCTGTAATTATATATTAAAGCTATTATAATACCTTGGTCTTATGGCTAAATGACTGAAGTCGTATTTGCAGGAAGAAACACTAATTTAATGTTTTTCTGAACGAAGTCAGAGAGTTAAAATATTTTCATAAAAAATTAATAATAAATTTCCAAGTTTCCCGAACGGTTTAATTTTTAATCAATATTTTGCATTAATTTTTAACTAACAATTTAGTTATTAATTATTAAAAAAATTTAGTTACTATCTTAATATATAAGTTTAAAACTAATACCGTAATTTACAGTACTAAAAACCGCCGTGTATTAATGTCGGTAGCTTAATAAACTCAAATATGTTTCGAACGCAAGTGACTTTTAATAAGCGAAGGATGCAGTGTGATTCTATCCAACTAAATTTTAAAAATCCCATGTGTACACCACGACTTCCTTGTACGGAATATTAAATCATACGCATTTTTTCTTGCATTTCATTTAAACTTATTAGATTGAATTAAACTTACAGTGTCTCACAAAAGTGATGGGACACTTGTGCTTTACAAAAGGAAACTGTAATAAAATTAATTAAAAAAACATGTAAAACTTTTTTGTGGGTGTGTTTCATACTTAAATTTAGTAACGATTATTACATAACATACATTTTTTCAAAATATTAAAATAATAATTTAATAAAAATACAATTGTTTAGAACGGAGCAAAGAATGGCTCACGTAAGTGATGGGACACCATTAGATACTACTACGTACTACAATAAAAATATTTTTTGGGGTTTTTATTTTTACTCAAAAGCAATTAGCAATAATTTATAAAATTGTCTGCAGTATTTCTCTCCAGTTTGTTTTGGAATTTTTGTGTTTTTTTAGCTCTGTGCAGCCATGAATGCTAAACGAAAAGAAACTTTGCCTGAAATTCGAAAATTAGTTATTAATTTGCATATTGAATGTGGAAATTCTATCAGAGAAACTGCTGAAACAGTTAACCTGAGTCATTCAACAGTTTTCAATATCATTAAGCAATATAAAAGGAATCATATGATTCAGGATAAAAGAAGACCTGGCCGACCATCAAAGCTATCCAATGGAATAAAGCGAATTATCGTTAGAAATATTAAAAAAAATCCAAGAATGAGTGCTCCTAAAGTTGCTGCTGATTTACAAGCATTATATGGAGTAATTGTTAATCCTGAGACTATTGGAAGAGTAATTCGATCTGCTGGATATCACGGTAGAGCAGCCAGGAAAAAATTCTTCGTGAGTGAAAAGAATAGAAAACTCAGACTGGCTTTCGCAAAATCCAACATAAATAAGAATTCTGATTACTGGAATGAAGTTATATTTGCTAATGAGAGTAAATTTAATATATTTGCTTCTGACGGTAGAATCTTGGTGTGGATAAAACCCAGGGAAGAATTTCGTGAACAGAACTTGGTGCCAACAGTAAAACATGGTGGAGGAGGAGTTATGGTATGGGGGTGTATGTCGTCCGCTGGAGTTGGTAATCTTGTTTTTATTGACAGTATAATGGATCAGTACAAGTACGTCTCACAAAAGTGATGGGACACTTGTGCTTTACGAAAGGAAACTGTAGTAAAATAAATTTAAAAAACATGTAAAAATTTTTTGTGGGTGTGTTTCATGCTTAAATTTAGTAATAATTATTACATAACATACATTTTCTCAACATATTAAAATAGTAATTTAATAAAAATACAATTGTTTAGAACGGAGCAAAAAATGCCTCACATAAGTGATGGGACACCTTTTATATCAAATATTTATCCAAAAATTTTACTTCTTAAAATGTTTTAATATTTTTTTGGATTTCCTTTTACTTTTAAAACGTGATTTAATCTTCTTGGGATGGATTCGACTAATATTTTTGTGATTTCTGGAGTGATTTTACCCCATTCTTCCTGAAGCAATGATTTTAATTGTTGTTCTGAAGAAATGGTGTGTTTACGAATTCTTGATTCCAATTCTTGCCAAATATTCTGTGTGGGATTTAAGTCTGGAGATTGTGGTGGTGTATTTATTATTTCAGGACAGTTATATAGCAGCCAGAGTCTAACGTTCAAAGCAGTGTGCTTGGGGTCATTGTCCTGGTAGAATTTAAAATCGTTATGAAGGGTCAATTTTCGTGCTGAAGATTTCAAATTTTGATTTAAAATGTCAATATACTTGTACTTATCCATTATACTGTCAATAAAAACAAGATTACCAACTCCAGCGAACGTCATACACCCCCATACCGTAACTGCTCCACCATGTTTTACTGTTGGCACCAAGTTCTGTTTGCGAAATTCTTTCCTGGGTTTTCTCTACACCAAGATTCTACCGTCAGAGCCAAATATATTAAATTTACTCTCATCAGCAAATATAACTTCATTCCAGTAATCAGAGTTCTTCTTTATGTTGGATTTTGTGAAAGCCAGTCTGAGTTTTCTATTCTTTTCACTTACGAAGAATTTTTTCCTGGCTGCTCTATCGTGATATCCAGCAGATCGAATTACTCTTCTAATAGTCTCAGGATTAACAATTACTCCATATAATGCTTGTAAATCAGCAGCAACTTTAGGAGCACTCATTCTTGGATTTTTTTTAATATTTCTAACGATAATTCGCTTTATTCCATTGGATAGCTTTGATGGTCGGCCAGGTCTTCTTTTATCCTGAATCATATGATTCCTTTTATATTGCTTAATGATATTGAAAACTGTTGAATGACTCAGGTTAACTGTTTCAGCAGTTTCTCTGATAGAATTTCCACATTCAATATGCAAATTAATAACTAATTTTCGAATTTCAGGCAAAGTTTCTTTTCGTTTAGCATTCATGGCTGCACAGAGCTAAAAAACACAAAAATTCCAAATCAAACTGGAGAGAAAGATTGCAGACGATTTTATAAATTATTGCTAATTGCTTCTGAGTAAAAATAAAAACCCCAAAAAATATTTTTATTGTAGTACGAAGTAGTATCTAATGGTGTCCCATCACTTACGTGACCCATTTTTTGCTCCGTTCTAAACAATTTTATTTTTATTAAATTATTATTTTAATATTTTGAGAAAATGTATGTTATGTAATAATCGTTACTAAATTTAAGTATGAAACACACACACAAAAAATTTTACATGTTTTTTTAATTTATTTTATTACAGTTTCCTTTTGTATAGCACAAGTGTCCCATCACTTTTGTAAGACACTGTATATTGACATTTTAAATCAAAATTTAAAATCTTCAGCACGAAAATTCAACCTTCATAACGATTTTAAATTCTACCAGAACAATGATCTCAAGCACACTGCTTTGATCGTTAGACTCTGGCTGCTATATAACTGTCCTGAAATAATAAAAACACCACCACAATCTCCAGACTTAAATCCCATAGAGAATATTTGGCAAGAATTGGAATCAAGAATTCGCAAACACAACATTTCTTCAAAACAACAATTAAAATCGGTGCTTCAAGAAGAATGGGGTAAAATCACTCCAGAAATTGTAAAAACATTAGTCGAATCCATCCCAAGAAGATTAAATCATGATTTAAAAGTAAAAGGAAATCCAACAAAATATTAAAACCTTTTAAAAGTAAAATTTTTGGATAAATATTTGATGGAAAAGTAAGTGTCCCATCACTTATGTGAGCCATTTTTTGCTCCGTTCTAAACAATTGTATTTTTATTAAATTAATATTTTATTATTTTGAGAAAATGTATGTCATGTAATAATTGTTACTAAATTTAAGTATGAAACACACCCACAAAAATTTTTACATGTTTTTTTTTTAAATTTATTTTACTACAGTTTCCTTTTTGTAAAGCACAAGTGTCCCATCACTTTTGTGAGACAATGTACTTCGCCGACAGCGCATAAACCACAGTAGAATAAATGCATTCTTTAAAATTCACTTCGTTTATCATAGCGACACTCTGGCGCTAGGTTTACTTAACAGTATTATATTCCATTCATATTATAACTCAGAATGCACAAAATGTATATCATTTAAAGAATTATCTAATCGTTGCCGCATGTTCTATTCAAATACTATAATAAAGCTAGAACGATGTATAAAAGAAATTAAGAAAACAAAACAAAAAAGAAACAGTTTTTCACAGAAGATTGAGTATTTCTCATTTAATTAATTCAGTTCTCACTTCGCGAGAAGGCAAAAATACATAAAAACTCAAAATATCTACATTGAAAATTACGAAGTAAATCTCAAACGCTTATTTCCTCGAAAAAGTTCCAGAAAGAATTAAGCATGATTTAATTGGCAATAATAAATGAATGCGTTATCTTTGTTGTTGCGAAGCTAAGTTTCTGTAGATTGGCAACAAATCCACTAGTCTCCTGTTTCAAATGTAAACATCAATGGCCGCCATTTAAAACAGGCTTAGCGGCAATTAAACAACTTTAAAATTGCTGCTAATTCTAAAAATATTGCACACAGATTTACTAAAGGCATTAAATCCTTAACCGGAAGATAAAAACAACATAATTCAATCATTTTTAAAGCAAAATATGTACAATTTACAAACATATAAGAGTAAAGAAACTGAGATCACTGAGCCGGGTAACAGAGAGGATATATATATATATATAAATATATTTATATACGTTTGGTGCGGCCGCTTGCAACCAAAATAAGAGGTGCACATCTACATGTTATAGCAGTCCTACATACAAAATTTCAACGTTCTGAGGCTACTCGTTTTTGAGTTATGCGAGATACGTACGTACGCACGCACGTACGTACATACGTTCGTACATACGTACGTACATCTTCAGAATTAATTTTAAAGCAGTTTTAGGTGCTACTTTGGTAGACGGTTGCACGGATTTTTGGCGATTTACGTTGGCGGAATTGTTGGCGCGATTTTTACAAACGTCAGTCATCTTGAAAAACGCTGTTTTTACGCATAGTAAAGTATTCGAAACTTTAAAAAAAAATAAATATCATTAAAAGTAATGGATTAATTTTTTGTTGAAAATGTCGTTTTTTAAGATGGCAGGCAAATGTAAATACGAGTAAATACATTTACTATGAGTATAAAATACTAAAGTAAGGTTATTATTACTTTCATATAGCAAAGAAGAGAATAAAAACACCGCTATAAAAACATTGGGCCAACGTTTAATTAGATTAAAATATTACTGAAATTGAATATCGAATTAAAAACCATCATACCAACATTTAAAAGAATTAGAATATTATTAAATTCAAATACTTTAAAATACGTTATATAGAATATAATTAACATTAAAACATATGGAAAATAATTATCTCAGTAATTTCTGAAAATAGAGTATCAATTTTTTTAACAAAAATTGAAGTATACGATTATAAAATAAAAGAAAAATATGTACTTACATTTTTTTGAGTATTAGCCTGTTGTTTATTGATAAGTACCATAAAAAAAATCAGAATCATAATTTAGAATTCGAAGATATGAATTAAATTTTAAAACGGCGCGGGAATGCACAAATTGTCAGTAACCAATCAGGGAGCTGATTACAGCTCGTTAATGCACAAATATTCTATAACCAATCAGAGAGCTTATTACATCACGGCTAGAACTAAAATTATTTAAAAATTCATACATAATAAAATCATTTTTTAAAAAAATGCAAAATTAAATTGTATTTTAATATTTAACAGCCATAAATAATATTTAAAGCAATAGATTAAATTTATACATATTAAAACGAATTACTTTTAAAGTAAGGTGACGTCATTGATTACATCATCCACAACATAAAATTTCATAAAATATGATAAACAATAAAATTTTTATTTCAAATAAAAATGCAAAATTAAATTGATTTTTAATATTTAAAAGCCATAAATAATATTTTAAACACGGAACTTATGCACAATAAAACGTATTTTTTTAAAATAAAATGACAACAAAGTATCGGTTACCATAAATAACTTATCCAGCAATGGGTTTACTATAAGTTGTATTACTCGCCAAAGGAAAATCGCCAAAAAATCGCCAAAATCCGTGCAACCGTCTACCAAAGTAGCACCCAGTTTTATAATTTTTTTGAAGAAAAAGAGTATTTTATTCTGTCCTTACGTACAGATATAACGCAAAAACATCGTTAAATTGCATTCGATAGCGGTCAAAATGGATATTTTCGTTGAAATATGCTGCCTGAAGCTTTTCGCGATTACATTACTTCCTTTTTACTTCGTACAAGGAAGTAAAAAGGAAATCTTTAAAAGTTGGATTTCCTTGTGGAGAATGTTCACGAATGGAATATGGATGGTTTATAGGAAGGATCTGCCGAATTTCTGAATTAGTAGCGGTAGAAACTAATTGGGATGGCTTGCGAGCAGAACAGCAAATCAGATAATCAATAATTAGTATCATACAGAATATTTATTATCATAAGAAGCATTTAGTATCACACAGAATTTCAGAATTTGATACAAGTTAAAAATAACTTAGAAGGTGATTCGACGTTCGAATTGTTTAAAAATCTATAGCAATCGAAAGTTTTCGGAATTTCTTATAAATCTAATAACAATAATAACTTAAAAGACGATGTTATCGTTAGAAAACTTCGGGAATCCAATTTTGTACAACTTGAGGACAGCAAATACATAACTTATTTGCTATTGCACGCATGTAGACGGATTACGAGATAATTCTGAGATAGAAAAACGAATTGGTTTGCTGTGGGGCAGATTTAAGAAGCATCGGAGGTTTTATAAGCATTACCAATCTAAGATAACATTTGCAGATTAACATTTACAAGAATATATCGCGGAAGAATCGAAATATTTAAAACCTGAAAAAGAGCACTTTTTAACGCATCAAAGCTGTAGCTGGAAAAAACAAAGACAACGTGAAACGCGTTGTCTTCCACGCGGTCATCCAATGCTGAATGCTTGTTTAGAATTTAATTCCCCATTTCACTGCTTCTAAAATGATATAAATATGGACTTGTGGAAAATCTTGTTGTGGCTGTCAAACTTTTCTGACTTTCAACATGCGGCGTTTACTGGCATGAACTTGGTATAAAATTTTACTTAATATAACAAAAGTGTTACATTACAGTTTAATACAGCTGTATTACATGATTTTGAATATTATTCAATAGCAAAAAATACATTAATGATATTCAAAAAAAACTTTCGAAATAAAATGATTGGTGATAACAATTTACGTAACAGTTCTGACCGTAGAAAGTATAATTAAAAAAAAAAAGTATACCGTACCTTAAAGGGATCTTGTCGAAAAAAGGATCTTAAAAAGATCTCGTTTAGGAGGCCCCCCCCATCTTCCAACTTGCATTGGGTCCCGAAATTTCTTTTGCATAAGCATACCGTATCGACCTTCACGCATTCACAAAGGTACTCTAAAGGCAGAAAGTTCTGGAACGAAGACCTCGAGTCCCCCATAACATTTTTGTTTCAGAATTCAGTCCATAGTCGACATAGCTTGATCACATAGACCGAAATTTGTGGAGAAGCACTTTCACAGTGAAAATATTGAAAGGACGTTGATGGCAATATATGTTGTTAAGATTCGGCACAACATTTCCAGGATGCTTCCGAGCAGCTGCCTCGAGCCATTTACCTACTCTCACAATAATGCATAGCAAAATGTCCCTTACACAGGATTAGTAGTTATCCTCAATTACCCATCTCATCCTCAATGCATCAAAATCAATTAGTACCATATTCTGTATTAACTTTAAAATGATTTCATTCAAATGTGCTAAGAGTGATGTAAACATTTTAAGATTCATTCAATTTACCTTTCACTGTGAAATCTAGTAAAGTAGTGTGTGTGTGTGTGTGTGTGATTATGGCAAAGCCTCGAGGGCTATCTGCTTAAGAGGAGGGATGCCTTCGTGGAGGACTTTCTAAGGGAAACTGGCTCGTATACACGTTACACATGGGGAAAACCACGAAAACGCCCATGCAGCCAGCCCGTTCGGGGGATTCGAACCTCGGACCGAACTACCAGTGTTCAGCGACTTTACCGCTCGGCCGCTGGTGGGCCTGTGAAATCTAGAGCCAATCAAGGAAAAAAATCTATGAAATACATGCAATTATTTATCTATATTTGATTTGCAGAGACGTATATTTTAGATTGTGTCATGAAACAATATAATTTTTGATCTGGCTGATTAATTGACTAACTGGTTACGGCAAAACCCACAAAGACTATCTGCTTGGATAGGAGGCCTTCGCAGAAGACTTTCTATGATAACATTTGAGATATCTTATATCAACATTATATACAAAGTAAACGCGAAACATGACATACAGCCAGCCTTCTTGAAATGAACTACAGTGATCAGGATCTTATACATTCCATCACAATCAGAGAACGTTTTACTTTGAAATGTGTACATTTCATACAGCTATTATGCATTCAGAACCATTCAGTATCATCAGGTTTCGAATTACTTTTCTAAATATTAAGTTAAAATTTAATACTTGACATTTAATACAACAAAAGCATACATACTTATATTTAGAATTTCTCCTTCGTATGTTTTGCGTTGTTTATCAGCTCCTGAAATCGAGATATGTAATTGAGGAAACCTGGAAGCTCTTTGCCGGAAGTAAAATCAAGTGCTTATTTTAGAAAATTCTTTTCCTTTCCAGAAAATACATATAATATGAAGAAGATGAGAAACTAGGGATGTAGAGTAGATCTGCTTTTCGCGGTACACTCTTTTAACATGATTTTCTTGAAACACAGTGACATCCAGTACCCAGTCCAATATGTCACAGCGAAATTTTTTATGAAAATTTCAATGGAATGTGAAAGCCTGATTCAGCCTAAGAGAAGAGCTTTTATAAATTTTGAAAGCATTAAATGTAAAACATTTTTTTACAATGAAGCCATTCTCTTGATCAAATTTAGATTTTTTCCTTTCAACGGACATACTTCTTTTTTAGTCTTACAAATCGTAGATAAATGGCGAGTAGTATTCTTATAGATATAAGAATGGATTTCACAACTGATTTTAAAATTGACAAAACTATGAGCTATGACGCTGATAACACTGACATTAATCATAGTTGGTAAGACCCGCCTAACGCTAGAGGGCGCTGAGAGCGTCATTGAGTGTGTTCTGCGACTCGAAGGAAATTACTCGATGGATGATTGCGATTTCTGAGATTGAGATATTATTATATTTAATTAAATCAATTTATATTTTATTGATTGGTGATTATTGATTTTGATTTATTGATATGAGATGTGATATTATGTTTTGCTGAATCACCATACTTTCGACAAACTTGGATTACCACTGAATCTTAAAACCACCGATGCGCAATAGTAATGCCTGGAAAGAAAAGTTTTTTTTGGGGGGAGAGGACATGTCTACAAAGATATAAGTGATGCTACAAAATTGTAAAAGATTTTCTTGGTTCAAAGACTTCCGATATGGTCCACAATCACCTTTTATAAGTACATGTATTATAATGACACACACATTAAAGAGGGGGGGGAAGAAAGAGATGCCTAACATCCTAATGGCCACTTCCATTACATCTACATTACATTTGGCCACTTCCATTACTTCCATTCCATTACAGATCTACATAAGATATGTTATAAAACGTAAACTAATCGACAATCCTTGTTCCAGTCATTAACAAGTTATAGCCGACAATCTTAACTGCATTTCCTTTACCATCATATACACCAGCCGAAACCAGCCTAGAAAGATGCCCAAAACTTTTAGAGGGCAGGCTGGAAGCTCTTTACTGAGATTCTGGAGTAAAATGTCCACCCCGAGAATGCAGATTTTGATATACATTAAAGCTATCCTCTATAGAATATTATTTCTAAAATTATTAACAGTGTCGAAAGGTGCATTCCAAAGGATGAATGAAAAAATTAAAAATTCTTCTGCAAGGAAGAACTTATTTTAGGAACAATTTGTCATTCTCGAAACAGAATGTTTCTCATGTCTAGGTGAAGCTTTTGATAGTAAACTAATTTGGAAGTGACATCACGAGAAGATAGTGAAAAGGGCCTTAAGTAATATGAATCTCTTAAATCGTCTTTCATCTCCAGATCGTTTCAAATCAAATTTAATAAACTACATCTATAAAAATTTATTTCCCCATGGATCCGTTTCTGTTTTTGAAATTCTGGTTTCTTTAAATAAACAACAAGAAACTCCGAAACCAGAAGCAGTGAAAGAATGTAATATCGATACAAGTACCTAAGTGAGATAGACATGAAAAGACTTCTTTTCTCTTGAAAAAAAAAAAAAAAACTTATACAGACATCAGGTAGCTTTGCAGTTCGAAGACGTAACTCTTTAGTCTACGATTGAAAGTTTGAGAGAAAGCATGCATTTTACAAAACATTATAAATATGAAGGAAAGTTTTGGTCTAATCAACTGATGAATTCTTAAAATGCATCTATAGAAAAGGGTTTTCGGAATTACACTATTCCTACTCCCCTGCCACTAAAGACCGGATACTCATAGGAAACATCATAACTGAATTTCGACTGTGCCAATATGGCGTTCATAAACTCGACCATAACTTTACACAAAAATCATAGAATGATTGCATTGCTGTACAATTATTCAATGATTCTGGCATTCTTGTCTAGTTGGTATATTTTAAGGTGCACGAGTTTAATCCATTCACTGAGCAATGAATGAAAATATCACTATACTCAAGATGTATCACTATAGTTTAAGAAGTAGTTTAACACAACACGAATTCCAATTTATCCTTATCGAACATCACTTTTATCTCTGGGGGGGGGGGTAATGTTGCCCGTGTCCGTTATCATCTTTAAGTCATACCTGCCCCCTGGGTGTTGCTAAATGGGTAACTGCCACAAAGTCCTGTGGCATACCAGGGTTTAGTGGCATGAGGTTCGGTCTGATGATGAATAATCTTATGACGACCCAACGGACTGCTCCTCCCTGGAAAAACCGGCGCTCGGGGAAAGGATCTGAAATTCCGAGGACTGCCATGTACAGGATACAGGAGAAAAACTAAGTTTTGCGTCTCAGGCCGCCAGATAGTACAGGAACTTGGGGCAGCCTAACCAGCATGTCCTGACTGCTCTATCAGCTGGTGTATAATCTCGCCTGCTTTGTAGTTCCAGGTGGTGCCAGGGTGAGGACCTGCATGGCAGAGCGGGGGGCTCTTCCGAGGCTCTTCCGTGGCTGCTGAATCCGGGGCTAGCCCCACCAAACAGGCTCTTAGAAAATCGGAAGGAATTTTTCTTCCCCTTTCTTCAATCAACTACCAAGATGGATGTCAAAAAACAGAATCAGATAAAAACGCATCCTCTAAAACCCACACTTTAACCACTGTAGCTCCTTCTGAGGAAGTGAATGCGCCTTTGAGTGCGGACGCTTTTCTCTTTAGGACTATAGAAAACGGAACCGCTGGTAAAGGGGTAAATGTGCTTTCGGACACGGACGCCTTGAACCCGATGGGGATGATTCTGACTCCTCTGTCAGAAGTGCTGCGTCAGATGCGCAAGCGGATGACCAGTCACCAATGATAAAGGTTGTAAATAAAGGAAGAGAGAAGAGACATCGCCAGAAGGAGCAGAAACGGCTGGAGAGGGCCCTGGAAGGGATCTCAATCACCGAGGAGAAGGGAGCGAGGGAGAAAACAGCTAAAGCTGGGACCTCTGGAGTGACCTCGAAACTGGTGATAGAGAGTCTTCCAAGCAATGAAGATTCTCGTAAGAGAGGACGCATTGCTGGTGACACCCCGGAAATGGCCCTCAAGAAACGACGGCTTTAAAGTCAAGCTGTGAGGAAGGCAATCACTCTGCGGGCCGTCTGCAAGGACGACTCCAAAAACATAACGTCGGCAGATGCGGACTTCATCACTTCTGTGATTGATGGCCGAATTACCGACGGCTCCACTACCACCTGTAGGGTCCACAGACCTGCATCTGAATGGACTCAACATTGCGTATGAGGACCAAGAGACTGTGGACTTCCTAAAGACCCTAATCAATGATCTACCTGGCCTTGTAGAAAACCACCCCGGCTATCACGCCATGGCTCCCGGGGACAGACCCCCTGAAGAGGTTTTTGCTTGGTTTCCTGGTAACAGGTCACCAAAAGATAACATCAAGCTCCTTGAAGCCTGCAACAAGGGCCTGGATGCTCAAAAGATCGCCATCAAGGCAGTCATCGCTGGAGACGGAGGTAACACTCTGGTGCTGGGAGTGGATCCTGAACTTATGGATTACCTGGAGGCCCAGAACTTCAAGCTTTCCTGTGGCGCCCGCGGCTCTGTACAACTGAAGGAGCCGAGACAACAGGGGAAGTCAATTCCTCCACCCAAGGATCCTCCGAGGAAACAACTGAAGGAAGAAGGGGAGACCGAAAAGCAGTCAGAACCAGAGCCTTCTTTGGAGGCTCAGGGTAAGACCTCTGAACAGGTTTTCCATGTCACGACTTCAAGGGAAGTCGTGGGTTAAGGAGGCGGCTTTTAACCAAGTGTCTCCTAAAATCCTTCAGTGTAAAATCTTAACTCTCATCTAACCTGTCTTAAAGGTTAAGGATAGTCACAACTAAACCTACAACGCAGTAGAGAAGCTTCATACAATTTAGCTGCACAATTAGGTAAACAAGGCACTTTTGTTGCCTTAACTCAAGAACCTTGGGTCTACAAGGGTAAAATCCTTGGTAGGCCCATGAACGCACACTTCTTTTCATCAGAAGGACCTAATAAAAGACCTAGAACTAGCATTTACATTTCTTAAAAATACGTATAAAGGCTCGTATAAAGGCTATGAAATTATCTCAATTCACTTCAGAGGATGTGATTGCTATTTTAACCAAGGACATAAAAAGTTCACTAAGAGGAAACATTTGTTTCTGCTCGGTTTACATAGCTTATGACCTCAACATTCCGCAAGAAATTATAGATCTTGTGAGTTTCTGTTAAATCAACAATATTCCTATGATTATTAGTGATGTTAACGCCCCCCACCTATCGTGGGGCAGTTCTGATACCAATCCTAGAGGAGAAAAACTCATGGAACTTATAATGAACACTAACCGAACTTGGGTAAACAGGGGAAATCGCCCCACCTTTGTCAACAGAAGAGAAAAGGTCACTGACCTCACACTAACTTCATCTGATATCTATAATCTTATTGAGAATTGGCATGTAAATGACAATCCCTCACTTTCAGACCATCGCCTTATACAATTTCGTATTAGGGATCAAATTCCAGGTGAATTTTTCAGAAACATTAAAAACACAAATTGGGACTTTTATAAGGACTCCCTGGTTTCTAATGTCATTAACATTAATTATTTAGTAATTTTTCACGTGAACTGCAACTGTATTCCTGCACTATATCATTTTATTGTTATCTGTATTTATTTATATGCGTCATTAAAATGTCTACTAGCGATCCTCCAACCGCTGATGGCAAATAAATGATTCGCGTGTCTATGAAGCTAACCCCGTAATGACCCCAAACTTTGCTTTCTTTCAATTTAACAAGCCCAATTCAAGCTCGGGGGTTTAACAAACGACGACATATTATACCGCGGTTTCTGCCCTAGCCACCGAGGTTCTGAAGTCAGTACGCGAGATAGTTCTGAAACGCCCTCAGAAAAAAATATTAGGAATTAAAAAATAAATTAATTTCAATATATCAGGAGTCTGGAAATATCAAAGATGTTTTCCGAAAGATGTTTTTAAACTCCGAAGATTTTCAACCGCTTTATTTTTGACGATGATATTTTGTACCACAATGTGCGAAGTTTTCTCTTTGCTTTCTTTTCTCCCACGATGTTTGTACCACGACGTTTTCGCCTTGCGTTGTTGTTTCCGCCCGCGATGTTTTCGTCATGATGTTCTACAGCCATACGCAAGCAATCAAATTCAGCATCCCAGTGTTGATATTTTATTGCTCCAGTAACAAATACAGAAATGTCATTGCAGGTCGTAGCCTTACACACATGACGTCAGTACCAACTGCCCGGCAGAGCCCGGAACCGCAATAATAGGGAATATCAAAGCACAGTACAGTAAGCAAAATTTGTTTCTATCACTCCCGATTTAAAGCGCATAAATGTACACCTCCATGCAAATTCCAGCAGACTTCTCTGAGTGGGCCATCATTCAAAAGTCAACAGTGACAAAAGCCAGTGTAGTCGAATATTCGTATCTATTAAAGGGTCAGGCGCGCGCTTTCTTGTTGATACAGGTGCTGATATTTCAGTCGCACCTCTTTTGCCGAATCGAAACAGCCGCCTAGAAAATTATTTATTTGCAGCTAATGGATCAAAAATTGCAACAGTTGGAGAAATATCAATGTCTTTAGATTTAGATTTACATTACAAATTTCAATGGCCATTTGTCATAGCTGCGGTTTCTCACCTAATAATTGGTGCAAACTTTCTGCAAAAATTTTCTTTGTTGATCGACATTAAAAAAATCGACGCTTATTGGACTCAATCATAGTGTTTTATGTGTTTTATTGGACTCAATCTCAATCCGCTGTAGGTAGTAATGTAATGTACGAGTGTGCTGTCCGCTGTCGGTAGTTTGTTTATTTTTTGTTTTGGGACGCAGTCCGGCCCGCCTAACGAGCGAAGCTCATCTTATGAAGCAAAGGGGCTGTGCCCATATTACACTACACACCAAAAAAAAAACCATGTGAATAAAAAATACAATAGTAAATCAAGGTTACAAAGCTACAAAAATCAGTAAGACGTTACATTACGAGACAATATAGAACTAACAAGTAAATTAGAGGTTAGTACGACATCACGTAAAAAAAAATAATAAATAACGGGTTAGTACGGCATCAAGCAAAAACAATATAAAACACATAAAAACTAATGTCAAGCAAGTTGTCAAAGTTGTACAAAGCAGTCAAACGTTGAACTCAAGCCACAATTCCAATTCTTTCTCTATTTGAATTAATAAATTCCATGATCTCTCCAGCAGTCTTAATTCTTCCTTTCATATAAATCTTCCGTAGAAGTAATCCTAAAATCTTGATGAAATGAAAAAGTTCGACCACATCCACACAAAAAATGTTTATTATCTCCTAATGCTTTGCAAAAATGATAATTCTGATTTTCCTGTATACGAAATCCGTGCAAATAAAACCGAAAACGACCATGTCTCGTCGTCTCTAATCAACTGAATAAAATCAATGCCATTAATTAGCCACATTCTCCCTTTTATTTACAAAAACATTTGAAAAGTTCCTTGTTTCTATTCGAATCATTCCAGATATTGCTCCAACTATTAATTACCATATCTTCTAGGACGGTTAGAGTCAGCCGCTGTAGGTAGTATCGGAAATGCCACTCATTTTGGAATTAAATTAATTCCCGGCAATACGAACTTTCACAAACTACTTGAGCAGAATCCTAATACCATCCGCTCGGAAACCGGCAAACCGCTGCTCACCACGGTATTGTACATCGCATAGAGACCACTTGATCATCAATCTTTGCCCACAGCAAGGTGGTTGCCTCCAGAGAAATTACGGGCCGCAAAATAAAAATTTAAATGCATGCTGGAACAGGGAATTTGTCGGCCTCAAAAGGTTCATTAGCCAGTCTACTCCGCACGGTACCCATGTAAAACGGCGACTGGCGGTTATCGACATCTTAACGCAGTTACTTTACCAGACAGATATCCGGTTCCTCATATTCAGGAATATGAATATGCATGCAGTCCTGAATATGAGCGAGCAAAAATATACGGCAAAAATGTTTTTTCTATATTAGATCGGTCTTGCGCTTTTCATCAAATTCCAATCAATTCATCCAACATACCAAAAGAACGCGGTCATAACACCTTTTGAATTATTCGAATTTCTTGTTATGACTTTCATGTTGTATAACGCCTCACAAACGTTTCATCATTTCATAAACGAAGTCTTTCACGATTTAGATTATTGCGTTCCATACTTCGATGATACTCTTATAGTTTCAAAAAAGAAAATGATCACCTTGAGCACCTTCGTTTAGTCTCTGACGGATTTCATTCCTATGGCGTAGTTGTCAATGCATCAGGAATGTGCTTTCCGAAAATCTTAAGTGTCGTTTCTTGGCCACGAAGTTTCCATGAAGTGTGTTCGCCCGCTTAGAGACAAAGTCACGGTAATTCAGAATTTCCCAGAGCTAAGAACTGTCCAGGAGTTGCGCCATTTTCTGGCCATGTTAAACATTTTATTGTCGTTTCCTTCTTCATGCCACTGCAAAGCAGGCGCCTTTAAACGCATCTAGCCGGCAGCAAGAAAAAATTATATGTGGCCAATTATTTCGTCGGCCGAATCTCGTACAGGCTTGTACAATGTAAGAACGACCTAGTGTCGTCAACAGCTTTATCTACCCTTCTAAGCATACTTTAGCATTTATTATCGACACGCTTAATAAGGTCATAGGCGCAGTGTTGCAGCAACTGGTACACAGAGTATGAAAGCCATTTTTCTCAAAAAATTCTCTGCATCACAATCAAAATACAGCACGTACGATCGTGAACTTCTTACTGCATATGAGGCAGTTAAACATTTTCTACAAACATTTCTACGGTGGAAGGTCGAGTGTTTTCTATACACATCGATCGCAAGCCTCTGATTTTCGCTTTCAAAAAAAAAAAAAAAAAAAAAAAAAAACATGACAAGGCCTCTCCATAGCAAATGCGTCACCTCGATGACATAGCACAGTTTACAATTGATATTAGTTATGTCGAAGGCCCTCCAAATACGATTGCTGATGCTCTGTCCAATCTTGCAGATGTTCAGTTACCTTCAACAGCATACTTCTCCGCCATTGCAGTGTCAGAAATGGGATTCAGAATTGCAAAGTCTTCAGCCTGACAAATCTTCTAATGGTTATAATTTACCAAGGCACTTGGAACGAGACGTTTCACTGTACTGCGATGTGTGGGACAGTGTGGTACGGCCATACATTTCATTGAAATTCCGACATAGTATTTTTAGAAGCCTCCATAATTTATCCCATCTTGGCATCCGTGCTTCCCGCATATTAATTTAATAGCATTTTGTATGGCTTGGTATGCAGATGAACATCGCCATATGAGCTACTGCCCTTGTACACTGTGAAAAGTCATAAATTCACAGCACACTCAAACTCCATTGCAACGTTTCGAGTTACCATCTGCTCGCTTCAGCCACGTCCATATCGATTTGATTGGACCCTTTCGCCCATCATAAGGTTATACATACCTTCTTACGTGTGTCGACAGGTACACAAGTTGGCCAGAGGCTATTCCTGTTGTGAAAATGTCAGCTGATACGGTGGCCAAAAAATATTTTTTTGTGTGGATTTCACGGTTTGGGGTACTCGAGTCCGTTACCACGGACCAAGGATGGCAGTTCGAGTCCCAATTATTTACGAAATTCTTGGGGGCTAAGAAGATCCCCACATCACCGTACCACCCGAATTCCAATGGCCTTGATGAGAGGTTTCATCGCTCTCTTAAATAAGCCGTTACATGACATACTTTTATTCACTGGGTTAATGTTTTTCCCATAGTGTCGTGAGAACAGCAACTTTTAAAGAGGACCTGGGCTCTTTCAGTTCTGAAATGGTCTACTGTGTCAATTTACGTTTGCCTGGAGATTTTACAAACCCCACAAAAAACTTAAACAATGTCCAGCCTCATGCGTTTCTCAGAGACTTGGGCGAAACCATGGTTACATTATTTCTTACATCCACTAATATACATTCTTCAAGACCTGTGTTTATTCCCAAAGACCTTGCTACATCCTTGCATGTGTTTTTAAGGTGAGATGCATCAAAAAAGTTTTTGAGCTTACTTATACCAGCCTACATCTAGTTCTAAGTCGCACATCCAAGAACTATCGTTACTTATCGGAAACAAAGTGGTGAGCCTTGATCTTCTCAAACAAACTTTTATCTTTGCACCAGAAACTGTCACGAATTATACGTCAGTCATACCCCCTTCGTAGGCTCCTACACCTTCACTCCTGGTATCTACACGTCCCAGTCTCAACTGCATAATCACACGTGCCTGGACGCCAGAAGCCAAGTGTTCCCCAGCATACACATTCTGGACGTACGGTCCGATTTAACCCTCGGTACCTTTAATTTCGTTGACACTGGAGGAAGAGTACTGTGGAGACACTACTTGAACTTAAGTTAACTCGCCAACCTTTGGGAACAGTAAGAATCAACATTAAAATTATCAAAAGCCTTTTAAATAATATTTATTTTAATAAGATAGGCTACAGATAAGCCTTACAAGTGACAAAAATAAATTAATGAAACTGCATTATCTCAGGTTTGACATCCTCACTCAGACAACTAGTTTGACTGGTTAATTAATATTTTAGTAAATATTAATTTAGTTATAAAGAATATTTGACAGTAGTCTTATATGCCTACTAAAATTATATTTAATAACAGCTCCTTTTTACATACATTGTGACCTAAAATCATTTTCCTAAGTGTAACAGAATATAAATCAAAAACTTAAACATGAATATGTATAGCACAAAACTACATAAAACAAATAAAAATGAAATCATATGTGGAACCGAAATTTTAGAAAAAGTGCATACGTGCATGTTTTTATATTAATAATGACAGTGATATTTCCCAGCTTGTACGCCAATATCACAACGCTATATCATGATTTCAATATTAGTCCTTATTTAGAATTTTTTACTCCTGGTCTTCAAGACTATAGATGAATTTCGTCATACAAGAGATCTTCCATTAGCGTACCAAGAAATTTAAGGGTCTCAACAGTTCTTCCAACAGCGTTCCAAGATATTCAAATCAATAGATTCGCTGCCCCTTTATTTGCTCAGTGCTTTCAGTTTCAATCACTAGCTGATTCGCCCAATCTACACGCATGTTAACTATAGAAGAAAGTCAGATTCACACATACCACTTTAAAAACATTCTACGCACTGTTTTTTATCTCGATATTCCCAGACGATATAGATACTGCGCCGAACATGTACAAAATGTTATATAAAGTGATCATTATTCCTTCTCACACTATCGATCGTAATCGATGAATATATGTCGCACTGATAGTTTTTGCTAAATGTATAGCACATTTAGAATCAGATTTTAAGCTGAACTTTCGAATCTTGATTAAACAGAACATTTTTCTTTTAGATGCAGTCTGCAGCGGCATAAGATTTCTAGTTGCAGCTCTAAAGTTAATTATCTAATAATAATGTCTCAACTGATACAGGAATTGGGCACAGAAAACCGATCCAGAGAAATAATTTCTTCTATTACGACTCATTTGGGCTTCTTAGAAACTGTTTATATAACTTTAAAATGATCACAAAAGACAAACACAAAAAAAAATTCAGATGACATAAGATCAGTCAACTTGCTCAGTCAATGGAAATAAAAATTGAAAAAAGAAACCAGTTTTCAAACCTGAAAAGACAGCAAGCACATTAAGAGACTTAAAGGTAATGTTGCGCGGTAAGGCAATGTGTTAAACTGACGTTTAAAGTGTGTATAATACATATCCTAAGACGTAAGACAAAGATACCCTTTTAATATATTTAACCATTGGGTACACCGAGTCATTCGGTTTACAATTTCCATGCCTGCTTAGCCTAATATCAAAAGTGTGGAAAAGCTCTTATTCCACCCTAGAAAGACCTCAAGGGAAATACCTCCATTCCAAAAGCAGTCTGATGAAATTAGATTTAACAATGATAGGTCTATCTTTTGCTCATTCCAAAGAAAAAAAATACATCAGACTAATTACTTATGAAGAGGCACTGAAGACACGTGTAATTTCAAGAAGTAAATGAAACATAAAAAGTTGTGGAATATTGTTTTATATAAAATAAATAAACTGACTGATTATCAGTGCATATAATGTAATTCCATTTTCAAGACTTTTGAATACACATTAATATGCCATGCACTACAATTTTATCTGACAAATATTGATGAAAGAATCTCATACCTGTTGTTCAGACACTCGCAGATCACCAAATACTAACTTCTGAATTGTCTTTCCAATCAATATAAAACAGCAGTATGCCATATTTATCAAAGTCTGAAAACGGAAAAAAAAATAATAATTAAGAATTTGCAAAAATAAGCAAAACAAATTTAAACATAAAAATCGCTTACTAGAATACATACTTATATGTTTTAGGGTACATCCTCATATGTACTTTATTACATTTTAATTACTTCACAAAATCCTTTAAAAATTAAAAATTCCATAGTTTTAAAATATCCAACAAGTTGAGTGCATTGTTATTGTTTTATTTTATACAATTCTTCCACCAATATATGGTAGTAAATTTTGCTACCACATATTCTAAAAGTTTCCAAATAAATAGCTGAAAAGTAATGAAGCTTATTTAACTTTGGTTTAATCTACAACTGAAGAAATGGTTTGTGACTTTTTAATGGAAGTTCGGGAGAATTATGCCAGACCGCTGCCCAGTTATTATATATCTAAACGCCATGTTTACTATCGCATGCGTATTTCATGAAAAGGATTATACAGTGGTGTGCAAAACTTAAGCAACAATGTAAATTATAATCAGATAGCCTTGAAATTGCAGAAAATGGGTTCTTGCGATCAGTACAATGAACACGCAATTCAGTAGAAAGGTCATGCGTATGCAAATGTCAGGAACAAACGTCACAGGCTACGTGAGCGTACGCAAAATGCATGCGGTCGGAGCGCTCAACTCAAGACTACAATAAAAGGAAGGACGGAGACGTAATTAAAGACATTCGCTACAAGTACAGGTGAGTTCTTTCGTGAAATATGGTAAGAAGAAATCACCTGGATGACTTCACACGTGGAAAAATGATCGGAAAGCGAGAGGAGGGACGTAGTGTGACCTATATAGCTGAAGAGTTCAGAATCAGCAAAAATGTCATTTCGCGCGCTTGGAAATTTTTCCAAAACATAGATACAGCTGTTAGAAAGGTTGGTGGTGGCAGCCCCAAGAAAACAATTGCAGTATATGACCGATATATCATGCTGCAGGAGAAAAGAGCCGGAAACCAGTCAGCAAGCGCCATAGCTCAGCAACTGTGTATAGCAACGGGGAGACAAGTGTCACTGTTTACTGTGTCCAGCCACCTTCACAAAGGTGGCCTATTCGCCCGCGGTCCTGAACTCTGCATTCCTTCGAAAGTTCGCTATCGGCGCCATCGTTTAGCGTGGTGCAAGAAGCATACAAAATGGACATCTCATCAATGGAGTCGTATCCTTTTTACGGATGAGAGTCGTTTTTAGTGCCAAAAGCGATTCTGAAAGCCAGCTGATTTGAAGAGAGGTCGGGGTACGGTTTCATCCCAATAACATCACAGAAAGAGACCGTTACAGTGATCCTGGAGTTCTCGACTGAGAAGTCATTATGCTGAACGGGTGGACAGAGCTTCACGTTTTCGACAGAAGTTCTGTAACCGAAGATCGCTATTGTCAGGAGGTGATCCTTTCCATGTGCGTCTGTTCCGAGGTGCCATTGGAGCAGACTTCGTTTTTATGGATGACAATGCACGGCCACAACGGACAGAAGCTACTGGAAAGTGAAGATATCACTCGAATGGATTGGCCAGCATACTACCCTAATTTAAATCCCGTGGAAGATGTGTGGGATGCTTTGGGAAGACGCCTTGCGGCACGATTATATCCTCCGGGGAACATCCAACAACTGAAACAGATGCTGATTGACGAATGGGCACTCTTACCTCAAGATCTGTTGGACAATCTGGTACTGTGTATGGAGAGACGGTGCGAAGCAACCATTGTAGTCAGAGAAGGGCATATCCCATACTAAGGAACATCTGCTTGTTGTTCTTCCTCTTGTACAGACAATCATGTCTAACGATTCTATGAGTTAATAAAGTCTATTTTTGTTTGATTCCATAATGTATGCATTGTAGTCATTTTTACTCAACTACGCTTTCGTCATCGTTTAAATACAAAATGTTGTCTCTCATTTCTGAATTTCATGTCTTTCAAATGATTTTTCGTGGAGTTATGGAAAAAAAAAAAACACCTGTTGCTTAAGTTTTGCCCACCAGTTATGCAAAGCCTTGAGCGGACGAAAGCTACCTGTCCGCTCAAGGCTCTTCAAAGAGATTAAACGCGAGAATCTCTTACTCCCTTTTCATACAATCTTTAGAAAACTTTTGGCTCGACAGATTTTAAGGGTTTCCCATGATGCAAAGACACTACAGTTACAAATGTTAATCTGGGATTTGAACTCATACCCAGATGCGAGAGAATCTATCAATCTGCGTTGACCACAATACCATCTGCGATTGTCCACACATTTCACGGGAAACAAAATATCTTATGAAACCTTTGCCTACTTATGCATATACAATTTAAACTTTTCAGTTTTTTAATTCAGTGATTTTTAAAACGAATAGCTGAAAAAAAAAATCTGATGTGTACACCACATGACTTCCTTGTAAGGAATATTAAATTATACGCATTTTTTTCCTTGAATTTCATTTAAATTGAGTGGATTGATCTAAATCTACTTCGTCGACAGCGCATAAACCACAACAGAATAAATGCACTCTTTAAAATTCACTATATTTGTTTACTATAAACGGCACTCTGAACGCACAAAATTTATATCCTTTGAAGAATTATCGTTGCCACATGTCCTATTCAAATACTATAATAAAGCTAAAACGATGTATGAAAAAATTTAAGCAAACAAAACAGAAAAGAAATAGTTTTTCACAGACGATTTAGTATTTCTCATTCAATTAATTCAGTTCTCACTTCGCGACAAGGCAAAAATACATAAAAACTGAAAATATCTATATTAAAAATTACGAAGTAAATCTTAAACACTTATTTCCTCGAAAAAATTCCAGGAAGTATTAAGCATGATTTAAGTCACAATAATAAATTAAGGCGTTATCTTTGTTGTTGCGAAGCTTAGTCTCTCTAGATTGGCTACAATTCTGCTGTTTCAAATGTAAACAAATATGTCCGCCATGTTATTTAAAACTTAACCGCACTTAAACAGCTTTTAAATTGTTGATAATTGTACAAATGTTGGTTCCAGAATTACGAAAGGCATAAAAACCTTAACCGGAAGATAAGAACAACACAATTCAATCATTTTTAAAGCAAAAAATGTACAATTTACAAACATATAAGAGTAAAGAAACTGAGATCACTGAGCCGGGTAACAGAGTGGATATATATATAAAAATATATTTATATACGTTTGGGACGCCCGATTGCAATCAAAATACGAAGTGCACATCTACATGTTATAGCAGTCTTATATACAAAATATCAATGTTCTGAGGCTACTCGTTTTTGAGTTATGTGAGATACGTACGTACGTACATACGTTCGTACAGACGCCACGAAAAATTCTCTTGAGAATTAATTTTAAAGCAGTTTTTATAATTTTTTTGGAGGAAAAGAGTATTTTATTCTGTCCTTACGAACAGATATCACGCAAAAACATCGTTAAATTGCATTCGATAGCGGTCAAAATGGATATTTTCGTTGAAATATGTTGCCTGAAACTTTTCGCGATTACAATATTTCCTTTTTACTTCATACAAGAAAGTAAAAAGAGAAGGGATCTTATTTCGAACGAAAAGTATTTGAATCTGTTCTTCACGGTTGTTTTTAACTTTAATTTGACGGTATTTATAAAGATTTCATTAAAGTATACGAAAAGAAAATTTTCGAGATATATTAGTTAAATGTAATAAAAAGAAAAAAATAATTTTCTTAGCTAAAATAACGCTTTTCATCATATAAATAAAATAAAATCGTTCGGTTGCTATAATAACGGCGGATTTTAAAACAAATTTCAGAGAACTAAATGCAATCACTCTTATATATGTCAATTTTATACTTTCACTTCTATTATTTTTTCAGATCCTTTTGTATATTCTAATACAATTAATTCTTACATAGGCGACGTATGTTTTAATTTTCAGGCACAGATTAATAGAGTAATTGTCGCAATGGGTGGGATCGCTTAAATCATAATCTAACTTTGCAAATAATTATATGTGCATATTTTACTTAAAGTTTTAAAGCCTAGGGCTTAAAAAAACGCTCATTTCAAACAAAAATATGTAATAAAGAATACATGAATATAAAAAATTATTAAAAGTGAAGAGCTCCATAAAACGAAGTTATTCCAATGCCGGTGATTTCATAAAATTTAATACACTCGTCTAACTCAATTCATAAAGTGCAAAATAGAAGAACAATGAATATCAAACGATGCTCTTCGCTTTATCTATGAGAATGGGGTTTGGTAAAGCTCGATGATTTGAAGCTCGGTTAAGCTCGAGCTCGAACTTGATTGTTTTTTCGAGCTTTCGATCATTTGAAGTTGACATACTTACATTATCAAAAGACTTATAATGGACTTATAATTAAAATAATATTTTTTAGAAATTTAAAAGAAACTTTTTCTTTACTTATACATTTATTTATCCATTTATATTAATGAAAAAATATTTTAAAAACACCAGTGCATGTCGTGATTTATCTGATAGCTTCGACCTAATTTTGGTGCAAAAATTGTTGGCCACGGAAAATGCCCTCTCAGAATCAATCCAAGTTGGTTTGATACTGTAAATAGCTTCAAGTAACCACTTTAAATTTACAGTCAATTCACCATTACTTTTTGACAAATTCTTGACTTAATTTTTTAAAGCGGTCACCTTCCGGTAGTTTGTTGGTTGGAGCTTCTTTAGTACTCTAAGTTGTTCTTCAAGGAGAAGCACCAACTTTGGTAGTTGTTTTCTGCTTAAGTGTTTGATTTTTCATTTGATGAATTTGGTGATGGAAATAAACGCTTCATCAAAGCAGCTGCTAGTTCTATAAAAGCTTTTGATGGCGTTTTATTTAAGTTGTTTAGTGAATTCATCAAATCTATGATGTTTTTGTTCATCCTGCTATTGATGTAAAAATCGATATTTTCAGAATGAGAACTACTTATTTGAGATTCTTGTTCAGTTAACTTCTCTGGCATAACGTTGATAGAAATATATGCTGTTCGTAAAGTGGCTTGTTTTTCCACCCATAGCGTTAACTGCCACTTCAATTGGTTTTAACGCCAAGACTATAGATTTTGTTAATTCCAGGTTTAAATTTGTTAAAAGACGTTCAGATCCAAGTTCAATGAGTACACCCTTTGTAACGTCATACAATTTTACAAATGTTTCAAGCATTTTCTGCACTGAATTCAATCTGGTTTTACAATCTAGAGCGAGTTGTTGCTCTATCTGTAATTTTTCTCTACAATTAGACTTGAAGAAATCTGAACGCACAACAGAATTTTTGAAAAAAATTACAACTTGTCTCACAATATTTATGTTTTCCTTGAACGATTCATTCTGTAATTCAGTTTCATTAATGCTCAAACCATTATCAACATCATCAGACTCTCCTGAACTTTCGTCTATACTTTTTTCTGTCCCTGATATTTCTTTATAAAAAGTTTTTGCAACAGCCAAATGCAAGGCATGTGCAAGTGTGTCCGCCGATAACATCGCGGACGAAAACGTCGCGGAGAAAACAACGCAAGGCGAAAACGTTGTGCTACAAAACATCGTGGGAGAAAACATCGTGGTACAAAACAACGTAGTCGAAAATAAAGCGGTTCAAAAACTTTGCAGTTTACAAACATTGTCGTCGAAAATATCGTGGTAAAAAATAAAGTATCTACAAATCATCGCATCACGATAACGCAGACAAGCATTTTCCATACATGCTTTAATAACTGTAAATGAATATTCCCATAATGATTTGTGAGCGCAAAATGTAAAGAAGGATACTTTTTACTTTCACATTTTTTATTAACTAATAAATTTTTGCTGGAAAAGTAAGAAGGAAACATAAGCATAGAAAATTAAATGCAACTTATAGCTTACACTTTTCATGAAAAATTACCAGTAAACACTTTATAAAAAATGATTTATTAATGGCCTCTGTTAGTTAACTATGTCGGTTTAAAATTCTATTAATTGCTATATGTAGCATTAATTTGCTATGCTTCAGTTTCCTTCTTACTTTTTCAGAAAAAATTTATTAGTTAATAAAAAAATGTGAAAGTAAAAATTATCCTTCTTTCCATCTTGCGCTAAAAAATCATTATGGGAATATCCATTTACAGTTATTAACGCATGTTTGCGAAAAGCATGTCTGCGATGTTATCGTCATGCGATGATTTGTAGATACTTTATTTTTTTACCACGATATTTTCGACGACGATGTTTTGTACCACGATGTTTTCTCCCCCATAGCACAAAACATCCTCAGGATGTCCTATTTAAGTCGCAATATCCCGGGACATACTTAGGATGTCCTAAGGATGTTGATTCTCAGATGTCCTGAGAAGATCGTAATTTAACATCCTGAGGATGTCTTATTTAAGTCGCTATGTCCCGGGATATGACAGGATGTCCTGAAGATGTTGATTCTCAGATGTCCTGAGGAGTTCACCAATTTCACATCCTGAGGACATTATTCTGCATTGTCCGGAGGACTTTCGTTGTCAAACATTTTGAGGATATTTGTTCTCAAATTTACCAGTTTTAATTTTTTGACATTGCACATCTGAAACTTGCATATTATTTTATTTTTCATATGTATTTTACTAAGTTGTTTCTAAATGCTGTACATTAAACACCCATGCAGCCAGCCCGTTCGCGGGATTCGAACCTCGGATCGCACTACCAGGGTTCAGCGACTTTATCGCTCGGCCGCTGGTGGGCCGAAGACACGCTAGGAAAGCGGGAGAAATACCTTATATTACTTCTCTTTTTAAAGGCCGCCTTTTTTTTTAAGGGGATCCAATCACTAAATCCTGGGTGTGGATATACCTCATCCAACACCTTTTTAGTTCGGGCGCCACTGTAGAAACATTAGGATTTTTTTGGGAAGCCGTAGAGATGAAAAATTAGCAACCGCCTTCGCCGTGAATAGAACCACGGACCTCTGAAATACCGGCCCAGCGTGCAGAACTATTACACCACGAAGGCACGCTAGGAAAGCGGGAGAAATACCTCATAAGGAAAGTTTTTTTCCTCTAATTACAGGACAGAAAATGTTTTTCAATCGCGCGATCTGTTATTGATATTGAATTACAGTCGTGCGATAATTTCGCAGTAAAGATACATCTCCGATGACTATCCAAGATTCTAGAAACTTTGGTCTTATATAGAGATGGTCGTCTTATAGAAATAATGCTTAATATCAATATTTACTTATAATCTCAAAACTATTGGTCACTTTCAGAAGTGGTCGTTTGAGAGGCGATATTCTATATATTTATTTACTGATACTCTCAGATTCCAAAATTTGTTTATATTCTCAGAAATATTGGATGGAAGGTGGTCGTCCCATACATGCAAAATTTTAAATTTCATTAAAAATGAATTCGGCATTATTTAACTATTTCCCTATTAATTAATTAATTAGATAAAGAAAAAATTAGGAAATAGTACTGTTTATTACGGAATAATGTAGGAAGTTCTACAGAACTATATTTTTTCGCGTCATTGCACATTGTATCCGGCAAACTACTAGTTCCTCGTATTCTTCCGCAAATCCGTAAACATCTGTCTGATTTGAAACGAAATCCAAAATGGCTGCGCCATGAGGTTAACTTGTATGGATATTTTTAGTTGCGTGAAAGGTAAGTTCAGTTGCAATTCTTGTATGTTTACGTTTTTTGCTTTTCGAATTTATGTCATTTTGACAGTTAAATGTTTCACAGCTTTATGAATTGTTACCATTCTGTCGTGAATTACGTGTATCTCAATGGCTGGCTGTCTTTTCAAATATCTAATTTGCCCTGCTATCCAAATGTTTATGACTGAATTTTTTTTAGTCTAGTTTATGCATTCAGTTTCAAAATAATATGTGTGATCAGATTGGTTATTATTTTATTGCAGCAATAAATTTATGTTAAATAGTTTGAACAATTGTATAAAAATAAGAGTTTGCATTGTTTTGTCCAAAATATGTATGGTTGAAACATTATCTTAATCTAGTTTGTAATTCAAGTTTTTTTGGGGGGTACTGTTCTGTTATTGGGACCAGAATCGGAAATGTATGAACCTGTGTTCGTAAGTATGTGCATAGATGTGTATATGTAGACACACAAACATACAAATATACAAGCATACATAAATACAATTCTGAACCCGGTCCTGATAACAGAACAGTACCATCTTTTTTGAATATTTTATAAAAGGATTAAGCATTTTTCAAACTGCATATCATTTTAAGATTCGACTTGCAGGAAGACAAAATATGGTCATTCAATCAAATGCTTACGATTGCTTTTAACATTTTCTCATAAATATTGTTTGCATTTTTATTGTATTTTAGATACTTTAGTTATGTAAAGTGAACATGAGAATATTAGGAAAGCTGAAGAATATGAATAGCTACCATAATACATGTATTTTTTCATCGAGCCCATTGTTTTAGAAACCAATGCACCATTATTATATGCTGGCTTATTTTATAGTTATATGCAGTTTAATTTTATGTTCATGTTACTGTAGTATTGTCATTATAATAAAAGTATTGATAATTTTTGTTGAATCTTGCAAGTTGCCTAACATTCAGAATTATTACTACCGAATTTTACTGATAGGTTTTTTCGAGTTGACATAATCTGTCTGATAAATAAAATAAACTGGTGTTTAAATTATATGCATTTCTCTTAATGTTTCATTGAAAGTGAGATGGAAATATAAATGCTATCCAGAAAAGTGAATTCTTTTTGCCTGAAATAACAAACTGTACTAAATGATTAATGTTTATATCATTTTAAAAATGTCAATATTAAAGTTTCTCCCCCTTCTCTTCCTTGATTTTGAAATAATTTATAATAATATATGCATAAGTGTAATTAATGTAAAGTGTCATTCAATAATATAATTTATTTTTACTGATATTTTTATATTTCTTATCTGGGTTTTCTTTTGGTGTTAGAAGGAGGAAAAGACTAATGTTTTAATTAAGGAAATAATTAAAACATTACAGTCTTTTAAATAACACAGTTACAGTAATGTTTATTGAAGCAATCAGTACTGCTTCAGTATTGCCAGTGGTTGAATAATGTTAAAATGCATTGTTCATAAGGAAATTTGCTTATCTTTGTGTTATAGATTTTATTTTGACACAAGCTGAAATTTGAATTATTGGAAGCACTTTGAAAACCCGAATTATTTCCTGAATCATTAATCAGGCCAATATATAACATACAAATTTTCATACAAAATTATTTCTTTGGGCATATTATAAAGAGCTCATTTAATTTTATTATTTGTACAAATTTTTAGACAAAAGTAGCATGTAACAGTTAAAGATTTATTGAAGCTTACTTGTTACTTGTGGTAACAAAGAAGTGTGAAAGATATTGCCACATTAGCGAACATGACGATCATTGATGCTTAGTTTAGTAATTTAATAATATATTGAGAAATGCTGGGAACTTTCAGAAGTAGACATTTCGGAAATGATGGGCTTGATAAGAAATTTACATGGTTTTATTATTTATTCTTTAGTTAAGAATGGATTTTAGATGTTCATGTGAAAGAATTCTGTTTAATTATATGTGAAAAATTGTTAAAGTTTGGCATTTAAAAAAATGAATTTATGCAATTATCTTTTTATTATACATATATTACTATATGTTTCTAATGCACTATGTAAATGTCAGTGCTAAACAATTGAGATACTTGTCAGGGCAATCTTTTCTTATACATGAAAAATTCTGATACTTTCTTATTATCTGCCCTCACAGCTTCAACTTATGCTAAAACAGCAAGAGTATGCACGCGATAATAGCAAACTATGAATATGCATACCACACACATGTATTTACATGCTTTATATTTAATCTTTATTTCTGAATAGTATTCCATTGGATGAAAAATATGTGAATATTGACCCAATGTATATATTTTTGTGTTTGTGCATCCTAAAATTTCTTGTTTCTTATAAAGTGCTTATTTGAATTACTACTTGTGAACAGAGCAGTAGATATGAACCATAAAAAA
Organism: Stegodyphus dumicola; assembly: GCF_044657685.1. Taxonomy (NCBI): domain Eukaryota; kingdom Metazoa; phylum Arthropoda; class Arachnida; order Araneae; family Eresidae; genus Stegodyphus; species Stegodyphus dumicola. The sequence continues at coordinate 184,877,187 of NC_140769.1, read as the reverse complement.
ATGCACTATGTAAATGTCAGTGCTAAACAATTGAGATACTTGTCAGGGCAATCTTTTCTTATACATGAAAAATTCTGATACTTTCTTATTATCTGCCCTCACAGCTTCAACTTATGCTAAAACAGCAAGAGTATGCACGCGATAATAGCAAACTATGAATATGCATACCACACACATGTATTTACATGCTTTATATTTAATCTTTATTTCTGAATAGTATTCCATTGGATGAAAAATATGTGAATATTGACCCAATGTATATATTTTTGTGTTTGTGCATCCTAAAATTTCTTGTTTCTTATAAAGTGCTTATTTGAATTACTACTTGTGAACAGAGCAGTAGATATGAACCATAAACTAACCATTTTGCCAATTTTCACAGCTTTGCAGATAGTCAGAAAGCACCAAAATTTGTAATAATGTTAAATTTAAATGATGTTCTATACTTTTGTGTTAATTTTTCTATTCTATTAATTCTATTACTGTGTTATCAAACATTCTGCAGGAATTTCAACTGGTTAAGATGTTATTACCATGTGGAGAAGAATTTGGTTTTCAAGCTAGAAAAAATTGCAGCTGAAGGATTTTGTAGAAGGTCAGTCAAACTGGTTTTAGTTAATTATAATTTAATTTTGGGTGAAGAATTCTCAAATTTATTTATCATAAGTATCTAAAGGTCTTCTAAATTAAATTCTGCTTGTTTTTGAAATTTTTCATGACATTCATTCTTTGATTATTATTATTATTATTTTTAATTTACTAACTTATATCCGGGCACATAATGTTGCATTTAATGCCATACCTTAAATATTGTAAAATGTTAAAATAATACATTTCACTTAGAAATGTGGTTGTGACAGTAAATTTTCTGTTACATTTAATCATATCTATAAACATTGGTATACATCATTTTTCAATAATCTGTATATTATTTTGTGCATTTCTTTTACATCCAAGATCTGGCATATGACTTGCTTTTCAAACTGATAACATGGTGTAATAATCTAATCTAATGGTTAAAGTTTACTATGGAATGGCCAAATTTAATAAATTCTTCTTTGATAGAAATTTATTCATGTGTTCAGTGTGTCTCATCTCTTTAAATTGCTAAAGTAAATTTTATGTACTTGCATTTAGGAATTTTGACTGTATCAGAGTAATTTTGTTTCAGTTATTATAACATGCAAGGGAAAAAATTCATTCATAGCTCCGTATTTAAAATTAGCTAATTAAAGTCCTTAATAAAGAGGGACGTTTTGTTGTTTTTAATGTCGATAGAGTTTAGTTCAAAAATATGCCACATTAAGGGTTACTTTTTAACCTAATTTAAAATTTTCATTACTTTAACATGTCCAATAATTGTTATTTTAACTCCGATATTGTAATAATATCAAAATTCCTTACTTTTTGATAGGTAATCCAAATGTAAAACAAGAAAAGAAAAAATTAAAATCTAGAAGTATATTTATTTCATACCTCTAACAAATAAAAACAACACAAGCACTTTTTACTGTCTATCTGCATAGTGTAGCATGTCCCGTAAGATTGAGATTTGTATGGTCAAATCCATGTTTCAGTTAAAGGAAAATGCATGCACAGTCTTCTGATTTTCCCTTCGATTACGGATTCTGTATATACTAACATAAGAAATATATTAGTTAATGCAGTGTTATACATCAATATTTATAGACAATTATTGTGGCTATGTTTATTATAATTTTGTTCACTGTAATGGCTGGAGTGCCTAAACCATCATGCTGTGTAAACAAAACTCAAATCTTCATCTCTGCATACTGCTCCACTAGTGTTTAAACCACTGAAATGGTGATTATGGTAGAACATCTTTGGTAAAAATTTACTCTACTGTAACCCTTGGCGAATCGTTTCTTTTTTTTTTTTTTTATATCAAGATCGTCACCTGAGAGGATCGGCACCAATTTCAAGGTGGCCGCTACACAAAACCAAAATAAGAAGTCAAAGACATACACAAACTCTGTGTCCATGTACACATCGACCTATTAAAACAGAGAACTGGGTATTGTGCACTGCCTTAACTTTGTCCATGTACACATTGATCTATTTTCACTTTAAGAAAATCAGAAAGTTAAAAATATCATAGTTACCAGAAAAAATTCGCCACTGTCTTAACACACAGACAACCAAAAATACACAAACAGAGAGGAATAAGTTACCAAAAATACATATTTCCTAACATAAAAACATTAAACAACAAATCTTCTAACAAAAATTAACACACAGAGACAAAAAAATAAATGAAACGTCATTTTTTTAACATACCTTTTTTTTCACATGCATATGTTTAGGCTTCCCACCACCATCCTCCAGGTAAGCAATTCAATTAAATTTTTCGTCTCTTAGTCACCTCAGACATACTCAAACGATGGTACCCACACCAAAATAATAAATAGCATGTTCAAAATACAAGACCATACCACTTCCGTGCAACCAAACACAGCAATTGAAAAGAATGGTAAGAACCAAAAACCTGAGACCGTACAAAAGGTTTACTATTAAAAAAAGTAGCCCGAAACTAAATTTATCACAGCACGTTGGCAATATTTGCAGAAATAACTCCTTTTTATTAACAAAAAAAAAGTTTTTTTTTTTTTTTTTTTTTATCCCAAAAGGCTACTTTTGCCAACATTATCAACATTAGGGTTACCGAAAAACTTATTTGACGCAATGGGCTTCCACATTTCACAAACAACCAATACCACTTTGCGATTTTTTTTCAGACAGAAACAAAGGTGTACCATACAGTAAAGATTAGCCACATCTTCATTTACTACCGTTACAAGTACTTCTTTGGTAAATTTCTGCGGTTAAATTCAAAAGTTTAAAATTGCATTAACATGATCAGATTCAGAGTCATAGCTAGGGTTTTCAGCGCTCAGGGACAACTGAAGATTTCGTGCCCCCTACTGCTTGCCAAGGATGGAAAACATTTAATTCTAAAATGTTCTAACATCAGTTTGGCGCCCCTTGGATTCTGCACCCGGGGACAGATGCCACCCCTTCCCCCCTCTAGCTACGCCCCTGATCAGATTTTATTTTCTGCACGTAGCTAACAATTACTTATGTGTTGTCAGATAAATGTTACCAGATGCAGTTAATTATTTTTTACTTGCCAATCTCATGAGACAAGTTTTTTTTGCTCCTGCAAGACTTTACTTTGTGTTGCAAAATAAATTCATTCTCACTCTTTTTGGACTTGCCTACACATTAATTTTAAAATAGTTTTATGAATAGGTAAGATGTGATTATCATAATTTTGTTTCTCTCTTTATCTTGGCAACTTTATATGTTGATTCAGTATCCAGGTTACCTACCAGTGGCTGATTGATAAAACTGCTCATATGTTCAGCTGGTGGTTTGAGTTTATTTTCTGACATAAAAAATTTTAAAAGGCATCCCCCATGTTTATTTTACTATAATCGAAAAATCAAATAATTGCTACTCTGTTTATAGGTACTAAATGTTAAAATATTTTAAATGCTTCCTTTAATTTGCGTTCTAATAGTCATTTGTTTAAATTTAATTATGAATTATATTCACATATAGTAATTGTGTGTGTTTTTTTATTTTAGGTGCTGTGAAAGGCAATGACAGAGATCCAATTTATCAAGAGTTCTTATATACATAAGAATACATGGATATAAGATTGTTTTTCATGAATTCAAATAAAATGTGATAAATTGGATTAATAAAAATTATTTTGAATTTTGAACAGTGTTTTTCCTCTGTTAATCTTAATATAGTGCTATAAATTTCAGAATGTGTTTATTTTTCATCCAAATAAATAGCTTTACAAAAATTTGTCATATTAATAGATATTGCATAATTTAGCATTATTATAAATATTTATTATAGCAGATTTAGCTGAACTACTTTTTTAGTCTCTTTGCAGCTGAAGTCACAAAGGTAAGTGGTTAGATATTTTTCTGTATTTCCCATTAAGTAATTTTATCTGGTAAATTACCATTACTTATATACTAAAGGTGAAAGAATAAGCTTTCCTTGAAGATACAAAAATTTGCAGATATTTCAAAAAATTGGTATACGTAAAAAAGTTCTTAAATTGCCACATATGCGAAACTGAAAATGTTATATATGAAATAGTTCAGAAATATAAATATTTTCACTATTTTTTAACTATAATTCACTGCATTTGTTATATATAATCACAGTTTAAGGTAGCAGTGCTTTTCTCACTGTGATTTCTCATGTATTTTGATTCATAAATACATGTACATAAATCCACGTATTTTGATTTCTCTTTTGAGACCGAATAAAAAATGAACTAAACATTCTCGTTGACATTGAGAGTTGAATAAAAGCTCACCTCAAAATAAAATGAATTAATAAATTTATGGAAAATTTTACATTGCATATATTGAGCAGAAAGAGTAAACTGAATATACTTAATGGAATTAATAATTGGTAGAGTTGATAGCAGAATAAAATGCCTTAATTGCATGGTAAACAGTAGATCTTTTGAAGTTTTTCTATGTTGCGTAAAATGCGGATTTAAATTTTTGATATTGATTGTCATATAAATGGCAATTACTGTTTTATTTTGCTCTGAAATGAATAATTAGTAATAAAATTCTGGATGAGACAACCTTTAACATGCGCTACAATTTACAAAGTTTAATTTGGTGCTGATTTCAACGGGTAAATTTCATTTTACTGAATTTTGCGTAAAATAATACCAATGAACCATTGCAAATTATTTTCAGAACTTTTTTTTTTAATCTAAAAGGGCTATTGGTTTTGAAATGTGACTTCATATTGTCAGTCGTAAACTTGTTTCGCTTTTCATTCAAGTCTTGCCATTTGGCAAAATTTAATATATTTACCTTTAAAATCTAATATATTATTGACTAACAAGCCAAACTATTTAAAAGCATTACACACAGTTCTTAACAATGCTTTTTTTAATTTTTAATCTGATTGATTTAAAATGCATTTAATTCATGATATATCTAATTGAAAACATTTTAACATTTCTTCATTTTTCAAATATATAGAAGATATATAACTTTCTGGTATCAGTATCTTATAAAATGTTTTGCTATTTCCACTGCCCCATCTGTATTGATAATCTATGCATTCGTAAACTTTTAGCCTTTTTGAGTGACTGCTAAAATCTGAGGCCTTTCAGATTTTTTTTTTAATTGTGTGAGCAGAAAGATAGAATTTTAGAAGAGCTTCTTGAGTTACCTTTTGAATGATATAAAGAATTGTTAACATAATGTCAAATTTTTACAACTAAATATTAAATATATAAAAAAGCCTGCAGCATTCTCATGTTACGAAAACATATTTATTTATTCTGAGGCTAGGAATTGATTTAGTTTTAAAAATACAATTTATTCCTTTTAACAATTTCCCAACAGTGTTATCAAAACACTATAAATTCCTTACATGTTTTAAAGAAAGATGATTCATTTATGTAAAGATTATTAAATGGGTAATTTTATTATTCAATTTTTAATACAAATTAACTGAAATTAGAAACTGATTTTGTAAAATAATTTAATTATGAATAATTCAATTTGGGGGCTATTGGATGTTTAAAAATGAACAAAAGATTTTTAATATCTTAAAAATAAAAGCAAAATTTTCAGTTTTAATATTTTGTATTAATAATTCATTTTAATTTCCTTGCTCAGTTTTAATATATTCACAAATTCAGATTTAAAAACAAAATAAGTTGTATAAATATTTTCAACATTTCTGATTTTTCCATAGTAACCATAGGAGAACGATTTGAGACTATATGTGTTAAAAAAAGTAGGTTTTAGATCATCACACCTTCACATACTTTCACTGGAATTTTCCTCTGTATATATACTAGGATGTGACACTAAGCAGTTGAGAGTATATATTTAAGAGGTTAAAGGGATATTGTAACTAGTGTTTCAAATCCTGATAACATCCCATATGCTGTCGGTGGGACGTAGATAGGATGTCCTAAGGATATACTGGGATGTGACATTAAGCACTCGGAGGTGTTTAGGAGGTTCGCGGGATATTCCGGGATGTCCTGAGGATGTGCGCATATCCCGCGAGCAACATCCTTGGGATATCCCAAGGATGTTTTTGTGCTATGTGGGCTCTTTGCGATGTTTTGTAGCACGGCCTTTTCGCCTTGCGTTGTTTTCGTCCGCGATGTTTGCGGCTGTAACCTGTGCAAGACATGTTTGATAAAAAGCAGGCGATTCTTTTCCGAACTTGATCATAGCACTTGCTCCATCCCCAGTAACGGATACAATATCGTGCTTAAATGATAGATCAAAACATTCCAGGTGCTCTTCTACGAGTTTTTTTTTTCATCGCAACTTTCAAAAATTCTTACCAGTCCAAGATTGATGTTTTTTTGGCAGGCAGTATGTAGATTTATATTCAGAAATATCCGGTTACCGATGCTGGTCCATTCATCCATGGTAATGGAGAATTTCTTTTTTGATTTTTTGTTTCACAACTTCCATATGGTTATAAACAAGAGCCATTACAGATTTTTCGTTGGCTGGAAGCTTCATACCTCTTAAGGCCAATGATTGTCGAATAAACTCTGATTGAGTGACATGAAGAACTGATAAACCATTTACTGCAGCCATTTTTGCAACAATCTCTTCAATTGATGTTTTGATTACGAAATTATCCAAAGTTTTTGGCTTTTTAGCTGTCGTTCCTGCCTCTGCTTTGTCAACGTCAATGCTGCTTAGATGGCGACGCATTGTTGACGTACTGCCATTTAAAATGGAAATTTTTTATTGCATTCATTGTCACTTGTGTCGAATGAAAAAAGAGTGATAGCGCGCGATAATTTTGGTCTGCCTTGGCGAAATGGCTCCAAACGGTTGATCTTTTGTTTTTCGGCATGATTACTATTCTAGAAAAAAATAGAAAATACTATTCTAGAATATGCGTGTATTCACGGCTTAGCTCCAATAATATTAACCATTTTTACCAAAATATTGCTAAAATTTCGACTAAGTTTTGTGTTGAGATATTTGTAATCGCATTCTTATTGGTTAAAAGGAAGTATAGCTTTCTGTCAGGTCCGAAGTATTCCGAAACTTAATCCCATTCTATTTATTTATGATTTGTTAAAACATGATCTGCTTGTGTCTCTAGAAAGTGTCTTGTGTCTCTGTTTGTATTTCTGCTTGTGTCTCTGAGTGTATTTCTTTCATCCCAAATTCATATATTCACAGAAACCTTCAAATTGATATTATACAAAATTATATAAAAAAAACTTGCAACAATTTTTTTCCTTTCTGTATTATTACATTCATTACATCTTTCTTCGCTGACTGATGGCGGCTAACTGAAATAATCCTTTCTACCATCTCGATTCTTCTTATCATCCTTTTGTGGCTCCAGACATTCTTTTATCTGATGCAGAGTAAAAGCGCGCTGTCACACTCTTTCCATTCGACACAAATCAAGTAAGGCGTGCATTTTTCTGCGTATGACTCTGTAACAAATGTTTGTTTAGCGAAACACGGCATTTTCAATGTTCAACAATTTGTAATTTTGTTTTTTTACTGATACTAAGAAAATCATTATTTAATATTACATACACGTTACTACTTAAAAATTAAAAGTATATTGTTTTTATCGGTAAAGATTAAAAATCCTTGCATTTCTATAAACTGTACTGTAGGCGGCAACAAATTCATCTCTTTACCAACACAAGTTTCAACACGGTTCAGGTAAAAGTACTATTAAAGTAAAAGCATTATTTTACTGTATATATTTATAATCCTTTTATTGTTTAACTTTACTTATCCGTAATACAATTAAAAAAGTTTTAGTTTTTATGTACTTAAAAAGGCATCATAAAATGTCTCCTAAAATTCTTAAGAAATATGTTGACAAATTAATTAAAAATAAAATGCAGAACGAAAAACATTTTGTACGTACAGAGCTCAAAAGCTCGTCGGGCTTTGATTCAAGTATTGAGTACTCGAAAATGACCAAAACTTATCAAGCTCGATTCCAAACTCTAGCTATGAACATACTTAATACGTAAGCGCAGTTTTTGAAGAAAAGTATAGACTTTTACATAACTTTTAGCATTTTAACATAAACTTTCAATGAAGCACTTAACAAATTATTATGCTTTGATGCATATTTTTTAAAGCTGTTTACTATATATACAGACAGAGAAATGTTTTGTTTACCGGCATCTTCTGAATAACTGACAATTTTAGATGCACATTAATTACAAGCATAAACATGTAAAATTAAGGAAGGAAAATAATGAATTGATATCTTCCATTTCGTGTAAATCGGGGTATTAACAGTATCGGAACAGAACAAAAAATTATTTTTAACTTTTTAGTGCATCTATTTTAAACAATGTAATTTAAATTTAAAAACTGTTTATATTTTTATTCTATGTTATATATCTAATGACTTTGGGGGGAATAATAAAAGAAGAAAAGAAAATCATCACCTCTGAAATAGTAAATTTACTCCTTTTAATCAACTTAACAATGAAGTACGCGTGACACATCATTGTTTCTTAAGATTTTCCTGTACCAAGGCATAAATCTACATTCAATTCATTTAAACTTCCGTTCATACACGCAAGTCCAATCTCATCATCACTAAAATCACATGGCTTCTAACGGCGAATTTTTTTACAGAAAAATCCATCGTAAGCCACCACATGGTATTTCCCCCTCCCCCTCGCCACAGACACTCAAAAAACTGAAACTTCGTCAAACTTAGGAAAATTGTGTTAGAAATTCCTACAGAACTCAGTTTGGAAGGTTATTTCTTTTTACATTTTTATTTCTTTTTCTTTTTCTTATCTTTACTTTTACTTATTTGCAATAATTTATTTCATCTTTAAACAAGGATAAGTGAGAGAAATTTAAATAAAAATACACGACACTTTCTAGAGTTAAGGAATTACTGGTAATATAATTTTATAAAAAATGTATATTTTATCAATACTGTATTCTTTCCTTTTACTAATGAAGAGCCAACTCTTTTCAAAAGTTTGAATTATAGCCCGAAATGAGTGAAGATTTTTATCTAATTTTTCTAATTTCCTTACCTTTGGCCACTATTTAGTTAAAGTCTTCATTGAACTTATAACTTCAGTTTTAAATATGCAGCCTAGTACAAACAATTTTTTACAATAATTTTCTATTTCAATTAGTAATTTTCTAATTCAAATTTAAATTAATTCAATTAAAATATTCGAATTTTTATTTAAAACCATTTTTTCAAAAAATTTTTATATCTTTAGTAGTTTGCAACGTCTGTTTTCACAAACAATAGTAGTTCATATTTTTTACTTTTTACACTTTCATATGACTCAAAGTTAGCAACATTTTTGCACACAAAACAGCATATTACATTTTACATTTTTAAAATTTACAGTATAGATTTTTACAATAGCTCTCATAGGTAGCAGCTTTACACTCAACTTTACATTGTGACCCCCCTATTTTTACAGTTAGCAGTAACAAACTACTCAACTCAACTAGTTTAGCAAATGCTTGTACAACTCAGAAATTCAAATTTGTAGATCTAGGTAAGTTAAATTAAAACTTTCTATTTACAAGCCTTATTATTATTATTATTATTATTTATATATATATATATATATATTGGAACATCAGGTAATTGTCTCCCTGTGCATCTTTATTCAACTTTTCATTGTTTCTTAGCACCACTCTCACTGGGCCTTTTTTCCTTCAAAAATCTATCACATATGATTTGTTGCTGTGTACATTTTAAAGTGAGATATGGCGTTGTAGCTGAAAATGCATATGTTGTAATTTGCTTCTACTTTATCAGAGAGATATCTTCAAGTGAAAACTTTGCAGCTTGCCCCATTATGCAAAAAATTTTGCTGCTCAATTAGGATCATCTTTTTCCTCCTTAATCTTCCATTTCTGTCACAATTTTTTGTTGCTCCTTCTGAAGTTGTTATAGTTCTTCTTTTCTTGAACTCATTTGTAATGTCCTTCAGTTACTCCACATATTATTCAGTGTAAAATTCTAAATCCAAGTCTAGAGAGACATTAACAACCATGCTAAGCATAAAAGCCCTGAAAAGTGTAATACAGTTACTGCTTGTATTACAGCCTGGCCTTAATTTTCTCCAGGCCGAATTCATGGCTTAGTAAGTCACTTACATTAATTTTTTTAGGTTTACATGCATAATTCGTGTTCGGGAAGTTTCCAATAGACAAGAGATTCTAAACTACTTTGGTTTTCTAAAAAATTTGTTAAAGTTAAATTGTTATATTATAAGGTATTTTCTCCTTCCTTCCAGCATGCCTTCGTGGTGTAACGGTAGCACACTCGGTACGTATTCGAGAGGTCCAAGTTTGAGTCCCGGTGAGAGCATTGCTCATTTTTCACATCTCCTGCTACAAAAAACATAATGACTCTACAATATATGAAATGCTTAAACGAAGAACATAAAGAAGATAAGTAGAAATGGGTTAAAATTTATTTTCAAATTTAACACAAATAATACAATTCGATATAATGCGAATTCATTTATAACATGTTCACTTTGTAATGATTCAGTTACAAGGGCTATCAGTCTGGAAGGTGGTGTAGTGGTGTATTTAATTATGGCAAAGCACACTAGGGCTATCTGCCTAAGGGGAGGGATGCCTTTCGTGGAGGACTTTCTAAGGGAAACTGGCTCGTATACACGTTACACATGGGGAAAACCACGAAAACGCCCATGCAGCCAGCCCGTTCGCGGGATTCGAACCTCGGACCGAACTACCAGTGTTCAGCGTCTTTACCGCTCGGCCGCTGGTGGGCCTCAGTCTGGAAGGAGGGATGCCTCTTCGTAGACAGCTTTCTAATGAAAACTGTTTCACATTCAGATTATTCAGATTATTGATTATTTCGTCTTTTATTTTATTTTTATTTTATTTTATATTTTTTTTTTTTTTTTTTTTTTTTTTTTACGTAAGGCAGGTAGGTGCCTTTTAAAAAATAAAGTGATACAAATGCCAGTTAACATTTAACAAATTTATATATCGATAAATTTGTAATACACATTGAAATAATAAACACAAAACTCATAAAATTATGAAGTATTTTTAGTAGAATATTTACTGCGTAAATTTTTTAATTACGATTAGATTTACTAGATTTCTTAACTTTGGGTTTCTGAGTATATGGCTCAATTCTGATCCTATCGCTGTCATAGGGCATATTCCGCTAAATTACTGTGAAACAGCGTTACAAGGCTCATTTTAAAAGTTTCCTACCTAACATAAAAAGGAAAGCATACACACAATACACTTTCAGTATATGATAAAAAGCGGTTCTTGAATGCATTTAATTTGCAACTAAATAGCGTGATTTAAATACTCTTTCGATTGTTTTACCATAAGTCACGAAATTCTAGCCGGCAGGCCAAGAGGTCAATAACCATGATCCCCCCCCCAAGAGTGTAATTGTGAATACGAAGGTTAACGACTGATGACAATATGGGTGAACAAAGTTCTTAATATAATCAAGGAGTGGGTTACTGCCTTAAGAAAGGGAGATTATTGATCGAACACGAGGTACGTTTAGGATGACCAAAAACTGCCCTAATCAAGAATATTGATTGTGTGCATGAGATAAAACTATACAGGAATTGAGCTGAAGAGGATTGCTTTTATATTTACGGAACATGGCCATCTATATTAGTAACAAACTAGAAATGAGTACATAAAGAGTCGAACGACGATCAAAAACACCATAATGTCTTTGCTTCACACGCAATGTTGGAATGAATGGAATTTCTTAAACCGTCCGATTTTATGAGAGGTTTGATTATTGACAATGAAATAGCACTCCACCACTACGATCCAGAAACCAAACAGCAATCAGTGCCGTAACGACATAACGGGTAAACCAAAGTATAAGAAAATTTGACAGCAGACGCTGCCAAAGCGATGGCGATCATGTTTTGGGATGCGGAAGGAATCACCTGTATCGCTTATGCTCAACAAAGATTTACAATAAATGTTAACTATTAGAGCGATATTCTACATAAATTGCGTGCAGCAACTGAAAGAAAAGGTGGGGGGGGAAGCTGTCGAAGAGAATCATGTTTCTTCAGGACAAAGCTCCCTGTCACAAACAGCAATAACACAATGTAAAAACTGAGCCAGATAAGCTACGAAGTGACAGACCATCTATCGTATTTTCCGAACTTCTGTCGAAATTTTACCTGTTTTCCAAACTAAAAATGGATTTGAAAAGATCATATTTTACAAACAATTATGCTGTAATCGATGCTACAATCACGTGGCTTAGAGATAAGAACAAATCATTTTTCTCTAGCGGTTATATTTGCTTCAAGACTGTTGTCGAAAATTCACAGAATTGCGAGGACGATGGTGTCGCAACTGGTATAACTGGCCTCCTTTCATGTTCGAAGCGGAAAAACTTTTCGAAATCCCCACTTATTTCTGACCTGGAGAGGTAAACCAACGGATTTTGAGCCATTCATACGAGATGGAACATCATCCTCTTTCTCCACGTTACTTCTGCAAAAACTCTTGCTCTCATATTTTGGAGAGGATGGAGCAATAAGACATCAGTATGAACGGTCATTCTGATCTCTAGATCTTAAAACTTCATCCTTCCTATTATGGGATACTAAGATCACTCAGCATCATAAGCAATGTTAAAAGATGCTCTATAATATGGTATGCATCTGTAATGATCCTTATAAAAAGTTGATCGAAGCGTCTTTCAACAATGCTGGGTAATGATGGCTAGCACATTCAACATTTAGAATTTTTTTTTTTTTTTTTTTTTTTTTTTTTTTTTTTGTTCCAGTGAAGAAATTCCATTTTCTAAACATAAATGTAATTTTAAAAAAATACATACCAAAATTTCTTAAAAAGAGCGATAGCAAATCTGATTCTATTGGATTCAGTCCAAATTTTTCTAGCAGAGTTGAAACTTTTTTTGAGGTCAATGCCTACAGCTGTATCATATCCAGTTCATTAATTTCACTACGGAGAGCACTCTTCAGCTTGAAAATTAGGTATTGTTTCCAACACGGCTGATGCTGCATTCACAGACACTACTCACAAATTTTTGTCAAAGAAACATGAATCTTTTTCAAATATATCTCAGAAACTGGAAATATTTTTCAAACAAAAACAAATGAGAACAGGAACTCCTCTCAAAATATCCTGCATGAACATATCTCGCAAACGCCAACAACTGAGCACACGACGATGTAAGTCCTTGCTCTAAATGTGAACATCCTTCAAATAATGCTTGAACTTAGCTAGTTTTATAGAACCATTTAGAAAAAAATCTTTTTTAAGTTACATACTGATATACTTCGCTTCAATGATTGACAACAGATGTGAATCCATAATCAACGGTATTTTTTTAAAGCACGTGATTGTTTTCTACATATAAATTTCATAAATATGCTAAAAATATTTTTAAAAAAATTTCTTCTAATGCCTAAGTTTTTTTTTTTTTTTTAATGAAAATAACTTTGCCACAATCATCTAAATTTAATGACCTCAGAATTATTTATTTACATAAATTAATGAGAAGTTCTCCGAATAAATAACGGTAAAACAAAATGCTTTTGTACAGGGTTAAAGAGTGAAGCAGAACGACGTCATGTCGCCATACTGCAGACACTTGAGCATACGGCATAATAAGCTTGAAGCATACGACAATATAGCAAAAACTAAATTATGACTATGTATTGTGTCTAAAATAAACTATAATACTATGTGGGCGGGGGGAGGGGAGTGTTAATGCGACAGCATTTCGGAGCAATAATTTTGGACGATTTTCTGGTAAATCTGTCGCCACAGGGAAGCTAAAAATGACTCACAGTATAAATAATATTATATTAATATCGGAAGTACAAATAAGTCTGTGCCTTTTTTTTATCAAAAATTGGGCGTTTATTGTAAAAGAACGGCACGTATCGGTAAGTATTCTTCATCGTCAGCCACTACTTTTTCTCATCTTTCTCGCAGTATACAGATAATGCTTCGGAAGAACGCTTCATCTATCGAGGCTATCCACAAATCAACGCCATTTTTTCGTATCTTCATATGATATGAAACGCTGCTCAGATCATGGACCTTATAAAAGATAGACTAACCCAGTGGGCGGGGCGCGCGTCACCAACATGTCGGCAAGAAAGAGTAGGGACGATCTGGTTTACTTTAAACACTGAAACCTATGGCGTTTGTATAACATAACTCTTTTTAATTATTAATTGTGATACGTTGTATAATGACGAGATTATGAAAGCCACAGTTTTTTCCAAATAGGATTTAATACATCTCATTAAAGTACTTTTTACTGCATTTTCGCGCATTTGTTTCACGCGTAATTCTTGTACAAACATCTTTACTTTGGTAAAACGGTAAAACTCTAGGCACAAAATTTATTAACTTAATTTTGCGTAAAAATAAAGTAAAATGAAGTAAGATTGATAATACGTGATACTTTGGAATAAATAAGGTAAAATTAAACAAGATCTGATAATTTTTTTTTTTTTTTTTTTTTTTTTTTTATTTATTTAATGAACATTTTCAGGCAGTGATTTTCCAAACTATAATGACATTACGAAACGATTATATTTATTTGGTTATATGATCATTAAATTATTAACATTAAAGTGGATCAGTTATTTTAATAATTCATAAAATTCGGAGCATAAAATTTTCTGAGCGTAATGAAGTGAAAAAAAAAAAAAAGATAAAATAAAATCTGGAAGCACTCAGATTTTATATTACGCCCAAAGGGAACTTTTTTTAAAGCTTTGTGTGTTACCTATATTTATTGAATATCATGCTCTTCGCCCGTAAACCACATACATTTGAAAACAGAACATCTTTAGAATTTCCGCACCGGAGATAAAATTGTTATTTTCCGCACAGTGTTCGCTCTGCACACGTTGACTTTGTTAATCAAAAATTCGTTCAAGTTTTGCACAATATGAAAAAGATTAAAACAAATTCGAAATTCGGTCGTCCAGATGCCCATGTTCGAATGGAGGATTATATTATTCAAAATTTGATGGCTCTAGATACTGTCGTTTTTGTCACAGTGCGAGAAACATACATGTATTCATGCAGATTCTTCATTATTTAATTTCTTTAGATATAATACAGGGCGATAATATTCGGTAACAACAATTTGCAAGGAGACATTTATAGTAAAACAGCGCAAAATGCTGCTTCGAAACTAACAGCCTTTCTAGGCTACCGCCGGTTTGGGCTAATAAATTACATTAACAGTAAATAAAAAAAAATCTTATGCGGAAATAAAAATAAATTTTAAAAAATAACCATATAAAATACAAGAAAAATTAATTATTACGGTTAAATACAATTTTAATAATAGAATTAAATGTATAAAAATTTTTAAAAAGTCAAAAGTGTTTATCACTATGATGTATAATGAAATATAATTGAAATAAATTCCTTTATAGAAATTGTGCTATAATACTCATCTATAATTTTAAAAAAGCAGCACAATTTAGAATTTTAAACAAAACTTTCGAAAATTCGTTTTTAAATATTTTAGTATTTTTTACTTATGTACACCAATAAAAAGCATAAAAATTGCAAGAGAAAATTGCTTGTTTGAAATTTTCTATTAGTTCAGATTTAAAATATTATTTTCTAAAAGTACTAGTTACAAATTTTCTTACAGCATAGGAAAAGCTAAAAAAATATCCAGCCCTGAAAGCATGCAATAGCTTTATAATTATTTGGAACGTTAGTTATGCTTGATAAATATGCTAAATTTTTAAAAATCAATCTCAATTTCAAAAATAAAAATATGTAAAAATTCTAATTTGTGAAATGAGGCGCTACAACCAGCTTTTTCTTGACAATTATACACGCTACAACAGGCAACCAATGTTAAATTTCTGCAAGTCGTCCCTACTCCTCCGGATGTGATCAAGGTGACAGCCAGTAACGCCTCAGACGAGAGAGAAAACCCGTTTGGGTTAGTCTATTTCTTATAAGGTCCATGGCTCAGATGGACTTGCGTCATCAATCGGCACAAGTAGTAAATTAGAAGGAGTAATGTCTAGTGAATACAACCGGGAGGGGGGAAACTTCTCAATTTGAGTGTTTCCAAGCAGGTGCTGACCGGCGTCGCAACATGTGAATGAGCGTTATCATGCAGAAGAATAATTTTGTCATGTCTGGAGTAGTAGCGAGCGCATTTTTCTTTGAGTACCCGGCTCAATCTCACCAAGTGTGTTCGGCAGAGGCCCCAAGAAATGGTTTCAATGGTTTCGTTCGGTTTGAGCAACTCATAATGCATGGTATCAAGTTGATCCCACCATGTACACAACATAATTTTTATTTTTTATGAATATTCGACTTAGTTGTCGATGTTGAAGCATTGCCTGGCGATTCCCATGATTTCTTCTTCTTTGGATTATTATAGTGGATACATTGCCTGGCAAACAGCATTCCAAGTGTAAAAAGTCAGCGTTCAAGTTTCCTCGGCTTCAGTTCACATGGAACACAATTTCCTTGGTGTTGAATCATTCCCAAGATTTTTTTTTTTTTTTTCCTTCCGAGTCACTTCTAATTGTAAGTGCAAGTTCTATTTGCGTTTGGCAGAAATCTTCACGCAATAAATGCTTTTAATTCCGCGTCTTCATACATTTTTATCCTTCCGCTACGCTCTTTGTCTTCGACGTCAAATTCAGCATTCATAAACTTTTGAAAATACTCATGACAACTTCTCTCACTTAAGGCAGCCTCAACAAATGCATCTACAAGTAATCGGTGCGCTGCAGATTTCTTCAAATTAAAGAAGTAAATCAAAAGTTCCCGTAATTGGCGCTCAAAACTCGACATTTTAGAACAAAAAATGATACTGATAGAAACAAAATCGCTAATATTTCAAAGTTATGCTGTTAGCAGATGTCCAAACAGGTATGACGTTTTATGTCAAGTTTTAACCATAACTTACTGTGCAGGATTTCCCTGATTTTGCGTAACAAATTATTTTAAGTTTGGCCCCTTTCCTGAACCTCTCGTTTTTCCCTCGCATTACCTTGCCAGGATGTAAATTTAAAGTTAAGTGAGTATTTAAACGGGTGAATACCTGAGTTTCGTCAGAGCGTGTTTTCAAGAGGCTGCGCACGTTTCGTGAATTGATTTATATATTACACTTGAATTGATTTATATATTACATTTAAGTTCCACCGCAAATTGTGGATGTTATTATAAAGCACGAAGAACGTGCCTTTTTCTGTTTGTAGTTTGAATTTAATAAAGGGTTATTTTTCACCCTTCTTCTGTGCTGGTATTTATTTGACGTCTGAGCGAGAATTCACAGGTTCATTGTAAGATCTGGTTTAGTTTATGTAGAAAAGAAGAGATAGATCTCATAAGTGACGCCCAACTTCCGAGCTCATGGCTGATAACGACGCTGCAGTTGAGACGTTCATCTACATCGCAGACGCCCATCTACATTGCAAACGTCACCGGCTCTTGGTAATATAATGGAAGGTTTTTGGCTACCTTGTTGAAACCCGCAGTGACATTCGACGGAAAAGCGTCGGTCACTAGCTTCCTAGAAAATTTAGATAACCATTTTTTACTTTATCCCGTTCCAGAAGTCCAGAAGATTACGATAGCAACGACAGTCTTACGCGGACAGACATTAAGATGGTTTAAAGGAATCGGGCAATTTCGTCTGAGGAAATAGGCAGCCTTACATATACATTTGAAAATTTGAAAGATGATCTGATAAAAGCGTTCCCCGTGGTCAAAGTCCGATGCAGAGATTAATTCGGGTTATTTTGCCTCGACTTCTGCCGCAAGTCCAGAAATATGTCGAAGTGAGAAACCCCAGCACATTAGACCAATTGTTTGAGCTCGCGGTGAAATTCAAAAGTAGGAGGGTTGCAGAAAGTATGCGTAAGAGAAGTTTTGGCAAGACACCAAACAGGCAATTTTCTAGGCCGTCAGACAATCAAAGACATTCAATACCGGGAATAAATTTCAAGATAAGAAGAAAGGTGATCGCCAAAATAGGCCGTAAAACTCTAAAAAGGGGGCAGTGGAAAATGAGTTAACTTAAATAACTACTGAATACTGATTACTATCAAAAACGACATTCGCCTTAAACAACACTAAAGACCGGAATTCCAACATGTTTCCATTGCGCACAGCAATTATCAGTCACCGAATTTGCATATTTCCGGAGCTAACGTACGTTGTTTATTTAGACTGTTAATTCCCCTTCCATCAATATTTTTATTCCCTTAATACGTCTCATAATATTTTATCACTCGTTTTTGAGTATGCGAGGTACGTACGTAGGTAAAAACATTGCGAAAAAATTTGTTTTGAGTACAATTTGAAATCCGTTTTGGAGAAAAGAATTCTTTATTCTGTCCGTACATACATTCGTTCAAATGGATTCGAAAGCGGTCAAAATGAATAGTTTCGTTCGCATAGAAAAGTAAAAATCCCTTCTGAATCAATTTTAAATCCGTTTTGGGAAGGAAAAAAAAGAAAAAAAGTCTTTTATTCTGTTCGTACGTATAGATGTCAAGTAAAAAAATCGTCCAAATGGATTCCAGAGTGATCAAAATGGATATTTTCGTTGAAATTACTTCCTATACTTCGTACAATACTTCCTATACTTCGCACAAGGAAGTATTAGATCGACACGTTAACTCTGTTAAATATTAACGCCTTTTACGCACCAAGCTCCATCATTTCGTAAATCATTTTCACCACTGCGGCCACCAACTTATAACTTAATACAGTAATTCAAGTCGACAGGATTCATGTGTGTCGGGACAAGCCCTACTTCACGGAAAAAATCGTATGCGGAATAGGGAAATGTCTTTATCCTCAGCTGCAAGTTCTGAATTCTTCAACGCAATGTTTTATGCATAATTTTTTTTCAGCCTTTTTTTTTTTTTTTTTTTTTTTAAATCCTCGCTTAATATACAAAAATATATGTTCAATATCCAGAACTGAAAAACAAAGTTTGCTGCATCAGTCGAGAATCACACAAAGTTAATTCTGAGATGTGCTTGAAAGTTTAATGGTAACTAGTGTTCACACAAATGTTAAATGCAAATGCACTATCAAATTTCTATATCTAACCAGCGCTAATGCGTAAAGTACTAGTAGGGCGGCTGTTCTATCATCGTCTGCTGTGCATTCCAGTACTTCAAGATTTTTTAAACCTGGACGTTCCGATTTAGCACCTGAGTTTTTGTCTATAAAAATCATATTTACTGCACAACCTGCTTTTGCAAGCGCGTCAACTTGAAAGTGAACTTAATGGTCTTGGGTACTGACCCTTACATAACCTACTAATTTTGCCATATTGTCTCAAATATACCAAATATAATGAGTTTACGGTATTTTGTTTTTTAAGACCGCATGCAATCCTATAAAGTGATTTAATAAGTGAGAAATTTTTTTATGTGGCCCAGTTACAAAAATTATTAAATGATTATATGTCATTCATTTGCACAAATAAATATGATGTGAGTTGTATTGATACAATACCTTCCAAAAGCAATGACAATGGTATTAAAAAAACAAATAGAAGAATTATTACATGCAAGTATCATAAAACCATCATCTAGCCCACTGCTGCATCTTAACTGTAGCATATAAGAGAGATGAAAATGCAAAAATGAGATTATGTATTGCTTGCCAGAAGTTTAACAAAATAATTAAAAAGTTTCAGAACCCATACCTAAAGCAGCTACAGTGCTAGATCAATAAATAAATGCTAAAGTATTTTCTGCTTTAGGTCTCTGATTATTGACATTTATTGGCATAACAAATTAAAAAGATACTCAAAAATAGGCATTCATAACAAATTTTGATCCTCATATTATCGACAGTTTTGGTTGGAAAAATTCTCCAGCTTTTCACGAAGAGATTTTACACAAATCATAAATAAATATCAATTCAATTTGCTTTTAATCATTTTGATAACATAATACTGTTTTTTAAAACTGTTGGAGAACAATTAGATTATCTTAAAATAATATTTGATATAGTATGTGAAAAGGAAACAAACTAATGTACTCAAAATGCCACTTTGTTAAAGAAAAGATAAGTTTTCTACGATGGGTAGGCAGATTGCCCTGGAGGCTTTGCCATACTCACAAATTTTTCACGATATGAAAATTTAAATTCAAAAATATCAACCCAGTAATAGTAATGAAAATAGTGAAGTTGTAAAATGTTACCCCTTCCCATAGAGACACAAAAAAAAAAAAAAAAAAAAAAATTTAAAGAACTAAAAAGATTTCTTCGAAATACTACTGTATATCAAATTATGCAAAAATAAGATCACCTTTAACAAATTTACTTACAAAAGGCACTCCATATAGATAGACACCTAAATGTAAACATGCAGATAGCCATCATAAGCTTTGCCAAGTAATTGAACCTTAGCTAAATTGTCAAACATTTCAAAACTTAAAGTACGCTTAAAATACGAAATAAATTTTATTGTTTAATCCAAATTACCCTCATCACGTGTTTGTACACGTCTTACGAATTACATTTTAATATTATTTAATCCAAATTACCCTCATCGCGTGTTTGTAGACGTCTCTAAAGTAACTGTGGTGCAGTTTTGAAACAAGAGCACCCAGACGGTTACACCCTATAGCTTTCCATTCTCGTAAATTAATACCTTATGAAAGAAATTATTCAATCGCTGAAAATTAGAAGGCCTAGAAATTATAGATACAGTAGATAAATTTTATTACTATTCGCAGTTTACTGTTGATGACGCAAAAAAGAACTTGATTTACGGAATGACGAAGCGATCTTATAGACTTAACAGTCTCGATAAATTCTTGTGAAGCGCATTCTTGATTTAAATTAATCGTCACGATGACGGCAGTCTGCGTGTTCGTTCTTGATCACATCTATATCACTTTTACATCTTTTAAAACAGTAAATTTTGATGGAGAAACGAACAGCAGGCAGCAGCGAACTGGAAGAATGTATGCGATGTATTATTGGAGATGAAATAACCGCTCAGAATGATTTAGTTTTAAGGTTTATATTGATTGGTTTATTTTCAGGTTCCATTCCTAAATCTGAAATTATTATTGGCTGAAGCGTTATGTAAAAATCATGCGATAAGGATTCGTTTTGAAATAATGCAGTTTACACAGATTTATTATAAAAAGTCACTGTTTTTTAGGTTAGAAATAGGAAAAACCAAATTTAAATGGGGAGTTAAAGAGCTTTACATAATTATCATCCAGGGGCGTAGCTAGAGGGCGGCAAGGGGGGCATCTGTCCCCGGGCGCAGAATCCAAGGGGTGCCAAACTGATGTTACGACATTTTAGAATTAAATGTTTTCCATCCTTGGCAAGCAGTAGGGGGCGCGAAATCTTCAGTTGTCCCTGGGCGCTGAAAACCCTAGCTACGACTCTGTTATCATCTCATAAATATATAAATGTGTATCTTATTTTATATATATGCATAAATACAAGCATCGATTCAGTCAGCCAGCAATAAATTTCTTCCAAGAACATGCAGTGTAAAATCCTGATAAGTTTTTAAGCCCTTTAAACTTTTAAACGATGATTTTTCTTTGTTTGCAGCCGTATTCCTGCGTTTTAGGCTGGGGATTAAATTATGAACTTCGTTCGTGTAAAGGAATTTCATCTTCTACAATAATATATATATATAAAGGGAGATAATTTTTCGTTTTCCTATGCAACATAATGATGACGCCATTCATCATTTTGTAAGCAGCTGTACAAATAATATTCTTCGATATTCAGCGATGTGTAGAACAGGCAGCCTGATCCACGAACCAAAATTTTCACTTCAGAATAAAATCCCATACACAATTAAATTCAAAATGTAATCGGTATAAAAAAAGGGGGGTAGATTAGAACTATTTTAAAATGCTAGAAAAAATTATGCTGAACTTGTGGCTCCATCTTTTGACTAAAACAGTAACTTATGGCGCAGATTTCGTTGAAGTTGTCACCGTACCCCATATGATGGAAGGAACAAGTATGTAAATTTTAAAACATATTATAGTACGGCAGGAAACACATTAAAGAAAAAAAATCTGCGTATATAATACGTACTGTATCAAAATGCCCACCAAATTTTGATAACTACTAATGGCAACCTTTCACTAATTTAAATGCAATTAAAAAACATACAATATACAGTTTTTTTGTTTCCCCCCTCCCTCCCCTTGGAAAATCTGATTCCTCGGCAGCGAAATTCGCTTTTTATTCTATAAAATTTCTGCAAATTTTGGATTTGTTTCGAACAATAAAATTGCTTTCTAATTGAAGTCCAGAATCTTTCCTTTTTATATCGTGAAGCTTTCATTTTCCAAATTATGACTGTATGGAGAAATACACGATTTTAATTACTATTGCTTTCTTTAATCCTTAACACGTACCTTAAAAATCTGATGTATAAACCACATAACTTCCTTATACAGAATATCAAATTACACGCATTTTTCACTGCATTTCATTTAAACTTATTTTCCTCGAAATTTCATTAGAGATATATTTTTCATTCCATTAATTCAGTTATTACTTCGCGACTAGGCAAAAATACATAAAACTTCAAAATATCTTCATTAAAAATTGAAAAATATAAAACATAAATACAGTTAAAACAATTTAAAGAACAATTTTTACAATTAAAATAAGAGTTTCTCTGCAAAAACAAACAATTTGGCCAGCGCGCATGAAGGCAGATTTTTCGATGCACAAAACTGAAAGTTTTTTTTGGTCCCACTCGGCAGAAAGACGCTGAAGGCGTAGATTTAGGTTATTTAATTAACTACGGCAAAACCTCGAGGGCTATCTGCCTAAAGGGTGGGATGCCTTCGTGGAGGACTTTCTGATGGAAACTGGCTCGTATACACGTTACACATGGGGAAAACCACGAAAACACCCATGCAGCCAGCCCGTTCGCGAGGTTCGAACCTCGGACTGAACTACCAGTGTTCAGCGACTTTACCGCTTGGCCGCTGGTTAGCGCTGAAGGCGTAGAAACCGACTTTATTTGTTGTGGACGCTATGCTGTGTCAATATATGGGATAATTTAATAACTCAAATGATAATTGCAGAATAGATTAAGCATGATTTAATTCGCGATAATAAAAGAAAACGTTTATCTTTGTTGTTGCGAAGTTTAGTTTCTCTAGATTGGCAACAAATCCACTATTCTGCTAAGTTCCAAATGCAAACAACTATAGCTGCGATGGTAAAAAAAAAATTAAGCTTAGCCGCACCAAAACAACTTTTAAATTGTTGATAACTCTCTAGCTATTGCATGCATGTTAACTAAAGGTATAAATACCTTAACTGGAAGATAAGAACAACATAATTCAATCATTTTTAAGCTAAAAATGCACAATTTACCCAATATAAGAATAAGAAAAACTGAGCTCACGGAGCCGAGTAACAGAGTGAGCAATCATTCACTTATGCATTTTTCTAAATATTTTTTAGGATTAAATATGTTTAAAATTTTATATTTATGAATGATTTTGATATTTGCACTTGATTTACATATGCTCTCAGAATTTAAATGATATTGTAGATTAGTTCGCAACAACATTAATCATTTATTTGTTTGCATTAAATTTAATTTATATTAACTTTAAATTTGCTTTTTACGAATAGAGAATGTTTTCTAAATATATATATATATTTATATATATGTTTGGTGCGGCCGATTGCAACCAAAAAGGGAGATGCAGAACTATGTGTTATAGCAGTCCTACACGCAAAATTTCAACGTTTTGAGGCTACTCGTTTTTGAGTTATGGGAGATACGTACATATGTTACAGAAGTCACGAAAAAAGCGCTTCTGAATCCATTTTAAACCCTTTTTGCAACCCGTTTTGGGAAAAAAAAGTGTTTTATTCTGTCCTTGACAGGTGTCACGCAAAAACATCGTTAAATTTCATTCGATAGCGGTCAAAATTGATATTCCCGTTGAAATATGGTACCCGAAAATTTTCGCGATTACAGTACTTCCTTTACTTGTACAAGGAAGTAAAACATTGCCAAATGAATAGAAATCTTAGTTAAAATACGCCAAAGCACCTACTGTCTTCACCATAACATATATATAGTTCAGAAGCTTTTTCCAACGTATTAACGGGTATTTACCACGTCTAGTGTTTTTCTGTTATTTCTGGCACCAATTTAAGTATTAAAAATTCCTCGCCATCCTAGAATTCTTCTTTTCCTACCTATTATGTATGCGGATTTATAATGCTTAGACATTTTATGTAGCTTTAACCTTTATGTATCTTTTGTTGTTCATTTTTAATCATTTCTAATGCCATCTTATGAAATATTCTTAACTAAGTATTAAATGAATTTCTTCTTGAACTTCTAACTGAACTTCAAGAGCTTTCTTAACTGTATATAATTATTTGAATGGTCTCTTGTTCTCATATTAATGGTCTTTGAAACTGCTTTACGTTGAAAATGCGATATTGATCTGATTGTAATAGTTAATCACATATCTCAACAGCAAATACATTTATATTCCACAACAAAATAATGCAATTTATCAGCAAATTATTTTAAGACCTAGAGTACAACTAGATTAATAAATATCAGTTTCATTTAATTTTAAAAAACAATGTTCATGGTAATTAATCAATATATGTTTCAGTTAAAGTCGCAAATGTTCTAAATACTCACTAGTAACGCGATAAACACACAACGTTGATAAAAACAAACAAAGGAATGCCGCAAATATTGTACTGTTGCTAGGGTGAAATATCAATAAAAACGAGTGTTTGTTTCTGTCTCGCACCATGCAATCACATTATTTTGTTTCTTTGGCCAATTTATTTCTCTAAACTTTCCTAAAACAATTCATGTTTATGCATTAGACGCGTTTCCCGGTATCATGACATGTGTCAATTACATGCATTTATTTATATAATAAATACACGCATACCATATCCACAAAGTCCTTTCCAGCCTTTATTTTCGCAACCCGTCAACCTATATTTCGAACAGCAAAAAAGTGATAAATGATTGAAATGATTTATACGTAATGCTTAATTTTTTTAAAAAAAATGGAAAAAATTATGAAATTTAATTTTATATACGTTTCCCCCGGGCCCTATACTTATATTTAGAGAATCTAATATCTCTAAATATAAGTATAGGGATCTCTAAATATAAGTATAGGGCCCGGGGGAATAATATCTATAATATCTAATATAATCTTTAAAGGCTGAATCTAATAATATCTAATATAATCTTTAAAGGCTGAAGGCCAATCCATCTTCGCCTTCAGCCTTTAAAGAAATTATGTTTTAGTTCTGGTTTAATCAACAGATGGCGCCAGTGGCTTATATCCTGTCCAGGCTTTCTTTTCTTATCTTATCTAATCATTATACCTTATCTCG
The DNA here is from genome assembly GCF_044657685.1 of Stegodyphus dumicola. NCBI lineage: Eukaryota > Metazoa > Arthropoda > Arachnida > Araneae > Eresidae > Stegodyphus > Stegodyphus dumicola. Next base: position 184,851,718 of record NC_140769.1, on the reverse strand, counting down.
TTCATTTGCGTTTTTGCAGCTGAGGTTGATGGTTCGGTTAAACCATCGAAACTAGTCCTGTGAAAATTTGAATATATAACGCTGATTTTTGTTGTTTGAATTCTGAATTAATAACTTTAACAGTTATTTATTTATTCACTAATGCAACTTAATTTAGTCTTAAAATTTTTTTAAAATTTTTTACGATTAATTTTTTGGAATATTATAATATATTTATTCATGGTTTTAGATACTTGCACTTAATTTACATATTTAGAATTTAAATTACATTGTAAATTAGTTCGCAGCAATAATTAATCATTTATTTGTATGGAATTAAAATTTCATAATTTAAAATTTTAATTTTAATTAACTTTAAATTTGCTTTATATGAATAGATAATGTTTGCTAGCCCTTTGCACTCGAGCGGCCGGCCAACCTGAGCGGCGCAGCTGCGGCGCTCGACCGATTTGACGTCTTAAATTGAGCGACGCTGCTACGCCGCTATGGTCTTTTGTAACTCGACCTTCTTACTTACGATGTGCGATAAGATATTTTTTTCGGAAGTACTTTCGTGGACTAGGCTTCGCTGACATTGTAGTCAAATCTTAGCTCTGTTTAGTTAGTCTCAGCGTAGCATTCGCCTGAAACAGTCTTAGCAGTAAATAGGATGAATTCGATTTTGCTGCTTTGGATGATGAACTTACATCGATTTCCAATGGATTACGCCGCGAAACGAACGAATTCAGTGGAGAACACAGTGATGCAGTAAGAGGTGTGAGACGACGGAAAATTAAAATTATAGAGAACGACAGTGTGATGTTGAAAGAGAAGCTGAAAGTGAAACTGTCGAAGGTGCAAGAAGTCCAACATGGGTACTTTGCGGAGACTACGACAAATTGCCGCCAAGCGTACAATTTATACATGCCAAAGCCCCACAGCAACACGAATAATTTACATAAAACAACCAATAGATTTTTTTTAAACTGTTTTTCACTAATGACCTCGTGAAAAAAATTATTTGTGAAACCAATATATATACAAAAAGAAAATTGGAAGAGAAGATGCTATCTGCAAATTCGATTTTGGCGAAGCTGGCATGATGTGACCAACGAGGTACAATTACTCTCAAAGAACTTGTAAAGTGTTTGCCGAATTTGGCCGAAATCGTCTCGAGTTGCTGGTTCGCGCAAGCGAAAAAGGCCTCGAGTGCAAAGGGTTAAATTCAAATTTCATTCCTTGAAGCAATGGCGCAAGAGAATTATTTAAATTTAATTTAACTTTATTATTTATTCTTATGAAATAATTTAATTTGCTGGTATAAATCTATACAATTGGGTCTGCACGTTGTTTTAAGGCTATACAGCAGACATCTGAAATTCGCAAATTTAAATGAAATTCACAGTCTATTTAACTGAAAAATCTGAATTCTGAGATTTTGAAACGCCATAAATGTCCAAGGGAAGTTATGGTACATCTAAGTAATTTCCGGAGGAATTACGGTTGATTAGGAGAAGTCCCAGCTGTTATATGAATTAGAATACGGTAAAGCACATAATTAGGGTAATGGATGCCTTCGTGGAAGACATTTTAGGGTAAATTGGCTCGTATTCATGTTACACATAGGACCAACTATGCAACAGCCCGTTCGCCCAGTACTGAACTCGGGTCGAACTCCTTGCAGAGGACCTAACAACCACTCGGCCACAGTGCGGCCCCGTTATCAGCTGAATAGACTAGCCCTAAAAATGATTCAAATTTTGAATTTAAAATAATTAACATTTGAAAATAATGAACGTTTGAAAGTGAATTCGCTGTTGCTTTGGCAAATAATGAATTTGTGCGAGAGGGAGAGGAAGCCTCAGTCATGTTCTATGAGATTATAAAGAAAAAGGCAATACAATTCTTACCGTAAAAAACGCTTACAAAAATCGAAATGTATCATGTAATGTGGCCGAAATAAAATAGAAAATTTACTGAATTTTTATAAAAGATAACGAACACCTTTTCAAAAGAAATGGATATTAATCCCATATTAATTACAAGGAAAACATCCATGTTAGCAGTTCGTCTGCCATGATTCGAAGCAAAGTCTAACTGCGAGCGGTTCGGCCGTCGGTGGTCTTACGTTCGCTAATTGCAACTAGTGTAAAACAACTTATTACTTCGATTTTTTAAACTGTCTTTATATGTATTATACATTCAATCCGTAACCAGCTTCTTTATAATCACGTGCAATATATTTTTTTTGTATCAGTGAAAATGACTAAAATATCAGAAAACTTTCTAAGGTAAATTGATTTCCAACGTTTCTTCTAATCTAATTTTTCAAAGAATACACTCTCAGTTCTACTTAAGATTTTATATTATGTTAGCGCAAATTAACATTCAAAATAATTCATTTCGATTTTTATCTCTTCGTTCACTATTTTGTATTTTTTTCCGTGAACTGATCAGCTTGGCGACTATCCAGTTTTCAAACCTTTACGCCGAAAATTTTGAGAATCGCCAGATATCGCTGTATTACCAACTCTCATTACTTACGATGTTTTAACTGCTTATCAATAGAATATTAGCAGATATTTCTTACTATTATATTTCCCAATAAACAGATTCAGATACATATTTTTCAAAAAATTTGAAAGCTTGAAAGACTCGCTCTTTTTGCTTTACTTCAGCAGTCCTGAGCATGCGTGACCAACCCACGACCCACTGATCGCAAGCAACTCTCAGAAGTCACTGACGAAACCCATACTGTATAATCGAAAAAATGAATGAAGGATAAACGCAAGCAACCATGAATTTGGAAAAAAATTGTCGACGAGTTTAGGTAGATATGGCCGTTTCCTTAAATGATCATGTTTCCTTAGGATAACAAACAAATAAAAATCTGATGTGTACACCACATGACTTCCTGTACGAAATATTAAATTATACGCATTTTTTCTTCCATTTCATTTAAACTTATTGGATTGAATTAAATCTACTTCGCGGACAGCGAATAAACCACAATAGAATAAATGCATTCTTTAAAATTCACTCTAGTATTTGTTTACCATAGCGACACTCTGGCGCCAGATTCACTTAACAGTATTATATTTTTTTCATGTTATAACTCATAATGCACAAAATTTATATCATTTAAAGAATAGAATTATCTAATCTTTGCCACATGTTCTATTCAAATACTATAATAAAGCTTGAATGATGTATAAAAGAAATTAAGTAAATAAAACAAAAAAGAAACAGTTTTTCACAGACGATTGAGTATTTCTCATTCAATTAATTCAGTACTCACTTCACAAGAAGGCAAAAATACATAAAAACTGAAAATATCTATATTAAAAATTACGAAGTAAATCTTAAACACTTATTTCCTCGAAAAAATTCCAGAAAGGAATAAGCATGATTTAATTGGCAATAATACATGAAGGCGTTATCTTTGTTGTTGCGAAGCTAAGTTTCTCTAGATTGGCAACAAATCCACTAGTGTGCTGTTTCAAATGTAAACAATCATTGGCCGCCATAAAAAAAGGCTTAGCGGCCTTAAACAACTTTAAAATTGTTGATAATTCTAAAAATATTGCATACAGATTTACTAAAGGCATAAAAACCTTAAACGGAAGATAAAAACAACATAATTCAATCATTTTTAAAGCAAAAAATGTACAATTTACAAATATATAAGAGTAAAGAAACTGAGATCACTGAGCCGGGTAACAGAGTGGATATATATATAAATATATTTGTATACGTTTGGTGTGGCCGATTGCAACCAAAATACGAGGTGTACATCTACATGTTATAGCAGTCCTATATACAAAATTTCAACGTTCTGAGGCAACTCGTTTTTGAGTTATGCGAGATACGTACGTGTACGTACATACGTTCGTACAGACTCCACGAAAAATTCTCTTCAGAATTAATTTTAAAGCAGTTTTATAATTTTTTTGGAGGAAACGAGTCTTTTATTCTGTCCTTACGTACAGATATCACGCAAAAACATCGTTAAATTGCATTCGATAGCGGTCAAAATGGATATTTTCGTTGAAATATACTGCCTGAAACTTTTCGCGATTACAATACTTCCTTTGTACTTCGTACAAGGAAGTGGAAGTAAAAAATGACAACCAATTACGTCCTAATAGGGTTTCCATAGCATTTAACTACTCAGGTTACCATAAATGAAACAACAACCTGGCGATAATCCAAGGGGCACCCTTAAATCTACTCTAACCAATGATTGTACTCTGTGATACTGAGAAGAGGTATACGAATATTTTTGTGGAAAGTTCCAGAACTGTATAATATTTCTTTTGGTAAAAATAAATTCCATAAAGCTATCATCGGTTCTGTGAACATTCAATTCATTACCAACCTGTTCGGATGCAACAGTTATTATATACCTTCTGTTGTGATATAAAAACTTGAAATGACATGCGATCGCACTTTACTATTGCAATTATTTTAAAAACAATTATACGTGATTTTCGCTACATATTGATTTATTTTGTCATTAAGGCTAAAATAAGGGAAACAAGATCAGAAGAAAGAAAATTAGCTATTAAGTTGGGTGAAAAAAGGAAACGCTGCCATTAAACTCCCCCAAAAATAGGTAAGAGCTTTACCACAATTAAAAGCATGCAGAACTCTTGCAAATAAACCTCGCAGTGAAGGTCCTGAAGAAATAACGCCAAGAAGTAAAAGATTTATTTTGAAAAAGTATAATATTCATATTTCAGCCTCATTACTGACCCATGCTTCATATTTCAGCCCCTCTGCAGTTTCTAGCTCAACGCTCAGAATGACATTAAGTGAATAAGATTTTCACAGGCGACCTGCTCGGAAAAAATTGTATGCGTCTGCTCTCAATACAAAGAAAAGACATTCTTTTGCAAACAAATACCAAAATCGATCTCTAGAATTTTGGAATTAAAGTTATACTGATGGATCAAAATTTAATATTTTTGGACTTGATGCAAATTCTAAAATATGACGTAAGCCAGGAACACTTCAAAGAAAACACTTATAAACCACAGTAAAATATGGTACTTGTTTGGGGATGTATGTCTGCTTAAGGAATCGGTAAATTAACATGGAAAGGAAAATACATAGATTTCAATATACAGACAATTTAAAGTAATTTTAAATACAGTGTTCAAAAAATGAGATTGGAAAGTGATTCTGTATTTCAGTATAACAATCCGAAGCACACTACTTGGGATATTATATTGTGGCTTTTATACAATTATCTTAATTAAATACACCTACTCAGTCACCATGGCTAAAATGGCTAGTATTCGCGTTGCACTCGGGAAAAACAATGTAAACGCTTACCCAATCAATCCGTTCGCTGGGATTCAAACTTCAACAAAATTCAACATTCTAATCCACTCGGCCGTTGGCCAAAATGGCTTTCAAAATATCATTCATTTCTAATGCCGCCCGTATGATTCCGAAAAGGCCCACTTTTCTGTAGCAATTATATTTTTATTATTTTCAATTACACGAATGTATCGTTTTACTTCTATTTTCGAAGCACTGGAAAATTATTATTTAAAACATTGAACAGTTCACCTTATCTCAAGCCTTTAAGCTTTTTTCCCTGCACATTATGTTCATCTATCAACTGACCAAAATCCAAAATTTTCATTCCAGACGCTCATGGAGTTCGTTTAAATTGTAGATATCATCTATTTCCCAAAGCAAGCATATAAATTTGTGAGACAACCAATTACACGCAAGATTACCCTTCCATAACTTTTTAGAAGCTTCTGCTAGAGTGTGAATGCTCTTATTATAGCTTAGGACTTGACCTGTGTGGAGAAAACACAAACATATGAATCAAGATACGCCTACATGCAGCTTTAAATTTAAAAGCGAACGCAAATAGCAAGCTATTTGTTCAATCGATTACGGTAAAGTACACAACAGACTTTAATATGCGTTTAGGGATCAGTCACAAATATAAAGCGCATGGATCGCGAGATCAAAAAGTTTCAGTAATATTGCTTTATGCTTTTCTTAGGTAAAACTAGTTTTCCTATCAAAAACGAACTTCAGTGTTTAATGTCAATGAGGGAACCTTTTCCTTCAGTTTTATGAATTTGTCTAACATATGGAAGTTGTTCGTTTTGAACACGTTGATTTTTTAGGTAAGCAGTCAACAATTTATCGCGTGCACACATACCACTTCAAGGATCTCAATCGTTCCACTTCAAGAGGAATTTTTCCTACTGGTCAATAATTTATCTAGTTTCTAACTAGATGACAACGTTCGAAAGTCCAGGGTATAATAAATACATGTTGATCAAAATTCTTAAAATAGTAATTCCAAATAATACTTGTAAACAATCTTGCAGATAGAACAATACCGATCTCAAAAGTAAAATAACAAAAATGAATCCAGAATTCCATCTGGAATGCACTTTTCAGACAAAAATATTTATGTTCTTAAACTTCAAACGTGAAAATATAATACATGTTAATGAAAGCCCTTAGATACTCAAGCGAAAAAAAGTTTGTTAAAAATCCATTATCAATGGTATTTCAGTTAATTCGTATTTAAGTCTTGAAGATAATTTGCTACTTACGTATTAACGCCACCGCAGCAGAAGTTGCGGTGATGCGCCAATAAAGAGCAATCCTGTTGTTCGCCCATAATTATCTTTTGCATTCTTTTTTGCCTTGTTGTTTGCTGATTTTTGACGCCATTTTTTAATGCTACGTAAATGCGTCTTTGGGACTTGCCAAACACAGAAGAAGATGCAATTTATTTTTTCAGGAGCGAAATATTTTACCAAAAAAAATGAAAATTTACCAATTTGCATGATATGAAACTTTATTTTGTTTAACATACGTTTTGGAAATGTAATTTAAGACAGTGTGATCAGCAAGTGGGACTTAGAAAAGACAACTGGTTTGAAGGAAACAGAATTCCATTTTGTTTAGCTTGGAGATTCATATACTGTTGGTGCGAGGAGTTGAAGTCGATTAAATTTTTTGAAAAGCAACTTGATTTATCGGATAAAACTGATATAGATTGGAACAATTACATGCGTAAATTATGTGTCTTGGATATGGAGAATAAACCAAATAAAAGGCAGGTGAACCAGATTGCATTGTGGAAATTGATGAAAGTTTGTTTACTAAGCATAAAAATAATTGTGGTCGAGTATTACCTGAACAGTGAGTGTTTGGTGGTAGTGGTGGTATATGCAGAGAAACAAAAGATTCGTTTGTTATCACTGTTCTTAATAGAACTGGCTCTGCCCTTCTTAATAAAATTATTAAAAACATTGTAGATGGTAACACAAAATTTATTCTGACAGTTGGAGAGGTTACCAAACAAATAGAATCGAAAAAGAAGGATTCCTACATGCTAAAGTTAATCATAAATACAATTTTATTGATCCTAATACAGGAGTTCATACAGAAACAGTTGAGAGAATGTGGGGCAGTGCTAAATGGAGGAACAAGAGACATCATTTAGAATCTTATTTAGCAGAGTTCATATGGCGACAACATCAGGTCAAAGAAAATATGACTGTTTTGAATCTATGTTAAACTCTATATCGGCCCATTTTCCACCGAAATCCGATTGACTACTTTGATTTTAAAGTGTTTTAATTTATGATTTGTAGCAAAAATTTTAGGTGTAGATTGACAGCACTTAAAAATCGCCAAATCTGCAACTGCGATGGCGTTAATAAGTATCGAGAATTTTAAATGATTTAAAATATGAATACACATATATTTCAGATATCGGTGATCACTAATAATGAATTTTGTTAGCCTAACCGCTGGCCATCAATGAACAAGAACTTCCTTTATCAGTTAACGGTCATGTATAATTTTAAACTAATCCTCTTGACTACGGCTTTAACCGCTTAATGAACCGAATTTATATTAAAAACTACACCGATAATCCCTGATTTTTGTACCATTTTTATTATCTACAGATATAGCTGCTCACTAGATGTAGTTTTGAAAGACGAAAAAAAAAGATACTTATTATGGTTCATGACATTTACTCGAGTTAAATCGGGCTTCAACAAAGCAGCCAAAATAAAACACATCTAGCCAAAAGTAATACAGAACTGCAGTCTAATAATAGGTAATAAGAGATAAAGTAAAAAATCAAATAGATACATTTTTACGATCTATAAATTTCATTGACAGTATGGTACAGTCTGAAACATACATAGCACCACATCACAGTCTGAACAATAAACACCGCTCGAGGGTAATAACTTCGAGCGGGTAATCACAAAAGCCGCTTGAACCCTTTCCACAGCTCAGAAATCATGTGCATGGCAGAGTGTTGATTGCCACGCGATATTAAGGGCGATAGCATTAAATATCCGTAAAATTTGCAGCCCCCGAGTTAACTCGTTCACACGAAAATCGAAACGGCATCTATTCCCGAGATAACGCGGGCGCGGTCGTTAGGTAGTTTATTATTATTATTATTATTATTATTGTTATTATTATTATTATTATTAAATCTGAAAATGTTATATTTTTGTAAAATAAAATATTTAGTTAAACTAGAAATTTCAAAAATAATTTCAACTTAACGTGTTTACCTCTTTATTCCTGAAATATTTTTAAGAACTGATAATTTCATAAATTTTTTTAATTACATAATATAAAAAAGTATCAAAATATATATCACTCTGAACATTAATATCACTTTTTATGAGAATTTTAATATACAAAATAACGAACATTAAACAAAAACCATTCCAAAGAACGATTCTCAACATATGATATGCTGCATAATTTTGACAGTTTAGTTTTAGGTCTCTATATAAGACAGTGAAATATGTATTTTCTGGAATACAAGGGGATAAAAGTTCGAAAGCATTACCTCCTCTTAAAGAAATATGTCTCAAGAAACTTTAACCCTGCTCGTCTAAACAAAAAAACAATGAAAACAAAAGTAAAGAAAAATAAAAGTTCATGGGTGAGATTGATTCGATATGGAAACAATAAGCTTACGAAACAGCACAGTAATTACGCTGGAGAAAAAAAGCAGTCATTCAGCACTAAGTTTTATTAAGTAAAGCGATTCTGATGATAGATGATCTCTTCGAAAAGAGAATAAATATAATTGTTATATATTATCGTTTCATACATCAGTAAACGAAAATCCCAAGTCTAAATAATAATAATAATAATAATAATTTGGAAAAATAATATGAATTATGTGCATACATTTGCTAATCAATAATCATATATGGTTTCTAAAATTTAGCAAATCTTCCAGGAAGTCAAGTTAGTTTATCGACATTATTAAATATACTCGCTTTGCGTTTCTTTTCAAATTGCTTTATCAATGTTGCGTTATAGGATTTGAGTATTGTCAAAGGCCTTGCCAAATTTCGCACATTGAGCGCAGACTCTTTAGTCACAAATTGAACTAATGACTCACGCAACACCTAGTTGAAGGTCACGGAAGGATTTTAGGATCGAGGATTTCACACAAGGATTTTAGGCGTCAAATACGGACATAATTTGTTTTTCATCAAATAATGAGATATATCAGCGGATATACTACATTACTGTCAAATTATGTTGTAGAGCACGAAAAAGAAAAGCATTGGTGCATTCATAAACTGGTACCGTTCGCAAGGATTCATACTCTGGCAATGCCATGAATCCAATGCATCTCAATGTGTTTAAGGGTTACTATGCACATTTACAATACGCTCTAAATGTTTAATCACTCAAGTATACTGTTAGCGAACAGAATACTACTAGTAAGGGCCCGATTTTCTAAAAAAAAATCGAATTTACTACCACACTGAATTCTGCCAAGATGCTGATATCACTGTTAACGCTGGAAATAATGATTGATCTTTAGATTATGGTAACTTGGCGATTTTTGGCGAAAATTTGGCGACCAACTCTCCTACAGCAACCCTCTATTTTTTTTTCCCGCCGCCATTTTGTCTTCACGAAGTAAACACATGTTTCTTTTCTTTTTATCTACTGAACACTTCTTCCAACAATCTACTAGCCGAATTACACTTATGCTAGAAATTTTATCTAACAAAACTGCTTAATCATGACAAATATTCGCTGCAAAATTGGGAAAAAGTGCACAATACCATACTCCTTACGCGTTTTTCAAAATAACACATACACATAAACCATGTACACGCCGACTTATTTTTGCTTAAAAAAACATCCTAGAATTACACAAAACTGGCATTGCGCACACTCTTCACTATATCCATGTACACTGCTTTTTTCTCATAAATTAGAAAAATTTCACGAAAATACATGACAATTTTCTCAATCTTTAAACCCGGTAAAAAGAACATATATGAAATTACCTCATCGCGAAAAAGTATTTACCCTTTCCAAATATGAACATTTCCACATATAAAATAAATAAAATATCCAAAAACTTTTACCTCTAAATCATCTATTACATTATACACGTCACCAACGAATTCATACCGCAAGCATTACAAATACTTAGTATCAAATATTTAAATTATTTCCATGCACGTTTACTTCAACTTAAACGTATACCAAATTCCTACAAACATAAAATTCACAAAATAACTATCATTTAATTAAAATATCACTAAACCATGTACACGTCGACTTATTTTTACTTAAAAAAACATCCCAGAATTGCACAAAAATGGCATTGCGCACACTCTTCACTATATCCATGTACACTGCTTTTTTCTCATAAATTAGAAAAATTTCACGAAAATACATGACAATTTTCTCAATCTTTAAACCCGGTAAAAAGAACATATATGAAATTACCTCATCGCGAAAAAGTATTTACCCTTTCCAAATATGAACATTTCCACATATAAAATAAATAAAATATCCAAAAACGTTTACCTCTAAATCATCTATTATATTATAAACGTCACCAACGAATTCATACCGCAACCATTACAAATACTTAGTGTCAGATATTTAAATTATTTCCATGCACGTTTACTTCAACTGAAACGTATACCAAATTCCTACAAACATAAAATTCACAAAATAACTATCATTTAATTAAAATATAATTAAATTCAAAAACACTACTTAAAATATAAATGAGCACATACATTAAATTAATAAAAATTACCTTACAATCCTAATTACTTTAAACTAAATCATTGCTAATAACAATTTTCTCAATAATACCAAATTCCTTTACATTTAGAACAATGCATAAAAATAATATCCTCAAATAATTAAAAATACTAACTTACCTTATCTTCTTCAGAATCTTGATTACGTGTCCGATAAACTTTTCTTTAGTTACGGCCATGGGATCCAAAAATTTACGAACACTGTTTCACACAACACAGAATAAAGCCAAATAAGAAATTTCCAGATTTTTTCCCGATTTCCCCCCTTTTCCGATTAAAGAACCGTAATTGGTCCATTAATATCACATGACATATCCCATGATCTCTCATTTCCCTCACACAAAATAATGCGTAATCGGAACTGAGTACTGCTCACATTATTACCAAAGTCCCAGGTAGTAACCTTTATCGCCTCCAAAATGTCGCCAAACTACCAGTTACCATATTCTAAAGATCAGCCGAAATGATAACAATAAGCGATACCTAATGTAAATAATGACTAAAGTAGGCAACTCGGGCTTTAAAGCTCATCCAGCTCATACTATCTTAATACTGACATCAAAACAATGCACAAAATGCAAGTCATAAAATTAGATCATAAAAATAAGAGTTATAAGTACCTAATGACTGTATTATTGGATTCGTAAAATTCGCAGCATTAAATAGATAAAAATCACACCTTCCCTGTTTTCTAAAATAAAAGTCTTAAAACTTAGGATTCCATTTTAAATTGATTTGAAAATCGTTGCTTTTCTCAGTTTCAAATTAAAGAATAATTAAAGTAAACATTGAAATTTTTCAGTGTTTTTAACTACATGCATAGTAACTTTTGAGTGTTAACAGATCGTATAAACTTTGTGATTAAATAAGCCAGAAGATCAAAAATATTAATAAAAAATGTTTAACATTTTTCACAAGACAAATTCAGATATTTTTTATCAGCTATATCCCAAACATAAATAGTATTTATTAAAGAAAAGTATGGCAATATTTAACACATTGTAAATGTACACATTGATCAGTTGAGTGCATCAACGCCCCACACACACTTTTCTCTTTGCCTTTTCTAACATAAGATAAGCCCACCAGCGGCCGAGCGGTAAAATCGCTGAACACTGGTAGTTCGGTCCGAGGTTCGAATCACGCGAACGGGCTGGCTGCATGAGCGTTTTCGTGGTTTTCCTCATGTGTAACGTGTATACGAGCCAGTTTCCCTTAGAAAGTCCTCCACGAAAGCATCGCTCCTCTTAGGCAGATTAGCCCTCGAGGCTTTGCCATAATCACACACACACACTAACATAAGATAACTTGCCACCCAGACGATATAGTGGCTAAAGAAGCATAATACTGCAGTACCGAAAGGCCCGGGCTGGAATCCCGAAGAAGGCATGGCTGTAATTGTCTGTCTCTTCAAAGGAAGTAATGGTGGGCCACTTATTAGGTGCTTCCACAATAAAGTGACCGTAACTTCCGGTCTTATTAGTGGCCAAGCCTAAGTGGCTAAGCTCTATACACAGCTGAGGTTGTCCACGAGGAGGAAGTCGCTACCCACAGCACTTCTAAACAGACGCATTTATGACAAGAGAACCTCGTTACAATGGTGGGCACCAGTGACTGAACCTCATAGGAAGATATGGAGGTCAGTAGGGCTACCAAGTATGACACCACACGAAACGAGAATTCCGGCACTTCCGAAACGGTCCCTTTCGATGATGTTGGAAAGGTGTTGCGTATTCCCCTCTCTTTGCATATATGTATGCCTCCAGAATCGCTTCACTGCTGAACGCACAGGGAAGCTGTTCCTGCCGTTTAAATGCTCTTTAGGTTAATGAAACAATGCTGTGAATGATCCCGGGCTCCTCCGCCACACGTGTAACACTTCGACTTTCTTCCAGCTTCCCAATGACGTCACTTCATCCAGATGACGTCTCTCGGATTGCCTGCCGTCCATACTACACGGTCGTAGCAACTCGACGTCGATGAAATCACTTACACGTGCAAGAGGTTTCACTAAATTGCTCAGTGAATGCCGCCCTTTCGATCGACAGTCCTTCCCCTATGTCATGTGCCATATATGCGCATGCCCTACTGCAGTGCTCCGCAACCGGTGTGCCGCGGCACACTGGTGTGCCATGAGTAGGATATAGGTGTGCCGCAATCAAATACATGTATTTGACATTTTGCAATTTTTATCATGTATTTAATACACAATAACAATTTCTTTCTCCTTAATAATGTCTATTTTAAATGTTTTTATATATTTCACTGTTGTGTGGTTGTGTGTGTGATTATAAGTGTGTCAGCATTTGAATTTTTTCGGCACTTCCTTGATAACTCGGAACTCTTTGGTGTGCCACGAAATTCCAGAAAGATTTTTTGTGCGTCGCAGGTGAGAAAAGGTTGCGGAGCACTGCCCTACTGTATCGGTTTCAAATCTATCTCCTGATTTGGTCTTTCAATTTGTTCTGTTGCCTCCTTTCACTGTTACTGTAATTTCTCCTTCTCGATCTTAATTTTTTATACCCAAGTGTATAAAAACCATCACTACTCACTCCTTTTCCAAGCCTAGTACGCTGTCTGAGACGAAAGATTTTTTTTTCGCTAAACAGATTGAGTTGATTTGTTTAGTTATGGCAAAAGCATGAGAGGATTATCTGCCTAAGGCGAGGGATGACTTCTTCAAGAAATTATTTCGTATCCTCGTTGCACACAAGGAAAACAATGAAAATGCCCATGCAAACAGTCCATTTGCTGGAACGAAACCCAAGTCGAACTACCAGTGTCTAACGACTTTACCGTTCTATAGCTGGCTGGCACTACTTTACGATGAAGAAGAATATTCTTACGAAATATGCTTGGAATGTTTCAGGTATATTTCCTTCCAGCAGATCAGAAGAATATTCCAAATCGAAACATGCAATTTCGGAACATTCCTGGAAAACTGTAAAATACTTCCTGGGAATATGTTTGGAATACTCTAAATCAGTTGCGATGGTTTCAAGAATACTGAGGGATGATACGGAATGAAAATGGAATATTCCTTGGACTCCGAGCAATGTCAGGCAAATAGCGGCTATTTTTTTACTTCCCTGTATATCTACATAAGTAGATTCATATATACTTTTTTAGAAAAATTTAAGGCTGGAAGACCTTCCATGTTAAAAAAACGCAAATCCTAGAATTAGGAATCTTTATAGTATCTAAATTTCTATTTAGTTCACATAACATACATGCATACCAGTAAATATTTATACTTTAAACAATACGATTTCCCTATCTTACTTTACAAGTAACGTACGTACAAGTAAATACGGGAAAAAAAGTCTGTTTTTGCAGTTCAGATATTTTTTAGTGCGAGATTTTCAGGCTTTAGATCCCAAGGTTTTTCATGAACTTTTTACGTTAACTTGGAATCTGAAGGACTACAAATCTCTTGCGTGTAATGTTAGTTCTTAATATAATATTCATCGACATATATCTCATCAATACATCGATTTTCCGGTTAACATTAATATAACTGTTACTTAAATAGTAAAAAGGTCTTGCGAATTCATTTTTCCAATATGCATAAGCTACTCGTATATTCACTACTTTGAAACTTTAAACTCTGTATAATCTTGCACAGCTAGTAAACTTCTACATTGACAAGATAGGTTATTTTTTATTTTTCACTGTAGAGTAAAGAGTCTCGGCAAACAGGTTTCAGAAGAATGAAAGTGGGTGTATCACATATTCAATGAGCGACTACTCTAGCGTGATCTATGTGTCAGTGAAACATCGATCTTTTCCAATGACTGGAAATCTCATTTTTAAAAAGGTATGACAAAGACAGTCAACAATATATGTATTTACACGGGGGAAAAAATTATCTTACTAAAAGATGCTAAAGAATTTCATGTCATCTACTTAGCCATAAAAATGAAGAACTACAACTAAATTCATTATAAAAAAGAAAAATTACATTCAAAGAATGGATATTTTTTAACGTGGTATCGAGAAAATAAACGAAACCAAGATAAATGCTTTCTGCTCTTACCTTATAAACGAAGACAGCGCTAATCTGCGGTATAAGACGACTGACTGTACTTTCGTACTGGCTCTTACCACAGCTGCAATACGTTTGGATTATCCCTTGGAAGTATGCGAAATGGAGTTTTATCTTTTCACTGCAACTACATGCGGATATAACAACCTATCATCGACATATAAGAGCTATTATAATGCCAATAATTGCTATTTACTACAAAAATATGAATTGCCAGCTACAATGCCAAAGAATTATGTTATGCATATCCAAACATATGCACAAACTTCAAAAAACGGCGATGGCCAGGAACCTGAATCGTGACCCCGTCACCTAATGAGACTATACTTTCACTCTTTCCCCAGTGTACGAAGGCACCGGCATTTTTTAATAATAATAATAAAAAAAAAAAAAAAGAAGCCTATTTAACTTACTTGGTTGATCTTTACAATATGGTAACTGGTAGTTTGGCGACATTTTGGAGGCGATAAAGGTTACTACCTGGGACTTTGGTAATAATGTGAGCAGTACTCAGTTCCGATTACGCATTATTTTGTGTGAGGGAAATGAGAGATCATGGGATATGTCATGTGATATTAATGGACCAATTACGGTTCTTTAATCGGAAAAGGGGGGAAATCGGGAAAAAATCTGGAAATTTCTTATTTCGCTTTATTCTGTGTTGTGTGAAACAGTGTTCGTGAATTTTTGGATCCCATGGCCGTAACTAAAGAAAAGTTTATCGGACACGTAATCAAGATTCTGAAGAAGATAAGGTAAGTTAGTATTTTTAATTATTTGAGGATATTATTTTTATGCATTGTTCTAAATGTAAGGTTGAAGTAAAGGAATTTGGTATTATTGGGAAAATTGTTATTACCAATGATTTAGTTTAAAGTAATTAGGATTGTAAGGTAATTTTTATTAATTTAATGTATGTGCTCATTTATGTTTTAAGTAGTGTTTTTGAATTTAATTATATTTTAATTAAATGATAGTTATTTTGTGAATTTTATGTTTGTAGGAATTTGGTATACGTTTCAGTTGAAGTAAACGTGCATGGAAATAATTTAAATATCTGACACTAAGTATTTGTAATGGTTGCGGTATGAATTCGTTGATGACGTTTATAATATAATAGATGATTTAGAGGTAAACGTTTTTGGATATTTTATTTATTTTATATGTGGAAATGTTCATATTTGGAAAGGGTAAATACTTTTTCGCGATGAGGTAATTTCATATATGTTCTTTTTACCGGGTTTAAAGATTGAGAAAATTGTCATGTATTTTCGTGAAATTTTTCTAATTTATGAGAAAAAAGCAGTGTACATGGATGTAGTGAAGAGTGTGCGCAATGCCATTTTTGTGCAATTCTGGGATGTTTTTTTAAGTAAAAATAAGTCGACGTGTACATGGTTTAGTGATATTTTAATTAAATGATAGTTATTTTGTGAATTATATGTTTGTAGGAATTTGGTATAAGTTTAAGTTGAAGTTAAACCTGCATGGAAATAATTTAAATATTTGACACTAAGTATTTGTAATGCTTGCGGTATGAATTCGTTGGTGACGTGTATAATATAATAGATGATTTAGAGGTAAAAGTTTTTGGATATTTGATTTATTTTATATGTGGAAATGTTCATATTTGGAAAGGCTATAAACTTTTTCGGGATCAGGTAATTTCATATATGTTCTTTTTACCGGGTTTAAAGATTCAGAAAATTATCATGTATTTTCGTGAAATTTTTGTAATCTTTATTTCTAATCCATCACTATGTGTATTATATAATTGTTAATTAATTATATTATATGCATTATTAATTAATATGTTATCAATCTTTATTTCTAATGCATCATTATGTTGTTCAGATCAATGTCCAAAATATTTATTCATATTTTTCATAAATGGAGATTTTTTTTTGAGTGCATAGCTTTATTATCGCTTTAAAAATGTAACAGCTATGTAACAATTAAGACCAATTGTATCTCAATATTCTGCTACTTCCACCTTATTTGAGATCAAATTTCCAGTTTTTATTTCTTCAATTGGCACAATCAAATGCTAAGAAAAATATAAAATGTTTTCACAAATAAATATCTGTAAATATTTTGCTTATCTAGTACACTTCTTAAAAATATTAAAGTTATTAAAAGTATTCATACTGATTTATTAACAAAATAGTCCTAACAGGAACATATATATTAATAAGTATAAAAATAAACTTAACTTTTTAAGTATGCTAATTATAATATTAATATTTTAATAGTTTGTTGCTTAAGTGATAATAAAAGGAATCTACAATTACATCTTCAACCCTTTCAATGAAAATTAATTCACACATTTCTTCTCATTTTTCATTTGTACACTTTTTCAGGTACTTTTCTCTTATGGAACCAAATTCAGGAATGTATATATATATGCATGTTACATGTGTGTACAAACATGTATATACATGTATTCCCGAATCTGGTCCTGATAATAGAAAAGTATCCTTTATGATTAAATGAAGGGTTATACATAGAAAGGCACAGCTAAATATTAAAATTTATATTGCTTTTTCTCTAATGCATTTATCCTGATTGCATTTCTTTACTACATACATTTCTGTCTTTCATAGTAACACTCAAATATTATTCAACATAAAAATATTAATTAGTGGTTACAAAATTAACTAATTCAAAACTAGCATACAGTTTGCTTTTCATGCATAGCTGAAGTACGTACATTAAAAATTATAGCATAACATACAAAATATGTATAAGGTAGATACAATATCACTGTAAAATTAAAATAATTGTACTGTCAATTGAAAACAAATGTTATTTTTAATAAAATGGCAAAAAACTCAGCTTATTTCTTATGTGCATTTCCCGGAAAATTAAAACTAACTAGACATTTATCTTCCCTTGGTGATAAGCTTCATTTCAAGAAAGACTTCTGAAATACAAATACTTCAGAGAACATATATAATGATACTAATCCCACCTAATACTTCAGAGAACATATATAATGATACTAATCACACCTGATGTTCTCTAAGATGACTATCTACCTAGCAGTTCAAAATCACCTGAAATCTGGATAGTAATTTTTCAGATGATTCACTTGGTTTTATTGGATTCTCAAATGTTTCACTTGGTCCTACACTGATCAAAATTTTGTGATTTTAATCATTTCACTATCTATGGGTAAATATTGACTTTTTTTTCAATTTTGTAGCACGTAACACATATTGTGTATACAAATAATGTTTCATGTAACACAAATTAGGTAACAATATAAATAAGTGTAATTAATCCTAATGCATATTTTATGTATTTACTTTGTTCAGGGAATATAAATAAAAAATAAATCACCTGCCCTTCAGAATAATTACAAAATAAGGAAATAAAATTCATTGTCTTATAACAGTTTAAAGTTTTTTGATTAAAATGGAAACTCAGAGCTGATACAAAATAAAAAATAAAAATAAAGTTGTCAATTTCATACACAGAAACAATTTCCAAATTTAATTAATAATAATTGCATTAAAGAACAAAAATTACAGAATACTGAAATGGAATACACAAAGATTAATTTCTTTACAAGAAACTTCTAAATATTTTACACTGTCAATTTGATTACACTGTATTAAATTATTTATTTAAGATCTTAATGAGTTTAAATTTAGGTATTGATTTTATTTAATTACTTTTATTTATTAAAAAAATATTAAATCTATGATAAAATCACATATTTGTTTTAGTCTACTTCACAATGTCAGTCAATGAATAAAAAACAAAAGTTTAGAAAATTTAAAAAATCATAAAATTTCATTACACTTCTTGTTACGAACATGAACTTAAAAGCATCAGTAAATGCTGTAAGCACGAATAAACTACCATTAAAAACAATTTGTTCAGGAAGTAAATTTAAATTGAACATTCTTTAATAATTTCTTTTCATATACTGATGAATTATTCTACTTTCATAATTTACAGCATAAGATACATAAAACAATATGCTGATATTAAAAGTTTATCTTAATTTAGTTAATATAATATAATTTCAGTTAACTTTTGGAGATATTTAACTACTTCTAGATTGTTTTTTTTTCCTTAATGTGTCACTGTGCTGTCAGATAACAAAATACGATCAGCTTTAATACTCAAATACCATTTCCCTACATTCTTACCATCTATAAAATCCACTCCAATAGGCTTTCAAATTAAATACTAAAATATTACTCTTAAAATATGATAATGCTAAAAATATTATTAATCTTAAACATTTAATACAAACTCCAATAATTAATAATAATAGATATATCTAGATCACAAAGTTTACATGGAAAAAAAAAAAAAAATCAGAACTAAAAGATTTACTTGATTCTTATCATTAAATGTGGAAAAACTACATAACAGCTCATGCAACTACTTGAATACTGAAATTTTGCTTACCTTGCATCACTGTGCTAATAAATATGAGAAGAAAACTTTATTTCAAACTGAAAATAATTTACTTGTTTGGAATGAGGGAAAAATAAACTATAATGTACATTATTAAAAAAATCTCTAGCCTTGTGGCTTTACCACAAGCAGTCAATAAAAAGATATGCTAATAAATACATTATTATTATCAGACAAAGATTTTAAGAATATATAAAACATAAATATGTTTTAAGATAACCAAGGAAAACATTTTAAAGTTGATTCCACCATGCCCGTTTTTCACATCATGCTTTTTTAATACTAATTTTATTACTAGAAATTGCCCTCTACTAATTAATATCTTTAATGTTTGTCATTTAAAAAAAAAAATCTATTCCAAATAATACCACTGAACAGAGACTGGCATAAAAACATATGGAACAGAAATGCATTTTGCAATCCCTAACACTTCTAATTTTGTTGAAAATTACATAAGTTTTAAAATCTATTAATTCTGAAGCACAGTTAAAAGGTCAGTTCCACCACCACCATTAGATATCTAACTTAAAAAAAAAAAAAAAAAAAAAAAAAATTCAGTTGCTTATACAGATATTTTTTAAATATTACGAAATATTAATACTAACATATTAACAACCGGTTTCATTTTTCACATAATCGAATCGATCATCTTGAGCTTCCATTTTAATATACACAAAACAACTGTTATGATTAGGAACAAAATTTAACGACGAACTAAATGGAGTTATACTGATTTCATAAAAAGTAATTAATAATATTGGAAAATTTAAGATAAATTTTAAAGCATGATTTTCCTTTAAAATATGAAAATAATTAAAATAAATATTGAAACATACCCATATGCACATTGGTTCCTGAAGCATGAAATATAGTACTTCAATCGATCTCCTAAAAAATACACGTTCGAATATGACATCCCCAAACGAAATATCGGGTCGTATTCCAGGTGTGGAATTTTTAAATGTAAAACCATTATCGCTTCCAACTTCAGTTCCATTGAAATTTAATCCCATTTGTGAAGTAACTTGAACAGCATAATGCACAGAACAGGCAAGCAACAGCACACTGCCTACTGTGTATGCCTGTAGGCTAGGAAGCGGTAACCTGTCCAGCAAAACTGCGGGCATGATTGACTGTCTTCACGCCATTAGAAAATCACTGTAACATACTGTCACTGAAAGTGAACACAGAGAATCCCACACTTCACTGCAAAGATACCAAGCGGCGAATGATGCAGAGCGGAACTTTCATCAGGCGAACCATTGCCATCTGCATCATTAAGAGCGCATGCGCACTCGGACACTTTCCTCGTGCTGCAAGGTGGAGGATGTGAACAACACGTGAGTGACTGGTTTCCGGTTTACATTTATCCTCATTTTAATTTTTTGTTAAGTGGCGAGAAAATTCGGTTGTAATCGAGGAAGTAAGGGCTATAATATAAAAAAATCGATATAAATAATTATAAATAAGAAGGTTGTATAATTCATTAATTCGTTATTTCATGAAAATATTTTGCTTAATGTTAAATAAAATCTAAGTTTGCTTTTAGAGTATTGATATCAGTTTGAATATAAATATATAGAACTTTCATTTTAATTACATAGTTCTGAGATAAAGTCGTAATAAATGCAAATAATTTAAAACGATCAGCTACTCGGAAACTAAATTAAAATGTAGTTTTCAGAAATGAACTTTATATTTTTCTTGAAAATATTTCTTTTTCAACATCTGGCAACAAATATAATTTAAAATTTTAAAGAAACAAAATTATCTGTTGATAATTAGTAATTTATCCATAATTTCTGAAAATTTATATCTTCCCCTCCTCCTCTTCAGAAATGATTGATTAGAATTCCTTCAGAATAATTATTCGTATGAATTATTCATTTAAAAAAATTTAGTTAATCAATCTGTTGATAATTGGGAGTTTATCAAAAATTTCAGCAAATTCGCATTTTGTTTGTGATCATAATTAAATGACATTAATAATGATTATTATTAACAATTATTATTTGTTCAATATAATTATTTTTATTAATTAACACAGTATAGAGAAAATGCTTACAGCAGGAATTTTACATGCTAATGAAGATCAAGCAGTATTATTTAGTAGATGTTATTCCATTAAATTAAAATATTAAATAAGAGAGTGTTATTCTATTAAAGGAAAAACTGTAATTTGAGCTTTACCTAAAATTTTCATTTGGTTACTATCACACTTGTAATTAAATTAATGGAGAACATGTGCGAGAAAGTGTGCTAAGAATAAGTGCACTTTTTAATAACTTGTTTTCAAATCTTCAGTTTTGCAACTACAGTCGAACCCATTTATTCGAACTAACTGCAAAGCCATTTTGATTAATACTTTTTTTTAAATGATAATACATTCGCTTCCGAATTCCGATAATACATTCGCTTTCATAAAGAAATCATTTGGCCGAATTTAAAATGGTAGTTTAGGGCAAAGATATTTTGCCTACATTAAATCTTTTTTAAAACTTTTTATTTTCATTTAAATCAGAAAATGGAAGTTACAGGTATCAATTATATTTTTTAATGTGAATATTTATTGTTTTATTGATAGCTATGATTTTTAAAGCCTTGAACCTTAGATGAGGTTGGTAAAACACATGTATAAAGTTAATAGTATTGTACTTTAAATGCAGTAATACAATGGCTTACATTAGTTTGAGAGCACTTGTGTTTTTCAGTTTTATTTACAGTTACTAATTATAAGTTTATCAGTTACTAATTATAAGTACTCAAACCATAAAATTCAATTCAACAGCAATATAGCCAAATAATTTTTAAATAAGCATAGCATAGAATTTCCGATACACAGTTTCGCTCGCTGGAGGTTTTTTTTTTTTTTTTTTTTCCGTATAGTGTTGCCATTGCTCGCTTTGAAGTCGGTGAGTTTGTTAATTAAAAATTCGTTAAAGTTTTACAAAAGATGAAATAGATAATAAAACAAATTCCAAATTTGGGCTTCCAAATCCCTATACTCGGTACGTTATTCAAAATTTGATGGCTCCGTTACCGTACCGTTGTTTTATTTCAATGCGAGAAACATACATACATTTATGCAGATTCTTCATTATTTAATTTCTTTAAATATAATTACAGGCTTGTAATATTTGGTAGCAACAGTTTGAAAAGTGAACCGACATTTACCTTGAATCAACGCAAAAAGGCAAAACGAAATTAACAGCCCTTCTGGGCTAACGCCCTTTGGGCTAAAGAGGTTTACCTTCACAAAAATTTTCGAATTTAAAAGAAATTTTTAGAAATTAATGTTAAAATATCGTAAAAGATGGAAAAAATAAAAGTCGATTATATACCAGTTAATGTAACATAATGTAACATTAAGACACAATAACACGCCGAACAAACACCAATTAAGAAAGACAAAATAACACGCCGAATAAATACTAATTCAGAACTCAAACAACAAAAATCAGCGTTATACCTACAAAATTTTCACAGGACTAGTTTCGATGGTTTTACCGAACCATCATCTTCAGCTGCAAAACCGCAAATGAACAAGATAGGAAATAATGATTAGATAAGATAAGAAAGCCTGGACAAGAATAAGCAAGTGGCGCCATCTGTTGGCGAAACCAGAACTAAAACATAATTTCTCTAAAAGCCGAAGGCAAATTTGGATTGGAATTAGGATCGTTAACTAGAACAGAAAGATTTTTATGAATGTGAAATGCCTCTAGAAAATCCAGTTCTCCAATGGAAGATGTTTTTTGAATAATTTTGGCAGCAGAAAAATTGAAAGTGTGATTTTCGGACCAACAATGTTGAGCAACAGAAGACTTCTGTGTTTACTTTTTTCTAACATATACCTCATGTTCTTTGACGCGAAATTTTAAGGCTCTCTTAGTTTGGCCAATGTAAATTAAACCACACTGGCAAGGAATCCTATAAATACCCCAGGAATTCATGTCCGGAATGGGGTCCTTGAGTATAGAAGTTGGAATTTTATTGATGGGAGAATAAACAACCCGAAAGTTAAATTTCTGCAAAATATGTGCAACTTTATAGCTAATTGATGGAAAGAAGGGAATGACAACAGAATTTTTATAATCTCCTAAAATAAGAGTGTGGCTTTTAGTGTGTTCAGATGAGAATTTTTTAACTGCTTGATTAATAATGTTGGGTGAAAAGCCCCTGTCAATAGCTATTGCTTTTAAATAATTTAGTTCTTCATCAAGGGCTAATTTGGAGGAGCAAACTTGAAGAGCACGGAAAACATAGGAATAAAATGAAGCTAACTTTTGTTTAGTCGGATGACATGATTTAAAGTGTGGTGGAAGGCAAACCGATGAAGGTTTACGGTAAACTGTAGTACTGAAGTTGGATGTGTTACGTGTGACCAGAATGTCGAGAAACGGAAGAGAATTGCAAGTCTCAAGTTCAAAAGTGAACTGAATAGCAGGATCAATAGAATTCATTGTTGAAAGAACTTTATTTAAATCATCTTTATTACCTTCAAACAGGGTAAAAGTATCGTCTACGTAGCGGAACCATGCCGGGAAGTTTAAAGTTTCAAACAATTTTGATTCATAATAATGCATGTAGATATCAGCCAGGATGGGACTGAGGGGGCTTCCCATGGCTAATCCCTCAGTTTGTTTGTAATATTTATTTTGGAAAACAAAATGTGTTTGTTTCAAACAGAGTTGAGTGAGAGAAATTAGCTCCTCAATTTCGATGCAAGAGAAATGAAATTCGCGAAGTCTGGTTTCTAGACATCTTAATGCACCCTCCACTGGGACATTGGTGAATAATGATTTTACATCAAAAGAAACCATGAGTAAATTACCAGGAGAAATGTTTTTAACCTTTTTTACAAACTCTATTGAATTTTTTATGGTGTAAATGTTATTGTCTAATAGAGTGGAAAATCTAGAAACCAAATATTTAGCTAAAGGATACGAGGCAGTACCTAAATTTGATACAATAGGGCGGAAAGGAATACCACTTTTATGAATTTTGGGAAGAGCATATAATCTGGCACAATTCGCAACAGATGGGATAAGCGAATGTTTTAAGTTGCTTGAAATGATTTGCGAAGATTTGATCGCAGTTTTTATTTTGGATAAGTCCGAAGGTGAAGGATCTTTAGGGATCGGATTATATGGTCCTTCGTTTAAGAGTTTAGTGACACCATCGATGTAAGTGTTCTTATCCATGACGACTATCTGGCCGCCTTTGTCGGCCTTTGAAATGATAATATCCGGGTTAGAATGAATTTCGCGCATTGTAGCTCTTTCTCTCGCAGTTAGATTTGGTTTCAAAGGTTTATTATTGAATTTCACATTATGAGCGATAAGATGCCTAATCATTTCTTTCTGTGAATCTGAAACTTTACTGAACTTGAAAGCTTTTTCGATAGGAGCCAAAATCTTTGGAATAGAGGGTTTACAGGTTTGTGAGAAGTTAAAATTATATTTTAGAATTCTCTCTTGTTCTCTTGTTAATCGTTTCACTAAATTACGCCTGAAACGGCAAAAATTCCTGTATCATCTTGACTTTTTACTTAAATGTAAATGTAAAAAATTGATCCCCAATTTTATTCAAATCAAATCTAATCAAAAACCTTCGAGTCGCGTTTCAAGAATTCTGTTAAATTGCAAGCTTGCCTTACTTCAGTCCGTGATAAGGGATACACGTCAACAATTGTCCAAAATTGAACATGAACTCTATAAGCTTCATCTGGAACTCGCTAAATCATATCCAAAATTCACTGCCCTTGAACAAAAGTCTTGGTCTAGAACGGAGAACGCAGTTAATCGTCATAAAAACACCCTTGCAGTTAAATTCGAAAAACTTCTTTTACAGTCTTCCAGTTCAAGTAGTTCAAAAAATCTTCCCATTGTAAACATCAAGCCAATAGTTAATATTTCTAATGTTAGAAGAACAAGAGAGAATTCTAAAATATAATTTTAACTTCTCACAAACCTGTAAACCCTCTATTCCAAAGATTTTGGCTCCTATCGAAAAAGCTTTCAAGTTCAGTAAAGTTTCAGATTCACAGAAAGAAATGATTAGGCATCTTATCGCTCATAATGTGAAATTCAATAATAAACCTTCGAAACCAAATCTAACTGCGAGAGAAAGAGCTACAATGCGCGAAATTCATTCTAACCCGGATATTATCATTTCAAAGGCCGACAAAGGCGGCCAGATAGTCGTCATGGATAAGAACACTTACATCGATGGTGTCACTAAACTCTTAAACGAAGGACCATATAATCCGATCCCTAAAGATCCTTCACCTTCGGACTTATCCAAAATAAAAACTGCGATCAAATCTTCGCAAATCATTTCAAGCAACTTAAAACATTCGCTTATCCCATCTGTTGCGAATTGTGCCAGATTATATGCTCTTCCCAAAATTCATAAAAGTGGTATTCCTTTCCGCCCTATTGTATCAAATTTAGGTACTGCCTCGTATCCTTTAGCTAAATATTTGGTTTCTAGATTTTCCACTCTATTAGACAATAACATTTACACCATAAAAAATTCAATAGAGTTTGTAAAAAAGGTTAAAAACATTTCTCCTGGTAATTTACTCATGGTTTCTTTTGATGTAAAATCATTATTCACCAATGTCCCAGTGGAGGGTGCATTAAGATGTCTAGAAACCAGACTTCGCGAATTTCATTTCTCTTGCATCGAAATTGAGGAGCTAATTTCTCTCACTCAACTCTGTTTGAAACAAACACATTTTGTTTTCCAAAATAAATATTACAAACAAACTGAGGGATTAGCCATGGGAAGCCCCCTCAGTCCCATCCTGGCTGATATCTACATGCATTATTATGAATCAAAATTGTTTGAAACTTTAAACTTCCCGGCATGGTTCCGCTACGTAGACGATACTTTTACCCTGTTTGAAGGTAATAAAGATGATTTAAATAAAGTTCTTTCAACAATGAATTCTATTGATCCTGCTATTCAGTTCACTTTTGAACTTGAGACTTGCAATTCTCTTCCGTTTCTCGACATTCTGGTCACACGTAACACATCCAACTTCAGTACTACAGTTTACCGTAAACCTTCATCGGTTTGCCTTCCACCACACTTTAAATCATGTCATCCGACTAAACAAAAGTTAGCTTCATTTTATTCCTATGTTTTCCGTGCTCTTCAAGTTTGCTCCTCCAAATTAGCCCTTGATGAAGAACTAAATTATTTAAAAGCACTAGCTATTGACAGGGGCTTTTCACCCAACATTATTAATCAAGCAGTTAAAAAATTCTCATCTGAACACACTAAAAGCCACACTCTTATTTTAGGAGATTATAAAAATTCTGTTGTCATTCCCTTCTTTCCATCAATTAGCTATAAAGTTGCACATATTTTGCAGAAATTTAACTTTCGGGTTGTTTATTCTCCCATCAATAAAATTCCAACTTCTATACTCAAGGACCCCATTCCGGACATGAATTCCTGGGGTATTTATAGGATTCCTTGCCAGTGTGGTTTAATTTACATTGGCCAAACTAAGAGAGCCTTAAAATTTCGCGTCAAAGAACATGAGGCATATGTTAGAAAAAAGTAAACACAGAAGTCTTCTGTTGCTCAACATTGTTGGTCCGAAAATCACACTTTCAATTTTTCTGCTGCCAAAATTATTCAAAAAACATCTTCCATTGGAGAACTGGATTTTCTAGAGGCATTTCACATTCATAAAAATCTTTCTGTTCTAGTTAACGATCCTAATTCCAATGCAAATTTGCCTTCGGCTTTTAGAGAAATTATGTTTTAGTTCTGGTTTCGCCAACAGATGGCGCCACTTGCTTATTCTTGTCCAGGCTTTCTTATCTTATCTAATCATTATTTCCTATCTTGTTCATTTGCGGTTTTGCAGCTGAAGATGATGGTTCGGTAAAACCATCGAAACTAGTCCTGTGAAAATTTTGTAGGTATAACGCTGATTTTTGTTGTTTGACTTCTGAATTACTAATTAAGAAGTCAAACAACAAAAATCAGCGTTATATTTTCAAATTTTCACAGGCTATTCTGTCTGTGAAATTTTGAAAACATAACGCTGATTTTTGTTGTTTGACTTCTGAATTAGTATAATGTAACATGTCAGAAACATCTTTCATTAATTGTAAAAGAACTGCAAATCTTTAAAACCTCATCAACAGGATGTGTTATAAATTAAATATATTTTATTTTAATTTATTATAAATTAAATATAATTTATTTTAATTTATACCGATTAGATAAATGTAAAATAAGGGTTTAAACTCATATGATGAGCGTTTATTTCTTTTACGTCGCTCAGTTGCTGTGCGTGGAGACTCGCGGAAGATACAGTTCTAATGTTTTGCGCAATGTTAGTGTCTTTAAATCGCTCGGCTAGTTAATCATCAATAGAGTGATTCAGTTTAAAAGATATTAAAAAATGTGTGCTTCGCCGAATTGCAACAATGTAAGAACTAGATATGCGGGAGGAGCATGGAACGTAAATTAAAGATCTTAGGATTCTCTTCACGGCAACACGTGACAAGGGATGATAAATTATTTCCATTCTTCTCCTCCGCCGCTCACCAGTGGCCGAACGGCAAAGTCGCTGACTACTGCCAGTTGAATCTGGGTTCGATTTGTGACGAAAAGGCAGGCTGCATAATTTTTCCCATGTGTAACACAGATACGAGCTAATTTACCTTAGAACAAATGCATCAACGGAAATCGCTCTTCTCAGGCAGATAGTCGTAGCGTGCTTTGCCATAATCAAATAAACCTAACCAAATCTTCTCTTCCGCCTATTTCTGAAGGTGGTTATGGTTATGGTTATGGTTACTGGAATATGGCAAAGAGCAAGAAGGCTTTCCTGGGAAGGATGCCTTCGTGGAGGATATTCTAAGGTAAATTGGCTGGTATTCATGTTAAACATGGGGGGGGGGGGAAGACGAAAACCAACCATGCAGTCTCCAACAAAGGACAAGCTACCAGCATTCAAAAAACTTCTTAACCACTCGGCCATCAGTGGGGTCATTTTTCGAAGCATGATCGCTTCTTTGGATTTTATTTTGCAAGAGAGAATTTTATATGCTAAGGGAAAACGATATTCCTCCCTCAAAGTGTAAAATTTACTTTAAAAAATCTGATGTGGACACCACATGATTTCCTTGTACGACCTATTAAATTATACACATATATGATTGCATTTTATTTAAACATATTTCCTCAATTTTCATTCGAGATATATTTCTCATTCAATTAATTCAGATCTCACTTCGCGGCAAGGCAAAAATGCACAAAAACTCACATCTTCATGAAAAATTGTAAAATACAGAAAAACATAAAACACCAAACACAGTTAAAGCAGTTAATTTTTGTTTTCAATTAAAATTAGAGTTCCTACAAAAAAGCAAACAATTTGGCCGTCGTGCAAGAAGGTAGATTTTTCGGGGCACAAAATTGAAGGTCTAGTTTTGGTTCCACTTGGCAAAAAGACACTGAAGGTGCAGAAAATGACTTAATTCATTATTCTACTAAGAGTTTCAAATTTAAACTAATTGCAGCTTCATTAGTAGCACTTAAACAATCTTAAATTGTTGATAATTCTGTAAGTATTGCATGCAAATGAACTAAAAGCATAGTGATTTCAGGATTGCCACCTCTGCATCTCTTAGCTCAGCGC
Source organism: Stegodyphus dumicola (assembly GCF_044657685.1). Lineage (NCBI taxonomy): Eukaryota > Metazoa > Arthropoda > Arachnida > Araneae > Eresidae > Stegodyphus > Stegodyphus dumicola. Next base: position 184,822,470 of record NC_140769.1, on the reverse strand, counting down.
GAGAGTTCAATAGTGCGTGTGCTCCGACTCAAAGAGACAACAAGTTTGTGGGACAGGACTTATGTATATACTTACTATGAGCAAAGCATTCTCGAGCCACCTTGTCACCCGGCCGAATTCAATATTCCGATTAACTGTAAGTCACCATCGTGGTTCAAAGCCACCGCAATCTACACCGGTGGGTCCAAAAGCGATTGTGTCACCGGTAGCGGTTATTGTGTTCTACATGGGAATCAGACCTGGGAAAGAAAGCTTAGGCATCACAACTCAGTTTTTCAGGCTGAACTGATTGCATTAAAAGCTGCACTTGTCTATGCACCGGAAAATAACTATTCCAGTCTTTATTCAGGCTCCGCGCCTCTAGCCTTCAGGCAATCCAATACACATGCAGTAAAAGTCCATTTGTCAGGGCCATACAAAAACTCTTAATAAAGACACCACAATATTATAGGCCCAAACTCCAGTGGGCACGTGCTCACACCGGAATACTGGGTAATGAAATTGCAGATGCAACAGCCAAAAGAGCAGCAACTGACCCCACGTTCGCACTATGGAGGTAGGAAGTAAAAAGGAAAGGCCCTAACCGGTTCCCCCCAGTATACAGCTTTGAAGCACTGGCGATCCCTTCGTGGTGACTAAAACATTGGGTGATTTACAGTCTGTCTACGAGAAAAACACTCGCCACAGTGTCTGGCTAGTGGCGGTCGCTATAGCAACAGGGCTAGTATATTTCAAATAGGGGTGAACTAAGGGTTGCCAAGTCAAAATAGACTTTCTTTGGCCAAGTCATCTTTAAATACGCCAAGATGGCAAACTGAAAAGTAAATCTTCAAGACACTCCTACGGAAAATGGGCCAAGGCTCGTTTCTACGGCAACAGACAGCTGCAGACTAACTGGCGAGAGCTTTTCTTATGATAAACAGACTGTGCCATTAACTTCAATGGGTTTTGACACGATCGAATGTAAATATTTTGTAATTACGTCGTAAATATACATATAAATGTATATATTTTCTTTTTCTACAATATTTCAGAGTCCTAAGTATATGAACGAATGCATTTTTAAACAACATTTCATTCTGAACGGAAATAAATGCTATACTTTTCACAGAACAGTTTACTCAGAACGGTTTAATTTGAATGAAATATTTCCGCAAATTTTCGTTAATTACATTAGAAAAAAAATTTAGGATAATTCGATTTTGTTCGTTTAAGGATTACAAAAATTAAAATCAAAGTTTATTGAATTATTAATATTTAAATTATTATTTCTTTTCTGTTTATAGAGCTTCTTCCTAAAATACTTTCTCAAACATGACATGATTTTGTAGCTTCTGAGGCATCTTTTAAATCGAAAAATCTTAGTCAATTTATAATTAATGCTCTATTTGGTCCATTTCAAATTAGAGCACCTTTTATTTTAACAGTGAAATACGCTAAATAGTACTTAAATTTCTCCGAATATTTCTGAAAGGGAATAAAAAAAAGATGATTTTTTTTTTTTTAAATATTATTTAAAACTTGTAACTGAGCTATAACAAAATGTAAGAGACTAATTCTCTTAATTATACTTATCAGATTTTTTTACCCTTAATTAAAAGACTTGCGTGAGAAACATTTAGCAATATGGAATCAATAAGATGACCATTCATGATCGGACCTCCTTTGGTAGGATAAACAAATCTTTTCGCTTCCGTTGATTACCTTATTTTCAAGTCCTTAATAAGCTGATGTGGCATTTTCACTTGGTCACATCACCTTGATCGCACATGATACTTCCGCCGAATTCGCAAATGTATCCGTCTTCTGTTCCACACATTTGTGTAAAACTGTACATAATTTTACACAATAGATAATTTTACACTGTACATAATTTTACATTAATTACATTTGTGTAAAACTGTACATAATTTTACACAAATGTGTGGTTACAAATCAAGGAAAAGTTGACTTATTGGCATATTTATTGATTTTGACGAGGATTGCAGTATTTGGTGGTAATTTATTTTTTAATTAACCCAAATAAGTAAAAAGTGTAAACCCAAAGAGATTATTTTACAGTTATATAAAAATAAAATGATGAGTTTAAAATGAGCAACTATAAAAGCCTGTCCTCTAAAAATTTTTAAAAAGTACAATAATAATGCTAAAATAATATGTGGATGACAAAAAAAAATTAATTTTATTTAAAACATTTTGGCGTTTGAAACATAAAATAAAATTAGCGAATACTCTATCAAGGGCATCGAAAAACGCATACAATTTTAAAGGTATCGTAAGGCATTTTTCATTCTTTAAGCACAACATTTTCGTTAAAATCTATATTTTTGTAGCTCAACAGCTTAGAATTTTACAAAACAAACTCATAATTCAAATCGCTGTTATTAGTTTTCGAAAAATAGCCAAGATGTGATTTTTGCGAATGTTAGTAACCTGTGTCCAAATCTTGTAAAGAATCTCAGATCTGTCTCTTTAGTCAGATTCCACTTTATTCCTGGCTGATTTTGTTTGCCAACACACGTTCCTCTTCCCAAATTTGATCTTTCTTAGATAAGCTGACCCTGACATCTTGACCGCTGACGCACTTCGTCAGGGATAGCCAGGAGCGAAATATAACCAAAGAATATGTATATATAAATACATGTCCTTCGGTTGAGAGCGAAACTCTTCCTATTTGTACTGCAGCTTATTTTAAACATTATGAAAAGACAGGCGCTGTACTCTTAAACCGCATTCCAACGCCACACAGAGGAAGAGAGGAAAACTGGTATAAATTACTCGGGCCCGATTTTCTTACGGGCCCTCTTTTTTAAATAGAGTTTTAAGTTATGAAAAGCTTTACTCGGGCGCCAATTCGTTTTTAAAAAAAATATGTTACAATAAATAACAAGCAAAAAACTGTTCTTGTACATTGCTTACAAGATAAGATGTATAGTTTGTAGCATTTTCAATAACATGTTTATTTTCTGCTTAAATAATTGGTTCAAAGTCAGTATTTTGTGCTGTTAATTGGTCAGCTTGGACGACTGTTTTCTGCAAGTATTGTCACAGAACATTGCCATTGAAATTGTAACAGAAAGTTGCTATTAATAGAAACCATATTTCAAGACCAGATGATCTCGAATAATTTTTTCTTTGTAGCCTATTGTATTGCTGAGGGACCATTCTATATTCTAAAGGCATTTTCTACCTCCTTTGCGAGTGCCTTCGTGGTGTAACTGGAAGCCCATGCAGGGCGTAATCGGGAGGTCCGAAGTTCGAATCCCAGTGAGGGCACTGCTGGCTTCTTAAGTTTCCTGACATCGAAAAATTCATAAAGACTCTACAAATGGCGCCCGAACTAAATGGTGGTAAACGATAATTCGTCACTACCAAAATATGACGAGTGAGTCCCGCTCATCCTCAGCCGCTCTTAAAAAGGGGAAGTATATAAGGTATTTTTAACCCCTTTCCATGTGCCTTCGTAGTGTAGCTGGATAGCACGTCTGGCTAGCATCAGGAGGTCCAGTGTTCGGATCTCGACGAGGGTATTGCACATCTTATCGAGAAATCTAATGACTCTACATCTTGTTATATTATAATTTGAGTACAGCAGGTTATAATAGAGGTAACTTGTGAAATAAGCTAGCTAGCCTTATATTTTAGACGAATCATATGAATGGACGATGTGTTTCTTTAAAATTCAGTTTTTACAACAGCTTTATTTCTGGGAAGTGAATTCAGTTATGCGAAAGGTAAATGACACAAAAAGCCACCAGCTTTAGGTTATAAGAAGCGGCATAGAATCGTAAATTTTAAAGCTAATGTTTATGTTTATTGTTAACAAGAAGTCCAGAGCAGCATTAGTACACTGCGACTCCGTGCATGCATTCATTGTATGTAAATGGTATCTTAAATTGTGCATAATTATTGCATTTTAGTTTGTTACTATTACATCAGTACTTTTATTTCCAGTTTCCGGATCCTGAAAACTATGCAGTAAGATGAAAGGCTATCAACATGTGCAAAAATTCAGCTTTAAGAAGAGACGAAAAAACGATTAAAAGAGAATAACATAATAAAAGGTTAAATAATAACCAATCATATTGATACAACTGCCAATCTCAGCATAATTCAAAATAAGATCTACAAACCAATTTATATTAATCGCTTCATTTTACTTTCATAACATTATGTGGAGAATTAGAAATATCTTTCATGAATTATGTTAATAGCATAAATATAGTAATCATATTATTAAAGCATGTTTATTATTTTTATATTGGTTTGTTGTAAGCAATTTAATATTACTCGTATAATTTGAGAAATAATTTCGAAATTTTATACTGCGTAGAAAAACTACAACTTGTATAATTAGTATCTGATAGACCTCACTGATGATTAAACGAGTGCACGACACTGTATTAACGCAATGTAAAGTGATACGAAACATGGTAATATTATACATATTTATATCAAAATATGAGATCTTTACAATCTAGCGAGTGGCTTAACTACGATAGCTAACGGTCCGTTTTTGGAAAGGACGGTCCTTTAATCAGCTTTCCTGTCCTTGTTCTTTCTTGAGTTTAGAAAAAATGCCAGATATCCTTCATTTCGAAATTAAAAATCTACGGCTCAATGATAACATTGGGCGTGTAACATTTTTTTTTCAAGGTTTCTGTGTTTTATGAAGCACTAGTTCTTATGTAAATATTCTCATCAAAAGTCCTCGCATTTATTTAGCAGTATTCTAAATAAATGCTAAAGAAATTTGTTCAATTAGCAACACGGCCTGTACATGCACTTTACATTACAGTGTGATATGAAAGATGTGTTCTTTCACACGTTCGAAACTCTGGCTTTTCGAACAGCTTTACCCTAGATACAGTCGAACCTCGAGATATGATTTTAGTTCGTTCCAGCACTGAGCTCGTATGACGAATTTCTCGTATTTAGAAACAAACTTCCCCCCTGAAAATAATAGAAATCCAGTTAATCCTTTCCGCACCCCCAAAAATATCAACATAAAAATCAATTTTTCTAATAAATAACACTGGTAAATAATATAACCGTAGTTTACCTTTATGATAACTTCCTACAAATGATAGCTTCCGACACTAATCTTAATTGCTTCTTGTTAATCCACACCAACAACAGCTTCTCAAGAGCTTCTAGGAGTTTTGGGTGGTCCTTGGAAGTAGCGGTAACTCCTTTGCGTACATCAAGTTTCTTAATCTCTTCTTCCTTCTTCAGAATAGTGCAGATCGTCGATGTCGAAAGGAGGCCGTAAGTCTTCGCCAATTCCGTACTTCTTACACCATGTTTATGTTTATCTATGATTTCTTTCTTAATTTCAATGGCCATGGCTTCCTTATTTTTCTTTGCAGCACTATCTGAGGCAACAATCTTCTTGGGAGACATCGTGAAATAATTATTTTCACGTTAAATGTAATTAACAATTAACTCACAAGCGAACACTGGTAGTTCGGTTCGAGGTTCGAATCCCGCGAACGGGCTGGCTGCATGGGCGTTTTCGTGGTTTTCCCCATGTGTAACGTGTATACGAGTCAGTTTCCCTTAGAAAGTCCTCCACGAAGGCATCCCTCCCCTTAGGCAGATAGCCCTAGTGTGCTTTGCCGTATTCTCAATACACCACCACACCAATACACACCACCACAAGCGAACAAATACGTAGATCAAAGAACACTGAGTGATCTGACAAGGGGATTCCCCGAGTCGAGCCGGATCGGGAAATGGCACCACGCATACCAACTGTCTGGCTCATAGCTCGTTACTTGAGTCAATACTCGTATTTAGAGACAAATGTTTTGCTCATACTTTCCTCGTATCTTGAATTTTTCGTATATAGAGGTGCTCGTATCTCGAGGTTCCACTGTATACGCATAGGCAGAGCTTGAATTGTGCCGGAGCACACCGGAGCCCATCTTCGGTACTTCTGAACGCCTGATATAAATCTTTAAATCTAACCGGATCGCGCCTGACCCCTAAATAAGAAGGCTCCGACACTTCTGCTATGTAACTGAGCCACAATTTCAGCACAAATTCTTTTGATCTCGAAAATTTCTTTTTAATGACAAAATTAAATTAAAAACGGATTCTAACTATTGAATGCAAGCCCTTTTTTCCCTGGGAACAAGCCCTTGTTCAGGGGTTCAGACTTTTATGGAAAGAAAAGCCCCTGCTCCCATTTCAAAGGCTTATTCTCCAGGAAGTGCAATGAATTTATGACGGCGGGTATAATTTTCATTCCACCGGTAATGTCTTCCCGCGAAAAAGCACCTGCAGATTATTTTGGAAGGATATAACCAAATAGCTTCTTTGTTCTCAGCTAACCCTCAGCTTAGAGAACATTTTTTTCGCCTACGACATTCTGCTTGATAGCTAGAATTATATTGACAAGAGATCGTGGGCAGAAAGTGGAATCTTCTCTCTTTGTTTTCATACATACTGCACTAAAATTTCCTCCATATTCTGTTACTGTTTATAGCATTTATCTCCATTCTCATTGTCATTAGGATTTTTTTAGATTGTCAAGTCATTAGGATTTTTTTAGAGGCAGGAAAAGATGAAAAATTAACAACCGCCTTCGCCGGGAATCGAACTACGGACCTCTGGAATACCGGCTCAGTGTGCTGACCACTACACCACGAAGGCACGCTAGGAAAGTGGGAGAAATACCTTATATACTCCCCTTTTTAAAGGGCGACTAGGGTTTTAGGGGACCTAGTCGCCAAATCCTGGGTGCGGAAAATCATCATCCACATCCCTTTAAGTTCGAGCGCCACTTGTAGAGACATCAGGTAATTTTTGGAAGCAAGCAAGATGAAAAATTTGCAACCGCCTTCGCCGGGAATCGAACCACGGACCTCTGGAATACCAGCCCAGCATGCTACCGTTACTCCACGAAGGCACGCTAGGGAAGTGGGAGAAATACCTTATATCATTAGTGACGCTTTAACGGTTTTTTTTTAATTGGTGTGCTGGAAAAAGAATGGCTTTTCTTTGTTTCTGTCGCTCCTTGACACTGTACATTGTATTTTCAGGGCTTAAATTCAGCCGGAGTTCGTTTGAGCTATTTCTTAGTTTTTGAGTGAAATTGTGATTTCAGCGTGAGCTTCGAATAAGATGAAGTCCAGCACTTTATTTTATTATTAACTATCTATCATTTATTTAATAATCTATTAAATTGTTTTTATCTTTTTATATTTAATTAATTTTTAACTAATTTATTTCAATTGTTAATTATTCCATTATATTAATAATTAATTATTTTACTGTTTTATTGGATATTTTATTTATTTTTGTTCTTTATTCCTGATGATTTTTCATTGGGCTTCCGCACTTCTAATTTTAGAAATTAAATCCTGAATACAGATAAGGTTTCTCCCCTTCTTTCACCACCTGTCAGTTCGCTTCATTGTTTAGAACCCGCAGCTCAGGACTCTACCATCAGGCCAGCTCACCAAGCTGAAATTTAGTTACGGTGGAAAATGGCAGTTAAGGCAATCTAGCGAATAATCTTAGATTCAGTCACCAAAGTCACTCCTTTAAATTCACTTCGTCTTTCTCGCTCAGCCTCCGTGTAGAGGTGTAGAAGATGCATCTTTGCTTGAATTGTTTGGTTCGTTCTAAACTATTTACTGGTATCTGTAAAGATGCCTGGTTATATATAAAATTCGCCCTTTCAGTCTGGCAATTTTTTGTTTAAATAGCTGTATGTATGTTTTCTCTGTTCACAATACTACATTTTATCAAATGCTGTTATCCCCTTAAATAAATTATGGAAGGGACCAGACAAAAGATCAACGATTATGTTCGTAATGTAAAAACTGGGAAAACGATTATGAATGGTTGCGGCAACCATTAACGCACAAGAAGAAAAGTTATTATTTATCGAAATATTTTTAAAAGTGGATATAAGAGTGTTTCATCGATAGGCCAGCATATACATCCAGACAGTGTTGCCAGATCGTGCGATTTTGCACAAATTTGCGACTCTTGACAAATTTGTGCTACTAAAATTTTAGTGTTTGCGATTTCTGCGACGTCCATCATTTTCTTATGCTACTTTTTGCGACTTCAATTTTTTTTAATACATCGTAAATTGTGTTTGTTTCAAAATAAGTTATCAATTAAATATAATTTATATTAAAAAATAGTTTATTTAGGAACTAGAAGTTGACAGCTGGCAATCTTATTTAAATGTGGGCTATCCTTTCCAAGGCTGCACAGCCTGATGCCGGTATAACAAGAAAAGAGTAAGTAAAATGAAAAAAAGTTAAAAAAAAAAAAAAAAAAAGCTTCGGGACCTCTCACTACCCTTCCTCGTCTCCGTACATTTTGTTTTTAAGTCAGTCCCCCCCCCCCCAGTTCTATGGTGATAATAAATCGAACCAAAGAACTTGCAGCTTGCGCTCCATATATTGGATACCCAAACAGAGAAATAAATTAAATTCATACTCCTGGTTATAATATTGCTAAGGGCTTAGCAATGGAGAGAACTTGAAAATCAAACCTATTTAAACAATTGCAAATAGTATTCTATTAAATACAGACAAAAATGTCATTGACCGGAAACGTCATGTGTATGCAAGAGACGAAGCAAAAACTCAAGTGCAAAATCAAAAATGGATTTGATTTAAAAGACACCGGAAAGAATTAACAGCCATTCTGACTATATATAAAGAAATTTTTAGCTCAGAAGGGCTATTAAGCTGGAAACGGGGTTTTGCGTTGAATTACTGTAAAAAGTTGAATTAGCAAGGAAATAGACTAGAAGAGAAACACGCTAATGTGACAATCAAAATCGTAAAAACAACCTTGTATTTAGCGTAAGTATATTATCAGCACTGTGCACCTAAGGACCAAGTGTTTCTGAGACTCCTTACCCTTTATTTTTCTTCTTTCTAGGTATTTCTTTCTCCTGATGAGGAGGGACCTTTAGCTGCCCTCGAAATCGATTGAGTGTTTCAATATACTTAAACTAAATACAAGGTTGTTTATACGATTTTGATTAGCAAGGAAATGTTAGCAATGGGATGTTAAGTCTTATGGCCGCCATACAACATAAGGATAAGACTATGAAATACATTGTTAAATAAAATTGCACTGAATTTGAAAGCAAATATCAACGTCCTCAGGCTCAAAAAAAAAAAAAAAAAAATTGCTTTTAGGCATAACTTGCATAAGGTGCCACTGAAACTTCCAGTGATCTTCCAGGTTTTACAATGTATACATTTGTGTTACAGTTACCATTTACTCATTTTCATGTAACTAGATTTTAATAAATTTGAAAAACTTATTTGGAATCTTCTTTATTTTTCTGTATATTAAGTAGAAAATCTTTTATATTAAGTATTAAAATGAGAACGGGAAACATTTAAACGTTCAATGACGAATAGCTAACATGCAAACAACGCCGATTAGAATGTAACCAAAGTCCGCTTATGACAGAGGCCATGATAAGTGCTATGACGTTTCATGGCTTCGTTTTCATTGCACAGGACATAGGAGAAGGCTTACTCCAGCTATTCTAACCTCCATGGGAAATTCTATATATATGCTGTTATTATTTTTAGCCCAAAGGGACTTAGCCCAAACACTCTCGAAACATGTATGTGCGAGCAAATGAGGGGAAAGCCCCTTTGGGCGTAATATAAAACCTGAAAGCCTTCGGGTTTTATTTTTTAAATTAAAATTTTTTTAATGTTAAAATAATTTTTTGACAATTTTCCGCACATATTTTCTCTTAATGAACAAGCCAAAATTCTCAGTTTATTTGAGTTCATCAAAACATTCGAGAGCTATCTGCTTAAGCAGATGCCTTCGTACAGTCAAGAAACTGGCTGGTATGCTCTTCACACATGATCAAAATCAGGAACACCAATTATGCAGCCAGCCCTGTCATGCCTGGGTTTGAACCCAAGAGGAATTACCAGTGCTTAGCAGTCTGTAACGACTCGGCCACTGGCGAGGAACTGAAGACCTCAGAATTTTACTATTTGCGCCATCAGGAAACATGGGAAACAAATCCTTTAAATCAAGTTATAATTTTTTTCAACGAAGTAATTTTTTTGGCGATTTTTTTCTATCTTTTCTTATCCTCTCTCTCTCTCTCTCTCTTTTTTTTAACCTTTTGTTTTCCTCACGTGTAACGTTAATGCCATTTTTCCCTTAAAAATATCCTTTACGAAGGCATCCCTTCCTTTAGGCAGAAACCTTCGGGTGATTCGCCATAACCTAATCCGATTAGCATTCTGAATTTTTTTTTAATATGCTGTAATATGATTTTAAGCATATGGGGAAGTTTCCGCTCTTCTCTCGGGCTCACGTGATTTCCCTTGGAAAATGGTTTCGAGGATATGACGTCATTATACGTCATATTATTTTGTTTTAATATAGATATCTTTAAGATTTATTTATTTATTTGTCTGCTTATTAGAAATCTTCTGCCTTAAAAGAATGAATCTTAAAAGATATCTCCTGCCAATCTCTCTCTCTTTTTTTTTTTTTTTTTTTTCTTTTCGATTTACTGTATAAAGCTATAGAATTGAGGACTAACTCATGTGAAAAATTATTTTCAATAAAATCTTCCGCGTCATTTACAATTTTTTCCATTTTATAAATTTACGTACATTTTTGCCGGCATGTCGACACGTAATATTATATTCTTTTTAGGACTTTTAAATTCCAACATCCAAAAACTTATGTTGCCAAGTCTTCAAATTTTCAATTATAAAAAAAAGAACAATTCTCAGTTATAAAACAGAACAGTTTTCAATTATAAAAAAAACACTGTTTTAGAACAAGAATGATTCTTCAAAAATAGTGATTATGCGATTTTTCTAGAACAATCCGCTTGCGCGGCCAACCTTCGCTGTAGTCTGCGTTAATCACCAGACTAAATGTATACGAGACGAGACTAACCGCGAGAGCTGTTCATTTAATTCTGTATTGAGGGGCCAGTTAATAAATAAATCAGATGATTATTCTAGATTGATTCTCTTCCCTTAAAATACCATTCAATGATATTGTTTTGGGATTTATTGATTAATAATATTGCTACATTTGGTGTAAAAATATATTAATAATATTATTATTAAGTTTTATACAATAATCTGCATAGAACTACTCAATACTTCATCTCTTAACATTAGAAACCTTTTTCTAAATGATGTTTTTTAGTTACGTAGGAATGCAAACATTTCTCTGTTTAATATGTGCATGACTCCTAAACTGATTCCCGATTTTCATGTCAAATATCTCGGGGAACTTCCGCCGGAAATAAAACTTTTTTTTTTTTTTTTTTGATGAGTTGGGGAGCTAGGGGCTAGTTGCAACAATTTAAAAAAAAATGTTTACATTTTTAGCCCAAAGGGGCGTTAGTCCAGAAGGGCTATTAGTCTTGAAACGACATTTTGCGTCTGTTCACTATAAATGTCAGTTTCACTTTTTAAATTGTTGCCACCAAATATTATCGTCATATATTGTATATAAAGATATTAAGTAATGAGGAATCTGCTTGAATGTATGTATGTTTCTCGCATTGTGAAAAAACAATACCTAGAGCCATCAAATTTTGAATTATAGTCCTCGACCCGAACATAAGCTCCTGGAAGCCCGACTTTAGAATTTGTTTTATTGTCTATTCACATATTTTGTAAAAAAAAAACTTTAAGGAAATTTTGATTAAGAAACTCAACGATTTAATAGCGAGTAATGGCAACACTATACGAGATAAAACGTTTATCACTCCAGCGCACGAGACTGTCTATCGGAAATTCTAAAGATATACTGTTTTGAAATATTTTGTGATTTTGTTACTGAATCGAATTTTATGTGGCGTAAGCGCCAAGAACGTCATATTTAATAAATAAAGTTAACACACGAAACGTTAATAATAAAAAGACGAAAGTTTTATAAAGACATCTTAGTGAAGAAAGTGAACGTTGATTTGATGAACTGAGAAAAGGCTGAAAAAACAGAAAATGAATGCCAACACTTAACACTGCATCGGAAATTCTAAACGTATGCTGCTTTTAAAATTTGTGTAAATTTGCTGTTGAATTGGTATATGGTGTTAGTGAAAAGAAAATTATATTTAATAATAAAGCTAAAAAAATGTAAAAAAAAAAAAAAAAAAAAAAAAAAAAAGGAGTTTAGTAGGAGTGACCGTAACAGCAGACTGGTAGAATTCAGCGAGAGTGTAAAAAACGTGAATAATTAACAAATTCTTTTGGGCGTCAGTTAAAATCTGAAACCTTTCAGTTTTTTTTTAATGTATTTAAGATTCCCTGATTGATTATAAGTGCTGCGTTTTATTGGATAACTATTCTGTTGGCAACTGCCGTTGATTTCCCTAGCGCATGATAAGCAAGTTCTCTGCTGCGTAATATTTTTCTTAGTAGTTAGCCAACATCAATGGTGAGAATCGCATGTAAGCGAGAAGCGCAAAGCGCTGTGTAATCATGTATCTTACTTACTATGTTTCTACTCTGTTGTTATGTCTTCATAGCATAAATAAATGTTTGTCATGCAAATGGAAGACGTCATTTTATTCTACATATCCATTCGTCATAGCACCTAAAACAATCATCATACACCCAAAACAACTATTTTGTTGATTTTAGCAGAAGTATTTTTTCAAAACTATTCATATGTTACTATTTGCCCCGTACTCAGGGTAAATTTTAACATGCTTGGGACAAACAGTAACAATAAAAACGACCATATTTTTATAAAAATTTGAGGATTATTATTAGTTAGCTGAGAGAAAACGAACAATATCAGATGGTTTAAAGTAAAACAAAGACAAAACTATTTAGCCAATGAACATAAAAGTCAGTCTTAATCAGAACTGCAGTTAACACAAACAAATGATAATTTGTTTCCACTCAAATATTTAACGTATTCCCACATTTAGCAAATTAAGCATTGCACCCATTCTTCATGAGAAACGCTGTAGGCTTTCCATTCTTCCTTCACGAGAATCCTCTTCTTTCCCCATTTTATCTCCTTATTTTCTTTATGGATTTTTCTTTAACTATCCTTTTCGTTCGTTTTTTATTTATTTATATTTATTTTTTATTAATTAGCTCTTCGTATTTTTTTTCCAGTGCTTCTATTTCGGGTATGTCAGTTAGAATAACAGATTTCTTTTTGCATCGACGCAGTTTCCTATGTGACTGTTTCCCATGTGAGGCCTTGAGGAGAGGTCGAAACTTTCATCGATCAATAGAAAAATCAATTTTTCTATTTGGGAAAAGAAAACTAGATAGAATAAAGTAATTTGCGTGATAACATTTAGAAAAAAGGGTTTGCTGTTGTTGCATGTTGTGACTAATCTAACTTGACTGACAGTAACATCAGCACAATCAGAAATTCATTGTGGCAAGGAGTGCGTGATTGCACCTGTCGTTGGCAAAAGTTTAGAGCACTATACAGGTGGCAATACGACTTTGCTGAGTTCCGCCCCCAAATTTGATGGAGAGCACTCCGAGGGGAAGACAGGTCCTCTATGCCGCATAGACACTATACATTTAGAGATATCCATGCCTTCTCCGGGATTCAAACCCGAATCCATCGGTACGGCAGTCAGCATCGCTAACCACTATCTCGGTTCGGCGTGGTGGTGGTGGGGAAACCGGTATGAATCAAGATCTCGGGTACCGAGATTCTGTTACACCTTGACCCATCTTAGTTATATCGTTTTAGATATTTCTTTTGATTTATATAAAAAAATGCGATTTGTAAAAAAATTAAAGCAACATATTAAAACATAATGCATAGACAAAAATAAATAGGTAAAAACATTATTAAAAACTATCGATTAACTTACCTTAAATCAAAATTTACAAGTATTAGCCCAAAGGGCGCTAGCCCTGAAAGGCTATTAATTTCGTTTTGCCATTTTTCACTTTTCAAATTGTTGCTACCAAACATTATCACCCTGTAATTGTATACGGACGGCCTTGTTAATGACAGTTCTCGAAGTGGCATTTATTTTAGATTTCGGGACCAAGAAATAAGAACTTAAAGAAGAAATCCAGACTTCTGCTCGGTATTTCGAAGCGAGCTTATTGCAATTCTGGAGCGTTTGGACTCCATCATGTGGCTTCCTATCTGGATCTTTTCGGATAGTAGAAGTGCCGTCCAGCACTTGGCTGATTGGCATAATGAGGGATAGTACAAGTACAGACATCCTCAGGAAACTAAAACAACTTTCCCTGCCTCCTCGGATCCACTTTCAGTGGATTCCGTCCCATGTCGACGTTGCTGAAAATGAAATTGCGGACAGCTTGGCTAGAGCTGGTGCTAGCGAGACCACAACGTCTGCCGCTCCTCTTACTTATATGGAACTATTTTCTAAATGTAAGGCAAAGAATAAGGCCGTTTGGATGGTCCCACCAGTGCACCCATGGTATCAGAGTAAGTGCTCTCGTGGCTCTTGGTTCGGAGCAGCAATAGACGAGATCAAAATGCACTTTCTAGATTCCTTAGTGGCCATCTGTTGGCAATGACTTTTGTCGGTGGTAATAAACACTTTGAGATAGGCACTAAGTGTTCCTACCGCACAGGTCTCTCCTGATCACATCTTATCTCGTCTGTGGCTTACCACACAGGATCTGGTTCAAGCCCACCTTTTTGTACTGGACTCTTTCAGCGTGAATGGGCTCATGGACCTGATCTAGCTCTGCTAGTCACGGGGATGAGAAACAACAACAACACATCACCCTGTATTACATTTAAAGAAATGGTACTTTTCCGTTTGGCCGGCGCAAATCTCGCCAAGCAGACTTTATTGGCGACAACATACAGTATACACATAAAAAATATTTTAAAAAATGTTAGTTCTAAAAATTCTTTTTTTTTTTTAAGGCATAAACATTTTAATATCGCTTAAAATTTTATAAAAAGCCAATAAATAAAGACAGTAAATTTGTAAAAAGACATTAATTTAAGAATTTACTATGCTTTCATGGTTCAACATCTTGATTCGCCGGTTCATATCACGTGACCCCAAGCGATCTCATCTCACGTAAACTACTCTACAAAAATCTAATGCTCGCAGTAATTATCTACATTAATTTCAAGTTAAATCTTAATTTGGAACACAAGTTTAAATGCAAGAAATATTTCAATGCGTACGAATAGCTTACTCAGAAATTATGTAAAGCTGCAGTGCTTTACTTCGCTAATGCATTCTCATTAGAATTGATGAATTTAACCCTTGACTTACATTTTCTATATTTTCGGCTTCGGGTAAGCGCTGTGATTGCATCCTGATTGACTTAATTACCGAAAATGGCCTTAGACATAAAACTGAACTATCTGATAAAAATTCTATGTAATTATATGCCACTATTGAAAGAAACAATCAATCTGATAAGAAAAAGCTGCGACTTGTTTTGAAAATGAAGCGTAAAAGGTTACCAGCGAGAATATTCCGTTTGGCATCGGTTGTACCATTATTGGCGACTTTATCGCTTGCGCCGGCAAAACGGAAAAGTACCAAAGAAATTAAATAATGAAGAATCTGCATATATGTATATATGTTTCTCGCACTCTTTTTTGACAGATCGGGTGTCGGACGATACCCGATCTGTCATAAAAATCCTCCGGGTATCGGCCCTGCATTCGCTTGCCCACCTAGAGTCATCAAATTTTGAATAAAGTACGTTTCCAAACAAATATGGGCATCTGAAAGCTCAAATTTGTAATCTGGAATTTGTTTTATTATCTCTTTGATAGTTTGTAAAGCATTATGAGTTTTTGATTAATGTTACTCAGTTGTTGCGTTTTTCTTTTCTGACACCAGTTGTTACGTGATTTTCTTCCTTCACGTTCGTACGGGGTTTGTAGATTTGGAGTGAATAACGACGACTCTTGATGAAATATTGAAACACACTTTATTTAGCCAATACTAATCAGGATAGCTCCAAAATCACGTTACAGTCGTCGAAGAACTATTATAAACACGCTGACACAATCAGCGACCCAGCCTTCAGACTGTCAGGCAATAACGGTGGAGACAGCTTCACTGCAAAGCAACAGAGTACAGCTCTACACTCTGCTTGGTCGTTCTCGGAACTCCACATACTCTCGAGACTCTCCACGCTACAACTCGCAATACACTCGACGATACACAAGAGTATAGCTCTGGACTCAGCACAGTCTAAGACAAAACTCGACGATGCACTCACTAACCACGATACACTAAGAGACTCTTCGCTGCACTCGACGACCAACTCGGCATTCGCTGGCCGGCAGACAACTCGATCGTCTCCACACTGATTAACTAGATGAGATACAATATCTCGCACTCTATGCGAGGCACACTAACTTATCAGGTTCAATGTTCCGTCTTACTTTCTTGGGGAACATGCAAGGACCTGACTCGGAACAGAGAGCTTACTAAAGCTATGTTCAATAACTGTGGGAAGTAGACAGGATACACAAGAAGGGTATACAAAACCCTTTATTTTTCTTTCTTTACAATAATTTCCGTACTTCGGAATACAAAGACCCACTACTTGTGGTCTAAACGTAAGAATATAAAAATATAACTAAACTCTTAACTTTGAAATAATAAACGTGGAAGATTGGCCTTATATTAACAGGAAGCCGTATGTAGTACAGAGAACTGTGAACACTACAATACGTTTAAAATTATCAAGAGGATTAAACCTCTGGCCTGGAAGGCAACCAGCAACTGAGTAAAAACTTCTAAGGTAAGCGGCCTGCTTCGACTAACTCCTTCCTCTCTCTCGCTTGGCAAAAAACCACAAATTAAGTACTTGTCGTTCGCCAGACAAATTTTGCATAAATAAGTTAACGCTTATAATTCTGGCCGGAAGTAGAAAATAAGAAGTGATAGTAAAGATTTAAAATAAAATAAACGTTAGTAAAACTTAAGATCCTTACATACTTCCCGCCAGAGTTAATTAGTTTGAAACTGAGGTCTAAAACGACCTTGTTGAAAACTTTTAGCTCTAGAATCTAACGCGAGGCCAATCTTTTACAAACATTTCTCACTAGAAACTAGAAATTTAAAAGAAAGAAATTTGTTTTTACAATAGCAGCTCCAAGGACACGCAATTTTTCATCTGTACTGCATCTAAACAGGAGCTTTTATTCAAATCTGGTTCCTTCCAGAGATCTGGAAGGAAAACTAGTTTAATGAAATGTTACACAATGAAATGGCAAGTAACATGCATATTTATATTTCTCTTAACATTCTTATTTCATTCATGACTATTTTAATTATCTCTCCCCGTGCTCTCTGACATGTGTTGTAAAAGAACACCAAACACGAATGTGTTTATGTATACGTGTTCAACACTTCCTCCTACAATCAAAACACTAACGTGTTAAAATTCAACATACCAAGACCTCGTAACACACCCTAACTTCAACTCTAAACCCTGAGGTACTATTCTGAAAGTGGCTAACTCTGAAGTGTAGCGTCAGAGAGCCTAACTACATTCATTCAACCTTTAACACATATTCACCATTATTTGGTCTTTTTACAGTCACACGAATAAAAAAACATTTTTAACATTACTTTCACTTTTACCATATCACGGTATTTCTTAACATTTAAAATAACAGTTCACATTGTATATAAGAACATATTAACATGCCGTTAATTTTATGCATTTGAAAACATACATTAGTAGTACATTGTTAACTTCTATTCTTTTCAAAGCAAGTGCCAATTCTTCTACATAGAAATACTACATTTCAAAAAGTCTTTCATACTAAAACTTCTTTCTTGCCAGAATGTTTTAAATAAAATTTATACAATAACTTTTACAATATTTAAGTATTTACACATCGCTATTATACATCAACTTCAGTTTTACGCGCGAGTAATTGAAAAACATAATACCAAAATCGGTAACAACTCATTTCTCGCCCTTTTGGCGATAAAGGTAGACCTCGCATGAGGTAAAACTTCTTGAAATCTGCCACTTGCAGTAAGAATGAAAGATTAACTTAAGTTTGCAAAGTAACATAAAATTTTACTTATCTTTGTGATATTCGGACATTCTTTTCTGAGCCCAATCCTGGAAGGTAGCGTAGATTCTCGTTTGGTTTATCCTCCTTCGTGTGCGGGCTCGCCCTTCAGAGCCTTCCTTTAGAAGCTTTCTTTTTTCTCCAGTTCGGTCACCCTTGAATACCTTCTTTTTCGCCTCTGCCTGTGGTCTTGGCCGTTTGATGGCAGCTGGTCTTGGTGGAACCAGGACACTTCTTTCGCGTTCCTGCTTGGACCTCGTTGCTGGCCGTTCAAATTTTCCTTGTAACTTTTCCTCCGCCGCTGGTGGCCCTTTCGCAGTTCGGCGACATTTGCTGCGGAGAGTCCTGTCTGATGAGTTGATCTTCCATTTGGGAGCTGGGTTATAGTTGCTGTGATTTCTCCTGGCCTTCTTTGCATTCATCGTACTTCTCCCTTCTTCATTCTGGGGGTGTTCGTGAGCTCTCTTTTCTGGACGGTGGAACGGTTTCTTTTTCTTGTTACCTTCAATTTTCCAACGGGGAAACTTTCTTTTTCAATTGCTCCTGCCTCCTAATGGCTTGTCCTTGACGTTGTTCCACCTCTGGAGCTTGTGCCTGCCGTGTCTGCCGTGCCGGAGCCTGCAAAAGACCTTTAAAAATTTTCATTTTATTACGATCATAGTAGGGTTTGATTTGATCAATGTTTGCGGAGCAGGTTTCACCATTTCTAGCTTTTAACACTACTACAGCGTGAGTTATTTTCTCTATAACATATGGTCCTTCAAATCGTGGAAAAAATTTGGCAGTTTTATCTTCTGGTGCTGAAGAAAGTGAATGCTTGAATTTTTAATACTTCATCCCCTACTGTATAAGTTACTCCCCGTTGTTTCAAGTCATAATACAGCTTTTGTTTTCTCTGTGCTACTTCAGTTTTCTTTTTTGCTTCTTTAATTAGTTTTTCTATATCACCCATTTTAAATTCTGGGGCTCTTTGTTGCACATAAAATAATTTATCTAACGGCGTTATAATCTTTCTGCCTAAAAATAACTCAGCAGGAGTTTCGCCCGTTGTATCATGTTTTGCGGTCCTAAGGGCGAAAGCAAATTCATTGACATAGTTATACCAGCTTTTATGAAAATTTTTAACTTAACTACTGATAATTTTCACTATATTTCTATTGACCCGTTCCGCTATATTTGATTGCGGCCGATACGGGACCATTTTTAAATGACGTATGCCCAGTTTTTGGCACATGTCTTCAAATACATTACTTACAAATTGAGGACCATTATCCGATGTAACTTTTAGGGGCGCCCCGTATTTTAAAATATATTTATTTAAAATAGAATCAGTAACTAATTTCGCGGAGGCTCGTTTTAAGGGAACAATTTCGGTCCATTTACTGAAATGATCAACCATAACAAGGAGATAGCGACTTTTATTTAACTGACTTTTTGGGAAAGGGCCCAATAAATCGATGCCAAATATTTCATTTGGAAATTCGGATTTAATACTATTTAGAAACCCGGCCGGGCGGAAATTAATATAATTAACTGCTTGACATGTTGGGCAGGACTGGACATACGCCCTTGTTAACTTTTGCAGTTCAGGAAAGTAGACTGCCTCGCGTACGCGTTGGATTGTTTTTCGAATACCAGCATGAGAAGCTAAAGGGCTGTCATGGAGCTCCTGCAGGATATTTAATCTAAGACTAGCTGGGATAACAGGTCGAAATTCGTTGTTGGAATTCGTAGTTTTTGTATAAAATAATAGACCATCTATTAGTTCGTAATGGGCCGCCCTATTTCTTATCGCCACAATATCTTGGTGGCTAAAATTTTCAGGATCCTTTAAATACTCATAAATGCTTCCAAACTCAGGATCCTTACCCAGTTCGGTTATTATAGTTTCTCGGGAATTTATTGTACATGCGTGAGCATTGCCACTTTTGCAGTATTACCTTCTTCATCTATTTTAATTCTGGATAGGGCATCTGCTGCTACGATATTTTCCTTTCCGGGGGTATGCTTGATTACCAGATTATATTCTTGTAGCTTGAGTGCCCATCTTATTAACCTTGGGGATAAGTTTTTCCCTGAGTACAATCTAGTTACCGCCGCATGATCAGAGTACACTGTTATTGGCGCCTTTCCAAAATAGACTCGGAACTTTTGCATTGCTAACAGAACTGCAAGTGCCTCTCTCTCGGTCGCGGAATAGTTTCTTTGTGTTTGATTTAAAGTTCGGCTAAAAAATGCCACGGGCTGCTGATTTTGCGAAAGTACCGCTCCTACCGCATAATCCGAAGCATCCGCTGAAATTTCTAAGTTCTCATCCTTTTCAGGAAATTTCAACACAGAGGCTTGCGTTAATGCTTGCTTTTTTTTTCGAACGCACTATTGGCTTCTACCGTCCACGAGAATCTTGCCTTTTTCCTTTTTTAATTTTAACAATGGTTCAGCAATAGCTGCAAAATCTTTTATAAAGGATCTATAATTTGAACAAAGTCCTAGAAAAGAAGAGAGCTTCTTCGCCGTGTTTGGAGTCGGATACTTTTGTACAGCAATTATTTTTGATTCGTCTGTCTCGATTCCTTTCTGAGATATTTTGTAACCTAAATATTTTAATTCGGGGGCTGCAAATTTGCACTTTTCGACATTAACTTTTAGACTGGCCTCATTTAATAAAGAAAACACCTGTCTTAAATCCTGTACATGTTGGTCGAGATTATCACTAGTAATAATGATATCGTCTAAATAGATAAATGTGGACTTTCCAAGAACAGGTCTTAACACAATGTCCATACATCGCTGAAATGTTGCCGGTGCCCGTGAAAGGCCAAACGGCATACGCAGAAATGCAAAAGTGCCAGACTTGGTTATAAAAGCAGTCTTAGGCACATCCTCAGGCCTAACCCCTATTTGAAAATAACCAGTCGTTAAGTCTAAAGTCTTCATATATTTGGTAGATGTTATGTTCCTTAGAATTTCTTCAATAATAGGTAACGGATATACCGGATATTTAGTTATGGAGTTTAATTTACGGTAGTCAATTGCGAATCTCCACCTTTTTGGATGTGTCAATGGATAGTCATTATTTTTCTTACATAAAACCACCGGGCTAGCATAACTACTTGAGATGGGCGTTATGATCTTTTTACGTAGCATATCGGTGATATGCCATTCTATAATTTTTTCCTTATTCTTATCATACCGGTATGCTTTGTGGCGAACTGGCATTGAATCTCCGGTGTCAATACTATGGTTAGTAACCTGAGTAAATCCTGGAATATCACTAAATAACGAAGCAAATTCACTTACCACTTGTCGGATTCTTCGTTGCTCTTCATTAGGCAGGTGGTCAAGGTTTAACATCGGCGGTTCAGCCTTTTCTTCTCAAACTGGTTTTATTGTCAGCTTAAGGGACGCTTCATTAAAATCTAGCGTTGCTTGTGCTTCTGAAAGAAAATCTATTCCTAAGATAATATGTGCTTGCAGATTCTTTACTATGAAAAACTTAACCTTTACTTGTTCGTCCTTGATACGGACATACAGCGGTAATTTACCTATACACTTACATCTTTCTCCTTGCGCAGCTAACACTGTCGTATTATCCGAATTATATATACGATATTTACGAAAATACTTGCTAAAAAAATCGTCTTCCACACAGGAACACTGCTCGCCTGTATCCAGGAGTGCGGTGGCTGGGATATTATTCACCAACACTTCAATCTTCGGAAGAGTCAAATTTTTTACCATTACTGTATTTAACTTGAAGGAAGAGGGGTTTTCGTGGCCTTCGGATTTCCGCACCCTCCCGTCAGCAGAAATCCGTTTTAGTTTAAATTATTTTTCATTTCCGTGCTTTCCTTCTTTTTCCACTGGCCTTGAGACTTTTTTCCTGGATTGCTATTGAACTGTCGACGTTCGCCGGCTGTTTTTGAATGCTCGGGTTTCCTTGCCCACTGATTCGCTTTGCTTCCATAGCCGTGTGCTTGAGTTTGCTGTAGTCTTGGCGCACCAAATTGGTTTCGCTGTTGATATTGGCGTCTTCTTTCAATGTCCGCGGTTCTTCTACTTTCAAACTGGATTGCTAGCTCAAATAACTTTTCCAGTGTAGTCGGATTTCTTAATTCAATAAAGTCTTGCACTTGGGGCAGTAACCTCGGCAAAATCACTTGAATTATCTCAGGATCCGGACGGTTTCCATACAAGAGTTTGAAGACGTGAATTTTTCTTAAAATAAAGCTTGAGAGATTTTCGATTCTTTGTTGATATATGCTGAAAAGTTCCGTTTCTAATTTCGCACGATCCCTTGCAACAGGGAAGGCTTTTAGTAGGGCAGTCTTGAAATTTTCGTAAGTATAGGTGGGACTTTCTGCTTGACCCAAGAGACTTCTGCCTAAACATTTGAACCAATTAAGCGCTTGGCCCCTCAAAGCGCTGGTAGCTAAGGTAACTTTTTGAAATTCGTGCACGGGGTAGAGCATGAAGTGGTCATCCAATTTTCCCAAAAAACTGGTTACCGGTGAGTTTCCATTAAATGTTGCTTCTGGTTTCATCGAAGCGCGCATGGTCTGGACGATGTAACCAAATCCTTCCAGGGCGGCAGCTGGCATTTCTGGATTCTGAGCCGCTTCTGCAGGCAGCACAGGTTCTTCTTGAAACTCGGCCATGGTTATTCTTCTTCGTCGGGCGCCACTATCAGGTTCAATGTTCCGTCTTACTTTCTTTGGGAACATGCAAGGACCTGACTCGGAACAGAGAGCTTACTATAGCTATGTTCAATAACTGTGGGAAGTAGACAGGATACACAAGAAGGGTATACAAAACCCTTTATTTTCTCTCTTTACAATAATTTCCGTTCTTCGGAATACAAAGACCCACTACTTGTGGTCTAAACGTAAGAATATAAAAATATAACTAAACTCTTAACTTTGAAATAATAAACGTGGAAGATTGGCCTTATATTAACAGGAAGCCGTATGTAGTACAGAGAACTGTGAACACTACAATACGTTTAAAATTATCAAGAGGATTAAACCTCTGGCCTGGAAGGCAACCAGCAACTGAGTAAAAACTTCTAAGGTAAGCGGCCTGCTTCGACTAACTCCTTCCTCTCTCTCGCTTGGCAAAAAACCACAAATTAAGTACTTGTCGTTCGCCAGACAAATTTTGCATAAATAAGTTAACGCTTATAATTCTGGCCGGAAGTAGAAAATAAGAAGTGATAGTAAAGATTTAAAATAAAATAAACGTTAGTAAAACTTAAGATCCTTACAAACTAACTGCGGAGTAGCAGAATTTATATAGTTTTCGGCTTGTGTTCGGGAACATTCTAGGCTAAACCGGTAAGAATTCGTTCCAGAAGGTTCTCCATCCGTCCCTGGTATATCGCCAATTTTTTCGCCAAATTGGCAGTTTCTCGCCAAATGTGGCAACCTTGCCGTCTCTTGTTATTTTATAGCAACCCTAAACCTTCTTTTCGGGAAAGCTATCTCACCGCGCCTGTACATTTCGTTAACATTAAGAAACTCAACGATTTCAAAACGAGCACCGTACGGGGGTGGGAAATTATCTCCAGCGCGGGAGATTGTGTATCGGAAATTCTAATAAAAGGTATGTCTCTTTTAAATTATTTTGTGATATAGTCGTCGAACTGAATTTTATGGTTTAAGTGCGAAGAATATGATGTTTAATAAATAAAGGTAAAACACAAAACGTTAAAAAAAAGCCCCTTTAAGAGTAATATAAAATCTGAAAATTCCAGTTTTTTTTTTTTTTTTTTTTTTTTTTTTCCCAGTTAAATAGCTAAGACGAAGCAATGCACACAATCTCTCACAGCCTGCTTCATCGGGCTGTTGACTGTGCTTACATCATCATGTTTAATGCAAATTCTGATAAAAAATTTTCAAAATTACCGTGTAATTTGCATGTTACTATTTGTCCCTGTTATAAACAGCTCCTAGTTGCCTGGCATAATTTTTCTAAACAAGTTCTAGTAGGGACACTAGAGACCATAAAAAGTTGTTACTTATGCTGACTTGTCTGACAATAACATCAACCCAAGCCCACGAAATTCCTCTTGGCAAGGAGCCCAAGTTAGGCCTTTCGTTGACAACAGCCTTGAGCACCTTACAGGTGATATTGCGATTTAGCTCAGTTCCACGAGCAATTTTGATGGAGAGCAACACCAGGGGGAACAGGTCGGAGGGTCGACCGCCCCTTTCCCCTTCCACCAAACCACACGAGAGGACTTTCGGCTCGCCGCATATTTAGAGTGCCGCCATGCCGCATCGACACTATACATTTACAAACATCCATGCCTTCTCCGGTATTCGAGCCCGGGCCCTTCGGCACGGCAGTCAACGACTATACCGGCTAGCTAACCACTATACCGGCTGGGCGGCTGAAAAATTAGATTTCGTAGTTCGTTTGTTTTTAAAATCGATTTCGTTAAATTCAAAAATGCCAAAGCCATGAATCTTTCCATCATTTAGAACATTTTAGTGATTGGAAGTATACGTCTTCGACCAATAGTTGCGAAAATAAAGGCCGGAGTTTTCTGAAAGTTCAAAATCCTTCTCTCAGGCCTTGCTTTCAAATTAAGTTTACGCGCGAAGATGTAATTCTTCCAATATTTTGTAATGAATTTCGTAAATGTGGTTATTAAAAGGACGTTCATCCACTTTTTCATTCTTCAGTTCTAGAGGTCATCGAGTCGATGAACAGCACGTGAGGTCCTACCTGCCGTCCTTGACATCTCAGCTGTTTTGCAACTGAGAAATAAGTATTTCAGCTATAGAAAGAAAAGACAGTTGCAGCTCGCCGTGTTCCACATTTCATGCAATCGATAAAAACTACATTTAGCGAATGATACTGTGTCCTTAGCCCAGAAGAAAAATGCATTACAAAATGTTTGGAACGATTGTTTATTTTTACGAAGTCTTCGTGTACTATGAGTTCCATTGAGGAATGATGCATTAAAAGCGAACTAATTAAAATTTCAAAGCAAAGAAAGTGCTACTGAGTTTACCATTGTAAGGTAAGAGTATTGGCAAATAAGGCATTCTTGAAAAATGGGAATTTGGATCTGGACCCTTCCGAAAGAATCGTTGAATCCGTGATGGAAGACAATTCTTTTAAAAAGTGAGCACAAAACATTTATAATGGCACTGAAATGAATTCATTCACACTTTTGCATAAAAAATTTTGGTCTTTGGAACCAGCTGTATATGGGTGCGAACATGTCACGTCTAACAATACTGCAAATAGTGATTCGGAATGAATATTCATTTGGAGAGGAAAATGACATCACGAAAGGACATCTGCAAAATGGCTGTTGATGTCATCCTAGAACGAAACGAGATTTATTTGCTGAGTATTTATGTTCCTCTAAGAATATTAAGTACTTTCACAGCAGAAAAAATAATAAGTTGTTTTTCCGTTTCTGCTACTATCACAGAAAGACCTTCCTTAACGGCTCATATTGTGTTTGAGGAATACGACATCGGAATTTTGATTGCAATTATTTATCTATTATTCATGCGTTAAGATAGCCGTGGAAATGTTTGCAACAATACTACTTCATAATTTCCGATAAATTTGCTTCAGGAAATTCTGGATAAATTTGCTAGTATTCCAAATGGAACTATTCTGCTTTAAGTAAATCAATTCACTTGATGATTTAGTAATTAAATAGTTTATTTCAAAAACAACAGGCAGTTAATTGTAGGTAGTGTAGTTTTTGAATCTTAGTTCAATGAAATAGTATACGAAAATTTTAAGACTTTCATCTGTTGCAATAATTCAGCAAATTTCAAAAAAATACAATTATTATACAAATTGTTTACAAGCATTTAAAGTTTTTTTTTTTTTTTTTTTAATTTTTACTAAGCACAACTATGTATTAAACATACACTCACATTCAGGATCTTCGGTTTTACAAGAGCTATAAATAATCTTTGAACGATTATAAATATAAATTTTTTTACATTGAAACATTAAAAAATGATTTTATATTACGCCCAAAGGGGTGTTTTTTTAATGTTTTGTGTGCTACCTTTATTTATTAAATAACATGTTCTTTGCTTTTAACCCACATAAAATTCAGTTCAACAGCAATATCACAAAATATTTAAAAACAGCATGTATTTAGAATTTCTCATAAACAGGGCACACCAGCGGCCGAGCGGTAAAACCGCTGAACATTGGTAGTTCGGTCCGAGCTTCGAATCCCGCGAACGGGCTGGCTGCATGGGCGTTTTCGTGGTTTTCCCCATGTGTAACGTGTATACGAGCCAGTTTCCCTTAGAAAGTCCTCCACGAAGGCATCCTTTCCCTTAGGCAGATAGCCCTAGTGTGCTTTACCATAATAAACCAATTCTCATAAATAGTCTCGCGCGCAGGAGATAAAAATGTACTATGTTGCCATTGCTCGTTTTGAAATCGTTGAGTTTGTTAACAAAAAATTCGTTAAAGTTTTACAAAATATGAAGTAGGTAAAAAAAAAAAAAAAAAAAAAAAAAAAAAAAAATTCGAAATTCAAAATTCGGGGTTCTAGGTGTCCATGTTCAGGTGAAGAGTTACGTTATATATTATTACGAAGGTTGTCGCTTTTTCATAGTGCGGGAAACATACATACATTCATGCAAATACATCATTTTTAAATTTTTTAAAATATAATACGGGGCGATAATATTTGTTGACAATTTAAAAAGGTGATACCCTGTTTATGGTGAACATACGTAAAATGCTGTTTCGAGACTAATAACCTTTATAGGCTAACAAGAGTAATAGTAATAATTTAAATAAGAGCAAAACAATATAAGCAGATAATAAAAAATTCTATAATGTAATTTTCTACGAAGATCTAATATTTCGAATAAAATAAATTGGAGATTTCTTGCTAGCAAAGTTATAAGCTTTATAATAATAATATTTATATAATTTATAAGAATTTAGATGCAATTATGAAGCCGGTGGCGCAGCGGCTAACGCATTGCTCAGCAGCACCACAGTTCCGGGGTTCGATCCCCGGGCTGGGCAAGGTTGACTCAGGCTTTCATCCCTTGAGAGGGTCGATGAAATGAGTAGAGGGTCGATGAAATGAGTACCAAGTTCGCTTGGAGACTAAACGGCGGGGATCCTGCCACAAGCTGACCACTTGTCCAGGCAATATGCACAAGCAGCCCGGGGCCCACGGTCCAGAAAGCAGATATCAGGGCACTGCCGTCCATGGTTCTCTAAGGGCTGTTTGTGACGCTGAGTTTAGTTTAGTTTAGATGCAGTCGTGACCTAACACAGATAGGTTAGCTTAAATGTGAGGAAAGAAACGTTTGGTTTGATTTTGCTTATTTAATTATGGCAAAGCACGAGAGTGCTATCTGCTTAACGGTAGGGATACCTTCGGGGAGGTCTTTCTAAGGCTAACACCTACGTAGCCAGCCCGTTCACCTGGAATCGAACAGGAGGAATTACCAGTATTCAGCGACTTTACCGTTCAACCACTGGTCGGCCAATTGGAGTGAAAGACAAAAAATATTATGCATGAGTATGTTGCAATAAAACAATAACGAATTTATAGTTACTACAGGTTTCAGTATTTGAAGAATTTTCAAACAAATATATTGAATCTATAACAATAGGTTTTTCCTAAATTTTAAATGCATCTAAATTTGCATACATAAAATAAGCAAATTATCCAAAATTTTCTTCACCATTTAAATTTCAATCTTCGACCATAAGTTGCAATCTAATTTCGAAAAGGAGATACAAACAAGCTATAGTATTTTATTTGCAATGATCCATTAAGCATGAGCTTAGTTCCTGCATTGCTATTAGAGAAATAAAAATCAAACTCGAAATAATTCATAACTTCTAAAACTTTTGTAGTCTTACATTAATGTTAAAAGGAATCAGGATCTAGCCATTGTTATTTTTTAATACGTAGTATGTAAATACCAAATAACTGTCTTTAGATGGCATCTAAAAAATATATACCTAAATTACAAAATTCCGTTTGCTTTAACAGGTGACAAGTGACGGAGGACGGGGACAGCTGGTGTCTAACAAAGGTAAGCAGGTATATATCCCACGCCCTCCACTATCTTAAACCGGCAGTTCCCAAGACCCAGGAGGCCTGTCTCGGGAATGTATTTGCTTTTCTGTGAAGACGAATGCACAAACTGGAACTTGGATGATGTTACATGAATGTGTTAGCTGCGTGAATATATAAGCATTAGCTATTAGAATGCATTGGTGAGGCTCTTGGGCGCACGTTGCCATAATTCTTACATACACCAAATACTACTGAGAATACTAATTAAATATGATCCGTCAAACTAAATACATTAATAAATTGGGTACATTATTAAGTTACATGGATACGTTGGATATGTACTTGAAAGCTTGATTACAGTAAGGCACTTGAATACATTAAACCTGTTTACATTCATTATTTGAGAATTTGCGATATTTGAGTCGTTTGCTGTAACAGAGAGACACATTTTAAATGCATTACATAGTAACAATATAAAAGCGTCTTTAAGCTCATTTTTGTGAAGGTAACGGATAAAATGCCTGGCAAATCCTGTTTTTTAGTCCAAAGGGGCTTTGTCCCTGAAGAGGATTGTTGTTTTCGTTTTGCGACTTTGCGTCGGAACTCTATAAACGGCGTATCACTTTTCAAATCGTTGCCACCAAATACTATCACCCTGTATTATATTTGAAGAAATTAAATAATGAAGAATCTGCATAAATGTATGTATGTTTCTCGCATTATGATAAAATAACGGTACCTAGAGCTATCCAATTTTGAATGACGTAATCCTACTGCGAATATAGGCATCTGAAAGCCCAAATTTGAAATTTGGAATTTGTTTTATTATCGATTTCATATTTTGTAAAACTTTAACGAATTTTGGATTAACAAACTCAATGATTTAAAAGTGAGCAATGACATCATTCTACGAGGGAAAAAAAAAAAAAAAAAAAAGAAAACTTTTTATCTCTTGTGCGGCGGAACTGTGTATCGTAAATTCTAAATATATGCTCATTTTAAAATTATTTTGCGACATTCCTGTTGAACTGAATTTTATGGTTTAGGTGCTAAGAACATGATATTTAATAAATAAAGGTAATACACAAGACGTTAAAAAACGCCCCTTTGGACATAATTTAAAATCTGAAACTTTTTTTTTTTTTTTAAGTAATACCAGATAGATGTTTCTAAGAGTGTTCTACAGAACATCTCAGATCTAAATTAGAAAATTTTATGTCTTTTGCCATATTACTACGCAATTAAAATTAAAGACATTATCTCAAGACCAGAAAATCAGATTTTTTTTTTCGTCTTTTGGAAATAATATTGCAAACGCTTTTTCTTGCATTAGAAAACCTATCTTAAGGGATTAGTAGAGTCGAAACAAGGGGGGACGCATGTAACGTACTTGGCACAAAGTTAGCTAAGAAAATTTAGAAATTAATTTTAAAGAAAGAAAATTAAGTTATTAAATTTCAGCTTTAGAACACATGAAGAAGTATCGAATGAATTTGATGTAATAAAAAATTCGGTTGAATTAAGAAAAAAATAATAACATTAATTTATTGCCAAAGGAAGTTTTACACTGCTACATGCATTATATTCTAACATTAAAATTTATTGTTGGAGCTAATGTATTGAAGTTACGCTTACACTAACGTTTATTTACAACATAAAAGCTGATTGGAATAGCATTGGGAGGGATATAATAAGAATATTTAAAAATTAACTATACTCATATTATTAGTACTCTTCATCATTATTTTACATTATTAACATTTACCATTGAATGAGACTCATACTTGAAGTATCCATATTTAATTTGAGCGGAACTATACAGATGGTTCTGTCTGCAGTTATTTCTGGAATAGCAACACTTGGTACTAAACAGATTACACGAATATGCACATTAGTCAATATCAGTTCTTTAAAAAGACTGGAATGTAAAGATATAAGAAAAAGTATGAATTCTTTTTTTAAGTTCTTTTATTGTTTATAGTAAAATAATAAAATTAATTGTTTAGTATGAATACCAAATAAATATTATAATTTTGGATTTTTCGTAAAAGATTTAAGACAAACCTTTCTGCTACTTCTAATATAACTGAATTTGTATAAAAGAACATGTTTTGAAAAGTTTTGCTTCGTTCAGTTGATCCTAAGGTAACCGATAAAAAATATATTTGAAAAGATATGTTTTTTACAAAGTAAATTTAAAAAAAGAGTTTCTAAGCATGAAGGGAAAGAAAAAAAAATTAGAGCTGGATCAGCTTTGTTCTGTTTTCTTTTTTTTCTCTTCCTTCTCTTATTGTGTTACAGTTCGTGAATACTATATGTATATTATTTTTGATAACTTCAGCTGTTGATTTTAAGTTTAGAAAAAACTGAAATGAAAACATCATAATAAATTAGACCAGGAATTGCAAACTTGTTTATTGGTGCGTATAAGAATTAACTCCAGGCATCTATAATATTCAGCAAAGTTAATTGATGAGACGGGGTTAAAGCAAAAAGAAAGCAGAACGCATGAATTGACATTAAATCTTAATAATTTTAAAATTTTGCTTATATTGTAGTTACCGAAAGTTAATGATTTGAAAGAAAATTTAGAAATATTAAAGAATAATTTCGAATCTCTTAAAACTGCTGATACAGAATTAGAAGCTTTTTTTTAAAGTCCAAGAATTTGACGCTAAATTGCCAAAATCAGAAGAATACCGTCAAAAGGTCGTTAAATTCAATTTTCGTACCTCTAAAAGAATCGACGAATTAAAACGCAAATGGACGTTTCCTGGGAGAGAAAAGGCTTGCTTTAACGAAGGCTTCGACAGAGGTTCTTCTTCCAGAACCTGTAGTTCTTGCATATTTTAAATCAATACATTATACCTTTTCTCTGCATTCTTGAAATACCTTACTTTACTCTATGCATCTCTTGTTATTAATTTTGAAAATCTCTTGTTTCTTTTCACTATATATATTCGACAAATAACGCTGATAAAAATTTCAGATTCCGTCTCATCCTGAATGTAAAGGATGTTTATCCTCAAAAGACTGTCTTGAAAACTATAACATCTCATGTGATTGCAGTTTATCATTTAGAAAACGTATTAAACGCATTATCACTCAACTTTCATTTAAAAGAAAACATAGTTACTTTCAAATCATGGAGTGGCATTTAGACCATTAGCTTTCCTGTATAATAACTTCAGTCCTGAAACTCGCTTACGTAAGAACATCTTTTTTTGCAAATATTTTTTCTTGATGAAGCATCTTCAGAAATGTAGTGTCACCATATATGCGAGGCCATCTTCTATTTGGGTCAGTACAGTATTTTAGCAACAGTCATGAAGGCGAAGACTGTGAAATTATTTTAAATCAGAGGATAAGATTATTTTTCCCTCTCGTTAAAATGCGGCTATAAGGAAAGAAAATACACCGAATATTCCTCATATCGCCCCCCTCCCTTTTATATGCCATGTATATCTTAAGTAACAGCGAGTTGATTGTACCTTACAGAACAAATGAGATCATGTTAAGTAACGAAGTTGATATTTATGCCTTACGTTAGGAGCGGGCCCCTCATATTTTAGTTGCAACACCACAAGAGGGGTAGAAACTTTAGCAATGTTTCAGACCATTAAGGCTGAGCTGACAGTTTTAGATACTATTCCTAAAAGAAACGCCCGTCTCCCTTGCAGTCTGTTCCCCCTGCAGTCTAGTTTCGAAACACACCTTCTCTTGTGCATTGCACAACATTCTACTTCCACTTTCCTCCTACAAACACAGCAGCTGGCGTCTTGCCTTCCGTTTTTTCCTTCATCATTCGAATCCACACGTGCCGTAACATTTCCCGACGCTTCAACAGCATGGAATAGATATGCCCCAGAGGCATTGATGAAAATATAAGCGCCATCTTACCTGGAAATGAAAGTCTTCATGCTGATGAGGAAATCGGTAGATGAAAATAGAAAAGCAGTTGATTAAACGTCATCTGAATCTGGGTCACTAAAAAAGAAAGTGTATTTTCACTTCTGCTCTCAAGAGAGGCTCGAAAGGGGGAAGACTTGACCCAGTTTTGCCTTAGGCCAACGACCGTGGAAGAGTAGAGATAGTGATAATTACGATCCACTGAACGTCTTTCTAAATTCTACTGCAATCTTAGTAATAATTATCGCTAGAAAACTGTAGTGATTAAATTTAAAGTATACTTCTTATATTTTAATAATGTATAAAAATGTTTAGAAATCAAATGATGTTTCTTGCTTTAAGACTGATTATGATTGATTACTCTTAACAAAATGTGCGACATGAGTAATTAATAGGATTTCATTTAAACTAAGAAAACTTGATTTATTTCATAGAATATAGTACATTGCTTATTATGCAGTTCTTAAAAATGAAAGACATCACATATTTTTTCTTGTTTTTGAAGAAATGAATTCAGTAACTTCGAAACGATGTTTTTGTTTTCAGGCAAAGTAATCTTGCAAGGATCGACTTTCAAAACAAATTTCATTACACTAGATAAGGGAAAATCGTTTGTTAATTAACAGTGAAATTCTGCTTTTCGTTGAAACCATTTTTCAAAGGAAACGCCAACCAAAGTTGAATTTTGTAAATCATTAAAATTCTGATATTTATTAGAATACCTTGTATCGCTGTCTTGTCTCTGCGCTATATTTTAAAATTAAGATGTAAAAGTAATAATTAATCATCTAATTAAAGTATAGTAAAACGAATTAGTTAGCGCGTTAGATGTGTCTAAAATTTTATTTACGTTTTTTGCGTTTGAATGACATTATTTATTGAGGGAGGCAGTTATATCTTTTTCACTTGTTTCGAATTCATTCGATCCCTCAAAGTTACTGCAAAAATTTTTATAATGGATTCCAAAATGTTTTCTGTGTTCTATTTAGACTATCTTTCAAAGCTTTCTCTAGAAACTTACTTAATTTCTTTATAAATAAGTGTAAGCACTTATTCGTATTGCAGAAGCATTGTTTTTTTTTTGGGGGGAGGGGAAGCAGGAGACGTGAAAAATGTGCAATGCCCTCGCCGAGACTTGAACCTCGAATACGCGCCGAGTGTACTACCATTACATACGAACGTATGCTGGAAGGAGAAAGTACCAGAAAAATTCTAATTTAAACACAAAAATTCCTCTCACTCTTTATTTATCCATTTAAGAAGCATTTTAACGAGATATAGTTTTGTCATTTTAACAAACGAATTCTCATTTTAACGAAATATAGTTTACCTGGCGACTGGGCTCCAGTCGCCAAATCCTTTTATACCCCCCTTTTAAAGAGCGACTGTGGATTAGGGAACCCAATCGCCAAATCCTGGTGGTGACGAATTATTGTCCATCACCTTTTATTTCGGGCGCCACTGTAGAGACACTTAATTATTTTGAAGGAAAGGAAGTGAAACATGAGCAATACCCTCACCGGGACTCGAAATTGGACCTCTCGAATACGCACCGAGTATGCTACAGTTTCACTAAGAAGGTATGCTGGAAAATGGGGAAAATAGAATTAATTATAATTCTAATTTAAATAAAAGAATTCCTCTCGCTCCTTATCTCTATATTTAAGAAACATTTTAACGAGAGATATTTTTGTATGCAGTATGTAAAGTTTGTAAAGTCACGAGCACTTTTTTTCCGAAGTCAGGTTAATGAAGCAATCCGCAATGCCCTCGCCGAGGTTCGAACTCCGTACCTCCGGAATAAGCGTCAAGCGTGCTTCAGTTACAACACGAAGGCTTTCTTTCCTTTTCCCACTATTGCCGTGTGTAGCTTGAACATAGCAAGCTGTATACCGGCTGTCATGAATTAATAAGTTCACTGCAGGTATAGCAAATGCATGAGTGTGTCCGGAGGACAGGATGCAAAGTGAAAGAGGGCGTGACTACTTTGTCACGTCAGGCTATAGCGGCATCTGGTAGGAGAGATGCTGGTCCAAGTTTAAGGAACAGTGTGCATTTTCACAAATATTCAGTGCATAAACACGAAGGCATGCGGAAAGGAAGGATAAAATACCTTGTATACTTCCCCTTTTAAAGGCAAACTGGGCATTAGAGGATCCAATCGCCAAATGCTTATGAAAACGAATTATCATCCATTACTGTTTAGTTCAGACGCCACCTGTAGAGTCATTCTAGAAATCTTTAATGTCAGGAATTGAAGAAATCCGCAATACCCTCGCCTGGATTCGAATACGCGTCGAACGTGCTTCCAGTTACACCACGAAAACATGAGGAAAGGAGGAAGAAAATGCCTTATGAGTTTTCCTTACTTAGGATTCAGTACATGGACACAAGAAGAACATTTCTCACCTGAACAGAGTATTTTTAGATGATTCTCGTCAACAGTTCATTTTCCCAATATATATAGAGCAAAATTTCTGATTCTATCAAATTCAACTCAGATTTCACTTATAGTCTTTCTAATGTATATTTTAAAATAATATTCTAATGATTTGTCATGATTTTTTCACTCAAATATTAATTATTGCAGGTTTAAACTGCATGGGACCTCTCATGCAATTTTGTCCCTCAATAAACATTTTGGAAAATTTATTCGGAGATTGTGACCAGTTTGAAAAAAACTAGCGCAAAAACCACATAGCCTATTTATATAATTAATAATAATAGTTAAAAAATAAAACAAAAAATGTCAGGTATAAATGTTTAAATCAATTGTATTCAGGTAGTAGACTGTTTTATCATTTATTGCCGTAAACTAAAAACAAATCATTTATAAAAGCTAAAATTTGCATAGATGATGGCTTACAGACATTTGTACCTTTAACTTTTTTGTGCGGCTACCTTCCTAAGACGGCCACCTCTCACTAGCAGTGTAAAGATACAAATATAAAAGAACAAAAAAACAAATCGCTTCTATTTAAAATGAACTGTAGTACATATATTTAGGCAGCATAATATTAATTTCGCAGCCACGTCCTGCATATCGTAGTAAATGCACGCATTGTGCATATTTGCTTTCCTTTATTGTAAGTTTACAGCTTAAAATATGCAAAACTGCTTACTCGTGGGCTTGTTTTGCTATCACTAAAGCTAGGCGACAGTTTAGTAAAAGTTAAGCTTTGAAAGGCCAAAAACAACGCATTCATTTGCGACCTCATATAATTCAAAGATCTAACAGTGTTCCACGATAACCTGCCACTTGGCCGAAATTGTGCAAGGTAAGATGCAGGCAGATTGCATCGTCAAGAAAAGCCAAGGAAGGCGAAAAAGGAAAATTAAGATTAAAATCACATAATTCTGTCCGAAAATCTTAAGAAAAAACTAGGGAAGAGTAAACAAAATCAGTTAGACATAAAATGGTGTTGTGTGTAAAGAACCAAAATACTGTTAAGGACAAATAAAGGACAAGCATACTTAATACGCCTAAAGACGTATTGCAATACATTTTTGGTTTCAAATATAAAATAAAAGATTAAAGTAACTTTTTCCCCCTCTTTTAGTGTCGAAACTCTAAACTACAAAATCGCAACGGAAGGACACAATTTAGTAACGAAATACTATGCTCTAAAGGGAAATGCTATATTCAAGAAAGTTTCTTTTCGAGTCTGAGAGGGAAGTTCCTTCTAGAAAATAAAATCAAGAAAAAGAGAAAAAAAAAAAAAAAGCGGGATTTTCGAAGAAGTTGTTTATTATGTTTAAGAAAACAACGTAACAAAAACGAATTTTGTTTGCTAAAGAAAACAATTAAATCTAAATTATACAGATAAATATTTTCTAGATTTTCTTTCTTCACGGATTGCAGATTTATTTTCTATTCCTTCACAATTTATTTCATAAAACAAACCTAAATACAAAAGGATGAATTTAAGGACTTTTCTGCTTTATTAAATTTATACTGTTGCTGCAAACTCTAACTTAAAGCAGAGAAAACATGTTTATTTTTATACTTTAGTTTTATTGTTAGGTCAGCTGGTCGATTATTTATAGCAAAGGAAACGAGAGACGTTTTCTTTGAAGACTTTCTAATGGAAACTAGTTTGTATTCACGTTACATTTGGTAAAAGGCATCAAAATTCTATACAATCACCGAAAAGGAATTGCCAGAGTTTTAGCGGTTTCACCGCTCGGCTATTTGGTTATGAGTGGGCTCAGTTTCATTGCAGAGTTCGTGAGACCTATTGTATGCAATTCGTAAAAAAGTTTTAAAACTGCAGAAGTATAGTAATAAATGAGAGGAAGACTAATAAATCCGTTGCGAAATGACAGAAGGAAATTTCCATGTATTTATTGCTTATAACGCAATTAATCAAAATAAGTAAAGCAATTTATTGTACATTAATAAAAGAAACCTTTAAATATGTGTTTTTTCATTACAATAATTCACATTTCTCAATTCTTTGATTAACATTAATGGAGACATCTCTGAATAATTGTAAGTAAACGTCTAATAGTTTGGTAACAGCAAATTCTTAAAGTTCCTAAATTTCTTCACATAGAGAGATATGCTGTAAATATTATTTTAAATTATAAAAAATATAGTTTAAAGTGACATTAAAAATAGAATTTTACTCAAGGATTTAAGTACATTTCTATGTAAATTTGCTGCTCTGACTATAATTTGACTAGTACCTTTGAAAAGGATTATTATTTGAGAAAATAAATTGGCATCATACAGGATTATTGTCTCAGTGCATGCAATGTACGCCTATCAATTTAAAATTATAACAAAAGAAGAATTATTGGTCTTCAGTTCACTAATGCAGGTATATGAACGGACCCCAGAATTTCACCATAGTTTGCACAGGTATAGTCTCACCGCATTAACTATGCAGCTGAGTCACAATTTTTAGAGAGAACTCTCCAGCGGCGGTCCGAGAGTCTTCCACTCTGTTTCGCCTACCATCAACCACTCCAGAAGATTTTTGTGTATTTTGATTGCCTCTTTGCCGCAGAGACACTATACGCTTACAAACATCCATACCTTCTCTGGTATTTGAACTCGAGCCCGTTGGTACAGCAGTCAGGTTCACTAATACTAAATCCTTATCAACTGCGTGTAATCTGTAATCATGGAATAAATCCTTGATTTTAATTCGAAAATCAAAACGTAGCGAGTTGCTCGCTGTTGCGTCCTTTTTCTATGTCCAGGACAGGACATGACAGCAAAGTACTGGATCAGACGACGAAGTATTTTTGTGGGCCTTCTCCCTCTCTTTTCGACTTATAAACAGCTGAGTAGTAAAGTCATTGAACAATGTTAGTTCCACTTGGGTTCAATTCCTGATAAACGGGTTGACTGCATCGCAGTTTTCGTGGTTTCCTCTCTGTTTAATGTGTATGCGAGGCGGTTTCCTCAGAAATTCCTCCACGAACACATCCCTTCTCTTAGGCAGATAGCCCACGCGTGCTCTGCCGTACTCAGCTAAACCAAATCAAACCTTCTCTTTCCCTCTCGTAATAGGAGAGAGTGGGAGAACAGCATGCTGTCCCATGATGGCTATAAGGAAAGAACAGTCATTGTTTACCAGTGAGTTAAGTTATTTATTAATATTTCTTAGAATGGTAAAGGTGAGTTCTTGCTTCCGACATTTATATCGCTTTATATATGTTTAATTTCAGGCTGGCTAATCCTTATGTCTGGATTGCTTTATTTGCTTTGTATAACAATGCATTCTGTCTAAGACTTAATATCATTTCCAGAAATTAGAAGCGTGGCTCAAAATGAATCTGAGAATTTTTAAAGGACATAGTTCAATATATATTTAGCTTTTTAAGTTTCTCTGAAAAGGAAAAATATTATGAATGTTAGACCTTGTTCTTCTTTGACGACAGACAAGTGCAGTAAACATAGAAATAGAAGTAAAAAAAACTTTTCAAACTACACAAGGGTAAATTATTAGCCGTTTAGTAGTGGTCTTTCAGCTGTTCGACAATATCAGCGCTAAGATTAAGGATGAATTTAGCAAATTCAGTGTGCAACTGGTATCTATTTTAGGACATGAAAAATCTCACAGTTCTGTTGTAGCATAATACGCCCTGTTTATCATTCGTCTTATACGACCATCTCCACAGAATATTTAATCATCTACATATATAAACAGTCGTATTAGAAAGGATTCACTATGTATTCTTTCAACCTCATAAGGTTTTGGCATTTTTAGCCCAAAGGGACGGTAGCTCAGAAACGCTATTAGTATCTAAACGGCATTTTGCGACGTTACACTATAAACGGCGAATCACTTTTTAAATTGTTGCTACCAAATATTATCGCTCTGTATTCAATTTAAAGAAATTAAATAAAGAAGAATCTGCATGAATGTGTATGTTTCTCGCATTGTGAAAAAGCAACGGTACCTAGAACCATCAAATTTTGAATCACGTAATCCTCCACCCAAACATGGGCACCTAGAAGCCCAAATTTTGAATTTGTTTTATTATCTATTTCACATTTTGTAAAATTTTAACTAAATTTTAATTAACAAAATCAATAGTGTCAAAGTGAGCAACGGCAACACTGTAAAGAAAATAACATTTTTATCTCCAGCGCGCGAGACTCTCTGTCGGAACTTCTAAAGATATATTGTTTTCAAATATTTTGTGATATTACTGTTGAATTGAATTTTATATGGTTATAAGTGCAAAGAACGTGATATTTAATAAATACAGGTAACACACGAAACGTTAAAAAAAAGCCTCTTTGGGCGTAATATAAAATCTGAAAGCTTTAGATTTTTTTTTTTTTTTCAGAAAAAAGGTTTAGGGAATCTTAACATACATGTATAGAGAATCGTGAATACATCAAATTGATTGTTCTATAGACGTTAGTACCCTACAGCAAAATAAATTGTTTGAATTTTTTCAATCTAAAGATTTTAACTATTTAAACACACATACTTTAGAGTCTAACAATTTTTCTGATTTGTCTAATAGCTATGTCTAGCTTCCGCTAACAAAACAACTTTCCAGACTACTTATTTTATCCTTATGTAATATATAAGCAAAGATTATGATCTGCATGGATAATAGCTGTTACCAGGAACAAAACAAACAAACAAAACCGGGTGGAATGTTGAAGGCTATGATGATTGCAAGGCGACAGATTTTCTCCGTCTTTCTAAAGCATACATTTTAGCTAAAGTGGTTGTCCTTTGCAAAAAGAGAAGGACGAAGTATTTTCCAGAAGGCTGAAATCGGGGAAGGAGACTACACAGGTTGATTAAAGAGATAACAGAGCGGCTTCTACTACTTAGCCTGAGGTTTTAGACATCAATGAGTAATACGTTGTTCTAGCCCTGAATATGCTTCCGTTGTTTTACATAACTTTGCTGTAAATTATTTTGTAATCGGATTTTGCATAGCAATTAATGAATTCTGGATTTCAAAAGCTAATAAGCAACGCTATATTCTCAGTCTCTAGTTCAAAAGTATTTAAATATATTATATTTAAATATAATTTTATGCGCTATTTCCAATTGAGTTTTATATTAGAATCAGATTGTATGACTGTAATAATTTTATGACTGAAGGCAACAACTACAAAAATTCTTTTCAGCGCGAAGGGCGTTAGCCCAGAAGAGCTATTAATTTCGTTTTGGCATTTTGCGTTTAAAACTTTAAAAGGCTGTATCCCTTTTCAAATCGTTTCCATCAAATGCATATTATCGCCCTGAATTATATTTAAAGAAATTAAATAATGAATAATCCGCATAAATGTATGTATGTTTCTCGCATTACGATAAAACAACGGTACCTAGAGCCATCAAACTTTGAATAACATATGTCTCCACCCGAAGATGGGGATCTGGAATTCAAATTTGCAATTTGTTTCATAATTTCTAAAGCATTTATGAGTTTCTGATTAAGAAATTCGACGATTTCAAAGCGAGCAATGGCAACAATGTACGGGGGTGGGGAATTATCTCCAAAATGCGCGTGACTGTGGATCGGAAATTCTAAAGATATGCTCATTGTACAATTATTTTGCGATATTGCTGTTGAACTCAATTTTATGGTCTAAGTGTGAAGAACATGATATTTAATAAATAAAGGTAACACACAAAAGGCCACTTCGGGTGTAATATAAAATCTGAAACCTTTCAGACCCCCCCCCTTTTTTCATAATTCTTCAAAATATCATCCTAAGAATTAGATGACCTTCAGTTACCTAAAGAAAACCTTTAATTTTAATATGAAAACACAATTCTTCCACTTTTCGAAAGTGAAACATTTCATATGGAACTTCATATGAAAGCCGAAACGGCGTATGCTAAGAAACGATTGCTGTTAATCTAAGCAGGAAAAAAGTTTAACATTCTCAGATAACATCCCCCCCCAAGAAAAATTGATAAATTTAAGAATAACAATAATATATAATAAAAGCCGGAATGATGCGAAACTTACAGCCCAAATGAAACAGGAAATAATTCATATGCTATGCATTTTCACTTAACAGGAATTAGGAAGGCAGCAAGCTTACCGGAAATCTTAGAAGTGTTTTAGTCTGGGAGCGAAGATTAAAATCAGAGAAAACGAGGATGCAGGAAAGATTGAAACAAAAATTACCCATTAACATTTTATATCGCTTAAATCTACTTCTGAAATATATAACTTCTATCTGTCAGTTGAGGTACGTTATCTGCTGTAGCTAATGCGAACGCCTTGAAATAAAGAGACCATGCTGCAGTGAATTTATGCATTTTTCTATCATATAGTCGTTTATAAATATTCAAAACAACTTTTAAACTTGCCTTAAATATATGTAACATCCTATCAACAACTATACATATCATCGTATCATCATTGTACATAACATCTAGAATTTTTGACACAGTGTCAGGACTCGTATGTCTTTTGACTTGCTTGGGAAATATAACGTATCCTGAATAGGAACAGCTTACTAAAGCTATGTTCCAGTATGTGTGGAATAGACGACACAAGCAGGAAGGGTATACTGAAACATTTATTCTCTATTACTTTACATGTGCTCCCGTACTTCGGGATACAGAGGCCAACCACTTGTGGTCTGAACGTAAAAATATAAAACTACTAACTAAAAGCTAACTTTGAATTAGTATACAAATGCCTAACACTAAGACTGGCCTTTTTAAAAAGTTACGTAGGTAGTACGCAAACTGCTGAAACTACAATAAGTTTTCAAATATCAAGAGGACTAAACCTCTGGCCTTAAAGGCAAGCGGCTCGCTTCCTCTCTCTCTCTAACTCTTGGCAAAAATCCACAACTTAAATACTTGGGCGTTTGCAAGTACAATTTGCATAAACAAGTTAAAGCATTTAATTTTGACCGGAAGTGGAAAATAAGAAAGATAGAAAAGTTTTAAAATAAAATAAACGTTAGTAAAACTTAGGATCCTTACAACAGGAAATGCGATAAATCCGTGGCGTGCCTTCTCCGGGATTCGAACTTCGAACCTCCTGATTGCTAACCGGAGGTGCTTTTTACACCATGAAGGCATACAGTAAGGCGAGGAAACATACCTTAAAACCTGGTGGTTTCCCAAGCAGTTTTACGTGGCTCGCGAATACGTTTTCCTTGAGTCAATTAGCGTTAATTATAATATCAAAAATGTGGAGAAAGATTTACGTTTTTAAGGATTTAGAATCTAATTTTACATTATCTTCATTGATGTTATTTTCATAAACATTATTTTTATTACATCATAATCATTATTTTCATAAATAAACATGAGTAAAGCCCCCAAAAATTCACAAATTGAGCTAATTAATTTATACTCTGACATAAATCTTTTTCAAAGATTGGAAGATACAAATTTGATTTTTCGCATTTTTCCGAAGATAAATACCAACAGTTACGAATTTTTGCAATTAGAATAACAGCTTTTTTGGGAAATATATCTACATATGAACAACTGTTTCTTCTTTATTTGAAA
Organism: Stegodyphus dumicola; assembly: GCF_044657685.1. Taxonomy (NCBI): domain Eukaryota; kingdom Metazoa; phylum Arthropoda; class Arachnida; order Araneae; family Eresidae; genus Stegodyphus; species Stegodyphus dumicola. Next base: position 184,780,530 of record NC_140769.1, on the reverse strand, counting down.
ATTAGTCAATACAAGTAAGGAAAAGAAGAAGAAGAAAAAAAAAAAAATCCACATTGATGCTCACTATTTACGATAATTTCCAGTAATGTTCCAAGGTTACAAAATTTATCAAAATCAAAAGCCATGAGTTGCAGCTGAAAGCTGTAGTAAGAAAAAAAGTTCATTATTATTTACGTACAAATAATAAGTAGTTCTTTGTATGCAAAGAAAAATTTAATAAAGAAAAGAAAAGGTAATAGGCTTGTAGAGACATTAGGTTATTTAGAAGCAGGAGAGATGAAAAATGAGGAATTCCCTCGCCGGCATTGAGCGTGCTGACCACTACACCACGAAGGCATGCTAAAAAGACTGGAGAAATACCTTATATACTTACCCTTTTAAAGGGCGACTGGGGATTAGGGGACCCAATCGCCTAATCCTGGTAGTGGAGAATCATCACCCACCACCTTTATTTAGCTCGGGCGCCATTGTAGAGACATTAGGTTATTTCGAAGCAGGAGAGATGAAATTGAGCAAAGCCTTCACCGAAACTCGAACCACGGACCTCTGGAATACGCGTCGAGTGTGTTGACCACTACATCATGAAGGTATGCTAAGAAGGCGGGAGAAATACCTTATAGGTTGACATAATTTATTCTTAAAGTTTGTCTCACTTGGAAAATCTTCCTAATCAGTTTATTTTAGTTAAAAGTAAGCAAGTTTATCAACATATTAGAATTATCTGAAATAAATTTTGGTCTCAAATTTAATATTTAGCTACCAATGCGTTAAAATTACAAAGTGCAAACAACAGAAATTTCTTGCGGATACCAAGCTTCAGATTTCAGACAGAAAATATATAAAAATTAATTTTTTTTTCATTTGCGTTATCGTTGTTGCTGTGTATGTTTTAATAAATATTTAATTAATAAAATTTTAAAAATTTGTGTTTTTAAAAAACTTTTTTTATTTTGGTTAAAAATATTGGCCGTCATTTGCTTTTAGATCGTGGATTCAGCCCGCATGCCAGTTTGAGTTTGAGATCACTGCTTACTACTGTTCAAAATTTCATACTCTTCCTTTAAACCGTTTTTTTCACAAGAGCGAAAATTTCGTTCGGATTTCTCTCGTTTACAGCAAGGGATACTAAAATTGATATTTCGTAAAATTGAAGAAGCATTAAAGGGAAATATATATTTCAGTTTTTCTGAAATAGCACGTGATTAATAGCTGCTAAAAAACAATGCATTTTCTTTAAACAGTTTTAATAAAAACTATGTACGTATTCATAATTCACAAAAAGCTCATTTTTGTAATTTATACTTGTGCATTCCACAAATACATTGTTACGAATTTTGTATATATGCAAATAATTTTAGTGAAATTCCTAGATAAATGTTAGTATCTCTTGTATTATATAACAAGAAAGGTCTCAAGAATGTTAAACTTCGCCGGAAAAATAAGGTTACAGGAGCAAAGTCATTTTACGTTGACATAAATGACATATGGCGGGGCAGCGCCAAGCTGGCGATGGTTTTGGCGATTAATTTTTCACGCAAAATTTACTAGAAATCGCCAAAAATCCCCCAAACTTCGCAATCATTTCGCGATATTTTTGTTCGATTCCCTATATAACTGTAGCTATGTCCAACCTTATGTAACGGTAACTGTGTTTGCCTTCCATCATTTTCGAGAAATCGTAGATACTGGTAATTTCTCGGAAGCCAGATAAAATTGTGTAAGACCGGAGAGAACATCAGTTACGAGTTTAGGTTATATTTGACTACAGAGTTGAGATCATCCTTTAGAGCTTGTGCATTGAGGCTTTGTATATTGTCTTATGTTTGATGTTCTTAATAGCTGGAAGTGGTAACTACTGTTTGTGTTCTGTCATAGTGAAAAGAGTTGGAGTCATTTTATGAAAACTTTCATAAGTATTTCTCTTGGGCAAATGAATTTTATCATGTTATCCTCGGTTCATTACGAATTCCTAGGAAGTAACAATATTTTGTGATTATCTTCAAGGAAATTCTTTAGCATAAGCTATTTCAGCTAAATAAGTCTGGTATTTCTCATACAGAAATTACGAAATAATATTTAAATGTATTGCCATTCCATGAACAATTACAGTTACCACCGATTGAACTTTTTCCTTGTTACTTTAATGAAATGATTCAAAAGTATTCTTCTCTAAAGACAATGTAGATCTGAAAATAACTCGGAGCATCTCATTGCAAAGTTATAAGCAATTTAATATTGGTTTAGGCGAACATCGCCAAACGCTAAAAGGTTGTCTTTCTGTCTTGAAAGTATCCTAAAAGAAGGACACTTTTATGAAAGAAATTTTAAAGGAAACCGACTCGTATTGACGTTAAACATGGCAAAAACCACGTACAGTTAGTTGCCAGCGGAGTGTTTCCTGGGATTCCAACAGTGTGGGATCCTGGGATAGTAAAGTATGTGTCTTAAGAGTAATGTCTTCGTAGCGAAATTTTTGAGGAAATTAATTCGTATTGCCATTACAGAGGAACCAATGTCAACCGATTTCGCTGGCATCTAACTCCGAGTGAATTGCCCATGCCCAGTTGTGTTATACGCTAGGTCAAATGTAGGCCATACGCTAGGCTAAGGAGAAAAATAAGTCCGCTCCTTTAATGTATTGCATCTCCCATCTTGGAATCACCTGACACCTGGATACCACGTCGCCATCTTGAATGTTTGCGGAAGAGATGGAGATGTGTTTTAACGATATCATGCATGATAGTTTTATTTATTTATTTATTTTTTGTAGCAACAATATTATTTTTTCTAAGTTTTGTGGCAATAACGGTATTTTTCAAAGTTTTACTTTGTGGCAACCGCGATTTTTTTCATTTTTTGTGGGAACGACGTCTTAAACCACGTTATTGGGATGACACCAATTTTAAATAATTTTCCTTTCGCATTTTTAATTATTTAATATGCCCTTATTTTTAATAATTTAATCTATCATCATTTTAAGATTAGCATCTCGTTATTCAGTTTGTAATTATTAGTCAAAAGGGGTAATTTGCCCAGAAGGACTATTAATTTCGTTTTGGCGTTTTACGTCGGTTCGCTATAAATGTCGGTTCACTTTTCAAATTGTTGACACCATATATTATCGCCCTGTATTATATTTAAAGAAATTAAATAATGAAGAATCCGCATAAATGTATACATGCTTCTCGCATTGTGATAAAACGAAGATACCTAGAGTCCTCAAATTTTGAAATAACGTTCGTTTCCACCCGAATATGTGCATCGGGAAGCTCAAATTTGGAATTTGCTTTATTATCCATTTCATATCTTGTAAAACTTTAACGAATTTTTGATTAACAAACTTAACGACTTAAAAGCGAGCAATAGCAGCACTCTACTGGTGGGGGAAACCTTTTTATCTCCAGCGCGCGAGACTGTGTATTGGAAATTCTAAAGATGTGCTCATTTAAAAATTATTTTGCGATATTGCTGTTGAACTGAATTTTATGGTTTAAGTGAGAAGAACATGATATTTAATAAATAAAGATCGCACACAAAACGGTAAAAAAGCACTCTTTGTCCGTAATGCTTTTTTATTTAATTCATTATTTAATTTTTCCTTGTATTTCCTGGGATTCGAACCTGCCACCCCTCGCATGGGAGATGCATACGGTACCACAAAGCCCGGTTGTCCCTTGAATCCTGTTACTTGACCTTGTCAAGCAGCAATATACCTATGATGTCAATAGGCTGGAAGACAACAACGTATCCAAACCTGTTACAAGGTGGCCAAACTGTTTCATGTTTTTGTGTATCTGCGACGGCGAATGAATCCATTCTTTAAGGACAAAAAAAAAAAAAAAAAAAAAAAAAAAAAAAAATTTCTTTAATAACATAGCTTTTGTTTCAACGAGTCAACGTGTTTGTTTCTTGAAGTGCTATATGGCCCGTTGATTTTCTGCTAGATTTTATGAAGTCATTACTTTTAATTTAGTCTTTGCAGTTTTAATTGTAAGACTTCCCAATTTTTTAATTAAAAAGCATATTTTTCCATTGTTTTCTGTTTTCCGACTTTTTTCCCTCATTATGTTTTTACTTTAAAAATGTTTTTCCTTTTCACTTATTTATTTTCACAAGTTTAACTTTTCCTTTTCACTTTTTATTTTAAAAAGTTGTTTTTACATTTTCACTTTATTTATTTAACAAAAGTAATATTTAGTTTCAAAATTTTAACACTTTTCATTTTTCTATTTTTACAAACGCAAACTCCTGTTTTTATTTATTTATTTATTTATTTTATTTCTATTGCACTTAAAACATAAATTTTCTTTTCACTTTTTTTTAAACAAATGTAGATTTTTATGCTTTTTAAATTTTTTATGGTTACATTTTTATTTTATACTTTATCCCCCCCCCATGTTTTAAATACTTATTTATGTTACATTTCCATTTCTCCGAAAACCAGTCTACATACGTTTCTTTGTCTACAAAGTTTAAACTGGAAATTACACGTATATCATTTCCCTCTGCAGGTTTTCATGGGTAATATTTTCTGTAAATTAAAATCGACTTGAACCAATATGAATAGTTTTCATGCTATACAGTTTAGCTGAAATACATACGAAAAATATTTAATTTCTTATTATTTTATGCTACAAATATTTAATCGCAGATACTCAGACACATTCTTCTAATGTACTGTACTAATACTTTTGAAATACTGTGTAAAACAAGAAGTATTCTCTTTCACACATCTTACTTTTATTCAAAGGATTCACTAAATTATGTCCATGCAAATGTAAATTTTACACTTTCCGTTTTCTATTTACCTCTTTTTTCTTAAATTTCACTTTTATCCTACTTTTAAAACATATTAACGTTACGTTTCTAATTACTTTTTCTAAGAGTAAATACAGACTTACATAGATTTTTATAGTAGATCTTCTGATTTTGAATCATATCTTATAATTCAGGAATAATATATTTTCACGGCATAAAGTTTTCTTAAAACCTAATTTAATAGAAACACATACGAAAAATATTTCATTTCTTATTATTTTATGTTACAGACATGTACACAAATATATTCGGAACACTTTTTTATCTAGCAGTATATAATTGATTTATACCACTAACACAAATTCTGTTTACTCTTTGAAGCACTTTAGAAAAATATCTCGAATTTTCCTGTACGCATCCCATTATAAACCATTAAACATACGCTAAAACTTGATTTTCGATATGTGAAAACTTCACACGGATTCTTCATCTGATTCCACCATCAGCTTCATAATCAATACTATCTTCGAATTTAATATAGCCTTGACTTTCTTAAAAAGATACATGGAAGACGAATTACTTCTAACTATAGAGAAGAATATCCACACTATGACGTATTATTTAAATTCGAAATCTAGCTATATCTGTGGAGAAATTAAAATGAAGTCTACAATTAATGTCAAGGCATGAAAATGAAAGCTTGTCTTTTTTCCCCAACTTAGAATTCTTTTTTCAGTCTGTATCATAATTATATTTTATGAGTCTTAAGTCTTTTAACACATCCATTCAAACTTAAGTTAAAAGGTATGCATTTCAAATTTAAACAATCTTACAGACTTTTGAGAATATCTGATGCTTAATTTATCATACTTAGCAAGTAAAATCATGCAGAAGCATCATACATAACATAAAACACACTGCAATAAGAAAGGTGCAAATTTTCAAAACCCTCATCCTATTGCAAAGCGAAAACTCCTGTCACAGACGATAAGTAAATAAAATATATTTCACAAAGCATGAAACATATTTTCTGTTTTAACGGGTTGTATTCTCAAACAAAAAGAGTCTGATATGGACACCACGACTTCCTTGTACGGCCTACTAAATTATACACATTTTTTGCTGCGTTTCATTTAAACTTATTTCCTTGAATTTCGTTAGAGATATATATCTCATTCAATTAATTCAGTTCTCACTTCGCGGCAAGGCAAAAGTACATAAAAACTCAAAACATCTTAATTAAAAATTGAAACATGTAGAAAAATATAAAACAACAAATACAGAAAAAAGTTTCCCAAACTAGTTTTTACAATTAAAATTAGAGTTTCTACGCAAAAAAAAGCAGTTAGGTTAATTTTTACTCTATATCATGTAAATGCCTGAGGGAAGTCATGTTTCGCTTTAGCTAGAGAACCTAAGAAATATTCTATTAGTAAGTACAGCTGTTTATTTTGTGAATAAGAAAGCTTTTTTATTGCGTTTTCAATGAAAACTGACTGAATTCAGAGTTTTATTACTAATTTGGAAGCTTTTAACCATCTCTATGCGAAACATACACATTCAGAAAGGCATTCCATATAAGTAATCCTTGCACGAAAAAGAGGGGGTGAGACAGTTCTATATCGCCCGTTTTGCTGGGCCAGTTGACTAAATTTAACTTGCGATTTTCATGTCTCGAAAGCGCGACTTATTAGGATATAAATTAGATTTATACATAACGGTTGTTCTAACATGAGTACTTTGACATAGAAACGGACTTTTCTGAAATAAAATACCGATTTTTTTCCGCATTTCGATTCTACGACTCAAATTATGCATAAATATTAGATTCTTGTAAAATTTGGTGAGAAACTTGCCGAAAAATTTAACGCTTTATCTTGGTGTACGTTTTCTAGTTTTCGCTATGAATAATTTATTTGGCGAAATTCTTAATTTGTAGTAACCTATTTTCCTTTCCCTTTTTTCATTGTGCATGAGTGAAAAAAAAAGGTGCTTCTTTCATTCTTTCAAATGATTCCACATTTAGCGTTATTATCGCTTCAGAAATATTTTCGAAAAATGTATAAAAATTACTAAAAATACAAATTTAAAAAACAAATAAGAAGGTAGTTGCGAATTTCATTTGGAATGAACCTAAATTTCGAACTTTGAAAGAAGGAATCAAATAAGTTTAATAAAAAAAATCTGATGTGTACACAACATGACTTCCTTGTACGGAATATTAAATTATACGCATTTTTTTCTTGCATTTTATTTAAACTTATTAGATTGAATTAAACCTACTTCGCCGACAGCGCATAAACCACAATAGAATAAATGCATTCTTTAAAATTCACTTTGTTTACCATAGCGACACTCTGGCGCTAGGTTTACTTAACAGTATTATATTTCATTCATATTATAACTCAGAATGCACAAAATGTATATCATTTAAAGAATTATATAATCGTTGCCATATGTTCTATTCAAATACTATAATAAAGCTAGAACGATGTATAAAAGAAATTAAGCAAACAAAACAGAAAAGAAACAGTTTTTCACAGACGATTGAGTATTTCTCATTTAATTAATTCAGTTCTCACTTCGCGAGAAGGCAAAAATACATAAAAACTCAAAATATCTATATTAAAAATTACGAAGTAAATCTTGTAACAGACCTATTTAAGTGTAATTGAACTATTTTATTCACGCCATGAACTCATGAACTGTAACCGAACTATTTTATTTAAACGCCATCTCGTGGCGATATGAAAAAACGTCAGTCGACCTCCAGCCGCCATGATGAAAGCTTACTATGTTATGTTATTCTCAATGTTTGATGTTCCATTTGGTATATGTTTCATTTTTATGTATATTTCTTTTGTTTGTAACCGTTCCTGTGTGCTCTGTTAATAAATCCGTTTAAAGCTAGCCGGCATTAGTGTCTATTGAGGAACGGCTACATCACATTGGCGCCCAACTAAATTTGAATCCAAAATGGCGCAACAAAATGTTTAGAATTTCTGTTTGGCTTTAACAAGCTCTTACTCCCGAATTTAACTTTTAGTTGCTGGAGATCGGCTCAGTTTCTTTTCAGGTGTGGACTACTGGTCAAATATTCTGGAAACCAATTCTGGAATTAAAATTGTCATACCGTGCTGCTAGCACATCGAATCATCAACTGGACAATTTCAACGGAAAAGATAAGTTTCGTTTACATTATCGTTTAATCTGAGTTTAAAGTTCTTTTAAACTGATTATTTATTATAAGCTGCTTCTTAAAGCAAATGTAAATTCTTTACTGAAATCTCATTTATTGATACTACCTAAGAGTATTAAACGAAAGCAAACGGCTTTCTGTTAACCAGACATTATTTCTTGAATTGTAATTTGTTATTTTAAAATGTTAATGCGCATAGTAAATTAATTTGTAGATAATATTGTTTCACTGAATGCATGTTTTGATGTTAAAGTTTGAATATATTCATTGACGTTGTTCATTAGAATTTATTAGTTTCGCTTCTGACATACAGCAGCAGATGTTTTCCCCCCGCGGAAATGTTTAGACTAGCGATGATTTATGATGTGTTTACGTCAAATCTTTTATTATTTTTATTTCCTTTGAGTGCTGTTGTCCCTTATTAAATGTTTTATTCTACATAAAATAAAATATTGTACTTGTTTATTTATCTTTCGACGAACATTTTGAGAAAATTATAGTATAATACTTTAAGAAAATACGATTGTTTTCCTTTAATGAATGCATGTCTTAAAAAATATTTCTTGAACGAAAGAAAATAATTATGAATAAAATCGAATGACTATTTAAATAAAGTTAAAGAGTTACTATGTGTTGCTTAATCAGCTTAATATTTTGTTAAGATTAAGATTTCGAAGAATTCAGCTTAAATATAAAAGCTTATGGTAAGACATTTATGTATGTTTTGCTAAGTAGTAAACAATTTTTGAGCAATTTATTATATGTTATTTTCTTGATACAAGTTGAATTTATGAGGGCATTTTATGATATTTTTACGACTTCGAAATAATAAACTATGTGAGTATTATTGTTTACATTTATAAATACTGTTTAATAGTGGTATATAAATGTACGAGTAACATTGTTTACATTCATACATGCTGTTTAATAGAGGTATATACATTTTACTTAAAGGTATAATTATTAATTCTAAAATACTGTATTGTGAATAAAATCGAAATAACAACAAATTCAACTTCATCTTTTCCCTCCCCCCTGACCTCTTATATAATTATGGCTTACCTTGCCAAAGCACGAAAAGAGGATTTAAAAACTCTCGCTGCAGAACTGGGTTTCACTGTAAACGACACTATGCGAGTAATAGATCTTAAAGATCTTACACTTATGATTACACTAATTCTGACACTTATGATGAGGCTTTTACCAGGAATCTTCTGGAAACTTTAATCGAAACTAGACAACAAAAACAACGTGAAAGCAACGATCTGGAGACACGTCAAAGAAAAGAACAAGAACTTTTATTAGAATTGGAACGTTTAAAAATAAACCTGGCAGCTGCTAGCTCAAACCCTAACTATGCCGCCTTTGCTTCAAATGCAGCTATTGGAACAAATATTCAACACCTAATCCCTAAATTTACAGGAACTTCTGACATTGCAACCTACCTGCAAATTTTTGAAAGACAATGTGAGAAAGTTAACATAAAACAAATAGATTACATCACTCATCTCCTACCTCTTCTGCCTATAGACATTTCGCAAATTATTTTAAGAGAACCAAAAGACAAATTAGAAGATTATTCTTACATCAAGAAGATTCTGCTACAAAGATTCAAATTAAATGCTGAATCATTTCGCATTAAACTTACTACACACCAAAAACACTCTGGGTCTTTATGGAAAGATTTTACTTACGAATTAAACAATTATCTCGAAGAGTGGCTCCATAGTCTCGATGTTACAGACTTTGAATCACTCAAAGACTTGGTCCTGACGGATCAGCTTAAAAGAAGAGTCAGTAGTGACGTTAAGGTGCATTTTATTGATACTTGGGGAAAAATAAAGAGTTCATCTGAATTAGTACAGAAATTGGATGATTGTGAAGCTGTACGTGTTAAAAATATGAACTATAAAACTGAACTTCCTGGCAGGCGGAACTATTCTTACAAATCGACTAATCCATCCAAACACAAAGTGGAAAATCGAAAAAGTGACATACAGGGAACTCATAAAACCTTTTTAAATCGTGGTCAGCAACAAACAGAGGAAAAGCGACCTCCTTTAACATGCTATGGGTGCGGAAAAACTGGTTTTATCAAGTCTAAATATCCAGACTGTAACCCCCCAAAGACTTCAAATTCATCAAATTTTGGCACTATCCAAATCCGATCCTGTTTATCTTCCACTCGGACTGCTGTATTTCCAATTAGTATTGGTGGTGTTTCCGGTACAGCTTTCGCCGACACTGGTGCTAGTCACTCAATTGCAAGTGAATCCCTCTATCATATTCTGCAAAAACAAGATGCAGTATTTGAAAAGACAACACTACAGGTGTCTTTCGCTGATGGTTTGGTATCTGAAAAAGAGGTACTTCGCACCGAACAAATCATTCTTCTCGAAGGCAGAGAGTTCAAAACTCCGCTCCTTGTGTTGCCTGATGCCAAAAATAACTCGACTCTGTTAGGAATTGACTTTCTTCAAAAAGCTAAAATTGTTTTAAATCTTGCTGAAAATAAGTGGAACTTTTCTGATGAACCTCGAAGAAAATATAGCTTCGTGAAACCTCATCAATCCCAAGTACTGGAAGAAACCCCAGTTGTTGTAAACAACTGCCGACTACGAGAAAATGAAGGACAGCAGTTAACTACAGCCCAACGGCTTGCAACTGATGCATTGCTTAACAAATATCACACTGTCTTCAAAGTAGGGGGAGAAACCATTAATCAAAAGCCATCTGGCGTACTTCAAATTCCAGTCTATGCTCAACGTTTTGAAACCTTGTCTATTGATCTTTTCGGTCCCCTTCCTGAAACACCGTCTGGGGAAAAATGGATTTTTATTGTGCAGGACTGTGCCACGAAGTGGACAGAACTATTTGCTTTAAAGGAAGCCACGGCCAGAGAATGTGCCACTATTCTTTTGGAGGAAGTTGCCCTTCGATTTGGGTTACCCAGGAAAATAATAAGTGATAATGGCACCCAGTTTACTAGTGCTGTTATGCAACAACTATGCTATATCTTGAACATTGATCAAAGTCTTACTCCTGTCTATCACCCACAATCTAACCCAGTTGAAAAGAAGAATAGAGATCTGAAACCACGTTTAGCAATACTTGTTGGTAACGACCGTCAGTCATGGAAGGATAAACTGCCATTAATAAGGTTTGCTTTGAATACAGCCAAATGTGATTCAACTGGACATTCTGCTTCTTTTCTTCAATTTGCACGAGAGTTACGAACCTTAGATGATGTAAAGCATGATATAAAAGCCGTAATTGAGAACGATAATTTTGTTCCCGAAATTACTCCATATTTGAAACGTTTTGCAAGAAATGTACAACAGGTACGAGAAAGAGTCGAAATGCATCAAGATAAGCAGAAACGATATGCTGACAAAAAACGAAGAGAAACACCGAAATTCGTTCGTGGAGATAAAGTTTGGGTCACCCTCCACCCAATCAGCAAAGGTCCACTGAAGAAAACTGCTAAATTCATGCCCAAGAGAGATGATCCTTATGTGATAGTGACTACAAGATCTCCAACCACTTATGATATTGCCGATCCTCATGAACCAGACAAAATTCTCGGCAAGTATCATGTTTCAGCCTTGAAACCATATCAAGATCGAAATAAGCAAAACTCAGCTCGTGTAATTCCAGTGGTTCCCTTAAAGAAAAGAGGACGCCCGAAACGTGTAATACCATCCGAATCTGCACCTGTTGCACAAGGTGCTGGTGACGCAAAATCTACTCCTTGTCAAACTGGAGCCCATTCATCTGATTCTCCGCCCGCTGCACAAAGTAGACAAATGTCAGTTCCTGACTTCTTGCCGAGACGTCTACGAAGTCAGAGGGGGAGGATGTAACAGACCTATTTAAGTGTAATTGAACTATTTTATTCACACCATGAACTCATGAACTGTAACCGAACTATTTTATTTAAACGCCATCTCGTGGCGATATGAAAAAACGTCAGTCGACCTCCAGCCGCCATGATGAAAGCTTACTATGTTATGTTATTCTCAATGTTTGATGTTCCATTTGGTATATGTTTCATTTTTATGTATATTTCTTTTGTTTGTAACCGTTCCTGTGTGCTCTGTTAATAAATCCGTTTAAAGCTAGCCGGCATTAGTGTCTATTGAGGAACGGCTACATCACAATCTCAAACGCTTATTTCCTCGGAAAAAATTCCAGAAAGAATTAAGCATGATTTAATTGGCAATAATAAATGAATGCGTTATCTTTGTTGTTGCGAAGCTAAGTTTCTCTAGACTGGCAACAAATCCACTAGTCTCCTGTTTCAAATGTAAACATCAATGGCCGCCATTAAAAACAGGCTTAGCGGCAATTAAACAACTTTAAAATTGCTGATAATTCTAAAAATATTACATACAGATTTACTAAAGGCATAAAATCCTTAACTGGAAGATAAAAACAATATAATTTAATCATTTTTAAAGCAAAAAATGTACAATTTACAAACATATATGAGTAAAGAAACTGAGATCACTGAGCCGGGTAATAGAGTGGATATATATATAAATATATTTGTATACGTTTGGTGCGGCTGATTGCAACAAAAATACGATGTGCCCATCTACATGTTATAGCAGTCCTATATACAAAATTTCAACGTTCTGAGGCTACTCGTTTTTGAGTTATGCGAGGCACGTACGTACATACGTTCGTACGGATGCCACGAAAAATTCTCTTCAGAATTAATTTTAAAGCAGTTTTATAATTTTTTTGAAGGAAAAGAGTGTTTTATTCTGTCCTTACGTACAGATATCACGCAAAAACATCGTTAAGTTGCATTCGATAGCGGTCAAATTGGATATTTTCGTTGAAATATGCTGCCTGAAACTTTTCGCGATTACAATACTTCCTTTTTACTTCGTACAAGGAAGTAAAAAGAGAGATTAATAAATATATACCAAATTCAATTAACATTGAGGAGCTAAAATTTTGAAAGCTAATTTTCTACAAACTATTCCTGCGATTTTTATGCATAATTTGAGTCGGAAAACCGAAATATGAAAAAAAAAAAAAAAGTATGTCATCACGGAAAAAATTTTGTGTTAGAACACCTATATTAGAACATTGTTATAGATAAATCTAATATACATCTTAAGTCGCGCTTTCGAGATATGAAAAACTCAAGTTAAATTTTGTCAATGGGCACAGTAGAACAGGAATATAGAAGTGCCCCCCTTTTTTTGTGTAAGATGTACATTTTTCTACTTTTAGAGCCATTTCATTTCCAATGAAACTACCAAATTAGAAAATATGCAAAATTTTTCTAAAAATTATATATTTGTTTCTTTACAAACATGTGCATGAATACCCATATTTAATTTTTTAATGTATACTTTTCTATATCAACTAAAATTTCGAATGCAAATTGTTTAATAATTTCATATTCCACGACACTTTTTCTGATAATTTTCAGCTTATGAGTTCTATAAATGCTTAAAAATATATTTGATATTTTTTTTTAATTTTATTATTCAGAGAATTTGTCAGTTTTCGACAAAACGCTGAATTTTATTATCATTATTCAACATTCAAACGAACTTTGGTATTACAAATCTTTCACGTAGCTGAAATTGTTTTCTGATGTGAATGTGAACATTTTTTTGAATATTTTTGGAATTAGGACATTTAACATGTAAATTTGTAAGCAGGGAAGTCGTAAAGGATATTGACTTTACAATATCTAGATAGTAATTACTCATAATTGATTATATCACAGACAAAAAAAGGTTTGGTTTAAGTGATTACGGCAAGGCCTCGAGAGCTATTTGCTTTAAGGAGAGAGTTGCCTTCGTGGAGGACTTTCTAAAGAAACGGTATCTAATACACGCTACAGAAGGGGAAAACACCCATGCAGTCACCCCATTCGAGAAATATAAAACATGGACCGACAAACCAGTGTTCAGCGACTTTGTCGCTCCTCCGGTTATGGGTCTCATTGATTCAAACAAAATTTACTTGAAGATGCTTCAAAGTCAATTATAAATGACAAATAAATGAAGATTAAATGTAACAGAGACACGTTATCGCAAATTTGAAAGCAGAAAAATTCTAACTTAATGAGCATTTATTTTAGATAAGCATAAAAGACAAGAATCATTTAGAACAAACATAATAGCTGAATGTATTTTGAAATGTGATACAAGTGTCGGTTCTTCAACGAAAGCAGATAAATTTAGCCTAAATTCAAATATGAAACGAAAACCTGAAATTGGAATTACAAATGCAGAAGATGAGTTAGGCATTGATTTTGAAAATAATTTCTGGAAGAATATTGGGAAATTTAAGAAAATAATAAATAAGAATATTATCTTATATTGAGGAATGGACATTAATGGCGAAAGGTTTTGATAATCACCAAAGATACAGAAGTATTCTCTGGTTACATTGGGACATTTATGATATAAGTTTTTCTAACAATTAGCTTTATGTCAATTTACTTCCTATGCATCTTCGGTCGTTACATTACTTGTTTATACTAGAGGTTTATGCAAATTGTACGGCAAACAGCGTAAGTTAAATGTAGGATGTAATCCTAACTAGCAGTTCTGTGGAATTCTTGCCGTTGTACTTACCACTTGGTGTAAGGAAGTCGCTCACAAAACAGAAGGTAAGCGAGTTAATTCCCCCCCCCCCGTCCGATCCAACGGAGTAGTAATTCTGATTTTAGAACTATAATCAAGTCATAACACCTTAGTTTAGCAGTCAGACGCTGTGATTAGCAACCGACAAGAAGGCGCGTCATTTATTTTATTACTTTGAATCGCATTATAACGAGTAGCGGATAATAAAGATTTGAGTTAGATTTTATCTTGTGTTTGATATTTAAATATTAACAAAGGTGATATTAACGATAATCATTAGAAGCAACTTCTGAAGGACAGCCGTGTTAGGTCTGATAATAGTTAGTGCTTAGTTAGCTAAGCACATTAGAAGATACAACATTCTACATACAATGAAAAGGAAAAAAAAAAAAAAGAGTTCTCCAACCGGTGAATTCGTGACTATATAAATTATAAATGAAGGGAAATAAACTTGCAAAACAGGATATTGAAGAAAAAAAACAAATATAGCTTTCAATGAAAATCCTTTTGCTCTAGGAAATATGTATTATTCCCTTCTCACGGGCTTCGTGTTTGATATCCTGAACAAGAATTGTTTGTTAGTTTAATGACAGGGAAAAAATGAAATTTATTGAAGTTTTGAAACGTCATTTCAGCGTAATCAATGGGGAAAATGTAAAAGTTCCAGTGTAATTGAAAACACCATCCAAAATACTCCACTTTAAACAGTAGTTTTTGCTCCGAAAAGCAAGCTGTTTATCAGGCTTTTCAGTAGCCAAAAGCATTCGAAATGCATGCTGAATATCTGTCAACGTTCATTGACAAAATCAAACCTTATTTCACCCACTGAAATTACAATTCTGTCTTGAATTAAAGATAAATTCAAAGAAGATTCTTCAGTAGCTCTTTGTGCTTATACACAGGCCTTGTATGCCCATGTAATATTTATATGTATATTTTTACACGGAGGAAATTTTCCCTTCTGCCAGGATGACTATTAACACTGTTAGACTTTTACAACAAAGTCAGGTCAGTGGTTATCTCAGGCGGCGCTCAGTAGCTCTTTGTAGACACAGCGGTGGTGGAGAGAATACTAATATTAAAACAACCTTTCAGTTTAAGTAAGTGGCTCGCAGGGATTCACTGCGACTTACACAGTCTTTCACGATTTTAAATGTGTCCAGATGCCAGATTTAGCTATATTTCTATTGTAGTAATAATATTTTAATAAGCTGCATAGAAATAATATTTTAATTCAAAAAATTCTAAAAAGCAAAATTAAAACATTAAATTTTAAATATTAAAAAGGTAGCCAAGCCATTGTTATTGACTGTAGATTAATATATAGGTAGATAGATAAAAATATGTAAATATAAATTATAATTTAAATTAGCCATAGCCGCTTAATTTTAATTTGTTAACAATGTTTTTAACAAATGGTATTTCCGGTTTCTGTTCTAAAATAGTAATAACTTTTTCTGAACTACGTCATTTCGAGACTAATTTACATCATATGACTTTTACATAACACTGGTAACGTAAATGGAATTAAAAATCAAACAGCCAATAATATCTGAATTTTTACAGCATTGTTCATAACTTAAAATCAAATGCATTGAAACGGAAACTAACTCATTCTGAATTAAAGTTTCATCCTGAAACAAGGCGCTTTGCTTTTATATCTGTTGCCGCAAAAGACTGCTGCTTTCTCTTCTTTCGAAAAACAATATAAAAAATGTAACCATTCTGAAAACAGGCACCATTAATATGCTAAGCATTTGTAGTCACAAACGTCAGATGACATAAAAAGGAATATTTAACTTGCCTCGGCTGCCAAGTGTGCTCTTCATTATGGTTTGGTTTGGTTTATTGAGATTACGCAAAGCACACTAGAGCTATCTGCGTAAGGGGAAGGATGCCTTCGTAGAGGACTTTCTAAGGGAAACTAGCTCGTATACACGTTACACATAGGGAAAAACCACGAAAACGCCCATGCAGCCAGCCCGTTCGCGAGATTCGAACCTCTGACCGAACTACCAGTGTTCAGCGACTTTACCGCTCGGCCGCAGGTGGGCGCTCTTCATTATGAATCAACATCTCAATATCTAAGCAAACAATATTCATACATCATTGCATGTAAGTCTACAACATTACATGTATGTGCGAAATGAAAAAAATGCCGTGTTTTAGAAATAAAACAACATTCAGCTTTATTATAATCTAATTCTAATCCATACATTGCAGTCAAATGGGCGTTAACTCTCAAGGGCTGTTAGTCTCGAAACGACATTTTATGTCTAATCACTAGAAGCTGAATCGCTGAATCCTTTTTCAAACTGTTGCCACCAAATATTATCGCCCTGTATTATATTTGAAGAAATTAAATAATGAAGAATCTGCATAAATGTATATATGTTTTTCGCATTGTGACAAAACAACGGTAACTAGAGCCATCCAATTTTGAATAACGTAATCCTACTTCGAATATGAGGATCTGGAAGCCCAAATTTTAAATTTTAAATTTGTTTTATCATCGATTTCATATTTTGTAAAACTTTAACGAATTTCTGATTAACAAACTCAAGGATTTCAAAGCGAGCAATGGCAACGTTGTACAGAAAAAAAATAAAAAAAAAAAAAAAAAAATTATCTCCAACGCGCGAGACTGTGTATCGGAAATTCTAAAGATACGCTCACTTTAAAATTTTGGGATATTGCTCTTGAACTGAATTTTATGGTTTAAGTGCGAAGAACTTGATATTTAATAAATAAAGGTAACACACAAAATGCTAAAAAACGCTTCTTTGGACATAGTTTAAAATCTGAAACCTTTCAGATATTTCCCCCTTCTTTCTTTTTTTCTTTTTCTTTTCTTTTTCTTTTTTTTTCTTTTCTTTTTTTTTTTTTTTTTTTCTTAATATGGTCTCTAAATCACTTTACGATGGATACGGTACAAAAAATAGAGCTCCTTTAACTATATGCGCAATTTTTTGAGAATTACCCCAATTTTGGCCTCCGAGGGAACAGATTTTCGGCTTGGGAGCAGGTGTCAGTCACAGTTGAGTTCCTAAGTAAAGAACTGTCTTTAGAAGTGTTGGGGGGGGGGAACGAGCAGAGGTCGACGCTCAGGAACACTCAGAAACTCTAAAACCTCATGCAACCGACCATCTGCTTTCACTTTTTTTCATTCTAGCAATTTTAAAGAAATAAATAGATAAAATAATACTGTAATAAGTAGGACAGGAACTTAATTGCCTGTTCTCTTTTTACATTCTGTGGGCTATTCTTAGATGCGGCTAGGAAGTAAATGCTTCCTCTCTGTCTTTTTGCCTTCGAAAACCGTGCAGAAGAAAGTTTCTCACTTGACTGTCAGGTTTCTACTTCCCCTTTCAAATGCTTCCGTATCCTCACAAGACGCCATTCAGCTAACCTATTTGTCACTTCCTCGCTTATATATGCATTACATTTAGCGGTGAGGTATTAGTAACGGCTAAAAATGTCATAATTTCCTTTCCGATTTCCTTTAATCCTTTCCTTCCGTTCTTTAATCGGAGGAAATTTAGGAATCATAAAGTTTCAATGTCAAGACTTTAGTCTGAAATTTTTTAGAATAAAAATTCTTGATCAGTATCAAGGGATCAAAGCATTTCTTAATAACATTTTTCAGGAAAATGCTCATATTAAAGTAAATGTAACTAAGAATTAATCTCACGAAATATAATGATTATATTACAGTTTTTAATTTACTCATATAATTTATTTCGCCTTCGCAGATGAGCTTCATACATTTAAAGCACAGATCCATTAAAATTTTTGAGTCAGGCTTCCACATATAAGAAGAAAACAAATAATAAATATAGAAAATGTGGAGATTTTTTCGCTAGATCATACAATTTTCTCTTTGTTTAAATTTTCAGTTCAAAAATATTCTTAAATAATTAATAATAAAGATTAACTGAAGGGGATTTTATAGCAAACTAGGAGAGATTTTTGTTTTTCCCTTTGCAAAAATAATTTCAAACTACAGTAAGTACGTTACTATCGAGACGATATACAAAACCTCAAACCCAAAATTATGTATTCCATGGAACACACTTTTTAATTGATACTCGAATGCATCCAAAGGGAAATTTGTGTTTCTTTGTTAAAGATCGCATCCAGTTACAAGACAGTTATTGACTGGGAAGAAAAACAAATCTGGCACTGAAAGTAGTCAAACCGCAGTTTAAAATGAATAATTAAAAATTATTGCTGAGTCAATTACAATTAATCAAGTTAAACCAGTCATATTAAATCGATGAGTAATCCTAATTCGATTTTAAATACAAAATTAAACTCTTTTATGATTAAAACACAGACAAGAAAGATATTACTTTTAAAACAGTCTGCGTAGGATATAATTTTCCATTGGTTTATACATTTCAGGACACGGTAGTAGGATAATTTTTAGACTGAGATTTAAATCGGATAGCGTTAAGCTGAGGTTGAACTATATTCAACGAATAAATATATAAGGGCTGGCGTTAACTTATGTTTTAATTAACTTATAGAGTCTCGTTCTCTTTAGAAGCATAAACTAACGAGCTCTAAAAGAATGTATGAGGAATTATCCCCAGGACTTTAATAACAACAGAAAACTAGAAGAAGGATGTAAAGAACCCTTTATTCACTCAATATAATAGCACAGATAACCCCACTTGGGCTTACACAAAGCCAACACTCCTGGCTTAACTCAAACGAAATAACGATGAACTTAAGATATAATGTAATAAACTTAGCCTAACAGCTCATAGGGTAATTTAACGCACAGGGAAGGCTGTGACTCATAGATGTCAACGAAAAACAAGCTTGATGGCTAGAAGCACTCAACGCCACAACAATCTAATCTCTAGTAATTCAAAAAGCAACGTGGCCTTCAAGCAAGCATAAACACACTCTAAAATCACCTCCAAAAACCTTCCCTTAAATAGCATTTCTTTCTACCTCATTTTGAATACATGCGCGCTAGCTTGGTAAGCGTGGATGAAAGGAAAGACTGAAGAAGGTGACTGAAAGGAAAGTTGCTTTAACTAAAAATTAATGCTGTTATCACATCTATAGACGCGCGCGCTTACCCGGGACAATTCCGAGAAACGAGATTCTACTAGTAGCACGGCTTTAAGCGGCAGGCTTCCGAGAAATGTTTCGTCTAGCTAGGAGGAACGTGTCCCGGCTACGAGCAACATTTTAAAACTTTTCCCAAAATGTTCCGGCTGGAGACGTGTTCTTCGAACGTTCAACCAATCAGACGAAAGGTCAGCTTCTGAAGGATCACGGGTAACTTTCAATATGGCGATGGCTCTCACTGTGAAGTGATGGACGGTGGAAATAGAGGCCGATTTAATTATTGCTGTTTTGTTGTAATACAACTGCCTGAGTCATTTTTTAAATGTGTATATATTCATTAAATATATAATCGTGGAAATTTCAGAGTTGACAGTATTTTACGACGTTCTTGCAGTTCGGATTTGTTTACAAATTGTTCGTAGCCAAAAGTTCGCCAAATTTGTCGTATTTTGTGCTGATCGTGTATTATAACACTGTTATATAATAGAATTTTATTTCTTAAATTTAAGTTGAATAATTTTAAAATCCGTTTGTATATGCGCGGCTTTTCTCCTAATTACTTATCTTTTAAATTGTTAACTGCATAATCAGTGACACATTTTAAACAGCATAAAAGATGCATAAAAAAGAAAAGCATAGCTTATGTAATAATGAGAATACTCATTAAATTTGTCTATTATTTTCATGTTATTAATGAAATACTTTTTGGATTATAAATACATTAGAAACTATACTTTTATTGTAAATGCTACATATTGAAACATTGGAAATTTATGAATTTATTATTATGCATGATGAAAAACATTTGTATATACATTCATTAATATAAATCTTATTCATTACATTAATACTAATAAATATATATTAACAACTTCTAAAACATCGCATCTCTCTATCTGTATGTAAATATATGACTTATTAGATGTGTATATATATGTATGTATGAATACAAAAATGAACATTGCCAAGAAGTTTATTTGAAGTTACTTTTAATTCAGATAACGATTATGTAATTGGCAGCAACTATAGTTATCAGTTCTTTGCAAATTATTATGGGTATGTAATAATCAGTTGAAAAATAATTTATGAGTATTTGAGTACTAAAGAGTGTACACATTTTGTTATTGGGTTAATTCATAATTATATCATACGTATGATCTACGTAATAAAAACTTGACTAATAAATAATAAGAAATGTAACAGCTGTGCATTTATAACATTTGATTACTTAAAACAGCGCACAACTGATTATCACCTTCATGTCTGTTTACATAATGAATTGCACTTTCCAATTAAGTGCACGGGCCTACTAGTGGCCGAAGCGTCGTTGAACACTGATAGTTCTGTCTCAGGTTAGAATGCCGCGAACGGGCTGGCTACATGACGTTTCCTTGGTTTGCCCCATTTGTAACTGGTATACGAGCCAGTTTTAAAAAATCTTCTACAAAGGGATCCCTCCTGTTGTTAACCCTCGAGGCTTTGCGGTAATCACATAAAACCAACTGAGCCCATCAGCGGCCGAGCGGTAAAGTCGCTGAACACTGGTAGTTCGGTCCGAGGTTCGAATCCCGCGAACGGGCTGGCTGCATGGAAGCTTTCGTGGTTTTCCCCATGTGTAACGTGTATACGAGCCAGTTTCTCTTAGAAAGTCCTCCACGAAGGCATCCCTTCCATTAGGCAGATAGCCCTAGTGTGATTTGCTATAATCTCAATAAACCAAACCATAAAACAAACTCATGATGTGAACACCTAATTTCTAGAGTTGGTATAATTAATGTGTTTTAGGTATATTACCGAGTGTTCT
Organism: Stegodyphus dumicola; assembly: GCF_044657685.1. Classification (NCBI taxonomy): domain Eukaryota; kingdom Metazoa; phylum Arthropoda; class Arachnida; order Araneae; family Eresidae; genus Stegodyphus; species Stegodyphus dumicola. The sequence goes on along the minus strand of NC_140769.1, from coordinate 184,759,067 downwards.
ATGGTACAGTAAACAACTCGCATATGTTTGATTGCTCATGTATTCATATGCTTTATTTGATCTTCATTTTGCTGAATAGTATCTGCTGGCTGTGAGGAGGTAAATATCAGCCATATAGATTTTTGTCATTTGAATGGACAGAACAGTAATTATGAGCCATAAAGTTAGTCAGAAAATGCTTTCGCCAGGTCAAAAATTTTCCAGTGAGCCATCAAATTTTCATTGAAATGCAGACAACAGAAAATACACATAAGCGATGTGTGATAAATAGACTTATCCAGCACATGTTTTTAAACTAATCTTAGTGTATACAGAATTTGGCTCTTACTGATGTAATTGATTGCTATAACCAGAAGTGTGTTTATCTGTTACATGAAGTGCCAGAGTGGAGATCAAAGTGATTAACTTGATAGCAATCACCTTTCTATTATCTTCCATTACTAACAATAAAGTTTAAAACGAAAAGCGTGTGAGCGATACAAAACAACACGAAGAAGCGAATGTCACTTGAAAGGAAACGTCACTTTCGCCAATCTGAGCGATAACTGATTCTTGTTTGGATTTCAGCCTGTTTGCCAAGTGAAGATGGTAACCCTATTTCGCCAAAGGCCGTTTCTCAGAACTGTTGCTGCAAACGTTTTGTTCCGGCAACAAACAGCTAATGTGATAACGCTTTAACTGTTAGTAAAAACTAAATAAATCTCAAGTAATTTAGCGCTATCCACTAAGTTATTTGATGAATTAATAATGACCGTGTGCTGACTATTGGGAATTGGACGCGGGCTGGTTTTCAGGCGAACGAGCTAACTGCATGACTGGTTTTTGTAGTTTTTCTCATGCGTAATTTGAATACGAGCCAGTATTCAATATAAAATTCTCTGCGAAGGCATCTTTTCCCTAAATCAAAGAGCAATCCTATGCTTTATCATATCCAACTAGTCTAATGAATTTGATGAATTACCGCGAAGAAGTTATTAAATTCACCGAAGACTTTATTTCTAAATTAAACGCTGAGAAAATACAAAATCAGAAACTTTATTAATTACACCGAATTCGTGTTTATAAACAAATAATAATACAGCTTCTAATGATGCTAACTTTCATATCACTAAAGATAGATAATCTACTTAAAAAACAGGTAATTTTTAATTCGAAACACTAGAGAGAAACGCCTAAATAAAAATTTTCATCTAGAATTTTCTTGACTAAATTAAGCTTAAATTCTGTTTACACAATAGCCTTTTCAAAGTTAAAATGCTGTAACGATTAATCACGTCTGGGCGTGGTCGACGGCAGAATGCCGCTTTGTAATCACTTAATCACAGCAGCAACAGCAAACAGAAATAGCATAAATGTGCGTTCTTCTTCGTTCTGTGTTATTATGCTATTAATTCCCATATTTCTCGAATGATCTGGAAGAGAGAGAAACGGTTAAAAAAATTAAAGATTGAAGCGTCTAGAAAAATAACAATTAAACTTACTGTTATTTTATATTTTGACTCCTTTTATTAATTTACGTATGCGGTATTGTCGCTTTTTAATGCAATCATTTTATTATTTTTTTACGATTTTAGATACATTTTTAGAAAGGTTCCGTGTAACTCTTATGTATCTCGCCAGATATTTCATCATCAACAACATCTGCATTAAAGTCTTACGATGACGAGTATAATGTTACGAATTTTGTACACAGATAGATAATTTTAGTGAAAAAATATGTAAAATTTTATTTTTCTGTATAATTTAACATGAAAAGCTGAAAGAAATGATGCTCTGCCGGAAAAATAAGAATGCAAGGGCAAATCTATTTAACATTGAGTAAAGGACTCTCTTGCTAATTTGGCGAGATATCGCTAAGCTGGCAACGGTTTTGACAACTAATTTTGTCGACCATTTGGCAACATTTGGGTCTGGTCTTTGTGTTACTGTAATGAATATTATAACTGAATAATTGTAATTGATGCTCTGTGTAACAGTAATTGTCTTTGGCTCTCATACGTCTTCCAGTAATTTTGAGAAGAAGAAAGTACTAGAAATATATGTGCGGCCGAAAGAAAACCATATAAAGAACGGACAAAATATCGGATTTTGAGTTGTTGTAGTTGTTAGTTCAGCATGAGTTCGGAGCGCTGATATAGCTTCGGTCTTTAAATGCGCTTTGCATTGCTTTGTGTTTAACCCTTTATTTTCCTACGGGACTCTAAAGTCCCATCAATAAAATCGCTCAGTTATGTTCCAAAGCCCCAATTTTAAATTTAAAAAAAGGCAGCGGAAAACTTATAACATTTTTTGTAAGTTTTTATAAGTGAGATTTTTTGTGAGAAGTTTCTTGTGCATAAAGAAATATAATAAAAAATTGCAAACTCTTTTTCAAAAAACAAAGTAATTTAGGACAAAAAGGGTTAACGTATTTAATAGTTTTTTGAAGTGTAACTACTGATTATATATACTCTGTGATACTGTGAAGAGTTATACGACTGTTTCTGCGGAAAGTTCCAGAACTGCGAAGTATTCCTTTAAGCAAAATAAATTTTATCAAGCTATCATCAGTTCTGTGTACATTCAATCTATTACAAACCTGAACGCATGCAACAATAATAAACAATTTTCTACAGATAATTTTTACTTAATTGCATGGAGGAGATTGGGAATATTAGCACTTTTTTTTTTTTTTTTTTTTGCACTGAATTGGCGTAAGAAATTAAGAGCTCGACAAGTTTTCACATGTAGCGTTGCGTAGCAATGTTTTGTATAGACACAAATCATATCATAACATTATCGAAATGAACAATGTTGAAAATGTTGATCAACAATGATCGAGAAAGGAATACAGAAGATTCAAAGAACATTTATTCAAAAGTAGGTGACGCAATCACCTGGGTAAAAAAGTTAATGAAAAAACAATTAGTGAGGAAAGGAATCTATCTATCATTCTTGCTTTTAGCGTTATTTCTCCAAAGGCTGTTTGTCCCTGAAGGTGTGTGTGTGTATTTAATTATGGCAAAGCACACTAGGGCTATTTGCCCAAGGGGAGGGATGCCTTCGTGTAAGACTTTCTAAGCGAAACTGGCTCGTATACACGTTACACATGGGGAAAACCACGAAAACACCCATGCAGCCAGCCCGTTCGCGGGATTCAAACCTCGGACTGAACTACCAGTGTTCAGCGACTTTATCGCTAGGCCGCTGGTGGGCCTTGTCCCTGAAGAACTATTGTTTGTTTTCGTTTTGCGATTTTGCGTTCATCATTGTGCATTTCGATGTCCGTTTCCCTTTTCAAACTGTTTCCACCCAATGTTAGAGTCCTGTATTATATTTGAAGAAATTAAATAATGAAAAATCTGCATAAATATATGTTCATTTCTCGCATTGTGATAAAACAACGGTACACAGAGCTATCGAATTTTGAATGATGTAATCCTCCTACGAATATGGGCATGTGGAAGACCAAATTTGAAATTTGGAATTTGTTTTATTATCGATTTCATATTTGGTAAAACTTTACCGAATTTTTGAGTAACAAACTCAACGATTTAAAAGTGAGCAATGGCAACATTCTACGGCGGTTAAAAAAAAAAAAAAAAAAAAAAAAAAAAAAAAAAACTTTTTATCTCCAGTGGGCGCGGAACTGTGTATCGGAAATTCTAAAGATATGCTCATTTTAAAATTATTTTGCGACATTGCTACAGAACTGAATTTTACGGTTTAAGTGCAAAGAACATGATATTTAATAAATATAGGTAACACACAAAACGTTAAGAAAACGCCCCTTCGGAGGTAATTTAAATCTGAAACCTTTCAGATTTTTTTTAAATTTGTATATTTTATATGATAATAAAAAAATGGTATTTTTAGTTTTTTTGCTAACAGTCGAAAGCGTTGGCTATAAAACTTAAGGCAATTTCTTTCTCGCTGTACGCCATGTTGGCTTATGAGTTCATAGAAAATGCTTATGGGTTATGGGTTCATAGAAAAGTTTCTTCTTCGTAAACCAGAGGAAGCCTGCATAATGAAAGACTATTCATTTCTGGTTGCCCACCAGCGGCCGAGCGGTAAAGTCGCTGAACACTGGTAGTTCGGTCCGAGGTTCGAATCCCGCGAACGGGCTGGCTGCATGGGTGTTTTCGTGGTTTTCCCCATGTGTAACGTGTATACGAGCCAGTTTCCCTTAGAAAGTCCTCCACGAAAGACATCCCTCCCCTTTGGCAGATAGCCCTAGTGTGCTTTGCCGTAATTAAATACACCACACCACCATTTCTGGTCAAATTTATTGTGCACGAATGCATGAGAATTATGAGTGCGCATGAGAAGTCTTCATACCACTAATATAAATTTTATGTAATGAACCCCTTGTAATTTTATGTAATGAAATTATCTGGCTATTCGTCCAAGTGGTTCATCGTGTTAGACACAAAAATTTGTGGGCTATTAAGATTTTGTTGACACTCTTTGCAACATGTGACATTCAACAAACAAGAGAAATTGAAGCTTGCACTAAGAAACTGTGAATATCTATATGCATAAGCACACCCATGTAAGTAGTTTTTCATTTGCTTTTGCTTAGTCAGAGTACCAGGTTAAACTCCAACTACAAGAAGAATTTTCGTCTCGACTTTCTACTACAATACCAGATGGCTAAAGTGAGCGCAATAGTAGCATAAAATCAAACAACTAAAATGTATTTCTCCTTCTGCTTGAAGTGCAAAAAAAAATTTCACACAAATTTTCTTCTGCTGCTCGGTAGAATAAGAGAAAACAAGTAAAATGAAATATATATAATGACAATCCTATCGTAGCATTCGGTTCTACAAGTATATAAAGCTCCTATCATTTACATATTCTGATGGAAGCAGACGAAGCAGCAGGAATATACAGCATATTTCAACATAAGGGGGCCAAAAATATGTAAGTAAACCTTACAAAAGCAGCAAACTAAAACTTACTTTCTCCTAGAGGAAGGTGTCAAAAACCATTATGAGAGCGGCTTTTTAAGAATTAGAAAGTGACCTGAGTAAGGATGTGAATACCTTTTACGCCGGAGCACCGATTTGTGGAGATTTTTGTTTTCTCGAACAGTTTCTGACTAATATTAAAGATGTTGACACTTTTTGGATGAGTCATTATGAAGATGTCCCGATTAACGAAGACATCCCGCTTAGATAATTACGTCATGCGTCAAGTTCTCAGATGCGCTGCATATCAGTGTTTAATAATACACACTTTTTTTCTTTTTTTCTTTCTTTTTTTTTTTTTTTTTAAGAGAAGAATTTTTATCTTCTGAATAATCATCATGGAACTTACCTCTTGTAACTGAACCATAGCAATTGGGCTCTTACACCTCCTCGTCACATGTTATCATTTGACCAATCGCTGTTTTGAGTGTATTAAGTGTTGTAAAGGGCCGCCGTAGGGAGCTACAGATGCAGAAAGAAATCTTCAGAATTATAATTTGTTAGCGGATTAATTAATCTGCTAAATTCTTTTTATTGAGCTGTTCAAAGAAGGAAACTACTAGAAATTGTAAGAACGACCCTCATCTCTAAATACATATAAGCCCGTAAAGCTAATTTCGTCTAAGTAAAATGAGTACGTAGAGTACTTAGAGTTAGTAAGAGTACTTACTTACTTAGTAACGTTCCTAGAGTTTTGAAAAGTCAATGTTAGCCAGATTAATTTGGAATATATATCTGTCTCTGTCTGGACAGATTTGTTAGATTTGCCAAATTCTTTATTTATAATCAAACATAGAAATGTACAGCCATACAAAGTTTAGTTATACAGTTTAAAAAAAGTAAAATATAATTGCTTAATTCACGATACAAAGAAACATTAAACTTAAGATATGTAAACTGTATTCCCTTTCTTTATATATTTTGCATATAATTAATAATGCATCGATGACCTTTAATGTATGAATATCGTTCTTAAAGCTTTTTAATGAAAGTTTCTTATTGAAGAATCGTCTTCGAATGTCCTTCGAGTCTTCACATTATGTCATCACGTGTAGGCATCAGTTGTTCTTGAACCGCAAAGACAACGTGCTCGCTTAATATTAAACATATTCAAGTAAATGGGGAAATCTAATGTATATAAATATTTGCTGTTTGATCATTCAGAGCTATTAGATTTCGGATAAGCGTTATTGTATTAATTATAAATGAAATAAATGTTTTTACTCATATGAATGAGATGGTTGAGTCTGCCGATCTTTACATAACTGTTCTATGTTTGAATGCATGCTGGTAAGAAGCACCACACTCATAGTGCCTTAAATCTCTTTTTTGCTGCTAAGCCTAGAATAGGAAGTTCATAGGTAAGGTAACAAATTTCGTAAAATGCCAGTCTTGAGAGAGAAAGCTATAGATGATTGCCAGAATAATTTCTGAGATTTTCAGCTATACTGTAGTATACGCAATTAATTTTAATTCTTTTTTTTTTTTTTTTTTCTATTTTCTGAAAATGTTGGAGGACCACGAGGGCAGACTTCGAGGACCACAGAGTTGAGAAACAGTAAAGTAAGGCCCTTGCCTCAGACAGATAAATAAAAAAATGTGTAGGTAATAGCTGTATAGGCAATCTGATACTGTACGTGTTAAACGCATATAAAATTTAAATTAAGTATTTAAAGTTATATAAGTTAAATTATTAAATTTTTGTTCTACCTTTTCTGCTAAGATAGCGCAGTTTCTGAGCTATTTGTATGCTCAAGGTGAAATCTTCATGTTTACTTCTCGGTTATCTTTTTCATGCTCTGATCTTTTCTGAATTTTTCTTCTGCGTGTGAAAATAGAATAGAAATTGTAGCTTTTAATTATATTTGTTTGTTTGTGCGTAGTAAAAGACGATACGCTTATCTTAAATTCAAATTCTTAAAAAAAGACTTTTTTATTGGTTAAACTATTAAGATAAAAATATAAAGATTTAGATGCATCCTCTTGCACATAAATATTATCTATAGAACTTATTAGTTTCAAACGTCGTTAGTTTTTGAAAGAAATATTTTTAATGTGTGAATATGAAAATACATACTATGAAATAAAATTTTCTCTACTTAACAATCAACGTTTTCTGGCTTAGATAAAATAACACGCTTTTATTAAATTTATTATTAGCTTCCTGAAAGTATCAATTACTCATATCTCTGTGAATTTTGCATTTTAAAGTATGGAACGCTTTGTACTTATTAAAGCACAGTAAATATTTCATTAATGGAATTTTTGCTTTACATTGACTATATAAAAGTTTAAACTTTACTTAAAAACACTCTTACTCATAGCGCTAAAACTGCTTTCACAAAATTCGAAATTCGCCATCTTATTTTAAGAAACAAGGTCATGCATTAGCAAATCACTCTACACAGAATTTTCGCTTAGAATCTAAAAATGAAAAGTTAGAGCAAGACCATAGCTAAATAGTAGGTTGATTAATTTTAACGTTATTCATATTCTCTCTTTCTCTTCATATACATATATGTGTGGGGGTGTGCATGCAAGCGAGATATAAAGCCTGTAAATTAAAATTCTTACTTTAATTTGCAAAAATCCCTTAATTTTCTATTTTAATACGGATATTTCCCCTTCCCATACTTTGCGAAGGTGTTTATCTCTTTGCTACTTACAGCAGTCTGCTCTCTTAAGAAATTTAAAAAGTTTTACAATAGGTGTGTTTACCGCACCAGTTTATTTATGTTGCTATAAAAATGTTGTCAACGAGAAATAGAAAGCAAAATTAAAATTCCCACGCTACTGCAAACTTCTTCGATTATGCAGCAACATCTATATTCAACAATTTTTAAATTAATAGATACACACACACACACATACATACATACATTATATATATAGCAATTGTATACCTAAAATCAGTAATTCTACTTCAAATATAAATGTGGATAAAAAAAAACTGAAAATTCGAACAAAATTAATAATAGGAAATTAAAATGTGCAAACAATTCCGACAGTTTGATTAATTATTCTCTTGACGATTTTGAGAAAGTTTTCCTATTTGGGGTGGTTGCAGATAGGTTGAATGTCCTATTTAAATGCCAATGCTTCCTGTGACCGTTGGCGTTACTCTCATTTTAGAAGCGAGATCAGCCTTTCTTTTGCCTCATAATAAATAGGCGGAAATAACATTTGTAAAAGAACTTTCACTCTGTCACTCATCTCTTTTGCCCAGTTTTCTTTTTATGATTTAACAAATATAACTTGGGCAATGAATACGGCATTTATGAACATTAGTGAGACAACGCCCTAACTTTCAGGAAAAAATAGGCTAAAAGTAAAAAAGGAAAAGCAGGAAAAAATAAGTTAAAAAAAAAACTGAAAGGTTTCAAATTTTAACGGTCGCCCAAAAGAGTTTAAGGTTTTTTACGCTCTCGCTAACCTCGCAGTCTACAAATCTGCTATTAAACTCACTCTAATTAACCCATCTTGTTTTTGTCATTTTAGCTTTTCTATTAAGTATCATTTTCTTCGCCATATGCGATTCAGAAGCAAAATTACAAAAAACTTAAAAGGAGCATAGCAGTGTACGTTTAGAATTCCCAATGCAGTGTTAAGTTTCTTGGCATGAATTTTCTTTTCTTTTCTTTTCTTTTTTTTTTTTTTTTTTTTTTTTTTTTAGTCGAAAGGGACTTTGTACCTGAAGGACTATAGTTTCCGTTTTGCGATTTTGCGTTGGTTCACTATAAATGTCCGTTTCATTTTTCAAACTGTTGCCACGAAATGCTAGAGTCCTGCATTATATTTGAAGAAATTAAATAATAAAAAATCCGCATAAATGTATGTATATTTTTCGCATCATGATAAAACAACGGTACATAGAGCCATCGAATTTTGAATGACGTAATCCTACTGCGAATATGGGCATGCCGAAGCCCAAATTTGAAATTTAGAATTTGTTTTATGATCGATTTCATATTTTTAAAACTTTAACGAATTTTTTATTACCAAACTCAAGGATTTCAAAAACGAGCAATGGTAACGTTGTACAGGAAAAACATTTTTATCTCCAACGCGGAGACTCTGTATCGGAAATTCTAAAGATATACTCGATTTGAAACTAGTTTGCGATTTTGCTCTTGAACTGAATTTTATGGTTTAAGTGCGAAGAACGTAATATTTAATAAATAAAGGTAACAGACAAAATGTTAAAAAACGCCCCTTTGGACGTAATTTAAAGCCTTTCAGATTTTATTTTATTTTATTATTATTTTTTTTTTTTGAAGTCGAAAGGGGCTTAGTCACTGAAGGACTATTGTTTTCGTTTTGCGATTTTGCGTTTTTTTACTATAAATGTCCGTTTCACTTTTCAAACTGTTGCCACGAAATACTAGAGTCCTGCATTATATTTGAAGAAATTAAATAATGAAAAATATCCTTCTGAAACCTTTCAGATTTCCCCCCCCCCCAGTCTTTTTTCGGTTCATCATATTAATGTTCAGTTTTTTTACTACTAAGATGGTTTTCGAAAACTTTTTTTTGTCTTTTTATTATTAATGAATTTTGTGTTTAGTTATTAAATATCATGGTGCTTAAGCCACAGCTTTTTCGATTCAAATCACAAAATATTTAAAAACAACATATCTTTAGAATTTTTGGTAGACAGTCTCGAGTGCTGAATATAAAAATCTTTTATTCCCTACAGTGCTGCCAACAGTGGCTTTGAAATTGTAGAGTTTGTTAATTAAAAATTTTTTAACAAATTTTACAAAATATTAAATAAATAATTAAAAAAATTCGAAATTCGGAGTTCTAGGTGCCCATGTTCGAGTGGAGGATGAAGTTATTCAAAATTTGATGGCTCTAGATACCGTTGTTTTTTCATAAAGCGAGAAACATACATACATTCATGCAAATGCTTGATTATTTAATTTTATTAAATATAAAACAGGGAGATAATACTATTTGGTGGCGACAGTTTGAAAAGTGATACGCCGTTTTTAGTGGTTCAACGCAAAATGCCGTTTCGATACTAATATCCCAATCGGGACTAACGTCTCTTTTGTATTACTAATAATATTCACGAAACACATTTCCATTTAGGCCTACCAGCGGCCGAGCGGTAAAGTGGCTGTACAATGGTAGTTCGATCCAAGGTTCGAATCCCGCGAACGGGCTGGCTGCATGGGTGTTTTCGTGGCTTTCGCTATGTGTAACTTGTATGCGAGCCAGTTTCCCTTAGAAAGTCCTTCACGAAGGCATCCCTCTTCTTAGGCAGATAGTCCTCGAATCTCTGCCGTGATCACATAAACCAAACCAAACCATTTCCATTTATTACATCTAATATAATTCATTCCAATTGTATACTCTATCGCAATTTATTTTTTACTATTGTTTCTAAACAGAAATTGCTTCTTTTTTTCAAATGCATCAGTTCCTAATCGACATGCCATAAGATTTTTAAAATATCTTTCAAATTATATCTTAGTTGCTTAAGCATCTGGGGAGTTTAACAATAAATTTATTTTTAATAAATTATAACTTTATTTTATTTTTAATAATTTTGTAAATTGTTGTAAATCATAATACAATTAGCTAATATGATTTATAGTATATCTAATGAAAAAAAAAACCTCTGATCATTTGTATTATTGTTATAATAAATGGAACATGTTTTTAACGCCATATATTGCGTAGTTTAATGCAGAATAATCGTTTTATTTATCTAATTTATATAAAAAAATAGTTTTACTAACTATTCATTTTAAATAATAATAATAAAGCCCTAATATTTGATTTTATCTATTTCTAATACTTGTAAATAAACTTGAATTATTTTTTAAACTATGCATTGTATATAGAAACTGGAGAAAACAAACACTTAAATCTGTTTGGCTGTTTTGATTGCATTCTGCTGATGTTGTACCGTAGGACAACAAATTACTTGAAACTGCAAGGGATACAAACAATTAATTCGTCCTCATTTCTCTTACTTATGATTTTATCTTTTCAGTCTTCAGCTATTATTTATAATTTATTAAACTTTGTAGCGTAGATGCATAAACACAGCATTCAACACGCTTTTCTATTGCTCAAAACAATAGCATAATTTCTTACAATTTTGTCTGAAACGATATGTCGAAACAATAGATCACGTGATATAGACATGAATCGAACAAAACTCGGGGGAAAGGAGATATGATTAAAAATGCCACATATAAGAAAACAAAGGAACTTAGCTACTCCAAAATCGAATAAGATGTGACGGAAAAATCGGAATTAGCTCCCAGAAGAAGTATTTAATGTCAAAAATAATATTTATTTAACTCGAATATAGTTGGTGCCCTTATTATGATCTGCTTTTGACAAGTGGTTCTGATACATTTTCCCCGTTAAATCTTACAAATAATTTTTTATAGATTAATTTGTATACCAATAGCCCAAAGAACAGACCATTGAACACTGATATTTCGACTCCGGCTTGAATCCTGACGAAAATTGTGTTCAAATGGTGAATTCATTGGTGTTTCCGTATAAGTTTTCGTTTTTTCGACCATGTTCGTGTTTCGACTTAAATACGAGCAATTTTTTTTAGAAAGTTCTCCATGAAAACATCCCTTGTCTTAATAGTATTCAAGTAACCAAGAAAATGCAGATAAATTTTAATACGAAAGCTTTTTTGGAAAACTAATTTATTTTACTATACAGGATGTTTCATATTGGTGGGACAAAAAGAAAGCATCTCTGTTAACGCTGTAATCACTTAATTTTTATAAATCAAATTCACGGTGAAACTTTAGTTATGCAAGTTTCTATAGATGTTCTATGCGTGCTCCTCCGGTGATCCGACAAACATCTATATGCGGTATTCCAGTTCCTGACAGAATATCCTTACTAATGATTCAAGCACTTTAGTTATCCGCTGCTTCAATTGCTGAAAGTCTTGGTGAAATGGAGGCACGAACACACTGTCACAAAACTCCATCATAAAAAAAAAAAAAAAAAAAAAAAAAAACAAGGAGTAGATCTGGGGATCTTGGTGGCTAACAAAGCAATGTCATTTGACAGCCAATCCAGCGACTGTCGTTCAGGTACTGGCCGGGAGCCATTTCCTTCAAGTGAGGGAACGACCACTTCGATAGCACATCTTGGTAAATGCACCTGTTAACCGATTTTTCCACAAAGAAAAAAGGACCAAAAATTGGTGAAAATCGTGTCCTGAAACTCTTTTAGCCAACGTTCGATTTTCTGACGATGTGTTGGTTCTTTACCAAATTTCGTGTGAATATTCTTTGTACGACGGTAAAGTATGATGTTTTAGCATATTCCAAAACACAGTACTTTTTCTCCTGGATGGATGGCGCGATTTTTATTAATAGTGCCTCTAGCGGCGATTTCTTTACCGGGAGAATTTTCGCTGTTAGTAGATAAAACTTGCATTATAAGATATTTTCTTTCTCCTTTCTGCATGCCTTTTAACGGCAGCACGTTCTGAGCGTATTCGAGAAGACCAGGTTCGTGTTCCGTAAGGGCATTACTTACTTATTCATGTCTCCTGCTTCAAAAATCATAATGACTCTACAGTGGCGCCCGTACTAAGGTGGTGGATGATGATCCTTCACCAACAGGTTTTAGCGATTGGGTCGTCTAGTTCCCAGTCTCCCTTTAAAAGGGGCAGTATATAAGGTATTTACTCCCTCCTTTCTGCATGACTTCATAGTGTAACAGTAGCACACTCGGCGCATATTCGAGAGGTCCAGGTTCGAGTCCACGCAATGGCATTGCTCATTTTTCATGTCTCATGCTTCCAAAAATCCTAATCACTTATTGAAGTATAACTGTAATTTCTTTCGAAAGAAGTAATTTCTTTCGGGTTAATCAATCAGTTACAGAATTTGTTCTATGCTATTTTGTCCTATTCAATATGAAACACCCTGTATTTCGTCAGTCAGCATAACATTTTCGAACGAAATAGAATGTATATATTTAGTCACCCATCTCTTAATTCAATTAGTCACTGAACTATATTACCTAAGCTAATTGATAGCCAGGTGCACATGAATATCTGTAAAATACGAATAAGCTAAATAAAACACTTAGTACGCAGTAAAAAATAAAATTTTCGGCTAAGAGCCTGCTATATTCTTTTTTATTGGAGTTATGTTGACATTCTTTCACACTACAAACTGAATACTGCTCAGAAATGTAATGTTATTTAAAAAAAAAAAAAATAAATACGCCAGTGCCGTGCAAAAACACATGCTATTTCACATTATTTTTTACTTTTTCCTCTCTACTACTCTATTAGCTGCTCTGAGCCACTCGACTCATGAAATCGTTTAGATTGCACCGTACTTGGCTTTCTTCAGTTATTCTTCCGTATTTTCTTCTACTGCATTTTGAACACTGAATACCAGAAAAGATTTCAGCAAAGCTTGAGTCTGCTTAACATCGCTTAACTAAAGGAATTTTCTGCTTTACCTTTCTCTATCTTTGGGGCGAGACTCGAGAAAATCACTTTGCTGACAGATCACTTCAACACATATCACCGAGTAAATCTAAGCAGTTTTTCTTCACTTTTAAGGTGAAATTACAAAGAAAAAATTCCTTTTTATATCATGAAATAATTAATTACAGATACCTCAATGAATTTTGCTTGTAAGTGGATGAAATTTTTACATTTAATTTGTGAAAGCATAATGCGCATTCCACAATCTGGACTTTTTTTGTTCTACCGAAATCATATAAGAATTTCAATTTTATATTAGTAATGCACTTCTAGTCATATGAAACATTTTCATAAATATTTTTATTTTATTCTGACAGACTTTGTAAACGTAAGTACATATTCAACATCAATAAATGGAATTCTTTTTGAAGCACAAGTACAATGCTCTGAATGTACAATGCTCTCAAAGTGACCACAGTTTCAGTGGGTTCCTTGACAAATGCATCATGAATTTTTCATGTTTTAATAATTTTGATCTCATAAGATTCAATTAAATCTACAGTTTAATCTCAGTAACTGAATATTAAATCATTCGGATCAAGAAATAATATTCAGAAAGCATCAGAAAGTGAATATTTGTGGCATTACGTAAGAAATTCTATATAAATGTTATCGGCTATATACCATTTAATCTGGCAGTAAATTACCTAGTTACCTTTTCATTTTTTTTTATTAATTTAAATAAATATTAACAAATAAAATAAAAGAAAAATCTGAAATCTTTCAAATTTTATATTACGCCCAAAGGCGCATTTGGTTAACGTTTTGTGTGTTACCTTTATTTATTAAATATAATGTTCTTCGCATTGAAACCTCATAAAGTTCAATTCAACAGCAATATCACAAAATATTCAGAAACAACATATCTTTATAATTTTCGATAAAAAGTTTCGCGCGCTGGAGATAAAAATGTTTCTTTTTTCCGTATAGTATTGCCATTCCTGGCTTTGAAATCGTTGAGTTTGTCAATCAGAAATTCGTTAAAATTTTACAAAATATGATATAGATAATTAAACGAATTCGAAATTCAAAATTCGGACTTCCAGGTGCCCATGGTCGGGTGGAAGATTACTTTATTCAAAATCTGACGGCTTTAGGTACCGTCGTTTTTTTTCACAATGCGGGAAATATACATAGATTCATCATATGCATACATAATACATCCATTCAAAATTAAATAATGCAGATTCTTCCTTATTTAATTTCTTTAAATATAATATAGGACGAAAATATTTGGTGGCCACAATTTAAAAAGTGATTCGCCGTTTATAAAGAAACGTCAGAAAAGGTCGTTTTGAGACTAATAGCCCTTCTGGGCTACCTCCCCTTTGGGTTAACAAAAGAAAAAAAGGATTTTTTTTCTTTCTTTTTTATTTGTTTATTTATTTATTTTAATGTGGAAATGAAGCTACAAACTTCTTCGCTTTTTTGAACAAAGGTTTCTGATTGAAAATTAATATTTGACGCAACTTATCGAAATAAAAGCAACAGATAGAATTAAAAGCATTTTCTTGTGATAATAATAAGATGGTAAATGGTTTGAAAAGAAATCCATTAATTAGAGTTTCGTTTGGCGTTTATAATTAACACATTCTTGCTGAAAAAAGGCTCGCGATATGCTCTGATGTACGGATTTATTATTCAAATGCGAATTTATTTAAAAGCTTTTATCTTCCTAAGAAGAAGAGACTCGACCTCACAGCAAATTGCCTTTCTGTAGAGGAAGTGAAAATTCGCGATCTCCCATCCATCTCGAACAGTAAACAACGGTAAAAGAAGTGGGAAAAATACCACTCGACAAACGATCGTTAAGGGGAACAATGTTGATAAAAATAGTGGGCGAACAAACCGACCTAGATTAAGGGTTTGAAAACAGTCGAAAGGGCCAGTTTGGCCGGCCGATCACTTTTTTATACTGTATTATTCTTTTTTGTTTTCGTTAGCAATGCTTCGAATTACCTTTCCGTCTTTTAGATGAGTGTGACGTCAGAAATAGAAGAAAAGTCTCGACATCTGAAAATAGATAAAGAAGTGCTTTTGCAACTATTTTCGGACTGGAAAACTCATTGTTTTGTTTTCTCTTGTTGCTATTCCTTTTTAGGGTCAATAATGTAATTCCAACCTAAAACTTTTTGCTTAACGTCTTTTTTCGCCTCTATTCAATATTATTCGGCTGACTTGAGCGACAAGGAAACGTTGACCTCTCTCTATCTCTCTGTTCAATTGGTTTATTATTAGCCAAGCACATCGTAAATGACTGTAAATGGATGAAAGTGTGTATCTTCTAAATTAGAAACTACTATAAGCAAAAAGTTATGGATCAGATCTTCTAAATATGCCTAGCAACGTAACGAGAGATTCATTTTAGAGATAATTTTATAATTTATGATGCTAAATTAATTCTCGTATTTTTATAATTTCAAGAAGCACATACTATTCGGAAAATTTACTTTTTTTTTTTTTTTTTTTTTTTTTTTTTTCTTTTTTTTTTTTTTCTGGAAGCTAAATAAGAATTTATATTAGTGCGAGAAATATGAGACCATAGCAGTCCAATCGATATTAAAAATTCGGTGGGGAAGAATCTGAAAGCTTTCAGATTTTACATTACGCCCCTCATGTTCTTCGCATTTAAATCACACAAAATTCAAATCAACAGCAGTATCAGAAAATATTTAATAACAGCATATCTTTCGAATTACCACCACATAGTCTCGCGCGCTGGAGATTATTATTATTATTATTATTATTATTTCTTTTTCTTTTTTTTTTTTTTTTTTTTCTGTAGAATGCTACCATTGCTTGCTTTGAAATCGTTGAGTTTCTTAATAAAAAATTAGTTAAAATTTTACAAAATGTGAAATAGATAATAAAACAATTTTGAAATTCAAAATTCTGGCTTACAGGTGCACATGTTCGGATGGAGGATTACGTTATTCAAAATTTGATGGCTCTAGGTGAGCAGGCGAACGCAGAGCCAGATACCCGGAGGATTTTTATGACAGATTGAGTATCGTCTCATACCCGCAACTATTTAAAGGCGTCGGGTGTTTATTGACAGTAACTTTGATGGCTCTAGGTACCGTTGATTTTTCACAATGCAAGAAACGCACTTATATTCATCTTATATTCTTCTTTAATCTTTTAAAATAATACAGGCCAATAGTATTTAGTGGCAACAATTTGAAAAGTGATTCAGTCATTTACAGTGATTCAACGCAAAATCCCGTTTCGAGACTAATAGCCCTTCTGAGCTAGCCTCCTTTGGGCTAAAAATCCGCATCTCTGGGGCATCGTCTCCTCTCTGGGGCGGCAGGGGTTGTTGCAAAGTATGTATTTAATATAATGCAAATGCGATTTTATTTCTGTTTCACGATATTTTATTTCCACAAAGCTTATATTATTAAGAAGATAAGAAGATTGAAATATTTTTATTTCTGTAAAATGGAATACAAGACTCACTGTCGATAAAATTAAACAATGAAATTACTGCTTATGATCCTAAATGGGATTTGGCAAAAATTTCGGATTATTATATTACATTACTATGAAATCATCTCTCGGCCGGATATTTCGAGAAATAGTACAAGATCTTTAATTCCACTCGGTGTCGCATTTATAAGAATCGCTCAGAATGTTGCCCTTCGACTGAATGTTTATGTTTTTTTTATGTTTAGAATTAAATCAATCTATTTTTTTCTCAACAAACTGCGCGACTTGAAAACAGAAGGTACATTTCTTAAACTACGTTACATCTCGTTAACTTATAAGTAAGGGAGGTTAATGTTTTGGGCTCAAAACTCTGATACTGAGTTTGCAGTGAATAAGCACAAATAACGGTTCCTCAACATGTTTTACTATTTTTATAATGTCTGTCTCCTTGCATGTGTTTGATGATTTTTTCGTCCAAGATATCTTATGATATGTCAAACTTCCAAAAAATTCTTTTTCCCATAGAGCTGACTGGATTTTTATGTCGAACAAATTTTGTTATCGGTTTCACTTTTCAAATGACTGACCGTTAGCGTATCCAGGCCCCTAAAATAGTTGCTAAAGAAAAAAATATATAATACTTTTAATAAATCGAGCTAACGCAGTTTCACGAATCCAGTTTTTAAATAATGAAAGCGGTAAAGAACTGCGTTTATTGCTTGTCAGTACCAAGCAGATTACATTTAAAAGAAAATTAAATATCTTATACTTAGACAAATGGCAACATTAAATTAATAACTACTTTATATCGAGAATTCTACTTCGTACTGGAATGACGAAGTCACCAGGGTGCCTGTGCACGAGATCCTACCCCTGTCGATTAATTTTTTTTATAAGTCGTATCAGTTCAAAGAATATCCATCATGACAAGTCCTTAAATCCGAAGAACTAGAGCTTTCATAATATTAACATTCTAAGAGTAGACATAAGTAATAAAATGAAGCAAGACAACTAATAATTTCCCGCTCTTATATCATATTTATATTAGGGCTTGCCCTGGGGCATTTTAGATTACGAGCATCATGTATACCATAATCATAGCTGCTAATACTTTCATTTTTAATTAGTATTCTGTTACGAATATACCGAGTTGCGTTGCATATTTGTCGCAGAACAATATATTGTGTAGTGTGTGATTGCTTTTGATTAGTACGGCTTGAGTATGCCCATGTAAGGCAGGCATAATGTAACATGAGATGCAAGATGGGCTTTGTCAATCAATAGTTTGTTCTCTGTCATTTCAAAGAATATCCATCATGACAAGAAGTCCTTAAATCCGAAGAACTGGAACTTTCACAATGTTAACATTCTGATTAAGTAATGAAATGAAGAAAGACAACTAATAATTCCCGCCCTACCACAATCACAACTGCTAATACTTTCATTATTGATTAGTATTCTGTTACGAAGCATACTAAGTTGCTTTGCATATTTGTCTCAGAACAATATATTGTGCACTTTGTGATTGCTTTCGATTAGTGCGGCTTGAGTATGCCCAGGTAAGGCAGGCATAATGCAACATGGGACTCAAGATGGCTTTGCCAGTCAATAGTTTATTATCCACAAAAAGAAAGTTGTTTTTAGCAATTAGTCTAGTTTCACCCGCTCAAAACTTCTGAATTATATATGTGATGTGTAGGGTCTATGTAAGAGTATTAGTGAAGATATAATAAAGGACTTGCTTAGCCTAAAGGATAGTATTCCATTAAGCTGTAAATTCCAGGTTATCTTTATTCTCCTTGTGAACAGAACTGCTAGATTTTCAATATTTATTCATATTTTTCCACTTCATTAGCCAGGCCTAAAGTGAGTATACGGTAAATCCTTGTCGAACGCGGATCTGCGGAAAGCGATTTCGCTTATGAGCGTTATCTTAATTGTTTCCGTTTAATTTCTTCAACTTTATAAAAATTTCATTGATACGCAGTTTAGCGTTCCTTCATCAACAATGCATGCTTGCTAGCCTCAGCACTGTTTAGAAGCTAACAACAATTTTAAAGGATTTTCATTGGTTGAAAATGAAGCCAAAGAAACCGTACAAATTCTAGTAAAAGCAATTAGCAGAAAAGGAATTTCAGGCATGGAAGAAGGAGAATAAATTAAATGAATTAATAGAGAAATAGTGATCGAGGCTGATCAGAGAAGAAGTGGATGATCTTGTAGGGTTTATATTTATTTTAACTAACATTTATTTTAAGTTTAAACTATCTTTCCTGTCAAGCCTTACTTTCCCCTGGAACTGCCAATGCCAGAATATGTAAATTTTAGTAGAACGCGCAAGGATTCAAATTATCAGCGGAAGTATTATGAGTTAAATAGAAAGGAAACAAGTTCGGTGTGTGATATTCTTACTTCACGAGCGCGGAGGTAGTTAGCGAGAATTGAAGAACCCCGCGTTGCGGCCTATGTGCTTGGCGGGAAGTAGTGTTAATCGTTCAAGTGAGCTTCAAGTCTGCTGAATTAGCAGCGGTATTGTAAAACGCGGTGAGTTAGTTATTTTAGAGAGCCTCGTAGTTAGAGTCTTGTCTTTAGTTTCTTTTCAGGTTATTATTTTTATTTGACTGCCGAGTTGGCACAGTCTGTGAGCGTCAAGAGCACGCAATTGTAATTTTTACGTTGAATAAAAAGGGACTTAAACCCTTTACAAGACTCTGTGTTTTATCCTGTCTTCACAGTCACCCCCTTGGTTGCGTGCAAGTTGGAGGCGCGCAACGTTACATTGGCGCCCGAACAATTATCGAACTGAAATGGCCGAAAATTGGATGGAAGCCGCTGGACAACACCAAGAAATGACAAGCCAGTTAGAAGGATTTGGATACCTGGTCCAGACTTTGAGAGCGTCAATCAAGCCAAACGTCCATTTCGACGGAAAAAATTCGGTGGCGGTATTTCTAGAAGGTCTAGAAAACCACTTTCAGCTCTACCCTGTTCCCGAAAGACAAAAAGTTGCCATCGCCACATCAGCACTAAGAGGACAGGCCGCGCTATGGTGGAAAAACATAGGCAAATTTTTATTAGGGGAATTTGGAAGCCAGACATATATATTTGAAAATTTCAAAAAATCGTTAGTAAAGGCCTTCCCCATAGTGAAAGATCGCGCACGGCTGGAAGCCGAGCTATATAGTTTCTATCAACGGGATACAGCAGAATTGACGGACTTTATTCTACGAAAAATCAAGCTAACGGATATGCTGTATGGAAAGAAACCCGAGGCGGAGATTATTGAAATAATATTACCAAGATTGTTACCCGCTGTTCAAGACTACTTTGAAATTAGAAACCCAAGCACATTGCAGGAACTCTTCGAATTCGCTGTGAAGTTTCAAAATCGCAGAATAGCGGAAAAAGCGAGAGGGGAAACATATTCTCAAAGTACCTGAAGGAAATCTTCAAATGAGGAAACCAGAAATGGAAATCGCTCTTATGGGGGAAAGAACTATCAAGCTAACGCATCGAAACTCGAAGGTCAAGGCCCAAAAAGAAAATTTGAAAATAAACATTCGCGTACCCAGAAGACACAGATTGAAAGGAAAGCTTTAAACGAGTAGAGGGGCCTGTGAAAGGGAGGGTCCAGACCCCGGAAGTTTTAAAAAAACCCTCAAATAGACATTTAAATACGGTCATCGTAAAAAACTCACAGCTACCAATTATACAAGTCCTGGTTGGCGATGTACCAGTAGAAGCCCTCATCGATACAGGAGCAGAAGGAAATTTTATGAGTGAAAATTTCTTCTAAAAGAATTTTTATAGGGTACGACTATTTAAAACCAAAAATACGGAAATTATAGCGGCGCAAGGAAAAACATGTCACTGCATCGGGAAATTATCATTAAACTTAAAGGTAAAGGAGGAAAGTCTCAAAGTATTAATTTTTGTGGTGAAGGATCTGCAACACTCTCTTATTTTAGGTATGGAGTTTTTAAGGGCCGCGAGGGCCAAATTAAATTTTCAAGATAGTTCCGTGGTGTTGGAGATGGACCAGAGGGTGGTGGAACCTGTGGAGACACCGCAATTGGACCTTAGCCATCTGAATGACCATGAAAGGAAAGCAATACAGCAAGTGGTGAGTAATTTTTCTCATTTATTTTCAGAAAAACCAGGAAACTGCCAAATAGTGACGCACAAGATTCAATTAAATGCCGAAAAACCTTGTAGGGCTAAACCGTATCGTTATGATAAACAAAAAGACCTAATCATCGAAGAACATATTCAGGAGATGTTAAAGAATAAAATAATAACGCCCATAAATAGTGAGTACGCGAGTCCAGTCGTACTATGTAGGAAAAAGAACGAGTTTCCTCCTTCGGATAAAAGGGCTTGGAGGTTTGCTATTGATTACAGAAAACTAAATAGTATTACCAAGTTTCCACTTTACCCTTTGCCGGTTATAGACGAGATCATTAGACAGATCAAATCGACAAGATATATGTCTACTTTGGACTTAACGTCTGCCTACTATCAAATAGCTATGAGACCCGAAGACATACATAAAACCGCGTTTATAACAAAATCGGGCACTTATGCATTTTTACGCATGCCCTTTGGGTTGTGTGGGGCCCCATCAACATTCCAGAGAGCTATGGACATTGTTCTAAAGCCTGTCCTAGGAAAATCAACTTTAATTTAACAAGATGATATAATTATAACGAGTAGTACGTTGGAACAACACATTAATGACCTCGAACAAGTTTTTAAATTATTAAAAGAGGCCGGTCTTACAATTAGCGCCTCAAAATGCAAGTTCGCAACTAAAGAACTTAAATATCTCGGTTATAAAATTTCGCAAAAGGGTATAGAAACGCAAGATTCAAAAATAAAAGCTATTAAGAATTTCCCACCGCCCAACACCGCCAAGAAACTTTCGTTTTTCCTTGGATTATGTTCTTACTATCGATCTTTCATAAAAGATTTCGCTAATATTGTTGAACCACTCTTAGTAATCAAAAGAAAAAGGGCTAAATTTACGTGGACAGCGGGAGCTAACACAGCTTTTGAAAGATTAAAAGAAGCGCTTATTAATGCCCCTGTTTTAAAATTCCCTGAGGGGGACGAAAACCTGGAAATTGCAGCAGATGCGTCAGACTATGCGGTGGGTGGCGGTTCTTATGCAAAATAACCATCCGCTGGCATTTTTTAGTAAAACGTTGAATCAGTCACAAAGGAATTATACAGCTACAGAAAGAGAAACATTAGCCGTATTAATGGCTGTACACAAATTTCGAGTTTATTTCGGCAAATCGCCAGTAACAGTCTTTTCGGATCATGCGGCTGTTGGTAGACTTTACTCGGGGAAAAACCTAACGCCCAGGTTAATAAGATGGGCTTTAAAACTCCAAGAATATAATATCACAATAAAATATAAACCGGGTAAGGAAAACAATGTAGCTGACGCACTTTCTCGTATAAAACTGGACGATGAAGGAAATGAACTTAAATGCGCTGTGTTGACTTCAAAAATTTTAGATTCTAGAGATACGGTTATTACTGAACTGAAAGCTGATCCTGAATTTGGAAATATCTATGCTTATTTGAAAGACCCCGAAAGCTTTGAGCATACAGATATCGATGCGATAAGAAATAGAGGAAAAAACTATGAAATAATAGATAATTTATTATTCTATACGAAAACAACAAACGAAAATCTTGAGTATAAGCCAGTCATCCCAGCCTCGCTTCGATTAAGCATTTTGAAGGAGTTACACGAAGCAAGAACAGCCGGCCACCTAGGGGTCAGAAAGACTTTAAAAAGGGTACGCGAGGCGGTATATTTCCCGCAATTATACAAAATAGTAACGGCGTATGTCAGGTCCTGCAATCAATGTCAGTTAATAAATGATATTAATTACAGCCCGGCCGGGTACTTAAATAGCATTCGCGCTACATTTCCGAATGAAATTTTAGGCATAGATCGCCTTGGTCCCTTCCCCCAGAGCGAGTTAAATAAAAATCGTTTTCTTTTAGTAATAGTAGATCATTTTTCAAAATGGATAGAAATTGTTCCTCTTAAACGCGCGTCAGCCAAAACAGTCGCAGATGCATTCTTACACAGATACATTTTAAAATACGGTGCACCGATAAAAGTCATTAGCGATAACGGAAAACAATTCATTAGTCAAATATTTGAAAACATATGCAATGGACTTGGCATACGCCATATCAAAATGTTTCCGTATAGACCACAGGCTAACATAGCAGAAAGAGTTAATAAAAACATAGTAAAAATAATTCGCAGTTACGTGAGCACACATCACAAGCGCTGGGATGGCTACATAAATGAATTAGCTTATGCTTTAAGAACGGCACATCATGATACTACGGGAAAAACTCCAGCAGAATTATTTTTAGGCAGAAAGTTAATTACGCCTTTAGATAAATTATTCTTTGTGCAACAAAGAGGGCAGGAGTTTAAACAACAAGATGTGCAAAAGTTGATTGATCAGGCGCTTAAAACCTCGGATACGGCAAGAAATAGGCAGAAACTATATTACGATAGAAAACGCCGTGAAGCAGATTTTAAAGTTGGGGATAAAGTATTGAAGCGGAAATTTTCTTTATCAAGTGCCCCAGACAATTTTATGGCAAAGCTAGCTCCAAAGTTTGAAGGCCCCTATGTAATTCAGGAAATCAAAGGAGTAGTCTTATATCTTAAGAACGAGAGAGGGGAAATCTGTAAAGCAAGTCCCGACCAGGTGAAAAAATACTATAATCCAAATGATTTTGAAATCCTTAAAAGTTTCTTGCAGGACTCAAGTCTAAACGAAATAGAAGGTCCAGAGACAACAACAATTCCACCACCCAAGAAACAGAGAACTGAAGAGAGACCTAGCACTTCTACAACCCGGACGTCGGTATCAAAAAGAAAAAATAATTTTCAAACGCCGGCGTTTAAGAAAAACAAAAATACAGATGCACCGGGTAAAGAAACCGTGGTAAAGAGAAAAACACCACCTACAAAGGATTGCAGGAAAAATTATACATCAAGGAGAACGCGCACACGGCCACAGAGTCAGGTGCCAGCAAGGCCGCCGTTCCGGAAACTGAAACGCCAACAGGAGGCACAAAAATACGACGAACAGAAGAAATTCAAGAAGGACTCCAGACCGGAGGACGTCAAGACCAGCCGTCCCAGGGAGAAACGGAAATGCCAACAACCAGACGATTACTCCGCCAAGAGGCCAGCATGTAGAGGACGCAAAAGAAAAAGCAACGTGGACGACACTCGGAGATCAGTAAGGAGAAGATTAACATCCATGAAACCTCTAACTTGGGACCAATTTTGCCAAAAACGAATGACGGAGTTTCAAGCATCGAAAACTCAAAGATAAGTTAAAACCTTCTATAAATTTTTTTTTTCTCTTTTGTTCCGAAATGTTATGTATAAGTACGAAGTTCTATGTTTTGACGAAAGTCAATATGTCTCGGTTGAGACTTAGTTTTGTTTTACTTTATTTAGCTAAGGCAAAAGTATTATTTTCTTTAAGTGTAAAAGCTAAAAACAAGCATTTTCTGTTGGTCGAAAGACTAATTCTGTTATGTTAAAGCCAAAATTTGGCCGAAGATAAAAATAACTTCGTATTCTTGTATTAATAAGAATTTTACTTTCAGTGCCGCCAGCTTGGCGAAGAATGAGTAAAGTAAAAATTTATTTTCTCTTATTCATTTTATGGTAAATTGTATAAAGCATATGTATTAAAATTTTGTAAATGTACGTAAATACTTGAATGTTATGTAAAAGTAGAATTTAGTCTAGAAGCATAAAATTGTAGATGCTAAAAGTGAATGCTTAAAAGCAATGAAGTCAAAATTTAAGTATTAAATTGTAGATAAAGTCATGCTTTAGAGCGAAAGCCTGCATGTTTAAAGATGAATGAGGGTGAAGTTAGAATGAATGTGTTTTGTAGGGTTCTCCACCTACATTTGAATTTTTAAGAATATTAAAGTAGCTCATTGAGTTGTAGAATGTCGAGTAAGGTGTGTCTATTTGGTCGTTGAATTCTAACAAATCATGGTGGTTAGGGGAAGTGTTGTAAGACTAAAACACGAATAGTCCCGTTTGACACCACACACGGTGGAGAGCCAGGGTAAAGTTAAATTAATGCTTGAAAAATTGAATGAATGTGAATTAAGCAATAAGTAAGAAAAACGAATCGTTAAAAACAAAAATTTATTGTGTCAAGAAAGTGTAAATTATAATGTATGTAGAAAGATACTGATACTTATTCCTTCCAGATGCTGGAAGGAAAGACCAAGATTGATTGATGAAGTCCAGGAAAAGTTGCTGTAAGAAGAGAGCTTTATAACGATCAACAGAATTGTAGTATACAATTTGTTACATAAGATTTTTTTTTTTTTGTGTAAACGAGGTTCTCGCCAGTTAGTTCAGAATTAGAGAAACTTTAGAAATTAGGTCGTTTGTAGGACCTGCTTCCAAGTTTTCCAAATTCTGGCAGCGGCAAATGTAGGGTTTATATTTATTTTAACTAACATTTATTTTAAGTTTAAACTATCTTTCCTGTCAAGCCTTACTTTCCCCTGGAACTGCCAATGCCAGAATATGTAAATTTTAGTAGAACGCGCAAGGATTCAAATTATCAGCGGAAGTATTATGAGTTAAATAGAAAGGAAACAAGTTCGGTGTGTGATATTCTTACTTCACGAGCGCGGAGGTAGTTAGCGAGAAATTGAAGAACCCCGCGTTTCGGCCTATGTGCTTGGCGGGAAGTAGTGTTAATCGTTCAAGTGAGCTTCAAGTCTGCTGAATTAGCAGCGGTATTGTAAAACGCGGTGAGTTAGTTATTTTAGAGAGCCTCGTAGTTAGAGTCTTGTCTTTAGTTTCTTTTCAGGTTATTATTTTTACTTGACTGCGGAGTTGGCACAGTCTGTGAGCGTCAAGAGCACGCAATTGTAATTTTTACGTTGAATAAAAAAAGACTTAAACCCGTTACAAGACTCTGTGTTTTATCCTGTCTTCACAGTCACCCCCTTGGTTGCGTGCAGGTTGGAGGCGCGCAACGTTACAATCTTATAAAGCAGGACAGCGAGAGCAGTGATAATGAAATAGTAGATAAAATATCTCTAACTTGCAAGAAGTTGCATGAACTATTAAAAAAGGCCCAGCAACTGTGTAATTTTTCAATGGAGATTCATTCAAATGAAGAAAGAAGAGGAAACGTACGCATTAAAATTATTCTCTCTTACAGTGAATCTCTTAAAGAGTTGCGTCAGTCATTATCCCAACAAAAAATCATCAGCTTTAAAAAAAAAAAAAAAAAATAACTGATGTATTTTAATAAAATCCCTTCATTAACATTTATTTCATTTTTTTCTTCTGATTACAACAGTTATTAGGTTCGTTTAAAATATACATACTTTCTTAATCTGAATTAGATCTAGCATTTTTTCCCATGGAAAGTTACCTTTGCGAAACGCACGTATGCTATAAGCTTATGTTGCGTTTTTCTTTTCTGATACCAGTTGTTACGTTATTTTCTTCCTTCACGTTCATACGGGGTTTGTGTGGATTTGGAGTGAATAATGACGACACTTGATGAAGTATCGAAACACACTTTATTGGCCGGTATCAATCAGGATAACTCCAAAATCTTGTTCACAGTCGTCGAACTGTTATAAACACGCTGACACGATCAACAACACAGCTTTCAGGTTATCAAATTATCACGGTGGAGACAGCTTCACTGCAAAACACCAGAGTGCAGCTCCCGACTCTGCTTGGTCGTTCTCGGAACTCCACGTATTCTCGAGACTCTCCACGCTAGAACTCGCGATGCACTCGACGACACACAGAGCACAGCTCCAGACTCTTCAGTTCAGTCGTTCCCGGAGCTCAACACGCTATCTCGACGATTCACTAACCGCGATATACGAAGAGACTCTTTCGATGCACTCAACGACCCACTCGGCACTCTCTGCCGGGCTGCCAACTCGATCGACTCCGCACGGACTGACTCGCTAGACGAGACACCTACTCGATACTAACTGACTCTGCGCGTACCAGCAGGGTTTATATAGCTTTTGACT
Organism: Stegodyphus dumicola; assembly: GCF_044657685.1. NCBI lineage: Eukaryota > Metazoa > Arthropoda > Arachnida > Araneae > Eresidae > Stegodyphus > Stegodyphus dumicola. The sequence continues at coordinate 184,732,088 of NC_140769.1, read as the reverse complement.
GGTGTTCGAGAACATTCTGGCTAAACCGGTAAGAATTCGTTCTAGAAGGTTCTCCATCCGTCCATGGAATAGCGTCAATTTTGTCGCCAAATGAGCGATTTCTCGCCAAATGTGGAAACCCGGTCTTCCCTTGCCATTTTATGGCAACCCTAAAACTGCTTTGCGTGGAAGCTATCTCACCGCGCCTGTACATTTCGTAACACTTAATTCATTAATGACATAACTCCTGCGTTCGACAAAGATTCATTGCATGTGATCTTGTGAATGTTGCATATGAATGGCCTTAGGAATACATTTTGCGTAAGATCATCGGCGTGCATTGCTAATGTAGTTTTTGATGTCTATGGAATGAGTTTAATATAGTCTATGGATATAAATATATATCCATAGACTATGGATATATATATATATATCCATAGACTATAGACTAGAATATAGTCTATGGAATGAGTTTAATAATAATAATAAACTCCCGATAAATTCTTGAATGTTATCGTACATATTTTTTATATTCGCCGCATTATCTCTTTAAAAATAATACTTGGCGGTAACATTTTGGGGCAACATCCTTTTATTTGTGGTGCCATATATATATATATATATTATTATTATTTCTTTAAAAATAATACATGGCTATAACATTAAAGGTGATACGGACATAAAAGTGAGGTTTCAGATTAATAGCACCTCTACTGCTAAAAATAAATAAATAAATCCATCTTCACATTCTTTGCAAGACAAAATTTCGAATATAATACAAAATAAATATTGAAAGATCAACAAAAGAAATTTTCTTTTTCCCTATTGATAACACATATCTCATTCAGAAATTAATTACCGTTTAGGTATTAAAAAAGATCAGCAATTTGTTTTCATTTGTATTATATTACAGAAAACTCTGCACACTTTAAACTACTTTTCGACATATTCACCATGAAAATTAAGGCATGTGTCATATCTTTGCATTAATTGCTATATATCTGCTTCGTAGAATTCGGATGCTTGCGACTTGAATCAGTTCTGGACGTTGACTTTGATCTCATCATCCCTTGCAAAGTGCTGACCGGCAAAACATTTCTTGTTTGATGAGAAAACTAATGGAAGTCGGATTGAGCTAGATCTGCGGTAAAGGAGAGTGGAAGAACTGCTCCTAGCGAAATGAATCCAGCAGCGTCGTCGTTAGCGTGCGGTATACAGTGGCGCTCTGTCCTGCACAAACAGAATATCAGAAGTCAGTAATCTGTGCCTTTTGTTCGCGTCGTAACTTCTTCAGTGTCTGAAAATACAACGACAAATCAGAAATCGTGAATCGCCTATCGAAACGAACATTTTTTGTCAATGCAAGGCATCATTTTTCGGAGATCAGCGACGGGCGGCAACTGCCCCCACCTCCCTCGTCGTTGACATTTTCCCTTCCTTCGTTAAACCTCCAAACCCACTTTCGCCCTGTACCTTTACTCACTGCATTCTCTCGTAAGTTTCACTTATTTGACGATAAATCCATGTTTCATCGCCAACGTCAAATATTTCTCGCATTTAAAAACTTGATAATGACTCTTATTTCACAGCTGGCAAGCCGATCAATTGTTTTAAACATGATTATCGACAAACTGTGACTTCAAACGCTAATGTAAACAAACAAAAAGGCTAAGCTAATTCGTTTTCGAGCTGAACAATGTAAAAGAATTTTGAGTTATTTTTAAAATCAACCACCTTATATTTAACTTTAAAATAATTTTTCATACTTGGAAATCGTTAATTTAATAAAACTGCTATTTATGCTAAACTGCTATTTTGATACTAAATGCCAAAATCGCTTAAAGGTTAATCTGCTGGCGATGGCAGTTTAGCAAACGCTGAGTTTCTTTATTACTCTTTATAAATTTCCATTAGCTAAAATCTACTTGATTAAAGGGAATGTGATATAATGTGTGGGAGAATGGTTTCTACCATTCTTGAATGCAGTCTTCTTTTATATTTTTATCACTCATAGAATATCTTAATGAAATTCTCGTTGCTCATCGCAAACGGACCCGAATTGTTTTAGGAAAATTCATAGGCGAATGCAGAAATTTATTCTGAAGAACTACAAATAATTTTGTAATTCTTTATTCGCTTTCCTGCACGTTTTTCATAATTCAAAACCCTTCCCATTCAGTAAAATCTATGTTGCAACTTTTCTGAAAGATTTCTATGCACTTCACTGTTTGCTTCGATCAAATTCTTCTCTTCAAGGCAAACTGTTGTGCTGTTTTACTGTTTCAAAGACAAAGAAGCAAAGGTATTTAGCAAGACCTCTATGACTTTTCAAACGTCTGCCGTTGTTGCTGCTTATAGGAATTGTAATTAATGTAATTTAAATTTAGAAGCATGTTTCCGTTGATTTATTTCATGCCAACCACATGAGAAACAGCTTCCATAAAGCTTTCAAGTTAGAATTGATGCCTTCAAACTAGAATTGATGATGACTCGTGTCAGTTCACAAAACCAAGAACGATAGTTTAGATAAATAACATTCGTTCAGATTAAATCACAACTGAAAAATCTTACTTAGCGGGAACATTTCTACCTCATTTTCATGCTTAACAAATATAAATAAAAAAACAGTTCTCAGGCTATCGCACAACAGCTATAAGTTAGCGCACGCTTTGTTTAAAAAAAAAAAAAAAAAAAAAAAAAAAGAAGTTGCTTATACTACTTTTTCAGTAAAACAGAATTTCATTAAAACTGAATGTATTCTGCTTTGGGACATGACCATTTCATTTATTTTTATCTCGTGAATCCACAGCACATAAATAAATTAAAAGGAACATCTGTATTCGATAAAAAAACTTAATAGGCAGAACACAAGAGTACGTTGTATGAGATAAATAAGGTACGTAGTTGAAACAGGTTTCATTAATTATAGTAATGGCGATACTTCCAAAAAATTATTAAATATGTTACCGGCAAAGTACGAAATCCGGCATTTTATAGAAGGCCGAAAACTGGCCGGCAGAGTATGAAATGATTAAATATTTCGCACATTGCATAGGCATTAAATAGAATGCGAAATGACAAATCGGTAAAGTATGAACCACATCTGCGATTCTTTCCGAATAACCGAAACTACTTACCAGAAGTTAATAAATGATGTAAAAAAGCTAAAAAAACTGCTAAGCATGAACCACGGGAGTATTGGTTGCTGAATCGCTATGTGTGGAAAACAAAGACATTTGTCCTGCGTCAGTTATTTCAGGTACTTCATGAAATTCATCTGGCTGTTGGGCACAGTCGAATGAAGAATATCGAAGGAACTTTAAACCAAATACAAAAATGTTACACGGAATGATATTGAACTGTACATCCACCTTGCTGAGCCCTGCCAGAAAAAAAAAAAACAAAACAAAAGGTATTAACAAGGGCATTATTCTGAATTTAATTCCCTTTGTAGGCAGATTTTATTTCCAGTCAGATAAAAACAGAAATTTATTATGATGTATCATCTCAATATTTTTTTTTACGTATTTAGAAGAAAAAATTTTTTTAATGGTATTCTTTTTTTTTTTTTTTCAAACTAATTTTTGTATTTTTTGTATTTTTCAGGACTGAACATCTTTTAAATAATAGCTCATCATTACCTTTTTTTTTCATACTTTGTCTAAAGCGCATTTGTCATTCTATAAAATGCTTAGATATTATATGCAATGCCTAGGTAAAGTATATAATAATGTTCATATATATGAATTTATTTATTTACTTAATTATGGAAAACCATACGTGGAATATCTGCCTAAAGAAAATGATGCCTTTGTGAATGAATTTTTTAAAAACCTTGCTCATTCCACATTGGGAAAAGCATCAAAACATCATACAGGCACACAGTTTCGGCGATTTTATTAACTCAACCTTGGTGCATGGGCATATTTTGGTTTATATCACTTAAGAGTCTTACAAATCGCCTGAATTAGATGCATTATCAAAAATAAAATAAAATTTAGAAATTATTAAGAAGTACAGGTAATACTTTTAAGTAGCTCAGTTGTTAAGCAACTATAGTTATAATTTGAAAGAGAAATATAAAACCTTATCCAACGTCACTTAGTGAAATCGCTATTTGTCAGGCCACGTGGTAGGTAAATTAAAACTCATGCTCATGCAATATTAATACGTGCAGATTATATAGATGTAAATGTCTTAATAATGCAATGTACTGTAACGGACTCCAAAATTGAACAGACTTTGCTACAGGTTAAGATGTTAACAAGATAATTCTGACACATGCTTTTATTTTTATTATAGTAATAGCGATACTTCCAAATATGGTTTTGAAGTTTTGAAAAATATAGTTTCCAAATATAAAATTCCAAATATAATTTGAGGTTTTGAAGTTCTTTTAAATGAAATATGGTCAGGTTTCTGTATATATAAAGTGCAAAGTGAATGTTTCAAAATTAACAGATCTTAAACTTTTTGTTACCGTATGTTTCAATTAAAATTTACCTCCCCAAAAGTATTTCAAAACAATTTGTTCACTAAACTTAAAACAGCGATTGTCAGAATTCTATGAATCAAAAATCAAAACAAAAGACATTAAGCATAATTTAGGCATTTGTAAAGATCAGTCAGTTGTATTATTAGATTTCGAGTAAATATGTTTCCTTATTTTCAATCAATTATTATCTAAAATATTAATAATTTTCTGACAACTGTTGTATAAATTGTTTCTTTACGGTCTTCTCGTCAACTAGTTATTTAAATTGCTAGCAGGGAAATGTTTTACGTTTGAAATTGTACACTCCATGCATTATTCGCAAAGTTTCACGCCGTTGGTAAAACTTCTAAAATATAAAAAGTATCAAAATGGCAGAATTGTGACTAAGTCTGCCATTGGGAAATAAAATGCTAGATGACGAATAGCAACTTTGAAGGCACGTATCAGTTTTCTTATTGCATAACTTAAGCGAGAACGTTTAAAAAGATGAGATTAAATTTAAAAACCAAATAGAGGTAACTTTCCTTTGTATGTTAAACTTATTTTTTTCAATTTTTTTTTTTTTTTTTTTGTTTAACTTATGCCTTTTATCTAATGATTTTAAGCTGAAAAATTTTCCTTAAGCATTTTTTACTTAGAACTTACACTTTCATTTTCCACTGTCACTCAGACTAAATAATTGCAGAAATAGTGTTAAGTTTATTTAATAAATTGTGGCCGAGCATTCGAGGGCTCTCTGTCTAAGGAAAAAAAAATGTCTCCCTCTAAAAAAAAGTGTCTCGCTCTCTGTCTAAGAAAAAAAATGTCTCCCTCTAAAAAAAAATGTCTCGCTCTCTGTCTAAGAAAAAAAAAATGCCTCGCTCTCTGTCTAAGAAAAAAAAAGTCTCGCTCTCTGTCTAAGAAAAAAAAAATGCCTCGCTCTCTGTCTAAGAAAAAAAAAGTCTCGCTCTCTGTCTAAGAAAAAAAAGTCTCGCTCTCTGTCTAAGAAAACAGAAGTCTTCAGACTTTGCAAGCAAAACTGGTTTGTATTCAGAAAGAAAGTTTTTTTGTATATAAAACTTAACAACAAGACGTCTACCAAATATCAGAAATTTGATTGTAGTATTGGACTCGCTTTTAAAACTCATAGTTTTTTAATATATCAGGAAGTGTGTGAGCGTTATTTGATATGGCAAAGCACTCGAGGACTATCTGCTGAAGGAGAGGGATGAATTTGTTGGAGGACTTTTTAAGAAAAACTGACTCATGTAGGTGTTACACATGGGGAAAACCACGAAAACCTTTCATGTAGCTATCCTGTTCGGAAGATTCGAACCTCGGACTGAACTACCAGTGTTCAGCGAGTGTATCAGAGTTCGAACCGAACTACCAGTGGGTCGCTGGCGGGTCAGAAAGAGAACACTGGAAAGATTTACATTCTTTTTTGCATGTTAAGGGGGCTCATACACCTTAAACTCCTTATGATCTTCGAATATATAACTGTTGCAAGAATTGGGATATTTTATTTATTTTAAAAGCAATTACTTCCAACTTTTTACAGCTGACTACATAATATAGCTGCTTTGGAAACTAGTAACCAGAAAGTTTCTGTTGCCACAAATATTTTTATAATTTAATCAGCTTTGTGACAAAATGTTTCGTTATGTTTCCACCTTGCGCACATGATATTTTAAAAATGGCTAATGGTACATACTTGAAATTTGATGAAATTCTTTATATGGGCATTTCTAACTAAACCAAAAATCTGATGAATATTTTAATATTAAAAAATTTTATGGACGAAAACAGATTTTTTTAATAAAATACATTTTATAACTCCAAATAAAATAACAATTTAACATATGGAATAAAATTATGCAACAGAATGTTTTAAACTGTGCGCCCATGGTGGAAACATGACGAAAAATTTTGTCACAAAGCGGATTAAATTATAAAAATATTTATGTTAACACAAACTTTCTGATTGCTATTTCAGAAAGCAGCTGTATTAGTATGTAGTCAGCTGTAAAAAGTTGGAAGTAATTGCTTTTAAAATAAATAAGTTATTCCAATTCTTGCAACAGTCACATATTCGAAGATCTTAAGGGTTTTAAGGTGTATGAGTCCCCTTAAACTTTATCTAACGATCTTTTCACATCTTTGAAAATAAAGGTAGCCATCTTGTGTACACTCTCTTGAAAATTATATATGTGGTGGTGTAGTTTTTACGAAAGATGAAATCCACTCACTGGTTAGTCATGGCCAAGAAAACTGTTGTTTAGATGATGACTAGTGCGATAATCAGAACTAGCTTGATGGTTAAAACATCATTATTTTTATTATTTTGCACAGGAATAATTATTCAGAAATGCATTTTCCCTTAAAACTGGCACAAAACTAGGGTTGCTAAACACGCCCCACTATTTCCATACACGGAGTTTACATTTCAGATAATAAAGAAAGAAGGCAAAACGAGCGACGCGCTTTATTCAAGCAGGCGAGGACAAGTAATGCGCACTCACTTCGGTTGTCTTTATAACCGGAAAATCCTTTATACTAATCCTAAGCAGCGACTGGGACAAAGATATCGCAGTACAGTGAAATTGCAGGGAAAGAAGTAGAGTGATGTACATAGAGCATCTCATAGAGCAATAAATTGATTTTTAGTTTTCTGCGCATGTGGCCTTAACTCATGGCCTTTCTAATGCTTTGAAAATTTGGTGACCATCTTGAATCCGCCATCTTAGAATTTATTGTTATTTAGTTTCAAGAACGAAAGATTGACTTAATTTAATAAGTTTAAAACCAGCTTAACATATCCCCTCTTCAAAGACAGATTTTTCATAAATTTAAAAATTGGTTGCCGTTTCAGATTCACCCTGTTGAAATACAAAGAATAGCATGCACAATTTCCCTATGAGTAATGGTTTTATTAAAAAAATAAAAAATTGGATATTGCAGTTTACCAGACAGAAGGTATAGAAAAGCTTCTACACAAATTGGAATTTTGAAATATCTCCAGGAAAAGATTATTCAATTAGAAAATTTTAAGATTAAAATTAAACATGTACATTTTTTAATTAAACTATTTCCTATTGCGGAAATGTACCCATCACACACACCAGTGGCGGGCTCTAGCAGTTTGTAAGCGTTGGCAACTGCTAAGGCCTGAAGCGGTAGTCACTTCAATATGGAGGCACCTAATGGGTGAGCCATCGTTGCCTCCTATGAAAGGACGGACAAATTACATCCATGTCTTCTCCATGATTCGGACCCGGGCACTTTGGTATGCCATTCAGCGTCACTAGCCACTTTCCCGTTTGGGCGGCATTAAGAAAAAGTATTAAATAACATTTTAATAATAAATTGATTCGTATGCTGAACACATATAAATGGCTCTTAAATATGCTAGCATAAGCTCATTCAATAGGCGGTTGATTGAAAAATTATCGTTAATAAAAGATTTTCATGTTTCATACATTTCATACTTAGTGTGCAGTAGAAGTGTCACCACGATAGTGTTTTTTGGCCTTAATGATTCAAACTTTCTTAGTCTAAAATTTTCAAATCTTCCTAATGCACACAATAATCCACTACGTACATATGTACGGAAGAAAAAGTACAGTACATGTGCAATGCAACACGAACGTTGTTGTTGCTTTATTTATTATTCGAAATATATTACTTTGACTAATTATTTAATTAAACTTTCCCAAATGTACGCATAACATATCAGTATTGCGGTAACGGGTTTGTGGGGATTTGGAGTTCACAACGACGACAGCACTTGGTGGAATATCGAAACACATTTTATTTACCAATATTAATCAGAACAGCTCTAAAACACCTTTGCAGTAGTTAACGATCTACTATAAACACGCTGGAATAATCAGCGACACGGCTTTAACACTGTCAGGCAATAACGGTGGAGACAGCTTCACTGCAAAGCACCAGAGTACAGCTCCCGACTCTGCTCGGTTGTTTTCAGAACTCCACGTACTCTCGAGACTCCAGGCTATGTCACGCCAGACTCGCGATGCACTCGACGATACACAGAGCACAGCCCCCGACTCTTCAGTTCAGTCGGTCCCGGAGCTTAACACACTCTCTCGACGACGCATTAACCGCGATACACTAAGAGACTCTTCGATGTACTCGACGGCCCACTCGGCACTCGCTACCCGGCTGTCAACTCTATCGACTCCGCACGGACTGACTAACTCGAGACTAACTATCGCACTGCTCTCCGCGTACCAGCAGAGTTTATATAGTTTTTGGCTTTTGGCTTGTGTTCGAGAACATTCTGGGGTAAACCGGTAAAAATTCGTTCCAGAAGGTTCTCCATCCGTCCATGGCATATCGCTAATTTTGTCGCCAAATGGGCGATTTCCGCCAAATGTGGAAACCTTGTATGTCCTTGCCCTTTTATGGCAACCCTAAACCTGCTTTGCGAGGTAGCTATCTTATCGCGCCTGTACATTTCTTAACAATACTATCATCAAGCTCAAATCATGCGTTGAAATATCGTTGAGGATCGTAAAAGTTCTGAAACTACGTGAGGTATCGTTACAAAATTTTCGAAAACATGTGACAGTGAAAATTTCAATGCCATGATCAGTCATCCTTACCATATCTTTCTACATTTAGAGTCATAATACCAATAAAAGTAAAATCAATTATCCCTACTTTTTTCAATGTCACGAAATCAGGAGCCAGTGACCTTTAACAAGAACTTATAAATCATTCCTGGAATAAATTTTATAAATGTTAGTAATGTAAGACAGAATGTTATGAAGAAAGAAGAAATGAAAATTTAGAAAAGGTGAATGCCTGATTAAATAATCTTAGTCAGCGGTTGTCATTGAGGTGCATAGCGAGTGTTGTCATATACCTCAGTGACGAAATCAATTCGTAAAACAGTTCATATTTAAAAGCTGGAATGTTTATTTGTTTCTGTAAGACCTCGATGGTTTATTCCACTCGTAATGCACTTCAGCTTTGAAAGCCAGCGTCTTTGTCCTGTGACATTTTTTGACGTGAAATTGTGTTTTATTTATTTTTAGCACAAAATTGTGCAGCTCTAAAAGTAATCAAATGTTATTAAGAATACTATAATTTTAAATGATTCACATTTTTATTCTGATGATTGCGGTATTTATGAGTAATTACATATTTATCCTGAACGTGATTTTTTTCTTTCTTGTACACAGTAAAGGAAGTATTGCAATCGCGAAAAATTTTGGGTATCGTATTTCAACGAAAATATCCGTTTTGACCGCTCTAGAATGCATTTGAACGATGTTTTTGCATGGAATTTGTAGGACAGAGTAAGACTCTTTTTCCGAAAACGGATTGTAAAATGGGTTTAAATTGGATTCAGAAGAGATTTTTTTTGTGACGTCTGTACGTACGTACGTATGTATGTATTTCGCATAACTCAAAAATGAGTAGTCTCAGAACGTTTAGATTTTGTATAGGAGACTGCTATAACATAAAGTTGTGCACGTCCCTTTTTGGTTGCAGTCGGCCGCATATATATGTGTGTATATGTATGTATGTTATGCGTATATATATATTGTTGCATGCATACGGATTCGTTACTAAATGAATGCACAAGTCCGATGAAAAATGAACAAAAATTTATTATTATCACAACAAAAATGCTTAAATTTTCTCAAATTATCATGCAGTATTACAATATCTCACAGTAGTTATCTTTTAACTACTCAAATGTCCATTAGAACGTAATTCAAAACAGCTAAAGAACGCTAATCCGCGAATTCGCTACAATCAACAAGAGCAGTTTTCTAAACAATAATAAATTAAGCAACTACTACAAACTGAGATGTTTTCCTCCTTTTATAAGATTTTAAAATCACGCGCTAGAATTTTCCAGCACTTTCTCGAAATCAAAAAGAGATATTTATTTATTTAACGCACGCGCTCTTGTATTTTTAATTTTTCCGGCTTAGCTTTCTTTTAATATTCGTCACGCGCTGCACTGCGCGAGAAATAAAACCATTTAATTTATAATTGAACTAACATTAGCTTTTTAAATACCAAATTCGTAACACTGCCCCCTTCCCAAGGACTGCACGTCCCGGGCAGTACAATTCCTGGACAGGAAGCTAAACTTACAACTGTGGCATAAACATTACATTACAATATCAAACAATATACACAATAATTGCAATAACTAACTTAAACAAATCAAATGCTATCAAATACTAAATACAAAACAAATACTAAATACAAATCAAATACTAAATGCAAATCAAATACTAAATACACATTTATAAACAAAAAGGACCATGGTCTGATACTATTTACAATTATTTACATTACGTACTATGGCCATAGTAATAAGCTAACCTGTCGTAAGAGTTCGAAGACTCACGGATCCGAACCACGACGTCATTCGTGTTCAGCACTGTATATGGACCATCCGAAGGTGACTGTAATTTAGGACTCAGTCCTTTTCGTTGAATTGGGTTCCACAACCACACCTTGTCTCCTTTGTTGGATCTCTGTCTAGTAGCTCTTGTGTCGCATCTGATCTTCATTTTCTCCGTCGCCAAGTTGACTCGCTTTCGTGCAGAACGGTGCATTCCCTCAAACCGGGCCTGGGCATCTTGGATGTGTTCCTCAGGCGATGAAGGCGCATCCGTAGGGCGACTAAACAGGCGGTCACAAGGCAGACGAAGGTCTCGACCGAAGAGCTTCTGGGATGGAGAATAGATGGTAGTCTTGAGTTTCTTTTCGACCCTGGTATGATTTCGGCAGCTTCCCGAACTCGATCTTTCGTACAAGGCGTCGACATTTCCAGGCGAGGATCCCTTTTGAGGATGGATAGTCATGCCATCAGATGCTGAAAGCAGCTTATTGTTTTTGAAATCTAAGGAAAAATTGTATTTCCTTAAAAAGTCCAATCCGAGTATGCATGGATCTGTAATATTCGCCACATATGCCGTGTGATGGTAGGCGGCACTTCCAAACGTGATGTTTACATTTAACTTCCCAGTTATGTCGATCTTGTCACCAGACGCAGTCTGAAGGGTAACACAGGATGGCGTCCAAATAAGTTTGTCTTTAAACTGTTCAGCTAAATCTTTCCTAATGATGGTAACATTAGCTCCTGTGTCAATGATCATATTGCAAGGAACTCCATCGATATTCCCATTGATAGACAGTCCGTTATTGTTGCCACTCACTATAGAGATCTTAAGCGCTTTAAAACAGGGTTTTTCATTATCTGGCAACCTCCGTTCCTTGATATGGTCATTAATTTGTTTCCTGCGTCGTTGCTCAGAAATTGTCTCAATTTTCGTACCCTGGGGTGTTCTGCAATTCTTTCGTACGTGGCCTTCAGCCCCACAGTTCCAGCACTTTGGTTTCTTGTCAGTCCTTTTCCTTGCCGTGGCATTTAATTGTCTGTTTAAATCGTATGCCTTATTTTCCGTGCTCTGGGGAGTTCTGCAGTTCCTTCGTAGGTGGCCTTCAAAACCGCAATTCCAGCACTTTAGGGTCGGTTTTGTTTCATCACTATTCCGTCTTAAAGCATTCACTGGTCTTGTCAACTCATCCGTTTTATTATCCGTGCCCTGGGGTGTTCTGCAATGCCGTCGTAGGTGACCTTCAGAACCACATCTCCAACATCTTACAGCCACTTTGTTCTCACTGCTACTCCGTATCAAAGCATCGACTTGTCTGGATAAATCATCTAAACGAGCCATCAATTGGTCCCCTGGGTCGTGGACTCGCACAGCTCTGACTGGGTAGCTATCCCTAAGAGTTGCTTGCTGGGCTGCCTCAAATTTCATGGCATACACTAAAGCGCTTTTCAGATCTTTAACATCCGCCATTCGCAGTGCTTTCTGTATTTCAGGGTCCCGGATGCCATCGATGAAATATTGCAGGGACAGGATTTCCCTTGTTTCTGTCGGGCACTCCGAAAAGGCGTGATGTGACAGCCTTTCAACATCCGTGGCGAGCTCCTGAAGCGTTTCGGTGAGCTTCTGTTGACGAGATTTTAATTGGAGCCTTCTGTAGTTTTTTAAACATTTCTCGCCGAAGCGCAGCTCCAAAGCGCCGGATAGAGCTTCGAAATCTAGCCTTTGATTTTCGGGAAGCGTCTGCAGGATATTCGCTGCGTCTGCTCTCAGAGAAGCGGCGAGATGACAGGCCTTAGCTTGGGAATCCCATCCATTCGCATCCGCAACGATAGAAAATTGTGTCCTATACACCTGCCAGGAGGTCTTCCCATCATATGTAGATAGTTTCAGAACGAAACGAGCAGGCATCGATAAAAATTTGAAACCTTCAGAATTGTTTCCTACCGTCGCTATGCACTTCTTTAGGCTGTCAACTTCTTTGGCGACGGCAGCAGAAACCCTATCATCAATTTGTTGTTCGACGGCAGAAACTCTCTCTTCTATATGTTCTTTTACAGAAGAAATTCTTTCTTCTACTTGTTCTTTTACCGAAGAAACTCTTTCTTCTATTTGTCCAACTTTAGTTTCAACCGCGTCTATTCTGCCTTCCATAGCCTCAAATTTATTTTCTATTACGCAGGTAATTTCTCTTTTCATTTCGTCCTGACCTGCTTTCATCTCATTTTTAAGAGATTTCATCTCTTCCTTAACGGATTCCTGGCCCAATTTCATTTCTTCCTTAACGGAGTTGACGGCCCTTTCCATCTTTCCTTGGCTTGATTTCATCTCTTCTTTCATTTCTTCTTTAAACGAGGCAAAGGCTGTTATCAATTGCCTTAACTGCTCTTCCATTGCTCTTGTTATTGGCATTCAAATCCCACCGCTGCCACCAAAAATTGTTGCGTGCATACGGATTCTTTACTAAATGAATGCACAAGTCCGATGAAAAATGAACAAAAATTTATTATTATCACAACAAAAATGCTTAAATTTTCTCAAATTATCATGCAGTATTACAATATCTCACAGTAGTTATCTTTTAACTACTCAAATGTCCATTAGAACGTAATTCAAAACAGCTAAAGAACGCTAATCCGCGAATTCGCTACAATCAACAAGAGCAGTTTTCTAAACAACAATAAATTAAGCAACTACTACAAACTGAGATGTTTTCCTCCTTTTATAAGATTTTAAAATCACGCGCTAGAATTTTCCAGCACTTTCTCGAAATCAAAAAGAGATATTTATTTATTTAACGCATGCGCTCTTGTATTTTTAATTTTTCCGGCTTAGCTTTCTTTTAATATTCGTCACGCGCTGCACTGCGCGAGAAATAAAACCATTTAATTTATAATTGAACTAACATTAGCTTTTTAAATACCAAATTCGTAACAATATATATATATATATACGCATGCTCGGTGAGCTCGGTTATCTATAAAAACCGAGCTCCCCGAGCCGCGTAAATGACAAAATATAAAGTCAGGAAAAAGAAATTGAGGACCTCATCCAAATATAGTTGAAATGTATTTTGCTTTTGCTGATCAAACACCTTTGTTTCCTAGTGCCTTCACCAACCATCTACAAGCCTTTCCTATTTCCTATTCGTCTTCTGAGTGATGGATGTGGTAGAAATATGACTCTGTTTCTTGTTTGAAAAATGACTCATATGATAAAAGTGATTTACCTTCTCTTCCATATCAAAAGCACCACCAGTAATACAGAAATTGGTCAGATGTATTCTGCATAAAAAACCAGGAGTGGATGAGATGTCAGGACCATCCAAAGAATAGACTGAATAGAATTCATGAGAGTGGCAGCAGGGCAATTTATAGAATTAGGAAAATATGTTTCTGTAGTTAGTTAGGCTTATTGAAGATTAATTGTATGTTATATACATGAGTGATGTTTTTTTAAATAAATGAATTCTTTAGAATATAGTAGTTTCTTTAGATTCCTTGATACGCTGGTAGCTTAATAATTTGACGCGTAAGCGAACAGGTTTGGCAACAATTTTTCATCATATTTCTTATGTCACTGTTTTTAAGAGATTGGCATATTTCATTGTCATTTTTTTATATATATATTACTCTGCAGAGTAATATTCTTCAGGCATTTTTCCTGTACATTTAAAAGCCAGACGAAGGCTGGCCGCGTAGCGGCTACTTACTGCATAAAACATGTACGACAAAAGATATAACTTCTTTTGTTGACAGGAAGAAATATGCGGAATGTTAGCCTTAAAAACAGACAAAATACAAATGCTCCTTCGAAAAATACTTTTTACTTGAAGAGTCCATTTATAGAAAATATTATAATAAGGTGCATGGGAAAGCTGACATGAAATCCTTTTAAGGATTCCTGTGTATCAAAAAAGTGAGAAATGCTAGATCATAAATCTATTTCTCTTTTCTCAGTTATCACATGCACCACGAGCTACTTTCCTCAACGATTTAAGTTTCCTTCTTTGAGACAACGAGAAATCTGTGTTTCTGTGTTTGTGCTTTTGTAACGGATGGTTTGCTAACAACTGCAGGAAGGCAATCACTAAACTGTGACATTTCAGAGTTGAAGCCATTTTATTAAATTCCCATTTCTTCTACATTAGTAATTATGCTTTGAGATAAATATTTTTTTTCCTCTTTACTAAGCGGTATTTGCCTCTTGTAAAACAGTTCCGTCATCGCAGTTTTCCTGCGCCTTTAGTAAAGAAAGAATAAAATGAGGTAATATTTCAAAGAAGTATTTTATAAAGAAAAGCAAAACGAATCATTAAAATTTTAATAGCCATTAACGAAACAGTTGCAATCTGGAAATCTCAGATTATAGTCTAACACCTCGAAGAATTTACCATTAAAATTAAATATATTTAGAAAAATATTTTTAAGGTAAAAGATAATAATGATCATATTAAAAAGAAATTACTCTCTAATCTTAGTATGCAGATTTTAGTGAAATACTTGAAATAATTTTAAGCTAAGTAATTACGAAGACATATTATTCGGAGAAATAGTCTTCCGAAAATTAAATTTGTAGAGACATTAGGTTGGAAGCAGGAGAGATGAAAAATGAGCTGTACCCTCGCCGAGAATCGAACCATGGACCTCTCGAATACGCATCGAGCGTGCTGACCAATACACCACGAAGGCACGCTAAGAAGACGGGAGAAATACCTTTTAAAGTATAAAGCATAGAATCTTGCATTTAAGATGCGTCGTTCAAAATAGTAACGTCAAACGATTAAAAAAAACTGCTGATATTTTTTCCACAATAAATTAACGCCACAGTGTAAATTTGAGCATTTTAAGAGATGCCTAAATTATTAGAGCCGCTGACGCATATTCATTTCCTTGATGCTAGTAACAAACATTTCCTCAAGTGGTTAAATCATCTATTTTGCCAAAACACGAAATCGTTGAACTTAAAATAAAAAAAAGCTTCGAAGAATTAAAAAAAAAAAGTTCTATTTTCATTTCACATTTTTGATAGCGTAACTTATCTGAAATTGTCATTCTAGTAGTTGCCTTATTTTATATTTCTGGTTTCCATCTTAATTTCATCAGAATTAATCAAAAATGAATTCAGAAAATAGAATAAAATTAAATGAGAAGCGCTGCAATCTATTTGATCAGAAAGTATTTATAACATGCGAAAAATAGTAATGATAATGCTGAGGGATTAGGATTTGTTTATTACTTTCTGTAAATAACATTTATTACAGAAATTATGAGCAAAATTAATCGATCTTATTCTCTTGTCTAGTTGAATTTCCTCCATTCTCCTTTTCATACTTTTTTGTTGGAAGTATCAGTGCGATTTTCCGAATAAACAAGTGTAAATTTTACTCTAAATTGTAAGATTCTTACTTGATTAAAATTTCTCATTCTTTTTTTCATTTCAATTTTAAAAAATGTAACTTCTGCGAAATTTATTCTCTATTTTGTAATTCTACATCCCTCGAATGAAAATCAATTTTTCCTTTCGCTTTTACAAACAATTTTAAATTAAGTATATTTTCCTTATATTTATTCCAATACCATTTACAAGTTTTTTTTTTCCTTCCACCGCGGCCTTTTCCTCTCCTCCCCCGCCTCTCTCTGTTTATCTCTCGCTCTCTTTTTTCCCCTTGCGTATGTGTTTCGGGTAATTTTACTTCTGCTCTCTAGTTTTTTGTATTTCTCCCCCTTTCACTGACACAGCGTTGACAATAAATTAAAAGCAACATTGAAAATTACTGACGTATGAAGGTCTTTGCAGTAGTTTACAGGAAAAATCGTCTGCGTTTTAATCATGCGTTCCATCAAGTGTCAGCAAGCACAGCATTATTGTTTTTTTCAATGGATGCCAAAAACTTGCTTCTTTTGTTTGTTTTTTTTATGGATAAAAATGGATTTTTTATGGATAAGATTTTTTATGGATAAAATTTAAATTTTTTATGGATATTGTAGTGAGGAGTTACAGAAAGATTTGAAGCTCTGTAAAATCTACAGCTCTAGTCATGGGACTTTTGAGCCCACTCAGTAATCAGAGCCTAGTCTACCAAAATCTTTCTTTTGACAAATGCATTTGTTTAACACAGCGTTTCCCAAATTTACAATGTGTGTGAACCTTTTCTTATATGAAAAAAAAACCTGACCATGAATCCCCAAGGGAAGTAATTCTACATAAGTGCAAATAGAAAAGTTACAAATTTAGCTTTAATGTCTTGAACCGTAAATGGTGACTGGAAAATAAGTTATAAATAAAACATTTTGATATTTAAAGTAGTATTGATTGTAATTCTAACTTTTGCTTTGAAATAGAAAAACAAATTTTTTTCCACATTTTTTTTAGATGGGTGAATATGATGTGATGTTATGAAATTATTTGGGTTCGGCTCTATGTTTATAAATAACATTTGTAGTCTCTATGAGCACTAACCATCAGTTTCGGTTTTCTGTGATAATGCTCAAAACTGTACTTCTCGTCGTCAAGATGACATCCGACATAAGGCTGGGGTTTGTGATAGATTAATCTCGGGAGGAAAAAAAAAAAAAAAAAAAAAAAAAAAGATCAGAAGACACGCATTTGCTGAAACAGCTTCAAGCATTACAGGGTACGCACTACTATGTTGCATAAAATATTACATGGTGCACAAATTCGTGTTTCGTTAGGCTCTCACATTATTCATAGTGAAGTAACTTGGAGCGTTGCAGATTACCGAAGTTATGTTACATCACTAAATCCATGTTTTACTAAACAGGAAGTTACGAGAAAGCAATCAGCAGCTTTTCCACAGTGACTCGTATCGGTTTTTCAATCTAAATTTGTGGTATCCTCGTTCAAACATTGGTTTCAACTCCTTACTTGTGAATAATTCAATAAATGTTATGGATTTATCTGAGAATGTGGATCTACTCGTGAAACGGTTCAATAGGCAATCCGAATAACTAAGCCAAGGTCTTCAAATCTTTGGCTGACGTCAGAATGAAAAAGCCGGTTATGTGTTATCAATTAGCAGCCTAATATTCACCTCAATTTTGCAGTTTGAAAAGATTCTCCTCTCTCCAAGGTTTATTTATATAGAAAAAGTTTTGAAATAAACGTAGGTATTATACTTTTAATTTTGTATAAATTTAATTGATCAACTTATAGCTTCAAAGTTTCGCTAAATGTGGCAAATACGTCAGTAATAATAGTTATGTTATTTTTTGAATTAATTAAGTTGAAGAGCAAATCATTATCTTTGATTCCTAACAGTTGCAATATTGAATCAAACATGCACTTTCAGATAACCAATGAACTTATGTATTAAGTAGTAAACTAATCTTCATTTTCCGAACGAATTTGACTTCGTGTTAAGGTATGCCAGAAAGCCTCGATATCGTTCTACCATTGCTGGAGCACCGTTAGTAGCAATGGAGAGAGTATCTCAAGGGTTTCAGCTCTTACAATCGACACGCCTTTTTAATTCATTAAATATTGTTTTGCCTTTCGTGTCAGTTTCTGAACATATGATTAATAACAATTCTTGGGAACGTTTTTCTTCTTTCACAAATCCCACATAAGCTAAAGCTTCGTTTCCTAATAAATTTGATACGTCAAGCTATATAAAGCAGAGGTTCTCAACCGGTGGTAAGCGTACCACTAGTGGTACGCAAGACAAAAATGTGGTACGCAAAGATGCAAAGTATTTTTAACTATTAAATTCAAAAATTAAAACCCCAACATCCTCATTGAGTTTTGTTTTCTCTAATACTCGTAAATTTGTGCGATCTGAGCTTTGTTCAGATCGCATAAAAAATTATCACTTCATACTGAGTGATGGTGGTAGTAGTACTTTGTAGTGGTGGTACAAAGGGTTTTCGATTTTTGTTTAGATGGTACGCGTTAGTCAAAAGGTTGAGTATAGAGGATTCCGACGTTTTTAAGTACTTATACAAAGAAGTTTTTAAGCATTGAGCCATTTTGTCAAAACTTCTTTTTATTGTATTATTACTCAGTGGAATATCAAAACTGATTTCGCAGCACGGTGCATTTTAATTCATTTACAGCTTATAGGAAACCTTCTTCACTTGCAGTGCTGATTTCCGACTTTTCAATCAATAAAACAATGTTATGAGCAGCAAGCACCGCCAGCTGTTAGAAGCCGTCGCAACGATGGTGGTACAAATATTTCCATTTGGCTTTTTTAAAGAAGTTTAATCTGTACCTTTTTTGTCGCTGTGCACTTTTGTCAAATGTTATTTAAGCTTCATTGATTCGTCTGACAAATTTAACTGTGCAGAAGTCACATAGACAAAGTACTATATCCTGGTAAAAGAAGAAAGCCAAATTTTAAAAATTTAGCCTTGTGGTTATGAATTTTGTATCTCTGTAAATAATTTTAGAGAAATTATTATGAGTAAAATTGTAGAATCTTTTCTATAATGTAACATAAAAATCTAAAGAGGGGAAGTTTGCCGGAAAAATAAGAATACAGGAGCAGGTCTATTTAATATTGATCAAATGACTATCTCGCTAAATTGGCGAGAAATCGCTAAGTTGGCGATGGTTTAGGCGAATAATTTTTGTTGCCATATTCGTCGAGAAATCGCCAAGAGACTCCAAATTTGGCGCCCATTCCGCGGCATTTTGGTCCGGTTCCTGTGTAACTGTAATGGGTATTGTAATTGGTTCCATATGTAACTGTAACCGTACCCGGCCCTCATATGTCTTCCAGTAATTTCAAAAAGTAGAAGGTACTAGAGATTTCTGGGCGACCGGATAAAGCTATATAAGACCGGTCACAGCATCAGTTTCTCAGTAGTTGTTAGTTCAGGGCGACTTCGAAGTATTGAGAGATCAGTGAGAGCTTCGTCTTTGAGATGAGCTTTGCAATGCGTTGTGCTTAACGTATTTAGTAGTTTGAAGTGTAGCTACTGATTGTACTCTGCGATAACGAGAGCAGCTGCATGAGTGCTTTCATGGAAAGTTACAGATATATAAAGTGTTTCTTTTGGTAAAAATAAATTTTATCAAGTTATCATCGATTTTATATGCATTCAATCTATTTACGAACCCGTAAGCACGTAACACTATATTATCTGAATTTTTTCATCGATTCACTCATACTCACCTGTGAAAAAAGGACACAACTTGTTTTATTTTGATCATGACGTAGAAAATTGCTTCTAGTTTATTTATTGCTGTTTATTTTAACTTTTATAATAATGATCTTTTTTTTTTTTTTTTTTTTTTTTTTTTTACCGTTTATAAAATAGGTGACAATTATTTCATTTTATATTAAACCACTCGGGAAGCCGCCGACATTGTCAACGCACCAAATTAATTAATATTTGCCACAGACCCCCCTCAGTAGTTATAAGGGCCCTTAGGGGCTCGTAGGAACCACTTTGGAAACCGCTAGTTTAACCTTTCGTGAATGAAATAGATATAAATATGCTCATGTAAAGAGCCAGTTGTCTGCAGTCTTTCGGAATCCGTATTCTTTACTATCTGAAGCCGTTCAAAATACTGTATTCAAAATTATATATTTGAAACGAGAACGTCTGTGAATACAGGTAAAGACTCATTATTGCCAAGTCATATATAATAATAGTTTACCGCTGCGAAACGAAATAATTATACAGTCATTTCAATATGCTTTTTGCCAATAGCCGAACAAATAAAACTGACGAAGATCGATTATCTTAAGACCAAAAAGGCACGAATCATTCCAAGTGAATTCAATCAGTCTTTAAGCATCCATCTTTTCGTAGCAGAAAATTCGAATTTCCATGTTTACGTAATGAGAGTGCTGCCAGAGGATAGGAAGCAAAAACTTCCCATTCAAGAACGCGGAAACTGGCTCATAGTTGTAAATGGGATTAAAGCTGTCAGTGACTGGAAAAATGCGGTCTTTGGGACAAAATTTGAAACGCGAAGTCGTCGTATTGTATACTATAATAGGATAGTTAACGCCTTCACTACAGCTACTT
This sequence comes from Stegodyphus dumicola, assembly GCF_044657685.1. Lineage (NCBI taxonomy): Eukaryota > Metazoa > Arthropoda > Arachnida > Araneae > Eresidae > Stegodyphus > Stegodyphus dumicola. Next base: position 184,711,245 of record NC_140769.1, on the reverse strand, counting down.
TCATTGCATAATCACATAACTTGCTTTTTCCTAACTACTTTAATTTTTTTTAACTATTTTTAAACGTTTAAAAATTTTCGAAGTTGATTTGAGGGGCCACTACAGCAAACATTTGACATGACAGAAAATTTTTGAAGAAGACATATTTTATTAAGCTATTAATTATTCCTTCTGTTATTTATAATTCAACTAGCCATATTTGATTTCATGGAATGGCAGCGTAACAAACGATTTTCTCATAACGTTGCATCAAAGCAATTTCTTAAAACATCAATATGAGGGATTTCAAAAATTGAAATTGAGATCTTTATAGAAAAATATGTCTTTCATCAGATATAAAAATCGTGCAGAAGTTTAATAATTATTTTTAATTTAGTGAATTATTTAATAAATGTTTGTATACAACTAATTAAGAAGAAAAGTTTGTTTTTGTGATTTCGTACAGCAACTCTTTCACATTTTAAAACAAAATAATGGCTTGTAATGTTTAAAACAGAGCAGTTTTTCTTTAAAAAAACAAAGAATAAATTTTACGTTTTAGTGAGACACTGAAGAGTTCTACGTTTTGAACCTTAATTCTTTTAACAGAAAAAAGGCTTGAAATGGATCCTTGCTTGATTTGGTCTAAAGTAGTTGCGAAGCAAAATTGCTTTACTATTGTATGGCTCATCACTGATAAAAACTCAGTATGCTATTTGTATTAGCACGTCATGCTGAACTTATGAGTAGTATATAAAGATCTTTCGTTAATTTATTAGTTTCCTAACATCTGAAATCAGTGGTTAATGTTTGCCTTAGACCCATCAGTGGCTGAGTAGTGAAGTTACTGAACACTGGTAGTTTGGTCTTGGTTTCGAGTCTCAAGGAACGGGTTAGCTGCATGGGAGTTTTCGTGTTTTTTTCCCATGTATAATGTAATTCGAGTCAGTTTCTCTTAAATGTTCTCCACGGGGCTTTCCTCCCCATGACGGATACTGTTGTGTACTTCAGCATAATCAAATAATAATAATACAGTGCAAAGTCCGAAATCCGGACGTCCATTATCCGGAATGATCTAAAATCCGGACCTCAAAACCACCAATAAAATTTTTCTCGTAGGCTTTACTCATGCGCATTTGATTTCCCCCTCCGCGCATAATAAAACATCTGGAGAGTCCCGATTCTTAATTTCACTTGGAAACTAAATAAAATACCGTGTTATTGAAGAAACAATCATTTTAGCATAAATTTGTACGATCAGTAATTTGACTCCGTTGCTGCGTATTTGCTCGGCACGCATCTCAAACCGAAACCTCCCACAGATACACCGTTGATCTGACGCCAACCTGGCGAATCATCATTTATTATACTTTCCTTTGATTACACCATGTTTATCAAAACATGACCACTTGAGTAACGACTCAGGTAGCGATAACTAAACAATTTTTTTTATTTTAGTATTTGAATAATAAAGGAGTGTGGTAACCTTTTATTTGACATTCCGCTTGGCAATGGTTACAGATTTCAGTCGCGCTAAAAAAATGTTGACGAGAAAACGTTTACCAACAATTTCTTTCCATATGCTAAAAATAGACTTTGTTGATGATACTCATAGACTCAAAGATTACATTTAGATCAAAAATACTTCATTATTTCATAAATCGCGATTTCATATTTTTAATTTTATAATTTCTACATGCCATCTGTAATACTTCTTTGGCGATATGAAGCAACTCCAATGATGGAACACAGCAATAACTTTTATTTAACACTCAAAAAAGGCGACATACAAACAAGAAGAAAAAAGAATACTATAACATTTAAAAATAAATTACATTCTTCGTGCGAGAGGCGCACGAGGTACTCGAGTCTGGTTTCAAATATTGCCATTCACAAATGCCTTAATGTTCATCTATTGAAATTATTTAAACTACAAGATTTTAATATTATTTAAAGCTGTTACACATCTTAATAGATTTAAATTGATGATCTATTATCCGGAAAAATCCCAAATCCGGAATCGCCGAAGTCCCGACGAGTCCGGATTTCGGACTTTGTACTGTAATAATATTCTATAAGCGAAAAAAATCATGCACTTTTAAAATACAAAATTTTAAGTTCCACGGCCCATAATGTCTGTAGATAAGAACTTTCAAACCGGCATATTATCAAATGGTATCTAATAATTACCAAATATCAGCCCATGCGCTGCTACGTGTTATTCATTCGCATGCTAAGGCGATAGATTGGTTAACTGATTGAGGTAAACTACTAAAAATTTATCTATGTTAGGGAAGATATGTCTTTGTTTGTATGTTGGGAGATGAAAACTTCAGATCCTTTTAACCCAAAGGGGCACTTTTCCCAGAAGGACTGTTAATTTCGTTTTCACATTTTGCGTCGTCCACTAAAAAAAGGGTGTTTTCAAATTGTTGGCACCAAATATTACAGCCCTGTATTATATTTAAAGAAATTAAATAATGAAGAAACTGCATGAATGTATGTATATTTCTCGCACTGTGAAGAAACAACGATACTTAGAGACATCAAATTTTGAATAACGTAGTCCTCCACTCGAATATGGGCACCTGGAAGCCCAAATTTAGAATTTGGAATTTGTTTTGTCATCTATTTTATATTTTGTAAAACTTTAATGAATTTCTAATTAACAAAGTCAACAATTACTAAGCGAGCAATGGCAACACTGTACGAAAAAAAAATGCATTTTTATCTCCAGCGCACGCGACTGTGTATCGGAAATTCTAAAGATACGCTCATTTTAAAATTATTTTGGGATATTGCTGTTGAACTGAATTTTATGGTTTAAGGGCGAAGAACATGATATTTAATAAATAAAGGTAACACATGAAATGTTAAAAAAATGCCCCTTTGGACAAAATATAAAATATGAAAGCTTTCAGATTTATTATTTTTTTAAATTTAATCATTTGTTTTCTATTGCACGTTTAAAATTGCAGAGACACAAATTAATGTCAGCTGTCAATATTAAGCTGAAAGTTAAAAATATCGAACTGAATTTTTTGCCCCGCGAAGATCACCAACTTCTGATTACCTCACAATAGATGAAAAATACTGATCAACTGCTCTCATTTAAGAATTGAAATTTTTGTCATAGTTAACATACTTGTAACTGTACTTGCTAAAATAAACAAACAAACAAAAAAAAAATATTCTCTTAAAATTTTTTAATAGTGCATAAAGTGCCTCAAGAATGCTTTAACAAGTAAGCATTTCCTTTTCTAATCTTGGAAAAAAATAAATAAATAAAATCATTTTGGTAATTACATTTACACTTTCATACTTTTACGTATTGCTTAAGAATCAGAATTCCGAGGTAATTTTTTTCTCGTGAAGTAGATCATTGCAACTACATTTCATCCATAAAAGACAGGTAAAGAAACTTTGAATGACAGCCATCACAAAACTTTAAAACCTTTTTGGATAAATTAAAGAAATACACACGTCATTCTGATAGAAATCAAGGCCTTACTTTACTGTTTACGTTTTCGAGGACATACCGTGCAGAGAAGCTTATAAACTTTTTTCTTAAAAGTTTTCCTTATTTTATTCAATTTTTATTAAGAAAATCACAGATGAAAAAGGACAAGTGTAAAAGAGACACCAGTTTATTACCTTTCATTACGTCAATGCAAAATTGCTTTGAAGGAGAAATATCCTGAGCATGATGCGGCAGAAACGGGAACTTTACAATGAAGAAAACAATCTCCAAACTCGAAAATACGTGACGAAATAAAATAAATTTGTTACATAAAATGAACAGTTGTTATACAAACTGTCGTAAAAAGAATGCACGATATGAATAAGCCAATTTTTATTTCGATTTAATCTGAGACATTTTTAAATTTATGTTTTATAAACTCTGCCTTCTTTCACACTGATTACCAGTCTGTTATATGTTTTTCAAATATGCATTTTTCTTCCAGGTAAATACGGTATCTTATACTATTTAGTCCCTTAATTGGCAAATGGTGAAAACACATGTTGCTTTTGAGCAACCATGCCAAATAAAGGGTTAAGCATATCAACTTTTATATTGTTTTAAAAAAGAAATATTAAAATATCAAATCACTCAACCAGTTCATATCAGCTTTCTGATTAGGTACCAACACATACATGTTATAGTACCTAATCAGAAAGCTATAAAACTTTACATGCTGGTGTATATAACTTCACGCAATCTTTTTATGGATAGAGAAAATAAAAGTAAAGCACACTCTTTTTGCAAAAAAAAAAAAAAAAAATCGGAGCATCATGAAGGAAGTGGTTGTTTTTGATCAAATTGAATATGTGTACAGCTCATACACAGATAATAAAATGATTAAAAAATCAAGGTCATAGTACCTGTTCACGGCTCACAATCACTCATTGAGTGTGAAACATGGCCATGACTGTCTCCACAGTAGTAGTTGGTCGAACCGCCCTGGCGGCAATGCATGCTTGAATTAGTTAAGGCTAGGAGTGGTAGAGGTTCCTGATGTTATCCTGCGAAACCTTCTGCCAGGCATTCATCCGTTGTCGCTCCAGATCTCGGATATTTTGTGTTGCCCGAATCTGGCGGCCTACTGTGTCCCACACATGCTCTATTGATGAAAGGTCTGGTGACCTTGTTGGCCAAGGAAGAGTATGAATCGCGCGGAGACAGTCCAGAGATATGCGAGCGATAATTATCTTGTTGGAAAATGGCATTAGGATGATGTGCCATGAAGGGCAACCGACCGCAGGATAGTATCAACATATCATTGAGCTGTTAAAGATGTACGGAGGATGACTAAAGATGACCTGTTGTCATAAGAAATAGCACCCCACACCATCATACGAGGGGTTTTGGCTGTATGCCTTTGTAAAACAAAGACCGGTTGGGACCGTTGCCCCCGTCCTCTCCAGACACGAACACGGTGGTCATCTGCTTCAAGAGTAAAGCGGGTTTCATCGCTGAACACTAGACGACGCCAGTCTGAAGGCAGCCATGATGATCTGCTGCGACACTACTCCAGACGACTCCGCCGATGTTCTGGAGTCAAAGGCAAACGTCTTAAAGTCCTCTGTGAGCGCAATCCCGCCTCAGACAAGCGCCGTGAGATGATGAACGGTACCACGAGAGGTATAAACGTGGCTGTAGAGCGTTGAATAGTTGAAAATGATACCGTTGGGGCGGTTCAGGCCTGGCGAATAATCATTCTATCTTGCCTCGCATTTGTGCTCCTTGGCCTTCCTGAACCTTCATTTCGTCGACAATTTCCATGTAGCAACCATTGCTGCCAACGTCATTGCACAGCAGTGTCTGTATGCTGCAGGCGGCGGCCTATTGCTCTGTATGAACACCGAGTTTCACGCAACCCTACAATGCGATCACGTTCGAAGTCGTTTAGTTGTCTGTGAGGTTTTTGATATCGTCGTAATGGCATCTTTAGTTGCTTCTTTACGAAATTACAATGGCAGCAACAAGAAAAGATAAATTTTCCGCCTCTGTTACTGGTTTTATACTTTGCGAATTGCGTACTATAAATGTGCGCTATAATCGTAATTCCTGTTCGTTTGCCTTGAAACTGTGATTATTTGCATATTTGATCAAGATGTTTTTGCATACCAAATTTCGTCACGATCGCAAAAGTCCTTCTTGGTGTTTCGATTTTTTTTACAAAAGAGTGTGTTATAGATATAACATCATAAAAATTTACCTAGCAGTTGATTTCTTAATAAGGATTTTATTAATAAAGAAAATGAGTAGCAGTTTTGTCTCAGCTTAAGTTTGCCGACTATTAGCTTTCCCAATCAGACAAAGAGCATCTTTGACATATCCCATCGTCACTGCTGCAAGAACGCGTCTTCTTAGTCTCTTCACAATTGAAATCCAGAGCTTGCATATGATTTTATTCTGTTGTTTTTTGGTTATGGCGAATGAAGCTAAAAATCTGATGTGGCCAGCACATGACTTCCTTATGCAGAATATTAACCAATACGCATTTTTTACTTATTTCTTTTAAGCTTATTTCCTCGAATTTCATCAGATGTATTTCTAATTCAATTAATTAATTCAGTTCTCACTTCGTGGCAAGGCAAAAATACGCAAAACCTCAAAATATCTTTATTAAAAATTGAAAAATAAAAAAAAGTATAAAACTCCAAATACAGTTAAAACAAATTTAAAAAAATTTTTTTTTTTACAATGAAAATTAGAATTTCTATGCAAAACAAATAAACCGTCTAGCGGGCAAGAATGCAGATTTTTCAATGCACAAAACTGAAAGTTTTCTTTTGGATCCACTCGGCAAAATGGCACTGAAGGTGCAGAAACTGACTGCTTCACTATTCAGCTAAGTTTCAAATCTAAACAAATATGGCTGCTACCGTAAAAAAATTAGGCTTAACCGCACTTAAACAACTTATAGATTGTTAATAAGTCTACAACTATTGCATGAAGATTAACTAAAGGCATAAAAACCTTAACCGGAAGTTACGAATATCATCATTCAATAACTTTTAAAGCAAAAAGTGCACAATTTACCAACATAAAGAATAAAGAAAATCTGTTGTGTACACCAGATGACTTCCTTATACGGAATATTAAATTACACACAATTTTACTGTATTTCATTTAAATATATTGAATTAACAGTTAAAACATTTTGAATTAAATCTACTTCTTCGATAGCGCATAAACCATAATAGAATAAATGCACTCTTTAAAGTTCACTATTATTTATTTACCATAGCGACACTTTGGCGCTAGGTTCACTTAACAGCCTTACAGCTCATTCATTTTACACTGACTACCAATAAGTATTTGGACACCTATACAAGTGACGATATCTGCGGTCCTAAGGTACGTCACGGACTCCGCCGGTATACTCGTATATCGTGTAGGAAACAGCATCGGCTTTAGTCGCATGCAAGATGCCTCGAAGTTCGGAGCTCTCTGATTTCGAGAAAGGTATAATTATCGAGTATCACAAATGTGGCCGATCCCTTAAGGGACATATCTAGCGATCTGAAGTACCCAAAATCGACAGTGGCCTATGTGATTAAGAAGTGGAAGGTGAGCGGTGATTGTTGGAATGTGTCCCGAGTCAGCAGACCAGCGAAACTGGGAGATAGAGACCGACGAGTGCTGTCCAGAGAAATTCGGAAGAACCGCACCCAACCTATGGCCCTCATCCGCGAGGAGTTTCAACAGGCATCCGGGAGTATTGTTTCAATGAATACCATCCGTAAGGAAGCACATCTGCATAGTTTTCATGGTCGTGCTGCTGCCCATAAGCCTTTGATCACAAAGTTCAACCGCGCTGCTCGGTTAATGTGGTGCAAAGCACATTGAAATTGGACCGTAAATCAGTGGAAAGGGGTTCATTGGAGTGACGAATAAAGGTTCACCCTTTACCGTTCAGATGGCAGGGTCTGGGTCTGGCGTCTACCTGGAGAACGTCTCCTGCCAGAATACATTGTGCCAACAGTAAAGTTCGGCGGAGGTGGAATTATGGTCTGGAGTTGTTTCTCCTGGTGTGGGCTGGGACCCTTGGTCCCCATTCATAGTAAGCTCAACTCCGATGCCTACTGCACTATTCTGGATGACAATGTGCTTCCTACGTTGTGGCAGTTTTACGGGTTGGATCCCTGTTACTTTCAGGACGACAATGCCAGTTTTCATGTTTCGACATTAACCAAGGTTTGGTATGGTGCCAATGGAGTTCCTCGAATGGACTGGCCTGCCTAGAATCCAGACCTGAACCCTATCGAGAACCTCAGGGACGAGTTTCATCGCCGAATTCAGGGGTGCACTACCCGTGCAAAATCAGTGAAGGATTCTATGTCTTCTCCAAGCCGAGTGGAAGAAAATACGACTAGCTGTTATACAAAGACTTGTGGAAAGTATGCCCCGGAGGGTCCACGCTGTAATTACCTCTCGTGGAGGCACTACCAACTATTGATTTTGAATAAAGTTAGTTTTTCTATTCTATCACAGGCGTCCAAATACTTATTGGTAGTCAGTGTATAACTCAGAGTGCACAAAAAATATATCATCCGAATAATTAACACATGTTCTAATCAAATACTATAAAATCTAAAACGATATATAAAATAAAACGATGTATATAAATCTAAAACGATGTGTAATGTAAACAAATAAAATGTTTTTCCACAGATGATTCAGCGCCGCTTACCTAATGCGCATGCGCTACTAACTAGTTCAGTTCTCACATTGAGGCAAGCCAAAAATACATAAAAATTTAAAATATTTTCATTAAAAACTGAAAGATATAGGAAAACGTAAAACACCAAGTACAGTTAAAACAATTAAAAAGACAATTTTTACGATTAAAATTACAGTTTCCACGCAAAAACAAACAATTCGGCCAACGGGCAAGAAGGCAGATTTTTCGGTACACAAAACTGAAAGTTTACTTTTGGTCTCACTCGGCAAAAAGACACTGAAGGACACTTAATTTGTTGTAGACGCTATGCTGAATCAATATATGAGATAATTTAATAACGTAAATGATAATTCCAGAATAAATTAAGCGTAATTTAATTCGTAATAATAAAAGACGTTACTTTGCTGTTGCCAAGCTTAGTTTTTCTAGGTTGGCAACAAATCCACTGTTCTGCTTAGGCATGACCGCACTTAAACAACTTTTAAATTTTGATAATTCAACTAAAACATGCAGATTAATCAAAGGCATAAAAATCTCAACCGGAACATAAGAACAACATAATTCAATCATTTTTAAAGCAAAAAATGCATAATTTACACACATAAAAGAATAAAGAAACCGAGCCGAGTTATTTATATACTTTTGGTGCGGCCGATAGGCAACCAAAATTGGAGGTTCACATCTACATGTCATAGCAGTCCTATATAGAAAATTTCAACGTTCTGAGGCTACTCGTTTTTGAGTTATAACGTTGCGCGCCTCCAACTTGCACGCAACCAAGAGGTGACTGTGAAAGCTTGTATAAAAGATAGAGCCTTGTGAAGGGTTTAAGTCCCTTTTTATTCAACGTAATAAATTACAATTGCGTCCTCTTGACGCTTACAGACTGTGCCAACTTGGCAGTCAAATAAAAATAATAACCTGAAAAGAAAGTAAAGACAAGATTCTAACTACGAGGCTCTCTAAAATAACTAACTCACCGTGTTTTACAATACTGCTGCTAATTCAGCAGACTTGAAGCTCACTGGAACGATTACCACTACTTCCCGCCAAGCACATAGGCCGCAACGCGGGGTTCTTCAATTCTCGCTAACTACCTCCGCGCTCGCTAAGTAAGAATATCACACCGAACTCGTTTCCTTCTATTTAAATCAGAATACTTCCGCTGATAATTTGAATCCTTGCGCGTTCTACTCAAATTTACATATTCTGGCATTGGCAGTTCCAGGGGAAAGTAAGGATTGACAGGAAAGATAGTTTAAACTTAAAATAAATGTTAGTTAAAATAAATATAAACCCTACATTTGCCGCTGCCAGAATTTGGAAAACTTGGAAGCAGGTCCTACAAACGACCTGTTGTAAGTTTCTCTAATTCTGAACTAATTGGCGAGAACCTCGTTTACACAAAAAAAATATCTTATGTAACCATTTGTATCCTAAAATTCTGTTGATCGTTACAAAGCTGTCTTCTTACAGCAACCTTTCCTGGACTTCATCAATCAATCCTGGTCTTTCCTTCCAGCATCTGGAAGGAATAAGTATCAGTATCTTTCTACATACATTATAATTTACACTTTCTTGACGCAATAAATTTTTGTTTTTAAACGATTCGTTTTTCTTAGTTATTGCTTACTTCACATTCATTCAATTTTTCAAGCATTAATTTAACTTTACCCTGGCTCTCCACCGTGTGTGGTGTCAAACGGGAATATTCGTGTTTTAGTCTTACAACACTTCCCCTAACCACCATGATTTGTTAGAATTCAACGACCAAATAGACACACCTTACTCGACATTCTACAACTCAATGAGCTACTTTAATATTCTTAAAAATTCAAATGTAGGTGGAGAACCCTACAAAACACATTCATTCTAACTTCCCCCTCATTCATCTTTAAACATGCAGGCCTTCGCTCTAAAGCATGACTTTATCTACAATTTACTACTTAAATTTTGACTTCATTGCTTTTAAGCATTCACTTTTAGCATCTACAATTTTATGCTTCTAGACTAAATTCTACTTTTACATAACCTTCAAGTATTTACATACATTTACAAAATTTTAATACATATGCTTTTTACAATTTACCATAAAATGAATAAGAGAAAATAAATTTTTACTTTACTCATTCTTCGCCAAGCTGGCGGCACTGAAAGTAAAATTCTTATTAATACAAGAATACGAAGTTATTTTTATCTTCGGCCAAATTTTGGCTTTAACATAACAGAATTAGTCTTTCGACCAACAGAAAATGCTTGTTTTTAGCTTTTACACTTAAAGAAAATAATACTTTTGCCTTAGCTAAATAAAGTAAAACAAAACTAAGTCTCAACCGAGACATATTGACTTTCGTCAAAACATAGAACTTCGTACTTATGCATAACATTTCGGAACAAAAGAGAAAAAAAAAATTTATAGAAGGTTTTAACTTATCTTTGAGTTTTCGATGCTTGAAACTCCGTCATTCGTTTTTGGCAAAATTGGTCCCAAGTTAGAGGTTTCATGGATGTTAATCTTCTCCTTACTGATCTCCGAGTGTCGTCCACGTTGCTTTTTCTTTTGCGTCCTCTACATGCTGGCCTCTTGGCGGAGTAATCGTCTGGTTGTTGGCATTTCCGTTTCTCCCTGGGACGGCTGGTCTTGACGTCCTCCGGTCTCGAGTCCTTCTTGAATTTCTTCTGTTCCTCGTATTTTTGTGCCTCCTGTTGGCGTTTCAGTTTCCGGAACATCGGCCTTGCTGGCACCTGACTCTGTGGCCGTGTGCGCGTTCTCCTTGATGTGTAATTTCTCCTGCTATCCTTTGTAGGTGGTGTTTTTCTCTTTACCACGGTTTCTTTACCCGGTTCATCTGTATTTTTGTTTTTCTTAAACGCCGGAGTTTGAAAATCATTTTTCTTTTTGATACCGACGTCCGGGTTGTAGAAGTGCTAGGTCTCTCTTCAGTTCTCTGTTTCTTGGGTGGTAGAATAGTTGTTGTAGTCTCTGATTCTTCTACTTCGTTCAGACTTGAGTCCTGCAGGAAACTTTTAGGGATTTCAAAATCATTTGGATTATAGTATTTTTTCACCTGGTCGGGACTTGCTTTACAGATTTTCCCTCTGTCGTTCTTAAGATATAATACTACCCCTTTGATTTCCTGAATTACATAGGGGCCTTCAAACTTTGGAGCTAGCTTTGCCATAAAATTGTCTGGGGCACTTGATAAAGAAAATTTCCGCTTCAATACTTTATCCCCAACTTTAAAATCTGCTTCACGGCGTTTTCTATCATAATAAAGTTTCTGCCTATTTCTTGCCGTATCCGAGGTTTTAAGCGCCTGATCAATCAACTTTTGCACATCTTGTTGTTTAAACTCCTGCCCTCTTTTTTGCACAAAGAATAATTTATCTAAAGGCGTAATTAACTTTCTGCCTAAAAATAATTCTGCTGGAGTTTTTCCCGTAGTATCATGATGTGCCGTTCTTAAAGCATAAGCTAATTCATTTATGTAGCCATCCCAGCGCTTGTGATGTGTGCTCACGTAACTGCGAATTATTTTTACTATGTTTTTATTAACTCTTTCTGCTATGTTAGCCTGTGGTCTATACGGAACCATTTTGATATGGCGTATGCCAAGTTCATTGCATATGTTTTCAAATATTTGACTAATGAATTGTTTTCCGTTATCGCTAATGACTTTTATCGGTGCACCGTATTTTAAAATGTATCTGTGTAAGAATGCATCTGCAACTGTTTTGGCTGACGCGCGTTTAAGAGGAACAATTTCTATCCATTTTGAAAAATGATCTACTATTACTAAAAGAAAACGATTTTTATTTAACTCGCTCTGGGGGAAGGGACCAAGGAGATCTATGCCTAAAATTTCATTCGGAAATGTAGCGCGAATGCTATTTAAATACCCGGCCGGGCTGTAATTAATATCATTTATTAACTGACATTGATTGCAGGACCTGACATACGCCGTTACTATTTTGTATAATTGCGGGAAATATACCGCCTTGCGTACCCTTTTTATAGTCTTTCTGACCCTGAGGTGGCCCGCTGTTTTTTCTTCGTGCAACTCCTTCAAAATGCTTAATCGAAGTGAGGCTGGGATGACTGGCTTATACTCAAGATTTTCGTTTGTTGTTTTTGTATAGAATAATAAATTATCTATTATTTCATAATTTTTTGCTCCATTTCTGATCGCATCAATATCTGTATGCTCAAAGCTTTCGGGGTCTTTCAAATAAGCATAGATATTTCCAAATTCAGGATCAGCTTTCAGTTCAGTAATAACCGTATCTCTAGAATCTAAAATTTTTGAAGTCAACACAGCGCATTTAAGTTCATTTCCTTCGTCGTCCAGTTTTATACGAGAAAGTTCGTCAGCTACATTGTTTTCCTTACCCGGTTTATATTTTATTGTGATATTATATTCTTGAAGTTTTAAAGCCCATCTTATTAACCTGGGCGTTAGGTTTTTTCCCGAGTAAAGTCTACCAACAGCCGCATGATCCGAAAAGACTGTTACTGGCGATTTGCCGAAATAAACTCGAAATTTGTGTAGAGCCATTAATACGACTACTGTTTCTCTTTCTGTAGCTGTATAATTCCTTTGTGTCTGATTCAATGTTTTACTAAAAAATGCCAGCGGATGGTTATTTTGCATAAGAACCGCACCCACCGCATAGTCTGACGCATCTGCTGCAATTTCTAGGTTTTCGTCCCCCTCAGGGAATTTTAAAACAGGGGCATTAATAAGCGCTTCTTTTAATCTTTCAAAAGTTGTGTTAGCTTCCGCTGTCCACGTAAATTTACTCTTTTTTCTTTTGATTACTAAGAGTGGTTCAACAATATTAGCGAAATCTTTTATGAAAGATCGATAGTAAGAACATAATCCAAGGAAAGACGAAAGTTTCTTGGCGGTGTTGGGCGGTGGGAAATTCTTAATAGCTTTTATTTTTGAATCTTGCGTTTCTATACCCTTTTGCGAAATTTTATAACCGAGATATTTAAGTTCTTTAGTTGCGAACTTGCATTTTGAGGCGCTAATTGTAAGACCGGCCTCTTTTAATAATTTAAAAACTTGTTCGAGGTCATTAATGTGTTGTTCCAACGTACTACTCGTTATAATTATATCACCTAGATAAATTAAAGTTGATTTTTCTAGGACAGGCTTTAGAACAATGTCCATAGCTCTCTGGAATGTTGATGGGGCCCCACACAACCCAAAGGGCATGCGTAAAAATGCATAAGTGCCCGATTTTGTTATAAACGCGGTTTTATGTATGTCTTCGGGTCTCATAGCTATTTGATAGTAGCCAGACGTTAAGTCCAAAGTAGACATATATCTTGTCGATTTGATCTGTCTAATGATCTCGTCTATAACCGGCAAAGGGTAAACTGGAAATTTAGTAATGCTTTTTAGTTTTCTGTAATCAATAGCAAACCTCCAAGCCCTTTTATCCGAAGGAGGAAACTCGTTCGTTTTCCTACATAGTACGACTGGACTCGCGTACTCACTATTTATGGGCGTTATTATTTTATTCTTTAACATCTCCTGAATATGTTCTTCGATGATTAGGTCTTTTTGTTTATCATAACGATACGGTTTAGTCCTACAAGATTTTTCGGCATTTAATTGAATCTTATGAGTCACGATTTGGCAGTTTCCTGGTTTTTCTGAAAACAAATGAGAAAAATTACTCACCACTTGCTGTATTACTTTACTTTCCTGGTCATTCAGATGGCTAAGGTCCACTTCAGTTGTCTCCACAGGTTCCACCACCCTCTGGTTCATCTCCAACACCACGGAACTATCTTGAAAATTTAATTTGGCCCTCGCGGCCCTTAAAAAGTCCATACCTAATATAAGAGAGTGTTGTATGTCTTTCACCACAAAAATTAATACTTTGAGATTTTCCTCTTTTACCTGTAAGTTTAATGATAATTTCCCGATGCAGTGACATGTTTTTCCTTCCGCTGCTATAATTTCCGTATTTCTGGTTTTAAATAGTCGTATCTTATAAAAATTCTTTTTGAAGAACTTTTCACTCATAAAATTTCCTTCTGCTCCTGTATCGATGAGGGCTTCTACTGGTACATCGCCAACCAGGACTTGTATAATTGGTAGCTGTGAGTTTTTTACGATGACCGTGTTTAAATGTCTATTTGAGGGTTTTTCTAAAACTTCCGGGGTCTGGACCCTCCCTTTCACAGGCCCCTCTAGTTGTTTAAAGCTTTCCTTTCAATCTGTGTCTTCTGGGTACGCGGATGCTTATTTTCAAATTTTCTTTTTGGGCCTTGACCTTCGAGTTTCGATGCGTTAGCTTGATAGTTCTTTCTCCAATATGAGCGATTTCCATTTCTGGTTTCCTCCTTCCTTCGGGTATGTTGAGAATATGTTTCCCCTGTCGCTTTTTCCGCTATTCTGCGATTTTGAAACTTCACCGCCAATTCGAAAAGTTCCTGCAATGTGCTTGGGTTTCTAATTTCAAAGTAGTCTTGGACAGCGGGTAACAATCTTGGTAATATTATTTCAATTATCTCCGCATCGGGTTTCTTCCCATACAGCATATCCGTTAGCTTGATTTTTCGTAGAATAAAGTCCGTCAATTCTGCTGTATCCCGTTGATAGAAACTATATAGCTCGGCTTCCAGCCGTGCGCGATCTTTCACTATGGGGAAGGCCTTTACTAACGATTTTTTGAAATTTTCAAATGTATACGTCGGGCTTCCAAATTCACCTAGTAGAAATTTTCCTATGTTTTTCCACCATAGCGCGGCCTGTCCTCTTAGTGCTGATGTGGCGATGGCAACTTTTTGTCTTTCCGGCACAGGGTAGAGCTGAAAGTGGTTTTCTAGACCTTAGAAATAACGCCACCGAATTTTTTCCGTCGAAATGGACGTTTGGCTTGATTGACGCTCTCAAAGTCTGGACCAGGTATCCAAATCCTTCTAACTGAGTTGTCATTTCTTGGTGTTGTCCAGCGGCTTCCATCCAGTTTTCGGCCATTTCAGTTCGATAAGTGTTCGGGCGCCAATATAACTTTGCGCGCCTCCAACTTGCACGCAACCAAGAGGTGACTGTGAAAGCTTGTATAAAAGATAGAGCCTTGTGAAGGGTTTAAGTCCCTTTTTATTCAACGTAATAAATTACAATTGCGTCCTCTTGACGCTTACAGACTGTGCCAACTTGGCAGTCAAATAAAAATAATAACCTGAAAAGAAAGTAAAGACAAGATTCTAACTACGAGGCTCTCTAAAATAACTAACTCACCGTGTTTTACAATACTGCTGCTAATTCAGCAGACTTGAAGCTCACTGGAACGATTACCACTACTTCCCGCCAAGCACATAGGCCGCAACGCGGGGTTCTTCAATTCTTGCTAACTACCTCCGCGCTCGCTAAGTAAGAATATCACACCGAACTCGTTTCCTTCTATTTAAATCAGAATACTTCCGCTGATAATTTGAATCCTTGCGCGTTCTACTCAAATTTACATATTCTGGCATTGGCAGTTCCAGGGGAAAGTAAGGATTGACAGGAAAGATAGTTTAAACTTAAAATAAATGTTAGTTAAAATAAATATAAACCCTACAGAGTTATGCGAGATACATACATACATACGTACAGACGCAACGAACTTCTATTTTAAACCAGTTTTATAATTCGTTTGGAGAAAAAGAGTACTTTTTTCTCTCCTTACGTACAGATGTCACGCAAAAACATCATTAAACTGCATTCGATAGCGGTCAAGATGGATATTTTGGTTGAAATATGGTACCCGGAATTTTTCGCGATTATATTTCCTTTATTTCGTATAAGGAAGTAAAAAGTTGCCATCTTATTAAACGAACTTAATTAAATCCGTTTTACACTTAATTAAATCTTAGAAATATAATACTAAATTTAAGTAATGAAGCCATCGAATGAGTAAATTTTATTGTTAGGAATGTTTCATAATATTACAATGAAAATAAAAAATCTTTAAGAAACAACGATTTCATAAACGTTTTTAATTCTTGATTCCTTCAAAAACCAATCCTTGTTCATTTATCGACGCTGGATTTGGCAATCAATAAAATTTCTTTAATGGTGTGAATATAAAATTCGTCTCACTACAGTGTTATGTTAGTAACAGTAGTCATATATAAGGAAAAATATTTCTATATAATTTTTCCTGCTTTTAACCCCTTTTCGGACGTTGTATTAAAAACATCATTAAAAATTGCTCATCATACATAGTTTTCACAACTTTGTTTCTTTAAAACCTCATAATAGGTAAATTAATATATTCGCTCATTGCAATTATGACGCAACATTCAAATTAATTGTAAAAGTACTTAAGAGGAATACAATTTAATACATAAGTAATAGATTAAGAATTTTTCCTAATTATATTATGAATTAAGCATATTTAAACAATTAGCATTTTATTAACTTAAAGCGCTATGGTATGGCGTTGTATCTGTTGGCCGTCCTGTACAACCGAAGAAAATTAACGAAAATTTGAAATTATTCCTCAGAGATACAAAATGAAATAATATTGAAACATAATCTTTGGAGACGTTAAAATATTAGGTATGCTTCCTGGTCAGGACAGGAGTTACTAGAGTCTGAAAATTAATAGGGACGAAGCGATTTATTCACAAAAAATTATGCAAGTTGCCAGCAAGTCTCCCAAAGCAGTTTTATCTGCATTCATGTTGTATGGATGTCTGCTTTCGACTTCTTAGAACTGGTTTAGACAGTAAAGTAGGATTATTGTACTATTTTTAAGCTTGTTTCTGTGTTAGGAGGAGTTTATTTTTGCATTCTTTTTAAATATGTTTCGCATTCATTTATTTTACTGTCATAAAAATGGATACAACGCCTAGAAAGAGAGCAAAGATTATCGCACTTAAAAGTTGCACATCGATGACTGCAAGAAAAATTGCTTCCGCGGCCGGTTTTGGAAAATTGAGTATTTCTCGAATTCCGAGGAGACGCAGTGAAACGGGATCATTTTCTTCAGAAAGGAAGGCCAAACATGAAAGGAAAATAAAAACAACTCTAATATCTGATTCATTCCTTTTCTTTCTGAAGTAACATTAGTAATCCAACAAAAACTAACAAAGACCTTAAAAGAGATCTATTGTCTACTGGTATTCGTTCATGCGTAAATTTTCGGCTCAGACTTCTCACTGCTAGTCGGAGAGCGAGAAAACTAATTAAAAAACAACTTTCGACAAGTCAAACGAAGCAAAAACCATTATTGTGGGGGGGGGGGGGGCAACGAATCTTTTACCATAAATAACTGGGAAAAAGGTCGTTTTCAGCAGTGAGACTTAGCTCTTATACTACATGGTTACCAGTCAAATATTGTTAGACAAAGCAAGGGTGAATCAATAGAACCTCAACATTTCCAATAAATCGTGTAAATATCCTCAAAAACAAATGTCGGAATTTCACTGCAGATGACACTGGAAGTCTTAACTCCTACTAACAGAATGATGAATTTATCGAAGTATATAGAAATTTTAAAAGCTAGGATTGTGCCATTGTTGAAAACCTTTGAAGGAACATATCAGCAAGGCTTAATTCCATGCTACAAATTGAAATCTCAGAAATATCATGTTGGAAAAAAATTATTATGCTAGATTGACCTTGAATTTCACCCGATTTAAATTTGATCGAAAATTTTTAGTGTTTTCTCAAGGAACATCAAAATAGATTTTCCGACAGACAAGCGGATGATAAAAACCGCTATAAAAGTGAGATTTCGTGAAAAAGAAGTAAAACATATTCACAAGACTATTAGAGTCAATGCTAAGCGCATTCTAGAAGTCAATTCTACTGAAGGAGAATGTATTCCCTATCAATTAATTTTATTATTATCACTGTATATGAAGGTATGTACTAAACATAAAATTCGCTTTATCCCAAAGATTAATTTACACATTATAGATTATTAATTTACACATTAGATATATTACTTTCCCTTATTTCATTTAGGAGTGGTATAGCAGAAATAAAATAAATCATATGAGCTAACGTTCTAGCTAAATTATAAGAAAACTTCAGTGTCATAGCAAGCATATATTACATCAGCCCGACTAGTGATCGAGCCTTTAAAGACTGCTGAAAACTGGTAGTTCATCCTGGGTTCGAACCCAAGTCAACGGGCTGGTTACGCAGCTAGTTTTCATGGTTAGTGATTTTCATGTGTAACGTGACTGCAAGCTAGTTTATCTTAGAAAGTCCGCAACGTAGGCATTCCTTCCCTTACGCAAATAAGCTTCTTGCGTTTTGTCATACTCAAATAACCACCCAACCAACCATGTATTACGCCAAGGCCTAAATGGGTACATTTAGCGTAAATCTGGTTTCAGGAAAAAGTTTGTAAAGACATTTACAAAAAGTGGTGACTGCTTTAAATACGTCTATGAAAACTTCCTCTACCCTTTAAGAAGCTAAAGTGATGGAAAACACTTTCGTCAAATGAGAAATTAAAGCATTAATGTTAAATGGAAACTTTCAACTTCTTACGAAGCTAAGAAGGAAGCTCGGATTGCCTGAAGAGCATCATTACCAAGGTTAGGAATAAAAATAAACTCTTCATATGTAGTCAAAAAATGAAGACTGGCTTCAAAAATTTAATTCCTCAGATGCTGAACAAATATAAAATTCCCATTTGAAATTTATAATTAACTTTTTTAAAGAAAAATATTGGTGCATCAAGTGAAAAGCAAAGAAGAATATGAAAGATCTCTTATTATTATTGCTACGTACTCCGCCAACAGGCAGTATGTAACGGGAGGGATGTCCTGTGGAGGTTTGATTTGGTTTATTTGATTATGGCAAAGCATTCGAGGACTATATGCCCAAAGAGAGGGATTCCTTTGTGGAGAACTTTCTAAGGGAAACTGGCTCGCATACATGTTACAGATGGGAAAACAACGAAAATGCCCATCCAGCCACCCCGTTCGCTGGGACTTGAACCCCGGACAGAACTGTCAGCGGTTTTTGCTGCTCGGCAGCTGTAGGCCTATAGGAGATCTTTGACTAAGAAATTTTTGCCATATGTAAAATGTTGTATTTTAACGTTCATGTAATATAGTATAGAGTAGTTCCTACTTTATGTAAAACAGTTTCTAGTCATACAAATCAGTTTTCATTTTTATGACGCATTTTCTTGTAAGTACGTGTACTGTTTTCTATATTATTCGTTTTTTCTTTATTTAGTTCACCAGGGTACTTAAATATATGCTTTAATCAGGAGAATATTAATATAAGTTGTAATAAAACTGCATTTGTTATGGAAAAAAAAGTCATTTCCAGATTTCGACTCCGCCCCCAAAACACATATATTTATCATTGAAAAAAAAAATCTGTAAACCTAAAAATATATAAATAAATAAATAAAAAGAAAGATAAATAAAATAAAAAATGAAAACTTTCAGGTTTTATATTACGTTCAAAGAGGCGTTTTTTTTTTTAACGTTTTGTGTGTTACCTTTATTTATTAAATATCAGTTCTTCGCACTTAAACCACACAAAATTCAATTCACAGCAATATCACAAAATATTTAAAACAGCCTATCCTTAGAATTTTCGATAGTCACTCTCGCGCGCTGGAGATTAAAATTGTTTTTTCTGTCCAGTGTTGTCATTGCTCAGCTCGAAATCGTTGATTTTTGTTAATCAAAAATCGGATAAAAAATATGAAAAAAACTGGTTGTATTTTAAATCTGACGGTTTCCTACACTGCTGTATAGAATACAGTATATAGAAAGTGAGGGTTCATTTGCATGCGGTGTGCGGTGTGGGCGGGGTCAATGACGCTAGCGGAAGGGAAGTTACGTCATGCATAATATCTCCGGAAAGGGCAGAGATTTAAACATGCTTATCTTTTTTAAATTAATTAAAAGTTAATTAAAATTAGTTGAATCAGTCTTAAATGTATCTAAAGTGCTGATTGTACTACACAACTACACAATGATTCTATGTTTTTATGTGTGTAGTGAGAAGGCTACTTCAGTGAACTTCAGGTTTCTCCGACTGATAGCAAATCTGAAGCCGATAAGAATCTGTTAAGACTCATTTTTAGGTAAATAAGTTGCTTTCTATAACACATTTTCTAAAAGTTGTGTGGAATTCTAGGTAAATAACTTAAATTTTGTAAAGGTTCTATTCTCATTTTGGATAAAACAGTAAATTTTCTACAGTGCAGCATGCTTATTTTATGTTTAGTTCTTAATATTAAGAAAATAGTTCTAAGATAAGTATTCCGTATTGAAGAGATAATGCAGGAAAGGTTGAATGATTTAGACAGTGTTTAGAGTTTTTGTCCTAGAAAAAGGCAATATTTATCAATAATAATTAAATTACAGTTTTCGAAAATGCATAGAAAGTTCCTAATGAAAACATATGCGTACAGTTATAAGAAAATGTAACAATTATTTGGGTGTACTTTTGTACTGAAAAGAGATTTTTCCTCATTAAACGTGCAGTAAGAAATATTTAACCGATATAATGAGTATTTTATGAAGCAATTTCTGCATTCAGGATGAAGAAGATTAAAATATTCGAAAATATAGTGGAGATTTGGGTAAAATGTTTTTTACTCTTTCTTTAATTTCTTCTGTAAATATAGGTATATTGGTATGATATATGTTTTGTAAAGGTTAAGCAGTGTTTCACAAGATTTCGTTTATAAGAAAATAAATTAATGAAAACTGACATTTAAGAACTGTCTACAATTTACGAATTGAAACATCTTAGTCTACGAAATTATAAAATAGAGTATATATGAAATTGTCTAGTGAATTAAGTTTAAATTGAACTAAGTTCGAAAAATGTGTTAATATTATAGAAAGAATATTATTAGAAATAGGTATTAAATAGATATTAACATAATAGAAATTATTATTAGAAATAAACGTATATCAATAAAATAAAATTCCAAGAGATGAAACGATAACCAATGGGTAAAATCGATGGTCATTCACCTCTGATTTGAGATTGAAAATATTTATCTTAGGAATTTCTTTTATACATGTAACGAAAATAATCGTCAGCTTCACGTGTAAGTTGTTCATGAAAGCAGAAATATCCGTGCTTAGTGTAGGAAAAAGATACTAAAGTGAAAATTTGCATAGTCGGGACATTTAAAGTGATGTAGGATGCAGTCAATTAGTACAGAATATTGAATTAAAAGGTACTGAGCGTTCAAAATAATAAGAAAGAATTTTGTATGAGTACATGAAACAATGAATATGGTTCTAAAATTATGGGTGAAAGTTAAGATTTCGTTCTAAAAATTCGCCATCTATCAAATCGATGAGAATAGAGATTCAAAACTGAACATTGGTAACATTGAAGAGCTTAAAAACATATATTAAGATATAAGGGGTATTAAGAATTAGCAGGAAATATCAGACTATGAAGGAAATTATAAAGTTTGAAAATAAAGTTAATGATGAAGAAAAATAGTAGAATCAGTCATGCTAAGAGTAATACAAAATGAAAAATTATAGAATTGGCAAATTAAAATAGTACTATAAAATGTAGACTAAGTAAGAGCTATTCAACGAATTGGATATGAATAACAGTTAAAGGTTATAAAAAATGCTTAATTGAAAATTATCTCTGTGTTTAAGAGGTTTAAATATGTAAATTTAGCTGAAATAGTAAAATCAAAAGCGTGATTTCAATCGAAAATTATGAAAATGAGTTAAAATTTAGAGTATGTTGGAAACTAGAAAGAAAAAAAGTGTTAGAAAAGTTTAAAAATTACATCTAAAATTATTTAAAGTTCATGTATATGGTAGGAAAATGTAATAAGCAAGTTCAAATTAGAGTACTTTATAAATTATGAAAGTTTGAAATGTACGAAACAAGTTAAAAATAATGTCTAAAATTAAATAAAGTCCATATATATGGTAAGAAAATAGACGAATTAAGCTAAAATTAAAAGTATGTTTGAAATTACAAAGGTTAAAACGTATGAAAGTAGTTAAAAATTAAATGAAAGTCATGTACATTGTATTAAAGTACAGCAAATTAGTTAAAATTTAGAGCATGTTAGAAACTAAAAACGTTAAAAAATACAAAAGAAGTTAAAATTTACACCTAAAATTAAATAAAAGTCTGGTAAATGTAATAAACAAGTTTAAATTTAGAGCACTTTAAAAATTATGAAGGTTATAACGTATGAATATAGTTATAAATTAAATAAAGTTCATAAATATGGTCAGAAAATGAAAAATAACATATGAAATTAGTTAAAAAGCTATGAAAATCAGTTAAAAACTAAATGAAAGTGATGTGCATAGTGTGAAAATGTAGCAAATTAGTTAAAATTCAGAGTATGTTGGAAACTAAAATTTTTTTAAAGTAGAAAAGAAGTTAAAATTTACATCTAAAATTACATAAAAGTGAGGTAGGTATATGATCTGAAAATATAGGAATTATGTTAATAAGACTATATTAGAGATTATGAAGGTTCAGATGTAGAAAGAAATGACATACAATTTTTGTACATAATGCGAAAATATAATGAATTAAACATTCAAAGTACATTAAATATTATGAAGGTTAAAAGGTATAAAATAAACTAAAAATTTTACACTTAAAATTAAATAATATAATAAATAGAAACGCATATCTGAATAATAATGTTCATAAAATATAACAAATGAGTTAACATTAAGAGTATTGGTTAAAAGGCATTAAGGTCAATGTGGGTAAAATGAAATAGATAATAAAAATGAGTAATGTTATTAAGTTTACGGAAAGTAAATCCCATATTATGAACAGAAGATTTAAGAAATATGGTAAAATTCTGAGTGTATAGGGAATTAAAAGGTTTAAAATATACGAAAAAATTAAAAGTTTACATCTAAAGTTAAAGCCTCCTGAATCAATCATTAAATTCGAAATTAAGCCCCGTTAAGGGTACCTAGGAAATAACCATCATATACGTAGTAATATAGCTGGAATGCCAAGAAAAATACAAAGGGTAAAAATTGATTAACAAGGGGAATTACCTCCGGTAAGTCAGTAAAAAATAATCTCTTATTAAAGAGTGACGTCATCATATCAGCTAAATGAAGAATCATAACACACTCCTTCTTATCTGTTAGCCTCCACTCTACAATCTCTGCCCTTTCCGATGATATCATGCATGACCTTACATTCCTTCCGCTAACGTCACTGACTACGCCCACGCCCCATACTGCATGCAGATGAACCCTCACTTTCTATCTACTTACAGTGTTGAAATCTGAAATACGCATTAAAGACGTTCTGCCTAAAGGTTACCATTGATAATGTATATATACTAGTCTGCATAGCTTGCGTGCTGTGGGAGTAGAATTCAATATAATATGATAAATAGAAGCAGAAAGAATATGTTCTAAATTTGTAACGTCAAAACACATTTACACCTTCTAATATGGACACCCCTGGCTCAGACGTTTTGCGCCTTAAATAGACGTGTCTGTTATTAAGAGGTAAATAACGTGCCTATTTCAAAGGGACGAAGAGCAACAGAATTGTCCCTTAAATAAATGTGTCCCTTGTTCGGAGGCGTCCCTTACAGGAGGCACTACTGTATCTTTATTTACACACCCTCTTCATTGTTGAAATTTCTAGACCCTGAAATCTTTGTGGAAAAGCGGTAAAAAAACGCCTCTCAAAGATTTAAGTTTAATACTGGGTTTAGCCGCGTCAAAACATGAGTTTGGTTTTGGTTTATTTGATTATGGCAAAGCACTCGAGGGTTATTTGCCTAAGGGAAGGGATGCCTTTGTGAAAACCATTTTAAGGAAGACTGGCTTGTATACGCATTACACATGGCGTCAAAGCATGAGAAAAAGGTGTCAATAAATTATTAGAGAAGATGTCAACTGCACACCATCTTCTCTATGCCCACAAAAACCTAAGGCACAGCAAAACCTAAGGCACAACAAAAACCCAAGGCAACTACAAATGATTTCAATGATTTTTCTATCTTTGCGGTAGTGGCGAAAGCGCTAATTTATTTACTATAATCGGTATATTGAATTTTAATCATTTTTGCTGCTACTCAGTACACGATAGAGGAAATATGCATCGTATAAAAGCAACAGCGTTAACAAGATGTTGCTTATTATGGAGAAATGCATATAATGAAAAGGAAAAGCAAAGGCAAAACTTTGTTTCTTCCTTGATATCTCCCGATAAGTGCTATGCCTTCTAAAATCAAGAAGTATACCTCTCTTTATGAGATATTTGCAATTCATCGTAATAAAATACAATTGACCTTTTTCTACTGTTGCAACCTCGCCAACCAGCAACTAGCATTTTCATGGGTTCAATTAGTCTTAAGCCCAAATGTTGCTTTTAAGTGCAACCATGCTGTTTTTAATTTTCAGTACAATATTAAATAAATTACGTGAGATAGTCAAAATGTTATTAATAAAATAGATCTTGTGTTAAATCCAGTTGCGTA
This sequence comes from Stegodyphus dumicola, assembly GCF_044657685.1. NCBI lineage: Eukaryota > Metazoa > Arthropoda > Arachnida > Araneae > Eresidae > Stegodyphus > Stegodyphus dumicola. Next base: position 184,686,613 of record NC_140769.1, on the reverse strand, counting down.
CTAATGTAACACTTATAAGTACATTTAAAGAAATTTAGGCTGAACTGTGACGGTCGGTGGCATCCATTTTCTGCTCAGAATATACTGAACTTACAATGAATTCATAAACACGTAACCTTATCATTAATCTGGGAATACCTGCATTAAAACGACGTTTTTTTAAAAAAAAACTATTCAAGGACAAAGACATTTCCCAGAATACCATTGTCGATAATGTTCCTTCCGAAAGCATTATAAATAACTGCTTTCTAATTTCATTCCAGAAGCAGTCTGCCGAAAATTCATTTCACTCAGACTGTTTACCGCAGTGAAGGACAATTCCCATCAACATTATGTCACTCCGGCGTCTTTCATGTCACCACGTGCAAAACAGCGAAGAATTAGAAAGAAAGAAAATAAAATTAAAAAAAAAAAAAAACGGATAAAAAAGAGAAAAGAAAGAAAATTTTCTTCTTCTCTAGAAACGTGATACGTAAGCCGTGGAAAGTAAAAATAGGTCAAGGGTTTTCCTCAGCGAGCAGGTGGGTCGGAGACATGTTTCTAGAAACGATACGGCTTTGAGGCCTTTTCACTCAATAAAAATAACAAAAGGTTCAGGAGATAATCGGAATACCTAATAAAAATGGTAATAATAGCAGTAAACAGTTTCGCGAGGTTTCCAGATGGCGTGGCATTGTATTATGCCACATTTTTATGTTAATTTTTAAAGCGCAAATGAATTTTAAATTAAATGAAAGGCCTTCAGATCTGATTCTTATTCAATGAAAATAATTTTAAATAGCTTCACTGCGTCTTCTGGCTTTGGAAGCAGAGGAATTCAGAGGAGCTTGGACTATGGATTTTTAGTGGAACGAACACTCTGAGAGATCTGAAGCTCAATTTTTGCTAACTGCTTCCCTAAGGCTTTTGGCTTAATTTACAGAATGAAACGCTTCATGTTGTTTAGTGGGCGAGAAATAAAGATGGCAATAATGCCTCAGTTGGTGGTGGTCGTTTGCTGATGATGACCGACTGGCAACAGCAATTACTATCAAACTGAAGATGAATAGAAAATTCCCATTAGTTGATTTTTTCGAGAATTTTAAGTAAAAGTCTTAGCAACAGATAAGAAAAGCACAGTGGTAAATGTGGGAGTAATGTCACTACCTGGGACTGTGGTGAATAATTAACTACTAGAACTGAAAACTTAAGAAATTTCGAATTAGTAACGTTGGAAGAAAATTGTTGTACAAAGGGGAGGATAAATTCTTTAGTATTAGAAATATTCAAGCCCTGATGTATGTTACTGTTTCTTACAAACCCCGCAGCATTTACCATGATCACTAAAACCATATTTTTGGAAAGTGGCCATTTTTTCACCGCTAGTTTTCAAGGCTATTGCATATTTCCCGTGGCATATGTAACAGTAAGATATAGAGGGATCAAGTATGTAAGAGCAGGCCTGCTAATACTTAAGTGTTTGTTATGGCAAGCAATGAACATGTGCGCTATGCACATTCGCCAAACCTCAAGTTAGCGAGCGCGTGTTTTGTTATTAAAGAATGTATGACAGAATGAAGTATTTGGTTGCCAGATGCTGAAAATGGTAAAGCTTTACTCAGGCCTTCTCTGACTCGAAAAAAAAAAAAAAAAGAAAAAAAAAAAAAAAAAATCATTTCCCTACCTTGCATAAAAATGGGGTTATTCCTTTTTAAACCTAATAGTTACCAAGATCCTCGAAAATAATAGTAGAGAAATAAACTGCTATTTCGCTCTGAAACAGGGCTACTAGTAATAATAACATTAGAATCTCTAATCTTTGTAACGAAATTCCAGAGTGTGGAACAATCGGTTGTTCATGTAGTTTTAGGCATTATAACTATTTGATAGGCTTTATATGAAACTTAATTTTTAGTAATCATTGAGTAAGTAGCAGATTTTTAATTCATTCTAAAAATAAAATAACGTTTTTATTTGCATATTATGTATTCTCGTAACTATTGAATCTCATGCTGTTTTATTTCGATGCAGATATTGAAGTTTCGTTAGACGTATCGCTCAAACGTAATGTTTAACGTTCAAAGCCATTATCGAAAAATTAAGCTCTAGAATAAATATTAACAGTTTTCAAGAAAGAGCACATTTATATTTAATTATTTATGGTAAAATGTTTCAAGAAAATTAAGTTACTAAACATGTACGTATAAAAACCGTTTGGCTTTCTTTCATGAGCATATAGCTCTCTACTAGAGCTCATGAACAATAACTAAGGGATTCGAAACAAATTTTGCTATTTCCACCCAGGTTTGACAAAGAACACGTTGAATCCAAAGATTATTTAGTTCTCTTTCTCATCACCAATCTAACGAAAGGATCTCTGACTAGTTTTAAGTGACTTAGGTGAGAAGGTTACATGTTACAGGCTTCAGGACGTAGTCCGATCCTGTCTGTAATAAATGAAGAAGTTGATGCAGTATGGCTAGCATTTCGAAGGTTGTAATTCGGAGTGCAGTGTTCTCCAGATGCAGAGAAATACCTTCCTGTAAGACCTTCCAGAGAAATACAAGTCAGACACTTCCGATGAGTTAGTGAAATTTCGAATATTCGCAGCATAACTTCCGAGGACGCCAAGTGTAAACGGCTGGCAAGTTTTAAATGTCCCTATATTCCAAAGACACTATACTCTTACAAACTTTCATGCTTTCTTCGGGATTTGAACCCAGATTCAGCAATTAGACAGCCGGCTTTGTTAACAATCACATAATCCAGATGGCATATATAAGGGGTCCTATAACATAATTTAAATATTGAAAATATAAATAAATTTGGTTGTTTCCCATTCGCCTAATTACTGTCAAATTTTACTGTCAAATTTACTGTCAAATTTCTAACGATCACCGTATATGGCTGCCAAAAGAAAAATATAATCACCAGATATTGTTTTGAAGAACTTCAGTACAACCCACAACTGTACTATTTCGCCGTTTGATAACAAGCATTTTTCAAATTAACAAATATTTTAACAGTGATTTAATTAATAGATTTCAAATGCTTAAATTTACCGGTGCAGCATATATATATATCTAAATATGAAAGTTTTCAAACTGATGTTTGGCAACAATACTGAGGATTAAAGAGTGGATGATTAATATATACAAAATACGATGAAGATAATTAAAAGTTGTTCATTTTTTTAAATTCCTGTTATTAGCTCTCACTCTCCCTATATCTTGTTGAAATTTTCAATCGTTAATAAAATACTTTTCATTCATTCACTCAAGTTCAAATACATTTTTTATACTTGTGAATGACACTTGATGTTAATACAGTTTTTTTCACATTTTCTCCCACATTTCCCAGTTTTTTTTTCACTTTAATTCTTTGAGTCGTGTGAAATCATTAGATGGAATATTAATTGAACTCAACTGCTCAAAACTCACTGAAAAGGTTCCTTGCAATAATGAAGCATTACAAGAGATAGATAGAAGAGAAGTTATAGATCACCATTAGCAACGTAAATTAGAAACGAAAAAATGTTAATAATGTTAATAAAAAGTAGCTAAAATAAAATTTTTCTTTGCTGACCTAAGTAGGAATTAAAAAAAAAATTATATTACTTGTTTATTTTATTATCGAATAAGTAGAAATAGACGTCGGAGATTAAATTGGTCAGTCCAGGATTTATAATTACTACTGGGGCTGTGTCCAGTTCTGAAATATGTCCAGGATTATTTAGCATAATGATTATCAATCTAGTTTATTAATTTCGCTGCTACATCAGCTGCATTAGAAAGGATTTTTTCCAACGATGAACATATGGTCTCTAAAAAGAGCTAGATTTCAGTTGTAAAAGTTCTTTTACACTTGAAAGTGAAATTTTTCAAGTTGTAAAAGTTCTTTTACACTTGAAAGTGAAATTTAAAACTCAAGTTTAATTATTCGTGTAGTAATATTTATGAGCATATAAAATCAAACAAAAAATTTGTAAGGAAAATGTTATTTAATGAGCAAAAACTATGCAGTCTACTCTTCAACATCTTGAATATTTTTTTTTTTTTTTTTTTTTTTTGTTACGGAATTTTTTTTTATTCCATCATACCAATTTTTACCTGTAATACAAGTTACATGCCCTAGGCTTCCTAACTACTAAAAATGAGTTTTCGCAAAGAGACTTGGGCACGGGCATTAATAGAAAATTTTGAAGAATTAGAGAAAAAGAATAAAATCAAGAAAGTATTCATTTTTTCTAATTTGTAAGGACTATAGAAATAGACTAATAATAATTGTAATAGATTACAGAAAATAATGCATCATTACAAAAATTCACTTATTACTCGATTCTAGAGCGGTCGTATGACCCTCCTTCTTCCCGCAAATGCCCACGTCCAGGGTTCTCGTTCCTAAAACAAATATGGTAATCCCTATATATTAGAACTGGATGATCTGCTCCGGAACTGATTCAAAGAACCGATTCACTTTACTGGGTGAATTTACGCCGATTCCAGAAAATAGAATTGTAACTCTTTTACAGTTCACGGACAGCTGTTGTTGGAAACGTGCCAGGAATAAAGATCTGCTATTCGCTCACGAACTGATTACTTTACTGAGCGAGCTTATGCCTCATTGGAGAAACAAGAACGGAGCTCTTGTTAGAAGTGTACTAGAAAATTTCGGTTTCCATTTTAAAGAAGAAAGGAATATTTATCATCCCATGTTAAAAGTGAGTTTAATTTTTATCATTTCCAAATTTTTGAAAATTTTTATTCTAGAATTTTATTGCTAGTTCTGTGTAGAAGGGAGGTTTTAGGAAATCTCAAAATTTCAATTGAAAATAATTAGTTATGGAAGATCCATTCCTCGTTCAATTCTTTTCGCTCTGCTATCCAATGTTGCTAACTGGTCCCAATGCCACTACTCTTTCAATTCTTTCCTCTCTTCGCTCCATCCTCGCTAACTTCTCCTGATTAAACCCTCGTTTTGGATCTCTTTCATTAAGGCTATTGTTAATGGGCGGTGAGTCATAAAAAAGAACAGATTCAGTTCAGTGAGCGAACGGTTCTGATCCGATCCCATAAAAGACCGACTGAATATTAATTGAAGAACTCAACTGCTCAAAACTCACTGACTACTACTACACATATTTAATGAACAAACCTAAGTATCGCTTCAAAATGAAACTGATGATGACATTTCGGAATGGAACCAATTGTTATTAGTCATGTGTAGCGTAAATATGAGTCAATTTCCCTTTTAAAATTTATTCATGAGAGCATCTTTCCCCATAGAGTCCAATGCACTTTGCTCCAATCAGTTAATCCGATGACTAACAAATAAATCATTTGACCCACAGTTTTGACGCCTTTCTAATGGGCCTAACAGGAAAGTATCGGAAGCTTATAACGTTGCTCTCCTCCAACTTGCACGCAACCAAGAGGTGACTGTGAAAGCTGTATAAACCACAGAGTCTTGTAAAGGGTTTAAGTCCCTTTTTATCCAACGTAATAAATTACAATTGCGTCCTCTTGACGCTTACAAACGGTGCCAACCTGGCAGTCAAATAAAAATAATAACCTGAAAAGAAAATAAAGACAGGATTCTAACTACGAGGCTCTCTAAAATAACTAACTCACCGTGTTTTACAATACCGCTGCTAATTCAGCAGACTTGAAGCTCACTGGAACAATTTCCACTACTTCCCGCCAAGCACATAGGCCGCAACGCGGGGTTCTTCAATTCTCGCTAACTACCTCCGCGCTCGCTAAGTAAGAATCTCACACCGAACTCGTTTCCTTCTATTTAAATCAGAATACTTCCGCTGATAATTTGAATCCTTGCGCGTTCTACTCAAATTTACATATTCTGGCATTGGCAGTTCCAGGGGAAAGTAAGGCTTGACAGGAAAGATAGTTTAAACTTAAAATAAATGTTAGTTAAAATAAATATAAACCCTACAAGCTTAACTTCAACTGGCATAAAAAGGGCTAGTAAAAACAATATCTGAAACTCATAAGACGTGAAAAACATCGAACCTGATTTTTTTTTTTTTTTTTAGAATGAATAATATTATTATGAATTTTGTACTAAAAATGAGTTTTAAAATGCGTTTTTGAGTACGTTAGATAGATGATTCTTCTGCAATTATATGTGAAACTACTGTATTTTTCTATGTGATGTAACATGAAAAATCTAGAGGACGATGCTCTGCTGGAAAAGTAAGAATATAGGAGCAAGTATATTTAATATTGAGTAAATGGCTATCTTGCTAATTTGGCGATGTATCGCGAAGCTGGGAACGCTTTTGGCGACTAATTTTAGATGGATATCACCAAAAGTCGACAGACTTGGTGACATTTTGGTCGAGTTTCTGCAAAACTGTAATGGATGTTGTAACTGAATAATTATAATTGATGCTCTGTGTAACTTTAACCGTATTCGACCCTGATATGCCTTCCAGTAATTTCGAGAAGTAGAATATACTAGAAATATCTCGGCGGCCGGGTGAAAGCCATGTAATAGCGGAGAAAGCATCTGCTCTCAGTGATCAAGGTATCTCCGGTTAGCTTCGCTATTTAAATTCGCTTTGCATTGCGTTGTTTAACGTTCTTAGCAGTTTGAAATGTAACTACTAATTGTACTCTGTGATAGTGTGATGAGTTGTACGAATATTTTTGTGGAAACTTCCGGAACTATGGAGTGTTACTTTTCGTAAAATAAATTTTATCAAACTATCATCAATTCTGTGTGCATGCAATCTGTTATACATGCAACTTAATGCTGGTGACAAGAACGACGGAAAGGCAGCTAAGACAGCTAGTGACTGTGCTGCATTCCAAGAAAAGATAGAAGGAGCCGTTAACTCCCTCAAAGATGATATGAAAGCTGGGCAAGCAGAGATGAAATCAAGTCAAGAGGAAATGAAAAAAGAAATTACTGCCATAATTAGAAAACAAATTTGGAGTTATAGAAGGCAGAATAGACACAGTTGAAAACAAAGTTGGAAAAATTGAAGAAAAAGTTCTTTTTTTCTGTCAAAGAACAAATCGAAGAGAGAGTTCCTGCTGTTGAACAACAAATCGATTACAGACTTTTTTTTCTGTCTCCAAAAAGTCGACACCTTAAAGAAATTCATAGCGACAGCAGGAAGCAATTCTGATGGTTTTAAATTATCACGCATGCCTTATCGTCCCTCTCTAAAGCTATCCACATATGATGGTAAGACCTGGCAAGTGTATAAGACACAGTTTTCTATAGTGGTGGACACGAGTGGATGGGATTCCCAAGCTGCTATCTCGCCGCTTCTCTGAGAGCAGACGCTGCGGATATCCCTCAAACTCTTTTCGAAAACCAAAGGCTAGATTTCGAAGCTGTATCTGGCTCGTTGGAGCTGCACTCTGGGGAGAAGTGTCTATAAGACCATAGCAGGCGTCAATTAAAATCTCGCCTACAGAAACACTCCAGGAGCTCGCCACGGATGTGGAAAGACTGTCTCATCTCGCCTTTTCAGACTACCCATTAGAAACAAAGGATATTCTGTCCCTGCAGTACTTCATCCATGGCATTCGGGATCAAGGTACGGAAAACCCTGCGAATGGCGGATGTCAAGGATTAAAAAAAACGTTCTACTGTATGTCATGGAGTTCAAGGGAGCCCAGCAAGCAACTCGTACAGACCGCCAACCAGTCAGAGCTGTTGATGTCCAGGAGCCAGTGGTTCAACTGACTGCTCGTCTAGATGATTTAACCAGACACGTCAATGCCTTGAAACAGAAGAGGAGTGACAAGAAACGATCCTAATGTGTTGGAACTGCGGTGCTGAATGCCATGAACGAAGGAACTGCAGTGCAGAACAGTTCAGAGCACGAAAAATAAGACCGCTCCCCAGCAAGGACGCAATAAAAAAATTACTGGCCATCTCGCAGAGCGGAGGTTGAAAGATAATAAGAAACCCCATTTTAAAGCGCTTCAGATTTCTGCAGTGAGTGGCGGCAGTAATGGACTCTTTATCCTAGGTATCTCAGTGGAGTTCCCTGCAATATGACCATCGATACATGAGTGATTGTTACGCTCATTCGAAAAGTTTTGGCTGAACAACAGGAAGGCAAACTCATTTGGACGCTGCTCTGCACACGGCATATGTAGCAGATATTCCAAATCATCTCATACTCGGATTAGACTTTTTTCCTTAGCCTTTAAAATTAAATGATCAGCAAAGTATGTTGTAATTATTGAATGTTCTCTAAAATTTGGAAAATAAATGAAAAATATATGGATGATGTTTTATCCTTAGATTGGCAAAACTTTATCTCAGATGCTACCCCTCCCTCTACAAAAAGTGATAGCATTTGTTTCAGAGATTAAAGAATCAGATAATGCATAAAGCTAGGGTTTTTTTAAATCATTCATTTTAGTAAGAATGTGGTCACAAATTACAAGATAACATGGAAAAAGCACACCGCTGTTGAAATAGTCATTGTTTAAAACCAATCATAGAAAACTTTGTTTCCTGTTTTGTTTTCAAATTATAGACGAATATTTTGCGTTTTTGGTTTCCTTGAAAACCATTGCAAAGTTATCCTTCGCGTTTTAGCGCACAAGGAAAAGCTAATTCTCTTGAAAAAATAATTGTGCAACTATCACAATTTGATTTACGTTTAAAAAGGTTACCTATATTATATTTAAAACAGATAAATGCTTCCTTAGTTTATGTATGCGTTAAGAAATTATCTGAAACTAGAATAGGTCTTTAAATTTCTGTATCATATTTCTATCCAGTTTTTGATAATATTCAGCAATACACAACAATTTCAGAGTTTTAAGTAATAATCACAAGGAAGGTTGAAATCATTGCAATTAAAGTGGGCATTGATGCAGTGGAATGCAGTTTATTACAGGAAAGCTTTAACGTGCCTTTCCTCTAACATGATTCGTTGTCATGTAAAATTTCAATTTGAAAGCCAAACAAAACTTCAGACAAGTTTCATTATATTTTAAAACTCAATTTATTAATTGAAAAATAATATTTCGTCTTGTTACTGACGAAAAATGAATTTGTTACGGATAAATCATAAAAATCGCATTTAATTTTCGATTAAATAATTTTAATGTTTAAAATAACCAGAAAGATGTATACACCATATTTTCCTCTTTAGTTCTTCCCTCCGGTAACTTGATAGTTACCAATAGCTTATTCACATATACTTTTCACTGTTATTTTCTAATTTTATTTATAAAATGAAAAGTATATATGAATAAAATATGGATAAGTACGGGGCTACGGGGGATAAGGCAAAAGTACGGTGTATATGTTGTCATAAATTTTTTACATATTTAAATACTTTCAGTGACATTATATGTCAGTAGTAGTATCTCTGGTATAATGTAATATGAAATGCCGCAAGAATGCTAAGCTTAGAAAAACGTACGAAGGTTGATCCAAAAAGAAGTTTACAAGCAGAAGCATTTGAAACGCAATAATTGGGGAGCGAATATTTCCACCCAGGCTGGTTGACAGATGGCGCTAGTTGTCCTACAGCGGTTCTACGAGTAAGTAGCGTCAGTACGCAGACACTTAAGAGCGACAGTAATGGCACGACGTCTAGAAAAGTGGTGTGGAGAACTCTTTATTATTATTATTTGTCCGCTGCCCCGAGAGAGGGCGCTACCAGCTTTCTCCCTCTTCCTCTCTGGAGGAAAATTCGAAGTGGTTACTCGGTTCCTGGCTGCCGTCGGTGAAGCACGCACTCACCTCTCTTTCCCTCCATTATGTTATCGTGGCTGTAATATGACTTTCTTGATTTTTTACTCATGCGGACTTGCGAACTGTAAAAATACTCATCTTGTAACTACATGCAATGTGATTGTGTATAAGTGAATATATTTTAAAATATATATCATCCTAGAATTAAATATAAATGTTAATATTACCGAGTCAGATTTTGTTAACATTCAACGTGCAATCAAAAATGGTATCCATCAACAACCGCCATAAATGGTGACTCGTCAAGTTAGTGAACACGTGCCTCATGTAACCTGCTTGCATCCTTAAGTTCTGTGATTATAATGTGCTATGAAGTGAAAATTATTTCTGTTCATGCAAACTACTAGCGTAATCCATCATTATTTTCGTGTCATCAGCAATATAGTGTGAAAAACAGTTGTGCCTGCTTAACAACGTGCTTGTGAATTATCATGTGTCTCATGCAAATCGTGAAAGTGCTTTGAAGTGATCTCCATATAAATCTTACAACGTGGTTACATATCATAAAATAAGTTTTTTTTCGGAATATTTTTTCTATAAGTGAATTGTGTTGTGCTGAATCTGCTGCTGACTGAGCAAATATTTCTCGTATAATTCGGAGGTAAGCCACGCAAATTCTTAGTATTATTTATGCTTATATTCGGATAGCTTACCTGCAAAAGTGTTTCTCTCACGTTAATGTTTACATTAACTTTATTTATTTTGCACTAGTGTCGTATGTGAACTTATTAGTGACTGATTATTGTGTATTTATTTGTGTCATATTGGCAATATATATTTGTTTTTGTGAATCATGGCTCCACCACAACCCATCGCAGACGATTTTAATATTTCACGTGTTTTCGTCAAACCTCCCCCATTTTGGAAGGTCAACCCTACTTTGTGGTTTGCACAACTAGAGGCCTAGTTTGATATCGCCGGAATCACTGTTGACTCCACAAAATTCAATCATGTGATATCTGCAATCGAATCTGATTCTCGAATCTGATTGATGCAATCGAATCTGATTCTCAATAGCGTGTGTGATATCGTTTTACACCCACCTGTGACTGGCAAATATGATACACTAAAAACACGCTTAATTGAATTGCATTCTGAAAGTGAGGAGTCAAAGATACGTACACTTCTTCAAGGGCTAGAACTTGGCGATCAACGCCCATCACAATTACTTTGCCGTATGCGAAACCTCGCTGGAGAGACCGTTGGAGAACCTTTGTTGAAATCCCTATGGATATCTCGTCTCCCGCAAAATACACAAAGTATTCTTGCTGCCTTAAATGATGATCTTCCAAAACTAGCAGTTGTAGCTGATAAAATTACAGATCTCACAACTCTCCCGCACATAAATAGTGCTGCTACGGCATCTACCTCTTCCATTGAACAGCAAGTTGCAGAGCTGACAAAGCAGGTAAATGAACTTTCGCTAGCCCTCAAAAACAGCCGTGAGCGTTCCTGTGAACGAAGAGACTATTCCCAAAGCAACAGTAGGCGTAATACACTAGTGTGCAAAAATTATAGACGAAGCCGAAAAATTAGCATATCAGCTGAACGAAGAGGCAGAGCGGACAGAAAGACCAATCAGGAGATTAAGTAAGGTGATGTACGATAGCACATGCGCAGATATGCAGGTAGACGTAATGGAGGAGTGTCTCAGTAGTATAAAACATGTTGGCGGTGTAAGATCAGTATTTCTGGCAAAGAGATTGCACGCCGTATAGCAGTTAAAATCACACCGAGTAGCTGCCTCAGCGAGAAATGGCGAATAATCAATCTGTTAGACGACATCTGGACGCTTTTACCCGAGGTCGAATCATTGCGAAGCTGAAGAAAGGCCGCAGTGTGACAAGTGTGGCTGCAGAGTTCGGAATTGCTCACAGAATCGTTTCACGACTTTGGAGAAAATTTCAAACTACAGGAACAGCTATCCGGGGGTTTAGTAGTGGTCGTCCACGAGGAACCACACCCGCAGATGACCGGTATATTGCCTTACAGGCCAGAAGAAACAGGCGACAGACAGCGGGAGAAATCGCTAGACACACGACACAGGCGAATGGACGACCGATATCGCGTTTTAACGTGGCCAGAAGACTGCACGGTGGTGGTCTATTTGCACGACGCCCTGTACGGTGTGTACCTCTAACGCCTGCCCATCGGAGAAGGCGTTCTCTGTGGTGCCGGAAACACCGGAATTGGAGAGACAATGAATGGGGACGAGTACTCTTTACAGATGAGAGCAGATTCAGTCTGAGTAGCGATTCTCATCGCATACTCATCTGGAGAGAGCGGGGAAGCCGCAATCATCCCTCGAACATCATTGAAAGGGGCAGGTATGGAGGTGGCGGTGTTCTCGTTTGGGATGGCATCATGCTTGGTAGTCGTACAGACCTTCACATCTTCGACGCAGGTTCAGTCAACGGGACCCGTTATTGTAACGAGATTCTTCTTCCATATGTGCGTCTTTTTAGAGGCGCTATGGGTCCGCAGTTCCTTTTCATGGACGACAATGCACCATGTCATCGCACAGTAGCTGCCGAACAGCTCTTAGAGAGTTGAGGATATTGAACGTATGGATTGGCCGGCACGATCTCCGGATCTCAATCCCATTGAGCATGTATGGGATTTTCTAGGCAGACGCTTGACAGCTTGTACCTTACCACCAGTAACGATTCCGGAGCTTCCATTGGTGCTGCAAGACGAATGGGCAGCAATGCCTCAACAACTCATTGACACCCTCATTCTCAGCATGGGCAGACGCTGTGAAACCTGCCTAGCAATCAGGGGAGATCATATCCCCTATTAAAGATCGGATGTTTCTTGCTGGACACCCATCACAGGGATGTTTCGGCCTTCAGTCGCAATGAATGGGCGACTCCATTCTACTTTTCAATAAAGCCTCTTTTTATCCCTCTGATTTCTTTTTTAGTAAGTGTTGCTTACATTACTCATGTCCTTACGTATTGGGGATCTTACGGTATTAAATGTGTTGATTTGGAAAGCTTTTGTACAAAGTTATATTGAAAAAAAACGTCTCGTCCTTAATTTTTGCACACCAGTGTAGATCTAGTGGACGCTATCGACAGTATAAAGAACCGTGCAACAACATCTGTTTCTACTATACTAATTTTGGTTCCAAGGCACGAAAATGTGTTTCTCCGTGCAATTTCCGGCAGTCGGAAAACTAGATCGACGATCGCTTGCCGGCCAACGTTGCGACCGCCACATCAATCGAATTCTTTTGGCCGATTCATCCTCAAAGCTGACTTTTTTAATTGATACCGGAGCCGATTTATCTGTCATTCCCAAGAGTTACAGTCAGCATGCCAAAATACCAGCTGCATTGGAACTCTTTGCCGCTAACGGCACTAAAATTGCAACGTATGGCACCAAACTTTTGACCATCAATTTAAACTTACGTCGCTCATTTACTTGGCCTTTTATCCCTGCAGACGTCAATCAACCCATCATAGGTGTTGACTTTCTCACAAAGTTCAACTTACTCATAGACAACTCATAGACAGTTAAAAACAACCGTTTAATTGATGGACAAACAAAACTACATTCTTGCGGTAGACGTCCTAATGTGAACCCGCTCAGTACTAGCATTCATATTTTGATGGGCAACTCAAAATTTGACAAAATTCTTGCAGATTACCCTAGCTTGACCCCTCAGGGGAAGTTATTGGCTATATTTAGTGCTCGATTGTGAAAAATTGAAAAAGTATTGTATTTGTGATAAAAGTTATTTTTTGGAAAGCCAATAAGAAAAACTTCCCAGGAGTTTGGTACCTTGTCGTGGTCTGAGGGCTCCTCCTCCTAAGGGAGGAGGTCGAAATCCAAACTCCAAGAAATTCAATTGGGGAAACCCCAGGGTCCCAATTGATTTAGATCAAAAATGGATAAATATGTACAGACAGAGACTGTTCCTCAAAATGAACTGATAGAAGAAGCTAGATTATTAATTAGTGACATTGAAACTTGTTTGGTAGAGGCAACTAGAGTAACAGTTCCTCTAAGAAAGAAAGTTTTTAAAGCGCAAGAAGCGCTATTTAACTTTATAGTTTCTCAAGCGTTGGAAATTGAAAACTTAAAGGGAAAATTGGATGTAGTTCAGAAACCACAGATAGAGAAGTCATTTTCAGATATTATTAAAGAACAGAAGATGGAGAAAAAAGTCGTATCAAAGAAAGATAAAATTAAGAGAAAAGATGAACATGTGGCTCTTATTTATTCTAAAGTGAAAGGAGGGTCTTCAGAGGAAGTGAAGATGAAAGTTGTCGAAACTATTGATCCTGCAAAGTTAAAAATAGGGATTAGAAATGTTAGAAAAATAAATAATGGTGGAATTGTTATTGAGTGTTTAAATCATGAAGAAATTGATAAATTAGAAGAGGAAATTAAAACAAATGAATTGTTAAAAGAAGATATTGAAGTCAGAGCTCCGATTAAGGAAAATCCAAAAATTATATTATATAATATTGATTTGGAAGTTGGAAAAGAGGAATTACAGGAAGCTGTTATTAAACAAAATCTTATATTTGAAGATGGTGGTTTTATTCCACTTTTTCGGATAAAAGGAAAGAATAATAAGGCTCATTGGGTGGTAGAGATCCAACCTAATAAATTTAGAAATGTTATTAATCAAGGAAAGATTAATTTTAACTGGTTTCGCATAAATGTTAAAGAATATTTGAATGTAGTGAGATGCTACAAATGTCAGGAATTTGGGCATTTTCACAAAGGATGTACTAAAGATTCAATATGTGCTAATTGTGCACAAAAAGGACATAATCACTGGGATTGTAAAAATAGTCCAGTATGTATAAACTGTACAAATGTGAATAACAAGTATAAAATGAGGTTAGACGTGCGGCATTCGAGTTTGGATAAAGATTGTTCATGTTTAAAGAGACAATATGATTTATTAATCAGAAGGACAAATTATGGCTTTTAGAAAAGAATAGAAATAAAAAGAAGTTTTTAATAAATTGTATAAAAAATCTGATTTATGCTAGATGTGTTCGAGAAGGTCACAATCATCGGGATTGTAAAAAAGGTCCAGAATGTATTAATGTTTAAAAAGATAATATGACGTTTTGATTAGAAGAACTGATTATGGTTAATAGTTCTATTAAATTAAAATATGCAAAGGATTTGTATTTGTTTGAAAATGTAATAAGTCATTTATGAGATTAATAGTTTGTTTATTGAATTTGTAAGAAAAGAATTTTTTCAGTCTCTGTTCTAATTATTAAATAATTTTTGTTATTAAAAGAAAATGATCTAATTATCTTATGAAATACAAATTGTATAAATGATTTATTTTATGTATGAAATACAAGTTGTATAAATGTTTGTTTAAAAATGTTGTAATCCTAAAAAGGATATTTTGTTATGTAAAAAGTTTATGTAATTGTGTAAATTTTATGATTTGTATTTTTGATTTTGATTAATAAAAGGATATTTGTTGGCGAGGGCAATGGATCTTTCGGCCAGTGGAGGGTACAGTATGGTGGATGAATTTATCCTAAATAGAAGTTCCATTAAACCCTGCATATACTAAAAGGTACACAGGATAGATTACCGGTCTTACCCTAGCTTGACGAATTCTTCGCAAACTTTTGAGAGGCCACCAATGTCAACGATTTTCCATCACATTGAAAGTAAAGGACCTCCTATTTTCTCCAAACCTAGAAGATTATCTCCAGAATTACTTCAAGCTGCACGTCAAGAGTTTGATTTTCTCCTATCAAAAAGCATCATTCAGCCTTCAAAAAGTCCTTGGGCAAGCCCCCTGCACATGGTTCGTAAGGCTAATGGCGACTGGCGACCGTGCGGGGATTGTCGTCGCTTAAATGCCGTTACAATTCCGGATCGCTATCCCGTACCCCATATTCAGGATTGCACTCAAATGTTTTCAGGAAAGAACATATTCTCAACACTTGATTTAGCACGTGCCTATCATCAAATTCCTGTTAACCCTGCAGACATTCCGAAAACTGCCGTCACAACCCCTTTTGGTCTTTTTGAATTTTTGGCTATGCCGTTTGGTTTACGAAATTCAGGCCAAACTTTCCAGCGTTTTATACATGAAGTTTTATTTGGATTGGATTTTTGCATCCCTTATTTTGACGACATCCTTATTGCATCGACTAGCGAAGAAGAGCACATCCGTCATCTTCGTCAAGTGTTTGATCGTTTGAATAAACATGGTTTGACATTAAACCCTAACAAATGTGTACTCGGAAAACCATCTGTTTCATTTTTAGGTTGCCTCATTACTGCCTCAGGTGTAAAACCCCTGCCTGAGAAAACAAAAGCAATTGCCGACTTTCCGAAACCTACCACTATTGTCGAGCTCAGACGTTTTTTAGCCATGATAAACTTTTATCGCCGCTTCTTACCCAAAGCAGCTGAGACCCAAGCTTCACTGAATGAACTCTTAAAAGACTCACGTAAAAATGATAAACGCCCTGTTCCTTGGAACGGCGAACTTAGTCAGGCATTTGAAAAATGTAAACATGACCTTAGTAATGCTGCAACTCTCTCCTATCACTCTCCTAACCCTGTTAAGTTTAGGATTGTGTATCCATAGATCGCCAATAGATGGCGGTAGTGTTTGTTTGTAAAAAGAAACTGTGATGTCAATTATGTATATGTATTCAGTTCGTCTTTGGTGTTCGTGAATAAATGTTGTGTGGAAGAACGCTCCTCTGTTTATTACTTTAACTGCGATCCAGTCTGATTTATTAGAGATTTACTCATATTTTGTTTAAACCCAAAGCTGAGTGTTATGGTCGACGCTTCTGACATTTCCATCGGAGCTGTCTTAAACGTTCGACATTCTAATGACTACCAGCCGCTAGGATTTTTCTCACGTAAACTGTCCCCTACAGAACAAAAATACAACATGTATGACAGAGAATTATTAGCTATTTACGCAGCTATTAAGTAGTTCAGGCATAATCTTGAAGGTCAACATTTCACTATATTTACTGATCACCGACCTCTAACTTATGCATTCACATCAAAATCAAATTCTGCTTCCCCGAGACAAATTCGGCATTTAAATTATATAGCTCAATTCAGCACAGATATTCAGCATATATCAGGTTCCAGCAATGTCGTCGCGGATACTCTCTCACGTATTCAGGGCATCGATGCCAATGCACCACTGGATTTCATGCTCATTGCTCACTCGCAAGCCACTGATGAGGAGTTAAAACGTCTGAGTGAAGACCCAAACTGCTCGCTGAAATTCCAGTCATTACAACTTACTCGGGACCTCCAACTATAGTGCGATACTTCCAACAACAGACCGCGACCTTATGTACCACTTGAGTTCAGGAAAAAAGTTTTTGACTGTTTTCACAACCTATCGCACCCAGGTATCCGGACTTCCAAAAAGCTCATACAAGAAAGATTCGTTTGGCCATCCATGCTAAAGGACATTGCCAACTGGACTCGTTCCTGCATTATGTGCCAACGTTCAAAAGTTACCCGGCACACACATAGCCCTTTGGAAAAAATTGCGATGCCATCCGAACGATTCGACCATGTCCATATAGTCATCGTCGGTCCTCTGCCACCATCTGACGGTTATCGATATCTACTCACCTGCATTGACAGATTTACTCGTTGGCCTGAAGCTTTTCCCATTCAGGACATCTCTGCTGACTCTGTGGCTCGACAATTCATCACCGGTTGGATTGCACGATTTGGTGTACCATCAGTTGTGACTACTGATCAAGGTCGACAATTCCAGTCACACCTTTTCGCTTCTCTGACATCTATGCTTGGAATACGCCAAATTCGCACTTCACCATACCATCCTTCCGCCAACGGCTTAGTGGAACGCTTACATCGCGACCTGAAAGCAGCCCTGAAGTGCCGTAATGGCACCCGTTGGACTACTTCACTTCCTCTTGTGCTTCTTGGTTTGCGTTCTTCTTTCAAGCAAGACCTCGCAGGTACATCCGCTGAACTTGTCTACGGCACACCCCTTCGATTACCATCTGAGTTCTTTCAGCCATCCTCTGCTCCAGTCGATCCAGCATCCTTTATCCAGACTTTCCGAGAGGCGATGAAGAAGCTGTCTCCGACTCCTCCTTCGTGCCACAACAAATCTGCCCCTTTCGTGCACCACGCACTGAGCACTTGCACTCACGTGTTTGTGCGAAACGACGCGGTCAAACCACCACTCACTCCTCCGTACGATGGACCCTTCAAGGTCTGTGCACGTAACAATAAGCATTTCACCGTTCTCGTGGACGACAAGGAAACCGTTCTGAGCATAGATCGTCTGAAGCCTGCTTTCTTCAAAGCTTCAAACACTCAGGTTCCTGTGACCAGCGATCCTCCTGACGCCCCGGATCAAACTGCTACTCCGGATACTCCTCCTTCGACCGACCTTACGCTTCCTCCCAGTGCTCCACCAGTCGTCACACGATCGGGAAGACGTGTTCGCTTCAACACCAGATATTTGTGAGCTGATTTTTTTCATCGTACCTTTGGTACTCGGGGGGATACTGTGGAGAACTCTTTATTATTATTATTTGTCCGCTGCCCCGAGAGAGGGCGCTACCAGCTTTCTCCCTCTTCCTCTCTGGAGGAAAATTCGAACTGGTTACTCGGTTCCTGCTGCCGTCGATGAAGAACGCACTCACCTCTCTTTCCCTCCGTGATGTTATCGTGGCTGTAATATGACTTTCTTGATTTTTTACTCATGCGGACTTGCGAACTGTAAAAATACTCATCTTGTAACTTTATGCAATGTGATTGTGTATAAGTGAATATATGTTAAAATATATATCATCCTAGAATTAAATATAAATGTTAATATTACCGAGTCAGATTTTGTTAACATTCAACGTGCAATCAAAAATGGCATCAATCAACAACCGTCATAGTGGTCTCGCGTAGAGGTGCGAGCCGTAATTCGATTCTTATGGGCCAAGAATGTGGCCGAATCCGAAATTCACAGACAAATCATTGAGGTATACGGGTACAAAGCAATGAGTAGACAACAGGTAGCGGAATGGTGTCGTTCTTATCAAGCGGGCAGGGAGCATGTGGAAAACCACAATATGGAAGCGAGCGGCCGTCCAAGTTCTTCAAGGACGGATATCAACACGGCACGTGTTGAATAAATCATCCAAAGGAATCGACGAGTAACCGTGCGTGAGATTGCCTCAGAGTTGGACCTGAGTTATGGTAACGTTCAGCGTATCGTAACCGATGAGTTGCGATATTCCCAAAGTTTGTGCCCGCTGAGTTCCACGTGCGTTGTCCGCGGAGCATAAGGCCACTCGAAT
This sequence comes from Stegodyphus dumicola, assembly GCF_044657685.1. Classification (NCBI taxonomy): domain Eukaryota; kingdom Metazoa; phylum Arthropoda; class Arachnida; order Araneae; family Eresidae; genus Stegodyphus; species Stegodyphus dumicola. The sequence continues at coordinate 184,667,567 of NC_140769.1, read as the reverse complement.
GATGTGCAGCCTCACATTTCTTCAGCGATACTATTCAGACGGCCAACACTTCATTGATCGCATCGTTACCGGCGATGAAATATGGCTTCATCACTTCACCCCCACATCCAAAAGAGCCACGATGGAGTGGAAACACGCTGGATCACCGACGAGGAAGAAGTTTAAGGTCACACCCTCTGCCGGTAGAGTGATGGCAACCGTTTTCTGGGATACGACTGGTGTTATGCCATTAAGGCCGATCGTTATTGTGCCACCTTAACGAAATTGCGAAAAGCCATCCGACGCAAACGGCCTTAGAGTACTGAGCAAAGGCGTCATTCTTCCGCATGACAATGCCAGGCCCCATACAGCTCACCAGACTCAGGAATTGCTGCAAAGGTTCAAGTGGGAGGTCTGGAATCACCCCCCATACAGCCCCGATTTGGCTCCAAGTGACTATTTCATTTTTCCGGCATTGAAGCGATACTTATCCGGAACACGGTTCACCTCAGACGATGCAGTGAAAACAGCTGCCGAGAAATGGCTCAATGAGCACGGCCCTGATTACTACCAAGACGGGATAAACAAGTTGGTCGAACGTTCTGTCAAATGCCTAAACAGGTTTGGCGACTATGTGGAAAAGTGAAGGCCAGATGTATCTCTTGATTATCATTTGTATCTTGTTTGTATTGTTAATAAATACTTTTTTTGGATCACCCCTCGTAAGATTACAGGAGTAGGTCCCTTTAACACTGACTTAAAGGGCTATCTCGCCAAGGATCACCAGCGGCCGAGCGGAAAAGTAGCTGAACACTGGTAGTTTTGACCGAGGTTCGATTTCCGCGAATAGGCTGGTTGCATGGGTATTTTCGTGTTTTTCCCCATGTGTAACGTGTACATAAGCCAGTTTCCCTTAGAAAGTCATCCACGAAGGCATCCCTTCCCTTAAGCAGATAACCCTATTGTGCTTTGCCGCTATCTCAGTAAAAGAAACGAAACTATCACGCCAAGCTGGGAGTGGCTTTGGCTACTAATTTGGTGAGAAATTGCCAAAAGTCGCCAAACGTGGTCACTATTTGGTGATTTTTTGGTTTGATCTCATGACAGCAATAACTGGTTCCGATCCCTGTGCCATTATCCGGCCCTGTGTACTGTAAGCGCGTATGCCTTCGAGCAATTTCGAGAAATCGAAATTTCAAAATACTTGAAATTCCTCGGCGGACGGGGTAAAACTATGTATGACCAGTGAGAGCATGAATTCTCAGTTTGGTTAAGAGTTGAGACCAAAGCTTAGCTCAGAATATTGAAAGTATTGAGAAACCACTGTGCGAGGTTACGCAATGAGGCTTTTTATACTGTCTTATGTTTAACGTTCTTAGATGTTGAGAATGCTGTACGAGTAGTTTTGTGAAACGTTCCATATGGCCCATACAGAGATGGAATGTCACATTCACTATAAGTCTTTTTTTCTGGCATTTATTCAGACGACCTCCGTTACAAGAATACAAGAAATTTTCGCCTACAAAAAAGAAACAACAATTTTTTTTTTCCTGAAAGTAATAAAAAAGTACAAAATGTTTTTATTTTTTAGTTATTTTTTAATAGCGTAAATACATTTCATATATAATAAATTCTATTTTAATACATATTGAATACCCGGATAAATTTGAAGTTCTGTTTAAAAGCAAAGAAGCATTTTCCCCCTTATATCCAAGAATACAAGAGAAGAAGATCTCTCTAACCTTCTTCCGTTTTTTAATACGAAAAGCATTTTTAAAATTAACGGTCACTTTTGACCGATCAGATGATGCAGGAAAATTAGTTTATAACGGTTTTAATCGCGCATACTATTTTTAGGCTTTCACAAACCAGTTTTGCAAATGCTAAGCACCAGCAATATATTCTTTGAGAGATGTATGTCATAAAAAATTCATTAGTAGCCAAATGGATAAAGCCGCCAAACACCGGTAGTTCGATTCGGGTTCCAATTCCAGCGAAAGTGTCAGCTGCATAGGTGTTTCTGTATTAATCCCTCATGCGTAGCTTAAGTACATACAAACCGTTTCTCTTAAAAATTTAACCCAAGAAAACATCTCTTTTCTTAAGCACCTTAAGCAGATATCTGTCCAGTACTTTATCATAATCAGCTCATAAATGATAAGAAATGTCATTTGAAAGATAAACTTTTTTAAAGTTAGCGCATTATCATTCGATTTTTCACGAGCATGACCTGAAAATCGCTGTTGATATTATTTCTGTTTGTAATTTAATGGAATCTAAATGCATTTAGCAATCAACCAAAATAAAACTAAATACATGCTAAGTGGTAATAACAGCAGCCCCTATTTTGAAATTGGGAATTAAAAATTTGAAACTGTTAGCAAATTTAAATATTTAGGATTTAATACTCTCAATGATTTAATGCCCGAGATGCGTAGTAGAATCACAGATGCAAACCGATGTTTTTTCGGTCTCAAAAAATACTTGAAGTCTAACTTCACTAGCAGAAAAACGAAGATTTTAATTTACAAAAGCTTAATCAGACCCATTCTTACATACTCTGCTGAGACCTGGATAATGACAGAAAAAGCTAAAAGTATCATTTCTGGCTTTGAAAGAAAAATTTTGAGAAGTATTTTGGTGGCATAAAATGTAACAATATCTGGAGAAGAAGAACTCACTCTGAACTCTCTAAATGCTTTAAAGAAATAGATATAGTAAAATATATAAGGATTCAGAGAATTAAATGGGCAGGACACCTATGCAGAATGGATGAAAATCGAGTAACTAAAAAGATCTTCTCGACCAGACCATTTGGCACCCGTAAAAGAGGGAGACCTAAACTTAGGTGGCTCGACTGTTTGGAAACAGACTTGAGAATTTTAAAAATAACCACATGGATGCCCATGACCAGGGATAGAAGAGCTTGGAATTCAATTCTGAGGAAGGCAAGGGCCCATCCTGGGCTATCTGGCCATTGAAGAAAAAGAAGAAGAAGAATTTAATTAAATCTACAAACCGGATAAGTGAAATTCTGAAATAGAACAGCAAACTGGGGGTACATATTAGGAAAAGAAACAAGTTCAACTCAATGCAAAGGTGTGTTTTGGTGAAGACTTTCACTGCAGATAATGTAGTGGAATATTATTTGAACTGTTAATTTGTTAATTTAATTAGTTACGGTAAGACAAAAAGGCTGTCTTCCTTAAAGAAGGGTTGCCTTCGGAAAGGACTTTCTAAGAAAAACGGCTCCTATTTACGTGTAAATGAAGATCGCGAAAATTTTCATACACTTTACTTGTTCGCATAATGCGATCAGAGGTTTATCCATTCTGTCACTAGTCATCTGTGAATTTTCAAATGAAGAAATTAGGGTCGAGAGTATCATACCAAAGATTGTAGAAATATCAAGAAGACAAATTTTTCTTGTCATTTCAGTACTAAGGTGTATCACTAATCTTAAACTGGAGTTTTTAACTGGAGTTAAAAGGTGAGTACTGTGTAGGCAATTTGACTAAAGCTCATGCTGAAGAAATGCTGGATTTATGTACAAGCTATACAAGTTACAGCTTAGAGCCCCCCGCATGCTTTCCCCCCTTCCAACAACAAATGCCCTATATCCCTTATAAAAGGCCCTATATCTCAAATAGCTTAGGGCTTCGTTAAATCTAAATCTGGCCCTAAGCTAATAACTAAGTTGTTTGCGACACTGCATTAGAATAGCTAATTAGTTTTCAGATATGTGAAATATTTTTAATATCTCAAATAGCTTAGGGCTTCGTTAAATCTAAATCTGGCCCTAAGCTAATAACTAATTTGTTTGCGACATTGCATTAGAATAGCTAATTAGTGTTCAGATATGTGAAATATTTTTAATGAAAGAAAACTCATAAAGGGTTTTAGAAATAAACACATATTCACTTATTAAAATGATCGTAAAGTTTTATCCATTTCAGTTCAGAGAAATTTAGGCTAAAAAAAAAAATTATTTTTTTAAAATTTCTTCTTAATTGTTTAAGATTAAGAGTTGTAAACTTAAGATTGCTAAAAATTTATATTTTAAGCTTCAAGAACACCGTTACAAAGTTTATAACCCGTTTTGAAAAAGAAAAGAAAAGCAATCACGATGTTGCATAGCAAAATTTAAAAGACTAGGATATTCTGCTAAAATGAAAATCATTGTGTCCTTCGCTTAAGGATGCTGCTTATTACTGGAAAAAATTCTTCTGAGATTGAAAGCTTATAGCTGTTTATCAAATATCCGAGGACTAGTTACATACTTTATTAACATTTTGGCAAAAATTTTAAAAGCAAAGTTTAAAATAATTAAAAAACAAAAACTGTTATTTAGATTATAAGGCTAATAGATTTCATCAAGACGTTTCCCGCACTTCATCCTTTAGAGTAATAGTTTAACCCTTTAAAAAGTTTAAAATTTTTGTTAACTATTTATAAATTTTAAAATGTTTGTTAAAAAGTTTAACTGATTTAAATTAGGATAAAAAATAAAAAAATAACGACGTTGCAGTTTATTTTTTCCTAGAGAGTAATACAGTTGATGAAAATAACGTGTACAAAATGGAGATATTTTTATTTTTTGCGAAAAGAATTATCTGGATTATCAGAAAAATAAGTATTCTTTTAGAGAACTTTGCAACATTTAATTCGGATAAAAATCCTCCAAGTTAGTTAAAGTTACTCATGCATATTAATAAACATATTTCTAACAGTTTTAGAGGAAAATAATATAATTTGGCTAATTCATAGATCCTAAACCTGTTTCTTAATACTAGTTCTTTGTTTTGAATGATACAAATTCGTACTGCGTAATATTTTTATTCATATAATACAATATTATCAGAGCAGTGTGATAAAGGAAGTATGTATACTAAACATCCGGGTTAATAAAGGTTGTTCAAAACGACAATATATTTGTATTTAAGTTTTGATTCGGTTTATCTATATCAGGTAAGTTTTATAATCTCATCAAAATGATACACGAATTCTTATTAGGAGCGTTAGACTAGAAGGGTACTAGTCTCGAAACGGCATCGTTTCACTATAAACGGCGTATCACATTTTAAATTGTTGCCACCAAACATTATCGCCACCAAATATTATCGTATTGTATTTAAAGAAATTAAATAATGAAGAATTTGCGTGAATATATGTATGTATGTTCTTCGCATTGTGAAAAACTACGGTAACTAAAGCCATCAAATTTTGAATAAGGTAGTCCTCCACCCGAACATGGGCAGCTAGAAGCCCGAATTTTGAACTCCGAATTATTTGTTTTATTTTCTATTTCATATTTTGTAACACTTTAACGAATTTTTGATTAACAAACTCAACGATTTTAAGGCGAACAGTGGCAACATTGTACCGGAAAAAAGAAAAAAAAATTATCTCCAGCGCGTGAGATTGTCTATCGGAGATTCTAAAAAATATGTTGATTTTAAATATTTTGTGATATTTCTGTTGAATTACCTTTTATGTGGTTTAAGTATATGATATTTAAATATATGATATTTAATAAAGATATGATATTTAATAAATAAAAGTGAATATGATATTTAATAAATAAAAGTAACACACAAAACAAAAACGCCTCTTTGGGTGTAATATAAAATCTCAAGGCTTTCAGATTTTTTTTTAAATTTATATCATAGGAATAATTAAATTTGAGCTCACTATAATGATGTCTTGCAAAGCAACAAAAGCCACATCGACCATATCATATGACTAATATTATTCCTCATTTCTTTTATTTTTTATTTCTCATCCGGAACATTTGAATAATGCTTATCGTAATTTAGTTGAAATTTCAGACAGGCTGTTTCACATGTCATCATCAACAGCTGCATTGCAGACATATGGTTAGGAAGCAAAATTTCGCAGTAAATATCACATGACCTTAAATCATACCATTAATATGTATTCATCATTCAATCAAGTATACTTTCGATTCGGAAGAACACTTGTACTTTTGTACGAACGCATACAATTATATTCAGCACATTTTAATCGTTTTTCTTCTATCAGTTATTTATTAGTAGTTTCTGAGAATATTAAGACACAAACTATCTGAAAAATAAAAGCAAATATTCTCCATGTATTACATAAATAGGCGTTTTATTATTATTTTACCTTCTACCACAAAAAATAATTGGAGTTCACTGCAATGTAAGTGCTTCCCTCTTAGCTCTTTTATACAAAGGGATCGAAAAACAATTAATCATATTTCGCAACGAACGGAAAGTTACGAACGTTATAAAGTTTCTAATAATCTTCGCTTAACAAAAAGTCCACGCTTTTCTGAAATATGCCTCGACTTCTGTGATTTCGCTACTCGAGAAAAAATACTTCACCGAATTCATTTGTTTATATTGTTGCGTTTTACGCGCTCGTGGATTTGAAGTGATTGATAACAACACTTGATAAAGAATCAAAACACCATTTATTCTTCAGTACTACACAGGACAGTTCCAAAGACGCGTCACGGTCGTCGAAAAACTACGACAAACACCCTGAAACAGTCAGCAACACAGCCTTCAGGCTATAACGGTAAAGACAGCTTCACGGCAAAGCACTAAAGTACAGCTGCCGACTTGGTCGATCGCTCTCAAACTAATCTCTGAACTCGAGACACTAGAGCATCTGCCTTCGAGAACACTGTCGGGAAAACCAGTAAGAATTCGTTCTAGAATGTTCTCGCTCGGTCTATGGCATATTGCTAATTTTGTCGCCAAATGGGCGATTTTTCGTGAAATCTGGCAACCCTGTCTTTCCTTTGCCACTTTCTGGCAACTGTAACCCCGCTTTGCGAGGAAGCTATCTTACCGCAGCTGGATATTTCGTAACAAAATGTAATAGCTCTATACTTTATTTTAGTATCTATTCCCTTTTATTGTTCTGAATTATTTATATTATGCTTTCCTGTTTCATAAATAGTTCTGCTGCACTTTATTTCGTACCTCCTCTGTGTATCATGATATTTGCTTTTGATAGCTTTGCAATAAAAAGACAGCAGCAGTCTAGATAGGTCGAGATACGGAAACCAAGTAAGTTCTGTTCAGGATGAAATCTCAATTCAGAATGAGTTAGTTTCGGTTCTCAATGCATTTGATTCGGTAAGTAATACCGCTGCAAAATTCAAAATTATAATTGCCTGTCTTAGTTCCTTTTACATCACCAGTATTATGTAAGAATCATATGACATAAATTAATCTTGAAATAACACAATGCAGAAAAAGATTTATGTTTTTAAATTATAATTCATATTTACATATTTTTTATCTTCCTTATACACACACGTATATATGAGATATAAAATATGAAAGAAAACTGCGTAATAATGCTTTCAACTCCTTATTTTAATTTCACTACGTCTCCTTCCCTTCTTAAAACTACTAATATATGAATATAAAGGTCGTCATCTGAACATTAATCCGCAGTTTGCCATTAGGTTAAGAGTAGCACTGTGGATATTTTTTATCCAATCACAGTTCAAAATTTGAACCAAGTACCACACTCTAGAGATATCCATTTGCTGAAATGCACACTCACTTTTCTTTCTCTTGCTTGCTAACATATCTCGTTTATGTTTTCGCTTCATCCATTGTCTAATGATATGACAAGTTATATAAAATTGTGGATATATCATATAGCGCCCATAATGACGATGTGTGAAGAAGAATGTCTGTCCTAAAAATTAGTTATCAAGGAATAAAATTAAGTTTTGAATCTACAGCCACATCTGCTAAGTTCTTTCTTTTCCGTTTTGCATTTTAGGTATCGAGGCAATTCTAGACTGATATGCAAAACTTAAGCAACGAAAAATCATCTCAGACACATGAAATCCAGAAATGAGAGACAGCATTTTGTATTTAAACGATGATAAAAGCATAGTTGCGCAAAAATAAATACAGTAGCATATAATATGGAATCAAAAAAACAAAAAAACAAAAAAACAAAAAAAAGGCTTCATTGAACTCACAGTATCGTTACACCTCATTGTCTGTACAAGAGAAAGGACAACAAGAAGATGTTCCTCAATCAGCATCTGTTTCAGTTGTTGGGTGTTCCCCGAAGAATGTAATCGTGATTTATCCCACTAATCTTCCACGGTATTTAAATTAGGGTAGTGTGCTGGCCAATCCATTCGAATGATATCTTCACTTTTCAGTAGCTTCTGAACAGCAGAAGTCCTGTGCGGCTGTGCATTGTCATTCATAAAAGCGAAGTCTGCTCCAGTGGCACCTCGGAACAGACGCACATAGGGAATGATCACCTCAATAGCGATCTCCGTTTACAGAACCTCTGTTGAAAAAGTGAAGTTCTGTCCGCCCGTTCAGCATAATGCCTCCCCAGACGAAAACTTAAGGACTACAGTAACGGTCTCTTTCCGAGATGTTACTTGGTTGAAACCGTATCCCGACCTCTCTCCAAATGAACTGGTGTTGAGAATCCCTTGTGGCTCTACAGCGACTCTCATCCGTAAAGAGGACACGACTCCAGTCATGAGATGTCCAGTTTTTGTGCTCCTTGCACCGCTCTAAACGGCGGCGCTGATAGCCAACTTTCAAAGGAATGCAGCGTTCAGGACGGCGAGCGAATAGGCCACCTTTGTGAAGAGGTCTGGGCACAGTACGCCGCGACACGTGTCTCCCCGTTGCTGTACACAGTTGCTGAGCTATGGCGCTTGTTGACTGACTTCGGGCTCTTTTCACCTGCAGAACGATATATCGGTCCCCCAATGAAGTTCTTTTCCTGGGGAGGCCACCACCAACCTTTTTAACACTGTACCTATGGTTTGGAAGCATTTCCAAGCGCGCGAAACGACACTTTTGCTGATTTTGAACTCTTCAGCTACACTGGTCACACTACGCCCCTCCTTCAGCTTTCCGATCATTCTTCCACGTGTGAAGACATCCAGGTGAATCTTTCTAGCCATATTTCACGAAAGAACTCACCTGTACTTGTAGCGAATGTCTTTAATTGCGTCTCCGTCCTTCCTTTTATTGTAGTCTTGAGTTGAGCGCTCCGACCGACACGCGTTTTGCGTCATGGACCTTATAAGAAATAGACTAACCCAAACGGGTTTTCTCCCTCGTCTGAGGTGTTGCCGACTGTCACCTTGATCCCATCCGGAGGAGTAGGGACGACTTGCAGAAATTTAACATTGGTTTCCTATTGCAGCGTGTATAATTGTCAAGAAAAAGCTGGTTGTAGCGCCTCATTTCACAAATTAGAATTTCTACATATTTTTATTTTTGAAATTGAGATTGATTTTGAAAATTTAGCATATTTATCAAGCATAATTAACGTTCCAAATAATTATAAAGCTATTACATGCTTTCAGGGCTGGATATATTTTTAGCTTTTCCTATGCTGTAAGGAAATTTGTAACTACTTCTTTTAGAAAATAATATCTTAAATCTGAACTAATAGAAAATTTCAAACAAGCAATTTTCTCTTGCAATTTTTATGCTTTTTATTGGTGTGTAAATAAGTACTAAATTATTTAAAAACGAATTTTTGAAGGTTTTTGAAGGTTTTGTTTAAAATTATAAATTCTGCTGCTTTTTTAAAATTATAGATGAGTATTATAGCAATTTCTATAAAGGAATTTTATTTCAATTATATTTCATGATACATCGTGATAAACACTTTTGACTCCTTAAAAATGTTTATACATTTAATTCTAATATTAAAATTGTATTTAACCGTAATAATTAATTTTGCAGTGATTATTTTTTAAATTTATTTTTAGTTCTGCATAAGATTTTTTTTATTTACTGTTAATTTAATTTATTAGCCCAAAGCGGCGATAGCCTAGAAAGGCTGTTAGTTTCGAAGCGGCATTTTGCGCTGTTTTACTATAAGTGTCCCTGTCTCTTTGCAAATTGTTGTTACCAAATATTATCGCCCTGTATTATATGTAAAGAAATTAAATAATGAAGAATCTGCATGAATACATGTATGTTTCTTGCACTGTGACAAAAACGACAGTATCTAGAGCCATCAAATTTTGAATAATGTAATCCTCCACCCGAACATAGGGACCGGCCGAATTTCGAACGGCCCAATTTCGAATTTGTTTTAATCTATTTCATATTTTGTAAAACTTTAACGAATTTTTCATTAACAAATTCAACGAGTTCAGAGCGAGCACTGTATAGAAAATTACAGTTTTATCTCCAGTGCGCAAATTCTAAAGATATGCTGTTTTCAAATGTATGTGGTTTACGGGCGAAGAACATGATATTCAATAAATATAGGTAACACACAAAACTTTAAAAAAAGGTTCCTTTTGCACATAATATAAAATCTGAGTGCTTCTAGATTTTATTTTATATTTTTTTCCCCTTCATTACGCTCAGAAAATTTTATGCTCCGAATTTTATGAATTATTAAAATAACTAATCCACTTTAATGTTAATAACTTAATGATCATATAATCAAATAAATAGGATCGTTTTGTAATGTTATTATACTTTGGAAAATCACTGCTTGAAAATGTTCATTAAATTTAGAGGAAAAAAAAAAAAAAAAAAAAAAATCAAATCCTGGGGTTTTTTTTTTTTTTTTTTTTACTTTTCTTACTTTATTATTTCAAAGCATCACGTACTATCAATCTTATTTAATTTTACTTTATTTTTACGCAAAATTAAATTCATAAATTTTGTGCTTAAAATTATGAACCGTTTTTACCGTTTAATGAATTTTTACCGTTTTACCAAAGTAAGATGTTTGTACAAGAATTACGCGTGAAATAAATACGCGAAATGCAGTAAAATGTGCTTTAATGAGATATATTAAATCCTATTTGGAGAAAACTGTGGCTTTCATAATCTCATCACTATACAACGTATCACATTTAATAATTAAAAAGAGTTATGTGATACAAATGCCATAGGTTTCAGTGTTAAAGTAAACCAGATCGTCCCTACTCTTTCTTGCCAACATGTCGGTGACACGCGCTCCGCCCATTGGGTTAGTCTATGTCTTATAAGGTCCATGTTTTGCGTACGCTCACGTCACCTATGACGTTTTGTTCCTGACATTTGCATACGCATGTCCTCCTTTCTACTGAACTGCGTAAACCCCTTTTTTACAATTTCATGGCTATCTGATTAAAATTTACATTGTTGCTTAAGTTTTGCACACCAGCGTATAATTCTACAGACACAGTAAAGAACCTCAAGTTACCTCTAAATATAATATATATATTTCTGCGTAAAAGGAAGCTAGACATAAATATGTAACTACAACAGAATTCTGGCGGATAGTTTTTCAGAGGCCAGACGATTATGAACTTCTTAAACAAGCAGATTCAGTGAGACAGAAAATTTATAAAAAGCAATAAGACACTGACTAAGTGTGAAATATAAATACGTTCAGATTAATTTCACTCAAATAATTTAACTCAGTGAATGCAAAGAAGTGAAAACGGAGTCCCTAACTGTTTATTATTTATTCATTTATTTTTCTCAGTTCCACAGATAATGATTCAGCTAATGTTTTTTGGAAAAGCTTTAAGAAAAGCTATAAAAAAAGCTTGAAATGTAAACAGAAGAATTTACAGCCTTATTTAAAAAAAAAAAAAAAGACACTACACCAGGCACCAGACTTACGGCCGGCGGATCGCTTGTGGCCCTTGAGTAATTTTCCCACAGTCCTCGGCTTATCCCTAAAATATGATTAAAAATTGTAGAGTTATAATATGCTAATAAAAATTGAAATTTTACCGAATATACACCTAAAAAGGACTCCTGAACTCTTTACAAAAACACTTTCTCAGTCAATATTGAAAAAGCACCTGCTCATGTGTAGAAGCATTAAGTTTAAACATGAAAAATCAACAATGTGCTCGATGCGTCTCCGGATCTTCTGATTGCTAATCAAACGTGCTTTCCAATTATGCCCCAAAAGCATGCTATAAGGAAGAGGAAAATTCCTTATACATTTAAAGATGAAATTAATATAAATTCAGTGTGGCTCAGCAAATATTCATTGAAGTAACTAACAGTCATTCATCTGACCTCTGTTTTGAAAATCTCTTATGGGAACAGCATATCTCCAGACGTCTGAAAGCTTGTTGCAGGAAAAATGATGCTAGGTGTCGGGAAAGAAACAACGGGTACCCTGATTTCCTCATGTCCAATTATTTTCTTAAACTGCAGCATTAAGTATGATTTTATGCATTTTCTCACTTTTCAAATACATCTATGGGGTATTAGTTGATTTGATTGCTAATAAATCCAATAACCCCAACAAACATAAAGCGAATTATCACTGTGTCTGAAATAACTGCAAAGTCGTGGAAAGGTTTCAACAGTCTTTCTGCTGAAACAGAATTTAGAATATAAACGCACTTGCGCTAACAATATCAGACACAGCTTGTGGGGATGTAACTAAACAGATTTGACAAATTCAAGTTAAAACGTGGAACAGCAGTCAAAGACGGCACATTTGAAATTTGCTCACTCTAAGCTGGATCAATAATTCCAATAGGAACGTCAAAATCAATTTGTCGGCAATTTCCTAGAATTTTACTGAGGGTGATAACGGAAATTACAACTATCAAAGCTGGCAGGAACTAAACGTAGCGTGCACGCGCAGGCCAGAAACGCGCTTTATCTTAAAATCCAAAACCCTCAGTTTAAATGCTATCTAACACATTTGCATTCTGGGAAGGAAAACGGAAAGAAGAAGTAATAGTAAAGATCCAAATCATAATAACTGGTTAAACTAAATAATAACCCTACACATTATTTACTATGAAAATCTCATTCCTTCCCTTTGCGGCCAGCTCTGTTTTGTATTTGACTTGCCTGCATGACTTCGTCTTTTCTTCTTCATTTTCTGTCATATATTAATTTTCCACATAGAATTTTTCAGTTGTTTATAATGATCATCGCATAACATAATCATTCTTATAGCAAAAAATCTCCATACCTATAGAAATAAATTGGACAATTTAAAAAGTCCCAAGAGCAACGAGAGAGAAAAACTTGCAAATTTTTACAGTAATAAGTATGTATCGTAAAGAGTATGTGAAGAAGTCGCGAAAGGTATGGATTCGAAGCAATTATCTAGTAAAATTATCCCCGCCTCTCGCGCTAAAAAAAAGAATATTATGTTATATTATTTTATATTACGCCCAAAGAGGCTTTTTTTTTTTTTTTTTTTTTTTTTTTTTCCATTTACACATACATACTCATTTCGAGAGCATTTAGGTTAACGCCCTTTTGGACTAGAAACATTTAAATACAGCATACCTTTGGCATTTCCGATAGACCGTCTCGCGCGCTGGAGATAAAAATATTTTATTCCGCAAAGTATGCACGCTTTGAAATCGTTGAGTTTCTTAATCAAAAGTTGTTTAAAGTTTAAAAATATGAAATGGATCATAAAACAAATTCGAAATTCAAGATTCGGTCTTCCAGGTGCTCATATTCGGGTGGAGGATGGCGCTGTTCAAAATCTGGTGGCTCTAGGTATTGTTGTTTTTTCATTATGCGAGAGAAACGTACATACATTCATGTAGATTCTTCATTATTTAATTTCTCTAATATAATACAGGGCGATAATATTTGGTAGCAATAAAATGCCGTTTCGAGACTAATAGCTATTCTAACGTTCCTTTGGGCTAAAAATATTGCAGACATTTTTAAAGTGACCATGTAAAATATTCTCCTTTAATTAAGAAATAAATTTGCTCTCTTACGTTGTAAAAGTGCCATTTTCCCTTCGAAACTTACTTGTTATATTTGAATATTTCAATTAGAAATGGATTTTTTTTTTAATTTTAAAATGCGGGTATATATAACCTTAAAAGAATATTAAAATTTTTTTCTGTAAAGCAGGTAAATTGTCATAATAATGTTGGTGATATATAATGACAACCTTCTATTTCTATTTTGATTGGCTGTGTGTCACTGTCATCGGTTATTCATTTATTTACCCACGTCTTAATTAAAATGAATTTGAGATTTAAAACTGAATAGATAATAAAAATGTTAAAATTAAAAATAGAAAAATAAAGAAAAAATATTAAATGAAATTCTGTTCGGTAAAACTTTTCAGGCAATTCAAGGATAAAAGAAAAGTCTAAGGTTTTTATTTTATACGGATATTTTTCGTTTGACTAATTATTGATAAAAATAAACTTAAAAAGCCGATTTGCATTTCAGCTAAATTTCCCAAAAAAGTTTCACAAGAATTCAATGAACTAAGTTTTCTTTGGGTTAATTAGCAGAGAAAAAATATTTTTTAAACGTTGATTTGAAAATAATCGGGATCCTAGAATTTCGAAAAGGTTATTTTCCTTCTTTTTTTTTTTCGGGGGGGGGGCGATTATTCCAGGTCTTTTTTCATATTTTATTCCGGACTTCATTTAAAAAATTCAAATGGAAATATTAGGAAGCTTTTGAATTTTTCATATAATTTTTTTGAAGGATATGAAGTTAGAAAATATAAAATCTGCTGTGTATTATTCGACTACCGACTAAGGTAGTTATGGGTTTTGATTTTCTCGAAATAAAGACTTTCTAATTGCGTTTTCCTAAACAAGTGTAAGCGTAATAAAGAGCATAACGCAGCAATACAAAGCAATATACAGTGGCCATTCCTTAAACGGAATTTCTTCAGTGAGTAAATATGGTTTCCACAAGAAAATGTAATTTCAAGGAATTTCTCTGTAACGTATACCGGTTTCTTTAGAAAGTATTCCGCGGAGGTTTTCCTTCTATAGGCACATAGCTCCAGTCAGCTTTGCCGCATTCAGTTTATAAGGTATTTCTCCCGCCTTCTTGACATGCCTTCGGGGTACACTCGGAGCGTATTCGAGAGGTCCGAGGTTTGAGTCCAAGCGAGGGCATTGCTCATTTTTCATCTTTCTTGCTCCAAAAAAATCCTAATGTCTCTACAAGTTAAACTAAACAAATGGATGTAATGCGCAAGCGGAAAACTAGATTCCATGTCAACTGCAACATATCAAGACAAAATTGTTAGACTTTCTTTATAAATTTATTTATAAAATTTAGACTTTTTAACCTATCATAACTTTTAGATAGACTGACAACAAATTATCCTTAATTCTAAAATAGCAGTTGAGACTTGAAAAGAGTGTAAAACTCAATTTTCTTAAAACGAAAGAACAACACATGTGCTTAGAACTCAGCCAGGACTTATGGTGAGATAGTTTAATTTCCAGTGAGTTCAAATTTAAAATAAGCTAGTAGTCAAAGACTACGCTATTTACTTTAACGCGAAGTTGACTGACTAACCTAACCGGCGTAGATATTCAAATATTGGTAAGCAAGGCCGAATACTGCTAATCTTATTAGAGCTAGCAGCAATGTGAGGCAGAACACACTCTGTCTTGCAATCTAAAAACCTTGCTTTAAAATAATCGCAAAAAAATTTGCATTCTGGGGTGAAAACGGAAATAAGAACTGACAGCAAAGGTCTAATTCATAATAAACGATTAATTAAAATAATAAAAACTCTAAATATTTATTAAATTTAATGAAAATATATATCGCATATTTTTAATTTAAGGTGTACCCTTTTTCTTCATATATAACTATCGGAAAAAAACGGGATTCGTCTTACAATAATAACCGATTTTTCCTAATAACTAAGTAACAATAAATAAATAGTAAATAAAAATAATTATAAATAAGATGTTTTTTCGAATTAGTCGTTTAAACAGAAAATTCGATTACATTCGAACATCTACAAGATGAGTTTTAGCATTTTATTTCTTTCAGTTTATTTTGTTAGCATATTTTTTTTTTTTTTTCTTTTTTTTTTTTTTTTTTTTTTTCTGTTGGTGGTACTGAAATTAGAAGCTTTTAGAAACAGAGAAACAAAATTTTATGAAGATAAACTTAATTACATCTCACTCTCCCCAATGTCAGAAGACACCTATGTAGCTTTAACTGGGTAAAAATTTATATTGCACATTTCATACGGCATTATCATCAAGAACAGTAGACAACTGCAGTAACAAGCACATCTTGGCACATGGGCCTTCTTGCAGAGGCTCTGAAATTTGTTAAATCTGCTCTGTCGATGAGAAGAGCGGAGAAGTTACGACCTCCACACTAAGTCCCACACGAAAGGGAGATTTATCACAATACTTGACTAGTTATTAAACTTTTCTTCATTACATATTTTTGGCATCATCTCGAAAACGAAATTCCGAATACAGGCTCATAGCTTCATCTGCCAGTGTGCAAGAATTTCAGACTTTACTTGCACTTTCACAACATCTTTAATGCTCTCTTTCTATAGAATACTAGCTGGTTAGCTGAATGCGTTCAAGGTCGGGTCTTTCTTATGGGTTAGCGAGTCAAGATCGCCAGCGAGAACCTTCACCCGCGGGGCCCATGACCTTTGACGATGCGTCGTCGGGTGACGAAAGAACGGACTTTATCCGGCGCGTGGAAAACTTTTTGTTTCTTCAGAAGGTGCATGCAACGTGTTCGCGAGAATCTAAGGGAAGGAGGCTGGCGTCCCTGAACTCAGCTTGGTTTGTTTGTTAGTTGTTATTTATGTAGTAGCTTTTGCATGCTTGACCAGAAAGTGTTCCAGTTTATTTGTATATAAGGGCAGCAGACGTTTCCGTTCAAGGTGGACCGAAATTATGGAACTGACCTAGTCTTTTCGGGGCAGACTTGCCACACACAGATTCCGATATTTCGAGATCTCACGAATGGGTCGTTAGATTTCATAAATAGTGGAAGGATGATATTTCCACTTCGACATTGAACTGAAATCCAAATAATCTTTCAAATATATATATATATATATATATATATTAGAAAAAACGAAAATAATATGAGAAAAATACATTATTATTCTATAGATAATTTACACAATGCATTTGAATTAAATCATACCATCATTACGCAATTCAGTTAAATTATAGCAACAAACTGTACAGTTCAATAATTTCTGAGAAAGCGTGGTGATTCAGAAAACAGATAAACAGTACAGGTGAGATGCAACCAACCCCTCCGTATCCCCGAAAGAAAAGATACACATATTATGAAACTGACAAACTAAAACAGTGCTCAATATGTTAGAAAGTCTCCTTAGATAATGTTGCGTGTGATACAACAGAACTCAAGTTATCTAGATGTAAGGTTTCCGTAAATCTCGTTGTCCCCCCCCCCGGGTTCAGTAAATTTAAGCTTCTGTAGTTAATCATCTGCATTCAGTTTTTTGTTGATTTAAATTACATAAAAAAATGAAAAAAAGATTCAGATGACCATAAATATATTCTCAAAAAGTAAAAGTTCGTAAATTTATTTAGATGAAAGTATGCGACGTGTAGTTTGGTCTAAAATTTAGGCAAGTGAAAATTGCCGGGCATCATCATATTATATTTTGCATTATATCTAAGCCTTACTTATTTTATTTACTCCATGAGTCATTTAGTTCCATCAAGGACTCATTCTGTAAAAACAGACTCAGCAAACTCGATAACATTATGCCAACTTCTTTTCCACTCAGTGTTTTGTTTTGTTTTACAATATGCAGTATAGCTGAAACAGAAATGGGCTTATGTGTTTAAGTAACATGAAAAAAAAAGAAAAAAAAATCATAATTTAACTTTTCAGAAAAAGAGTGTTTTTACTTTGTTTAGCAGAAATAAATAAATTAAAAAAAAAAAAAAAAAAAGAGGTTTTTGATTTTGTAACTGTATAATGTTAGCGTAAGTAGATATGAAAAAAGACAAAAACGAATTTTTCGCATTTTCACGTCAATAGATTTATTTGACCTGTCGAAAAAAAAGAAAATTGTACTTATCCGAATTTCTGAACTATGCTGGTGAGATGTTGTTCCAGTTAGTCCAGATAGTTTGAAGCCCTATAGCAGCGGTTTTCAACCCTTTTTGAGCCATGCATCTCTTTCAGCATTGCTAGAAAATCATTCCCCTCTACTTTTCAAAACATGAAAAGTACATATATGCATTTATGTAGGTTTACATTATTTTCTAACATGTTTCATAAATTAAACAACAAAAAGTAGGGAAAATATTGGTAGATATTTAAACTTTGAATAAAAGTAATTTATTTATATAGTTAAATTGTTATTATTGTTCATTATATAGTTACGTAGTTATTATAATTGAAGGCTAAATAAAAGGCTGACCACATTCTTCTCCCCCTAAAATTATGAAATTCCTCGTCCCCCCGGTTGAGAACTCCTTCATCAATATATGTATTTCTTTCTTAAATTTTTGTGATCCTTTCAGTATATATACTCCACATGAAAATATCATTTCAAGGTAAGCGTTAAAGGTAAGCATTGTTTATCTAATCATCTTATGTATACATTGCATTGTTCCAAATACAGTACAATTAAATAATGCATACGAAAACAATTCTAGAGTGGATGCAGAATGCTCTATACTTAGACTACTAATTCATACCCTGTTTACAATCCATATCTCATAATAGTTATAATTATATAATACTTTAGATCAGGGTTTCTTAAACTTTTTTTAGTCGCGAGCCCTTTTTATCACTGAGAGTTTTTCGCAACTCCCAGGACCCCATAATATTTACAAAAATTTTGTGGGACCCTATATTATTGTGCAAATCCGACACACGCGTGAGTGAAACTGTCAATTTTTTCACTTGTACTGTAATATACTATTGCAGTTTTAGGTTATTAACTTTAATTTCGAATTTTAAGACATAGGACAATGTGAAAATTTTAAATAAGTAACAGACGAAATGACAGGGTCACGTGCAAAGCAAAGAAAATGAACGTTTCTTTATAAAAAGAATGCGTCAAAACCTTTTCGTTTTTTTCTTTTTCTATATTGTCTTAACTTTATTTATTTTCAAATACATTGTGTAAAAATATTTGATAATGGTAAAATTATTATAATAAGTTAAAGAAATATGAAAACTGCTAAAATTTTTGGCGACCCCTTGCTGCAGGTCCCGAGACCCTCTCGGGGGTCGCGACCCACAGTTTAAGAAACCTTGCTTTAGATCAATTCGTGCACGATTAATGAGTAATTAAACTTAAGAAAGTCGCGGTGAAGGTGTAAGGTTTATGGTAATTTTTCTAACAGTTAATGTTTAGTTAAAAGTTACTTTCCTGTCTTCCTGAATTTCAGCTTACAATTTCCGGGCAGAACGTATTTTCAGAATCGCGTTTGAATGCAAATGAGGAGAAGTACTTAACTGTGAAGTTCTACTGACTTCGTTAGAGAGCCAGTGATTCTGACTAGCGCACGTTGGCCTTTTTAGGCTACTCTCTCTCTTAAGCTATTATTACGCTTGGTCGTTCTTTAGGCTCTTGTTAGTTTCGCCGTTATTTAGCATTAAGGGGCCAACTCTGTTAGAATCTTGATAGCTTCGGCTATATCTTTTTAGTAAAGTTAGTTAAGTTTTAGCTCTTAGTTTCCCGAGTTCAAGCCCGAGTGGAGGCTTTATTGTAAACTCCAAGAAAGGAGTCATCTGTTAAACTTTATTTGGAATAATAAAGGGTAATTTGATCCTTCTCACGTTTTGTTCTCTGTCTCACGAACTCAAGCGATTATTCGCTTATCAGTTCTTAAGTTTCCTCACTTCAACTGTAACTTCAGATTACGCAGGTTGGAATTTTACAAAGGTATTGAAAGATAGCATTAGTCCCATTTCAGGAAACCTAGTATAGTATAGAGGCAGTAGCCAAAAGATTCAATAAATCATCTTATACAAACCAGTAATATAAAAAGCTGCATCTTTTAGATTAAGAATCAAGATGTACAGAAACACTAAATATATTATTATTCTAACTGCATTATAGCTATTTAGATTGTGAGCACAATACGTAAGGACATTAAAAATCTATGCATCTTAACCTTTCATGCAATTTAGAGCAAAGTTACATAGTATGCAGAAAAATAACTGTGCCCGTAACATAAACACATATTAAGGCAATACAATAAAATCAAACCCTAGACATAGTGTGAAGGTTATAACGAAAACTGAAAAATTACATAAATCCAATTCCAAGAATCCTAGGATTGAGACAGTTACCTTAACATAATAATATATTAACTACCGCCCAATATTAAAGCAGCATGCTTTAGACTAAAGAACATAATGTGCAGTAACACTAAATACATTACTATTCTATCTACATTGGAGCTACTCATACCACAAGCATGATACATTAAGACATTGTAGCTATACACAAAGATACTTTCATGCAGTTCAGAATATACAAGACAATAACTATGGCCCTGATATAAACAAGTACTATTACAACACAATAAGATCTAGTCCTAGACATAAAATGCAACTTAAAACTGAATTATTACATTAATTCAAATATCAAAATTATTATTCTATACACATTCACATTGTATGCACAATACATTAAATTATTATAAACTAAACACAATAATATCTTTCATGCAATTCAGAGCTAATTTACAAAGTATGCAAGACAAAAACAATGCTTTAACTTAAACTAGTATTATTGCGATACAATAAGAAGTACCCCAGTTACAACATGCAACTGAAATAAAAACTGAAGTATTACATTAACCCAATCCCAGGAATCTTAGGATAGAGCCAGATACCTTTACAAAACAATACATTAACTATAAATTACTAATAAATCAGTATCCGTTTGACTAAGGATCAAGATGTGTGGGAATACTAAACACATTATTATACCAACTCCATTATAGCTTTTCACATTGTTAACGCACTACATTGAAACATTATGTACAATATACAGTAAGACCTTTCATGCTCTAAAAGCAAGTTTGCATAGTAAACGCGACAATAGCTATACCGCTAACCTAAAGAAGTACAATAAATGTAGAACAAGCCCTAGTCACAATGTGCATTTAAAATGGAAATAAAATTATAACATTAATCCAGTCTTAGGACACCTAGTATAAAGACGGTTACCTTAACAAAACAACGCATTGTCTACAAACCAATAATAGAGTAGCTCGATGTGCAAAAACACTAAACAGACTTTTATTCTAATAACAAATAGAGCTACTCATATTGTAATCACAATACATTAGAACAATTTAAGCTACACATAACAGTACCTTAGATGCAATTAAGAGCAGATTTACACAGTATACGCAGCATAATGACTATGCTCAGAACATGAAAAGGTAGGATAACAATTAACTCAAGCACTATTCACAAAATGCATCTCATAATACTACAGGATATGTGCTAGTCCAAAGAACAGGCGTTATTCAGTGCGTATGCCAGCATTTACTGCTATATGTTTTTCTACACGCTTCTTTTTAAGGTCTCTCAGTTTTGCCCTCGCGAATGAGTTGGTGGAGATGTTCTCTGCCCATTGTGGCTTACACTGTTCACTAGGCTGCTTTTGATGTAAAGTATATTTGCACTCAGAAGCGTAGTGATCAAGGTTACCCTCCTGTCCGCAGTCGCAGCGATTTGTATTACTAAGTTTGAATCTATAAAGATAACTCATAAAAGGCCTATGTCCCGTGAAGTAATGGGTCATTCGCATCTACAGAGCGAAGCGACATTTTACAACCTCACTTACATGCTTGTAAGTGACATACATGAGGTTATCCAACTTTGCTGCTATTTCTCCAGTTACTGTATTCTTGCTATTCTCTTAAATGTGAGAAATTGATAACTTAAGTGGTTGCTCTAACAGTTCTGGAGTGTTAGCTGCCCTTTTTGCCGGTCTGTCCGCTTCTTCATTGCCTGAGATTCCCGTACGTGCTGGGACACAATGCAACTTGGGTCGAATGTGCCACTGCTGTTTTAGTAGTGAGTGTCGCAGTTCTTGGACTTGTGGGCTCCTGCGTTTGAGGCCCTTTATTACCTGCATGCTGAGTCACTGTATATTGTAACTAGTGTACTTGTCATATCACTTGCATGTGTGAATGTTGCCTTCAGTGAAGCTAATTCTGCTTGAAAAACTGTATTACTTGTGCTGAGGTGTCGCTTCCAACAGTGTGTAACTTGTCCATTTTGTATGACGCAGTCCATTTTATATAACTTGTCCATTTTGTAATGTAACTTGTCCATTTTGTAATGTAACTTGTCCATTTTGTAATGTAACTTGTCCATTTTGTATGACACTGTACCGTTTAAAGTTTTTGATCCATTGGCATAATAACAGAGGCCGCGTCTTTAAGGGGCTGAGTACTCCAGTTTAATTGTCTCGGTAAAATCAATGTTTGCAGGGTGCTCCAGTTGAACCTGGTTTGTGTTTTTCATAATTTCTGGTGAGGTAGGATTTTTTTCCACAGTGTGACATTCTGATTAAATCTTAAAACTCTTGCAACTGCTGACTGTTTTTCTACTAATAGGTCTATTGAGATGAGCCCTACCAACATTTGTAGAGCCGTTTGTAGACGTGGTTTTGTACCCTTTGCATATGAGAAGCAATTGCATCCTCTACATTAAGAAGTCAGAATTTTCCTCATGTCTTTCGTTAGTTCTTTTCCCCATACTGCTGTTTCATAAAGTATTATACGTTCTGTAATGCTTTTGTACCAGGCCCATAGGATTTTGGGGGGAGTGCCCCAATGTACACTTGCAGTCCTGAGCATAGTATAGGTTAACTGTGCACACTGTAATTTAAGTTCATTGAGGTATGGGAACCATGAAAGGTTGTTGCTTAATGTGAATCCTAAGTATTTCAAGGACTTTTCACATTTTAGGGGAAATCCTTTGACTTTTACTCATAAGTTTATTTTAAGGACTCCTTTGCGTCCTACATAGAGAATTTTCGTCTTGCCTGCGGACGGTTCCAATTTACGTTGCTGTGCCCATTCCATAATTTTTTTTCCATGGCATTTTATGCTTTATTTTCCACATCTTTTCTTCCTGATATTATTAAGACGAAATAGAATAATAGCAGGAATGAATTGAAACTGCTGAATGATAGCAGGGAGATGCAGATATAGCAGAAGCATGCTGGTTGCGAAAATGTGAAAAGTGATACTGGTTGTGAAAAAGTGAAAAAGCCGTATTGGCTACCAAGTTCCAGATATTTGGTCCTAGTAGACACCCTCTTTCCAGTTTTAGAGTTGTTAATCCTCCATCTGTAGTTATTTGTATTCTTCCAAGTAGCTCCTCATTATAGTTAGAATTTCTCTTGTGTAGTTAATTTTGTCAA
The DNA here is from genome assembly GCF_044657685.1 of Stegodyphus dumicola. Classification (NCBI taxonomy): domain Eukaryota; kingdom Metazoa; phylum Arthropoda; class Arachnida; order Araneae; family Eresidae; genus Stegodyphus; species Stegodyphus dumicola. The sequence goes on along the minus strand of NC_140769.1, from coordinate 184,644,431 downwards.
GGTATTTGATCACGTCTGGCCGCCATTATATCATATTTATTATAGCATGGGAGACTGTCCATACCGCCATATATGCGCGTTATGTGTATTTTAGCAGCCTTCCGTTTCGAAATATGCCTTGTCTGTCAATGAGACGAAAGCTGGGAAAAGGGGTCCGCCCACACCAGTGCTTAAATTGCGCCGGAGTCCACCGGAGCCCGGCTCCGGTGCTTATCAATTTTTAAGATAAATTACAATTTTAGCCGGAGCGCACCGGAGCCCTAAATAAGATGAGCTTCGGTACTTCTTTTTATAAAACTGAATCACAATGTAAAGGGAACAAAATTTCGAATTCCTAACGTTTTAGTTTAACAATAAGCAGACTTTGCAACGCTCTGTTTCCCTAGAAATACGAACTCATGAGAACATGAGATGTTCAAGTAAAATCCCCTCACTCGCATGCGGAGACCTTTCCCTTAAAGAAAAGCAATAAATTTGGGGGAGTTTGTTTAGGAACGGCTAAATTTCTCGCCATGCCATCGTATCTAGTGTATTGTTATCGATGCTTACAGTTAGTTATCCTCGCAGGAAGGAAAATTTGTGTTCTTAATGTGCGTTAAGTAACAGAGAGTACAATAACAGTGAAATACTGAGATAAACTGCTCAAGCACGTCCTATACTTGTCTTTTCCCACAGTATCCACTGGGGAAGAGTAACCAGCAACTTTACATTTAGAAGTCCAATTCAAGACTCATTTACCCCTGACACCCATCTGCTTGATGGCTATCAGCAGAGAGCCGCGGTCAAAGAGAACGTTCTCTCTCACCAAGATTCCCCTCATTTTTTTGTTTCCTCCCACTCATACCCTCATTCTGTTTCGCCCTGGAATTTTCATCAGCTATACTTTAAGTATATTTAATTTTTGTAATGATAAAAGAACCCCCCCTACGATCAGAACTTAAATTGGGCCGTAACCCACCGGATTTGTGTTCCGGTGCTTCTTAGTTTTTGTAATAAATTATAATTCTAGCCAGAACGCACTGGAGCCCTGAATAAGAAGGCTGCGGCACTTCTTTTATGTAATTAAATAACAATTTCAACAGAAATTTTATCTCGAAAATTTTATTTTAACAATAAAATTATATTAAAAATCGCGTATTAAATTTCAATTTATCTCTTTACGTTTTATTTAATTTTAATTAGTTAATTACTTCAATGCTTAATTATTTCAATAAATTATGATTAATTATCTAATAATTATCAATTAAATTATAATTAATTAATTATATAATAATTATTGATTAAATAACAATTTATCAATAATAATTAACTATTTAATTTTTAAATTATTAAGGAGTTTAATAGTCATTTTATTTATTTATTTACTCTTGTTCCTCTCTGCTGACGGTCTTCCATAGGGCTCCGGCACTTCTAATCTTAGAAATTAAGCCCTGGCCCACACTATTCTGCAAAAGCCATTCAGCAAAAGCAAGCTTCTCTGAATAATCATCAGAGTGCAGTGATTGTACGCGCTGCTCAACGTATAGGTGCAATTGGTTCGAGTTTATTATCTTCCGGAGTGTTTTGGGGAATATCGAAGCGAGTAGCGATGCCTCTTGTATTGGCTCGTTGAAACCTTTTTGATTTCAAGGTCCATGCCGTTCTTTTCCGATACATGGCACGTCTCTCGAAAAAGTCATATAATATCTAGTATATAGTGGTTCTGATCTACTCCTCTTAGAAGTTTATACACGCGGTAGTGCGTAAAATGAAGTGAAATAATACATTTTATTTTTATCCTTTTATACTCATATTCATAGAAATGTATAGATATACTTTTATACTTACATTCATAGAAATTTATAGATATACTTTTATACTTATATTCATAGAAATTTATAGATATACTTTTATATTTATATTCATAGAATTTTAATCAGAAATCCGCAATGTTTTCTATAATCAATTTACATCAAATGGTAAATAAAATTGCTTGTGAATTTTAAAATAGTGTGGAATATTACAGAAAATTTAATTATTTATTGAATTTTAAGCATATTTTTAAAAATTTTTATCTGGTCATTATGTTACGAAAAGCCTAATTTAAAGTTTGCAAAAATTTATCAATACTAAAATGCATGCACAGCTGTCTTACGTATCAGGACCACATAAGTAAAGTATGAAAATAATTCGATAAAAATTAAAACATGAAAGACAATTTAAATACAAAAACTTATAAAAAATCTTAAATACTCTTTAAAAGCATTTAAATGGCAATCTCTGTAGCGAATCCCTTATAAAAAATAAAAAATTCGTCGCAATTTAATTTTTTTTTTTTTGTTTTGTTTGTTTGTTTGTTTGTGCGTGTGTGTGTGTGTGTGCACATTACTTTGTTTTGGAACAAAAAACGAAATTTCGGATTTTTGAAATAAATTTGCAAATTTGAATGTCTTGTGTACCTTTAAGCTAGTACCAACAATTGATGAAGTAAAAGTAGGGATAGGATAGGATATTTGTATGGTGCTTCATTAGAATGACGGCATTTGAAAAAAATTGAAAACAGTAACTCATTTCAATAGAAGTTTCAAGTTTTAATTTAAAAAATAAAGTTTTTAAGAAAAATAAAAGAGTAAATTCGAAAGTAAATAAAGAAATTGCTACTAATATATTCGTTGTTAAAGAAAGAAAATACTTTAAGTAACACGCTTTTAATTTATGCTGGTAAACATAAAATTAACGAATGTCTTAAAGATAAAAATATTTCACTGACTCGAAAGAAGAAAATTTTATTCGGTAAAAGATGTTTTTATCATCTGAAATTAGGATACAATGGGAAAAAAAAAAAAAAAAAAAAACTGTAAGGTTTTTGTGAAATTTATGCTATCTTTAGGATTGCCAACTCTCCTGAGTTGCAATAAAGACCTCTACAAAATATATTTATTTCCCATCCTTTTCTTTATTGTTATAAATTATTGGAATACAATTTTAGAATTAATGCTCATATGAGCGCACAATTTATCAGAACGGTACTACCTGATTTTCACGATCCCGCGATAAACCGCCAAATTATGTAAATCGCGTGGAATTATAATAAGTCTGTTTTCGGTTCATATTCTATTTGAACGATTATATTTGCGAATCTGACGAACCGTGTGATAGCGTAATTGTCTTTTTTCAGCTTAAACATTTATGTAAAAAATCTGATGTGTACACCACATCAATTCCTTGTATTGAAATATTAAATTATACGCATTTTTTCTTGCATTTCATTTAAACTTATTGGATTGAATTAAATCTACTTCGCCGACAGCGCATAAACCACAATAGAATATACTATGCATTCTTTAAAATTCACTCAAGTATTTGTTTACCATAGCGACACTGTGGCGCTAGATTCACTTAACTAGTATTAATAATTATATAACAGTTAATTTATATGATAATTATATAACGGAAACTAAGTTAACTGTTATATAATTCAATAATTATATAACAGTTAACTTATATAATAATTATACAACGGAAACTAAGTTAACTGTTATATAATTCAATAATTATATAACAGTTAACGTATATATTTCGTTCATATTATAACTCATAATGCACAAAATTTATATCATTTAAAGAATATAATTATCTAATCGTTGCCACATGTTCTATTCAAATACTATAATAAAGCTAGAATGATGTATAAAAGAAATTAAGCAAACAAAACAAAAAAGAAACAGTTTTTTCACAGACGATTGAGTATTTCTCATTTAATTAATTCAATTCTCACTTCGAGAAGGCAAAAATACATAAAAACTCAAAATATGTATATTAAAAATTACGAAGTAAATTTCAAACACTTATTTTCTCGAAAAAATTCCAGAAAGAATTAAGCATGATGTAATTGGCAATAATAAATGAATGCGTTATCTTTGTTGTTGCGAAGCTAAGTTTCTGTAGATTGGCAACAAATCCACTAGTCTCCTGTTTCAAATGTAAACATCAATGGCCGCCATTAAAAACAGGCTTAGCGGCAATTAAACAACTTTAAAATTGCTGATAATTCTAAAAATATTGCACACAGATTTACTAAAGGCATAAAATCTTTAACCGGAAGATAAAAACAACGTAATTCAATCATTTTTAAAGCAAAAAATGTACAATTTACAAACATATAAGAGTAAGGAAACTGAGATCACTGAGCCGGGTAATAGAGTGGATACATATATAAATATATTTATATACGTTTGGCGCGGCCCATTGCAACCAAAATACGAGGTGCACATCTACATGTTATAGTAGTCCTATTTACAAAATTTCAACGTTCTCAGGCTACTCGTTTTTGAGTTATGCGAGATACGTACGTACATACGTTCGTACAGACGCCACGAAAAATTCTTTTCAGAATTCATTTTAAAGCAGTTTTATAATTATTTTGGAGGAAAAGAGTCTTTTATTCTGTCCTTACGTACATATATCACGCAAAAACATCGTTAAATTGCATTCGAAAGCGGTCAAAATGGATATTTTCGTATGCTGCCTGAAACTTTTCGCGATTACAATATTTCCTTTTTACTTCGTACAAGGAAGTAAAAACGGTGTTTTCACTTTCATTTTCGTCTTCTGCTTGCCACATTTGATGAAAATCTTTAAACACTAAAAAAGTGTTGACAATTTTTAATTTACCGGGAAGTGGAAGAATATGCCCTATCGTTTTCCCAAGAAAAATTTATATATTACTTCCCAATAATGCGTAAATGGCCATGAAATGAAATTACATGGAGATGTATGAAGTGTGTGCAAATATACTGAAAATAACACTTCTCTGACTCCAATGGAACCAATATTTTATTCCTTACGAAGTTATAGATTCTTATACATAAGATTTATTTACATTTTACATGCACGTTGAATCGCGTGACAGAAAACCGAAGTTTGTTTACTTCGTTCTTCACGGAGACTAGAAAGTGTTGCCATTCCGCTTTAACTAAATTTAATTAGAAACTTGACGGAACTGAAGCGACACTACACACAACCCTTCCTAGCGACAGCGATTATGGATGATAGTCTTTAAAGTGACTGGGGAACTTCACATGTCTGCCGGTTCTAGTAGTCTTGGATTCATGATGAGTTTCTGAATTTTCTTCAGTGTTCTTGAGTGCAGGTGTTTCCCCAAGTTCCGCTTTCTTGGAATGGGAGTTTTGAAAAGGAATATCAGAATCTTGCACTAGGAAACATGGCTTTAGTCTGTCTATTGAAACTCTTTTAACTTCTCCTTGGATTTCAATATCGAAGTACTTATCCTTTCTTGCTCTTACAGGATACGGTCCAAGATAGACAGGCTGTAGCGACGAATTATTAATGTTGTCGTATAGGAATACGTGAGAACAGTTGGAAAGATGTTTAGAAACAAAGACTGCTCTATTTTCATGGGTGGTGGTAGAATTTGGCTTCATAGCTCTTATTATTTTCTGAAAATTTTGAGAAAATTCAGACTGTTTCATATGAGGTATTGTTGAAAAGAATTCACCAGGTAATGCTAAAGGGGTTCCGTATACAAGTTCTGCGGATGAGCAACCTAAGTCTTCCTTGATGGCAGATCTTATGCCTAAAAGAACGAAAGGCAATGCTTCCAGCCATGATTTTGATTCGAGTAGATGACATTTGAGACTTGTTTTTAAAGTTCGGTGTTGTCTTTCAATCAGGCCATTTTCCCGTGGATGGTGCGCAGTTGAGTGTTTTCATGAAAAGCAAGATATTTTCCTAAAGCTTGAAAAAGTTGGCTATCAAATTGCCGACCTTGGTCGGATGTTATGCGATTCGGAATTCCAAAGCGCGAAAACCAAGTATAAATCAAAGCTTTAGCAATAGATTCTGGTGATTGATCTTCTAACGGTACCGCTTCGATCCATCGTGTATAACGATCGATGATGGTTAGAAAATATTTGAATCCTTTGTAAGGAAGTAGCGGACCCACCAGATCTATGTTTAAATGCTGGAATCTGTGTGGAGGTACTTTGAATTCTCCCAAAGATGACTGTGTATGTCTGTGAACTTTAGATCTTTGGCAAGATAAACATGCTCTAGTCCATAGTTGGCAGTCTTTATTCATATTGGGCAGTATGAAACGTCGTGTTATCAATTTTATCATGGATCTTATTCCAGGATGAGATAAATTATGGATTGAAGAAAATATTTTCTGCCGAAACTTTGCAGGGATGTATGGTCGATTATAATTTGTAGAAGTATCACAGTAAATTTTCTTGTCGCTGTCCGGTATAGGGATCTGTAGGATTTTTAAGTTTGGGTTATTTTTAAGTATCTCCAAGTCTTCATCTTCTTGACAGTCTACTATAGTTTGTAAGTCTATTGCAGATGGTACAGAAATGGTGTCTATGCGAGAGAGAGCGTCAGCGACGGTATTTTCATGCCCTTGTATGAATCGGATATCGGTTGAGAACTGGCCTATATATGATAGTTGTCTAGCTTGTCGTGGCGAAGCTTTTTCCAAATTTTGTTGGAAGGCAAATCTTAGTGGTTTGTGATCTGTGTATATTGCAAAAGTTCGCCCTTCTAAGATATATTTGAAATGTTTTACTGCTGTATAGATGGCTAAGAGTTCTCTGTCGTAGGCATTATATTTTTATTGTGCTGATGTCAAATTTCGGGAAAAGAAACTTAAGGGTTGTTTTTCATTATTCACAATCTGATGTAAAACGGCTCCAATGGCAGTATCGGAAGCATGAGTTGTTAGCGATATTTCAGCCTTTTCGGATGGGTGAGTTAAGTTTGTGGCATGAATAAGTGCATCTTTTAAGATCTGGAAGGCGTTTCTTGTTTCTGCCGTCCAGGTTATTTCTTTTCTTCAGTTCTTTTTAACACCATTGAGCAATGTTGATAAAGGTTGTTGCAGTTTCGCACAATTTGGTATGAATCTGCGATAAAAATTCACCATACCTAAAAATCGTCTTAAACTAGTAAATACTTTGGTTCTGGGAAATTTTTGATGGCATCAACTTTCGTTGAAAGAGGTTTAAGTCCTTCAGCTAACACTTCATATCCCAGGAATGCAAGTTTTGCTTGACCAAATTTACACTTTGCCGCATTAATACAGAGGCCATATTCGTTTAGTCTCTCGAGGACTCTTCGTATATGTTTTCGATGAGTTTCTTCATCTGGATAGGCTATTAGAATGTCATCCAAATAGCAAAACACGAATTCTAGACCATTCAACACAGTGTTCATGAAACGTTGGAACGTTTGGGCATTTCGTAGGCCGAACGTCGTGAATGGGAACTCGAATAAGCCAAAGAGAGTGAGAATGGCCGTTTTCGGTATATCTTCTTCGCGAACTGGAATTTGTTGGTACGCTCTAATGTGGTCTATAGATGAGAAAACTCTTTTTCCAGCTAAAATGGAACTGCAATCTGTTAAAAATGGGAGAGGGTATCTATCAGGAATCGTAACGTTGTTTAACGCTCGATAGTCTCCACAAGGTCTCCAATCACCTGATTTCTTCATAGCGAGATGCAGTGGGCTCGACCAGTTACTTTTGGATGGCCTGCATAAACCCAGTTGGAGCATGAATTCATGAAACTGGTGGACCTCTGGTTTCGATATAATGTTCGATGTTATGATTTTTAACTTTATTATTAACTACATTCAGTTTTAACAAATCCGGAAAATCGTCAAGGATACGTTTATATGGATCATTTACGGCATTTAAAATTGGAATATTGTTATTGTGAAAACAAGGAGTTCCATTGGTTGTTAAGAATGTAGTACCATCAATCAACTTGCGATTTTTAGAATCTACCAAAAGGTTGCAAGAAAATCCATCCCTATTATCGGTTTGTTTACCTCCGCAATTACAAAAGGCCATGTGAATGATCCTCTGAGTCCAAGATCAAGCTTGAATAATTTTTGGCCATATGTTTTAATTTTCGTACCATTTGCAGCAAAGAATTCTAATTTTGAGATGTTTTTTTTATCTGCAGGTAAGGGAGGAATGACAGAAATTTCTGCCCCGGTATCTATTAAAAATTGGGCAGCCGATTCTTTGTCGCTGATGAAAAGACGACTCAGCTGCACCCCTTGTCCCTCCGTCGTCAATGAGAGACGGGGAGCTGGTTTTCCGGACTATTTGTCTGTGATTTTGATGAGTAGTTGCAGGGTTGTTTACACTTAAATGACTTATCGCCGAACTTTTTATGATAGTAACAAATATCACTAGATCTGTTACCACTGTAACTCCTATCTCGTGATTTGGATCTGTTACGACAATAGGGACGATTGTGGCGTTGCTTGTTTAAAGCAGAAACTTGTAAGCTAAATTCACTAACCTGTTTTTGTAAACTTTCAATCACTTCCTTTTTTACCATCATGGATGATGCAGCAGCTATTTGGGGAGTAACAGGGTTTAATTCCCAAATCTTATCGGCCATTGTAGCCACTTTTGACAAATCTTCACTACTAACAGATATAATGCTACGCATATTAACGGGTAAACGTTGTAGCCACAATGTTTTTAGGAAAGTATCTGTTACTTTATCGCCTGCCAAACTACGCATCTCACACAGCAATTGAGATGGCTTTTTGTCACCCAGTTCTAATTCACTCAGTAATTTTTGGGTTTTTTGAGTCTCTGAATCAGCATATAATGAAATTAGTCTATTTTTAATTGCCTCATATTTATTATCTTGTGGTGGACTTAGCAAAATATCAGATACCTGTGACAATATATCGGGTTCAATGGAACTTAAGACATAATCATAATTTGTTTGATCTGCATTTATTTTTGCATTTCTAAATTGTGCTTCTAGTTGAATAAACCATATTTTAAGATCTGGCTTCCAAAAAGGAGGAACTTTAACGCTTACCTTGGCGACAGATGCAGTTGTTGCTTTAATTTCGGTTTCGTCTTCGTCAGCCATTGTAGAATTCGATCACGCCGGGATATAATAGTGAAGTGTCTGGTGTGCAAATATAGGAAAATAACACTTCTCTGACTCCAATGGAACCAATATTTTATTCCTTACGAAGTTATAGATTCTTATTCATAAGATTTATTTACATTTTACATGTACGCTGAATCGCGTGACAGAAAACCGAAGTTTGTTTACTTCGTTCTTCGCGGAGACTAGAAAGTGTTGCCATTCCGCTTTAACTAAATTTAATTAGAAACTTGACGGAACTGAAGCGACACTACAATGTAGTATGAAAACGTGGAGATGGAGATGCAGTATGTAAAAAAAAAAAGAGCATTTGATCCGACAACTGGTTTAGTGTTCCAGAACGCGATTCTTAACAGCGCTTCACTTCATTTACCTGTTTTCCCCCTTTTTTTAATTATTACGTGCTCCGCCCTCAGCTCGGGCTTTAAGAGGAAAACATTCCGGTGTTATTTCTCAAATAGAGAAAGTCGTACCTAAACTAAATTTACTCACTGCTCTATTCATCGTGAAGCTTTAGTAGCCAAAACAATCCTCGAAAATCTGAAAATCGTTTTGAATCAAGCTGTGAAAATTGTTAATTTTATTAAAAGCCGAGCTTCAAATTCAAGAACATTTACGATTTTATGCCAAGGGATGGGCAGTGGACACGAAACGCTCTTGTTGCATTCCGAAGTAATGAGGCCATCTAGAGGCAAAGTTTTAAATCGCCTTTTTGAACTTCCATCAGAAGTTCAGTACGGCAGCCAACGTCGCTAAACTGCTATCCTGGTTAGGCGGCAACGCTGAAATAGTTCTCCCGGCATAGTAACTGTAATGCCCATAACCCGAGAAGGAGAAGGAAAAGCCTAGCCAGCGGAATAATTAGTCCGACGGAGCAGGTTGTTCGTTGGACGGAAAGAGAAAGCCTCGCTGAATAGCATCTCCCCCCTTACTTTCGCTCCTCCATCCCTTGCTTCGAGCTTTATCGTGGCTTTCTCGAAGGCCACGGCTTTAGTCGCAAGACTCTCTCCCCCCCGCCCATTCCCAAGGCATTAGCAACTACTGCGGTTTTCCGTAATACCTAATATACCTTTCCCAAGCCCTGGAAAATTATGTTTCCCGGCTGATTGTCTTCCAAACTTTCCGATTCCATTAACGCAGTGCGTTCCGGAATTCGCCTTAATCATCACCTCTCTCTCTTTCAATCTTGGATAACAAGTTGAAAGCAAAAGGAATTTCTCGTCCCTAACGTGGACTTCTTATCCATTTCTATCACAGTAAACCCTTAATGGTTTCGATCACTTCCCTTTAGCCAATGCTCTTTCTTAATTACCTCAGTTTTCTTAACGAAGTTGTGGAGGTAATTGCATTAAGTTGCAAAGGTACTCCGGAAAATATCGCCTTGGGCCTTGGAAGGAGAAAGGACGAACAAGAAGACGAGGGGGGCGAAGAGGACTTTGCACCCTGGTTGTCGGACGGACGGTCCGATATTTTTTGGCGAAAGGAAGTCGCCATTTTCTTTCGTTAGGCAGGGATGGTTTTTTCTCATCCGGCGGAGACAATGCCGGACTTACCTATTCATGCTTGTACATATAGTGTATAATAATTAAGAATAATCAAGAATTGTTACTTATTAAAGTTTATTGTTAAACAAACAAAAAAATGGGTGTCATCTATGCGTCGATCGACGGTGACATGTGTGAAGCAACTGAACCCTACGCTACGGTATAATAAATACAACGATGCTTATCTGTCTCGGCACGACTACCACAGTCAACTACAATGGTGGCAGCGGTGGGATCAAATGCTTCATCACAGGGGTGAGTACTGTTTTTTTTTTAGTTCTCTGTTCGATCGGATGCAGGGTATTTTATTTTTTTGTTTGGGTACCGGTAAAAGGTGCAAGATGGTAAAACAAATTGTAGGAGAATATTTTATCTGAGGTTAAATTATTTTTCTTTAAGCTTAAAATTATTCTGCGTCAGGATACAAAAGTTTAGGGGTATCATAACACAAGTCAATTGAAATTCTGGTTTTGGAGCTTCAGAAATGGTGGAAACTCGGTAGAATTTAAGTGTTATATATATATATATATATATATATATATATATATTATGTATGTAAACTTTTGTATGTGGTTTTGTCGTATGAATAATGTAGGGAACTGTGTATTTAGTGAAGAGTAATTTTAAGTGATATTTTTCTTACTGCAAATACTATTTACTGTTTTATTACTGTTTCATATCAAATGTAAAGTTATTCTGAGGTAAAGTGCTAAAACTTGTTAAAAGGATTGTTGTAACATTTAACTGACAGATGTCATTTTTTTGTATCAACTCATCATGTGTGTAAAAGCTCAGATAATCGATTAGAGTGCATATGTGCTTGTATATTTAAATTTTAGTAGGTAAAATAATTTTTTAGAATAACTGGTTGATTTTTGTATATCTATTTTACAAAAATAAGTGGCTTTATTTGTAGACTTATGTTATAGTAATTATCAGTGAAGTTTTTGATTTTATTGCTTTGAATATTGTCTTAATATTTCATTATGGCATATTTAATGAAAGGAAAGAAGGCCGATCTTGTACTTCTGGCCGATGAATTAGAGGAAGAGGTCTCGGATGATTTAAAAATGATCGAATTAAAAAATATCATTTTGGGAAGTAAAAACTACGAAGAGGATGTAGTTAAAGAGCTGTTAACTTCGATCATTTCCGAGAGGAAAGATAAAGAAAATATAGAGCTAGCCGAGGGAAGATTACGCATAAAAAGCGAACGGATAGCATTAGAAAGATTAAGACTCGAAGCGGAAAACCGGAGTCTAAATTCGGAAGGTCCGGGGGATTCGACAATGAGTTCCAGAGTTAAAAGTTTGGATGAAATTGTGAAAACTATAAAATTGCTGACGGTGAGGGTTCCGGCAGGGTCAGAAGGCTGGAATTATTTTTTTAACAGTTTAGAAAAAGCCCTCGCGAGTGAGAAAGTAGCGGATAATTTAAAATCTAAGGTGTTAATGTGTTTGTTAGGAGACAAGGCTGCGCATCTTTTAACTTATTTAGAGGAAGAACACTACGAGGATTACGAGGCTTTGAAAACCATAGTACTTCGAGAATACGAACCATCGCCTAAGGCTTGTTTGGAAAATTTTAAACGGGCTAGAAGGAACCCGGATGAAAATTTTACTCAGTTTGCTACAAGATTAAATTCTATGTGGAGTTATTACTGCAAATTGAGGGGAGCGACGGATCTGGAAAGTGTCAATCAGTTAGTAGTTGCGGACAGATTAATGGAAACGCTCGATACGGAAACTGCTACTCATATTGGTATTAAGCAAGGTGAAAATTGGTGGAAACCAAAGGAGTTAGCGAGAGAATGCGATACTTTTTTTTTCGGCAACTGAGAAATCATACGCTAAGGGTTATAGGAAAGAGAATGATATTAAAGAGGGGATATCATCAGAGAGGATTAAAGTAAAGCCAAAAGAAAGCTATAAACTTGGCCCAGATAAGCAGGCTTCAACAGTGTCAAATAGAGATAAAATAAACTCTCCTCAGAAAAATTTCGCATGTTACAAATGCGGGTCCAGAGAACATTTTAAGCGTGATTGCCCTCAAAATAAATATACAAAGGACAAATTTGCGAAAGTGAACAGAGCAAGTGCAGTAGATGGCGGAGAGGTTAGCGAAACTCAAGAGAATAGAGTTATTGTTGCCAAAGCGGGACATTTTGGAAAGGAAATTTCTAGACAATCAATCGAAGAGGAGTTATGCAAATTGGATAGAGTGCAGGTTAGTGTAAACGGTCGGATAAGTAACGGATTAATCGATTCTGGCAGTGAGATAACGGTTGTAAAGGAAAGTATAATTCCAAATTTTAGATCTGGAAGCGGATCGGCAATTTATTTGAAGGGGATTTTTTGACCGCCGAGAAGGTGTGAGTTAGTAAAATTACCTTTAGCACTAATTAATGGAAAGGGTACAAATGTGCATCAGGAGATACTTTGCGCGGTGGCGAAATCTTTAGTTGAAGATGTTTTATTACCCCTACAGGTGTTATATATGTTATGGGGCGAAAACACTTGTAAAGATCGACAGTTCAACGGAGAAGGAAGTAGCAATGGTTTGTTCTACGCATCGAAGGATTCCTCAAACGTGGGAGAGGCAGAAACACCTCAGGGTAAGTTAAGAAACGGACATTCAAAGCCACGTAGCTGCTATCCCAGAGGTCGGAGCGCCCTTACAGGAGAAAACAACTAATTTATCTCAGACAGCGGAGTTTCGTCAGCAGCAGAAAGAATGCACTGACTTGTCTAAGATGTGGGAAAGAGCGAAAACAGATAAAGGAAATTATTTTGTGAGGGACGGTTTTCTTTTTCATCGGGACAAGATTTTGGGACAAAGTGCAGAGCAATTAGTTGTTCCTAAATGCAGAAGGAATGAAATTCTAGAGCTCGCGCATGCATCAGTGTTTGGAGGACACATGGGAATTAAAAAACATTAGAGAGGATTCGTTATTCCTTTTATTGGGAAAATGTGAAAAGAGATGTACAGGAATTTTGCGAATCATGCGAAAGTTGTCAATTAACAAAGCCAGGGAAAGTGAAGGACAGAGCGCCAATTACTCCATAGCAAAACCAGGGTTACCTTTTCAGGTTGTCAATGTAGATTTAATCGGACCTATACATCCTCTTAGTTCGAAGGGGCATAAATATATTTTGTGCTTGGTGAACCAGCATACTAGATGGGCCGAGGCTGTGCCATTAACCAATCTGACGGCAAAAACTACTTGCGACGCGTTGCTGCAGATTTTCTGCAGGACCGGAATTCCTAATGTGATTGCGTCAGATAATGGTACCAATTTTAACGCAGACTTAACACGGGAATTTGAGGAAAGATTAGGATCCAGTCCGAGATTTTCGACACCCATGTATCCTCAGTCAAATGGTTTAGTCGAAAGGTTTAATCAGACTTATTGTATGTTGTATCATATTATTAGAGAGGAAGGTCGAGCTTGGCATGTCCAAATACCTTACGCATTCTAGGCATACAGGGAAATACCTCACAGTACTACAGGGGTATCACCTTTCCAACTATTGTATGGTAGACCCCACAAGGACCGTTATCTATTTTAAAATCTACATGGTTAGGGGAGCATGACGAATTAAAATTCGATCTGAAGCCAATTCATAAATATTTGCAAGATTTGAAGAAGCGGTTCAAACGTGCTGCTGAGCAAGCTGATCTTACGAGCGAAATCCAACAAGGTAGGATGGCGCAGTATTATAATTTGCGCTCTTCGAGTAAAACTTTTGGAATAGGAGATAGGGTTGTAGTCCTCATACCTAATTCAAGCAACAGGTTATATGCTCGTTGGCAGGGTCCTGCAGTGATAAAGGAAAGGAAAAACCCGCACTCTTTTTTAGTAGAACTGGCAGACGGGAGCATTAAGCATGTATATCAAAATAAAATAAGGAAATTCATTGTGCGGTCAAATGCAATCAATGTAATGTTTGACGGGGAAGAGTTCGGGCAGGTAGACAATATTCCCTCTATTTTAGACCAGGATAGTAGTTTTGAAAGTATGTTAAATAATCTAAGTACCACTAATCTTAACATCAGTTTAATGATATAAAACTACTGTTGCGAAAGTACAAGAACTCATTTTTGAGACATGTTCAACCTGCTAGAGTAGGACAACATAAGATTGATCTTGTGCCTGGAGCAGACAGGAAAAAACCTCATTGTTATGGCATTCCAATGGCATATCGCAAGGAGGTGGACAAACAAGACAAGGAACTTCTAGAACTGGGTCTCATTGAACGTCGGAAGCGGACATAGCCCATCCGGTTGTGTGTGTGGTCAAGAAAGACGCGACAATCAGGATGTGCATTGATTTCAGGGCGTTGAATTCGATCACTAAAGTGCCGGCATTTCCTATGAAGGATATGCATGAATTAATATATGTGGCTGGGCATTCAAAATGGCTATCAAGTTTAGATATGCGCAGAGGATACTGGCAAATCGGAATGGAGGAATCAAGTAAACCACTGACAGCGTTTTCAACTCACAACGGGAAGTTTCAGTGGAAAGTCATGCCGTTTGGTTTGGCAGGAGCGTCAGGTACTTTTCAAAGAGAAATGAATAAGGTTCTTTTCCGGTACAGCGATTTCGTCCAAGCATATATAGACGATATTATAATTTTTTCAAATACATTTGAAGAACACCTGAAGCATCTAGAAACGATCCTTAAGATACTGGAACAGTTAAAATTTTCTGTCCGGCTCAGTAAGTGTGATTTTGCAGCTAAGGAAATAGATTACCTAGGACATAAGATAGGAAACGGCAAACACGGCCCAGATCCTAGTAAGATTGCAGCAATTGAAGTTCTAGAAAGGCCCACGAATAAAAAGGGAGTCCGTTCGGTATTGGGTCTCAAGGGATTTTATCGCACATATATACCGAACTATGCCGAAATAGCTCGACCTTTGACGGATTTAACGAAAAAGAATGCCCCGAATAGTGGACGGTGGGGTCAAGTTGAAGACACGGCTTTCCGGAAGTTAAAAGATATGCTGTGTCAGGTAACGTCTCTGTCCACACCTGACTTTAATTTACCATTTCAGGTGCATTCGGATGCATCAGATGTCGCCGTCGGTTGTTGTATGACTCAGAGAGATGCACAAGGGCATTTTAAACCAATAGCTTTTGCATCCCAAAAATTTTCTGGGGCTCAGAAGAATTGGGCAGCCATAGAAAGGGAAGCCTGGGCGGTTTTATTCGGGCTCAAGAAATTTGATAAGTGGATTTTCGGGGGGACGGTGAATATCATTACGGACCATAATCCTTTGAAATATCTCACTGAAATTACGCCTAGGAGTCCAAAATTAACGCGTTGGGCTCTCTCTTTGCAAAGATGGAATTTAAAAATCACTTATCGTCCAGGAGTACAACATCGAGCCGCAGATGCGTTGTCACGATTGGTGTGAATAATAGTAATATTTTTTTTTAAAAAAAGGGGGGAACTACAGATATTCAGAGGTTCTTAATTCTTGTCCTTAAAATACTTTTCGAGATAATTTGTTTAAATGATGTTGGTAAACAAAAAAGTGTTTGTGTAATGTAGAATGTGTTTATGCAGTTATGTTTAGTGTAATATTGGTATTTGTTAAACGAAAAAACATGGTAAGAAGACTTTTGTATCCTGATCAGATTTTGCTTTCTAAGTACCCCCTGCACCTGGTCGGGTAGGGGCTGAAAAATTTCAGTATCCATGTTAGCCATCAGGAACTTTGACATTTTGTATGAAATCAAGTGTGTCAACTAATAAACCTCTGAACTCTGATTCTGACGAATTTGGAATTACTTAGGATGAACGCTGGGTTTTGTATCTAATGACATTACATTATTTCTAATGAACGCTGAACGGTTCGGTTGAACCTGTTGTGAAAATTAGCCTTTAAGAGGCAAATCTTCATCTTGGTGGGGGCGTGTAATGCCCATAACCCGAGAAGGAGAAGGAAAAGCCTAGCCAGCGGAATAATTAGTCCAACGGAGCAGGTGGTTCATTGGACGGAAGGAGAAAGGACGAACAAGAAGTCGAGGGGGGCGAAGAGGACTTTGCACCCGGTTGTCGGACGGGACGGTCCGATATTTTTTGGCGAAAGGAAGTCGCCATTTTCTTTCGTTAGGCAGGGATGGTTTTTTCTCATCCGGCGGAGACAATGCCGGACTTACCTATTCATGCTTGTACATATAGTGTATAATAATCAAGAATAATCAAGAATTGTTACTTATTAAAGTTTATTGTTAAACAAACAAAAAAAATGGGTGTCATCTATGCGTCGATCGACGGTGACATGTGTGAAGCAACTGAACCCTACGCTACGGTATAATACAACGATGCTTATCTGTCTCGGCACGACTACCACAGTCAACTACAGTAACTCTCCAGCAGAAATTTCTCACCCCTTAATGCCAGGTGTTCAAATTACAACGCTAGATATCCTCATTAAACTGCAACAAATTTTTAATTTCTAAATAAAGGAGATTTGGCATTTTTTCTAAATTATAAAACAGGTTGAGATTGAGAGAAGAATTACAGCGATGATTTCGCGATGAATACTTAGACCAAATAAAGATGGAGATCAAGAAAATGTCGTCGAAAAAGATAAATGTCGATGAAATCGTGTATTAACTGGACTTGATAATAATAATAATAATAAACGTTTAGATTGACTACTTGTTGAAGTGACAGAGCTTAACAGCATCAGGTATACTTTTATGACGAATTTAAAAAATCTACCTATTGGAAATCCTGGGATATCAGGCTGTTGCTGTTGATATAGCTCAATGCAAAAGTGATGAGAGTAAAAGAGCAGTGAAAAATGTAAAGGAACTTGTGACTTAGTTCATTTCAGAAGTGATGAAAACCAAAAAGAAACAGAGAAAAGAACTTTGTGAGTTTTTACCAAAACAAACCATGAAATTTAAGAATAATCTTATAAAATTATTGTTTGTAAAAATCGTAATAATGTAATTTTAGTGGTGTGCAGAAGTATTAGGTTTTCAGAAAATAAAAAACTTAATGTTAAAATTTGTGCTAACTTCTTTGAATTAAAGTGGAAGAATGTTGGCTATTGATGAGCCACACCTTTTAGTGCCAATATTTAGATGTAGGGGATTGGCAGCAGTGGAGTAGAGGTACGCGAAATCAGAACCTTCTATGAACTTTCATTTCTGTAAATAAAATTAAAATTTTTGTTTTTCTTTACAGAGAGGTATTTCAACTTTTTTATCATATGACAGGGCTCGGTGTGTGTGTGTGTGAATATGGCAAAGCCTCGAGGGCTATCTGCCTAAGGGAAGGGCTGCCTCCGTGGAGGACTTTCTACAAGAAACTGGCTCATATACACGTTACACATGTGGAAAACCACGAAAACGGCCATGCAGCCAGCCCGTTTGCGGGATTCGAACCTCGGACCGAACTACCAGTGTTCAGCAACTTTACTGCTCGGCCACTGGTGGGCTTTGACAGGACTCGGTTTAAATGTTGGGAACTACTATTATTCGTTTAGCGAATAATAGTAGTTCCCAACATTTAAAACTTTCTTATAAAAGAATACAGCAGGCTTAATATGTAGTGGCCCAGTTATTACATGAGAAATAATTATTTTTTATTTCATATATTTAATTATTTTATAAAATTAACTTTAATATTTTGTTAATATTCATATTTATATTTCTTTTATGCTGAATGGCAATAAGTAGTTCATATTTATATTTAAATTTCTTTATGCTGAATGGCAACTAGTTCTAGTTCTGATTCATGATTGCTAGGTTTTGGTTTCAAAACGTTGCTCGTAGCGTCGCATTTCGACAGCCGGAAAATAAAATGCAATAACTTAGCTATTTGTTTATAATTCATGCTGTTACTAGTCATAAATTAATTTTAAACATTAGTAGCCAAGGCTACATCGTGGTGATCCTGATTAATTTTCGAAATGTCAACAAATGACTCTTCTGAAACTGCTATGAAAGATACGATGCAGTCACCGGAGCTTCATAAGGTGAGTGTAAAAATACCTCCTTTTTGGATTGATAAACCGGAAATATGGTTTTTTCAAGTTGAAGCTCAGTTCAAAATTAGTAATATCGTTTCAGAAGAAACGAAATTTAATTATTTAGTTTCACAGCTTGAACCTAAGTTCGTCGAAAATATTTGGGACATTGTAACGAACGATAGTGCCACAAAATATTCGGATGCTAAAATTAGGTTATTACATTTATTCAAAGAAAGTGAAAATGTAGGGATTAAACGTTTGATTACTGGTATCGAACTTGGAGACATGAAACCAAGCCAACTTTTGCAGAAGTTGAGATCAGTTGCTACTACAGATGTGTCTGAAAATCTAATCAAAACTTTATGGCTGGAGAAGCTACCTGACTCCATAAAAAATATATTATTAGTTAGTGATGAAGATGTAACCAAGTTAGCGTCTATGGCAGATAAAATTAGTGATATGAATCGGAAACCAGAAGTATTTAGTACTAATGCTCCTTCCGTTCCCGCAAATGATTTGTTGCAAAGAATTACCTTTCTTGAACAAAAAATTGATCAAATCACCATTCGCTCAAGACGCAGGGACTCGGATTTACGTAATTCACGTTTACGATCTCGAAGCCGATCTCGTAAACGATATGACTCTACTGGCAAATTTTGTTTTTATCACTTTCGTTTTGGAGCAAAATGCATTCCAGAGAAATGCAAGCCTCCGTGTGCTTGGGTAAAAAACGATTCCAAAAACCAGGAAAACTCGAATCTGCAGTAGGTTCAGCGGCAAACGCTGCTGCAGAAAAGGGATGTGAAGGATTGTCGCAAATTTCGTTTATTCGTTCGTGATCGAAGATCAAATTTGCACTTTCTTATTGATAGCGGAGCTGACGTAAGCATAATTCCTGCTACTTCACAGAATAAATGTAAAACTGAATATAAACTGTATGCAGCTAATGGCACAGATATTTCCACTTATGGCATAAAAACGCTAACTCTTGATTTGGGATTACGTCGTGATTTTCAGTTTCCATTCATAATTGCTGATGTCACAAAAGGTATTTTAGGAGCTGACTTTCTTCACAAATATAAATTTCTTATCGATATAAATAAGAAAAAATTAATTGATGGCGTAACACAGCTTTGTGTCCAGTGTGATGTCGCTGCTATTTCCAGTGATTACTCAGTAACCACATTAAATAAATCCATAAAAATTTTCGATTTACTGTCGAAATATCCCGAAATTTCTAAACCTAACCTTTTTCCTACACAAATTAAACATGGTGTTACACATTTTATTACGACTGATGGTCAACCCGTTTATTTAAAGGCACGACAGCTCGATCCAAAACGCTTAGCTATAGCTAAAGAGGAATTTAAATTTATGCTTGACAATGGAATAATTCGTCCATAAAACTCCCAGTGGTCAAGCCCCTTGCACCTTATTACGAAAAAGGATGGTTCATATCGTCCTTGCGGAGACTACCGACGATTGAATGCGCAGACGATACCTGATCGATACCCAATTCCTCGCATTGAAGATTTTCATCATATTTTAAGAGGTACAAATATTTTTTCTAAAATTGATTTATTCAAAGCTTATTTTCAAATTCCCATTGCAGAAGAAGACAAATGTAAAACGGCTATCATCACTCCTTTCGGTTTATACGAATTTAATGTAATGAGTTTCGGTTTAAAAAATGCTCCTGCAACGTTCCAAAGATTTATTCATGAAGTCTTTAGAGGATTAGAATTCGTTTTTCCCTATTTAGACGATATACTCATTGCATCCAGTACCCATGAAGAACACGAAAATCACCTTAAATTAGTTTTCGAAAGATTACATACATTTGGGTTAAGAATTAATGTTTCAAAATCTGTCTTTGCTGTTCCCCAAATCGAGTTTCTAGGCTACTTCATTACACCTAAGGGTTCCCGTCCTTTGCCAGAAAGAGTTCAAGCTATTACTAACTACAAACGACCAGAAACAATTCATGAACTTAGAACTTTTCTTGGAATACTTAACTTTTATCGTCGTTATATAAAAGATGCAGCGAAGAATCAAGCATTGTTACATGCGTATCTCAAGGGAGCTAAAAAGAGGGACAAACGTAAAATCGAATGGACTGAAGAAGCTGAAAAACAGTTTGAAACGTGCAAAAATGACCTGGTGAACACGGCACTGTTGTCTTTTCCCAATTCTGAATTACCTCTGGCGTTATTTACAGATGTTTCAGATACGGCGATTGGCTCAGTGTTGCAACAATATGAAAACTCCTCGTGGAAGCCAATAGCATTTTTTTCTAAAAAATTAAGTGATACTCAGCAAAAATATAGCACCTATGATAGAGAACTATTAAGCTTTCAGTTAGACACTTTAAGCATTATCTAGAAGGAAGAGTATTTACAATTTATACAGATCACAAGCCCTTAATATTCGCCTTTCGTCAAAAACTTGACAAAGCAACACCTAGACAGGCTCGCCAACTTCAATACATCTCCCAGTTTTCGACTGATATCAAATATGTAAAAGGTGAGAATAATATTGTGGCGAATACATTATCTAGAGTTAATGAAATTTCATCGATACATTATGATAAAATAGCTGATGAACAAACTCAAGGTGAAGAACTGAAGAGTTTGCAAACCACTACTTCCTTGAATTTCAAGCAATGTTCTCTACCTTCGGGGAAATATTTGTGGTGTGATACATCAACTAAACATGTTCGGCCGTATATTCCTCAGGCTTTCAGAAAACACGTCTTTCAACGAATTCATGGTTTATCACATCCAGGAATAAAATCGACTATGAAATTAATGACATCAAAATTCATTTGGCCTAACATAAAAAAAGATGTACATTTGTGGACAAGAACCTGCATTCCTTGCCAAAAAGATAAAATCAGTCGGCACACCAAAACAAAATTAGGTGAGTTTGAAGTACCACCAGGAAGATTTTCTGTCATCCATATCGATCTCATAGGACCACTTCCACCATCTAAAGGGAATATTTATTGTCTTACTTGCATAGATAGATTTTCGAATTGGATGGAAGCAATTCCTTTAGAAAATATTTCCGCTGAGAACGTCGCAAGAGCCTTTTATAGCAACTGGATTGCGCGTTTCGAACGCCAAGTAAACTCATTAGTGATCGTGGATCCCAATTTAAAAGTGATACATTACGAGCTTTGTCCAAAATCTGTGGCATCAATTTACAACACACTACTGCCTACCACCCCTCGTGTAATGGCAAAGTTGAGCGCCTTCATCGAACATTAAAATCAGCATTAAAAGCCCACAACAACATATCTTGGACGGACACGTTACCAACAGTACTTTTGGGTTTGCGTACTGCTATTCAAGAAGATACCAATCATTCTATCGCGCAAGTAGTTTATGGTCAGAGTCTCAGACTTCCTGGAGAGTTTTTCAGCGAACCAAGTATCCAGACAGCATCGGAGACTTTTGCTAATAAACTCCAGAAACAGATGGAAGTTGTTGGACCGAGACTAATTCGTAAAAATTCATCTGAACAGATATTTGTCCATAAAGACTTAAAAACTTGTTCTCATGTGTTTCAGCGAATAGATCGGGTAAAAAAACCTCTGGAACCTCCTTATGAAGGACCATTTCCTGTTATTGATCGCAAGGACAAATATTTTACTATTAGCATAAAAGGAAAACATGTTAATGTATCCCTGGATCGCTTGAAACCAGCATATATTTTAGCTGAGGAAAATTCTCAGTTGATACAACCTGACTACACTAATTTGCAGAGACCGGACTCAAATTCGGATGTGAATCAAAAACATTCTCGCACAGGCAGAACTATACGTTTACCTGTTAGATTCAAGGACTGACTAAATTATTTTGATAGTCGTTAACACTGCAATACTAGTTACTACCTATTTCTCCATCTTCGTAACGTAACTTAGTTACCGGTGGGGGAGTAGTGTAGTGGCCCAGTTATTGCATGAGAAATAATTATTTTTTATTTCATATATTTAATTATTTTATAAAATTAACTTTAATATTTTGTTAATATTCATATTTATATTTCTTTTATGCTGAATGGCAATAAGTAGTTCATATTTATATTTAAATTTCTTTATGCTGAATGGCAACTAGTTCTAGTTCTGATTCATGATTGCTAGGTTTTGGTTTCAAAACGTTGCTCGTAGCGTCGCATTTCGACAGCCGGAAAATAAAATGCAATAACTTAGCTATTTGTTTATAATTTATGCTGTTACTAGTCATAAATTAATTTTAAACATTAGTAGACAAGGCTACAAATAATCATTCATTCATTCATTAAATCAATTTTGTTGATATTAGATTAATTAAAAGCTGATATTATAAAAAATAATTACCTACTAAAAATAATTATGAGGAACCTTTTCCTGTAAGATGAGTGTAAGAGCTGTTCCTCTCTAAGACGAGTATTTCTCAAAGTGACCAATATATTTTAGAACATATATAAACATTCTCAGTTTTTGAGAACATTACCTGCATAGGTCTCTCTAGAACCAGGGTGTGTCTAGAGAGTACATGCTTTATTAAAAGCACACCTTAATTATAAATTTGTTATATTTTTTGTTTATTTCAGAGCAAACGAATTTTACTTCCACCATTTGAAAAGTGAAACTAAAAATGGGCATTATAC
Source organism: Stegodyphus dumicola (assembly GCF_044657685.1). Lineage (NCBI taxonomy): Eukaryota > Metazoa > Arthropoda > Arachnida > Araneae > Eresidae > Stegodyphus > Stegodyphus dumicola. The sequence goes on along the minus strand of NC_140769.1, from coordinate 184,621,316 downwards.
ATTAAAAAAAAACCATTCAGAATATGTATGAATTCATCATTCTGCTGAGCGTAAATTGTCACAAGAAAATAAGTAGTTTACAATTATAAGAAACGAAGAGATAAGCCAGTTGAAAGCAATAAGGACCACTTTGCCAAAAACCATTGTCCATTGTAATTGTCAAAAATTAGTACTTCGCTGTCTCAAAAAGTAGCTTATTGAGAAATGGACGACAAGGAAAATATGGGAAACAACAGTTGGCGACTCGTCCCGATTATGAACAGAGGATGAATTCACACTATTGCTATGAATGATTGGTAGTAGATATAAAAAGCTAAGTTACTTATACTATTCATTATTTCAACTTTTTTAAACTCATATATATGTCTATTTTGAATGCATTTACGATAGATTAGCACATTTGTATAATATTTCTTTAGATCAGTGAATTTTTTAATGAAGTGAGTTCTGCCAACAGTTATCGATTGTAATTTACTAACCAGTTACTCATTTTTTTCATATTCTTGTTTCAAATGAATGTTTAATTTTTAATATATATGTAGGATCCCATATTATCAAAGAATATAGCCCTAGGTCACCTGTTGTTTTATATTTTTACTAATGTCTTTTTTCATGCTTATAAAAACTTCTATTTTTGTTTTGGTCTGCAGCATGAACCTAGTTTTATTACATGATTAAGGCATACTATCCTCGTAGGATAATAATACTGGTACTGCTCTCTGTTGATTGCATTTTAAATTTAGAAGAATTTCTTGGAAACAAATATTAAATGCAATAGGCTCTGTTAGTTGTAATTAGGCCAATTTCAGTCCACGGTTTTAATAATCTGAAATGTCAAGTTGATAAAAAACAGACAATCTGAAATGGGTTAGAATTTACCGTTCACCCAAAAAGTACTGTTTTTTAGGTAAATTGTTTCAAAGTAGATTATCAACACAGACAGCCTCTTTCAAAGTAGACTTTGAAACAGTATATATTTAATATTTCAAAGTAGATTATCAACACAGACAGCCTGCGTGGAACATCGAAACATTTTATAGGATCTTAGATGAATATATGTTTAGACTAATATGGGAACGTTACGCATCTTGTGTATATTTGAAAAGTGAAAACATATATAACTTCAGTCTACAAAAATGATAATGATTGCTTTTAACTAGATATATCATGAATTAAATGCAGTTTTATTTAAATCCATCAGATAAAAAGGTAAAAAAATATTCTTCAGAACTGCAGTTTTGCTTTTAAATAGTTTGGTTTGTTAATTAATAGCAGAGAGATTAAATATGAAAGAATAATATCCTACGTTTTTCCGAATGGTAACAGATTTTGAATAGGAAGTAAAAACAAAACAAGCAAAAAATGTTCTTTCATATTATTATACACTGTGTAGAACACTGACTTATTATATGCTTGAAACCATGTCCATTATTTACGAACATGTTCCAAAAAGAGTATATCTCCTATCTAGAAATTGTACAGATTCTGTTTGGAAAAGGGATAAAATCATCAGATTAATTGAAAAAGTTAAAATTGTGACTGAAAAATTCAGATTATCATTCACCACATTATAGTTCAGGTCAGAGCTTAATTTCTGAAATTAGAAGTGCCAGAGCTCTATGAAAGGCCATCAGGAAAGACGAACAAAAATAAATAAAATAATTAATAAAACAGTAAAATAATTAGAATAATAAAGCAATAAAATAATTGAAATTTAAATTCAATAAAATGTAAACAGATAAATAAAAATTTAATAAATTAATGGTAAGTAATTAAATAACAAAAAGTATTGGACCTCTCCAACTGGAATTACAAATTTCACTCATAAACTAAGAAATAGCTCGGCCAAACCCATCCTTTAATTCCAGATCTTCTAACCATCCATTCAACTGAATTTTAGCCTAAATATATATTATACAGTCAAAAGTCGTTAATTCGGACACCCATAACCCGGATCTCGAAACTAAAAACTTTCTGCGCATGCGCCGCGTTGGCACATGCGCACAGGCGTTTTATGCGTGCGCGTAAGACTTTGACTACTGCGCATATGCGTGTGCGCAAGTGCAGAATACGTTTTCGCCTGCGCGTTTAATGTATAACGGACGGTGTAAGCTAAAATTATTATCTATTTCACTTAATGTTAATGATTGCGTTGTTTCTTAATCTTCGAATTGGATCCCGCTTATTATTTTTTGCAGACTGTAAGAGCAATTTTATAAAAATAAACTTGAACTTTCGATTATGTCAAATAGAATTTCCGATGCTGGAACTTCCAAAGGATCTACAAAACGAAAGTATGTTTCGATGTCCAACAAACAAAAAGTGGAATTGGTGCAAAAAATGGATAAAGACATGAAGAATGTGACAGAGAGGTTAGTGAAAACGAAAAAATTTCGATTGACAAGTTAGTCGGTATTCTCGGCACAGCAATTAACGGGACTTGAACAGCGGAACTTTGTAACTGAACAAGAAATTATGTCTGTTTATAGAATTAAAGAGAAAGTATTATCACATAAAATGAAGCAACTTAAACAACTTACATTGAAAGAAATGTTTAATAAAGTAAACAAATAAATATTAAGCTTTTTTTTTTTTTTTTTTTGGGTTGTAAATTTTGATACCCTTTAGATCATAATTGTTCTTTATTTCATAAATTACGGTTTCATATTTTTAATTTTAGAATTTCTGCATGCCATCTTACGAGATTTAAACTGATGATCTATAATCCGGAATCGCCGAAGTCCCGATGAGTCCGTATTAACGACTATTGACTGTATTGTACTATTTTAAGAGATGACAGAAACAAAGGCCATTCTTTTCCCAACACAACAATGAAAAAACGTAAAATGATTATAGCATTATAAGTTATTTCTCCTGCCTTCGTGCACGTTCGGTGCATATTCGAGAGGTCTGTGGTTCGAGTCCCAGCGAGGGCACTGCTCATTTTTCATGTCTCCTTCCAAAATAACCTAATGTCTCTACAGTGGCTCCCAAAATAAAAGGTGGTGAATGATGATTTTTCACCACCAGGATTTGGCGATTGGGTCCCCTAATCCCCAATCGCTTTTTAAAAGAGGGAGTATGTAAGGTTTTTCTCCTGCTTTCTTAGCATGCCTGTGTGGCATAGTGGTCAGCATGCTCAGTTCGTATTCGAGAGGTCCGTGATTCGAGTCCTGGTGAGGGCAATGCTCATTTTTCACATCTCTTCTGCATCAAAATAACCTCATGTATCTACATCGTCACTAATGAAGATAAACAGAGTACTAGAAACAGCAGCAGAGTAAGGAGGAAATTTAAACAGAGGATATGTAAGCATAAAAACGAAGAGAAGAATCTAGCAGCATGTGATGCATGCCTTTACATTTAAACTGTACAAAAAGAATTATCATATTCCTAACTCAATCGTATAGAAAATTTTTTATTAATTTCTATAAGTATAGAACTTTGCAATTTTACAACATGCAGTATCCTTTAAAATGCAATTCACATTTACTAATACTACATATAAATATATTTTTTGTAAAGAATGTATCTAACATTGAACTTGTCTTAGCAATATTTGCACTTTATTTATGTTAACTGTATTTTTGTAAACTAGAAATACTACACTATTGTCATTCTTTAATTTCATTTTGCAAATAAATATAGTAACACACGCCTTTTCCCTACTGTCTTCTTCCAACCCATCCTTTAATTCCAGATCTTCTAACCATTCATGTCTAAAATTTTGAATATATCACTGTTTAGTCAGAAATACTCCACTAACATAAAACTGATATAGTCACTATAATTTAAAATTACTGCACCACTGTATGTAATACTCAATGTTAAAATGACACCAAATAATGCAATAATTCTATGAATAATTACGAAAGAGACTGCACAGTAAAGATTGCCTTCTGTCGGCTCAGCAGGCTGCACATAAAACATGTTAGTTACTGGAAACCAACAATCATTTACTTTCACAAAACAAACTATACTGAATCATTTAAAGGGTTCTACAATTTAAATTTAAAAAAATTAATATCCTTGTTCATATTAATGCCAAAGCTTAAAAACTATTGAAAATATTAAAGCTGTCTGAAATACTCTAATGAACTCTAAACAGTATTCCATAACTCTAAATGCAAACCAGGCTGATCTGAGGTATTGCACCTGCGCGAGTGGAACAGCAATGTGTTCAATGTTGGGCCTTAGACTGGAAGCTCCACCAGCAAACTAAAGTGTGAAGACTTTTCATCAGCCGAAATCAGGTGTGATGGATGCTATCATAGCCAATTTTTGTCGTCTTTGAACATATCACCAACTCGGAAGTTTATTAATATTTTTAAATGTGTGCAAATTAAATTTTATGTCTGTGTCTTCATGTGTTATGAAAGTGATATAAAAAAAAGATTGATGCATCACGAATGCTATCTTCCTTACACCTGGGATATCATGACAACACAATACAAGTACGCAAGACTTTACAGTTTTAAAAAATTGGCAGAACTGAAATATTCTATCATGTTAATTGAAAGTAAACAGCTTATTATACTTATTTTCAGTAAAATCAGAGCTTAATTGTTGTAAATGTTAATTTAAAATAATAAACAGCTGATTTTTGTTTTCAGCAGAAAATAATAAATACATAGTGTAAAATGCGAGAATATCATAGATATAGGTATACTAATAGATAAAGTATGTTTGTCTCTTCAAGCATCAAGCATGAATTTTTATTCCAGAAAAAGGTTGTGGCATCAGACATGACAGTGACAAGAATTATTCTGATATGTGTTTAAACTGTATTTTACACTGAATTTAGGAATCATTATTTTGAATTATTGCACATACATAAGACAGTGAGATCTGGTTTTTAATTTTGATAGCTATGATGTTTACAATTGTATCCACCATTTTTAAAATGAAAATGGAATAGCTTTTTATAAGTATTTATCATAAACAAGGGTTCATAATTTATGAAAATGTTTAATTATATTTTACAATTCTTTCTCCATTCTGATTCAAATCATAAATATCGTAAATATTATGCTGGATGTATTAAAATTTGAAATAGATATGCACAAGTAAAATTAGTAAATTGAAATAAATAGGTACTTTCTGATTATCCGCACCCTAGTTTCAAAATTTGGTAGAATTGTTGTGTTTCTGGTGTTTATCAAATATACACTAAAGTTTATTCCCATCTTATTTCGATGTTATACATGTGACAACAGACAACTCCACATGCACGTACCATACATATGTTTTACTATATATGGATTAGCATGATTTATATTTAACTAAACAATATCTGACAGCTATTTAAAATCACATTTCTTCTCGTAAGCTTTCTTTTCCCTCACAAAATGCTCTTTTTTATTATGATTAAAATATAATTTATAAGATATAAAAGTAGATAAACATTTCATGTCCTTTTCATACAGTTGCCAAGTTGGAAGTATTTTGTAGAGGTGTGGATAATTAGAAAGGGGCAAATGTATCAATCTGGATTTAGTTTAAAGTTGAAACATTGCCTAAAATTATCTTATTTTTTAACATACATATATACTATATTGAATATTATAACTCATAAGTTAAGAATAGTTTAAGTTTTATTATTAAGTATGTATTAAATTATTATAATTGTATGTCTGTATTTAGTTAATTTTAATGATATAACACAGAAACAGGTTTTTAAAAACACATATGGTGTTACTGATAAAACAATATGTATTCTGAATACAGAAATAAACAATTATGATAATAATTGCCATTGCATTTTTTGTCATTCTCATGGCTATTGCCAACTTTCTGTCTGGAATCAGGTTTTATCGCACAATTTGCAAACTATTATAACTATATCTATGAAGAATACAATGTGGTATCACAAGTTTAGTTCCAATAAGTTTCAAAGTCCAAAACCTATATATTTGTTGTTACATACCAATTTAAAGTAAAAGAAACATATTGAAAAACAAGAAGTTAAACAGCAATCAATATTACAAATCTGTAGTACTAGTTTTGAAGTTTCTGTAGAATACAGTAATAATGAATCTGCAGTACTAGTTTTGACGTTTCATAGATACCTTCAAAACTAGGACTGCAAATTTATAAAAATTAATGCTGATTATTGTTTTAATTTTTAATGAGATATATATATTATCAAGAAACATATTTTGCATTAAGATTATTTCTATCCACATTTCTTTCCTTTTAAATATAATTAGATTTTTTCCCCATTTCCTGTAAAATTATTCTTTTGGCACTCAGGATCTTCTTCCTTCATAAGTTCCTATGCAATGACTTAAAGACATAAATATAAAAAGTTTTATTAAAAAAATTTTTAAATATAGATTCTAACAAAATAATCCAGAAATTAATTCACAGTAAAAGTATTTACAATGTTTTTATAAATTAAAATATGATCTAAAATCATTTATTGAGATGCATTAAGAGTTGTGTCTGTTATTATATCTGCTTCTGTCAGTATTTCAATATGATGATTTTGTTTCAGTTCCTCTAACTGCTCCTCAGTTGCTTGGATAACCTGTATGTCCCCATGTTCTGTGTGTATAATCTGTAAAATAGTTTTTGATTAATAATAAAATATAACAGTTACTACCAAAACAATAAAAAGCCACATTCTCAAAATGATAAAATAAAATATGATTAAAATAATTACTTATGAAAAGAAGCCTGAATTTTATGTATTACTTCCATAATTATTTCATCTACCTAGCAAGGCAAATGGTTTATTATACAAAGCACAAGATACTGAGATGCTTTTTAGAAAAATTATATAAGATTCAAATACTGAAAAATATGCAGAAAAACATAAATTTGTTTTCAGTTTTGATATATGTATGCATTTTTAAGGGATCACAGTATCAAATTGTCAAATAATCAAATTTTTAAAATTTAAAATTTTCATTTTGTTTTTTATTGGCTTAAATTTTAGCTGCAATCATTTTCAATACATAGGAAAAACTGCAAAACTATACCTTAAAGTACCTACTGTTCAAAAGTTATTGAAGTTTTTCTGTTCAATAGCAGACATTTAAAGAGACCTTTTTTAAAAAGCTTACTATTTGCTGCTATCTAAGCCTAAGGAAGTATTAAATCATTTTACCCTATTCTGCTAAAAAGAACTGGAATACAGACATATTTACTATTAAACTGGTAATTTCTAGAATTCAAAACTAAATTATTTTCGTTAGTGTTACTTTTTTATTGACACCATTTATATTAAAACTATGTTAAGACTTCTAATACTAGAACTGAAATTAGTAAAAAAAAGCACCATTTCTATTCCAGATGTAAAAAAACAAATAAAGCCTATCAATCAGATTACATTAAACATATTTTTCTGCTTCCCTTTATAAATTAACATTGTTGTTCCTTAACAAGCAATGATAGAGCTAAAACTTAAACTGTGATATTTGAGTGTAATTTTTTCTTATGTATTATTTATTATGCATTTTTATGTATTGTGAAACTGTTATGAATGAAATTTGTGCATTTATTTATGATAAACTGTTCAGTTGTTATAAAATTGTTTGTATAAAAAGTGCATATGCTTAAACCTATAAATTTCTATTTAATATAACAATAAGTAAAATACTTACTATAATTGAACATTTGGAAAGACATATCCATGAATCTACATACTTAATTTTTTTAACTGAATTTGAATTAATTTCTTTAATTGAAATTTATAAATATGACACAAGTTTGAAATAAAATACATAATTTTACATAAATCCATTTTATTTTGATTTAATAATAATAACATACTGAAGATATGTTATTTATATGAGTATTAAAAATATGTGAATTTCAAATTTAGTATATTACAGCTTAAAGCTGAATTACAAACTGAAATAACTTTCCTATTCCTGAAACATTTTTGTATCAAATGATTCATTATTAAATTATGATGGTATTGTAAATAAATCAAAACTATCAGTTTTTAATAGATATATTGGACAATAACAGCATTAGCTATACATATGCATTTAGATTTTGCACTATTTTTTAATAATTTCTTGTATATGATAAATTATAAATAACTTCTCTATAACTTTGAAACAAATAAGTTGAATTTCATTGTAAATTTATTTAATACATTTTTACTTAAAAATACATGAACGGAAAATTCTAGAAACAAGCATTTTTATTGTTATAGAACAATGTTTTGATCTCATAAACATGGCTGCACTTAATAGGCAGATTTCATTTTCGGATAGTGAAGGAAATTGCAAACCCTCCCTCATTCCTATTCTAATCTCCTTGTATTAACCATCTGTGTACTGCTCAATTTTGATACCCTATATTTGGTCCTGAAATATGGGGTGGGTTTAAAAAATTTTCTCTATCTTTATATATTACTTTTCATATGTTTATAAATAAAATTTTAATAGTTTTTTAAAATATTAAAAACATACAACATGCCTCACGTGATTTTAGCGTGCATGGAATAAAAATACACAGGATCTTTTTGATTTTGATAAATATACAAGCTAACTAATTTGTACAGCTAATATATTTAGCAAATTAAAACATGCAGTTTACTTGAAATGCAGAAGCAGCGTTTTAATTCTAATATGGAACTATTATATTATTTTAGTTGTATTAGTGACTGTTATTTAACAATTTTTAGCCCAAAGGGGCAATTTGCCCAGAAGGGCTATTAATTACGTTTTGGCATTTTGCTTTGGTTCACTATAAATGGCGTTTCACTCTTCAAATTGTTGTCACCAAATATTAAGCCCTGAATTTATTTAAAGAAATTAAATAATGAACAATCTGCATGAAAGTACATATGTTTCTCACACTGTGAAAAAACAGCGGTACCTACACTCGGTTTTATCTCAAGATAAAATGTTTGGCTTATTTGTTATGGAAAAGCACTCCAGGACTATCTGCTTAAGGAGAGGAATGCCTTCCTGGACTTTTTAAGGGAAAACTAGTTCGTATGCCTGTAACACATGGTAAAAGCTACAAAAACGCCATGCAGCCACCCGTTCACTGGAAATAATATTACTTATTATTATACAAAATGGTTTTTAGTGTGGTAAACTTTGAAACATGGCTCTAAACATAATCCAACTTTACATTCTTCACACATGCGAGTCTCTTTACATATTTTTTTTCCATTGTTGTCTTTTTTGGATCAATATACAGCACACTGCCTTCTAGGTTCCTTTTTTATAGAATTCTGTGATATATGGCTTGCAAAATGCTTCACTACAAGGCGAATAAATTTCATACTATCACCACTAGACTGTATTGATGAGCATATAGCAGAAGAGTATTCGTCAGATTTCCTTGATCCCAGCTAGCTTGAAATCAAGAAGGGATTTTTTCATGTTTGTTATTTTTCTGTATGTTATATATGAATTTCATATTGCTTGATCCAATATATAGAAAAATATTTTTTTGTAATATTTACGTTGTTGTTTTCGGGTACTAGGGTAGTACAACATCTACTGATCACATCTGTCAACAGCAACCATTGTAAAGTTATAATAAAAATCACTTTTGCTTTAGTTTTTCTTTTGCCTTCCCTGAATAAACTGATACAGATGAGGCATCATGAAAAGAATTAAGCATATTTACTTATTTTCTTATCATTCCACAAGGAAAGAAGCAATAGCGTGGATGAAAAATAGTACTCCCTTACAATTGATATAAAATTGTGGCACCATCTAGGTGCAAAATGAAACGTGAAATATGAATATTACAATATTCTCAGCCTACACAGAGAAAAAATGGGATCTGGAAATAAGAGAAATAAACTTACACATGCTATTTTCATGCGACCTGCATTACGAGACAGATTTCGTATACCATGGAAATCGTGGGGCCATATGTGGAGGGTTAAGTAACTGGATATTCAATTTGTACAATGCATCATTAGATTATTAAAACAATGCATTAAAATACATTACCAGTGAAATTTTCACATACCTGAGTGTGATTGATAGCATGGGCAAACACGAGAGAACATCCTTCTTCACATTTCAAAGGAATCATCTGGTTTAAATTACCTTCATTCACATTTTCAACTGATGATGGTTCCAATCTCTCCAACTTTGGTATCATCATATTTTCTGAAGTGTAATTTTCTATTAATGCCGATTCAGAAATAGGTTTAGATGACTTCATAATTTGACTTTTGACAGACCAGGGAAATCTATATACATAAAGTGATATTTTAGCTATGCTGCTTATAAAGATGAATATACTGCAAATGGTAATTTATTGAGTTTTTTAAATACTTTTTTAAGTAATAATTACTAATGAAATATTTTTTATTTCTTATAATATACAATAAATAAAATTCATTTCTATTACATCTATTTTAAAAATATTGTACTGAAACATATCAGATATGAGATAAAATAATACAAGCTAAATACTATGATAAATAGTGATTACTCTTATCCATATATACTAGTGCTATTAATAGTATGGTAAAAACCTAAATAAGTACTTGGAAAAAAAAAAAAAAAAAAAAAAAAAAAAAAAAAAAGAAAGAACGAGAGAGAGCTACACAGATTGGATTTAAAAGAGAGAGAATGAATGAAAAAACAAGGGGAAAGAACAGAAAATTTAATATTGAATTGAATAACAACTTACAGAAACAACTGATTTTGGTAATATTAAGTAGCCTGAAGCTGCCGATCCTTTTTTCAAAATAGGGAATGAATTTTTAAGGCTCAGCTATTACAGGAAAGGCCAAATTATTAATTCAAACAAAAAATTAGCAAGTTTGATAAACATTACATAAATGGCATTGTTATGCTTCAAGTCACAATACTTAACCTATAAGTAGCTTTTATAGTATCTAAAAGATATCATTATAATTTTTTAAGGTAAAAATTTACTTGCCCCATTTTAAATTTTATTTTCCTCACCTTTTTTATACATTTACATTAGAAATGATAACACAGCCTATTTTGCACATTTTTCTTTTTCTTAATTTTTAATTCAACATTTTATCTATCCCTTTTATTTACCAAGTATTCCTAATTTTTTTTTTTTTATCTATTTTTCAAAAAGGTCACGGAAAAGATTTTTAATCTAACAAAAAAGCAGTTGTCCAAACTCACACAAATGAATATATGCATTATCATCAGCAAATGGCTGAAAAAATTCAATATTAGTTAAAAATCTGTAAGTTTCAAAAAGCTTCATTCAAAAACATTGATTATAGCCAAACTAAAGAGAAAAATGTGATAAAAATGTAAAATGACATCCAGGGGAAAAATTTTTGAAAAAATTTTTATTTAATAGAAAGGCAACAGATTTTAAACAGGTTAACTTCAATAGGTTTGAAAATATAAGCTGGGACAATAAGAGATTAAAAGGCTGCAGAGTCAGGAAAATGCCAAAATGCTGCACAGCTAAAAATTGTTTTAAATGAAATATTACAAAATAGGTTGTAGTAAATAAAACAATCACTTCTACACGTGGATTCAGTTTTGTTATGTTGCCTCTATTTTTAGCTTTATTTGAAATGTTTATTATTATTATTATTATATTTTCTGCTTTAAAAGTTATAGAAATGTAATAATTTAGTACATTTCATGATGAAACAGTCTTTTTTACCAATGAAGAAATACCACACTATAAGACCAGAAAATATTTTGAAAGTATAGTACATGCAGTAGTTTGTAAAGCATATAATTCCATAAGCAAGTAATGTAATAAATATTAAACTGTGGAGGTAGTCTTTCCATGCATTACTGTTATTCCATGTCATAAAGAGAAAATATTTCTAATTATCCAGTTATAAATAATATAAAAAATATTGTCTTGGCCAGAAATGAATCCAATGAAAAATTTATGGGGCATTATTAAAAAAAATTTTAAGCAAATGAAAATAATCAATGGAATGGAGCCCATCTAAAGCCTTATTCAAATATAACACCATGACAATGATTAGAAAAAAATAATTGCAAATCTTTAACTTAATGGATACCTAAATGAGTCAACATTTCAAAAAATACCTTCCTACGCTAAGAATTGAATTATAATCGATACATTAAATTTTTGTGTTTAATAATCTGTTTACCTCTACATTTGTATACTTTCTGTTATAACTTATGTAAATAAGTGTATTTTCTTGTATTTCTTTGCCCTTTATTTTATATTACCTCTTATTTATTCAGTAAATTTTGCATATTATTATAGTGCAATCTTGTATTTATTTCTAATGTATTTTTAGTAATTTTTAATTAAAAAACACTTATTATAGTTTGAAATTTGTTTAAATGATTTGCTATTTTGCAGCATTTATAATCAATATGTAAATAAGACATTGAAATCAGAAGCAGAAATATATGCTGCTGAAACCTACTAGAGTTTGGATACAAATTTTCGTTACTAAACTGGCAGTTTCTCAAAAGCTTAGTGACTTTTTGGAAATTAGCAGAAATTTAGTTTTAGAAGGGAGTGAGTGAAATTTTTGGTGCAAAACCAAAGATCATTATAATGTGCCAAACATGAGGTAGGATGATCTAATTTGATGAAATAAAAAACAATTTCTTAGTAAATAAAAAAAAAGGTGGACAAATGTACCAAATCCAGAGGATGAAATCATAAAAGCGCGCATTAAAATACAATACACAATCTTTCAAAACAGATTAGATTAAGTAATAAAAGCCAGTCTCTTTTAAATAACAAAATAAATTACAATTGACCTTGTAACTTCTTGTGTAGTTTGTTGAATTTAATTACTTCTGTACTTTAAAAGAAGACTCAACTAATGAGTATAACTCAAGAATTCAAAATTTTTATTATTACATTTTTAAACAGTTCATATGACATTCAGCTAGTACAGTAACACGTGCATCACAACAATGGAATGCTAAGTTAAAGTTATTTTCAGTTACAGTTACAGTTGTAGTTAATTTAAATATACATCACATCCCTCCCTCCAGTTTATAAACAATATAAAAATACCAAATAATATCAATACAAGTATATTTACAATATGACATACAATAACAAAAAAGTTACATAAAAATTATATATGCAATACGTTACATTATTTTATTCCATGACAAAGTCTCTATATCTTGAAGGTTGTCTTATCAACCGTCCACTTCTTGTTATTGTACTATTGGATAGATTATTCTGTTGATTTCCTATATTAACAGGCACAGAAACATTCTCAGGGCTCCCATTTGAATTTTCCTCTTTATCTAATACTATATCATCATAATCATTATTAACTTTGTAAGGTGATTTTGAAAATTTTATGTGGAGTCTGTTTCTTCGCAATATTTCCCCATTTGAGTTTCTTACAATATAGGATCTAGGAGCTTTATGTTTTGAAATTATTTCACCTTTATCCCATTGCCCAGTTCTAAAGTTGAACAAGGTTATACTATCTCCAGGTTTTAACTCAGGTAGTTTCTGTGCGGTTCTATCATAATAATATTTTTGCCTAGCTTGAAGTGCACGAAATTTAGAATAAGGTTTGTTTATCTTAGTATTTAACAATTTATTACTGATAGGTAATTTTGTCCTTAATCTTCTATTAAGTAACAGTTGTGCAGGAGACAAATTTATTCCACTAATTGGAGTATTTCGATATTCCATTAAGCTTACACTTATATCTTGCACTTTCCTCATGATATTTTTCACTATTCCTACAGCTTTTTCAGCCAACCCATTACTTTGAGGATATCTGGGGCTACTAAATTTAAGTTCGAAATCCCAATCTTCAGCAAATTTCTTAAATAAGTAGCTATTACAGGGATTATTGTTGCAAACGACTTCATTTGCAATACCATACCTGGCAAAAATGCACTTTAACTTTATCATAATTTCATTTGCTGTCTTATCTTTTATGCTAGAAACCTCAATCCATTTAGAGTAATAATCGATAACTACTAAGTAATTTTGATTACCAAATTGCAAGATATCAAGGGCAATTTTTTCGAATGGTTTAGTTGGAATTTCATGTTGCATTAGAGGTTCTTTTTGATTTCTATTTCTGAATTTTTCACATATTTCACACTTGGAAACAAGCTGCTCAATGTCATTTATCATACCTGGCCAGTAAAAAATTTCACGGGCTCTACTTTTACATTTCTCAATTCCAAAGTGCGCTTCATGAATTAATTGCAACATATCTTTTCTCAAACCATAAGGTACAACTAATTTTTCATTAATAAATAACAAGTCGTCATTAATATAAAGATCATTTTTAACTTTAAAGTATGTTTTTACACTACTATCTACTTTTTTGTAACATTTAGGCCAACCCTCTTTAATATATTTCATAACTATTTGCAAATCTGGATCTGATTCAGTTTCTTTCCTAAATTGCACCACTCTTCTTTCACTCATAGGCAAATATTTTGAAATAATGTGAACAACATTTAGCATTTCAGGATCATCACTAATAGTTTCATTCACAGGATATGCTCGTGACAAAGTGTCAGCAAAAAGCATTTGATTACCTGGAACATAATTTATCTCAAAATCATACTTTAGTAACTTTAAGATCATCCTTTGCATTCTAGACGAAATTTTATGCAATGGTTTCTTAACAATTGCCATTAACGGTTTATGATCACTTTGTACTGTGACTTTCCGTCCATAAACAAAATTGTGGTACTTTTCAAAAGAAAATACTATGGCCAATAGCTCTTTTTCGATCTGTGCATAGTTTTTTTCACTGTTAGTCAAGCTGCGAGACACAAATGATACAGGCTTACCTTTTTGAATTAGACACGATCCTAGGCCATCCTTCGAACTATCACACTGTATAATTATATCTTCATTACCACTGAAAACTTTTAAAATTGGAGCTTTGGTTAGCAGTTGTTTGATGTTGTTAAATGACTCTTTCTGAGTTTCTCCCCAATTAAATTTTACCTTTTCTTGAATGATTTCTCTTAAAGGAGCAGTAACTTTAGATACATTAGGTATAAATTTTGACAGAAAATTTAACATTCCTAACAACCTCCTTACTTCAGTTTTTGATTTTGGTGTTGGCATATCAATAATTGCTTTAATATGACTAGGATCGGCTTTTACACCTGACTCAGAAATAATTTGGCCTACATATTTGACTTCCGGTACCCTATATTGTAATTTATCAGGATTAAATTTTATATTTAGAGACCTAGCTCTTTCAAGAACCTTAGAGAAAATTATATCATGAGTAACCTCATCAGATCCTGCAATTATGATATCATCAAAATAAACTTCCACACCCTCAATATCACCAAATAATTTTTGGTTTCTTTTCTGAAATATTTCTGGAGCAGAGGATATTCCAAATGGCATTTTATTAAATTTATATCTTCCATAAGGCGTATTAAATGTACATAGTTCAGAACTAGCTTCATCTAGTGGTACATGCCAAAATCCATCTTTTAAATCTACAACTGAAAATACTTTTTTACCTTCTAACCTACTAATTATATCATCTGGAGAAGGAATTTGATAGTGCTCCCTTTTAATTACTTTATTTAGATCTCTAGGATCCAAGCATAATCTCAGACTCCCATTAGGTTTTTCAACTATAACCAAACTTTGAACCCAATCAGTTGGTTTATTTACTTTCGATACTATCCCTTCTCTTTCAAGTTTATCTAAAGTATCTTTTAATTTAGGCTGTAAAGCCTGAGAAACACGTCTTGGGGGGTGTATTACTGGTATTGCATCATCTTTAAGGGTTATATGATATGGTTCGTCAGGAAATTGCCCTGTGCCTGTAAATACATCTTGATACTGAGCAATTAAATCATTTTTATTAATGATATTGCACTTTAATGAATCAATCCTCTCAATTAGCCTTAATGCAGAACAAGCTGTTAACCCTAATATAGGCTTAGATTTTACATCAAGAACATAAAATTGTAAAGGTACATTCTTAAGCCTTTCAGTTGAACAATTAATTATAAGAGTACCTTCTGTTTTAACTTAAAATTACCATATGCAGTTAAGAACAAATCAGTTTCATTAAGTTTAGGCTTAAGTTTAACATTATTTAAAACATACAAAGGCAAAATATTTACTTCTGCACCAGTATCTAACTTAAAATCAACCTTGAAATACTTATTATTTACATACATTGTAATACTTTTCACCCATGTTTCACTTACCTTGTGAATATTCTTATTTACTTCATCAATAGAATTTGTTAGATCTTTAATTGATTTTGCACTTATTTTAAATTCAGTATGCCCGTTTACTGGTGGATTTATCATTACAGAGTCAACAAATACACTATGTTCATTATATATACTAAGTTCATTATTTGGTATTCCAACTTCATAAATGTTCTTGGGACACCTCGCGGCAAAATGGTTCTTTACTTTGCATTTCGCACACGTTTTTCCGAAAGCTGGACAGTCCCGATATTTGTGCCTTCTTCCGCACTTCTTGCAGTCATATTCTAGTGCTGATTGCTTCTGCTGAGACAATAATTTCGGTGGCACTGACTGTTTTGATTGATGCTGCTGTTTTCTATATTTCTTCAAGCTGTTCACAGTCGCTGGATCATCTTTCATATTCCAGAGTTGCTCTTTGCTTGTTTCAGCGGCACGGACTATTTCTATAGCTTTTTCTAATCCTAGGTTAGATTCTCGAAGCAAACGTTCGGTCAGGCTCCTATCCCGAATGCTTAATACAATACGGTCGCGAATCAATCCATTTTCTTGTTCAGCAAACTCACAAGTTGACGCTAAAGTCTTTAACTGAGTGACATAACATTCAATTGTTTGTCCTTCTTGCTGGCTACATGAAAAGAATTTGTAACGTTCATATACGACATTCTGCCGTGGTGAACAATAATCTTCAAAAGACTTCAAGACCTCTTCATATTTCTCCTTATTCTCAGGTGGTTCAAATCGAAACGTGTTATAAATTTCGAGTCCTTCAGTACCGAGTAAATTCAAAAGGATTGCAATTTTAGTCTTATCTGGCTTGGCATCTTTTTCCATTGCAAGTAAATAGTTTTCTAACTCTTGTTTCCATTTTTTCCACTTTTCTTTAACATTTCCGATGGAGAATGTTAGCGGAGCAGGTGGTCTGAAATCCATTTTGCTCCTGACACCATGTAACTTCTTGTGTAGTTTGTTGAATTTAATTACTTCTGTACTTTAAAAGAAGACTCAACTAATGAGTATAACTCAAGAATTCAAAATTTTTATTATTACATTTTTAAACAGTTCATATGACATTCAGCTAGCACAGTAACACGTGCATCACAACAATGGAATGCTAAGTTAAAGTTATTTTCAGTTACAGTTACAGTTGTAGTTAATTTAAATATATATCACAGACCTCTCTTCCAATTAAACAGTCGAGAGGTAAGTCACAACTATTAAAATATTTCTGATGAAGACTATTAAAACATGGACACTCAATTAAAATATGACGGACTGATAGATAAACCTTACAATTTGAACAAACAGTCTCATTCTCAGCTTTCAAAAGATAGTTATGTGTCACTCTTGTGTGACCAATTCCGAGTTAAAAGAACTTCCTCGTTACGATTTCTGTAAAACCCTAATGTTCAATTCTAGGCTTTACATTTCCAACTTGTTATGAAGCTGAACGTCCCAAAGTTGCTGCTATTTTTTTCGGATCTTCTCTTTGATAACACAACAGATGTCTCTAAAAGGGATGAGGCAATTGGACAGTTCAACAGCACATTTCACTGTGATATCTGCCAGATCATTCCCCTTTATTCCCACATGCCCGGGAACCCAGTAGTACAGGATTTCATATCCACAACTCGTTAAGTTTATATGAATCTTGAGAACATCCACTATTACTGGAGTTTGAGTGTTGGGAAAAGCTTCTAATGATTTAAGTGCACTATAGGAGTCTGTATAAACTTTTTGTGGCAGAGTTTTGAGATATAAAAAAACTAATATATTGCAGTTAGTTCAGATGTTAAGACTCAGAAAGCATGGTACAAGCGTCTGCCCTCCATGTGATCTTGAATAACAAATGTCATCCCGACATGATCATTTGACTTGAATCCATCTGTATATACTGGAAGATAACTGCTATATTTATACCTGTGCTCAGCAAAGAGTTGTCTGTAAAAGATGTCGTTAGTGCTTGCCTTCACGTGATGGTTGAAAACATTAAAAAGCTGGATCCGTGCATTTTCCCAAGGTGGGATTTCTAAATTCTGCCCTGCTTGGGGGCACATATCAGAGAGGCAGTGTTCCTCAATGATAGGGCAAATTCTTAAAGGAAAGGTAGGCACACAGGATGGATGCATTGCAAACAAAGTGCTACACACATTATCAAGTAAGCACAGCTTATTAGGATGTTCTGGTTGCAATAAAATAGTAAAATACTGCAAAAGGGATAACTGCTCATGCCTCAGATAAAATGATGATTCTTTAGAGCAGTGGTGCACAAACTAGGGGTCGCCAAATTTTTATGAAGTGCAATGTGCATGCATGCTACATACTATACAGTGTACATATAAAGAGTGAAGCGCCGTCACTCACTGTTTAATTGCAATTTCATGATGTCCGCTGTTTCTTTGACCATAATGCGTAATGTATGTAAAGTGTGAAGACGCAAGTTTTTCACTCCGGTAGATAGCTCCCTCTTCGTGGTAATTAGCCAGTTTTATTGAAAAGCGGCTATTTGATTAGACGTTAATCGCAGGGAAAGGGGAAATATTCGCTTCCGTGATCAGCCAGTCAGATGGCGAGGTACGCGGTGTATCTGATAGTCAGAGTGAAGACGTGGAGTGTTCGCATGAAGTTGTAGCATGTAGCAGTTGGCCTTCAATTGTTTTAGTTTATCCTCGAGTTTTATCATGTGACGTTGTGTAATTATGATTTTTTATATTTTTATCGGGCTTTGCTACTCTTTGTTATCAGATATATACTGACATTAGAGAAAGATCTCTGTTAATTCTATTGAATTTCTCGAAAAAAAATTATAAAATTTTATATATTATTTGCTTTAGTTTAAATAATTTAATCCCTATCTTCATAATGGATAAATGGGTAATACGTACACCAGGTACATCTTCAGCTAACAATCGAAAAAATACTGATGAGGAGTCGGAAAATACTGAACTAAATGCCCGATCTAAAAAAATAAGAAAAATACAATGAGGAATTTATTAAGTATGGTTTTACATTTGGTGTTGTTGATGATGAAGAATGATCGATATGTGTCATTTGCAACGAAAAATTAGCAAATGAGAGCATGAAACCAGCTAAATTTAAAAGGCACCTGGAAAGTAAACATAAAGTACTTCAAAATAAACATGCCGATTTTTTTCAAAGACGAGCTGAAAATCTGAAAATTCAAAGTGCACATTTTAAGAAATTTACAACAATACCTCAGAAAGCATTACGAGCTTCTTTAGAAGTTTCTTATCTAATAGGAAAAACAATGAAACCCCATACAATTGGAGAATCCCTTATCCTTCCTGCAACAACTAAGATGACATCAATTATGCATGTCGATAAATATGGAAATGAGAGCTAAAAGCAATACCATTATCAAGAGATACCATGTCTCGGTGGATTTCCGAAATGTCACGAAATATCGAGTCAGAAGTCATAAAACGCATACAAAATTCATCTGTACTTGCTTTACAACTGGACGAGACTACCGATATTACTAAAATGTCAGAACTAATTATTTACGTTAGGTTTATTTTTAAGGAAGATATAACAGAAACGTTTTTATGTTGCAAAAGTTTGGAAGGAAAAACAACTGGAGAAAAAATATTCAAAGTAATAAATGATTTTTTTGAAACAAAGTCCCTTACCTGGGCAAACTGTGTTGCGGTTTGTACTGATGGTGCTGCAGCATTAACAGGTTTGAATAAAGGGCTCAGAGGCTTAATTCAGAAGGTGGCGCCTCATATGGTATTTAATCACTGTATGATTCATCAGCAAGCTCTTGTTGCAAAAGATATGGATGAAGAGTTGCACAAGATATTACAGGACGCTGTTAGTTCAATTAACTACATTAAATGCAACAGCCACAACAGCCATCCCTTTTCAATACTTTGCAATGAGATGGGCTCAACGTATGAGAGATTACTGTTACACACCGAAGTCAGATGGCTTTCACGTGGGAAAATACTGCAATGGATATTTGATTTGAGAAATGAAGTGTACATGTTTTTAATCGAAAAGAAACATAGATAGGCAAGTTATTATATCAATGAAGTTTGGCTAGGGAAGCTGAGATATTTAGTTGATATTTTTGAAAAACTTAACGACTTAAATTTGAGCTTGCAGCGTGAGAATTCAACTATCATAACTTCAGCCAGTAAAATTCAAGCTTTTAAAAATAAGCTTAATAGTCTCTGGCAAACTGAACTGAATAAAAACAACATCGACATGTTCCCTTGCTTTAACGATTTTATCAAGGAAAATAATATATATTTACATTTAAAAACATCATTTCCAATCACATTGAAAAGTTAAAGGAAAATGTTTCAAGAAGATTCGAGGATTTTCCTGAAAACGATCTTGGGTGGATTCGTGATCCATTTTCCTTTGACATATGCAGTTCAACTCTTCAAATTAGTGAGAAAGAGCAATTGATAGATCTATAATTAGTGATTATACTCTTTGAAATCAATTTAAGACTCAGCCTTGCCAAACATTTTGGCTATCCATGGAAAAACAATATCCCATTTTATGCAAGAATGGCATCAGAGTGTTAATACAATTTGCCTCAACGTATTTATGTGAAACTGGATTTAGCACTGGATTTTCAATAAAAACTAAATACCGCTCGCGTTTAAACCTTGAAGATGATATGCGAATTGCAATTAGCAACATACATCCAAACATCGATGAGATAATTAGAAACTTGCAGCCACATACATCTCATTAAAGAGCAATTTACTGATTTTTTGTATTATACAAAAAGAATTTTCTTAAAATTATAAATAAAATTAATATGAGTCAGATATGATGATGTTTTTATTCGATGAAACGAAAGAAATGTGCAAAATATACATCGTATTTGTGACCATTTATCTCTAGGGGTCGCCAAAAATTTTCTCTCTACAAAAGGGGTCGCAGTCGAAAAAAGTTTGCGCACCGCTGCTTTAGAGTCAACATAAAGGCTCTGGACAGGAGAAGTCCTGAAAGATCCAGAACAAAACCGCAGAGCTTGATGGTGAACAGGATCTAGTTTTAACAATACTGGTGACTGAGCAGATTCGTATACAACTAGCCATAGTCCAGTCTAAAGTGGACAAGCGCTCTTAGTTTTCTGTTTCAAAAATGTAAATCCTTGTTTGTCTGATCATTCTTGAATCTTATTCAGAGAAATCTGCAATTGCCTCTAGCGTATCTCATGTCTGCCCCTCAATAGCTAATCTGTAGATCATCAACATAAAGAGATTCTAAGATGGTGGGAGGAAGTTCATTTAATACAGAGTTTATTTCTAAGCTGAACAAAGTTACACTAAGCACACAGCCTTTACGCACACCTTCTTCCTCTTCAAAAACATCAAATAAAACAGAGCCAATCCTTACTTGAAAAGTTCTAGAGTTAAAAAATTCCGAATGAAAATTAGTAGGTTGCTGCGCAAGCCACTGTCGTGAAGATCTCGAAGTATACCATATCTCCATGCCTTATCATAAGCTTTCTCAATGTCAAAGAATACTGAGACAAGGAGACTTTCTTACAAAAGCTTTTTGAATGGATGCCTCTAAAAGGAGCATGTTATCTACATTTGTTCTCCCCTTTCAAAAACCGCTTTGATAAGGCAATATAACATTATTCTTTTCCAAGAAGTAGACTAGATGGTTGTTTACCATTTTTTCAAACAGCTTGCATGCGCAACTCGTAAGGGCAATTGGCCAATAGTTGGAGGGATTCCTTCGATCTTTCTCTGGCTTAGCAAGAGGAATTACAACAGCTCTCTTCCATGCACTGGGAAAAGTATGCTCCTTCCATACTCTTTTGTGAAGAGTGAGAAGGGCAGTCAGTGACTTATAGGATAGATGCTTCAGCATTTCGTTATTCATGTCATCAAGACCTATGTGTCTAAGTGACACATAGGTCACATAGACACTTATAGTACCAAAAAAAAAAAAAGACCTATGTGTCTATGTGTGTGATCATAAGACCTATGTGTCTGCAACAAAGCTTTCCTTAATTCAAGCATAGTAAAGTCTCTATCATAAGGCTCAAAGTTGGAAGAGTTGAAAGCAATGGGACTTCTCTCAGAGCTCTGCTTGATAGAAAGAAATGCAGGTGAGTTATTTCTGCTGGAAGAAATGGCAGCAAATGTCTCACCAATAATATTCGTAATTTCTTCTATAGAGCTAATCACTCGGCCATCTTTTTCCAAAAAGGAAAGTGAGTCATCTTTATATATTCTGCATGTTTTTCTAACTCTTTGCCAAACTTGTTTACTAGGCGTAGAGGATGTTATTGATGACAAATATGTAATCCAGGAATCCCTCTGACTCTGTCTTCTTACTTTTCACGCACTTGCTTTGGCTGTTTTAAATGCCATAAGATTTTGCAAAGTTGGGTATCTGCGAAAAACTCCCCATGCTCTTTCCTGTTTTTTCAGTGCTTCATGACAGTCACGATTCCACCATGGTTTCAAATACTTTAGCATTTTTCCTGATGTCCTAGGGATGGAGAGCATAGCTGCCTGTATTAGTAACAGCTTCAACTGCATCATCGATATGCACATCTTCTATCATGTTCTCTGTGAGCTCTGCAGTGGAAGAGAAGAGTTCCCAGTCTGCCCCATCAAGTATAAACAGAGGGGATGTCGACATGGGGTTTGCTCCTCTTCGTGCAAGATACACAAAAATGGGATAATGATTGCTGTTGTAAAGATCATTTCCGATACTAAAAGTGCAAAATGGCAACAGAGATGGTCAACAAATTGCAAGGTCAAGAGCATGGAATGTCCTTGAAGGTTCATGGAAGTATGTATCCTGCCCATTATTCAGGAGACAAAGGTCATGGCCATTATTCAGTCATCTGCTCAATTTGTTTTACTTGAGAATTCATGTCTTTACTTCCCCAGAGCGGACTATGGCCCCTATTATGATAAAATCCCCTATTATGATAAAGGAGTGAGGCAGCTGCTCTTTAAGACCATTTAAATCTTGCTGATTAATGTGCTCATTTGGAGGTAAATATGGAGAAGCAACTGAAACAACAGTAGGAAAATTTGCTTGAGTAGCGACAACTTGGAGAGATGTCGTCAAAGGTGCATTTGATGGATAGTCCAGTGAAGTGGCCTACGCCTCCTCTGGCATGCTCACCTGCAAGGCTACCCTTCCTGACGAAAGAAAACCTCAAAAGTTATAGTGTCATTCAACATCATCAGCTCAAACTGTTATAAAAGTACATCCATCAGCTATTTTAAAATTTTGAATGACAATTGAATAATTTATAATTGCTAAAGATTATGAAAATAAATGGTATAAAAGTATTTTTCACTCTGTTAAAAATTTTAATTCATTTATACCTTTCACGACAACCTTTGACCACAAGAGTTGTTGTGCACCTTTCTGTTTCCTCTGAAAAGCTGTCCGACATTTAGAATCTACATTCTGCTTTATAAATTGTTGTTCTCATTTCAGATTTGTTTCCTGTATTGCTAAGCACACAGGATTATAAGCATTGATTATAGCTTTGATGTTGAGCAAATTTCAGTAGAAACCGCGACAGTTCCATAAAACAAGGGTGGCCATTATGATTGATGTTTGTTCTTTCGGTGCTGCGTTTTAGTTTTGCGTGGAAGCAGATGCTTAGGAATTTCCAGTCTCTCCTCTACTTCTATACTATCTGTAGCAATACAGGAAACAAATCTGAAATGAGAACAACAAGCAAAACTTCGGAGGTTTTCTTTCGTCAGGAAGAGTAGCCTTGCAGGCGAGCGTGCCAGTGGGGGCGTAGGCCTCCTCACCTCACTGGACTATCCATGAAAAGAGCTATTGCTGGGGCTTCTATTTTTATTTATTATTTTCTGAGTGACATTTTTGGGTTTGCTTTGAATTACTGTTTCTTTTTTTTTTTTTTGTGCTTTATGGGTTGGGTTTTCTTTTTTCCTGTTGCTTGTAAGCTGTTGAGTTTATTTGGAGGAGTCTGCATACCAACTGAAGTTTAGGTGGCAATTGCACAAAATATTTTAAAAGCATTGGCATAAGATGTATTTAGTCGAACCTGTGTGCTTTGGACTAATCTTCTGGCTTCAGCATATGTGATGTTCCTAGTAACTTTTGCAGTCTGCACTTCTTTTTCTGACTTCCATTTTGGGCACAAGCAAGAAAATGCTGGGTGTTCCCCTTGCAATTAATACATAAAGGTGCAGCGATACAATTTTTACAATCGTGACCAATCTGTGAGCATTGGGAGCATGTGAGGCTGCTACGACAAGACGACATCTTAGAATGGCCGCAGTGCTGGCATTGGAAGCATCGCATAAGGTTGGGAATATAAGGTCTTACAGGACAATTTAGGTATCCTGCCTTAATATTCTTAGGCAGATCAGGCAAGTTGAAGGTCAGGATCACATGTTTTGCATCGATCAACCAACTTTCCTTACGCATCTTGATCCGCTTAGCATCACAGACATTTTGGCTAGACAGCTGGGATGCGATCTCTTCTTCGGGAACACACAAAAGGTCGATTTCTGAGATTACACTGCAACAATAATTCAATGGCTTATGTACTGTTACAGTGACATTTGCTTGCCCAAGTTTGGTTACCTGAAGTAAAGAAGCAGACTGGCTGAATTTGTATCAACAAGCAAGTCTCCAGAGTGGAGACGCTTTACATTTCTGGGCTCACCAATACAAGAATGAATGTATTTATTTATCACGAAAGGAGACATCTTTTGCAGCTCTCCAGAAGGACTAGAGATAACAAGGAAACGGAGACTATTATTAGGATTATTTGCATTTGCATCTGTACGTACCTTTTTTAGCAGTAGATTTTTCAGAACTACCACTTTGAGCAACTGGAGTGACTTCGAAGTCTATTAGATAAATGTGAGAGTTGGCCATATTGAGGAAAGAAAAGATTCGGGTCTGATGGTCCCGCCCAGCATGGAGCCCAACAAGGGAACATAGATTCCTGTGTTAGGGCTAGCCAGACCTATACGCAAACTGAAGCCCTACAGTCAGCTTTCCCGAAAGCAGGTACACCCGAGAGCTTATCCTCAAGCCACTGACACAAGGACTAGTCACCAGCCGATTGACACCCGTGAGGACGACAAGATGCCTCCCGTTTAGCTGAAGCAGAGGCCAAAGCAGTGTGTTGGGGACAGTACCTCGCCCCTCAACTATCAGGACCCTCCTTTCCAGCAACACAGGTCTCTACGCACGGCAAAACACGTAGGCAGTTTTCTCACCACTCGAAAACAAGAGACAAGAGCAGTTCCAGCTTCTTGTGTTGAGCCCCAACCTCCAAAAAGGAAAACCACAAGGGAGAAAGAAAGGAGAAAAAGTTTCAGCTTAGAGGAGAGGAGACGGAAAAGAGTATAGATCACTGGGGCCCCAGGATCATGAAACCCGTCTCACCAAGAAGATGATTCCCTGAAGGTCTAGGGTACCTTGGGATTACCACACCCGTACTCACATAAAGTGAGCTCCTGAGGGGTTAGTTTAAAAAGACTGGCTGATGAATGCTTCTGGAATGTTCTTAATAGCTTCATGTCCTATCTTCAATGGTATAAATAGGAGGTTATGAGGAGCTGTGAATAAACTGAGGTTAACCTGCTTAGAATGATACAGTAAATTTTATGATTCAAGATTTTTAGTTTATGCATTGTGAATGATTTTATAATTTATAATATTTATCTTGAATTAAGGAGAATCACAACATTCTCTCTCATTACTCATTGAGCAACCTCCAACTAATATTCTTCATTTAAAAAAATTTTATTACTTGGAGCTGCAACATTTATGAACAATTAATAAATAAAATTCTACTTTTCAGATTACATATGATGCAAATTTAATTAACAAAATACAATCTATTCCCTGTTATTATACATTGATAAGTGTGTTAATTTAAAAATTTCAGTTTCTACAAAATAATAATGGCTTAAAATATAGTAAAGTATTTAATTATTATACATTTTTATACAATTAAATTGTAAATGAAAGTTAATTAAGCTAAGTTATAGTGTCATTAAACATCATCAGCTCAAACTGTTGTACAAGTACATCCATCAGCTATTTTAAAATTTTTATTGACAACTGAATAATTTATAATTGCTAAAGATTATGAAAGTAAATGGTATAAAAGTATTTTTCACTCTGTTAAAAATTTTAATTCATTTATACCTTTCACGACAACCTTTGACCACAAGAGGCATGCCTTTCTGTTTCCTCTGAAAAGCTGTCCGACATTTAGAATCTATATTCTGTTTTATACGTTGCCAGTCTTTGTTACTTATACCAAACATATATGTAATATGACCTAGAAAAAAGTAAAGTGCTTAGACAAATTTTGAAATTTATATACGTAAGATATAACAAAATACAATAGCTGTTTCAAAAAAATAATTGGCGATCTCAAAATTAACATTCTAAATTTGGTGTCTCCCCTGGGTCCATCTTTTCTCTCAGGTTCCAGATTTCTCTATGTTACGTAACGTTTTAATGCACATACTTCTTATCCAATCAAATTAATTGTAAACCAAAACTCAGAACTGAAACTTTCTCGATTCTCACCCTTTTTCCTATGAAGTACTGCAAAACTCTCCCTTTTTCGCATAAGCTCTCCTGCTGGCAAGATGCTTTTCATCCATGCTGCTTCCGCTTACTTGCTTAAGATGACATCGAACTCCAAAATGGAATTTTTTGTATTCAAATATAATTAGGAAGCATCTTGTCTGCAAAAGGATGGTTTGATATACTTAAAAAAAAAAATAAAGATTGTGATTCTTCAAGATACGTTGCGCTAAATTGTGTCATCATGCTTTCCACTCAGCCACCTTCAAGCCACTATGGTCTTCTCAGCTATCTATGCAATATCGTAAGCTGTTAAAGTTCCAATGCCTTCATCTATGCATTTTAAAATCATTACATATATATATTTATATATTTATTTATTTATTTTTATAGACATTACAATCTTCTCACTAAAACAGGATGCTTCAAAAAGACTATGCCATTAAAGAACTTTTGAATAGTTAATCACATTCAAACCTTCCATAAAATTCCAATTAGTAAATTGCTTTTTATCCTATGAAAGATCTTTTGAGTGGAAGAGGTTTCATTCTTTAATAGACAAACTGGTTGATTGGGAGGATTTTAAAAGTTGAAGACTACCAAATGCTAAACACAAATCTGATGAAGAAAATGGTAAACTACTGTTTTTAAAGGGATTATATAAAAACTGAATTCCTTATCTACAGTTTCAAATTTTAGTACGACAACAAATGGAAATTTGAAAACTGTACTTTGCGGTAACAAAGTCAAACTTTCCCCCCCTCCTTTGCCTAGCATGTGACTCACTGGCGTGCAGTGCAGGAAAGGAAGGTGAAACTCCCTCCCTGAGTAAACCAACCAAAAGGTACTGAAAACATTTAACAACCAAGCTCTCTGATTCATCACTGACGCTATTATAACCACCCCAGTTGATGCACTTTTATTAACCACATACAATGTGTGCATTATATCCATTGTGAAAGAGAACGCACAACTTGCATGGGAACAAGTTTTAAGAGAACCAGATTGCTTTTCCCTGTCGAACTACTGCTTTTTATCGACAGGATTCCTTTAAAACTCAGAATGGTTTCCTTAAGGCAGTTGTTTCCATCAGAAATCAGCTAGGCCTTAGATAGGAAACTGAATCTTAAAAGAGAATATGTAGTCAGAATTAATCTGTTATATGAAATCCTTAAAAAAGAAACGAATGACCAAATTTTAAAATCTATGTCTTTGGAAAGTGCTTTATATTCCAACAGTGAATGGCTACATGTGTTTATGGATCGCTCTATATTGGCTGACAGTCTTAATGCAGGCACTGGCATATTTTGCAAGCTTTTTTCATTTTACAGTCCTGTTGGAAAGAAATGCTTTTGATGCTGAGATTACAGCCATATGCATAGCCATATCTCAAATTTAATGTCTCCTTGAACATTTTTCAAGGGTTGTCATACTCTGTGATTCTAAAGCTGCTTTTCAAGCCATTTCTTTTTTATTTTCTTTTTGAATCAACAATGTCTGTTGTTGTTTTAAAATGTCAGCAGTTACTAAACAGCATAGCTCAGGATGGCAAAAATGTTGCCATGTAATAGATACCATCACACTGTGGAATAAAAAGGCAGATTTGTTGGCAAAGAAAGGGGCCAATATCCTCCAAATAACTAATAACCACATCCCTTTCATACTGCCAAAAAGAGTAATAAAAAATTACTATAGAGAAGTTTTTCGGAACTGAAAGGAACAGTCATAAAGTATGGATTGAAGAATTTTTGGCATTCTTTCATGATACATAAAGAAATCTTTTGCTATCTTTCATCTTGTAATTGTTCATGATTGTCTTTTAAAATATCTGCATCAAATTAACATTGTCCCAAGCCCAATTTGTAAACTGTGCAACTTTCATGAGGAAATGGATGCCTCACATCTGAGTCATTGGCCTCCACTTAATGCTCAGTCACTCTGAGAGAGATAATTGGGAGGTGAGACACAAAATAGATCTATAGATTATACTGTGGATTGTTTTTAGTTTCGTTCTCTTTCATATTTGCTTTTTTTGTCTACAGTTGTCTTTGTAATCTGCCATTAGGGAAAGGGAGGGGGGGGAACTTCTGCACTAATACTTATCTGACATAAAATGCATCTTTCAGAAATATGAAACTTTCCCCTTCATTTCAAAACTTAACATGAGAGTTTCTCTAGCAATACAATTCCCCAAAACTTTATTCGAGGGTGTTCATAATAAACTTTAATCAACGGCTTAGCATTTCAAGCGACCTCCAAAAAATAGATGACATTACCCTCAATGTCATAAATTTGCTGGTGACTTTAATTTATATGATTTGAAGTACATTAGATTATATAAGAATTGATTTTCTTTTGTTTTACTAAGCTGTCAAAAAGAAAATTTTTTCATTGACATCTCCCTTCCATACAAAACCATTATAGAAACTTAATATTTTTACTAAATGGAACTACACTACAACTGACTGAAAAATGTACTTAGCTGTGCAATTTCTTTTTTAAATGCCATGTGTAACTAACTATAAGAGAAAAACTAATGAAATGAAGATCAAGTGAAAGATAAGCCATAAGATATGAATAAATAGAGATGATAACAGAATAATTAGAGTACTAGTTAAACATTATTTTTATGTTTTGGAAAAACACTGGAATAAAAGAAGTGTTCTGCATATCAACATTCCCTTCCACAGTAAATGGCTGGCCAAGCATTTTAGCTCATGCTAATCGTATATCAAATTCATAAATGTTATAAAAAATGTAAGGGCTCTGCAAACATTAAAATTAAATTGTAAGGAATTACCACATCTATAATTCATAACTTATCACACACATAGGGATAATTACTTAACACAGTAACCTTCTGGGGGGAATAATATGGATAAAAATCAGCTACTCATATACTGTTTACTGAAACAATCCCCTTGTAAATTAAAAGCACTCATCACAGCATGGTATGAATTTTTGAATTTGCTTGAAAAATGACTTATACTATTCAAAATTATCCATTGCTTTTCATTGTGGAAGCATGACATTCTCTACCAGACCTTCAGTGTGCGATGCTACATACTTCAATGTGTCATAGAAATTACTTTGGATGAGGCCAAGCTGGAGCATAAAAGGCCAATAACAGTATTGTAACAACATGTAGTAGGCATATGACCTTACATAAAAATGCAAAACTTAATACAAGTATTAGTGCATAAGCATACATATCTTTTGTTTTTAAAGGTCTTTGCATAAATAATTCTTTTAGAAATCTACAAAACACATGTTTCTGATGTGATTAACAGTTCTGATGTTTTAATTACCATGAACTCAGTCAGTCATAGTATGACACTCCTTTCCTATCCCAAAATACTATTTCCATCAACATTTTGTTAAAACATGACCAACTGAAATTTTTTGAAGTTTAGGTGAACTGTACTGCATTCACTGTCATAACTGTTTTTTTGGCTTCCACAATGACAAATTTAGCTTAAATTCCACTAAATTACTTGTCACAGGTTCGTAGCATAAGGCATCGTAGCATCTTTGTTAGAGATACACCATCTTAAGGCCCTCAATAATACAAATCTGTTCAGCCTTTACAAAATTTTTTCTACACCAATCTTTGATGGAAGTAAGATCATAGAGTTTGATCCATAAATTTTGTTCACTCTGAGATGGGTTTAAGCTATAATGTGGCCTTCTTTCTAAAAATCTGATATAAAATCTTCAAAATCTGAAATTTGGTGAAATGATTTCTTCAAAGCATACATTCTAGTCTGTTTATCCCATGATGAAGCCTTTCCATATAAAAGGTCAGTTTTTTTTAAAAGTTTTCCAATTTGAAGTTATTTTAGTTTTCTTACATAAAGTTATTTTATTTATTCTTTGAAATTTCAGTAATGAACACACACAAACAGAGTGAGAAGCACTATTTTCTTTAGAAATTACATCTGCATCTTATGTTCTTCACTAAAATTGAAACAGTAATAGTTTTTAGCATGCCAAACTACAGTTTTTATTATACAATTGGTACATTTAATAAAATTTTTCAGCTAATGCCTAATTCAGCACTTGCATATTAGTGCATACACATTGGCACAGTTTGGCAATCTTACTCACTAATAAGTGAGTTAATTTTTTTTTTTTTTTATTTTGGTCTTGAAGGAAATTTTATAGCACCAAATTACACATTCATGGCAATTATCCTCTCTAGCAATTTATGTGGCAAATTATTGTTTTCTTGTAGAAATTTTACAGCAGTTTGTTTCACTGAAGGCAAATTTCACAAGTGCATATTTTAAAATTGAGTTGAAGACAAATAATTAATCTATAAATACCACTGGAACATGGAATACAACAAAATGAAAATATATGAAAATGGAGATGTTGCTCATCAAAAATGAAGACTTGATATGCATGTGGATGGCAAAGTTTTGTATATTCTGAAATGGTAACTTTTAAAATTGGTTGTGATTCTCCTTTAAATATGTCAAGAGATTATTTAATGAATGGGTTTTTAATGCTTTGATGTTTATGTTATAAATGTGATAATAACAAAAGTTATGCTTGATTCATTATTTCCCACTTTTCTAACATTCATTTAAACTTTCTGTACGAAATGCAGTTTATCCATAAAATGTCCATTTTACCTGCAGATGTCATGATTTCCTCCATTACATATATTCACAATTTTAACAATAACAATTTTTTTTCTTAACATTTAAAGATTACCTTACATTTATTTCTGCATTTGTTGAACAATATCTGAGGTAATACAGTACAAAATCTTTAATCCGGACTCATCGGGACTCGTCTGAATTAGGGTTTTTTCCGGATTATAGATTATAAATTTAAATCTGGTAAGATGGCATGCAGAAATTATAAAATTAAAAATATAAAACCATAATTTATGAAATAAAGAGCAATTATGATCTAAAGGGTATCAAAATTTACAAAAAAAGCTTAATATTTATTTGTTTACTTTATTAAACATTTCTTTCAATGTAAGTTGCTTCGTTTCTTGGGCTAATACTTTCTCTTTAATTCTATAAACAGACATAATTTCTTGTTTAGTTCCACTGATCAAGTCCTGTAATTGCTGTGTCGAGAATACCGACTAACTTGTCAATTGAAATTTTTTCATTTTCAATAACCTCTCTGTCACTTTCTTCACTATCAGAAGCAGTACATCGAAACATGCTTTCGTTTGGTAGATCCTTTGGCAGCTCCAGAATCGGAAACTCTTTTTGACATAATCGAAAGTTCAAGCTTACTTGTTATAAAATTGCTCTAACAGTCTGCAAAAAATAATAAGCTGGATCCAATTAGAAGATTAAGGAACAATGCAATCTGCAACATTAACTGAGATAGATAATTAGATAAGTTTAGCCTAGCCTATACCGTCCGTTATACATTAAACGCGCATGCGTAAACGTATTATGCGTTTACACATGCGCAGAAGGTTTGTAGCTTTGTGAGGTCTGGATTAAAGACTTTGTACTGTATTATCTTTATTTTTAAAAAAAATTGAGAAATCAATTTTTTTTTAAGAAATGGATATTATTATGTTATTTAATAAAATGAAATGATACAGTTACTTACATTTTATACCATATATTTTTAAAGGGTCTAACTGTTGTTTACCATGTTTTCCAGTTCCAGATATATTTGATTTTGCTTGAATTTCTCGATCAAATAAATAATCTAAGAGTAGCAATGCCATTTTTTCAGGAGTTGGGCAACTATTATTTATGAGTTCCAAATCTCTAGAAACATTAAAAATTCTTTTACCAAAAAGCAGATTAAAATATTTAATTAATTTTAGAACATTTCAATATAAAATTTATCAGAATAATTACGATAAAAGAAACGTTAACATATTTGACATACATTAAGTAATGCAATAATACTGAAATTCTTACTATTATATTTTTTTGATTTTCTGAATCAAATTAGTTGGTCACTTTAATTTCATGCAAGATTGATGACATTTTCCTTTTTTCCATTTGAGCATTAAATTACTATTTTAACATATAGCTTCTTTAGTATAGTCTATAAGAGAATTTTAAATTATTTATTTAATTTATCTATTTCAATTTAATTATTCTATTTAAATTACTATTTTAACATATATCTCCTTTAGTATAGTCCATGGTTCATAGCCACATTTTAGTTAAAAAAATAAGCACCTATAAGCACTTTTCAAGCACATTTTACGGAAAAAATAAGCACCTGTCTAATTACATTATACACAACTGCATAACCTTAAAAGAAAAATTAAGACTTGTAATTTAAAATATAAGCAATGTGATATTTATTAAGAAAATGAGCATTACTTCAACCATGGAAAACAATTTATATTTTTTTTTAATTTTTATTTATTTATTTTTTATTTTTTTTATTTTAAATGAAAGTTACAGAATTAGTTAACAATGAGAAGGAAAAACAAAAACTATGCAGAACTAAACTATATTACAAGATTTAATGATGAAATTTCAGTTCAAAATATAGAAAATAAATAATAATAAGCCATATTAATTGTATTCGTTTGGCACCTAATAAAAATACAATTTATTTTTCCACTCATATTAATATTTAAATAATTTAACTTAAATCAAAATTCTGAACAATTTCTAAATTTTCATTGCATAACAGTTTTTCCTTAACATATATTCCAAGCAAAGTAATTTAAGTAAAAAAGAGGCACATTTCTGAAATCAGAAGACGGGATCATGCAGTCTCCTTTAACAGTAAAAGCTTAACTAACCTGCATACTCGGAAATTGCCAAATATTCCGGATAGTAACTGGAAAAAGAGGAGTGGGGGAGACAGTAGTCGTTCTTTAGATTTCTCGGCTAAATAAATGATTTTGACATTTCGATATGTGCATCATATAAAAACAGACCAACGGAACTGAGAAATATTCTGCTTAGAAAGCACAGAAAAACTCTTTTAAGTGTTTATAAACAAATCTCAGACTGAACATCAAAATTAATTATCTCTGCAAAATACCGCAAACCATGGAGGTAGGAAAGGGAGAAGGGGCCATTCCGCACTAGAAGTGAAGCACTGCTTTGAAGCTTGGGTCACCAGACGGGGTGTTCTTTGTTTACATTCAGAAGCTCGCTTGACAAGATTCTGATAGTATTTCGACACACGACAGTTCCATAGAAATCGAAGAAGGGACACTCTCGCATGAAAGAAACATTCATAGTGTGATGGATAATAGCAATTTGTATAGTTTACTGACATTTACGCAAAAATCACATCTTGGTTATTTTTCGATAACTAACAACAGCGATTTTGATTATGAATTTGTTTTATAAAATTCTAAGCTGTTGCACTACAAAAATATAGATTTTAAGAAAATTGCTAAAAGAGATCTGCCAAAATTTATTTTCTAGAAGATTTGAAAAGTTTGAAACTTGATGGCTAAATGCAAATATAAAATTATGTATGTTAAAATATTTGTAATTAGGCACATAGGTCAGATTAAGTTTTTATTAAATAGAGCAACGCATACAAGGGCTATCTGCCTAAAGAGAGAGATGCCATCATGGAGGAATTTTGAAGAAAAACTGACCTTTGAGTGGGTATTAAAAATAATACTTATAATTTTCATTCAAATTATATTCATCTATATTTTTTATGTAAAATTTTCGGGTGTATGCTAAATTAGTGTAAATTACTTTACACGAAAAATATAGTGAATGCACAGAAATTAAAGATTTGCACATGCCCGAAATGATAAATAGGAAATATGTATGGGTATTTATGCATGTGCTTGCAAAAAGCATGTATCTGCCTTTGACAAAATACTTAAATATTCATTAAATTATTTATAAATGTATTTGAAATGAAGAATTTATTCACTTATAAACAACTGTGAAAGTACTGTGAAGAAATCTAATGATTAAATGTATCTAATTTATAATGATTATAAATGTTATCTAAATATATAACCTTAATATTGAATAGTAAACATAAATTGAAATCCTGTTGACAAATACGTTATAAAACTATTTAAGCAAGAATTGTTCGTATTGGAAAGCAATCTGTTAAAAGGTATTGTAAAGCAAATGCTATGAAATGCGCACTTAAGAACGTAATAAAGAGTTTTGGAATATGTATTGTTGAAATGAAGGGTTAAAAAAAATCTGATAAGTATAATTAAAAGAATTATTCCCTTTACATTTTATAATAACTCAGTTACAAGTTTAAATAATACTTAAAGAAAAAAAAAAACTTGTTTTATTCCATTTCAGAAATGTTCAGAGAAAGTCAAATACTATTTAATACCTATTTAATTAATAATTCTCTAATTTAAAATGAACCAAATAGAGCATTAATTATAAATTGACTTACATTTTTCGATTTAAAAGAAGCCAAAAAATCATGTCATATTTAAGAAAGTATTTTAGAAAGAAGCTCTATAAATAGAAAAGAAATAATGCATAATTTTAATATTAATAATACAATAAACTTTGATCTTAATTTTTGTACCTTAACCGAATAAAATCGAATTACCTTAATTTTTTTTCTAATGTAATTAACGAAAACTTGTGAAAATATTTCATTCAAATTAAATCATTCTGAGAAAACTGTCCTGTGAAAAGTATAGCATTTAATTCCGTTCAGAATGAAATATTGTTTAAAAATATGTTGTTTTCACATACTTAGGACTCTGAAGTGTTGTAGAAAAAGAAACTATATACATTTATATGTATATTTGCGACGTAATTACAAAATATTTACACTCGAACGCGTCAAATCCCATAGAACTCAATGGTAAATGACCCAATGTTTTGGTCACCACGTAGGGATCGCCGGTGCTTCACAGCAGGGTATGGAGAAACTTGTTTAGGGCGACTCCATCTTACTTCCTACCTCCATGCCGCAAACGTTATTGCGCAATACGTGCGCCGTAATTCTTCCACATGTGATATTATGCAATCGGAATCAACAGCTGCGGTATTCGGAGAATAAAGAACTAAATAAAGGAAAAGAAAGAGACTTACTAATTTGGGGTGTTTCTGATTCTAAGTTTCAACAGACTGCGTTAAATTTCCGGAATAGAATCAATCTTCGCTTAGGTTGGGTAGACGGCAAAAACTTTTAGTCCTATTCAATCCAGATTGGACAGTGTGGGGGGAGGGAAGAGAGAGAGAAAGTATTTTGACTATTCGATTACTTTCCTTTTATTTAAGCCATTCTGAATATTATTCCCTAGAAAGCTAATCTGTGTAAAAACACACCCATTTTTTGAAGTTTATCTATACTTCAGCAGTTACT
Source organism: Stegodyphus dumicola (assembly GCF_044657685.1). Classification (NCBI taxonomy): domain Eukaryota; kingdom Metazoa; phylum Arthropoda; class Arachnida; order Araneae; family Eresidae; genus Stegodyphus; species Stegodyphus dumicola. The sequence continues at coordinate 184,585,359 of NC_140769.1, read as the reverse complement.
GCAACTATATTATTATAAATATTCATGCATATACTCAAAATATAAGCATAACGATCATAATAAACACGAATATGAACTGACCACGCGGAACGAAAATGCAAATTATTAAAATCTTGATAGAAATTCAAACGTGCGTAGTATTTGGGTGGGAGGAAAAGAATACCGAATGTAAAAGAATTTTCTACCATTTTCGCAATTCTTTGACCAATAGAACCACGTGCACCTGTCTGTACTCTCGTGCGCACCATAGGTTACTGTAATGCAGAGAACATGGAGGTAAGGAAGTAAGATTGAGTCGCCCTAAACGAGTTTCTCCCGTACCCTGCTCTGAAGCACCGGCTATCCCTACGTGGTGACCAAAACATTGGGTCATTTACCATTGAGTTCTATGGGATTTGACGCGTTCGGATGTAAATATTTTGTAATTACGTCGTAAATATACATATAAATGTATATATTTTCTTTTTCTACAACATTTCAGAGTCCTAAGTATGTGAAAACAACATATTTTTAAACAACATTTCATTCTGAACGGAATTAAATGCTATACTTTTCACAGGACAGTTTTCTCAGAATGGTTTAATTTGAATGAAATATTTTCACAAATTTTTGTTAATTACATTAGAAAAAAAATTAAGGTAATTCGATTTTATTTGGTTAAGGTACAAAAATACCCATACATATTTCCTATTTTTCGTTTCCGGCATGTGCAAATCTTTAATTTCTGTGCATTCACTATATTTTTCGTGTAAAGTAATTTACACTAATTTAGCATACACCCGAAAGTTTTACATAAAAAATATATATGAATATAATTTGAATGAAAATTATAAGTATTATTTTTAATACCCACTCAAAGGTCAGTTTTTCTTCAAAATTCCTCCACGATGGGATCTCTCTCTTTAGGCAAATAGCCCTTGCATGCGTTACTCTATTTAATAAAAACTTAATCTGACCTATGTGCCTAATTACAAATATTTTAACATACATAATTTTATATTTATAAAACGTGTAAGCCCAAAGTGATTATTTTTCAGATATATAAAATTAAAACGATGGGTTTAAAATGAGCAGCAGTAAAGCCTCTCCTCTAAAAAATTTTAAAAGGTACATGTTACAATAATATATGGATGTGAAAAAAATTTGTTTTATTTAAAAAATTTTGATGTTTGGAAAATAAAATAAAAGTAACGAATACTCTATCAAGGGTATCGAAAGACGTATACAATTTTAAATGTACCGTAAGGTATTTTTCATTCTTTAAGCATAACATTTTTCTTAAAATCTATATTTTTGTAGTGCAACAGCTTAGAATTTTATAAAACAAATTCATAATCAAAATCGCTGTTGTTAGTTATGGAAAAATAACCAAGATGTGATTTTTGTGTAAATGTCACTAAACTATACAAATTGCTATTATCCATCACACTATGAATGTTTCTTTCATGCGAAAGTGTCCCTTTTTCGATTTCTATGGAACTGTCATGTGTCGAAATACTATCAGAATCTTGTCAAGCGAGCTTCTAAATGTAAACAAAGAACACCCCCTCTGGTGACCCAAGCTTCGAAGCAGTGCTTCACTTCTAGTGCGGAATGGCCCCTCCTCCCTTTCCTACCTCCATGGCAGAGAAAGGGGGGAAAAGCAATTTCCGGGAGTATGATTCACCATCTGACGTTGCATATAAGGAAGAAAAGTTGTTTATTTAGTTTCGGCTTTGGTAAAAAAATAAGCACTAAAAATAAAAAAAATAAGGGCTTTAAAGAAAAAGTAAGCACCCATAAGGGCTTTTATATTTTATTTTTAAATATAAGGACTTATAAGCACTTGTAAGGACCGCTACGAACCCTGATAGTCTGTAAGATAACACTTAATGAAGTGTAATGATTTTTCTATAGTGAAAAATGAGTTCAAAAGAATAAAAAATTCTAAAGAAGCTCAAGGCTCATCATGGGCTTTTCAGCTACTAAAGAAGGAGACAGAATAAGAACACACACACACATATATATATATGTAATGTAAGCATGTTTGTGCAAATTGAAATAAAATTACATTTCACGAACTTCTGGAACTATTTAGGAAAATAAGATATTTCATCATTATTAAAAAACAGCAATTTTTAGTAGAAGCAAATTTAAATTCCCTCTCCTTCCTATTCCAATATTATGGTCAAAAAAGAATTTTTCTTGATTTCAGTTTACAGATAAATTATGGTCATCAAACAATAAAATAAATTGCAATACTTCAAATTAAGGTGCAAATAAAGAATAACAGTACGAAATATAAGAAAGAAATAAGTCAATAAGAAAATATAAAAATTTTGGTAATTCACCTTAGCACAAGCGATAAATTACCAAATATTGTTTCAATCACAGTTATTGATACTCAGTTTTCTCTGCTTGGATATCTAATAACCAATGCTTGATTAGTTTACCAGGATTCCAATAAACTTAATAATGATGAAAATTTGGACTTGTTCTAACAGAGGAACAAATCAACTATTTTTTTTTTTTGAGCAGCTGTGGGAATGCATAAAATGGCACAACATAGGACACTGGGGAAAAACGAGTCATCAAATAGAATCTTACTTGGCTGAATTCATATTGAGAACGAAAACACACAATCTATTCCAGAGGTTCTAAACGATAATCAAAAGTTTTGACACCCTTCAATTGGGGAAAAGGAGAGAGAGAGAGAGCTGTTTTTTTATTTATTGCTATATGTGTTAAACTTTGCTTTGATGTTTGAATTAAATACTTTTAATTTAAATATTTTTAATTTATGGCCTTATTTTTCATTAAAACAGTTGTTTCATTCTTTTATTTTAAAGAAAATGAATGAATTTTTTTTTTAAGCTTTTGAACGTGTTGGTACTTTCCTTCTGACATATGCATTTCGATAACTTTTTAGCCAGGTATAGTGTGATATATCATTACCGAAATGTTTTGCCTTATTCAGTATGCAAAAGTCTACTTTTGGAAACATTTGTGCCCTTCTAAAGGAAAAGTACCAGAATATTATTTATATAATTTATAATAATGAAATACTCAGTAATTTTCTGTTAACTTTACTACAAAGAATTTTCTATCACTAAGAAGGATGAATATTGTTAAATATGGCAATTATCAGCACATTTGAACTTTTCTCTCTTCCAATAACTTTTAAATATATACAAATCGTATTTTTCAATACAATTGAAAGGAAAGTTACTTTTTACTGTGGTTAAAAGGGTTTGTGTATTTTGCTGCACTAATATTAAAGGCACTGAAGATTTAACTTTTTCTATGGCTGTTGATTTCACCATAATCATGAAAATATGGAATTCATGCAATTAGATAACAATTAACTAATTTTTCTTTGAAAATTTGCTATTCTTCAAATTAAAGTATTTACATAAATAATTATGATAGGAAACTGTATTTAAGAAAAAGCATTTTCACCCCTGGAAACTGCATTAAGATTTCATTCATTTTCTGTTGGAATGCAAAATTAACAAATAAATAACTTTGGAAGCAACAGCTACAAGGCTCTTTTAAAGCTTCAACAGACCTCCCTTCCCTCCCCACAAAAAAAGTGTTGGAGGCAGAGATAAAAGCCACTTGAATGTTGTTTTGAAGCTCTTCATTGTTCTGCAATCTTTGGCCTTCTAGCCAGTTCTTCACCTCAAAGAAGAGAAGAAAATCATGTGGCAGTATGGCAGGGCTACGAAAGAGGTTGTCAAACATGTCCCATTTAAACTACTCCAGAATAGGCCAGACTTAGCCCTGCATGATTTTCATCTCTTCTCTGAACTGAAGGAAGCTACGAAACAACATTTGGGCCCATCTTATATCACTGGTGGCCATATTTTTTGAAGATGCAATCAGAACGCTTGTAATGGTATGAAAAATGCCCTTACCTTCACAGTGATTTTGTCAAAAACTAACCATGTGTGTAGATAATTTTCAGTAGTAATAACTTTATTTTGTTTCTTACTCTCATCTTCTTTATGGTCTATCAAAGGCTATGTTTCATGAATGTGTGGGCTGGGTCTTATGAATATGTTTTATGAAATAGTGTGAACTAAAACACTTGTTTCTGCAAAGTTCATAACACAGCACCATAAGAATAGTCAAATAATAAAAAAGGAGATATATGATTTATTGTTGAAGTTAATGTTTGTTCAACCAAAGAAATAATAAAATGGATAGCATTTTAGTACAACAATAGACTTTTGCATTATTTGAAAAAAAAAAAAAAAAAAAAAAAAAAAAAAAAAAAAAATGTAATTGATCAACACTACTAAAAGAAACATTGGAAATGACTCAATAATACTTTCCCATGAGGAACAAGCACACAAAACAGGGAAGCTAGAAGATTTAAACATTGAACATTTAATAGTGAACCATAAATTGAATTTTTATGACCCAGAATCAGGTGTAGGCATCATAAAAATTGCAAGCATATGGATCAGTGAAATAAAAATATAAAAACAGGGAACAGTTTGCTAACATCTAGATCAGCACTTTCCATATAATAATGTTCCATGCAATAAAAATAAATTTTCCTGGAAAATGAAAAATTAACAATTAAAAATAGTGCAGTTACATTCATATTGGGGGAGGGGTGAAACAATATTTTAATGAAGTCTAAACAAAGTCTGTACATTACACTGCCTTAACAAATATAATCCAGAATTTGTATCACAAACGTATGCTACTACACTTCCAATGAAAATTTTACATTTTTCTTGGAAAAAAAATACAAATTCTTGTTTGTACACTTACTGGAATCAAACAAACTACTACAGTGATATGAAAAAAATAAATAAACTGAAAGCTACCGTACTCTTTTAATTAAGTCATTCTATCCATACCTATCCTATTGAACAGGGTTTCTCAACTGGGGAAGGGGCATGTGATAAACTTTTTGTTTAGCTGTTCAGTATTTAGTTTTAGTTCATAAATATAAAAAAAAAAAAAAAAAAAAAAAAAAAAAAAAAAAAAAACTTTTATATTCAAATTTTGGATTTATCAATTTTTTTTTGTATTTTTTTGGTGTTTAATTAAAAAAGCACATTACAAATTAATCTAAATCTGAATAAATGAATATGTAATTTTCAAGTTTTGGAAAAGGAGGGGGATGACCTTCTAGCAGTGGTGAAATGGATACATGGGGCCAAAAAAAAAAAAAAAAAAAAAAAAAAAAAAAAAAAAAAAAAAAAAGAATCCCTGCTACAGATACTCTCTCAACATCCATGTTGTTAAGAGGACTCCAAAAGCTTTAAATAGTTATCTCAACAATATTTCTGTGCTGGAATGTTGCAATTTTATGAATCTATGACATCAATATAAGTATCTTGATTTATCAGACAGTTGTTGATGAAAAATGATTGTATCCATCAATGAACTCATCTTTTGGAACATTTTTTTAAAAAATGAGGCAGCAAAGTTGCTGTAGGAGTACTGGGTTTCGAAGCTGAGGTCACTCAAGGTTACTAATTGATAAAATAATCTATGAATATGCAGATTATAAGATTCATTCCCCTTTTCAAATTCATTTGTTGCATTGAATGGTATGTGGAAGCACTTCCGCAGAGAACCCGGTAAATGTAAACATCGCCAACTTTGGCGATAATAGTTCAAACCTGGTAACCCAGCGGATTTATCCTATTCGCTTGTTCGAAGTTTGCAACCATTCCTCTTGCGTTCATTTTGTTGAATTATCACTGTCGTTGTTCGCATTTGCAGATTTATATTATTCTTCTCTTATTTATTATTATTTTTTCTGAATTTTTTAACAACGAATAGATAGAAATATTTTCATAGATGCTGGTTCTCGGTTCGGAATGAAAGGAAGAAAATACGGCGGGAAGGGTGAATGCTAATTTGTAACACGGCTGTTCACGTTGTGTTCTTAATTATTAACCAGCTCTAAGAACCAGCAATTTAAATAACTAAGTAATGCTTTTATTTTTATTACTGGTTATTGTCATCTAAAATTATGAGAATAAATCAATTTTCTGGCGTAAAATTTTAACAAGATAATATATTAATGCTTTTCTAACAATAGCCTTTCAGAGGATGGCAGGTGTGACATAAATAGATGATTAAGTTGAAATAAAAAAGATTATTGATTATCTAACATGACAGAATATTTTGATGCATCACCATGGTCATCAAAATTAGCAAACCACTGCTGGTGTAAGGAATATATTGTTTTCTGTGTTAACTGGAATTTAAGACAAATTTTTTTTTGTTTATCACGTTTAACAGGTTAATTTCAGTACATTAATACTAATTTATATTTTTATTTCCGTTATAAATGCTTATATATTGTCTTATACTTAATATATTCTTTTCTGTGCTAACTTGAATTTAATATAATTTTCGTATATCACGTTTAACAAGTTAGTTTTACATCTACATGCTTATTATCTGTGAATTTTTACTACCATATGCTTAATATATTGTTTTGTCTGCTAACTTGAATTTACATGCACTAAAAATCACGTTTGCGGCTCGGCTCATCGCCGATGAACCGCGAGCTTGGCGAGTAAAAATGCAACGGCGCCAACGGGTTCTCTGCGGATGAAAATCCTGGTATGTATACAGGCAATTTATTTAAACTGTCTCTGCTGCTGTCAACATCATTTTAAGCTTTCTGATAACTTCAACTTTCTCATTTGGCATAACATATATTGTCTTATCTTTAAAATAACCATCATATCTGTGCTCAAAAGAAGACTTTAAATCATCTAACTGATTCCATAAGATGCAAGTGAATGCATATGAGTCTGATCCTTCTAAATACTGAATCAATTTCATAATTTTTGGATCCAATTGAGAAACGAAAACCACTTGACACTGTCTTTTATAAGATAGTATTTTATTTTAAAATCATTCCTTTAGGAAACCAATATTTAAGCAAGTTATCCTCTTCATATTCACTGAGGAAAGCAACAATACGTTCCATATACATTTTCTGAAATAAGCAACAGCTTTGAACAAAAATTTCATCTGGTTTTTTAAACACATTTTCACCATGTCCTCACTCAACAAATTATTTTCTCCACTATTTTGTACATTTTGGCTCAGCAGTTGCAGTCTTCTATTTATTCCCATTTTGGGTCTGAGGTGGATACATTTTCTTCTTTAAGTGATTTACATTAGTCACATGATTCATTCGAATATTTTTTCCTGGCCCTCTAAAATAACATTACATTGTAAATTTGATGAATAAGCGAAATCGAAACTGATCAGCCAGAGCATTTCATAAGTGAAATAAATGCTTATTTTGGTCTTAAAAGAAACAGCATATTTATTTTTACAATTTCCATTCTTGTTTGCAACATGTTACTTATTTTTTACATAAAAATATAACAAACTTTTAAGAAATAAAACTTATGCAACACTTATCAAGGAACACTCCAAGTAACAACGTTTTTAGCTTAAGTCATTGTTGCCACATGGCAAATCTTAATAACTATTCAAAACATTACATCATGTTGCTACTTAGGCCAAATGGCATAATTATTGCAGTTTTCTTTTAGTCATCTTCGGCTATAGGAATTTGGAAATAGGCTTTGAAAAGATCAATTTTGGAAAATATTTTTTTGCCTTTTATAGTGGTTAAAATCATTATTCCTAGGGATAGGATATCTGCCAGGAATAGTTATAGCATTAAGTCTTCGATAGTCTCCACAGGGATGAAAATTTCCATCTCTTTTAGAGACTACGTGGAGAGGACTAGCCCATGGAGATGTAGGCTGTCTTATTAAATTGTTTTCCAACATATACTGAAATTCTTGTTTGGCAATCTGTAACTTTTTACTCTCTAGCTGTCTTGGCTTGGAATACACCAGTTGACCTTCTGTTGATGCTTAACATTTGTTATCAAAAGATTAAGTTTTGTAATATTCGGATACTTGGATAACAGATCATGATATTTTAACTTATCATGTACTAAACTTATATCATTCATTTTGGAGATGGATGTAATGTCACACTGAGTAGTAAGGTTAGTTACACCATCGATTAATCTTTTATTGTTTTAATCAATTAATAACTTGAAATGGTCCAAAAGGTCTGACCGATTATGCCTTTATTAATTTTGGCAATAATGAATGGCCATCAAAAAGCTCGATGAAGGCCAAGATCAAGTGCTAAAAATTTTACCCCATAAATGGGAATTTCTGTGCCATTGGCGGCATATAATTTGAAGTCACTTTGAAGTTTATCTTTTTTTATAGCAGGTAATAAACAAGCATCTGCACTGGAATCAGTTAGAAAATGCAAACCCATGTGTTTGTGGCCATCCTGAACATAACCCGCAGCAAAATTAGCCGCTAATTACACTGATGGTTAAAGTTTTCTGACTTCTTTTGATCCCAAGAGCAGTTAGGTTGACACTTTTCAGGAATGCATTTTGAGCCAAACATGTAATGGTAATAACAATACTTTCCATTTGGATTAAATTTTTTACATTTATGACTTCTACTCTGCTCTCTGTATCTATCGCTACTATGATTCTGAGACCGAGAATGATGAGAAACACTTAAAGTTTCTATTTGTTTTTTCAGAGAAGAAATTTTTAGTTTTAACTCATCAAATGAATTAAAATTTTTTCCAGAGGAATAAATTTCAGGCTTTGAATTCATTTCCATTATTTTGTCGGCCATTAATGCTATTTTGTCTAACCCTTCATCGGAAACCAGTAAAATATTCTTTATCGAGTTGGGCATTTTTTCTAACCACAATGTTTTGAGTATTTCATCTGAAACATCATCAGTAGCGAGCGATCTCATTTTTTGAAGTAACTGACTGGGTTTCATATCCTCAAGGTCAAGGCCAGTGACTAAGTGCTTAATTCGCTCTCTTTAAATGTGTTTAGCAGTCTTTCTTTAACTAAGGCATATTTATTATCAGATGTTTAATGCGTAATGATATCTCAAATAATTTCAACATATTTTGGCTCTAGTTGAGATGCTACATAATTAAATTTGGTACTATCAACAGTGATTACATTAGTTTCGAATTGAGCTTCTATTTCAAAAAACCAAATTTCAGGCTTTTCTGTCCAAAAAGGTGGAATTTCAACACTCACCTTGAAAGTTTCCAGCGTTGATGTTCCTTCCATAATCCAATGTTATGGTCACCAATCTTTTAATGTGGATTTGATGAATAAGCGAAATCTAAACTGATCAGCCATAGCATTTCATAAGTGAAATAAATGCTTATTTTGGTCTTAAAAGAAACAGCATATTTATTTTTACAATTTCCATTCTTGTTTGCAACATGTTATTTATTTTTTACATATACAAAATATAACAAACTTTTAAGAAATAAAGCTTACGCAACGCTTATCAGGGAACACTCCAAGTAACAGCGTTTTTCTCTCGACTTGTTGTCACACGGCGAATCTTAATAACTATTCAAAACATTACATCATGTTGCCACTTAGGAGTAATTATATAGAAACATTAAATTATGTTCCACTACAACAATAGTTATACATAATGATATACGTATGTTCTATATATAACCTCTTATGCAAAATCTTTCATTCTGTCAATTATTTCCTTTTTATGTTGATCCATATTGACACAAATTTATTATCACTAAATTTAATTATGCATTCAATAAACAAAACAAAAACAAAATGCATGCTAATTTCACAGATGGTGACATGACTGAACTGACAAAGTGAAATGACTGGCACCGGACAAATAAGTACTTTAAAGAGGGAGGTGGTAGTAGGTACATGTAAGAGGCATATATTTACACAGACTCCAAACAATATGTGTGTTTTACCATTTTTGCTCAAAGAAGTGCATAAATGATTTTTTAGAATTTCTTCATTTTCTCTAGAAATAATGCTTTTTCCCTCCTTTTGGCCCTTTCTTCACTTGAAAACTTTTGACAACTGTAATCTGCTGCTTATTTTCATAAGGTCCTCGAGGTGTGCATTTTTCTTCTTTACATCACTAACATTACTCATACACCGCATTAAAGTATTTTTTGCCTAGACTTCTAAAAAACATTATAATATTTATACATCATAGTACGTAGCGTATTCGGAAACTAAGTACCGTTTCATTCTAGCGCCGTCGCAGCGCTGTGGTAGGCGTCCCGCGCATGCGCACTAGTCTTTCATGTTCACTGACTTTCAATTGTCGCCATTTTGATTGCTCTATGTTGTGTTTTCAGTTTGCTGAGCACATTCAAAATGTTTAAGACAATTAGTTCTCCCGCTGACTGTGAGGTTCGTGCCGTGATTAAATTTTTGAACGCGAGGAATTTTAAACCGGCCGAAATTTATCGCCAAGTGACAGAGGTTTACGGTGAATACGGGATAAGTGATGGAATGGTGAAAAAGTCGGTAAGAATGTTTAATGCAGGTCGAACAAATGTCCACGCCGAGGCTCGGGGTGGTCGGCCTTCTGTTGTCACCGATGATTTGGTAAGGCAAGTTGATAAAGCAATGCATGAGAACAGACGCTTCACAATGACAACTCTTTCAGAGGTATTTCCACAAATTTCACGTACTGTTTTGTTCGAAATTGTGTCTGACCGCTTGAATTATCGCAAACTGTGTTCCAGATGGGTTCCAAAAATGCTCAATGATGTTCACAAAACAAAGTGACTTGGTAGTGCCCTGACATTTCTCATGCATTACTGACCTGACATTTCTCACGCATTACTGTACAGCGATAATGACGGAGAAAACGTTTTAAACCAAATTGTGACAGGTGATGAAACTTGGGTGTGTCATTTCACACCAGAATCGAAACAACAATCGATGGAGTGGAGACACACTCATTCTCCGAAAAAACAAAAGTTCAAAGTGACAATGTCATCACAAAAAATCATGTGTACTGTCTTCTGGGATAGGAAAGGCGTTTTGCTTACTGAATTTCTTCCCAGAAATGAAACCATTAATGCGGCACGATATTGTGAGACTTTAACAAAACTAAGGCGTGCCATTCAAAACAAACGAAGAGGAATGCTCAGTAAAGGAATTGTGTTGCTCCATGACAATGCTTGGCCCCATACTGCTGATGTCACTCAATCGTTAATTCGACAGTTTCATTGGGAGCAGTTCGATTACCCGCCGTACAGCCCGGACGTGGCGCCGTCCGACTATCATTTGTTCCTGCACATGAAGCGCGAGCTTGGTGGCAAGCGCTTTGGATCTGACGATGACACGAAAAATGCTGTGGAGTCGTGGTTATCGAAACTGGCGGGAAGTTTCTTTGACGATGGTATACAAAAAATGGTTACCCGCTATGACAAGTGTTTGATCATGGGCGGAATCTATGTTGAAAAATAGTTTAAGACATATATTTTCATGTAAAAATAAAATTGGATTCGAAAAAATTGTTTTACTATGTTTTTTTTCAAAACGGTACTTAGTTTCCGAATACGCCTCGTATGTGTTTTACTTAAGGATAAACCCTCTTGTGGAGTCTCCTTTATTTTTTTCTTTTTATGAAGACCCAGAAAAATAAACATTTTATCATTAATAAACAGTATATGCAGAGAAAAAAATGCATGCTTATTCCATAGTTTGTGACATGACTGAGCTGAATGAGGCGACTGGTATAGGACAAACAGGTATGCTAGTAGTAAGTGTAAGACAGGTATGCATGAGAAACTTCAAACAACATGTATAGTCACTGGACAATGAGCACCAAATTAAATTATCATCTTTAAACATTTACATTTCTTCATTTTTTCTCAAAAAACATTCATGAATTATATTTTGCATTTAATTGTTAATACTGATAAATTTTAAATTTATTCCCATCTATTTCATAAATATGAAAATTACATATTCCTAATTATGATTAGTCAGGATCTTATCAAACTGGACAATGTTTCAAGTAAAGCCACACAAATTATAACCTTCTTTTAAAAATTATGCTTTTCTCCATCCATTTTCTTGGGCTCATTTCTACATTAAAAAGTGATGAATTGCTTGTAAACCTGACCAAAAGGAAGGTAAAAAAACAAGAGAATAATTCACAGGTGATAAATGATATCAGTTTGGTGGCTAAAACATCTTACCAGTAATGACTATGTAGTTCAGTATCGAGTATTTTCAGATAATTTTTATTCTGTATTTTTAGCAATTTGTGAATTTTGATAATTATCTTCAAAGGAAAATTCAATTTCATAATGCAAACTTTAAATTCTAAGTTATTCATATTTCTTATGAATTTGAAGTTGAAAGACCCAACACTATAATTTTCATATAATTTAAAGTTAGATCTTTTTTCCCCAATAGGCCAATATACTTAGCAACAACATTTATTTAAAGGATACTGAAAGATAACAGTGTGTCTTGGAAAAGTATTATTCTGAATTTAAAAGTATTTGACAAAGCCCAAGAAATATTTTCACCTGAGAAATAGTCATTTTTATGCGTTAAAATATTAAAGGGGTTCTGTTACAATATAAATAATATGAAAAGGTTACATAGTTTAATTTAGCTGGGGAAATTAATTTAGATACCTCTCTAGGTGAATTCATGTGATGATAAAAAGTATAGTCACATTTAATGAAATTCTGCTGATATTTTTGGATAAACGCTTATTATTTGTGAAACGCTTATTATCTGCTTTGTTCTCAATAAATGTTAATGTCTACATTTTCTATATACATATATATATTTTAAAAGTACACTTTAAAAAAAAAGTTCCTTTATAATTAGAATTTTTTTAAATTTATTTTTAAACTGCATATTAATTTAAGAATTTTTCTTATGCCACACAATTTCATCATAGCATTATAGTTGCAAGATTTTTATTGATGAGAAAATCCTGAGATCGAATTACACTCAGAAAATTAATATACTGAAGTAAATAGAAAATTAATTACCATTTTCTTACACATCATTAACTGTGAACAAGTACAATCAAGGCTAAATTTAAGGAATCAGATATTACATTAAAAATTTTCATACGCATTTAGTTATATATTGCAAATAAACAAGTCTCTTATAAGCAGGCTGACTTTATTTACAAAATGTGCAGTTTCTTCCGAAGGTAAGTGCAAAATTTTTATGCCTAAAATTTAAACTAATAAGTTTTTTTTTTGTTTTTGTTAATGAAGAAATGCTTATTTAAAATTAGTAATAAACTGAATTTATTGATTTAATTTTGCTTTTGCTTTGCTTTAGTATGATTAGTAAAACAATAATTTGTGATTCATCATCATTTACGTATAGCTGAAAATGCTGCATACACATGGTGAGTTATTATTTATTTTCAGCTAATACATATGTACCAGATGATTTCACTTTTAGTCACACTTTAATAGACATATATAACACTTCTTATTGAACTCTTAATGTTTTAAAATTTTATTTGTAATTTTATCTGTAAAGCTTATTTAAAATGTTTCATACGTTGGACTAATATTGCACCTAACACGAAGTTCACGGTTGTTTGGATCTCCCAGCCAGGAACCTTCTGGATAGGCTTCTGGAAATAAAATTTTTAAAAATAACAAATTTCAACATATGACTTTAAATAAAATATTTATTATTTCTTTAAATTTAAATAAGAAATTCAGCATACACCGTTTAAACCTTCTGAACATAAAGGGTATTCCAATAAAAATGATATGATTTTAAAACGAAATGGCAACCAATTTAAAATGTCATAACGATCATTAACTTTTATTTGTGTTTAATATACTCCAACAATTCATTGTGACTAAATAAATGTTTCAAGAATGTTAATTTAGGCAAAATATTTTCACGGATGAACCTTATTTCATTGGACATGTTTATGAACAAAATTGTCATTTCTGGTGTGAAAGAAATCCATCAAAGATGCATGAGAAGCCTCTGCATTCACAAAGGGTCTCTGTACTGTAAGATTTATGGTATAGTGGCATCACTGGACCATTTACCATTTCCAAAATAAGGTAAGAGCACCAACTTCAGTGACAGATGAACAATACTGATTATGATAGCAAATATTTTGTGGCCAAATTAAGGATAATTTCACAAAATGCAACAGAGTTGGCCTCTCAGATGTTGTGATTTAACTCCTTTAGATTCCTTTTTGTGGATATTTAAAATCAGTGGCTTAAGTGAAAAAACACACCTGTTAAGACCTTGGGCCCAAGTATAGTGCATACAGTAATGACAAACTGGCTTCTTCAGATCCACTTGTGTGCAACGTGTTTAAGTAGACACTTAAATGGTGTTTTATTTAAAATATAATGTTATAAATTGCACTTAAAAGAATACAAAATGTTTGGTAGCATCTGAAATAGCTTTTATTCCATTTTAAAATCATATTTTTATTAGAAGACCATTTTATAAGGGGCAATGTATATTAAAAAAAAAAAAAAAAAAAGAAAAAGAAATGAATGTTATGAAAAATCTAAGAAGACAGTTCCTGGAAAACAATTTCCTGGCAATCATTTGCTAACATATGCATATGCTGCTGAAGGAAGCAGATATTTGGGTAAAAAAATTATTTTCCTCGTATTACTAATTTCAATTGCTGTTTTAAAGAAATACTCGTATTACTAATTGTTCCCAAATTTTATACTTCATTGCATGTCAAATATGTTCAATAAGTAGTATATGTGAAGGTATTTTGATCTAAAAAATATTAACCCTTAGCACTCCGCATGTTTTTGTACCACTACCTACCAGCAAATCCAGCACGTTTTCGCAGCGGAACGAAGAAGGTGTCTTAATTTAAGTGAGAAGAAATACACGTGCTTGTGAACGCTTTTGATTTTATTTATTTTACACATATGCACCTTCTTCTTGTAAATGAAAAGTATATTTTAAATTTTGTAATTCACCATGGTGTGATATCTTTGAAAACAATCTCCCATGTGCATTCTGGGTTTATAATCAACACTGTCTTCCACAATATCTTCTAACAATGAAAAATCAAACACATCTTCACTATCACTCAACTCTATATTCTCATTACAATAATTATTTTTCTCCATGTTGCTAACCATAAAATGGGTCAAATAATGTTTCAATTGTAACAGTAGCAAGACTGAGCACATTTTAACTACAGATAACAATTGACAACGCCGACGATTCCATAACATTTTAAGCCTAATCATGCTAAAAACATTGGGCTCCACAGCGGAACCTACGGAGTTACGGAACAAATGACAGACGGCTCCATAGCGGAGACAACAGAGCACTAAGGTTTAAATAGCAACAGTCACAGAAATACAAGCTAAGGATAAATCATACAGCAGAATTTGGATTTATCTTACAAGTTATAACTTGTGAAGATTATTCAAATTTCATTTTAAAATGTCAGTATGCTTACACTGATACATTATAATATCAATAAATTTTAAATACTGGTTTAAAAAAGAGATATATACATTATACACTCCTTTGCCATTTTATACTACTGCATCAATTAACTCAGTTTTCAAAATTCATATTTAGTTACGCTGCATGCCAAAATTTAATAAAAAAATAATAAATTAGCTTTTGTTATCAAATATTACCTTATTCTATTACTCAGAATATATATATTATTATTGGCAGGATAATTGCTACTTTATTGGTCTTTGGATAAATAAATATTTTACTTTCATGTTTAGGAACACCTAGTCTTTAAATATTTCAATTACACAGTAAATCTACAAAATTTTATGATTAATTTTTTCACCTAATTCCAGCAAACTTGATAAATAATAATCGAATGTATTTACTGTTATGACATTTTAACTTGGTTTTTCTAATATATCTTCAGCAGACAGAATTTTCTGTGAGTTATTCATTTGTTTTACTCTGGTAAATATCAGCTGTCATGGATTAGAAATTAAGTGTGAAAAATAGTAATTAGAAAGTGTGTTAGCAAATAGTTACGTATGAAAATTAGCAAATAGACACTTGAAATCTTACGTGAAGAATACAGTGATCAAATATCAGTGTGATGCAATGTTTTTTGCTCATATGGACTATTTCATGATTTTTATGATGACCTCCAAAATGATTACCAATGGTAGTGCTGAATGAATGGAAACATTAAAAAAGTTTAATAATTGTCACTGAAAAATGGTAATCTCTATATTTAAATGATAGCCAATAGGCTTCAAACAGAAAAAAGACACTGCTTACAAAATTATTGTGGAAGATTTTAAGAAAAGAAATTTTTTTTCTTATTTTGGCCTTCATACATTGCCTGCAGAACAGAAAGATCTTTCTGCACGTTATGATCTGACCTAATGATATTAATTAAAAATTCTTTTGAAACAGATTATGATTCACTATGAAATCTGGTTCTTTGCTTAGGATCCTAAGATAAAATGTGACCATCCATGTGAATTGTAAAAGGTTCACAACAGCCACATAAATTTCTATTTCAGAAATCTCAAGTAAAGACTAAGTTGGTGAACTTTTCTGAATGGAAAGGATTCACAAAGAACTATCTTTGAGGAACAGACAGTGAATTTCATTTCATAAAGACATGAATGGATTTCTGAAGAGAATTAAGCCCCTTAGGCCTAAAAAAATTAAATTAAAAAACTGGTTCCTGCTGTACAAATATTCATTGACACAAAATTCCATTCTTGCCAGACAGTTAAAATATTACAACTCTATATCATTCCTATTATTCACCAGATTTTGCACCAGTAAACTTCCTTCTAAAGTGAGGTCATGCACCAAATTTCAGTATCTTTATAATGTTGAAGAGATTAAGAAAATCATGACCAGAGTAAGAGTAATCATAGATGAGTTTCAAATAGAGATTTCAAATTAGCTATTTGAATATTCAAATATACCAGATTTACAAGCTCACACAATACTATTCTGTGCATTCCTAAGAACAACTAGGACAGTCTCTGAAATCTTGTTTCATTTTGAATAACATTCTGAAGTTTCAAAACTGATAAGTTCTTTAAATAAAAAATTTCAGCAAATAGATTTTGCATTTTTTAATCAAAAATTAAAAACAAACTGATGAATTTCAAACAATATATACATCAAAGAAGTCATGATAATAAAATATTAAGTAATGCAAACAAAACTTTATTGAAGGAAATGATTTTTCAGTGGATTGTAAATGCACATAACTGCATTTATTATGGATGACTAACTTGCCAGGTTAAAAATGCTTCATTGCATTTGCAGCATGATTTTCTTGCTCTAGGAATGAAAACTTTTTTTTAGTTGAATATTTTATTTTTGACAAAAGTATTTATAGCAAAAGGAAAATTAGGTGAGTGCTTATTTAAAAAATAAAATTAAAAAAGTATACACTTTTAATATGTTTAAAATTATTTGCACTACCTTTGGAAATCATAAGAACTTTCCTTGCTGAAACATCGTATAATTTTTTTTTTAATACTTCCATATTAAGCAATTTTGGGAAATTTAGTTGACATCAAGATAACTTTGACAATAAGCTTTTAATGTTAATTTTGTCTGCCAAACTACTTATCAAAGATTGGGGTTCTTCCTCTATTTTGAAAAATTTTGAATAATACAAACTTCTCAAAGATACAAGTTCCGATCTTTAAAAATTTTACCCATTATGCAGAATTCTTTTTGGCAAAATTTTATCAATGTTAACTGCCTGGAAGCAAAGTAAATAAAATCATATACTTATGATTAATGGCTTCAACTTCCTTTGAACGAATTTCCTACTTTCATTCTTAATACTAGTCTCCACTTTTTAGTCTTCCATTTTCACAACATTCTCCTTTAGGAATACACTATTTCAGGGCTTCTTAAACTTTTTTCAGTAACGACCCCTTTTTATCACTGAGATTTTTTTTGCGACCTCAGGACCCCCATAGATATTTAAGAAAATTTTGTGGGACCCCATAAGCATTGCGTAAATCTGATACATGCATGAGTGAAACTGTCAATTTTTTCATTTTCAAATTTTAAGACATAGAACAATGTGAAAATTTTAAATAATAACAGACGAAATGACAGCATCATGTGCAAAGCAAGTAAAATGAACGTTTATATTATAAAAAGAATGTGTTGAAACATTTTTGGAATTTGTTATTCGGAGCATTTGGTAATTGTAAAATTATTATAATAAGTCAAAGAAATATCAAAACTACTAAAATTTGTGGCGATCCCCTGCGGCAGGTCCCGCGTCTCGCAGTATAAGAAACTCTGTACTATTTCAGTGCTCTCACATCAACCACAGTTCCCAATATCACTTAATATATGCAACAGATTTTAAATACATTAAAAGTTTGGAAAATTTAAGGTTGAGTAGCAAAATAAAATTTAAACACAAGATTAAAAATATGCTTTGCAATATAAACTTTTTTTTTTTTTTTTTTAATAAAATGACAAAGTAACACAGCAAGAATGAAACATATTTTTATATTTATGCACAGAAAAAAATCCTTTCCTAAAATTATATGTAAAATTAACAGCAGTTTTAAGTTACTATAATAACGTTAAAATTTAAAAAAAATTACCTTCATCATTTGCAGATATACATGAAGTGTTACTAGAAGAACAAGGTACATCTAAAATAAAAAAGTACATAACATTTATACATAATGCTAAAATGCTGCAAAATAAATGTTTAATAAAATGCATTCTTAGTAAATTTCATATTAAAGGCTCTATGAGGTAAGAGGCTAGAGAAAATAATACAAATAAATAAAATTGTAAATTTTCAAATTCTAATAATTATGTGATGAAAAAGATGTAGCAATGTTAATGGCATAGAATGCAGATCCCTACAGCACAGAAAGAATTCTGGCTGTGTATAATGCTAAAATATTGAATCTGTAATGACTAGGAAACTTGGCAATTGAGGTGGATTAAATTTCATTTTTATTCCAATCAACATTTGTGGCCACAATTCATTTGACACTCTAATCATGCATATTCAAGATCACTTACATTTTTGATACTGTTGCAATAGGAAGAGAGCAGAGCAAAAAATTCTTAATGCGATGAGAGGTAGAAGCTAACGTGCACAGTTATGTAATATGGAAGCAAACTAACAGAAGGTTTCAGTTTAGGTTACTTATTAAAAGAAAGATTTCAGTTCTCGAAATTTTGAGTTCAGGTTCTGAATTAGCTGCATCATCAATGTTATGCAAACCATGTGGCTGATCTAGAAATGATGCAGTCCAGAAACGTTATAACTATTTTTAGAATACAGAGGAAATACCCAAATTAAAAATGAGGAATGAAGAGGTTATTGCTAAATTAAATTAAAAAGCTGATTTACTCATTTTTTTTATTTTACACACACACACACACATATTATATATACAGGGTGTTTCATAGATCATGAGGCAAACTTGGAGGGGTGGTGGAGCGTACTAAAACATGCATTTTTTGTATAGGAATGGGGTCTAAAGAGACAAGTTAAGGCAGGAACGCAGAAAAACGATACAAGAGGAAAATGTGTTTATGTACAAAATCAACACAAAGTGCTTCTTTGCAGCAATACAGTATTTGCAATAAATGTTCAAAAAAAGGAACAGTAATAGGAACTACAGCTGTGATTGGCTGGCAATGCAGCGGTAGAGGGCGGTAGTGAGCTGGACAAACCACGATCTCATGCATCAGAGGGTCATTCGCAACTCTGATGTCGAGGGTGATGGGCAAGTTTACGCACAGGGAAAAAGCTGACATGCATATCATGTATGGTGCTGCTAATGGGATCGGCAGAGCAGCGCTAAAGTTGTACCAGGAAAGGTTTCCGAACAGGCGTATGCCGAAGCACACAATATTCGAGAGGTTGCATCGGCCTCTAAGTGAAAATGGGTCATTTGAAGCCACCTCTGACACTAGGAGTGGAAGAAGTGCACAACAACGTCGCACTGAAGAATCCATCTTGAACATTGTGCATGAATCACCTTAGACAAGTACAAGGGCTATTGCACTTGTCTGCAGCCGAGTCATTCCACCGTTTGGAGAGTTTTGCATGAAAATAGTTTGCACCCATACCAATTGCAGAGTCCAAGCCTTGCAAGAGACAGATTACTCTCTTAGAGTTCATTTCTGTCATTGGTTCTTGCAGCAATGTGCAGCACAGGTGGATTTCCCATTGGATGTGCTATTCACGGATGACGCAACTTTCTCACAGGACGGCATCTTCAATAGCCACAACATGCACGTTTGGGCACATGACACATGTCCACATACATTCCAAACCCGCTTCTCTGTGAATGTGTGGCCGGGTCTTGTTAACAATTACCTCATAGGCCCATACCTCTTATCTACATGTACAAATGGCTTGTGTTATAATTTTCTGCAAGAGGTGCTGACGGAATGCTATAGGACGCTCTGGCTGTTGTTCATGATCACATGTGGTTCCAGCATGATGGTGCACCAGCCCATAACAGCATGCGGGTCCGCAATTATTTTGGGACATTTCCGAGCTGATGGATTGGATGTGGTGAACCCGTTCAATGGCCACACTGCTCGCCAGATTTAATTAGCTTGGATTTTTTTTATGGGGCCATCTGAAGAGCATCATTTACGAGACTCCCACTGACTCACTGGAGGACCTCATTTCCCGACTATCCATTGCGGCTGCAAGCGTCTGCGAAATGCCTGTCATTTTTCAAAATGTTCGTCAATCCCTTCTGCGACATTACCAAGCATGTATTACTGCTGATGGTCGTAATTTTGAACATTTATTGTAAACACTGTTTTGCTAGAAAGAAGCACTTTGCTTTGATTTTGTACATAAAAAAATTTTTCTCTCGTGTCGTTTTTTTGCGTTCCTGCCTTAACCCGTCACTTTAGACCCTAGATTCCTATAAAAAAATGCATGTTTTAGTACCCTCCACCACCCCTCCAAGTTTGTCTCATGATCTATGAAACACCCTGTATATCTAAGATATAACAAAATATGATGGCTGTTTTAAAAAATAATTGGCAACCTCAAAATTAACATTCTAAATTTGGTGCTCCCCCCCCCAAATTCACCTATTCTCCCAAATTCAAGATAATTCCAAATTACATAACACTGCTTGAAAGAGGACTTAAAAGACTTAAAATAATATTAACCAATCATAGCTTAGAACACTCTCTACACCTACGAAGTATAAATACTGAGTCAGAAACACTACATTGCCCTTCCCCCCCCGACTTCTGCCATGCAAAAAACTCTGCGTCGCTCCTACTTCCCTGCTTGAAATGAATTCGCAGCTTTTTATCTATGTATATAAAAATTATTTGTATTCAACTAAGATCGAAAAGTTATTTGTCTGCCAAAGAAATAATTTTTGCTGTGCCTAAAAATAAAGATGGTGATTTGCCAAAATTAGTTTTGTCAACGTCTTATTTCTGCGAGGCAGATTAAATACAGTACAAAGTCTTTAATCCGGACCTCAAAGCTATAAACTTTATGTGCATAAGTAAACACATGCACGTAAAAAGAAGAGATACGGTTTATAAAAGAGAGAATTAAAGAGAAAGTATTAGCACAAAAAACAAAGCAACCTAACCATTTGAGTCCGGCAAAGCGCTATCTCGCTTCACTTGTCGTATGCCAAAAATACGGCGCAGCGCAATAGCATTTCTTTTGTTTTGTATCGAGAATGCGAAGATGCTGCTGTTCGTTAGTATACTTTATGCAATTATTGAGAGCAGTTGTAGTGATATCAGTAGCAGATGTTTTATAGGAATTGGAAATTGTTTTCATTTTTTTACCTAGTGTTATACTGATAATTACGAAATAACCCATGTTAAGTTCTGATTCGTTTGAAAGTGACTATATTATGAGAAGTGATAACGAAGAGTATAGTAATGACCTTGAGAGTGATAGTGGAAATGACATCCTCATTCGTTCTAAGAGATTACGAGTTATTAGTGATAGCAGTGATGATGATGAAGTAACTGCAAGTACCTCCGATGACGATATTATTGATGAGTTTTTACCCGTGGATACAATTTTTTTCAAACGAATCGAATACATTTTCTGAAGTACCTGGACCAAAGCATGCCCCTCCTCCTAATGCGAACCAATTGAATATTTCAATAATTTTTTTTTTCAATTTTCAATAATTTTTTCTCAAATATACTAACCAACAGCAGCGTCGTTGCATTCTTGGTACAAAACAAGAGAAGCACTATCGCGCTGCGCCGTATTTTTGGCATACGACAAGTGAAGCGCTCGCCGGACTCAAACGGTTAAACAACTTACATTGAAAGAAATGTTTAATAAAGTAAACAAATAAATATTAAGCTTTTTTTTTTGTAAATTTTGATACCCTTTAGATCATAATTGCTCTTTATTTCATAAATTTTGGTTTCATATTTTTAATTGTATAATTTCTGCATGCCATCTCACGAGATTTAAATTGATGATCTATAATCCGGAAAAACCCCTAATCCGAAATCGCCGAAGTCCCAACGAGTACGGATTACGGACTTTGTACTGTATTCATCTTTATTTAAAAAAACATGTTGCAGCCACAAGCAACTTGACACTAATTGATGCCTATTTCAAAATATTTAAATTTTGATAGTTTTGGGGTAAAAACAGAAGCAGCAAGAAGCAGTCTATCTAGGCCGAAGTGCAGAAAGCAAGTAAGTTGTGGTCAGGATGAAATTTTGATCAAGAATTAGTTAGTTTTGGTTCTAAATGAATTTGATTGGATAATTAATACTGCTGTAAAATTATGATTAGCCATTTGAGTTTCAATTCTATTCACATTACTAGCATTATTAAGAGCTACATAGCAGTGTTGTATTCTTGTCGTCCATATCGCAGCCTTATATGAAAATAATTAACATGGTTCTCAATAGTTTTAGGTAAATAACAATGCCAAAATTTGTCTATCTTTAAACATGATTTATTAATCATTGTATAATAAAGAGAATAAAGAGATCTGCCATCTTGATATTGGGGGAAGTTGACAGTTTTTGGTCAAAAAGGGCCACAATTTAAAATAAATCTTTTAATATTATAAGATTTTATGGATACTGATTGAAATCAGATGGATATCTTTCATTTTATACATCTGGAAAAGTGATCAGAACTTTTCTGTCCTTTCGTTGTCATTTTTGATTGTAGTTGAAATATTTTCCGATTTTCGCCTACTGCAGTGACATCAGTTGAAATATTTTCTGTTACATTTAAACTGATGCTTGGGCATCAGCAAAATAGGACATAATAAACCAACAGGATCAAATACCTTACGAGTGACAGAAAGAATTATTCTTTTGGACAAAGTTTCAAATTTATAGCTGTCTAACCAGTCCAGATTTATCATCAGCGTATCTTTTTTTCTATCCCATAAAAGTCCTAATACAGAAGTAAATGGTTGAGGATCATTATCATTGGTGTACTGCCAGTCTCTCAAATTGAATTTTCCTTCACTCAGTCTATGTCTGCTAATTATCGATGGCTGCTCTGGCGAGCTCTATTCGCTTATGCATTTAAAAAAAAAAGAAAAAAATTACGCTACCAGCCCGATGTTTTTCCGGTAAAACAAAAGGATGTTTAAAGTTTTCTGTATCCTTCTGAAATGTAATTTTTGTTCGCAGTCTAATAATTCCTTCTTCATCCTTGCATGTTGCCAAAGATTCTAATTTTCTTTTGTTTAAATGATCAGAAGTATTCTTTTTGTATTGATAACATGACTTTCTTTTATGCCTTTTTGACTTCTTCGTAAGATAACTCTCCAATAATTTGCGAAGACTTTGCAATTAGACAATTAAAGATAAATCTTTTTATCCAAGCAATCAACCATATCACTTTGTCCTAGCTTGAAAAATAATAATAGTACCAACTTGATCCATACTGCCTGCATCCATTATTTTTCTTTTCATCAGTTTTGCAGCTACAAGTATTTGAGTAACTTAGAGAACAGATAGAAGAAATGCCCATCAGATTTTGTTTTTCTCTTTTCTTTAGCTATAGAATGTTGATGAAAATTTTGTGCTGTGACGGGCCAGTTAGAAGAAGGTTCTAATAACCAAGTGGGTCCCTCCCACCATTTGCTTGATAACAATTGTCTAGCGAAACATCCTCGAGAAAACAAATCAGCTGGATTCTGGACCCAGGAAGGTGTTTCCATGTAAGAGGATCCATTAAACTATTTATCTCATTCACTCTGTTCTTCACAAATATCGTCCAAGATTCTTTACGTTGAATCACCCTAAAACAACTCTTGCGTCAGTCCAATAATGCTGTTCAACATCTTTCCATTGAAGCCCTTCCACAACAGATGCACACTAACGAGCTCCCACCATAGCAGCCATCAGCTCCAATCGAGAGATAGTCATGGGTTTTACAGAAGCCACGCTAAGCTTTGGCTGACAAGAGATGGGAATTCTCCGATGTTTCCACACGAATATAAACAGCCGCTGCGAAGGCTGAATGACTAGCATCACAAAAAGTATGTAGAGAAATGTATTATCTACATGGATCAATTGAAAAACATTGTAATACAGTCCCTTCCTTTAGCAAATGAAGTTCTGAAAACCAGCTCATAAATTCTTCTTTTATATTAGTGTTGACTTCAGAGTCCCAAGGTTTGTTTTCTTTCCACATTTTTTGCAATAACAATTTGGGCATCAGCAAAATAGGACATAATAAACCAACAGGATCAAATACCTTACGAGTGACAGAAAGAATTATTCTTTTGGACAAAGTTTCAAATTTATAGCTGTCTAACCAGTCCAGATTTATCATCAGCGTATCCTTTTTTCTATCCCATAAAAGTCCTAATACAGAAGTAAATGGTTGAGGATCATTATCATTGGTGTACTGCCAGTCTCTCAAATTGAATTTTCCTTCACTCAATATGGCTTGAGGTGTCTCAATGAAGGGTAATATATCACATGTATCATTTAAGCTTGTTACTATATTATCAACATAGAAACTCGAAAGAAGAATCTTAACATAATCTTGATTATATCTGGCATCATTCAAATATTTTCCAAATGATAATCTAAGACTGCTGCCAAAAGAAAAAGGCTGCTATTTACAAGCTCAAAGTTGATGTCTGATGTTCTTCTGCGTTAGAATTTTCAATTTGGAAATACTGATCAATAGTTTTAATTTACTTCACTTTTCTTTATAAAGCATTGCATAATTCTTTGTCTTCTTTATTTTTTAAGTCCCACTTAAAACTTTCTACTTCATATTATAAGATTATTTATGTCTATAAATACAGTCTATAAATAAAAAGGCATATAAATACAGTACATCATTTAATGAATCAAGAAAATTTTAATAATATTGTTCAAATACAGTCAAAAGTCGTTAATACGGACTCGTCGGGACTTCGGCTATTCCAGATTATCGATTTTTCCGGATTATAGATCATCAGTTTAAATCTCGTATGTTGGCATGCAGAAATTCTAAAATTAAAAATATGAAACCATAATTTATGAAATAAAGAACAATTATGATCTAAAGGGTATCAAAATTTACAAAAAAAAAGCTTAATATTTATTTGTTTACTTTATTAAACATTTCTTTCAATGTAAGTTGTTTAAGTTGCTTCGTTTTATGTGATAATACTTTCTCTTTAATTCTATAAACAGACATAATTTCTTGTTCAGTTACAAAGTTCCGCTGTTCAACTCTCATAATTGCTGTGCCGAGAATACCGACTAACTTGTCAATTAAAATTTTTTCGTTTTCACTAACCTCTCTGTCACCTTCTTCATGTCTTTATCCATTTTTTGCAGCAATTCCACTTTTTGTTTGATGGACATCGAAACATACTTTCGTTTTGTAGACCCTTTGGGAGCTCCAGCATCGGAAATTCTATCTGACATAATTGAAAGTTCAAGCTTACTTTTATAAAATTGCTCTTACAGTCTGCAAAAAATAATAAGCCGCATCCAATTCGAAGATTAAGGAACAACGCAATCATCAACATTAACTAAAATAGATAATTAGATAATTTTAGCTTATATTGTCCGTTATACATTAAATGCACACGCGAAAACGTATTCCGTGCTTACGCACACACATATGCGCAGTCGTAAATGTCTTACGCGCACGTGTAAACACCTATGCGCAGAAAGTTTTTAGCTTTGAGGTCCGGATTATGGGTGTCCGAATTAACGACTTTTGACTGTATTATATTCTGTATTGTTTTTCAAAAAGGAAAGCAATTTATTTAACATTTTTTAAAATTAATTTCCAATATAAAATTAGTTCTAATAATTTTAATCTCAACATTTCATTCCCATGTATCTGCGTGAGCTAAAACTAAGGCAATCTCACCAAATTCCCACTATGGTCAAATGATGAAAATGTGAAGTGGTAGAAAGGACCATATATTATACTTCATAAACTTTAATTAAACATTTGATAAACTGTAATTAATAGTATATGCATCAAATAACTAAATTAGTTTAATACAATCTACAACAAAAAGAAATTAATGCTCCAAGAAGGAATCATCTGATTGCTTTGAAATCTTATATGCATAAATGTTTTGACTAAAGATGCAAATGATTAAAATTTGGTGTCCAATGAATGAATTGTGTGATCTCTAGTGCACTGGAACTGCACATCTAGCAGATGTATACAAGGAGCTATTCTTGAACTGTTGTTAAAATTTTCTGTTGTGATTTAGGATACCTTTCAACGACTGAAAAAAAATGCCTCACTGCAGGATTTGAGCTCATTATGAGCAACTGCCAGAGTTTGAAAGAGGTCGTACCATTGCACTGAAAGAGACAGGTTGAGCTAATCGGAGAATTTCTTGTCATATGAGTTGAAGTGATGCGGTGATTAGAAGATGCTGGCAAGAATGGGTGGACAATGGAAGATTTCAGAGTCATGGTGGTAGCGGTCGACCTAGGGCGACAACAGATCGGGAGGACAGAGTGATTGTCAGATCAGCTGTCACAGTGCTTGATTCATTACTATCAACCCTCAGACGTGTGACACGCAAATGAGTGTCCACCATGACCATCGACAGATGGCTGATAGAGCGAAATCTACGCTCATACTGACCGTTACATCACCTGCCACTCATGCCTGCACACTGTCGATCCAGATTACAATGGTGCTTGGCCCGACCAGGTTGGAATGATGCTGACTGGGGATGTACAGCTTTCAGCGATGTATCTCGCTTCCAACTGTGTCGTGACGATCATCGAAGATGTGTCTGAAGACATCCAGAGCAGCCTGCTGATTCTGCTTTCACTATTGCACGTCACACGGGTCCTCAACCAGGAGTTATGGTTTGGGGTGCCATTTCCCTTGATATCCTGATCCCTTTGGTCGTCATTAAGAAGCTAAGGAGGCACACTTACAGCACAGTGGTACGTCAAACACATTTTCAGACCTGTTTTGCTACCTTTCCTTTTGCAGTACCCTGGCCTTATTTTTCAGAAAGATAATGGCTGACCACATATGGCATATGTTGCTATGAACTGTCTTACAGCTTGTCAAACATTTCCTTGGCCAGCCAGATCTCTCTCCCATCTACCATGTTTGGGATATGATGGGAAGGCGACTGCATCTACCAGGGAATGTTAATAACCTAGCTCGACAATTGGAGAAAATTTGGCAAGAAATACTGCAGGAAAGCCATCTGGAAGCTTTATCTCATCAGGCACGTCGTGTGACAGCTTGCACCCAGGCAAGAGCTGAGTCAATACCTTATTGAGGTCGCTACTTCGTAACTATGTAACTCTGAAATAAATCATTCAACTGTTCTGAAATTTTAATCATTTTCTATTCTGTACATAATTTTTCCATCTACCAATTTTCGCCCCATCGGACAACGCCTTCTTGGTGCGTCGATTTTTTTGTTATAGAGTGTTTTTCTTATTAAACATACTTTCAAAATTATTAACTAAACACATTTTTTGTTGATTTTTTTTATCAAAATTGTACTGCATGCATACAACTTTTTCTTTTTTAAAGTACATTTATTATCAGATTGCAGTTTAAATAAATAAATGCTTATTTAATTTTGGGCCAGTTCTTCAATATCTGTTTATTCTTGTAGCACACATTTAGAATACAAATTGTCGATTTAAATAAAAATTCATTCTCATCACATTCTCAAACATTTTAATGCAATTTTTCTAACAGAGATGGGAAAAAAAAAATTCTAAAAAAAAAAAAAAAAAAAAAAAAAAAAAAAAAAAAAAAAAATATCTGAAAGGTTTTAAATTTTAGCAGCTGCCCAAAATGGTTTGTTACGAATGATCGTTCTAGGTACCATTGTTTTTTCACAAGGCGAGGAACATACATTCAAACTTACAGATTCTTCATCATCATTAGATTATCAAAATTTAGATACAGCACAAAGTCCGTAATCCGGACTCATCGGGACTTCGGCGATTCCGGATTAGGGGTTTTTCCAGATTATAGATCATCAATTTAAATATGGTAAGATGGCATGCAGAAGTTGTATAATTAAAAATATGAAAAATCATAATTTATGAAATAAAGAGCAATTATGATCTAAAGGGTATCAAAATTTACAAAAAAAAAAAAAAAAAAAAAAGCTTAATATTTATTTGTTTACTTTATTTAACATTTCTTTCAATGTAAGTTGTTTAAGTTGCTTCATTTTTTGTGCTAATACTTTCTCTTTAATTCTATAAACAGACATAATTTCTTGTTCAGTTACAAAGTTCCACTGTTGAAGTCCTGTAATTGCTGTGTCGAGAATACTGACTAACATGTGAATAGAAATTTTTTCGTTTTGAATAATTTCTCTGTCACTTTCTTCACTATTGGAAGCGCGCATGGGTAAATGCATGCGCACATGTGTAAATGCATTACGCATATGCGTAAGTTTGTGGCTTTGAGGTCCGGATTATAGATCATTCCGAATAATGGACATCTGGATTACGGACTTTGTACTGTATAATAAAGGGATAGCTGTTCATTTGCTTTAAAAATTTTGAAATAATTATGACTATAATCTGATTAGATTTGGAGTTAATGCTTTATTATTCTGTGGTTAGAAGAACTAGGCATTGTCTTATGTTATTCATATCTTATTAAGCATCAATATGATAGTAATTAAATGTTACTAACTATATGATAGTAATTAAATGTTAACTCATTGAGGATATATCTAAAAACAGAGAAACTCTGATCACTCTTGGAAATGTGCTTATAAATGAGCATATAAAACATCAAAATTTGGATTGTTTACCTCATCAAAATTTGAGCTGTGATTAAAAAATAAATTGGGGAAAATTATTAAAAACATCAGCAAAGAATGAACTTTAAGGCAAAAATTACAATATTTTTACTACCCTTGAAACAGAGACAGCAAAGTTAAAATATAAAATATGTAAATATCATGTATGTCTACAGTATATTAATTTAAAGAGTGATGAATGCTATTAATCTCAATATTTTTTACGTACATACATTTAAAAGGAACTGCTTTCATATATGTATAGCTTTGTTTTGCTCTAATACAGTTTCAGAAACAGTATTAACTTTCATCTTCAGAATCTTACAACCTCCTCTTTTTTTGTATGCAGCTAAGGATTAATTTTATCACCATTACTTGAATACTTACTTGACTGTGGTGTCTTTAGAGTAGGGTCTTGAGCTTTCAGCAAAATACTTTCAACTTTTTGTTCCAACAGAAAGTACTTAGAACTAAGTTTCTCAATTTTTCCTTCTATATTTTTCAACTTATTTATAAATGAAAACTGCATTGTCATCAGCATTTCCTACAAAACAGTGTTTCAAATTAAAAATAAAATGCATAAAAAACTATTACAGGATATTTCTTAATACAGTGTTGACAGCACACAGTGAAGCAAATTGAATCTCAATTTTTGCACATTTTAAACATGAATACAAATGCATCTACTCAAAGAAATATAAATATTTTTATTAAATGAAATCTTTTATTAAGAATTTGTTAGTACAGTTATTAATGATGTTAACAATGTTTTTCAGTATGCCAGTTACTAAAATATTAACTCTAACAGAATTTTATAAATACAGCTTGTTTCAATCCACTCTTCTCCTCACATGATTTCTTTCATTTGCGCTGATTTTGATAACTAAATATATTTGTTTCACCATAAAAAATTTGAAAGAAACCATCACTAAAGAACATGTCTGGGACTGCAGAAATACTGCTAAGCCTGGAAAGAATTGCTTTATTCCTGGATTTTCTGTTAATACATTGAAAACAGGAATGCTGTCTTACATAATCCCCGAATTTATTGTGATAGTAGTCTCTATATCTTTATCATCAAGATCTTGAAACTGCTACTGCCTGCATCACTTAGAAAATGGAAAGCATTTCTTTTTCTATAACCTTTCAATAAATAATTTGTTTAATAAAAACTAGGTAAGTAAAACTGAGTAATTTAAGTTTAATAAAAACTGATGTTGATGTTTCACTTAGAATACAAGGTTTCATCCAATAATGCATTAACAACAGCGGAAGCTCTAGTTTTTATTTTTTAAGGTCAACAGGATTCAAAAAAGCAAAACACAATGACAGAGTAATAACAGAACTCTGTGTGATATATACTTAAATGACAGGCATTCCAACAACTGATAGAAAACGTGTTAACACTGGTAGTTTAACCTGGGTTCGATAACATGCACACATGTTGGCTACACAGGCATTTTCATGATTTCCCCCATGTATAATATCATCGTGAACAGGTTGGCTGCATGGGCATTTTCATATTTTCCCATGTATAAGTCCTCCACAAAGGGACTGCTCTCCTTAGGCAGATAATCCTAACATGCTTTGTCATTTAGAAGTCAAGCAATCTTAATGCTTTGTCATGTTCAAATAAACCACATTTCAATGATAAACTTTCAATTTAACTCAAACTTCATAAAAAATTCTAAACGTAAGTCAGGAATTAAATTAACTAGTAAAATAGAATTTAAAATTTATAACAATTATAATTCCTTTACTAACTTTCAAAAACTTCTCCAAAACTCCTATTGTAAAATAACACTTTCTTTTGGTTTTGGTTTATTTTATTGTGGCAAAGCCTTGATTACTATTTGCCTAAGAGGAGGAATGCCTTCGTGGAGGACTATCTAAGGGAAACTGGCTCGTATACATTTTACACATGGGGAAACACACCTTCTTTTGTTATTGTTGAAATGTATAAAATTAGCTACTATCTATTAAAAACTACCAAATTTGATAAAATAATTTCTTATTGTTTATTAGGCATTTTCTAGGATTTCAAAGGCTTAAATGAAAATAATTACATAGTGACTTTAAAAATAAGACAGATGCTTTAAAAAATAAATACTAAAGTTCAAAATTCATACAACAGGGCATATGATCACTCAAAATTAATACAAATTATATTACAGCAAAGCTCACATTATCATCATAGTTCTTGGACCACAAGTAAAGTTTCCAAAGTATAAAGATTTTTTATTTCAAACACCCATTTCTAGCAGTATACAGTTAAAATTCTGATCACTGATATATTCATTCCTGCATTGGTGTGGATTACACAGTACTTATCTACAAAGTTTCAAATTCCTAGATTCTAAATTTATAAAAATGCAAAATTCAAAAATTGTATGCTCATAAAAACATGTATCTACTATAAAATTTGAAAGTAACTTTATCTTCTGAACAAATTTTAAGGTTATTTTCTTAAAATTTTCAGAACTAGCAGAAATTACAAAATTTTAATTACCACAGACAACTTTAAATTCTTATTATGGTTCAATAGTTCTTTTGTTGTTTGTGACTATTTAAAAGCAAATTAACAGACATGGTTTCCTAAATTAAGAGAATGTAAAATTTAAAAATAATTTAATGTGTACCAAAATAAATGTATTAAAAGTACCTGGAAATAATTTCATTCTACACATTTTAGTAGCTTAAATTGTTAACTTTTCCATAATTCCATACCTCCTCAATAAGTAATTGCATTTTTACTTCACCAGAATTAAAAAACTGATACAATAAAACCTCACTCAATAAAAATGGCAAAGAATGCAAAACCAGTCTGTGATGTTTTTAAAGCAATTATTTTACATATCTTAGGGGGGACATATATACCTTTTTAGTTAAAAACATGAGATCTTAGTTTATTTTATGCAAAAAATTAGCAAATAATACAAATTGCTGCTTAGGAGATATGATTAGTTACTTATCGTCATTAAAGGATCACTTCAATAAAATTTTACATTACATTTAAAACTACCTACAAATATAAAGAAGGGGGAAAAAAAGAAAAGAAAAGATTTTTTTTTTTCGGTATGTCTCACACATAGCTTTGACATTCTGTGAAGAAATTTGTTGATGACCAACGACTGGTGTTGCCAGTATTCTCGAACAAGATTCCTGAAGCTGAAAACTCTTGTAGTTCCAGAGTTCTATGGCTTTTTTTTTTTTTTTTTTTAATTTTATGTATATAAATTTCTATATACTCATGCACTTAAACTATAGTACTACAAATTTTTAATACAATTTTTCACGAAACATTGCTTCAGTAATTTTAATCCATTAAGAGCAATAAAAACTAAACATAAGGAATTTTTTTTTATTAGCAAGTTCACATAATTTCCCTTATGCGATTTAAGCGAAAAACTTTAAAAGGAGAATATCAGAACTTATTTCATGCAAAATGTATTTAAAATTATTATTCTACACAGGTGAATCAAGTTGCAGGCACAAGTTTCTTCAGTTGGAAGCATGAGTTCGGCAATTACAAGTGACAAGTTTTTTCTCTGTATACAGTCAAAAGTCGTTAATTCAGACACCCATAATCCGGACCTCAAAGCTACAAACTTTCTGCACATGCATCGCGTTGCCGCATGCGCATAAGACTTTTACGGCTGCGAATATGCGTGTGCGCGTGCGCAAAATACATTTACGAATGCGCATTTAATGTATAACGGACGGTATAAGCTAAGCTAAAATTATCTAATTATCTATTTCAGTTAATGTTTCAGATTGCTTTGTTCCTTAATCTTCGAACTGTATTTGGCTTATTATTTTTTGCAAACTGTTAGAGCAATTTTATAAAAGTAAGCTTGAACTTTCGATTATGTCAAATAGAATTTCTGATATATATTTACTAATATGTAAAGGATCTACAAAGCGAAAGTATGTTTCGATGTTCATTAAACAAAAAGTGAAATTGTTGCAAAAAATGGATAAAGGCATATCCTTTGTTTATCTAAACTTTAACGTTTGTTTATCTAAACTTTGTTTATCTTTAACGCCGCGGCGCACAATGAATTGGAAATTGATCTTTCAGCACTATCCTTATCTTCAGGGCAGATGTTTTTATTTTATTTGGCTAATAATTCCTTACTAAATGTAGTATTTCATCTCGATGTACTCCGTCTTTGATATGATTTAAATCAAATTCCTCGTCATTATAATTCGCTTCCGATAGCGAAGAAAGTGACAGAGGTTATTGAAAACAAAAAAATTTAGATTGACAAATTAGTCGGTATTCTCGACACAGCAATTATAGGACTTGAACAGCGGAACTTTGTAACTGAACAAGAAATTATGTCTGTTTATAGAATTAAAGAGAATGTATTATCACATAAAAAATGAAGCAACCTTAACAACTTGCATTGAAAGAAATGTTTAATAAAGTAAACAAATAAATATTAAGCTTTTTTTTTTTTTTTTGTAAATTTTGATACTTTTTAGATCATAATTGTTCTTTATTTCATAAATTATGGTTTCATATTTTTAATTTTAGAATTTCTGCATGCCATCTTACCAGATTTAAACTGATGATCTATAATCCAGAAAAATCGATAATCCGGAATCGCCGAAGTCCCGACGAGTCCGGATTAATGACTTTTGACTGTACATTAGAGGAAATTACCATACTTCAGTGATTATTGCCTTTAAACTGCACCCAAATAAATATTTCATCAAAAGTTTGAACTCCGAACTGAAGTTTAATACCGAGTAATTTCCACTTTTTATGAAAAGTAGCCTGATCTAACAGCTCAGGTCATAATGGATATGATGTTAAAGTCAAAAATTTTAAACAGAACTATAAAACAATCTCTCTCTCAAAAAATGTCAATGCATTGTTTTCAATAATATTCCATTATTTCAGAAAAATAGTTAATACAAGTAGGTATACATACTGAAATAGTTTTGGTTAATAGTGTGACAGTTATTTACTGTGGCTTTAAGTAATGAAAGTAGTTACCATAGAATTGTTCTTCAATATGGCTTGAAATGAATTACTTATTTAAGTTAATATTTGATTAAAAAAAGTAACAACAGCATTTATTTGTAAAATTTAATAAATTTCTTTCACCTTTATATCTCCATTTTCAATCTTCGGTTGTTTCTTGGGAGGTTCCATTTTCTCAATTTAAACATCTATAACCAATAAAATGTTAAAGAAAATAAAATCAATATTCAGAAAGTGGGACCTTGTCGAATTTAGTTATATATAAATCTGCAAGATAAAAAAATATATACATTAAAATACAAACTTTTCAATAGTAATTTAATTCTTTATTTTAATTTGGTTATTTCCTTTTCCATCAAAAAAAAATAGTAATTGCTTTCTATTCTAGCTAATAAATTTCTCTAAACTTATGTCATTTCAAAATTAATACATGCCACAGGATTCTTGCATTATGCTAATGATGCAGATATTTACATCAGAATCAAGCCCAATAATAATTTTAGAGAGTTATTATTAACCAATCAAAATAAATCTAAACCAAAACTAAATCATACTGAATCAAACTTTCATCAGGGATACGTCACATTTCCTCTTTGCTGTTCTACCCAGATAGATCACTGTCGTGGCTTTTCTTACTGCAACATAAAAAAACGTAAAAGTTCTTTAGAAAGAAGCACTCACAGCACCAATTTTTAAAAAGTTTGTCAGGGCAACTACTTCTTTATGAATCTCTACGCAAGCAACTTCTAAATTATTATACATATACTTGCTGATGAGCCATGATAAATGATAAAGAAGCCTGCTTTGCTGTCAATATACAGCAACCCTAAGGAGAACTTTCTGCAGAAGTGCAATAAGAAAAAAGGTTGGCTGTCAAAGAGTAGTATGCATATTAGAAGTCTTGAAATAAAGATAAATTTTTATTATGTATTTATTATATCTGAAGTTCTTGACGAATGCAGTGAGATATTTAATATGATATGTGCAACGAAGATCGGTACCCAACCATATATATAAGGAAGGAAACTTAGAACCAAATCCATAAAGACATGAAAAAAATTTAAAACCAATAAATATAAAATTCCCAATAAATATGTAAAAATCAAGCAACATAGTAGATGAAACCAGTAGCAATCAAATTAGTAGAAATACAGAGAAAGGAAATACAAAAATTTAATTTCAACAGTTCACCTGAAAATTCTGAATCCCTCCCCAATGCAGTTGATTCCCAAATGTAATGAAATAGTACAAAATCAAATCTTTATGGGCTAATTTAATGTTGAACAAAGGAAAAGAATAATGTCTTAATTATTATTCTTTCCCTTTATTGAATTAAACTAATTTTTTAGTGCTGTATTTTTCTTTATGTACACAGTGATCTGTTGCCCTTTAAATACATCAGATAATTTGCAAAACTTAGTATTGTGCACCAGCTGTCAACCAAATAGATCTTATCGTTGTTCACTTTAGCATATTTTACAACAAAACATATAACTGCAACCACCTTAATAGAAATTTGCAAATTTTCAGAATATGCCAAATGCTCATAGCAATCCTTAAGTCAAGCCACATCCCCATTTTCGTATGCATTTTAAGTTCCAATGATCTTTGTAGACATATTATGATATTTTTTGCCTTAAACTCAATTTTAAAATATGTGATGGTCTAATTTGCTAGCAATGGAAAAATCAGCAGTAAAATTTCTGCAATAACGTAACATTTTGTTGCAAAATTGCTAAATGGAACAATGAAGAGAAGCCTTTGGTAGAGAGCCGGTTGTTTGTCAACTTTTGAACCTCCAAAAAAATGCTAATATTTCTACATCAAAAGCTATAATTGGAAGTTTCTAGTGTTTCCTTTCGATTCTAAATGGCAGCACCATCCTATGAATGCTCAATATCTTGCAGTTTTGAAATTAATATAACTCGTTCCAAGGTATCATGCTGAAGATAGATAAATTCTATTGGAGGGAAAGAAAAAATTCAAAACCTGCAAATATATGACATACACGTGCTGAATCTTATATATTTACTTCATTTCAGCCAGGAGTGATAATTAACAGAAGATTATTCATACAATTTAAAAAATAGTATACAGTACAAAGTCCGTAATCCGGACATCCATTATCCGGAATGATCTATAATCCAGACCTCAAAGCCACAAACTTTTTTTTTTGGTATGCTTTACGCATGCGCGTTTAATGTATAACGGAGGGCATAAGCTAGGCTAAAATCATCTTTACTAATTCTAAGGCATTTCAGTTAATGTTGTAGATTGCGCTGTTCCTTAATCTTCTAATTGGATCCGGCTTATTATTTTTTGCAGACTGTTAGAGCAATTTTATAAAAATTAAGCTTGAACTTTCGATTATGTCAAAAAGAGATTCAAATTCTGGAGCTGCAAAAGATCTACAAAGAGAAAGCATGTTTCGATGTACTTCTTGCGATAGTGAAGAAAGTGACAGAGAGGTTATTGAAAACGAAAAAATTTCGATTGACAAGTTAGTTGGTATTCTCAACACAACAATTACAGGACTTAAACAGTGGAACATTGTAACTGAACAAGAAATTATGTCTGTTTATAAAATTAAAGTGAAAATATTAGCACAAAAAACGAAACAACTTAAACAACTTACATTGAAAGAAATGCTTAATAAAATAAACAAATAAACATTAAGCTTTTTTTTGTAAATTTTGATACCCTTTAGATCATAATTGCTCTTTATTTCATAAATTATGGTTTTTCATATTTTTAATTGTATAATTTCTGCATGCATCTTACCAGATTTAAATTGATGATCTATAATCCGGAATCGCCAAAGTTCCAATGAGTCTGGATTACGGACTTTGTACTGTACAGTATATACCGGCATCCACACCGAGGTTACCGCGCCAATAGATGGCAGCACGAGTCTTCTTCTTTCCCATTCCATGACATGACAGAATTTCTTTATATTATAACAGTTTATGATGTAAAAAATTTTTATGATTAATTTAAAAGTTGTTTAGGATTCAATATTATGTTCATGCAGGAATGAGAAGTTTACTGACCCTGCATTAGGACTGAATTCTTTTTTTATTCCACTAAAGTTTCATTCGTCTCTGTTTAGCTAAAATTTTAATTTCAGCACTTTACCTTTTCTTAAGAAAAGACTCATCGATTTCAAAATTGCCCTCTGGGGTCAAAATTTTGTAGCAAAAGAAATTTGTCCTCTGTTTTAAGATAAAAATAGCATGTTTCCGAGATAAATTTCACAGTTGGGAGGACAGAAGGAAAAACATTTCTAAGGCCCCTATTAGACGCAAACTAGAATTTATACAAAAGTTGAAAAGGAGCCCCTAGGAAGCCAAAGGGATTGAAAATCGAAATAAGAGCTTTGAGGTGTATCCAATAATAAAATTGGTTCTTCCTGAACAAAAAGACATATTACAACCTATATTTAAAAAAAATAAAAAAGGGGTCCTTACAGTCCTCGATAATCTAAAGTGTGTGTGCATGGGGTGGAATTCTTGGTATCGTAGCATGAACTATGGTTTTTTTACTACATATTATCTAAAGCCGCCCAGACGGTATAGCGGTTAGGGGAGCCTGACTGCGATACCAAAGGGCCTGGGTTCGAATCCTGGAGAAGGCATGGATGTAAAATTGTCTGTCACTTCATAGGATGATAGCGGTGGCCGCCTATTGGGTGCCTCCATAATAAAATGGTCACCACTTCAGGTCTTAGTAGTGGCCAATGCCGTTATAGACAAGTGCCCGCGATTCGGGGGGGGGGAATTATCTAAACCATAAAATATAACTTCAAAAATGCAACATACTTTCTCATCTGAGCGTTTCATTTTACAATTTTTTTTTTTTTTTTTATTTTCAGTTACAGCATGATACGATTTATGGGAAAACTCAAATAAGCGGTACTTCGTGCAATTTTTTGATGCCAAGAGGGAAATTAACATCAAAAAGCGCTTTCCAAAAATTCCCTCTTCAGCCTGATGTCGGGGGAAAAACTGCTGGGCGAAAATCGCGTAAGGCGAAGTGTAGCATTTGCATTGAGATGGTAAACCATTCACATAGAACAAATTGTAAATGATTAGTTATTGTTGTGATTAAGTAAATCTACATACCATTTTTCATCTTAGTATTTTGTATTATGATTATATATAACTCCATTATTAACTTTTATACTTCTCTTTTTTAATTCTTACCATTAATTTGAACAATTATTCGTAATATATGGTAGAAAGCATGTTCTTTATATAAATGTAGTAATGATCACGAAAATGCAATATATATCACATAGTTAATGATGGAAGTTAAAAACAATAAAATATGTGTGTATTTCCACAATAATATTGCATCCTCCAAATGTATTCCAGGCTGTTCAATCATCCAGTCAGGTTTATATTTTACATTCCGGATTCTTAAATGTATATAATTTTGATTAATAAGGTTAAGAGGGTTACTTTTACTCTTTTTTTCTTGTTTAAATGTGAAAATAGTTTTCATGTAGGTAACCAAAGAAATGCAATTCTGAAATGCATAACAGCAGGGAAAAAAGATTTGTAACAAGTGCTTCTATGGCTTTCTACGACTTTATGCAGTTGTTTAAATTTCAGAAAGACACCAATCAAATAGAATAGGATACGCTTATTTAAATTTGTCTGTATTTATTCCATGAAAAGTTAAATCCTAAAATATTATTTTTGTGCAATTTGAGCATTGTCTACAACAAGTGGTTTCAAACTGTCAGCCCCCGAAGCAATTTTATGTCGGTCGGTGAATGTATTTCAGTTATGCATTTGTTGCAAATACAGTGATGCAAAGATTTCTATGTTTTACTTGTTTGAAGTTTCAGTTTATTTTACATTCATTACTATTAAACATGAACACAAAATGTTCAGAAAAAACTATAAATATAAATCTTATTCAACGATTTGAAGATGTAAATTTAATTAAATTTTATTAGTTTTCATGAAAAAATAAAGAAATGCTCATGTTTCAGCTAATACAGTCAAAAGTCTTTAATCCAGATGTCCATAATCAGGAATGATCTATAATCCGGACCTCAAAGCTACAAATTTTCTGCGCATGCGTAAACGCATTATGCATTTACGCATGCGCGTTTAATGTATAATAGACGGTATAAGCTAAAAATGATCTAATTATCTATTTCAGTTAATGATGCAGATTGCGTTGTTCCTTAATCTTCTAATTGGATCCGGCTTATTATTTTTTGCAGACTGTAACAGCAATTTTATAAAAGTAAGCTTGAACTTTCGATTATGTCAAAAAGAATTTCCGTTTCTGGAGCTGCCAAAGGATCTACAAAGCGAAAGCATGTTTCGATGTCCATCAAACAAAAAGTGGAATTGCTGCAAAAAATGGATAAAGGCATATCCTTTGTTTCTCTAAACCATTCCGAAATCTGTTTATCAATTTCACGCTACATAGCGCGCGCCGGGGGGGGGACATCGCACCGTGCAATAAACTGGAAGTTGATCTGTCAGCACTATCCTTATATTCAGGGCAGATGTTTTTATTTTATTCGGCTTATAATTCTTTACTAAATGTAGTATTTCATCTCGATGTACTCCGTCTTTGATATGATTTAAATCAAATTCCTCGTCATTATAAATATCACGAATACACATCAAATAGTTTTCTGGTTGCAATTTTCTAATTTCGACTATGTGTAATGTATGCTTTACGCATGTGCACATTGAAAGAAATGTTTAATAAAGTAAACAAATGAATATTAAGCTTTTTTTTTTGTAAATTTCGATACCCTTCAGATCATAATTGCTCTCTATTTCATAAATTACAGTTTCATATTTTTAATTTTATAATTTCTGCATGCCATCTTACCAGATTTAAATTGATGATCTATAATCCGGAAAACCCCCTTATCCGGAATCGTCAAAGTTCCGACGATTAAAGACTTTTGACTGTAGTTAAGATTTTGGAACAGCTTTAGTATTGGTCCTTTTAGCGATTTTTTTTATTTGGTGACAGACTTCTGTCGTCAAGGTAGACCCGGCTTTGAAGATCGGAAAAAAATGGCGGATTGTAAACAAAACCCGATCTAGACTAAATAGCAATCCTAAAATATAAGCTCTTGATTAGAATAAACAGTCTTTCTCTAATTTTCAACATTTCTAGTACTGCTATGATAAATTCTTGATTTGTTATGAGTAATGACATTTACAAAAGGTTAATATTTTAAATTACAAAATATAATATTAATGTATTCAATATTAATATTTTAAGAGTTAGTTTGCTATATTATATAGTATTTAGCTAATATTTTAAATTAACAAAAGGTTAATTTTTATGTTATGAATAATGAAATTTACAAAAGGTTAATAAGTACATTTCAAACTACTATATGTTATTTTAGTTTCTTAGATTCTGTTATTAAAAGGAAATAAAAAATCTTTCAAATTGAAGGAAATCAAATTAAATTATAACGAGTAAATTTTGCACCAGTGTCAGAAATACTTTTTATGAATTAAATTTTGTAATTGGTAAAAATATTGTGTGTATTTTTTAATCACTCAATTTATTACAAGTAATTTATGATTATAATTTAAAAGCTAAAATTAAATTATCATTAATGAGTATATTTTTACCAATGGTAATAATACACAACAACAATTATAACTGATGATTTCTGTGAAAGATTCAAACAATTGTTGGAATCCACTAGTGGTGGAGGAGCCACTGAACACTGGTAGTTCAGGCTGGCCACATGGGAGCTTTTGTGGTTTCCCTCACACGTAATGTGAATCTAAGCCAGTTTCTCTTAAAAAGTCCTTTATAAAGGCATCCTTCTTCTGCTAGCCTATGTATATATTTATTTTCTATTCATAAATACTGTTCTCTCTTCTTATTTTCTTAATTCTAAATCTTATTTCTGAAGTGAAGAAGTGTTACATCTATAGGTCAAAAAATATGGTCAATATATTTGCAAAATCCTGTTCAGTTTTGAACAGCATTTAAATAAAATAAATAATTTGTATATGATGCAAACAAAAACGCATTACACTATTTCATGTAGTGAATAATTAATCAGGGAACAAAGTATAATGTAATGTTCCTTTATTTTGTAAGTAGGGTTATCTTATGTTTGGGATCTTTACTGTTAATTTCCCCATCCGTGTTCCCACCAGAATGCAAATGAAGTTTTTAATTTGTAAAACAAACTGTGTTTTGCATTTCGAGGCCACATTACTAGGCTGCTACATAAGATTTGTAGTCTTCAGTCTTGCATTATAATTGCTGATAGTTGAATTCCATGCCAGTTAAATTTTGAAAAAACTTTGCATTAAATTGATAAGTTTATTTGAATTTAAATTTTACATTTGAACTTAATTGTTATCATAAGTTATCTTGCCACAGTATTTGACTGAGTCGTAAGCACAAAGTGTGCCTATTGTTGTGTACATCCAAACTTATAAGAAAATAAGAGTATACTTGAATAAAAATATATCTAAACTTTAATAATTACATTTAAAGATATTAAAATCAGTATCTAAGTTCTTGCCATATAGTCAAATTTTTATATATAAATTACTCTATTACTTTACTATCTCTTACTTTTATTATAAAGTTTTTATTACAAAAAATTCAGATTTATGTTAGATTAAAATATTTAAGTAATGTAGAAAATTTGCATAAAATTTAAAATAAAAAGTCGACTATTATGTCAACATACTATTAATAAAAAGTAATAATACTCAGTGAAGGTTATTCATATACAGCTTAGATATACATTGTGAGATTT
The DNA here is from genome assembly GCF_044657685.1 of Stegodyphus dumicola. Classification (NCBI taxonomy): domain Eukaryota; kingdom Metazoa; phylum Arthropoda; class Arachnida; order Araneae; family Eresidae; genus Stegodyphus; species Stegodyphus dumicola. The sequence continues at coordinate 184,543,522 of NC_140769.1, read as the reverse complement.
ACAAAATTTGATAACTGTAAATTATAAGCAATACATTCCATAATCTAAGCAACATTACATTTCTTATAGTCAGACAAATTATAAAAATGTTATAAAAGCTATAATGAAACCTGATTTTGGTCTGTGATTTCATGCAATTACACATCCCTATAGTTCTAATTTAAGAAATGAGGCAAAAAAGTATTTTTAGACCATGGTGATTTTGATCATTCCCCATTTTAAGAAACATGCAAGACGTCTAAATTTGCATGTGGTTCCTTTGCAAAGGAAACACCAAGAGTTTTCCTCATGCTACTAAAAATGTGTTTTTTCCTTGGGGGGAGTGGAGTTTATAATATGCAGAGCTGACATGTGAAAAAATGTCAAGACTCATGTGTAATATTAAAAGCATCAGTTTTAACTATCAAATTTTCGCTTTTTAAGAAATATTTTAAAAATTGTGCTTTCCTAACAGATAAGTTACTTTAAGAAAAACATGCAATTTATCCCTCCTGCCATCAAAGCTCTGATACCTACCAAATTCGTTAAAGTTACGTGGACAAAAGACAAAAATGTCAGCATGTTTTCAGCTCAGTATTTAGGGTTACCATAAATAACAAGGTTATCATAATTTTTCATTTATCGTGCACAAATGTCGCCAAAAAGGACTAATACTAAAGCTGTGCCAAGAATTTTTACTGATATACCCAACTTTTAATCCACAAAATTCTCTATATAAAGAAATCGATGAAATATGCTTCACATAGGAAAACAGCAGAATAATGTTTGTTTAATATTTTATACCAAGTTATTAGCATTTCAAAGTCTGATTACCATTTTATTGCATTTTTAATAATTATATTTGAATATAAATTTGATTATGATGGGTTAAAAAACAGCTTTTGTGATACAGGGTGTCTTTCAGCGGCTAAAGGGTAAAACTGTTGCATACTGGTAGTTTGTCTTGAAGTCAAACCATGGCTAACAGACTTCCCTCTCCTTAAGCAAATAGCCCGGGAGTACTTTTGGTAGTCTAAATAATCTTAATCATATTTACACATGGAAATAATTAGAAAAGACATTTGATTAGATTAAACAAATGACTTCCATAAATTAAAAAAATATACATTCCTATTAGAAGTACAATCAATTTATTTAGAAATTAATTCATGTTTGTTATGTCCAGACTCCCATATATTTAAATATTAACTAGATAATTAAAAATTTTTCATTTGAATTAAATTATCTGGAACTACGAGCAATAAGCTAGAAAAAGAACATATTTTATTCTATAAAAATAAAATAATTTTATTCTGACTAGAAGTGTAATTAATTTATTTTCTATAATTAAAAATTTTAAATTAATTTATTTAGAAATTAATTCCATAATTCTTCTTCTATTATTCAATCCAGAAAAGGAGCACATTTTGTTATTCTCTTGTATAAAAATAATCTTATTCCAATTACAAGTGTAATTAATTTATTAAGAAAATAATTAAACAGTGAATTCAAAACATCTACTGACAAAGTCATGTGATCATCAATCAGCACAAAGATTTATCTGCAAAATCACACCCAACACGAAATATCGACCATACAGAAAGAAAATTTTGCAAAAAAGCACAAGAAAAACAATGCGCAACTACACATACCACTTAGATTTGTATTTAAATGGATTTATGTGACACTGAATTCTTTAGCTTAAGCTCACATTTAGTTAAACTTCTTTACATGTGACACACATAATTTTTTTCTCTTGCTTACAATCTAAATAAACAGCAATCTGCAATTATTAAACTATATAAGGAGCCAGCTTTCCTTCAAATTTCTGGTTGGATAATTGACATGGTCTCTGCCAACATTCATGGTTGCCTGTAAAATATAGAAGTACCAATTATGTTTTAATTGGCATTAGAATGTAACAAGTAGGAAAATTTTCTGGGTTAAATTTCCACCTTCGGAAATGCAATTATTCTTTTCATTTACAGATTAATAATTTGTAAATAATTTATAAAGCAACATATGTTACAAAAAATGTTGAGAATTGCCAGACTCTGTGATCTGATAACTAGCAATTAAACCATTCGTAATTAGTATATTAATTTGTTTTAATGAGGTATAACATAGCGGTGCTTGGTGATTTGAAGATTTACAATAAGTTGAACTGAAATGTTAAAATACAGAATTGTAATTAATTTTGGATTAAATAAAAATTTTTCACCTTAAAATAGAAATAAGAGAAATTTTGTAGCTTAGTTCTATTGTAAAATGACTTAGTGCCATTTACAATTAAAATTAGGTCTACCAGTTGCCAAGCAGTAAAGTCGCTGAACACTGGTAGTTCGGTCAAGGTTTGAATCCCCCAAACCAGCTGGCTACATGGGTGTTTCTATGGTTTTCCCCATGTGCACCATGTATATGAACCAGTTTCCCAAGTCCTCGACGAAAGCATCCCTCCCTTTAGGTAGACAGCCCTCGAGTACATTGCCATGATCAAATAAATCAAACCAACCAATTAAAGTTTAAAGTATCAAAGTTCAATTGTAAATTTGTTATTTTATTTCCACAACAATATAACTGTTATTTACAACACATATAACATAACTTCATGGTAAAAGTATATTTATTACCATATGCTGCTACTTAAAAATATAATTCCAAAATGAATTTTCAAGAACACAGCAAGCTATTTTTTTATATTCATGGCCAGCATAATTATTCCAAATTAATTTCAAAAATTCTAAAGCATCTTGAGAAGTTTCATTTTTAACAAAAGTTAATACTTGATAATAAAATACTGGAAAAATTACTGTAAGAAACATTAAGTCTTCTTTGTCACATAACTTCATTCTAAGTGCATCAGTTAATAAGCAAATAATGTACTCAATAAATAAAATTTGCTGTTCATCCTGGAATTTAGACTGTGGTGAAAGAAAAAGTATTTCTAAGTGATGAAGCTCATCTGGAAAAATACTAATAGATGAATTTCTATGGGCTTTAACTGTTGTAAAAAAGAAAAATACCATATAACTAACAATGGGGTTGCCATAAGATAAAATCCAAGTTTTTTTTAAGATACAAAACATTTTATAAAACATAGAAGGATTGTCACAACAAGCTTGTGGTAAACAACTATCTAATACAGCTGCTTTTATTAAACATATATCAGTTTCCTTGATTGAACTTAAAATCTTTAACAATGATAAAAATTCTGTTTCTGCAACTGATTCAAAACAAGAAAGGAAAACAATTTTAGAACTTGAACAAAGATAATTGCTTTCTTTGCAAAGGTGCAGAACATTCTTCAAAAGTAACTGACGAAAAGAGGTAGATCTGCCCGTTTTCCTATAGTATTCATGTAAAATTTTTGACACTGATTTTAACAGAGAATCAGACAATGATTTCCTTATCACATAAGTACCAACTTTACAAACAGTATTTATTAAATGAATTAAACTTTCATCATCCTCAACACAATCCAAGTTTCTTGAAATTTTTTCTAATACTTTTGATAAACACTCAGATGAGTTCATGACTGATTAGCGTACATTTCATTCAGCAGATACAAATGTATTAGAAAAAGACTATATTTGAATTTTAAAATGCTGATTTTTCATAAAATGAAATATCTTCTTACAATGTAATTTCATTACAGAATAATGGTTAGGTTAACAAAGGCACTCACATTGTCATGATATTTTTAATCACTTTTTACTCAGTAAACATGAACATAATCAACTCTCACGTAGAAATTCAGTTTTTCAAAAACAATAGTAAAATCATCAGAGTAACAACAGTACATAGCACTCGATTAGGTATTAACTGGGTCATCGTATGAACTGCAACATTTGGAACCGTTTGTGAAGATTTCTGTTATTGACACTTTTATTATGATAGGAAATGAAGAAACAAATACCTTATAAATATCGTTCACACATATTTGCTTATACCGCCAAAATGCATTAACATAGAATCACGTACCTTCGGGATATCGCGATAATGGCGTCATTTCTCGCTGGAAAACGAGAGAACGAGATGAAGTCCTAATGCACTTGCAGAAAGTAAAGCCGTCTTGACGCAGATTTGGCAGAAAGCAATTTTTTGATTGGTCCTTATTTAAGATTTTCGATCCAATCAATCATTTCAGTATCAGTATCAGTATCAATCTTGCCTTTTAGACAAGAAGAAAGATGATGAGGACTTTGGCGAACGCCGTTTCCTCCAATTCGTGAGGGTTAATATTGAAATTAACAACAAACGTTTTTTTACAAATTTTTATTAAACATATACAAACATCCATGCCTTCTCCGGGATTCGAACCCGGACCCTTCGGCACGGTAGTCAGCAACGCTAACCACTATACCGGTTGGGCGGCATCAATCATTTCAAACCCTTTTTATGGTATAAAGATGCAATTGTTCCCTTCATGAGATGAATTACAGATATGTACAATTCTGTTATAGTATAAAATTACATATATTATAATATGCAAATAAATACACATATTATTGCATGAAAAATGCGTATTCAAATTGCTTAAATCTTTCAATCGGTATTAAATTATATTGAAATAAGAAAATGCGATTCTTTTTCTCGACAAACATAATAAATAATTTAGAATTATTTCTAAATATGTGAAATATTTTAAAATTCACATCAAATAAATTAAATAACTGATAGAGCTTTATTACGCTGCTCAGGTAATTTGGTTAGGTTTTTTTTTCACATATTTTACAAACATTCATTATGTTTATCTTTGCTGATGTCAGAATGAAACCATTGATGATTACATCTTTCAACGTAGTAACTGTACGAATCACTGCCGCAAAAGCTCTTTGCAAGAGAATCTCAAACAAAATTTGCCACAGAGATCAAAATCTTTTGTGAAATACCTAAAGCAAAATTTATCCCAAAGGTTGATACAACCAAGGCCAAACTAGATTACCACCGGCTCGAGGCTTTCCTTTTTTCACATTACAAAGGGTTGCTAATCGTTTCTAGAGCTCCTAAATTTAGTTCATTCTATCTAGCCAAACTATATTACGAGTAATCCTTGCCTTTCTTCAAGTAAGTCCTGATTGAAAATGTTCGTCAACAAACATTGAGGCGCACAGATTACTATTGCAGATATTTTAAAAATCAATGATACTGCAGACATTGCTCTGAGATTATTAGCTTTCACAATAATTTACATATTTATGATGAATGCACTAAAAAAGTTAAACAAATTTAAGATACTTCTTATTCAGTGATTAATTGTTATTTTTATGCAACATTTTGAATCAGCTAAGCTTTGTTGACTTAAAAGGTTAAGTGTGACGAGCGAAGCAATGAAAGCGTAATTATAGATAGGGAGCAAATTAGCTTCCTGCTCATCCAGGGCCATCGCTAGGCTTTTGTCGCCTGGTGCAATCTCTATGGTTTTTTAAAATTCTGAAGCTTAGTACCTCCATAAATTTAAAAAAAAAAAAAAAAAAAAAAAAAAAAAAAAAAAAAAATTGCCTCTGCTAAATTTTGCTACTCGGTAGGGTCGAAACGGTTTTTTCGCTGGCTCTCTACCTATCCTAACTTTGAAATAAATCAGATCTTGATGCTTCCTTCTCTCTGTTATAAATCAAGAAATTAGGTGCACCAAAAAAAAGTAGCAAGTGTGTACTCGTAAAGATTGTAAATAAGATTTTCTTCTTCATTTTTTTAGCTTTTGGGGAAAAACATGTGTTCTGTTGCAGAGGACATTGAAGAATTGCCTTATAGCTGCTCAGATGAATCCAAACGATTTGTGAAAGAGTACGTATTATATTATTTGCATCAATAAATGAACCGTATTAAAGGCATTTAAGTTTTTATATTGTGGGACCATGAAATTCTTGAATTTTTGTCACTGTTTCTTTGCTATTCATGTCGCTACAGGCAAAAGGAAAAAAAAAAACTAGAGGTCCTTTATGTAATTGTAATGAAAAGCATCCTAGTCACACGTATGCCATTCCTTGTATTTATACTGCAGGAGATATTATGGTAGTTAGTACAAACTAATTGTCATGCCAAACTAATTACGAGGCGTGGTTGTCTCAGATGTGGATTTCCACAAACTTCAGGTAGTACACAATGAAACTGAGAAGAATTGTAAATGCTCACTACGTGATTAGAAATAAAGTGATCCATGATGATTGAAAATCGACTTTATTGTGGACCATATTTCTAAGTACAGGGTTGCCACGCTACCTGGAAAACCGGAAAAAGCCAGGCAATTTGAAAATTGACCAAAAAAAGAAGGGAATTTAAATATTTTAGTCAAAAGTTGAAGAAGTCTGGGAATGACATACTGCGATCCCGAAAAAGAGTTTTATGCCAATGTTGGAAGTGATCACATTGTTGGCGAATTATGTATCGGATGAGCATTATTCAGGCAGCTGGTGCAAAGACTTTCTTTGACTGGCGTAGAGCTAATTTTTGCAGCTCCAATCAGATTGTCTTTTAGAAAGGCAAAGCAAGTTTCGGTTAATCTTTGGATTATGGTAACTTCGTGATTTTTGGTGCAAATTTGGCAACCAACCCTGCTACAGCAACTTCCTAATTCTTTTTTCGGCGCCTTTTTGTCTTCACAAAGTAAAGACATGTTTCTTTTTTTTTTATTTACTCAACATTTTTTTTTTTTGAACGATCTGCTAGCCAAATTATGCTTATGCTAGAAATTTTATGGAACAAAAGTTCTTAATCCTGACGAATATTAAATTGGGAGAAAGTGAAGAATCGCAAACTCCTTGCCGCATTTTTAAGAATTGCACATACACGTAGACCTATTTTCACTTAAAAAAACATCCCAGAATTGCACAAAATGACATTGCGCACACTCTTGACTTTATCCATGTACACTTCTTTTTTCTCATAAATTAGAAAAATTTGCACAAAAATGCAGGAAAATTTTGTGAATCTTTAAAGTCGGTAAAAAGGACATATATGAAATTACCTGATTGCGAAAAAGTATATACCCTTTCCAAGGATAAATATTTGCACGTATAAAATAAATAAATATCCAAAAACTTTTCCCTCTAAATTATCCATTATAAACATCACCTGCGAATTTATAAGGCAAACATTAAAAATAATTGCAAATACTTAGTGTGAAAATATTTAACTTATTTCCATGTTTGTTTACTTCTACTGAAATGTATTCCAAAATGCTACAAACGCATAATTCACAAAATCACTATCATTTAATTAAAATATAATTAAATTAAAAAACACTAGTTAAAATATAAACAAACACATTAAATTAATAAAAATTAGCTTAAAATCTTATTTAGTTTAAACTAATTTATTGCTAATAAAAATTTTTGGCTGATCTTTAGAATATGGTAACTGGTTGTTTGGCGACATTTTGGAGGCGATAAAGGTTACTACCTGGGACTTTGGTAATAATGTGAGCAGTACTCATTTCATCAGTTCCGATTACGCATTTTTTGTTTGAGAGAAATGAGAGATCACGGGATATGTCATGTGATATTAATGGATGAATTACGGTTCTTTAATCGAAAAAGGGAGGAAATCGGGAAATTTTGTATTTGGCTTTATTCTGTGTTGTGTGAAACAGTGTTTGTTAATTTTGGGATCCCATTGCCCTAACTAAAGTGAATTCGAAATGGGTATTTAGTGGGATTGAAAGGGGTCGTAATAAGTGTTTCTTTAAGGTTGTGCGAGATAGAAGTAAAGATGTTTTATTAAGTTATTTATTTTACCCGGTACCTTGCTGTGAACTATAAGTATGATTTTAAAGATCCTGAAACAGAAATAAGAAAAGTTTATCGGACACGTAATCAAGATTCTGAAGAAGATTAGGTAAGTTAGTATTTTTAATTATTTGAGGATATTATTTTTATGCATTGTTGTAAATGTAAGGTGGAAGTAAAGTAATTTGGTATTACTGGGAAAATTGTTATTAGCAATGATTTAGTTTAAAATAATTAGGATTGTAAGCTAATTTTTATTAATTTAATGTATGTGCTTATTTATATTTTAAGTAGTGTTTTTGAATTTAATTATATTTTAATTAAATGATAGTTATTTTGTGAATTTTATGTTTGTAGGAATTTGGTATATGTTTTAGTTGAAGTAAACGTGCATGGAAATAATTTAAATATTTGACACTAAGTATTTGTAATGTTTGCAGTATGAATTCGTTGGTGACGTTTATAATATAATAGATAATTTAGAGGTAAAAGTTTTTGGATATTTTATTTATTTTATATGTGGAAATGTTCATATTTGGAAAGGGTACTTTTTCGTTATTAGGTAATTTCATATATGTTCTTTTTAGTGGGTTTAAAGATTCAGAAAATTGTCATGCACTTTCGTGAAATTTTTCTAATTTATGAGAAAAAAGGAGTGTACATGGATATGGTGAAGAGTGTGCGCAATGCCATTTTTGTGCAATTCTGGGATTTTTTTTAAATTAAAAATAAGTCGACGTGTACATGGTTTAGTGATATTTTAATTAAATGATAGTTATTTTGTGAATTTTATGTTTGTAGGAATTTGGTATACGTTTTAGTTGAAGTAAAAGTGCATGGAAATAATTTAAATATTTGACACTAAGTATTTGTAATTCTTGCGGTATGAATTCATTGGTGACGTTTATAATATAATAGATGATTTAGAGGTAAAAGTTTTTAGGATATTTTATTTAGTTTATATGTGGAAATGTTCATATTTGGAAAAGGTATATACTTTTTCGCGATCAGGTAATTTCATATATGTTCTTTTTACCGGGTTTAAAGATTCAGAAAATTGTCATGTATTTTCGTGAAATTTTTCTAATTTATGAGATGTTTTTTTAAGTAAAAATAAGTCGACGTGTACATGGTTTATGTGTATGTGTTATTTTGGAAAACTCGTAAGGAGTATGGTATTGTGCACTTTTTCTCAATTTTGCAGTGAATATTTGTCATGATTAAGCAGTTTTGTTAGATAAAATTTCTAGCATAAGTGTAATTCGGCTAGTAGATCGTTGGAAGAAGTGTTCAGTAGATAAAAAGAAAAGAAACATGTCTTTACTTCGTGAAGACAAAATGGTGGCGGGAAAAAAAAAAAGAGGGTTGCTGTAGGAGAGTTGGTCGCCAAAAAATCGCCAAGTTACCATAATGTAAAGATCAACCAAATTTTTCAATAATAGCATATTAATTTATTTATTCCTTATATTTAGAACAATGCATAAAAATAATATCCTGAAATGATTAAAAATACTAACTTACCTAATCTTCTACAGAATCTTGAGTGCATGGCGGATCACAAAATGTTCATTTTCACCAGATTTCTTGCACTGCCATTCAAACTTATCTGTAATATCCTTCCTTTCACACAATCTCATTTCATTCCCACATGTTGGACATTCATACTTATCCGCAATTAATCCTACACTCGTACACCATTCAAGCAATTATTTTTGATTATCACATAAACGCAATAAAAATTTCGAATTTACTTTAAAATAAGGCCATGGGATCCAAATATTAAGCAGCACTGTTTCACACAATATAGAATGAAGCTAAATACAAAATGCTATAAAGTACTGCAGATATTTTTGCAAATTTCCCCCTTTTTCCAATTAAAAAACTGTGAGTCGTCCATAAATGTCGCATGACATATCTCATTTCTCTCAGACAAAATAATCCGTAATTGGAACTGGTTACTTCACACATTATTGCCAAAGTCCTATGTAGTAACCTTTATCGCCTACCAAAATGTCGCCAAACTGCCTGTTACCATATTCCAAAGATTAGCTCAAGTTTCCAGCAAGTTTAGTTTCCAGCAACCTCGAAAATCCTGAGACTCGCATGTGCAGTGCATGTTGAACTGAAGAAAATACCTTCTCATTCTCATATACAACAAAAATTCGGTTTAATCCCAATATACGGTACCATGGAAGCTAGAATAGCCCCCATGTACTCTGTCCTAATGTGAGAACATCTATGTAAAGAAAGAAAGGTTCCGTAGATGTAATGTAAATCAGTTTGTTATAGTGCCATTAGAAAGCAGAGGGAAAAACTCGGCAAGGTATTTGGCGGCGGAACCTGACAGCGCGAATTTTCCCCTCCGCGATGTGTTTAGGAAATTGTGGAGCACGTGTTAAGAAGAAACATTCTTTGGCTTTCGTGATAATTTATACTCAGATTTTTGTACTTCTTTTTGCTCAAAATAACTAATCTATTAATTAATTTACTCGCATAAAAATATTTTCTTTTCCTTTAAAGTTTAAAGAAATTTAAAACGATATTCGTTTTATGTACTCTTGATAAACTTGACTTTCGAACTTCAGCGACAGATATATTTCACGCATACACAGCTGTTTCCCTCTACGTTGGGACGGAGCCATTCCTGTTGTAGAGAAGTTTTTTATATTAACAATACATATTTTTTATTCTAACCTCTGTGTATGGTACACATGGGATTTGGTGACATTATGATGAGCAGTAACAACAGTTACCTCTTTCTGTTTCTTAGTCTCTGTTCAAGAAGGTTTGAGGCAGTAAACTGGTTATTTTGGTGTTGGTGGCAGTTTTCAAAATTGTACCAAGGCCATAGCGATGATTAGGATTTTACTGCAAAAACTTTAAAACTTTTTTTTTTTTTCATTTTGCAGTAAAATAAAAAAATAGTAATCAGTCATCTAGGCTAATGTTTAATATGACTATATTCGCCAAAATATCATTGATTATTGTAATTCAATTTTAAAGTAATTAACTTTATTTTAATGTTACTTATATCAGTTAATGTTCTTCTTTCCTCTAAACTTATTATTGGTTAATAATACTTTGAAAGTTCAGGCAAATTTCTCTGGCATAATTCTGAAACTAAATCTAGCAATATAATGACATACTATCATGAAATTTACTGCACATATTTTGCTTATGTATGCTGCTAAATAAATATAAAAATATCTGAATTTATTTAAAAATATCATTAAATAGATTTCCTTCTTTTGTTTAGCTGCAAAATGTCTGAAAAAAAAAACTCATTTTTTAATCCAGATCGGGCAGATTCTAATCTCAATCTTCAGTGGAGAAAACAACTCCTATTATAGCTATAATAGTAATGCTTTCGAGATTATATATACAGTCAAAAGTCGTTAATCCGGACTCGTCGGGACTTCGGCGATTCCGCATTATCGATTTTTCCGGATTATAGATCATCAGTTTAAATCTCGTAACATGGCATGCAGAAATTCTAAAATTAAAAATATGAAACCGTAATTTATGAAATAAAGAACAATTATGATCTAAAGGGTATCAAAATTAAAAAAAAAAAAAAAAAGCTTAATATTTATTTGTTTACTTTATTAAACATTTCTTTCAATGTAATTTGTTTAAGTTGCTTCATTTTATGTGATAATACTTTCTCTTTAATTCTATAAAACGATATAATTTCTTGTTCAGTTACAAAGTCCCACTGTTCAAGTCCTGTTAATAGCTGTACCGAGAATACCGACTAACTTGTCAATCGAAATTTTTTCGTTTTCACTAACCTCTCTGTCACATTCTTCATGCCTTTATCCATTTTTTGCAGCAATTCCACTTTTTGTTTGTTGGACATCGAAACATACTTTCGTTTTGTAGGGCCTTTTGAAGTTCCAGCATCGGAAATTCTATTTGACATAATCGAAAGTTCAAGTTTACTTTTATAAAATTGCTCTTACATTCTGCAAAAAATAATAAGCGGGATCCAATTCGAAGATTAAGGAACAACGCAATCATTAACATTAACTGAAATAGATAATTAGATAATTTTAGCTTACACCGTCTGTTATACATTAAACGCGCAGGCGAAAACGTATTCTGCACTTGCGCGCACGCATATGCGCAGTAGTCAAGATCTTACGGGCATGCGGGAAACGCCCGTGCGCATGTGCCAACGCTGCGCATGCGCAGAAAGTTTTTAACTTTGAGGTCCAGATTATAGATCATTCCGGATTATGGGTGTCCGAATTAACGACTTTTGACTGTATAATAAATCATATGCAATTGGCAAATTTTCGTGTTTTCAAGTGGTACCATAATTAATTTACCTCTCAGTGCAGCCAACACGCACTATGAGGATAGACTGGAATTTTCTCGAAGCACACCTAGAAAAGTCAGGGAATTTCATTCTCCTCTTTGAGTGGCAACCCTGTAAGTATAATGAACATTTATTTAGCTATGGACTTAGCGGTGATGTTTCAAATTTTTCAGTAATCTTTAATTACCATATCATTCCAGAAGATAATTTCTCAGACCATTTGCTACCTGCATGCTTAGAGACCAAAATTTCACAGTTTGATATATTATTAGAGTCTCAAATTCATAAGCTGAAAATAACTGTACAGCTTATTTACTTGTGTTATAGTTTATATTAATTTTGTATTTTTTATTTTGTATTTTGCTGTAGGCATGTTGTGAATTTTGTCTCCCATCATTTTCTATCTGTTTGGCATCTTTGCAGAAGAGAAAATGATGGTGCCTCTCTACCTCATTGTTGTCAGAGTTTCACCTGTAAGCTTGTCAGTGTCGTGAGCTTTGAGGGGTTTAATTTTTATTTCTAGCTTATTAAGGCCCACTTTCGGGACTAAGCAACTTCAGTAGAAGTATATTTTAGGCTACCCCTTGGCGAAACTTGGCGGTACATGGATACCAAATTTGTGCAATTCTTTGACTTGTTATTTTGGCTTGCGTAGTGGTGATTTTTGCGCCAAAAATTGCCGCTACACAAAGTCAAAATAAGTCAAAATTTCCTTTCAAATTTCATTTTGTATGCTTTACATCCTTGGTAGCTGCTAACATAATCCTCGCCACAAAAAACGCAGAATGGTTTTCCATTAGGTTTCTTTTGGCAAAGTCTTCAGTTTTGCGTTTATTTTTGAAATAATATAAAAACAAACGTGGTTAGATCTGAATTTTTTCATGTTAGCCTTAATTTCTGTAAGTTATAGATAGTTTATTCTAGTCACAATAACTTTTAGGATTGAAAAAGGGTGACTTATTTAGTTATTGTAAATACAGTCAAAAGTCGTTAATTCGGACACCCATAATCCGGAATGATCTATAATCCGGACCTCAAAGCTAAAAACTTTCTGCGCATGCGCCGCGGTGGCACATGCGCACAGGCGTTTTACGCGAGAGCGTAAGACCTTGACTACTGCGCATATGCGAGTGCGCAACTGCAGAATACGTTTTCGCCTGCGCGTTTAATGTATAACGGACGGTGTAAGCTAAAATTATCTAATTATCTATTTCAGTTAATGTTAATGATTGCATTGTTCCTTAATCTTCGAATTGGATCCCGCTTCTTATTTTTAGCAGACTGTAAGAGCAATTTTATAAAAGTAAACTTGAACTTTCGATTATATCAAATAGAATTTCCGATGCTGGAACTTCCAAAGGATCTACAAAACGAAAGTATGTTTCGATGTCCAACAAACAAAAAGTGGAATTGCTGCAAAAAATGGATAAAGACATGAAGAATGTGACAGAGAGGTTAGTGAAAACGAAAAAATTTCGATTGACAAGTTAGTCGGTATTCTCGGCACAGCAATTAACGGCACTTGAACAGCGGAACTTTGTAACTGAACAAGAAATTATGTCTTTTTATAGAATTAAAGAGAAAGTATTATCACATAAAACGAAGCAACTTAAACAACTTACATTGAGAGAAATGTTTAATAAAGTAAACAAATAAATATTAAGCTTTTTTTTTGTAAATTTTGATACCCTTTAGATTATAATTGTTCTTTATTTCATAAATTACGGTTTCATATTTTTAATTTTAGAATTTCTGCATGCCATCTTACGAGATTTAAACTGATGATCTATAATCCGGAAAAATCGATAATCCGGAATCGCCAAAGTCCCGACGAGTCCGGATTAACGACTTTTGACTGTAGTTGCAAATAGTTTGAAATAAAAGGCATATCCCTTTTATTCAAAAATATTTTTTCATAAAAATTCCTAATAGTTGATTGCAGTTAAATTTAAATTTCATTTTTTTAGATCTTTGCAGAAATGTAAAAAGTGTAAAGAAAAGTCTGTTATACTCTTGCAGAAGAAAGATCCGTTCTGCAAGTAAGTTGAAATAAATTTGTGTATACATTTAGAGAGAAAGGATTAGTGTGTTAAGTTAGAATTGATCAAATAATAGTAAATTTATATTTAATTTATAGACATTTAAAAAAGAGTTTCACATGATTAATTTCATTTTAAATTGATCAAGACATAATTCAGAAATGTAGCTGTGTTTGTATTTTTTTAGCTACTCCATGAAAAAGATAATGGAATTATCAGCTTTTTTTATGCTTGTCAGCCCAAAAGGGCTGTTTGTCTCAAAACAGGATTTTGTATTGTTTCTTTTTTCTTTCAAGTCTGTTGCTATTTTAAGGTGACCAGATTTTCCGGAGGGCAAAGCGGGATGCTGGGATCCAAATTTGGATGGTAGGGGAGGAGGGTGGGAGAGGGCGGAAGCCCCCTCTGAAAGTGAAAATACAGAGTGCAAAATTTTTAGTGAAGTCACATTGTCCTGTAAAGAATTACTCATCATTTGCGAATTAGCATGTGTGTTAAACAGACTGTACTATTGAAAGAAAAAAAATAGAATTTATCCATATCTCAGACTGAATCAATTACAGTAGAAGTCCAGAAATCCGCAGAGGTTGTGCGGATTTCAGGATAGAAAAGATAAATCCTAATATTCAGACACAGAGTGCAAAATAAATAAGGTGTATTAGATATATTTAATTAAATTATTATATACATTATTGCATATATGCATTAAATTATTGTTACATATATAAATTGATTATATTATTCATTGTATGTACAGTCAAAAGTTATTAATCTGGACACCCATAATCCGGACCTCAGAGCTACAAACTTTCTACGCATGCATCAACGCATAATACGTTCACGCATGCGCATAGGCCTTTACGCATGCGCATAATACATTTATGCATGCGTGTTTAATGTATAACGGACAGTATAAGCTCAGCTAAAATTATCTAATTATCTATTTCAGTTAATGTTGCAGATTGCGTTGTTCCTTAATCTTCTAATTGGATCCGGCTTATTATTTTTTGCAGACTGTTAGAGCAATTTTATGAAAGTAAGCTTGAACTTTCGATTATGTCAAATAGAATTTCTGATGCTGGAGCTGCCAAAGGATCTACAAAGCGAAAGTATGTTTCGATGTCCATCAAACAAAAAGTGAAATTGCTGCAAAAAAATGGTTTAAGGCATATCCTTTGTTTCTTTAACCATTCCGAAATCTGTTTATCAATTACACGCTGCTCTGCAGGGGGGGATGACGGGGCGCACAATGAACTGGAAGTTGATCTGTCAGCACTATCCTTATCTTCAGGGCAGATGTTTTTATTTTATTCGGTTTATAATTCCTTACTAAATGTAGTATTTCATCTCGATGTACTCTGTCTTTGATATGATTTAAATCAAATTCCTCGTCATTATAATTCACTTCCGATACTGAAGAAAGTGACACAGAGGTTATTGAAAATGAAAGAATTTCGATTGACAAGTTAGTCGGTATTTTCGACACAGCAATTATAGGACTTGAACAGCGGAACTTTGTAACTGAACAAGAAATTATGTCTGTTTATAGAATTAAAGAGAAAGTATTATCAAATAAAATGAAGCAACTTAAACAACTTACATTGAAAGAAAGAAATGTTTAATAAAGTAAACAAATAAATATTAAGCTTTTTTTTTTTTTTTTTTTTGTAAATTTTGATACCCTTTAGATCATAATTGTTCTTTATTTCATAAATTACGGTTTCGTATTTTTTATTTTATAATTTCTGCATGCCATCTTACGAGATTTAAACTGATGATCTATAATCCAGAAAAATCGATAATCTGGAATTGCCAAAGTCCCGACGAGTCCGGATTAAAGACTTTTGACTGTATACAGCATCGAGGTTTGCCAATTTCACCTCATGCAAAGATTTCCGGTTTCGGATTCTGGTGTTAGAATCACTGTTGCTGTAAAATTTCAACAGCTTTTCTTTATTTTTCTGTATATCATACACAATCGTGTTGCAATTCCACACAATTCTGCTATAAACCGAAGAGTAGCACCTGCTTCCATCTTTTGCAGAATTTGCACTTTTTGCATTACCGTCAATGCAATGTGTTGATGTTTTTAAACTTTGCAAGCAGTAAAATCCTGAGTGTGTTTCTTATCTGTAATTGTATTAAAAAGGGTTGAAATTTTAAATATTCTTAATTTATCCACAAAATATCCAGATAATATCGTGAAATAACAAAGCTCAGAAAATACAACAACGTGAATTGTGATCTTAAAAGAAGAGTTGAGTGAATCGTCTGCTTTTTTATCTGGATGCAGATTAGAGGGGGAAAAAACTTTTATCATGATGTCAATAATTTGGTATTTCCGTTATAACTCATTATTATTCGTTAATTATGACGTCATTATTTGGTAAGTATTTTTTCTTCAATATTTCTTACTCAATGTTGTGGTTTCCGGAACCTATAAACTGAATGTTTATATTTTGCGTGGCAACGCGGATTTCAGGAGTTGGCAGATTTTCGGTATTTGACTGTATTAAGTCAACAGTCATGGATTTTGGGATCTGGACTGAGACAACTCTGATGCTCTTTCAGTAAGAGTAAAAGCGAACAAAGAATTTAAAAAAAAAAAACAGTCGGGAAATAAAAGTTTGTATCTTCCTACCTACCTTAACTGGTTGAACATGTCCATCCAGCACATGATGCCACGATTGTATTAATTCGACGCGGACGATGGGCCTTCCTCATCAGCTGCTGACCTAGAAGGATCATCCTGTGAAGTTGCTCCGTAGACTTATTTCATTGACGAATGAATGCTTCTAAGAAGTTTTGGCTCTTGTAGAAGTCTTTCATAGACTTCATCACAGGAACTACAGGAACTGTCAAACTGTCAAACTCACAATTGCATGTCACTATTAACGTTGCTGTAGTGTTTCAAGTTTTAACTGTGTCTTTCAAGTCATCCATATGATATTCATAGATGAGAAAACTCTTTCACTGGCGACGTTTGTCTCTGGAAGACACAACAAAAACTCCATAATTTTCTGGATTTGCTCACATGGCACGTTTTTATCCTTGAAATGGCGAAAAATTTCAGCCCATCGACAGTCAAGACTAGTTTTCTGACAATTCCAATCTGCAATCTTTTGCAGTGAAGTAAATCGCCTAATGTAGCTTACTTCGTCAAATAACTCGTTATCATTGATGTCAACCTTTGGAATCTTCCACCCAAAACGTTGCACGCTCTCTTGTACCTTTTCCCACGACGGTGGCTTCTTTAATGCAACCCAACTACGTTTGGATCTTCGAATTGCTCAGCCTTCTCTTTCAGATATCCATCACAGTTGTCGTAAAAATTTACAATTTTTCTTATAATGTCATTTTTTTTCGCCAATCCTTCCTCTTCTAATTGGGTAATCAGCATACATACTTCATTTGGCAAAAAGTTTTTTGCGCTTCACTCAGTGCATTTATGTATTAAATCATCCAGTTCAGAAGATATTTCCAATGCTGTTACAGTCTGTTCTATGTGCAGAATTGCTGCTTGAAACACCACAGCGATATTATATACAAAATAGAGCCACAATTCAGCACAGGGATTCTAAAGAAAGTTGCGGATTAGGGTGAGGCACTTCCCCTCCAACAAAAAATAGGATTTCAGTGCAGAAAACAATTTTAAAACTCTCTCTACTGCAGGCATCAGTGATAACCATCTAGTTTTCCCATATCCTAAAATGCGCTGGTACTCTACACAGGTAAAGTCGTAAAATTCTTTGAATGATTCAACATGAACAGTGTAGATATAAAAATAATAATAATTTTTCATATAACTGCTTCCACATCAATTTGAAAGTAATCTCCTGCTGTTTGGATTGCGTTGTGGATGATATGAGCAGCACAACCAATACCTAGCAGTTTCCTCCCGAGGCCATCTTGTAATATTGCAAAAATGTTGTTTCTACCTCTTCTTTTTAATCCCCCAAAATTCATGTTAGCATTGTCTGCGCAGAAGCCAACAACATTTTTTGTCAGACCATTCCATTGTAATGCATTTACAAGAAAATTCGAGTTAAATGATGTTAAGTTTCTTTTGCAGAAAGGCGGGACAAACAGGCATCCTGCCGGGACAAGTGAGGAAACTCGGGACATGAAGTCTGAAATCCAGACTGTCCCGCCTAAATCGGGACATCTGGTCACCTTAGCTATTTGGAAAAATGTCTTTCAAATTTAATCTGTGTGTAACTGATTACCAAAGTGAGATATTTAAAAGCAGTAGATACAGTTCATAAAAGTATTATTATTATTATTATTTTACTTTTTAATCTAATAGATTTATATAAAAATGCATGTAATTCATGATATATCTAATTAAAGAAATTCAATATTTTATAGAATTATGTTGTATATTTTTCACTTTTCAAATGTACAGAAGATATGTAATGTGCCATATTAGTTTAAATGTATATTTATCTAGTGTTCTATAAAATGTTCCACCAAAGCTTACTGACAATCTCTATATATAAACCATATTAAACTTTAAAAGAGTAGTGTGGTTTTGGGTGACCGTTAAAATATGAATCCGTTCAGATTTTTTAAGTTTTTGTAGTTTGGTTTTCATATTAAAAAATTACTTTTGTTTCAGGTTTGCTTTTCAAGTTTTTGCTTCGCATTGCCTGTAATTTGTGCCTGCTTGTCAGATAGTTTACTTCCTTTTGGCTGATGTATATTCTGTCTGTTTTATTATATTTATTTCTTTCTTGAGTACTTACATACTTTTGCAACTTAGTAGAAGTTGCCAAGTTTTCTAAATGTGCCAAAATCTGGCAAACACTCTTCAAGCACTTCAGCAAAAGAGTGCATACGAAAACACCTTTCATATATATTCTTTTTGTTAGATTTCAAGTTCTAACAATTTCCATGGAGAAATCGTGATATTTTTGCCTTCAGCTTAAATTTTAAATATCACTTGTGAAATTTGCCACTGAAGGAAAAACTGCTGTAAAATTTCTGCAAGAATACAGTATTCTGCCGCAAAATCAGTAAAGCAAAGAATGCTAACATGTATTTGGTACGCAATGCTGAATTTGTGAATTTTTTTAAGTGAAAATAGATCGCTTTGTACGTGGAGAGAAGAATGGCACTAAAAATTAGAGCAGGATTTTGTGGAAAATATGGCAGTTTATTTTTTAATATATTATTTAATCCTTATTTAATAATTGAAAGTTGTATTTTTAAATTTTTAAATATGTGTTTTTGTTTGATATGCTAATAATGTCTGCCTACGTATGATAAATACCGATAGTTTGGGAATGTTTTTTAAAGTTGCAAAAAAACACCTTGCACCTGATAAGCAATTTTTAGCTTTTCATCTGTTAAAAATCACCAGATTGCACCAGGGTGGTTGCATTAATACATAAGTAAATTAATACATAAGTGCCCTTTTTTGTATATATATTCATATAAAGTCAAATCCTGATGTAACAAAACAGATAAAGTACAAAGTCTGAAATCCGGATGAGAACTAAAACAAATGCTCACCAACTTAATAAACTTGTACTGTATGCAGCAAATGGTACCCAAATTGCAACTTAACAGCACCAAACTATTAACGCTTGATTTGAACTTGTGCTGGACTTTCAACTGGCCTTTCATTATTGCAGATGTCACACAAGCAATTATTGGCGTTTATTTCTTGACACAGTTTCACCTTCTAGTGGATGTCAAGAATAATTACTTAATTAATCCACATATCAAGCGTACCTAAGAACATAACTGTTGTATTGGGTGACACACTGTTTCATCAATTATTAGCAGAATTCCCTGACATTTCAAATCCATCTCAACCAGAGCAGCATACTTATCAGCTAGAGGTGTATCATCACATTGAAACTCATAGCCCACCTGTATTCTCCAAGCCTCGTCACCTTTCTCCAGAGATGCTAAAGGCTGCTTGCAAAAAATTTGAATTCATGCTAGCACAGGGAATTATTCTTCTATCTAAAAGCCCCTGGGCCAGTCCACTTCACATGGTCAAAATGTCTAATGGTGACTGGCGGCCTTGTGGAGACTACCGTCAACTTAATGCCATCACAGTCTATAATAGATATCCAATGCCACTTATCCAAGACTGTACCTAACTCTTTCATCAAAAACACATATTTTCTACCCTTGATCTTACTAGGGCATATTATCAGATCCCAGTGTATGCTGAAGATGTGCCCAAAACTGCAGTGACTACACCATTTGGTCTCTGAATACTTGTACATGCCATTTGGCCTTCACAATGCTGGCCAAACATTTCAACAATTCATACACCAAGTGCTATTTGGTCTTGATTTCTGCATCCCCTATTTTGAGAATATTCTGGTTGCATCTACAGATGCAGAAGAACATTTCTAACATCTGCACTAGATTTTTACTTACCTTAAAGAGCATGGACTAAAACTAAATCCATCAAAATGTGTACCTGGTCAGCCCTTAGTTTCCTTTCTTGAATGTCTTATCACTCAGAATGGAGTAAAACCTTTACCTGAAAGAGTAACAGCAATTAATGACTGACCTCAGCCAAAAACCATCTCTGAACTGAAGTGTTTCCTAGCAATGTTAAATTTCTACCGGCGCTTCCTGCCAAATGCTGCAAAAACACAGGCCTGCCTGCATAAGTTTCTAAAGAATAGCAGAAAAAAAAAAAAAAAAAAAAAAAAAAAAAAAAAGAGATCAACGATCTGTCCTATCTGTCCTAGGGATTGAATCTGCATCTGCAGCATTCGTGCAATGCAAAAATGATCTGTCAAATGCAACCACACTTTCTTATCACAACCTAATGGTAAGCTCTCTATAATGGTAGATACATCTGACACAGCCATAGGAGCTGTGCTTCAAGCCCATACCACTAAAGGACTTTCTCCAATGGCATTCTTCTCCAGAAAACCTACCACCGCAGAAAGGAAATACAGCATATATGACAGGGAGTTGCTTGTTGTGTACTGTGCTGTTAAATACTTCCGGCACAATTTGTAAGGACATGACTTTATCATTTTCACTGATCATCGACTGTTAATCTTCGCTTTACAGAAAAACTCAGACTTATGCTCTCCTTGTCAGCTTCAACAGTTGGATTTTATTGCCCAGTTTTGTACAGATATCAGACATATCTCTGGTACTGATAATTGTGTTGCTGATGCATTCTCTCAGATAAACAATATCAACCTCACCACTCCAGATTTTTCTGAAATTGCAAAAGCTCAGTTGCATGACGAGGAACTC
Organism: Stegodyphus dumicola; assembly: GCF_044657685.1. Classification (NCBI taxonomy): domain Eukaryota; kingdom Metazoa; phylum Arthropoda; class Arachnida; order Araneae; family Eresidae; genus Stegodyphus; species Stegodyphus dumicola. Next base: position 184,522,217 of record NC_140769.1, on the reverse strand, counting down.
GAGAACCTAATCTCAAATCCACAAACCTTTCTTCAGTTACAACCACTGCACGTTGATCCAACGCTTAAAATTTACTGTGACATAGAGAACAATAGAATGTGTCCCTATGTTCCTGTCAATTTTAGATGTGAAGTGTTTAATGCCTTACACAATTTGGCACATCCTGGAATCCGCACCACCAAAAAGCTGATCACAGACAGATTTGTCTGGCCAGCAATAAACCAGGATGTCACAGAATGGACCAATTCATATATTAGATGTCCAACAGTGTAAAGTATCCCGTCACACTTACAGTCCCATTCAACAATTTAACCTTCCAGCAAGACGTTTCAATCATGTGCACTTAGATTTGGTAGGCCCGTTGTCTCCTTCAAATGGTTACACTTACCTTCTCACTTGTATTTACCGTTAAACAAGCTGGCCCGAAGCCATTCCTATTGAAAGTATCTCTGCTGAAACTGTAGCTCGAATATTCATCTTCCAGTGGATTTCAAGATTTAGCATGCCTACTACCATCACTACTGATCAAGGCCAACAATTTCAATATCACTTGTTCTCATCCCTCACCTCTCTTCTTGGCATTCGCCATATCCGAACAACATCATACCATCCATCTAGAAATGGGATGGTGGAACGATTTTACCGATCTCTTAATCAAGCTCTGAACTGTCACAATAACACATATTGGAGAGAAGCCTTACCTCTAGTCTTGCTCGGTCTTCGTACAATATTCAAAGAAGACATTGGTAGTACTTGTGCCGAAATGCTATATGGTGCAACCCTCCATATGCCAGGTGAACTCTTTCATCCAGAAATCACTCCAGTCATCGATCCTTCAACATTCCTTCAACATCTGCTTACACTATGAGTAATATCTCTCCAATCCTAGCATCCTCGCATAACAAACCAAGCTATTTTGTACATCCTGCACTTGAAACATCTTCTCATGTATTCGTGCGTAATGATGCCATTAGGCCACCTTTGACACCTTCGTACAATGGCCCATTCAGAGTTTTCAAATGGGCACCTAAACATTTGAACATCATCTGCAACAGCAAACAATCAGTGAATGGAGTCTATTGTCTCAAACAAGCATTTCTGATGGTCTCATCCAACAACTTATCCATCGACATTACCCACAGAAGAAGGTTTAAGTCCTGTTAAAGAGCAGCCTAAAGAACTGGAAGAGCAGTTAAATTTAATAAAAGTATTTATAACATACCAATGGTACTTGGGGGGGGGGTACTGTGGTGTTCACACATATACTTTAACTTCTATTCAAGACATGGCACCATGTATCAAATTCAGTTCATAATCAGAGCAGTGAAGTAACATCAGTGGTCATGCGGGACTTCTTGTAAGGAAACTGTACGTGGCGATGTCATGAACTGTGTTCCGAGCTCTACCTCAGTTTTTTAATGTATTTTTGATTGTAATTTATTACTTAATACAGTACAAAGTCTTTAATCCGGACGTCCATAATCCAGAATAATCTATAATCAGGACCTCAAAGCTACAAACTTTATGCACATGCGCATAATACATTTATGCATGCGCGTCAAGAGAAGAGAGACTGTTTATAGAAGAGAGAATTAAAGAGAAAGTATTAGCACAAAAAACGAAGCAACTTAAACAACTTACATTGAAAGAAATGTTTAATAAAGTAAACAAATAAATATTAACCTTTTTTTTTGTAAATTTTGATACCCTTTAGATCATAATTGCTTTTTATTTCATAAATTATGATTTCATATTTTTAATTCTAATCTTTCTGCATGCCATCTTACCAGATTTAAATTGATGATCTATAATCCGGAATCTCCAAATTTCCGACGAGTCCGGATTACGGACTTTGTACTGTATATTCATTTATTATAGTTGAAATGTCTACTCTTATTTCCTTTAATTATACCATGCAATAAGCACACAATCACCAAAAGTAGTTAAAAATATACTTAATTGGGACTTATGAGAACAAATTAATTATCACCCTCCAAAAACCAGTACATTCACATTGATTTATTGACTGATATGGTGATAACAAAATAAGCTGTGGGTTCAGCATCGATGCTGTTCTGGTTTAGAGGCTGTAGAATAATTCCTATTTGGAGATGCAGTATTTTATGTTGGAAATTTAAACATAAACTTCTAAAACAAGTGGAGACTCATATTTGATTCCTTTTCTCAATAATGTTTTAATATATTAGTTGTTTTTAAATTCAATCTGTTGTTAAAACCGTATTTGATTAAGAGATTCTGTGTGCTGTTATGAAAATAGTATAGTTTTTATAGTATTTCTTTGTATATCTATATTCTCTATATTGAATAAATAATATCAGTTTAATGAGTTGTATTGTTATTCTTAAGTGATTCTTTAAATCCAGATTTAACTGCATATGTGCATATGTATGTAAAATATAAAAAATAAGATGGGTTTGCTCTATGTGAACAAGCAACCCCTAATTAACTTTCCGCAATTTCAGGATCTTTTCCCTAGACCAGTACTTTCGAGAACATTCGAGCATATTATGTAACCGCTCCTATAAATAGAGAACTTGCGCCATTATGCATCAGAGGCCACTTTTTGCCTCTACTGCTGTTAAGACCTATGCTGCTGCTCTCATCTGCCTCCTTTTGTTCAAATACTATGACACAGTGAATTTAAAGTTAATCTTATTTAGTAAAGAATAATGATCTGCCTTTTGAATTGAATAAAGATATGGAGCTATAAATTTAAATCCTTCTGTGTCGTAATTGGATACCGCCTTACACTTAGCCACAACAATGTCCAGAATTCTGATATGACCAGATTGCCAAGCTATGCTTCACTTATGTGCCTGACTGCCAAAATATTACATGTATATATTACAGTCAAAAGTCTTTAATCCGGACTCGTCGGGACTTCGGCGATTCCGGATTATCGATTTTTCCGGATTATGGATCATCAGTTTAAATCTGGTAAGATGGCATTCAGAAATTATAAAATTAAAAATATGAAACCGTAATTTATAAAATAATGAGCAATTATGATCTAAAGGGTATCAAAATTTACCAAAAAAAGAAGCCTAATATTTATTTGTTTACTTTATTAAACATTTCTTTCAACGCGCGGATGAAATTAGAAATTAGAAATTTGCAACCAGAAAACTATTCGATTTGTATTCGTGGTATTTATAATGACGAGGAATTTGATTTAAATCATATCAAAGACGGAGTACATCGAAATTAAATACTACATTTAGTAAGGAATTATAAGCCGAATAAAATAAAAACATCTGCTCTGAAGATAACGATAGTGTTGACAAATCAACTTCCAGTTCATTGCGCGCCGGGACGTCTTCCCCCCCCCCGCGCAGAGCAGCGTGAAATTGATAAACAGATTTCGGAACGGTTAGATAAACAAAGAATATGCCTTTATCCATTTTTTGTAGCAATTCGTTTTTTGTTTGATGGACATCGAAACATACTTTCGTTTTCTAGATCCTTTGGGAGCTCCAGCATCGGAAATTCTATTTGACATAATCAAAAGTTCAAGCTTACTTTTAGAAAATTGCTCTTACAGTCTGCAAAAAATAATAAGCCGGATCCAATTCGAAGATTAAGGAACAACGCAATCATCGACATTAACTGAAATAGATAATTAGATAATTTTAGTTTATACCGTCCGTTATACATTAAACGCGCACGCGAAATCGTATTCTGCACTTGCGCAGACGCATATGCGCAGTCGTAAATGTCTTGGGCGCACGAGTAAAACGCCTATGCGCATGCGTCAATGCGGCGCATGCGCAGAAAGATTTTAGCTTTGAGGTCCGGATTATAGATCATTCCGGATTACGGGTGTCCGAATTAACGACTTTTGACTGTACATTATATAGACAAAAAGCAGGAAATTTAGAGCCAGTTTTACACAGACTCAAAAGAAGTGAAATTCAATGCTAATATATTTCAAAATATCCCATAAATATGCAAAATAAGAATTAAAGAAAGAGTAATTCTATCAAATCTGATATCTGATAATCTGATCAAGAGGAGGATACATCAGACTCAATTACAACTTGAAAACCACTGCATTTCTATATCCAAAATTGATAGAGGAATTATTCTAAAGTATTTAATTATAACAGTTCATCTGAAAATTTAGAAGTCCTCCCCAATGCAGAGTCAAAATTCCAATGTCAAATCAAGCAAATGAATTAAATTAGACATTTTTTGCTAAATTTAAATTTGGAATATTTTAACCCTGTAAATTTTTTTATAATAGTATATTTATATAGTATGAATTTTTTATCTGAAAGCTTAAATAGAGAAGGATAAAGAAGGATGCTTTAGAATGTTTTATAGTTTTCTTTTTCATGTATTTTTTCTATTTCTGTATGTTTTTCTTGACTTTGCTGTTATTAACATAGGGCCTACTATATTCCCGTCATCATGATTAGCCTATGACATGAAGACTTTTTACCTTTTTTTTTTTACTTTTTCTTTGTTTCTTTTCTTCCTTTTCTTTACACATTCCTTTTATAAAAGAATCTTACAAGCATTGAATTCACCTTTTACGAGATTTCTATATCGCCATCAGCAATTTGTTTTGCCAGTGAAGCCCAAATGGCTACTCTTAGTGTCTTTTGAATCTAATGTTTCTGTTCTTTGTTTCGAAATTTGTAGTTTGATTGCAGTACTCTTGTTTAATTTCTTGTAGGTTTTGTATTTGTACATTTTAATTTCATTTTTTTTTTCAATTTTAATCTTACGTTATGTGATAAAATGTACCTATTTACTTTATTCAAATTTGAAACTTTTTTTATTTGGATCTGCTTTATATTTTTCACTACCAGATTGCTTCTTCATCCTGTCAGTAAGCTTTAAATTTTCATGTTCTCGTTTTATTATTTCTATTTTATATTTCAGTTTTAAATTTGGTAAAAAAATGTTTAATTTAATTCTTTTGCTTGATTTGACATTGGAGTTTTTACCCTGCATCGGGGAGGACTTCAAAATTTTTAGATGAACTGTTAGAATTAAATACTTTAGAATAGTTTACCAGCTAATTTTGGATACAAAAACGTAGTGGTTTTCTAATGGAAGGGGAACTGTAATTGAGTCTGATGTATACTCCTCTTCATAACATTATGTGGACGTTTGTTAGTGAGGCAAAAACCCATTTGAGCATTCTGATAGTTGATATATCTTCTCAAATGAAAAGAAACTTAAAATAATAATAATAATATCAGTAAGCTGGAGAGTCATGTTGTAGCTTGCAAATATTACATCATTCGCAATAGCAATAAGTGATAAATATTTCTACAACTGAAAGGTGTAGCTTTTGCACAACTCACTGACTATCTCAGATATTAGCAAGCTAAATAAAATGATTCTGTTTTTTTTTTATTACAATCGTTAATTGAATGAAAGAGCAGTATGGGATATTCTGAACTTTCTTATATATGGACATTGTCACAGATGGCTTGTTACTTCTATGCCTGTCCTTAATATTTGAGAATGGAGAAAGCATTTTCTAAGGTAATATGCTGTTGTAAATATGTTAATCCTTTTTTATTGTACTTTTTTTTTGTTATTGTAGTAGTATTTTGTATTGTTTTATACATTTATTTGTTTAATGCTTTTAGAATGGTAATTTTATGTTTTATTTTTGTTTAATTCTAATTTGTGTTCATATATCTTGTATTTAAATGTTTGTCACATGGAATTTTGGATTAATATCAAGTGCAACAACTTTGGAATTGTAAAAATAACTCAATTAGATGGTGAGATGTAGCCAATTTTATTTTCAAGGAGCCTTGAAAACAATTTTTCACTGAGTTTGTGACATTTATTGATTTCTTGTTAACTTAGCAACTTTCTGTAAGATTTGTGAAGACACATTTTCGAAGCTCTGTAACTAATTTTTCCAGAAGTTTCCTAAGCAACCATGCTGCAGGATATAAGTACAAGTCGGAAAGCTAGGGAATTCAGTTGTAAATTAACTGTGAGATTTAGCAAAATTACGAGATAGGATGGCGAGGTTGATTTGAGGAACTTTATGATTTACTTCATGTGTTAAGGAGGAATTGCTAAATGTCCATGTTCTTCTTGAGTTATTATTGTGCTGTGTAAGGTATTGATTGTGCTTATTTTTTATTTAAAAGGGGGGGAATTAGGTTTTTCTTGTTATTTTAGCTGTCAAATGGATGTACTTAGCAAATTTCTTGCTTATATATAATTTTTTCCATGACAATGAAACTTGCTGTTAAATCCTTATGTGATATTATTCTTTAGCAGTTTTTCTTTTACATCGATGATGGAATTCTTATGGTTCCCTCCATTCCTTATGGTTCCATGATTTGTCGGGTAGATAGATGAGATATTCTTTTTTTAATTCCAAATTCAGCTGTTATTATTGATTCAGTTATCAGCCGTATAACATTTTTGTTTTAACAATTTCCACTTTAGAAGGATTAAGATTTAATAGCTGCTATTGAAGGCTTAAAATTTAAGCTTTTAATCCTAAGGTTTGTATTTACCTTTATGAGCAATACCTAACATATTGAGCTCCACCATATAAAAAAAAATTGTTTTTGCCACTATTATTTTTTTTATTTATATATTATAAATTTTTCCTAATGTTGTGTAACATACTTGTAAAATATTATATTATACTTATACAGTCAAAAGTCTTTAATCCAGACGTCCATAATCCGGAATGATCTATAACCCGGACCTCAAAGCCTTTCTGCGCATGCGCAAATGCGCATAATACGTTTACGCATGCACGTTTAATGTATAACAGAGAGTATAAGCTGAGCTAAAATTATCTAATTATCTATTTCAGTTAATGTTGCAGATTGTGTTGTTCCTTAATCTTTGAATTGGATCCGGCTTATTATTTTTCACAGACTGTTAGAGCAATTTTATAAAAGTAAGATTGAACTTTCGATTACGTCAAAAAGAATTTCCGATTCTGGAGCTGCCAAAAGATCTACAAAGCGAAAGCATGTTTCGATGTCCATCAAACAAAAAGTGGAATTGCTGCAAAAAATGGATAAAGGCATATCCTTTGTTTCTCTAACCATTCCGAAATCTGTTTATCAATTTCGCGCTGCTCTGCGGGGGGGGAGGGGGGTGGAATGTCACGACCCTCAATGAACTGGAAGTTGATCTGTCAGTACTATCCTTATCTTCAGGGTAGATGTTTTTATTTTATTCGGCTTATAATTCCTTACTAAATGTAGCATTTCATCTCAACGTACTTCGTATTTGATATGATTTAAATCAAATTTCTCGTCATTATAAGTATCACGAATACACATCAAATAGTTTTCTGGTTGCAGTTTTCTAATTTCGACTATGCGTAATGTATGCTTTACGCATGCGTGCATTGAAAGAAATGTTTAATAAAGTAAACAAATAAATATTAAGCTTTTTTTTTGTAAATTTTGATAACCTTTAGATCATAATTGCTCTTTATTTCATAAATTACTGTTTCATATTTTTAATTTTATAATTTCTGCATGCATCTTACCAGACTTAAATTGATGATCTATAATCCGGAAAAACCGATAATCCGGAATCGCCGAAGTCCCGACGAGTCCGGATTAAAGACTTTTGACTGTATCTGTTTTTTTGACCATAATTATTGTTTATCTTTTGGATACGCAAGGCCCATATGGACAAAAAGATTCTATTATGTTTAACAAAGTTTTACGTAACCATTGGGCCACTTAAAACCATTACTTCATTCAGTTATACATAGAATTTATTTCCTTTAGGATACATGTGGCCAAATCTGTCAGAATATCCAAACTAATACAAGTGGCCTGTTAGGCTAATGTATGTTGTATGCATTTGGGTACAAACGGTGCTTGATATGTTAAAGCATGTAATTTCCATGTTATATCTATGTAGTTGAAGAAGTTACACATACATCTGTGTAGCTGTCTTTAAGCTGCACTGTACCTTAACATTTATATACATATGAGACCTTAACATTTATAAATGTTAAGGTTTTGTAATGCATTGTCCTTTTTTTAAAGACTTGTTTCTTAATTGCTACAATAAAGCATTATAAATTGTGTTTTATAAATTTTAAATATGTATATATTTTAGGAGGTGTTTTTTTGAATACTGTAATCATAAGTTTCGTTCTACAATTGGGAAAGCCAAAATGATAAAGCATGAAGACAGAGTTCTAATAGCTTTTTCAGGTGGGCGGAAATCAACTGCTCTCTTGAACTTGACTCATCAGGTACTTTTTAGTTTAAATATACAGAATTCATTGATTAAGTATTTAAATCCTTACTTTAATAAATCCAGTACTGAATATGAAATCGTGTTTCTTTATAGATTTTCATATTTAATTTCTTATTTTTATTCTTGCAGCATTTTTGCTTTTATTCATATATTATGCAGTGATTCTAAGAATAAAGTGTGCGTTTTTCATTTCTGACTGCTTTATTAGCAGTCACAGAGTTGCCAACTCTCCTGATTTAGGCAGGAGATTCCCAATTTTTGACTGCTCTCCCGCCAACCCGATTTACAATATATTTCTCCTGACTTTTTCTTATTCTTAAAATTTCTCACGATTTTTATGGAACTTGGCTTAATACTTCATTATATGAATAAAAAAAAAGTGATTTTGGATGTCTGAAAGCAATTGAATTTTATCTAGATTATATCTAAAACAAAACCTCGTGAATCAGATGAGAATTTCTGCTTTGTGAGTGAGAGTGTACGTATCCAGAAACGTTGTTCTCCAGTTCTCTAATGGGCTTTGAGCTCCACTGCGTGTCATCTGACATATATCAGCCAATGAGCACAAAGCAAGCTCAAGGCTGTTATTTGTATGTTCTTTAGTTATTTCATTTACCTTGTCCTGAGTTGTTTGAGTACACGTGCCTTCTGGAATTAGTTTTAGAATATGTCATCTTTAGTTATGTCTGCGAGAAAGGTGAAATACTGGTGTACATTTCAAAAATTGTACACAGTTGACTTTCCTTCCATTATTTCCTCAAGAAAATGTAATAAATTTCCGATGTGTACCGTCTGTCGATGCGATTTTTCGATTTCGTGTGGTGGAAGGCGGATGTTCTCAAACATGTGCGTACACAAAAACACAAGGACAACTTGAGTTGTTTTGAAAAAAAAGAAAAATGAAATTTTTCTTCGGAGACAAAGGACCAAAAAGTTATTAATGCAGAATATCTGTTCTCTGCCTTTTTATTGGAGCACAACCTGCCACTGAATGCATCGGATCACGCTCAGAAAAATGTTTCCCGGTAGTGAAATCGCTAAGAAATACTCAAGTGCAAGGACCAAAACAGGTGCAATTGTTAAAGAAATGGGTTTGAAAAATAAATCTTCAGTTATTGATTGCATTAAAACAGCTCTGTTCTGCCTCTTTACGGACGGAAGCAATAATACTGATTCAAAACTGTATCCAATTGTTGTTTCTTTTTTTAATCCAGTCTTCAGAAAGTTTACTTCCTGTCCCCACTTTAGAAGGACATTTGACAGGCTTTAATATAGCATAGCTAATTATTAAAGCAGTAAAAGAAAATGCAGTCCCTCTGGATAATTTTCTTAGCACTTGGTGCCGATAATGCACCAGTAATGATAGACTTGACTGTTGTTGCAGGCATCTTAAGAAAGGAAAATTCAGATTTGCAGATTATGAGGCACACCTGTCACCTCTTAAATTTAACAGCTAAAAAAGGAGCAGTTTCTTTACCAATAAATGTGGATGAACACATTGTTGATTTTTATTATTATCTTGAAAGTAGTTCTAAAAGGAAGGAAAGATTGAAACAGTTCCAACACCTGCATAACTAATATTAGTGATGACGTATTAGAAAAACTTTTATTAGTGAAAGCAGGCCTACGTGGCGATTGCTATGAACAAAATTATGAAGTTTCTTTTTTAACGAAAGCAAAATCTGCTACTTACTACTTAATTGCAGATTACATTTGTACGAATCATAACATTTGTACGAAAACTGATTAAAGTGTCTTTTCTCTCTCCCTTAAACGATGCAAGTAATATAAATGTTTTTATGTGTAAGGTATTTTTGTGTTGCTTGCATTTAAGAATTAGTAACTATTTAAAGTTAATTCATTATTAAAAACTATATTTTTATCATTTAACAAGTCTTTTTAACATTGTAAAAAATCTCCTGATTTTTGAGTGTGATAGGTTGGCAAGTATGCAGTCAGAAATGAAAATTTGATGAATATTTACTTGCTTTATTTAGCAATATTTTAAGATTTAAGACAATAAATTAATGACTTTCATATTTATTATTAGTGTACATCATTCATGCCTTATTCTAAAATTAGACTATCAGGTTCAATGTTCCTTCTAACCTTCTTCGGGAACATGCAAGGACCTGACTCGGAACAGAGAGCTTACTAAAGCTATGTTCAAAACTGTGGGAAGTAAACAGGATACACAAGAAGGGTATACAAAACCCTTTATTTTTCTCTATTTACAATGACTTCCGTACTTCGGAATACACCGACCCGCTACTTGGGGTCAAAACGTAAAAGTATAAAAATAAAACTAAACTCTAATTTAACTTTAGAATAATAAACGTGGAAGATTGGCCTTATATTAACAGGAAGCGTATGTAGTACAGAGAACTGTGAACACTACAACACGTTTAAAATTTATCAAGAGGATTAAAACCTCTGGCCTGGAAGGCAACAAGCAACTGCGTAAAACTTCTAAGGTAAGCGGCCTGCTTCGACTCACTGCTTCCTCTCTCTCGTTTGGCAAAAAGCCACAACTTAAATACTTGGCGTTCGCCAGACAAACTTTGCATAAAAACCTTAACGCTTATAATTCTGGCCGGAAGTAGAAAATAAGAAGTGATACTAAAGATTTAAAATAAAATAAACGCTAGTAAAACTTAAGATCCTTACATACTTCCCGCCAGAGTTAATTAGTTTGAAACTGAGGTCTAAAACGACCTTGTTGAAAACTTTTAGCTCTAGAATCTAACGCGAGGCCAATCTTTTACAAACATTTTTTTTTCGCTAGAAACTAGAAATTTAAAAGAAAGAAATTTGTTTTTACAATAGCAGCTCCCAGGATACACAATTTTTTTTCATCTGTACTGCATCCAAACAGGAGCTCTTATTCAAATCTGGTTCCTTCCAGAGATCTGGAAGGAAAACTAGTTTAATGAAATGTTACACAATGAAATGGCAAGTAACATGTATAATTATATTTCACTTAACATTCTTATTTCATTCATGACTATTTTAATTATCTCTCCCCGTGCTCTCTGACATGTGTTGTAAAAGAACACCAAACACGAATGTGTTTCTGTCTACGTGTTCCATACTTCCTCCTATAATCGAAACACTAACGTGTTAAAATTCAACATAACAAGACCTCTTAACACACCCTAATTTCAACTCTAAACCCTGAGGTACTATTCTGAAAGTGTCTAACTCTGAAGTGTAGCGTCAGAGAGCCTAACTACATCATTCAACCTTTAACACATATTCACCATGATTTAGTCTGTTTACAGTCACACGAATAAAAAAAATTTTAACATTCACTTTTACCATATCACAATATTTCTTAACATTTAAAATAACAGTTCACATTGTATATAAGAACATATCAATATGCCGTTAATTTTACACATTTGAAAACATACATTAGTAGTACATTGTTAACTTCTATTCTTTTCAAAGCAAGTGCCAATTCTTTCTACATTGAAATAATACATTTCAAAAAGTCTTTCAGACTAAACTTCTTTCCTGCTAGAATGTTTGAAATAAAATTTATACAATAACTTTTTACAATATTTAAGTCTTTACACAACGCTATTATACATCAACTTTAGGTTTACGCGCGAGTAATTGAAAAATGTAATACCAAAATCGGTAACAACTCATTTCTCGCCCTTTTGGCGATAAAGGTAGACCTCGCATGAGGTAAAACTTCTTGAAATCTGCCACTTGCAGTAAGAATGAAAGATTAACTTAAGTTTGCAAAGTAACATAAAATTTTACTTATCTTTGTGATATTCGGACATCCTTTTCTGGGCCCAGTTTTTAAAGGTATTGCAGATAGTTGTTTGATTTATCCTCCTTCTTGTACGGGCTCGCCCTTCAGTGCCTTCCTCCGGAAGCTTCCTTTTTTCACCAGTTCAGTCACCCTTGAATACCTTCTTTTTCTCCTCTGCTTGTGGTCTTGGCCGTTTGATGGCAGCTGGTCTTGGCAGAACCGGGAACCTTCTTTTGAGTTCCTGCTTGGACCTCCTTGCTGGCCGTTCAAATTTTCCTTGTAACTTTTCCTTCGCCGTTGATGGCCCTTCCACAGTTCGGCGGCATTTGCTGCGGAGAGTCCTGTCGGATGAGTAGATCTTCCGTTTTAGAGCCGGGTTATAGTTGCCGTCATTTCTCCTGGTTCTCTTCACATACGTCGTCCTTCTCCCTTCTTCATTCTGGGGGTGTTCGTGAACTCTCTTTTCTGGACGGTGGAACGGCTTCTTTTTCTTGCTACCTTCAATTTTTCCGCGGGGAAATTTTCTTTTCACTTGCTCCTGCCTCTTAAAGGCTTGCCCTTGTACTTGTCATTTTTCCACCACTGGAGCTTGTGCCTGCGATGTCTGCCGTGCCGGATCCTGCAAAAGATCTGAAAATATTTGCATTTTATTACGATCGAAGTAGGGTTTGGTTTGATCAATGTTTGCGGAGCAGGTTTCACCATTTCTGGCTTTTAACACTACTACAGCGTGAGTTATTTTTTCTATAACATATGGTCCTTCAAATCGTGGAAAAAATTTGGCAGTCTTATCTTCTGGTGCTGAAGAAAGTGAATGCTTAATTTTTAAAACTTCATCCCCTACTTTATAAGTTACTCCCCGTCGTTTCAAATCATAATAGAGCTTCTGTTTTCTTTGTGCTACTTCCGTATTCTTCTTTGCTTCCTTAATTAGTTTTTCTATATCACCCATTTTAAATTCTGGGGCTCTTTGTTGCACATAAAATCTAACGGCGTTATAATCTTTCTGCCTAAAAATAACTCAGCAGGAGTTTTGCCTGTTGTATCATGTTTTGCGGTCCTAAGGGCGAAAGCAAATTCATTGACATAGTTATCCCAGCTTTTATGAAAATTTTTAACATAACTACGGATAATTTTCACTATATTTCTATTGACCCGTTCCGCTATATTTGATTGCGGCTGATACGAGACCATTTTTAAATGACGTATGCCCAGTTTTTGGCACATGTCTTCAAATATATTACTTACAAATTGAGGACCATTATCTGATATAACTTTTAGGGGCGCCCCGTATTTTAAAATATATTTATTTAAAACAGAATCAGTAAATAATTTTGCGGAGGCTCGTTTTAAGGGAACAATTTCGGTCCATTTACTAAAATGATCAACCATAACAAGGAGATAGCGACTTTTATTTAACTGACTTTTTGGGAAAGGGCCCAATAAATCGATGCCAATTATTTCATTTGGAAATTCGGATTTAATACTATTTATAAACCCGGCCGGGCGGAAATTAATATAATTAACTGCTTGACATGTTGGGCAGGACTGGACCCTTGTTAACCTTGTTAACTTTTGCAGTTAGGAAAATAGACTGCCTCGCGTACGCGTTGGATAGTTTTTCGAATACCAGCATGAGAAGCTAAAGGGCTGTCATGGAGCTCCTGCAGGATATTTAATCTAAGACTAGCTGGGATAACAGGTCGAAATTCGTTGTTGGAATTCGTAGTTTTTGTATAGAATAATAGACCATCTATTAGTTTGTAATGGGCCGCCCTATTTCTTATCACCACAATATCTTGGTGGCTAAAATTTTCAGGATCCTTTAAATACTCATAAATGCTTCCAAACTCAGGATCCTTACCCAGTTCGGTTATTACAGTTTCTCGGGAATTTATTGTACATGCTGTAAGCATTGCCACCTTTACAGTATTACCTTGTTCGTCTATTTTAATTCTTGATAGGGCATCTGCTACGATATTTTCCTTTCCGGGGGTATGCTTGATTACCAGATTATATTCTTGCAGCTTGAGTGCCCATCTTATTAACCTTGGGGATAAATTTTTCCCTGAGTACAATCTAGTTACCGCCGCATGATCAGAGTACACTGTTATCGGCGCCTTTCCAAAATAGACTCGGAACTTTTGCACTGCTAACAGAACTGCAAGTGCCTCTCTCTCGGTCGCGGAATAGTTTCTTTGTGTTTGATTTAAAGTTCGGCTAAAAAAATGCCACGGGCTGCTGATTTCGCGAAAGTACTGCTCCCACCGCATAATCCGAAGCATCCGCTGGAATTTCTAAATTCTCATCCTTTTCAGGAAATTTCAACACAGGGGCTTGCGTTAATGCTTGTTTTAATTTTTCGAAAGCACTATTGGCTTCGGCCGTCCACGAGAATCTTGCCTTTTTCCTTTTTAATTTTAACAATGGCTCAGCGATAGCCGCAAAATCTTTTATAAAGGACCTATAATATGAACAAAGTCCTAGAAAAGAAGAGAGCTTCTTCGCCGTGTTTGGAGTCGGATACTTTTGTACAGCGATTATTTTTTGATTCGTCTGTCTCGATTCCTTTTTGAGATATTTTGTAACCTAAATATTTTAATTCAGGGGCTGCAAATTTGCACTTTTCAACATTAACTTTTAGACTGGCCTCATTTAATAAAGAAAACACCTGTCTTAAATCTTGTACATGTTGGTCGAGATTATCACTAGTAATAATGATATCGTCTAAATAGATAAATGTGGACTTTCCAAGAACAGGTCTTAACACAATGTCCATGCATCGCTGAAATGTTGCCGGGGCCCCTGAAAGGCCAAACGGCATACGCAAAAATGCATAAGTGCCAGACTTGGTTATAAAAGCAGTCTTAGGCACGTCCTCAGGCCTAACCCCCTATTTGAAAATAACCAGTCGTTAAGTCTAAAGTCGTCATGTATTTGGTGGATTTTATGTTCCTTAGAATTTCTTCAATGATCGGTAACGGATATACCGGATATTTAGTTACAGAGTTTAATTTACGGTAATCAATCGCGAATCTCCACCTTTTCGGATGTGTCAAAGGATAGTCATTATTTTTCTTACATAAAACCACCGGGCTAGCATAACTACTTGAGATCGGCGTTATGATCTTTTTATGTAGCATATCGGTAATATGCCATTCTATAATTTTTTCCTTATTCTTATCATACCGGTATGGTTTTTGGCGAACTGGCATTGCATCTCCGGTGTCAATACTATGGTTAGTAACCTGAGTAAATCCTGGAATATCACTAAATAACGAAGCAAATTCACTTACCACTTGTCGGATTCTTCCTTGCTCGTCATTAGGGAGGTGGTCAAGTTTTAACATCGGCGGTTCAGCCTTTTCTGCCTGAACTGGTTTCATTGTCAGCTTAAGGGATGCTTCATTAAAATCCAGTGTTGCTTGTGCGTCTGAAAGAAAATCTATTCCTAAGATTAAATGTGCTTTCAGATTCTTTACTATAAAAAACATCACCTTTACTTGTTCTTCCTTGATACGGATATACAAAGGTACTTTACCTATGCACTTACATTTTTCTCCTTGCGCAGCTAACACTGTCGTATTATCCGAATTATATATGCAATATTTACGAAAATACTTCCTAAAAAATTCTTCTGCCACACAGGAACACTGCACGCCTGTATCCAGGAGTGAGGTGGCTGGGATATTATTCACCAACACTTCAATCTTTGGAAGAGTCAAATTTTTCACCATTACTGTATTTAACTTGTAGGAAGAGGGGTTTTCGTGGCCTTCGGATTTCCGCACCCTCCCGTCAGCAGAAATCCGTTTTAGTTTAAATTATTTTTCATTTCCGTGCTTTCCTTCTTTTTCCCCTGGCCTTGAGACTTTTTTCCTGGATTGCTATTGAACTGTCGACGTTCGCCGGCTGTTTTTGAATGCTCGGGTTTCCTTGCCCACTGATTCGCTTTGCCTCCGTAGCCGTGTGCTTGAGTTTGCTGTAGTCTTGGCGTACCAAATTGGTTTCGCTGTTGATATTGGCGTCTTCTTTCGACGTCCGCCGTTCTTCTTCTTTCAAACTGGATTGCTAGCTCAAATAACTTTTCAGTGTAGTCGGATTTCTTAATTCAATAAAGTCTTGCACTTGGGGCAGTAACCTCGGCAAAATCACTTGAATTATTTCAGGATCCGGACGGTTTCCATACAAGAGTTTGAAGACGTGAATTTTTCTTAAAATAAAGCTTGAGAGGTTTTCGATTCTTTGTTGATATATACTGAAAAGTTCCGTTTCTAATTTCGCACGATCCCTTGCAACAGGGAAGGCTTTTAGTAGGGCAGTCTTGAAATTTTCGTAAGTATAGGTGGGACTTTGCATAAAAACCTTAACGCTTATAATTCTGGCCGGAAGTAGAAAATAAGAAGTGATAGTAAAGATTTAAAATAAAATAAACGTTAGTAAAACTTAAGATCCTTACAAGACTTTTGTCTGAGCTAGCCTGTTCTTTTGCAGTGTTTGTTTGCTATATTTGAAAAGCTGCTTTGGAGTAAAAAGAAAATAATTTAAACATATTTACTAGTATTAAATTTAAAGTAGTTCTAATTCAGCAGAAATGATGAAATTTTTGCAAATAATATTTTAGCATAAATAGTTTCTTTGAAGTTGTTGTAATCAGGACTATTTCTAGTCATTTTTTAAGCTACCTAATGCAGGGTGACCTATATTTCAAGGTTGAAAGCTGTTCACCACATTGTTTACTATTTAGGGCAAACTTTTATCTGGGGTCATTGCTGAATTTCCATTCAGTGCACCTAAAAGTCTATTTGAATCTGCCACTCCTTTCTCTCTCTTTTTTGTTTTCTCTGTCAGAAGTGCAGAAAGGAACACAGAGACAAATTGAATCAAATGCATGCTTTTCACTAGTTTGTTAAGTTTTTCAATTCCTGAAACAGCAAGATATGTTTTGCACTTTTGTGTGATACAGGGGGTGTTCAAATGAAAAGGTAAGAAACATCATGACAAGCAAACTGATTGATATTTGCATATGCCACATTAGGACAACATAATAAGATATTGAGGGATGTAAATGTAGCATTTGGTGTGGATATGCGGATGCATGGGTGCCGCACATGATGTAGTAGAGAAGCAGGCACTTGTGTGTTCTGCACAATTCACATGGCAGTGCATGTGCGGTATCATGACATTTGCATTGCAAAATTCAATGAAGGAGCAGTAAGAACTGTTAATAAATTTCTGATTGTGGAAGGGGTTAAACTGGCTGATATTCATTGCTGGATCATGCCTGTACATGTGGGAGACTGTGTTAAGTGTGTCAAGTCGGTGGGAAAGTGGAGTGCCTGTGTTTCTGAAGGCCAGGGGTGTTTGAGTGATGACCTGAGACCAAGCCAGACAAACATGGTAATCGTGACCAAACTCATTGGCAAATTAAACGATCTGGTGAGAAGTGATTAGCGTGTCACAATTTGAATGTTGGCAGTGACGGTGAAGGCCAGCATTGGAACAGTGGGGACAGTTGTGCATGACAGGTTGGGTTATTGGAAGATGTGTGTGCAGTGGATTCCAAAGAAGCTCAACGAACCTCAAAAGAAAATGCTTATGGAGCTAACACTGCAACACCTAATCTGGTATCATGAAGACCCCACTTTCCTGGAGCAAATCGTTGCTGGTGACGAGAGGTAGTGCCATCACTTCAAGCCAAAGACAAAGCAGGATAGCATGCAATAGAAGAATGTGTCCTCACCTCGGCCTAAAAAATTCAAAGCTGTACTCTCAGCAGGCAAAATGATGCTCACTCTCTTTTTCGACGTCTGAGGAACGATACTCATCAAATTCCTCTAGTACAGAAACACTACTAACAGTGGACATGAGACACTCTGTAGCAAGTTCATCAAGGGCAAATGGGCTGGGCTGCTCATAGAGGGATTGATTGTGCTTCACTTTGGTCACTCAAAGGTCGCAATGGCCAAGTTCAAATGGGAACAGCTTGAGCATCCACCCTACAGCCTCGACATGTCATCCTATAACTTCCATATGTTTGGTCTGCTAAAAAAAATCTCAGGGGAAAGCGCTTCAACTTGGATGATTATATAAAAGGCACAGTGGAAGACTAGCTTCTTCCACAACTGCAAGAATTTTGGGAATAGGGAATCTTTCGACTTATGAAACAGTGGGATAGTTGTACTCAGGCGTCTGGTGATTACTTTTGAGTTAAAGACTTATATTATACCCCCAGTGCTGTTCTGTACCTTTTCATTTGAACACCCCTCATAGTTGCCCTGACATTTTTCACCTTTAATAGGGTAGGAAATATTCTCTCCTTTGACCAGTTTATACAGTCAAAAGTCTTTAATCTGGACTCGTCGGGACTTCAGCAATTCCGGATTATCGGTTTTTCCGGATTATAGATCATTAGTTTAAATCTGGTAAGATGGCATGCAGAAATTATAAAATTAAAAATATGAAACCATAATTTATGAAATAAAGAGCAATTATGATCTAAAGGTTATCAAAATTTACAAAAAAAAAAAAAAGCTTAATATTTATTTGTTTACTTTATTAAACATTTCTTTCAACACGCGCATGCGTAAAGCATACATTATGCATAGTCGAAATTAGAAAATTGCAACCAGAAAACTATTTGATGTGTATTCGTGATACTTATAATGACGAGAAATTTGATTTAAATCATATCAAATACGAAGTACATTGAGATGAAATGCTACATTTAGTAAGGAATTATAAGCCGAATAAAATAAAAACATCTACCCTGAAGATAAGGATAGTACTGACAGATCAACTTCCAGTTCATTGCGCGGCATGACATTCCCCCCCGCAGAGCAGCGTGAAATTGATAAACAGATTTCGGAATGGTTAAAGAAGCAAGTCACCTCTCTGTCACTTTCCTCATGCCTTTATCCCTTTTTGCAGCAATTCCACTTTTTGTTTAATGGACATCGAAACATGCTTTGGCAGCTCCAGAATCGGAAATTCTTTTTGACATAATCGAAAGTTCAAGCTTACTTTTATAAAATTGCTCTAACAGTCTGCAAAAAATAATAAGCCAGATCCAATTAGAAGATTAAGGAACAACGCAATCTGCGACATTAACTGAAATAGATAATTAGATCATTTTAGCTTAGCTTATACCATCCGTTATACATTAAACGAGCATGCATAAACGTATTATGCATATGCGTAAAGGTATTATGCACATGCGTAAACACATGATGCGTTTCCACATGCGCAGAAAGTTTGTAGCTTTGAGGTCCGGATTATAGATCATTCCGGATTATGGATGTCCGGATTAAAGACTTTTGACTGTAGTAGGATTACGTATATAAATTTTCAACACAGTTCTCTTATTAGTGTGTAAATCTTGCATATTGCTTAATCCTAAAATTTTCTTTAATTCATGGTGATGAGGCATTTTTTTTTTTTTTTCCTAAATGGATATATTAGACTACAAATGAATGCTTTCCACTATCATTGGAATAAACTTTTTGCAGAGATTCTGCACAATTGCTAATATCATACATAAGGCCTAAGTAAAAAAAAAAAAAAAAATACCCTATTATTAACAATAAGAAAAGGACCATCTACAAGAATGCTAGAACTTTTATGAAAGTAGATAAATAAGTAAACAAAAGGAATCTGTACAAAGTTATTGCACACTATCAAAGAGAACTTTGGTTTGCTAAAAGGATTTCTTGCAACAAGGTGTTTTGTCCATCACAATGCTCAGCAGCCACAAATCCACAGGACACCACTAACACTGAGATCAGCTGGAAAATACTAGATGAGTCCCTTCTCACCAGATAAACCAGCACTGAATAATGACAATTAGAGCATAATAAGCGGAAAATTCAAAAAAAAAAAAAAAATGTGGTCTGGTACTAGTATAAAGGAGGCTAAATAAAGAACTAGCTTCCATAATCCAAGCCCTAGTGTACAGAAAAATCACATGGGCCTGAGTGGGTACATAAAGAAATTATAAAGGTCATGTATAGAGGCTTCTCATATTTATTTCTCGCTTTACTTAAAAAGTGTACTGGAGGCGTTTATACTTCCCAATGAGATATGAAATCAGTAAAGGTGTCTTCTTTTTCAAAACTGAGAAAAATCATACAGATCTTATAGACCAATGAATCTTCTCAAATAGCAGTGATTGAGCAAATTGTATTTGCCCATCTAAACTACCACATGAAGACCTCAGCACTCATGCATCAAAACCAAGTTGGATTTCATGAGAGAAAAGAAAGTCATGGAAGAATGCTTGCTTGATAAAGTAAGAGGTAATAAAAGCAACAACCTTTTACGTACTGTTGTTGCAACAAACTGTAAAGGCATATTTGATATACTTTGAATTTCATACTTTATCTTTTAGAATTCATTTGCCACACAGAGACTGTCTGCTTTATCAGAAGCTATCTTCAGGATAGAAATGAACACAATTTCTAATTGCTTTAAAAACTGCAATGCGCGAAGCTTATAGCTTTTATGGATGACTATATGCTGGTGATGGTAGGTAGAATGAATTTAGAAAAAGGAACAGCATAGACTGGACATATTTGCAAAATGGGCTTGTTCTCACAACTTTACAGTCTCTATCAGTAATACTAAGCTTTTACTGTAAACAGAAGATCTACATTGAAATAAAATTCCTTGCTATGTCTTAGTAAATCTCAAAGGAGTGTTAGGAAAGTAAAATGCCTAAAAGTCAGCTTTAATAGCAAGTTCTTCTTTCCACTCATTCAGCAAATCGAACAGAAAGTTGCACTCCTCGCAACCTCAAGGAGAGAATCATGGCACACATTTGAGGTGCCTCTTCTCATTATCTTAAATTGTGATATATAGTAAAAATCATTTGGTATATAGCAGTTATTTGGGCATGATAGTTAATTAGTGGATTTGCTACAAAATTGCAATTATATAAAAGTTTAACTTTTATGTTGTTTTGTCTTCAACCAATAGAATTTACGGTTCCATATATAAAGACCCCATTCCGGATTTAAACAGTTGGGGTATATGCAGTATTTCTTGCCAATATGTCAAAGTAAGAGAGCCTGAAAATTTGGCTCTAAGGAGCATGAGGCATATGTTAAGGAAAAAAGAAACTCATAATTCATCTGTTGCCCAAATTTTGGTCAAATTATTTCCCATTTTTCTGCAGCCAAAATTATTCAAAAAATCTTCTGTTGGCAAATTAGAATTCTTAGAGGCATTTTGCTTTCATAAAGTCCTTTAGTTCTTGTTAATGATCCAAATTTCAATCAATCTTTTCTCTCAACTTTTAATTAAATTATTGTACAGTTTTCATATTTTATTACACCAATGCTCATTTTCCTTTTTTATCATTTTCATTCATTTTTTATTATTCCAATCAATTGCACGAATAGCTCTGCTTTATTCCTTAATGAAACTTTCTTGACTTTTCTAGTCCATTATCATTGCAAAAGCACAGGCTTCTTCTTTATCGTTTGCACTTCTGCTGCTGAAGAAGAGGTTCTATATTCAAACCTCCAAAGCAAGTCATGTGAATTTATGAAAATTATGTTATTTCTTGTTGCTTCAGTATCTCAAATAATGGTTTTAGCATGCCAACCTAGAATATTTCAATTTTTATTTACAGAAATCATTGAACCCTGTATAGACAAATTTGCACATCTCCCCTTACATGTAATTCACGGGGAAGCAATAGTCTTAAGAATAGTACAATCAAAAGTCGTTAATTCGGACACCCATAATCCGGAATGATCTATAATCCGGACCTCAAAGCTAAAATCTTTCTGCGCATGCGCATAGGCGTTTTACTCGTGCGCCCAAGACATTTACGACTGCGCATATGCGTCTGCGCATATGCGTCTGCGCAAGTGCAGAATACGATTTCGCGTGCGCGTTTAATGTATAACGGACGGTATAAGCTAAAATTATCTAATTATCTATTTCAGTTAATGTCGATGATTGCGTTGTTCCTTAATCTTCGAATTGGATCCGGCTTATTATTTTTTGCAGACTGTATGAGCAATTTTCTAAAAGTAAGCTTGAACTTTTGATTATGTCAAATAGAATTTCCGATGCTGGAGCTCCCAAAGGATCTAGAAAACGAAAGTATCTTTCGATGTCCATCAAACAAAAAACGAATTGCTACAAAAAATGGATAAAGGCATATTCTTTGTTTATCTAACCGTTCCGAAATCTGTTTATCAATTTCACGCTGCTCTGCGCGGGGGGGGGGAAGACGTCCCGGCGCGCAATGAACTGGAAGTTGATTTGTCAACACTATCGTTATCTTCAGAGCAGATGTTTTTATTTTATTCGGCTTATAATTCCTTACTAAATGTAGTATTTAATTTCGATGTACTCCGTCTTTGATATGATTTAAATCAAATTCCTCGTCATTATAAATACCACGAATACAAATCGAATAGTTTTCTGGTTGCAATTTTCTAATTTCGGGTATGCTTTACGCATCCGCGCGTTGAAAGAAATGTTTAATAAAGTAAACAAATAAATATTAGGCTTCTTTTTTGGTAAATTTTGATACCCTTTAGATCATAATTGCTCATTATTTTATAAATTACGGTTTCATATTTTTAATTTTATAATTTCTGAATGCCATCTTACCAGATTTAAACTGATGATCTATAATCCGGAAAAATCGATAATCCGGAATCGCCGAAGTCCCGACGAGTCCGGATTAAAGACTTTTGACTGTATATGTAACAGTGCTGTGTATTAATATGTCAATGTGAATTTTTTGAATAGTGAATGAATGAGTGAACTGCTCAAGATCTGAAAGATTTAGGTTGCAAAATGTGCTAAACTGTGAATTGTTAATTTTACAATATAACAGAGGATTGCTACTGTTCGTTAAATTCGAACCATTAAATTCATTTGACTGTAAATTTGTATGTAGAGTTAATGTTATTATGGACCAGGGAACGGTCATGCAGGTTTTCCCTTGTATATGTAAAAAATTTATATTTGTTTGTGTCCTTTTCATTCTGCTTACTATGTACAAAAGTGGACCTGAACAGATTTATGAAATAGGCATCTTCATGCATTGATATTAGTATGTATTTATGGTTGTTGCATATGTGTACTTAGTGCATCTTTATTTAGCATTTGGTGAATATTGTATCTGTTTTCTGTATAAATGTATTGAATCTGTCTCATTGTATTACAGTGTAATGGGAACTCCTCTCTCTATCATACTCACATTCTTCCATAAATATAATCCCTATCATAAGTAGATAAAGAGCAAGTTGTTTAATATCTTAAGTGTGAATTATACAGAATTACAGTATAAAGTCTGAAATCTGAGCATCCAGTAACCAGAATGATCTGTAATCCAAACTTCATATAATTTTTTTTTGAGAAATTTTTTTTTTTACAGAGTATAGGAATGGAGAGTATCATCAGGAATGGAGAGTATGATATTCAAGAAAAGTATACAGTAAATTTTTCTCCTAATTAGCTGAGATTTCTTATGCCAAGAAACATCATTAAGTATAATAGTGTTGAATCATTCTGCTTCTTATTTCACTTGAACACCTGCCAGTTAGCAAACTAATGGAGGAAGGAAATAATTTTTTCCTATCTCGGTGAGCAAATCACATTTTCAGCCCCTGAATGGTTGTGGAGGGAGCAACAATAGATCTAACTTCTACACGATAACTGAAGCTGGGTGAGCTATGTTATTTAGAGTAGAATATTGCACATTCTTGTTTCCATTTGTTTGTATAGCAGGAAAGAAGGGGGAAATAATTAGAATCCAATGAATTTGTATTTCTCACTTTTAATGAATTTGCATTTCAAATTGCACTTGTCTTTAATTTTCTGATTTGATTCAGTTTATTATTTTGTCATAAATAATAAATGAAATTTGTATTAATGGAACTTGCAAAGAAATGCTAAATGAAGGTGATATGGTCCTGCACTGCAATGATATTCTCCTGATCGCCAATTGAGCAATAGATGGTGAAATTTATTGCATTGTTTAAATCTAAAAAATATCTCCTTTTTGACTTCAAGTCATATTTTTATTTTATGAAGTGGTTATTCAAGCACAATCTTTCTTTGCTGCAGAATACTTCTTTCTTGAAGAATCAGAATAGTTTTCATCTCTTAGCAAGTCCCAAATAATAGAATTCCATTTCAGTAAAAAAAAAAAAAAAAAAAAAAAAAACTATTACATAACAGTAAAAAAACTGTAGTTGTATCAGGAAGAAGCTAAACCAAACTCATCACTCCTGGCACTGAGGAAATATGCCAAATAATAAAAAAAGCAAGTGGTATGGTTTTTACAGAAAATTTCACGATGTTTTATATTATGAAATATAACAGAAAACTAAATTTTCTGTCTATATTATGAAATATTATCTGTTGTAAAAATATAACATGAAATTTTCTGGTCAACTGAATATGTATAGAAATGCTAAAGGAAGGTAATATCACTTAAATCTTTATTGCAATGACAATGCTGCAATCATCAATCAGGTAACAAAAAAAAAAAATCTATAGTATGGTTTTAAATCCACAGAATATCACCATGGAATAATGAAGAAAACAAAATAAATTATTGAAAATGAAAAGATTTAATTTATTATTCATCGAAGATTTTTGACAAAGGAAGTTGAACCATGGAACTTTGTAATAGTAAAAAATTATGTCTGTAAAATTGGGGACCCCCCCCAAAAAAAAGGGGGGAAGAAGAAGAAAGAAAAAAGAAAGCTTGGCAATAAACAAACAGTAAAACTAAGGTTAGGTTCAGCTTTTTTTCTTTTTCTTCTTTCTTTTTTTTTTTTTTTTAAATTATAAATGCTTCACAGGCTACCTTACCATATATTTAATTCCATTCTTTTTACATCTGATAGTACTAGATTTAAGTTAATGACTCAAAACCCAGATTCACTAAAGTGTGAACAATTCTGGATCTTGGATTTTGTATTGTATATTCGTGTGTGTATGCTTTCAAAATGTGTTAGAAAAAGTGTGTGTTAATTTGTAAAGAAGTCATACTTTTGTAATTTTTATTAATGCTTTTATTTTATTTTAGACTCTAGAATCTGCATCCTTGAAACAAATTAGGTTTATCCCAGGCATTTTATTCATTGATGGTAAATATAATTTATTGCAATGCATGCTCATTTATGCTGATGTCACTTTTAACATGAATGACTTTTATTTAAAATGTTACTCTTGTTTGAAATGTTTGTCTTTAAAATGTTTTCTCTCAAAAATTAGATTTAGAGTTGTACCAGTCTAAAAAGATGCTCTAGCTGCTGATTACTTCCTTAACATTGAAGCACACTGTACTTAGAAACCTCTTTCTAAAAAAGAAAAATTCCTCACTGTATTATTAATAATAACCAATATTTGCTTCTCTGCAGTTGTATGGAATATTCCAGTCCTTATATAAATTAAGCTTGCTTTTACAGATAAGATATGTTATCAAAATTGATTTGATAGTTGTTATTAGCCTCAAATAAGCTATTATTATTTTTTGTATTGAGATTGTTGTTGACAGAGAAAAGAATATTAAGATATTTAAAAGTACAAATTTTTCAAATGTGAAATAAGAACATTTAATATGGGACTATCATTGTAATTTTTATAAGTGTATTCAGTATATTTTATGTTCATTTATTATAATTTTTCATTTGGTAATAGCTTCAAGTAGTACAAGTCTTCCTAACAATTGTCTTATTCTGCATATTGTGTCAGTATCATGTGCAAAGCCATCATTTAGATTGAATTTTGAAATGTGCACTGACATTCAGCTCATAGATTTAATTACATTTTTGGGCAGTTTCAGTATAGCATAGTTCAGCTGCTTTGTTTATAAATTAACTTGTGTTGCTTTAGTCTAAGTTCATTCACACTTTCAAAAACTTGTTTATTTTAATAAAGATATATGCTGATTTGAAATTTATAAGAAAGTGGAATACATTAACATTAAACTCTTTTGATTTTTCTAAAAATCTTCTGAAAACATAAATCTGATTTAATCTAGACTAGACAAAAGGAAGTTTCTAAAAAGCATGCGGGAGAATATTTTATGCATATAATTGAAGAGAGTGACTTTTCTAAAATTGCTGCTTTCAAGTTATCTCCTTTCTGGCAATGAAGAGATTGAGTTTTTTTTCTTTTTTTTCTTTTTTTCCCAATTTGTTGAGTATTTTCATAGTAATCTAAACTTTGTATATAATTTTAAGACTGCATTTACTGATATTGGCTATTGAACTTTAAATAGTTAATGTCAAGGTTTATAAATAGTTAAAGTATATCAGGTTGTAAGATCAGAGTAACTGTAAAAATGTTTTTAATGTAGATTTTGAAAATCTCAATTGAAATTTTCGATTATGGTGACAAAATTTTAATTTCTTTAATATCCATGTTTCCATATTGATATAGGAACTTTTATTATGATTTCAAGCATCAGGTATTTTTTCTTTTTATTGTTATTTGAAAATGCATTTTAAAGTGAATTTTATCTTGTGAATGTGTAATATTTTTATTGCATATTTTCATTATGCTTAACTCATATCTAAAGTGAGTTTTACATTCAAATGAGGGATTTTAGAAGATTAAACCACATCAAAACATTTCTTTATTAGAAATGCATTTAAATTCACAATATCATGCCAATTCTAATTGGCATTTAATTCATATGTTTGTATCTTATTTTGGAAAACAAGGTATAAAGGAAAATAAATAACTATGAAAATCCTCATGTTCATATTTTTAGCAAGTATTCTTTGATATATGTAAAACATGCATTACAATAACAAACTATTATGAGCATGCAGATAAGATAGAATGGAAAAAAAGACTTTTTTTTTTTTTTTTTTCCCAAACTAATGTGTACTACACTGACTACCAATAAGTATTTGGACACCTGTGATAGAAAAGAAAAACTAACTTTATTCAAAATCAGTAGTTGGTAGAGCCTCCACGAGAGGTAATTACAGCGTGGACCCTCCGGGGCATACTTTCCACAAGTTTTTGTATGACAGCTAGTGGTATTTTCTTCCACTCGGCTTGGAGAAGACATAGAAGTTCCTTCACCGATTTTGCACGGGTAGTGCACCCCTGAATTTGCCGATGCAACTCGTCCCAGAGGTTCTCGATAGGGTTCAGGTCTGGACTTTGGGCTGGCCAGTCCATTCGATGAACTCCATTGGCACCATACCAAGCCTTGGTTAAAGTCGAAACATGACAACTGGCATTGTCTTCCTGAAAGTAACATGGGTGCAACCCGTAAAACTGCCACAACGTAGGAAGCACATTGTCGTCCAAAATAGTGCAGTAGGCATCAGAGTTGAGCTTACCAGGAATGGGGACCAAGGGTCCCAGCCCATACCAGGAGTAACACCCCCAGACCATAATTCCACCTCCGCCGAACTTGACTGTTGGCACAATGCATTCTGGCAGGAGAAGTTCTCCAGGTAGACGCCAGACCCAGACCCTGCCATCCGAACTGTAGAGGGTGAATCTTGATTCGTCACTCCAAAGAACCTGTTTCCACTGATCTAGGGTCCAATTTCGATGTGTCTTGCACCACATTAACCGAGCAGCACGGTTGGACTTCGTGATCAAAGGCTTATGGGCAGCAGCACGACCATGAAAACTATGCAGATGTGCTTCCTTACGGATGGTATTCATTGAAACAATACTCCCGGATGCCTGTTGAAACTCCTCGCGGATGAGGGCCATAGGTTGGGTGCGGTTCTTCCGAATTTCTCTGGACAGCACTCGTCGGTCTCTATCTCCCAGTTTCGCTGGTCTGCTGACTCGGGGCACATTCCGACAATCACCGCTCACCTTCCACTTCTTAATCACATAGGCCACTGTCGATTTTGGCTACTCCAGATCGCTAGATATGTCCCTTAAGGATTGGCCACATTTGTGATACCCTATAATTATATCTTTCTCGAAATCAGAGAGCTTTGAACTGCGAGGCATCTTGCATGCGACTAAAGCCGATGCTGTTTTCTACACGATATATACCGGCGAGGTCCGTGAAATACCTTAGGACCGCAGATATCGTCATTTGCATAGGTGTCCAAATACTTATTGGTAGTCAGTGTATATAAAGCCCTGAATTTTGTAATCCAGAATCAGGAGCTGTATTTCTTAAATTTTACATTAATGCATTATGTGTAATATTTAAATCCTTTGATTTATATGCATAGATCAAAACTGAGATCTTGTTACATATAAAAAAAAAATAATGCTAATTCAGAAAGAACATTTGATTTGTTTTTTATAATTAAAAAATAGGACAGATGGATAAATAATCCATGAAAGTAAAGAGAAAATGTATAAGTTTTATTTGCAGATGTTTGATATGGTGTCCTTTACACACGCTATAATATCATAGTGATATGAAAATGCCTGCCAAGTACATTCCAGTATACAAATAAAGTACTTTTCTAAAGCAGAAGGCCCCTCAGGGGGCTCACTTTTGTGAGTACGGGTGTGGCAATCCCGAGGTACTCTAGCCCTTCAGGGGATCATCTTCTTGGTGAGACGGGTGTCACGATCCTGGAGCCCCAGTGATCTATCCTCTTTTCCGTCTCCTCTCCTCTTGGCTGGAACTTTTTCCCTTCCCTTCTCCCTCGTGGTTTTTCTCTACGGAGTTTGGGGCTCGTCACAAGAAACTGGAACAGCCCTTGCCTCTTGTTCTCGAGTGGCGAGAAAACTGCCCACGTGTTTGCCGTGCGTGGAGACCCGTGTTGCTGGAAAGGAGGGTCCTGGTAGTTGAGGGGCGAGGTACTGTCCCCAACATACTGCTTTGGCCTCTGCTTCAGCTAAACGGGAGGCACCTTAGTCGTCCTCACGGGTGTCAATCGGCTGGTCACTGGTCCTTGTGTCAGTGGCTTGGGGTCAAGCTCTCGGGAGTACCTGCTTTCGGGAAAGCCAACTGTGGGGCTTCAGTTTGCGTATAGGTCCGGCTAGCCCTAACACAGGAATCTGTGTTCCCTTGTTGGGCTCCGTGGTGGGCGGGCAAATATGGCTAATCCTCATATATTTTTAATCAAAGACTTTGAAGTCACTCCTGTCACTCCAGCAACGAATTCTGAAAAACCTACTGTTAAAAAAGTACGTACCGATGCAAATGCAAATGATCCTGAAAATTGCCCTTGTTTCGTTGTAGTCTCAATTCCTTCTGGCGAAATTCAAAAGTTATCTCCGTTTATAATTCAGAAATATATTCATTCCTCCATTGGTCAGCCAAAAAACATAAAGCGTCTCCAATCTGGAGATTTGCATATCGATACAATTTCGGCTATACAGTCTGCTTCCCTTCTACGATTAACCAAACTAGGACAAATTGATATTACAGTATCTCCACATAAAACACTTAATATATGTAGAGGCGTAATCTCGGAAGTCGACCTTCTGTCTGTCTCTGAAGAAGAGTTCGTTTCCGAGCTAGCCGATCAAAATGTCAGTTCTTGCTGCCAGGCGGATCAAGATGCGTAAGGAAGGTCAGTTGATTGACACGAAACACATGATCCTGACCTTCAAAACCCCTGATCTGCCTAAGAATATTAAGGCTGGATATCTCAATTGTCCTGTACGTCCATACATTCCAAACCCGATGCGATGCTTCCAGTGCCAGCGTTTTGGCCATTCCAAGATGTCCTGTCGTGGGACCCTGACGTGCGCTCGGTGTTCGTCGGTTGGCCACAACAGTGATAATTGCACTGCTGCAGCACTGTGTATTAATTGCAAGGGCGACCATCCAGCATTTTCCCGTTCCTGTCCAAAATGGAAATTAAAGGAAGTGCAGACCATAAAAGTTTCTAGGAACATTTCGTATGCCGAAGCCAGAAGGCAAGTTCAAAGCACACAGCCTCAATCAAACAAATCATATGCCAAAGCAGTGAAATCAACCCGCACAATAGCCACCCAAACTTCCATAAATACACAGACTCCACCAAATAAAAACCAGCAGCCTGCAAGCAAGAAAAAAGAAAATCCAACACATATCATACAAAATAAAGAAATAGCAATCCCGAGCAAACCCAAAACTGTGCCTCCAAAAATAGAAACCAAAAATAGAAGTACCAGCAATAGTTCTGCAAATGAAATTATTTCTGAATCTGCAGATTCAGACAGTATGGAAGTGGAAGACGGTCTAGAAGTTCCCGATCATCTGCTTCCGTGCAAAACTAAAAAGGAACACAGGAACAACAAACATCAATCATAATGGCCACCCTCGTCTCATGGAACTCTCGCGGTTTCCACCGAAATTTGCTCGACATCAAAGCCATAATCAATGCTTATCATCCTGTATGCTTCGCAATACAGGAAACAAATCTAAAACCAGAACAACAGGCAAAACTTCGGAGGTTTTCTTTCGTCAGGAAAGATAACATTGCAGGTGAGCGTGCCAGTGGAGGTGTAGGTCTCCTCACCTCACTGGATTATCCCTCAAATGTGCTTTCTTTGACGACATCCCTCCAAGTTGTCGCTACTCAAACAAATTTTGATATTGTTGTTACAGTTGTTTCTCTGTATTTGCTTTCAAATGAGCATATTGATCAGCAAGATTTAAATGGTCTTTTAGAGCAGCTGCCTGAGCCTTTCATCATAACAGGAGATTTTAACGGCCATAGTCTGCTCTGGGGTAGTAAAGATACAAATTGCCGAGGAAGACAAATTGAGCAGATGATCGAAGATCATAGCCTTTGTCTCCTGAATAATGGGCAGGATACTTACTTCCATGAGCCTTCAAAGACATTCCATGCTCACGACCTTGCCATCTGTTCACCATCTCTGTTGCCTTTTTGCACTTTTAATGTGGGAAAAGATCTTTACAACAGTGATCATTATCCCATTTTTGTGTCTCTTGCACGAAGAGGAGCAAATCCCATGATGAGACTTCCTCGGTTTATACTGGACAGGGCAGACTGGGAACTCTTCTCTTCCATTGCAGAGCTCACAGATCAAATGGTAGAAGATGGGCATATCGATGACGCTGTTGAAGCTGTTACTAATACTATTATTCAGGCAGCTATGCTCCCCATTCCTAGAACATCAGGAAAACTACTTCAATATTCAAAACCATGGTGGAATCGCGACTGTCATGAAGCACTGAAAAAACAGAAAAAAGCATGGGGTATTTTTCGTAGATATCCGACTCTGCGAAACCTCATAGCCTTTAAAAGAGCCAAAGCAAATGCACGAAAAGTAAGAAGGCAGAGCCAGAGGGATTCCTGGATTTCATATGTGTCCTCAATAACATCCTCTACACCTAGTAAGCGGGTTTGGGAAAGAGTTCGAAAAACATGCGGAATGTATAAAGACCACTCACTTTCCTTTCTGGAAAAAGATGGCCGAGTGATTAGCTCCATAGAAGAAATTGCAAATACTATTGGTGAGACATTTGCTGCCGTTTCTTCCAGCTGAAATTACTCACCTGCATTTCTTTCTATCAAGCAACGCTCTGAGAAAAATCCCATCACTTTCAACTCTTCCAAATTTGAGCCGTACAATAGAGACTTTACTATGGTTGAATTAAGGAGAGCTTTGTTGCAGACACATAGGTCTTGTCTGGGTCTGGATGGCGTGTATTATGAAATGCTTAAGCATCTGTCCTGTAAGTCACTCAGTGCCCTTCTCACACTTTACAATAGAGTGTGG
This sequence comes from Stegodyphus dumicola, assembly GCF_044657685.1. Taxonomy (NCBI): domain Eukaryota; kingdom Metazoa; phylum Arthropoda; class Arachnida; order Araneae; family Eresidae; genus Stegodyphus; species Stegodyphus dumicola. The sequence goes on along the minus strand of NC_140769.1, from coordinate 184,490,545 downwards.
AAGGAGTATACATTTCCCAGTGCATGGAGGAGAGCTGTAGTAATTCCTATTGGGAAGCCAGGGAAAGACCCGAGGAATCCCTCGAACTATCGGCCAATTGCCCTTACTAGTTGTGTTTGCAAACTGTTTGAAAAGATGGTAAACAGCCGCCTAGTCTACTTCTTGGAAAAGAATAATATTATATCGCCTTATCAAAGTGGTTTTCGAAAGGGGAGAACAACCGTAGATAACATGCTCCTCCTAGAGACTTCCATTCGGAAAGCATTTGCAAGAAGAAGCCACCTTGTCTCGGTATTCTTCGACGTTGAGAAAGCTTATGATAAGGCATGGAGATATGGTATACTTCGGGATCTTCACGAGAGTGGCTTGCGCGGCAACCTACCAATCTTCATTCAGAATTTCTTGAACAGTAGAACTTTTCAAGTAAGGATTGGCTCTGTTTTTTCGGATGTTTTTCAACAGGAAGAGGGTGTGCCTCAAGGCTGTGTGCTTAGTGTAACGCTGTTCAGTTTAAAAATAAATTCTGTATTAAAAGAACTTCCTCCTACCATCTTGGGATCACTATATGTAGATGATTTACAGATTAGCTGTCGAGGAGCAGACATGAGATACATAGAGAGGCAATTGCAGATGGCTCTGAATAAGATCCAAGAATGGTCAAACAAACAGGGATTTACTTTTTCGAAACAGAAAACTGTGTGCGTTCACTTTTGTAGGAAGCGAGGTCTCCATCCTGAACCTGAGTTATATCTAAATGGTACAATTATTCCAGTTGCGCCCGAAGTAAAATTTTTAGGAGTGACGTTCGACCAGAAATTGACTTTCCTTTCTCATGTTTTAAACCTGAGAAAGAAGTGTCTAAAAACACTAAATATTTTAAAAGTGTTGGCGAACACCTCCTGCGGTGCAAAGTGTTGCTCCATGCTTCGCATTTACAGAGCGCTTATCCGCTCTAGACTGGACTATGGCTCAGTAGTTTATGGATCCGCTCGCTCATCTGTTTTGTTAAAACTGGATCCTGTTCACCATCAAGGTTTGCGGATTTGTTCAGGAGCTTTCAGGACTTCTCCTGTACACAGCCTATATGTTGACTCTAACGAACCATCACTTTATCTGAGGCGTGAGCAATTGTCCCTTTTACAATATTTTAATATTTTATCCCAACCTGAACATCCCAATAAGCTGTGCTTACTTGATAATGAGTGTAACACACTATTTGAAACACGTCCATCCTCTGTTCCTACTTTTCCTTTAAGAGTTCGCCCTGTCATTGAGAAACTTTCCCTCTCTGATATGCACCCCCAAGCAGTACAGGATTTTGAAATTCCACCTTGGGAAAATTCACGGATTCAGCTCCTTGATGTTTTCAAACATCACGTGAAGGCGAGCACTAACGAGATCGTTTACAGAGAACTCTTCGCTGAGCACAGGCACAGATATAGCAGTTATTATCCGATATACCCAGACGGATCAAAGTCAAATGATCATGTCGGGATGGCTTTTGTATTTGAAGATTACATTGAGGGCAGATGCCTACACCATGCTTGCTCAGTCCTAACATCTGAACTAACTGCAATATATTATGCTCTTCTGTACATCTCAAAGCTCTGCCACAAGAAGTTCATAATTTATACAGACTCGTATAGTGCTCTTAAATCTTTGGAAGCTTTTCCCAACACTCAGAATCCTGTGGTAGTGGATGTCCTGAAAATTCATATAAATTTAACGATTCGCAGATATGAAGTCCTGTACTGCTGGGTTCCTGGACATGCTGGAATAAAGGGAAATGAGCTTGCAGATATTGCAGCCAAATCTGCTGATGAACTGACTAGTCGCCTTATCCCTTTTAGAGATATCTGCTGTGTCATCAAGGGAAAAGTCCGGAAAAAATGGCAGCAAATTTGGGATGTTCAGCTTCAAAACAAGTTAAGACATGTAAAACCTAGAATTGAGCATTGGGAATCAACCAAAAATCAACCAAAAATCCAAAAAAGGAGGAAGTTCTTTTGACTCGCCTCAGAATTGGTCACACTAGAGTGACACATAACTATCTTCTCAAAGCTGAAAATGAGCCTGTGTGTTTTAATTGTAATGTTTGTTTATCTGTTTGTCATATTTTAATTGAGTGTCCATGTTTTAATAGTCTTCACCAGAAATATTTTAATAGCTGTGACTTATCTCTTGACCGTTTAATCGGAAGAGAGGTCAATTGTAATTTATTTTATTATATGAAAGAAACTGGCTTTTATCACCTAATGTAATTTGTTTTAAAGATTGTATCTTGAATTTTAAATGTGTGGTTTTAACTTGTTCTTATATGACTTCATCCTCTGGATTTGATACATTTGTCTACTTGTTTTTATTTATTGTATTTTAATTTCATCAATTGTACTCACCCCATCACGTGTTTGGTGCACTATAATCGTCTTTGGTTTTGCGCCATAATCTCTCACTCACTCACTCACCCCTAAAGCAGAAGGAAAACCTTTTTTGGGGGATGGATAGAGCTTGTAGACCGAGGTCTTTCATAAACTTCCAAAGAAAGAAGCTGCTAGAAGAGAATCTGGAGATAGAAAAATTTAAAGTCAAATCATCTGGTCCACAGCATACAATTGATATAATGCAAATAACAGTATGCTAAAAGTTTTACGGGCAGCCTTTTCTTTTTTTTCAAAAAAGAACTTTTTAAACAACAATCTAATTCAGAAGTCAAACAACAAAAATCAGCATTATATTTTCAAAATTTTCACAGGACTAGTTTCGATGGTTTTACCAAACCACTATCCTCAGCTGCAAAACCACAAATGAACAAGATAGGAAATAATGATTAGATACGATAAGAAAGCCTGGACAAGTATAAGCAAGTGGCGCCATCTGTTGGTGAAACCAGAACTAAAACATAATTTCTTTAAAGACAGAAGGCAAAGATGGATTGGAATTAGTATCGTTAACTAGAACAGAAAGATTTTTTTCAATGTGAAATGCCTCTAGAAAATCCAGTTCTCCAATGGAAGATGTTTTTTGAATAATTTTGCAGCAGAAAAATTGAAAGTGTGATTTTCGGATCAACAATGTTGAGCAACAGAAGACTTGTGTGTTTCCTTTTTCCTAACATATGCCTAATGTTCCTTGACGCGAAATTTCATGAAACATCATTCAAAAAACATCTTCCATTGGAGAACTGGATTTTCTAGAGGCATTTCACATTCAAAAAAATCTTTCTGTTCTAGTTAACGATCCTAATTCCAATCCATCTTTGCCTTCGGCCTTTAAAGAAATTATGTTTTAGTTCTGGTTTCACCAACAGATGGCACTACTTGCTTATTCTTGTCCAGGCTTTATCGTCTTATCTAATCAATATTTTCTATCTTGTTCATTTGCGGTTTTGCTGCTGAGGATGGTGGCTCAGTAAAACCATCGAAACTAGTCCTGTGAAAATTTTGAAAATATAACGCTGATTTTTGTTGTTTGACTTCTGAATTAGTATTTATTCGGCATGTTATTGTGTTTTAACAATCTAATGTTTATACATTAAATTTTGGGTATTTTTATCATTTTAGAATGATACAAGCCAAATGGTTTTCTCTGGAAAAGATAACTGGTGCTACCTTGATAGATATCGAGAGAGAAACATACTTTCATCAGGACTTGTTTTGATTTTGATATATTCTTCTAAGCATAAGAAATATATCTCATGATTGGTTATTTCAATAAAAAATAAAATAGATTGACTTTCAAAAGCTTTTTACTGGGAATCCTGTCTTTGAAAACAAGAACACAATGTTTAAAATGGGTTCTCAACCAGGAAGGAATTATCCCTTGGGGGATTTTATAGGTTTGGGGGAATGCAGTTTGTTTATTTAGGTGTTAAAGTTTATGAATATGAACAACTACTTATATTCATGTTTTGGTATTTATCAACATTTTCTGTACTTTTATTGTATGTGTGATAAAAATACATTAAAAATTATCTAAATCTAAATAAATGCATATGTATTTTTTGAGTTTGGGAAAGAAAGAGGGGAAATGATCTGATAGCAATAGTGAAAGGCAAAATAGATTGAGAACCACTGTTATAAAAGATGAGAACAGATTTATTTTAATAACGGCCAAGAGACAGCTTTGGCATGTGTTGTCCAGTAATGAAAAGAAATTCAAACTTGGATATTTTTTTATTAAAATATTCATCATTCTATTTTTTTCATTTTTAAAACTGTAAAAATTTGAAACTGAATGATCATTTCTGAATTACTCTGTGTAACAATATTATGAACAACTGTATTTTATATAAAAAATCAGTTCATAACATGATTTCAGTGGTTCAATGTTTTCAAGTAAAAATCCTATAACAACTACATTTCTTTCCTCTAGATTCAATGGTTTTTTCATCTGGAGATCGAGAAGCTGAGAAAAAAGAAGTATATGCTGTATTGGAAACATTAAAATCATGTGACTACCCTGTCATTTATTCTTCTCTTGATATGGTAACTTTCTTTGCATGAGAGGCAACTTTAATTTCTATTCTAATTATTTTTGCATTAAATGTAGATAAAAATGTTAGGTTTATGGATTCATGGAATCCAAGTTTTTTATACTTATTGTGCACATAGAACAATATAGTAAAACCAACGGAGATACCACGCTTAAACAGTGCTGAACAGCAGCTGAGCGCTGAAATAACTAGTTACTGAAACTAGTAACTAGTTATTTCTCCTTATTACTAGTTATACTTACTTACTCTCCTTATTACTAGTTACTCCTTATTACTAGTTATTTCTCCTTATTACTAGTTACTGAAACTAGTAATTTGTCCTGAGTTCGATTCTAAACAAATTTTGGCTGCAAGAGCATTTTTATGAAGTAATGTGGTTGTGAACCAGTTTCCATTGCGTCTTCAATGAAAACATCGCTCCCTTTAGGCAAAAAGCCGTTGAGTGCTTTGCCATAATTGAATAAACCAAAGAAAACCAATACCAGTGTTTTTCTTCTTCTTCTGATTGCAGGAAAAAAGAGCAAAATTATCTATTTGTGTGAATGGATCTATTTGTATATAGTGTGAATGGAACAGGATAAGAAAAACATATAAAATTCCATGTGTTGTAGATAAATGCAAAATGAAGTCTGCAATGGTAGTAGGAAACTAAGACATGGAAGATGATCAGCGTAAAATGTATGAGTTCCAAGAATCAGTCTTCACTCTATTTTCTATCCCATGATCCTTTACATATCGAGAACATCAATAGGAGTTTATAATTCAGACTGTCATTATCTCTGGCTGTTTAACCAACCATTTTGGACAATCATGGCATAGGTATTTTCCCATACGCACTGACACATTTTTGCCTCTTTTCAAAGGAATGATTCTTCAATTCATAAAATTGGGAATGCTGATTTATGGTATAAAAAGCATGATGATAAAGAAACATAGCCCTCTCAAGTGCCATCTAATTTAAACCTCATTTAACTCTCTGGTTCACGTTGAAAGATAGGAGGAGATCTGTCTTTCTTTTCCTGAATCTCTCAAGGAATTGTAGCAGTTTTTGTATGAAGTATTGTGTAACATATTATGCCAGTATCCATGTGTGTACATTTAGAATACTGGTGGGTTACAAAGATGGTATGAACGTTTTTAAATACCATAGCTCATGTTATGTTACACGATGCTATTTGTTAATCCTCTAATTTCAAGGCATTTCTGTTATTTTATACAACTTTTGATATACTCGTATAAATATATGAATCAGATTGTAATGCAATAAAGGAAGCTGTTGGGGAAGCAGTAAAATGTCTATGCAGAAAAACTATTCATTCAGCAACCAACTGGAGAGGTAGTAAGAGGAAAAGTTTCACACATATGGAATTAATAGATATTCATGTGGCATATGCAGTTGCTGAGTGTAACAGGCAAACTGCTGTTTATCTGTACTAGAACTGCTACTCAGTGAGACATATTCTGACCCCTCAAATGTTTGCATGGTTGCAAGATTATGTAAAATGGTATCTTTGAGGGACATGCCTTGAATCAGATACAAATTTCATGGATCCCTGAAATCAGATAAGGTATGCAGAAAATACTACATATGCCAATACATGAAGCTACAACTACTCACTTCGGTCTTTCTAAAACCACCATCTGGATGATTTTGAAGTTGTACTCATATCATGAGCTGCATGTGCAGCTACTGCAGCCCTATAATTACCCACTAAGAGTTGCTTTTTCTGAGTGGTATCTGCAGAAGAGAGTGGTTAATCCCCTTTTTCGAACTTCTGTATGTAACCTTTATTCATAGATGAGGCATACTTCATGAGGGATGGTTACTACAATGTACATAACTTTAATGTATGAACAATGGAGAATCCCCACACTGTATGAACATGTGGAGCCCATCATCGATTTGTACTTTGTATTTAGTCCGGCATTACGGGGGGCAGTGACCACTAATACACCCATATCTTTAAACAGGGGTAAAGTTTTTTTTTTTTTTTTTTTTTAAAGGATGTTTTGCCTGAACTGTTAAATTACCAACAGATTCTGCAATTGTACAATAAATATGTGGTAATAACATTATAGGGCCCCACCCCATTAAGCCATAGCCTTCCGAATTGCTTAAAATGAGACATTTAAATAGAAATGGAACAGGCATGTTTGTTTCATTCAGTGTCCTGCATGATCATCAGACCTCTCCTTTTTAGACTTTTTCCCCCTAGAGTTGCATGAAAAGTCTGGTGTACTATGAAGAGTATTTTGTCACATGCTTCTGAAGCCTGAGGTGACTGGAATAGCCCACATTTCCATGTGCCACCAGTGTTAGGCTTGTGTTGCAACTTATTGCTAAAATTTCATACAACTTCTGTAACATTCCTTAATATCACAATTGTTACAATTTGTTGAACAAAGTAATGTTCTTCCCTTATTTGTTATTTCATTCTTATGGACTCTGCACACTTGCACCTGATAATGGTGTTTTTGACCTTGCATTGATCTTGATCTTGATATCTGATCTCAGTTTGTCATTGAGTAACCTACCCCTCTCAAAAGTTTGTACATATCATGAATCTCTTTCTCTCTCTCTCTCTATATATATATATGTGTGTGTGTGTGTGTGTATGTATAATACTATTAGTGTGCCAATGTTCATTGATACATATAAATTTATGTATGTAACTTCATATATGACATATTTTTACCTTTGACAAATTTTTCAAAAAGTATTCAAAATATATTCAAAAAGTGTCACATACATGTCCTGTATAGGAATATGAAATCATTTGGTTCTTAGAGTATTAGAAGACATAGATCCATTTAAAATTGATCAACAGCGTTAATTTTTTCTTTGCATTTAATAACATTATTTTTTCTTTTCACAACAGAAGTATTGATTCTGTGTATGGTTATGTTTTTATTCTCAAACCTATTTTAGATTGATAGACTAATAGCATAAAATTTAAGATATGCATTATGATGTGGTGATTAGTATCTTCTTTTACATAGCAGCTATCTGTTTTATATTTTTAGGTGTATCGATTAAATGAAAATGAAGATTTTTATTGGCCTCTTGAAAAATTTTCTGAAGAGGACTGTTTTTGCTTCAGATCGAGAAAATGGATGGAAGAATGTTTTACTAATGTACCACTGTCCTCAAAAATAGATTTAATTAAGCATTTAAGGTTTGTATCTAAAATCTGTTTTTAGTTACTGGGAAAATAATGTTGGGTTAATTTACTGACTGTGTGCATGCTGAAAATAGTTTTAAATAATTTATATGTATATAAAATATATTTTATATATTTATATAAAATTAATATATATATAGTTTATTAATAGTTCTAGTTAATTTTTTTGTAGTTTAAACATGTTTATATTATAACACTTTACATATATGTGTTATGTGTTTTTAAAATGTCTTAGTTTTTTTTTTAAAGTCTCATTTTTACTAGTTTATTTTTTAAAGGATTTTTTTTAGCTTATTTTAAAAATGATTTATTTTTTCTTGGTCTACATGTTATGATAATAAATTATAGCCTCTCGAAGCCTGTATATTTCTGTTTAAGAACATTTCCCTGAAATTCTTTCTTTGAGAAAAATTCCTTAATATTTGTTAAAAAAATTATGGTTTTTTTTATGTAATTTTAGTATTTTTAATAGTTTATAAAAACACAGCAGGTGATGATAAAGCTTAAATTTTGTTTTCAGTAAACAAAATTAAGCAGCCAAAACGGTAATATTTCTTTTTTTCATTTATTTAAAGAAAACATAATTTTTTAATTATTTCTTCTTAGGTAACCCCCCCCCCCTAAAAAAACGTTCTGAAAGGTTTCAGATTTTAAATTACGTCCAAAGGGGCATTTTTTTAATGTTTTGTGTGTTTCCTTTATTTATTAAATATCATGTTCTACGTATGCAAACCATAAAATTCAGTCAAACAGCAATATTGCAAAATAATTTGAAAATGAACATATCTTTAGAATTTCTGATACAGAGTCTCACGCGCTAGGAGTAAGAAAAAAAAATTTTTTTTTTGTACAGTGTTGCCATTGCTTGCTTTGAAATCGTTTAGTTTTTTAATCAAAAATTCATTGAAGTGTTACAAAATATGAAATCGATAATAAAACAAATTTCAAATTCAAATTAGGGCTTCCACATGCCCGTATTCTATGAAAGATCGCTTTATTCAAATTTTGATGGCTCTAGGTACCATTGTTTTATCACAATGTGAGAAACATACATATATTCATGCAGATTTTTTATTATTTAATTTCTTTAAATATAATACAGGGCGATAATATTTGGTGGCAACAATTTAAAAAGTGATTCACTGTTTATAGTTTTCAATGCAAAATGCCAAAACGAAATTAATAGTCCTTCAGGGCAAATTGTTGCTCTGGACTTAAAAAACAAAAAAAAAAAAAGCTATATTTTGCCTGAAAATAACCATGAACCTAGTAAAATTCATGTTAAGGCAGTGACCGTGTTACTTTTCCACATTTCTGTTTAGCTGTTATAGTAATATAGTATAATGACACTTTCAAGAAGAAGTCATTTCAATCATGCATTTTCAGACAATACCATTCAGGCAAATAGAGTGAGATGTAGTAATGTTTGCATGGTAACATAATCATAGTGGTTTCTTGATTTGGTACTGTTAGCCCATTTTTAGGTTAGGCATTACAGTTCGAAATTGGTGATAAACTTATAATCATCAGTAAATCTAACAATTGTAATCAAAAGAATCATTTGGCAAACAGTATATTTATAACTGTTAAATATTAGGTTTTTGTTTAGTAATAATGCATTCTATTTAGAGAATTTTTTAATCTTAGAATATCATAATAGAAGCAAAATTTGGGCATAGATAATTGTTTTAATGGTTGTGATCTTTGGATTATGGTAACTTGGCGATTTTTTGGCGAAAATTTGGCGAACAACTCTGCTACAGCAACCCTCTATTTCTTTTCGCTGCCATTTTGTCTTCACAAAGTAAAGACATGTTTCTTTTCTTTTTCTTTACTCAATACTTTTTCCAACAATCTACTAGCCGAATTACACTTATGCTAGAAATTTTATGTAACAAAACTGCTTAATCATGACAAATATTAACTGCAAAATTGGGAAAAAGTGCACAATCGCAAACTCCTTGCGCGTTTTTCAGAATAGCACATACACATAAACCATTTACACGTCGACTTATTTTTACTTAAAAAAACATCCCAGAATTGCACAAAAATGGCATTGCACACACTCTTAACTTTATCCATCTACACTGCTATTTTCTCATAAATTACAAATACACTGCTATTTTCTCATAAATTACAAAAATTTGCACGAAAATGCAGGAAAATTTTGTGAATCTTTAAACTCGGTAAAAAGCACATATATGAAATTACCTGATCGCGAAAAAGTATATGCCCTTTCCAAGGATGAACATTTCCACGTATAAAATAAATAAAATATCCAAAAACTTTTACCTCTAAATTATCTATTATATTATAAACGTCACCAACGAATTTATACCGCAAACATTAAAAATAGTTACAAATACTTAGTGTCAAATATTGAAATTATTTCCATACACGTTTACTTCAACTGAAACGTATACCAAATTGCTACAAACATAAAATTCACAAAATAACTATCATTTAATTAAAATATAACTAAACCATGTACATGTCGACTTAAAAAAAACATCCCAGAATTGCACAAAAATGGCATTGCACACACTCTTCACTATATCCATGTACACTGCTTTTTTCTCATAAATTAGAAAAATTTCACGAAAATGCATGAAATTACTCAACGTATACTACTCAAACGTATTAGAAAATACTACAAACATATAACTCACAAAATCAAGATCATTAAATTAAAATATAATTAAATTAAAAAACAGTACTTAAAATATAAATAAGCACATACATTAAATTAATAAAAATTAGATTACAATCCTAATTACTTTAAACTAAATCATTGCTAATAACAATTTTCCCAGTAATACCAAATTACTTTACTTCCACCTTACATTTACAACAATGCATAAAAATAATATCCTCAAATAATTAAAAATACTAACTTACCTAATCTTCTTCAGAATCTTGATTACGTGTCCGATAAACTTTTCTTATTTCTGTTTCAGGATCTTTAAAATCATACTTATAGTTCACAGCAAGGTACCGGGTAAAATAAATAACTTAATAAAACATCTTTACTTCTATCTCGCACAACCTTAAAGAAACACTTATTACTACCCCTTTCAATCCCACTAAATACCCATTTCGAATTCACTTTAGTTAGGGCAATGGGATCCCAAAATTAACAAATACTGTTTCACACAACACAGAATAAAGCCAAATACAAAATTTCCCGATTTCCCCCCTTTTTCGATTAAAGAACCATAATTCATCCATTAATATCACATGACATATCCCGTGATCTCTCATTTCCCTCAAACAAAAAATGCGTAATCGGAACTGAGTACTGCTCACATTATTACCAAAGTCCCAGGTAGTAACCTTTATCGCCTCCAAAATGTCGCCAAACAACCAGTTACCATATTCTAAAGATCAGCCAAAAATTTTTATTAGCAATAAATTAGTTTAAACTAAATAAGATTTTAAGCTAATTTTTATTAATTTAATGTGTTTGTTTATATTTTAACTAGTGTTTTTTAATTTAATTATATTTTAATTAAATGATAGTGATTTTGTGAATTATGCGTTTGTAGCATTTTGGAATACATTTCAGTAGAAGTAAACAAACATGGAAATAAGTTAAATATTTTCACACTAAGTATTTGCAATTATTTTTAATGTTTGCCTTATAAATTCGCAGGTGATGTTTATAATGGATAATTTAGAGGGAAAAGTTTTTGGATATTTATTTATTTTATACGTGCAAATATTTATCCTTGGAAAGGGTATATACTTTTTCGCAATCAGGTAATTTCATATATGTCCTTTTTACCGACTTTAAAGATTCACAAAATTTTCCTGCATTTTTGTGCAAATTTTTCTAATTTATGAGAAAAAAGAAGTGTACATGGATAAAGTCAAGAGTGTGCGCAATGTCATTTTGTGCAATTCTGGGATGTTTTTTTAAGTGAAAATAGGTCTACGTGTATGTGCAATTCTTAAAAATGCGGTAAGGAGTTTGCGATTCTTCACTTTCTCCCAATTTAATATTCGTCAGGATTAAGAACTTTTGTTCCATAAAATTTCTAGCATAAGCATAATTTGGCTAGCAGATTGTTCAAAAAAAATGTTGAGTAAATAAAAAAAAAAAGAAACATGTCTTTACTTTGTGAAGACAAAATGGCGCCGAAAAAAGAATTAGGAAGTTGCTGTAGCAGGGTTGGTTGCCAAATTTGCGCCAAAAATCACGAAGTTACCATAATCCAAAGATTAACCGAAACTTGCTTTGCCTTTCTAAAAGACAATCTGATTGGAGCTGCAAAAATTAGCTCTACGCCAGTCAAAGAAAGTCTTTGCACCAGCTGCCTGAATAATGCTCATCCGATACATAATTCGCCAACAATGTGATCACTTCCAACATTGGCATAAAACTCTTTTTCGGGATCGCAGTATGTCATTCCCAGACTTCTTCAACTTTTGACTAAAATATTTAAATTCCCTTCTTTTTTTGGTCAATTTTCAAATTCCCTGGCTTTTTCCGGTTTTCCAGGTAGCGTGGCAACCCTGTACTTAGAAATATGGTCCACAATAAAGTCGATTTTCAATCATCATGGATCACTTTATTTCTAATCACGTAGTGAGCATTTACAATTCTTCTCAGTTTCATTGTGTACTACCTGAAGTTTGTGGAAATCCACATCTGAGACAACCACGCCTCGTAATTAGTTTGGCATGACAATTAGTTTGTACTAACTACCATAATATCTCCTGCAGTATAAATACAAGGAATGGCATACGTGTGACTAGGATGCTTTTCATTACAATTACATAAAGGACCTCTAGTGTTTTTTTCCTTTTGTACATTCACAAACATTTCCTTTTGGACATTCACAAAATGTCCATTTTTACCAGATTTCTTGCACTGCCATTCAAACTTATCTGTAATATCCTTCCTTTCACACAATCTCATTTCATTCCCACATTTTGGACATTCATACTTATCCGCAATTAAACCTACACTCATACACCATTCAACCAATTCTTTTGAATTATCAGATGAACGCATTAAAAATTTACAATTCACTTTAGATAGCGCCATGCAATCCAAAAATTAATCAACACTATTTCACACAACACACAGTGAAGCTTAATACAAAATAATATAGTACTACAGATATTTTTCCAAATTTTTACTCCCTTTTCCGATTAAAGAACTATAATTCGTCCATTAATGTCACATGACATATCTCATGATCTCTCATTTCCCTCATACAAAATAATGCGTAATCGGAACTGAGTACTTCTCACATTATTATGAAAGTCCTACGTAGTAACCTTTATCGCCTCCAAAATGTCGCCAAACTACCTGTTACCATATTCCAAAGATCAGCCGTTTTAATTTATTCAATTCCCATTTGCTGATAGGTTCTTAATTATTTTCATTGATGGTCATAAAATTACTCACTTTTAATGATCAGAGATGTGTACAAATCCCAAGATTTGAATAAATCTTTTATTTGGTCGGCAAACAATTTATCCCTTTATTTTTATCTCATATTTCTTTATATGTTTGGGAAGAACAACTGATTCTTTACCTTTCAGTTACCATCTAGGAAAAGGGATTGTTGATCCATGCAAAACTTTTGTTTCATTTTATTAGTTTACAAGGGTTATACTGGCTTAATTTTGAATGAGATATAGCTGTTATCATGTAGCCTGTTACAAGTCTTATATGCTCAATATACTGTAGCTTCCATGAAAGTACTTGATTGGTATCTCATGATAAGGCAGCACTAAATAGAGTCTTCTCTGAAATACAATCTTTTGTGATCTACTGCTATAGCACCCAAGTGTGAGTTAGCTAGTGTTTTCTTAATGTTTGGGAGACATTCAAACAGTAGATTTATTTATCTTTAAAATTCTGGAGCAATTTTTTGTTGTTGTTGTTGTTGTTGTTGTTATTGTTGTAGTTTTTGGAGGTTATTTTAACATTCTGCATTTCCAGTTTTCATGCTGTTGACAGTATAATCATGGCACTTGATTGTGTGCTGTTTTCTCATTTTTATATTCATGGCTACATGAGAAATAAAACAGCAAAAACTCACATTTTCAGATGCACAGAAATCATCAGCAACTTGGTATGTATATATATATATATATATATATATATATTGTCTGTAAATTTTAGGAAGAACTTTTACTTCCAGGTGTATTATTGGGTGCCCTATTGTAATACTTAAATAATTTTTTTCATGTGAATCTTAATTCAAGCAATAAAAGTTTCTTAATAGATTCTATGAATTCATATTTTTATAATACTTTTAACAGCCACACATGGAATGGGCATAAATTTACTATATTGTGTAGAACATATTTATCCCACTAAGTTAATAAAATTATATTCTGAAATTCCAACGTAGTTGGTGTGAAAGGTTTGAATTTTGTTGAAGTTTTTAATGCAGAATTTAATTAATTTGAAGGGCTTCTTAATTGGTTTTTCAATGGGATTCATCAACAAATCAATCACTTTTAGTATTATTGTTCCGTTTTAGTCCATGTAAGTAATGATTAATGTTATTAACGTAGCTAGTAATGAAAGTATTTGTGTGTTCCAGTCTTTATGTGCAAAGTTTTCTATTGCATTTAGTTTACTTTCTCTCCCAGTATTAATGTTTTTATTCCCCTCTGTAATTAATGTCAAGTAGTATCTTAATATTCAACATATTCTTTCGCAACTTTCTAACTGGTAAATTTCCGCAGTAAAAAGTTGATGATTTACATTTGCAATGACTTTTTCATTTCCTGTTCTCTGAGTAGCTCTGTTAGTCTAAAACTTAGATGTCATTTGCCAGATGTATATGTAAAGCAAGGCAAAATGTCTGATGCTTTTGTAGCTATTTATCCATTTTATTTTTATAAAAGTTAAAAGTTATAAAGTTAAAGTTATAATTTATAAAATTTATACTCTGTAAAGTGTAAGCTTGTTTTATTCATATTAGGTATTCTAAACTTTTTTTTTCTAAATATTTTTCTGTAAATAAACATGATTGTTATTATTATTATTTTAAAAAATATTTGTATAAATCAATAAGTTTATTGTTAAAAAAGAATCGAATTTTATTTTCAACTCTTTTGAATTAATAGTTTGTTTCTCATAAATGGTCCATATACTCAAAATGGAAAGCTCAGATTCATATTTAATTTGTTTGTTTCCACTAGTCGCAAAATTGATACCTTGTTGCATATGATGAATGATTAATATTCATATATGTAATATTACAAGTAATCAATTAATTCATCAATATTGTTCAATTGTATATTACAATTAATTCATCAGCCAAGTATTCTCATGAATAAAAAATAAAATTGCTATGTTAACTATACTGTAGATTAGAAATTTCTTTGTAAATTTCTTTGTCTGACCATGTCAAACTGTGACTACAGTATAGGCTGTACAGTGTCTAAGATAGCCATAATTACCTTTATAATAACCTGGGAACTCAATATGAATCTTGGGAAATGATCTCAAATCATTACGCTCTTAATGACAAACTTCAGTTTAGGAAAGTATTGTTCTGTTAGTTAAGCACTGTTCATCTAGCATGTGCCTTTCAGATTGCTAGTGTGTTACTGAGCAATGAATCTCACTACATGTTGTCATGACCTATGCCATCTAGTTTTACAGTATATGTCATTGTTTGTATTAATGCTCAGTTTATATCTACCTGCTCAACCGTGGAAACCTAAAATTTGAAGTTTTGATAGAATTGTTATGGTAGTGTTACATGCAAACACATCTTGCAATTGATATAAGTGTTTACTACTGATCCCATGGTTTCAGATCCTTTAAAAAAAATCTATAGTCTGATTAAATGGTCAATAGGTTGTGGTTGCACAGTCTTAACTCCCGCACATTTCCACTTCATTATAATACCATTTATGATCGAATAAACAGCATACTGAAGAAATTTTGTGAACATATTTTCCATAGTGATAACATCCAATTACTTCATAACATTCAATATTATATAAATTATATTGTCTTCATATTTCTGTGCTTTCTGTTAGCTGGATTAATGAACTTGCTAGTCTCCTTTTATATCTGAGCCCACCAGCGGCCGAGCGGTAAAGTCGCTGAACACTGGTAGTTCGGTCCGAGGTTCAAATCCTGCAAACGGGCTGGCTGCATGGACGTTTTCATGGTTTTCCCCATGTGTAACGTGTATACGAGCCAGTTTCCCTTAGAAAGTCCTCCACGAAGGCATTCCTCCCCTTAGGAAGATAGCTCTAGTGTGTTTTGCCATAATTAATAAACCAAACCAAACCAAACCTTTTATATCTGTAGGAACTGATACTGTGATAGCAGTGATAGAATCCTGAATTCTTTAATTATTGTAAAATTGAATATTTGTATTTTTAGGTAGCTTTTAACACTAAGCTTTTAAGTTTTTTATTTTTGTAATGTTTCTTGTTCATTTGAAATTTTGTGGTATAAATTTTAAATTATTTTAGTAAAATATGCCTCAGCCATATTAATAATTATTAAAATAACTAAGAAGTTAATAATTGAAGATACAGCAATTTCAATAATAATCATTTCTTGCTTTGTGTTACATTTACTAGATATGGAAAATAACATCTGAGGCCCAAAACACATCTACCCATATCTTCGTAGATTTCAGTGGTTAAAATATGGTTAAAATATGGTTAAAAATATGGACAGTTGCATAAAGACCCTCAAATGGAAAAAGTGAGAGAAAATTAACAAAAACTGTAGTTTGAAATTTATAGAAATAATTAAATCCATAACAGTTCTGAATTCTTAGATGATATTTTGTAAAAGCCCATATGGATCATGAGTCATCTGCGAAGTTTCAAATTTTTAGAGCTTTCAGCTTTGATATTTTTGACTGCTAAGTACAATTCAAACCGAAATTTTTGATCGTCAATTTATTTCTTTACTCATGTGCTGCTTTGTTTCAAAGTTATGAATTGCTAGAGCTTTGAGATTTTTTTGATAAGGTATCAGAGCTTATAATTATTTGTATGATTACAGAAATATCTTAAACTTGTTTTTACTGATTATTTATTTATGCAGATCAAGTTTTAAAATTAACAAAACATAAATAATCTAAAACCAACTTAGTATATAAAATAGAAATAGGTATTGTAAATTGTTTTCTTTGTAGATAATTATAACAAAAACATTTTTAGATGAGTTTTCTATTTTACATTTTTCTCATTTCATACATGTTTTCCATGCATTTGTTTCATATATAATCAAGTTACAATGTGATTCTTCATAAGTTCTAACAGGATGCATCTAATTTAGGTTATTGCTAATGACAGAAATAGCTAGTCGTAGTGGCTACAGTTCTTTATTTACTGGAGATTCTGCGTCTAGTCTTGCTGTTGAATTGTTATCTGATATTGCTTTAGGTCGAGGTTCTCAGATTTGTTTGGACACAGTGAGTAATTTTATTAATGTATGAAAGAAGAAGTTTAATATTTTACTGTCTAGTATTTGAATTTAGAAATTGTTAATGCAGTATGATAGATTATAATCATGATTTTAAATTTTTCAAAAATTAGAACTGCTATAGTCTCTGTTTAATATAATAAAGCCAGGGGTTAAATAATAAGCTAATAAAGTTCAGAGATAATAAACTAAGATAACAAAGTTCTGTTTAAGATAAGCTTAATAATAAAACTCTGTTTAAGAAAATAAAGCATCTGGAATGGGGAGAATTTGAACATTCGAAGTAACATCAGTGAAGATGTGATGATTAATATGAGAGATAAAACAACCAAATGCTAAATTATTATTGTTTATGTCATTATTATATACCATATATTCTGGCGTATAACTCGCACTTCTAATACAAAAAATAATAATTCAGAAGTCAAACAGCAAAAATCAGCGTTATATTTTCAAAATTTTCGCAGGACTAGTTTCGATGGTTTTTACCAAACCACGATCCTCAGCTGCAAAACGGCAAATGAGGATGGTGGTTCAGTAAAAACCATCGAAACTAGTCCTGCGAAAATTTTGAAAATATAACGCTGATTTTTGTTGTTTGACTTCTGAATTAGTATTTATTCGGCGTGTTATTGTGTCTTAATTACAAAAAATAATATTGAAATTTACAGGTGCATGCTATATTCTGGATAGAAATATAAGAGGTTAAAAATAAGAAAAAAAAAAGTGTACAAAAATTAGATTTTTCCATGTGCCTAAATGCTGTTTTATTTAAAAGAAATCACATACCTTATGGACTTAAAAACGTTCAGTATTGAATAACATGAAAAGTTTGTCCTATTTGTCTTCCGTTATATCTTCAGGCACATTTTTGCATTCTGTTTCATCTTCATCATTGTTACTTTGATCCATAAATAAATAATTATCATCCATTCAATTTTTCACCAATGCCAAACATCCTTGCTGCAGCACGATTTCCATTTTCTTTTGTAAACAGAATGACTTTGTATTTTAAACTAGTGCTGTGCAGTTTCATTTGGCAGGAGGGATATTTGCTGCTAAAAGCAACACTAAATCAACTGTATTTCAACTAAAGCAAATTTGATTTACTAAACCTTCGATGTTCATTTCAAAATCATGGCTTCAAATGGAAAGAGAAACATCTGGTTCCTTATTCCTCAAATTCATTCAGGTCAGAAAGGCATTCTTACCCCAAATTCCATCCCCTTTTCTCAAAACCCTTGAATAACATTTTTCTGCACATCCACATTGAATACAACCCACACTCTTATTTACTTCCTTAAATATTTCCCCTACATACATATGTACTGTTCCCTTTAGTGCTTGCCAGTTCAGTAGTCAAAAGCCTGGGAAAAATCTTTGAATCAATGACTTCAGAAGATAAGAGCATCACACAGTTATCTTTCAGGTTTCTTCATAAAGAAAAGGATGTGCATTATGCAGAGAATATACTTAAAAATGAATAAATTGTAGTCTGAAATTATACATGCGGGTGTTATATACTGGTGCATGTTATATGCTGAAATATATTATATATAGATACTTCCTGCATCATAATTAGTAAAAGAAAAAAAACTGTTAATTTCAGCCATTGAATAAATGCGTGATTGAAAAGATTTCCGAAAGCAAATAATGGAAAAATAATAACACCTTTTAACTTAATATATCAAGTCAAAACCAACTTTTTATTTATGTAGTTATTTTCATTGCTTGAATTTATAAGTATAATATATATTGTTAGACATATTAGATTTTTTTAGGATGATGTCTGATAACTATAATTGACACCAAGCAAAGGAAGTGTATTTCAGTATTAAACAACTTTAAAAAAAGTTTGAAGCTCTTAAAAGGATTGCTGTCTAAATTATCTTATGAAATTAGTGTACAAAGTAGAAAAGGGTAAATATGGCAGTTGGTTTGTAAAGCCTTTTGGATGAAGAATAAATAGTGAAATTTGTTTCTGGAGTTTTCATCAAAATGATAGCAAAGAGTGATAATGTGTTAAAATTCATACTGTATGCATTCAGAATACCGAGCTTTGTTCTGAATTTGTTATATTTTAAATTTTAAAAACCTTCTTAATCGTAAGCTGACTTTCTTGCTATAACAAACTACATCCTTATTAAATCAAATTAATTAGAATTCAGTTTTAACTCCAGAAATTTGTCTTTTTTATTTAATGTATTCAATAAAATTCAGTTTATTAAAAATAATCAGCACTGTATGTACCAATGAATATAAACTTTATCATAGCAAAAAGTGTATTTTAGCTAATATTTGCATTAAAAATTGACATTAAATTTCCCTTTCATAAACTGAATTATAACTGATTATTTTATTAACTAAAACTTTGTGCATTCTAAATTATACATTCAACTGGCAAAAATGTGAAATAATGTATGTAGAATAGATATCAAGATAACTATGTTTTTTTAAATAAGAAAAGTAAATTCTCTTGAAACGAAATATAGTAATAGCATTTAAAAAGAACTACAAAATCATTCTATTTTAATGCAGTAGTTCCTGGTGTTTCCTTAGCAAAAATGTATTCAGAATTAACTAAACTGGATGTTGCCAGATTTTAAAGCCATAAAATTTAATTTTCGAAGAAAAATTTTCTCCAGTGATGTAATTAATATATTAAAAATCAATAGTCTTTGTTTCATTATTTGTGTTTTAATTGAACTTCATTCTAGTAGCTAAAAATGGGTTGTGTTTGGTATTCAATAATGAATGTTTAAAAAATGTTGTGGTATCATTGTATGAGTCATTTTCAAGTATGAGTTGATAATAATAGGGCAAGTAATAAATACGGATTTGTCAGGTTGGCATCTTAGAAATAAGTTGTAGACATGGGAAGTGAACTTCAGTAATGTGTTTTGATGTCTGGTATATGTTATGCAATGGTAGCTATGGTTGAAATATTAATTATAGAAATTTGTGAAATTAATACAGTGCTTCTCAACATGGAGATGTTTTATTTGGATCGGGAGTAAAATTAACAACCAAGACACTCCATCGGATTCCTTTTCATCTGAATGTCAGCTGAATTAATTATGTTAATAATATGAACAAGTATACATATTAATTATCTGTTTGTTTCTGTTTAATCTGTTTAATCTGTTTTCATGTAATAAATAAAATCAAATGGCTGTTAAAAAATAAAAAAATAATGTTTGGTATTTTCAAGTTAATTATTCAAGAGTTTTTTAAACACAACATAAGAAAGGCATGGATTTTAATAGGATATATATTTCATTTTGCAAGAGTAAACTTCTAATACTAATATTTCACGTTTGATAGATTTAATTAAATTTTGTTTATCAAAATAATGAATTTAATGAAAGGAAGAGATTTAAGCATAATGCTTTGATAACAACCCTTCACATTTTAAAGAAAAAAGATATTATAAAGAGTGGTCACTATAATGAAAATGGATTTAGTGTATGCTTGCCAGTTGAGGACTCTTAAATACTCACTGTAAGAAGTGGTTATTATGGTCAACATTGACTGTAAAGTTTCTAAACCTAGAAACTAAGAGGCTAGTAGGAAAAGTAATTTTTAAATTTGCATGACGATAATGCTAATTTGAGTAATATAAATTTACATGTTATGATTTCAAGTGTTATGTTTATTATGATGAAGTCCAGAGTTATAGAGAGTAGTGCATGGAACATGTATGTGTAATATATGCAATGTGATATTTGATATAGTTATACCTCTGTCACCACTACTGAATTGTAGTTTTATGTAATTGCATCACGATTTCTTTACATTATACTTAGGTATTCTGAGCAAGATATTTTGTGGTTAGCAATGTGTGAAAACATTATTTATTGAACAATGTATGAATATGCAGTTCCATATTTGTTTATATAAATGTACAGTGGAAATTTACTAAATATTTAAGCAAGTTTATGGTCATAGCACTTTGTGTCATTTCCAAGTCCTTGCAACATTTTTTAAAAAAAAGTGTGTTAAAGAACAGGAGTGTCCCATTTGACTGATGATATGAACTGAAGAGAATTTTATGAATTATTATGAATTATGAAGCACCAATGCATAATATGTGATTTAGGAAATCATCATAGTTCCAGAGATGTACAAGACCTTATATCAGTGATTCAGGATTTGAATTTGCACCATGCAAGGGTTTTGTCTTACAGCATGTGTGAATGCAGCGCATATGTATAAATTTTAAGTTGTGAAACAGGAGTCATTATTTTTAATTTATTCATATAGCAAAATCTTTTGTGATTACTTTAAACATATATGCCAGTTGCATGCTATCGTGCCTTCTCTGATTCAACCCTGCATGCTATCCAGATACAGCATTAATTAATGAACTATTTTACATGAGCAAAGAGAATTTCCTTCCTTTTGAAATGTGAGGTAATGGGTGAATATTTCCAAAGCTGCATGCAGTTATGTTATTCCATATAACTCATTGCATTCATTGTGTGCCATTATATTTGGTACAATTTATTATGTTTTAACTAAGACAAAGCTGAGTTTTCAAACTTTACATTGTACATTTAGTTTATGATTGGCTTTTCATATTTCTGTGCTTCTTTGAAAATTCTCTGTGATAATGTATTAATACTTTGAAGTTGGGGGCCGAGAAATAAGTCAGAGTTCCAGTGTCTCAAAAACATGGCTCTGACCAAAACATCAGCCAAAGAAATTCTGCTCCCTACTTCTCAGAGTTCAGGGATAATCATTGTCAGATGGCCTTCTGTGCTCCTTCTCTGATGACTTTGCGCTACTCAGTTCGTTTTCCTTCAGCAGTAGAATTTTAGCTCGGGACAAAAAATCTGTACTGATATTGCCATCTGAAGGTTGCAAAAAGCAATGCAGTACAATGAAAATATAATAAATAAATTTAAAAAAAAACTAAAGGGGACTATTATATAAACAAGGTGTGGCTATTAATTTCCAGGACTGCTCTAATAACAGCAGAACAGATGATATGAAAAACGTAACCTTTTAATATGTTTCGAAGTAATCCCTATCTGCCTTAATAGACTTCTGTGCTTGGCTGAATATGTTGTGGAAACAACTTTTAAAGTCCTCTTTCAGAAAGCTCATCAATGTTGACGTCACGTTTCATGACAACGCCTGCCCCCACACTGAATTCCCAGTGAAGAGGTTTTTGGTCAAGCATGAGGTCGTGGAGCTGCATTATCTGCCATACTCTCCTGACTTGGCACCCACAGACTTTTTTTGTTTCCCAAACTAAGAACTGTGATCAAAGGAACACACTTTGTGGATGTTGAAGACATCAAGAAGAACGTGGCGTCGACATTGAAGAGCCTTCCGAAAGAGGACTTTTAAAAGTTGTTTCTACAACTTATACAGCTGAGTACAGTATTACAGCAGATGGGGATTACTTTGAAACATATTAAAAGGTTATGTTTTCACACCAATTGTTAATTAATTGTTCTGGTGTTATTAGAGCAGTCCTGGAAATTAATAGCCACACCTTGTAGAATACACACAAGAAAAGAGAAAAAAAGATATTATCACAAAAATGTGAGAATGAAAAATGAGCAGTGATATAGTTTGAATGATGAAATATTTACTACAGTAAAAAGGAGAAAATTTATGAAATGTATTTTTTTCAGTAAATGGGAATATTAAGAAGAATGCTCAAATGGGGGGCGGGGAGAAATGCTAATATCACAAAAATGTAAGGACATTTGTTAATATATATGTATGAAGTTAAAATTGTTTCTGCGTCTGTATAACAATTAATATGAATTGCTAATTTGTGCAAGAAACAAATGATAAACATTATTTTTGTGTATAAATTAAAATTTTTAATCAATATATGTAATTCTAAACTATATTCAGTTTGAAAAGCAAACAAACTGATTAGAAGATTGATTGATTTTAGGAAGTATTTTCTGATAAGGCATATTTTTTAATATGAGGCAGTGTTTGCAAAGGTTAATATTCCATCATTCAATAATTACTTCAGCTATGAAATAGCAACTTTGTGAGTTTCCTCAGTTTAGCGATAAGAGTTAGCAGCAAAAAGAAAAAAATATTCCTGTGTATTCCCTAGTCTGTTATTTCAAAATTAACAAAGGTGACCCCCTAAAGGAAAGGTTTCAAAGGTTCTTAATAGTTTTCTTTGCTATCCTAGCTGAAAGATAGTGGAAATATATTTCTATTTCTTGTTCTTTTTAAGTGAAGCCTTTCCAAAATTTACTGCCTTTTAAAGTTTAAACCAGGGAAGGCAAACTGCAAATCTTTTAATTTATGGTGGACAAATAAAAGAATATATTATATTTACATAGTATATTTATGATATTTATATACAATAATATATTATACATTATATATTACTGCATTATTACACAATATGTAATGTATATTGTGTACAGCTCATACCAAAATAGAAAGAGATAACATCTGACCAGTGCAGAAAATGAGCTCATGTAGTAAAGGTCTGTTATCTCATTTGATTGACCATTACACTGCACACTTTGAGCACAGACAAGCATAACAAGACTTAATCTCTTCTGAAAATTTCCCAGGAAGTGATACTTATTGAAATATTCCTAAATGACTCTTTTCTTTTTTCCCCCATTCTCCTTAAAAAAAAAAAAAAAAAAAAAAAAGCAACATGATGAAATGTGGAAATTTTAGTTTTACAGTAAAATTGTGTACTAGCTCTTATAGCAAATACTATAAGTTTATCTTGAAAAACAGTGATTTCAGTGAGTCAAAGTCATCAATAAAAATCTGATGTCAAAGTTAGAATCAGAGATTCGCCAGTTTAAATTCTGCTGCAGAGGTATGGGTGAAAGGACTTATATAAATGATACTGCTTATTTATAAGAGATATTGATAAGAAATTTGAAATTATTGGGGAACTAAATTACATGCTGTCCTTAAAGGGAAGTACAACAAGGTGTTATATTTTTCGTGAATTTCTGGAATTGCTTTCAACTTTGAAAGTATCTAATACAATCATAATGTAATATTATGACTGATGGAGTGCCCAATACGATAGGGGAAAATATGGATTTTATGGACTCTTTAATCAAAATTATCTCAGAAACAATGTTGCCTTTCTACACTGCATTATACATCAAGATGCCCTGTGTAAAGTTGTGTTGTGTCTGAAACCTGTTCTTGATGTAATCATGAGGCTTGTAAATACTATTTGATCTCATGGACTTACTCACAGGGAATTTCGAGATTTTTTTCGATCCATGCAATCTGAATATTTTGATGTGCTGTATTACACAAAAGTAAGGTGGCTTAATGCAGGATATGTTTTTGAGCGAGTTTGGCAACTGAAAGATGACATGTCATTATTCCATGAGTAGCAGTGTTCTGTGGATTGTGAAATGTCTTAAGCTACAGCATGTTCTTTGGATTTTGCCTTTCCCACAGATATTTTTGTCATATGAATAATTTAAATGTCAAGAGGCAAGGAAAAATATCTGTGCCTACTCATTTCAAAGATTTTCAACTAAAACTTGGATCTTTTTGCTAGGTGGCTAGCTAAGAATGACTTGTCTCATTTCTCCAGATTAAATTCAGTATTCTCAGCAAATGAAAATAAACTTAAGAGTTATGAAGATGACATAGAAACCTGCATTTTGAATTTGAATGCACATTTGAAGATTTCAATGCCATTCAAACAGAACTGAATATTTTTACTATGCTCTTTCCACACAAACTGTGAAAGAGTAAGGTTGGATGCACAGCTTGAATGAATTGAATTTAAATCTAATAATCACCTCAACAGTTGTTTCTCACTGTTCCAAAATTACAGTTTTATAAATCTGTATCTGAAGTAAGCTTCCCAAATTTAATATCTCACATTCAGAAAATTGATGCTATGTTTGCTTCATCTTCTATATGTGAAAAGTGCTTTCTGCTATGAACTTTAAGAAGAATTCTGTTAGAAATAGACTGATAGATTAGCATTTAGCATTACTTCTCAGAACTAGTACATTTACAGCTTAAACTTGAATCTAAGGACTTTTGAAAATGGGATTGCAGCTTTATTCTCCAGATTAATATTTGTATTGTAATATTTGTTAATGATTTTTAAAGTGTTAGAATAAATTATGTTGGCCTGTTTAATTCTTTCTTTTGTTTTTTGGCCTACACCCAAAGAAGTTTACCCATTACTGTATTAAATCTGTGATATTAAGTGAAGTATCATTTTAAAAATTTGAAGTTTGACTGGAAATGAAACAGTGAATCTTTTAAAGGGCTTGATTTGATAGATATTTAGATTTTTATCTTCCTCTGAAAAACATTACTGAACATAGTAAACCTTACCCAAGCATGTGCAGTAAATGTAAAGGTAAAAACTTGAGACATATTCAAATTACGAGTACATGATGCAAGAAAATTAGCTAATTAAT
The DNA here is from genome assembly GCF_044657685.1 of Stegodyphus dumicola. Lineage (NCBI taxonomy): Eukaryota > Metazoa > Arthropoda > Arachnida > Araneae > Eresidae > Stegodyphus > Stegodyphus dumicola. The sequence continues at coordinate 184,465,027 of NC_140769.1, read as the reverse complement.
AGTTTATGATGTTAAAAGAAGGTTTTCTATTGCCACATTCAGTTGTAAGTGAAGAATTTAACGTTTTCAGTATGTTAATATCTGTTTTAAGACACGAAAAATTTCACTTTGATCAAGATTTGAATTCACCCATTGATACTTCTCAGTTTTTGTGTAAAATTCCAATTCTAGCCAGAGTACTATGAGTTCCAAGTAAAATAAACTCCAGTGTACAACCAAACAACAATTTTAAAAGGAATTAGTACAGTCCAAAATCTGAGATCTGGAATTGTTGTGACTAACAGTGATTCCTGATTTTAGATCAGCAGTTTAAATCTAAAATCTAATGAGATAAATGTAGACATGGCAGCATTGGGGCTCAGCATATTATTTAAAACCATTCTTCTATCCAGTTAATGTTAACCATTCCATAGCACCAGAGCCAGTATAACCGCACCAGGTAACAGAATTTGGGGGAACAAAAATTTTAGAATTTAGAGGAACATTGGGCCACAAAATTCAGGGATGGTAAATTTTTTAGAATTTAGGAGAGGCACTGTTAGAATTTAGGGGTGTTTCTTACAGCAGCATTTAGGATCCACTCAGACTACGCAGAGCAGCAAAATGTATAGCACACCCACATACACACACACATCTACTTAAGGGGCCGAAAGTGGGATGCTAGCCAACATCAAACACAGTGCTGATCGGTACATTATTTATGAACACATTATTGTTATTGGCTATTGCGTGACTAACCAACGAGTGTTCGAAAGTGAAATGTAGGAATCTCACTTAGATGGGAAAAAAATTGTATTTTCAGCACATATTTGCCTTTTGTTGAGTATTATAATCTTCATTTCTAGGTTTTATAGGGAAAGGGAAAACTTATTATTATTTTATTTTATTTTTGGCTGGCGGTACAAAGGTTCAGATTTTAGACTCTCTATTGTGTTATTAATGAGATGTTTTAATCAATTAATGAGACTGATGTTGATTAGGTAGTGAATGAATGCATTAGTTTCTCTGGAAATAGCAAAATGCATGGGAAAACTTGAGCAGCTGATGAAGAAAATGCTCCTTGTTAAGGTATGTTCCCATCAGGAAGAAAAGTTTAAACGGATGATACTCATTTGGTCAAAATGTTTTTAAGTGGATTAGAAGGCAAAATAAAAATGCACTTTAATCTAAGTACAGAGAAAAATAATCAAACTAATTACATTTGTTTTATCATCCCCTTGCACTGTATAGCTGTTAGCAGTTCGACTGCTAGTTTAAACTGCAGTGTGAGGGTTTTAATCTTCATCCTCTGCAAATTCTGCCACAGGTGTATCATTGTTAAAAGCCCTTACTTTGAAGAGGATACACTTTAACATTACATACCTGCCAACTTTTACGAATTTTTCGTAATTTTTACGAAAATGCGTTTGTCTTTACGATTTTACGATCATAATCCATTTTTTACGATTTTTTTCCTTTTTCAAGTGTTTTTAGTGATTTTTGTCGAAATTTTAGAATTTTTCGCCAATTGCATCGTGTTTTACCGCCAACTACCGATACTTCGAATCCAGTAACCTGCGGTTTCTCTCAACTCGCCGCTTAACCAGCCAATCCAGTGCGCTGAACTTGTTTCTCCCACTCTTTTCTTTGTGGGCGCCAGATTATTTTTTTCGCGTTCGCTTCAGCAGCAAGCGACGTTGTGAAGCATGTTAAGTCTAAAAAGCATGAAGTTAATGCTTCGGCTTCGACAGCATCAAAGAAAGTAGATGATTTTTTTTCAAATTCGGCTACGAATTCGGATGCCGATGTCATTTTGGCAGAGTGTTTGTTTACTGCATTCCTCATCGAACACAACGTGCCGCTAAGCGCTGCCGATCACGCCGGTCAACTTTTCAGACGGATGTTTCCCGACTCCAAGATTGCTCAGAAATATGCTTGTGCTCGCACGAAAACATCATCTATTGTAAACGAAATTGCTTGCGATGCACAAAGTAAAACGATAGCTGCACTCCAGAATTCAGCATTTTCGGTGTCAATCGATGGCAGCAACGACAGCGATTGGAAGCTTTACCCCATCGTTGTCACATATTTCTGTGATGTTTCTAATGAAATGAAAACTCATCTTTGGTGTCCTCCATTGTTAAATGGAGACGCTACGGGGGAAAATATTGCCTCCTTGGTAATTAATGAGTTGAAACAACTTAACATCTCAATATCAAACTGCATTTCATTTGGTGCAGATAATGCTCATGTCATGGTGGGTGACAAAAAGGGTGTAGCCTCTTTCCTCAAAAAAGAACAAAATGAATTAATTGTTATTGGATGCCCATGCCACTTAATTAATTTGGCAGCAGAAAATGCTGCAGCTGCTTTACCATTAAATATTGACCAGCTTCCGATTGATGCGTTTTTCTATCTGGAAAAAAGTGTAAAAAGGAAAGAAAACCTAAAGAATTTCCAAGAACTGTGCTCTGGTGAAACGAGAAAAATTCTGAAACATATATGCACGAGATGGTTATCCTTAGGCACAGTGCTAGAAAGGTTTATTGAACAGTGGGATGCATTGCTAAAATATTTCCACGAAGAGACCAAAACGAAACCACAGATCCCATCAAATTTGTCGGCATATAAGATTCCGAAAACCAACTTTGCTTCTAATCAAAATGCTTTAAAAGGGGAAAGCCAACACGCAGAATCAAACCCTTTAAAAAGAAAATGCTTAGAAGACTCCTCAAATGTCAACTTCGTTAAAGAAGTTGAAGGTAAGAAGAAACAGTCTTCTATTAGCCGGGAGGAAAGGATTTTTTATCTTCTTTCTTCGGATTTGAACAAAGCATATTGTAGTTTTGTGTTAAGTACCATTAAGATTTTTGAAAGTGTAAATACCCCTCTACAATCAGCTTCGCCAAAATCTCCCCTGCTTATCCAAATTCTTAATGATCTTTTGAAAGAACTTTATACTAAGTTTGTAAAACCGTCCGTTGCGAAAAACAGTGTGTTGATTCGTGTTGCCTATAATAGTTTGGCAAATCAAAAGGATGACAATGATCTTATAATTGGAAATAAAACCAGGGAACTTGTAAATTCTTTGAAAGATCATGAGAAAAAAGAATTTTTTCAATATGTTAGAAAGTACTTTTCCTCAGCCTGTGATTACATTGTAAGGAAGTTTCCTTTGCAAAATGAAGTTCTTTTAAATGCTGAAGTGGCAAATTTGAAACAAATTGAAAATTCATCTTTTAAAAAGATTCGTTTTTTTATTGATAAATTTCCATTTTTGTTTAACAATTAAAGAAAATGAATGCCATAATGATGCTTTAGATGAACTACAGAACCAATTTTCTGCTGCATAGTTTGAAGACTTTGAGTTTGAGACAGTTCTGGAGAAGATAGACTTGATGTCCTCATTGGTACCTTAAAAAGAATAAAAAGGAATAAAAAGGATGGAACACCAAAATATGATAGACTGGCAAGAGTTTTATGTGCTATTCTCGTAATTCCACACAGTAATGCTGAGTGCGAGAGAGTCTTCAGTGTTGTGAAGAAAAACAAAACTATGTTTCGTTCGTCAATTTCACCAAAAACTCTAGAAAACATTTTAATTGCTAAATGTTATGAGGAAATTAATTGTTATGACAGGAAATTTTCCAAAGAATTTTTGGCTAAAGCCAAAAAATGTACTCTAAATTCATTGCAATAATTTTTTTGTGTAACATTAAGTTCTTGTTTTATGTTTCCTAATAAATTTTTTTAGTTACTACTTAATTGAGATTGACTAATGTAAGTACAATATTCTTTTTTCTATTTGTATAAATTGTTATTTTTTTAATATCAAAGCATGATATTAATTCTTCGTGTTCTTCTGAATTTTGGAGAAATCTTCTGAATTTTTATCTTTAGAGGTTGGCAGGTATGACATTATAATTGTTAATAACTCGAGACCCATTGATCTAAGCCCAGGAAAATTATGTATTCTGCTTCATGTAAATGAAATATACTGTATTTATATTTTTACTTACATATTTTAAGGATGACTAATTTTAAACTTGTACTTTTCAGAGTTTTTATGATTCCCGACATGATGTTCCCATTTATAGGCCACTTAGGTAAGTATCTTATGTTTTTAAAATAAATTAAGTCATTAAATATTTGATAAATAAATGACCAGTTCTGCAACAAAAACAATGTTTTATCATGCATGAAGATGAGGATTTAAAAATATATATACTAAAGTAAACCATATTAAAAGAGGAGTAGGTATACACATAATTAAAGTAAATAAATAATAGAATATTTATTAACTTTATTTATTTTTTCATTTATGCAGAAGTATGTGTATTATTCCTTAAATTTATTCTTTTCAGCCCTAAGCTTATCAGATCAGTTATTTCGTAGGTCATCATGTCTGTACTATTATTTTCCAGTTTAAAACTTACAATTTGCTATTTGGCTTTTCAGCTGTAAAAATTTCTGATTGATGATTTTGAAATTTGGTATTGTGAAAAATAAAATTGAAAATGAGTTGACTTTTCATTGAAATGAAGTTACTGTGTGAAGAAAAATAAATGTTATGTCAGAAAGTTATCTTTGTGTGCTTATTGGAGAAAAAGATTAAGAAGTTCATATAATTTGCTCTTTAAAATAACTCTGTAAGCATTATTGAATGAAGATTTCTGATTCAATATAGAGTACAAACTATTGTTTTCTATTTTATAAAAGTCCTTTAAAAATTAAAACTAACATTATGACTCTAATAGTGACACATTTCATACTGTTAAAACAAAGCATTCAAATAGCTGTAAATTGTGTATTATAAATTAAGTTGTATGTCCCTTATCATATTTTAGATGACATTTTGAATACATATAATTTGAATTTTTTTTATAATGTTTAAAACTTGTATAATGTGTTATGAAAACCATTTTTTAAGAAAACGTTTATTTTTGCATTTTATTAATATGGAAGTTAGCAAGCTTGATATTTTAGAGTAGATAGAAATGTTTACTAATTATTTGAAAACTGAAAGCATTTTATGCAGTGAAAAGTTTTATATATTATATCAAATTTTATTTTTCTAGGGAGTTTCTAAACAAAGAAATTGCTTTGTACAATCATTTTAATGGTTACTCATATGAAGTTTCACGTGGTTTTCTTTCACAGGTGAGATTTAATTAGTAATCCTTAATTTGTTTTCTCTAATTTAATTTGAATTTAATTCCTGTATTCTGACTTAAAAATTATTAAAGCTAAAAAATATCTTGTCCCCCCAATTAAATTTGATGATATTAGTTAATTGCGATTAATTTTATCTTTTAATTCAAAGCTGTTAGCATACTACCATGATCAAACTTCACTGTTTTGCAAAAAAATCGAAGCACCATGAAGGAAGTGGTTGTTTTTGATGAAATTGAATATGTATATATCTCATACACAGATAATAAAATTATTACAAAATCAAGGTCATAGTACCTATTCACGACTCACAATCACCCTGGCGGCAATGCATGCTTGAATTTGTCGAGGTAAGGAGTGTTAGAGGTTCCTAATGTCATCCTGTAACACATTCTGCCAGGTATTCATCAGTTGTCGCTCCAAATCTGCGATATTTCATAGTGTCCAAATCTGGCTACCATGTCAAAGACATGCTCAATTGGTGAAAGGTCTGGAGACCTTTCACCAATCGAGTAACCTTCACCAAGGAAGAGTATCAACCGCGTGGAGACAGTCCAGAGATATGCGAGCGGTATGTAGCCTGGCATTATCTTGTTGGAAAATGGCCCCAGGATGATGTGCCATGAAGGGTAATGCAACCGGCCGCATGATGTTATCAACATATCATTGAGCTGTTAAAGATTTACGGAGGATAACTAAAGATGACATGCTGTCATGAGAAATAGCACCCCACACCATCACACTAGGAGTTATGGCTGTATGCATTTGTAAAACAAAGACAGATAGGAACTGCTGGCCCCGTCCTCCCCAGACATGAACACAGTGGTCATCTGCTTCAAGAATGAAGTGGGGTTCATCACTGAACACTATACGATGCCAGTCTGATGGCAGCCATAATGATCGGCTGCAACACCACTTCAGATGACTTTGCTGATGTTGTGGGGTTAAAGGCAATGTCTTAAAGGCCTCTGTGAGTGTAACCCTGCCTCAGACAAGTGCCGTGAGATGATGAACGGTACCACAGGAGGTATAGATGTGGCTGTAGTGTGTTGAATAATCGACAACAATATCGTTGGGGCGGTTCAGGCCTGGCGAACAATCATCCTATCTTGCCTTGCATTTCTGATCCTTGGTCTTCCAGAGCCTTCAATTCATCGTCAATTTGCTGCCACCATCTTTGCACAACCATTGCATCAACCATTGCTGCCACCATCTTTGCACAGCAGTGTCTGTACACTGCAGGTGGCGGCCTATTGCTCGGTATGACCACCCAGCTTCACACAACCCTACAATGCGACCACATTCAAAGTTGTTTAGTTGTCTGTAAGGTCTTCGATATCATCATAATGGCATTTTTAGTTGCTTCTTTGTGGAATTACAATGGCAGATCTTTGTGGAATTACAATTTGTAAAAAACTTATCTTTTACAAAAAAAAAAAAGATAAGCTTTGTAAAAGATAAGTTTTCTTTCTCTGTTACTTGTTTTATACTTTGCAAATTACACACTATCGCAATTCCTGTTCATATGCCTTGAAACTTTACATGTTCATTTACATGTTCGATCAAGATTTTTTTGCATACCAATTTCATCACAATCACAAAAGTCCTATTTAATGTTTTTTTTTTTTTTTTTTTTTTTTTTTTTATTTTGCAAAAGAATGTATTTTAAAAACACTATTTGATTTTTATTGAATAGTTTGATATTAAAATTAGAATAAATATTTCAAAATGTAAATATGATATTTCAAAGTATTTATTATGGTTTAACTGTAACTGGACTTTGGAACTCTTACTTACACTTTCTGTTTATTTAATTGCATTATTTCATATAAAAACTGTAACTTTAACTAAATTTGTAAAAAACTGTCTGTTGTAACTGTAACCATATCTGTAAAATAGTGAGTAGTATAGTATCACTCGTGTTTGCATGCAGGTTTGTAATTTGTTTTTGTTTATTATAAAAGTTGTTATGTTGTGAAGATGACTACTAGCAAAACCTTAAAAGTGTTCTTTAGTTCCTTCAAATTTTGATGAATTTTGACTAAATATTCAGAACTTGATTATCCTTCTCGTATACCCAAAGAGCCTGCATCATACTGTCTTTGACCATGTTGAGACCAAGGAGCCTGTAGTATTTTCTAAATTGCATCAGCTATCGTCTGAGCTCCTTATAGCTGCTTGCAGGGAATTTGAGTTTCTTTTGGCTCAGAGTATAATGTATTACTCTAAAAATTCTTAGGCAAAACGCCTTCATATGATTAAAAAAAAATGGTTAGTGGCATCCATGTGGTAATTATCATGCTTAAATGCCTGTTCCAGACCATTATTCCCTACCCCATATCCAAGACTATATCCAAGTATGGTACAAAGTCTGTAATCTGGACGTCCATAATCCGGAATGATCTATAATCCGAACCTCAAAACTTCAAACTTTATGCACATGCATAAATGCATAACGTGTTTACGCATGCGCATATGCATTTACGCATGCATGTTTAATGTATAACGGATGGTATAAGCTAGGCTAAAATTATCTAAGGCATTTCAGTTAATGTTGTAGATTGTGCTATTCATTAATCTTCTAATTGGATCCAGCTTATTATTTTTTGCAGACTGTTAGAACAATTTCATAAAAATTAAGCTTGAACTTTTGATTATGTCAAAAAGAGTTTCTAGTTCTGGAGCTTCCAAAGGATCTACAAAACGAAAGCATGTTTCGATGTCCATTAAACAAAAAGTGGAATTACTGCAAAAAATGGATAAAGGCCTATCTGTCTCAAAATTATGCGAGAAGTATGGCATTGGAAAATCCACTATATATGACTCAGGAAAAAGGAACTTTTTGAATTTTTTGAGGAAACATCTTAAACAACTTACATTGAAAGAAATGTTTAATAAAGTAAACAAATAAATATTAAGTTTTTTTTTTTTTTTTTTTTTTTGTGTGTGTGTGTTTGTGTGTGTGTGTGTAAATTTTGATACCCTTTGGATCATAATTGTTCTTTATTTCATAAATTACAATTTCATAAATTCTTCATGCCATCTTACCATATTTAAATTGATGATCTGTAATCTGGTAAAATCTCTAATCCAGAATCGCCGAAGTCCGAGTCCGGATTATGGAATTTTTACTGTATTTTATGAGAAAAGAAATATTTACAACATTAGATTTAGCCCACACATTTCACCAAATCCATGTTAATCTGAACAACAATGGTGGAAAAAAAAACTGCTGTTAATTTATTTTAAAATGTTAAGCTGTTATGAGACTTCATTCAGTTCATTTGAATTTCTTTTTATGTCATTTGACCTACTTAATGCAGGGCAGATTTGTCAGATGTATGTACATCAGGTGTTAAATGGCCTAGATTTTTGTATTTGGATGATATTTTAATTGCTTTGTCAAATGAGGAACATTGTGAGGGCCATCTTAGGCAAATACAGTCAAAAGTCGTTAATCCGGACTCGTCGGGACTCCAGCAATTCCGGATTATAGATCATCAGTTTAAATCTGGTAAGATGGCATGCAGAAATTATAAAATTAAAAATATGAAACCGTAATTTATGAAATAAAGAACAATTATGATCTAAAGGGTATCAAAATTTACAAAAAAAAAAAAAAAAAGCTTAATATTTATTTGTTTACTTTATTAAAATTTCTTTCAATGTAAGTTGTTTAAGTTGCTTCATTTTATGTGATAATACTTTCTCTTTAATTCTATAAAGAGCCATAATTTCCTGTTCAGTTACAAAGTTCTGCTGTTCAAGTCCTATAATTGCTGTGTCGAGAATACCAACTAATTTGTCAATCGAAATTTTCTCGTTTTCAATAACTCTGTGTCACTTTCTTCACTATCAGAAGCGAATTATAATGATGAGGAATTTGATTTAAATCATATCAAAGATGGAGTACATCGAGATGAAATACTTCATTTAGTAAGGAATTATAAGCCAAATAAAGTAAAAACATCTTCCCTGAAGATAAGGATAGTGCTGACAGATCAACTTCCAATTAATAGCGTGCCGCAGCCCCCCCCCCTGCAGAGCAGCATGAAATTGATAAACAGATTTCGGAATGGTTAGAAAAACAAAGGATATGCCTTTATCCATTTTTTGCAGCAATTCCACTTTTTGTTTAAAGGACTTCGAAACATACTTTCGCTTTGTAGATCCTTTACATATTAATAAATATATATCGGAAATTCTATTTGACATAATTGAAAGTTCAAACTTACTTTTATAAAATTGCTCTAACAATCTGCAAAAAATAATAAGCCGTATCCAATTCGAAGATTAAGGAACAACGCAATCTGCAACATTAACTGAATTAGATAATTTTAGCTTAGCTTATACCGTCCGTTATACATTAAACCCGCATGGGTAAATGTATTATGTGCATGCGCACACGCATATTTTACATGCATGCGTCAAAGGGACGCATGCGCAGAAAGTTTGTAGCTTTGAGGTCCGGATTATAGATCATTCCAGATTATGGGTGTCCAAATTAATGACTTTTGACTGTATATGACGTCAGACAGGTGTTCTAGGAAAATATTCTATTGCCATTTCTAAGATGCCTTATAACATCTTCTGAGGTAAAACCACACCCCGAAATGCTTGTGCAATAGCCGAATTTCCAAAAAGATGTTATGCAGAGTTATGATATTTTTTGGCAATGCTTAATTTCTACTAGCATTTTATTCCAAATGCTTCCAAAACCCAAGCTCTCTTACATGAACTGCTAAAAGGTTCCAGAAAAAATGACAAACAGCCAGTTTCTTGTAATAATACTTTAACGCAAGCATTTGAAGCTTGTAAACATGATGTTATGAATTCAGCAACTCAAGCTTCTGCTGATTAACAGCTGTCCCTGACAGCCGATTCTTCTGACATTGCTATCACTACTGTTGGTAAAGACTTGCAACCTCTAGCATTCTTTTCATGTAAACTGAGCATTACTGTGCAAACATTGGATCCATGACAGAGAACTCTTAGCAATCTATTCAGATGTAACAGAGAACTCTTAGCAATCTATTCAGCTGTAAAACACCTTTGGCATAATTCACAAGACAGGCATTTTACAATATACACAGACCATAAATCCTTGACCTTCGCTTTTTCAAAAATGTCTGATTCAGGATCCTCTTGGCAACTTGTACACCTCGACATACTTGCCACTAGTCATTAAGGATATTTAGACATGTTACTGGATCCAATGTTTTTGTGGCAGACACTTTATCCTGAATAAATGAGATCCACCTAGCTTCAACCAACTTTTTTACTATGGCTGAGGAGCAAGCTGAATGCAGCAATTATCTGACCTGTTTGCAAAGCCTAAAATTTAACTTCAATTCCAACTTTTGTAAATTGGAACTTTTTGAAACTTTGCAATGACATTAGCACTGGAAGAATTTGACCATATATGTTCCAGACAAGTTATGCTATTCAATGTTCAGAGACTGCCATTGTTTATCTTATCTGATATAAGAGCCTCCTGTATATTTATGTGGACAGGGATGTTAAAAGACATACGAAATTGCATACAGTTATGCATAGACTGTCAGAAGTCTAAAATTTGTCGACACACTCATAGGCTTCTAAATTTGTTTCTCAAAGGTTTCAGAACATTGACCTTGCCATCATGGGACTCTTGCCTCCATCCAAAGAATATACATGCCTTGTCACCTGAAATTTCAGGTCATATTTCTTCACCTAACATCAGCTTCTCCTTTCTGCTTTAATAATTCATGACTATTCTAGGATCACCACAAATTTCCTTGGTGTAAGATATTGAACTTTTTACATATATCCACCTATTTTCAGTTAATTTATTTTAAAATTTTAAGCTCTTATGAGACTTTTACATATTTAACTTTTTGCTTTTAAGATAGACTTTAGGAACAGTATCATTAATTTCTAAAAGGGAGGATTTCCACAGTCCTATGAAAATAATAGGAAGAAAAATAATTAATGCAGCCAGCAGCACCCCACTGTCTGATTTTCTTCTTGACCAGATAAATATTTTACTGTGCCTAAAATTTTCAATAATTTTTCTCTACACTCAACAACTCTCTATATGTATTTCATTACTAACATTTCCTTTTTCTTATACTTGCCAATGTACCTGGCATTAAAGCCTGGATATCAGTGCTCCAAAATTCCCCAAAAAGAGTGAAATTTACAGCAACTAAAGCTGCATTTATATCTGCCAGATTCAGATATAATTTTCACATGTGATAAATTTGGCTCTCCTGTTAATTTCTTTCATGAATCTCTGAATATCTCAATTAACCACTAAAATAACATTATTATATGGTGTCAACTAATGTCACAATAGCTTAGCAATTGCTTTTTGTATCAGTTACCCATCACACTATTATATCATTTGTTGTGCACAATCAGCCCCCCCTTTTTTTTTCTTTCTTTCTAATTTTACCAAAATCATAGCTGAAATATTCTCAGCTGTTTCATCTTTTGCTTCAGTGAAATGAGCAAATGATTCCATGGCTTTTGTTTTATTTCCATTGAATTTAATGGCGTAAATTTAACTCATTTGATTTTTATGAGAATTATCAGGGAGGTTGTTGAATGTCATAAAAAATATATTATTTCTGTTATTTGCTTGGCAACTTTTCTTCTTGTGTTTTCTCTTAAACTTTCTGTAGAGTCATCTTGAATAATAGGCAGCATATAAAATTTACCAAATATTTTTTCTAGCTTGATTCTTGAAGTGTGTTTGTATGATTCTGGATGATATTTTATCAATATATGGGTCATATCTGAAATATTACCTCTACTTCCTGTTGAATCAGATTCATCATAAGTCTGATGAATTCCTTCTCACTGACTCTATAAGGCATGCTTTTGTTTAGACTGGAATCTAATGGGATCCAATAAATCATAAAAATATCTCTTTTTCACTTTATTTTTATCTTTTATTCTTTTTATGAGTTGTTACTCCATCTTGAATTCTAATTTACAGCTCTTTTTATAGCCTGAAAAATTTTAATGCTTGGGATACTAAGTTCAGGGTCAAATATTTCAGGATTAAATTTTGGTCGCATATTGAATCCATTCATAGAGTCAAAATCTGACTAATTTTATCTGCAAGTAGTGTGAAGCCCAAAAAGCTTTTTTAGAAGGAGAGTACAGTATTTATGACCTCAATATTTTTTCATTATTTAGCAGAATGCAGAAAAACTACTCATGCATAAGTTTTTAAGTTCTCTGATTATTAACCTATCTTGAATCATTTCACCAAAATCAATATAGATGTTAAACATAGACCACACCTTGATACACTACTAAGGTATATGTGTCATCAATTAATCGTAATGAGCCAAAGGCTAACAGAAAAGCTTTAAGTCATCAAATGGAAATTTTGTTTTTCATTCTCCTCATAGTGCCAGCTGAAATTGATAGATCTCTTGATATTAACAATGATTTGAATTTTAAAATTTCATCAGCAGCCAAAATTTGTCTTCCAACAGACATATTTTACTAATGCACCCTCATTTTTATTTTATTTTTAAATATTTTTATGTTTATTTATTTATTCTTTGTTTGTTTGTTGTTGTTGTTGTATAGGAAAAGTTTCTTTTGTTCCCTTTATTTTACTTACTTCATTTTAAGTAAGAAATAAATATTCAGATGGTTGATAATTAAAAAAGTAATTAATAATAGAATATTCTTTGTCACAATGTAAAAAAAAAAAACTATGATTTAATTCACCTAAAAAATTATAATACAATGATACAAAATAGCAAAGCTGTTCACAAATTTAATAAAATCCAGTTATAAAAATCTAGATTTTTAAACTGGTGGACATCTTAATTAAAATTAAAAAATAATTAAAAAAATTAATTAAGTATTCAAAATGATTAAGTTAACATAAATAAAAGAATTATTCAAAAATAAAATTTTGTGTCACAAGAAAAATGTTACATAATACTAATAAAAGAGCACATACCACATCCATCAGTTCATTATGTTTCTTATCTACTTATTTATTTAACTATTCTTTATTTGAAATTAAAGAATTAATAATTAAGATGTCAATAACTGCATTTCATTTTAAAATGTTTCATCTTTTTTTAATTGCTTGCATGTATATGTGTTGAATAACATAAAATGAGAGAATGTTTATAAATTTAACATTTGTAATAAATGCTTATTATGTCAATTATTTCTTTTTAAAGTCAAATCCGAGATCCAGCCTGCAGCAACATACAGAAACATTTATTTCAAATCTACAAGAGAACTATCCTGCCACTGTCTTCACTATTTTCAGGTAAATAAGATTGTAATGATATTTCTTCATATATAGTGTTGTAATAATGTTGAAATCATGTTGAATGTGTTTAGATATGGTAGGACATTGACATTTTTTCTAACACAAAGAGATATTGATTAGAGCAAGTTTAAAGCTTTTGTTTTTGAATGACGGAGACTAACATATAATAATGCAGCTGTAAAACTTTTTAAAACATCAGAACAATAAACAAATGTAGAATTTACTTTAAGTGTTATTTTTTCTAAAAAAAGAAGTTCATGCAGTGTATATGGTGTTTGTTAGTCCAGAATAATGGGACTTTTGGAAAGTGTTTGACTATAAGCATAATCATATGGTGTGGCACAAAATGGTTACTTTGAAGACTGATAGGAATCAAATTTAAATCAAGTTTAAGTTTTCCTTTTTTTTATGCAAGTAATCTCAGAGGCTTTTTTTATTGCACTTTATTTGTATACCAACAGCTGGGACTATTATTTTAAACCATAAAAAATTTGTCTGACATATGCTGTTACAAATGTAGTTACTGATTGTCCTGAAAATTCCAGGTTGAGATATATTAAATTACATGTTTTATACTGCCTGTTACTTATTTCAAGTCATCTAATAATTAAAATTCTTTTTAGAACTGGAAGTAAATTATCAAAAAATTCAGTTAAAATATGTAATGAAGCTTGTTTGGTATGCAGAGTAAGTGAATTTTTCTTTATGCTTTTTTAATAGTAGCTAACTTGTGCATTTACATATTAATAAATGTAGGCAGCAAATTTATTACTGTTGAATTTCCCATTATTTTTTATAATTGTGTATGTTATTTTCAGTTTAGACGTAGTGCTAAACTGCATTCTTTGTAATATTAATTATTTGTTTCATAATTTCCTCTGTTTAAAATTAAATTATCATTTCAGTCAAAACTGGACAACTTTAATCCTGATATTTGCTCTGCTATTGAAGCATTGAAAGTTTCTGAAAGATTATCTACAAATCAGAAAGTTTCAGACTCAGAATTAAAAAATGGGTAAGTAATTAATCAGGTAGAGATGATATATTTGTGATATAAATACTGTGTAAAAAGTCCATATATTTATAAATGTTGTTCATTAATCTGGAATTTGAAGAAAAGGTTTTTTGTTTTAGTGTATCAGATTATTAATGAAATAAATAATATTTTCATTTCAAGTGAAACTTGGTGTAAGCTAATAAAATAATTATTTAAAATAAATTTTATGGCCTGCTAATAAAATAAAGCTCAATTCTTTGTTAAAGAAGGAGAATATTTAGCCAATTAAGTAAAAATCATCTATCTAGTTATGAATTCAGCTTTCTAGATGTTTTTATGAATGGTGTGGCATCCATAGAAATTCAACTCAGAGAAAAAATATTTAGTTACTTTTAAAACATAATAAATTGAGTGAGGATTTATCAGGAGATAGTTATAAAATTACTCTCTACTTAATTAAAAAGAGTAATGTTTCTAGACTGTTGGGAGACTTTTCATCCCAACTTATGTTTCTATTACATTTTGAAAATCCATGCATTAAGCTCTTTCAATGCTGAGGTGAAAAAATATTAATGATTCACATCTTTAAACATTAGTCATTGCCTCTAAAAATGCTTTTTTTTAATTTATAAAATACTTTTAAAATATCAAAAGGCCAAATTATGCATAGAATATGGTGGATTCTGATTGTAAACGAAGTGGTTTAAAAGACGAGGTCATTAAAAAATTTTTAGCTGCTATGTTCAGCAATTGGGATTGCTGCAATGAATTTATGGAACTAAGGGACTGTGGCTCAGGAAGTTTTCTTACTAGTACTGCAAGTTATGGCAGAAATATCAGAAAATAGTTTTCTTTTATTGCTGTTCTTGAAGTGTTGCTGTAGAAGTTTATTTTTGATCTGGAGGTGAAAGCTTTTTAATGGTCTGTCAGGGACCTCAGTTTGACATTATATTTATTATTTATGGAGGTAATAAAGATTCTGTGTGCTGAAAAGAATTAATTTTTTTAAATTTAAATTACAAATATTTAAAAATTTCGTTTTTAAAAAATATTACCAAATAAAAGGCATGCGATTAAATTGAGGCAAAATGTAACTTTTGATTAACTTTTTCTCTAAAGAATAATGATGCATATGAATAGAGGGTTTTGACCCTAGGGATAGGAATAAGAAATGCTTTCCTTCCATTTTGTTTGACACTGTCATTCCAAGCATTGATAATTTAAAGCAGTGGTGCCCAAATGGTGGCTGGAAGGCACCTGGTAGATAAAAAGTTTACTCTAATCCTAATGTAAAAAACAACCATAAAAAAGCACAGTTACACAATAAGTATAGGGGCATTGCATTTGTGTTCACGTATTTGCATGTTGTCACCTTCACTCTGTCCTGTTACCATGGTTTTATTTGCGTGGCAGATTAGAATTAAGAGTACCTGCTTCAACAAAAGCACTCTCACTGTTCTCACCACTGCAGTGAGTAGGAATGATGAATCTTCCATACGGTCAATGCAGTTGATGATCGTGAGTCATCAGTTTAATTGAAAAAAAGTTTGCAGTAAGGGCTACCAAACTGTGGTGTTTCTGAGAGTTTTTAAAAAAACTCTTTAATTATATCATATATTTTCTGGTGTGCTTGTTAATATGAATGCTCTGCCAGGGCCATCAATGAATAGAAAACCTACCATTTTAATAACAAATGGAACCAAGAGTTGTTATTTACAAACATTGCCAAAAAGCAGTTTGTTTATTATCCAGTGCTTCTGTAGTGGAACTAAAGTGATCAAATGTTGAACACCATCATGAAACTGTAAATTATAAACGTTAAATATCTACTCAGGTCTGCTTTACATAGGCATAAATGTCAGTCATTAAATTCTTCTCTGAAAGCTCATCAAAGCAGCCTTTTTCCCTTCAAAAATGAAACAAAGAATCACACAGAAGCATCTTTCAAAGTAAGTTACATTCTTGCATCACATGGAAAGGCATATTCAGATAAAAGTATTGTGAAGGAAGCTATGCTGGCAATGTTAGAGTCTTTATTTCATGAATTAAAAAACAAAAATGAAATAATATTAATTATAAAAGCTGTCCCTTTGTCACAAAACATGATGACATTATGAGTGGGGGAACAATATCTACATACAAATGAGATCTGATTTGGGAAAATATGTGTGCTTGTCTATGCAGTTTGATGAATCCACTGATGTTACTGGATTACTGCAACTTCTGGTGTTCATGAGAATGATGTTCCCTGAGTTCTGTACGAAAGAAGCATTGTTGACCATGTTGACTTTTGAAAAATATGCTCGATGACAAGACATATATGACACAGTTAAAAACTGTATTACTGAAGAGAACATGTTGCAATCACAAATGATGTGTGCTGGTTATGTTCATGAGTGGTATTGGGTTTATTGGGCTTTGTAAGAAAAATGACATTTTGTAAATTTAATTAATACAGTCAAAAGTTTTTAATCTGGACTGGTCGGGACTTTGGCAATTCCACATTATCGGTTTTTCCATATTATAAATCATCAGTTTAAATCTGGTAAGCTGGCATGCAGAAATTATAAAATTAAAAATATGAAACCATAATTTATGAAATAAAGAGCAATTATGATTTAAGGATATCAAAATTTACAAAAAAAAAATAGCTTTATATTTATTTCTTTACTTTATTAGACATTTCTTTCAAAGCGCGCATGCGTAAAGCATACATTAGGCATAGTCGAAATTGGAAAATTGCAACCTGAAAACTATTTTATGTGTATTCGTGATATTTATAATGACGAGGAATTTGATTTAAGTAATATCAAAGACAGAGTACATCGAGATCAAATACTACATTTAGTAAGGAATTATAAGCCGAATAAAATAAAAACATCTGCCCTGAAGATAAGGATAGTGCTGACAGATCAACTTCCAGTTCATTGCGTGCCGCGTCATCCCCCCCACCCCGCAGAGCAGCATGAAACTGATAAAACATATTTCGGAATGATTAGAGAATCAAAGGATATGCCTTTATCCATTTTTTGCAGCAATTCCACTTTTTGTTAGATGGACATCGAAACATGCTTTCGCTTTGTAGATGCTTTGGTAGCTCCAAAATTGGAAATTCTTTTTGACATAATCGAAAGTTCAAGCTTACTTTTATAAAATTGCTCTGACAGTCTGCAAAAAATAATAAGCTGGATCCAATTAGAAGATTAAGGAACAACGCAATCTGCAACATTAACTGAAATAGAAAATTAGATCATTTTAGCTTAGCTTATACCGTCCGTTATACATTAAACGCGCATGCGTAAACTTATGCGCATGCGTAGATGCATATGCGCATGCATAAAGGTATTATGCACATGCGTTGACGCATGCGCAGAAAGTTTGTAGCTTTGAGGTCTGGATTATAGATCATTCCAGATTATGGACGTCCGGATTAAAGACTTTTAACTGTACCACTGTGTTATTCATCAAGAAAATCTGGTCACTAAAAGGCTTAATTTGAATCATAATAACTGTTATTGTACTCATTGTAAATTGTATCTGAGCATGGCCTTTGAATCATCGACTTTTTAAAGCTTTGCTTGATGAGCTAGATAGCAAGTATAGTGACATAATTTTACCGTGTGGAAGTGAAGTGGCTGAGTCAAGGAAGAATGCTGTGGGAGATTAAAATTTTTCTTATATTAAAAAAAATTTGATGACATGAAGTGGATAGCTGACTTAACCTATTTAATTGATATCACTTCAAAACTCAGTAATTTAAATGCCACCTGACAAGCAAAAGGAAAATACATATTGGAAATGATGAGCTCACTATCTGCTTTTCTGACTGAATCAATTTGTTGAAGAAGAACTTATTGGAGAAAGACTATCAACATTTTCTGTTACTTATCCTCAATATAGACAGAAGTTATTCGAGTATATGGTATATTTAAGCTGGTTGAAAAACCTTCTGTTACTTAGTTGGGATTTTTTTTAAAAAGATTCCAAGACAAGTTTTATATGGAGCCTATTTTATTGGCCCCAAAAATTTCATTCTTAGTACTAGACATAACAGAAAAAGCTTTGTGAATGGAAAAAGTTTTTGTTTTATTAAAAAATTGGAAGCCATATTAGAGATTATTACTCTTTGTACTGATATGTAGCATTCAAAAGTATAGAAAATAAAAGCGATGAAGTTTTCAAACTGATGGACCCTATTAAACATAAAAACATTTTTAGGTGTGCACTAACATTCCTAAAATTTAAATTTTTTGAGAAAATTTTTTGGGTCAACATGCCTCTATAAGAAGACTTCTTCACAACTTATAATAAAAAGCAAGCACAGAAATATATTGGGTCTAGAGTATATGAAAAATAACATAGTGTTGGCATGCTATGTATCAGAATATATGCCAAGTTTCAATAAATTATCAGAGAATATTAATAATCAAATATCTCATTCATAGCAAGTTAATGACTTAATGCGATATTTGACAATATTTAATGGTTACATTTTCTTGTATTAGTAATTAATTTATTAGTATCTGCTTTTCTTTATTTTCTAATATGAAATAAAATTATTTTGAACCTACATTTGCATTTTGTTAGTGAACTTTCTTCAGTTTTTTGTATGTTTATATTAATTTTCCTTATCATATGGAAACAAAAATTCATCCAGTAAAATCACATATTTTCATGAAATTATTTTCCAGACATAATACACTGTTTGCCTCTGAGACATTACAGAAATTTAAAAGTAATCTTTAAGGCAAAACCAGTTAAACATCATTGATTTAAAGGAATGTGGCTCTTTTGTTTACATCAAGTGCACATTACTTTGACAGGTTGGGACTTGAAAATCAGGTGATCCATTGAAGTAAATTGATAAGTTCATTGAGTAATGTTTCCACTAAATAAATTGGAATGACAAAAGTTGTTTGTATGTTTAAATGAAGATATGCTTGAAGTTGGCCTAGTACATAACCAGATTTTACATTTAATAAGCACAGTCATCAAACAATATTTATGCATAAGGTACAATTATTTTTAAAAATATTATAGACAGTTCAGTACCTGTGCATGAATTGTATATAAAAGTAATTATTTAATCTAATCTCTGATAAAAAGAGAGAGTAAGTGGTGATCTGTTAATTTTAAGAGTTTCAAACTATGTAAGCAGCATCAGTAATGTCATTGACTAGTATTCAGTAACCTAACTTACATTTTATGTCTTTTTTTTTTTTTTTTTTTTTTATTATTTTATTGTAGTGCTAAAATTTCAGGTGTTTATAGTTGTTGTAACCGTTTCAAAAACCGTAACAAATTTGGTATACAGAGTTCAATCATGATTGTGATTTAATAATAATAAGATTACTGTTTGAATGTGAGATGGCTAGTTGTTATTTATTATGTTCTCAGAGAACTATTAAATTAAATAATCTGCCAAACTATAATTAATAGAAAATAGGAATTTGATAATGAATATGTACAGAAATGTGTTTCAAGTCAAAAGTTTGCAGCTTGATGTCTAAATGTAAGTACAAAATTATGCATATTAAAATATTTGTTACTTGGCACATAGTTGGGTTAAGATATCTGAATATGGAAAGCACATGAGGGCTGTTTGTTTAAAAGGTGGGATGCCTTTGTGGAGGACTCTCTGTGGGAAACTACATATGAGGAAAGCCACAAAAACCAACCATGCAGCCTGTCAGCTCAACTGAGATTGAACCCAGGTTGAATTTTCAGTATTCATCATCCTTAGACAGCCACTAGTCATTCAGTGTTATTCAGCACATAACCTACTTTTTGAGTGTGTATTAAAAATAAAGATTCTCACATACCAAAAATGGTTAGGTTATTTAATTACGGCAAAGCCTCGAGTGCTATCTGCCTAAGGGAAGGGATGCCTTCGTGGAGGACTTTCTAAGGGTAACTGACACATACAAAAAATGAAAAAAATATTAAATATACTTGAGTATTTATTCCTATCTTTTTAAGAAACATTTATTTTTTTCTAATCAAATATGTAAATATTATTTCAAATTAACTTGGAAGTGAAGGCTTTAGTCTTGTATAAATCTCCTATGAATGTTACTATGAAGAAATTTAATTATTAAATATATCATCTAATGACCTTAACATTTAATTGCAAACATAAACCAAAAGTTCTGGTGACAGATATAGCTATAAACTATTTAAGCAAGAATTATGCATACCAGAAAACAATCTATTAAATGGAAAAGTACAATATATGAGGTGTACATTTAAGGAAGAAGTAAAGTAGAGTTTTAGAATGTGTGTTGTTGAATATTAGGATCAGAGCAATATTTTGATAAATATTAAAATAATTATTTCTTCATATTTCATAATAATTCAGTTGCAAGTCTCAAAGAATATTTATAAACTTTTTTTTCCAATCCCCTCACTTATTTCTCATAGAAAATAAACTACATAGAAATCAAAATATCAGCAGCAGTATTTAACATATCTAATTATTGAAATAGAAGATGCTGTAATTTGAAACAGAACAAAGAAAATATTGAGTGACTGTGATTTCTGATTTAAAAGATACCTTAGAAGAGCTAAATGTCATCTCATATTTGAGGAAATATTTCATAAAGAGCTTGTGTAAATAGAAAAGATATAATGCATGATTTTAATACTAATAATACAATAAACCTTGATTTTAATTTTTGTAATCTTAAATCAAATGAAATTTACCTTAAAATTTCTTTCTAATATATTAACAAAAACTTGTAAAAACATTTTATTCAAATTAAAAGTATTCATAGCACAGGAGAAATAATAGCATCTAATTCTATTTAGTAAAAAATGTTAAATAATATATTCTTTCATATAGTTAGGACTGATATATTGTAGAAAAAGAAAACGTGCATTTTTACTTATATTTATGATGCAGTTATAAAATGTTTAACTCCAAACATGACAAAATCTATAGGTTCTTAACCACTTAACTGTTTCATTTTCCTGCCATACTGTGACCAAAAATAAGCATATTTTTTATAAACAATTTTGTATTCTAATCGATTACAGGAATTCAAATCGGCAATCAAAACTGTTACAAGTGTTGCAGCATTTATTAATTTAAGATAATTTTTAATTACATCGAAATTAAGGCATTTTTTTTCCCTTAAAGTTGGCTTTTTTCTGGCAAAACTGGAAAGAACACTTTACAGGAGATAAATGTGAAAGAAGTAAATTTGCTGTAAAAGGAAATCATGGCGGTGGTGGAGGAGGTTTACTAGTATCTATTTCACAAAAGTTCCAAACCTGAATTAGATCATCTGAACTTTCCGTTTCCTCTACTAGAGAATTTCGATAAAGAACTTTCAGGACTACCAGAATCATTTAGGGAAAATTCTGATTTGCCATCTGATCTAATGCCAAAATTATATTATGTTTTGAGCCATTTACTGTCCCCAAACATTCTTTTATTTCATGACAAAATTGGGCAGAAGTGCTATTCGCAAAGCTGAACATATGCAAACTCCTTGAATTTCTCCACATAATGCAAAGCAGTAAAACCTGTCCTTGAATTGGTTTTACAGTAAAATCTCTCCTGGACCACTAGAGACATCTATTAGAAACACCTCAAAGTAAAAAATGTGAAACAGCTGGGAAACGTCAGTGAATTGGTGTAGAAAAATACTCTGCTCCAGCAAATAAAAAAAAAATCCCTTTTCATGGCATCCCAACACAAAACAGTTAAGTGGTAAATCACTGAATGTTTTGATAAACAAGAGGGGAAAGGGTCACTGTGTCAAATCAGTGAAGGAAAGAAAACAGTTAGGCCTCTTCTTTATTTTCTTCTTCCATAATTTTGAAATGTGAAAAGATATAAAGTTGGTTTTGAGTGCTTCTAGGTTATTAATTAAATAATTCTGAATTTATGTAAAATGAAAGAATAACTAAATAATTTTGGATTAATGTAAAATGAAGGAAGGAAAGATTGTGAAAGGATTATGGAAATGTGTTACATTAATGGTTTTATTTAAAACTTTTTTTTTCTTTTTTTTTTCTTTTTTTTTTTCTTTTTTTTCTTTTTTCTTTTTTTTCTTTTTTTAATATGGCCACAGTTTATTCAGATTGGTTCATATTTGTTTCATTACCCGTGTAAATGTAATATTAATATAAATATTGTCTACCTGGTAAAGATTAAATAAAAATATTTTGAATTTATATTATGCTTAATTCAGTAATCTAATGCAATTTATTTATATACGAGGGCCATCCAGGAAGTAGATTACGTTTCCGTCTGTGTCCGCTAGGGGCGGGGCTAGCACGGCCATCTTGGGGTCAGAGCGTTGCGCAGCTCAGTCTGCATCTAGCCGTGCTAGTGAGAGGTTCGTGCTGTGCTCCGTTCAGATACTGTGACGGTTTGAAATGTCTGCGTTAATTGAAAATCCCGCGAGGTGCGCTCAGTAATAAGGTTTCTGACTGCAAAAAACTGTAAACCGATAGAAATCTATCGGCAGCTTCGTGAAGTGTATGGGGACAACATTATCACTGAAGGTGGAGTGCGTCAGTGGGTCATAAGATTTCAAAATGGCCGAACCAATGTTCACGACGAAGATCGAAGTGGGAGACCCAGCATAGTGACTGCCGAACTTCTCGAAAAAGTCGATGCTAAAGTCCGTGAAAATCGAAATTTCACAATAACGGAACTTTCTTTGAGTTTTCCACAAATTTCGCGAAGTTTGTTGCACGAAATCATCAGCGAAAAGCTTGGTTACCACAAGTTTTGTGCAAGATGGATTCCAAAAATCTTGACAGAGGACCACAAAAATCAGCGAATGGCTGCAGCGTTGAACTTTTTGGACGCTTACCATAAGGATGGTGACTCTTTACTCGATCGCATCGTTACTGGTGACGAAACACGGGTGAAACATGTGAACTGTGAAACGAAATTGCAATCAATGCAGTGGGGGCACACAAGTTCTCCCCAAAAACCCAAGAAATGCATGCAAACAATGTCGGCAAGGAAGATGATGGCGACTGTTTTTTGGGACAGAAAAGGTGTAATTTTGGTGGACTTCCTGGAAAGAGGCACTACAATAAACTCTCAAAGGTATTGCCAAACTCTCCAAAACTCAGAAGAGCAATTCAAAACAAGCGCAGAGGAATGTTGAGCTCTAAGATCTTGTTGATTCACGACAACACCCGGCCCCACACGGCAAATGTCACTCGTAAAGTTCTTGAATCTTTTAAGTGGGAGTTGTTTCCTCATCCGCCGTACAGTCCCGACCTGGCACCGAGCGACTTCCACCTATTCCCAGCAATGAAGAAGTGGCTGGCTATGCAGCGTTTTGATGACGACGCACAGCTGCAAGAAGAGGTAACGAAGTGGTTGAAGGCGCAGGCGGCCGAATTTTTCAACGAAGGAATTTCCAAGCTCGTACATCGCTACGATAAATGCCTTAATTTGTATGGTGACTATGTAGAAAAGTAGTATTTGAGTGTGGCTTTCATCTGTATATAATAAAATTTGTTTCCTATACTTTGTTTATTTTTTTATTCCAAAACGTAATCTACTTTCTGGATAGCCCTCGTATAATTGTTCCTAGAGCTTTATATCTACTCCTGGCAGGGTGTTAAACATTATTTTAAATTGCTTTAACGAGATTATCTTTTTAATGCATTTTATCTTTTTGTCTTTATTTTTATTTTTAAAATTTATTATATATCATTCACTTTATATTTTTTAAGGTTGGAATTATGGATTTTGCTTTTAATTACTTTTCTTTATTTTATAGGGAATTAACTAATTTGCTTTGTCACGGGTGTTCTGTTTCTCTTAGACATATAGTAAGTATATTAATTAATAAATACTGATTGTTACTTGTAATGTCAGACAGCCAGCTAGGCCAATTTTTATTAGGAAAAAACTAAGAGTCTGTACTATTTCTGCAGGTTTTGTTACATGTGATAAAAATAAAGAGCCCTAATATTCTTTCCCTTTTTTCCTCGCTAATGGCAATGGTACATTGCTGTGCTCAAAAGGTACCTGAAGAATCATGCCACATGTGAAATTTTCAATAATGAATTTGGCTATTAGAGGGTATTGCATATGTAGCAGAAGAAATATAATAAGTTTACATTATCCAAGATTGCATAGTTTATGTATTGCAAATGCAGTCAAAGTAGCTTTTGACCATTCACTGTCATATCACATTATTCAATAGTATCACATTTTAACTAAGAGTATGCTTTATTTATACAAAGAAACTTGGTTTTCTTTTATCAGTTACAAAGTCTAATTGTGCCACAACCATTTTATTTGTCAGATTTTTCACTTTCTGTTGCTGCTCTTTCACATCCAGACGATTCTATGGAATCAGCATTTTCAATTCAAGTAATCCAAAATTCAAAACAATGCTATGTTTAGTATATGATGGAAACCGTATCTGATTATTTCAGTGCTTTCAGGAATGCCTGGGATACCGGAATAAGTATGTGTGTTCCAGTGACTATTACTTTGAAAGTACAGTGGGACCTTGGTATACATCATTAATCCATTCCAAATCCTTGGACATATCACAAAAGAACTTTTCCAGTAAGGAATAAAAGATTCTTGTAAAAAAAAAGTCTTATCATTATTATTATAATACTGTTTAATATTAGAACACAAATGCAGTGGGTAAAATATATATTATTAGTAAATGAAGTATTGTACATAAATGTTTTTCTGTTATCTAGATCAAAAGCAATTTTTCTATGCTTTAATGCCTCCCATCTTTTTTTTTGATAATCGGCCCCCTCCTGCTTGCAGCATGTGCCATTTTAATAGCATCTTTGTTTTTTACAATCGTAGATAGATACTGCCATTCTCGACATACAGTATGCAGTGTTCAAGTCCCAAACATGCATGCCATATTCATGCCTCCGATCTTTTTTTGATAATCGACCCTCTCCTGCTTGCAGCATGAGCCATTTTAAAAGCATCATTGTTTTTACAATCGTAGATACTGCCATTCTCGACATACAGTATGCAGTGGCCAAGTCACAAATATGCATGGCATATTCATACTTTTCCACAATCTCTTTTTTTCAGCTCTGTGGTGATCCTAACCATTTTCTTATATGCTTAACTCTTTTCATTAACTTTCTTTAAACTCATTGTTACCATATTTAAAAGAAAATATGCACGAAAAAAAATCACATGAAAATGGCTGTTTACTGAATAATGGCAACAAGTTCATGGGCTCTCGTTGTTTTCAAAAGAGGTAAATAAGGGTTATGCTTGCAGTTGTGACTCATTGAACTCAAGTCATATTCGAACAAATATTGTATACTAAACAAAAATTTTTGTCAGGATATATTTGGATTAATCTGACAAATAAAGTGGACCACTGTAGCTAGGTGATAAATTTTTGCATTTCAAACAGAATTGTACTAGAAGCATTTTTTGTGAACTTTTGAAGTATAGGATCATAATTACAGCCAGAAGTTTAAAAAGCATAGCTTTGTAACTTTTAGCTATGCTCATAAGTTGTGAGCATTTAATAGTTGAAGATCGTATTGGATTTATTTTAATATCTTGTAGTGCGTGTTGTTTGGAAATGAGTAATAATTTTTATTTAATATGAATAATAGCCATAGATGATGAGGAGTTTATTATATGTAGAAAATTAAAGTAAGTGAATTGTGTAAAATAAAAGTCTTAAAATAAGTATTACATTTATTACTTTTGGAGATTATTTAAGTATAAATTGTAGATTGTTGAAAGTCTTCCATGATAGCTGTAATAAAGAGTGCAAACATGTATTAAATTTGAATTGTGTATCAGATTAGTATAATTTCTAGAAACATATAAAAATGTGATAGAAGAATGTCTGGATATGAAATATTAATATTCAGGAATAAGTCTAACTTCCTGCCCCCCCAGGACCTTATCAGGTAAAATCATGTGTTTTTATGAGGATGTAATTTATGAAATGGTTGTAGAGCAAGTACAGAATTCAATGATTCTGCCTTCATTAAAATTGAGATTTGTTGAAAATATGATTTTTGGATTTTACCTGAAATTTATTTAATTTATTAAGTTTTACCTGTGTTTTCAGTGATGGTGAATAGGTAAAACTTCAAAAATGTACTTTATATATTACATATAAAGTAGATTTAAATTTTTCAGTGATAATAATAGGTAACATTGCAAAAATCTAGTATTTATGTATTCAACTTCATAAAAATTATAAAATAAGTGATTATAGTGATAGAATATTGAGATAATTGTAAAAATTGAAATTTAATTCATGTTATTTTATTTATTATTGGCCTTTTTGGCATGTGTTTTTTACTTAAAATTTCATCATTCATAGTGAATTTCAGCTGATTTTTTTGAAAAGTTTTATTTTCATTTTATTCACATGATGGCTATAAAAAGGAATAATTTCTTGTTTTTCATTCTTTAAATAAAAATACTGTTCAAAATTATTTTTTAGAAATATATATGCTTTCTATCTAATTTCTTGGTATTTATCTTTTATTGTCTTATAATACTTTTAATTATTTTATCAATAATTGTCATTGTACTTACTTTTGGTGGACAAAGTGAATTTTGGCATTCTGTTTACTTCCATGTCCACAAGGAATGTTTCATATTGCAGACAACGTTTGCTTCAATAATCATTTATAACTTATTGAAAGTTACTGTTTTGATTCAGTTTAAAAGTATGAGCTTAAAACTTGATATAATACTGAAGGAAAGAAAAAACTGAAAATTAATAATGTTGCAAATTTGCCATAAAATCCAATGCATTATCAAAAGTTGATTTTTTAGCAACAAATTTATTTGTAAATATTTTTTTAAATATGAGCTAATAATACATGGCATATCTTATTCTGTTAAATAATGAATATTAAATTTTCATGTAATAGATAGATAGTTTTTAACGCATAAAGCATTAATGCCATTAAAAATTGACAAATGAAGTAAGTTTTATATAGCTTTCTGAAAAAGGAGAATATTTATGTTCTGGAATAACAAAAAGATGCAAACTAAAAAATATTGTGGTAAACTAAAAAATTTTTAAGTGTGGAGTACCTTCCATGATTAAACATCTAGCAAAAGTATCACACCTGCCTCTTTGAAAGAAATGAGCGACAAAAGAATTTCACTCACACACCCAAAAAAGATCATAATGAAGCTAGTAATTAACAAGTTTATAAAATTTCTCTTAAAGAGAATATTTTGACTTATAGATCAATGGTAAATGTATAAAAATATATCAGCCAAACTTATTCAGAATAATTTTGCAAGATTTTTACTATGAAAAAATCTTCAAGTCATATATAACATGTTATAGGTGATAGACATGTTATAACATGTTATAGGTGATAAATGTTATATGTTATAGGTGATAGACAAGAAAAAATCTTATCTATCACCTGGCTAAAAAAATAAGAGATGAAAGTCAGTTACAGATTCCTTTATGAGACAATTTACATTTTGCCTTATGAGAATTGAGTGATTCTTGATAAAAATAAGAGTTTAATTATCAGATTGTGGCCAAAAATAAAAGTAATCTTTGGTGAAAATAAAAGTAATGCAAAATTTTAAAATTGGTTTTGACTAGCTGAAGATAGGTTTTGAAGGTATGTATAGTATGGTGAGAGTAAAAATACACTCTCTCCAAAAGTTAAAGAACAGCATGTTTTTCAAAGCTGATCATTACAAAAATGTCAGTAACATTTAAATTCACAGTTCATATGCATAGCGGTAACAAAGTTATAGGGATTACTTCATGTCTGGTTGCTTCCCATTTCACTGACCGACAACTTAATTGGCAGCATGGAACGTTGCTGCTGCTAATATGTTGCAGCTAGGGATGGACACATTCCTTAACAGAACCCATTTTTGTAATGTAACCACCCCATTTTTCCTCAAAAAACTGTGATATACTGTTTCTCCAAGACTGGATTTCTCCAGTCTCCAGGAGTGCAATTTTTTGTTGTAATTCATGTTTGCGTTGAACTTTAGAAACATTCTATGTTACATTCATTAAAGAACTGTTTAGTGAACATGTCCTGTAAATTTCTTGTTTCTCTGTTGCTTCATTCTCAAATTAGACCCAAAAAATATGCTGTTCCTTAACTTTTGTAGGGCAGCGTATATCAGAGCTGAAAGCAAAGGAAATCTTTAACAACAGAACCCATTTGAGAATCAGTTAATTTCCTGGAACTTGTATACTATAATTATTTTTAAAAGGATGGAACTATAATTTATATGAATAGCTGTTCCTGTTTCTTATTCACAAAGTGTTCTGTTAGACATAGTTGTTAACAGAAGTCAGGATGAATTTTATTCAAGTTGATCACTGAGATCAATAAACCTGTCAGAATGGTCATCTAACACTAAAGTCAGAAGTGTTACTTGCACCTTTCAGAAATCGCCTGAGAATATTCATTCATCAGCTGAACTGTGGTCAGCCTTCAATAAGTTGCTGATCAGGACCTTAAAGGGTCAAGAAATGAATGAACTTAGTCATTTTCTTATTTACATGAACTAAGTTAAACAGGGTCATCTCTTTTTTTATGTGAACTAATATCTTGTTAACATATCCAAATTACTTTTATTTGTGCCATCCATATCTAATTTTGTAAATATGCTAGTATCTACAGAATTAAATAACTGAAAAATTTTGAAATGCTTTGTTGCTTGTCCGAGCAGTTGTATTATACTGTGTAAAAGAATCATGTACATTTTTATTCTAGGCTGCAGAGCCTTCAATTTTGTCCATATTGCCTGAAATTGGTTGTGTGAAAATGGAAAGGTAATAATTTCTTTGTTTCTGAGACTTTTTAATGAATGAAAAAGTTGTTTGTAAAATACGCTATTAAAACTTTTTTAATATTAAACTTTGATTACCCCCATTTAGGCAGCAAATGAAAGAGGAGATAGAATGTTTCTTATTGAAAGATGAAGATAACTGCTCCTGATACTGTATTTCTTATATATTGTAATATATAAAATAAATTTTATGTTTATTTTTTGTTGTTGTTATTTTCTCTTTGAATCCATCATTTATTATACAGTCAAAAGTCTTTAATCTGGGCATCCATAATCCGGAATGATCTATAATCCGGACCTCAAAGCTACAAACTTTCTGTGCATGCGTAAACGCAAATGCGTTTACTGTATAACGAACGGTATAAAGTAAGCTAAAATTATCTAATTATCCATTTCAGTTAATGTTGCAAGTATCGTTGTTCCTTAATCTTCTAATTGGATCCGACTTATTATTTTTTGCAGACTGTTAGAGCAATTTTATAAAAGTAAGCTTGAACTTTTGATTATGTCAAAAAGAATTTCCGATTCTGGAGCTGACAAAGGATCTAGAAAGCGAAAGCATGTTTAGATAATCATCAAACAAAAAGTGGAATTGCTGCAAAAAATGGATAAAGGCATATATCCTTTGTTTCTCTAACCATTCCGAAATCTGTTTATCAATTTCACGCTACTCAGCGCGGGGGGGGGGACATCGCGGCACGCAATAAACTGGAAGTTGATCTGTCAGCACTATCCTTATCTTCAGGGCAGATGTTTTTATTTTATTCGGCTTATAATTCTTTACTAAATGTAGTATTTCATCTCAATGTACTCCGTCTTTGATATGATTTAAATCAAATTCCTCGTCATTATAAATATCACGAATACACATCAAATAGTTTCTGGTTGCAATTTCCTAATTTCGACTATCGGTAGTATGCTTTACGTATGCGCGCGTTGAAAGAAATGTTTAATAAGGTAAAAAATAAATATTAAGCTTTTTTTTTAAATTTTGATACCCTTTAGATCATAATTGCTCTTTATTTCACAAATTACGGTTGCATATTTTTAATTTTATAATTTCTGCATGCCATCTTACCAGATTTAAACTGATGATCTATAATCCGTAAAAATCGATAATCCGGAATCGACGAAGTCCCGATGAGTCCGGATTAAAGACTTATCACTGTATTACCCTTATTAATATCATATTAATATTTATGTTTTTGTAAATGTATAGTTTTATATAATTTAAAACTACAAAATAACATTAAGAGTTGATTATTATATCTTCTAATATACACTAATGTTTATAAAAAATCCAACGCCATGAAGGAATTATCGGAAATGAATGCAACTTATTCCACATATTACTGATAGAGGTACACATGTCGGAAACCAGTACTGTGCATGCCTGCCGTGCTGAGCTATAAGAACCTGTGCACTTCGTGGCAATGAATCATACAGGCTGTGAATGTAATCCTGGGGAATGGAATTACATATGGCTTCTACTTGATGCCAAAGTCCAGTCTTAGTGTGTTCCCCACCAGCTGTACAAGGGAGTCACTGACCAATGAAAATGGGGGACATATCCGGGAATAAGCAAGCCATGGATGAAGGCTTTAGGGCACAACAGGTTTCGCCTGTTAACTATTGTTCCCTAAAGAAGGCTTGTGCAATCTGAGAAACATGTGCATGAGCATTATCCTGCTGACTTACATCTCTTGGAATGCATTGAAGATTGGGAGGACCTCTGGCTCCATAACTTCCCTTGTGTAGCAATCAGTGTTGAAGTTGCCCACAATCTGCACTAGATTGAATTGATAATTATACCCAATAGTTCCCCACAGCATGATGCCAGGCATTTATGTGATATGACGCTGGAAACACTCTGTGGGAGCAGATCCTTCCTCTGTAATATCTGATGTGTATTCTTCCATCATTGTACGCAGACTGTAGCGAGTTTCATTGTAGAAAATAGCTTGTTGCCACAGGGCACCTTGTGAACTGTGTTGTCGTCTCCATTAAAGTAGAAGGCATTTGTAATTCAGCGACAGGGGAATCCTGCATAGAGGAACTCTTGAATGCAGTTCACGCTGCAGCAGATGGTGATGAAGCATGGAGTTAGACAACACACCTGTAAGTCGTGCTTCAACATTATGCTAACACACGAGAGGACGCTGTACGAATCCATCACAGCCATACGGATGAGGTGTCTGTTGTCCCATGCCATTGAGCTATTATGCGCCCCAGTGCCAGAATTTCACCTTGTTTGGTTATGCTCTGTCCATTTCATCCAAACAATTATCACTGTTGTGGCATTACGCTGCATGTGGGCTGTGATTGCTCAATATGAAAGTTCGCCCTCTCACATACTGACGGTGTGGCCTTGTTCAAACTCTGTTAGTTGTTGGTATGGCACCTTCCACTGTTGATAAGGCATATTGACCACTAAGCGTATTTTCAGTGCAGACAGAGACATACAGTTTTCAGTGCAGCTTTACAATCTTTTATATGGTGTTGCCATTTTGACAAACATTATTGTAGTTTCTTTCATTTTGAAATAAATGTTAGAGATTCTTCTCAGTATCTATACATTGAAAAAATTGGTGCATATATCATTTGAAATTTTCTGCACAGTCAGTCATTTAAATAATTAATCAAAATGCAATCAAGTTACCAAACTTGAATTCAGAATTCAAGTCTCAATATTTTTCCTGCTACAAGAAAATAATTTCAGTTTTCTTTTATTTAAAAAGATATTTGGAATAGTAATTGTATGCTTGCATTAAAACTGTTGAAATTTGCTCCATTAGCAGTTCCAGGAAATCTTAAATATGGTTTATATCATACTACAAATACATAAGAAAAGTCTATCCATTTCCATTGTACAGCAAGACCGCTGGTGCATTTACAGCTGTTTTCGGTTTTAATATGTTTTTATTGGAATAATGGGATTCCCGGAAAACTGCACGCAGAATTGATCTTCCCCGAAATCGAAAGTAATTTATCTGCATTACTTCTTCTCAGCAAACGTATTTTTATCGTTACACAAATGCATTTTTATTATTTCAAATAGTTGTTGCTGTTATTGTAAGTATAAATTTATGTAATGTAATGAGTGATATTAGTGATAAATACTTAATTTTTAGTTTTTAACATGATGATAATAAGAAGCATGAAAATAAAGCGACAAGAAAAAGCGCTTCACTAGAAACTAAAATGCAAGTGCTGAGAAGATTAGATAGTGGTAAATGTCATTGTCAAATTGGTGTTGCATTGAACTTGTCAATAAGCACAATTCTCAAGAATAAAGAAAAAATAGTGTCATCAGCAACTACAACTACAAAACACTCTGCAACTAGAATAACCCATTCTAAAAATAATAAAAGAGGAGATGGAAAAATGACTTTTTATATGGATTGACGACGAAATTGAATGCTATATGCCATTAAGCCAAGCTATTACAATTGAAAAAGGCAGAAGAATTTTTAATCACATTCAGATTGAAACAGGTAATACAACTGAAACTTTCGTTGCAAGTTAAGGATGGCTTAATAGATTTAAACATCAAAATAATCTTCATAACATGCAGATTACAAAAGAAGCAGCAAGTGGGGATATAAAAGTGGTGGCTGAATTTCCAGCGGCATTAAGAACAATAATTGAAGGAGGAAACTACCCTCCGTAATTAGTTTTTAATGCCGATGAAACGGGCCTATTTTGGAAAAGAATATCAAAACATACATTTCTATACGATGAAGAAAAACGTGCGCTAGGATTTAAAGCTGCAAATGATTGCTTAACACTTCTCTTGGGTGCTAACGTCCATGCATACTTCAAATTAAAGCCCCTTCTTGTTTATCATTCCAAAAAACCAATAGCGATGAGAGGAATATCAAAATAAACTCTCCCTGTAATTAGGAGTCTAATAAAAAATCATATACAGTCAAAAGTCGTTAATTCGGACACCCATAATGCGGAATGATCTATAATCCGGACCTCAAAGCTACAAACTTTCTGCGCATGCGTCGCGTTGACGCATGCGCGTAAGACCTTTACCGTTGCGAATTTGCGCGTGCGCAAAATACGTTTACGAATGCGCGTTTAATGTATAACGGACGGGATAAGCTAAGCTATAATTATCTAATTATCTATTTCAGTTAATGTTGCAGATTGCGTTGTTCCTTAATCTTCGAATTGGATCCGGATTATTATTTTTTGCAGACTGTTAGAGCAATTTTATAAAAGTAAGCTTGAACTTTCGATTATGTCAAATAGAATTTCTGATATATATTTACTAATATGTAAAGGATATACAAAGCGAAAGTATCTTTCGGAGTCCATTAAACAAAAAGTGGAATTGCTGCAAAAAAGGGATAAAGGCATATCCTTTGTTTATCTAAACTTTGTTTATCTTTAACGCCGCGGCGGCGTGCATTGAATTGGAAGTTGATCTGTCAGCACTATCCTTATCTTAAGGGCAGATGTTTTTATTTTATTTGGGTTATAATTGCTTACTCAATGTAGTATTTCATCTCGTCTTTGATATGATTTAAATCAAATGCCTCGTCATTATAATTCGCTTCCGATAGCGAAGAAAGTAACAGAAGTTATTGAAAACGAAAAAATTTCGATTGACAAATTAGTCGGTATTCTCGGCACAGCAATTAACGGGACTTGAACAGCGAAACTTTGTAACTGAACAAGAAATTATGTCTGTTTATAGAATTAAAGAGAATGTATCATAACATAAAAAACGAAGCAACTTAAACAATGTACATTGAAAGAAATGTTTAATAAAGTAAACAAATAAATATTAAGCTTTTTTTTTTTTTTTTTGTAAATTTTGATACCCTTTAGATCATAATTGTTCTTTATTTCGTAAATTACGGTTTCATATTTTTAATTTTATAATTTCTGCACGCCATTTTACCAGATTTAAACTGATGATCTATAATCTGGAATCGCCGAAGTCCCGACGAGTCCGGATTAACGACTTTTGACTGTATAGCAATCAATTTTTGCAGAATAGGTTCACTGAACATTTTTGCCTGTCTGTTAAACACTATTGCGAAATAAAAAAAAAAACTTGAACCATGTTTGTTTGTTGTCATTAAAACAAACTTGAACCTTAATTCAGAAGTCAAACAACAAAAATCCGCGTTATATTTTCAAAATTTTCACTGGACTAGTTTCGATGGTTTTACTGAATCACCATCCTCAGCTGCAAAGCCGCAAATGAACAAGATAGGAAATAATGATTAGATAAGATAAGAAAGCCTGGACAAGAATAAGCAAGTGGCGCCATCTGTTGGTGAAACCAGAACTAAAGCATAATAATAATAAGCAAGGCAAAGATGGATTGGAATTAGGATCGTTAACTAGAACAGAAAGAAAGTCAAAGGCAAAGATGGATTGGAATTAGGATCGTTAACTAGAACAGAAAGATTTTTTTGAATGTGAAATGCCTCTAGAAAATCCAGTTCTCCAATGCAAGATGTTTTTTAAATAATCTTGGCAGCAGATAAATTGAAAGTGTGATTTTCGGACCAACAACGTTGAGCAACAGAAGACGTCTGTGTTTCCTTTTTTCTAACATATGCCTCATGTTCCTTGACGCGAAATTTTAAGGCTCTCCTAGTTTGGCCAATGTAAATCAAACCACACTGGCAAGAAATCCTATAAATACCCCAAGAATTCATATCCGGAATGGGGCCTTGAGTGTGGAACTCGAAATTTTATTGATGGGAGAATAAACAACCCGAAAGTTTCTATTCTGCAAAATATGTGCAACTTTAAGCTAATTGATGGAAAGAAGGGAATGACAACAGAATTTTTATAATCTCCTAAAACAAGAGTGTGCCTTTTAGTGTGTTGAGATGAGAATTTTTTAACTGCTTGATTAATAATGTTGGGCGAAAAGCCCCTGTCAATAGCTATTGCTTTTAAATAATTTAGTTCTTCATCAAGGGCTAGTTTGGAGGAGCAAACTTGAAGAGCACGGAAAACAGAAATAAAATGAATCTAACTTTTGTTTAGTCGGATGACGTGATTTAAAGTGTGGTGAAAGGCAAACCGATGAAGGTTTACGGTAAACCGTAGTACTGAAGTTGGATGTGTTACGTGTGACCAGAATGTCGAGAAAGGGAAGAGAATTGCAAGTCTCAAGTTCAAAAGTGAACTGAATAGCAGGATCAATAGAATTCATTGTTGAAAGAACTTTATTTAAATCATCTTTATTACTTTCAAACAGGGTAAAAGTATCGTCTACGTAGCGGAACCATGCCGGGAAGTTTAAAGTTTCAAACAATTTTGATTCATGATAATGCATGTAGGTATCAGCCAGGATGGGACTGAGGGGGCTTCCCATGGCTAATCCCTCAGTTTGCTTGTAGTATTTATTTTGGAAAACAAAATGTGTTTGTTTCAAACAGAGTGAGAGAAATTAGCTCATCAATTTCGATGCAAGAGAAATGAAATTCGCGAAGTCTGGTTTCTAAACATCTTAATGCACCCTCCACTGGAACATTGGTGAATAATGATTTTACATCAAAAGAAACCATAGTGAGAGAAATTAGCACATCAATTTCGATGCAAGAGAAATGAAATTCGCGAAGTCTGGTTTCTAAACATCTTAATGCACCCTCCACTGGAACATTGGTGAATAATGATTTTACATCAAAAGAAACCATGAGTAAATTTCTAGGAGAAATGTTTTTAACCTTTTTTTACAAACTCTATTGAATTTTTTATGGTGTAAATGTTATTGCCTAATAGAGTTGAAAATCTATAAACTAAATATTTAGCTAAGGGATACGAGGCACTACCTAAATTTGATACAATAGGGCGGAAAGGAATACCACTTTTATGAATTTTGGGAAGAGCATATAATCTGGCACATTCGCAACAGATGGGATAAGTGAATGTTTTAAGTAGCTTGAAATGATTTGTGAAGATTTGATCGCAGTTTTTATTTTTGACAAGTCCGAAGGTGAAGCATCTTTAGGGATCGGATTATATGGTCCTTCGTTTAAGAGTTTAGTGACACCATCGATGTTAGTGTTCTTATCCATGAGGACTATCTGGCCACCTTTGTCGGCCTTTGAAATGATATTATCCGGGTTAGAATGAATTTCGCGCATTGTAGCTCTTTCTCTCGCAGTTAGATTTGGTTTCAAAGGTTTATTATTGAATTTCACATTATGAGCGATAAGATGCCTAATCATTTCTTTCTGTAAACTTTACTTAGTTCAGTAAACCCTTTTCTCACTCAACTCTGTTTGAAACAAACACATTTTGTTTTCCAAAATAAATATTACAAGCAAACTGAGGGATTAGCCATGGGAAGCCCCCTCAGTCCCATCCTGGCTGATATCTACATGCATTATCATGAATCAAAATTGTTTGAAACTGTTTAAACTTCCCGGCATGGTTCTGCTTCGTAGACGATACTTTTACCCTGTTTGAAGGTAATAAAGATGATTTAAATAAAGTTCTTTCAACAATGAATTCTATTGATCCTGCTATTCAGTTCACTTTTGAACTTGAGACTTGCAATTCTCTTCCCTTTCTCGACATTCTGGTCACACGTAACACATCCAACTTCAGTACTACGGTTTACCGTAAACCTTCATCGGTTTGCCTTTCACCACACTTTAAATCACGTCATCCGACTAAACAAAAGTTAGATTCATTTTATTTCTGTTTTCCGTGCTCTTCAAGTTTGCTCCTCCAAACTAGCCCTTGATGAAGAACTAAATTATTTAAAAGCAATAGCTATTGACAGGGGCTTTATCACCCAACATTATTAATCAAGCAGTTAAAAAATTCTCACCTCAACACACTAAAAGGCACACTCTTGTTTTAGGAGATTATAAAAATTCTGTTGTCATTCCCTTCTTTCCATCAATTAGCTATAAAGTTGCACATATTTTGCAGAAATGAAACTTTCGGGTTGTTTATTCTCCCATCAATAAAATTCCGAGTTCCATACTCAAGGACCCCATTCCGGATATGAATTCTTGGGGTATTTATAGGATTCCTTGCCAGTGTGGTTTGATTCACATTGGCCAAACTAGGAGAGCCTTAAAATTTCGCGTCAAGGAACATGAGGCATATGTTAGAAGAAAAGAAACACAGAAGTCTTCTGTTGCTCAACATTGTTGGTCCGAAAATCACACATCTTATCTAATCATTATTTCGTATCTTGTTCATTTGCGGTTTTGCAGCTGAGGATGGTGGTTCGGTAAAACCATCGAAACTAGTCCTGTGGAAATTTTGAAAATTTAATGCTGATTTTTGTTGTTTGACTTCTGAATTAGTATTTATTCGGCGTGTTATTGTGTCTTAAACTTGAACCTTGTTTTAATGGATAATTTTCCAAGCCACCCAACGAGTTTATCTGAATAACATACATTCCAGTCGAAGTTCTTGTCGCTTACACAACTGCATTAATCCAACGGTTGGATCAAGGTGTTATATCAAATTTTAAAGCTTATTACCTGTGGTGAACATTTAGACAAATTTTTGAGAAAACAGATGGAGATGATCAGTTAATTAATAAGAGATTTTTGGTGGATAGGAGTGTGGAAAATCATTTGGCCAGTTAAACAAGAACGATGACACTAAGATTCTGTTGTTGATATGAACGAAATAGTGGAATGAGCGAAACGTACAGGTTTAGATAAAGTAAGTGTGGAAGATCTCGAAGAAATTTTGCAAGAAACAGCAGAAAGTCTTTCTAACGATGAGCTCAAAGAATTAACGGATCAAGAAGAACTGAAAAATAAGAAGAGCAAAAAAGAACTTTCAGCGGCATATCTAAAAACCAGTTTAGCTTCCATAACTGAAATTATGGACTTATTTATTAAAAATGACGCAGATTTTGATAGGAGTTCAAAGTCATGGATTCCTTGTCCTCTTATCGACAACTTCTTGATTAATTTTCTAAAACAAGAAGTGAAAGGAGAAGAATTGGTTGGTCTTAGTCCGCACTGGTTGCTTCTAATCGTATTTAGTTTGGTTCTAATCAATTTTCTAAGAGATATAGTGAATGAAAATGTAGGTTCTGCAACCACAGCTGCGCTAGTAAGTACATCGAATTCTGAAAGCTCGGGTAAGCGCAATTTTGCGTGATTTGTGAAAAAAAGTTCCCAAGAATGTTTTTCTACTAGAAATATGAAATTAGAAGCGAATAAAAATAAACGAGGCGTATTCGGAAACTAAGTAACGTTTTGAAAAAAAAAAAAAATAGTAAAACAATTTTTTCGAATCCAGTTTTATTTTTACATGAAAATACATGTCTTAAACTATTTTTCAACATAGTTTCCGTCAATGATCAAACACTTGTCATAGCGGGTGACCAGTTTTTGTATACCATCGTCAAAGAAACTTCCCGCCAGTTTCGATAACCACGACTCCACAGCATTTTTCGTATCATCGTCAGATCCAAAGCGCTTGCCACCAAGCTCGCGCTTTACGTGCAGGAACAAGTGATAGTCGGACGGCGCCAAGTCCGGGCTGTACGGCGGGTGATCGAACTGCTCCCAATGAAACTGTCGAATTAACGATTGAGTGACACCAGCAGTATGGGGCCGAGCATTGTCATGGAGCAACACAATTCCTTTACTGAGCATTCCTCTTCGTTTGTTTTGAATGGCACGCCTTAGTTTTGTTAAAATCTCACAATATCGTGCCGCATTAATGGTTTCACCTCTGGGAAGAAATTCAGTAAGCAAAACGCCTTTTCTATCCCAGAAGACAGTGCACATGATTTTTTGTGATGACATTGTCACTTTGAACTTTTGTTTTTTCGGAGAATGAGTGTGTCTCTACTCCACCGATTGTTGTTTCGATTCTGGTGTGAAATGACACACCCAAGTTTCATCACCTGTCACAATTTGGTTTAAAAAGTTTTCTCTATCATCACTGTACCGCGTGAGAAATGTCAGGGCACTACCAAGTCGCTTTGTTTTGTGAACATCAGTGAGCATTTTTGGAACCCATCGGGACTACAGTTTGCGATAATTCAAGCGGTCAGACACAATTTCGAACAAAACAGTACGTGAAATTTGTGGAAATGCCTCTGAAAGAGTTGTCATTGTGAAGCGTCTGTTCTCATGAATTGCTTCATCAACTTTCCTTACCAAATCATCGGTGACAACAGAAGGCCGACCACTCCGAGCCTCGGCGTACATACATTTGTTCGACCTGCATTAAACATTCTGATCCACTTTCTCACCATTCCATCACTTATCGCGTATTCACCGTAAACTTCTGTCACTTGACGATAAATTTCGGCCGGTTTAACATTCCTCGAGTTCAAAAATTTAATCACGGCACGAATCTCACAGTCAGCGGGAAAACTAATTGTCTTAAACATTTTGAATGTGCGCAGCAAACTGAAAACACAACATAGAGGAACCAAAATGGCGACAATTGAAAGTCAGTGAACAAGAAAGACTAGTGCGCATGCGCAGGACGCCTACCACAGCGCTGCGACGGCGCTAGAATGAAACGGTACTTAGTTTCCGAATACGCTACGTAGTAATAGGAAAGAGGGCTGATTTTGGATGTTTCAGATCAAGAACGCTTGAAAATGTGTCGAGTAAAAAAATTCTTGCATGTACTCTAGTAAAAATCACCATTCTTAAATGTGTCCCAAGAAAAAGGCACAAATAAAAAAGCTAGAAGTGATGATGTAATTGAAACTAGTACATTCACTAATAACTGTAGCATGGAAAACGTTTATTTAATGACTCTGATCGCTAAAATTAAATTAAAAAATATTGAGCTTAAAATGCGCACAATACTAGATACAGTTTCTCAGCATTCGTATGTCAGTAAAAGATTAGAGAAGAATCTGCCTTTAAAATTATTAAGGCAAATTAAATTGAAGCATTCACTATTTGGGAGCGGGGGGAAACGCAAACACAAATTCACGATATTTATAATCTGTTCATTTCGGCATTATTTGAATCTTTCTAATTTCAGATCGAACACTTTCGGAAAGCAAAATTTGTGGCCCAGTGCCAAAAGTGGATGACAGTATTATTTTTAATGAATTGAGAGATAAAGGAATTGTTTTGTCTGATGTCGATTCATCAGATTGCAAAATAGGTCTTTCTTGTGGTCCGTGACAATTAGCCGACAA
Organism: Stegodyphus dumicola; assembly: GCF_044657685.1. Taxonomy (NCBI): domain Eukaryota; kingdom Metazoa; phylum Arthropoda; class Arachnida; order Araneae; family Eresidae; genus Stegodyphus; species Stegodyphus dumicola. The sequence goes on along the minus strand of NC_140769.1, from coordinate 184,424,661 downwards.
CCACATAGCCGATAAGACACTTAACCGATAGCTATTAGCTGACAGGTCATTTAGCTGACACAGACAGGACATATAGCCAACACGGAGAGTTAACCGTCATGACATTTAGCCGACAAGACATTTAACCGACAGCTGGTTTGACCGACAACACATTTAGCCGGCAGCACGTTTACCTGATAATGCCTGAATAAGAGCATTTGTCCTTATGTCTCCAACAAACATTTAATATTTCTGGCAATCACAAACTTACTCAAATTCTACATTAATTCGCTTTTTAAGTCCCTTTTTTTTCCCTCCTCCTGTCATCAAAAATTCGATTCTTAGAGATCCCATCTCTGTGTTTAATTCTTATGTGATTTAACATTGAAAAAGCTTTGAAATTTCTCGACATTTAACATGAAACGTATTTTTGCGGCATGAGACAGACTTTTGTAACCATATTTACCTGACACGTTTCGTCATAGTGAGACAGCGAAATATTGTTTAATTTTTATTTAGGAAAAAATGCGTGTGAGCGCACATATATATAATATAATATATATATTATTTTTATTTCTTTGTAAATAAAATTTCTTAATTAAATTTTAATTCATATTTGCTTTATACGAATAGAGAATATTTGTTAAATTCAAATTTCATTCCTTGCAACAATGGCGCAAGAGAATTATTTAATTTAACTTTACTATTTTCTTGTGAAACAATATATATATATATATATTATGCAGCTTGAAGCAAAAACAAGCGACATTCGCATGCTGGAAGCCATACGTGAAGGTTTGTCCTTTGTGTACCTGTGTTTCGACATTTGCTCTGTGTGTGCCAGCAGTTTCAATCGCGACATGAACGGGGACGTTTTCCCCTTGCGATGAGTGAGGTCCCACCTCTGCCGGTGCTGGAGCTTCGAATTCAGATTGTGGAAACGCTATGTATATGAATACTGACTTAAACAAAGTGATATTAAACATGCATTGCCAGTGTACGGTGAGCTCTACAAAGATTTAGGATGCAAAAATTCGTATGAGAAAAGTTCAATGAGATACATGGATTTAGTTGCAGTTGTGTAAAATGATGTTGTGGAACTTATAAAGCATTTTGAACGTACTAAACAGGACTCGAAGGGTATTACTGTGAAATTTATAGAAGGGGATATAAAACAAAGAAGCAAGGTCCTGGAATTTGTAAAAAGTAAGTGCTTTTTGTTTAAGACCAATAGTAATAAGCTTTATAAAACATTAAGAAAACCATTGTCAAATAGTAATATTAGTGAAAAGGATATTTGTGAGTCTGATATGTTATCCGTTTCGTCTAAACCCCGTAAAGGCTGGCAAAATGTTAAGAAAATGTCGATTAACGATGCAAATAATAATGAGGATTTTTGTGTGCCGAAAGTTACGGCCCGACCTGCTAAGTTAATTAAACCTAATATTGAAATGCCTCTTAAAAATAAATTTAATTCATTATCTTGTGAACAATTTGATAAATTATGTTAATGATAATGCTAATGAGGTCGAAATGGACACCCAGATTGGACAAAATACTACTCCCGTCCAGCACCCGAAGGTTTAACCCATTATGGTGCAATCCAATATTAAGGTTAGGGTTACAATATTAGTGTTACTTAAAAAGTTCCAGAAATTTACCTCCAGCATCTAAATCAAGATGAAAGAGCCAAACTACAAAAAACTGTAAGTAAAGTTTCTTCATTATTTTCTGACACGCCAGGGAATACACAGATAGTAACTCATTCTATCGAATTAAAATCAACTGAACCTTGTAAAGCGAAACCTTATAGACACGATAAGGAGAAAGAGGCAATAATTGAGTACCATATACAGGAGATGTTAAAGAATAAAATTATAACTCCCATAAATAGTGCATATGGGCGAGCCCTGTTGTGCTCTACAGAAAGAGGAATAATTTGCCCCCCACGGATTCAAAAGCCTATCGTTTTGCAATTGATTATAGACAACTCAATAGTTTAACTAAATTTCGGTTTACCCTTTACCGGTGATTGAGGAGATAATTAGGAAAATCAGGTCTACGAAATTTATGACCACTCTCGATCTTAGTTCAGGCTATTTCCAAATAGCCACGAAACCAGAAGACGTAAACAAAACTGCATTTATCACAAAGTCAGACACTTAAGTGTTTTAACATATGCCTTTTAGACTTTGAGGGGCCTCTCAACTTTTCAACGTGCCATGGATATTATTTTACGTCCTGTACTCGAGAAATCCACTTTAATTTATTTATATCATATCATTATAAAAAGTGATAGCATTGACGAATATATAAAAGGCCTCCACGAAGTTTAAAAGGAAGCGGAGTTAAACGTAAATGCATCAAAATGTAAGTTCGGAACGAAAGAATTAGAGTACAAAATTTCAAATAAGGGTATCGAAACGCAGGACTCTAAAATTATAGCTATTAAAAATTATCCTCCACCAAATACGGCAAAGAAGCTGTCATCTTTTTTTGGCTTGTGCTCTTATTATCGTTCTTTTATTCAAAACTTCGCTAATATTGTTGAACCTTTGCTAGTGTTAAAATACAAGAAATCAAAGTTTACGTGGACAGCTGAGGCAAACAGAGCCTTTGAACAATTGAAAACAGCTTTAATTAATGCACCGGTGTTAAAGTTTCCTAAAGGAGATGATGACTTGGAGATTGCGGCCGATGCTTCAGATTAGGCCGTGGGCGCAGTGTTAATGCAAAATCGGCATCCCCTGACATTTTTTAGTAAAACTTTAAACACCACACAAGGTAATTATACAGTGACTGAGCGAGAAACATTAGCAGTGTTATTGGCAGTTCAGAAGTTCCGAGTATATTTCGGAAAAGTTTGTAAAGGCAGTTTGTAAAGAACCTTTATCCAAGTAAGCTAAATTCTGGAATGGGCAACTGTAGGAATTTATATTTGTTTTAACTAACAAGTTAAAGTTCAAGTTTAAACTTTCCTATAAGACTTTATTCCCCTAATTGTCAGGGAAAATAATATTTAAATAAAGAGAAAGCTAGTCCCCAGAAAGCTAGAGAATATTTAAATTTTGTAGCACGCGTGAATGAATGTAAATTTTTGCTTTGAAGAATATATTTAAAAGCAGATTTTCGGTAGGAGAAAAGAGAGTTAGGCTATAACCGCCACCTCTGCCGTAGATACGTTTGCTTAGGCTTAATTCATTTACTTGCTGCCACTAGTTTCGAAGGGGGTTTAAGTAAAGGGATCTCGCTGAGCCCTGTAGGTTAGTTCTATCACAGTTGATATCTTCAAATTTTAATTTCGTTACTTGATTTTCAGTTATCGCTCAAGCAGAGGCGAAGTTTGTTAGCGTCGAATGGACGCATTGTAAATTTTAAAGAGCTAATAAAGGGTACTTTAACCCTTCTGTTGCGTAGTTACTACTACTCCAGTCTTTCATACAGAAGTGTTAAAATGCAGGTTGAACTCTAAACTTTAAATAATAATTATATATAATTCCCCTGATGATTGCTCCTCCTACATTATTGCCAATGTTATTGCTTTAAAATACTCCATTCTTGCCGAAACACTCACACTTAATTATGTTATATTTTATATTCAATGTATTTTACTTTACAGTAACTTTAGTCATCAGTTTGCACGGCTTTCACCCAGATTCTTATTTTGTATGTCTATTGAATCTCTTCGCCCCTCTCACAAACTTTGTTATCAACCCACTTACTTTTTGGCATATTCTTTTTAATCTTGTTAGATTATGTTTCTACTAACTTTATACAAAATTCAAAATTGCTCACAAATAGTTGCAGTTAATTTTTTTGCATATGTATTAGAAAAGTCATAATTTTATTCGATAAGGGGTAGGACCTTCGGCCCAGGTACCCTGCTCTTTATACCGTTCCCGTTCCTCGTGATTTCAAATTTTAAAATTGGAATTTTTAAACCCCTGAAGAGAACGATTGTGCTGTAATAAAGTCACTTTTTAAACCATGCGAAAGTAAGTGCCACCAAAGAGGTAATATCAGCTCCCAGGCTTTCCTGAGTGAACATCAACTCCCAGAAAGCATCAGAGTCATCATTGCTTCCTGCAGCAGGCTCCGAAAGATTTTTAATCGGACACGGGATCCGACAGTAAAGACGGAAATAAATCGCCTCAACCGCCGCATCAAGCAAAAAATTCAATAGCACAGAACTGCAGTCTGCAATCACAAAAACGAAGAAACCTCAACAATAATAACATCTAAAAACTTGTGAAAAATTTGGAAAACTCCAGCTCATGTAGCAAACCTATCTGTAACGCAAGCAGTTTTGCTTACACAGAGGACCAGAAAGCCGAACTTTTCGCTGAACATCTTGCTGGGCAATTCAGGCCAAACACGTTTCCTACAAATTCGGACTCGGACAAGAAAGTCATGGAATTTGTAAATTCCTGGTTAAACGCATCCAGTGCTTCGAAAATCAAGAACTTTGCTACGCCTCATGAAGTAAACGAAATCATTAGGGCGCTGAGACCAAAAAAGGCTCCAGGCAGTGATAGCATCAGTAATCGGATGCAGGGGCGTAGCTAGAGGGGGGCAAGGGGGGCATCTGTTCCCGGGCGCAGAATACAAAGGGCGCCAAACTGATGTTACAACATTTTAGAATTAAATGTTTTCCATCCTTGGCAAGCAGTAGGGGGCGCGAAATCTTCAGTTGTCCCTTGGGCGCTGAAAACCCTAGCTACGACTCTGATCGGATGCTAAAAAGATTTCCATTTAAAATGACCTGCAAACTGACAAGCATCTTCAATGCTTGCATGCAACTAAATTACTTAGCTAAGTTGGAAACGTACGAACCCCATGCATGGAAATGTGCGAAAATTTTTCTGATCCCTAAGCCGGGGAATCACATGATGATTCAGCAAGCTACTGGCCCATCAGCCTTTTGTCTTCAATCAGTAAAATCATCGAAAGTCTTATATACCACAGATTGACTGATAACTTCCAAGTGTCTAGCACAACGGTTCTTAACCTCTTGACTAACGCGTACCATCTAAACAAAAATTGAACACCTTTTAGTAGCACCAGTACAAAGTACTACTATTACCACCACCACTCTTAAACAAAGCTCAGATCGCATAAATTTACGAGTGTTAGAGAAATTGAACCTTTCTCAAAAAAGACATCTTTATACGGCCATTATCAAGCCAATTTTTTCCTATACATTCCCTGCTTGGGCTACAGTTACTACTAAAGATCTTTATAAATTGCAAGTACTACAGAACAAGTTTATGAGACTTATTACAAACGCACATTTTTATGTGTCAAATGACACTCTTCACAGAGACCTTAAACTGGATACCGTTGAAAAATAACCCCATAAAATGAACAAAAACTTTTTCGACAAAGCATCATCCGACCGATCCTAACGTATGCCTCGCCTACCTGGGCCATGCCAAAGATAAGGATATTAAGAAAATTCAGGTAGTGCAAAATAAGTTTCTTCGCACAGTCACTGATGCTCCGTAATACGTCCGAAATAAAAGTCTTCATTTCGACCTGAAACTTGAACAAATTCACGATTTTATTAATAGGATTAATAATAATTTCTTCGCAAGAGCTTTGCTAAGCAACCTAGCGAACTTCGCCGAAGTGCTCTCCTACGAAATCCTGAGCGAAGACAAGCTTTTACGTCCATTCACCGCCCACCTACTACAAACAAATTAGACCAACCAATGAGCGTGCAGATAGCCTCCTATGGTCGTCGAACTTAATTAACTCTTTTTTTTCGTTAATTAAGGCACCGAAACTGACTACCAAATAATTTTAAGGTTGTTTATTTTATTGTGATTTTTGACATGCTGGACTTCATATGCCACGGCTCAGCCAGGCAATATCCGGTCCAGTAGCCTGAAAAGTAACAGCCATTTTATTGCTGTTCTTAAAAGAACATTTCTTCACCATGTAAATAGTGTACATGGAAATTTCTGAATATTTCACGTCATTATTTTGAATTTTGTGCATATATCTTTTCATTTAGTGCAGTAGTTAGCTAGCCACGCCCTTTCATGACATTAGATTCGCTGCTTTAGGCAACGTGACCACATAAACAGTGCCTGACCACAGGCCTTCTACATTGTAAGTAGTAGAGTATGTATACATTATTTAATTATTTCTTTTCTTTTTACGATTTAGCCAGGTTGTTATATTTTATTCATATTTAACCAAGTTCTTATTTTACGTACCTCTTTCAAAGCTAGTAGACTTTGTACCTGATAGAGCAGGTTTTGGACTATATTTGTATATATTGAATTATAACGGAATTAATTCCCGCTGTAAACCAGAATATGCAACCAAAGCATCATTCTGTTTTTTGTATCGAGCTCTATGGCGTAGTGGATAAGACAAGAAATTGGAAACCTTTCCATGTAGAGTTCGAGTTCCAATTAAATTGTTTATGCATATGTGTCAATACAAAATCTTTCATTGTATTTATGCCAAATAGAAAGTATGCTACAAAATAGTTTCAGTCAAAGGAAATTCTACCTTTTCTAAGAAATGCCATTGCTTATGCTTCAACCCAAGACAACAGATGGCGCCACCTGAGCGTCGCTCCAAAGTATTGCCATTGCTATTGATTCAACTCAAGTCAACAGATGGCGCCACAGAAGCGTCGAACTTCTTTTCTCTATGAGACATAACGCACGTGGTTCCGCTTCTCCGGATTAATTTTTTTCTCATCTTTATACCATCAGAAACTAAGAAATATAGACTGGCAAAAGCCTTCACAGGCCGCATGCCTTTTATACGAATAATGGTCTGTGAACCCCTTCTACAGCTCCATCCAGTCTTGGCATTTTCTCGCAGAAAGCAATGGAGTACAACTACAAGTTTTTCCCAAGTACAACTACAAGTTTCTTCATGTGGAGAATACTATTATGGACTTCCTCAGGCCTAATTAGGGATTCACTCAGAAATTTGGAAAGAGCAGGGATAGGAATTCCTTGCTGCATGCCAGAATAAATAATAATAATAGTATCTTAGTACCGTTTCGTCCTTTCTCGTTTCATTCCCCCAGCTCGAAAAAAGTGTCGTTTCGTATGCTGCCTCCCTTCCCCTCAATTCCTTCTTTCCCGTTTCATGCGCGGTTAAAAAAACAGGCGTTCACTTTACGATAACGCGAACACCTGTTAACTTTAGTTAAAATGGTTTAGAGGAGATGGCTGTTTCTACTTAGCTTTTGATTTCTAATACTATTTAATATTTTATGTAGACAAAATTATGCTGAGCAGAATGTGTAATGAGCAGATGATGTAATTAATGTAATTTAATTTCAGACGTGTTCAAAAGGTGTGCATCTGAATGTAATAACATTTTTATTATATAGTATCCATTTTTTTTTTTTTTTTTTTTTTAATTTCACGCATTTCTAGAGCAACAGAACCACGGTATCGCTATTTTAACACACGAAAAAATTGTATAATTAAGATTAATGTTACATTCTTTATTAAAAGTAACGCACCCTCTTTAAATGCAACCATTCATGCTTTTAGACGATTTTACATGTGGCAGTCTTAAAAAGGTGATGTTCACCTACCAGTGTTTGTTTATGTTCTCAAAAATACAGGTTTCGTTTAGAAAGTGACCTCTTAGAGACGTCGTTAATAGATGATTCGCTATAATTATTTTCTAATAGATGATGTAATTAATGTAATTTAATGTCAATTTAAAAATGGCTCTATATTACGAGAGATTTATGACTCTAAGTTTTCTTTCGCAGTTAGCTGTTATGTAAGCTTAATTGTTTTCATATGCTTTTTTATTATACATAACTGAAATATTTACTTTGAGACATGCACACACACACACACGTAATAATAGTAAATCCTATACATATAATAAAAATACTAAGAATATTAATAATAATAAGAATATTCTCTATTACATTTTTATTTCAGCACAGCAGATTTAAATTATTTTGGAAATGGATATGATGACTCTTTTTGAAAAAAAATTTAAAATAACAATTCACGTGTACACAAATTCGTCCGAATACAAAGAATATCCTTGATTACATTTTTTATTTATACAGAACAGATGTAAATGGTTAAAAAAATACAGTTCCTCTTTCAGAATATGTTTTCAGCATAAACCATCTACTTTTTTCTTGTATGTGTGTGGGCCAATCAGCGGTCGAGCGGTAAACTCCGGTCCGGGGTTCGAATCTCGGCGAATGGGCTGGCTGCTTGAGCGTTTTCCGTGATTTTCCTCATGTGTAACGTGCATCTGAGCCAGTTTCCTTTAAAAAGCCCTCCACCAAGGCATACCTCCCCTTAAGAAGATAGCCCTAGTGTGCTTTGCCGTAACCGAATAATCCTAAACTAAAAGGAGGAAATTGAAGGGGAGGGGGAATGCAGTGACGAAACAGCACTTTTTGATGATGAAATGAAACGGTACTAAGCCTGAGATAGAAGGTCAGTGAGTTAAAAGCATTTTTCTGCAGGTGACAGGCGAGGGGAGAAAAATTGGACGAAACTTCATTTCAGAAGAATGGACTACATAACCAAATTTCTATACATACTCTGGTAAACAGTATATTATTTCTAAGTAGTTGGATTTCGAAGTAGTTTGGATGCGTCCCGAAAAATCTGGTTACCTTACTCTATTTTTCACTGAGTGTCAGAAGAATTAGCTTTTATGCAGTTTTTATATATTTAATACGACTTATACATTAATACGATTTTTGTTCTTCTGTTCTTATGATCATAGCCTTAATACATCTCTACATCTCTTCTCTACAGATAATAAAAGAAAGAGTTTGTCTCTCTGTGTGTGTGTGCTTTCGTTCGCATTGCGCGTAAGCTAATAGACCCACGGCTACGAAATTTGGTACATAGGTGCATCTCGACAAGAGCCAGTGCACCTCGAAGCGATTTTTTCGAAATTCGAATTAGAATCTTTTTTATTTTAAGTTTTTGACGAAATCGCGTCATTTTGAGACATAATGGGCTATAGGAAAGCGAGATTTTACTCTACACACTCCATTTTTACATCGTCATGAAATGTAGGTACTTGGCTATTTTACGAACTTAAAACAAATTTCGTGTTTCAATAAATCCATTAAATACGAATTTATTTAACAAAGTGAGCTTAACACCTTTTCAACGGGATTTTTTAAAAAAAGTTTATTTTTAAAAATACAGTCAAAAGTCGTTAATTCGGACGCTCATAATCCGGAATGATCTATAATCCGGACCTCAAAGCTAAAATCTTTCTGCTCATGCGCCGCGTTGACGCATACGCATAGGCGTTTACGTGTGCGCGCAAGACCTTTACGACTGCGCATATGCATCTGCGCAAGCGCAGAATACGTTTTCGCATGCGCGTTTAATGTATAAAGGACGGTATAAGCTAAAATTATCTAATTATCTATTTCAGTTAATGTTGGAGATTGCGTTGTTCCTTAATCTTCGAATTGGATCCAGCTTATTATTTTTTGCAGACTGTAAGAGTAATTTTATAAAAGTAAGCTTGAACTTTCGATTATGTCAAATAGAATTTCCGATGCTGGAGCTCCCAAAGGATCTAGAAAGTGAAAGTATGTTCCGATGTCCATCAAACAAAAATCGAATTGCTACAAAAAATGGATAAAGGCATATCATTTGTTTATCTAACCGTTCCGAAATTTGTTTATCAATTTCACGTTGTTCTGCGCGCGGGGGGGGGGAACGTCGCGGCGCGCAATGAACTGGAAGTTGATCTGTCAGCATTATCCTTATCTTCAGGGCAGATGTTTTTATATTATTCGGCTTATAATTCCTTACTAAATATAATATTTAATCTCGATGTACTCCGTCTTTGATATGATTTAAATCAAATTCCTCGTCATTATAAATATCACGAATACAAATCAAATAGTTTTCTGGTCGCAATTTTCTAATTTCGGCTATGCGTAAGGTATGCTTTGCTCATGCGCTCGTTGAAAGAAATGTGTAATAAAGTAAACAAATAAATATTAAGCTTCTTTTTTTTGTAAATTTTGATACCCTTTAGATCATAATTGCTCATTATTTTATAAATTACGGTTTCATATTTTTAATTTTATAATTTCTGCATGTCATCTTACCAGATTTAAACTGATGATCTATAATCCGGAAAAATCGATAATCCGGAATCGCCGAAGTCCCGACGAGTCCGGATTAAAGTCTTTTGACTGTATACAGTTTATTTTTCTTTGATTTTTGGACACGTTAAACTTTCATCCTTGCGACTGCTTTTACAAAAAGAATTTTGGAAAAATGATAATATTTTGTATTTTAAAAAAAAAAATTTTAAATGAAGCTTCCGAATACACTTATCACATCTCACATCTTTAAAAATGTGATTTTGGCAAAAATTTTCCTTTCTTATTGTTGTTGATAAATTTTTGATGAAATCGCATCATTTTGAATAATTTCATTCTTTTAGAAATATGGGTTTGGCAACAATTTTTATCGTATTTCTTATGTCACTGTTTTTAAGAGATTGGCATATTTCATTGTCATTTTTTTATATATATAATACATTTTTATTGATTTTTTTTGATAAAGTGGTTGGTTCTGCAGAGTAAAATTTTGCGCGGAATTTTTTGCTTTTTGGGTTTCTTTCATGTTATTTTTTGCTTATTTCACTGTTTGTAAGATATTGAAAAGTTTTGTATGATTTTTTTTTTTCTTAAACGAAAAGTTGGTTAATTTTTTATTAGGATTATTAAATAATATTTGTATTAAGGGATATAGCTTATTTCATTGCAATTTTTTTTCTCTTGAAAATATAAGATAAAATATCATTAATTATACTTTGCTTTTCAGAATTTGTTGTATTTTGAATTCTTTTATGTTATTTATTGCTCATTTCACTGTTTTTAAGATACTGAAAAGTTTTGAGTGATTTTTTATTAGGAAACAAAGTTCTTAAAAGGGAAGTTGGTTAATTTATTTATTAGGATAATTAATATTTGTATTAAGGGATTTTGCTTATTTCATTGTAATTTTGTTATACGTAGTAACTTTTTTTATGAAGTTGTTCTGCACAGTAAAATTCTACGCAGTTTTTAAATTTAACGTTTGGTGTTCCCTTCAGTAACATTTGGTGTTCCCCCCATTTTTCCGGTACATTTAAAAGCCAGACGAAGGCTAGCAGCGAAACTGCTAGTATAATAAAAGAAAGAGTCTGTCTGTGTGTGTGTGTCTTTCGTTCGCTTAGCGCGTAAGCTAATAAATAGACCCACGGCTACGAAATTTGGTACATAGGTGCATCTAGACAAGAGCCAGTGCACCTCGAAGCGATTTTTTCGAAATTCGAATTAGAATCTTTTTTATTTTATGTTTTGTGACGAAATCGCGTCATTTTGAGACATAATGGGCAATAGGAAAGCGAGATTTTACTCTACACACTCCATTTTTACATCGTCATGAAATGTAGGTACTTGGCTATTTTACGAACTTAAAATAAATTTCGTGTTTCAATAAATTGATTAAATAGAATTTATTTAACAAAGTGAGCTTAACACCTTTTCAACGGGATTTTTTCTAAAAAAGTTTATATTTAAAAAGGTACAGTTTATTTTTCTTTGATTTTTGGACACGTTAAACTTTCATCCTTGCGACTGCTTTTACAAAAAGAATTTTGGAAAAATGATAATATTTTGTATTTTAAAAAAAATTTTTTAAATGAAGCTTCCGAATACACTTATCACATCTCACATCTTTAAAAATGTGATTTTGGCAAAAATTTTCCTTTCTTATTGTTGTTGATAAATTTTTGATGAAATCGCATCATTTTGAATAATTTCATTCTTTTAGAAATATGGGTTTGGCAACAATTTTTATCTTATGTCACTGTTTTTAAGAGATTGGCATATTTCATTGTCATTTTTTTATATATATAATACATTTTTATTGATTTTTTTTGATAAAGTGGTTGGTTCTGCAGAGTAAAATTTTGCGCGGAATTTTTTGCTTTTTGGGTTTCTTTCATGTTATTTTTTGCTTATTTCACTGTTTGTAAGATATTGAAAAGTTTTGTATGATTTTTTTTTTCTTAAACGAAAAGTTGGTTAATTTTTTTATTAGGATTATTAAATAATATTTGTATTAAGGGATATAGCTTATTTCATTGCAATTTTTTTTCTCTTGAAAATATAAGATAAAATATCATTAATTATACTTTGCTTTTCAGAATTTGTTGTATTTTGAATTCTTTTATGTTATTTATTGCTCATTTCACTGTTTTTAAGATACTGAAAAGTTTTGAGTGATTTTTTATTAGGAAACAAAGTTCTTAAAAGGGAAGTTGGTTAATTTATTTATTAGGATAATTAATATTTGTATTAAGGGATTTTGCTTATTTCATTGTAATTTTGTTATACGTAGTAACTTTTTTTATGAAGTTGTTCTGCACAGTAAAATTCTACGCAGTTTTTAAATTTAACGTTTGGTGTTCCCTTCAGTAACATTTGGTGTTCCCCCCATTTTCCCGGTACATTTAAAAGCCAGACGAAGGCTAGCAGCGAAACTGCCAGTATAATAAAAGAAAGAGTCTGTCTGTGTGTGTGTGTCTGTCGTTCGCTTAGCGCGTAAGCTAATAAATAGACCCACGGCTACGAAATTTGGTACATAGGTGCATCTAGACAAGAGCCAGTGCACCTCGAAGCGATTTTTTCGAAATTCGAATTAGAATCTTTTTTATTTTATGTTTTGTGACGAAATCGCGTCATTTTGAGACATAATGGGCAATAGGAAAGCGAGATTTTACTCTACACACTCCATTTTTACATCGTCATGAAATGTAGGTACTTGGCTATTTTACGAACTTAAAATAAATTTCGTGTTTCAATAAATCGATTAAATAGAATTTATTTAACAAAGTGAGCTTAACACCTTTTCAACGGGATTTTTTCTAAAAAAGTTTATATTTAAAAAGGTACAGTTTATTTTTCTTTGATTTTTGGACACGTTAAACTTTCATCCTTGCGACTGCTTTTACAAAAAGAATTTTGGAAAAATGATAATATTTTATATTAAAAAAAAAATTTTTTTAATGAAGCTTCCGAGTACACTTCTCACATCTCATATCTTTAAAAATGTGATTTTGGCAACAATTTTCCTTTCTTATTGTTGTTGATAGATTTTTGATGAAATCGCATCATTTTGAATAGTTTCATTCTTTTAGAAATATGGGTTTGGCAACATTTTTTCATCGTATTTCTTATGTCACTGTTTTTAAGAGATTGGCATATTTCATTGTTTTTTTTATATATATAATACATTTGTATTGATTTTTTTTTGATAAAGTGGTTCTGCAGAGTAAAATTGTGCACGGAATGTTTTGTTTCTTGAGTTTCTTTCATGTTATTTTTTGCTTATTTCACTGTCTGTAAGATATTGAAAAGTTTGCATGATTTTTTTTCTTCAAAGGAAAGTTGATTAATATTTTTATTAGGATAATTAATATTTGTATTAAGGGATATAGCTTATTTCATTGTAATTTTTTTTCTCTTGAAAATATAAGATAAAATATCACTAATTATACTTTGCTTTTCAGAATTTTTTGTTTTGTTGTATTCTTTTATGTTATTTATTGCTCATTTCACTGTTTTTAAGATATTGGAAAGTTTAGAGTGAACTTTTAGGAAGCAAAGTTATTAACCTCCTTTATACCATTTGAGTTCATAAGATTTTACAAAGGAAAGTTGGTTAATTTATTTATTAGGATAATTAATATTTGTATTAAGGGATATTATTTATTTTATTGTAATTTTGTTATATGTAATAACTTTTTTTTATGAACTTGTTCTGCACAGTAAAATTCTACGTAATTTTTAAATTTAACGTTTGGTGTTCCCTTCAGCCATTTTTCTGGTACATTTAACAAACAGACAAAGGCTGGCAGCGAAGCTGCTAGTAAAAGTAATATTTCTTTACAAAGCAATCAAATGTAGCTGTTTTGATAAAATTTCTTAAAGAACGGACATTTTATTTTCATCCCTAATTGCTAAAAAAAGAAATGCTTCTCTTCGCAAAATATCATGAACAGAAAATTAAGTGGTAAGATACTCATTTTACGAATACTATGTTACTAAGCAGTATTACATATTGAAGGAATATAGAACATACTAGATATAACATATTTAGATATACAAGTTTTATTTGAAATACTGTATAGAATTTTGTACTAATTGAGCATTTCTTTTCTTTCATTTCATGTTTCATTTATTATTTATGTTTTCTTAATTCATAGAAAGCATAATAATAAAATTGAATAAATAAACAGACCTACAAATACACATTTTGCTAAACGTTACACTATATCTGTTTGAAAATTTATTATTTTAGCTATGAATATTTAAAAATGGCATGCATACTGAAGAAGATATATTAATTAATTCGGAACTTTGCCGGGTTTGGGGGGAAGCTGAAGGGGCTGCCCCCTTTTCGACTGCAATAGCAATTATCACACATATCGCGTGCTGAAAATTAAGTCTTTCAAAGAATGGTAAAGTAGCTATATTTTGCTGCAGAGATTAAAGACTGCCATGTTGAACTATAAATAGCAACATCAGCAGCTTTTTAACCCAGATACTAGTCTTACCGTATTGGAAATAACATAAAGAACTTTTAAAGTACTGCGGAATGATATCTACTGAAAATTCGGGCTTTCCTTGCCTATATTTAAGTACGAATAAAGTTTTTCTTCGAGACCTGGAAATGGAGCTATGTAAAGAACACTCACAACAAATTAATGAGCAGTTTTTCGCAAAACAGAAACTGAGGCAAAATCCGGACTTCGTAGTGATATTCGATTACTATCATATTCGGACGTACGCGACATATCTGATAAGAAGCCTCGTTTTTTATCTGCAAGACGACGTTACTCTGTCTCCTCCACTCTAGACCTTCTCTGTTCATAAGATAGTCTCATGGTCTTAATAAGCTTATTTTAATTACACTAGAAAGCTGTCCTTAATGGAGTCTAATGTAACATGACATCATGAAATACAGTAAAAAATGTTAAATAAATAGATATACAAGTATTTCATCAAGCAGATACAATAGTGCGTTTATTTGAAAAGCGTCTGTTAAAGCTATTGAGATCAAAAATGTACACTAAGAAACTGCGTGCATTAATTTTCATATGAAAAACATTTCAAATTTTAATATTTAAAAATATCTGCAATGGCAGTTATGGCACAGATGAAGGTCTTACATGCAGCCTAAGAATGCTTTAGTTTTTATCTAATAGGTTCACTCAAATATATAATACTTAGAAAGTTGTTAAACTTTAAGTTAATGGTGCACTAAATCAGGGTTTCTTGAACGTTTTGGTGTGGAGACCTTATAATATTTACGAAAGTTTTGTGGGACCCAGTTAAGCAAAGTGCAAATCCGATACACGCGTGAGTGAAACTGTCAGTTCTTCAATCGTGCTGTAATATACTATTGTAGTTTTAGATCCTCAACTTTAATTTTTAATTTCAAGACATAGAACAATGTGAAAATTTTAGATAAGACAAACTTAGAAATATAATACAATAATAAAAATAAATTCAAACATTAACTATGGTCTGCCCATTAAGTGTAAGCGCATGGAAGGTCACTACTGTGAAAAGCCACTTACTTCTAACATCGCATATGCGAGGATGAAGTATCAATCGGAAGGGTGTACCTGTTTATTTTTAATTATATTATCAAATCATGGCAAAACAGTCGACACCGTAGGACGAAACATTTCTTCAGTATTCTTTGCATTTGATCGACACTTTGATTTTATGGTAATTAAAGACGAAACTGTCATCTCGCAAAAATATGACGTATATAGAAGAAGGTAAAAGTTTATGGCAATTTCAGAAATCGTTGGGAATTCTTTTGCGACTCCTAGCCAAACATCGTTTAAGGACTTCGTATCAAAACCAATTTTCAACCCTGAATTATTTGATAACTCGGCAAGTTTTTATTGTGATTATTTTCCACATTAATTCCGAATGGTTTCACACACTCCATATTAATTCTTCGGCACTACACTTTGAAGGTAGATAATTCTCAAAGTTTTTCTCAAGACACCGAAGATGTTCATTTATCATTATTACTAATCATCTTTTTGATGACCTATTTCATCATTTTCACTTGTTGCGACAAACATTTCTAATGAGCTCTTTTGCACCATGCTTCTCCATATTGTAATTTTCTTAATAAAAGCATCAATTTTTGATTTGAATATGAATATGTTGCAACTTTTTCCTTGAAGCGACAAATTTAGTTCATTTAGTTTTCCAAATATGTCACTCAAATAACATTTTGAAGCCACAACTTATTCTGGAATAAATTCGCAAAATCATATTTTTGTCGGTTAGAAAGAGAAGAATCTTTTAATTTTAATAACCTTTTTAAACTGTGGTTTCTTGAAAGCCACAGTTGCATATAACAATAAGCTTTTGTATTCAGAAGCCATCTCTTTAGAAAGATTTGAAAACAAGCGATTGTTCAGAGCACGACTTTTAAGTTGACCACTTTAGAACTATCTCGAAGGTTGAATTCATCGGGGGTCACATGCGGCTGAGGGCAGCGCCTGATCTTTGATTTTTCTGATGTGGGGCAAAAGCTAAAACTGCCGCCCTCACCCATCATACTTTAAGTTTCTCTAACAAATTTTCATTTGTTTAATAAATACAGAAATAGATAGGGTTTGAGGTAAAAACCTAAGCTCCGTTTTATACTAAATTCTTTACTTGCCTTTCTGCTTTTTTTTTATTTTTTTAGGAGAATCGCCTTTCTGGTGAGCTTTTTTTCGGATTCAATCCTAATCCTAACTCTAATCCTGAAGTGCTTCTAACCCTCCAGTCCTCGCCACCATTCGTTTCTCCGCTCTAGGGGAAACGGGCATCTCCTAAGGACCCTCGGACCGAACTACTAGTGCTCAACGGCTTTTATTGCTCAGCCACTAATGGGGTCACTGCATACAAAATATGGGTTATTGCCGAAGGGAAATATTCTGAGAAGATTATACAGAATATGGGCTATTACTGAGAGTATTCGTGCTTCCTGTCTTGTTTTTTATATTTACTATTCTGAGTTGAGAAATACCGGGTGGTTATAAGTTCCACTTTGAAATGGTCATAAAAGGAAAAACTAGAGGACCAAATGTTATAAAACTTGGTATTGTGTAAAGGAGGTCATGGAAATTTATTTTCCGCGAAAAAACGTTCAGAAGCTCGCCACCAGGGGGAAATGGCGCTGCATGCAATATTGTTAAACGAAATAAGGGTCGGAGTCCAACTTTACCTTTGGTTACACGGATTTAATAGGTTGTATACCCATAAAAAACATTGACCTAAACAAAACTACCATTTGAAGGCGATAAAAGTCGAGTACGCCATCCGTGTAACGGTGAAATCCGTCCATGAAAACAATAAATTTGAGATTAGAAAATGTGAGATTGCAAATCACTTGCAAAATTGTGCGCATTCCGGAAATCGTTTTCTTAACAAACCGCTCATGTTATTTAATCAGTTCCATTGCATTCTCCTAAAGTCACCGTTTGGTGTGGTATGACAGCTAAATTTATAACTGGATCATTTTTCTTTGATGAGCATTGATTTCTTTGATGATTCAATTGAAAGATGAGATACATGGACATGTTCGTAACATTCCTCCTGATATGCTGAGAGCTGCTGTTGAGAATGCAGTAATACGATTTAATTTGCTTTCGGAAAAGGGTGGACGCCACATTGAATATGCTTTGTAACAATGTTTCAGAATTGATTAAACACGTTTAAAACTGATGTCTTGATGTCTTATTTCGTTTCACAATCTTGCATACAGCGCCATTCCGTCTTTGGTGGTGAGTTTTTGAACTTTTTTCCCCCATGATTTCCTTTACACAATTACCAATTTTGATAACATCTGATTCAGTGATTTTCCTTTTATGACCATTTCGAAGTAGAACTTTATAACCACCCTGTAGTTTACATGTCTGGAAATGGCTTTGTAAACTAGTATACTTAGTAGATATATTCTCTGTTTTAAAGTATACTTAGTAGATATATTCTCTGTTTTAAAGTATACTTAGTAGATATATTCTCTGTTGTTTGTTGTCTCAACTTATTGTTACAAGGCCAAGCAATTTCATTGTTCAGGATCAGTGAACACTGTCATAACAAAACTAAATTTATGGCGAAAGAGAGTTGGTAATGGAGAAGTAGACTTGTTTCCCCCTCTTCATGAGTTTATAACAAGTCCGACTGATGTTTATACTCTGAAATGCATAGCACAGCATTTGAAAAGTTTGCAAGTGGTATAGAAAAACTATTTTCCTGATTTAAAGAAAAATATTGAATGGATAAGATATCCATTTAACATTAACACCATTCATGCCAGGAGACAATTGCTGGAATAGGCTTCAGACGAATTTCTTGAAAAATAAACATAAGGAGTGTACTTTAACATCATTCTAGTTACAAATCCAACATGTGTGTCCGGTTTTAACAGAAAAAGTTCTGAATTATGTTGTGCGTTTTCCAACTTCATATTTATGTGAAGTTGCTTTTTCAGCATTTGTAGACATTACATCGAAAAAACGGAATAGGCTATCTGACATGGAACCGCATCTCAGATTAAAATTAGCTACGAGGGAACTAAATTATGACCCTCTGTCATATCAGAACATACAATTTCACCCTTCTCATTTATCCAAATAAATGCTATTTATAATATAACTTTTATTTATATTTTGTTATGAATAATTTTATTTCTCTTTTCTTATTATTTTGTATATGTCACAAAAAAGGAAAAAAATTAATATGTTTCGATTGTTATTAAAATACATCCATTTTTTTACGAGGGGTACTCAGCTGTACGAAAATTATAGAAGGGGTACACATACGTCAAAAGTTTGGAAACACTGCTCTAAAAGATCATCTTCAGTTTCTAGTTTGCAGTAGTTTATTTCCATTGGCGTATATGTTGGTTTTTCGTTTAAGTCCAAACTTTTAAATTATTTCTTCGATTTTATTCTTTTGGTTTATGGCAAAAGTTCCATGTTTAGTTCTTTCGATGTTTATGCCGAGGTAGTAGGTGACTTCCCCTAGGTTTTTGATTTCCAATTTAGCGTTTCATTGTCGAATTGTTTTGATTACATCTTCTTCTCTTTCACTTCCTATAAGCATATCATCTACATATAATGTTATGTATGTGAATTTTCCATTGATGGTTTGGAAAAACAAGCATGGATGCTGCTTTACTTTGTTTAAATGATATGTTTAGAAGTATTTTACCAATTTCAGATTCCAAGCTCTAGCGGCTTGTTTTAAACTATCTATAGATTTCTTCAACTTGCAAACTTTATTTTCATTTCCACCTTTTGAGTATTCTTGAGTCATATAAATTTTTTCTTAGTTCTCCATGAAGGAAAGCTGTTTTGACATTGATATGTCTGACAGACATATTTTTATACGAAGCTGCACATAGGAAAGCTTGTAGAGTTGTATATTTTACTACAGGAGCAAAGGTTTCATCATAGTCAGATCCAAACTTTTAGCTAAATCGTTTTGCGACTTACCCGGCTTTGCATCTTTCAGTTTTTCCTTCTGCATTGAGCTTGGTTTTGAAAGACCATTTACATCCTATTGATTTTCTTCCTTTCGGTAAATCAACTAATTCCCAAGTGTTGTTTTCTTCTAGTGAATTAATTTCTTCTCGAATAGCTTTCAGCCATTTTCTTTTTTCATTTTCTTCCAAAGTTTGAATTTCCGTCCAGGTTTCGGGTTCGGGAGAGATTGGATATTTTGCATGGAATCCGTAGCGATCAGGAGGTTTACCTTTTGTGACTCTGTTCTGAGTTTTAAAGGTTCTATTTTTTTTTTCTTCCTGTTCTGCGCTTTCTTTCTTAGGATTTTCTTCATCCTGGTTTAAAGACACGCTTACAGGCTCGTTCCCGTGTCTTCAATAAATCGTACAGATCGACTTATTACGATTTTGTCTCCAGGAGTTAAAATTCTGTAGCCTTTACTTTTGCTGTCGCAGCCGACAAGTATTTCTTCTATAGCAGTATCATCCAGTTTACCCGATTAAAAGCAAATGCCTTGGACCCGAAAGTTCTCAGATGAGAGAGGTTGGGTTTTCTTGTTATTCCATAATTCGTATGGCCTTTTTGCATTTGTTTTGTTCGCATACGATTCTGTAAATAATTTGCAGTCAGAACTGCTTCCGCCCAGTATTTGTGAAGTTGACCTGAGTCAGCTAAAAGACATCTTGTCATCTCTATCAAAGCCCTATTTCTGCTTTCACTGGCTCCATTTTGTGCTGGACGATACGGTACAGTAAGCTGGTGATTTATACCATGTTTGATAAGATATTCTTCAAGCTGCTTACTTGTGTATTCACCACCGTTTATCACTTCTTAGCATTTTTACATTTCTCCCAAATTTATTGTTTGTAAGAGCAATAAATTGTTTTAGTTTAGAAATTACTTCATTCTTCTTTTTCATTAGGTAAATCATTGCGAACCTGCTCTAATCATCAATAAATGTTAGGAAGTATAGGTAACCACTGACAAGACGGTATTTGTACCGGTCCTAAAACATCAGTGTGAACGAGTTCGAGCGGTTTAGATGCTCTGAATTTCGATTCTTTGGTATACGGGAAATCAGTTAGTTTACATTTTGTGCACTGAATGCATTTGGTATCATGTTTACAATTATCTAGTTTAATTCCTTCAGCAAGTTCTTTGTTTACAAGTTGTCTGATCGCGTCATCATTTCTTTGACCAAGCCGTCTATGCTAAAGTTGAACACAGTTCTCATTTTTGCACTGAAATGCTACATGAGCTGATGGTTCATTATTCCTGTCGATTGGTTTAGTTTGGTAAAGATTGTTAACTGCATGACATTCTAGAATAATCTGATCTCCTTTGATCATTTATATCCTTCAAACAGAACGGAAAGTCCTTTTCCGTTATTTTCTTAATTGAGATTAAATTCGGTTCTAATTCAGGAGCGTATAAAGCTTCCGATAAGAGAACTTCAGTTATTTTTTGTTTAGCATTTAATGTTTTAACAAGGATATTTCCCGTCGCCGTTGATTTAACACATTTGCCCATTCGCAGATATAATATCTGACGGATTTACGGCTTCAAAGGATATCTGACGGCTTTTTCTATTTCTTGTTTTGTTTGCGAAAGAGCTGGTTCAGTTATTCCGATAGAATCAAGAGACCACAAGTCACAAATTTTTCTGTCACTAATGTGTAGTGATAAAAGAATTTCATTAAAATTCTTTCTCTTTACCTTCGTTCTCCCTAATATAGTCTAACCAAGGTGTGTATTCATCGCTACTAAACTCTCCGTTACGTGTTTTACTTCCCCTGTAAAGAGTTTTCCAACATAATCTGCTCCTACAAGCACGTGTATTTCGTTAGGGTGTTTTTCAAATAAACAAGAATTCTCATTAGTTACATCACTTGGAAAAATTTTGTAACCTCTAAGTTTCTTTAAGCATTCCCTATCCTCCAATTTTGGAATATGTGAGCATATGGTTTTTTGGCTGAAAACTTCCATTTCGCATGTGAATCCTGTTTCTGGATTATTTAACTTAATCAGATACTTGTTGTGATTTTCCCTTTTTCTATTCCTCCAAAAAGCCCATGAGTCACACTTTCCTGACCTAAAGATTTTAGTTTTAATTTCTCCGAAAGAAATGTGCTGATATATGATCTGCTACTTCCGGTATCCAGAATTATTCGTATAAAATTGCTTTCACCATCTCCGTAAACATTGGCAATTAAAGTTAGCAAGATTACACTTTCATAGGATGAATTATTCGTTAAGGCCTTATTTTCAATTTGTTCTTCCTTAATTTCTCCGTTTTCGGTTTTAAAACACATTATAGTGGCATGTCGTTGTTTACATAATTCACACCTTATTCTAGAAGTGCAATTAAAACTAAGATGCCGTGGGTGTAAACAGCGATAACAGATCCCTTTACCTTTGCATTTCTCCCTTTTTTTCTCAGTAGACCATAAAGATGCTTGTTTACAGTTATAGACTCGTGATCAGAAGAGTCGCAGAAAACACATGGTGTTTGTCTCCCCCCGCAAACTTGCGTTCGTCAACTCCGAAGCTGTGTGTTTCGCAATAGGTCTGGTTTCACTCAGTTTGTTATGCTTTTGCGGCGCCGCCTTTGGCTGGACCGTCTGGAATGTACGTTCCCGCGCAACTAACTGTTCAGAAAGAAATTCCACTAGGTGATTCAAATCGTAATTTGATTTCCGAACTGTTTTATTATACTCCAAAACCAAATCTGCGGGCAATGTTTTAAGCAAAATAGGCGTTAATATAGCTCCATATGTTTCTGAGGTCATATTTAATGATTCAAGACATCGAATATGTTTCTGTATATAATTGAATAACTTACGGAAATTTTGAATGTCATTACAATCTTTTAGAGGTCTTATTTTCAGTAATTTATCTATAAGGGCGTTTATCAGTACATCTTTATTTCGAAATCTTTCTGTGAGGAGTTTAACTGAAGTTTCGTAATTTTCTTCGGTTAAATCGAAACCGTCAATGGTGTTATAAGCAGTACCTCCCAAAAAGGATTTCAAATAATTAAATTTGCTTATAGCGTCAAGCGTTTTATTTTGATGTATGGCTGATGAAAAAGTGTTCCAAAATGTCAGCCATTCGCAGCTCTCGCCATAAAACTTCGGAATCGTAAGTTTAGGAAGCTTCACATTATGACTTTCGATTTTAACGTTTTCTATAATACTTTGACTTAACTGTTCAGTGCTTCGTAACACATTAAATTTTTGTTGTTCTATATTAATTTCTTTCAATTTTTTGTTAGCTTTGTATTTAAATGTAGTTATTCTTTCACGATATTCGTCAACACCGACACACGATATTCGTCAACACGATATTCGTTTAATTCCTGGTCTAGATCCTTTATGTTTATTAATTTTTCTATATCGGCATCTATTTGTTTTAACTCGTTCGATTTTTCATTTAAGAGTTCTAAAGAAATTTCTAGTTCCTCTGCATTCACTTCTGTTTTTGGTAATTCAGTTTCGATTCGGCCAATTAATTTTGTAACGGCAGCCCTTATGTGGCCGCGTTTCCTCTTCAATGTATCGATGAATTCCGTCATTATTTAATATTCAACAATTCAACAAGTATCAGCAATTCACTAATTATTTATGCTTATGTATTATCTATATAACTGATATCAATTTAGACAGTTTCAATAGTTTGGAAAACAGCAGTTACTGGCAGTCCTTGTTCGGGCGCCATGTTAAAAAATTTTATCAACTTTGTACTATTAAAATTTTTTTGATCATTAAATAGATAAGTGAAAGTTCACTTACCTTCTAAATAGGGCTGCCCTGAACTGCCTGCTTTTCCTTCTTGTAGGTATCCGTCTTTATGATGAACTTCGATTCACTTCGAAACACAGCTATAAACTTTTTAAGAAATTTTAATTCGTATGAAAGATATCTACAAAATATTTACAAGTTATAATGATTACAAGCATAATTTATACGGAGACGGGCTATCGTTATACATCTGTTAGACGCGTCAGCCGTTCAACTGATTACTTTTAGTCTCTTTCGCCAGAGGGCGTTCGTGGAAGTAAAGTTCTAGTAAGCAAACGCGACAATATTATATCTAAATAATGAATAACATAAAACTAAGTGTTAATATGTATTTTTGCTTGTTTTTGTACCAAATAAAGTTGTCCGTTATTTCCGTCCTTATTCAAAATAAAATTTCACTTTCGAGCTTCTATTTATATTCTAAATTCATTTCGTTTTGGGAAAAACTACGTAGAACACAACACAACAAATTTCAACTCAGCTTAGTTTCAACAATGTAGGTACCTTAATCCGATTTTTTTCCAGTTTTGTTCCACAATTTCGATCCAGCCAGCATGCTAAACAACTTAGTTAATAAAAGGGATTGAATAAAGGTTTTAGTTTTAATAAAAGGGATTTTAAAGAATGAAAAACAATTCCCTTTCTTCAAGGGATAGAAGTTTTTAATATTTGGCTACCAAATTATCTTATATTTCATTATTTAATCGAAATCAAACTAATTATATTAGCTTGATAATTTACTGTTTAATTGAAATTTCAGCAATCACATTAGTGTAATGAACTTTTGACACTGCAAACAGACTAACATAATTTGAGGAAGATTTGGGTGATTTTTTTTCTGTTGCTTGCAATGTGAATCGAGTAAGAAAGAGTTGATCCGATTATGTTCACTAAGTAGCTAATATTTTGTGCAATTCTGTTTATAATTTTACTCACATACTTTAAAAAACATGAAAAATATATCCAAGAAAATCGTGAACACATCAATATTAAAAGAAACAGAACTGATGTACTCAGTCTAACTCCATTATATGTTTATGGAACTGACTAACAGTATGTACCAAAATTTGTGGTGCCAGTTGAAAAACCTAGTAACGGTAGTTTAATGAACCGTAATTGTTTTTTGTTTTTAAGACTTAGGCGCATGCATTTAATCGCTGGCGTATGTAATATATATTTTACACAGTAATATGCTATTCACACTAATTTATAAGTAATTATTTGGAATAAACTATTTTCTCTGTCAGCATGGTAATGTTCTTATTCACATATCAAGATCACTTGCCTTGTGGTTTGAAGGAAACCAGGTGGAAGCGCTTGCTTGGTTCTTCAAGTTCTGCCTTGATCGAACATGTTTCAGATAAGTTGGAGAATCGATTGCGTACCGTACTTATTTTACGAATTTACATACGTCACTTTTCACCAAATTACTATAGAAGAAACGGAAACAAATTCTGACGGTAGTATGGTAGAACTTATAACAAGCACAATAAACTTACCGTCAACACTGCAATACCAACAAACTTAGTATTGGATAAACACTGTACGAACAACAAACTGTTCTGCACAAAAAACTAAGCGTTATCACTGTAATAACAACAAATTTCTTATTAATAATACACCTAACAAACATTAATGGATGTCTTTCCAAACGGTACTTTCGGTTGCAGAGCATATGTCCAACATTCAAAGAAGCTAGATTCATCAACATCACGACTGTAATTAGAAAGTCTAGTATACTGTTAAAAAAGAACGTGTACTTTGTTTCAAAGAATTGAAGAAATTGTTCTATAAAAGCTCTTCTACCAAAATTAATTTTTAGCCTTGTATATGAAGAAGAAATCCTATTTGTTTACTGGACTCGAATAAAGCTGTCAATTCATATATCTGAATCTATCACTAAATTTCTGTAAAAAATGATAAGGCAGGTATTGAATCTATATGTTTTGTTTATATTCGTTTAAATTCTTCTCATGTATCTCCAGTAGGTTTTGATACCCACGGGAGAACTTCCTAATCGAAGATTTGAAACACAACATTAAGTGCAAAAAAACATGGAAGACACATTGAGTAAAATACCTCAATAGTTGTGAAAAATGCATCCTTACTTTGGAATTCGAAATGTGAGATGGGAGTCAAAAAATTATAAATAAATAAATAAATAAAAATAAATAAATAAATAAAACAAGCTGTCAGATAAAATGCCTAAAAAATAAGCATTTTTATTAAAACATTAACTATAATACAGCAAATTTGCTTTGAGCTATGTGTAAATATATCTTTCATAATCCTACATATAACTTAAAGCTGACAATTACTGTTATAAATTGATTGCTTGCGCCGTTAGGTGGCGTTCCGAAAGTTTTGTCTCGGTTGATATTCTGTAACTTACTTCAGTTTGATGGAAGAACGAAGGTGTAAAGCTTAATAATGATGAAGATGAAGGCATTTGTTTAATAATAATGCTTGTAACCAATGTATTATATTGTAAATAAAACGTGTGTGTATTAATAAAAAAGATTATCACTTACCTCTGGAATTAATGCTCTTTGATGGTAATGGAATTAGTTACTACAATTACTTAAAAGCAACTATTTCATAGAATTGACATCTATTTTATCTATAGTAAATGTGAAGTATAAGTTAATAAAACATTTCTTTCTTTCTCCAGTTCAAATTTTGAATTTAATTAGGAAACATTAATTATCATTTTATATATTTTTAATTACATTTTAGAAGACACCCCGCTTATTAAGTCATTATGTAAACATCCGAGAACGACTTATTAGTGAGGTTTATATGCATTACGACTTTTTTATTCAAAATGACTTAAGGAGTATCAATCCACCTAAATCTAGCACAATCAAGGTTCTATTTCATACTTAAAAATATGAACTACGATTCATTTTTGAGTGTATAAACGAGACATCACCGTGTGAGCGCCGTTCATGGAGAAAGGTACTAGCGGTCAGGCATCCCGGATTTTTTTGGAGTGACGAATGCAAGAAAAAGTTGGCGCGACCCTCCTCTCGTCAACAAGGCTCTTTCAGAAACGGACTTTTTTGCTCCAAAAATAACCACCGCCAAATATAGGCTATGATCTGTGCTATAAAAACTATCTCGAGAAGTTTTATGACAGGAGTAGCGCCTGTTTGAGACAGCAATATTTGTTCTGAAGAAAACTAATTACAATCGGCTTCTTGAGTAATTCCCGAATAAAGCAATGTTTACAGTCATCTCTTCAAGAGGCACTTTCCTTCTAGTCTCTTTTCTTCTCTCGTTTCTTTCCTAAGCTGTTACGAGATGCATTAAATGGTTGTGACGTAGTAATGAAAAACCTACAGTATTCTGCAGTTATAATGTAACATGATATACTGCAGTTTCTGTTATTGCACGTATTTTGAATAAAACCGCATACAAATAACGCAGTTTTCTAAACTAGTGAAGCTAGAATCCTTCAAGCGATGGATTTTTTTCCTGTGAATAGGTGATTTGAAAATGGCGAAGCACATGAGAGCTAATGCCTTTATGGAAGACTTTCTAAGGGAAACTGGCTTGTATTTACACTACACATAGAAAAACCACAAAATTCAACCATGCAAAGAGCCCGTTCGCCTGAGATCGAGCCACCAGTATTCAGTAATCTTCAGCACTCGGGTTCTGGTGGGAGCATTTGTGCATAACACGGTATGGAAATACTACACAGAAAGTGAATTCCATTAAAACTGAGCAAAAGGTGATTTTATAAAACATGCATGTTGTAGAGACATTAGGAGTTTTGAAAGTAGGGAACACGACAAATGAGCGATGCCCTCGCTGGGATTCGAGCCTGAACCTCTCGAATACTTGCCCAGTGTGCTACAATTACACCACGAAGGCATGTAGAAAAAAGGAGAAAATACCTTATATATTCCCCCTTTTAGAGCGAGACTGGTGATTAGGGGACCCAATCGCCAAATCCTGGTAGTGAAGAATGATCAGCCACCACCGTCCCTGTTCGGGCGGCACTGTAGAGTCATTTTTGGAGCAGGAGTATATGACAAATGAACAATGCCCTTGCCGGGATTCGAAACTGAATCTCTCGAATACGCGCCTAGTGCGCTACCTTTACACCACGAAGGCATGCAGAAAGAAGGGAGAAAATACCTTACAATGCAAGTACTAACTAAATAAATGTGTGTAAAAATGTGTAAGAAATCATTTACATATATGTAATATACGCATTGTTGTACCTATTTGCTTCTTATACTTTGCTCTTTTCTAATATTTGCTACTTATAAAATATAGTAATTGAAATACCTGAAAGTGACCTTTGGAATTCACTATTAAATATAGGGTCAATCGAAATACATTAGATGTCTCAGACATAGTCTAAGAACGAAACTTTATACATTAAAAAAAGAAAAAGAAAACTAATATGTATATTAAATTCACCTGATTCTTTTTTACACTAACTTTTCTTAACACGAATTTGATTTAACGCATGCCGTTTTAATTTAAGAAGAGTGATCTGAAATTAAGGGCATTACCCACAACTTTGACCCAAAGAAAGCTCAAAATTTATTCGAAGTTACTAATAAAATGCTTAAGAATATTTCTAATAAAATTATAGCTACAATTAACAGCATTCGGGTTCCTTGTGCCCATGCTCGGGGGAGGGATGATTACGTTAGTCAAAATTTGGCTTCAGGTACAGTAGTTTTTTTACAATGCGAGGAACATACATGCATACATGCATGTTATTTACAATTTAATTTCTTTAAAAATAATACAGGGCGATAATATTTGTTGTAAACATCATGAAAAGTGATATGCCGTTAATAGTCAAAGTTTTTAAATGACGAGTGGCAGTCGATGACAGGTAGAATAGAGCTTGAAATATGAATCAATAAAAAATATTAATAAAAAGCCATACTTAAAATTATTATCTGGGATCTACTATTGATAAAAAAATTTATTCAGGTTCAATCATTTAAGAGGGACGCTTCATAGAGAACGTTTTAAGGGAAACTGGCTAGTATTATACGTGGAAAAAACGCTCATCCAGCCGACCCGAACCTGGTATAAACTACCAGCATTTAGCAGTCTGACTCTCTCGGTTATAGGAGATCAGAAATGTTAACGGAAAAGCCAGAAGCATAGCAACTGATGTTTAATTAATAGGAACAGTTTTCAAAATAGAAAATATCTTTAAAATGCAGTTTTTTAGTTTGTTTGAATACAATAAAGCTCAAAAGGACATCTACCGAAAATGAAAGATACCCGCGTCCCACGCAATAAAGCCTCTCGATGCCCACGAAGGCTCACCTCCGGCCCTGATGTCGCGGACAATGTACTGAGTTTTGAGCTGCTAACTGAAAGCACGAATTAAGATTCCGGGCGTGTGAAATAAACGAGATGGCTGTCATAGGTACACTGCGTAATAAATAAATAAATAAAAATTAAAAAATGGGACATATATCTCCCGTTCTATTGGGCCGATTGACAAAATTTAAATTGCGTTTTTTATGTCTCGAAAGCGCAACTTAGGAAATATATTAGATTTATAAATCATCATTCTAACATAGGTATTTTTCACAAAATCGAACGTTTTCTGAAATCACATGCCAATTGTTTTCCATCTTTCGATTCTACGACTCAAACTATGCCTCAATATTCAATTTTGTAAAATTTAGTGGGAAATTTACGAAGAAATTCAAATATTTATCTTGGTGTATTTTTACAGTTTTCGCCAAGAATAATTTACTTGGCGAACTTCTTAATTTATAGCAACCTATTTTCCTTTTCCTTTTCGCATTGTAGATGAGCGGAAAAAAGTCATCGTTTATACTTTCAAATAATTTTAACAAAGTACGTAAACCACATTTGGCGTTATTATCGCTCAAAAAAAAAATAATAATAAAAAAAAAAAAAAAAAATAAAAATAAAAAAAAAATAAAAGATGCCAAATTTCAAAACGCTCCAATATGTAAATCCATGTGTATGTTAGAAAGTTTTGAATAAATAACTCTTAATTTTTTGAATGTGTGCCTAGAAATACATCTAGATTAAGACGAGGTTAAAAATTTTATAGGTTATATAATACGACAATGTTTTCGAAAAATTTATAAAAAATTAAAAATACAAATTTTAAAAAAAATCATAAAAAATGTGCGAAATATATTTGGATTAAGCCTAAATTTCGAATTCTGGAAGAAGGAATTAAATAAGTTTAATAAAAAAAAAGATATTAATAAATATATATTAAATTTAATTAACATTAAAAGGAGCTAAAATTTTGGGAACTAAATTTTTAAGAACTACTTGTGCGGTGTTTTATAAAACATGCCAGTTTGGCGTAATTTGAGTCGTAGAATCGAAATATGGAAAACAATTGGCATGTCATTTCAGAAAAAGTCCGATTTTCTGTCAAAATACCTATTTTAGAACAATGCTATATATAAATCTAATATATATCCTAAATCGCACTTTGAAGACGTAAAAAATGCAAGTTAAATTTCGTCAATCGGCCCAGTAGAACGACGGGAGCTGTCCCATTTTTTTGGGAGGGGGCACAGCGTACAGTGGCTTCCATCGCATTTCCAAGTTGCGCGTTTCGCTGGTGGATGTGAGTTGCGTGCAACTCGAACGTTACGTGGAAAGGCTTAGTTTATACTGCCAGTAGTCATATGCTTGTTTCAAAGTTTAAGCCGTGCATGTCTAAGTATATGCCGTATGAAGGCGAAGCTGCGAATGGCTCATTAAATCAGTTATGGTTCCTTGGATCGTACCTTACTACTTGAATATCTGTACCAATTCTAGAGCTGATACATGCAGAAGATCCTCAGGGGATGAGCGCTTTTATTACACTGTCTAAGGAACATTTTGTGGAGAACTGTATAAGGAAATCTGCATTTACGTTGTGCTTGAGTAAAATCACGAACACACTTATGCAGCGAATCCATTTATAAAGAATCAAATCCGTGTCGATCTACCAGCAGTCTTTGACTATCTTACCTACTCGGCCACTAGCGGGAAGAACTTACCGTATTTGCCGGCGTATAAGACGCACCGGCCTATAAGACGTACCCCCTTTTTTATGCACATTTTTGAAGGATAAAACTTTTATTACTGATCATTATAATGAATTTATAGTATTTTAAATATAAGGTAATGTAAATACAAAGTAATACTTTCTGCAAATACCCAATCTATCTGGGAAAGAACACCTTTTAATCTCCTTCGTTAAAACCCAGAGCTAAATGAGGAGTCACTTGATCAACATCTGAGTTATACAACAAACTGTCCTCTGTACCATCCAGAGCATTACTAATGCCCCACTTCTTAAATGATTTAACTACTGTTCTTGTTTTCACAGCACTCCATGAAGCTTTGACCCATTCACAAACGACGTATCGATGCAATAAGTATCGACGTTTAAGACGCAAGTATCGGCGTATATAAGACGCACCCCCCCAGTTTTCAGACCTATTTTCAAAGGAAAAAAGTGCGTCTTATACGCCGGCAAATACGGTACCATACCAAGATGAGAGGATAATTTATCAGTCTATACTAAGAGTGAAGGAATGGATAATTATGAAGCTGTAAATTCTTTGTAGTTACAGAATTCGGAATAACGAGCAGAATAATAATAATTCTATAAAAGCCAAATACTTTCAACCTTGAAAATAGCTCGCTTTACCGTAGTATTATGTAAATTAAGAAAATCCTGTGCTTTGAGAATAACTAATCAACTGTGGTAGCAAATTATTTCAAACTTTACTTAACAAAAGTGCAATTCATTTTATAATATGCGAGGGGGAGCATTTTAACTATTCTTGTAGTATAATAATAGTATTATTTCAAAAAGTATCTTTTGAGCCTTAAAGAAATCCTGTTCATTGTTCGAATAGCAGAATATTCAATAATAAGTTATAGCTATTGTTCGTTGTGCAAAGCACTGTACTTGCGACAAGATGCAGCAAGATAAAGGAAGATTATAACTCTAAATCGCTTAGTTTGTTACTCAGTAACCTTCCAGGTTATAGAAACATTACGTATTTTTTGACAGCAGGAGGGATGAAAACTGAGCAATGCCCTCACCGGGACTCCATCCACGGACCTCTCGAATACGCGCCGAGTGTGCTGACCATTACACCACGAAGACATGCTAACAAGGCGGGTGAAATACCTTATAAGGTTAAATTTGAAAGTTAAATATCTTAGGCTTTGTTCAATGACAAGGCGTTGGGCTTGAAAAATAAAAGTTTTTTTTAGCCCAAAGGGATTTTAACCGTGAAGGGCTATTAGTCTCGAAACTGCATTTTGCGTTGAATAACTTTTCAAATTGCTGCCACCAAATATTATTGCCCTGTATTATATTTAAAGAAACTAAATAATAAAGAATCTGGATGCATGTACGAATGTTTCTCTCATTGTGAAAAAAACAGTGGCATCTAGAGTCACCAAATTTTGAATAACATAGTCCTTCATTCAAACGTGGGCACCTGGGTGCCCAAATTTGGAATTTATTTTATTGTATACTTCATATTTTGTAAGACTTTGACGAATTTTTGATTAAAAAACACAGTAATCTCAAAGCCAGCAGTAACAACCTGTAGGGAATAAAACATTTTTATCTCCAGCGCGCAAAACTATCTATCAAAATTTCTAAAGATATGCTGTATTTAAATATTTTTAGTTCAAAATGACGTTAGCTCAAATGCCCTTGAAACATGTGTATGTCTATAAATAAACAAAACGCCCGTTTTGGAATAATATAATTTCTTTCTTTATTTTTTTAAGCAATGTGTTGCTACTGCTGGAAATAAAAGTATTTTATTTATGCAGTGGCAACACATTGCTTTCAAATAGCCGGGTTTGTTGATTAAGATTGTAAGATAACTAACTATCTTACATTTTGTCAAACAGCAGCAATCTGGTGCACTGGAGATAAAAACGTTTTGCTTCGAACAGTGTTGGCACTGCTCGCTTTCAAATTGCTGAGTTTGTTAATCAAAAATTTATTATTAAACTTGCACAAAATATGAAATAAATAAAAAAACAAATTCGAAATTCAAAATTCAGCCTTCCAGGTGCACATGTTCGAATGGAGGATTGCGGGTATTAAAAATTTGGTGGCCCTAGTTTCCGTCGTTTTTCCACAATGCGAGGAACATACATACACACAAATTCTTCATTTATTGAGTAATTTCAAATGATACATTGCAATAACATTTTGTGGTATCAATTTGAAAAGTGAAACGGACAAAAAGTTAGTTTCATTACTGGAGGGGGGGGAGACCTTTTCATTTCGTTAAAAAACATTCCAGCCCGTCATCTGCTTTCAAATCCGGTTTTGCCCAGAGTGCCAGAGTGTGCCCAGAGTGAAGTTAATTTTCAATCTTTTGCACCGAAAATGTTGTCTTACTGCCCGCTGGTCAAATTGATTGTGTAAAAGGTTGTTTTTGTGTAAAAGCTCTAATTTTAATTGCAAGAATTGTTTTTAACTGAATTTTGCGTTTTAGGTTTTTCTGTATTTTGCAATTTAAATGAAGATTGAGTTTTTATGTATTTTTTTGCCTTGGCGCAAAGTGAAAACTGAACTGAATTGAATTAAATATAGTATCTCTAATGAAATTAGAGGAAAAGAGTTTTAATGAAGTGCAGGAAAAAATGTGTATAATTTAATAAACCGTGCAAGTTAGTCATTTGGTGTCCACATCAGACTTCTTAATGTTGATTTCTGTATTTTGCATTTCGATATTTTTATCATGAAGATACTGCATTCCTACAAATTTCTCACAAAATATGGACACTAAATAGACAGAATTCTTTCGAGACAAAAAACTGAAGAAGTATGGATAAAAGATGTACGTCTGAAATGATAGAGAATGAGGCAAAGCATAGGAATAGCGAACACAGGAATAAAGAACACAGGAATAGCAATTTAGAAGAGGAGCTCTTGAAGAATTTCGATAAATTCTGTATTTGTTTCCGTACCTATTGTTGACATACAGATTTATTTTACAGCATCTTCGGCAACATTTGTCCAAACAAGTTTTAATGCATTCGGATACGTATCATATGGATTATCGAGATGCTATTATAATTCGAAGTGAAGCGCAGGTATGATTGAATGCAATCAAAATTCATTTTTGTTTGCTACCAAAAATAATATGGTCAAAAATATTTTCACAACTAAAGGGACAAACTAAAATGTTAAATTTATTGATAGTGAAGATAATACGAAAGTTTTGAATCACGATCCGGAACCGGAAGAGCTGCAAGTTCAGAGGAAAATCCAGTACAGTGCCTTCTTAATACACTCTCGGACGCTTACGTATAAGGGTCAACATTTTGACAAATTTATTCTTATTTTTGAGAAAGTTGGCCTAATTAACTGTCTCAGAATTTCAGAAGTTGGCCTTTGATGCAGCATCAACATTTTCATCTGAAGAATATTTATGAAATTATAATTAGGTGGGACCTCTGATGCAACATCAACATTTTCATGTGAGGAATATTTATGAAATTATAATTAGGTGGGAACGTTGTGGGATTACTTAATTAAATAAGCCAAGTTTACGAACGAGGTAATTGGTTATTTTTTATGTAGCGAAATACCAGTCAACTATTTCGCTTCCAAGCATCTTCGTCTCGGCTGAATGTTTCGAATAGCTATACTGACCCCATCCTTGCAATAGAATGTTCTAAAAATGTGAAAAGCGCCGACTAAACACGCGTTCATAAGAGCAGGCGACACCAAACTGCAGCTACAAAACTAAATAAATAAATGAATAACGTTCGCACAACTCACACACCTGGCAGACTGCCAAAGGACCCCTTGTAAACGTGAACGGCGCCTGCCTTCGGCGCCAACTAAGATCTAACGGCATGTCGCCAAAACGAGAAAGTAGAATAAATAAAAATTATTTGCACAAAGTGTGTAACACGTTGTTAAGTGGCGTCGCGTGTCATATTTTCAGGTTTCTTTACTATATATCATCCGTACGAAAAGAAAAAGGATACAGCGTGGTCATAAATCACGAAGTGCATTATAGTGACGAATAATAAATGATTTAGGGTATATATTTAATTAAATTGTATATCAAATTATACAACAAGTTAAAATTTTTTTGACATGTTCGGTAAATTTTAAAACTTTGCAGAATGTTCTTCTTTTATGACTCATATAATATTTCAATCGGCAGTGAGAATCGTACTATATGTTGTTGAGATTTCGGCGTTGTTGTAATGACTTCGAGCATAGTGGGAACTTGATTATTCGTCACTCTTTCAGTCTTCAGTTTCTATTATCTCAAGCACTAAGACAGTCCTATGGACCGAATGTACCATCAGAAAAAAGGCATAAAAATACGTACCAACAACTAATAGAAAATTATCACTTACAAAAAATTTTCACAATGTTTTAGAATAAACAATTAAAAGATAACCATCTTTTAAAATAAAGAATACATAATATACTGTCAAACGCAACTTATAGAAATTTTTTGTCATTGAAAATTACACTGTAAGGTTAAAAAATCAGGCGATATCACACTCTTTATGAATGATTTAAGGCAGTAGATAAAAGCACAGCCTGCGTGCACAGCCCGAAAGCACCTGAAACTAAATTTAGCTAACTGCATTTTACCTAAATTTCAAATTTCACTAACTACATATCTGTCAGCACATATACAAACAATAATAACGACAACGCAAAAAAAATTTAATTTCTGAATTACTTCGAATTCATCAGTAACATATCGTAGGAAAACCGCAGGCTGTACGAAATCTGTAATATTAGTAATCTCTTCAACTACTATTGAGAATGCTGCAAAATCTATAATTTTTTTTTTCATTTAACTGATATCGCAAATAACTAGCGATTTTGTTAATACTTTCTGATGCTGCGTTGGCTGACAAACTAATATATTTAAATAATTGTCATTTTGTTAGAATAATGGATATCAGCGGACTTAATAAAACGATTTTAACGAATTTACCATCGCTAAGTGGTTTTGATCTTTTTGCAACATTGAGCGCGAAAGCAAAACATTCAGGAATTGTCCCTTCACTATATTTGCTACCATAAAAACATCTTGTTGTTGTTGTAAGCCATATTTATAAAAGTGTTATTTTTCTTGCCTCAGTTTACCTTTGAACATTTCATATTTTCTTTACTGTTCATTTCGTAAGGGAAACATAAGTTGTATTCTTTTAGAAATCATATTCCCTTATTATAAATAAAACATTTAACTTTATTGCGTATAACGGTTCAAAGGTACGTAATTTTTCATTTATCTTGAGAAACACGTCCTTCCTTTGTCACTTTTCCTTAACCGTTTGTTACATGGCTTGTAACTTTATCTCTGTTCATCAAAGTAACAATTGTAATTTTTGTTTCCAACTTTAAATTCAACAAGGTGATTTTTCGCATGAAAGCAACTTTCAGACATTTTGCACAGTTTCAAATGATGGGTATTGATAAAGCGCAAATCTAACGACAAGCAGAAATACCAGGGTTTATAAGCCGTACGTTAGTTTGTCTCCATATAGCGACAGGAATTGCATAGTTGTTTGTACATCCAGCTTAGCAAAAAAGGATCGACTCAAAGAAGGAATGCGGACACATTAAGGAGGGAAAAAACCGGACATGGCAGAATATAAACGTTCTGCCAACTGTCAGCTGGCAAATAAATTTATTGATTGTACCGACGTGCCACCTTAGTCTAGTCACACGGTCTAGCATGCAAGCATTAAAGAGTCTGTTAGATTTTAGATGTTAGATTTAACTTAAGTTGTAAATCTGTTCATTCTATTCTATTGCTTTTTCAATGAACAGAAAACGCGCGTATAAACTCGATCCATACATTTCTAATGTTGTTCGGTTTTATATTTTAAGCTGTCATTTTCCGAATTGCGATGATTAATGTCCTTTTCTTGTTCAAAGGGGCTGCTTTTTGTGGCGTTTCACTATAAACGGCGAATCACTTTTTAAATTGTTACCAATAATGTCGCCCGGTATTATATTTAAAGAAATTAAATAATGAAGAATGTCCATTTGAATTTTTTTATCATTTATTTCATATTTTGTAAAACTTTTAACGAATTTTTGATTAAGAAACGTAAGGATTTCAAAGCGAGCCGTGGCGATTATTGTGCTATCCGGTTGCCGTATTGTGGGGTACTTAATTTTACTTTTCAGTGAAATAGTTTTGCTACTCTAGGCATAAAAAAGATAATACTCCATAATGTTGTCAACAAGAGGGAATTATATTTATCCTTCACTATGTCACGTTTGTAATAAATATAGTTGTTCTTTTGTTTAGCGAAACTGTTTAATAACCGTTCTTTGCTGTGATCTGTCTGCCCTGTTACCTGATATATTTGTATAACCGTTGAGTCATATTCCTTACTTTGATGTGTTATATGCCACAGGATCCTTTCGATCAGTATTCTTTCAGCCATGGAGGAAATCCTAGATGGGATTTTAGTGTAAAGACTTAATTTTCACATTCATGAAAACAAGATTGTCAGGCATCTTTTTACGGGCAACCAATCAGTTTCCCTCTTATTGCTAGTAAGATACAGCAAGAGAGACAGATAGACAGTTAAAGATTGGAGTCGTCTGCGATAACTTCGGTATGGTTCTCGTAACTGAGTTTGAATTCCATTTTTAGTCCGTGTGGTTAGTATAATTCTGTAGGGTGTTAAAGTAGCATCTGAGTTAAAAGCGTTTTAACATCAGGGTGCTCCTTTAAACTACGTTGGATTAAACTTCTCAAATATTCCTGTACTTAGTAAGTAAATAGGTAAATAAATGTTTAGTGTAGATTTTATCTTGGATATGATACCTTCTCCATAGTGTTAAGCACAACAAGATCTTAAGCACGAGTTTAATCGTGAGTAGTATGGGCTCCTAGCTGGAAAATCAGTTGACCATGCACTAAGTCACCTTTGTCACACAATACTTGTAAACGAGAGAAATAATATGCATTCTCTGATCACTGATATACAAAGCACCTTCGATATACTGTGGTGGTCCGATATTTTGTATTGCTTACAAGAGATCAACTGTCCAAAGATTATACTTGATTTTAAATAATGTGTTCGATATTTAAGTGAATGACAGGTACAAGCCACAACAGATGGGGGCGTTCACATTCAAAATATTTCAGAAGGCTGTCTGAAGGTCCTGCTTCGTTCCACTTTTGTGGAACCTATTGGCAGACACTATGCTCAACATGTTCCATAATAATGAAAATACAGAAATTATTGCTTATGCAGATAATTTTCTGCTTATTCCTAAATGGCACAACCGAAGTAGTTACGAAAAATAGGATCCGTAGGAATTAGAGAAGATAGCCAGCTAGGCTAATGAGCATAAACGTACAATTTCTAAAATCAAGACTAGGGAAATGTTGATTAGCCCAGGGGAATAAAACTGCATGACGGAAACATTCAATTTGTTAGACTATTTCTCTGACTGGGTGAGACGCTGGATAATATATCTTCTCCTAGCTTTCTCCCATCAAGAATATTGAAGAAAAACTTCAAAAGCTTTCGAATACTATGCGAAGAACTGCGGCTCCTAACTAGGATGTCTTTTCTTAAATGCTCAATATATGCTACGACATCATGATCGAGAGTATAGCTCTTCACGGTTCCTTCATGAGAGGCTCAATTTAACCAGAACGATGAACTGACCCTCAGTTCTGAGCAGATGCCATTTCTGCAAAGCATCTGCCGAGGATTCAGAACAGTGTCGAATTTACGTATAAGCTGCATAAGTTATAACTTTTAGAGCCTCCACTTTCTTGGGTCACCTTCAAAAATTGTACTACATCCCATATTAAGAAAAAAAAATGTCTCATATCCATCGTAAAGGGCCCCATATCTCAAATAGCTTAGGGTATCGTAAAATCTAAATACGGTTCTGATTCAGAACCTCATTAACTAACAATCATCGACCCACCATCGAGCATAGGTCATTAACATCAGCAAAAATAAATATGCCCACAATCGCAGAAGACATTGTACTGCTAAGATTATCACTGACAACCTGGAGTAATTTCCTGCTGCTATCCTACCGCTTCCTCCCCAAAAGAACCGGCAGCTATGTTCATTTGTATCTTCTTACGTATTTTTGCGTATCCCTGTATTATTTGTTGTATTTAATTTTAAAATATTTGCCGTTACACAATAATGTGTTGCTTTGTTGTATGATTTATCTCTCTAAATGTATCTCTTATGTTGTACTAATACATAGTTTTGTTACACGAATATATATATTTATAGGTAATTTTATGCCTTGCTTTTTAATTTTAAGAAAATGTTTGTCAGTGCTGTTTCGAATGTTATATGAAAATGTTTATGTAAATATTATCATATTCCCATTTTATCATTGTGTATTCTGCTACAATTTGTGTTTTTATAATACTATTAGTATCTTCATAATAGTGCATCTGTGCATATTGTATTAATAATTTTGCTTCTTTCCATGCATGCAAATAATATAATGCATAAAATTGAGTTTTCTGAGCATACTGAATATCCTTCTTTCATACTAGACCACTTGCCATTGACTGATCGACAAGTATCAGCCTTATCAGATACATATATTTGGTTTGCATCCCAAATGCCGACCTGGCGGATATGGTATAAGTCAGATAGCTCCGATAATGAGGCTTTTGGTTGAAAAGCTAATCAAATCCTGTGGATGACCGCCTATTATCAGTAGAAAAGAAAAGAAAAGTGTATTGAAGCCATAGTTTTTAATTAAGTGTCATCCGAAGCGTAAAAATGTGCAAAACTATCAATTAATAATTTTAAGGAACAGGGCTGCATTACTTAATTAGAGCAATGGGTATTGAAGACTATTTTGCCTGAAGAAGGATACTTTATGAAAGAGTTTCTGAGGAAAATTTGCAAGTGCTTGCGTTCACACCAAGAACGTCATTCCATCACAAAACATGAAACCACATAGAAAACAATAAATGAGGCATAGGCGAAAAAAACCCAGAAATGTATAAAAGAGTGAAAAATGTAGAATCAGATCATTACAGTCCTATTATCTCAATGTAACTTGCATACACTGCTGAGAGTCAGCAACTTGACTCGGATGCATTAGAAAATGAACACAGTAATCTCACCACTATTACAAATGAGACATATGACAATTGGAAATCTTTATAGTCTACTATATATGTAGACAAAGTCCATTTTCACGTTAGAAAAGCCTTTAGTAGAGTTTCTGAAAGGTGTGCAGCATAACGTTATCCCACTCTGTCAAGTGCTTTTTTAAATTAAAGAATTTTCAGCATTGGTGACTGGAAGTGCACAGGACATCAGTGGTTTGACAGTCACCTATATTCTCTAATTACAGTCACCTATATCCTTCGATTTGATTTTATTTTCACAACTTTTCTAAATTTACTGGACTGTTCACACCTGATCTGCATTGGTGACTTAAGGGTTAACCACCAGCTACCGCCTACAAGAGGGTTGCCTGGAACCAAAGCCCTTGGTAAGCATATATCATCTTAATTAAAAGACAATCTAAATTTATTGCACCTACTCATACTTATGATCCGAAATTTAACAATATGAGGCTATGATCCGTAAATCCGTAGGCCATCGGACAGTAATAAATTAATTTCAATTCAAAGATGCACCTAATTTTTCAGTTTGCTTTTTCAGACAATTCTTTCCTATTTTCATCTCCATAGTTATCTAAATTTACTACACCACAACACCTGTAAAATTAACTTGAGTTCTAAAAATATTTTTATGCTAGATGCTTTACGAAAACAAAAGATGATTTTTTTCATTAATAAACGACACATTAACCCTTTATTAAAAGAAACAAGAGAAAAGCGATAACTAATCAACGATGGAAATTATCATAGAGAAAATAGAATTTTAGCTAGCGATAGAATCCCAAAAAGTGATAAAAATGTCACAACTAAACAGTTTGCTTTAAAATATATAAAAGGCAATTATTTAAATATTAAAGATAATATAGGTGCAACCGATAAAAGAACTGTAAAAATTAAAGATCCAGTAGCGCCCCAAAATGTTGTCCACTAAAGGTATTTGGAGGAAAGCTTAAACGTAAATACCGGAAGGAATGATGATGTTTTGCAAATCAAAGATGCTTTTAATGTTTCTTCTGCTATACAAATTACAGATGATGGAAATTTGGATACGGAAAATAAAGTTTTATCGAATTGTAGAGACCGTGTGAGTGATTAAGATGCTGCAGGGAAACATTTTGTTTACAAAACGTTTGCTCCACTGCATGCAATTAAAGATCTTAAATATTATTTATAAGCCTCGGCCAAACTGATAATTCTGTAGATTTTCTAAATTTTCAAATAATAAAGTTTAAAGTGACGATTTAAAATTTCTTATAGAAGATGTCGAAATTCATTATTTATAGAATATTGTTAACCAGGTGCTTTAGAAATTCGATTATAAAAATTCTTCTCCATATACGAAATTTCACAACATTTTATCTTAAAATATAAGAACAGATTAGAGCAGCAGAACATTTGTCTATACAAAAATCTTTCAGAAAAATATCTAATCGAGCACAAACACTTATTGCATTAGAGTGTCGAATGCAAATACAAAACGTGTTATTTAAGATCCGAATACTTCTAAATTGGATTGAGAAAAAATTTCAGAATTTCAAACTTTTAGTGATGGTTTCATTATAGTATATTTTACAGTGTATTATTATTATAGTTTCATTATAGAGAACTCCAATAAAGTAAATATATAGTTCATAGGTATAAAAAATTTTCAGGAAGTAATACCGACCAATTGAAAGATGTTACAGACGAACAAAGTTTTAAAGTATCAAACACTTTCAAAATCTTTCATAATTAAACATATTGATGAAATAAAAAATTGTGACTTTATATTGAAAATGGATTTGTCTGAAGAAATTTTAAATTTTATTTTGAAGAAATTAATTTTAAAGTATATGGTTAAAATTTGTTCAAAAATCTCATCAAAATAATTTTTAGAAAAGAATTTTATTTTTATTATGATATTTTAATTTGAATTTTAATTTGATACCAGTTCATTTTTTATTTTAAATTTAAAAATAATAATTTTTTTTTCGCATTTTTGCAGTATTTTCATAGTTGTAGTGGAGTATGAGAGAAATTTTTCAAAATTGTTCTTTTTAGCCCAAAGGGTGTTTGTTAGCCCAGAAGGGCTATTAATTTCGTTTTGGCATTTTGTGGCGTTTCACTATAAACAGTGTTTCACTTTTCAAATATCGCTCTGTATTATATTTAAAGAAATTGAATAATGAAGAATCTGCATAAATGTATGCATGTTTCTCGCATTGCGATGAAACAACGGTAGCTAGAGCCATCAAATTTCTAATAACGTACGAATATGGACCACTCGAATATGGGCATCTGGAAGCCCTAATTTGGAATATGGA
Source organism: Stegodyphus dumicola (assembly GCF_044657685.1). Lineage (NCBI taxonomy): Eukaryota > Metazoa > Arthropoda > Arachnida > Araneae > Eresidae > Stegodyphus > Stegodyphus dumicola. Next base: position 184,382,859 of record NC_140769.1, on the reverse strand, counting down.
ATTCGTTTTATTATCTACTTCACATTTTATAAAACATTTATGAGTTTTTGATTAAGAAGCTCAACGATTTCAAAGTGAGTATGTAGAGACATTAGGATTTTTTTGGAAGCAGGCAAGATGAAAAATTAGCAACCGCCTTCGCCAGGAATCGAACCACGGATTTCTGGGATACCGGCCCAGCGTGCAGAACCACTACACCACGAATGCACACTAGGAAGGCGGGAGAAATACCTTATAAGTAATGGCAACACTGTACGAAAACAAAGTTATATCTCCAGCGCGCGAGATTGTGTATAGCAAATTCTGAAGAGCTGCTGTTTTAAAATTATTTTGTGATATTGCTGTTGAATCAAATTTTATGGTTTAAGTGCAAAGAATATGATATTTAATAAATAAAAGTAACACAGAACGTTAAAAAACCCCATTGGACGTAATATAAAATCTAAAAAATTTCAGACTTTTTATGTTATTTATTATTTGTTTCAAATTTCTCTTTTCAATCCAAAATTATTTAATTTTAATTTTTATTCTTTATTATTAGAAATATTAACATTACTCAGAAGAAATGTTAATATTTTCCAGAGGGAAATATGTTAATTTTCTTGGGGAAAATTCTTAAATTCGTCATTAATTGCTAATTTTTGGTGATTTTTGATATTTTGCTCGTATATGCATTTTTAAGCGCTTTTTGTTATAAACTATGCCATTACCTTAAATATGTCTTCTTAGCAATTAATTTATACCTATTCTAATACAATTTTCTATTTATTCTGCAGTGGAGAAGGGGAAAAAACATTGGGCATCTTAACAGTTAAGAATTAAGTCATTTAGTACTGATGACATTGAGCGACACGAATTAAACAGCATGTTTTTCTCCATTTCAAGGTCATACTTTCCGACAGTGCAAAAAATTCCTCCTTATTTGCGGTTAGTTCTCTTTCAGGTTTAAACTAGTGAATATATAGGTACTTTACATTCCATGGTTTTACCCCTGAGAGTAGGGTTGTTTGAGTTTTATATTGAATCCTTGCTTAGATGAATTTATTTAAAAACGAAATTAGGCATCAAATTTAAGAATTGTTCCCGAATGAAACATTTGTTGTAATTTTAAAATAAACACTAGAAAAAAAAAACACATAGAAATACTCATAATTGCTAAATTTTTGGGCAAAATTCGCCAACGTAGAGGCTGAAATGCCAGTGGGCTGGTCACTCCATTGGTTTATGCATCAATAGAATGTTCTATTAGAATGCTCTTGAAAGGAACGCAGTTCACTCTTTCTCTGTTATCAGAGTTTCATCAAGTAATGCTCTTAATCAAGTAATGTTCTTTCTTTTATTAAACATCCGATACATGTGTGTGTATGTGCATAGTGTTAGCAGTTTAATTCAATTTTAAAAGAAATACTGCAGTTGTCTTCGGAATAAAACTTCATTTATACTTCTTTTTACTTCTAAAGCCAATTTTACATGATTTGTTAGCTTACACAGGGGTTTCCAACATTTTTTGTCCCTAAGAGCACATTCTAGAATATCTGTTGCACGGCGGGCACCATTTACGTTTTCAAGGTGAATTTATAATTGGATAGAGTTAATAATACATGCACATAAAAAAGAGATCGGTCGCATTTCGCTTTGTGCTGGTATCTGTGTTGGATGCAATTTTTATTTCATGAAAAATGAAAATGAGGAAACCTTCACAAAGAATTTTATTGGAAACTAAAACCATTTTTATTGTGATTGCACACGTTAAACGATCGGCGGCCGCCATGGTGCCCGAGGGCATAGGGTTGGGAACCCCTGCCTTACAGTAAACGTTTTCACTAATTTTAAACTTTATGTAGCTCAGACGGATTAGAGGCGCTGTTTCCAGCTGCTTGTGTTCTGGTCACTAATAATTACAATTAAAACTTAAGAATTTATTCCTCAACTTAATTAAAGTAAACCGAATAAAGCTATAGTACAAAATGAAATCTAGTCGGTTGTCCCTTCAAATCTCAGATTAAATTATCTACAATTAAATGATAAACAGCAGACAGTTTAACACTCATGAAGCCATTTTCTCCGAAGCTTAACAGCATCGATATTCATATCTTGATACATACCAGTTTAGCGGATACATATCTCCTCGACCAAGCTACATATCTTGCCTAGCGGATTGGCTACAGTGGAGATTTCGCTGTTTTTCCCACGCGTAACGCAAATATGAGCCATTTTCATTCAAAAAACGCTTTACGAAGACATCCCTGCCTTAGGCAAATAGCACTCACGTGCGTTGGTGCAAATCAAGTAATCCAATTCAACAGGCATAGAAATAATCTGGTCGCTAGTAAACTCACTGAAAGAGTTTACAAAATAATAATTATTAATCAAGTGTTTAAATAAATTTTTATAATAGAAATAGTGTGAATACAAGGGGCATCCAAATCTATCTAGCTGAACATTTGGACGACGCTACCTTTAAAATAAAAACATTATTTGAGATATTTATTGTTTTTCTTTCATAGCTTTATTATCCTGGCAAAATAGAAAAGAGAGAAATATTTGTTGCAAGCCTTATGCGAAAGCGATCCAGTATTCGGATGCACCGCCGTTTTCAACATCGTTAACATAAGGTTTTATATTTTCAGTTTCTGAGAGACAAGTTCTCAAGCTATTCTAACTGCTGAGCTTAAAATATTTTCAAATATTAGACTGAAGTCTGAATACCAAAATCAGATTGCACTTTCTTTTTAATTTTATTATTTTATATTTATGATCAGATTGCAATTTCCTTTTAATCTCATTATTTTATATTTAAAAAATATTTAAAGTATTTTTGGAATTTTAATGGTGAATGTAGTCTAAAATTTTAGGATTTGCACATTTTAAGCTTCTTTTTTGGTCGTTAATTAACTACTAACGCTATTCAAAGCTGCTGAACCGCATGATTTAGAAGCTATATCCTTCATTTTATGGTGCGAAATAGACGAAGTGATTTGAATCAAATTGTACGCAGACAATATTTATCATTACAAACCTATATGAGATCATCTATTTCATGGAAGTTTCATAGAAAAATTGTTAGACCAGCTTGTGAAAACACGAAACAGTGACATTTAAATAAAGCTTTCATCTATAATGATTTATTATATCAAGAAACCGGATCGTCGAAAATGGTTCTTAAAAATTGACGCAGCATTCCAAAGAACTAAATTATTTTTCTTATACAAAACAATTTGAGATTTCTCTGTTTCACTGTTATTTTTTTCATGTTTCGATCTTTTCTTACTCTGAAAGTATGCATAAAAGTTTTATTACGGGATGTATGCATTAATTAATTGGAAAAGAGTCGATTTTAAAAGTATTACAAAGTGAAAGCATCTATCCAAATACGTTGTACATAAAAAGTCTTTTGTAAAGATTCCCGAGGGCGGGAGATTTTAGGTATACAATGCGCAGAGAATTTTCTTCCGCCTTAGTATTAACGAAGGTTTTTTCCAAGTATTTCATTTGTTAATTTTTTTTATAAATGACCTCTTTGGCCGTTGTAATCAAAGTACTGTAATTAGTTTAGGCGTTGACCTAATGACATACGAATTTAATCTTTTTGTTTCTTTTCAGTTATGTTCCACCCATGGTTCAGGTTCATAAAAAATTAAAAATGATCTGTTAATGGAGTTAACAATTCTAAGAGTAGCCACCCTCATTTATGGTCTGCTTGCTTTATTTACTCAGATATCCTCAAAAATGCTTAAGGAATTTTGAAGGGTATTTGCTGGAATTTGGTCACTTGTTTTATTTATAAGTTAAAAAATGTTATATGAAACCATGAAATACTATTGTCGGTTTTCTTAATTTGTCAACACTTGAGCAAATATATGATTCTATGCGATTTCCAAGAAGAATGGCAGCTTCACTGAGATAGGTTCTGCTGTAATCATGAATATTTGGGCTATTGATACCATATTGTATCAGGTTGGTTCTCTGTATATTGTAGAATTTAAAAATTTGTTATTGAAGAAATGCGTGGTCTTTTCTTGAGCTGGAAAAGAAAATAGACAAATTGATTATTTATCTAAAAATTCAGTTTTCGCTTCTGGTTTTAATAAATTATTCTAATATGCAAATGAAGTTTTATCTCATTGATGTCAGTCATTTTTGTTCCTATTCAGTCAGTGAAATAATTACAAGTCGGGCAATGGAAGATTTCTATCACACGCAATGCTCTCGTCAGGATTCGAACTCCTGATCTTCCAACTAACTAGATGGAAGTGTTAAAATTAGTAATATTAGACTTAGTTTATCATATCTGTATTCAACTTGAAGTACTTATATACAACAAAATTCACCTTACAACAAATTATGCGGGCATACTAGCAAGTATCAAAAGGATTTCTTGTCACGTGTTTTCGTGAAGGTGCATTCATTTAAAAAGAAACACTGACAAAAATCAAATTAAGCTTAACAGGCCTTTACCTAAAATGTGGAATAAAATTTTGAACTCGGAGAATTCACATTTCAGTTTAATCCAGTAGGAACTACACTTTTCTAGCGGATAATAAAGCGTTTAAAATTTAACTGCAGCTTGTCACTTGCACAGCTATTCTGCTGGACTCTTTTTTACACAAGCAAGATTTACCGTCAGGCATTTCCCAACCCGCTAATTCCGAACTTACTTTCTCTTCTCGCTCACTCATTACGGTTCCGAATAAGGCATTTTGTGTCTAGAAGACTGCCCCTAAATTTTCTGGAAAGATGAGTTGCATGACTGAAGTACGAAAGGACAGTAAATATGCAAATAAAGATATGTTTCAGTCAAACTAAACTAATTTGTCCCACTCGTTCACTCCAGGAAACTGAAAAGAAAATTATAGTATTTGTATATTGGGACAATTTAGTTACTTTCGAATTCTTTTCTTCTTATATTACTTTCGTCTACTACTCTTCTTTATTCACTTATAATTTAATAATTTATCTTGCAGAGGCATTAGGTATTTTTTTTTGGAAGCAAGAGAGATGAAAAATTAGCAATGCCTTCCCCGGGAATAGAATCATGAACCTCTTCTCGCTCACTGGAATACGCGCCCAGCGTGCAGACCGCCAAACCACGAAGGCATGTCAAGAAGGCGGGAGAAATACCTTATAATCTCATTCACAATTAAGATACTTTCGGTGCATTTCTCATATATATATATCTATATTCATATATATATATATATGTCTATCTATTACATGTATATATGAATATATACATGTAATAGATTAAAACTCCTGCAAAAGGATGGTTTGATATACGTTAAAAAATAAAGATTGTGATTCTTCAAGATCCTTTGTGCTAAATGCGTCATCATGCTTTTACACTCAGCCGCCTTCAAGCCACTACGGTATTCTCGTCATCTACGCAATATCGTAAGCTGTTAAAGTTCCAGTGCCTTTATCTAATCATTTTTAAAATCATTACATACATATAAAAAACAACACAATTCATTTTCTAAACAAGATAAAACATTTTCATGAAAATCAAGAAGTTTGGTGAAATTAAAAGAAGAATTAACTTCAAAATACTTTTGTTTTCATTTTTGAAAAATTTATTGCAAAACACCATTGACTAATTTCACTTACTTTTAAGGTTAAAAAAAAATCATTTAGCTCTTTTGTTCGGATCAGCGCCATCATTCTATTTTTCTCCAATTCAAAATGCAGGTCTTGCACCACTTTTGAATCTCTCCTTGGCGTGTATATGAATTCTGTTGGACGTGTCTTGGCTTAATAATCTTCCGTTTGACTACAAGTTCCAATTTTTATTTACTCTAGCTGACGGCTGGATATTCGCTGGCTTGATTGTATATATGCAGGTCCTAGAGGTCTGTAATGTATTTAGCATGCGTTTCCGAGTTTTTCTACACTTTCGTGTTGATAGTCTACTTTTCTTTTCAGATCATAGTCTGGCTATTTAGCACCGATAAAGCTTCAGTCACGTTCGCTCTCTCTATCTCTCTCTTTTTTTTCATAACGAACTGGCCAAAATGTTGTATTTTAAGGCATTTTTTATCGGACAGTTTCTTAAAATTCTTTTATTGTTTTCACTGAATTTGTTTCGTTTCGCCATCGACACCGGGACCCTACTATTTTCATGTGTATTGCACCGTTTCGTACGCATCCTTTTGGCCTCACCAAGTGCTGGCTTCCTTTTCCTTAACCTTCTACCCGACCTTGTGTATCCGACCCTTTTTTTGTACTTTTATTCCTATCTCATCTTCCTGATCCCTTTCCTTCAACTTTCTTTGGACATTTCCTATTTGATTTAACGTCGTTCCTTGCCCATCTGACTCAGATCTTTTTTTCACTTCTGCTCACCTCTGTTATCCGGTATTCTTGGCGACATGAACGATACAAATTAACCCACCGTTTTCAAAAATGGCATGTTTTTCCGGTCACAATGTTTTTAGCTGATCTACATTTGTGGAGTTTGTCTGTTCCCTGTTATTTTACAAAATTACTACATTCTCTTTTGTATTTGAAACAAGGTGTCCCTCAAATTTTAGATTCAATTTAATTATTCCTTCTTTCTGTGCAGATGACAACGTGTAGTTAATTTTGTAGACTTTATATCACAATTCTAATAACCGCCTGCTTTCTTTTTCTATCGTAATACAGCTTTTGTTTTAGCCTTGCTTTATATGATATTTTAAGTGCTTCATTAATTAAGTTTTGAATAACTTTTGTTGGAATTCTAACTGTCTTTCTAAGACAAGAAATAGTTTGTAGAAATGCGTGATGTTTTCCCCTCAATAACGCAAAAGGGATTTCATCCGTTGTTTCATATTTCGCATTTCTTAATACCTCACCAAATTCTCCAATATGAAGATTCTAACACTATGATACTTCTTTCGGCAATAATGTATTATCTGCAGGGTGTTCCCATTGACATAATCAGAAATATTTGACTGGGGTGTAGGGAGTTATTTTTAAATGCTTCATTTTCCGTTCTATGCACATTTTCTCAAAAATTTTGCATATAAACTGTGGTGCATTGTCCGCTATTATTTTTAATGGAGCTACGTATTTTAAAATATACTTTTCAAAAAGTAAATTAATACTATACTAGATGATGCACGCTTTAGTTAACGCACGAATTAATTCGCACCATTTACTAATGTGCTCAACCAATGACCAAAAGATAGCGAGCTTATGGGGTACGGATATAACAAATCTATTCCAAGAATTTGATTCGGAAAACTTTGTCTTATAATATTTAACTAGTAAAATTTAAGCATTTAGATTTTTGGCATGTTATACAGCTCTGAACGTATTCTTTCGTAATTTTCTGTAATTTCGAAAAAAACCCCACAATTTTTATAATTCTTTGGATAGTCTTCCACACACACATGTGTGTCCAAATTGGATTATCATGTAATTTGCACAGTATTACCAAAGCTAAACGGACTGGAACAACCGCTGTTAATTCTGAATTTTTATTTATGACGTTATTAGAAAACAAAATATTATCAATCATCTCGTAATGTAAGGCTGTGCTTTTAATTCCCCGCTCACAGAAGCGTAATAAATGCGGTTGTCAGACACTGATAACCCATTTAAGCGATTGTTTATCAAGCAGACGACCGTCCTTAAGAAATTAAAAAAAAAAAAAAAACTTTAATGGATAAATTAGAGGCACTAGGACCGGACCTGTATCATTCTGATTAGTGTGTTCCTGTGTAATGAAAAAGATGTATAGTGAATAGTATATGCCCTGTATATAACATTACTGCACACAATGAATATAGTACCGTCTGTAATGAAGCAAAATGACTGTAGTATTAATAACACATTAGTGAGAATAGCTGTCATGAGCAAGTAGTATTGAGATTGAGTACAAGTATAATTGGCAGACACAATGAAGCATGATAATTTTAGTACTATATACAAAGGCGATATTACCGACAGAAGGTGACTCTAATGAAGATACACAATAATTGTAACTTGAAGAGCATATAGTGAATAGCATATATATTACTGCACATTCTGATTGTAGCACCTTAATCCATGTCTTAAATAAATGACAGTAATCCTAACTGAGTATTCTATAGCATTGTTCTTAATACAATCTGCATCAATATAATCCTCGCCGAGTCCAGTTAAAGAACTACTGCCCTAAATGTAATGTGTGACGAGCATTGTAAAATGTAGTTAATTAATAGTATATATATATATATGTATATTGAATGTATATTGAATTTATCATGTTGCAACCCAATGAATATAGTATCCTGTATTCCACATTTAAAGTATTTTTAAAGTAATTAGTAATTTTTGTTATGAAGTAGTTTGAGTAATTTTTTATTGTGCTTTGTATAATGCTCACATATTTCGCATAATCTGTATTATGCGTTTAATTTGTTGTCATTGTAATTAATGCATTATTCGTATTAATGTCAATAGCTATGTAGAATGTAAATTGAACAAACGTCTGATGCGACTCTTATAGAATACCGGCGATTGCTACTTTAGACAGCTGCGGGATCCGGACAACACCCGATCAGTATGTGAGCCACCCGGGTGTTCGGACCTGCTCTCACCTGTTCACCTGTAACCTTAATTTCGATTTCATTAACTGAATGAAAATTTTCAGAATATTTTAAATATGCGTAGATTTGCCAGAATTTTGGGTCTCTTTGTATTTTTGTAACTAATGTTTCCCTCGAATCTAAGATTACAGATGTTAAGATGTTACAATTTATTCTTAGTCGACAGACTGCGTTTTAGGGATTGCTTCGAAGACCTTCTCCTGAGCTGTGTTAAAGTTTGAGTTTATATTCTTGCAATTTTAATGTTCATCATATCATCCTAGCTATTAAATTATTTGCATTTTCTAATTTTGCCAAGGCCACATGGTCTGTACATATTTTTACTGTTTTTTTTTCGAAATATAAGCTCTGACGGTTTTAACCACGCATATCCAGCTATATAACTGATATCTGTATGATCCATTATCATACTGTAAATTCTATTACTAGATCGTTTTGCATTAATACCTCTCCTATTCAATAATCCTAGGACCTTTAATACGGGGTTGAAGTCTAAGCTTGGTTAAGGCCCTTAAATTCCTTGTTTGCTTTTTCTGACCATCTAAATATAATCTTTTTATGTTTTAGCTCCGACAGAGATCCAATGATGCCAAAAAATCTCTTTATGAATATTCTGTAATAGGAATACAATTCAAGAAATGATGCTAACAATTTAGCAATATTCTTGACTGCAAGACTTTTTTATTCGTTCGTTTTTATTTCTATTTCTGTTATTTTGAACCTAAAATTTCTTAATTTCTTGCAGGTAAATTTGCGTTTTTCGGCATTTACTTTTAGTTCGGCATATTTTAATAGTGAAAACACTTACCAAAGAGCTTTAACGTGATTTTTCAACAACTCTGATGTTGATATTACATCATCCAAATAAATAAAATATTTTTTACCCAGCATCGGTTTTAATACGATATCCGTTGTCCACTGAAACGTCACTGAGCTATCGTTTACGCCAAATGGCAAACAAATTCATAAACACCTGAGTTTGTAATAAAAGCTGTCTTAATCACATCCTCGGGTTTAACAGCGACATGAAAATAACCTGGTATCAAGTGTAATTTGCTGTTATAATTTGTACAGTTTATTTTCCTTATTATCTTTTTGTAATCGGCAACTGATAAACCGGGTATTTTGCAGTTTTCTGTAGTCTACCGCCAACCTCCTGGAACGTTAATCCGTGACCAGATAATCATTCATTTTTCCTACACAATACCACGGGCCTCGCTCATGGACTTTATACCGGAGTAATTATTTTATTTTCTAGCATGTGTTTCTTATGTTCTTCTATAATTTGTTTCTTCATGGCGTCACATCTATAAGGTTTCGGTTTACATGGTCCGTTTTCTCCTATATTTATTTTGTGACTTATTACGTGAGTGAGACCAGGTTTATCACTAAAAAGTTCAGCGTACTCTTTCATGACATCCATTATTTCGTGAGCATACATTCATTCTTTCTTTATTTGTTTTCCATTAATTTTTTCTCATATTGTTTCTTCTTCGGAAAACTAATCTAACTCAACATTTGAAAAAGGTGGCGGTTCATAGTAATTTCCCGTATGCCTAATGATATGGTAATTTCACTAAACTCCAGTTCAGAGTTAACTTTTTGTAAAAAATTGACTCCCAATATCACATTTACTTGCAGTCCTTTCAATACTAAGAAGAACGTTTTGTGCAATTCAATTTTAGCTCCCAGATCTAATTTTAAGCTACTTACCGCTTCGCATTCTCGATGCCCGCTTCCGTTCCCTTCACTTAAACATCTTGCACTTGTGAAAGTACTTATAGAAAAATGGAGCTGAGACAAAACTTTTTTTACTCTTCGAAGAAATTAAAGCTTCACACACCGTTCAACAATACTTGCAAATAAGAAAGTTTCAAACTTTTCACCATAATTGCGTTTACCCCTTCAAGTTGAGAAGATTTTTTTGCTCCTGACACTATTATTTTTCATCTTCTCGCGTCTTTGGGGAACACTGTTTTCTTGACTTTTCACGGTAAACTTCCTAAGCCGCTCTCTGTTCTTGTGGAAAACACGACTGGGAAAAGTTTCTCTGTTTAGCCGGTATTTATTTTCAACTTTTGACTTTCGTGTTTCATGGCGAACTCAAAGAGCTCATTTAATGATTCTGGATTTGTAATTTGAATAAATCTTGTATTTTTGGCAACAGTCACGGAATCACTGTTTCTAAGATTTTAATTTCGTTCTCGTAGCCGTAGAACAATCTACAAATTTCAATATTTCCTACAATAAATTTTATCAATTCCTTGCCCTCGATTTGAAATCTATTATATAATTCGTTTTCTAATTCGACCTTATTACGTACGGTCGGAAACGCTTTTAACACGATCTATGTAAAACTTTCGTATGTATGGATCGTTGAACCGAAAGACACCTCTACGGTTTTACCAATATAATAATTTCTGAGGATTCGGTACTTCATACAGAAAAAAATGAATTTCTAACTTTTTCACAATATCTGCAACCGATCTCTATCCATCCAAATTTATGTTTGGCTTTACGGCTGCTCGGAATATTTCTAGACACTTACTCTAAAATTCCTCTAAAGGGTCTTTCGTTTGCCTAGGAGTCGAATCTAGCTGAAGCTAATCGATTTCATTTCATTGTTTCACTTGCCCTTTGAGACATTTTACTAATTGTACGGAATACCGTTAAAATACAGCCCAAGTTTTAATAATTGTTTCACTATATTGAAGCAGATTCTAAACTGATCACTACTTCATTTTATTTTACATAGTTCTACACTAGTTTAATTTTACCTTACTGCTAGTATATTCACAAAGTTAATTATTCACGAAGGATACCAGTATGACATTTGTATTAAACTTGAAGTATTTGCATGCAACAAGAATCAACTTACAACTATGCGTGAGTCCTAATAGGTATCAAAGGATCTCTTATCACAAGTTTTCGTAAGGGAAGTGAAGCGAAATTCATTCACAACAGAAACACTGAATGAAGTTAAATTAGCTTTCATAGACCTGTACTTTAGCTTAATATTACAAGGCAAAGTCCATCAGACTTTACATTAAATGTAGAATATAATTTTAAGCTCGAAGTATTCATAATTCTATTTAATATAATAGGAAACTCAATTTCCCTAGCTTATAAAAACGAGTTTAAATTTTAATTGCAGCTCACCATTTGAGTAGCTGTTATGCTGAACCCTTCTGACATGCAATGACTTACCATCAGCCGTTCCTAAATCCGCTAATTCTTAACTTACCTCCTTTTCTCGCTCACTCACTACGATTCCAAATACCCAGATGCTTGCCACTTAAAATCTGTATCAAATTCCTGGAAAGAACAATTTTCGTGATTGAAGTAGGAAAGGACAGTAAAGACCTAAACTAAATTCTCACAAGTTTGGGGTTACATTTTAGGTGTAATTTAATATTTGGAAAGTTGTAGTTTAACATATACAGAGTGCAATAAAAAAGATGATCGCAAATTTAAGGGGCAATAGATCATGGTAAAAGTAACAGTTTTATAATACCACGCGTGGTAGAACAAGGAATGTGAAATGTAAATGCGGAAAATAGTAAGTATGAGGGACATGGAAAACGAAAAGTCATTTTAAATCACGTAATTTTACAATAAAAATGTATGATATTTAGGATAATGTAAGGATGGGTTTTATCTACGATTACTTACCCCGAGCATCCTGGAACAAGATAAACCATATTTTCTATGAGAAAGCCCTGCCTGATTTACTGCAAGTTCACTGCAACTAATGTCCTGGTGAACTCGTTCCAGCACGACGGAGCACTGGTCCATAACATAATGGATGTGCAAAGCAATCTGAATAAATTTTCCGCGCTGATGGATTGATGGCAAAAATCCTATCTTTGGTCCCTTAGACCTTAGATCGTAGCATCTTTTCCGCCTGGATTTTGTTTCCTCAAGTGTCTGAAAAGTCTCGTTTTCCAGACGTCGATCGATTCTGCTGAAGATTTTGTCTTTAGCATTAACGTCGATGTTGCAGAGGTACACGACATTTCGGGTATCTTCTTCCAAAGCATGCGTTAGTCGTTTCGTCGTCATTGTGATGTTTGCATTGCAGATAGTATTCGTTCATTTGAACAATTTTTGTAAATATCAAGCATTATTTCTTGTAAATATGAGTGACTAAAACGATTTTACGTTTACCGTGTTCTTCGTATTTACTGTTTCAGCATGCCACCCATTCGGGATAGTGACTAGTGACTCTGACTATCGAACCGAGTGAGAGGGAGTGAGTGATGGAGGACGCGGACACCGTTCCTTTACCATAGTGGTTAATCAGTACAGCACCACATCCACCATTATCCAGAGCATCCGTTGATTTTTGCTGCCATCCAGCTGCCCGGACCCGAGAACTGAAGGGGGCCAGGTTCAAATTCTAGAAAGGCATGGATGTTTGTAAATTTATAGGGTATGTTTGGCATGGGGGCACTCTAAATTTGCGGCGAGCCGAAAGTTCTCTCTAGACGTTGGTGATAGGGGAAGAGGACTGGAAAATCCTCGGACCCATGACCGAGGCCTGCTCTCTTTCAAACCTATATGGTATCAAAGGCTCTTGCCAATGACAGGCGCAATCTTACCTCCTTGCCGCGATGAATTTTCTTCGGCTTGTTCTGATACCAGACAAGCGAGATTAGTCACAACAGCAACAACAACAACAACAACTGTTTCCGCATTCGCTTTTCGCATTCCCCCACGCATTTTATCACAAAACGTGTTACCTTTGTTACGTTTTTATCATCTTTTACAATTGATTTTCCTGTTGTATATGAAACGTATCATGTTTAAAATTAAAGTTGTTATATTAAGCCCTTTTTTGCGGAGATAAAGAGTGGAATGTTATTTATGTAACATGATTACATTTCAAATTATGCGGGAGAGTTTATGAAATAAAAGCATTAGTTCCTAAAGCTGCAGCTATAGAATTACTAATCACCAGTTATCAACATTAATGTTTTCGGTATACATTCGTATCCACGTTTAATTAGCTATATTAATCAGTGGTATCATGGTTTAAAAAGTACTACACAGAAAATACAATATGACTGTTTTGATAAAGGTATGGCGTTTGATTACTAATGTAAATCAGCGATAGAGATCATGTTACAGACTGTGGTTAACAATCAGCAGTGGATATTGGTAGATGACATATTTAGTAATATATTGAATACTGATATGTATAAAACTGACCTACAGCTTTCCTGTATGACGTTTTCGATTTTCTTTAGTGTATGTATCCATAGACTGTGGGGCCTGAATCAATATAATGTACAAAATTTAAATCAGATACTGTTTCCAGTTTTGTTTGAATATAATGGAACAAAAAAAATCTGAAAGCATTCCGATTTTATATTACTTCCAAAGAGGCGTTTCTTTCATTTACACTATACACGTTTCGAGAGCATCTGAGCTAATGTCCTTTTGGGCTAAAATATTTAGAATTTCCGATAGACAGTCTCTCGCACTGGAGATAAAAAGGTGTTTTTTGTACAGTTTTGTCATTGCTCACTTTGAAATCATTGAGTTTTTGTAAATAAAACATTAGTTACAGTTTCACAAAGTATGCAGTAGACAATAAAACAAATTCGAAATTCCAAATGCCAGGTGCCCATATTCGGGTAGAGGACTATTATTCAAGTTATTCAAAATTCAATGGCTCTAGGTGCCGTTGTTTTTTCACAGTGCGAAAAACATTCATACATTCATGCAGATTCTTCATTATTTAATTTCTTTAAATATAATACAGGGCGATAATATGGTGGCAGAAATTTGAAAAGTAAAACGGACATTTATAGTGTGACGCAAAAGGCTGCGTTGAGACTTATAGCCCTTCTGAGCTAATGCACCTTTAAGCTAATAAATATCTCGGTGGAAAAAACCGACGAAAGGTTTTAATGAAAAGTTTCGCTATTGACATGCAATACAAAAACTTCATTACAGGAATAGAAAGGAATCTTTCTTAAAACTGTTATTAAAATTTTATAATAACAAAGGAAGAAAATAAAATTTCCAATCTGTGAACTTCAAATTTTGGTCTAATACTTTCAAAAGTTACCATTAACATTTTAAAGAAGCCAAAATCCTAAGCTAAAAAAAAAAGAAGTAAAGAAGAAGCTAAAATCCATCCTATCTTAACAAATATAAAAATCCTAAGATTAAAAATAATTTACTATATGATTTCAGTTTATAGATTGCATTTCAAATCTTCAATAGTTTTATGCTAAGCAGCTGTAATAAATATATTAGCTAAAGAATTAATGTACCTGTAAACTATTAATGATACTTAGAATTATTATTCGATCAAAATTTTAGGAAAATGATTTGTGTTTCCCTCAAGTTGCAATAGCTCTCTCGCAAGGACACGAAATCTGTGAAATGAAAACCACAAACATTTAATAGAGGTCTTAGAGGTTTTTAATAATTTGATAAAAATAGGAAAGGTTTGCTTTGAAGATCTTCTTTTCAGCGAAATATAGAAAGTATGGAAGCAGAATGATGGATGTTTATAAAAATAAAAAGTTAAATTTTTGGTGTTCTTGCATTATCAGCTGAATGGTATTTGTTGCTCTGATCAGGGCAAAGAAATTAATGCTATAGAACAAAAAATTAACTAATTCGTTCCCATCTATCGAAATGCATGTAAATTAAGCACAGAAATATTTAAAACATAACAAATTTCAGAATTTTAATTTCAAAAAGAAATTTTCTTTTTGAATCTGAGATGGATATCTTGGAGAGCTAGAAGATATAATTTTTACCACATGCAGGATTTAAAAAACTGTTTATACTCACTAATAATAATAATAATGGAAAGATAAATTTTGGTGATAAGATTTTTGAGAGATCTTCCCAATGACATCTAGAAGGTCATTATTCATTAGTTTCAGCAGATACTATTTTGATAAATAAAGCAGGATTTAATTAAAGGGCATTTTTAATGAAACCGTGCTTTGTAGCAACATATACGTTAACATTTTAACTCCAAATATGGGTTGCTATTTGCGAGAAAAATCTTCCTGTTTTGTATTTCGAGCAGTTATTAACAAAAGAATCGGAAACAAACACCTGTAAAACTGTATTTTCTGCATTGTTGGTAACGTTGCGGGAGTACTTTCCAAAAGCCCACGTTAAGGTGTCGGATATTCTTAAATCCCGCATCTCATGCTTTGTGATCGAAATCATATTGATTCTCAGGTAATTAATTATGTTCACCTAAGAGCACTTGGGTGCATAATCAAATATGGTAATATTTTAGCATTAAAACATTTAAATTTACGTGCTATATTTCTCTGTTATCAAGTATTACCTGAATTTGTCATGTACATAATAAAGGAGATGGTAATTTCCTAGACGTATTTTAAAATATGAATAGTGAATTTTACTTTAATAAATTTTATAAAAACAAATATATAAAAATATATAGATAAAGTAGATTATATAATACAGTAATATAGGTAAATAATATATTAGATAAAGTATTTAACATTTGTTGTATGATACAATATTTAGCAGTTTGTATAATATTCAGCATTTGTTGATCAACGTAACAACAATATTTAAGATTTGTTTATGACGAATTTTTAGGCTTTTATTTAATTCATACGTGGTGTTTCTGAGTAGAATTTTATTTTCGATTTTTAGCCTACTTCTTGATAAGTATCGAATTCAAATTTTGTGTGCACACTGTTTGTCGATGACAATGTAATATAGCAAAGCATTTTTCAAAACTCGATTTAGATTTTTTTATTTAATGTTCAAACAATTTTTCTAACATATCTTCGTTTAACGAACAAACTAAGCATTTCAGAATTTTACTGTTGGCATTATTAATAGGTATAATAAAAAGTATAGAATAGAAAGGAAATAAATTAATAGATAGAATAAAAGTATAGAATAGAAAGGAAATAAATTAATAGATAGAATAAAAAGAAAAGAATAGTACGGGAAGTAAATTAATAAATAGGAAGGAAAAAAATATTTTCGAGGAAACTTATATGAAAATGTTTTTGATGAATTTTTAAAAATCACTCGATTTTTTAGATTTTTTTATGTTTATGATTTTAAAATTTCACCCTGAAAAAATTTGTTAGATATAAAAATTTCACAGATTATAAAACAAAATGTTCACTCTCTTGTAAAACAAGAATAATAAAAATATTAACTGAGCGATTTTCTATATTTTTTTTATAAAATGTTTGTAGTTTGAAGCAGACAGGAGAAAAAGGTGCGGAAAATTGCTTTTGAGTTTGCCATCTTCACGCCCTTATTGACGAAATTTGCCATCTTTTCGTACTTAGCAACGAATAAGCGATATTCATTTTTTTCAAGTAAAATGCTCGTTGTGACATTGTTATTGCGTCTAATTTTTGAAACTAAATATTCAAAGCTATTTGTTCATTCTCCGAACGATGTTCAGTTATTTTTATTTATTTCATAATTTTCTTATAATTTATTGCTTGTGTATACACTTATAATTTATTGCTTGTGAAATTTTTAGTCAATAATGACTAAAAATTTCATCGTTGATAACATATAAGTATAAAAACAGAAAATAAAATACAATAAAAAATGTATTTACACAATGCGCTTTTATTTAAAATGGGTATGATAATTAGTGCACTAAAAGGAGAAAAATAATTTATCATACAATTGAATGATATTAATACATTAAATAATTCTATTTACAGAATTCATGAAAAATTTCATATCACAAATAATTAAAGCGTGGGGCACTTAAATAACAAAATGCATGAATTCAAATGCATTCTCAAATGTATAAGCAATTATCTGTTTAAATTTCCTATTAATTTAATTATATTGTCAAACGTATGAGCCTTTATTTTTAAAAACTTATCATGGGTTCCACCACGCTTTTATTATTCGCGATGTAAAACTGTGGATGAATTCTGTAGATAGAATTATTTAATTTACTATTCCCACTAAACTACATGATAAATTATTTTTTCCTTTTACTGCATTAATTATTATACCCATTTTAAATAAAAGCTTAGTGTATAGAAAATCTTCTTTTTGAATTGTATTAATTTAATATTCATGTAAAAACATGTAATTTGTTGAGAATTCCATTTGCATCATGGACAGAAAATTCTTAGGACAAAGTTTAATTTATGTATCATTTGCATTTTTATTGGTGCTGATAAATTGCAAAAATTTGTTAACTTTAAATTTTGCCATTTTTTAATTCCTAAAAGGTTACCCTTTTTTATTTAAAAACAAAAAAAAAATAATAATGTGGATGTTTTATTTTATAAGAATTTTAAAAAATACAATGCCGTAAAATTTTAGCGCCGTTATTCTTATCATGAAATTTTCGCAAAACTTAGATTATCTTCAAAACGACTGAGGACTATACGTGAATTATGATTTAAAGAATTTCCGGTACATAATTATTAAATTAAATGTTTTAAAATAAAACTTCGGTTAATTCCACTTGCCGTGCGAAATTTTATATAATAGATATCGTACAATTGCATTATTTCGCTTCATTTGATATTTGCTAAGTTTTAATAAAGCTCATTTATCTGCGGGCTGAAGTTATGGCAGTTTCCTATACTAGCTGTTTTTTGGTTTCAATGGTGAACTGAGATATGTTTACTATCCCCATTCTCTTAAACTGAATTCACACCTCCTTTTGTTTATAACACCGAGAATAGCGGGGGAGAAAATAGAAGAAAAATGCCGTTAGAATGCATTTCTTTACAATCGAAAATATCTATAAAGTTCTTTATATCCGATTTTCATATTTTTATTTTTGGAAGTTCGTTACAACTGTATAAAATTACATTAATTGTTTAGGAAATTGGACGGCAACAAAAGGTTTGTTTATTTTATCCCGATGTTCGTTATAAACCGTGTATTAGAGTGGGATTCGACTGTATATGATAAGTAACTTTTCTTCTTTTAGTTGATGAATTATTTTATGAATTTAAAATAAAAGCTAATCATATAAAATATTTTTATTTATTCCTTCCTTGTACAAAGTAAAGAAAGTATTTGAATCGCAAAAATTTCGGGTATCATATTTTAACAAAAGTATCCATTTCAACTGCGCTTGAAACCATCTAAACGATGTTTTTGCGTGACATCTGTATGTACTGACAGAATAAAGGAGTGATTTTGCTAAAACAGATTGTAAAATGGATTCAGAAGAGGTTTCTTTCTTCACGTCTGTATGTACATACCTACTTAAGTATATTACCTCACATAACTCAAGATAGAGTAGCCGTAGAACGCTGAAATCTTGTATATGGGACTGCTATAAGATGTAGTTCTGCACCAACCTGTTTCGTTGCAATCGGCTGCAGCAATCATATATATATATATATATTCCCAATTCCAATCTGTTATCTGGCTCGCTGAGCTTAGTTTTTACTTCCTTGTATGATGTAAAGGAAGTATTGTAATCATGAAAAATATTGGGTATCATATTTTAACGAAAATATCCATTTTGACAGCTATTGAATGCAATTTAACGATGCTTTTGCATGACCTCTCTACGTAAGGAGAGAGTAAAGGACTCGCTTTTCCCAAACGAATTATAAAATTGGTTTAAAATGGATTCGGAAGACATTTTTTTCGCTATGTCTGTACGTACATACGTATGTTCGTATGTGTCTCGTATAACTATATATTCGTATATATAAAACGAACAGCCTCGGAACGTTAAAATTTGTATATAGGACTGCTATAACATGTAGCTGTGCGTTTCTCTTTTTATTTGCAATCTGCAGCAGCAAAAGTATATATACTATATACCTACTCTGTTTTTTTTTAAATTTTTATATGTTGGTAAATTGTGCATTTTTTGCTTTAAAAATGATTGAATTATGTAGCTCTTATCTTCCGGTTAAGGTTTTTATGAATCCGAATGCAATAGTTATAGAATTATCAATAATTTAAAAGTTGTTTAATTGCGGGTAAGCCTAACTTTTTTAACATAGCAGCCATATTTGTTTATATTTGAAACTCAGCAGAATAGTGAATTCGGTTTTTTCACCTTCAGTGTCTTTTTGCCGAGTGGGACCAAAAGTAAGCTTTCAGTTTTGTGCACCAAAAAAATCTGCTTTCTTGCATGCTGGCCGAACTGCTTGTTTTTGCGTAGAAACTCTAATTTTACTTGTAATGTTTTTTAACAATTGTTTTAACTGTATTCGGCGTTTTATGTTTTTCTATATTTTTCAATTTTTAATGAAGATATTTTAAGTTTTTATGTATTTTTCCCTTGCCGCAAAGTGAGAACTGAATTAATTGAATGAGAAATATCATGAAATTTGAGGAAATAGTTTTAAATGAAACGCAACAAAAAATGAGTATAATTTAATATTTCTTATTATTTAATTTTTTTTGTACATTCCGTACAAGGAAGTCATGTGGTGTTGCTTTAAAAGTGATTGAGTTATGCGGTCATTATGCTCCGGTTAAGGGTTTGTATGCCTTTAGTTAATCTGCATGCTGTGTTTAATCAGTTATCAACAATTTAAAAGTGGCGAGTTAAACCTAACGAACCGCCATTTGCTTACCATACCACAACAGCCATATTTGTTTATATTTGAAAATCAGAAGAATAGTGAATCAAGTCAGTTTCTGCATTTTCAATGCCTTTTTGCCAAGTAGGACCTAATGTAAACTTTCAGTTTTGTACACTGAGAAATCTCCTTTCTTGCCCGCTGGCCGCATTGCTTGTTTTAGTGTAGAAACTCTACTTTTAATTTAAAAATATTTTTGAACTGTATTTGTTGTTTTATGTTTTTTTATTTTATAATTTTTAATGAAGATATTTTGAGTTTTTATGTACTTTTGCTACGAATTGAGAACTGAATTAACTGAATGAGAAATATATTTCTAATGAAATTCGAGGATAAGTTTAAATGAAATGCAACAAAAACTGTGTATAATTTAATAGGCCATACAAGGAAGTCATGAGTTGTTCACATCAGATTGTTTTCGAAAACGTTTCCACACGTATTAATAAAATTATTCAATTTCAAGATAATGTTTCAACAATGAAAAATAACGGTTTTGCTTCTAAAAATTCTGTTATCATTTACAGCTTTCGGATAAAATGTATTACGTCAGTTTTACATACATATTTATGCATGTTATGTGAGGAAAAAAATCATGTCTTGGATTTTAGATTTATCGTGGACGATGTAGTGGCATTCTCTTCTTTTCCACTTATGTATTATTATACATTTTCCCACAGATAGCTCTATGTTACACAGATCCTGAACTTTAAGCTCTTCTTGTGACTTAACTCTGTTAGCAGAAACATATGTTTGACATTTGGAGAGTAGCATATGCAGTCAGATGTTTGGCTAATGCTACAAGTTACCTAACTAATTTCAAAGTTAGCTAAAAACTATATCATAAACTATATTCTACATATTATATAATATGTAAAAAAGTATTATTCTCGAAACGCGATTTTGTGACGAATCACTATAAATGCGTCGTTTCTCTTTTCATTCGAGTCTGTTGTCATTCAGGATAATGTAAGATCTTTCAAATTGAATCTGTGGGTTGTGGATCAACAGACTAAACTATGTGAAAGCAATAGATGCAGTTCTTAAGAATATTCGTTTCTTACTTTTGAATCGAATTGATTTAAATAATAAAAATGCATTTAGTTTATAATTTGTCTAATTAAAAATATTCGTTATTTTCACAGAATAACGTATATATATGTTTTATTATTTATTTCATATTGTATAAAACTTAATGAATTTTTGATTAACATACTCAACGATTTCAAAGCGAACAGTGATGACACTACAAGGACTAACATATTTTTATCTCCAGGCCGCGATATTGTTTATAGGAAATTCTAAAGATATGTTGCTTTTAAGTATTTTGTAATTTTTCTTTCGAACTCTTTTATGGGACGTAAATGCGAAACAAGGGATATTTAATAAATAAAATTAACACACAAAACGTTAATAATAAAAAGGCTAAAAACGTTTCATGAGCCATCTTACTAAGAAAATTGAACATTCATATAAACCGAGAAAAGACTGAGAAAATTAGAAAAATGTATGACAACACTTAACACTGAATTGGAGAATTATAAGCATATGTTTCTGTTAAAATTTCTGAGATTTTGCTATTGAATTGTATGTGGTGTAAGGGCAAAGAAAACGATACTTAATAATAAAGCTAAAAACACACAAAAAAAGGGGTGTTAGTAGGAGTAAGTGCAAGAGCAGACGCGTAGGCTGCAAGCTCTGCGAGAGCATGAAAAACCATAGCAGATCTTTTTGGAAGCAATTAAAATCATAACTCTTTCAGATGTTTTCCTTTTCTTTTAGTTTAGACTATGTTAAATGAAGTGAATTAATTATTATTTGATTTATCCCTTTGAATATTTTATTAGTTAACAAAATAATAAAATTTAAACACAAAAGTATTTAACTGAAATGCTCAAGCGTTTAAAACATTTATCTGTTACATTATCCAAAGCCGTAAACAAGCAAAAACATTGGAGCAGACATCTCGTAGAAATCACCGGATCCCTTTATTAACTACGTATTTGTTTATATTTGAATTTTCTTTTAAAGATTCTTTTAAAGATGGTTGGTTATAAACTTGTTTTTACTGAAATTTATGAAATAAATGCTATCACTGAATGTGAGAATAATGAAACTTATAAGAGGTAAAAATCGGTTATCAAAATTCGTTCTATTTTAGCTTTTTAAATGAATTTGGAATTTGACGAGAAAGATTTGTATTAATTAAATGCACAAATTATTTATTTTAAAAGATTCACATTTCATTCGAGTCTGTTAATATTCGGCAAAATGTGAAGTATTTATCTTTCAAAATGAATCTGTGTGTTGTGGATTAACAAACTAAGCTATTTGAAAGCATTAGTTATTCACCTTTTGTAAAAAATTAATGAATTTTTAATTAACAAATTCAACAATTTGAAAACGAGCAGTGACAACAATGTACGAAATAAAACATTTTTGTCTCCCGAAAATTCCAGAGATATGCTATTTTTAAATATTTTGTGATTTTGCTGTTGAATTAAATTTTATGTGGCATAAGGGCGAAGAACTTCATACCTAACAAATAAAGTTAACAAAACAAAATGCTCATGATAAAAACACAAAAAAGAAGTTTTGAAAGCCATCTTAGCATTGATAGGATGAACTGAGAAAAAAATAAAAAAAAAAAAAATAAAATATGTAGGCCAACACCTAACACCGCATCGGGAGTTCTAACATACGCTGCCATGTTGCTTTTAAAATTCTCGTGATTTTGCTGTTGAATTGTATATGGCGTAAATGCGAAGAAAACGATAATAAAGTTAAAAGGATAAAAAATAGGTTAAAGTTTAGTAGGAGAGAGTGCTGCAGCAGAGCGCTAGACTGCGAAGGCGTAAAAAAAGTTAGCAAGCCTTTCTGGGCGACCGTTAAAATTTGAAATCTTTCAATTTTTTACAAATTAAAATTATTCTTGTTTTAAAAGAAGGTGAGAATTTTTGGTTTTATATCATGTGAAAATTCCACACATTATTTTCATATCTTTGTAACAAATGTTGTTTTGGATGTTAGAATTTAGAGTTCCATAAAAAATATAACATTACGTTTTACAATAAAATTAAGAAAAACCGCTCTTAAAATAAAACTAGAGGGAAAGCACACCAGATGAGCGGCCAAAGCATTTTTAAGTTCTATGTACTGAAAAACTGAAAATAAAATGAACTATTAGTTTAATGTACTGTGTACAAAACTGCTAGCTACGACTTTGTAAAACTTATAAACTTTTTATTAACAAACTTTACGATTTGAAAGCGAGCAGTGAAAGCGAGCAGTGGCACTTCCGAAATAAAGTATTTTTATCTCCAGCGACTCCCTAGGCTGTTGCCACTCGAAAAAAACTAGTGAGAAAATTATCGTTTTCAGTCTTTAATTAAATCTAGGCTGCTTAAAGTCTTACGAAGATGAGAATGATTGAAATGGCTTCCCACGAATTTTTGGAATCCGGAATAATACATTTAATGTTTGAAAATGCTATTTTTATTTCATATTTTGTTAAACTTACAAATTTGTTATTAACAGACTCTACGAGTTGAAAGCGAGCAGTGGCAACACTTTTCGAAATGAAGCACATTTTTGTCTCCAGCATGTGAGACTGTTGCCACTCGGAAAAATGAGGGCGAAAATGAGCATTTTCAGAGTTTTTAATTAATATCTAGACTAATTAAAGTCGTACGAAAATGAATCGTCGAAATGGCTTCATAAATTTTTGAAATTCGCGGGTACCTCTCTCGAAACTAAATTCCCCGCCGTTCCGGACGAGATATAGGCCAGAAACAAATAAACAGACAGATGAGCACAGATTTTAATAGTATAGATACCAAGAAAATATTGTTAAGTTTAATAAAACATGAAAAATTAAAAACGACATGCAAGATTTAATTGAAAATAATTTTAAATGCTAATCAATCCTGTCTTTTTTGAACTTAAAAAAATGAAATGAATAGAGAATCTAAAACGTATATATAAAGGAAAAGAGGATGTTTACAGTATATATAAAATGGAAGAAGATTTAAAATTTAGCTCAGTTTCTTAGTAAATAATTACGTTGTAGAGATATTAAGTCATTTGGAAGCAGGCAAGATGAAAAATTGGCAACACCTTCGCTGGGAATCGAACCACGGACCTCTGGAATACCGGCCCAGCGTACAGACCACCACACCACGAAGGTACGTTAGGAAGGAGGGAGAAATACTTTATAAAGTAATTATTTCTAATAATTGAAGGAAGAAAACTAGAAAAAATGAAATCGATATTACTGTTTCCAACAAATCACGCGACGCACAACGCCGACGTTTTCTCTTGTTACTTAATACAGCAGTCATAGACTTTATACTGCAGGATTTTTTAAAAGAAAGGTAGAAAATCAATTAACATTTTTTTATCGTTCTCGTTTTAAAAGAAAGCGAAGGGTTGGTTTTATGATCTGTGAGAAGTTCAATCTCAAAACTAGATACAATTTTAGCTGTTGAAACTTTAAAATAATGGTCGTTAAGGAATCATACAAAATCGAGTAATATTCGGAAATTCATCAAAATATCAGAAACTGCATTGAAAATTTCATGTAAATTTGTAAGGATCCTAAGTTTTACTAACGTTTATTTTATTTTAAATCTTTACTATCACTTCTTATTTTCTACTTCCGGCCAGAATTAAAAGCTTTAACTTATTTATGCAAATTTGTTTTGCTAACGCCAAGTACTTAAGTTGTGGCTTTTTGCCAAGCAAGAGAGAGGAAGGAGTTATTAGAAGCAGGCCGTTTGCCGTAGTAGTTTTACTCGGTTGCTGGTTGCCTTCAAGGCCAGAGGTTTACTCCTCTTGATAATTTCAAACGTATCGTAGTTTTAGCAGCTCTCTGTACTACATACGGATTTTGTTAAATAACGGCCAATCTTAAAGTTAGGTACTTGTATATTAATCCAAAGTTAGTTTTAGTTAGAGTTTTAGTTAGTAGTTTTATATTCTTACATTCAGACCACAAATGGTTGGTCTCTGTATTCCGAAGTTCCGGAAATCTCTGTAAAGATAGAAAAATAAGGGGTTTCGTATACCCTTTCTGTGTGTATTGTCTACTTCACAATTTATTGAACATAGCTTGAGTAAGCTCCATGTTACGAGTCAGGACAGTTCATGTTTCCAAGGCAAGTAAAGAGGAACACAAGTCCTGATAAATTTCCTTTAAAAGAAGATCCCAAACGAGCGTTAACACAGAAGGACTATTAGTCTCAAAATCAAATTTTGAATCAAATTTTGATTAAAAATCAAATTTTGAATCTAATTTCAAGATCAAATTCTGAATAACATAGCCCTCCACTCGAACATGGGCACCTGGATTCCGAATTGGTAATCTGGAATTTGTTTTATTATCTATTTCACATTTTTTAAACTTTAACGAACTTTTGATTAAAAAGTCAAGAACTTCAAGCGAGCAGTGGCAACACTGTAGGGAATAAAACTTTTTTATTTTCAAAGCCTTGGATGTAATATGTTGCCAATAAATTTAGAATATAAAATGCTATATTTGTTTTAAAATTTTGTTGCCAATTATACCGATGAAAGAATTTTTAAATGATGAGAATATAAATTTTGAATCAGATATAGTATAGCATTTTAGTGCTTTAGAGACTTTTGTGATAACTTGTACATAAATAGCCTGATTTTCACATAGTTGTTTTAAAGATATTTACTAGAATTTTGGTTGCAGAATGGAAACAAGCTGTATTGTCTAAAACAAGCAATCAATTCTTCGTAGGAACTTTGGTTTCTTAAACGCGAAGGCGAAGTGTCACACAATCCTGCTATATTTCCGACCATCTTCAGAAAAGGGGAGCCTTTTTTTCTTCTCATTCTTTTCTATGCGGTATATAAAAAAATAAACGCCCTGTTGTTTTCCTTGAAAGAATGTAAAGGTCGGTCATTTCGGTGCAGATTACACCCGTCATTATCGCAAAATATCTGTTAACGAACCTCGAAAAGAAGCGTCGCGCGTCTTTCTTGTCGATTTGGCGCCAACACAATCACCCTCCCGGGTTGCCATATTGTCTACAAGCAGAGTGTCCCTGCAACAAAAGCGATAAATCGCCAACAGGGAAGAAATTTCTGACTTGTTAACATCTTGCTGTCACAATCCGATCATCTTAAAAAATGGAATTCTTTTTTCTTTTTCCTTTTCTTTCTTTTCTTTCCCACAAAAGAGAAAACTTAATGCCTTTTAGGGAACATCCGCTACTCAAAGCACGTTTCTATATCTCCGCCAAAAGTTCTCAATAATAATTGTTTTTTATTTGTCGCTTAACTTTCTAAAAAATACACAATAGTTCCGCAGAGGTAATCTTGAACAAAGACTTTATTGCAAAAAACGAAAGAGAAGTGACCCTTTATCTTTGCGCGAAATCATTTTGTCTCTATAGTTGAAAACAACTTTGGAAACTAAACAATTAGCTAACTAATTGAAATACTGAAAAAATTATTTTGCTGTTTGATTTCTGCTCTAATTTTCTGTCTGATTGTTAATATTTTAAACTGGAAGAATTTTTTTCCGATAAATATCCAATTAAGTTATTTGTTAGAAAATTATTTCGTAGAGATATAACTGGCAATCAAAAATACAAAATCTAATTTGTAATGATGGCAATGTATTTAAGGCATGGACCTTATAAGAAATAGACTAACCCAAACGGGTTTTCTCCCTCGTCTGAGGCGTTGCCGGCTGTCACCTTGATCACATCCGGAGGAGTAGGGACGACTTGCAGAAATTTAACATTGGTTGCCTTTTGCAGCGTGTATAATTGTCAAGAAAAAGCTGGTTGTAGCGCATCATTTCACAAATTAGAATTTCTACATAGTTTTATTTCTGAAATTGAGATTGATTTTTAAAAATTTAGCATATTTATCAAGCATAATTAAAGTTCCAAATAATTATAAAGCTATTGCATGCTTTCAAGACTGGATATTTTTTTAGCTTTTCCTATGCTGTAAGGAAATTTGTAACTACTTCTTTTAAAAAATAATATTTTAAATCTGAACTATTAGAAAATTTCAAACAAGCAATTTTCTTTTGCAATTTTTATGCTTTTTATTGGTGTGTAAATAAGTACTAAATTATTTAAAAAAGAATTTTTGAAAATTGTGTTTAAAATTCTAAAGTGTGCTGCTTTTTTAAAATCATAGATGAGTATTATAGCACAATTTCTATAAAGGAATTTTATTTCAAATATACTTCATAATACATCATAGTGATAAACACTTTTGACTCCTTAAAAATGTTCATACAATTAATTCTAATATTAAAATTGTATTTAACCGTCATAATTAATTTTGCTTGTATTTTATAGTGATTATTTTTTTTAAATTTATTTTTAGTTCTGCATAAGATTTTTTTTATTTACTGTTAATTTAATTTATTAGCCTAAAGGGGCGGTAGCCTAGAAAGGCTGTTAGTTTCGAAGCGGCATTTTGCGCTGTTTTACTATAAATGTCCGCGTCTCCTTGCAAATTGTTGTTACCAAATATTATCGCCCTGTATTATATGTAAAGAAATTAAATAATGAAGAATCTGCATGAATACAATGTATGTTTCTCGCACTGTGACAAAAACGACAGTATTTAGAGCCATCAAATTTTGAATAATGTAATCCTCCACCCGAACATGGGCATCTGGACGGCCGAATTTCGAATTTGTTTTAATCTATTTCATATTTTGTAAAACTTTAACGAATTTTTGATTAACAAACTCAACGAGTTCAGAGCGAGCACTCTACGGAAAATAACAGTTTTATCTCCAGTGCGGAAAATCTAAAAATATGCTGTTTTAAAATGTATGTGGTTTACGGGCGAAGAACATGGTATTCAATAAATATAGGTAATATACAAAACTTTAAAAGAAAGGTTCCTTTTGGGAGTAATATAAAACCTGAGTGCTTCTAGATTTATTTTATCTTTTTTTTCCTTCATTACGGTCAGAAAATTTTATGCTCCTAATTTTATGAATTATTAAAATAACTAATCCACTTTAATGTTAATAATTTAATGATCATATAATCAAATAAATATGATCGTTTTGTAATGTTATTATAGTTTGGAAAATCACTGTTTGAAAATGTTTCTTAAATTAAAAAAAAATTATCAGATCTTGTTTAATTTTACCTTATTTATTTCAAAGCATTGCGTACTATCAATCTTATTTAATTTTACTTTATTTTTACGCAAAATTAAGTTTATAAATTTTGTGCTTAGAGTTTTTACCTTTTTACCAAAGTAAAGATGTTTGTACAAGAACTACGCTTTAATGAGATATATTAAATCTTATTTGGAAAAAACTATGGCTTTTGTAATCTCATCACTATACAACGCATCACATTTAATAATTAAAAAGAGTTATGTGATACAAATGCCATAGGTTTCAGTGTTAAAGTAAACCAGATCGTCCCTACTCTTTCTTGCCGACATGTCGGTGACGCGCGCCCCGCCCACTGGGTTAGTCTATCTCTTATAAGGTCCATGATTTAAGGATATTTATGTCACAATAGATATGATGGTTGTAATAAATAACTACTCCGATGATGGGTCTTAGTTTGAAGTTTGAGTGAAACTTAGATGATTGTTATCGCTGTATCTACTATGTGAAGTAGGACAGCATGATAGCTATCATTACGGAACTCTTATCGTATGATCGGTGACAAAAGAAGAGGATTGTGAGACACTTTCGTGTAATTTTTGGCGCGTTTTTATTAACCCAGCAGGATTTCAAGTTCGCTACTTATCTCTGTTGATCAAAACGCTACTAATCCTCGGATACATGTCTACTAATCCCTGAATAAATGTCACATACAGGAAATACTAATTCTTGTATGTGCATAATCAACGACAGACGCGTTCGTGTACCATGCATGATTTTGCCTGCGCTTACTAAGATAAATATGTAACGAGTAAAGAAGAAAGTGTGATTTAAAAAGGGAAAATCTGTACAATAAAGCTTGAATAGATCCTGTTGAAGTATAGCAGCAACTGGAATAAGGCTATTAAGCTTTAGTCATATCGAAATGTGTAAACTGCATAAAATGTTTATGGGCTTGAGCTGCAAAGCAAAGAAATTTTAAGAAATTTTTATAAAATTTTTTTTTAATTATAAAAAAGATTATGCCATTCTAAAAAAAAAAGGTTTAGGATATTAATATTGGTAGTGAAATGGAAAATTTGATGTTATCAGATTTAATGTTAAAACTCGAAAAATTTTATCTTGAAAGAAAAATTAAAAACAATTATTAGAAGTTAGAAAAAATATAAACGGGAGAAACAAATAAAACTATGTTTCACACTCTGCTCAATACTTCAAAATGAACTTTTTAAGGGATTCAGACTCCTTAAAAATTTCGTGTATCTTTAAAAATAAAAAATCAATCTTCATTAGTGCATTAAGAATTCATTAGTGCTTTTGTTTTATTCTTTATTTTTTTGGTACTGCAAATACCTATTGTTTATTTTGTGTAATTTAAAAAAAATATATATATATTTTCTAAAACATAAGTGTTTTTGTTTTTATTGTTTGTGTTGTTATATTGCAAATACCCCCTTGTTTATTTTGCCTATCACCAATAAATAAATTTTGTACAAATAATATGTTTTTTTCCGTTTTAAATTTATATAGGGGTCGCACAAAAAGCCCGCACACAGGCGTCTGACACCTCAGGAACGGGCCTGGTTATGTATTTGGGGATGCTAGCTGCTCTACCTGCTCCTCAGAATTTGGCAAAGGGAAAAATTCGGTCCGAATAGCAATGTTCAACTTCCGATGGTCTACAGGGCCTTGGATGTCCTCCCAGGAATTTCTACTATGATCATAACGGAAGCATAATCTGATTCTCCTATCTCGATTATTTTAAGTACATATTCTCTATTTCATGTTCTAGGATCTCGTATTGCCTTTAGGAAGCCCTATACTGCATACTTCTGACTGATTTCCTTGACGTTAACTCGATATCGTGTTCTGTAAGGCGGAAAATTCCGCAGCAGGTGTATTGGAGAATACACCTGCGTAACGTTTGATTTATCTGGCCTTGCAACAGCCTCTTTTCCGAAGTGTTGTTCTGAATAGTTTCCTGAATATCGAAAACTGCCGGCTTATTTCCCAAAGACGGGAACATTCCAATACAGTTCTTTTTGTTCCTCATGATCGTCCCATATTAGAAGATTAAAGACTTAATTCTTTTGGTGATAGGGTTGCAACATTCTAATTTGATAAACCTGAGATAGCTATCATTCCTCTTCTACTGTTGCGACATAATCATTAGTCCAAAGTGCTTTGTCCCTGAAGGACTATTGTTTTCGTTTTGAGATTTTGCGTTGAATTACTATAAACGGCCAATCACTTTTCAAACTGTTGCCACCAAATGTTAGAGTTCTGCATTATATTTGAAGAAATTAAATAATGAAAAATCTGCATAAATGTATGCATATTTCTCGCACTGTGATAAAACAACGGTACATAGAGCCATCTAATTTTGAATGATCTACGAATATGGGCATGTGGAATAACAAATTTGAAATTTGGAATTTGTTTTATTATCGATTTCATATTTTGTAAACCTTTAACGAATTTTTGAGTAACAAACTCAACGATTTAAAAGCGATCAATAGCAACACTCTACGGGAAGAAAACATTTTTATCTCCAGCGCGCGGAACTGTGTATCGGAAATTCTAAAAATAGGCTCATTTAAAAATTACTTTGCGACATTGCTATTAAACTGAATTTTGTAGTTTAAGTGCAAAGAACATGATATTTAATAAATAAAGGTAAGACACAAAACGTTAAAAGAACGCCCCTTTGGAAGTAATTTAAAATCTGAAACCTTTCAAATTTTTGTTGTTTCCTGATTTCTTGGATTATATGGAATCTGGGCCCTTCCAGTGCACCGTAAATTTATTAGGTCGCGTGGAACTATGATTAGCCATCTATTACCTTCTTTAAATTCTTTATTGACAGCATTACCATATTATAACGCCAGTGTTCATACAGCATAGAGTACATCAAAGCGCGCTTTGCCCACACCCAGACAAAGAACTTCATGCTTTCTCATAATTTCATTTATTCGGAGATCAGAGACCAATATTCATCAATACAGTCTACAGACCATTCTTTACGAGTGAGGCCCGAACCACTGCACCAAATAGTGAACAGCTTTATCTTACGGCTGTTCTCGACGTACTAAGGCGAAAGATTAATCTTTGGAAATTTATAACTAATTTTTTTCCAGAAGTTTTAGCATTCTTGAGTTGTGTGATGATTAAAATAATATTTTAAAGGAATTTCGTAATGTCTTGGTCTTAAAAAATTTCGAAGATTGAGTTAGACTCATTTTTATGAGTTTCTAAATTCTTTTTTAGCATTTCACTGTAGCTGGTACTTTTAGATTTGGAATTTTCAGTAAATTTTTGAATTTGGAATAGCATGGAAATGTTCTTATGTATACTAGAGACAGTTTTTCTGTTTTATTCAGTTTTTTGGATTTTTGCCAATGTCTTTTGATATTCGGAACAACGTCGATAGATTCTGATGTGATCTTGATTACAGAAAATACATTTTGGCTTTTCTTCTGGCTTTAGGTTACATTAGGAGCTCCGCTGCGCTTGATCTTTTATCATCGTAGCACAATCATTTGCGCAAGAGCTGAGCTCGTGACATTATACTAGACTCGTTGATTCGTCTCTGAGTTCCAAGGTACCTGATTCGGACGAAGAAAACGTTCTTGAACGTCCGCCACGTGGTGCTGCTGCAACCACGAGGATGGTCTAAGCTTAACAGCCCACATGCGTGTAGAATACATTAAAATTCGCTGTCTTTACAGGGCTATTAACTTTTATTGACATCGTAAAGTGCAAACTGTATATATCTTTCATATCTGTATCCAGTTTAGATAAAATCCTCAATGCGCAAACTGAACACATTAAATTTCAAATGCTGCTATATATATTATGTAAATTGTGTTATCTGTTATTATATCTGTACTATTCGAACTACGGGAGTGACACATTTCGAACAAATATCAAATAATCAAAATATGTGAATTCACAGAAAAGTGTAAATTGCTCATATGAAGGTGATTATAATATCATGTATAATATTTGAATTACTTGTATCTATTCTTTTGCATATGTCTGAAAGTTTACACATTTCGAATAAATATAAATGTGCTAAATACTCTACAATAAAAATATCAAATGCTAACTTTAATTGAAGAAAGCTCAAATTTAACATGTGATTAATCATAAAAATACATTTAGTTTGTACGTAAGAATAGTAGTGCCTGACAAGGTCAGGCAGCAAAAATTTGAAAATAAAACATACAATAAAAAAGTTACACATTTTTGTTGTATAAACAAAAGCGGCCCAGTGAGCACTTTTTTGTCAGTGTCATTGAAAAATTGTGGTAGTGAAGCTTGAGCGTGTTTGAAACATAAGAACACTTAATTCTTGAGCAAACAGTGTACAAAATTCATTAAGCAGGATCTTGAGATCTAATCATGAATGACCTCATGATTCTCTAATTTATGATTCATACCTCTTATTCATGATTCATGAAATCTTTCATGAATTTAGTGTTATATATTTTTTGCAAAACTGGCTAACATTAACGTTTTCACTCATTCTGTTTTAGCACGAGACGCAGCCAGTTCCACGTTCTGAAATGTAACTAATTAACATGCTTTTATTTATATTGAAATTTGTAGATATATTTGGGGTGGAATAGAGAAAACAGGGGAAATTTACTCCAAAATATGTAAATGAAAATTTAAGAGTAAAAATCTAAATTTTAAGAGAGAGAGAATTGGCAACTCCTAGCATAAAGGAATTTCCCTGTTTATGCCTGATGTGAGCAATATTTATAGCACTTGGTAAGTTTGCCCATTTGCGATGAATATCAACTAAAGCTCGTGAATATAATTTAAGGTGTGAATTATAAATACTCTGAATTCCAAATTTACTTACATGTAAATAATCTGAATTCCAAATTTACTTCCGCTTCCGTAAGAAGCGGAAGTAAATTTGTGTTAGTTAAGTTAGTGTTTTGGAGTTCAAATTGAAGTAAATAATGAATTTTTAATTGTTTATTACTTTTGTATTCATTTAGTGTGTTGATACTACTAGTTAAAGCCTGAATGAAAATTCGTTCGGAAGGTTAGGTTAGAATAGTATTTTAGATAATACCCAAACTGAATTTAATAGATTTATTGATAACGTATTTATTTTATTTCAGGTTTAAATATTTGTATGCATTATTTTAAAACATAGACCTTTATCTGAAGGAATGTAATTTTTGAACTAAATTAGCTTTATTAGCCCAAAGGAACGTTAGCTCAGAAGGGCTATTAATTTCGTTTTGGCATTTTGCGTCGATTCACTTTCTGTGTTGATTCACTTTTCAAACTGTTGCCATCAAATATCATCATCCTGTGTTATATTTAAAGAAATTAAATAATGAAGAATTTGCATAAATGTATGTATCTTTCTCGCATTGGGATAAAACAACGGTACCTAGAGCCATCAAATTTTGAATAACGTAATCCTCCTCTGAATATGGATATGTTGAAACCCAAATTTGGAATTTGGAATTTGCTTTATTATCTATTTCATATTTCATAAAGCATTTAAAATTTTTTGGATTAAGAAACTCAACGATTTCAAAGCGAGTAATGGCAACATTGTATGGGGAAAGAACATTTTTATGCCCAGTACGCGAGACTGTGTATCGGAAATTCTAAAGATAGGCTCATTTTAAAATTATTTTGTGATATTGCTGTTGAATTGAATTTTATGGTTTAATTGCGAAGAGCATGATATTTAATAACTAAAGGTAACACACAAAACGCTAAGAAAGACCCTTTTGTGGGTAATGTAAAATATGAAAGCTTTCAGATTTTTTTTACTGTTCTGAAATTAAGCGAAAACAATACCAACAATTAAAGACAGATTAAATGCGAAAGAATAATACTCGTATCTTACGTTTTTTCGAATGGCAGTAGAAAAGCGAAACAACGCATTAAAGTAAAGAACGGAAAATCGTGTTTCGAGACATATTTGGGCTAAATAATTAAAATTAAATAAAATGCAAAGATATAAATAAAAAATTAAACACATTAAATATATAAAAAAATCTGAAAGCTTTCAGATTTTTACATTACGCCCAAAGAGGCATTTTTTAAAGTTTTGTGTGTAGTTTCCTAAATCGATCTTTGTTTTTAAAACACACAATACGGATATTTGACCTCACTCTGTTAGGATATACATTATCATAGGTATCAAGTATCCCTATGAAAGAATTCCTCATAATTATTTATACTAAAGCTTTTTGCACAATTTTAGGCGTTTTACATTGTATTTGCATAAATATTTTACTTAAATATTTTATGTTTTAAATGTTCCATTTCATAACCCTTATTCTTCATTATCTTTCTATACCGTAATTTGCTAGACAATAAAGTAGCGGAAGTGGTATTTTTTCCCATTCCTCTCGAACAGCTTTTCAAAGTTCAAGAAGGGTTTTAGGTCAAAGTCTGGACAATCCGCTTTTTAAATGCCTCAAAGTGCAAAAATGAAGTCATTTCTGCACCTTCGGTGTCTTTTTGCCGAATGGGACCAAAAGTAAACTTTCAGTTTTGTGCACCGAAAAATCTGCCTTCTTGCCCGCTGGCTGAATTACTGGTTTTTGCGTAGAAACTCTAATTTCAATTGTGAAAAATTGTTTTTCAACTGTATGGTGTGTTTTATGTTTTTCCATATTTTTGAATGCTTAATAAAAACATTTTGAGTTTTTATGTATTTTTGTTTTGTCGCAAACTCCAATTAAATTCGTGGAAATTAGTTTAAATGAAATGCAGCAAATTATGTGTATAATTTCATAGGCCGTACAAGAAAGCCATGTGGTATCCACATCAGATTTTTTTTATTAATGTGTTCCTATGTTTCTGATTTTAAAAGTGATGTTTTTAGTTTGTATTTTTTGGAATTTAAATTTTAGGTTTGCAGGTAAAATCCAGTTCATAATTTTTATGAAATTCTGGAGGGCCAAGTTTCTAACAGAAAGGATGCCTAAAAATCATAAGTAATAGATAATATAATTATAAATTTAGGATGGTCACCTTTTTTTATAAACATTATTTACTAAATTATAGCATGCGTATAATAAAATATGTAACTTTATTTTTTTTTTTTTAATTTTAACTAAGATAAAATATCCTCAACGAAAGGATGAATGATATAAGGGATGATATAAAGGATGAAATATACTTTGAATAATGATCATTTGAAAAGAAACTTTAAATTTTCAATTAATTAAAATATATTTATTTGCTGTTCCTTAACTATAACACGTTCTGTAAGAAAGAGACACGACAGCTATTCTATTAAAAATTTCTTTAAAGTACCAATTTTCAGTACAGAAGAAATAAAATAGTCTGAAAAAGAAACTATAATCTCCTGTTTTGCCTAACGTAATCTGATACTGGGAAATTATTTTTGTAATACTCAAAAGCACCATGCATGTCCTAACAAGCTTTTCTGATTGTCTTTTTATGCCAACATCTATCTCACATCTGATATGTTGCCCAGTTCGTGATCCTTCACTTTGAGAATACTTGAATGCCGAAAACTCTGAGCGTAATACCATATCACTAACGAACTCATAGATGACACAGGAGACCAAATTGCAGCTTTTTCAGAAAATATCAAAAACAGCAATAGAGAATTTTAGGACTAGTTTTCAAGAATGCGTACTGCACAAAAGTGAGCTATTTGGATGATAACATTTATAAAGAAATTTATGGCATTTGCTCACAGTGCTAACACAATGGCCATTGTATGTGACAGCATGTTAAACTAATACGTAAATACTCGAATACAATGATGATAAAAAAAATATGCATTTATGACGACAAATGCCCACCATACTTCTTCTGTTTGTTCAATAACAGTATACATTGTTTCGCTGTTGTCTTGTTATTTTCATTTCATACTGAAAAGTTTTACGCCTTGTACTGATAAGATATTTCACCAACTGCGCTCTAATATAGAAATTTTTAATTCTACGAAACAAGAAGGAAAGGTTTTGTTAGTAAAGGAAAGTAAGCCTATAATTAGAGTTAATATTTCTCCATAAAAAGTACATTCCATGTTTTTAGCCCAAAGATAGACTTTCCAATTATTAAATTACAAAATTAATTGAAAAAATAAAGATAAGTAAAATGCAGTTCTATTTTCATCATTGTTCGCTTTTTTTTCCCTCTGGATATTTCAAGATTCTCTCCTTTGTTCAACTTTTAGCTAAAGTATTGTTTTTACGGATACCAATGGGAAATGATAGCGGTATTATCTTTATGCTATAAATAAAATAAAAAATTGTAATATTTAAATAAATTTCAGTATTAGTACAATTTTGATTCTGATTTTGTATAATAAAATCATGAACCTGATAACAGGTAAAAGATACTTAGAAAAATTGATCTGCTTTTGAGTGTACAAAATAATAAAAGAAAAGCTTTTAAATGCAGGAATTAAATTTTGAATTAAAGATATGTTTCGTATAGTACCTATATGTTAGTCTAACAAATGAAAAGAAAGAAATATTTTTGTTTTAAAAATTATTGCTTACGGTTCATATTTCATTACAATAATTTATGCTAAACTGTTCGATTTTACGCCGAATTCCGACAGAAAGCAAGAACATACAGTATCTGGAGTGTATTCTTCTTCTATTAAAATTTTACGGTTTTTCTTCAGTTTATGCTGTTTCATAGAGGCTTCCGAAAGGAAATGCTTCGCTCTGTTTACTTTATATTGTTTCCTGTGAAATGCATACTTCAGGGGAATTTTCCCTCCACTTGAGTTTCTTTTTTTTGTCCTTGATTTTCCCACTTTCGACAAATTAGCCTAGCGAAGTGTTATGTAATTCTACTTTCTTGTTAAAAATATACCTCCTCTGATAGTTCTTTTTTCTCTTTTTAATAAAGAGTTTGGAGGCTTTGGCCAGGTCATGGTTATTTTGGTTTCCGTGCATAAATCGATGGAATCTTTAAATCAGTTTCAAAATGTACCATAAATTTATGAACAAATATAAATACTACATAAAAGAATTACGTGACAAAATTAATAAAAAGTAACACAAATTTACTTGAGGACTAGGGAAAACGTTTTGTCCCTGGGGGAAAATAATAATAATAATAATTAAATAAATAAATAAATAAATAAATAAAAAATAAAAATCCTCCAAAAGCGAACTAGTGGTTGAGTTGTTCCTTCTTTTAAAAATCGTCTGTTAGAGTGGTGCGGCAGAAAATGGAAGCTGTTTTCTAGCGTATGGTTACACGGTTGCTTTGCTGCTAAGTTTCCGTCAGCTGCAAATACAAAACATAAGCACATATATTTAGTTTACGATAGCTTGTTTATTGCTTTATACGGTCTAAACATAAATTATACGTTTTTGAGAGACATCTTTTTTACATTTTAAATCTGATACAGAAACTTTTCATTTCACCCGCAAGTTAATGGAAATTCAGCTTCTATTCCATGCATGGCGCATTCTATTGAATTCTATTATATTCGTTCTATTGAATGCATTTGTGGTATAACTGGAAGCATACTCGACGCATAATCGGGAGGTCCAGAGTTCGAATCCCCACGAGGTAGCATGGCAAATTTCTTGTTTCCTGATATCGAAAAAATTCTGATGACTCTACAAAGTGAAATGCGTTATATGCACTATAAACGTATTACGCGATATAGATTATCGTTCAAAAATCAAACATTTAACAACATAATATTTTTTAGCATTATAAGATTTGCCAAAGTCAGTTTTAAGCATTATATACGTTATAAGAGTCTCTAATAAAGAGCTCGTCCTCCAGAGGGTAGGATCTCTGCTGCATGTATTAGCTCCAGAATTGCCACAGTTATACAAGTAGTAAGATACGATCCAAAGAACCACAACCGATGTAATGAGTATTCGCGGTTTCGCTATGATACCGCATATACTTAGACATGTATGATTTTAATCTTTGAGAAAAACATGTTGTGGAGACATTAGTTATATTTTTGAAAGCAGGCAAGATGAAAAAATAGCAAACGCCTTCGCCGGGAATCGAGCCACGGACCTCTGGATACCGGCCCAGCGTGCAGAACTACTACACCACGAAGGCACGCTAGGAAAGCAAGAAAAATACCTTATAATGTAACTACAGGCAAGTTTTTTACGTTCATAGAACGTTCGAGCTTCACGTAACTCGAATCCGCCAGTGATAGCCCACACCTTAGACATGCGCTTGGAGCCCTATCCAAACTACGTCTTCCTCTTAAATTTCACACGTACGGAATCTTATCTTGTGCTTTCAGTAACGATGATAGAGTTTAAAATATTTACAAAAATTTACAGTTATATGGATTCTATAGCCTAGGGGTGGCTAACTTCGCCCAAGATAAACTGCG
Source organism: Stegodyphus dumicola (assembly GCF_044657685.1). Lineage (NCBI taxonomy): Eukaryota > Metazoa > Arthropoda > Arachnida > Araneae > Eresidae > Stegodyphus > Stegodyphus dumicola. Next base: position 184,344,237 of record NC_140769.1, on the reverse strand, counting down.
GCAGTCAAAGCAAATAAAAAAGTGCTGGCTGCTTATTTTAATTTAAAGCATTTGTCGATTCGTTAGAAAAATTGGAGTCTTATTGGGTTTATAAAAAATTGCCGAAAATAAACCGAGTTGGACAAGGGAGAGTTTGCTTATCTTGGATTCCGTTTCTATTGGGCCACTTGATCTAGGTATTATGGATTTTGGATCTGAAAAGTTATCTCAAACGCATCTCGAAAGTATACAAAAAATTGAGGATCGAAAATAAGAAAATATTCTTGTGCTAAAAGTAAGAAAGAAGGTTTAAACTTTGAATTTTGTTGTCCAATAATTAACACAAAGCACCTCGGATGAAGCGATTTTACAAACTGCAAAAACATTGACTTTTACTAACATCTGTGATAAATAATCTCCTATCTCAAATATTCATAATATTATTTATATTAGTACTGAAATAGCACAATTTAAAGAAATAACTATATTGAAAAGTAAAGCTTTTCTAAATAAAATAAAAGCTAAGTCTTTCTTTCTATCTCTTTCGCACAGAGAGAGACAAAAAAGTCAGAATTACTTAATATTAATTAAAGTTCTTATGAAATAATTGTAGTGAAAGGCTTATTTAAGATTTTTGAAGTTAAAGCTATATGACGCATTTTAGTCGCTATGTTGGCGTATGTAGTTTTATTTCTTCCAATTTCACAACGAATTCCCTTAAAACCCCACGGCTTTTTTTTTTTTTCTAAATAGATTTTCAACATTTTGTTGCGTCCTTGGCAAATGCCAGGTTATAGAATCCACTGCAGTAAAGAGGAAGGCATCCAGGACAGAAGCCAAACTAAACTCGTAACATTTCGCATGAAGGAAATGCGGGAGAACAAATAAAAGCGCCAAACAATGTAGCTTTAACGGAAAAGTATTCTTATTTGTATACTAGTCCCTAAACACATAACACAGCGGAACACTTTGAGATCGAACTTGATTCAACTCCCATCGAATGGCCCAGCTATGTGATGTATATACGAGCTAGTTTTTTTAGAAAGTCCTACACGAAGGCATACCTTCCCCTAAGCAGATAATATTCATGTGCGTTTCGTTAATCAATTAACCAAACCACGTCAAATAATTAATTATTGAGGATTTGTTTCTTGAAGTCAGACAGAAAATATCATTATCAAACACTTTATGTAATTTTCAATTCACTATTATTGTTTAAAATTAAAGAATGATCTTCTAAAATGGGTATAACGCAAATTCAGAATCAAGCGCTAGGGGTTCTTAAGACTTAATTCAACAAAACATTTGTATATCTGAAGAAAATAATTATACGATCCTGGAAAAATTCTTTAAACTAAATTTAAAAAAGAGAAACTATTATACAAATAAAATGAAAACTGAAAGGAAAATTTTATTAGAACAATTTTTTAGAAAAATTTTAATAAATTTTTGAAACATTTTTAAATGAATATGCAAATTAATTATTCACATTTTAATACTTCAAATCTACTCTTCAAGAGGTAGCAATTTAAAGAGTACGGAATTCACGTTTCGTTCTACTTTCTGAGCAAAATTTTAAAAAAAATCTGATGTGAACACCACATGACTTCCTTGTACGGAATATTAAATTGTACGCATTTTTTTCTTGCATCTCATTTAAACGTATTGATATTGAATCAAATCTACTTCGGCGATACGCATAAATCACAATAGAATAAATGAACTCTTTAAAATTCGCTATATTTGTTTACGGTAGTGACACTCTGGCGCTAAGTTCCCTTAACAGCGTTATATTTCATTTATTTTATAATGGTAGATCGAGAGTTATGTAGCGAAGTGTGCGATCCAAAGATCTTAACTCCAGTATACCACTTAAAGTTTATAGCCTCGAAAAACGTAAGTTCGTAAAATTTCAAACATTCGGAGGTATATCTATGGCTGGAGTAATAAAATGGCATGTGAAATCGTCATCTTTAAAAACAGTCTCTCGAGTAATAGCACTCTCATGGCATGTCATTTTATAACTCAGAATGCGTAAAATTTATATCATCTGAAGAATTATCTAATCGTTGCCACACATTCTATTCAAATATTATAATAAATCTAAAACGATTTATAAAAGAAATTAAACAAACAAACCCCCCCCCCAAAAAAAGGAACAATTTTTCACAGACGATTCAGTATTTCTCGTTCAATTAATTCAGTCCTCACTTCGCTACAAGGCTAAATTACATAAAAACTCATGATTTAATTCGCAATGATAAAAGAAGGCGTTATCTTTGTTGTTGCGGAGCTTAATTTTTCTAATGGACAACAAATCCACTATTCTGCCAAGCTCAAATGTAAACAAACATGGCCGCCAAGGCAAAAATAATTAGGCTTAGCAGCACTTAAACAACTTTTAAATTGCTGATAATTCTACAAATATTGCGTGCAGAATTACTGAAGGCATAAAAACCTTAAGCGGAAGACAAGAACAACATAATTCAATCATTTTTAAACCCCCAAAAGGCACAATTTGCAAACATATAGGAATAAAGAAACTGAGATCACTGAGTAACAGGGTGGATATATATATATACATATATTTATATGCTTTTGGTGCGGCCGATTGCAACCAAAATACGAGGTTCGCATCTACATGTTATAGTAGTCCTATATACACAATTTCTACGTTCTGAGGGGTTACAGCCGAAAACATCGCAGACGAAAACGTCGTGGAGAAAACAACGCAAGGCGAAAACGTCGTGCTACAAAACATCGTGGGAGAAAACATCGCAAAGAGAAAACATCGCAGTTCTAAAAGATCGGGGTACAAAACATCGTCTTCGAAAATAAAGCGCTTCAAAAACTTCGCAGTTTAAAAACATCGTTGTCGAAAATATCGTGGTAAAAATAAAGTATCTACAAATTATCGCATGACGATAACATCGCAAACATGCTTTTTTCAGGCTTTAATAACTATACATGGATATTCCCGTAATGATTTGTGAGCACAAGATGGAAAGAAGGATAATTTTTACTTTCATATTTTTTATTAATCAATAAATTTTTGCTGAGAAAATAAAAAAGAAACTTAAGCATAGAAAATTAATGCAACTTATAGTACTGAATAGAATTTTAAACCGACATAGTTAAGTAACAAAAGCCATTAATAAATCATTTTTTGTAAAGTTTTCACTGGAAATTTTTCATGAAAAGTATAATCTATAAGTTGCATTTAGTTTTCTATGCTTAAGTTTCCTTCTTACTTTTTCAGCAAAAATTTATTAGTTAATAAAAAAATGTGAAAGTAAAAATTATCCTTCTTTACATCTTGCGCTCACAAATCATTATGGGAATATCCATTTACAATTATTAAAACCTGAAAAAAGCATATCTGCGATGTTATCGTCATGCGATGATTTGTAGATACTTTATTTTTTACCACGATATTTTCGACGACGATGTTTTTAAACCTCGAAGTTTTTGAACTGCTTTATTTTAGACGACGATATTTTGTACCGCGATGTTTTAGAACTGCGATGTTTTCTCCCACGATGTTTTGTAGCACGACGTTTTCGCCTTGCGTTGTTTTCTCCGCCACGTTTTCGTCCGCGATGTTATCGGCGGACACCTGAGGCTACTCATTTTTGAGTTATGTGAGATACATATGTACATACGTACGTACTCGCAGACGCCCCGAAACATTCTGTTCAAAATTCATTTTAAATCAGTTTTATAATTTTTTTGGGGAAGGGAAGACTTTTGTTCTGTCCTTACGTACAGATATCACTCAAAAACATCCTTAAATTGCATTCGATAGCGGCGAAAATGAATAGTTTTGTTGAAATATGATGCCTGAAACGCTTCGCGATTACACTACTTCTTTTTTACTTCGTACAAGGAAATAAAAAGAAAAGAATAAAACAGAATTTCTATTTAGTTACATTTACACCCATTTTTAAAAAGTTCAGCAATTACCCTCCTCCCTGCGATTTCATTTTTGAGGGGAATATATATATTGTTTATAATATTAATTTTTTAGGTAATGAATTTTGCTCTTTGCAGGCAATCATACACGCACAGTGATATGGTTCACCAGTACTGCCACAAATTCACTGGTCGCTATCCCTTTGAGTCCAAATCTGTGGAGATAGGACATATATATATATATATATATATATATATATAGTATTCAGGTACTGGGTGAGTTGCGAGCTAGCCGCTGTTTAAATTTTGGTCTAATTTTGAATAAGAATCATGCAGCCTTGTGTCCGTGATGCTCGACTCCCAATAGTTTTGCCATTGTTTCATTACTTAGAGTGGGTTTCAAAAATGAGTCTGGAAGGGCCAGATTGATTACACTAACGTGGGGCTCGTTATGTGAGCTTTTCGCAGTCACTTCTGCTGCTTTGTTTCCTTTGATGTCAATATTGGCTGGTACCTACTGAAGCGTGGGCCTCAAATTCGCAGGAATCGAAATTAACTGCTTCTGTATGAGTTTAACTACGGGATGTCCATTGGGACCACTCTGGACTGCCTGCAAACTTGATATTGAATCACTATATATTACTTTGTACTTTCCATGCTAAGAGTAATCTTCAGATCTGCTTTTAAGGCTGTAAGTTCTTTCCGAAACACAGAATTACAAGGATGAAGCTTCTTACCCAGGAATGGCCTGCGAGGTCATCAGTCATTACTGAACAAGCTCTGACGGTATCGAACTCTCCTTTGAAGCCATTGGTATACACTGCTGTAGATTGTAAAGCTAGTGGAGGATTACATCTTGCTTTTATACTGAAGTCGGCAGGCTGGAAAGGAGAGTGGGCAATGCGATTCTCGTAGTCTGAGGATATAAATGACTTATTTCGTATAGTAGCGTTTTGTTTCAATCTGACCTCCCTCACTACGGTTCTCTCTCTATATACTACCAAGTTCAGCAGCGGTCCTATCAGTACATCCAATGCATTTATTGGAGAGGTTCGGAATCCTCTCCAGATTCCAAAAGGAGTGGTTATCTTGCGGAGTTGAGTTCTTGTTGCATGTTATTCATGACATTGATGCCCGTATGGAGACATCGTGAAATATTATGCGCTCGGCGACGGTGACATACCATGCCTTGAGCATGTCTGAAGAGACGTCCCAACCAAGAGCTTCTGCTCTCCGTATTGTGTTAGATAGTTTGTAGGTAGGATTAAGTAATTTGTAGTAGTTTTGTGTATAGGAAGTTACTGCTGAAAAATAAGTTAAAAAGTGTCTTATCAAACTACAATGTTTATCTCAGTCCTCTACCTGACTACTTTCTTTGCTTGACATTTTTTATTAATTTAATTAAAACTTATTGTTAATAAATTTACGAACGTTTTACTCAAAAAATCATAAAAATGACTTGAAAATTCAGAGCACGGGTTGGTTGCTGTATAATAGCAACAGGCGTATTGTGTTCATTGGTAGTCGTAGCATTTTCTCGAAAGACATTAACAAGTGTAGTGGGACCAGTGGTGATTCATAGAACTCGAATCGTATTCCAAACAAATGTCATATATCAAACAAAACTTTTTGCTTCCAACAGAACGTATAGAAAGTTGGACGCATTTCAAAATATACGTATATTGAGCTACCAGTGTGTGTATATATATATATATATATATGTAAGATATCACAAAATACGATAGCTGCTTTATTTTATTAGATAATTTATTTAGAAATTATATTGTTATTGCAATAATTGTAAATTAGTTGTTTAAGCTACATAATATATGTATGAGAAAGGTCATGAATAATGAAGGAGCTTAGGCTAACCTACCGGCTATGTCCTTGATGCTTCTTCATGTCTTTCCTCATATACTAAACTCTTTCTTGCTTCGCTAATACTTTTCTGCCACTCTGCTCTCCCGACCTTTCTTTTGAAGGGGGGATGTGTAAGATATAATAAAATACGAGAGCTGTTTTAAAAAATAATTGTCTATCTCAAAATCAACATTCTAGATTTGGTGCTGTCCCTATAAATGCATGTGTTCTCCCAAATTCGAGATTTTTCTACTTTATGTTATGCTACTGAAAAGGGCAACCAACGCTTGTCTCTAGAATCGCATCTACTATGATATAAATACCTCTGGCAGTTAAATTACGTCATTCGTTTCCTACTTACCGTAACTGCTAAAATTTCCCTGCTACTCTGCTTCTCCCTCTAAAATGCCTGCGTCGTAATTTTAAGAACCAATGCACATAGCAATCTATCATATTTCATTAATGATTAAATCATAGAATTGTCTCGTATTTCATTATGATTGGGTAAATATCTACCGAGATGATTTTAGATGCGTGGAAATAAAGAGTGGAAATTCGTCAAGTTCATGTTTTGTTCTGTAAGCCTTTATCTTCAACCACGACTACTGCAAGCTGATTCTTCTTCTGTGCTTCCGATGTTATTACATATATATGTATGAAATAAGCTATCTGATGATACATCTTTGCAATGGGTTGAAACTTACAATCTCTTACATTTAAAATGTTATGTATGTTATCTTCTTGAAATTTAATACTCCAAGGAATAGAAAAAGTAACAAAACCCTTAAAATCAAAAACTTTGAATTATATATAAAGCTGCATAAGTAATAGTGTGATTAACCTAAGTTCAAATCCTAGCGAATGGTTTGCCTGCATTTTCGTGTTTTCTCCCAAATCTAATGTAAGTTCAAGATAGCAATCCTTAGAAAATCTCCCACGAAAGCATCCCTTCCCTTAGGCAAATAGCTTCGCATGTTTTGTTACATTGAATTAAACAAACAATTGTAATAAAAAGATTATTACAGAAAATGAGAGAAAATATGTTTGAGAAATGTGAAAATGTTAGTTTTAAAGATGAATATACTATCAGAATTTGAAAAGAATACTTAAAAAAATAGATTGTCAAAAATTTATTGATGAAGAAACTAATTTTTGAATTGATGAAGAAAAATATATTCACCAGAAAGATCTAGTTTAAAAACTTTGAATTTTCAGTAATTTTGGAATTTTGGTCACTAAAGCAAGATTAAATCTTTTAAGGGTAATTTACCATTAATGAGTGTACAATACTGTTTAATTCAATGGAATTAGAAAATTGCATTCAGAATATCTTTAAACTTGCGAGTTATTGTGGTTACATTAGAAAACGTTTCAGTAAAATATTATGCAAAATCTCCCCCTATTTTTCTAAAACGAAACAAAAAATATCTTTCAAACATGACTGTTCCTCCAAGTATGAATTATATTTTAAAAAATAACTCCGATTTTGATTTGTTTAAAAGACATACACAAAAAATAAGTATTAAAACAAAAGCTCGAACACCATTGTAACCCGGTTTATGCTGTTTATATAATATAAAAAATATTGCTATGTATTTATAGTATTTCAGTTTTATGTACTGCTTATCAAAAAAAAATTATCGTTTAAGATTATAAATTATTCAATTTTTCTGAATACGTAAAGCTACGATTAAAAAATTACCCGAGTTATTACTGTTAAAAGTTAACAGTAAAATATTATGCAAAATCTCTCCCTCTTTTTTTGTTAAAAGTTAACAGTATTATAATTTATTGCAATTATCTATGATGAATATAAAAGTGTACAGATGCAGTTAATTTGATTGTAATAGGGGCGCTCATTTAGCGTTTTGTTTCAGGTGAAATAATAACCTGATGCTCAGGTTTGGTGCTCAATTTTTCTTATCTTACTGTTTTATCCATGATATATGTAATTTATAAAAAAAAATGTTGTCTAAACAACTATATTCACTGACAAATAATTATTCAAACAGACGTTTACTAAAACAATATAGTGAGTTTACTGAGATGACTGCTAAACTGAAGACAACTGAGGCATATTTGAATTTACTCACCAATTCGTTACAAGATGCTTATTGAACAGAACTAATTATAATAAAAAGGTAATGTTTAAGATGTTTACAATATATTACACTAAACATAGTCTAGTCATCCGAGGTAGTAAATACAGTACAACTCCAATTATCCGAACTCCGACTATCCGAATCGTTTTCAAAATTTCAGAATTTTTCATAATCAGCTGAAGAAGTGAAGGAAAAGGAGAAAAATGAAAAAGAAGCTTAAGAACTGGAAAGGGAAGAGATAGAAGAAGATGAGGATGACGTGCCATTTGAGGCATTAAGAAACATTCTTTTTCAAATTTCTGGATGTTTGGAAGTTAGGGCTGAGGATACAGCAGAATGGATAGTGTGTGATTCGTCAGGGTTCCAAATTCTAAATAATGATGAACTTATTGAAAGTGTGAAAGAAGAAAGTGTTGAGGAAGAAGATGACCTTAATGTTGGAGTTGAAGTTGAAGTTGAAGCAGATGCGGGACCATCAGCTAGGGAAGCGTCTGCCGGTTTTGAAACTGCGTTGGATGAAGCGTCAGGCCGAGTGTGACTCCATACATCTTCTCACTGTCAAGCGGATGCGTACGTGACTTGGCTGCCCGAAAACGGATGGAGACAGTGAAACAGCTTACTATGATCGAGATATTCAGCAAGCAATGACTTTCAGCACTTGTAAGTACTGTACAGTACGCTATATAACATGTATACGTAGAAATGTTTCCGTTTCATTTTAATTAATTACAACATCTTTTTCTTGAAAAATAGTTTTTTTGCTCCCATTTTCAACATACAGTACATACAGTAATTAATTAAAGTGTACGTAGATTTTTTCTTCGGAAAAAATACATTTACACGAATTTTTGATTATCCGAATGAGGTCAGGTCCCAATTGATTCAGATAATTAGAGTTCTACTGTATTACGAGTTACAGCAGATTAGATAAGGTTAAGACTAATCTAGCCGGCGGTGTTATAAAGCAACAGATGTATGATACATGAAGAAGGGTTAAGGTGGATCTATTTTTCCTATCTAAAATTTACTTTCTCATTTAAAACTATCAACATTCCTAATTCATCAGCTTACTTGACGCCTCTTAATGTAAATTCTTATCAGCAATGGGATATTTTCTTCAAAAAAAGCGGAACGTTTGTAAGCGTGTGGCATTTACGAGAAATATATATATATAAAAGGATGATTTAGCATGTGAGCAAAACAATTTATAAAATCCGGAATCTAGACTATATTAAATTGCAAAATAACTGTCAAGGGAAGCAATTTATGCGTTAAAAATGAAAATTTCACATTCATTCAGAGAGAAAAAATAAGAAATATAACTCACTATTTTTCAAATTAGTTTGATCAAACAAACTACTGTAATAATTTGAAAAAAAATCAAGCTAACATTGCTGCATTTTAAATATTCTCTTGAGTCTTCAATTCGTCGTAGGGATTATTTTAATTTCCTAATAGTTCTTTTTAATTTGAAAACAACTTTCCTATATTTTCTTGTTTTTCCCTTATAATTTCCTGCCAGAATGGGCTTTCAGTGTCGCGTTTTATGTAGACGAGGTAGAACCAGTATTTAATGGGAAGTTTCAGTCACTTCTGTAGAATAGCTCAGAAGTTCTCAATAGGGCTTACGTACGCCCTATTGAGCCTACTAAGCCTTCTAGCCACATCTTTGCTTTAAGCCAATCTTACTACTTTCGGCCGTGTTCTTATGTTGGAAACTGGAAGAAGTATTTTATAGAAATGATTTTTATCCAGTTGTCGTTTGGAAAATCTTTAAAATGTTATGTTTTGAAGAAGCTTTTCAAAAATGTTTCTCTTCGAAGCTGATGTAACAGTGCTCGCAGATACAAATGGATAAACTAATCTGCAAATATGCTAATAAAATTCATGTATGTCATTAAGATTCCTGTCAATGTATAGTGTCCAATTTACGTAAATTCTCCGTTGCTGTTAACCTCATCATTTTGAGACTTTGATTAATTTCATTTTTTTCTTTTGTCAAAAGACATTCTGGCTTATCCCCCAAACAGCCGCCGCATGGCAGTTCAAAAGAACTAATCAACTATTCAGTGGTCTCAAACTGAAATTGCATGCGGACTTCATGCACGAACTAAAAGCAGCTGGCGGGGCGCATGGACGAGCTGAAACACCTGGGGGGCGTAGATTTTTTTATTTCATTTTTTTCTTTTATCAAAAGACCTTCTGGCTTATCCACCAAACAGCCGCCGTGTTGCAGTTCAAGAGAACTAATCAACTCAGGGGTCTCAAACTGAAATTGCATGCGGACCTCATGCACGAACTAAAAGCAGCTGGCGAGGCGCATAGACGAGCTGAAACAGAGAAATATGAAGATTTACCAAACCTTCAGAGAAAACTTCAGAATAAATAACGAAAATATATTCTCTTCCCCTTTTGTATTAATTTTTTTATTGATACATGCAGAAAACGTACGTATGCAAATAATTATACATTTCTCTATTTTTACTATAGATTGGCATTTGATAGGGTTTCGAGTTTCATAAGGTTTGTAGTCTTGGAGAAAAATTACTCAAAAATATCTTCTTCATGGATTGAGATACACATATATACAATAGGGCTGTTTTATTAAATTTTAGCTGCATAAAAAACTGCTCACATATAAATGTACTTCCAGCAACTATTCTTATTGCAAAAACTGGCAATTCAGGATATTTATCTGTTGGCAAGTACGAACAGAAATTAATCAGATCTGTATCTTCAAATATTTAAATAAGATTTAAATATTTGAAGCAAACTAATTAAGTTCTATTTTTAGATTTTCTGGCTCGTTGTTTACGTCCGCTTTTAATTATTGTAAAGTATTTTATTTCTCCTTATAGCATGTCTTCGTGGTGTAACTGTGGCACATTTGGCGCGTATTCGAGTGGTCCAGATTTGATCACGTCACATGCTTGGAAAAACCTAATGATTCTACAATATAATGCAAATAATTTCAAATTGCACTCCATATCATTAATCAGCGTTTATTAAATATATTTGCCATCGAATTATTGTCGCAATAATGCTACTTTTCTTGCGTATTCTTGTGAATTTTTATTTGGAATAATAGGGCGGTATTTAAAAATACAAATGTTATTTTGAAAAACTACTGAAATGGTGCCATTAAAAAACTGTTATTCGAAATATGTAAAAAAACGTATTGCAAGATGATCTTGATACAATATAATAAATTTATATTTTCTAACTGGCTGAGACAGGGAAGCAGTAAGTTCTACCTGACAACGGAAATTAAATTCAGAAACAATCATAAGTTTCATAACAATGCCCTTTTTAATACTTTTTTGTTTTTTCTGGCAGCGCTCACAAAAGTGGTTGTACAGTTCAATATCATTACGGAAATGTTTTTTTATTTGGTTAAAAGTTCTTTCAAGTTTCTGTCACGTCGTTCGTATGCAGTACTTAATGCCAAATAAGTTTTAATGAAGTACGGAAAATAACTCAGCGTCCATGACGTAATACTGTATAGTACTGACGCTTTCTTTAACAGGATAAATGAATGAAATTTTGTATTCCACAAACACTACATCCCAACGATTCACTAGTAGTCAGGTGGTTCCTTCTTAGTTGTCATTTTGGCCTTTTTACATCATTTATTAACTTCTGGTAAGTATAGTTGGGTTCTTTGAAACAAATCAAAAATGTATTTCATACTTTGTCGGTTTGTCATTTGGCATTCTATAGAATGCCTAGGAAATGTGTGAAATATGAATCGTTTCATACATTGCCGACTAGTTTTAGGCATTATATACAATGTATAGGTATTCTATAGAATGCCGGATTTCAAACTTTGCCGGTAATATATACAATGCCTTGGGAAAGTGTGTAATAATTCTCATATTTCATACTTTGCCTAAAATCTTCCGGCATTTTATACAATGCCTAGGCATTCTATAGAATGCCAGAGTTTCATTTACTTTGCCAGTAACATATATGCCATGATTTCCTTGTCCATATATGTGTTTTGTTTATTTATTTCTTTTGCTATTTCGGAAATTTTCTTTCCTTTGATTGTTAGAATATACGTACGTGATTAGATAGTGTTTCATGTATACATTTTGATGCATTCAGATGAATTTATTATAATGAGGCTTTTAATTTAATTAAATTTAGAAACTATTCCCATACATATACACATATAAAAAGAGAATACTATTACGATGTAAATAAAATTTTTAGCCTTCAAATTAATAGCTAAGAACACGTACCTTTCCACTTATTTTCTATTTCATACGTTCGAATATCATCTTGTAGTCCTGAATTGTAGTATAAATGAAGATTTTTCATTTCATATAGTACTCTGAATGAAATTATTTAAGAGGCAAATTAGCTCCAAATAAAATAAAATTTAAATTCACTAATGTGGGCTAAATTATTCTTATCACAAAGGAAATTTTAATTTGACTGGATTAAGTCCAGTTGCAACAAAGATAATTTTATGAACATATATTATCTAGATACGCTCTTTTGAGATACTTATTCAGATAACATTTTACCAATAAATTTTTTTGTCAGTAAAAGGAAAATGCAAAAAATCCAATTTTATGCGATGAAAACAATAAAAATTTCTTTCATATTTTTTAAACAAATTTTTTATCTTAAAATTAGGTAAGCAAACAAGATAGATGCCCTATACGTATGGCGCCAAAATGGTACTCAGCAAAGCATAAACTCAACAAGATTTATAAAGGTGTTTTGTATTTGGTGCCAATACGTTATCAAAAAATCTTTTATCTCTTTATTATGTGGGAAGTTATGTGGGAATGCCGCCAAAGGTTACATGTTTACTTTTCAAATATATCCAACAAATGTTCGATTAGATTGGTGTCTCGAGAGTCTGGGAGGTAATGTAATATCTTAAATATTTACTTATTTCGTCAATCTTTCTCATGTAAACAGAACGATGTACCACGACACATTGTCGTGTTAATTAAATAAGTTTTAGAGAAGGTAGTTTAGGGAGATAGTAGGTACTAAATTTTCTCCCCTTAAAAAGCGAGATACCGAATTTCTAACAATATTACATTTAGTATGCCAGTTCTCTTGTTATATTACATATATTACTAGATTCTCAGTCAACGTGACCCCCAAGATAAAAACATTTCGCTTTCAGTTAAAATTTATATTTGTTTTATTGAACTTTTCTTAGGCCATTTTGTAATATGTCTACTTCTATGACAGATGAACTTCACATAAAAGTGCTAAACTAACATATGTCCGATAAGCATTTTAATAAAAATGTTAACATTGCATTTTAATAAAAATGTTAACATTCGTTTCACTGTAGTCATTTATGAATCTTATATCTTTTATGCAATTTTTCTGCTTATATAAGAGCATTTTGGTTATTTTATATGCAATTTATATATGGGTATTTCATTTATTCTGCATGTTAATTACAAATATTCTTAGAAGGAAGATGATGGAAATATTTATTCATTATTTTTAACAAATAAATTAATGCGGCAAGCATAATTAATGCGCAAGAAATAGTAAAACGTGTCTCCGATGAATGCTTTAACTTTTCATGCGTCAAAAGAAATAATTTTTCAAAGGAGTTCGTTGTTGATTTCTTATTTTATTCTTATTTATCGTCACAGCCGGAGTTATTCTTTTAATTGCTTCTGACGAATGAGAGGAAGTACAACGCAACTTTAACTAATTTTGTTAAATTAAAATAGTCTATTTTCTCCTATTTTTAGTCCAAAGATGCAGTTTGCCCTGAAGAACTATTATTTTCGTTTTGGCATTTTGCGTTGGTTCACTATAAACGTCTCATTCACTTTTCAAATTGTTGTCACTAAATATTATCGCCCTAAATTATATTTAAAGAAATTAAATAATAAAGAATATGCATAAATGTATGCATGTTTCTATAAATGTATGTATGTTTCTTGCACTGTGTTAAAACAATGATACCTAGATAACGTACGTTTCTATCCGAATATGGGCATCTGCAAGCCTATATTTGGAATTTGGAATTTGTTTTATTACCTATTTCGTATTTTGTAAAACTTTAACGAATTTTTTATTAACAAACTCAACGATTTATAAGCGGACAATGGCAACACTCTACGGGGGGGGGGACCTTTTTATCTCCAGCGCGCGGAAATGTATATCAGAAATTCTAAAGATATGTTCATTTTAAACTTATTTTGCGATATTGCTACTGAACTGAATTTTATGATGTAAGGGCGAAGAACATGATATTTAATAAATAAAGGTAACACACAAAACGTTAAAAAAACGCTCCTTTGGATATAATTTAAAATCTGAAACCTTTCAATTTTTTTTCTTTTAATTTTTGAATTCCGACTTATATTTTTCTTTTTTATTCCAAAAACTTACTAAAAAATATTTGTGAATTATTGATCTTTTTGTTCAGCCAAAGATTTCATAGATATGGTTTCTACAATCTTATTTCTGCAATCTTCTACACTCTGTAATCGTAGTCCATCTCCATCAAATTCGTTGCAGCCATTTCCTACCACAAAATCTGGAAAATCTGAGTCAGATGACATTGCAATGGAAAATTCGCCTCATTTTTACATATCATAATTTATCATAGTTAAACATGCCCACCAGCGGCCGAGCGGTGAGTCGCTAAACTCTCGTAGTTCCGTCCGGGGTTCGAATCCTGATGAACAAACTGTCTGTTTAGGGTGTTTTCGTGGATCTCCCCATACGTAACGTGAATCCGAGCCAGTTTCCCTTAGGAAGTGCTCGAAGAAAGCATTCTTAAGTAGATAGCCCTCAGTTGCTTTGCCGTAATCAGATAAACAAACAAACAAAAAAAAAAAAAAAAAAAAAAAACCATCGCTAAGCATTTTAATACAGATCTTTTGTATTTATTCTTCTGTAAACTTAGTGAAGGTTTGGTTTGGTTTGGTTTATTTGATTATGGCAAATTAATCGATGGCTATCTGCCTAAGGAGAGGGATGCCTTCGAGGAGGACGTTCTAAGACTTTGTAATGATTTATCTTTAAACCGGATATTATTTGTAGTATTTTAACAGGTTTATTTTCTTAATTTGAGAACAAAAGCGATTCAACTAAAAATAGAGTCTAAATTAAAATTTACTACTATGGCATAGGATGAATGCTAAAAGCAGTTAAGGATGAATGTTATGTGCCTTAATTAAGCGATTTTATAATGTCATTAAAATTCATTTGACTTGTTAAATATTATCTTCCGTTGCATCCAAGGTAAGGTAGAACTTAATACTCATAATGCCCTCGTGTTAATTTTATTTATATTACTCGGAAGGAAGAAAATACTGCATCAGATGATAAATACATTATAGCACTAAAAACGTATCAGAAGTGTTATTTCTAGTAAGAAAGTTCTAACAGTGATAGAGCACTGGTGCAGGTACACGTAACTGGACGTTCACAAGGTTCAACAGGATATGAGATTTATAGGATAACGTGATATAAGACCGGATTTTGGTATTTGAGTAATAATTAAATGCAGACATGATTTCCTTATTTAACTTCGTACCGGATGGAATTGTTTTAGCTTATCGTTAATTTCGATAAGTCTTGGCTAACCACTCCTGTTTACTAGTTTATTACTTTACCTCTTCTCAGAGTACTTTTTGACAAGACCTGAAGGACCACATATCTTGTCATCTCTGAAATGCAGCCATCCAGTTATCTGGACATCATCAATGTGCAGTTATGTTCTGCTTTTTCCAACTTACAAACAAAAATAATTTGGATTAAGAGATCTTAATGGTAAGTTTTATTTATACAGTTTACGAATTTAGTACGAATGTTATTTGCTTACATTTGCAAATGATAGGATCGGCGTAATATTTTAATTCTTTCGAGCATTCGAAGATTAATTACCATTTTTATGATATTAGTGATATGTTTAACAATTTTTAAAAAACATAAATGGAACAGCTAAATGGTTTAAAAACAACACTGAGGGCATTATTAATTTTTCATAAAAGTTCTAAACAAAAAGCATAAAACTCAGGTTTAAGTATATCGTATTTAAATTTGCACATATTTTCATTTAAATACAGTGAAGTCCGACAATTCCTCACAATTATGTCGCACAGCATATTATTTGACGAGACGATGAGCATCGGAAATGTTCGGAAGCATTCGGCATTTGCTTGGGACCAACATTATGAATGAATGCTATATAGCAAAATTCAACTAAGATAGGAAAAACTATGGTTAACCATTCTGAATTGTTGAATGCAATCCAAAATGTTCCTTCGAATAATTCTTTAGTCACAGTTTCTGAAGACGAATTTTGCTGAATGGATAAAGAAAACCAAAGTTAAAAAAACTCACTTCATGAAAGGTTGAAAGAAACTTTAAACAGATTTGTAAAATTTGCATAACATAATAACCGCAAAGGATTGGAGGAGTAATAAATCTTCATTTTATCTTTAACGATGTTTTGACAAAAACTGAACATTTGAAATCCAAAATGTCTTCGATTAATACTAGAACAATAGATTCCAAAGCAATGATGAATACTTTATTATTAAGAATAATAATTTATGCACATTTTTGTAGTTTAACTTATATACCTTCGAATGCCGGCGAGGGAATTGCACGTTTAACTTAAAGACTCTACATACTTTTAAGCTCATTTTATTTGCTAAGACTGAGAGAACCGAAGATAGAATAATTTATTAAACAACATTAAAAGTTTTAGGTGGAAAATAACAAACTTTGCATTGCATGTCACATAATCTTATATTTTTGCATGTAGAAAACTATTAAGAAAATTGCACAAGACTTCCGTTTTTGAATTATAGGGAAATTCGTAGTGGTTTTAATGCCTGCTTATGTAAATAATGGCTGTAGGAAAATTGTAGAGTTTATCTTTTTGTTAAGTAGGACAGACGTGAATCATGCGTTATCATATATAGAATACGCTTAGAATAGAATACGCCATATTAACATATTTTGAAAACGTCTTAAAACAAGTACGCAACTTCATGATGAATTTAATATTTTGTCCTTTTTTCTGTCATTACATAATTTAAAGAAACTGTTCTGTGATACCGTTGCATATGTTTCAAAACAAGCTGAATTATTAGCGCAAAATAAGCTGAATTAAGGTAAAACTATATTTGCATATCTCACCTAAATCAGAAATGATTTCCATTAAAAACTCTTCTCGTAGCCATTTGTTTCAAGCATAGCCATTTGTTCTTCTTTCATTCCTTGCCAGAGGTAATTACTGGCCAATCTTGTTAAGCGGAGTGGATTCCAGAATAATATTAATAACATTGGAATCCGATCTACAACACGAACATGTATAGTATTTTACGTTAAATCTTCTATAATATACCCGAAAATATCCATTATTAGTAAAAGCTCGATTGTGATAGCTTCTTTAAAAATTATGATATATAACTTTTTACTTTGGAACATACCAAGAGGTATCAGAAGAATTTTCTGTTTGCAACACAGAATATCTGGCTCTATCAAAAGCACAATGGACCAAACGTTTTTGTTCCCTACAATTTTTCACTGTATAAAATTGGTTCAATTTTCAACAAATTTTAAAGTAACTCATGTTTCGATTGGACAAGTTTTAAGAGCTGTTTAAAGCTAATTGCACTTGCTTCAAATCAGACGATAAAGATGCAAAGCATATTTTCAACCGAGAAAGACATTTCAGGCAATTTTGATGCACCTGTTTACATCTTGGCCACCAATTTTTTATGAACGTTTTCGGACTAGATAGACAAATTTTGCTTTTCGGAATTTTATTCTCAATTTAGATTACTAAGATCTCTTTACTTTTTTATTTTATTTTTCTTTTACTATTTTTTCATTTATTTATTATTTTTATTTATTTTTTAATGATCCCCCCACTGCAGAGCTATTGCACATTTGTTTATTTATTTTGTTAGTGCTATAAATTGCTTGTATAAGCCTCGTGCATGAGAAGCTGAAATTTAAGTTAGCAACAAGAACAAAAAAAGCTACATGAATTAAAAGAAAAATTAATAACATCAATTTAATCCCAAACCTGCCGAACTTTCACAGTACTGTTTATGCTGTTTTCTAACGTTAAATTATATTTCTAAACTAACACACTGAAATTAATTTACACTTGTTTACACTAATATATTGATCTGCATAGACTAAATATGTCTCGGAAGCACCATGCTCCCGACGTTAGTAATTCTTTACTGTCTTCTTTTAATTTGAAGTATAGCTCTTACTGCTGGTACTTAGCCATAACATGTTTTTCAAAGTCCACTCACTGAACATGGACGATGATGTAATTGTTTACAGTTTCTGGCAACAGACCTAATGGCCTGATGGAATAACATCGGAAGTCTAAACTATGATGTTTGAAAATAAAAATGTACCTCCTTTCTGGTATTATTAACGTTTTGCGTCATTTTTTGTGTAAAATATACCATCGAACTAGGTGTATTATTCAAAGTTTTATCTTGTTTTATGCTTACTTTATTTGTATTGAAAGTGTATAGTTGGTTTCATTTACTGTTATATCTGAAACAATTACGCATATTATTGGACGGATTAAGCGAATGGGCATATTAATCTGTCTCGTTCTTTGCAAAGGCTGGTGTATAAACATGTAAGGGAAGATATAACTTCTGTTGTTTATCGTGATGCAATAAAACGAATTGTTTAGTATTAAAGAAATGAAATAGGTTTAAAATTAATTTTGCAGACAAACCGTTTTGGCGACAAACTGTTCAATATTGACGTTGTTACTGATACTGATGTAAAAGAAATGTACTTTAAAAAGAAAAATTTCATTCCATTGCCTCAGAAATAAAAGATACCTTACATAAAATACTATTCCTGTTAAGGAAATTTTAAAAAGTTTTGGAAAGATTAAAACTTGAAGAATTAGAATAAAGGAACGGAAGAAGACTGTTGACTTTAAAAAATGAAATTAAAACATCAAAACGAATCAGATAGGTGTAGGTTGTGCGAATAAAAATGAGTCGCAAACACGTATGATATTCACGAAATTTAAAGAAATTTAACGAATGAAATCCTCTGAGGTAACTGACGAGACCAGACAAAAATAAACCACAAAGCATCATTAAATTTTAATAATTTTAAATACTTAAATTAGCATGTCATGAAAACTATAACATATAAAATATTAACTGTGTAGAGACATTAGATTATTTCGAAGCTGAGAGAGGTGAAAAATGAGCAATGTCTTCGCCTGGACTCGATCCACGGTCCTCTCGAATACGCGCCGAATGTGCTGACCAATAGCCGGAGAAATAGTATCTTATAAATGAAAGCTGATCTATTGGTCACATTTAAATGAGTGTGAAAGAATTAATGAAGTAAATAAATGAAGAAATCTACAGGACTCACATCGGAAGGTGCCCAGCGCTGCGTGGAGCCTCTGAGATGGAGAGGAATTGGAACACTAGAGGCCAGATAATACCTCATCTAGGGTAAAGAGAGATATTTAAACTAGATGAAATATTCGAAAGTATGTTTGATAAATGTAAAAATTTAGCTCAACAAAATTTGAACAGGGAAAAAAAAAGTTAATAAACCAGATTTTCAAGAATGAATTGAAAAAAAGCTAATTTTTCATAAAAGTGTTTTTTTTTCATATTCAAAAATTAAAGAACTGCTAGGTGTTTTAATCTTATAATTAAAATAGAACTTCTAAAGTCTAAGTGCAATTACTTCAGATTACCAGTCTCTAACGGGTGATAAATTAATGTTATTGAATTTATATAATTTAAAAACTGCATCTTAACATTTCAATATTCGAATGATATAAATACTTCAGAAATTCACTCAAAAATATGTACTTTCAAAAATACGCTGTTTTAAATAACTCCGGATACTAAAGCAACTACAAAATTAGATATTTAAAAATAACTAGCGGATATTGTTTAATTCAATCATATTTGAATTTTAAAGCAGCATTAAGCAGTTTTAACTTTGGCAGTTACAGTCGCAGGTAGCGAAAGAAACTGCAGGGAATATTAAATAATAAAAAATCTGATGTGTACACCACATGACTTCCTTGTAGGGAATATTAAATTATACGTATTTTTTCTTGCAATTCATTTAAACTTATTGGATTGAATAAAATCCACAACCACAATAGAATAAATGCATTCTTTAAAATTCACTCTAGTATTTGTTTACCATAGCGACACTCTGGCTCTAGATTCACTTAACAGTATTAATAATTATATAACAGTTAAATTTTATATTTCTTTCATATTATAACTCATAATGCACAAAATTTATATTATTTAAAGAATAGAATTATCTAATCGTTGCCACATGTTCTA
This sequence comes from Stegodyphus dumicola, assembly GCF_044657685.1. Lineage (NCBI taxonomy): Eukaryota > Metazoa > Arthropoda > Arachnida > Araneae > Eresidae > Stegodyphus > Stegodyphus dumicola. The sequence continues at coordinate 184,324,052 of NC_140769.1, read as the reverse complement.
TAATAAAGCTAGAATGATGTATAAAAAAATTAAGCAAACAAAACAAAAAAGAAACAGTTTTTCACAGACGATTGAGTATTTCTCATTCAATTAATTCAGTTCTCACTTCGCGAGAAGGCAAAAATACATAAAAACTGAAAATATCTATATTAAAAATTACGAAGTAAATCTTAAACACTTATTTCCTCGAAAAAATTCCAGAAAGTATTAAGCATGATTTAAGTCGCAATAATAAATTAGGGCGTTATCTTTGTTGTTGCGAAGCTTAGTCTCTCTAGATTGGCAACAAATCTACAATTCTGCTGTTTCAAATGTAAACAAATGTGTCGACCATGTTATTTAAAACTTAACCGCACTTAAACAGCTTTTAAATTGTTGATAATTGTACAAATATTGCTTCCAGAATTACGAAAGGCATAAAAATCTTAACCGGAAGATAAGAACAACATAATTCAATCATTTTTAAAGCAAAAAATGTACAATTTACAAACATAATAAGAGTAAAGAAACTGAGATTACTGAGCCGGGTAACAGAGTGGATATACTATATATAAATATATTTATATACGTTTGGTGCGGCCGATTGCAACCAAACTACGAGGTGCACATCTACATGTTATAGCAGTCCTATATACAAAATTTCAACGTTCTCAGGCTACTCGTTTTTGGTATGTATGCACATAAAAATACATAAAAACTCAAAATATCTGTATTAAAAATTACTAACTATTAAAAATTAAATTACTAATTATTAAAAACTAAATTATTAAAAATTAAGTAAATCTTCAACACTTATTTCCTCGAAAAAATTCCAAAAAGGATTAAGCATGATTTAATTCGCAATAATAAATGAAGGCGTTAGCTTTGCTGTTGTGACTCTACGTTTCTATAGATTGGCAACAAATCCACCACTCTGCTGTTTCAAATGTAAACAAGCAATGGCCGCCATCAAAAAAATTATTAGGCTTAGCGGCACTTAAACAACTTTTAAATTGTTGATAATTCTAAAAATATTGCATACAGATTTACTAAAGGCATAAAAACCTTAACCGGAACATAAAAAACAACATAAGTCAATCATTTTTAAAGCAAAGAATGTACAATTTACAAACGTATAAGAGTAAAGACACTGAGATCACTGAGCCGATCACTGAGACACTGAGATCACTGAGCGTAACAGAGTGGATATATTTATAAATATATTTATATACGTTTGTGCGGCCGATTGCAACCAAAATACGAGGTGCACATCTACATGTTATAAGAGTCCTATATACAAAATTTCAACGTTCTGAGGCTACTCGTTTTTGAGTTATGCGAGATGCGTACATACATACATACATTCGTAAAGACGCCACGAAAAATTCTCTTCAGAATTCCTTTTAAAGCAGTTTTATAAATTTTTTGGAGGAAAAGAGTCTTTTATTCTGTCCTTACGTACAGATATCACGCAAAAACATCGCTAATTTGCATTCGAAAGCGGTCAAAATGGATATTTTCGTTGAAATAAGCTGCCTGAAACTTTTCGCGATTACAATACTTCCTTTTTACTTTACAAGGAAGTAAAAACATTATGAAAAGTGCTTGAGAAATTAGTGAAATAATATTTGTATTATTTATATTATACTTTATACTATAGCAACGTCAATTGCCCTTTATCAAAAAGGAATTATTAATGGTTTTAATTTTAAAAATTTTAAATCAATATATGAGTCATTTTTTGAATATATCACGCAATAGTTAAATATTATAGGAACTATATATATGCATTATAATTTGGAATAGTTATCTTTAATAAGTGTACAAAAAGGATTAAATTGCATTGTGTGTTGGTTTTAATATACATATATGTATTCTTTTTCCACTTCCTCTTTCAAATGGCCGTAGAATTGAGGTGCTATTTGCCTTATATGAAAAAAATATTCAGCCATGATACTGAAGAATTTAAAACACAGTACACACACACATATATATATACAGTGTTTTAAATTGCAATGAGAAAACATAAACGTAGATGAAACCCTGAATTTCCTGGAATCTGAAGCCGAAGCCTGAAACATTTTTTTTAATTCTTCGGCTATCAGAACTTCAAATAAAAATACGGAACAAAAGGGAGGAAATTCACTTAATAATAAAAGTTTTTAAATAAAAGAAAAATTTGAAATCTGCATCGAATGAATAATTTCTTTTTTAAATTCACCTGCATTTATTAAAAAGCGGCAACTGGAATTTAGTATATGAAGTACATAATTAAATTCTTGAATTTTGGTGTTCATTTTCTAAACATAGTTTAATAAACGTATCAGAGTAACAAATCAAATTTCATTTAAAAGTTTAAAATTCAGTAGCCGGGGTTGAAAGACAGCTGTAGTTACGCTCACTTCGCTGCGTTTATACTACGAGTTGTTAAAAATATCCAAAGTTGATTTATAGATAGTTATCCATGTCCAGAATTATCGAGACGATTAAGAATTTCGAGAAAGCGTAGTGCACTGATTATCGTACTTTCCGGCGAAAAACACGCATACAAACAATACATTTATTACAAAAAATAAGATTGAAATTTACGTATGCGCGTTATGCACGGATATAAAAATGATAGATTCAAAAAAAAAAAAGGAAAAGATAAGTATATAAAAATTAGATTTCTACATATATCCAAATGCTGTTCATTTAAAGAAAAGACATAGCGTATAAACTTAAATATTTTCATTATGAGATAACTTGAAAATTTCGTGACATTCGTATTACATATCTTCACGCACATCATCGAATTCTGTTTCATCTTCACCATCACTGTTACTCTGATGCATAATTAAATAAATAATCTTCCTTTCCATCATCTACTTCCTTTTTAAATAACTTTTGAATTATGTCGGGTTTAATTTCATTCCATGCTTTTATTATCCACTCGCACAGTATTTCTTGACTGGTGTTTTAAATTTTTAAGTGATTTATTGACACATACATCCAAAAGCTGAACTAATAGCCTGAAAGCAGCCTGGAATAATTGTGATGTTTATACTAGACTCCTTTAACAATTTCTTCGGATCATTCGTTAGATGGAATATGAACACTTCCCAATCAAAAAAAAAAAAAAAAAAAAAGACTGGAAACATTTCTTATCCACAGTTTCAAACCCTTTTCGTCTGTCCATCCTTTCTCGAGAATAGGAATGAAAATACCATTTGGGAAATTATATTTCGGGATCCTCCTTCTTTTAAAAATAGCCATGAGTTTTAATTTTGCACCGTCCGCTAAGCAGGAAAGCACTACTTTTTTTTTTACTTATTACGTGCTCCGCCCTTAGGCACTATACGGAAAGGGAGGAGCGTCAATAACGTGATATTTAATAAAAAAAGTAAATAAACAAAATGTTAAAGACCGGACTTAAACAGAAAAAATGTATTCCAACCTTTAACGCTGCATCGGGAATTCTAAATGTATACTGCTATGCTGCTTTTAAAATTTCTGCAATTTTGCTGTTAAATAGTGTATGGCATAAGTGCGAAGAAAATTATGCTTGAAAATTATGCTTTATTATTAATAATAAAGCTAAAAAGACAAAAAAAATGGGTTAGTAAGATTGAGTGTAACGGCATACTCAAAAACTGCGAAGTCAGCAAAGAACCTAAAGAACCATAACAAGCTCTTTTGTGAAACCATTAAAATCTGAAACCATTCAGATATTTTTTTACATTGTTAAATAAATGCACAAGTTTTCAGGTGACATTAATTTGTGATAAAATATCATAGCAGTTTGTTTTCCTACTGCTTTGTTTCCACTTTGTTACGAGATTAGATTCCCACCACTGACCGAGTGGTAAAGTCTCTGAACACTGCTATTTCGGTTCGAGGTTCGAATAGCGACGAATCTGGCTCTATGGGTGTTTTCGTGGTTCTTCTCGTGTATAATGTGTATATGAGCCAGTTTTCCTTAGAAAGTCCTCCATTAAGGCATTTTCCCCTTTAGGAAGATAGCCCTCGAGTGCTGTGCTGTAATTACAAAAACACTATGTTACTGGTTTTGCCAGTTTCAACAATTCATTTTAAATGTAAGATTTTGTGGCTTTAACTTCTAGAGAATTATTTTTTAAACTAATACGTATATTATTTGCTTAGATTAAAATTATTTCGGGATTTAAACTGAAGAAACTGAAGATCAGCTTGCAACTTTGCCTTATAATTTTTATTTCTAAAACGTTAATATTAAATTCTCCGATATTGTAATCTGAAAATTTTAAACTGGAAATTGTTTTTTTTTTTTCAGTTTCTATTTGTTTTTATTTTTTGTTTTGCCAAATTGGCGCTAAACTGCCAAACATGGCAGATTGGCCGCATTCCCTGGAGAATTCCACGGCGATTGAAACTTCTCGGATTTGTCATCTCTTAATCTTCTCCAAGACCGACTCGGCGACAGTCGGGATAGCCTCTGATTACTGAGGAAATTTTGACCTCATGTGCACATGACGGAGGATAACTTATCAAGCTCGAAATGTCTTTGTCTCACTTGTTGCTAGGTTAGAGTTGGAAACCTTATCAGCTTTTTTCTGTGCTAATGGAAAACGCAGGAAGGTGTCTTCTAGGAAGAAAAAAAAGATGAAAGTGCCGAATATTTCTCGATATGGATGCTTTTTGCGCATGGATTTTTGGAAATTTATTCTCATTATGGCGATTAAAGAGAATAATACAGCGTAAGTAACTCAAAATAACAATTTGTGACCCCGCGCCATTTATTTGCACATTAAATTACACATATTATGAGGCTTGAAAAAATATTTTGCTGTTGCCAAAATAATTTTGAAGTATTATAGTTCTTTTTAAAAAAAGTCTGCAAGTATGATTATAAATAATTCAGATATTCAGCTTCTCTTAAGGAAATATTATTTTAACCGAAGTTTTGATTGTAAAATACTTTTATTTCTGATGTGCTAAATGAAATTTCTGAAATAATTCTGCAGTTAAAACAAAATTCTCTCCAGTCAGATCTCCGAAATGGTTCAGATTCTAACGATCGCCTAAAAGGATTCAGCAAAAGTTTAACATTGTTTATTAATAAATATTATCGATAGAAATGGCTCACGTGAAATAAAGAATCATTTTATAAGCAAATGAATATGCATTTAGATTAACATGAAAACATTATGTATTTTCTGTATATTTAAAAAGTGAAAAAATATGTAATGCAATTCTATTAAAATATTTAATGTTAATTACATTTTTATTTAAATGAATCAAATTAAAAAGTAAAAAATTATTATTCTTAAGAATTGCATCTATTGTTTTTAAACAGTTTATTTTTTTAATGAATAACAAACAGATTAAATATGAATGAATAATATCTTTTTTTCCTAATGGCAACCTACACGAATGAAAAGAGAAATAACGCAAAATCATGTTTCGAGATTAATAGCTCTAAAATACCAAATGAATTGCAGCTAAAATTAATTTCGAATTTAATAAATTATTGTCAGAGAAACTATTAGTGTTGTTTTTCTAGATGAATGTTTCAGCAGGTTTGCTTAACGTTAAATAAAGACACGAATATTTGCCTAAAAATAAAATTCAGCATTCTTTCACTATTTTAAATTTCTTGTTATGATTGCTTACTGTGTGTCTTAACAAGTCAGTGCTAACAGGCTTTTAAAAATAAGCAGATATTTTAATCTCAAAAAAGTTTTATTCAAATATCGTGAGCTTAGATTTTGTGTACTATGAAACGTAAATGAAAATTTTATATGAAAGCTAATGAGTTGCTGTTGCATCAGATGAAATGCTATTATACCGGAGAGAGAACATTTTTGCAATTATTTAAAATTAAGGTAAAATTTCTGAGAAAATTATTCTGAAAATTCTGCAGTATTACTTGCTTCTCTTATGTTGGGGGTTATGAAAAAGAGGAACAGAATATTTTTTTATTCATGTAGCGCATCCAGGGTTTTAATTCCACCAGAAGAATGTCACCAAACAAAACTAGAATTCTATTAATTTTTTATCTTTTCGCATTAGTATGCTACTCTTTACATCTATTACCTTTAGTAAAGATGAAATGTTTACATGTTTTAACTTTCGATAGCTGAAATGAATTAAAACTACTTTTATCCAGAAATGATATATCGTATTGAAAACTGAAGAATTTATTCCTCAGTTTACTTTCGTTATTATGAGTATTACAATTTATTTTAATTCTAATTTGTAAAACAATTGACGTGAAAACGTTTTATGTATGGCAATATATCAATTATACACGTTTAAAACTGGCCTTGCTCTTAACCCATTGAAGAGTGCATATAAAACTAATGCAATAGTATTAATGAGAATAATACGGAAATACCGTAAGAAGAGTATGAGAATAATATATAAGTAGGTGTAATCTGTGTATATCATCATAAACGTAGTTAGACCTTTATGATGCCCACAAAGATTTGTTGGTAGAATGTTTGCTTTTTGCCTTGGTTATACAGGTGAATGATGCGGAAGACCGCAAAGCATTCCCTTTCCGAGATTCCAGAATATGATATTGTTAATTCGATTTGCCATTTCTGATCACACGAGAATAAAAACCCAAAGGTTAATTATTGAATTAAACGGTAAAAGAAGGCTCAAACAGTTTAAATGAAAGTGTAAAAAGATGTACAGTAGTTGTTCAATGATAACTTATCTCATTAGCTATGATAATCTTAAACAATAGCTAAAAGGTGATTACAGGCATGTAAGTGGAACTGTAGATCAGAAACACAGTTCTTTATCAATAAATATTGTATTATTTCAAAAATTGAGTGAAAGTTTTTATACTACTGCTTTTTACTGCAACAAACTCTTTTTAAGACAACCACACATAGATCGAGCCATATACCATCTTCTGCGGCTTTAAGAAAACATGATTATCGTTAATGCTCAGTATTTATTTGTATTTTTTAGAAATACTGAGCACTTTTACTTGGCAAAAGGGGGGGGGCGCCGTGTTAAAATTCATTGCGTTAAAAGAAAATATTTATTTTATGAATACACCGTTATGATTTATGTAAGATTTAAGTGGAAATGTAGGAAAATGTAGGAGTACTGAAGTGTACAGGATCATTGGAAGCATCCGAAATAAGAAATAAATTTTTTTGGAATAGAAAGCAAATTAAGCTAAATAAATCATTTAACAATCTCAATAATAGCGAAAATAATAGAAAAAATTATAAAAATTAGTTCCGTCACTGCATTATGAATTCTAACATAAGAAATATCTATTTCAGGAAAAATCTAATATCTTTTGAACAATTATCAACATAACTCAAAATGAGAAGTGTTGTTATTGCTATAGTGATTACGCGACTCTTCTTTTCGTTTAAAAATACATTTAGATTATTTCTCTTTGAAGTGTGTACTAATATAATGAATTCTGCCTTGCGTTCAATACATAGTATTTATTAAAAACTTTATGTGGTCACCACCTGACTTTCTTATACGTTCAATTAAATTGTTCACATTTTTTCTGCGCATTATTTAAACCTATTTCCTCGAATTATTCTGACTTAACGAATCGTACCTCAAAGCAAGTTGAAAATGACATAAAATATTGCAAATTTTGAAATTAAATATATTTGACACATTAAAATAGGATGAGTTTTTGTCATACGGGAGTTAAACATCTTACAGTTTTATTTTTTCATAACGAATATAAAACTTTCCCAAATATAAGTATAGGAATCGAGAGATCGCATTTAAATGTTAGATTTTGTTATTTAGCGAAAATTAATATATATATATATATATTAATTTTCGCTAAATAACGGGGGAGGGGAACCTTTTTATTTCCAGCCCGCGGAACTATGTATCGGAAATTCTAAAGTTATGCTCATTTTAAAATTATTTTGCGACATTGTTGTTGAACTGAATTTAATGTTTAAGTGCAAAGAACATGATATTTAATAAATAAAGGTAACACACAAAATGAAAAAAGATAATTAAACATGGACGTGTTTTGTGAATTTCTTGTATTTGAAAACTATGGCTTTTAAACTGTTATTAAACTTCCCGCTTTTTTTCGCCCGATTTTGAACTATTTATTTTAGTTCTAAGATTATGATTTTAAATCGTGTTTTTTAATGAATTAAGTTAAATCAACGTCAAATTAAAAATATATATATATTTTTAATTTGACGTTGCCAAAACAGAATGTTTTCGTTATTTAAAAAACTTTTGTAATTGGAAGTATTATGATTAAGAACAGCTCTTGAGAAAATAAAGGCCAGGTAAGGACTTTTAAGCCAGATAAAGGGAGTGGGTATACATATATATATGATATGTATATGCTCTCTCTCTCTATATATATATATCTATATATATGTTTAGTATTGCCGACTGCAATAAAAAAGGCAGGTGCACAACTAGATATTATAGCAGCGCCTTATACAAAATTTCAATGTTCTACAGCTAATCGTTTTTAGGTTAGGCGAATTATATGCATTCGTACGTACATACAGACGTCGCGAAAAAAATCTCTTTTGAATCCATTTTTTACAATCCATTTTGGAAAAAAAGAGACACCTTTATTATGTTCGTACCTGCAGACGTAACGAAAAAAGAAACCCCTTACAAATGAATTCGGGAGTGGATATTTCCGTTGAAATATGATACTCGAAAGTTTTCGCAATTACAATACTTCCTTTACTCTGTATAAGGAAGTACTTCTTTTTTACTTCTTTTAATTCGTACAAGGAAGGAAAAAAAAACAGTTTGGTAACACTAAAAGATGGATTTTAATTTTTAAGGGTTAATTTTAATAAAAAAATTAGACTTTTTACTTCTGGTTTATTTTATACATGGTTTGAAACAGACAGCGAAAACAGAAGACTGTGTGGTCATGCTATAAAAATGATTCTTTTGTGCGTTTGATTAATACTGGAATTTATTTTTATATTTTTGGCAATATCTTTTATCTGATATGTTCTTCTTTACGACGAAATTGAATTTTTTCGGAGGGAAATGTACTATTGGGATCGATAAAATGTAAAATTGTAAATTTTGAAGAAGCAACTGGCAATAAAATGGGATTTCTTATTTTACGAATCCCTCTTCGTAACGAAAAACATTTATTACTCCAATACGCATTGCATCTTAATGCAATACCTTATTCTAGTATACCAGCCGTGTTTAGACCATGACGTCGCATTTTGGTCTTTCACACGTAAGGCATTTTCTTTGCTTCTGCGAGTATTCGGGGTGAAAGTATAAAAAATTTTGCCTTTTGAGATTTAAAAAAAAAATTTCTCTCTTTATTAAAATTTTCACACAGATCTTTGTGGAGAAGAAAGAACAGTCGTTCAAAGATCGAGACTGTAGGAAATAATAATTCGTGCGTTATTATTTAAAATTTTCGGGTTTACTCTATTGGGTGTCAAATCCAAAAGTAATTATTGTTGCATCTGAACATAATCCAAATACGAAATCTTAATGTTGGAGCTTCACTGTGACGTCACTTCAAGTATACTTCGCAGGCGCTTCACAAGCACGCTTCATCGTGATTGCTGTTTAACGTAGATCTTGAATGGAAAGGCTGAAATGGAGATCCATCTTAATTACTGCTCAATGAGTTGAGGAAACAAGGAGATAAAAAAAACCTGATTTGGTAAAGTGTGAAGTGGGATAAACCGTTTACTGTGACAGCGCAGCGAAACAAACATGGAAAGTATAAAAAATTATCACTATGTATTAACGTATTAAATAATTTTTATATTTCCACTTTAAAGATTTCTGCGTTTAATTTTTAAATTGTTTCATTGTTGCAAACGTGTTCCTGTATTACTTAATAATAGTTATTTTCTCATTTTCTAATCAGATAGGGTCAAATAGATTAAACCCAAAATGTTATTTGCATATTTAACAAATATTTTTCGCATCAGTATTAAATATTTAAATTAGAATTGGGCTAATTTTAACACAAACTGTTACCTTATTTGTATGGAAAACTGATACTAGATCTTCTTGTATTGCTAAGTTTAAGCAGTAGATCAAATAAGCTCGCTGAAGATACAATTCAGCAAAACCGTTTTCAGTATAATTTCCTTTTAAATTGAGGCTAACACAAAGAATTCCTTTTTGTGATAAAAAAGAAAATATTTATTAAATTTTGTCTGCTTGTAGTTGGGTAGATAAGAACGAAAAATACAAATAGCTCGCTTTATGTTTATTTCCCGGCAAAAGCGTTGGCTGAAGGTAGTTTTCTCAAAACGTGTGACGTGAATGCACACCATTTTTTATTGAATTTTCCTCCATAGGATCGTTGCTCCTCTTAATTCTTTATCTTAATCAATTACCTAACCGACAAATCAAATATTAAATTTCAACGTAGGTGGGTATAATTGGTTTATGAAAACAGTATCGTCAGCATCTAAGATTAGCATTTTTAAATCTTTTCACTCAGATTCTTACGTACATGTTACATTAAGAAATTACATGTACATTAAGGAATTTTTACTATTTCGCATTTTGTTTACATTATAATTTATTTGATCTTAAAAATTTTCCCTTTTAAGCAAATTTCCTAGCTGGGTTGATAAATCTGCTGAATGCTAATAGTCTGTCGAGGGTTCAGTTTTTCGCGAAAGAGATAGGTTGTATAGGGTTTTCATGCTTTTACTCAAGTATAATGTGAACGAACACACTACAGTATTTCTTCGAACGGCGTTTTTCTTAAAAAGGTATGGACGAAAGCATATTTTCTTAGAAAGATACTTCACGCGTGGTTTACCAAAAATCGGTTAATCAACCAACTAATCTGCAAGCTTTATAGTAAAATACATTAGTAGTTCGAGAAAGTAAAAGTAAGAAAATTCACATTATAATTTTTATTGAAATATGGTGTCTGCATATTTATATTGAATACAAGAAACAAAATTATTTCAAGACTTTCTAACTTTCTTTTACTCAGAACAACAATTTATTAGCACAAAAGACACGTTATTCTCGAATGGGATTATAGTCTCGAAACGGCATTTTGAATTGAATCACTGTAAACGAGGTATCACTTTTCAAATTGTTTCCACCAAATTTTATCCTCCAGCATTATATCTAAAGAAACTAAATAATAGAAATCTGCATGAATGTATGCATGATGTATCTCGCATTGTGAAAAAACGACGGTACCTAGAGCCATCCAAATTTAAATAACGTAGCCCTCCACCCAAAAATGAGCACCTGGAAGTCTGAATTTTGAATTTCGAATTCGTTTTATAACCTATATGATATTTTGTAAAACTTTAAAGAATTTTTTATTAACAAACTCAACAATTTCAAAGCGAGCAGTGGCAGCACATTACGGAATTAAAAAATTTTATTCAAGCACCGAGACTGTCTATCGGAAATTCCAAAGATATGTTGTTTTTGATTTTGCTGTTGGATCGAATTTTATGTGGCGTAAGCGCCAAGAACGTGACATTTAATAAATAATGTAAATTTACAAAACGTTAATAATAAAAAACAAAATAAAAGTTCTGTAAAGTTATTTTAGTAAGAAAACGGATATACGGAAAATATACGGAAACGGATATATGATGAACTGAGAATGACTGAAAAGAACAGAAAAATGTATACCAACACTTAACGCTTCATCGGGAATTTTAAACTTATAATTTTGCTGTTGAATTGTAAATGGCGCAAGTGCAAAGAAAATTATGCTTAGTAATAAAGCAAAAAAGAAAAAAAAAAAAAAAAAAAGAGAGAGAGAGAGAGTGTAAAAGCAGATTGATAGCCTGCGAGCTCAGAGAAAGCATGATAAAAACTTAACAAGCCCTTTTGAGGGACCGTTAAAATCTGAAACCTTTCAGATTTTTATTTCCACCAGGATACGGATATATAACAGAATACCGAAAAATGTATTATAATTTTATGTTCTAAAATAGAAGAAAATAGAAGGAATGGGCGACTCCGACAGCAACAAAATGTCCGATTATTTTACAGTCATTATTTATTGTAATCGTTTATTTAAGATTTATATGCATTCTTTACTGCGAACAAGATCCTGTGATTTAAAAGGATTGGTATTAACTTTAGTAACTATTGGAAGGTGGGGCAATCTGTTGATGCAGGGGCGGATGATGATAATTTAACCGAATCGGGAAAATTCGTTGGTATTGAAAATATCTAAATTTGAAAATGCATATAAATGTAAACCTATGTTTAAAAAATAGCTAATTGAATTTAGATTTTCTTTTTACAATAATATTCAAGTGCAAAATAATTCGAACATATATTAAACAAAAATGAAAACTAAATTATATAACATATGAAACGAAGAAAATATGATCGCAATATGTTCTACATATTCATAGGGAAAAACATCGTCGAAACAAACAAAAAAAAATCGAAACCTGATGCTGAACATTCATTTAAATATCAAGTGTACAAACTATTTTATTTAAATGACGGCAATAAATGTTAAAATGATACATATGGAATTTTTAATGATGAAAATTACAATACACGACTTTAATTGGAGTTTTAAGAGTTGTTTATTAATACAAACGCATGACTCACTTGTTAAGTTTTAAATATTAACAGAGCGTAATAGAACATTAAATATATTATATTCTTATAACGAAATCATAATATTGAAACTTTTAAATACGTTTCAAATATAAAAAATTCATAAACATTATTAAAAATAAAGCAGAAAATAAAACTGCTGTGTTATAACAATTTTTAGATGAAGCCCACTTACTTGGACAAAGTAATTAACGGTGCCTCATTTTTATTAGGTTTAATTGGTTTTTACATGATCATCAACCCCTATAAATCTAAACGAGGCTGTAGCTATTTCTTACAACTGTTTATCGTGAAATATTTAAGCGAAATTTTAATGCAATTCGTAAAAAAAAATATAACATATAAATTGAACAAAAATGTAAAATTAATAAAATATTCTGCAAATAAAACTTTTTTAAAGCTATTTGTTTAATATGTTTGTTCACAATTTGAATGTTATCTGACTTTAGATATCTATATTATACTTTATGGAGGGCACTAGCCATTTTTAGGCTTTCGCTATTACTAAGGCATAAAGCGGTAGTCATTTTATTATGGAGACACCTAATAGGCGACCACCGTTACCTCCTAAGAAGGTAACGGTGGCTCCCGTAACCCTTATACTGTGTGAGCGGCATCTGTATTATATAAACTTACCGAAATACAAGCCACAAATATAAATTCCATGTTTTAAATACAGTCATTTTCCTTTTAATTTATTCTACTTTAATAAATAAAACAATGGCTGAATATAATGCATACTATTATTTTGATTTAAAATGTTATTGCAATGAATTATTACTACTTTGGTTGGCTTAATTGATTATCGCGAAGCAAATAAAAGCTATCTACCTGAAGGGAGAAAGGAATACATTGAGAATTTTTAAAAGGAAACTGCCTCTTATCAATGATACTCTTTTGGTAACGATGGATATCACACGCTCTGGAATTTTAGCTTGACGAAAACAACCTTCGTTGCAGCTGCTAGTGAAATTAATTTTTTATTCTGAAGAAAGCTACCTTCACAAAGTGTCCATAACTTTACGTTGAAATACTCTTATGAAGGTTTTTGTCTTGTTGAACAGTGGCTTATTTTCGTAAAGGTTTCGGCATTTTTATAATGGGATACAATTTTGAAAGCGGTGCGGGAGACAAAAAATGAAAATTGCTTGCTTTAACGCTGTGGAGTAAACAATTAGATGAAACAATGGTGAATCTGAGATGAGCTAACAAGGATGACATTAAATCAATGAGTTTAAGATGCTTACCTTTCGTTTAACTGTCGATTGATTATGCTCTTTCGTTTTGAGTGTCACGTATTTTTAGTTTAAACTACATGATTTCAATAGTTATAATTTTAACAGCTATAACAATTACAGTTCATCAGTTTCTTTTAAGCCGTTGGTACCAGGTCCCAAGGCAGCGTTACGGCCAAAAACGCTTCGAGTCCAGTTTCCGGAATTTCCAATGTCCCCAATCGATCTTCTGGAGATGTATTGGCGCGATAGCAAGATCCATTACAATATCTTGCTGTTAAAGACTTCGATTTTTGAACGATTGCGTAGCTTATGAGTCATAGGGGACTGTGTTAAACCTTTCAGGCTGCTGTTGTCACTATGATAGCATTTATTATATAAATTACAATGCATTGTTCAATCATAATTCTCAACCTGCTCTGACAAATTATACAGCAATTACATCCTGAGGAGAAATACATATAATAATCTTTTCTTCAAAAGCATGTAAAATAGGATTTATGAACGCCTCTATCAGAGTAACAGATAGTAGTAGTAATGTATTAACGTTAAAAAATTGTCTTAATTTTCAGGCATTTCTTTATTATTTATATTATTATTTTGCGTCTAAACAAAGCAAAATAGTCAATAATTTTCTCAAGAGCGACTTGATTCGTTAGTTCATACTTTATAGATATAACAGAGTTTTTTTTTATTTATTTATTTCATCGAGTGAAGATCTCGACTAATAATTTACATTTTAACTTCGCTGAAGTTTTTTTCACCTGTAGCTAAACCTACTAGAATTAAGGAAATCGTTAACACAACTTCCAAATTATGGTGCGATTGAATTAGGATGCATTCAAGAAATTACGTTTAAATGATCTCATTGACGAAAGTTACTGAAAATGCATGAATTTTAAAAAGCAGCATTTCTGATCAAATTTCTGTAGCATTTATATCATTTATATATTTAAATGCCTTGGTAGTGAATAATGTATATTTAAGTTACTACGTGGTTTTTCTAAATTTCAAAATACAAAGATATAAATTTTTTATTAATATAAGCCGGAAGATTACAGTAATGAATTTAGCTTTTCATGTGTCCATTTTAATTTTAGCATGGAACTACTGTGAAAACAGTATCTTTCTGAAAATTTTATTTTTCAGCAATTAATTCTTAATCGAATTTTTTTAACTTTATTTTTTGTTCTTCGTTTAATATTTGTATGCTTTTTGGGTTTTTCGGAGCATGAGAAGTAAAGTTCAATTATACCCGCTACAGATTCGAACCGCGGACCTTCTGATTATTAGCTGTATATGCTAACTACTTTTACCAAACGAGTATGCACGAAGGGAGGAGATAATTCCTTATATGGTCATCGTCATCTAATAAAACTAAATTTTAAAATGATCATTTTGAGATAATTCCTTATATGTTCATCTAACAATTTTAAAACTATAATTTTTTTCCATCTTAGAAGACGGAAAGATAGAAATTAATTGGTCTATTAAATATGCAGCGTTATTTACTATGTGTTCCTTGCAGCTAACTATCGATATTTTCTTGCGAAGTATTAAATTCTACACAGATAACAACTGATGAAAATCAGAAACTGCACCTTTATACTGTGATCAGGCTTATATTATTCAAAGAAAAGTCTTATTTTTGTAAAAATGTGACGTGAAGGAGGGTCATTGAAATTCATGGAACCTTCTCTTTTCTTCGTTCTTTACAGGAATTTCAAATAATTGTTCTTGCCTATTTGAATTTAAATTTTAAAACATCTGCTCTACTATCTGCTATATTTTCAGTTAATTATTTTGTGAAATTATTTATTTGTTAGGTGTGGAGTTGTATGAATTAGTATGCTTCCCAAATAATATAGAAAAACTATAAAACTTAATTTTTCTGAGCTTTATTAAATGTCTTTCCTTTCATTAATATCACATAAGTTTATTTGCTACCATCAATGGATATTCGACTGTTATGATGATTTAAAAAAGTACTTTAATTTGAGTATTTTTCATCATAAAATTAATAAAAAAAATGTATCTTGGTATAATGTTTTCTTATAAAATTAACGAAAAATTATTGTTAAATTAATTTTATAATGCAAATTGAAATACAGAAATTAAGAATGAAATTTTAAAACTTTGCATATTTATATATACAAGAGTTCACAAAATAGATCATTTTTAAGCTTTTATGCAGGTATAAATTGATTAAGTGAAATAAAACATTAAAAGTGTGCATTCAAGCATCACCCTGACAAATTTTTAGTTACTTTTAAATGATTACAGTTTTAATAAATTTTGAGGTTGTACAAAAAAGAATTCAATATTTTTATGTTACATAATTTTACGGTTCAAAATATTATTTCTTTACAGTTTTTTTTAAATGTTTTTTACAGTAGAAATCTAAATAACTTATGCTTAAAATACTAACTAAAATTTATTCCAATAATTCATCTCTTTAATTAAATTTCTGTTCCTTGCAGATGATATATTACTTTCTAATAATAAATTATATATATAGTGACTACAAAAGTCTTTGTCGGGTTCTTAATTTTGAAACGATTGTGCGAAGACATATACTTCCAGCAACAAAAATGTTGTAAATAATGCAAATATTCATGTTTGGACATTTAAATTTGGGTATAAAATTTAAAGAAATGAATATTATAAAGACTTTTAATGTATTTCTCTGTTTCCTATACTAATATTTAGTAAGATTTTGTCTCGTTATATAAAATGGAATATTAATATTTATATCACGACGTTTTATATCACAAAAACGTGTGAATTCAATATGACAAATATTGTCCAAGATATGATATAAAACACGGAGATACACAAGAGCCGTATATAAAATGAAGAGCGAAATATTTGTATTTGTACACAGCTAAATATAAAATATTAGTTTAGAAAATGTTTTCTGATTTTAAGAGATCAAGTAAAGTTCATTTCTGTGTAGATTAGTCTAAAAAAGTTGATCAATATAATCTTTTTCAAAATGGAGGTACTATAAAATTTTATAGAATTCGTGTTATAGAAAATACTGACAGGCATATGTTGGTGCTTCGTCAACTCATAATTTTATTTATATTACATAAAAATAAAAAAGTCTTCCTTTTGCTAATCTTTTTTATACTATATTTTTTTACTAAAATCTACTAATACGTCTTTATAGAAGAAGTCAGTTAAATAATGGTCTTTAATAGTTACCAATATAGATTTCAAATTCTGTGAATTGTTATATGTAGTATTCATTTTCATTACTTTTCAGAATTTGAATGCGTAAGTTCTTTTTTTACTTTTTCAGTAAAAAGTTAGTAATTAGTGCAAAAATATGAAATGTAACAGTAAAAATATTACTAACGTCTTGTGCTCATAAATCCTGATACAAAAATTCACCTAAATTTTTGTAGTAAAAAAAAACGCATGTCTGCGATCTCATTATAAAGCGACGATTTGTGTAGGCGTTTTATTTTTTACCGCGATATTTTTTACGACGACGGTTTAAAAAATTCCGAAATTTTTGCACCGTTTTTTTTTATCACGAAGTTTTATACACAGTATTTTAGAACTACAAATATTTCATCTTACTTTCTACTTTCTCACTCTATTTTGTACCAGAATATTTTCCTCTTGCGTTTTTTTCTCCACAACGTTTTCGTCTGCGATATTTTAGGCGGACATATTCTGAAGTACTTTAAGAATGTTTTGTCAACAAGAAATAAATCGTAAATTTGCCGCTATTGCTGCTACGTTTTTATGTACAAAGTTCCGTAAACATGCATCTGATATTTTACCTTTTAAAAATATAACCTAGCACCACTTCTACTTCTCCTATTGAAATTATTGCTCTCCATTGGAAGTTGATGCATAGTTGTTAACGATGACAGTTTAATCACGAAGAATTTGATACAATCGTGACACGTTAAAAAACGTTTTATTTCTCAGTAATAAAAAAAAACATTTTTATTATGGACAAACACTTTTGATGATATACAGATTAATTAGCGCAGTATGTGCGGCTGTTTTTGAAAAGTACATTAGCATTTTTAGTATCTGCAGGAACAAAATGCAAGTGATTTGACAACAGAGAAACGAAAGTATGAATGCGATGTGTCCAAGATGAAAATTTGATCAGAATGATTTAGTTTCAGTTAAACTTTCCTCCTACTGCTAATTTTAAATTTCTGTTCCAAAATTTTTTAATTATTATTAGCTCATGTTTATATTTGAATTTCGGATTTCAAAGGCTATTAACTCATTGAAATAATTTAGATGTCCTATTGAGGTGTTGATAGCATAATTAGTGATGGCAATCGTCACTTAAAAAGAAATCTTGAATTTAAGATCGCAAGAGACCTGTGAATTTTTAATATTCTTTTTGCAATGAATTAACATCAGTAAATTAATGCAATGATTTAATGTCTCCTCACAATAAATTAATGTAATATTCTCCTTTCAATGAATTAATTTTTTATCCTTATTGCAATGAATGTATCCTTCCAATGAATTACACATTGTAATGAACGCAATCTGTGTGCCCGTTCGGGATTACATTTGCAACTTTTTTACATCTTCGTAGCAACTAATTTTGACGTCGTAATATAATGAATGCAGCAGTAGCTAACGTCATGTTGACAACAGAGAATTAAGAAAGCGAATGAGACGTATAGGTAGAGAAGGAACATAGAAAGATACTGTGGGAAAGGTATAAAATGGTATTAGGATCAGCTGTTATTTACGCAACGATATAAATGTTAACAAAATAACTAATTTTCCAAGAAGTCAACTTGTTGTTTGGCAACAGCAATGAAACCAGTGCTTGGAAATAACGGCAAACGAAATGGTAAATATTCATATAATGACCCTATCCCCCTTGAATAACATGAAAACTGCTCTGAATTGGCCGTTCGAAAGTGGTATACCTCACGCCGGATGAAATGGTAAAAGCTATTTGATTTGGCCGAGACACTAATTTTCTTTGCAAAGTGAAATATTAGGGAAAGTTGTTCTGTTCCTGCTTTTTTAGTAATAAACAATTTTCAAAATTCAAATTTTATAATTTGCCTGGATTACAAATAGGAGAAATTGTTGAATTAAAAATAATCGTCGCTAAAACGCATTAAGTATTTTCATTTGAAATTAACCCCAAACTGAAGTTTTTGTTATTTTTGATGTGCAATTCTTGCATCTATTGCAGTTAGTTTCTCTAGATTTGAAAGAAACTAAGAGTTTTTAAATATGTTATTTTTCTTCTATATTTACTTAACACAAAATTAAGAAAAATGAAAATAAATGCTTTTATATAAATATTGTTTTTAAAGTAATGCAAACGCTTTGTGTTCTTGAAATATTCTGAAATATGATAATGGGGTAAAGTGTAAAGCATTCCTTTTTAAACTGTTAGAACTCATCATTCAGTTCTCAAATAAAGGAATTTTTGTTATATGCAAAGTATTTCAGCGTTATTAAAAACTAATAGTAAGTAATTAAATTTAAAACAAAAGAGGTTTCAGATTTTATGTTACGCCAAAGGGGCGTTATTTTTTTTAACATTTTGTATGTTACCTTTATTTAATATCATGCTCTGTGCACTTAAATCATTAAATTCAATTCAACAGAAACATCAAAAAAAAAAAAAAAAAAAAAAAACCTGGCGCATAAAATATCCGCGCTTAAAAGATGCACGCGATGTTAATGTTAATGGGACGCTTTTGAAATCGTTGAGTTTGTTAATCAAAATTCATTAAAGTATTATAAAATAGGAAACAGATAATACATTGAGAATATATTATCTGTCTATATTATAAAATAGGAAACAGATAAATTCCAAATTTGTTCGCAATGTTATTCAAAATCTGATGTCTTTAGGTGCCACTGTTTTTTCACATTGCGAGAAACATATTCGTCAAGATTCTTCATTACCTAACTTCTTTAAGTGTAATGCAGATCTGTAATATTTGGTGGTAACAATTTGAAAAGTAATGCAGACTTTTTATAGTGAATTAACGCAAAATGACAAAACGAAATTAATAGATCTGAGTTAACGCTGCTTTGGACTGAAAAGAGACATGTATTTATCTTCCTTTCTACTTGGCCCGTTTGACGAAATTTAACTTGCGTTTCTTATGCCTCGAAAGGGCGACTTAGGCTATATGTGAGATTTATATAGAACACTGTTTAATTTATCTGTAAGTTTTTCACCAAATTTTGCAAAATTTAATATTTGGACATAATTTAAATCTTAGAATTTAAATATGGAAAAACTTCGTTATATCATTTCAGAAAAAGTCCGATTTTGTCTCAACTACCGATGTTAAAACAGTGTTGTATATAAATCTAATTTCTATCCTAAGTCGTGCTTTCGAGACATGTAAAACACGAATTAAATTTCGTCAATCGGGCTAGTAGAACGAGTGATATGGAACTGTCCCATTTTTTCCTTGCGCAGAAAGTATTCGATTTCCATCTTGCTACTCGTTTTGTTACATTGCATCAGTTATTCTCAACAAGACTGCGGTGCATCACGAAATTTTTGAAATGAAATATATATGCGATTCAGAAAAGCTCTACAAAAATACCTGTCACATGCTACACTTTCACCTGAAAGGCACAATTTATCTCCTCTTTTTTTTTTAGCCCAAATGAGCGTGTCAGCCCAGAAGGGCTATTAGTCTCAAAATGGCATTTTGTGTGCAATCACTATAAACAGCTGTATGACTTTTCAAATTATTGCCACCAAATATTATCGTGCTGTATTATATTTAAACAAAATAAATTGTCAAGAATCTATATGAATGCATGTATGTTCCTTGCGTTGTGATAAAAAGACGGTACCTAGAGTCATAAAGTCTTCCACCTAAACTTGGGCACCTATATACCCGAATTTAGAATTTGTTTTATTCTCTGTTTTATATTTTATAACACTTTAACGAATTTTTTATAAAAAAACTCGGCAATATCAAAGTGAGCAGCGGCAACACTGTGGGGAATAAATAATTTTTACTTCCAGCGCGCTAGACTGTCTATCGGAAGTTTTAAAGATATGCTGTTTTTTTTAACATTTTTAGCTCAATGTGGCGTTAGCCTGAGTGCCTTCGAAACGTGCATGTGTCTGTGGATGAAACGTACGCCCATTTGAGTGTAATATAAAATCTGAAAGAGTTTTTTTAAATTTTGTCTTACTTTCTTTTTTATTGTGCCAAATTTTATAATTGTCAACTGTGTTTTAATTGTTTTCATAAAACGATTTATTTAGAGGCAAAATGGTGCAGTTTATCAACATTATGTGTAACGATGCTTAGTTTTTCGCTTTACAATAAATTGATTCCAGATGACTGAAAACTGTAAACTTATTTTTATTATCTTTTCCTGTGATATTTCTGAAACATAAACCATTAAAATATGCAAGAATGTAATGCGCTGCTTCAAGCGCTACTAAATGCATTTGTTAAGTTTTTAACATGCTTCAAAGAATTAGAAGCGTGATTCTGTTACGGTGACATACTGTGTGATACATAGTGAGCATTTCTTTTTCCACCATTTAAAAAGCAAACAAGAAAGTTGTTCGAAGTCATTATGAAATATGGAGATATATGATACGACTACTGTTTGAATCCTTGATGTCTTAACACAGATCTTTACGCCTTAAGTGAATGAGTGAAATTAATCAATGAGAATCAGTGCGATGTGAAAGAATTTCTCCCTCTTCTCGCGCTATAGTAAACCTTATGTTTTCAGAGTGACGACACTAATACTATTAAAGCAGAAATATTGTATTACAATTGTGTTTTCCTGCATTAAATTCTACAGTGTGTTGCCTTCAATTTTACAATGCGCTATGTATTTAGGTGTCTTAAAAGAGAACGGCGTTATAAAACTTTTCTTGGTCATTGATCCATGCTTGTATTTTAAGAATAAATTTATGCAAGGTTGGTCCGGAGATTTCAACAGTTGAGATCATACGACACATTTTAGTAAAAATATACGTAATTTACTTTTTTAAATGTTTTATAAAGAAATTTACAAAAATACCCGGCGTTTTAAGGAGAGTGAATAGGCTGCATTTAAAGGAATCTTCGGTAAATGCTGATTTTCCTCTTAATTTGGTTCAAGAAAACCTGCGCAAAATTTTACCGAGCTCGAATGAAACTCTGGACATCATCTGAAACTCTAGTGTAAAAACCAACAGGGCATCTTCTAATGGTTCAGTAAGAACTGATACTTACTTTGCTATCTATTTTTTTTTGTGTGTGTGGGGGGGGGAGGAATGAACTTTCAGAAAACTATCCGTTTGGGGGATTTCTTCACCCTTTTCAAAATATTCGCGAAATATTGTTAGGCAGAGCACTTAGATTTTGCTTTAGAGATTCTACTCTGCTGTACGAAGCTCCACACCGTTATAAAGCGTAAACGAACTCAGCGCCATCTAGCGGTTTTAGTGTGAACTGATAGCGGGAACGAAAAAACACTGACGTAAATTTATGATGGGTGACGTGTTTTCGAAATTAAAGCGTGAGCGCAACGCTCTGTTGTAAATGACCCGAGTGTAGATCCCGTTGGGTGGTTTTTCGAAATATTGTTGAGGCAGTAACCTTCTTCTTGTTTTGAAGGTCAGGTATGCAAAAGTTTTATCAAGAGTGGAATAAAACTGTAGGTATGTGTGAATTATATACAAACAAACAGACACTCTTCTTATATATATATATATATATATATATATATATATATACATATATATAGATAGATAGATGACTTAACTGAGCCCATCTAGTGTAAATTCATCGGCTCAGTTAATAATTTATAATGATGGAAATGATGCTTTTAAATTGCATAGTTTGTTCATTGATAAGAGAATAAATTTAAAAGAAAAATATCTTACGCTTTGTTGAACAACAAAACACTGTCGCGTGGCAGATAAAAATATTTTAATTCCGAAAGTTGCAACACTTTGCTCTTAAATCGTTGATTTGTTTATTAAAACCGAAAGTTGCTGAAGATTCTGCAATTTTTCAAACCGAAGTGCGTTTTCTTCTAATTTTGTTATTGCTGATAAGAAGTGACCTTAATCGAAGCAAATAATTAAATACGGCCTTTTCTGCTCACTGTAATTCTAGCATGTAATTGAATAATTTTTATTTCAGTGCAGTGCTAAGAATAGAGAACCCAGAAGTTCATTTTCATCATATTACGCTCTTTTTTAAAGAAGATAAAAAATTGCTAGACAGACTGCTTGTAAAATTTGTGAATAAAATGAATAATTAAAGTCAAACAAAATCCAAAGAAACAAATAAAAAATTAGTGAATTAAGTTGAATTAATAAGAACTAGTTTAATAATAAAGTAAAATATCAAAGGGTTCAACTGAAACTGCAATTTCAATGGAACCCCTATTGGTCCCATTTGAATTGAGTCCCCTAATGCCAATCGCCCTTTAATGGGGGGGGAATATATAAGGTATTTCTTCCCGCTTTCTTAGCATGCCTTCGTGGTGTAACGGTCAGCACACTTGGCGCGTATTCGAGAGGTCCCTGGTTCGAGCCCCATCGAAGGAATTGCTCATTTTTTATGTCTCCTGCTTCGAAATAACCTAATGCCTCAACATGCATACTTACCTGTATTTTCTTGCGTATAAAATACGAAGGCTGTTTACACAGTTTTAGAATGCTTTTGATGGAAAAAAATAAACACATCTGGAATGTTCGAAATAATTACAATTAATAATTAGTAAGAACTAACATTTTAAATATTAATCATCGTCTAATGTAGTTAAATGTGGTTTGGGCTAAAAATAGTGCATATAAAAACTTTTGGTTTGTTTACTTAATTAGTTATGTCAAGGCACGTGTGATCTACTTGGTTCAATGGAAGAGATGTCTTCAAAGATGATTTTCTAAGGCTTGATTCCTATTCATGTTATATGCGAGGAAAATCATAAAATAGTTAGTTTATAGTCAAATCATAAAACAGTAGCTAGATTGGCCGGGATTCATAAATGAATCGAATCATCAGTGTTCAGCCAAAGCAAGGTTAGGATCGAATGGATTATTTTAGCCATTTTGAAACAGAAATAATTTTAATCTGCACTAGGAAGTACTGTTTTAATATTTATATTTAAGGATCGAGACGAAATATTTTATATCGGGAAGTGGCAACACATTTTTTTTAATCATTGAGTTTGTGTCATAGATTTGAAAGCTAAATATCTTGCGCTTTATCGAGTGCCAACACGTTAATTTTAAATCTTCGTATTTCCTGATTAAATTTCAAATATAAATGTAGAATTGCAACATATATCTTCTTAATTGCCGCATTTGTAATTAAAAATGCATTTAATTCACACAAAATATGAAATAAATCGAAAGCAAATTCGAAATTATGCAACTGGCTTCGAAGTGCACATATTTGGGTGGAGCCCTACGTGCGTTCAAAATTTGGTGGCTCTAGGTGATACAGCATTTGAGCAATGCAAGAAACAGATTCTTCAACTCTATATTATTAAATGGTGAATAAATTTAACTTCCGTTTTCCATGTCCCAAAGCATGACTTAGAATATAAAAAATTGGCTCTCAGAATTTTAGAAGGTATTTTCTCCCTCCTTCCAATATGCTTTTGTGGTGTAACGATAGCACACTCGATGCGTATTCGAGAGGTCCAGGTTCGAGTCCCAGTAAGGGCATTGCTCCTTTTTCACGTCTCCTACTTCAAAATAATCTAATGACTGAATAATAGGAGCTCCTGAGTGTTAATTAATAAAAAAAGGAATATTAATGTATATGTATATATACATTAATATTCCTTTTTTTATTAAATTGACTTGATTCATTTTTTCACAATTCGAAATTTAAATTCAATCCAAACAAAATTCGCAGCTATTTTCTGATTTGTTTTTGAAATTTGCATTATTTAGTAATTTTTATAATTTTTTCGGAGAACGTTTTGAATTATAACCATAAAAGTTTTGAAATTTTGCATATTTGTTATAAGCGTTAATAACGCCAAATGTGCTTTACGTACTTTGTTAAAAATTAATTGAAATTAATTGACGATGAACCTTTTTACCACTCGTGCGCAATGAAAAAGAGAAAGTAAAATAGGCTTAATTAAGAATTTCGTTAAGTGAATTATTCTTGGCGCAAACTAGAAAAAGCGCGCCAAGATATATTTTTTAATTTCTCGGTAAGTTTCTCATCAAATTTTACAAAATTTAATATTTGGGCATAATCTGAATCGTACAATCGAAATATTTAATAAAAAGTAAACTATTTCAGAAGAGGTCCGATTTTTGTGTTAAAATACCTAAGTTAGAGCAATGGGAGATATATAATATATATCTAATATGTATCCTAAGTCGCGCTTTCGAGAAATGAAATTCGCAAGTTGAATGTCATCAGTCGGCCGAATAGAACGGGAGATACAGAAGTCCCCCCCTTTTATTTTATCCCAAAGGGGGCAGCCCAGAAGGGCTATTAACTTCGTTTTGGCATTTTCCGTTGATTCACTTTTCAAACTGCTGCCACCGAATACTAAAGCCCTGTGTTATATTTAAAGAAATTAAATAATGAAGAATATGTATAAATGTATGTATGTTTCTCGCATTGGGATAAAACAACGGTGACTAGAGCCATCTAATTTTGAATAAAGTACGTCTCTTTCCGAATATGGGCATCTGGAAGCCCAAATTTTGAATTTGTTTTATTATCAATTTTATATTTTGTAAAGCATTTATGAGCTTTTGATTAAGAGATTCAACACTATCAAAGAGAGCAATGGAAACGGGGAAAAAAAAAAGGTTTTTATCTCCAGCGCGAGAGACTGTGTATCGGAAATTCTAAAGATTGCTCTTTTAAATATTTTGCGATATTGCTGTTGAACTGGATTTTATGGTTTAAGTGAGAAGAACATGATATTTAATAAGTAAAGGTAACACACAAATCGTTAAAAAAACCCTGTGGACATTTTCAGATTTTATAATTTTTACTTTTTGTTTTTATTATTATTTTTTTATGCAAAGTGTACGTATGTAAGTCTCGTGTTTGTTTTCTTTCTCCCTGACTACTGTGAATCCGTGGGTGAGTATTAGGAGAACCCCCTGAAAAGTGACAGATATTGATTCCTGACGATGTCGTGGTTGATTTTTGAGTTTTTTCACTCGAGTACGGTATGATTTTTCATTGAGAACACATTTTTACGATATGATTTTTCACTGGAAACAGGCGGAAATCACTAAGAAAAATAATAACGTTTTCTCAAGTGTCAGTGAAATGGGAAAGTGCTCAAATGGTTGGATAGCTTTTTAATTTTCTCCTACATATATTTTTAGCAAAATAATAAAATGTGTGCTTAAATTTACATTATTTAAACCATTAGTGCCGTTTTAAAGTGTAGAACTTATGAAGGATGCGTTTGAGTGTTTCAGACATTTAGCCTTGTAGAGACAATAGGTTATTTCGAAGCCATGACGTGAAAAATGAGCAATGCCCTCGCCGGGACTCTATCCACGCACCTCTCGAATACGCGCTGAGCGTGCTGACCGTTACACTACGAAGGCATGTTAAG
The DNA here is from genome assembly GCF_044657685.1 of Stegodyphus dumicola. Taxonomy (NCBI): domain Eukaryota; kingdom Metazoa; phylum Arthropoda; class Arachnida; order Araneae; family Eresidae; genus Stegodyphus; species Stegodyphus dumicola. The sequence continues at coordinate 184,297,728 of NC_140769.1, read as the reverse complement.
AAGGCGGAAGAAATACCTTATATACTTCCTCTTTTAAAGAGCGATTGGATATTAAAGGACCCAATCGCCAAATCCTACGATGGAGAATCATCATCCACCACCCTTTTAGTTCGGACGCCACTGTAGAGACATTAGGTTATTTCGAAGCAGCAGACATGAAAATGCCCTCGGCGGGACTCGAACCACAGACCTCTCGAATACGCGCTGAGTGTGCTGATCATTACACCACGAAGGCATGCTAAGAAGGCGTGAGAAATACCTTATAGCCTCTTTAATGAAACTTTGCTTGATGTAGTATATATGCAGAAATATCGTTTCCACAAATATTGTATCCGAAACTCCCAGTCAATGTTCCCTGAGATGCCGTGTGTTTGAAAATAAAACGGTACTATGTCTAAATGTAGGATAATTAAATTTTATTTCTGTTTTAATTAGTTATTTATAAGTAATTTATTACCTTTGTATTTTTTTAATTAATGGCGGTTTTAAAAGTGCACAAGGAAAAAAAATAGAGAGAAAAATTTTGTGGAGGAGGGTAAGGGGTCACGCTTATTTTTTTATTTACTTTTTATGAATGATTTGACTAAAACATTACTTAAAGCTTTCTTGAATGAAGATGACAATTTATTTATACACATTTTATCGATAATTAACTAAAAAGGAAACAAACTGTTTTATTACACACTTCATATTTCACTAATCTGTTCTTTGAGACTTAGCTTTTTTGAATAATGATGACAAACAAAGTTTGGAGGAGAAGCTAATTAAAAATCTGCGCTAATATCTTGAGGAATGTAGACACATCCGAGCAAATAAAACGCTTGTAAAAACAGCACTGGTTTCAGTCATAATTCCTAGACTGTGACCACGAAGAGAAAATCTGCTGATTAAAGAATTTCTTTTAATTACATCATCCTAGTGGAAACACGAAAAGTCCAAAAGCAGCACAGCTCACTCAAGATGACGACTGTTAACCATTTTAGAATTCGTCTTAGTCATACCGGAAAGTAGATTTTATTATTTCTAACAAAGCACACAAGTAAGAGTGGCCTACTTTTAATTATGACAAAATACAAAAGCATTAGCGAACTGCCTTTAATTATGACAAAGCACACGCGAGGCTTATCTGCATTCCACATCGCATGAAGCGTGTTGTGAGTTACACGAATATGGTCGGTTTTTTTACTTCCAAGTTATAATAACTAAAAATGTAGGAAATCTGACCATGTTACTAATTAAGAGAAACAAAATATTATTTGTAAGATATTTAGTGCTTTATTTTTTAGTCCGCTTTTCTGAGATGGGCCTTGAAATCGATAGCGTCGTAGAACCGAAGAAAGAGATTTTATGATGTTGGAAATGTAAAATAAATCTGCAGTTTTTCATAATTCTATTTTTAAATATTAAGATTGAGAATCAATCATAGTTAATATTGACTTGTGGTCACTGAAATATGTAATATACTTTTAAGATTTTATAGAATTCAGATTTCAGCAAAGTGCTGTATTATTTTGTTGTTTCCATCTGCGCATTATTTAGAGATTTATCGAATCTAATTGAATATTATTAATTTTTAATAAATCAGAAAATTTATTCCTTTCATTTCTGACTTACTAAAGATTCAAATCATCAATAATATACGTATCTGAGACGTATATCTATCTCGTATCTGAGAGATTTAACTATTTAGCTAATTTATTTAACGATTAGTATTTACAGCTAACCCACATATACATATATGAATTATTTTATACATATATGAATTATACTCTCCATCAAAATTGGGGTTAGAACTGAGCTAACTCACAGTGTCAAGTTGCTCATGGCTGTTGCCAACGGCAGGCGCAATTTAGCGCTCCTTGCCACGAGGAATTTCGCGGGCTTGGGCTGACTACGTCGGACAAGTAAGCATAGGCAACAACAACAACAATCAATCCAGGGAATATAAAAATCTAATATTTTTAACCAAATATGTTCGGCCGCTTTCTGACGTATTTTCTTCACCAAAAATAATTACTATGTCCATTAATAATCTTTGTGCCATAGACACGTATACTGCTATTAAAGTTTGCAATTTGTTTTACTGCTAAGCAATTTATAATTCTAATAATAAAGTTAAAATTCTCACAAGTTTTGGAATCATGGATTATAACAGCTCTTCCAAAAATTGCTTTGTTTTGAAATATCTTGTAATGATTATGTTAATTTTATTAACAGTTAAATTTTGAGTTAAACTTCCTTTCCGATCGCTTCTTAATTTCAACTTAACCACTTGCGTTCAGAACGTAGTTTTAGAATCACGTTTAGATGCAAATCGAGGAAGAACAGTATTTAACCGCGAAGTTCTATTGTCTTAGTCAGAGAGTACCTCTCTCTTAAGCCATTATTACGCTCGGCCGTAATTTAGGCCCTTCATAGCTTCGCAGTCAATTAGCGTTAAGGGGCCAACTCCGTTAGAATCTTGATAGCTTCGGCTGTACCGTTTTAGTTAAGATTAGTTAAGTTTAAATTCTTAGTTCCGTAAGTTCAAGCCCGAGTGTCGGCTTTATTGTAAACTCCAAGACAGAGTTCTGTTAAACTTTAGTTGGAATAATAAAGATTTATTTCACCCTTCTCACTTGTTGTTTTCTACCTCACGAACTCAAGTGATTATTCGCTTACTTGTTCTTAAGATTCTTCACATTCAACTGTAACTTAGAAGTACACAGTACAGAATCTTTACAACCTGCTTTGAAAATCGAAATGTCACTTCTGCGTCAAAACTATTTCAGATATGTTATGAGTTTACGTGACAGTCGACAGCGTTAACTTCTTTTATATTAATTTTTAATTTTGCTTAGATAATAGATTGCAAAGCTTCCACGTGGCAATATACACTCTGGGTTAGAAATATTGCTACGTGTTTAGTCGGCATTGTATGAAGATAGTACTATTATGACTACGGAAGTGACATATATCCTATGAACAGTCAAATCTTCAAATTGCAGGAAGCAGTATGCAGCAATAAAAGTCAGATATATATTATTGTATTCCCATAAACTGGTCACTGCTTCTAACACTCTCACAACCCTTGCCGATGTTACGGTAACAGTGCTACTACAAATTCGTTTGAGATTTTTCTTTTTCTGAATGTTTCATGTTATAAGCAATCGTTTTCACCAACAATGTTTCAAGACAATCACGTTTCTCTAGTATCTGTCCTCGCACTGGAATTTGCTGTTGCATATTCAGCCCTGACCTCGGACACGGTAATTTATTTGAAATGGAAAAACAAATTACTATACCAATTCACCATTTCCGTCTAAAATATACAGTAACAGTCTACATTTACTTCAGTCGATGTAGCCATGTTTTATTCGTCTATGATGTACACAGATTCTGTGTCTGGAAAGCTGTGATTTTTTCCGTTTAATAAGAATGAATAGTTACAACTTCGAGGGAAATTTTATCTTCCAATGTGATCTTTCAAATTATGCAGCAATGAGGAATTATATTACAGTAGTACTCCATAACTTAAGCTTATAATCCTGATTTCTTCAGACTGACGGTTGAATTTTGAGGAATGCCAAAAAGGACCAGGTTTAGCAGTTGATTTCTTTAATATAATCACATTATGTTGAAATATAATCATCCTCTGTTAAAAGTTTGCAAATAATCCTCCTTCTTGATTAACAACTGTTGGATACCTTATGACCCATCAATCTGTCTTATAGGTCGCGACTGCCTTTAAAAACAACTTTTTATACTTAGAGACACTACCAGTTTTACAGGCTTTCAGTCACATGGCTTATGATGATAATAATTTCAGGCTTGCCATCCAGACAGTATAGTGTTTAAGGGAGCCTATTGCGGTACCGAAGGGCCCGAGATAGAATCCGGGAGAAGATATGGATGTTTGTAAATGTATACTGTCTGTGCGACATGGGGGTGCTCTAAACATGCAGCGAGTCGAAAGGCCTCTCGAGAGGTTAATGGTATAGGCAGAGGGGTGCGAGAACCTCAGACCAAACCCCTGTGGTGCTCTCCATCAAAATTGGGGCCAGAACTGAGCTAAGTCGTACTGTCACCCCTATGGTGCTCAGCGACAGGAGCAATGGCTTATACGTATCCGAGCTTCACAAACCATGGAACTGTTTCTTTCTTAAAGTCTGTAACTTAGAAATATGAAATATGAAAAAAACATGAAATTTTTTTTTTTTTTTGATGACAGAGAAATAGTGATTAAGATTTACTTACTGCGATCATTTCCTGTTTATTAGAGGGTATGACAGAGAAGACGCCCGCGGTTGACTCAAAATCATTGTTAATCCGAAAGCTGTTGGAACAAACACGGGAAAGACGTACAATCCGTATTATAATTAACGGGATAATGCTATAACAATTTACTTGTATTTTCAAATAGCTTAGTTGGAAGAAATGTTCACTTGCTTTCATAAGTTCTTTAGTATTCAGAACAAAAAGAACGCGCTGTAAATAATAAGAATAAATAAATAATAAGAATAATATAATAAATATAATAATAATAATATAATAAATAAAAGAATAAAAGAATAAATAAATAATAAGAATAAAGAAGAATAAATATCATTAGAAATGGAGAAACTAAGTAATGATTATGATATCATCTGCTACCACATAAAGGTATTTAAGAAGATATTCACATATACAAAGAACATATTCTTTGATATTTACATATATAAAGAACATATTCGTTTTACATTTTTCATATACAGTTTTGTTTATGTTGATGTTTGTGATAATCAGTTTCACATTCTTCCTCAATAAACAATTTAACGTTTTTTCATACAGGGGACGGTTAATCCGCCTACGGTTAATCGAAAGATGATTGTAATATCAAAAACTGATATGTACCTATATTTTCATTTTCTTTTTTATATAATGTATTTTTCATTTGATATGGCCACAGGGCAGCCTTTTTGATACCATTTTGATACAAAAAAGAAACAAGAAACTAGAACGATCAAACCACAGTACTGCTTTCGTTATTTAGGAAATAAATCAAAACTTTCCTGTTATAACAATGATGTCCGTTATAATAAAATTACTTTGGCCTCACATTTAGAAAATACACAAGGAAACATCAAAGAAGGCATCTTTTCTTTTAGTCAAATAAATATCCTTCGTGTGCCTTGCCTCTTGCATTCATTAAACAAACTAGCAAAGTCTTTGATAAAATTGAAAACTTTGTTTAAGGAAAAAAAACTGCATCAAACTGATACGTCTCTATTGTTCCATTATGCACTACAGCTAGGACAGATTTCGGGGATAATTATGCTTATACGGAATTCCATAATTCATAGATTTCGTTGAAACATTGGATAGGTTAAGACACAATAACACGCCGAATAACGCTAATTTAAAATATAACGCTGGTTTTTGTTGTTTGACTTCTAAATTAGTATTGGATAGGTTATTTCTTAAGACTGCAGACAAATATCTTCGAGACGCAGAATAATATAATTGTTATAGAAATTTTGTAATGTATCTGATGATTTCAGTTAGGAACCTAAGGTCACTCTGGAATTTAAAAGGCCGCTAATTTCCTGTTTCTAGAATTACTGTAGGTAAGGAGTTTTTGTATCGCCTTACGATGCCATTCTTTATTTCCGCATTAAAAGCCTAAACGTTTGGAGCCTGCTGTATCAAAAGTGCAAGTTTTTTTTTAGTTTACACTTACAAGCTTTAGGAAGTTTTTTTTTTTTTAAATTATAACCTTTGCCTTTAGTTAAGTTTTATAGATTTTTGCTTACAGGTTTGATGTTTTCTAATGTGATTCCGCTTTTTACCTTCAGAGTTTTTTTCGTATTTCAAGCATTCACATTAATTTGTCCATTATCGTTTTTACTTGCAATTTTTTTTTCCCTCAAGAAAGGCGAAGCTTTGCTGGAAACGTAAGATCACAGGAACGAGTCTATTTAACATTGAGATAAAGGGTTATCTCGCTAAGTTGGCGAGATGTCACCAAGCTAGCTATAATTTTGGTGACAAATTTTGCCCTAAATTTAACGAGAAATCGCCAACTTTAGTGACCATTTGGCGACATTTTGGTCCGATCCCTGTATAACTGTAATTTGTACTGCAACTGAATAACTGTAATTGATTCCTGTATGTAATTGTAACCGCATCCGGCTCTTGTATGTATCTTAAACCGTATATGCCTTCCAGTAATATTGAGAAATGGAAGGTACAGAAAATTTCTCGGCGGCTGGAAAAAAGCTGTATGAGACCTGAAAGCGCATTAGTTCACAGCTTGCTTTTGTTCACAGTTGACTCAGCTTGTTTTAGTTCACAGGAGTACTGAGAGATCTCCGAGCGAGCTTTACTCTTTAGAAGTGCTTTGCACAGCTTCGTGTTTAACGTTCTTAGTAGTCTGAAGTGGTTGCTACTTATTGTACTCTGTGGTACTGAAAAGAGCTGTAGGAATACTTTTGTGAAAACTTTGAGAATTGTTAAGTATTTCTTTTGTGAAAATAAATTTTATCAAGCTGTTATCGATTCTGTGTGCATTCTATTCATTACGAACCCGTATGTACGTCACAATATGAAGGAAAGTATTAAAAATGGAAAAGTTGGCTACTCAGTTAAATTTCTAGATTATTTAAAAATCTTAACGCGTAGATTATCAAATGCGAAAAAAATTATAAATATAACAAGTAGAACTACTCGTAGCTTCTTGGGAAAATGTATTCTGAGATTCTTTACTAAAACATATAAGGTATTTCTTCCGCCTTCTTCGCGTGTCTTCGTGGTGTGGCGGTCTGCCCTTTGGGCGCGTATTCCAGAGGTCCGTGGTTCGATTCCCGGCGAAGGCGTTGTTAATTTTTCATCTCTCCGCCCTCAAAATTACCTAATGTCTCTACAAACAGTATTTCAGAATTTTATACTAAGCTTTCCTATTTTTTAAGCCATGATTACGAAATTGCATCGGTGGTGCAAGTTTTCTATTTTCATATACAGTAGATATAATAGAAATCAAAATAATAACTTATTTATTTATCACATGGAAACCTTATCGCTTATAGAATGCTCCGTGGAATTTTGCTCGATTTGTTGAATGTCATGGAGGTAGCTGAATTTTAAAATAAAAAGGATTTCAATTATGAACGAAATCCTGTACCGAAATGTATGAAACTTGGGTCAGCAAATGTGGAAAAAAGGTTTTAAAAATTAGTTTCTGCTATCTCTAGGGGTTTAACTGCAGAGGACTTAAGGTACTGCTAAAAGTTCTTTCGAACTAATAGATCTTTTCATTTTAGTGGACACACTGATAACGTTTAACGCCAAATAATGGAATGTGCTTTCGTTATTGCCGGGAACCGTGAAAATCAATAGAAAAGGGGACGAGAATATCAGTGTTCAATACAACCGGCCTCATTACATGCCCATCACTCGGAAATGTTTTCAACTAATCAAAACAAGATTAAAGATTAAAACAAGATTAAGCTTGAAAGAACGCCCCCCTCCCATATCGATAAAGGAAAATTTACTATGATTCGACATTTTGCTTTCAGGCAAGTTCTACGAGTATCTGTTATTTGCTATACAAAATTATTGGTATCTGGTATTGGAATTGTTCCCGCTTGCTCAGGAATTTCTTTCTTTTGAAAAATCTCCTTCCATTTTGTATAGTTCCATATCGAATTTGGCTCTTAATTTTATCGCTCACATCAGGAGCATTTACGAGTAACGTAAGAGCAATGAGCCTCTTTCTTTTTTTTTTTTTTTTTTTCATTTTGTAATCTCTTTCTCTGTCTACTTCCTTGTACGCAGTAAAGGGAGTATTGTAATCGCGAAAAATTTCGGGCATCACAGTTTAACGAAAATATCCATTTTGACCGCTCTCGAATCCATTTGAACGATATTTTTACTTGACATTTGTACGTAAAAATAGATTAAAGGACTGTTTTTTCCAAAATGGATTGTAAAATGGATTCAGAAGAGACATTTTCTTGGATATCTGTACGTACGTGCGTATGTATTTATCTCGCATAACTCAAGAACGAGCAGATGTAGAACGTTGACATTTTTGTACATGGGGCTGCTCTAACATGTAGTTATGCACCTCCCTGTTTCGTTGAAATCGGCTGCACGAATCGTATGTTTATATTCCAACTCTGTTGCCTGCCTCGGTGAACTTAGTTTTTTTTATTCTTATATATTGGTAAATTGTGCATTATTTGCTTTAAAGTGATTGAATTATGTGGCTTTTATGTTCTGGTTAAGGTTATTACACCTTTAGTTAATCTGCATGCAATAGCTGTAGAATTATGAACAATTTAAAAGTGCCTAACGAGGCCGCCATTTGTTTACATTTGGAACTCTTAGTATAACAGTAAATTAAGTTGGTGCATCGACTTCAGTGTCTTTTAGCTCAATATGACCAAAAGGTACCTTTTAGTTTTGTGCACCGATAATTTTGTTTTTCTCCCCGCTGGCCTATTGTTTGTTTTACCATAGAAAGCCGAATTTTAATTGTAAAAATTTTTTTAAACTGTTTTTAACTGCATTTGTTGTTTTAGGGTTTTCTGTATTTTAAAATTTTTAATGAAGTTGCTTTGAGTTTTTATGTATTTTTGCTTTGCCGCGAGTGAAACTGAATTTATTGAATTAGAAATATATTTCTATTGAAATTTGAGGAAATAAGTTTAAATGAAGTGCAGAAAAAAATGGGTATAATTTAATAGGATGTACAAAGAAGTCATGTTGCATCCACATTCAGCTTTTTTAGTTTTACATTTCATGAACTTTTTGCTGCCTGGTTCCTCTATGGAATTCTTTTAATTTTAAATGCAAACATGTTTCTGTGTAATTCTTGTATTTTCGCCAGCATTAAAGTATCACTTGAATGGGCGTTACATATAACGCCTTAAGTCGAGAACCTTTATGTATGACATGCAAAATAATTGGAAGATTATTATTATTATTTAAATTTATGAATTTCAGGTCTTACAACTTACAGCGAGCAAGTATCTTATCAGAGACTTAAAGTATTGGGAAGTATTTTCAAAATTACTTCTGTCGACAATATTCATTCTTTAGAAAAGAAAAGTGATAAGGTCTTAGGAAAAGAAATATTATTACTGGAATATGTATTCTTGGGAAACATAACTGAACAAATTATGATCAAAAGTCGGAAGATAAAGCACTAACATAAGGTGCATTCAAAACGTACAATGTATGTTAAGGTACTGAAAACAGTGTCTTGACTTGCAGTGCACTTTTTGAATGCACTTTATGTTAATATTTTGCCTTTTCCTTCCGAACCTTGTTTAAATTTCAAGAAGATTAAAAAATTGTAAAGGTTTGTAACAATTTATCAAAAACCAGGAAATGCACAGGATAATTTTTTATTTTTAATAACCGAAAAATGGCTTTCGTGTTAGGTTAGGATTTGGAATTTTTTCCATTTACTTTAAACAGAGATATCATTCTAGAATGTCAGTGATTTAAATTTTACGTTTTGGGAGCAGAGAGCAATACATCGACATATCGTAATCCGTTTTTACTTGAGTTTACTTTGGAACCCATGATTCTGTTTCCACTTTCCTTTGCTTTCTCAAGTAAGCATCATTTTGAACGATGATTTTGTGTAGTTTTACAGTAATATATACGTTTTTCTAGAGCAGGGACTCTCGACCTGGGGCGACCCTGCTAGAATGAATTTCATAGTTTCAATTCAAATGGGGTCAGCCTTTTATTTACCTATTAAGCATTTAATTTTATTTTATGAATATAAAATTTTCTGTTATTCAAGTTTTGGTATTTATTAACATTTTCTGTACTTTTTCTTGTTTAATTTACAGAACATATTAAAAATAATTTAAAATTAGATAAATGTAGTTTTCGAATTCTGGATGGAGAGCGGGGATGGAGAATGATCAGGTAGCAATAGTGAAAGTAGTGCGTGTGGCAGAAACCACTAAGCGTTTCATAAGAAATAAAGGATCTCACAACTGGCTGATCGGGTAAGGACGCTGGATACTGGTAATTCGACATACGCTTGAACCTAAGAGAACGGGCTGGCTACGTAGTAAGTTTTTGTGGCTTTTCTCATGTGTTACATAAATACGAATCAGTTTTCTTTAGAAACTCCTCCACGAAGGCATCTCTCTACTCTTTCAAGAAGTCGTCCTTCTCCATAGGCAGATAATCATTATGTACATCGCCATACACGAATAATCGAACCTAACCTACAAAATGTTGATGTTGAACTTTTAAAATCTTAACGTTTTTCAAATTTTGAGGTCTACCTTTCTGAATGCAAGCACTATCATTTACTAAATTAAAAATCATGTGAATGGACAAAACATGGTTTATAAGCAACACGAATCAAAGTTTGTGTAAAATGCAGAAGATAAGGTTCATGGTCGCAGTATCTTTATTTTGAATAAAAACTATACAATTATCCTGATTTATGTAATCCAAAGCACGCGAATCTTACAAAACGCGGTTATTTGTGACTAAATATGAGTAACAAACCCATTGAGTTACCGATGTCGATACACATGTAGAATGAATGAAAGTCTTATAGATGTCTGTAAGTCCAGACATATCATTTGTAAAAGATTATTTTATGTATAGACTATCAGCTTCGTCGCACGCTGTCTCAAGATTTAGACACGCCTCCAATTTTTCCTGAGACATTTTCATTCAAACGAAACTATTTCACATAATACAGCGTTGATGATTGTGAATGAATGCGAGAGCCTTCATCTCGATCGAAATCGTGGGCATCTACGTAAAAATTATGGTCTTAGAATTTTCATATCCTTACCGTGAACATTTGAATTTCATTGGGGACACCACCATGCGATCTGCATCTTATTTTTCAGTGATTCGTTAGAGGATCTGAATTCAAAGTCTTAGTTAAAATGTATACAAATGCTTTTTTGTAGCAATTTTCTCAAAGAAAAAATAATTTAAATATGTTTTAACATCTAAAGAAGTATGATGTAAGAAGAATTTTAAAAAATAAACCTTACAGTGTAAACATGCAATATTTTTGTGCTTGTCTTACTCAAACAAATGCACTTATAGGAGTATTTTTTATAAATGGAAAAGCAGATTGAAGAAATCAAGGGGGGAATTCTCCGAGGGAATGGCAACACGCAAGATCACTGGGGGACTCTTTCTAGACAATGCTAAGGCTTTTGACCGAGTCTGGCTAGATGCTCTCACCTACAAATTACACGCCGTTGGCTTCCCAGGCTTTTTCATTAAGATTATTAATTCCTACCTAACCGGTAGACACTTCATCGTTCATGTTTCTGGAACAAACTCCACAAGTCATGCCATCCAGGCTGGTGTTCCACAAGAGTCCTTACTTGGACCCACACGTTTTAATATTTACGTGAATGACATACCATTCACACGGGACACAACATTAGATATGTATGCAGACGACACTGCGATCCTAATACAAAGTGCATTCGTAGGTCCAGTCATTCAACGATTACAAAACTACATCCACACATTAGAGACTTGGCTTAAAAAATGGAAAATTCAAGTCAACGTGGATAAAACATTGGCTATTATGTTCATAAAAAAAAGCAAATTAAAGAAAAATATCATCTTCAGTGGCACCCCTATTCCTTGGGCCAAACAGGTCCCTTATCGTGGGGTGATCCTCAACAAAACTTTTACATGGCCCCACACATTACATCTATTATCCAAAAGTTTCGAGTTCGTAAAGCTAAACTATACCTTTAATTGCTTGAAACAGTGTTTTATCAATTGACAACAAGTTACTCATTTATAAGTATGTTCTCCCATTACTATATTAGGCTAGTCCAGTTTGGGCCTATACCAAAAAATGTAATAGGAAAAAATTACAGACTTGCCAAAATTCTGCCAAAATGGCAAAAAGTTAAAGCGGAGTGGTATATCTGCAACTATAAAATTCCTGAAGAATTGAGTATGGAGCAACTACGCTCACATTATTATAAACTTGCTAAAAGCTTTCATGAAAGACAAAGAACAATTAACAACCTGGCGATTAAGATTTGCAAATATGACTACAATGACCTAGAAAATATGGACAGGCCCATGCCCAACTGCATGTATATATTATGTAATATTTATTATAATGCCTTTACGGTTTATGTTAACCTTCTCTTATTGTATCTGCTATGGATTCTTTTTAGTCTTACGTTCAAAGTATTTATATCTTACTTATCGGATTCAAATTACCGGTGTTCGTCTAACCTTGCCATTATCCACACGCTCATCAGCTCGACGACTTCTGGCCTGCATTCATTTGACATTGCTTAACACTTTAATTAGCATTTCCTAACTTCTGGCTTAAATATGAATTCTAAATTATTAATTATTCACTTTAAAAACTTTACTATAAAAAACGAATTATTTTAGATATCTTTTAGGTTATTTCCTCATACCATTCGCAATTCGCAAACTGTTCTACAAGGGGTAGAGCCTTGTCGCTCAGGTACCCTGGTGTACCAAACACCGTTCCACGAAAGAGCGAGAGAAATCAAAACATCGATAAATAAAGTAAGCACAAAGGCAACTAAAATCTGTCAAGAAAATTGAATAAATTGTCAAAGAACAACATCCTTCACCGCATCTAATATAAAATAAAAATTCTTCTAAATAAACAAAAATTTTAAAAATATAATGATATCTAGAAACAGGGAAAAAAGGATTTATGAGGGAAAGCCATAATAAACAAGATAATATTAAGTTATTTAAAAATGGCAAACTCACGAATGCTATCTGCCTAAGAGAAGGGATGTCTTCATTGAGGTCTTTCTGTGTGTGTGGGTGTATGTGTGCGTGATTATGGTAAAGCCTAGAGGGCTATCTGCCTAAGGGGAGGGAGGCCTTCGTGGAGGTCTTTCTGAGGAAAACTGGCTCGTATACACGTTACACATGGGGAAAACCATGAAAACGCCCATACAGCCAGTCCGTTCGCGGGATTCGAACCTCGGACCGAACTACCTGTGTTCAGTGACTTTACTGCTCTGCCGCTGGTGGGCCTTCTGTGGGGAACTGGCTTGTAATCATATGGAAAACACACGAAAATCAACCATGCAAACAATCCGTTCACGGGGCATCGAAACAAACATTGTATAACTACTAGTGTTCATTGGTCTTTTAACCACTCAGCTACTGGTGGACGTATGAAAGGAAAGAGTTAAAATCAATATTTTAATCTGACTACGAAAGAGCTCCATCCTACTAGTAGCAGACAGCGTTTTTTTTTTTTTTTTTTTTTTTTGCTATTTAAATAGGAAACTCATTTGTTTCCCGTACCTTGATGCGAAGGCATTTTAGGAGTATAAATAATTGCAATACTAATATATTTAAATAACAATGAAACTGTCACATGGAATCCTAAAATAAAATGTATTATTTATTAACAACCTTCTTTTCATTGAGAAGCATCAGAATGCTATCAAGATGCATACTAGCTCAGTTTTATCGCATTAAATGTCAAATTGTTGTTTAAAAGCACAGTGCTCACTATCGCATTTATTCCCGCATTTCCCTCATTTTCTACTTATTTCGCATTTTAAAACCCGAAAAGGGAAAATTAAGTGATAACATATGTTACGGAAAACACCGAAATCTGGAGAATGCCGACTTTCACCGGTGAATGTCAACATTCACATGGTCTCTTCGTGTATGACCGAAATATTTTCCAAATACTCTTATTTCTGACTTACACCGGTCAATGTCGACATTCACTATGTACTAATGGTGAATTTTGCACATATAACAATATTATATTTTCTTCTCCGTAATTCAGTCGCGAATAAACGCATTTAAAACTTGAAATAAGAACTTAAGAACATGAGAACCTAAAACACACAATACATTCAAAATGAGAAAGGAAAATGATAGAAGTTAAAAACTTACTTAATTATACAGTACGTTCTAAATGAGAAAATAAAATAACAGTAATAAAAAACTTACTAAATTATGCGATTCAAATCTTATTTATTGCAACAACTTAAACTATTATGGCACTTTATAACCTCTCTTTTCGACTTTCACCAGAGCATATCTGTGATTGTCGACATATACCGGTGAGGGTCCGAATATACCAGAATGTAGTGAAATACTCGGTCTTTCACCGACGTATTTGGTGAATGTTGGTATTCTCCGGTGAAAGTCGACATTCTCTAATTTCGGTCTTTCACGGTAACATATGTAAGTATTAACGAAGGGAAGAACTTAGACGATTAAAATGGGTATATAAATGCATGCATTAAATAAGTTATTGTCTCATTTATTTTATTATATTGTCACTGTTATTCTATATTTTATGATGTCACATAATTTAACACTTCACGAGAAATCTCCAAATTGAGATCCTCAAAAGCTTCTCTTTTATAAAATCGTTGTTGTTGTTAGTAAATTTTACTTAACTTGTCTGATCAGATTTGGCTCTTCTCCAGACAAAATTTTCATGGCATTAATATCTTTATTCGGCACTTGCAATTTAAATTAGACAGTATGAGTCCTCTATGTAAAAACGTTTGAAACTAGATTGACTCACTTCAAATGTCAATAACGTTTTCACAAGCATTGCACTGACTAATATTGAACACCTCATATGAAAACTGCCCGAGGTTCTCGGTCATGAAATCGAAACAAAAAGGCGCAGTTATCGAGATAAGTAAGTGTAAAGTGCATGACCACTGCTCTTTGTAAATCTAATTGGCTTAGATAGGTTCCAGGAAGAGGTGTCCACTCCTTCTTTAAACATACCTCTTACATTAACGTCTTTCAAAATGCGTTCTAAGGACTGAATTTTCTGAAACTTGTCCTTTTTGTGCCCATTCTATTTTAATTTCCATCGAAAAGTTTACTAGTCTAACAATAGTACGGAGTACTGTACTATAATATTGTTCGTTTGCCATCTGACACGCTAGACTGGAACAGAACTACTACTGAATTTAGGTAGTATAAATCTTTTGTTTATGTCCCAGGTGTCCAGTTCGTGACATACTTCTTATCCCTTTCCTTCATCGGAGAAATAGGTAATAACTTTATCTTGGAATATGTGATTTGTATGAACGGACTCCCAGTACATTTGCAAATACCAATCTCAGAAGTATTCGAAAATGTTCATTCTTGTGAGACGTAAATTAAGTGAGCGTACCAAAAGTTTCTGCATCGTGCTAAATATGCTGGGAGTAAAAATATGCAATTAAGTCATGGCTAAAGGTCTCGTCCTTCAACTCGTCGTTACTGAAATTTGAAAAGCGAGTGATGAGGTAAGTGAATTTACACTGGAAGCGCGCAGTTGAAATCATAGGCAAACATACTTGTTACATTTTAGCACTAACTGTTCCTTATAGTATTCAGTTAGCGTAGTACTTAAAATAAAACTGATGTATAATTAAGTAACTGATATATAGATAATTTACTCAATTGTTATCGATTTTTATTTTGGAGATAATAATCTTAGAACATTCACTCTTAATCAAGAATTAAGTAAATTTCTACAGTTTCAAAATGTTTGTCAAATGAATTTTAAGCACCGGTTTTAGGTATTTGAGAACTTGCCTTTAATGCCCGAAAATAGTTACTTGAAAAACACACTAAAAACTTGTTATCTAAATCGGAGATGTCTTAACTGCGGATAATGAAAGTAGTATAATATCAGTTGGATTACTCTGAGTATAATATCAGTTGGATAATATCAGTAGTATAATATCAGTTGGAAACCTGGTAAATATTAAAAAATTAACCCCCGTTATAACTTATCAGTGAATTCATTTCTCTTAAGACAAATGAAAGCAATAATTTGCGTTAGAAGGGCTTGCGAATTTAAAGAGAAATGAACTGAGAAAGAAGTTCATTTTGCTTATTTAAATTATTTTGATAAATTTCATATCAGGAGCGATTTCAAAAAATTTGCTGCTACTTTCAGTATACCTGCAATCTCATGATTTGAAATGTCGTTACCAGATTGATTCAGATTTTTCAGTAATATTCTCATTTCTGTGTTTTAACTGCTAATAACTTCCTACTCATTTAAATCACTTTATTTCTTACAAAAGACTATCAATTTTTAAGATTTTGAACACAATGTTTCAATTACAGCAATTCGTAAAATTCCTGACATACAATCTTTTATTAAACTTTTTGCTTTTACTTATTAATTACTTCCTAACAAAATCTGAAGCATCTTTTTTACTTCCTTGTACGAAGTAAAAAGGAAGTATTGTAATCGCGAAAAATTTCGGTTGCTATCAGCCGCACTAAAAGTATATAAATATATGTATATATATATGTATATGCCCTCTGTTACTCGGCTGAGTGAGCTCAGTTTCTTTATTCTTTATTCTTATATGTTTGTAAATTGTGCATTTTTTACCTTAAAAATGATGGTTTATGATGGAATTATGTTGTTTATGAAAAATGATGGAATTATGTTATTTTTATCTTTCGGTTAAGGTTTTTATGCCTTTAGTTAACTTGCATGTTATAGCTGTAAAATTATCAACAATTTAAAAGTTGTTTAAGTGTAGCTAAGCCTAATCTTTTCCCCATTGTGGCCATGTTTGTTTACATTTGAAACAGCAAAATAGTGGATTTTTTGCCAATCTGGAGAAACTAAGCTTCGCAACAACAAAGTAACGTCTTTTTTATTATTGCGAATTAAATTGTGCTTAATCTATTATGGAATTATCATTTAAGTTATTAATTTATCCCATATATTGATTCAGCATAGCATCTACAACAAATTAAATCAGTTTCTATGCCTTCAGTGTCTTTTTGCCGACTGAGACCAAAAGTAAACTTTCAGTTTTGTGCACCGACCAATCTGTCTTCTTGCCCGCTGCCCGAATTGCTGGTTTTTGCGTAGAAACAGTAATTTTAATTGTAAAAAATTGCTTTTTTAAATTTTTTAACAGTATTTGGTGTTTTATATTTTTCTATGTCTTTAAATTTTTAATGAAGGTATTTTGTGTTTTTATTATTTTGCCTTGCCGCGAAGGGAGAACTGAATTAATTGAATGAGAAATACATCTCTAATTGAAATTCGAGGAAATAAGTGTTCCATATTAGCAGAAAATAATGTCGCCAGTCTGTTTCGGACAGAGGAGAATGTTTACGAGTAGCGAATGTGCATTAAGTAAGCAGCGCTGAATCGTATGCGAAAAACTGTTCATTTTTTATTTGTTTAATTTCTTTTATACATCGTTTTAGATTTTTTATAGTATTTTAATAGAACTTGCGGTAATTCTTCAGATGATATAATTTTGTGCACTCTGAGTTATAAAATGAATGAGATGTAACGCAGTTAAGTGAACCTAGCGCCAGAATATTGCTAATTTTTGAGAAAAGTAATTACTAATCCAGAATTGCAGAAGATTTAAACTTATTTTCAATACCAAATATCCTGAATGCATTCCTAGTTTAGAATACTGATCGAAAAAAATGACGAAAAACTAAAACGAATAGAAAAAAATATATAGTTTACGAGAAAGCTTACAAAATATCACAGAATGGTTAATTGCTTTCATTAACATTTTTAAATGAATCACTAGTTGGATCAAAATGGTTTCAGATTTTTATAATCAATTAAATTTTCGATGTCATAAACTAATAGACTGGAATTAACTTATTATAAACTTTGTTTATGTTATCGCAGAAAATTTGAATAATTTTGTAATAGACTGAGTCTAACGTGAGCTTTAAGTTTCTCCACGTGTGCCATTATTTTGAATGTATCATGATGCCTTTGCTGTCGATATTCTAACAGCGATTTCAAAAACACGCTTTTTGACTTTGTCAAATTAGTTTTGTGGCCTATTCTGCAAATAAGGTGCGAAGTTGAAGAGAAACAAAAGAGATAGAATAGCAAAATTATTAAAAGATACTAAGGTTTCACCAGCAGAAGAATTTCCTTGAAAATGCTAAAATTCTTACTGGCCATGTCGTGGGTTTGTGATCCATATATAGCAAACAAGTCAGTCTCAAAGTTAATTTCAGTCAGTCATTTATGCCGTGTAATTTTTTCCTAAGTCTCATTAAGGCAGCAATTTTCTTTTCAAGAGTGCAGCAGCATATAACTCTTCCATTCTTGTTTAAGCAGGAGCATGCATGTTTATTTTTGTATTAGGTTCAAAGGCTAATGCTTTTTACTATATAAAAATGTTTAATTATATAAAATGTATTTATTTAATGATGATATGCATGTAACACAATAGCTATCGATATTACTTTAATGATCTTATGCACAGAAGGGTATCAGTGAGATTTTCATTGCACCTTTCTGGAATGAAAGAAAGCACGTGAAGCATTGAGGAACTATGTTAAGGAATTTTCCCCTTCCTTACTACGTGCCATCGTGGTGTAATTGCATGCAGGCTTTTAATTTTTAATGTTTCCTGCTTCTATAAATACTTATTGACTTAACTGATGCAAAATCGATGTCTACGAACTTCCTTAAACATTGAAATGAACGTAAACTGTATTTGTTATTAAATATTTTTACGATAGCTTTTCCAGTTTTTTAGCCCAAAGGAGCGTTAACCCAGAAGGGCTATTAATATTGAAACGGCATTTTGCGTTAAATCACTCTTAAAAGTCTGAATCACTTTTCAAAATGTTGCCACCAAGGATTATCGCCCTGCATTATAGTTAAAGACATTAAATAATAAAGAATCTGCATGAATGTATGCATGTTTTTCGCAATGTGAAAAAATGACGGTACCTAGAGCCAGCCATCAAATTTTGAATTACATAATCCTCCACCTCGAACATGGGCACCTGAAAGCCTGAATATCGAATTTATTTTATTATCTATTTCAGATTTTGTAAACCTTTAACGGATTTTTTATTAATAAACTCAACGATTTCAAATCGAGCCATGGCAACACTGTACGGGGGAAAAATTATCTCCAGTTTACCTAGTTTTTAAATATTTTGTGATATTGTTGTTGAATTGAATTTTATGTGATTTAAGTGCGAAGAATATGATGTTTAATAAACAAAGGTAACAAACAAAACGTTAAAAAGTGCCCCTTTGGGCGTAAAAATAAAATCTGAAAGCTTTCAGATTTTTTATTCTATTTCTTACCTGTATATAGCAAAGCACGCGAGAGCTATTAGTAGATTAAACACGAGGGAAAATACTGAGACATCATGCGATTAGCTTGTTCACCGGGATTGGAATCAGGGTTAAACTACCTATATTCAACAGTCTAATTCCCTCATTCAGGTTGGACACTTTTATGATAAAGCTGAGCACTCCGTAATTTTTGTTTCACAATAGAAAGAAACAACAAAATAAAAGAATATCAATTTCTACAGTCAAAAATATTAAGACATTACATTTGGAAGAATTATGAACAAGGTATATGAAACAAAATGTAGAATATAAGGAGGAGG
The DNA here is from genome assembly GCF_044657685.1 of Stegodyphus dumicola. Taxonomy (NCBI): domain Eukaryota; kingdom Metazoa; phylum Arthropoda; class Arachnida; order Araneae; family Eresidae; genus Stegodyphus; species Stegodyphus dumicola. The sequence goes on along the minus strand of NC_140769.1, from coordinate 184,278,336 downwards.
CAAGTATTAGATTTCAACATTTTTATGTATACAACTATATGATAGAAATATGTATACTATATTATATTCCACTTTCTTAGATTTTCGATCTTCTGTTAAAGTATAATATTACATTATCTTATTTTTAAAAGTAAAGTATTTATGCCATTTCCAACTGCAAATACAATTAAATTAATTATTATTTATTTCTTACAAGGAGCCAAATCACGTAAATACGCACAAGTTGTATGATATTTAAGGAATTTTAAATAATAATACTTAGAATAAAAATAATGATAAAATTTTTACATTCTACAGAAAGAATAGCACACAGTAAAACGAATTAATACATATCTTGATTTAAAATACTAATTAGTTTAGAAATCTTAAGTGTTAAGTCTTTTATTTATTAAAAGCTAAGTCCGATAGTGAAACTCATTTAATCCGAGTGTTTCGGAAGGTAAGGCGAATATCAAATCCAAAACCTTTCTTGAAGTTCATATGAAAAACGAAAATTTCATTTCGTGATCACTAATTTTTAAATGACTTGTGTCACCAAAAGAGACAGATGAATCATTTCTGTCACAGGAATAAATGATGAATCATTCCGCAAATATGTTGTTTTGAGTAAAATATATAAGCACTTCGTTTTTTAGTGTTTTGTAAAACATTTCAAGATAGTTCACAAGCAAAGCAGAACTCCATCTGTCCCATATCTTGAAATGCAAAAGCTAAATATTGACCTAGGACTTTTTCAAAAACATGCTTTTCAAATTTCACTTCAAAACGTCATAGGATATTTAGTACGCTAGTGATATTTTCCTATCATCTGAGTGATTCCATGCCTGTGAATATTGGTTAGTGTTTGAAACGCATACTTGTGAACCAAGACATAAAAGCTGTTGCATCTTGTAAGAAAGCGGGCCTCTTTCCTCCCCACCCTTCAACGTGGTTGAAGTTTTTGTCTTCTTACGTTCAGCGCAAAGCTCTTTATAGTTTTGAATGCTTAAATTTCGTGAGAATTTACTTTACTTAAGTTTTAAGAAATATTTATGTAGATTCTCGGGAAAAAAAAATTCGATTGTGGATTTATGTAAGTCTGACTTTTTCTCTTTCTTTTTTTTTTAATTTTAAAATTTGAATTGCATTGCTTTCCATGGTAACCTTTCTTTCTCTTTATTTCTCTGAATGATGATGGCTAGATTTATTGTGATTTTCCGAATTCATTGATAATATATTTGGCTGGATTTATTCATAACACATTTACCAACATTATTGATAATATATTTGGTTATATTTATTGACAATAAATTTACGTATGTCAGATGCAGTAGTAGCCGCGGACCACAGAAAAGAAGCTCACGTACCGCATAATGCTGACAAATAAGTGGTTGGCCGCGAATGATATAAATGTTTAATTTTATTAGATACAAAATTTAGAATTTTATCACTTCTGCAAATTAGAATTTACATTAGAAAAAGTAACATGGATAATTTTATTAAAAATATCTCTAAATGGTCCAATTTTTTTCCTTAAAAAAATTAAAGATATCACCTTTAATTTTTATCCTACGGATTTTTTCCCCTTTCATAAGTGGATTCTGAAAATCTTTTTCTCATTCACATTTTTCCCCCGTATAAATTCAGTATAAAAATATAAGTTTCATGTATTTTTAACAAAAGCATCAAATGATCTAATGTGAGAGGTCTGCCTTTGTTTCGTTTCTGAAATTAAAAAATGGGTCTACTACCAACCGTTCGAACGACATTTAATCGTAAACGCCGTGCATATTTACTTTTATGATGTTCTTAGAAAGTTAAAAAAAAGGAATGTTATTATGCAGATAAAATAATTCTCAGCTTTTTTGCGGGTTATATGATTTATTACGCTTTCCTTAACTGCTATAATATGCCATTTAGTTATTTTTGCCCCACTGGCGGGCACACGGTCTTAATGTTGAGGCCAAAAGCGGTGCGCCTTACTTATGGAGGCATCTAAACAGGTGGGCACCTTTGCCTTCTTTGAAGAGACGGAAAGCTACAACCATTCCTTCTCTGGGATTCGAACCCGGGACCTTTGGTATCGCAGTCGGCTTCCCCAACCACTAAATCGTCTGGGCGACGTATCCCATTTAATTATTAAGTAATATTGTTAATACCTGCTTTCATAGATGGAACGGCTTTCTCCATTTGCATGTAAAAAATAAAATGCTTTACTAAAATTGCTGTCATTATATACAAATATCTGTCCAAATATATCCTATCTAAACACAATGGAATCAGAGAACAAACCATTTTAATACCCTAACGCTTACTATTAAAAAGTGACATAAAAGTTAAGACTCATCATAACTGTTAAATGCTTGAGAAGTTAGAAGTTTCAAAATCAACAATTTTATCTCACTGAGGACGTCCTGTTAACTAAATGTTTCTTTGAAACTCAAGAAAATGAGCTTTTATTAGGTGCATAATATTTTATATCGGTACTGTTTTTCAAATGTATATGTATACTTGACATTCTGATTGATATACAGTGTTCTTAAAACACAGAAGCTATATCTTAGTCTCTTTTTCCAAAATATAGGTCATTATGAAAGTATGGTCATGATACTGAAATAAACAAGTTAAAATTTCACAATCAGCTTCAAAGAATCAATTTTAACAAGCATCGTTGTTTATGTGTTTAAACATAAAGATCAGAAATTTTTTCATTATTGGCAGAAAATAGAGTGAAAAAAAAAATAAAATGGAGAGAAGACAAAACTTCTGATGCAGTATTATAAAAATTATCATCTTTTGGCTCAAAGTTCTTTTCTATATCACTTGCATAACTACTGTGTTTATATAAAAAAAACTTATTCTTTTGAAGAAAACAGGAAATCGCTAAAGTTTTATTAATGTATAATTCAGTGGTAAATTTAATGCAATAAACTAGAATTAATTTGCAATTTAAAGGGAAAAAATTATTGAGAAAGAGAAAATATGTATGCTGGGGAAAATTGCTCTAGTTACCATCGCCAATTTAGCTGAATCTAAAAAAATGTCCAAACTATTATGTATAAGACATTTTCGGAGGGAGGGGGTTGAGGAACGCCATTTTGTAATTCACCGTATTTTTTGCGGCTTGTTACAATCGATTGTGCCTACGTCCTGACTGAGGAATGTGTTAGGAATGTGTTCTTCTAGAGTTCTCCAACAGATGTTTTAAAAGAAATTATCATCTTCCCATTATCGTGTCCTATCGTCGTGTGACTGGTAGCACGTCCGGCTACCAATCGGGAGTTCGAATACGAGCGAAGGTACAGATATCTCTCACATCCTTGCTTTGAAAATTTCAGAATGTCTCTCTACAACGGCATCCGACTAAAATATGGTGGATTATCCTTTTAAATTGGAAAAAATACCAGAACTTTTCGCCTTCCTCACTGCATGCTGTTGTAGTAGCACGTCCGGCAGCAATTGTAAGAACCGCAGTTTGAATACTGGCGAGTATATAGCTGATTTTCCATGCTTTCAAAATACTTAGCAATTCTGTAACTGTCTGAGCTTTATAAAGGGAAAAAAAAGGATTAAGAGAAATTGCAAGCTGATACTGAGGGCCCCCAAAATTTGTCTGAGCTTTGTAGTTCGAAGCAATGTATTATAATGCTAAATAAATTTTGAAGTATATCATTATATATATAATAACCACTAGCGAACACTTAGTACTGATGTTTAGGATTGTCATTCTGATAGAATTTTAATGTATTTTCCATTTCAAGTTTTTGTAGATGCTTTCAGACTTTTATTTGGAATATATATATAAAGGAGCAGGAATTTTGATGGCGTAGAAGTGCTGATCCATAATGACTAGGAATTTGGAGGCGAAGGCAGATTAAATCTTCAGTTTATTTTCATCAACATGTTGCGGCTACACACAAGTCGGCACATTAAATGTGCCTTTTCCAAAATCCTTACATTTTTGATAGATTTGCAGCAAAAAATAAGTAGCAGACAGATTACTCGAGCTAAGGCAAAGCGTAGAAAGCAAGTGCGTAATGTTCAGGATGAAATCTTAAGTCAAACTGAGTTTTGGTTCTTAAAGCATTTTGATTGGATAGTTAATACTGCTGTAAAATTATTATTGGCTGCTTGAGTTTTAGTTTAGTTTACATCACCAGAATTACGTAAGCGTCATATGACATAGATTTTTCTCGAAATGACGCAGTGCAAATAGATGTTGCTATTTTTAGAATAGAGAAGGGAAATTAATTTAAGCTGCTAATTTAATCTTTTACATATTCCTTATTTTTCTTACATATATATATATATATATATATATGTAATATGCTAAGTGCGCAGTCATGAATCCGATACTTTTAACTTCTGGCTGCAGACATGGCTGGGTGGATAAGGCAGGAATAAGACGCTGACAAAACTAATTTCCGCGAATCACCATTTTTATTTTTAGACACATCAAAAATTATTTCTGTGGCAGACAAATTACTTTTGAATCATAGTTGAATACAAATAATTTTTATATACACAGATAAAAAGCTACGACGTCATTTCAGGGAGGGAAGCATAAGCGGAGCAGAGATTTTGCATGGCAGAAATCAGGAAAAAAGGGAAGCATAGTCCAAGTGCCGCTGATATGCCGCGAATATCATACTATTTGTATGACGTGTTCCGGCTCTTTGAAATAATTGCCCTGTGGAGCGCCTTACAGTAGAGTTTTCCTGGTACGTGGTGCTGAGGGCAGCGTAGTGCTCGTGACTCAGTATTTATACTTCGTGGGGGGAGAGAGTATTATAAACTATGATTGGTCAATATCAGTTACTTTTTTCAAGCAAAGTTATGTAATTTGGAATGATCTCGAATTTGGGAGAACAGATGAATTTAGGGGGTGAGCGCCAAATTTAGAATGTTAATTTTGAGGTAGCGAATTATTTTTTTAAGCCGCCATCGTGTTTTGTTATATCTTACATATATATATATATATATATATATATAATATTTTGGCAGTCAGACATAGGAATGACGAAGCTTGGCACAGAATCCGGACATTGTTGTGACTGAGTGTAAAGCGGCATCCAATGACGACACAGAAGGACACATTTATAGCTCCATTTCTTTATTTAGTTCAAATGGCAAATCATTATTCTTTTAGATTAAATTCTCGAAAATTACATATTCATTAGAGATTTATAAATAAGATAAATAAGATTAATTAAATAAGATTAAATTTACTGCGTCCTACTATTCGAACAAAGGGAGACAGATGTGAAGAGCGGCAGCAAAGATCTATTAGAGCAGTCTTTGACGCAAGATGGCGCGAATTCTTCATTTATAGGAGCGGTTACGTAATATGCTCGAATGTTCTCAAAAGTAATAGCCTAGGGCGAAGATCCTGAAATTGCGGAAAGTTAATTAGAGGATGCCTGTTCGCGTAGAGCAAAGCCATCTTATTTTTTATATTTTACATATATACACTGATCCATATTGATTAATATAAAAAATAAATTAGCTTTAAAGAAAAATTAATATGTTAGGGAAAAAATTGGAAATCTGTGTTTCAAAATTTAGTACAAGATCTAAGAAAATCAATTTCGAAAATGCAAGTGTCTGAAAACAAATATGAGTCACTTTGTAGAGACATTAAGTATTCCTTTGGAAGCAGGAGTCATGAAAAATGAGCAACGCCTTTGCCGGGAATCGAACCACGCACCTGTGAAATCTCCGCCTAACGAAGGCATGCCAAGAAGGCGGGATAAGTACCTGATATACTCCTTCATTTAAAGGGCGACTGGGGTTTTTAGGGGACCCAATCACCAAATCCTGGGTGTGGAGAATCATCATCCACCACCCTTTTAGTTCGGGCGCCAGTGTAGAGACATTAGGTATTTTTTGGAAGCAGGAGCAATGAAAATGATCAATGCCATCGTCGGGAATCGAACCACGGACCTCTGTAATACGCACTCAGCGCGCAGCCCACCACACCACGAAGGCATGCCAAGAAGTCGAGAGAGATACCTGATAACTTTATATAGTTTATTTTTTGGGTCCTATTTTTATCTTTTCTTTTATTCAGTATGTAGTTCGGTAGATGCTTTATGATGCCTGCTGCACTTTTTTCTAATATAATTTGTAGAATAATTAATATCAAAACTGGTAGTAATTCAAGTGGTGCATTTATGTGTGATAGATGGTTACCAATATCATTCCATTTTTAGAAATGTCATTCGCTCTGAAAGAAGTTCATTACTACAAAAGTTGAAATTTGGAGGTAAATGATACCGATTACAATTGTTTAATATTTCTAAATAGGGTTAAATATGCAAAAACCGCTGATATATCATCTAGTGATAATGTAATGTCCAGTATATCAGATGCTGCTATAGCTGGATTATGTGCAAATTTCTCTTGCTCGCTTTCGATCTTTTTCTAGCGGCGTAGTTTTAAGAGCATTTCCTCTGATACGGATCTGCTTATTGCATGATGTTCTTAGCATGCAAGGTACCATATTTTAAATTCAAGTGGATAATTGGAAGTAATGTAAATGTATTATTTAGAAGAATATAGCAGAAGAAAAAAAAGAGTTATTAATTGATATACTATAATTACTTACTTGTACTCATTGCAGAAGCACAACAATTACACAATAGAAAAATGCTTTCGAGTGAAGATAGTTCACTCGAAAACATTTCCAATTTATTCAGCTCATTAATACACCTTCAGTGTACTTGTGTTGAATTTTAATCTTTATAAAGTTGGTTAATACAATATATATTTTTGATGTATTGATACAATATATATTTTTGAAGGTGTATTAATACAATATATATTTTTGAAGGTGTATTAATACAATATATATTTTTGGATTTATTTGCATAGGCCTTGTACTAAACACTGAAACACTGACTTCAAATTTTTTAAGTACTCGGTCGAGTAGTCACAACAAGCTATGTCATCTTAACAACGAAAATTAACATGCCATTACAGCATAAAACTTGAAAAAAAATGTGTTTGTGCATGACGGGAAACTAATATTTGGATTTGTACAATGTGAGATCATCTCGATTGGACTTTTGTATTCCATTGCCATGTTGACGGAGTAAATATGGCCTACACCTCTTCCTTTTCCTGTTCTAGGATACCGCAGTCGGTAAATAAACTGCGCCCGTGCATCCTTTACTAAAGCTACGTAGAGCCAAATCTTAAAAGAGAAAGATAGACTTTTGTCTCATTTGGATGCTTTATTTAATTCCCTTTGCCTTTTCGAAAAAATTCTAGCTAATGGTAAGAGAAAAACAAGCGTAATAATTGGATAGTTTTGAAAAAAAAAATCGAGGGAACATATTTGATCCATTGATCAACGTAAAAAATCATACACTAAAACAGTGCAGAAATTTTGGAATACCGTATACCTATGTCTTCCTATACTAAAACGCCTTTGTCTACCTAGGGCTACCTATACTAAGCCTATCATATACTAAAACAGTGCAAAAATCTTAGGATACAGTATACCTGTGGATACATATGTCTGAAAAGAAGAAACTTTAAAATGATAATTGACGTACTTTAAAAGAATGACGACTTATTATGCACACGTAAAGCCACTAATTTAAGTAATGCTCACCAATCTAAAATTCAGCTGTAAGATATGCTCCTCTGTTCGAAAAGTTCAACCAAAATTTTGTCATGTGGTTGCAGTTTTCAATAATTTGATTTGGTTGAACGCTAACGTATTCTTTACAGGTGATAGCAGATCCGGACACCCGGATGGCTTTCAAAAACTAATCGGGTATAGTCCGGGACCCGCTCCATCTAGAGTATAACATGTTTACAACATAAAATACCTAGCATTGCATTACCTGCACGACAGGTGGACATTGCATGGCGACATAGCATAGCTCAGCATAGACATGACACGGCATAGCATTTCGACATGACATAGTATAGAATATAGTCACTGCAGAGCGATAGAACATATTTGCAACATTAAATACACAACGTAAAGTAACTTACACGACAGGTGGACATAGTATAGCAACATAGTTAAGCATAGATAAGACATAGCGGCATAACATATTGAGGTTACAGATTTATAACATGCAATTCTCAGTGTGGCATGACCTATGCGACAGGTGAACATTGCATGGTGACATATCATACCGTAGCGTAGACATAACATGACACAGCATTGCAACACGATATTATATAGTACAGTATAAGGATTACTTATTTACAGCATTAAATACACAACGTAACTTAACTACATGAAAGGTGGATATAGCGTAGCGACATACCATAGTTTCTCATAGACATAACATACATAGTATTGCGACATAACATATTGACGTCACAGATTTACAACATAAAATACTCAGCGTCATATAGCCTATACAGCATACAGAACATAGCCTTGCATATGAAATAGCAAGGAGGCATATATATTGACAAAACATTTTTTATAACAAACAAATAAAAAATAAATAAATAAAAAAATAAACAACATAACATGACCTGTACAGCAGGTGGGCATAGCATAGCGTACACAAAAGTGATTGAACATAGCATAGCATATTGTCATAGCATATACATAATTTTGCATAGCAAAATGTTATATTAAGACATGCAAATCATGTTCAGGAATCAGGAAATTACTCATTCTCGAATTCAAAATATTTTTCGCCATTATTTTGTGCTGTAAAGACTTTCACTTGAGCTGGAGCCACTTATAAGCTGTTCGAAAATGAAACTGGAAGTGTATATGGGTCTACTATTGCTAATGTTATCGTCTTTGCTAAGTGAATAAAAGGGGAGGGGGGAAAGAAAAGAAAAGCAAAATATGGGAAAATTATAGTCTAATCATTGCAGATTTTATTCTAACATCTGAAACAAGCGAATACCTAAATATTTAAATAAATAAATGCATATAAAATAATTTTAAAATATAAAATTTCATAAAAATTGTTAAAAAATAAAAAGAAGAAGAAAAAGAAGCGATTCTGTTCCTGTTGTAAAATGTAGCACGTCAGAAACACCTTTTATCAATTACACTAAAACTGCAAATACGCATAAAAATTATCAGTTGGATATACTGTGAATTAAAAGTATTTAATTTTTATCAATTAGATATACTGTTAAAAACTAGAATAATAGCTTAAATTATTAAGAAGTGTGTTTATTGTTTTTATATCGTTCAGTTTTTTAAACAATAACAGACTGTTTACGTTTGAAAGATAAATTAAAGATCTCATCCTTTATTGATAATAATACGTTGATGAGAACCGGTTTCACGCGACTGCGCGTGAAAGGCATATTGAAGGTCTTAATTTTCGCGCCTTGACAACATTTGCCAGCGGCTGCTTCTAGATTTTTTCCCATTCTTCTGATCTTCAAAAATGCTTTTTGTTACACAGTTGGTCCATGAAGCTTGTGGGTTTGAACTCCATTTGACCGCCTATATACAGAATTACTTCAATAAATATAAACTAAAAATTATTATTATTATTATTATTATTATTTTGAGATTCACGGCAGATCGAAAGAAACTTGCAAAAAAAAAAAAAAAAAAAAAAAACTCACGGTACCACTGTTAATGTGAATACGTAAAACTTAGTTACTAGTCTAAAAGGTCAGCAGAGCAAATGCTAGCAGGCATCAGTGATGCCACTCGTGATGAGAGAAGATAACGTAAAGTAAGAGAAGTAACGTAAAGGTTATGGGGTTCTGACCTTAATATAACAGCTAAGTGTATGGGAACCTCGTGAACAAAAAATAAGAAAAAAACTTCATTATTGCTTAACTAAAGAGATATAGCTGGAGCTATCAAAATTCTAAGTAGTTGGCCCCTAAATATCACAGAGACTGGCGAACCTATCAAGTGGCTGAAATACGGCCGAGCGTAGTACTAGCTTAGAGGGAGCGTAGCCAAATGGCAAACGCGCGCTAGTCAAAATCTCTGGCTCTCTAACGAAGTCAGCGGAACTTCGACTTAAATACCGGTCTTACTCATTTGCATTAACTGCGATTCTAAAAATACATTCTGGTTGGAAATTGTAAGTTGAAATTAGGAGAGATAGGAAAGTAGCTTTAACTAAGGATATGTTAAAAACTTAGGATAAACCTTACAGGTTAACCATATTTGTTTGAAATTAACTGTAATGCACCTGGTGTAATTTGTAGTAATCTCCTGTTACTAATATTACTTGATTATCACAAATATTACGATTATCTGCCTGAAAGCCGTACAATACTGCCAGCTTCGCCCAAGCACTTTATCAATCGTTAAACTGAGTGTCGGCTGGCATATACTTTTATAATTTTTTCAATCTTTTCTCAGTTCATCATATCAGTATTAAATTTTCTTCGTAAGATGGCTAAGAAAAAAAATTTTTTTTTGTCTTTTTATTATTAACTTTTATGTGTTAACTTTATTTATAAAATAACATGCTCATCGCACTTAACGCCACGTAAAATTCAATTCTGCAGCAGAATCGTACAGGATTTAAAAACAGCATATCATTAGAACTCCAGAGACAGTGTAAGAATTGCAATTATTTTGATATTTGCTATAATATTCCATACATATTTTGATACATATACCATACATATTTTGATGTTTGCTAATTTTGATATGTACTTATTTCAATAAAAACTTACCGCCTACTCGCTCAGCCACCTAAAGTAGTTATCATAAAAAAGAAAATGTAATGAGTCCAGCTACTATTATTTCATAAAGTTATTGAATATTTCTAATAAGACATCTCATGATTATATACGTTTATTTAAATCAATCAGATTAAAAAGTAGAAAAAATATTCTTAAGAACTGTGTTGATACATCAGTAACATTCCAGATTATATTTGAAAGTATCTTAGGATTTACTGAATGGCAATACGCTGACGCGTGAAAGATAAAAGTATTTTATTTACCACCGTGGCTACACATTGCATTTATAGAGCCGAGTTTGTTAATTAAAATTGAAAGGTTAATCTTACATTCTTCCGAACGGCGACAGTCTCGCGCGCTGGAGATAAAATTGTTTTTCGAAGTGTTGCCACTGTTCGCTTTGAGTTTCTTAATCAAAAATTCATTAAAGTTTTACAAAATCTGAAATAAATAATAAAACATATTTAAAATTCGGGCTTCATTGGGCTACCATCGCTTTTTCAAAATTCGGGGTTTCATGTATTGCACATTAAATAATTTACAAATTATACGCTAAAACTTTTGCTTATGAACTTAATTTATTCCTGACGCTTATTTGTTATCGGAATTACTCGTAAACCGAAGCAATTTTTCCCGTAGGAATTAAATGTAAAATGAATTAATTCCTAAAATCCAAATGATTTCTTAGAAAAGGGTACTTTGTATATGACCTCTTAATGCAAAACCAGTGGAATTCATTAAATCTAACACATACAAAATATTAACGTATAATATGCAATATTTAACACAATGTTAAACGCATAAAAAATAAAGAAACTTGAATTAAATTTTACCGTATTTCAACGAAGGAGATTTGACAGCCTAAGCAACAAACTATAAAGAAGTCAAATATGCAAAATGCTGCTGCTGTTTAAATGGAAATCCTATTCCGTAAAATTATCAGACAGCTTCTACCTTTCTGGATTTTTTTCTTTACTTTTCTCTTAATACCGCTTTCTTCTAATTGAGAATCGCTGAAACATTAATCCTATTAAAAACTTGTACACTGTGTTTTTTGACTCTGTTTCTGTTTTAAAATGTTCTTAAAGGAAGGCATGGCATTCTCATTACAAATATTTATGACTTACCACCTGAGTGATAATGTTCTATAAACCTAAGCACATGGTTTAACCTAAGCTCAACAAATTTCATGGATCAAATAAATAATGGTCGTTTTCCCGTAGGTCTTATTTATCTGAAGATATTTCCTCCACAATTAACTGCATTTTGGACTAGCACTTGCTGCTGGCTTACTTACTCGTATCCCGAAATATCATTGTCATCCAATACATTTTTTGCTTGGAAAGTTTTTTCGTGACCCACGACGTTCGTTAGCCATGTACCTTTTCCATAAAAATGAATTTTCATATATTAGGATTAAAATAATGCATTTAATATTACTTTGTGTTCAGTGTATGAATCCTTGCATACACTTAACTAAAAAACATCATTATTCCACAGTAGCATGGGTTTCGTAAGAAGCACTCAACTGTACACCAGTTTTATAAGGTCACTGAGCTGATCTCACAAGGCCTCCAAGACTGTCAGACTACAGGTGCCATCTTCCTCGATGTAGATAAAGCCTTTGACCGTGTTTGGCTTGAAGGCCTCATGCACAAAATCATTACTCTGGGCTTCCCAGAGTACATCACAGCCATCACTTATTCCTATCTTAAGGATAGACACTTTATCGTTCGTGTAAACAATTCACTCTCTACTCCACGGGCTATCAAGGCTGGTGTCCCGCAAGGGAGCCTCCTTGGGCCCATTTACTATAATATTTACACGAACGATATCCTACGATCACCACACACCCTGGCTATGTACGCCGATGACACGGCAATTCTCTCAAAAAATGCATCTCCTGGTCCAATTATACAAGCATTCCAAAGAGTCCTGGCTAAACGCCTGGAAAGTAAAGATCAATGTGGATAAATCTGAGGTCGTTTGGTTCACTAAAAGAATTAACATCGATAATGAAGACTGCATCCACATGTATGACATCCCTATTCAGTGGACTAAGCAAGCCCTGTACCTTGGAATTATTTTGGATAGGCAACTCACCTGGACCTCACATATTACACAGATTATAGCCAAGTTCCGTGTCCGTAAACGAACACTTACCTCCTTAATTGACTGGAACTCAGTTCTTTCTATTGACAACAAATTACTTATTTACAAGAAACTTTTGCTTCCCATCCTCTCATATGCCTGTCCTGTTTGGGGATATGCTAGTCTTACTAATGTAAAGAAACTCCTAACACTACAGAATATCTTACTCAGGGCAAGCGGCGAATTGTCGATGGTTCGTTAGAAACTCGGCAATTCACCAAGAGCTTGAAGTACCAACTTTACATGTTTGCTTTGCTAGTCTCGCAGACAAATTTTTCAAAAATATACCAAATGTTAACAATAGCACAATACCAGTGCTAAATTATGATTATAATTCTGACAGCAATCGAAGGACACCAGACTGTATGATTATAATTCTGACAGCATCAAAAGTAAAAGTTATGCATATTCTCACAAAGAGAAGAAAATAAAAAAAATTAATTTTTCGCGGAATTAATTCCGGCCTGTTATATTAAGATTAAATTATAATTTTAGAGACTTGATAATTATATAAATCATGCATATCGTAACAGAATCAAGAATTAATGATCAAGATATCTGAGGACAGGCCGTTTGCTGTCCTCAAATATCTTGATCATTAACTGTCATTCTATTAATTCATATACCTAGTTGTCCCACCCTAATTATATCTATGCACAATCTCATACTGTATTGTTTTTCTGGTCAGCTGCTAATGTTGTATATATTTACCTGTATATAATGTATATATTTTCTTATATTTTCACTATGCATTTTTGTTTACAGTCATTTTATGTTATTTACTTCTAATATGTTAATGCAACACATGAGAGACTCTCAAATTCTGCGAGCTAAGGCATTTCTTTACCACGTCATTTGCTTATCTGCGCACTTACCTTCGCCAAGGCCTGAACCGCAGGTGTGTTTCTGTTGGACTCATTTACGTGCTCACCCGGACTGTGAACTATTCTGAACTTTCATTTTCTTCGATACGACTCATAAACTGTTCGAAGTTACAAAGAATCGAAAGTCGGAAATCATTATGCCGGGATAGCGTCTACGGGCACCCGTAACTGCGAACCGAGTTTGCCTGAGCCGAGGACTAAGAAGAGTGAATATTCCAGCTCAATCCCAAATCTGCTTATAACACTTCGATTTCTTAAAAGCTTAATAATTAATGGATTGCTGTTAACTGGAAGGTATCAGTAACACAAACAGCAGATTAGAATATATGGATATGCGTGCGTTTGTATGCATCATATGCTAAATTCATACAATAAAGTAAGTTAGAAAATTATTCTGAGAGAAATAACCACACGAGGAAGATAAAGTACATCAGTTTCTATAAGTACACAGAAATAGATGTACTTTATCTTCCTCGTGTGATAAAGTACATATGTAAGATAAAAGTACATCTATAAGCACGTAAGATAAAGTACATCTATCAGTACATCAATGCATTTATTTGTATCATGTATTAGATCGTTTGTTTACAAAAATGAAGTGTCTGTCTGTCAGTCAGCAATTTTCTAGTATATTTATTGAGAAAAATCTCTGTATATATACGAAACCACTCAGTACAAAGTCACTTAATATATATGATATAGTGTGTGCCCATATCGTTACAGAATTTCCAAGGATCTGAGTTTTCCATTTTCTTTTTTATGTTTAGGACAAACAAATTTTGGCAAAGAATTTCCGTAAGATTCTGTTACGATATGTTGTCTCTAAAATTAAGATTAAATTATAATTTGACAACAAGTGTCATCTTGTTGGCCGGAATTAATTCCGCGAAAAATTAATTTTTTTATTTTCTTCTCTTTGTGAGAATATGCATAACTTTTACTTGGGTTTAGAAACATATTAACTGATAAAATACATATAAATACTGTAATAATTCGTATTGTCAATAATATGATAAATAAATAATTCGAAGCAAAGCATCAGTTCTTATCTTAACATCAAATACCTTTTGTTATTAAACTAAAAATTCTGTTGTTTGCATCATTAGTATTTTATAATTTGAAGATTATGTTTAGAGTGCTAATGGTCCTCTCCGATATATATGTATATGTGTGTGTGTATCGTCATTTATTAATTTATAATGTTAGTTTACATTTAGTAATTTTAAAATTCTCTTATTCCTCAGATGTTGCCTTTTGAAATGAAGTTCGAGTCTGTCCTGAAAACAGAATGGAAAATTTTTATTTGTTTCCTGCTTATCACGTGGTTCCTTGGCTTAGGATTCTGCATGCCGCCGAACCCTGATGGCGAAAAGAATTTTCAAAACTCAGTCGAAAATTCCTCGACGCTTGAAATGTACAGCATGCCATCTCAAGGAAAGACTTATGTTCAGAATCTTGAAATTGATAATATAAAATTAGATGAGCAACCGTCTCATCTAAACCAGGACATCAATCAAAAGATAATATCTTTTCATTCTGTTAACGGAAATGCAAACAGTTCTACTGGTTGGATACTTCCCGATGGTTATAAAGAAGACTTTGATAGTGATGTGAGTGAGATTTTGTTGCAGAACAATGATATTGATGCTGCTGGAGTACCCAATTCCTTTTTTGTAGGCGACTTACTTATCGTCAAGGGTAAGGAGGTTCTTCTGAAAGATGACGACAGCACTCCTGAGGAGAGTGTGGTCCACATACGTCATCGGACGTCATCGTCAATGAATGGCGCTGAAGTACCATTCATTGATGAAGACTCCCGTAAGCTGGGAAACAGGAACTTAAGCCGGAAGCGACGTCAGAGACCGGATACACGGCAGGGTCATCGTCGCCATCGAAAACGCAAGCGTCGCCATAGGCTCGTTCTGAAGCCTCGCGAAAACAACCGGAACTACTTGACGGATTCCAAAGAGGACCCCAGAGAGCAGCATCGGCTATTGCTCAATTCGGACAGTCCGGGTTACGTAATCAGCAGCGCAAGCGAAGTGAAAAAGGACTGGTGCCGCACTATCCCTTTGAGACAGAAAGTGTCGGAAATGCATTGCCGCTCCAAGAACATCATGAACAATTTCTGCTACGGTCAGTGCAATTCTTTTTTCATCCCTCATGCGGGAAGGACAGGGAATAATAAGGTGGCTTTCCAGTCTTCTGCTTTCTGCAAACCTCATCGCAGGAAATGGGCCAACATTACGCTCAGTTGCCCGAGTAGGAATCCACCGAAAGTTTATAAGACTGTTTTGATAGTGGAATCTTGTCGATGTAGTGAAGAGAATCTTTAACACATTTCAAATTATTGAAAAAAAAAAAAAAAAAAAAAAACATTTCGCAGCATTTCATTAAAGATGACTTTTAAGGCGCATTCAAACATTACATTAAAAGCAACTATTTTATTTAAAATATTTTGAGAATTTTTTTATTTTTTTTATTTTAAAGAGCTTAAATACATTTATTTCTGAAGAATATAATACTTAAGATAACTGAAGAGTATATAACTTAAGATAAACTACAAGAAAATACTCTTAAAAAAAAGAATCATTAGCCTTCTTCGAATATTTCCTTCTACAGCGTATACTCAGTAGTTACTTTTCTTATTAAACACTGTGATTAATAGAAATTTAAAAGGGTCTAGTGTAAAATAAAATAAATGAAATAAATCAATGAAAGATTTTGTCAAGATAAGGCATTTTCTTGTCTGGTTTATACTGAAATTTCTTTGCGACACTTTTCTTAATACGCATTATTACATTTCGTCATCTTATTTCGGTATTCATTTCATATCATTATGGTTGTGGTGTTTCACTTCATATAAGAATAAATAAGATTCTGTTTTGCACCATTACTTTGAAATCATCCTGTATATTTTCATAGTTCTCTCCCTTTTTTTAAAAAATTCTTTGCTATATAAATATAAATAGCTACTTTCGTCAGCTATTTACACTTGAGGTCAGAAAGTAAGTGAAAGATTTTTGTGTTAGAAGTGAACTTGAAACAAACGATATTTCATCTTTTGAAAGAATGTTCATTAATTTGAATTCGAAAAATGGTTGCATGTTAAATTTGGAAAGAAGCAATAACGACATACCAAGGAAGGTGTTTTCTTCAGTGCATCAGAGTGAATGAAAATGATATTATATATGTATACACAGGAAAAAGCAGAGTTCCGCTGTCCCCACTAGACCCTTTTAAAGTACGAAATGATGACTAAGCAGTTTAGAACGTAATCTTTTATTAGCATTATTTTAATCATTTGACATATAAACTAATACATAAAAAATACACTAATGTTGGACTTAAATTTTATTTATTTATTTTTAACTGTTATTCTAGTCACTTTTAAATCCTCAAGTTTTCAAACATATAATACTTTTTTAAAATAATAATTCGAGAATCTAAATAGATGTGTAAACAAATGATGCGAAATGTTGTCTAAGTTTTAAATTTCTGAAGTTCCGATCTGAAATGTTCATTTAGATCTGAAGAATCTATGTTCACATCGGTTTTATAACACTTTGAGTCTTATATAGTTGTTCTGGTAATGTGAACAGCAAATAAGCCTTTTTACATCAACACGAACTTATGACAGATACATTTTTTCTTGTGAAGCTAATAATTTTATAAACTTTGAAGTAACTAATATTCTAAATTTTCCTTGCATTGTTTTGTTCAGTGCATGTTAGTAGTTTGCAAACTTCTATCAGAAATTTCTAAACAATAGCATGCAGAAAAGGAAAGCAAAGTTTTGTTGATGATGAAAAAAGGAAAAAGAACAACTGATTTATTTTTTGTTTGGTTACATGCCATTAAATGGAAGTACAAACTGTTGAATTCTTAAATGTGCTGTGAGTAATGAGATTTTGTAAAGTAATCATTAATTTCGTGCAACAGTTATAATTTTTCCAGTTGAGATATTTATGTAGCTATTATTTTTTAAGTTGTATTATAATCTGAGTAACAGATGCTTATTTAATATTCCAACTTGGGTATCGTCTGTATGCAAACGGAATTTAATGATGTCCACAGTAAATTATTTTACGTATCAGTCAAATTTTAGAAAACTATCTGAAGCGCTGGAAGATTTCAATAATAAAGTGAATTTCACAATTTCTTGCCAAATTAGACTAGATCACGGTAGAATTGCGATCTGATCCTTTAAGCTTAGATTTCAGTTCAGTACATGAAAGAGACTTTTATATTTGAAAGGAAAAGTGAGCTTAATATTATCCTCCTCTTTTTTTAAAAAAGAATTTAAAATTTTTGCAGTGTAAAGACCCACGGCAATTGTAAGCATTTTCGAAAATTTTACAAGAAATGAAGTTAAGCTCAGTGCAGTTTGTAGTTTAAACTTAAAACTTATGCTACACAAATTAAGAATTAATCGTCAGAAATTCAAGACATATGAAATAAAATCATTGATTTATTCGTAAAACGAGCTGAGCTCTAGAAAACAATAGTATCAAACAGTTAAAAAAAATTTGGTATTAATTCACAAAAATGAAAACAAATTAGAGGCATTAACACTTATTTGATAAAAACAAAACTCAGTTATTCAAGGTAGCTGATAATTTTTATAACAGAATTGAAAGAAGAAATTATAACAAGCATTTCCTATATGTGAAATGGCAGTAACTTTCCATTTTGCTATAGCTGGAAATTCTATCTTACACATAGTGAATAGAATATCATCTAATTTCAGTCCTTAATATTCTTTACTTTCCCAATTAATCTTTTTTAATTTATTTTAAAGTTAAAAGGTTCTTTTAGATTCGTGAATTTTTAGAAATAACAATATATGACACATAGCTAAGATTACTTTAGGAATGCAATGACTTTTGTATTTTATTTATAATCTGATTAATATCTACCATCTATTATAATCTTCATTTGTTTAGACGTTTATTCGTTCGTTCTATTCTTCATTTGTTCGTCTATTATAATCTTCATTTGGTATATAAATTGCTGAAATTTCAGTAATATTTTTCTTCATAGAAAACGACAACATGTATAATATTGTAGGGCCGGTACAACTCATGCGATCGGATCAAGCGGCAGAATTTAGATACAGCAAAAATTTATAGAATTTAAAAAATACTGGAAGGAAAAATTTAAGGGTGGTAATTTTTTTTTATTTAAGGGAGGCACTGGGCAACATAATTTAGGACCTGCAAAATTTTAAAAATTAAGAAGGCACTAATTTAGATACCTAGCGCCAAATATTATTTTACAATTAATAATCAGGTAGATATATTTTTAATGCTTATGTAACAATAAAAGCTATTATTATATCAAATAAAAATAACTTAATGCACGTTTTTATTGTAGAACTCTAATAGTTTTGAAGCTGAGTACTATTTCTATCACATGTAGAACAAAAATATCTGCAGTAGAAAGTCTCTATTATCGTAAAAAAATACTTTTTGCGCGTGATTATTATATTCATTTCTTAAGGTTACATGGTTATGTTTACTTGACTGTAATATGGAAAGAAAAGATGGTTATAGAAATCTTTGCAAAGTTCCAATAAAGAAAGTTTATAGTTGAAAACTAAATGCCAATGAGGTTGGTTTTTCATTTTCTCTCCCTAAACTGAGTACATGAGAAAGAAAAATGAAGAGTGCCAAACCAAATTAAATGCCTTAACATTCTTTCGGTTCAAAATCGGGATAATAAATGTAATGTCATACTTCAGATTATTTTGGATGAGTATTTTATCAAGTAGAGACGTGATAAAAATGTTGAAAGAAGAATGAATACTATTTAGTTTAATTATAATCTAGTTATACTAACATTTCTTTCCTTATTTATGACTAATTCTTCTTTTTATAATAAATTGTTCATCTTGTCATCCTCAGTTGATTTGAACATTTATTGTAGCATTGTTCAAATGAAACTGCACTCATGTTGAAGATATCTACCTCTTGGTTCTAGGTAAATATATTGAAAGAAATGGAACTTTTATCTTTGCCGTCATTGTTAAAAGAATTACTTATAATGGCTGTATAAATGGACGTTTCTTAGGAAAAAGAAATCGTGCTAACAATAATGGCTATATAAATGGACGTTTCTTAGGAAAAAGAAATCATGCTAACAAACTAGAAATTTCTCTTTTAAATACAGAAGAGCCGGGAGGACACTTTTAAAATGTAATTAATTTCTGTTTCACGAACATTTCTTGAGGAAATTTATTAGTACGAATGCTATCTTTTATTTTTTGCGAACTTAAGGAAAACAATATTATTTCATTTAGTCTTCTCGCGAAAAGTATTTTTACCATCAGGGACAAAATATTCATTATCTGATGGATTTTAACACATTGAATTGGATATTATTATTACATTTCTAAATTTCAATGAAGCAAAAATCTTCAGCTTCTAAAAAACGTAATATAAAAGTTCTTTTTCTCTTTTCCAATAAACTAATTACTTGGATACATACAAGTAGGTCAACTTGGCCATTGAATCTGGCTGCAAGAAAAGTTTTCCACTTTTCCCTTTGTGTGAAGAAAATGAGCAAGCCAGATTCCCTTAAAAATTCTCCATTAAATTACCTCTTCTTTGAGCATATGCCATAACTACGAGTATCAAACAGATCAACCTTTGTGTGGACGTTTTTACCAATCAGATTTTATAGCAGAAAATCGGTCTCTGAAGAACCGAGAACGGAATGCATGTTTTTACAGGAGATGTAAATACCTACCTACCTAACCTTTGATAAATTGGAAAAAAAAAAAAAAAAAAAATGAGGCCTTAATCTTAACCGAAGGAAATCGAACATCTTTTGGAAAATCAGGGAAGACTTGACAGAGAGTCATAATATATTTAATAATCCTATTATATAATAATTTATTGAAATTAACACTTCCAACCATAAAAAATAAAAGGTTTTTAAATCGTAATTTATTAAATGTCTTTTAGTGTTAAAAAATAAAATAAGATGCGGTTAAAAAACTATTTTCAGAGAGTAAGGAAGTCGCGTGTTCCATCTTATAAGAAGTTTTAGATTTGGACTGAAAACGTGATATATTTAATCTCCGTCTTGTAAAACTTTTTTACCTTTTGCATTCTCCGCCCCCTGTTTAGAGTCTAACCGCATTGATATAAACTATGGCGTGTGTCTTCTCGAAAGCAAAGTCAATAAGATAAAAAAGAAGATCTGTTTTCTTTGAATAGAGCGCTTTGTTCGCATCTACTGAACGTTGATATGGATTTAAGTGCTCAGATAAAGAAAATCGCTTCGGCATCCTTTACTCAGCAGCGTAAGGTTAGCAACAATCTAAAACTCCCAGAATTTTAATAAGGTTAGATAAGTGTTATCAAATTTACATTCTAGTTAAAAGAAGTTTAACGAAGAAACAACTTCATTTTTCGCCTGTGAGTATAGAGTAATGATGTTAATGTAAGAAAAAAAAAAAAAAAAAACACTTTATCTCAAATTTCTTTAGCTATTTCGTTAAACTAACGTTTTAGTTAGTTTACTTTTTTAGTTTAACGTTTTAATTGTAATAATTTTTTTATGAATTTTTATCGACATATAGAAGTGAATCACTTGCCCCACTTGGGAAATAGGTTTATTTGCAATGTACTTCCCAACAAACAATATCGTGAATGGGAAAACAAAAAGAATTGTATGTTTTCTTGGAAAAAAAAATCAAAATTACTCCTCTTTTTTAGTTCAAATTAAACTAAACGTTGTAAGAAAATCTTCATTAAAATTAAGCAGAATTTCATCTATATTAACACTGGAATACTGTTAGATACTGTATACATTTTGTGAGAATCTGATACGGATCTCAATTATTTCGAAGAAAAATATTGTTTATGCTGTAAAAAGCCCTGCTTTTAATGTAAAGATTCTTACATTTAAAATTTAACAAAATTCTGAGGTTAATGGTTTAGAGATATAACATAAATATCACTTTCATCATGAAATTTTTAGAAATTAAATTTAACTATTATAGTTTGATTAAAACAGATAAGTCCATATTTTTCTACACGGTGAAAAAATACTGACTGAAGAGCAAAAACGTTTGAAGCTACTTTAAAATTATTTAGTAAAAAGTACAGAAATAAATGCAACACTTATGCTTCTGAAAAAAGAAAAAATACATGTGGTAACTGTGGCATTAATGTATTCCATAGGCATACGTATGCAGCGAGCAAGGATCTAGTGTACTGAGTATAATTATATTGAAATTTACCCCTGTAAATTAAAAATTTACTATTTCATTATTTTGAACTAAAAGCAGAACCTAAAATATTTATTTCATAGTTTTATGCTAAAAAAATACAAAATATTTGTTTCATTATGATTAAGAGCTACCAAACTAGATAATAGCAGTTGTTGAAAAAATCGGAAAGTTCTGAACTCAGTTAAGAATAATTCAGCAACGGAATTTCAAAAGCAGAATATTTGGGATTTTTTTTCTCTCTTCTTGGTTAAGAAAAAAGTGCTTTTCATTCCCTTCAAATAATAAAAGCGTCTGTCCTTAATGATACAGTTGTTATCTCATCAGATTAGAAACACAATTCAACATACATTTCATTCTTTTCATAACCTTGGGTAAATAGAAATGGCATCAGATCTTTTATGTTCCGTCTGTTATCTGAAATAATGACGTATGATTTTTTGCCAAGTACGGAGGAAACACATGTATATTAAACATTTTTAGTCTGATTTATAGTATCTTTCGTTTTCCGTGCATTCATAAAACACACTGTCATAAAATATTTGCATAAGATGATTGTTTATTCTGTTATCTGAAAGTCAGCAGTATACATAATATTTTTATAAAACACTATAGTTTCAGAAAATGAAAAAAACGAAAGAATGTCTGTTGATGAAATCTTGAAAATTATTCTATCCATTTGAATTTATCATGTACAGTATTATCAGAAAATATCATCATGTATAAGCAAAAAGTATATTTTTGTTCTTTCTTTTAAATTTTAAACTTTCTTTAAAAATATGTGCCTTTTAAAACTAAACAAAACCATTTTTTCCATTCAAAACTGTTCATAATAATATGAATACAGTTGTTGTTTTATGATTAGCGAAAGGGTACTTAATTTGTTATAATATCTTATATGAATATCAATTTCTAATCTTTCAGTACTTAATTTTAATGATGCGTTACTTTATGTTAAGCTTAAGAATTACGTATGTACTTTTATCACATAAGAAAACCAGAATATATTGTGCTTATAAATAAATATCTTGGAAGAGTAAAATAAATGTAGCCAATATTTTTCTTGTTTGCATATTCAAATTGTACTTGTACATAACATTGCTGATTTTGAAGAAAAGTATGAGTTTGTAGAAAATGTTAAGCTGAATTAGAAATGCCTGAATTTATTCCGATTATGAGAATATTTTACATTTGATGTGTATGTAAATGCATTTTGTACATACTTGTATGATATTTTGAATCTAATAAAATATAAATCAAAGAATGTTTACATTAATTTAGAACGTTTTAATTCAAAGTTTTTTGGACTTCCACGCCACTCAGTGGCGCGCAGCACCGGGAAGGAAGGCAAACGTTTTAATTTTTAGAACGTTTTAATTTAAGATTCACATAATAACTTGCATGTTCTCTAAGCATCATTATCGTCAGTGATGCAATTTATATATTCTTGGAACATTTAACTTCGTGGAAAGGGGTGGGAACACAGCTTATAGGTTTTGGTTTTGGAATGATATGTTTCTATAACTTGTGGTCTATAAATTTTAAAACTGTAACGTGTGGATAACAGTGATACAAAGGCAGATTAAAGAAAAGAAAAAACTATGGGAAAAGAAATGCTCTTAGGTTCGCTAATAACTGCTACATTAATTCGCTCTTGTCAATTTCGGCTGTTTTTCCCTGTACTCCTCGCGTAATATTTCCTCCCCAATTTTATATTTTACTTGTTGTATGGGCGAATGTACTGGGATTTTGGATGGTGCACTAACTGGTAGTGATGACAATCAATAGTAGGGCACGCAACTGATTACGAGTGACTGAACTTGGGCCGCATTGACGTTCAGATATTTGACGATTACTAGGTATTGTTCTGCTTCAGCGGGTTCTAATGTTCTTGTGGAAACTATTGGACACAATACATTACATTACATTCTTTGGTCCATATATATCCAGCAGCGCATCCAGACGCCATGGTAATCAAGCCTGTTGGCCATCTGTGTGATGCATCTGGAATCTGATCTCATCTTCAAGCGACTTTATTTCCAGTCATACCTGGTCTGGTTTGATGTTCTTGACTAAATTTCACGCATGATCCTTAATCGACAGCAGTTAGTCCTGAACTTGAGATCCCATACTGTTATTAAGATTCAACCGGCTGTATGATTAAACCACCATATGCAGAGGACTTCGATATGCGCTGTGAAACATGACTGCAACTTGGGGAGTAATATGTTGGAATGAAATCATGTAGTTTCTATACATAATAGGTGAAATCTACACTGGATTTCAGCATGCATGAGCTATGATCGAACAAGTCTAGCTTTACGTACTACCGACGAAATGCATTGTTTCAGGAATACTGGTTCCAAAGTGTAAATCCATCCGCTTGTATTTTTTGTAAGACTGTAATAAATCGGAAACTTTTCTCTTCCTATTATCGGAAATACTGTTAATAGAAAGCTGGTTCTAAAGCTGTATACTGAGCGTTTTATGATTTTGATACATGTCTCTAAACGCGCTTATTTCTCTCAGCTGGTGGTGTTCATAACGTAATAGATCTCCGTTCGTTGTGCTGCAATTATTTAAGCCAGCGTTTCCCAAATGGTCTTAAGTGAAATAAAATTGAAAGCTTTATCCTTCCCTCTCCAAGAAAAAACTCATTTCTGGTACTTTTATAACTGATGGATGAAACAATATTTGGCTCAAAGATTCTGTATTGCAGAGCTTACAGTGTATGTATTAAACTGCTTTTGTAATCATAATACATAACTGTGCATTATATTGCGACTGTATTTAAGATAATAATAAAAGAATAGATACATAACTATTAGAGAAAAACGTGCAATGACTGGCTAATTGACACTCAAATAGTTACAAAATTGGCCGACTTGTTAGACTGAATAACGTTTCGGGCAACGCTACGGGAGCCGCAGCCTTTCATAAAAATGCTTTTGTTCTCGATCCAGTTTTAAGATTTTACTCCAGCAAAACATTTTTTCCATGAAGACCTAAAATATTTTTTCCAATGGCGAGGTGCTCATTGCTCAACTAACTCAAGAAAGAGGGATGATAATGGAATCATATGCAAATTATAATAGTTATATGTTTGATATCCGAATTTGAATCAGGATGACCACTGGTAGTACTTTCGTACTAGATCTAGTACTGTTCATAATTTTTAGTGTTCTAGGATGTTTAACAGTATTTTCTTCTATCCGAGTAACAATAATAAAAATTATATGAGAGAGCTGTGAATTTTTCTGTTTTTAACATTTATCATACCAAATGTAGTAAATTTAATTTATTAATTTATTAATTTTTGTTGAATATCATCTTCTAATTTCAGCGGCAGGAAATGAAATAAAAATGATCAATGGAAACATTTTTGAAATCTTAACATTACAAATAACACCAACGGAAAAAACAAATCCAACCGACAGTGTTCAGTTTTTAGACATAGAAAATGCATTATGTTCAGTTTTTCACCAAGGTTTCAAACAAATAAATTTCAAAGACTCTGCGGAAAAAAAAAAAAAAAAAAAAAAAAAAACTTAGTTTTGTCGAATTAAAACGAGTAAATTGGATAAACAAGAATCTTATTGAAAAAATAATTACGAAGATCTTGATAGAGACATATCTGTTGAGGACAGAGTCCGTCGAAAATAAAACATTGCGTCACAATCATCACAAAAGGAAATGTGGAGAAAATATCATGGTAGGAGAAAAAGCAAGGAAAAACTTCGCGACAAAATTAGCGTCACAGAAAATAACGGGAGACAAAATTTCGCAGTTTGAAAATATTATCACCCAAAATCTGTAAAATAAACCACTGAAGGAAAAAGTCCAAAATTCATAGATTTAAAAAAAAATGAAAAGTGTTGAAGAATTATATTTTTTTTTTTCTATTATACGCAATGCAACGTTAAAGAGTTTCAAAACGTATAATTTACGCGAACATTCTTTCAGCATTCTTAAATCATGAAAGAATATCACTGGCTGACATAAGGGAAAAATTAATTTAGAATTATAATAATTAATTTTCCAATCGATTTCTTAACGAAACCTGAAAAAGACTGGAAAAATCCCAAATTTTAAAACTAAAAAACTCACAGCAGTCAAACTTTTTTATGCTTTTTTTTAAATGACTTTTAAAAAATAAAGTTTCACTAAACATAACTAACTTATGTTTAGTGGAAACTTATGTTTTATTTAAACTTTCACTAAACATAACTTTAAAGATCGGAGAGCGGTATAAGTTTGTAACTTTAATTAAAAAGTGCCACAAAAATGAATAATTTTCTTATTTATTTTTGTAAGATCGTCTATGATCGACGATAACGAAAATAAAAGCAGCATAGGAACTTTTATGAATACGGTATACATAAATTGAATATTAAAAAATATCGGTATGTAAACATGGAAGTTAGATAACTAAAAGTATAAGTTTCATCTTTGAAATACGTTAGCTCAGCACTTTTACACCATCTATGATGTTCATCTATGATGATAAAATAGTAATATAGTAAAATGCACAAGAGAGTGAACAAAAGTAGATAAGTTTTTTTTTTTTAGACCTAGCACTTTTTTTTTTTTTCATAACTTAAGTGTGAAATATTTCTGCTGAATGGTCATTCTATTTAGGAAGACAGTTATTCAACTGTCAATGAGAAAACTAGAAAAACTTTTAACCTCTCCGATATTTTTATCAGTCAGAGAATTTCAATCATCCACTTTGCAAACTGTTTGTTAGAATCGAATTACGCATCCGAAGAATAGGAAATTTCCCAGACTATAACGTGCGAATTTCAAATGTTCGCAAAGGCTTACGCGGCAGCCGCTTTGACAATGATGTACCAAATCTTTTTTTGTTTCTGTGGTCCATTAATTTTTCAAATGTGTTAACCAGAGATAAAAATTGTGACGATGAGATAACTTTGTCTATCAAATTTCATTGGGCTTAGTTTGATTTAACTAGACTACAGCAAAGTATGGAAGGGCTATCTGCATAAGGAGATGAATTCATTCGTGGAGTATTTTCAAAGGGTAATTGGCTCTTATTCTTAAACTCTCATGCAGCCAGCCCATTTATCGACATTTGAACCTTTGTCGAACAATTAATGTTCAGCGATTTTACCGCTCAAGCGCTGGAGAATAATGTCTCGGTGACAGTATAAAATAACATCACAGCATGAATGTTAATAAATGAACTTTATTTTATCAAAAAAAGGTCAATTGCTATACAGGATATATCACAAACTTCAGCTAATGTAGCTCGAATAAAAACATAAATAGTTACTTTTGAGTACAGTATATATTAGACTCTAAGGATAAAAAGGAGGAGAAAATGAAACATTATACTGTTAAGTGGTCCCTGAGGTCGAGAGTAAGATATATCAGTACAACTAACACAAAAGATAAACCGAGTTACATATAAAGCGAGATTGCCCAATAAAAGTAAAAAGACATTTTTTATTTTTGAACATTAGATCCACACATTAAATGCATGCGATTGAAGTAAAATCTCTGCAAACAATTATGAACTAAAGATACAATTGTATTTACAGAATTAACCACTAAATGCAGTTTAATTTATGAAATTGGCAATATACTTTTATACAACACATATATCAGATTTACACACACATTTATAAGACAACTTTTACAATTCATAAAAATCAAATTACAAGATACATTCATTTTTTTTAAACAGCTAATGCATAAAATGCACATATTTTAATATTACAGATTCAATATGAAGTTATAAAAATATTAACTAATTAGGTTAAAAATTTGTGGGTGCATGCAATTTTTAAACTTTTCCTGAAGTTGCATAGACGTCAAAAGCACGATCAGAAATTTTCTCTCGAAACCGGAAGTTTCTTAAAATGGAACTTTGAAAAATAGGCACATATATGCTCGTTTATGAAACACGTTGCTTACAAGAAGTTTGTATCGATATGACGGAGCACATTAAGACAAAACTTGCCCTAACAATTCTTACAAATAATTTTAATAAAATGAAGGATCAATTTTAAGATTATAACATTTCGAAATAAAATAATAAACATAGAAACTTTCTAATTTAATCACTTGATAACAGATATGACAAAAAACATTTACTATTCATGAGGGTGATTTTGCCGACACAATTCATGTATTTTTGTTCACCAATTAAACTGAAAAATTTTAGTAATATCATTATGGTATTTTAAGCAAAGGAAAATTCTATAAATGACAGCAACATCCAGAAAAAAATCAGAACCCAAACTCATACTCTTTATATTATTATAATTAGCAAAACTATAACAGGCTTACTATCAGTTTTCCTTCGTTCATCATCATTATTTTTTTCCAGAATTGAATTACTTTTCATCAGTTCTTTTAAATTACCAAGCTGAAGGCTAAAAAAAAGGGGGGCGGAGTTCATAGATGTGTGTTTTTCCAAATATTTTGTGTTTTGAATAAGCTTCCTGTATATATATTTCAAGATTTATTAATGCACTTTCATTATTTAAATCTCGAGCCGACATAAATAACAACAACAATATAATAATAATTAAAGTAATAAAGGCACGGAAAAGGATGATTAAAAAGATAGACATGAAAAGAAAAAAGACTAATATTTTTAAAAAAGGCAAAATTCAATTTTAATCTGGATGCACTTCAAATGAAACAGCTCATCAAATTTCGAAAGCAGTCTGAAGCTTACCTCTCTTCGTGGAGTTGTTTTTTTATTTATACAAGCATTGCACTTCGATCGTCTTACAAGTATAACGGACATACTGAGCGACCTATTGGAAAAAATCGAATGGCGAAAGTAAAAGAGAAAGTAAAGAAACTATATACACGCATAATATGAAACAAGAAGTGAAAACATTCGTGGAAATGAAAATTACAATTAAAACCATTTAAAAAGTTTGTTGGTAAATATCGATGGCTTCAAGAATATTAGATTTACCAGCTGAACAATATATTTGGACAAATTCAGCACATGAAAAAGTGAAACAAATGAAATAGGTAAGGTTGAAAAATTTATCATTTGCACCTTCGGCCGACATAACATTTGAATTTTTTATAGCGAAATTTCACAGCTAGCTTAGTTTGTTTAATCATTTAAGGCCAAGCAAAAGAGGGCTATTTCTTAAATCGAAGGCTACACTTTGTTTCAGGATTTTTTGAGGAAAATTGTCTGTTATCTCTTTGAACATGGGGAAAACAACGAAAATGCCCCTGTAACCAGCCAGTTCGCTGGAACGAATTAACAGCTTTCAGCGGCTTTATCCCCTGTTTATTTGTCTGTTAGTATGACAATTGTGCGTTAAACTATGCTGATTAATGCTCAAGATTTTAGACATGGTAATAAGGCCTTAAAAGCCTGAGTTTAATTTACTATAAACAAATGGAGTGATAGTGCAGCAGCTTTATCACATCAGCTGAAACCGAAACGAACAGCAACACCAGAAATATTAGCAGGTGCAAAACAAGACCAGAAGTATTAGTGGGTGCAAAACAAGACATCTCTCTACTTTGTCCGTCTGTCTAGAATGTTGTTACTTTGCAATATGTGATTACAATAATGAAGCGGAATGTAGTTAACTATTTAACTACCATACCGTTCATTTAACTAAACCATATCCAATCAAACTTAATCTTTGTAACAACCTTATAGTAGTTAGCATTTTAACAAAAACACCTTATTTATTGAATTTGTCAGTTAATTTCATTTTTAAAGCACTGAATAGATTTGCATGAGCAATGTTAGAAACCAATTTGAATGTTAAGTATTTTACACTTGTTGAATATGATAAATTTGAGACTTTCGTATCAGTTTCGAGTTTCATTAAAAGCATGTATGTCACCAACAGGGAAAGATTCAGGGCCTTTTTACAATTACTTTCTGCCAAGAAATCAATATGAATTCATGCATTAAGAAAAGGAAAAACACAGGAAACTTTACTTAACAATAATATTCTTATAAAAAGGGTTATAATCAAAATACTATTAGTGACATAGGCATTAAAACAAAATGGAACAATATGGTCTTTCAGACATTAGCAGGAATTCTTGGAAAATATTTCTTTTAATTTATATTTTGTAAAGACCTGATGATCTAAAATAGATTTAAAATAGTTGAAGCTAAAATAGCTTATCCTAAAAGTCTTCAAACTAGACATTAGCACTTTTTTTACCACCAGAACAGATCCTTACAGACTCTCACCCTAAAACTTTGAAAATTTGATGTCAGAAATCTATACTTTTTAAAAATCAGCAGCAATCCTCTAAACTTTCAGCACAGTTTCACATTAAAAGATGCCATTTTTTGAAGGTCAAACATGATACTGAAGATCTACATTGTGATTGAAAAAATGGTTTTGAAGGATTTTACATTTAGCCAAAGGAACTGGAAGTTCAAAATTATTAAATTAGACTATTAAATTATCTGTGAAGAAAATCTTTTTGAATAAACTTAATACAAGCAGCTACACATTGCACACAATGTTGAAACTGAAGCAAATTTTTACCACAGAAAAAAAAAAAAAAAAAAAAAAAAAAAAAACTATTGAAAGTACTGTATGATAAACTGAGCTAGAAGATTCTTATTCAGAAATATTTGGTGAAGAGGTGACACAATTCAAGAAAAAGACACCTTGAGCCACACCAGAAGTCACTGACATAATTAAATTTATAACATAGTCTCATAACTTCAATCCTCAAACAACCATATGCACATACCAAGATGCATAACTATTCCATTATGGGAAAAATTACAGTGTCATAAATACGATGTTTCTAAAGTGCTTTGTAGTACAACTCAAATATAGTGGAAGGTGCACATATTTTATTTTATTTATTAGTTTTTTATACATAATTTTTTTCAAATATTTAATGTTAATTTCATTTTTCTTTAACACAACTCATTTTGATAAATAAAGCATGCTGTATTGGCTAATAAATAAACTGTTAAATTTAGTTTGACATTTCATCTTAAATTTGAATTGTAAAAGTATTGCCTCTCCATGGAAAGTAATGAAAAAATGATTGATTCAGCGTTTCAGTAGTATGGATTTTTGAATTACTAATGCACAAATAACATGAAAATCTTAAGTACTTTACTTCTATTTTTAAAAGTTCTATTTTATGTAAATACACTGATACTACTGAAAGCATGAGCAAAACTAGACTGATAGCCTGCTATATCCTATGCAAGGCAAAATATGGCAATAACATGACAAAAATTCCTTTTAGTGAAAGTACAGAAGTACTATTATTAAGATAAAAAGTAGATATTACAGACACTATGAATTTACTTTCTAGGGAGAAAGTTATAAAAATTCAGGGTACAAAATAGCTATGAAAATAAAAGTTCAAATACCCAAATAATTAAATATCATATATAAATTGCACTTTACATTGTGAGCATGCTAAATACTTTGATTGCAAATACATAAACTCTACAAATAAAACAAAAAATAATACAAAATTTCCCTAAGCTC
The DNA here is from genome assembly GCF_044657685.1 of Stegodyphus dumicola. Taxonomy (NCBI): domain Eukaryota; kingdom Metazoa; phylum Arthropoda; class Arachnida; order Araneae; family Eresidae; genus Stegodyphus; species Stegodyphus dumicola. The sequence continues at coordinate 184,246,936 of NC_140769.1, read as the reverse complement.
CGTAATTTTACAAGGCAGGATGGTGCATGTTGTGTTTAAAACTAAAATAAAAAATAGCACTGTTTCATTTCTTAAATAAATATTCATCCAAAATAAAGAAGCTTGAGCGCAGTTTCATAAGCTAAAATATTCTATGAATAAATATGAAGAAAATTCGAAAATGGAATCTATTTAACAGTAGAATCTTAATTCAACCAACACTACATAAATTCCACACATATACATACAATGTTCACGAACAGCAGAAAACTTACCAAACGATCAATATAAGAAAAATGAAACTTAACAAAGATAAGGTAATTTATAATTTATTTCGAAACCACAGGAATCTAACAAAAATCAAATTTCATTTATATTACTGCACTTTGAGCCCAAGCTTTTTTTGCACAATTCTTTCAGGAAACATGAGTTTCTAATGGCCCATATGGCAGCACATACTGCAAGATTAAATTTGTCAAAATTAAGCCTTAGGTTAGCCCAAATTTTATAAAAACATTCCATGCATTTTGATAGGTTTTCATAACAGTTTTATTTCTTCTTGAATCAAAAGTTTTCTGTAGTATTTCGTCAAATTTTCAAGTTTAAAAATAACAAACAGCAAAATAGTGCTGCCATCTATTGAGCAAACGGAATATCAATCTAAGGCTAAAATTTGCCTATTTCTTAAATTGATATGCTTTTCTTAAATTTACTAAACTACAGCTTATTACAACACATGCTATAGAAGTGTTAAAAAATGCAAAAAATCAAGGCCATGACAACCCACAGAATTATTATGGTTCACCAATGGCCCATAGAATGTATAAAACATGCAGTCAAATATGCAAAGCACTGGATGCATCAGCAGAGAGTTCTAGATATTGTTCCTACGAAAATAATTTTTACAAATGATTTTTCCCCTCAAATTGCTTAAAAACTTAAACTATTTCATATATATTATGCCTTGAAAAATGAAAATGTATCTGTAATAATTTTAAATTAGAATGAGTTTTATTAAAATAAGCTAGATGAGAAGATTTAATCAAAGAATAGGTATGTAATAATTAATTACTGTGGACAGATGCAATACATTGTTGTGTTTTCAAACAGCATAGGAAAATAATGAATATAAATTAATAAAAAACACACTTTCATAAATTAAGAACATTAAAAACAACAACAGTTGGCTATGCCAACTTGCTAGACAAAAACATTTAACAACTAAAATAAAAAGAACAATATTCCAATAGGGAGAAAAAAAAGTTGGTAGAGCTCATCTGAAGTCTCAAAGAATATGACTACGGTTTAAAACTAATTACAAATCCCTATAAAGGGTGGGAGAATTCTTATAATATTAAATTTAAATATACCTAAATCAAAAATGTAGAGCAGACTTCAGCAAATGTAAAAGATTAATTTCACTGAATGCTCATGGATCAAATTTTTGATAAGATTTTAGATCATTTCTTTCACAAATATGTAAGACACATCAACTAAACCTTAAAACGAAAGCTTTTGTATTACCTATGCTGTCACAATGGACAAAGTTCTAACACTGGAGAAAAAAGTGATAGGAAATTAAATGAGCATATTTATCTACAGTCAAGTTTAAAATGCAGAGAATTAATGCACTTCAACGAAAAGTACTTCACAGTACTTTAACAAAGGTTGTTATGTGCAGCAGTATTGCCCAGCTGCAAGTGACAAAATTAATAAAATTTATTATTATTATTATTATTATTATTATTAACCACAGGTTTCTTGATGCATATATATGTAAGATATAGCAAAATATGATAGCTGTTTCAAAATATAATTGATGACCTCAAAATTTAACATTCTAAATTTGATGATCTACCCCTAAATTCATTTCTTCTCACAGTGTTCCGTTCTTTCCTTTGCTTTTATTATGACATGTATTTTCACATATTTTGAAAACAACATACAAATCCTGAGCTAAATTTTAATGGCATAGAGCTGAAAACCAAAAAAATGATTTTGGTAAATACTGGTCATTAATATTCATCCACACTATTCCCATTAACTTGTATTACATTTCCATTAATTTATTACTACCTGGAAATTTAGAAACATACATAATTTACAAAAAATATATCTAAAACGGCTTTTGAATTTCTTATATGTTTTGAACAAATTATAACTACCATTTTAAAATAACTAAAGTTTATTAGTCCAAAACGTATTCTAAAATATGTTGTGAAATCTGTGACAACAAGCACACATCTTAAATTCTCTCTCACGTTTACAAAAGTCATGAAACTTTAAATAATTTTATCTTTTCTAGTTTGCATGTAATTTACCTATTTTCATTATCATATCTCAATTTTAATTATTTTGTATGCATGCATATATATATATATATATGATATTTTAGATTAGTTCAAAAATTAAATTTTTTATATGTTTGCACATTATTTTAACTTTAAATTTGCTTTTTTATGTATATACGTTTGTTTAAATATATATACTATATATATATATATATAAATAAAGTAAGAAATTTATAACTAATTTTTCGCAAAGACCGAAAATTGAAATTTATAATCACTAATAAATTTCAAATAATCCTATCAATACAACAAAGAATTTCAATTTTTGATCTTTGTGAAAAATTAGTTCTAAATTTCTTACTTTATGTCTTTACTGATAATTTTTCAGCAGCTTAATGCGCAAAAATACTACACATGTTTATATTTTGTTTTTAAAAAATTGTTTTGTAATGATGAAATTACTATATATATATATATATATATATATATATATATATATATATATATATAATGTTGTATGAACTTAAATCCATTTAGTGCGAATACAAGTTATTATTACTTGTGCAATTGCTGCAAAGTTAGTTAATAATAATTTATTTCCTAAACAGTATTGATTAATTGATTATATTATCTCCTAAGTTTAATTAAAGTAGAATTATTTTAAAAGTGTGCATCCATACTGGTAAGTTATATTTTGAAAGATGTTTTGAAGTAATTTGAAAGCAAAACGTTAATAATGTTTTAACGGGGACTGGAGTTAAATCATCACGAAGAATAATATTTCAATTGTAAAAGGAAAATTAAAACATGTAATTATTGTCATTGATCGGAAATTAGTTGACTTTTCAAGGGGAACAAACCAACTCCCGTTCAATGAACAATAATTGATAAAAATGCGTAAATATGAAAGTGTTTCGTCTTTACTCGAGTTATAAGTTAAAGCCAAACCGGCAATTCTAGTCAGGCCAAATATTTCCGCGAATAGTTGCTACTCAAAGAACTTATTCTCATGAAGCATTTTAGTCAATTCAATTTGGAGTAAAAATCAATTACTGTAGAGAAATCCTGTAAAACTCGAGTAACCGTCCCCGACACTATCATCTTTAAGCATTTGAGTACTATATTATTTGTAGAAATTAAACATTGGAAATTGTCATTATGAAATCGAATTCAAAGTAAAGTTGAAATAAACATAGAAGATTATAAAAAAGATAAATAATGCAAACTCTGTAAAAACAAATCAAAGATAACATAAAAATAATATAAAAATAATATAGAAAATAATATAAATAAGATCAGTGAATGTACATGAAGATATAAAGGCCAGAAAGGTATTAAGTAACTTACATTCTTTCTAGTGGGGGAGTTGGCAAAGTGTTCTCTTCGTGTCTGACTCAGAAGTGTAGGGTGTCCGAAAATTCTTAGCGGCAGTAGGGGCTTTGAATAATATCAGTCGGTAAGACTTGTGTGAAGTAATTTATGGTAGTGGGTGGAACTTGGAATTCTTGAGGGATGTATTTTGTGGAGTTCTTATCTGAGAGAGACCGTCTGTTAAGATTTTTTTGAAAATACTAGTGAATGGAAATTAATTAATTTCTGGCTAATTGTCGTGTCGCAATGATTAAGAATTTAAGAAAGGAAAAAGGCATTTTCACTGTCTAAAGGCAGGAAATAGGCCCATTTTTTTAGTAACAGTATAGTAACAGTATATGTCTGAAGACAATTAGCTTTTTACAATATATACAATTGAGTAATTACACTATATACAAATCTTTCAACTGACAGTCATCCAACTTATACCGCCTTCTCAGGTTTAGGAATAAATTATCATATCCCTATCAGTTAAATGATTTAGAGTGAGTATTTAACGTCTGCTCTTTTAAGGCAATGGTTGATAAATTGAAAGGGAATTAGATTATTTTTGAGAATTTTGATAAGGATCAAAATTTCGCGTTGTAAATCTATTGTATCTGTGCATATAGTTTTAATTCGTTGTATTTGATTAATTATAGTATTGTTAATTACTTTTTTGGATATGTTGGAGTTCCAATTTATTAATTTGTTAGTATTGAAATTGAAGTTTCTTGTTTTGTCAAAAAGTAAAATTTTTTTGTAGTTAATGATTTCAAGATCTAGAAAGTCTATGCTATTTTGTGAATTATTAGTTTTATTAAGTTTAAGACAATTCGGATAAATGTCGGAGTTTTCAATTTTACCAAAATTATTAATTGTAATAAGGTCATCAATATATCTGTAGGTGTGTTTGTAGTAATTTAACTCTTGTGGTTGTAGATTTTTTTGGAAGTTAAATTCTTTGACAAATAAAAAGATATTACAGATTGAGGTGCTGGAATGTAAGCCCATTGGCAATCCTCTGACTTGTTTAAAAAGTTGATTTTGAAACTTGATGTAGTTATGAAAAAGTGTGCATTTTAGGTAAGTTTTATATATGATTATAATATAATAAAAATAATATTAAAATTTTAATAAGAATTTCTTGATTATATGTTTTTGCTGACATGTTCTCTTATGAAATCCTACCTACCATTTAAAAGCTTATAGATCACAATCTTGTCATCAGGAAACATGCTTATTTAATACTTTTTTATGGCAGCTCAAGGAAATTGCCTATAATACATCTGAATGTAAAAAATATTGCCTACACTTATATTAATTTAAAAAAAAAGAGCTCTTCTGACAACAGAAACAGCATAAGAAATTTAATATGTGCAACTGTGGTAAAACACCAGTTAGCGTATGAATGCCATTTAAATATAATTAATGTATTTATTTTTAAAATATGATTTCCCAAGAAAAGATGGTATGTAGTTTACACAACATTTTAAAAATCCAGAAATTTCAATCAAGGCAGATATAAAATTCTCAAAGTAAAAAATTTGATTGGGAAGCATCGATAGGGAATACACAACAACAGTTATACTGTTGTAAAATCCACTAGGGGAAAAAAAAAAAAAAAAAAAAAAAAACTATAAGAACTGAAAGTGAAGGAAAAGCTAACGTTTTAACGACTGGTTTCAGAATTCTATTTGTAACATTGAAGTAATTTATTTACTGTTAGGTGGAGAAGCAGCTTGGCAATGGGGCGGGGGTACTACTCACTGAAACAATTTCATGCCAAAGGTGTATTCTCTACCCATCTAATATGACAAACAAATAAGAGGCCTAAAAAAATTGTCGATATAAACAAAAATCTCTTCATATGGGGAAAAAGGAAAACTGGCAGAGTTCTTCCACAATCCTGGATATTTGGAGGGTTATGTCAAGAAACTGGTGAATTCTCTCTCCCTTGGGTTCTGAATTAAGAGGCTACTATACTCATGGCAAAAATCGCGAACCGTATACATGAAGGACTGACGATTATTCAGATTATTGGCAAGCTTATAAAACAGAGGAACCGGAAAAAGCAGGTTAAAGACATTTTTATAACCATAAATTTCATTTTGTGGATAGTAGCTCATAATGAGATATTAATAGCTGCTCATAATGAAATACTGAAAGACTGTGCTCCACTAATTAGCTCAATAAAAATCAACAACACTTTGTTGGTCATCATTAAGAGCTCTAGCTGGCGCTGATGCCATAGTAAAAAAGTTGCAGAAATATGGCAGCCACAAAGTGCACATGAGAAGTAATTATGAGCTTAGTGATTAACCTTGCATCAGTTTAGAGTTTAAAAAAAACGGTGGCTATAATAATAATAATAATAATAATAATAATAATAATAATAATTACCTTATTTTCTTAATTCTAGTCTTCACTTTGAGTTTAGGCAAATTTTAAAAATGCTTTAAATATATGAAACTCCACTCAGTTATACAATTTTAAATAGCAAACTCAGTTATACAATTTTACAAGTTCCTAAAGAAGTATGAATTCTTTCAAGGGCTACTCATAATAATATATGAGAATTTATGTGAGAAATATAATGTTTTCTAACATGATTAGAAATTACGTATGTAGATTAACTAAAAAAATATAAAATGATCACATCATGATTTGCCATTAAAATCTTTAAATATTCTCTTTTTCTCTTGAAATTGAAAATTTATTTAGTGCATACAGGAAATAAAATGAAAATTAAATTGAACAATATAATACAATAAGAAAATGATTAGCAACAATAAAAAATATATATTCATATTAATACCTAAGAAGACAACTTTAGGATCTTAAACATTTTCTATACTTGCCAAATTATCCATTTTTTTAAAGGGGGGGGGGACCATTTTGTAAATGTCAAACACCCTATTACTACCAATAACCAATATTTCATTTAAAAAACGACAACTCTTAAATTAATTCCTTCCCCCTAAATTTTAGAATATTAAGAATTACTGGAGAAAATTGATATAAAGTTATTGTTCTATTACTAAATGTGCAGCAACTTAAATGAAGTGCACTTCTTCATAAGATAATTACTCCTCAATTCGTTTACTTCGGAAAAATAACTTTAAAAAAATGTTTATATTATCAATTACATAACTCATAATGCTTTTAAGCAATATTACAGGATAACTAATTGTCTAACATTTTTTAACTAAATTTCTTAAAATAAAAAAGAAGTATCTAGAACCACTGATTGCTGAAGAGAAATAACATTTCTTAATAACAGCAAAATACCATCTCACATACACATATACACAATCAAATTTATAACCAAAACAGTAGCTATCCTAGTATTTATAAATTCATAAAAAATTCTCTATTATACAAACAGAGAATTGTATAACATAGCAGTTCCTTCAAGTGACTATGTACAATAAACTAAAATGTTCAGTGTAATTAACTCAAAAACATTAATAGTCCCATTAAATAATTTGAATAAAAATATTTTAAAATATTTTCCTTTTATACTAAGAATTTTAAATTAAGAATATCTTATAATAAGTAGTGGGGAAATATAATTTTCAACACACAAAATTTATAAAAACATACAAAATAACTTACATTCGAATAAAACAAAATAATTAAAAAAAGTATATGTTAGTTAAATATACTTATAAATAAAAAAAAAACACTTAAAATATGTACTAAAATAGAATAAATTAAAATGTATATATATTTCTTAAATGTGATAATTTATGCATCGTATAATGTTTTAATCCCGAGTTAATTGCACATGTTTTATATGTAACAGAAAAATGAAATCTGTATAATAATCCACTTCTTTACAACAATATGTGCAAAGATTTTTAGTATCTGACAAGCTTCTCTGTATAATCTCTGGTTCCTTAACTACAATTTTTAAGCTTTGAATTAGATAAAATAAACATTCACAATAAAGATGCATAAAATTATAACTGTGGCAACATATTAACATTAATTTTATATATGCCCTCATATTCATTCACATGATGTTAATATTTAACTGGAACATAAATGTATTCAAGAATTTACTTTACCAAACAAAAACTTTCATTTTCCCTTCTTTCCACTGGTATTAGAACTATGAATGAAATGAGACAAAATTATATATATTAAAAAGAAACCTCTATTTTAATGTTTAGAAAATCTATGTAGAATTAACGAGTCAATTTATTTAACAGTTTAGGTAAAATTTTCACAAATCTCAAATATGATAAAAACGTTTGCACTGAAAGCTTTTATCAACAATAAATTTTAATTTAATAACTATATTTTCACCATTTGTAATACACTGCTTTCCACTCTCTAAAGTTTAAATTGATCAAATCATTAGTGACATTTTCATCGCACAGTGCTTAAAGCACTTTATTTGCAATGCCTAAATATGCTCAGGTTAAACATTTAAAGAATTTAACTTACAATAAAATGAATTGAACAAGCTTGAAATTTCTCAGTTATTCCAAGTGCAAAATAGTGCAGTAGGCACTGCTTAATGTGATCACATTTGTTCACGGCTATTTTGACAACATTTAACTGAATGATAACATTAAACAGCGAGGAAAAATATTCTTCAAAACAGCAACAAAATTTATCTAATTTAATATAACTTGAAAAAAGTAAAGAGGTATTTTCATAGCATTTTACCTAGGATAAGGCAGAGATTCCTTATGAACAGTTCATAAATGTTTCTAAAAATTATTTGGGAGATCTGTATTTCTAAATCTTAATACTCGGAAGGGAATCCTTTACTGAATGAGAATATTGCCAATGTAAAATTTAAAATTAAGCAGAAATGCAACCTTAGTTTGGCATAGATATTTTCTGAGAAAAAAGTCTTCTGCTCCTGAAGAAGGGTACTTTGTGTCTGATTGCCCTTAAAACTTACAGAGTTATCAGAAATCTATGTCAAATTACAGTTTTTTTTCCCTTTATTCTAAATGGTTGATTAAAATCAAAATTAAAACTCTTTGGCAATTTTTCTGTCATTTGAGAGTTTTTATTGCTTATCTTAAAATTATTTAATGACTTTATCTCATGTTTGGTGCATATTCTTCAGTTTAAAAAAATTATTCTATGATATTTTTATCATATTAACTAAATTGATCACAGTAAGCAAGGCGTTTTCCATGTTTCCCATATACAAACGGGTGGGACTTTGGTAATTCAATGACAATATCCAAATGATAACATTAATTGCAATCGCATTAAATGGCATCTACTGCAGTGAATAATTACCTTTGCATTTTTAGTTAAATTAAACGAAACACAGTGGAATAAAACAAAAATGCAAAGTTCAATGTTGAATATTCCATAAGAAGAGAAAATCCCATTTCTGGAAATTATAATTATGGGCAATAATGAAATTATCAAGTGCTCAAGCTAAGAGCTGCTCATTCACAAAACAATGTATTTACGTACTATTAATTATTTCTAAACTAGATGAAGGAAAGAAGTTATTTAAAAGAACTTTTACTTCTCCCATTCTGGCCCAACTTTAGATAAGAGGAAAAAATTATTTCACTGATTTCCTATGTACCTTCAAGCTGCAGACTCTGATCAACTGACAGATATATATTTGGCACTACTACAGCTGCTGGTTATAGTAATTAAACAGAAACATTTTCATTTTTGCAGAACTTCATGACTTAATCATTAACCAAGAAATATTCTGAAATCTCATTTCTAGCATTTATTACTATTTAATTAATATGAAAGTAAGCTATAATATAATTTCATAATTATCAAATTTCATTGAAAATTCATTACAAAGTGTCAAGCTTATAATATTCTTCAACAAAGGAAGACGGGGAAAAATACCTTCTCATCATTTTGTCATAGGATTACTTTTGGAATTTGAAATTTCACATGATTTTGCACCGCAAATGGTATGGTCATTCTTATCAATAAGTATATAAAGCAAGCAGTAGCAGGAAAATAAAATTTTCCATCCAAATACAATAAACACACAAAATTTTAAATTATGGGCAAAATAAAACTTGATACTTCTTAAAGAATAAAGATTACTATAATTTTTAAACAATTTTCTTAACTTTCATTCCAACAACAATTTCAATTAGCTGCTTTAAAAATCAAATCAAATATTCAAAAGAAATCTGCACACATTAAAATTTAATTAAAGTTTTTAATTAAATCTTAAAGTTTTCAAAGAAGAAATACCTTTATATTTCTTAGAAGTGTAGATTTATGTATTCACAAATTTATTGAAATTTTTCTGCAGTTATCATCTAGACACTTGAAAAAAGTGATGAACAATGATAAATAAAAATACTGCATTAGAAAAGATACTTTAAAAAAATTAGAAATTTAAGTGTTTGGGATGCTATTCAATAAGAGCATAAAAAATATTTAAAAAATCATTCCAGAAGTTGTTTAATATTCAATAAAACAAATAATTTCATCAGACAATTTATAAAATTTTGCTTTATATATAAAAATTACTTCTTGCCTAATAAAATATTTTATAAATATTTATTAACAAATAAATTTTATACTTGATTTGAAGAGTAAACTTACAACAAGATTCAGTAAAGAACTGAAAAAATGTAATAACTTTTAAACCGAAAGAGTCAAAATTTCATGGCTTAAAATATATTTTAACTTGGGTGAGAAACTTTTATGTTCAATTAAAAAAAAAATCATTTAACACGATTGTTACTTTGCTACATAAATGTACACATACATATACATTTACAAAACAAACATACAAAAATACCATTATTTTAATGGCTATGCATGAATAAAAAATATTAGCATGATTACAAAAGCATATGCTTTAAAGCATAATGGTAAATACATTTTTGCTGAATTTATTAATTAAAACATTTTAATTGACAATGATTTGGAATCAATGTCATAACAATCAAATCGTTTATTAAATTTTGTATCACTCAATAATAATAATAATATATTCAAATGTAATTCAAGAAACTCAATAAAAGAAATTCATTTAAAATTCTCATTATTTCAATAAAGATATAAAACTTTTGAATTCCAAGAAACACAAAACTCATACAGTACCATATGCACATATACATATTTATATATATGAAAGAGTTTGCAGTCTGTACATTATGAAAGATACATGTTAAAAATTAAATATTTGGCTTAAGAGATTTTAGGAGTTTATAAAAAAAATACTAACGCTCTAGGACAAAGAAAAAGACTGACTTTTGGTTTTACAGAAAAGGATAATAAAAATACAGGCACTTCATGAGGAGATATCTACAGTATGATACAGGAAAAAAAATTCATGTATCTAAAGTTGAATCTTTTAGAATCATTCCTTTCTTAGCAAGCTTTGCTTTCTGTAAAATAAAATAAAAATAAATAATGTTGGATGAATTTATAAAAAAAAGTTCTAATGATCAATTTAATATGCAGATTTAAGTAACAGAAAATACACCTGCATATTGTCATATATTGTGCAATTTTAAACATAAAACATATTACTATTTGAATACTGATTCTACCATTCTTGAAAGCAGAAAAGGTCATATATACAAAAAATATGTTTAAACTTATACTAGAAAAAATAATGAATAAACTATTAATTAAAACATACATAAAAAATTATAATTATAAAATTAGCAACCACAATATTATAAGAAACAACAAGTGAGAAAGAAGAATAATTTTTTAATTGAAGACTACATAAAAAACTATTTCCCCATTACCTGCATCTCTAAGCATCATATTATTAATCATAGTTGATACATGTCACAAATGATAATGACAATACATCTCTAAATCAGTTTCAGCAACTATTAACAATTTTTTCCTTTCTCCATCCTTTAAAATAAAAATATTCAGTATAAAATTAATTACTGTAAATTTTCGCAAATAGGTTCAGCAAAGCATCAAACCAGCTACTGCACAGCACAGTTTTGGTTATTTCACTGAATTCATTAAGATGAACAAGATTTTTTACAAGGTATGATCTGGAGTTAAATTGCTAAATTTAGATTTCTCTTGATAAATTAAAGATATTGAAGAAAGAATATGAATGATATCCTGAATTAGCGAATGAAATGATAGAGGTTACTTTCAGTGCATATAAATTCAAAGGATTTAGACTAAAGTTGAAGAAAATACACAAGACAATAGTTTAGAAAGATTAGTTGTTATTGCTAATGCTCACTTCTTTAACCTATAGTCAGCCCAAGCCCACGAAATTGCTTATGGCAAGTAGCGCGAGTTTATGCCTGCCGTTGGCAACAGCCTTACAGATAACAGTGCGATTTAGCTCTGCTACGCCACCAGGGTCCGACAATCTCCAATTCCTCTTCCCCTTCCAGCAACCTTTTGAGAGGACTTTCGGCTCATCACATATTTAGAGTGCCCCTATGCTGCACGGCTACTACACATTTACAAACATCCATGCCATCTCCAGGATTTGAACCTGGTTCCTACGGCACAGCAGTCAGCGATCCTAGCCACTATACTGGTTGGGTGGCTGAATATGCATTGGCAAAATGTGAGGCTTTTCTTGGAAGTTACTGAAAAACATTTTAATTTTATGAAGAAAGAGGTGATTGATTTTATAATATGGCCACCAAAGTCACCAGACCTAAGACCTATACAACATGCTGAGAAGCTTTAGGTACAGCTACTGTAGTCAACATCCTCCCATGACTCTCAATGCAGTAAATGTTTCAAAGGAGACCGAGATTTTTTTTGTTTTTTTGTTTTTGTTTTTTTTGGCCATTAGTAATGGTATAAGGGCCTGTTATGAGAGATGTAAAGCTATGTAAGTTGGCCATACTTCTCATTAGACCCTTTCTAGTTTAATTTGCATATCTCAAAACATTTGCCCACTATTCATAATTGGATGTCTCCTAATAATGGTCAAATATTTCATTACTATACATCAATTATTTTTTCAGATATCATATGTTCTATGTTTGCAACCTTAATTTTGGACACCAGTGGAATTGTCAGCCCATAGTTAAACATTCCTTATATCAACACTGCAAGAGATGCACAGTTGGTGCAGGATGACATTACGAGGATGCCAGAGTTCATAATCTTACAAAAAAGGTTTCTAACCACATAGAATAACAGTTCTAGCATTAGTCTTATACACATGCTACCCATTTTGAGTAAGAATTTTAATTTGGTCATAACAGAAAATGAGTCAGATTGATTTATTCATTTGTCACTGCAGTTCCAAGGCCTACATCTACGAATTGACAAATTATTCTATTATGGTATTACAGATGGAAATATCACCTTGAGATATTCAGAATATTTATTACCTTAAAAGACTATTTTAAGAACAAAATATTTCTTAAAAAAAGAAGAAAAAATATATTTTTAAAACAAATTTTGGAATGGTCTTTATTATTTTAAGTTGCATTGTTAATTCTTCTGCACCCTGCTCATTGATTACCCCTATCAATTCAATAAATTGTTCATTTGTATTCCAACAGTATAAAAAAAGGCTTGGGGAAATCCATATGCCATATAAAGAATTGAGGCATAATTTCAGACTAATTTAGATAAATAGAATATGTGTAAAACAGAGAACTAATAAAGTTTATTTACGGCCTTTATGAAATTTATTATTAAATTATACATTTTGAATATGAGAGGGAAGGCAAAATAGACTTTTATTTGCAACAAAATAGAAAAGGCCATATGCAAACTTTAAACTCATAAATTCTTTATATGAACTAAGATGAAAGCTTTTTAAAAAAAATCAGTAAACTAAATTCTGTGTCTTTTTGATTTTTACAAGAAAATGAACGCAGCCTGTAGGAAATGCTCTTTAAACAATAATCTCAAATCAAAAGTCAGTTATCTGAGTAGCTAGTTTTCATAATGCAAATAGTTACAGAAATCAAAGTTACATTAATTTTAAATTCAGCAAGCAGCATTTATGCAAGACAAAAACTTCTTATTAGTTATTAGAAATGAAAATGTTATTGAAAATTGATATTAAAATTAAAAAATTTTAAACATGAATACCATGTAAATCAAACAAAAAGTAAAAAATAAGTCTAAACTAACAAATGAGAATGCATAACTTACTAAGCCAAATGGTTTTTCTTTCACTTTCACTATATTAGCTCGTCTTTCTTCTTGTTTTTCTTGAAGCTTTTTCCTTGCAATTTCAAGTCTAAAAAATGAAAGATTGTATATTATAACCTACAGCATAATAACTGCAAGAACTTTGACAACTAAATAATAATAAAGAAATATATATTAATTAATAATCATTGGAGCAACCAATTTGAACAATTCAAGCTCTATGATTCTGCTCAAATCAAAATATAATTTTTAAATTCCTATAATCCTGGCAAGGAAATGACAGAAGCTAATATCCAGGAAATTTTATCAATTATATTTAGAACTAAATAAAATTATTATATATAATATACTATTTTCAATAAATAAAAATGCATCACATACATTACAACTTTAAGTTGATGCTCAAAATTAAGAAGTACTTATTAGACTAAATACATAAAATGGAGAAACATGCTTGAATTAAGAGATGTATGTAACTCATTAAATTGAAACAATATCATAAACTGAAGACTTCCCACAAGGCTTGTAGCAAATAAGGGACAAGTTCATGAAGATGAATTAACAATTTGAATGCATAATAATCCCAATTTGTTCTACACTCATACAAATAAATAATTTAGAAGAATTAACTTTATGATGTCAGGAATATTTCTGGAATTTAAGTTCGAATAATTAATGATAAAAAAATTAACTATGATGGATGTGTACTATTTTTAAGGATATATGGACTAAATATACAGAAAGGGTCTAATAACTATAGGAAAGGAATATTTGGAGTTTCACTGCAATGCTATTCCATAAAAATCTATGGTGGTATAACTCTATGGGCTGCATTTAAATTTGTTAACTTATTCTTCAAACTGAGATTCAAAATACATGTTTATTTCAAACTAAGTTAATGAGTGGTTTTAGATTTTAGTTTAGCCTAATGAGCAAGTCCTTTAAAGACACTTTTTTTTTTTTTTTTTTTTTTTGAGAACCTGTAATTACTGAAAGACTCTGCTGCTTACTACACTCAAAAAGGACTGAGTGAATCTTCAGCTATATAAATTTAGTAAATTTTGGCAGAATATTTATTTGAAACCTATAATTAATAGAATGCAATAGGATAGCTTGCTACAGTACGAGATGAAGAGGAGAAAACTACCAAAGTTGTCTAAATTTCCCTTTTGATATCTGTGTGGCTGTACAGATTTCAAGGTTTCCACTGTTTCAAAATTTCATGCAGTAAAAACCTTAATTATACATTGTTTTACTGCATGACAGTCAAATCAGAATTCAAAGTATATTTAACCCCTTCCTTCTCACTCCCATCAAAATGACGGGGTGAGGTTTCGCCCTCTATTTCTCATGCCCGTAATTTTTCCGGGGTGGAGAGTTCGTATTTGTTATGTGAATCAAGTTCATGGTACATATGGTCACAAATCTTATATACTGGAAAAGGTACAGTTTTTGATGCAAAATATAAAGATCTGCCCCAATCAAGTTGTGATGTCACTTATCAAGTCTCTGCTAAAACAAGGATATTGTCTGATAACAGACAAATTTTATACCTCACCAGAATTGGCAGACATGCTTTTAAAACTTCAAACAAACACTTATGGAATTGCAAAACTAAGCTGAAAAGAAATGCCTCTGGAATCAGTAAAAAAGAGAATCGCAAAAGCTGAAAATGTTACTTTTTGGTGAGGTAAAGTTCTTGCCATGAAGTGGAAAGATAAGAAAGATGTTACCATGCTATCTACAGTTCACACAAATGACATGGTAGATGTACAGTGTCATAAAAAAGTTGTCTAAAAACCTACAATTTTCACAGATTACAATAAAAATATGAGAGCAGTAGATATTGTAGACCAGTATCTTGGAGATTACTCTATTGCTTGGATAAGAAAATATTTTTTCATTTGTTAGACCAAACTATTTTGAACTCGTATTGTATTTACAGAAAAATGGGTGGAAAAAATCCCATTTGATGTTCCATTTATCTTTAGTAGATGAACTTATTGAAATGTGTCAATCATCAGACACCATTTCAAAAAGAGGCTAGCCTAGCTTGGAGGATAATCCAAACCGTTTGATTGAAAGAAATTTTATTAGACAGATACCCCTAACTGATAAGAAATGGCAACCACCAAGAGAATGCAAAGTTTGTTGGTTCCAGAAGAGGTGAAAACAAAGGAAGGAAATACAGGATGTAGGAAGGAAATTCGGAACTACTGTCCAGATTGTGACATTGGCCTTTGCATCTCCTGCTTTGAAATTTATCACACAAGAAAAAATTACTAAGCTTTGTTTATATTATGCAGAAGTTTAATAAAATTCTCTTTTAATATTTAAAACACATATTTCTGAAATTTTCCTGGCTTACTGGAAAACCAACATTCAGTCAAAATAAACCTGGATGTTGGCTTTTCCTAAAAAATTATATTAAAAAAAAATTCAAGCTAAAAAAAATCCAGAAATTGAAAATGAATGCATATATTGTACATACATTTATTTCTATACAATTTTCTTCAATAAAAAATAGGCACTTTTATGACCGTTTTCTTGAAAATTATCTGATTGTTTAGGGGTTAATATGTATTGCAAAAACAATTATATAATGAATTTTACAAAATGAGCTTATTCTTGCACTAAGATAACATGCAGACTAATACTTACTCTTCTTTAGCTTTTCTGTGGATTTCCTTTTTCCAAATATCCTTAAAATCATTACAAAATGGTTTCCAATAGCTGAAAAATTCTTGAGGCCATTCTGATGAATTTGGAGATTTAGCTTTCCAGCTGAAGAACTCCATTGTTTCATTGAACCTGAGATACAGGGAAAAAGATAATTACAGATCATTAACAATTCATTAAAATAAGATTTCTTCCTGTACTGTGCTTATAATAAAATATAATACAAAGTCAAGGACCAGGCTCACCAGAACATCAGTGATTCTGGATTCTTCCGAATATTAGATCATCAGTTCAAATGCAGTAAGATGACATATAGAAATCATAAAATTAAAAATATGCAACAGTAGTTTATGAAATAATAAAGCATTTATGGCCTTAATGGAATCAAAATTTACAAAAGAAGCTTAATATTTTTGTTTGCTTTAAAAAACATTTCTTTCAATGTAAATTGGTTTAAGTTACTTCATTTTCTTTTCATTATATTTTCTCTTTAATTTTATAGATAGACATAATTCCTTATTCAGTTACAAAGCTCCACTACTGAAGTCTTATAATTGCTGTCTACAGAGCCAAATTATTGATCATATAGACAATTTGCAGCCTGGTGCAGTCTCTGCAGCCTAAATTCTGAAAGTTTTGAGTACCTTCTCTAAATTCTAAAGAATTTTCCATTCCTTAATTTTGTTGCTTGGTGCTTTTCTAAATTCTAATAATTTTGCCAAATAAATTCTGGTGCTGCTCTGGAGCTTGTCTGAATAATAAATGAGTTATTTTCAATTCAAATAGCACTAAATGTAATCTTTTCACCTATGAGTATCATTTACAAAACCTATTTTCTTGTATAAGAAAAGAAACTTCTGTCAAAATTCCCGTTATGAACATACACCACTTCACAGTGCAGTTAGCCGAAGTCTGTAACCATTGCTAAGCAAATAAAAGGTCATCAAACGCTTTGGTATTCAATTACTAATATTAAAAAAAAGTTCAGACATCTCTGTGAGAGTCATTTCTTAAATTGCCATGTGCTGATAGTCATGGGGTGATGAAAGCAAAAAATAATAAATTATGATTCCCTGGTTGGCATCAGGACAATTAAGTGTAAAATGATGTTTTGATGTAGAATGTTTCGCTTTGAAATGTGTGCTATGCAAAACGGCGAGAACCATGTTATTTAGATCATAGAAATTTATGCTAATAAATAATAGTTTATTTAATATGAAGGTATTTTATTCAGTGTCGAAGTGAAATTATTTGGATTTAAAATTGTGTAAAGCATACAAAAAAAAAAAAAAAAAAAAGGTGTTGTTGAATTTTGGAAATCCGGAGATCATTTTGGGTATTGGATGTCTCCGTTTTGGAATTTATACTGCATACAATAAAAAAGAAAAAGAAAAATTTTCATAAAAAGCTGATTTTTTTTCTAGAAAATACATGGCTTTATTTATTGTGGATATTAACAATACTAAGGGAAAGAGATAACGTATTGATTTTGAACTAATAATTCAGTATAACAACAACTAAATAGTGTGACTTTGGCCGTTAACTAAAGTCATCAACCAAGTTTTAAAAGTGAAAACCCAATGTTTCTAGTTGACCCATGAGATAAATACTACCTAAATCACACTGCATTAAAATAATATTGTACAAATGCATGTTAGGAAAAAAACAGTTGATAAGAGGATAAGAAGAAAAATTCACTTGGCTTACTTTGCTTTGCATTCATCTACATTCTCTTCTTGTTCTTTATGTTCAGCATAAGCTTTTTTTAAAAAAAAAAAAAAAAAAAAAAAAAAGAAAAGAATAGTTATAAAAATAGTTATAATGAAATCATAATATATTCTGAAATAGAAAATGAATCCGAAAGATACTTTCAAAGCAGCTAGTCTCCAAGAATATCGTCTAAACTGCAGAATCTCTTTGAATTTTCACTTCAATAAAAACATTGCATCTTTGACATTTTAAAAGTATTAATTATTATAATATATAAACTGTTAATAAATGAGTTAAACAAACGTTGTATAATCCTAATTTATTTTGTAAAGTCATAAAATGGGTTTAAATAAATAGGTAATTATCAAATAACTTTGAATATTACACATGCTTTGTGAGTTAAATAACAAACAAATGCATAATAATACAATATAAAATATTATTAATTATGTAAATATTTTGTTATGTAAAATATTTTGTGCAAACAATTTGTAGAAAAAATTCAAGCAGAGAGTCTCTTGACCCATAGAAAACTGCACAGCAATCTTCAGAATGAGAAATTAATGCTATAGGAGGGATGACCTCCTCCATTGAGGGAACGGAGGACTAGAAACAGCATTTTTGAACAAGTCTAGGGCATGCTGTTAGAAGTGCTTAGAACAAAAGGTAGAGGGAGGCTGAATTTTTACCAATCAATGTGGGAAGGAAATTTTGGGCGAAAAATCATGGACATGAAATGGGACTTCCATAGGGGTTTAAAGGTTTCTGTTAAATATAATTACATAGTTAACAAAAATTTATAATTAATATACATATCTTTTTGACCAGCCAGTACAATACAATATCAACACACATTTGCTGGACATGAGCTGATTTTGATTCATTGTTTTTAACCCCTATAAATGATATATATTAAATATGAATATTTTCACACATGCTCAGTATACACTGTGTCACATTTCTTTTTTTCAAAAACAATGTGTCACATTCATGGTAATTTATTATAGAAATGACCCCACATCAATCACAGCGAATAGCAGACAATTTCAATAAGCAAACATTTCATTTTTCAATTGCCTTTCTATTCAACTTGAGTAAAAATTCACTAGTTTCTTGGCATAATAGGTCAAATATCCAGTACTGTGGCAGAATGCTGCCAACTTTCTTTTTCTTCCCATAAAAACAGATTTTCTTTTATGTACACAGTTTCTTCAGAGACATATATTCACTTATTAGGATGTTGGACTAGACACAGAAAATACACCTCTCTCAGAAACCCTTCAGTCAATAGAAGTACTTTTGTAAAGGCTGTGTTGCTTCTCCCACAGCTTAACTGACATTAGTACTTCTGTCCAACCGTACATAAATAGTAACTGCATTCTTATAAACAACATTCTGAAGCCACTGAACCAGTTGTCAAAATGTATTGTTTTCTTTCACTTATAATTTTTCTCTTGTACCTCCAAATGCTTTCACTAATTTGTTGTTTTATATAATGGTCATCTTTGCATATTCAAATGCAACATAAAATAAATCTTTCTCGAAAAGAGATGTAGCATCTTTCTCACTTCTTGGTAAATCAAACTCTTTTTTAAATAAAATACATTTTCATGTGGAATATTGAGAGCCTTTCTTATGATAAGAAAATTATGAGTGATCAAAATTTGTTTACACTGATATGAAGAAAAGAAAATACAATAACACATCGTTTACTCAGAGCTCATCTCATCATCAGCAAACTAAAAATGGTTGTGATTAGGATTATTGGCCACTTGATGATGTTTGAGAAGGAGATTTATCAATATTCTTGGTACCTACAAAATGAAGGCTATATAATTAAAAGAAAGTACTCCATTTTCTGCCAAAGAATTATTAAAAGGAATCTTCTTGAAACTAAAAAATCCATTTTTTAATGATTTTAAGAATAAGCTTTTAATTATTGCTTCAATCAAAAATCAACAATTGTCTCAAAGTACTGTGAAGCGATGAATTGAGAAAATTAGTGAAAATGCAACAGAACATGATAATATAATGGTTACATAATGAGATTAACAGATGTTATAGTTTCCTTTTTTTTATTCAATGAATTGAAGTTGTAGAGACATTAAGTTACTTTTTGGAAGCAGAAATCATGAAAAATATGCAACGCCTTTACTGAGAATCGAACCGCGGACCTCTGGAATACTGGCCCAGTGTGCAAACCACTACACCACGAAGGCGGGAGAAATACCTTATAAAGTACCAAGAGCACAATTGCTAATTTTTATTTGTACGATATTAAGGGATTATACATCTAAAGAATTTTTTACTATGATTTCTTTGAAATAAAGGTCTAGAGGTGTAGACATATTTAACATTTTTAAAACTTTCTTCACTAATTTAAAAGTACCCATTTTTAAATTAGTTTTAACCGCAATAGGTGGAGGAAAAGCAAAGATTGGCCACATAAATAAATTTCTAACTTATAAAAACCATGAAAAATTCACAAGTTTTTTTTAGATATCACTACAGTGTTAGTCAATAGAGGATAAATAAAAAGAAATAATGGACATAGTTATTAAAACTGGTTATATAATTTCAAGGAAGTTCCCTTAAATGTTGTCTTTTCCAGCAACAACTTAATGATGGACAGCCAGAATTATCATTACATACCAATATAAGGTGCACAAATAGAATTAAATTTTGTCAACGATTTCATGATTTATTAACTGAGATAAAGATTTTCTCAATGAGCAAGATCAGAAATGCGAACATTTAAATCATGAAACTTGGCTCAGTGATTTAATTCTTTTAACATATTTTATACTGAAATGAAGTGATTTAATTTTAAAATTGCAAGCAAAAACCAAGACAAAAATTGGAATTATCATTAGCATTCATAGATACAAAACAAAATAATAGAATATGAAAAACAGCAGAATAAATAGAAGATGCTCAATAAAATTTGAATCACTTTCCAAATATGTCTGATCACCCATAAAGACACCAAAATTGCAACTATGATATTGATATTCATAATGATATTTAGTTCTCCTTATTCACTTTATGTTGGTATGTAATAATAATTCTGGATGTCTACAATCAATTTCTGTATGTTGCAGAAATAAAAAAAGTGATTGAAGACTTTGTGAAGAAGTCAGATTTCAGATTTTTCAAAAGGTACTGCACAGTGTCTGTCTTTTTCATTTAAAACACATTTAAATGTAAAACATATTGCTGCAAAAATTTCTGATGCATTGAATATTGGGGGGGGGGAGGTAACACATTAGAAAACAATATTATAACTTACAAGCTTGAGAAAATTTTTTTTAAATATGTCAATCGAGAAAAGTATCCAGGCATCACCAAATGCAGCAAATTTATCTACTTTTGTTTTGGATCTGCATACTTATGTCAATTGCCTTTTTCATATTTAAAGTCCACAAAGACTAAATAAAATTCCTTCCTTACAGATTTCCACACCGACGATTTAACACTACCTTCGGATACTTGACAAATTATGAACATTTGGTATGTAGACATCACATTAAAATGATACACAATACTATGGTGGGAGAATACTCAGTATAGAAAACATACAATGATTAGAAAATGTAGATCCAGACTTTCCATTAATGAGAAGATATTAAAATAACCTGTACTTCTTCTGTAGCTACTTTTTAATTAATAAATATTACTCATAAAATATCATGTTGGTTTAATACTCCCACCCCCAGTATTACTTATTAGTTATACCACATTTAATGTGTTAAATGTTAAGATTTTAGTAGCCAGATCATAACACATTTAAAAAAAAGTTGATCATACATACAGAAGTACTGGCCACCTGTGATTTACAACATAAAGTATAAGACTTTCTTAAAATATGACTTAAATTGGACTGTTACTTAACTGCATCATTCAGATGGGATAGTGATTAGTGATGCTGACAGCTATATCAAAGGGCCCATGTTTGAATCCTGGAGAAGGCATGGCTGTTTGTAAGTGTATAGTGTCTGCATGGCAAAGAGGCACTCAAAAGATACTGCAGGCCAAAGTTCTCTTAAGAGGGGCGGCAGACATCTGACTCTTCACCTACATACCTGTTGCTTTACTGGATATTATGTATTATGAAATGAATGCCATTTATATTCAGAAGCACTGATACTTTATTTGAATTACTAATTTAAAAAAGAAAATGAATCCAATATTGCTGTTTTTTAAAAAAGAAAAAGTCATCTTTTCATTAATACGAAGGTTTTATATCTCCACATAAATTAACAAATCATTTTAATCCATGTTACATTTTTTTTAAGATGAAAAATAGCTAATATTGTTTGATCCAGTGAGCTATAATATCAGTTTATGGTCTGAGTTTAGCATCAATCACAAAAACTATGATTATTTATATTATGACAAAACAGATGAGGTTTACTGCCTAAGAGAAAAGATGCTTTTGTTTAGGGAACTTTTTAAGGAAAACTAGCTCCTATTTATGTTACACATTTGGAAAACCATGAAAACTCTCTGCAGCCACCCTTTTACAAAGATTTGAATGTAGATTGAACAACAATGTTGAACAAATTCGCTGACTAGTCACTGATCGATTGACCTACAATGAAAACTGATTTGCGAACTCACAGAAAATATGCTTAATTTATACAGATATTCAAAGTGTTAAAGGTAAATTGGATAATGCATTAATTTTTTTCTAAATGGTTACAATGAAATTAAATGGGAGTAGCTAGCACTCCACTAGAAAGCAATTATGCCTATAAAGCTTTTTAATTTGTACATTTTTACATATAAATTATCTATGTTTTGTTAGATTCATTTAATTCTAAAAAACATTTTTTTCTAGTGAATATAATATTTTAGAAAAAATTTTGAATCATCTTTACCTTTCTTTAAAAAAGTACCCATTTTATCTTTAAAAGGTTGTTGATGCTCTTCATCAGATGAATTCAAAACTTTTTCAACTTTTGTTTCACAGCCTTCAAAAGACAGAAATATTGATTATTATAGTATACTAAATTTGATAATATACATGAAAAAATTAAAATTACAAAATGTGAATTAATGCAACTTACTTTTAATTTGAGAATATAATTTTTTTAGATCATTTTGAATGTCATCAAAATTTACTAAACTAGCTCGTTCAGCATCACTAGGCTCAGGAACTGGTAATTTACATTTATCTAAAGAACAATCCTGAAAAGTAATTATTTAATGTCTAAAATGCACAGAAGTAGCTCATACAAATTACATTCAAAACTCATATAAAAAATAACATACACAAAGAAGAAGGAATTATGAATTACAGAGTTTACATAACATTTTTAATGAATGATTTATGAATATTTGCAGTTGTGAATAAGTAAGAAAATTTTCCATCACACTACTGATAGCTACCAAGATGCCTATTTAATATGTCTAGTAATAAATATTATTCTAGCATTATAAAATAAGTCATACAGTGGATGGCAATATTTAAGAAAGACTATAAAGTCCTCGAACACAACATTAATTTCTTGTGATAAATTAATTCCAGTATGAAATTTAACGTGCTTCCAATGTAAGTAGTGCACATTTTAAACTTTTAATTTTTTTTCAATAAATGGCAGCATAGGATGCACTTAATAATTAGTGAATTCTATTTCATTCCTCTTTTCTGTTCTCTCAAAAGCATTCATATTATGAGGATTAGTTCCCAGAATGTAATTAGCATGGGCTAAGATACATAAAACCATTGCTTTAACTTTTGTATTATGTGTTAAATAAAGACACAATTAGAACTTTTGGATATATTCTTTTGAAAGTACAAGTGCAAGAAACAGAAAGAATGGAGAGAAAATAGTACATGAACTCTGCTTCAAACGAAAATTTATATCTGCTTATTACCTAACTAAACAAAGAATGATATGTTCATTTCAACTTCTGCTGGAATGATTGGCCACAGCTCTGCCAGCTTTGATGCTCAGAGGGATTTCATAATTTGGATGAAATGCATCAGCATTTATAACTGCATTTTCTTTTGAAATCTTAATTTTAAATTTAGACTTTTGATATTCCAGTTGACAACAAATAAGATGACTGTTTTTAAATTTTAGAGTGGAAATTTTTCCCACAATTTGTCTTTTCTAATCGAAATATACTTCCATATGTTAATTTTTAGCTTTAATTGCATCTCTGGACCAGTCAATTTCCAAAGAAATACAGCAATGACACATAAAAAGGGAAAAAAATCAGTAATTTTAATGTTTTCTTGTTGAATAATCAGCTAAATAAACGAAGAAAGCTATCAGTCCTCAGCACAATTAAAATTTTTGGACTTAAGACCTCAAATAATGATGCACTGTGATTTAAAATGTGTCAATATATCCCATTCATGAGCTGCATTAAGTGAGGTTTTGATATGCAGTCATACCATTGCCTTTAAATGTATATTCACAAATATATCTAGCTTAATATTAAGATATATTACAAACTAATAATATCATATAATATTAAGAAATGTTATATGAGAAAAATATTTACTTTCAGGTACAATTTTATGTAGTTCCTCACGATGTAATGAAGAAGGGTGAGAGAGCTATCCTGAAATAAAAGAAAAATTACAGATTTTAAAGAGATAAACAAGCAAACTAGAGGTTTTGACATAGGTAAAAAAAATTTAACTAACCTTGCTTTTTACATCTTTCAGCTTTGGTAATATTTCTAGTCCAAAGCCATCAGCTTGGCCTCTGTTTCTGTTGCCTGTAATATTTGCATACATAAATGAGAATATACATATATATGTAAGATAAAAATGTATGAATCAAAATTATAGATTAAACTATAAACATTAATTCTTCCTCTCTATTCAAAAATCGTAATAACTTATCTGCATTGTGTCATTCAGATTAATCATGTGATCTTACGTAACCGTTAATACCAGATGCCTCTTGACAACCAATCACTGAATTGTAAACCAAAACTTTTCTCTTCGCGTGCTTCCATCTTTCATAACTACGTACTTCAGCTTTTGCTCACTACTGTGCTAAGATGTAATTTCGCTGGCTTGCTGTCTATCCCAACAATATCAAAAATGTAAATCTTCTGTGGAAAGGCATGACTAGAGTGCCAAGTGATTGTGGCCACAAATATCAATTGGAAATAAAAATGGAATTAAAACTGCCTCGACTGCCAAGTTCTTTAAATACTACGCAATCAAAATTCTTCAATATGAATCTAAGCACAGATCGACACTGCTCCGTCTTTTTCTTTGTGCTCTTATTATGACATATGTATATATATATGTGTGTGTGTAAAATATTAAATATGAAACAAAATTATTAAACTTAATTGCAACCAATTGGAAACAGACCTTTAAATTCATAAATTTTAATTTAACACATCCCTGCTTCAAGGATATACTTTTCACTATTTTGCAGCATGTAATATCATTTTTTCCCTGCAATTTCTCTGCATGGTGAAATCTTTTGTTTTAATCCTGACCAATTGCTGGTCAGGATTAAAACAAAGATTTTTCATGCTCATAAATATGACTGCAGTTATTATGTATCACTTTTTCGCCTGTTTGCTCTGCCAAGGAAAGTCATGTCTGTTCATTTAACTCCTCTTCATATCTAAAATACAAATTGTGTGTAGAAAAATTGTGGGGCATGTTTAGCATCCCTAACGTTGTACCAGTTTAAGCAAAAATGCATCGATGAAGAATTTTTCCTGTTCAAAATAAAAATAATGTTTTCACAGTCAAGCAAACTGTGATTTTTGCTCCAGTCAGATCTATGCAGCAGTTTTTCTCGGCTATATCTAAAAAGTGATTGGTTTCATCTTCTCTAGTAAGCTCTTTGCTAAATTCTATCAATGTACTATGACACTGCAAACCTTTAGAACATTATATATATGTGAAAATCATCGATGACCAATACTGACTTAGAAACCTAGTGAGGTGATGCAATCCCAGCTTAGCACAGTGCACAGCAGTCGAGACAACGACAGATAGCGTCCAGACGTGGAGAAGAGCGAAGGCAAGCAGACGGCTTGTAAATCCTCCAAGAGTTGGTGGAAACAGATGGTTTTCTTCGATGTTTAAGTTCTTTGTAGCCAAACTGATCATATTACCTAAAGCTAGCTGTGGATGTTACGAGTGTGTGAGAAATGTTCATCATTACATGAATCCTGTGTGGACTGAGTATAACTATCATGACATCACCTGCAATATTAATTTTTACTTAACTTACCTTTTATTACTTTTATCTATTTCTTATTAGTAAAATAAAGCATTTAATAATGCAATAGACGTGCTCTATCGTGTGTGTTTTGAAAGTAAACTCTACAAATCTTGGCGACCAAATGTGGCGCGAACTCAACGAACTCCAAATCGAAAGCGTGCGAATAGTATTCTGAACAGTATTGACTGACTGTGAAATTAGTGGACTGTTCTTACAAGTTGTTGGATTTATTAGATTACTGTTTAAGCGTTTGGATTACCAATTGAAGATGATCATCTGTCGGGTGAGTAAAAAACTTTCTTTCCAATATGAAGTTAGTAGAAATTCCAGAATTGGAAGCAGCTTTAAAGAACAGTAAAAGTTCTGAAATCAAAAGTTTGCATAAGCTTATTTTTAATACTGATGGAGATCGAAATAACCGGAAAAGATTACGTGAATTTTCTGGCTTTACATTTAAACCAGATTCTGAAGAATTTAATAAGAAAATAGATACAGTGCAGAATAGTTTTTCTCTGAATGAGTTAATTAAAGTTTGTAATGTACTATGCATAAATTCAGAGGGTTCAAAAACAGAAGTAGTAACCTGAATTGTCCCTTTCCTATGTGATTTATCTGTATTATTTGAAAATATTTTGCATGAAGAAAATAGTGATATTGAAGATGAAACTGTCAACAAAATTTCTGAAGTAATGCTTGATGATAATCAAAGAGACAATCCTGGTTTTAATCAGTCTCAAGTAAATAACAATATGCAGCTTCCAATTCAAGATCATTTTAAACCTCATCTTAGTTTTTCGGATATTGAAAGTATTGTTATTCCTTTTTCTGGTAATGCATATGAAAATTTTGATAAATGGATTGATGAATTTGAAGATGTCATAAATTCTTTGAAATTGAGTGATTTGCATAAATTAGTTTTTGCTAAAAGATCATTAAAAGGTAAAGCAAAACTATTTATTCAGAGTGAACCTAAAGTTAATGACTGGTGTAAGTTAAAGAAGCTTTTGAAATCTGAATTTGGTAAAGCTTTTAATTCAGCTGAAATGCATGAAATGTTATGTAAGCGTAAATTAATGCCTAATGAATCTTTAGATGAGTATTTTTTGAAAATGAAAGAAATGTGTTCGCGAGGTAACATTGAAAATGCTTCACTAATTAAATATGTCATAGATGGTATTCCCAATTCTGTGATGAGGTAAACTATACTATATGGTTGCAAAACAGTATCTGAATTCAAACAAAGGCTAAAAATTTATGATAAAATGAGAATGGACAATGATAAGTGTAAAAATACGAAACTTAAAGTAGACACTCAAGTTAAAGATAGAAGTAAGCTTGCGTCATCAAACCGAAATCAATCTAACGTAAACAAACTCAAATGTTTTAGACGTGAGGAATTTGGGCATAAATCTTCTCAATGTATTAACAAATCAAATGGGATAAAATGTTTTAACTGTAAAAAGTTTGGGCACAAATCGACTGACTGTCAAAACCAGAACCCTGAGAAACAAGCTTCTTTAGCTCGAATTTCTGATAATAATTGAATTATGATGACTGTAGAAATAAATAATCATTTAGTTGATAGCCTTGTTGACACTGGTTCAGATGTTACAATATGCAGTGTAGAGTTACAGAAGCAGATTGGTTCTCCAAGTTTAAATTGTAGCGATATCACATTGTTCGGTATCGAGGCAAAGCAAACGTATCCCATTGGCTTTTTTATTTCTGATATTTTAATTGATGGTTTTTCACTTCATATGAAAATTTATGTGGTCAAATCATTATGTAATCAAATCGTAATAGGTTTGGATGTAATGAATCAGTTAACCTTCTCCTTTACCGAGAATGGCCTTCAAACAATTTCTCATCGGAATAAAAGTAATGTAACCTTGATAACTGTTGAGTCATCTCAAAATGCTAATGTTTGTTGCGTTATGGGAAATTTGAATATTGCTGTGTCATTGAAAAATGTTTACGATCTTTCGCAATCTTTTGGCGTCCCTGTTAATCTAAACAAAAGTCCTGAAAGCGGAAGTAGCTCGAAGTTTAATTACCTTTCACATCTGGTAAATGCTATTTCTGTCAACGAGATTGATTTATCGCATATTTCGAATGTGGAACATAAAGAAAGACTGTATAAATTAATTAATTTGTACCAACCTCGGAAAATTAAGCAATGTGATTTTACGATGCAAATAAATTTATGTGATGAAATTCCTGTCTATCAAAATAGAAGATACATGTTTTTCGCGGAACAAAAAATTGTTGATGAGAAAATTAAGGAATGGTTGAAAGAGGACATAATAAAGTCCAGCAATTCTAATTATTCAGCACCTATTATTCTAATTATTCAGTTTTGTGTAGCAAGCGAGATAATTCTAAAAGATTGTGCATAGACTGTTGGAAATTAAATAAGAAGATTATTAAAGACAAATTTCCACTGCCTTTAATTCCAGAAATACTTGATCATTTAGAACAATCAAAGGTCTTCACGACACTAGATTTGAAAAATGGCTTTTACCATGTAGACATAGATGAAAAGTGCACAAAATACACCACGTTCGTAATACATAATGGTATTTATGAATTTCTTAAAGCTCCTTTTGGTTTATGTATTAGTCCAAATGTTTTCCAAAGGTATATTTATTCACTATTTTGTGACTTGCTAAATGAAGGTGTACTAATTATTTATATGGATGATATAGTCGTACCGGCTAATGATGAAGTTGAATGTTTAGAGAAATTAGAAAGAGTATTCAAAACTGCTTTGGAATACAGATTACAAATAAATTTCAAAAAGTGCCAATTCTTAAAGCAAAAAATTGAATTTTTGGGACAAGTAATTGAAAGCGGAACTATTCGACCATCACCTTCCAAAACTGTTGCTGTTCAAAACTTTCCACAACTGCACTGTAAACAACTACAAAGCTTTTTAGGACTAACGGGATATTTTTGTAAATTCATTCCGCATTATGCTAAAATAGCTAAACCTCTTAGTGAAAAGGTATTGGTTTTAAGTTCGATTCCGAACAACAGGAAGCTTTTTGCAGATTAAAAGAAATTCTCTCTCAAGCACCTTTTCTACACATATTTAGGCACGGATATCAATTAGAACTTCATACTGATGCTAGTAGTCAAGGCTTTGGTGCAGTACTACTCCAATTGTCTGATGATGGTAATTATCACCCAATCCAGTATATGAGTAAGAAGACTTCACCGCAGCAAGAGAAACTCTGTAGTTATGAATTAAAAGCCCTTGCAGTTATAGAAGCTCTTAAGAAGTTTAGAAACCATTTGTTAGGGTCTAAATTCAAAATTGTCACTGATTGTAGTGATTTTTCAGAAAACTTTAGATAAGAAAGATTTAACTCCTAAGATTGCAAGATGGGCAATGTTTATTGAAGAATTCGATTACGAAATTGTACATAATTCAGGAAGCCAAATGAAACATGCTGATGCTCTAAGTAGAAATGCTTTAATTTTAACATCATACACATCCGATGTAACTGAGAAGATTCAGTTAGCACAACAACAGAATGAAGATGAACATGTGAAATTGATCAAGAATTTAGTAGAAAAAGGTGAAGAAAATGGATTCTTCCTGAGAAATAGCATTTTGTACAAATTAGAAGATGGTAAGATCTGCTAGTAGTGCCAGAGTCCTTACAGAATGAAATCATACAGAAGGTACATAAAAAAGGTTACTTTGCTGTAGAGAAAACTGTGAATGCTGTAGAGCAAGAGCTCTATATTCCCAGACTGAAATGCAAGGTTGAAAGAGTAATTGCTAACTGTAAAGAATGTATACTGTACAACAAGAAGCAAGGAAAAGCAGAAGGATTTCTTCATCCTCTACCGAAAGAAAACGTTCCCTTGAGTACGTACCATGTCGACTTTATTGGACCTCTTCCATCTACGAACAAGAGATACCAACACATTTTAACTGTGGTCAATGCTTTTACGAAATTTACTTGGTTCTATCCAGTGAAATCACCAACTACGCAAGAAGTTATTTCAAAATTGAGGCAACAACAGACTGTATTTGGGAATCCAGCCAGAATCATTTCAGATTGAGGTAGTGCCTTTACATTGAAAGAATTTTCAGCTTATTGTATGGAAGAAAGCATAGAACATGTTAAAATTATCAGTTTCTACATGCCAGAACAAGAAAGGGCTTATCTCACTAATTTAAATAAAAACAAAGACCCTACATCTATATGATATATATAAGGGTCTCAGACTTAACATTACTAGCATACATCCAAACATGGAACAGCTGTGCTAGAATCAGCAGGATCAAACAACTCATTATTTTGAGTATCACCATTTAATTTTTAGTTAATAAAATAAAGATTATTCAAATTCTACCCTTGTTATTAAAAACAAGTCTAACTTTTCTTTTATTAACTTAATTGATTAATATCAACATAAAATGAATTGCTTTTTCAAATATAAGCATACTGATAGGCATAAGTGCTAAAAAATTTGGTTATGAAGGGAACAAGAGGTGGTCCGAGAAACATTCTAATTTATGAAAGTGGTCCCCACTAGAAAAATGTTTGAGAAACACTGGTTTAGAGAATGCAGATAACAAAGAAAGAAAATACTGTCAATGAACACAGAAAAAATATTCATTCTTATTTAGCATAAGATACATTTAATTCATTTAAATTTACATCTGATTTAGAAATCTGATCTCATCAAGTATTAAAATCATGCAGCTGCTATTAATGAAAGATTCTGAAAACAAAATCTGAAATTAGATTTAAAATGCTGAAAATTATTAAAATCATGCAGCTGCTATTAATGAAAGATTTTGAAAAAAGTCTGAAATTAGATTAAAAATGCTGAAAAACTTTATTTAGGAAAGAGTTTTTGACCTATCTGATGGTGTAATGTTCACAGTTTTTGTGATGATTAGTTTGACTATTAAACAACAAATTGTGAGAAAAATTTAAAACTAAATAAAAAATATCTACAGCAATTTCTAAAAGATTTCTTGTGGAACATTACACTGTCATATGATTTACATACATGGACAAAATAAAAAAATAAAAATAAAAAAAAAATTGGGTTGATAAAAAGATCAATAATTAATTTCAAGATTTGACACATACTAAC
Organism: Stegodyphus dumicola; assembly: GCF_044657685.1. Lineage (NCBI taxonomy): Eukaryota > Metazoa > Arthropoda > Arachnida > Araneae > Eresidae > Stegodyphus > Stegodyphus dumicola. The sequence continues at coordinate 184,215,504 of NC_140769.1, read as the reverse complement.
CAAACAACAGAGAAAAAACATTAAATAAAACTATGTAAAAATAACAGTTATTGGGGGAAAAGCTATCAGTAAAATTTATACAAATATAATGGTAAATACACAAATGTAATGGTTAAGTCGACATAGTTTTTTTTTTTTTGCTGGCTTTCACATGTTCATCTGACTTAACGCCATGTGATTTTTTCCCTTGGGGCTTTATAAATGATAGCTATATAAATTATGTTTCCGCCATTACCTAATGATTTGCCAGAGTTGAGACACAGAACTGAAGAGGCTATTGCTTCTATTATTTGTTAACCAAATTGTGGGAAGAATTGGACTATAGGTTGGACGTGTGCCATATAACTAAATGTGCACATTTGAACATTTGTATGAAAAACTATATTAGTTTGTTTCTAAATTAATCTGTTATAATATACCATTGCCAATGGGACATTCTTTTATGAACACCTTGTATTATCCTCACAAATAAGTAATTTAAATAGAAAGTGCTTAAAGAAGTTCACAGAAGCAGATTAAAATCAAAAGAGATATGAAATATTTTCTGCATTAGCAAATTAGTGTTAAAGGCTGAAATTTAATTGAAATTTTCAAATAAGCAAAAGTCTGAGATAACTGGATATGTGAATTCTTAGTATTTTTAAAGATGTGTTTTAAATTTATAAAAGATACATGAATTCCGAAACAAAATTATACGATTATCATAAAAGAAAATGTGACTTAACAAGAAGAAACAAAAATAAAATAATTCTGTACCAGTTTATCATTACCGAAACAGCAAATAGTAAAAAGTAATTTGGGAAAAAGCTACCCCACAAAAGACAATTTAATTACGTCATGAAATATCAAACAAAATAAGGAAATGATATCTCACCTCCATTCATATAATTTCCTAAAGCAAGAATAATTCCGAAAACTTTTTGTATTTCAGCATCTGTCATGAGAAACTAAAATTTTGATGACAATAAGTATATGAATATAAATCTTAAATACTGCAAGTAATAAAATGGATGAAAATACTATCTAATAAAATAGATGAAAATACTACAAAGATAACTATACTTTCAATTAAATAATCAAAGAAATAAAATTCAATTTCCTTTACATGTAGTGAAAATTCAAAGAGAAATATTTTAAATATAAAAAGATGTTTATTTAAAAAGAAAAAAGATTTTTTTTTTAGCGTAACATCTCATTAACATCTACCAAATATTCAATCCAACTTTAAAAAAAGGCCTTCCCCCATTTGCTAAAGAAATACAGCTGAATTTACAAAATTTGCAGCTATTACATTTTAAGAAATGCTATACAAAGCTGATAGAAAATGATTGCATATATATACACATAAAATGTAATACTATTTCTCTGATAAATAATTCCATTTATTAGTCATATTAAGATATGAGATTCCATTATAAGAATAATCTTGACATCTTTCACTAAAATAATTTTTTTTAAACTCTAGATGATGAAATTCTCAGTGATAATCTTTATTGGATGTTAAATTACTTTCTTTGCTAAAATTTATTAAATTTATAAATCATTTATTTAATCCCCAAACAATTTGCATTATACTAACAATAAATGGACAATAACTGTTGAGAAATATATCCTACTTTATGTCAGAAATCTATTGGTTTCCAGTAAATATTTAGCAGAATTTGGTCTAAAAAATTAAATTTATTATGCTTGAAAATTAAAATGATGTGACTGTGATTGTTGTATCAAGCACTTTTGCAAAGCCAAAACAAGAGGGGTAGCTATTATATAACCTCTTGCTAAAGCTCAATTTTAGAGTCTTTATGTTTTTCTTAAACACAGTTTTTTTCTTTACAACTGTATTCTATTTATTAAAGCAATGCTTTAGATTACCATTTAATAGTCATCTTAAAGAAATTGTTGTGTTCTCCTTTACTGTATCCAATATACTTAAATTGATAAAGAAACTAAGGTAAATGACAATAGGCTAGATGACTACAGAAGATGGTCAAATACTGTATTTTTTATTTATATTCAAAACAATATTCACAAAGATTGCTGCATTGTAATGAAGGATGAAATTCTAGTCTCACTCTTCTGCCTGTTTGTTGCAGTTTCTTACATGTGTACTATTACACTGAGGAATAATTTGTAACACAATTTCTCTTGAGTTCGATTTTTGAGCTGTTTTAGAGCTAAATAGGCATGCTGATTTCAAAACTGTAGTTAGTTTTCTTCTACCATATCAAGTTTTTTTTCTCTCTACACCTTATGTTAATGTGAACACTCTAGGAATATTTATATATATTTAATATACTGCTTTCCTACTGGCTGGCTAGAGAAAAAGCATTTCTGCAATATTTCTGAAGTGATGATGGATTTGTGTATTGGCATAATCTACATAGTTTAATGAAAGAGATGGTAATTTTAGTCTATAACACAACTCAATAGTGATTGTTCACTGACAGCTCAAAGAGGAGTTTGAAGTATGTACCTCTGCACAATGGAAATTTATTCGGTGCAGTTCGACTAGGCCATTCAGTTTATTTGCGTGAAAAATATGAAGGACATAAAAAGAGTTATTGTTACAATATCACATGTACCAATGGATCCTCTGTGTTGACCTTAAAATGGACTACTTCCTCCTTGGCCAGCAATGCAGATATACCAAGTATTCCTGTTTTTTTGTGTACATGGGACAATAGAACTTGAAAGATGCATTGGGTGCAGTCGAATTGGTTGTCAAGATCAGAGCTGAAAACCTAATGATCCAAATATTCTATATTAGTCATTTGTTGACAAGAAGTACATTATATTTCAACCCCTACATATGAAACAGGGTTTCAGGAAGCAAATTGATAAAGCTTTGCCAACTGAAGGCGACTGTTTCAAGTATCTCATTTTAGCATTTTTTAGTCAAATATAAAAGCCAGTGTGTTTGAAGGTCCACAAATTTGGCAGCTCTTTAAAGATGAACATTTCATCAGAACAATGGCAGAACTTTAAAAGAATGGTTGGTTGGCATTCAAAAACATTGTCAAAAACTTTCTTGGACATACATGGGCATAGAATTATAGCAAAATTGTCCAGCAACTTTTGGGAAGCTTCAAAATGCTTAGTTGCAACATGAGAATCAGACTGCATTTTTTATATAGTCGTCTTGAAAATTTACCCCCAAATCTTGATGCAATCAGTGATGAACAGGGTGAGTTATTCCACCAAGATTTGAAGCTTATGGAGACAGAGTACCAAGGTAGATGGGAAGCACATATGATAGCTGACTATGTTGGAGCATCAAACGAAAATGTCTACAGATAAAACACTCTAGAAAAAGGTATACGTGAAAATATTTACCTTAATATGTATGTCTACTGTTTGGTAAAAAAATTTTCTATTTGTACGAACAAAATTTAATTTGCAGTAACTATATGCAGCCTTTGTATGAATAAACCTGTTCTTTGTGAATAGTATGTTTGGTAAGTTTTCTATTTATTTTCCTTTAAAAAGATACTTTGAATGACCTTTGAGACAAAGAGAAGGTATCATGTAGATTAAAAAGATGAAGTGATAAATAAAACCTGAGGTTATTTTTGGATTCAGAGACCAAAAGTTAGTCAAAAAACAAATGACATATCTAAGACAGTGAAATGGCTAAAGTTATTTAGTATCACTAGCGTTATTCAGCATTGTTCCACATGGCAATTTTTCTAAAATCCCGGAAATTAATCTCCTAAAAATAAAAGACAATCAACTAACCTTGAATTTAGATTTGCTATTGATGGTGAACCCACAAATGGCCAAGCCACAAAACCACTAAACTGTAGTAATTTGACTTAAGCTCAAATTTCAGTGAAAGGGCCAAGTAGATGGCCAAGTGCATGGTCATTACCCATCTGTACAAATACCAGTTTTCCTTAGAAAGTCTTTCATGAAGGTATCCTTCCTCTTAGGCAAATAGCTTTTGAATGCTTTCCTGTTTTTAGTTAAACAAATCATTACTGGTGATGATGTTTTCCTATGAAGATTTCTGAAATGACTTTTCATCAAAAGCTCATGGGCTGGCTGCATGGGCATTTTCGCGGTTTTCTCCATGTGTAATGTGTATACGAGCCAGTTTCCCTTGGAAAGTCCTCCAAGAAGGCATCTCACCCCTTAGGCAGATAGCCCTTGAGGCTTTGTCATAATCACACACACACATCAAAAGCTCAAATATTTATTTGACCTTTAATTCCTAATTTTATTAATTACAAAATAGCAGTTCAAATTTTTTATTTCTCTTTAATATGTTAGAATTTTAAATATAATTTGGGCACAAATATTTGCTATATTTAGATAACCATGAGAAGTTTAATAGTCGTATCAATGCAGATAATGTTTTTCAGTCACTTTTGTTGCAAAGCCAGCAATAATTGCACATTATTTCTTTATCATCTTTATCAGATTTTCCTATGCAGAAGCATCAAGAATGCTTATTTTATTTTTCATCTTCTATACTTTACTAAATCTCAATTTTTAATGTTACATATTAATTTTATTTTAGTATTTTTGTATACAAAAATCTTAATATATAATTGAACGTTTTCCACATTCCAATATCATTAACCAATTTAAGATAGTACATAAAAAAATAAATAGCTACAGGTTCAAATGAGTGCAGATCATATATTTTAGCAGAAAAAAACAATAAGAAAGTTCCAGACTTATTATTCTGAGTCAGAATTGGGATACTTACTGAAGATATTATATTAATAACAAGCCTTTTCAACTTGACTTAATAGGATGTATTGATGAAAATTTAAAAGTTTTGGTTGAGGATCATTAAAAATATCATTCACAGAACATTTTACAAATGCGTACAGTAATACTATGCAAACTAACATACTGAAGAATATTAGAAGAGTGATATTGTCAAATCCACAATATACCCTTGCATCCTAAAGAAAATGGATAGTACAATGAAAGTAGATTTAATCTATTATCATCAGTTGGGGACTTATGGCATTAATCCCTGTAATGGAACAATTGCTGTAATGAGTGTTCATTATACTTATACATTAACTAAAGGGGAAAGGGGGGATGAGATAATTTTTAAGAATTTTATGATGGTATTTCCTAACTGTTAAAAAGGCTACCACATCTAGTCACTAAAACTAGAAACGTAATGGCCACACACACAAATTTTAAATGTTGCAAAAATTTATGTAGTGGCTTAGCAAAGAACACGAATACAATTAGATGTAAAGAAATAAAAGAACTTCAGTGAACTGAAGACAGGTAGACAAAGAACACAATCAGTATACCAAAATATTGATCAACCTGCAGCAAACTGTAATAGTGATATTACGTTTAATACATACCACTTAAAGTAACTTAATTTGTATGTACGTCACATGATAAATAATTTAAATAAGCCACTTAAGGATCTTCATTCTTAGCTGATCTATTGCAGTGAAAAATCTTTACTTAGCTTCATATTCCAATTTGGAATATATATATATAAATAAAAAAATCCCTGTACACATTGTCATTTCAATTTGTAATACATTCATCATTCAAAAATTGTTTATTATAAGTGAATATTTCTCAAGTTTCATAATAATGAAAAACTGTTTCAAAATCATTGTTTCTTCTTATGGAATAAATTCCTAGGAATATACCTTAATGCTAGGATAAAAAAAATTTCACGTGGAGAAATTAGGTAGAACTATCTTTTTATTATGGTTCCTGGCTTTAGTACTCTTTTTCAACAACTTCAAAACTCATTACATTTGCTCAGTATAAACATATAAAAATTTTTCATACTATCCAAAAACTTCTTCTTTAATGTAAATAAATGATGTGCTGAACTAATAAAAAGGTTTCAGGTTAATATATATCCGACAGGTTTGTCATGTCATATTATCCCATATAACATCGTAACTAGCAAATAAAACACAATAAAATTAAAATACAACTGCACTAAAAAGTAGAGGTGTTAAAACTTAAATATAATAGTGAATAGAAACAGCTTAGGCTTCCTCTGTGGTTACTTATGCTTTCATAACATATATACTTCATATAACATATAAGTAACTAACAAATAGCAAAAAAGTTTGAAGAATCAATTTGTATCAAAAATAAAAACATTAAAATAAATTTAAATTACTGACCTCACATGTCATTTTAAGATTATTAAGCCTGTTCTCTATTGACGAGATCGTTTCAGTAAAAGCAGCTTGGAACATAATGCAGGATACACGGTCAGCATATTCAGGAATTTGAGCTAAATCATAAAGAAATCTGTGAACAGAAAAAATAAATGTTTCAGATTTGTTAATTATTGCAAGGAAATTAGTCATCCATTAGATGCATTCATACTTGAGATTTTATTGTAAACACTCAATAAATCAGCAAAATGAAAGAAGTTTACATTGGCGAGAAACAATTTACAAAAATTTATGTAACTTGAATAATTTTGCAGCTAAATACATGCAATTTGCACAAGATCTTTATTTAGTCATGCTTGATGTATCTACAAAATGAAGTATTGCCTATTCCTGGTAATGTAACTAATATAAAAAGTATTACATTAATTTTTCAAGCACCTATAATAACCTCATTTTAATTGCTTTTAATGAAACAAAATCACCAGCAATTTTTTAAAATCTTCTTGATCACTTAATTCATGCTCTATGGACAGAATAGCCATGCTTGAAAGTTTGTCTTGACAAAATGATAAGCTTGTAGCTACTTTAGTGTCTGGAATCATTGAAATAGCATGGGCTTTAAAACTAGATATTTCTCACTGAATTTCTGCATCATTTATAACATTCAAGTATTTAAGTGTTAAGTTATAAGCTGTTGCTACTATATTACACTGGAACCTCAGATCCTGAATGTCTCACACTTCATGAACAAATTATCTGAACAAAATATGCTTCAGATGACGAATGGTGTCATGTGTTACAAACACTTAAGTCAATAAAATATTATTTTCAAAGGTAGTTTTCAGATATCCTCTGCCACATAATTAACACTCAGGGACTTCTGGAAACATCTTTTTAATATTTTTCATTGTTTAACTCCCATTAACAAATCTCGCTAGCAAATGGCTTAAAGAACCTTGAATTTTACCTGGAGAAAAATAATTGTCAGATTGGAGATTGGGTTGCAGAGATTGTAGCACTTTGCACACAGGACATTTCTTTTTTTAAAATGTATTATTATCTATTATCTATGTGTCTAGGCAAAACCATAGGCTAGAAAGTGAAATGAAATTCATGAAATTTAGAGTAAGATGCAAAGTTTTCATGGAAAGATTTCATCCTGATAAAACAGTAGCAAACTATGGTATAAGCATTTTCAATAACAATCACCTTATTATAGAAATATTTTAATGCATGAGCAACAACAAAACACTTTGGACAAATTTTGAGTGAAATAGAGGCCCAGTGAGTCTCAAGCAGAATTGAATGTTGCTTAGAAACAGAAATATGAATAAATTATCTGAACAAAATCAAAGAAAATTACCTGGTATTTGTATGGAAAGGAATTTCACATCCAAACTATAATATTGTTATGGATTTTGTATTTAGTTAGCTATTTTTGATAGAATTGTAATTAAAATTGTTTTATTTCCTGTGTAATGCAGGGCGAGACGAGTTTTAAGACAAAGCGACGCCAAAGAAGTAAAAATAACAGGAGCACGCACATTTAATGAATAGCTATATCATTTATATTTAAATTGAATAACTGTGTATTAGCTTAACAATAATTTTTCTCTTTTGCTTTCCAGAAACCTCGAGAAAATAAAAATTACCAGAATATTCTAGTGCATGATTAAAAACCTGGAGAAAAACATCTCAGTTCAGTTGTTTATTAGTAATTGTTTACTTAGCTGCAGTAAATTTTGTTGAACGGATTAGCTTTCTCTGCACTTTCAGTTGTGTTCTATTTAATCTTTTAGTAGTTTAAAATATAACTACTAATTATATTGTGTGATATTATACAAATATCTCTGAGGAAAAATTTCAGCATTTTGTTTTATTTCTTGTGATAAGAATGAATTTTATTAACTTTTTATTGGACTTGCACATTCAATCTATTACGAACTCATAAGCATGCAACAATATCTAATGCCGTGAGGGTTGATGACAGAATGATGGTTTTTCAATGCACTGATTAATTTGCTCAGGAAAAAGTGGATGTTGCTATTTGAAAATTATGAAATTTTTTTCACTGTAACCATAACTGTGAGAGCTCACTGTAATTGCTGTTTTAATCCATATAATCTTGAGCACGTACCTTCAAACAACAATATCTGAAATTGCATTTCGATTGGTTGAGCAGACAGGCTGCCAGGGGGTCATATATCTGGGAAGATTTTTTTTTAATTTCCAGAACTGTAAACATTCTGTAAAGAATCATTCTCAATTAAAAAAAAATTTTTTCTGAAGTTTTCATTCTTCTATGTATTTTGGGTATGTTTTGAATTTGGGAAAGTTCATTTTAATTTGAAGTAATTTTCATTAAAGATTTTACTTTGATTTTTTGTCATTTTTCTTGCTTTGAGGAGGGTAGGATTGTTTGGGTGAAATTTTAATATTTCAAAAATATATAGGAATAAGTTCATCAGTTAATTCTGGATACAGAAAAGCAAGAATTTTCTCATGGGAGAGGAACTGTACTTAATTTCAATGTACCTGTTCTTGACAATGTTATGTTGGAGTTCACTGAATTCCTCTTCTTTCATATTCTTTTTTACTTTTTTTGCTTTTGGTTTTTCTTGTGATGGTTCATTTCAATTTTATTTTTAAATTTACATCATTATATTCTACATTTGTAGGATCTTTTGAAATTCATTTATTTAAATTTCATTTTTTGGTTTTTGTGAAAAATTAGTTCTAAATTTCTTTATGTTTCTATTGATCAATTTTCTGCAGTACAAGGCACGAAAATTCTTGGGATAATTACATTTTTCATTTATAATAAATTCATATATGTGTGTGTATGTATGTATGTTACAAATTTAAAACTGTTGACAAATGAAGTTGTTATATAGTTAAAGATCTAACATAATACACATTTCTCTATATCTGGTCCATCTGCTCTCTCTCTCTTTTCTTTTTTTTCTTAAATTGATTACAGCAAATCACACAATGTTTGCCACCAAATAGAGAGATATCCTGTAGAAGACTTTATAAGGAAGAGTGGCTTGTATCACCAGTCTGTTCTACTGAATTTTATACTTTTGCTAGGTACAGAAGCTGATATACATAATTTTAACACTAATAATGGATACCTTAATTTTAGAAATAGAAATTCTTGATTAATTATTTTTAACTAATACAAATGTATAATTAATAAGTTAGTAATAAAACTTACTGTTCAGGCTTGTCCAAAGGAATATCATTGTTCTTGTCCAAGTGATCTTTTATTAATTGCAACTCTTCTGCAGTTGGCCTCTAAAAAAGAATGCACAGCACCTGGTAAATATATACAGCTCACATTAAGTCTCAAGAAAAGATCAACTATCTGAAGTCCTGAGAATTGAGCTTTTGACATTAACAAGCATGGGAAAATCAGGTTTTTATATGAAACTGTTACATTGTGCAGTGAAATAACACATGCAATAAATGAAAAACCTACCATAAATAATAAACAAAAAATATATGTTTACAACAATTTCACAGGAACTCCTAGCATGCAGTAAAATACAGTTTTTACAATTACCTGAAGTAATTTGAATACTGTCATTTTATCTATTAACACACTTTTGCTTAATTTTGAAAACAGACAAAATATAAGCATTTAATCATATAACCTGTCTAAACTTCTTGTCACTTTATGTGCATACTAAACATTACACACACACACACACACCAAATAATAAAAAAAAAAAAAAAAAAAAAAAAAAAAAAAAAAAAAAAAGATAAGCCTGTAACCTATCCCTTTACCTGTGAAAAATAATAAATACAGAAGCATTTAGTCATGTAACCTGCCTAAGCCTCTTAACACTGTGTTGCATTACAAAGATTATGAAAAAAGTAAGCCATTTCTATATGTCAATTTGAATTTGATGACACTGACAATATTTAAAATCTAATAAAATTAACTAGAAAGATTTAAAATTGTAATCATTTTAACCAATAAAAATTTAATGCTAATAAATGAATTCCCAATAATGTAATATACAAAATATATTTATATAGTTTTTTTGTTCCGTCCCATCCTATTTTTGTAACATTCATCTCAGAGCGTGCGGCTCCCCCTTAACCAGCAGAACCACTGTAGACCGGACCGTGAGAGCACAGTGGTTGTTCCTTTGGGCTCCTATGCCAACTCTTTGTAATAGTCATCAGCGCTAGCAAGAGCATACAGCTCTGATCCTTAAGGCCCCTGTGCCTTTCTATTGATGAATAAACCTTTATAATTGATTACAGTCCATTATTCTTTAGACGGATCTCACTCTCTAACATTTGGTCCTTAACGACCCGGAGAGCGGATTAAAATGATGTTAGCATATCTTAAAAGACAGAAAGCTTCTTTGAAAACGAAAATCACACAACTAGAAACTTTTGTCCGCAATATCACCTTGGATGCACCACCTTCAGCAGTGGAAATAAATATTAAATTGAATTCCATGAGGAAATCCGCTAAAGACTTAGAAGATCTGCGGAACCAATTTTATCGAGAAGCTAAAGATGAAGAGTTACAAGAAATAGATGAGGATCTTGCAAATATGGACTCAAGAATAGAAAAGAATGAGGTAAGTTTTTTAAACCTCATTTCTTCATTTTTAGAATTGTTAGATGGTACATTAAATGCAGAGAAAGAGGTTAATACGGCAAGGTCGAAATCTGCTGAAATCCCATTGCTGCAAATACCGTTATCAGAATTTTCCGGTTGTTATGAAGATTTTAATGCGTTTAAAATTGCATTTGAAAACCTTATTTCTTATAATCCTCATTTATCAAACTCTCAAAAGGTTTTTTATTATTTGCATGCATCTTTAAAAGACAAAGCAAAGCAAATCGAAACAACAGATGACACGAATCTTTGATGAAAGCACTGGAGGAAAGATACAAAAACAAAAGGATTTTTGTAGATACTCATATTGGTAACATTATGAGTTATCCGAAGTTAAAATGGGAATCAGCAAAAGAATTGCGTGACTTGTTACTGTTTAAAAAAGAATTTGCACGCATTGAAACTACTCAGCTATGAGCACAATAAATTATCAGACATTTTATTAATAAACATACCTCTCCAAAAATTAGACCTTGAATCACGTAAACAATTTGAGATCTCAGCTAATTCAACTGAAGTTCCAGAGTTAGATGACTTCATTTCCTTCTTTAAAAAAGAAGTCAGGTCTTAGAAAGTATCTCTAGAAATATACCGCAAACTAACAAGGTTTTGAACAATTCTCATAATTCCGCAAATTCTTCATTTAATCCTTCTAAAAGTCTTCTAATTAAATCTAACAACGGAAAGGAAGAATGCAGAATATGCTTTTCTAATCACACGATATAAACGTGAAGCATTCAAAAACGCTACTATTAATGAAAGAATTGATCTTGTTAAGAAGCATAAGCTTTGTTCTTATTGTTTACAACCCTTTCACAAGGTAATTGTCTGCAAATGTAAAACCAGCTGCCTCGCTTGCGAAGGTAGGCATCACTCATTACTTCATAATAGTGCCAAGAGAGAACTACCATTAGGACATAAGGCCTTGTCTCCTATGGCTGAACAATGGACCCAGCCGATGAAGACGGTTTCTTCCTCCCCTTCGGAGCGGATGTGGCAGGTGAAAAAAAGGGACAGAGATGCGAGTCTTCTCAGTTTCAAAGTTTCAAAGTTCTCCCAGCCAAAGCTCTTTGATCGTTTCTACTGAAACCAAAACTGTCTTACTAAGTACAGCTGTCATTTACATTCGTGAACGCATTAATCGCTGGAATAACAAAACAATCATAAAATAAAAAACATGCTAAAATATCAAATAAAGAACTCACATCTGAATAGAATTTGGATTTTTTCATTGTCCCCAAAAGTACGGATACCACTTCTTCAAAACCCCTAATGATTTCGAATGATGGTATTCCAAAAAACATACGATTGGCTAATCCTCAATTTTTTAAACCTAAAAAAATAGACCTATTAATAGGTGCTAAGCTATTTTTTGAAATTTTAAAGACGGGAAAAATTCGATCCGAAGCTAACGGATTGCTTTTCTATGAAACAGTTTTCGGATACATAGTTTCAGGTGCATTAGAAACTTAAGGTATCATATCACCAAAGCAATATTGTAGGTATCGTATCACCAAAGCAATATTGTTATCTGACAACAAGTCTAGAGTCATTAAATGAAACGATGAAACAATTTTGGGAGGTGGAAAGCATAGAAGGTAATAAACCCCCGTCTAGTAAGGAAATGCAATTCTGCGAATAACATTATGCAAAAACCCATAGCAGAAAACCGGATGGACGCTACGTAGTAAAGATGCCTGTAAAAGCTGATGATGAAGAAACTTAGAAATTCCTCTTGGAAGTTCTAAGGAAATCACGTCAAAATGCTTGGATCACTTATGGAATCGTTTGGAATATTTATGATTGGATCACTTATGGAATCGTTTGGAATGCCAACCACAAATGACGAAGCTGTATACTGAATTTATGAGCTAAATCACATGATGGAAATTGAAATTGAAACTGAGGCTGCCTATTACTTACCTCACCATGGGGTTTATAAAAAGGAAAAGAGTAGCACTAAACTTCGGGTGGTTTTTAATGCTAACTGTAAAACAACAAATGGATGTTCATTAAATGACATTTTACTAAAGGGTGGCACAATCTAAGATGATTTATTTTCAATTATGCTGCGTTTTAGAAAGCATCTATATGCATTTACTGCAGACATTGAGCATCTTCCTGAACTTTTAGCTAAGCAATGGACACATTTTGTTTCTACACTTACCGAAATCGAGAAGCTTCACATTCCTAGACGGACTATGAACCCAAATACTACAGTTGTGCTCCATGGGTTTGCTGACGCTTCTGAAACAGCATTTGGAGCGGTTCTGTACCTTCAATCAATATCTAGTGAGCAGTGCTCTACTCAACTGTTGTGTATTAAATCTAGAGTGTCACCATTAAAGAAAATCTCTGTACTGAGACTCGAACTGTGTGTGTCTCCTTCTAGCTCAACTGGTAAAGAAGGCTCTCTCTGCACTGAAATTAGATATCAGTGAAGCATTTCTGTGGTCAGACTCAGCAATCGCATTAGCCTGGATTGCCACATCTCCTGATTCACTCAAAACGTTTGCAGGTAATAGAGTAAACAAAATACAAGATCTCACGGAAAACTTAATTTGGAGACATGCTTCCTCAAAGGACAATCTGGTGGATTTAATTTCTAGAGGTCTGATTCCAGAAGAAATAGCATCAAATAACATGTGGTGGCATGGACCATCATTTCTACTTAAGGAAGTGTGTGTATCTATGACTAAGATATTTGTGAGCCCTGCAGATGACCAATATCTAACTGAACTGAAATCTCCTGTGACTACGACTTTAGCTATGTCCACAAGTAATGATATGTTAAATGAACTTATGAACAGGACTAATAACTATAGGAAACTCATTAGAATTTTAAGTTTTATTTTTAGATTTATTTACAATGCCAGAAATTCCAAACATAAACACCAGAGTCCCCTGGATTTAGAAGAACACGACGAGGCTTGAGATACCCTCATTTGAAACTCGCAGGTACAGTATTTTCCTGAAGAGCTCTCGGCTCTAAAAAGAAGTCTACCAGTCTCCAACAAGAGTAAATTAAAATCTTTTAATCCCTTCTTGGATAAGAAAGGTTTAATACGTGTAGGAGGCCGTTAAAGTAGCTCCAACTTGAATTACAATCAAAAATATCCCATCATCCTCCCACCAAATGGTAGATCTACGAAGCTCATAATGGAATACTTTCACAAAGGAGATTTACATGTAGGGCCGCAATCTCTTTTACATAGTGTACATCAACAATTTTGGCCTATCAATGTTCGCAACGTAGCCAGAAAGGTAGTTCATGAATGCCTAACTTACTTTAAAATGCATCCCACTGCAGTGACTCAATTAATGAGTAATCTTCCATCTGAAAGAGTATCACCAAAACTGCCATTTACCTTTGTGGTCCTTTTCAAATAAAATACAAGAGGTAGAGAAAGAGCATTTTGCAAAGGATTTATATTTGTATTTTTGTCCGTTTTGCTACTAAAGCTGTTCATTTCAAATTTCTGACAGACCTTACTTCTGAGTCTTTGACTGCTGGCTTAAAAAGATTTTTTGCCCAACAGGGTAAGAGTTCAGCCATTTTCTCAGACAATGCAATGAATTTTGTAAGTGTGCACTCAGAATTACAACGGTTGGAAAAGTTAGTAAAACAATCAGAATTTGGAGTAGATTATTCTATTTAGATTCAGAAGGCATTGTTTGGAAGTTTCTTCCACCTAGAGCCCCTAACTTTGGAGGGCTTTGGGAGGCAGACGTTAAATCATTTAAACACCCCCACAATATTTAGAAAGCAAGAAGAGTTTCTGACTGTTTCTATTCAAATAGAGGGAATTCTGAATTTACATCCTTTATCTCCATTATCCTCTGAAGTTACAGATTATGAAGTCCTCACTCCTGGGCCATTTTCTGATTGGACACCCATTAAATGCCATGGCAGAACCTGATGTATTGCATCTAAAAGAAAATAGGCTGTCTCATTGGCAAAAAACTACTAAGATGGTTCAGTCAATTTGGAAAAAGTAGCATCGAGACTATCTTTACCATTTGCAGCAGCGCAATAAATGGCAATCTGCCAAGACAAACGTAAACCCTGGTGCCCTTCTTTACTCAAATAATAATAATAGAAGATAATCTGCCTCCTTGAAAATGGGCTACATGTCATATGCAGGAAGTTATAACCGGACATGATGTAGTTATGGTTAGAACTCCTACCGGCACATTTAAAAGATGCACATCCAAAATATGTCTGCTACCTATTGAATAATAATACGTATGTTTATTTGATGAACCTCATTAATGTAGAATCAATTTATATTAGATATTATCAATTTTGTAACTGTATAAATGTTTATGCTACTTCATTCTATTATACCCCAGAAT
The DNA here is from genome assembly GCF_044657685.1 of Stegodyphus dumicola. Classification (NCBI taxonomy): domain Eukaryota; kingdom Metazoa; phylum Arthropoda; class Arachnida; order Araneae; family Eresidae; genus Stegodyphus; species Stegodyphus dumicola. The sequence continues at coordinate 184,200,381 of NC_140769.1, read as the reverse complement.
TTACTATGTCGTAATGGATATCCTAATGTTAATAGTATTATGTTATACTTTATTATGTTACAAGTCTTATTTTGCATTGAAATATAAATATTTTAATGTGGGGTGGGATGTTCCGTCCCATCCTATTGTTGTAACATTCATCTCACTAGAGGGCGCTGCCCCCCTTAACCAGCAGAACCTCTGTAGACTGCGAGCAGAGCAGTTATTCCTTTGGGCTCCTACGCCATCGCCTTGTAATAGCCATCAGCGCTAGCAAGAGCATACAGTTCTGAACCTTAAGGCACCTGTGCCTTTCTATTGATGAATAAAACTTTATAATTGATTACAATCCATTATTCTTTTGACAGATCTCACTTTCTAACAGTTTTTGTTAAATGAGATTTCAAAATTTTCAAGTTAAATATTCACCAAAGAATATAAGCATGAAGTAATAAAAGGTTAAAGCAGGGTTTTTAAACTTTTTCTAGTCACGACCCCCTTTTATCACTGAGATTTTTAAGTGACCCCCAGAACCCCATAACATTAACAAAAATTTTGTGGGACCCCCATAAGTATTGTGCAAATCCAATACATGCATGAGTGAAACTGTAAATTTTTTCACTTGTACTGTTATATACTATTGCAGTTTTAGGTCATTAGCTTTAATTTCTAATTTTAAGACATACAACAATGTGAAAATTTAAATTAAGTAACAGATGAAATGGCAACGTAATGTGCAAAGCAAGGAAAATGAATGTTTATATTATAAAAACAATGCATTGCAACGTTTTCGTTTTTTTCTTTGTCTGTATTGTCTTATCTTTATCTATTTTCAGATACATTGTGTAAAAATATTTAGTAATTGTAAAATTATTATGATAAGTTAACAAAATATCAAAACTGCTAAAAGTTTTGGCAAACCTCCTTGGGGGTTGAGACCCACAGTTTACGAAACCCTGGGTTAAAGGAATGTTTGCTGTCAAGTGACCACAGTGCAACATTTTTTTCCGATCTAAGATGCACCTGAGTAAAAAAATTCATGCAAATATCTATAGAGTGGTTGAGCTTTTTTCTTTTAGCTTTAGTGGGTAATAATAATCTATACAGTGTGATTATTATTACCCACTAAATAAGTGAAAATTGGGTGAACAAGGAAGCAGAAATTTCTGTAAGCAAAAATTTACCAAGGTAATGAGATAGACTAAAAAATTGTATGCCAAAGTTTCTGTGCTTATTTTTAGATCATAATGATACATTTTTTACTTGATTGCATTCACTAAATTTGTTGGAATTTTGAAATAAGTCAAGATTTTAATCCCCTTTATGTGCTTCAATAAGAGACAGAATTTTGCTTCTTACTGGAATCATTTGGTTTTTACTCCTAATTTTATAAATTTTGCTATGCAATGCTTAAGAACTTTTTGTTTTCCAAAAATGTTTTTCATATTTTAATGTTTTATTTAGTTATATTCTCACTTCTATAATTTAGGACTGCACTTGGAATTATACTTCATCCACTCAGTAATATTTATCAAACGTTAAGAGAAATAGACTTATATTACATGTTTGAAAGTTTAACCCTCTACTGACGCATAATAACAATCTAATTATTATAATAAATGCCATGTCCATAATTAACTTATATATAAGTTTTGATGCCAAACTAAAATTGTAGGAAGAATCATAATTTGCATTAAATAAACATAAACCCTTTATAAATGCAAACATAATTCAATTTCCATAGTATCAAAATAATCAAAACGTGTAAAATCATTAATTGAATAAGCATATGACACAAAACTTACAATTTCATAAATAGCTTGAAGAGCATCAAGATCTAATGTTGAAGTGTCAAAATTGTAGACAGCTGTTAAAAAAAATTACATTTAAAAGAAGAGCGAGAGAGAAAACGCATGGAAATTTTACAAAAATATTTCACATTTTATTAAAAACAGAAGAAATCCAAACAAATGAAACATTTAAAATTAAAAAAATTCAAATACCATTTTCAACATCAGCTATTTCAATTCTAAGGCTTGAAATTAATATTCCAACATTCTGAGATCTTTTTTGATCTAAAAGTTTAGCGACCTATTAAAGACAAAGATCACGACATGACTATTTTACATCTGAAGTTATTACAGTTTAAGAATGAATAAACTACAATGTAGATAAAATCTATAAACCATACCTGTTTACTTTTATCTTTAGCAGTTTTTAATTTTGATGTTAGTTTCTTTTCTGGAGTTTGACGAGAAAATAATTCAGCAAATTCATCCAAATCAGCAGGAACTGGTTCTTCAAGCTTCTGCCATAAACAATTTTTATTCCTGTGAGAGTCATTTACAAAATTTAAGATTCATATGCTTTAGCTCTCACTTAAAATACAAATTCTTAGCAATATAAAATAATACTGAATAACTGCTTTCTTTCCCAAAGGAAAAAGAATGAACTTTTAAATAAATGAGAAAGAAAAATGATGGAGAAGATGTGCAACAAATGGTAAAAAATACTCAAAAAGTTTATAATAAGTTCATTAATGACATCATAAGACATAAACTGCTCTTCTAAAGTTTTAAAATTTGAGCTGGAAACAATATGCGAATATCATAAGGTCTGCCCAAAAAAGAAATCATAAAGATTCAACTTAATGGAAGCCAACTGATTCCTATGTCTGCAAATCTTGTATAGTCAAAGCTAATACTACAATAGTTGATAAAGTACTCAATCAAAAATTAAAAGACATTACAGATTCAGTGAGGCCAAATCTCACCTTGAGTGAATCTGAAATCATTGACAGTATCCCATTCTTGGTAAAAGGGCAATTTTTATTATAGCAGTTCTTAATAGAATCCAATGAACATTCTTCTTAGAATAGGGAGTCTAAAAATCCTTTTAAAATTGAGAAAGAAAATGAATGCCAAATTGTTATTCAGTTAGGATAAAAATGAACTTTCTTGCCTATCTTAAACAGCAAAATGTCCAGATAATGGATTTATCACTCCAAGCCAATGATTGTTTATTGCAATGATTGTTTATTGCGTCACTATAGTCTAGAACAGCCACTCTGGACATGTGTTAAAAAATTCTTGAAACGAACAAGGGTAGTCATTTAATGTTTGGGTTTCGACAGTTTAGTTTTTCTTTTGGTTATATGGGAAACTATAAAAGCCTGTGTGGGCATGTTTATTCCTTATGCAAAGTTCCCGATGCCTCAAAGACAAAAATTTTATTTTAATCAGATCCGGTGATGTTGGCTGCATTAACAACAACAAAAAAAAAAAAAAAAAAAAAAAAAAAACCACTATTGTATTTGACGGCATATAAGACACACTTTTTTCCTAAATTTGGTCTAAAAAATGTTACTAGCGTCTTATATGTGAAGGACACAGTCTTATATGTGAAGGTAATTGCATTCAATGATTGTTTATTTGGCTTTTACGAAACGTGAGAACTAAAAGAAACCACGCTATTGAAACTTTTTTCCTTGTGTGTGGCCATCTAAATAAGGGTGCGTCTTATATGCCGTCAAATACGGTATTCAAGATAATTCAAAATTAAATTATCCTGTATGCTTTAATTATCAAAAATAAACAATAACAATATAATACCAAATCTATAAAAAGCTATTTTTTCAGGTTTATATAGAACTAAATAATAAAAAACTAACAAATGAAATGTAACAACAAAGCATTCAACAAGGCATAAGTAAATTACAAACTCTTAATAATTAAGTGAAAATTATGCTACTATTATAAGTGAGTGAATAACAGATATTAAACTCAAATGGGGAGATTAGTCATATACTAAAATGAAATAGCAACATAAAATTTTGATGCTTACTCAGAAGCAGCTACAGCTGGTTCCTGAACTTGAATGCGAGTCCAGTAAAGTGGTTTCATGGGCACCTTAGGGCTAACTGGAGGTTTCCGAGCTGCAAAATGAAGCAAATTATTTATGAGCATAAATATGACAGAAAATCACCCTTTTCTTTCTATATAGTTGTGTATTAATTAAAGTCAAATATCAAATCATAAATTATTGCATCCAATTCCTGAATTTGCACTTTGATTAATTATATAAATATATATGAAGTACAATACAACCAATAATAATCAATTATAATGAATTATTAGAACCTAGAAAAGAGGGAATTATTATAAAATTATTAAAAAAACTTGTAAGCAGTGTCCTATTATTATTTATCTGCTTAAAATATGCAGAATATGCTATAGGATTCAAAATCCAATATTCATTTAAAAAGTGTATTGTATTATGAATGCACAAAATTCCCATTTTTAAAACAGCTTACTTATAAGAGTTTAACTGATACAGTTACAATGTAATCCAGGATCAAGGGCCCTATTCCTTAATAAAGCTTCAGAAAGAAAACAATATGAAACATGCCAGTGGAAAATAAGGAAGCTATACTAGAAATCAATTCAGAAGCGCATTTTATGTCTATGAAATATTTAAATTTTATTTTGCTGAAGTGAAACGATTTTAGTCACAGAATATGTGTGGAAATTTCTATGAAATATTTAAGCTTTTTTTGTTAATGTAGAAATTATGCATATTTGCATGGAACTCGAGTTATGCTTCCTCACAGGGAACCTGCATTAACATAAACTACAGCAAACAATAAATTTGAAAGTACATCTAACAGTAGTAAAATTTATAAAGCACATCACTCAGTCATCACTCAGCTTAATTACAGAAGTTTCGATAAATAGGTCAATAGTTAAATTACAGAAAATTTTCAAAAAAATAATCATGCATGTGCTTTGAATACATTTTGCTCCCCCTCCCTTTTCTATGAAATATATAATACAGTTTTTATTGAATAATAGGCAATACAGTTCTTAATGCAAGGTAAATGCATTCAAGAGTACATTTTCTATTTAAATGATATTAAGTAGTACGAGTACACATGCAGCAAAAGCTGCATATTTGTATGTTGAAAGCATTTAGCCATTTTGCCAAATCAGGCTTTTCTTATGAGATTCCTTTTTACTCGCAAACAATGCAGCACTCGTGCACTTTAATATGACATTTTATACATGAGTGCATAAAATCTAGGAAATGGAAACAATAAATGAAGATGTATTGGATACAAAATAAAAACATATCAAGAAATTAACAAAATATTTCAAATACATTTTAAAGCACTTTAAAATGTATAAATTTAAATTTTAAAGCACTAAATTTAAAGAATATATCAGATTCTATTAACTGATATAAAAACTATTTACTTCAATGACATTGGGATAGGCGAACAGCATTCAGGGTGAAGAACTGGACAGTGAGTTGACACAATTTATTTTAATGGTACAAAATGAAGTTTGTGAAGTCAGAATAAACCAAAAGAATTGGAACCCCTACGTTAAGATTACGCTTACTGTAGAAAAATATACTTTAGAATAACTAAATTATGAAGATATTATTGATCAATTTTTTGCAATGAAAATCTAAAAACAAAAACATAAAAGTTAAATTTTTAAAAGCTATTAATAACTATAACTACATATATTTTTATGTATTTTTCACATTAGACCTTTCATTATGCAATTACTACTGTACTTACTAGTATGTATTCTGTATTATTAATAAAAATTTGAAGTGATAGTATTTAAGATTTCCTTTGAAACAACTTCCTTATACAGATAAGGCTCCAATTTAAATTTTGTCCAGGTCCCACTAAAGCTCAATCTAGCACTGGATAGACTTAAGTAATTTTTGAAGCAAAATATTACATATAGATAAGAACCAGTTAGAAAATTTCAAACAATTCCAACTGCTAAAAATGCACAGTTGCAGATGTACAAAAACTAAAATCGTATGTATTTAGTTTTCATAGCTTCCTGAAAAAAAAAAAAAAAAAAAAAAAAAAAAAAAAAACTTAGTACTGCTTTTTTATTCTTGCATTCTCCCCTCCCACAATTTCTCAAATTTCAAAATGAAGCTGACCAACTGTAATAAAAATTGTTTCTCATGTTGCATCCTGCAGATATTTGTAACACTTTCAAAAGACTTCAGGAAATTTCTTTATATTCTGAATTACTTTTTAAAGCTTTCAAGTAACACTTTAAAATTTTGCATTATTACACACTATTGAAATTTTTATAGTAGTAACTGCAAAACTTAAAATATGAAATACTACCACTAAAATATGAAAAAAAAAAAAAAAAGACAGAAATCCTTTCCAAGACTAGACAAATTATCAATTACCGTTATTCCATTTATATAGCAGGCATAATTATAAATTTCTCTGAAATTTAAAAATAAAATATACTTACCTGTTTTATATGCACCATACCATCCACCTGCAGGAGGGGGTGGTAAAGGAGATGGAGATACAGGAACACCACTTGTTGGTAAAGGCCCAGTTAAACCACTTAACGGTAGTCCTGGAGGAGGAGGCGGAGGAGGTGGCGGTGGTGGCTGTGTACCACCAGGAAGAGGTGGAGGAACTGGAATTTCAGTGCCAAAAGAAGGCAGTGGAGGAGGAGGTGGAGGTGGAATTCCTATACCTACAGGTGGTGGTGGTGGAGGAGGAGGCGGAGGAGGAGGGATTCCACTAGTAACAGAAGAGAGTAATGGAGGAGGAGGAGGTAGAGGTGGTATTCCACTCATAGGAGGTAGTGGTGGTGGAGGAGGTATTCCAGCTGTAGAGGAAATTTCACCCATTTGCAGAGGAGGAGGTGGAGGAGGGGGTGGAATTCCACACACTGGTAGTGGAACAAATGGCACAACAGTAGAATCTGAATGAAATAAAAAGCAAAAATATAAATGATTTTTATTTTTTAAATAATACATATTTTTAAACATCTATAAATTAAGCGTACTTATGCAAAATTTGATTATTTGCTTAAAATACAATAAAGATTTTGAGATGCGTTTTTTACATTTAAATTTAGTACTTAGCATTAAAGTGTTTAATAGTTTTGTTTTTAAGTTAATATACTACAGAAATATACAAGTAACTCCTCAAATTCAAAATGTTTTGCAAGTCATGTGTTCAGAAGGGGAAGCGTTAAGTAAACCAATGGATGGACTTATAACGCCATCTCTTGGTGCTATCAAGGAATATTCCTCAACTCACTCCCCACCTGAACTCTGAAAAGAGTTCATCTAACTGAGTTACATACATACAATTACGTACATAAATAAATATTCTATAAAGAAAAAAAAAAAAAAAAAAAAAATTCTAATTAGTCAAAAACTTCAATTACAAAACAGGTTATACACAACATGTATCAATTAATAAATGTTGTAACTAATAAATGAACTAAATTTGTTAAAATATTTTCATGTTAGACAGTACATTTTAAAGTCCCATTACCAGTTATTAATTTGAATGATCGGACTTTAGCATCACATCCAGGAATAGTTTTTATGATTCTGCCAAGTTTCCACAACAGTTTGCTTTTATTGTCTCCTTCACCCAAAACAACATCTCCTACTTTTAGTTCTGGTTGAAGTTTCGGATTCTTCAAGAAATCGTTTTGTTTCTATTGGTTTAGATGTAAAAGACAATAGGTTTCAAACATCAAAATACAGTAAATCGTTTGAATTATCCCATGCCCTACCTAAGACCTTAAATGGGAAATTTTCTCTATTAAAAGCATTAGGACTTTCATTTGGAACAATACCCTGTTTTACTCACAATGCATGTAGCTGTCTTGAGTTACTATGCCATTTGTGAGGCTGCATGCTTGCTTCCTTAAATATCTGGAATGATTCTAGACTCCTAGTTAATGCTTCATTGATCGTTAGTTGGCTACCAATCACATCATCTACATATACGTTCTCATTCAAGAAGTGAACTGTTGTAGGATAGAGTTTATTATATTTTTTCAGATGACGTTTAATGGTAGTGGTTAACAGAAATGGACTACTATTTATTCTGAATAAAACTCTAGTGAACTTATATATGTCAGGAGAAATGGTTTCATCATTAGGGAGTTCAAAGAACAGAAACCTGGTTGCGTTCCGATCCTTTCCATGCATGAGAATCTGTAAAAAGGCTTGTTTTATAACTGCGGTGAAAGCTATTGGATTATACCAAAATTTTAACAATATTTCGAATATTTCAGGGTATAAATTTGGCCCAACATGTAGACAGTTATTTAAAGAAATGGACCCTGGGGCAAGCGATGATGCACAATAACCAATACATAATTTACTTGCAGCTTGATCCTTGTGTAAAACTTTCCTATATGGTAAGTAAAACACAACATCCTTTCCATTTGAAATTTCTGTAATTGGTTTGATAAGATTTTGCTTTAACTTATCTCTTAATACATTCCTATTCCTATATTCGGAAAATAGATTAGGTTTTTTTTTTTTTTTTTTTAAATCGTTTTCGAAGTCGATTAAATCTTTGTTCTGCGATTTCCCTATTATTATTTAGATTTGATGTGTCATGTTTCCAAGGCAACCTAACTTTGTAGCAAGAATTTTCATATATTATATTTGATTCAAAATATTCAATGACTTCATTTTCAGTTGAATCGCAGTTTTCCCTCAATAAGTTTTAAGTTTTCCAAGTCCCAAAATTTTGCCATTTGTTCAGAAATCAAATCTTCCCCTACAACTACGAGGGCATTCCGAAAAGTAAAGATACACTGTACGCCAGAGGAAACGAAACGTTTTGGTGAGCAAGTTGGCAACACAGGTGTTAACCTTGAACCGCTAGCTTTCTCCTCGCGGTCGTTTGGTATTTCAACGTTGATTCTGGTTGGAGTAGGTCGTGTTTAAAATGGCTGCGCCGATTTAGAATCCCGCCAAATGCGAAGTGCGCTCCGTCATAATGTTTTCTTCATGCAAAAGGTCAGAGATCAGCAGATATTCACAAAGAAATTGTTTCTGTTTATGTGAACATTATGAATCGACAAAATGTAACGAAATGGTGTCGTCATTTCTCTGAAGGTAGGACCGATGTTCATGACGAACAAAGAACAGGTCGGCCATCTGTGATCTCTGATGCCCTTCTTCAGAGAACAGAGGAAGCAATTCGTGTGAATAGACATCTCAAATTGAAAGAATTGCATCAGATCATACCGGAAGTGTCAATGATAACTAATTGTAAAGTTGTGACTGTCAAGTTAGGGTACAGGAAATTGTGTGCGCACTGGGTTCAAACAGGTGGCAACCTTCTATGTCTGTGGGATACAAAAGCTTGTGCACCGACTTAACAAATGTTTGGATAACGGGGGTGATTATGTCGAAAAATAATAAATAATCCAGTTAATAAGATGTAACTGACGTTTTCTAAATAAATTTTTTAAGGAAGTTTTGTTAAGGAAATTTTTGTAAGGAATGCAATTTTTTTAAGAAATGCGAGCCATTGTATCTTTACTTTTCGAAATGCCCTCGTACACTGAAAGCTAAAGAGACATCATCATCACCTTTTCGTCCATGTAGGCACCAGCCGAAAATAGTTTTCAGTGCAACAAGGTTTTTGCTTATGTATTTAATGTTTTTGCTGTTTTAACTTTTATTGTGCAAGTCTTTAAACGAATTATGTTATTTACACTATGTGAAAAGGTCGAAACAATTCTTCTTTTTGTTCCTTAGTTTGTGTATCATTTCTCAAAATTGATATACTATCCTTTTTATCACTTGCTGTATTTTTAACTGCTGAACTGGATTTAAAACATATGAAATGTTTACCTTTGCAAATTTTACAAATTTTAGTTTGCTGTTGCCGGCATTCTGAAATTCTGTGTTTAGGTGCAAGGCACAGAAAACAATGCCCTTGCTTCTTCAAAATATCTTTCTTCTCATTAACTGTAAAGCATAAACAGGATTCTGAGTAATAGTTTTGAAAAAAAAAAAAAAAAAATGCAGTTTTGATTTGATGCTGTGTCTGCCATAAATTCATGCATGATGACAGTTTGTTTATGTTTTGGTGTCAGTGGATATCTGTTAATACTTTTCATTTCTGGTTTTGACTTGTGTGGAAAGGATAAGGAATAAATTTTTTCTCGTGATTCTATTTCTAATCGGAAAAAGTCTAGAAATTTGTTTAAATCATATGTTGAAGTATTTTCAGTATTTGTACGATGAAATTCTAAAATTACATCGTTCAGGACAATTTTTATCAAAATTGGAATAAACATGTTGGAATATGTTTCTGGTTTCACACCGAGTGCTAAAAAGTTCCTGATTTGAACATTAATTGTATCATACAGTTTTCGCAATTTTGTCACTTCTTAATAAGGTCATTTTGACTGAATCTATTTTTAAGAATGTCTATAGCAGAGTCATGTTTAGCCTCTGAGACTGAGAGACCTTCTATGGCGAGGCTTTGTTTCCACATAAATAAGTTTTCAAATAATTAAATTTTCCGATCTTCGAAAGTGTAACATTATCATTACCTTGAATGAATTCCAAAAATTCATCCAATCATTATAGTCTCTGGAAAATTTGTGAATTAACAGTTTGGGCAATTTCACATTACCTTCAATCTGTCTTTTGGGTTCAACTTCTATAGATGAATTATTTAAATTGGCGTTGATATTTTGAGTATTGTATTTCTTTAAATAACAGTTAACGTGTTCAGATGGGGAGATGTTAAGTAAACCAATAGATGGACTTCTAACACCATCTCTTGGTGATATCAAGGAATATTCCTCAACATTTTTGCATTCTTTAAAAATTTCCTGCAAGTACTTCATACAGTACTAACAAGCTAACTAAGCAAAACTTGCTAAAATTAATTTCAGATCTGGTTCTACACACAGCAACACACACAGCTGCCTAGAATGACAATTTACTGAAAGCATCAGAAGCATCATCTAAATCCTTCTCAAGTTCAAAAGTGAGATACAACAAATCAGTAATGGATTAAACTTGCCTGAATACAATTCTTATTACAGCCCTAAGTTAATCCAATTCATTCATAGGCAAAAAAATATTATTACTGGAAGAATATGTAGAGAGTACTCTTCTGCATTACTCAAATGAAACCTTCAGTCTATTAGATTTTCCAGTAATTGGTGTACTGTCTCAAATAAACCTGACCTCCTCTCCAAACTCTCATTTAAAATTTTCTCAAGGTAATGAAATATCCAATTAACTAATTGTACACATAACGTATTTGACGGCATATAAGACGCATCCTTATTTAGAAGGCCACACACAAGGAAAAAAGTTTTGATAGTGCAATACCACAATAACTTAAAATGTGGTTTCTTTTAGTTCTCACATTTCGTAAAAGCCAAATAAAACAATCATTGAATGCAATTAGCAAACATATTTTTATTAAGGAAAATTAACAAATGGGAAGGTATTTTGAACATGATATGTAAATTTCAATAATGACAAAATGAATGAACAGCAAACATAATACAAAATAAAGCAGAAACAACAAAAAACACAGATTTAAGGAAAACGTTGCCTATCATGAAATTAGACTTTAATCACTTTCAAAACCATAAAAATTCTTTTCACTATCATCATCATTGAAAACGAGAATATTGTCATCACTATTGTTTCCGTCATCGCTAGTATCACCTTCTTCGAATAATGCATCGTCTTCTGTTCCGTAAAGAGCATTACTGATTCTGCACTTCTTAAAGGACTTAACAATTACTTTAGCCTTTACATCCTCCCAAGATCTTTTTACCCACTTGCACACTTGTAAAATAGAGAGCCGTTTCATTCTACCTGAGGGTGTGAGGGCATGATGCGGTTCTCCGATCCACTTGTTCCATCGTTCTTGCACTTTTTCCTTAAATGGCTTATTCACCAATACATCTAAAGGCTGCAATTGGCTAGTCAGTCCACCAGGAATAACAGCTATCTGGGTTTTTAATTCTCTCGCCTTATTCTTTATGGTTTCAGTTCTATGGGCGCTAAACTGATCCTAAACCAAAAGAGAGGGTTTTCTTAAGAGTCCACCAGGTCGCCTTGGACATACGTTCTGTAACCACAGTTTCATTCCAGCTTCGTCCATCCAGCCTTTCGGATAATCATGAACAATTACACCCGTTGGAAGTTTTTCTTTTGAATATGAAAAACGGCGGTAGTTTTGTGCCATCAGCACAACATGTTAGAACTACTGTATATCTGTTTTTTTCATGACCTGTGGTTTTTATGGTTATTGATTTAGACCCTTTAATACTCACAGTCTTGTTGGATGGTACATCAAATGTGAGTGGAATTTCATCCATATTTCCTATTTGACCGAGCTCAAAAGAAGTTTTCTTGTGTGCATTTATAACAAACCTATGGAATGCTAGTATTTTTTCTTCATAATCTGCTGGCATTTTCTGTGCAATGGTTGTTTTTGTGCGCATTGATAAGCCTTGCCTTTTCATGAACCTGTAGCACCAGCCCTCAAATCCTGAAAAGTTCTGATTCCCGTGTTTTTCTGTTTGATTATCATTTTGGTTCAAACACTTATCCCAGATTTCCTCTTATCTATCACCCACATTTTTACGGCATTTTCAAGTTCAGGCCAAGATGGAGCTGGGCATCGAAGGTTATGTTTTTGTTTTTTTAGCAGTCTTCAGTTGATCTTCCTGCAGTCGCCAAGTACGTATCATTTTTTCTGTAGGTGGTGGACAGAAATGCCTTGCTGCTGCTCTGTTTCCATGCACTTTGGCATAGTTTAACACTCCTAGTTTATACTGAATTGTACAGCTTAATCTCTTGTTTCCTGTAGTCATAATTTCCAAAGTATTTTTTTAAACAAATAGTTTTAAGCACCCATACCGACACGTTTATACAGAGTAGCACCGATACCGATACATGTGTCGGCCGAGTCAAAGAATGAAAAGTGAAAGAATGAAAGGCTCCATAGACGTAATGTGACTGTCGAACCTGTTCGAACTTCGACATCAGCTTCGAGCTTTGGCGCTTTTTCGCGACAGATATTTCATGCATGTGCAAAATAATTATGGCAGATGTACAAAAAGTTATGTGTGTCTAGACCTTTAGCCAGGCTAGAAATAGCATTCAGTATTGAAAGTTAACCTATGTCCTTCATGTATAAGACACAGGTAACTTTTTTGAGACCAAATTTAGGAAAAAAAGTGCGTCTTATATGCTGTCAAATACGGTAATTTACGATAATTTGGCAATACCAATGAGCTATTTAAAAGAGAAAAATTACCAAAACATAAAGGTATATTATTAGTAACCTGTATAAATAACATAAAAACATTATAACTTTACAATTTGTATATCAGAGACAATTTTGCAATCTTCTTCAATTTTTATACATAATAGACTAGTTTTACTGGTAATATGCATAAAAATTTAAATTTACCATTCTGTGGCATTGGTGGAGGTGGTGGGATACCTGAAGAGATTTGCTGTAATCCAATAGTTGTCTGATCCATGGTTTTAGTAGTCACACTATGAGAACTCTGTTCCACCGATATTGGCCTACTTTGAACAGGAGAAGTGTTTGAGTCTTCAACAGACTGTTGAGGTAGGGGTGATACAGTTTGAACAAGAGGTTTCAGTGACTTCTGAGTCAAACCAGAGAGTAATTCTTTAACAGGAGAAGATGCAGTATCTTTCAGTATCCTTGAATCTGTTTGTATAGCAACAGAAGTCGTATAAAATTGATCGGTTTGGCAATAACGAGACTTAGGAATAAGTGATTCAGGAATCTGAGATGAGGATGATAGAAATGATTTAAGATCACAGGAGGGTGACATGGGGCTTGTATCTAGATCTCTTTTTGCTTTTCTGGTAAGTTCTTCAATTGCTGCAAGAGTCTGATATTTTTCAACTTCTCGCTCCAATCGTGCAACTTTCCTTTCATATTCATTCATTTTTGATGCCTGCTCTCCTCGTAGGTTGAAAAGAGCAATTTCCTTTTCCTTCTGCAAAAGATATAACTATATATATAATAATTTCAATATAAAAAATTAAAATTTTCCTCAACAGCATGAATAGAACATTTTAAGAAAACTGTCAAGTACCATTTTAATTTCAAGTAAAATGAAAAACTGTACCTGTATTCGGTCAACTGTATCTCTATGATCTTTTTTCATAGCCATAATCATATTCTGAAATTCTGAAAGGGGGAAAAAAAAAAAAAGAATTAGCAATATGTTAACACAGACTAAATTGTATAAATTGTTTATGCTAACAATTTTACATATTCTAAAATTTAAAGAACTCTGAGACATTAGTTTTTGTACATTTCAGTTAGCATGAATAACATTCAAGTATACAAAAATATAAAACTATAAACATGAATTCAATACAAAATTACAAAAACTGCAAAGAAATAGTAGAATTATAGAAACATTAGAAACATATATTTAAAACATTAAAGAAATCTAACTATACTTTCAAATTATATAGCACCTATTTAGATTAGATATGTTTCCTGATGGTTATATAGATAGTAGCACAAAAATTCATGTCTATTTGACAATGTGATTGCATTTTTAGTGACGTGTGAAAGTTTTAGTATTACGTAGCACATTCTTACATACCAGGTGCAATACAATTAAGTATGAAATACCTGTGCATGTTTTAATTTGTGAATTAACATAATTTGAAAATGTAAAGCATACAGATCAGAAGAACCTACAGCATCACGAATGCCATTTATGTTAAAAAGCAAAACATATTTTCTTTGAGTGAGATTAGATTATCAGATAAAAAATAATAAGATGCATATCATTTATATTCCGAACAAAGTTTTAGAAGGTTGAAATAACTTCATTTATTTATATGTACACAAGTATTAATCAGTTTTTCTTTATGACTTACTTTAGCACAACGGTTCCCAATGGGGTCAGTACTTCCCATCAGTCAGCACTGAAGAGATTTAAGGATGGGGGGTATTTCAATGCAAGGTAAATTTAGGAGGCAATGAGGACCAACTGCAATGCCCTGGTCAATACTTGCAAAAACACACTGAAAAGTTTGATTAACACTAGAACCATCAACTGTGTGTTTCAGATTTAAATGTCTTTTAACCCACAGAAAGGAGAGCCTCTGCAAGTCTGCATGATTAAAATATTGAAATACCTGAAATTCTATTTGAGATTAATAACAATATCCCCTTCCAAACAAAGAGGTTTGGAAGTTTCAAATAATATTTTTAGCTGCATTCTTATAGCATGTTTTAGGGGGAAGATAGAAAACAGACTATGGCAATCTAGGCCATTCAGCAACTAAGGTTGCAGCTTTGTTCCTAATGTCTTTTTGGCTAGGATATTAACAAGTCTCAACATGCACATTGCACCACACTGAGTATCAGTATGCATGGGTGTTTGTGTATTCTGGATTGATCAGAAAAGCTTATATTTACAAGCCAATAATATAACAATGGAACATGGCAGTTTAAAACTTGTGATGACAAATATGGCACCAAATACCAGAAAATCAGGGTTATTACATCAACCACAGCCCTTTCACTGATAACATTACATTTTCTAACCAAACTTTCAACAATACAATAATATGCTAACATCGTTTATTAAAGTAGTTTTTAAAACCTCTCTTTGTTTTTCAACATATACGGTCAAAAGTCGTTAATTCGGATACACATAATACAGAATGATCTATAATCCGGACCTCAAAGCAACTTTCTGCGCATGCGCATAACACTTCTAAGGCTGCGCAAATGCATGTACAGATGCGCATTTAATATATAACGGATGGTATAAGCTATAATTATCTAATTATCTATTTCAGTTAATGTTGCAGATTGCGTTGTTCCTTAATCTTCAAATTGGATCCGGCTTATTATTTTTGCAAACTGTTAAAGCAATTTTATAAAAGTAAGCTTGAATTTTCGATTATGTCAAATAAAATTTCTGATGCTGGAGCTCTCAAAGGATCTGCAAAGCGAAAGTATGTTCCGATGTCCATCAAACAAAAAGTGGAATTTCTACAAAAAATGGATAAAGGCATATCCTTTGTTTCTCTAACCATTCTGAAATCCGTTTATCACACTGTTCTGCGGCAAAGGAGGGGATGTCGCGGTGCGCAATGAATTAGAAGTTGATGTGTCAGCACTACCCTCATCTTCAGGGCAGATGTTTTTATTTTATTTGGCTTATAATTCCTTACTAAATGCAGTATTTCATCTCGATGTACTCCGTCTTTGATATGATTTAAATCAAATTCCTCGTCATTATAATTCGCTTCCGATAGTGAAGAAAGTAACAGAGAGGTTATTGAAAACGAAAAAATTTCGATTGAAAAATTAGTCGGTATTCTCAATACAGCAATTATAGGACTTGAACAGCGGAACTTTGTAACTGAACAAGAAATTATGTCTGTTTATAGAATTAAAGAGAAAGTATTATCACATAAAACGAAGCAACTTAAACACCTTACATTGAAAGAAATGTTTAATAAAGTAAAATAAATATTAAGCTTTTTTTTTTTTTTTTGTAAATTTTGATACCCTTTAGATCATAATTGTTCTTTATTTCATAAATTACGGTTTCATATTTTTAATTTTATAATTTCTGCATGCCATCTTACCAGATTTAAATTGATGACCTATAATCCGGAATCGCCAAAGTCCTGACGAGTCCAGATTAATGACTTTTG
The DNA here is from genome assembly GCF_044657685.1 of Stegodyphus dumicola. NCBI lineage: Eukaryota > Metazoa > Arthropoda > Arachnida > Araneae > Eresidae > Stegodyphus > Stegodyphus dumicola. Next base: position 184,183,860 of record NC_140769.1, on the reverse strand, counting down.
ACTGTAGTACATTTCACCTATGAGGTGTGACCATCAAATGAATGAAAAAAAAAGGGGTATGATAAAAAGAAAACTATGAGTAATATTATTGATTTAAAGAATGCGAGTCCGTTTTTCTTTCTTTCTTTTTTTTTTTTCTTTCTTTCTTTCTTTCTTTTCTTTTTTTTTTTTTTTTTTTTTTTTTGTTGTTGTCAAAAAGGGTGCGGTTAAGTTTTTTTGGGGGGAAGGCTGGGAATTTTTTTTTATTCTAGGAAAAGAGTGGTAGGCCAAAAATGATTGGAAACCTATGCTTTAGCACATCACTATAATGTAAAAGTTTTGCTTTCAGTTTCGATAACAATTTCCTTTTCATAATAATCAAATTTTGAATGCATATAAGTTATGAATAAAAAAATAAGCACTATGCCAATTGTACACGTGGGCTATTAAAGTTGTACAGTACAAAGTCTGTAATATGGACGTCCATAATCCAGAATGATCTATAATCCGGACCTCGAAGCTACAAACTTTATGTGCATGCGTAAACGCATTATGCATTTACGCATGCATGTTTAATGTATATTTTAAACATAGGTTCTTCATGAAGCAGATCCAAAACATCATACCGTTCTGAGAATTAAATGTATTGCTTCATAAGTAACCTATTGCTTCCATTGACAGTTTCTAGGAGTGTTACTCTCTCAATGGTTCTTCTTCTGCCTGATTCTAAAGAATTGAAATGTCAAGAATTTGAACCAACCTCAACATCATTCATTTGTAAGTTTATATGATTCAAAAGTATCTGCATTCATGATGACTAATGACATAGCATATGCAAATGTATGTCTCCTCTTCATAAACATTGTGTTTAATTGCAGGAATCCTTTGGACTTAGCAGAATTATGGAGCATATCTTTAGTAAAAAAAAAAAAAGGAAAACAGAAATAAGTAATGGAAAAAAATTGTCAGCAGTTTGTTTTCTATAGGTCTGTACTGCACAAATAGAATAAAAAAATATTCCACATGGATATTTTATTCTCACCTAAAAATTTCTAACTACAGTACAAAGTCCGTAATCCGGACTCCTCGGGACTTCGGGGATTCCGGATTAGGGGTTTTCCAGATTATAGATCATCAGTTTAAATCTGGTAAGATGGTAAATTTATACAGTTAATAATATGAAAGCTTAATTTATGAAATAAAGAGCAATTATGATCTAAACGGTATCAAAATTTACAAAAAAAAAAAAAAAAAAAAGCTTAATATTTATTTGTTTACTTTATTAAACATTTTTTTCAATGTAAGTTGTTTAAGTTGCTTCATTTTTTTATGTGATAATACATTCTCTTTAATTCTATAAACAGACATAATTTCTTGTTCAGTTACAAAGTTCCGCTGTTCAAGTCCTATAATTGCTGTGTCGAGAATACCAACTAATTTGTCAATCGAAATTTTTTCATTTTCAATAACCTCTGTCACTTTCTTCTCTATCAGAAGCAAATTATAATGACGAGGCATTTGATTTAAATCATATCAAAGACAGAGTACATCGAGATGAAATACTACATTTAGTAAGCAATTATAAGCCAAATAAAATAAAAACATCTGTCCTGAAGATAAGAATAGTGCTGACAGATCAACTTCCAATTCATTGCGTGCCACAGCGTTATAGTTAAACAAAGTTTAGATAAACAAATGTTAAAGTTTAGATAAACAAAGGATATGCCTTTATCCATTTTTTTGCAGCAATTCCACTTTTTGTTTAATGGACTCTGAAACATACTTTCGCTTTGCAGATCCTTTACACATTAGAATTCTATTTGACATAATCAAAAGTTCAAGCTTACTTTTATAAAATTGCTCTAATAGTCTGCAAAAAATAATAAGCAGGATCCAATTCGAAGATTAAGGAACAACGCAATCTGCAACATTAACTGAAATAGATAGTTAGATAATTTTAGCTTAGCTTATACCGTCCGTTATACATTAAACGCGCATTCGTAAACGTATTTTGCACACGCGCACATGCAAATTTGCAGCCGTAAAGGTCTTAGAAAATTGCAACCAGAAAACTATTTGATTTGTATTCATGATATTTATAATGATGAGGAACTTTATTTAAATCATATCAAAGACAGAGTACATCGAGATGAAATGCTACATTTAGTAAGGAATTATAAGCCAAATAAAATAAAAACATCTGCCCTGAAGATAAGGATAATGCTGACAGATCAACTTCCAATTCATTGTGCGCCACGGCATGAAATTGATAAACAGATTTCGGATTTCGAAACATACTTTCGCTTTGTAGATCCTTTACATATTAGTAAATATATATCAGAAATTCTATTTGATATAATTGAAAGTTCAAGCTTACTTTTATAAAATTGCTCTAACAGTCTGCAAAAAATAATAAGCCAGATCCAATTCGAAGATTAAGGAACTATGCAATCTGCAACATGAACTGAATTAGATAATTTTAGCTTAGCTTATACCATCCGTTACACATTAAACGCGCATGCGCATACGCATATTCACAGCCGTAAAGGTCTTACGCACACTCGTAAACGCCTGTGCGCATACGTGGATGCCTGTGTGCATGCGTGAACGTGACGCATGCGCAGAAAGTTTGTAGCTTTGAGGTCCGGATTATAGATCATTCCGGATTATGGGTGTCTAAAGTAACGACTTTTGACTGTGTAAACATTAACCTAAGTAAGTATTTTAAGCAAGAAGCATGGTCAATAAAATGTTACAAAATTTTTATCTCATGGATGGTGGCATGAACTGCCTATTACAGAAGTCACAAATAATTTAAAGCTTTGCTTGTATTAAAAATTATCTTTTTTAAATTGTTTTTAATAACAAAATAAAATATATTTGCGAAACAAACCTTTCTCCACCAATGTTTGTATAAAAAGTATAATTCAGGAATAACAATCATTTTTATTGCATTATTTTCATGACAGAGAAAGCAAATTTCAGTAGAGGGAGAAGTGAAATGGTTTTATATGGGAAAGAATGCAATATGATATATTGAGTAAAATAGTAATGAAACATAAAGGCATTAGAAATTTGAAAGCATTAGGAAGAGCGAGATTGGAAAATTAATATCATTAAGTAAACAAGAAAAATTATTAATGATGCAAAAGTGTTCAAAGGAACCCAGTTGATTAAATGAAGAAACTTTACGGATAATTTTTGAAGATCCCATATTAAAATGTAATTAAGTGATCTTCATATTTAGCTAAAAAATTCTTTTTTCCTTTCGAAAATGAATTCATATTCCCTGATGAGAAATATCAATGCTTTTTCAATTTGGCCAATATACACAAAACAGCACGATACATATCAAATAATGCTAAATTACACAAGAATTAAAAAGCACATATGGAGATCTTTAAGAATCGAAAAATGAATTTTATTGAGAGGTGAAAAAAATGACTTAAATATGGAACTTATGGAGAAGCCGAGAAATTTTGTAATTGATAATAAGTTTAAATAATATTGTGTACGTGCCAGCTAAACGTCATTGTCGGCTTAGTGTCCTGTTGGCTAAATGTTTTGACAGTTAAGGGTCCCATAGCTAAATGTACTGACGGCTAACTCTCTGTGTTGGCTAAATGTCCTGTGGGCTAAGTGTCCTTGTTGGCTAAGTGTCCTTATCAGCTAAATGTCTTCTCACCTAACTGTCCGTGTCGGCTAAATGTCGGCAGCTAATTGGTGTCGGTTAAGTGGTCGTTGGCAAAGTGTCACGGACCCAGTACAACCTTTGTTTAATTGTGATAAATGCTGAACAGAACAAAGAATATTTTAGAATAAAGAAATACTCTATTTTACCAAAATTAAAAGTCATACTTCGAAACTTAAAACATTCAGACCACCCCAAGTCACAAGATAGAAGATAATGAGCAGAATTTTTGAAATAGAGGAGGCTTCCAAACAGTAAATAAATAAATAGTACATTAAGAATTCAGTTGTAGTAAAAGCTAATATAAGAATGAGATTTATTTTCAATAATGGTGTGTATTCAACTTTATTATTACATTTCAAATAATCTAAAAGAATTCATCCTAAAGAATACAACAAAAAATTATACAGCTATTTTCCTTATAATAAAGTAATATATCCTTACAATAAAGCACATAAAAATACTTATAGATGACAATATTACAAATCAATGGTACGATTGTTATTTTTATAATGATTATACAAATGTATTTTATTTTTTAAGAAAAAAATAAAATTTTATGTTTAGAATAGGACAAAAAATAAAATGCATAATTGTAAGTGGAGAAATTGAGTTTCATTACAACATAATTATATTTTCTTTTTATGGACCACTCTAAAATAAACTTATAAATCAAATAGTTATTTTGAATAGATAGATGAAAGGCATCAGAGCGAAATATTTTTTGACAATTTCAATCGAAGAAAATTATTAACTTTTATTTGGACTAATGAATAAACCTTTAATAAATAAACATCATGATTAACAGAGGCATGAAAAAAAGAAACTTCTTCCTGGATGACTTACCAGCTTCTGTATATAGCGTGCTTCCTCGATGTTCTGGTACTTCAGGTATCGAAGGAGTTGGCCATACAGACGGTGAAAGTTTACCAGGAGGTGGAGCACTAGATGGTTGAGGCTCAGAATGGGTCCAGTAATACATCAAATCAGGCTATCAGAAAAATAAATAAATAAATAAATTCAGTATACTGCGATTAGTTCTAAATATTTAATAGCTCACAAAGGAAGTACACAGCAATTTCATCTGAATTAAGATGATTTATGAAAGAATTTAATGCGTATTCTAACATCAAGTGAGCGCCTCTTAGAAAGAGAGAAAGAAAATAGAGTCTAAAATGCTTAATAGCTTATATACTGCTTGAGTTCACCTGTTTCTTGAAGCCTCCATGGCATAACGGATAATTTCCACTGATCACAGCAGCAAATGATTTTAAGGTTTGAAGTGCTAGGTCTGATGTGCACTAAAATCTCTCTTAAAAAAATCTCTACTTTGCTTCAAAAGAAAATTTATTGTAAATATATTATTTAAAAGGATATCACAAATAATAATGCAGCATGCAAATTTCAGGGAGAATTTTTTTATTCATTTTGTTCTAGTTTATTATATTTCTTATAAAAATTATTTCCCATTAATAATAAGGCATTTAACCTGAAAATATTTCAGAACATAAAATATTTTGGCAACATGAGCATTGAAAAAAGTGTCAATCATATGTTTAAACAATGAACAAACTGGTCATTGCCTAAGCATCTAGTATATTAAATGCTGAGGTTAAAACATAATCCTCTGCAGCTCTATTAATCTTCATTGCGTATAGTATAAACTGGAACTTAAATAACACAAAACAAGTCCCATGTGAAACGATTCTAATTATGCTGACGCTGCTCCCATGAAGAAAGAAATCAAACACTACTTGAAAAGCAATGGAGATTTTTTTAAAGCCAAAACATTTCTGAGATTGTATTATAAACATGCATATAATATTGTAACTCCATGAAATTTTCAGCAATAACTATAATGATATATTAAAGAAGGCTATCTGCTACTTCAATCACATTTCTACTGCTTTGTAATCAATGCATAAAAATTAATCCTATTTTATTATGCAAATATAGCATTATACATATATGCACACAAAATGTATGTTAATCTTCTGCTTAGTTATATTACCAGTAAGGCATTTTCTGAAGAAAGGTTAATGACAGTTAAATTCTTCAAAAGCAAAAATTATACCCTGATTTGCTATGAGCACAGTATTTAGGTGGTTCTAATCTCATGTAATTCAAGGGTGAAATGCATTATATATTTCTCCTTTTAAAGGACAACTTGGGGTTAGGGGACTCAATCGGCAAATCCTGATGGTGGAGAATCATCATCCATCACCTTTTTTTAGTTTGGGCGCCACTGTAGAGACATTAGTTTATTTCGAAGCAGGACACATGAAAAATGAGCAATGTCATTACCGGGACTCGGACCTCTCGAATACACGCCGAGTGTTCTGACCATTACACCACGAAGCCCTGCTAAGAAGGTGGGAGAAATACCTTATACAGTTAGTTCTGTAAAAGCATTTTTTAGGAATAATTTTTTTACTCAAAGTAAAATGGAGATAACAATATTAAGATAGAAGTTGCTCACAATGTGTTTTAAACCTTAAAAGTGATGGCTTTAATTCCTGCACATGATCACTTCTCTGCAATTTTTGAAAAAATTCGCACACTTAAAAAATACATCGATTACCCAAAACTTTAGACTTGATTCTCTTCCTATTCCTAAGCTGTTGATATTAAGATTTAGAAATATATTGCTTTTATTGTCTCCTATGACTCAGCAGAAACAATCAGAATTTCCAAGGTTGTTTTCTTTTCTTGCCAGTATATTTTTGCATTATAGCAATTAACTTCATTATAAAAAAAATTACCAACAATATAGTCTCTTTTTGGTGGGGAAGGGGCAGAGATTATTAAAAATTTTGTTGAAGAGCAAAGCTGGCTGCTTTTATTGATACTACTCAGAAAATGCATTAAAGCCAAGCTAAACAATATGGTGTATGTATAACTTTCAAGTAAATGATTTCTCAGATTATTAAATTACAAAGTAATCAAAAAGGTTCTTTTCATTTTTGACATTCCATTTAATAAAGTGTTACAAGAAAAGAAATGATTCACCTACTGCAAAAGTGATGCAGAGTTAGTTGCGACAATTGATCTGTTTCAATACAGGCAGTAATCACAGCTCGTCCATTGTTGAAGAGAAATGGAGGTATTGAAGCAGCCTGTTCATGGTTGTTTGCAACAGGACTTCGAACGAGGCATCAGCAGCTACATCAAGTTGTTGAACAGGTCAAGCATTTGGGGAGGATGCCGTGAATGAAAGCAATGATTTCCAGACATTCTGGTGAAGAGATCTGAGCCTTTGTGTTTAATCCCACAGGGAGCAAGATTACAGGTGTTGAATGACAAGGCCCTGAGGGCAACCATGGAAAAGTACAGAATTCAAACATGAGGTGAACTTGCCGAACATTTCCAAGTTTCTAAGAAAAATTCACACTTCACCTGGACTGCACAGGCGAGGTGTACAAATTGAGCACATAGGTATCCTACACACTGTCAGTAGCCAACAAGGATGAAGTGACAACTTGTTTATCACTGTTGTCTTGGCAGTGCAACACATAACACACTCAAATATACCAAATATTGATTGCCAATAATGTGACCTTGTGCCTCACATTTGGAAATCACTTCTGCACCCATGTAAGATCATGTTTTGAGTTTCCCAAGTCGTGCATTACAAGTGGTGGACTAGTTGCCAAGTGGTGCATTAGAAGTTACTGCAGACCTGTATTCATAGCAGGTGCAACATGCATTGCAGCAGGAGCCAATATTAGTTAATTGCAAGGGTATGCTGTACCTCCACAACAATAAGAGACCGAACCAGGCAAGGATGACTAGGGATGCCATTCAGCAGGTTGGCTGGTAGAAGTGTGCCATCTATTATACTTGCCAGATCTTGCACCCACAGGTTACCACACATTCCGCTCCCTAAACCACCTTCATGGGAAATCTATTGACAAAAACCTGTGCCATTGCATCCAAGTTTTATCGTCACAGTATTGCACAGCTGCTGTAGGAACACTGCCAAAGGGTGCTGGATGCTGATGCAGATTACTTTCAGATTTAAAGCTGTGAACAATGTGATGTCTGTTTGTTTTTAATGATGAAAAGTAAGAACCTTTTTGGTTATCTTGCAAAGTCTTAAACTGTATATGAGCCTAATGCATCATCTGAAAGTAACTGATGGGTCAGAACACTTTTTTTTAACAAAATTTTAAAACATTTTTAACAAAACAAAAAATGTTAACTAATATGATATTTTGAAATATAATATATAAATATTATACTAATATAATGTTTTGAAATTTCATTTCTGGAATATTTATCAAAACATACATAAATAATAACATAAAAGAAAAACTCAAATTTATATTTATTTTCTATTTGAGACTAAAGGTTGGACCTGGAAGCAATTTCTATTGGAACTTGTATTTCTATTTTACTCTATTCTATTGGTCTTAGCGACTCAAATGCAGTGACAGCTAAATATTAAATTTCAGATTGAAATATGTTTTAAATAATATCAATACGCTGAACTAATGTCTAAATAACTTACTTTAACCAGAAATTTCAGAATACTGAAACACCGCCAGCTGTTGGCTGGCAAATTAAATTTATTGACTGTACCAACATGAGAAGTTCTCCCATCTTATCTTAGTCACTTCATCTAGCGTACGAGCCTACAGTGGCAAAGGTAGAGCCTTGACTTATTCATTCTGTCTTTTTTCCTTCAACAGCAGTCGCACACATAAATTCAGTGGATAATTTTATGTCTCTAAAATTATAACCGTTGTATTTGCAACAAATACGTAATTGAAAAGCTGTCTCTCAGTTTAATACCACTTCTGTAAAATACATGAAAGAGTGAAATTTATTTGAATAAAAATTACAACTTTACCTTAAAGAAACCATATGAGACTGTTTTTAAAAGTTTATGTGGGAAACTATGAAATTTTGTGAAATTTATATTAACATACTGTTACAAAGTTAAAGCTTCCATCTAATAACACACGAAGAGTGTTAATTTTTAATAGTTACATGCATATAAGAAAAACATTTTATATAAAACAGATATAAATATGTACTTACTCGAAATAAATTGGCTAAAGGTGCATTTTCATCTTCAATCTGCCTTAGGACACCAGCAGCAAGAAGATTCGTGCAGAACTGAGCAGCCAGTATTTTTAGGTCTTGCTTAGAAAGGAGAAATCGAAGGTAATGATCGTCCGGAAAAGCAGCACATAGCCAATGAATGAGCATTTGACCTGCATTTTTGAATATCACATTATTTCACAAGATAATAAAAGATAAAAATAATTTTAATTAATTATTTTTGTCAAATATATAAAAAGAAAGATGGATTTCCGACTAAAAGGTTATTTATGAACACATATTAAAGAATCCTCTGATCAATAATCGACTTTCAAAATTATCTTTAATGCCAATATATGCAATTCAAATGACAAATTCCTAAAATTCTCTTCGACGAAGAGAACATGATATGAAATTTAAATGAAACTTTTATTGCTAAATAATTTTCAGAATGAACATAAAATTTTATTTAATCATTCTTTAGTTTTATTTTAAGTACTCAGGGGCGTTGCTAGAGCTTTTTGCCGCCCGGTGCAAACTCTGCAACTTCTAAATTCTGATACCCGATTTCTTCCAAAACTTAAAAAGATTTACCGCCCCTAAATTCTGCCGACCGGTGCCGACTGCGCCAGGTGCATCGGCTCTGGCGCCGACCCTGTACGTAAGTACTTTAAGATAATCTCTAATTTTCCGCTCATACGAGTTTTGAACCACCTTAATCGAGGATCGACTCTACTAGTATAATTTCAACTCAACGCTTAACCCATTTAAAGAAGAAAACATTTCCTTCTAGAAGAGAAAACTATCTGATTATCGAATATTGTTAAGACATGTAATTTAGTACGATCGACAAAGAAAAATATTAATACCTGAAATACAATGTATTAAAAACAAATAGACGGTAAGGCTTAAAATTAAAATCAATTATTGAAATTAGTACTTTTTAATCAATGGAGAAATCTAATAAAAAGGGAGGCGAAAAAGCGGTAAAATTTTAATTTACTAATGAAGAAATTTTAGGGGGGATTTTAGCTGAGAAAAATTAAATACGAGTAAATACTCGAAAGACGAGATAAAGCATGTGATGGAAGATACAGAAATTCTTTGTCCTTACATACTGGGTTGTGCTCTGAAAAGCAAACTTTTGAAAGTTCTCTCAGGCATTTTTGCCCTTCGGCGCAAATGCCTTGTGGTTCTTAATTTCTCTTACTCGTTTTCTCCTTAAGATATTAAAATGCTGACGCCCCTAAATTTTCCTGTTCGGATCAAGGTTAAAAGGCATTTTGTTTACAGAAAACTTTTGTAATAAAATTACAATTACCTCCCCATTATTGAAATGAAAAACTGAAATAAATAAGAGAAGTACTGGCTAAAAGAGTGCGGAGAAGACCGTTACAGGCTAAACAAAGAATTAGATAAGGGCTGTTTGGTGCTTCCCTAAATTCTAAAAATGTTGCCCGTTTAAATTATGCCGTGCGGTGCAGTCGCATCAGTTGTATCGGCTGTGAAAATTGCTTAGAACAGGGTTTGTAAGAGCTGAACGAAAGATCTTATTCATGCAATAAAAGAATTATATAATTGAATCTTAAGAACTATAGTTTGACGAAAGGAACAAGATAATTGAATTACTATCCTTTTCATTTTAAAGGAAGACTAATATCCATCATGCTTAGTTAAATCTAGATCAAAAACATTTAATAGAAGCAACCTTAAACTATTGAGGTTCTCAATGGCTAATTAATCACGGCAAAATATACTTAAGTTACTTTCCCAGAAGAAATGTCAAGTCTTCTCTAAAGACTGTTTCTAAGTCTTCTTGAAGTCTATGATGACTATTTTAAGTCGCCTGTTCTTCTTTCTAAGAGAAATGGCTCATATTTATGTTACAGACGGAGAAAGCTATTAAGCCACCTATTCTGTCCTTTCTGTACCAGACGCCAAATCCAGGGCGAAAATGACTATTCAGGAGTTTTAACCACTAATCTATACGTAAATTTGGGTCAATAATTCAATAATTATCACTGAAAACGTTCTGTGGGGAACAAATAGCAGTATATTAAAAACAGACTAGAAAAGTCGTCTTTTGTTTGGCATGGAGACAAAATTTTCCGTTACGCGCATAGGGAATTTAATATGGAAAAGCATATATTTTAGTGTTTAAAAAAAATCAGAAAATTTGCTTTGCATTACTAAAATGCCAAACAGAAGTAAGTGATACGAATTCAAAAGTCAAACGAATGATAAGATTAGTAGATTTTATAAGCCATTTGAAAACTATATATCGCTCCTTCAAAAAGGAAAAAGGTGTCAACAACACAGCAACTGTAAAAGGGGTAAAAGATTTATTTTGTTTAAACTAGGTATACAAATAATACAAACCATTTAAAATAACTATTATCCTGTTATCAATAAATTGCCTTTTCAAACTAAATTAATATAAATAAAAGTTGAAATCCCGGATTTATCAAAATTTATCTGCATTATCTTCATAATTCATTAGCAGTTTTCGTTACCCCCCCCCCCCGTATGCATCCATGGAGGTAGGAAGTAAGATGGAGTCGCCCTAAACAATTTTCTCCGTACCCTGCTCTGAAGCACCAGCGATCCCTACGTGGTGACCAAAACATTGGGTCATTTACCATTGAGTTCTATGGGATTTGACGCATTCGGGTGTAAATATTTTGTAATTACGTCGCAAATATACATATAAATGTATATATTTTGTTTTTCTACAACACTTCAGAGTCCTAAGTATGTGAAAACAACATATTTTTAAACAACATTTCATTCTGAACGGAATTAAATGCTATACTTTTCACAGGACAGTTTTCTCAGAATAGTTTAATTTGAATGAAATATTTTCACAAGTTTTCGTTAATTACATTAGAAAAAAAAATTAAGGTAATTCGATTTTATTCGGTTAAGGTACAAAAATTAAGATCAAAGTTTATTGTATTATTAATATTAAAATGATGCATTATTTCTTTTCTATTTATAGAGCTTCTTCCTAAAATACTTTCTTAAATATGACATGATTTTTTGGCTTCTTTTAAATCGAAAAATGTAAGTTAATTTATAATTAATGCTCTATTCGGTTCATTTTAAATTAGAGAATTATTAGGAATTAGCGAAATACTTTAAATAAGTATTTCGCTAATTCCTAATAATTAAATAGGTATTAAATAGTATTTGACTTTCTCTGAACATTTCTGAAAGGGAATAAAATAAGTTTTTTTTTTTTTTTTAAAGTATTATTTAAAACTTGTAACTGAGTTATTATAAAATGTAAAGGGAATAATTCTTTTAATTATACTTATCAGAATTTTTTTTACCCTTTATTTCAACAATACATATTCCAAAACTCTTTATTACGTCCTTAAGTGCGCATCTCATAGCATTTGCTTTACAATACCTTTTAACAGATTGCTTTCCAATACGAACAATTCTTGCTTAAATAGTTTTATAACGTATTTGTCAACAGGATTTCAATTTATGTTTACAATTCAATATTAAGGTTATTATATATTTAGATAACTTTTATAATCATTATAAATTAGATACATTTAATCATTAGATTTCTTCACAGTACTTTCACAGTTGTTTATAAGTGAATAAATTCTTCATTTCAAATACATTTATAAATAATTTAATGACTATTTAAGTATCTTGTCAAAGGCAGATACATGCTTTTTGCAAGCACATGCATAAATACCCATACATATTTCCTATTTATCATTTCCGGCACGTGCAAATCTTTAATTTCTGTGCATTCACTATATTTTTTGTGTAAAGTAATTTACACTAATTTAGCATACACCCGAAAATTTTACATAAAAAATATATATGAATATAATTTGAATGAAAATTATAAGTATTATTTTTAATACCCACTCAAAGGTCAGTTTTTCTTCAAAATTCCTCCACGATGGCATCTCTCTCTTTAGGCAGATAGCCCTTGTATGCGTTACTTCTATTTAATAAAAACTTAATCTGACCTATGTGCCTAATTACAAATATTTTAACATACATAATTTTATATTTACATTTAGCCATCAAGTTTTAAACTTTTCAAATCTTCTAGAAAATAGATTTTGGCAGATCTCTTTTAGCAATTTTCTTAAAATCTATATTTTTGAAGTGCAACAGCTTAGAATTTTATAAAACAAATTCATAATCAAAATCGCTATTGTTAGTTATCGCAAAATAACCAAGATGTGATTTTTGCGTAAATGTCAGTAAACTATACAAATTGCTATTATCCATCACACTATGAAGGCTTCTTTTATGCGAGAGTGTCCCTTTTTCGATTTCTATGGAACTGTCGTGTGTCGAAATACTATCAGAATTTTGTCAAGCGAGCTTCTGAATGTAAACAAAAAACACCCCGTCTGGTGACCCAAGCTTCAAAGCAGTGCTTCACTTCTAGCGCGGAATGGCCCCTCCTTTCTTTCCTACCTCCATGTATGCATTGTAAACACGAAATCAGCCTATATGCGGTCAGGTCGTAAATTTACAACCCCTTTTTTCACGGGGGGAGCTGAAAAGGAGGGACAATCTTGCTCGCGATCTTGAGAAAATGTGGGGGTCGTTTAAACATCTAACTTTTCTACATTCAGTTTTATACAGAGGAAAATACACATTGAATTCTTCGAATGAATGCAATTTTGTACAATAAAAATGTATTATTGAACGATAAACTGTAAGGTAAATAACATCTTTTTTTAAAGCCATAGAAGTAGAAAGACAAATATTTGTTACATCAATGAATTTGTAGTAAATATTGAGTTTTTCATTTCGAATGCTATGTTACATGTATGCGAAGTAGCTGAATATCTGAAAAAATAGTCATAACCCAAATGGCTTTCAACCTTTTCACGTCTAAGGACTGTTTTTCAATTACGTTGTGGTCGCTGCTTTTTGGTTAATTTTCTAATGACATATAAACAATAATTGTTTTTATTTGAGACTATAACGCAAACTAGACTGCAGAAAATTCTTCAGAATGAAGTTAAATAATACTGAAAAATACATTATTGATGCACTTTTGGGTTTTATATGTAGCAGTTAATACGGAACCCTTAAATTATATATATATCTATGTATAGGTAATACCTATGTATAGGTAATGTATAGGTATAAAATCTATGTATATCTATATAAACGGAACAAAATACAGAACAAGGTATAAAATACCAAAGGAAAAATATCTTTATTATACGATGTTCTTCACCATACGTATATTTACGTAATATCAATATAATCGGTTAGTTAGGTTTCGAACATATATAATTTATTTTTATATTTTGCATTTTTTGTATTATATTCAATACTGTATACGTATCTGAAGTTTAATTTTACTTGTTCTCCTTTTGGGTGACGACTTTAAGTGAGAAAGAATTGTTAGGGCCTTCATAGGAATTAAATTATATACAATCAATTAAAATCCGACTTTTCCTTTCCTTTAATAATTATATATATTTATATACTATTTTATAAGTACACGAAATATAGCATTTTTTTAAGCTACATATTTATATATCTATTTTCTGGACTGGTTTGTTTGATTATAGCAAAGCATTCGACGGCTAATTGCCTAAGGGTAAGGATGCCTCGTGGAGAACGTTCTAAGCAAAACTGACTCGTACGCACGTTACACATGGGCAAAACCACGAAAACGCCAATACAGCTATACCGTTCCCTGGGATTCGAACCTCGGATCGACCTACCAGGGTTCGACGACTTTACCGCTCAGCCGCTAGTAAGCCACACACACACATCCACACATATACATTAAATCATATTTACATGTCGTTTATAAAGTAAGCGTATTAATATATAAAGCGTATTAATCATAAAGAGTTAGAAAATATTCTACGGAATTACTTCATTTCGTAAATTTTTTGTAAGCCTCACCATATTTCTTAAAGAGAATCTCAATGCTAGTTCTATTTCCAAGCCGTTTATGTACCTTATTTTTTTTATGCTTTGAATTATATTTAGAGAATTATTTCACCTGATTATAGCTGAAAATGCAGATTTTTTAATGAAGAATTTAAGGATAAGATAAGTAAGCCCTTAAGCATTTACATTTTTTTTAAAAAAAGGGCACATTAATACGGATGACAGAACTAAGCTCTCGATAAAAGACAGATTAATTAGCTACTAAATTTTCATTTTCATTGAGTAAAAATGAATTCATCTGCATTCTATAAGAAAGCAAATATTCAAAAAATGTTTTTCTATTCTTGCAGTTATAATATTTTTCTTAAATATTCAGCTAATTCATATTCAAATATTCCAATCCATTATAATTAGTAATAAATTGATATAGTAAATAAATAATAAAATTAATTAAATGGAATTTTAACTTCAAAACTTTTCGCATCCTATATAATTTGTCTCCATTCTAGTACCATGCACATCTTTGTATACATATTTACAGTGAAGAATAGAGAACTCTGTAGCTCCATTCAAGTTTTTGTTCTTGATGTACTAATACTGAATGAGACCTTTTCTTTTACAATATATCTTTCCTTATGATCCCTAAAGCACCTGCTTATTTTCCCCTTCGCAATTAACGTCAAGGTCCCCCTCTTGACCGCATTCAGAACGCCACCCTAAACACGAGCCAGTTCCTTTAAAAAGTCTTTTACAAAGGTACCCTTTCCCTTTTAGCAGTTAGTCTTCGCGTACTTTACCGTAATCCAAATAATCCAATTAAATCCCCACGTTTCTAGCTTCTGATTACTCTGTATCTTATCATTTTTGCTGTCAACTAGATTCCTTCAGTCATTTTAATATAATAAAAATTTTGACAGCAAAACATGCATGGCTATCTGTCTCGGTAGGGTTGATGCGTGGTAAGACAAATTAATTCAGGTTTAAGTTCTACAATGGGAAAATAATGTAAAATTCTATGTAGCCTAAATATTCCACGGAAAATTGAACGTGGATTAAAACTAAAATTCTTCACTGGCTTTGTCTACTTAGTCAATAGTGATCTGATTAATGAATAAATACGGCTATATAAACAAATAAGATAAAACAATTAAGATAAAGAAATAAGGCAAACGAAGTTTAATTTACAGAAGTATTCATCAAATTCATTTATAAGGATCATCAAATTGTCATCAGCTAATTGTTATAAGGATGATCGGTAAAATTTAAGAATAATCATTATGAATTATTCTTAAATTTTACCGATCATCCTTATAACAATTAGCTGAAAGGGAAAATACTATTGAGAGGGATTTAATATATCACTTTTTAAAATAAAAATTTGTGTTGCTACATGAATTTTAATTAAAAAAAGTATGGTAACATAATTATTAAATTCTGCAAAAAATGTAGGCCATCAGTTCAGGAATCTTTCGTGATTTGCTAAAAGTTAAAGAATGATACATTTTTTCACAGAACCGGAAGTGGAGTATTTAGATAGATTTCACTTTATCTACAAAAGAAACACTAATCGAAATTAGTTAATATCAGAGAAGCATTATTGTTTTCAAATGCAAATTCTTAGTTCATATCAGTTTTCCATCTAGATTTGCTAAAAATGACAAATAGCGTCATGTCATCATTGTGAAAATTTTTTTTTATTTAAAATATTGCGGTCTATAAACAAAAGATTTCTTGATTTTTTTTTTTTTTTTTTGATATTATATTCTTACCGGTAAAAACGATTGAAATTATTATATTTTACTTTTTATCACTTGCGTTATTTCATTTTTAAAAGCTTTTTATTTAGTTCACTGATGGTGCTTCAGCATGGTCAGAATTTTTTTATGGCTGTTATGAAGTTTGTTATTATTTTGCTAGCATTAAATCGGGTTAAAAATACAATGCTCCAAAGGATCGTGAAAATCATTAGTATTACTACTACACTTTTTAATAAAACATATTAATTCTTTTACAGATTTTTTTAAAATGTGATTTTCAGGTAAAAGGTGAACATTAAGCCATATACAGAAAAATTGATTTAAATTTCGAAGTAACTTAAAATACGCAAAATTTACCTTACAATTTTAAACTTTACTCCTTCAATGTCTTCTCATAAACTATAATGAAATATTAAAAATAGAAAGGCTAAAATGGTGCGATTTTTGATGATCTCTTGTGTAACAACAGAAGAATGGGGAGGGGGGGGGAAGGCTGAAATGGCATGATTTTTATTGCCTCCTCCAAAAAACCCTGGCAAAGGCCGAAATGAGACTATAATTCCACACGTTTCATACATTATTTCCTTTACTAAGAAAGATACAAATTTTGTTTCATAGAAATTTTATTTTTCTTTACGTATTTTGAATAAAATTTTTTTAATGGCACTCTTTCATTACTTTTTTACTTCCTTGCACGAAGTAAAAAGGAAGTATCGTAATCGCGAAAAGTTTCAGGCAGCATATTTCAACGAAAATATCCATTTTGACCGCTATCGAATGCAATTTAACGATGTTTTTGCGTGATATCTGTACGTAAGGACAGAATAAAAGACTCGTTTCCTCAAAAAATTATAAAACTGCTTTAAAATTAATTCTGAAGAGAATTTTTCGTGGCGTCTGTACGAACGTACGTATCTCGCATAACTCAAAAACGAGTAGCCTCACAACGTTGAGATTTTGTATATAGGACTGCTAAAACATGTAGATGTGCACCTCGTATTTTGGTTGCAATCGGCCGCACCAAACGTATATAAATATATTTATATATATATCCACTCTGTTACCCGGCTCAGTGATCTCAGTTCCTTTACTCTTATATGTTTGTAAATTGAACATTTTTTGCTTTAAAAATGATTGAATTATGTTGTTCTTATCTTCCGGTTAAGGATTTTATGCCTTTTGTAAATCTGTATGCAATATTTTTAGAATTATCAGCAATTTTAAAGTTATTTCACTGCTGCAAAGCCTAATAATTTTTTTGATGGCGGCCATAGCTTGTTTACATTTGAAACAGCAGAGTAATGGATTTGTTGCCAATCTAGACAAACATAGCTTCGCAACAACAAAGATAACGCCTTCATTTATTATTGCGAATTAAATCATGCTTAATCTAGAATGTTTTCGAGGAAATAAGTGTTTAAGATTTACTTCGTAATTTTTAATATAAATATTTTGAGTTTTTATGTATTTTTGCCTTCTCGCGAAGTGAGAACTGAATTAATTAAATGAGAAATACTCAATCGTCTGTGAAAAACTTTTTTTTTTTGTTTTGTTTGCTTAATTTCTTTTATACATCGTTCTAGCTTTATTATAGTATTTGAATAGAACATGTGGCAACGATTAGATAATTCTTGAAATGATATAAATTTTGTGCATTCTGAGTTATAATATGAACGAAATATAATACCGTTAAGTGAACCTAGCGCCAGAGTGTCGCTATGGTAAACAAATACAGTGAATTTTAAAGAATGCATTTATCCTATTGTGGTTTATACGCTGTCGGCGAAGTAGATTTAATTCAATCCAATAAGTTTAAACGAAATGCAAGAAAAAATGCGTATAATTTAGTATTCCGTACAAGGAAGTCATGTGGTGTACACATCAGATTTTTTTAAAATAGCATTTGTATTTTTGAGGAATGCACGTCTTTTTAAATAATAGCCTTATCATGAGTTTTTTTTTTTTTTTTTTTTTTTTTTTTTAACACTTTGTCTAAATAGCATTTGTTATTCGATAGAATGCCTGGGTATTATGCATTATACATAGTGCCTAGGGTAAGTATATAATAATTTTCATATTTCATATGTCGCCTAAAAACGGCAGGCATTCTATAAAATGCACAGACATTCTACAAAATGCCGTCATTTCGTACATTGCTGGTAACCTATAATACATTAACAAATAAACAAGAAACATTCTGTAGCAATACGTTTTTTAGATAAACATAGCCATCAGAATGGCACTTACATATGTAACTGAAATAACTTTATCTTAACAATTTATCACATCATATTTGCATCATTGCCATCTGCATTCAATTATTTAAGCAAAAGAACAAGTTTTATTGTCATCTGAGCTCCTAACTGATTACCCAATTTCCTGTATGCAATTCCAAAAGTCCGGTATAATTCAGTGGTCCTCCTGGAGAAAATTTTTCGGGATGAGATGGTTAAATGATCAACCGCTGAGGGGGGGGGGATTCCGAAAGTAGAAAGCATTCTTGATGAAGCTGTTGCTGTGCTGAACATATCACTGCTATCCTTTTTCGCTTACACATTCTCTTACAACGGTTGTTGATTTTCGCGACTCAAAAGTGTGGTCACTGACTCGACTGTTTCATTTTCAGAAAGGATTCTCCAGAAAAGTGAAACACGAATTATAAATTTCAATGCAAATGCTGAATAAAACAGGGTCTGCATATTTCTCGTTTACTAATTCCAAAGCTTCTTCGTTTTCACATGCTAGTAAGGTAACAGTTTTATATATTGGACATAATATTTATGCTAAAACTGTCTGATGACCGTGCTTATTTTCCTCGTGTTTTAAACAATTCAATGCATTTTTATCCAGATTTTTAAGCTGTTTTCAAGACCTTTACTAACTTGAATAGCTTCAGCGGTGCTTGCTGCATATGCAGAATCTAAGCTGCAATCATGAAATTATTCTTCTGGATTTTATCCCTCCCCCCCAAAAAAAACTGAAACTTTCTTTAATGGAAGCACGAGATTCTCTACATTTAATATGACTACCATGTTAAGAACATTTTACCGAATATTCTTACTTATTGCATCTTGATTCTCTTCCACACTCTGCGTGAAAAGTAGGCAGTTCTTTACATAATTCTCAAAGGAGTCGCATATTGAACTCCAGCGTACTTCAAACCGTAAATTTAAACCAGTTCCATTAAATATGGCTCGGGCAAGTTGGTGATTTCGAAAATATTTGATGACTCAAACAACAAGTAATATTTAATATATTAAATCTTTAGTCAATAAATTAAGCATATGAACTGAACAACCTATTAAGATAACAACTGAAAACTGTTTTCCAATTCTTTTATTGTTTTTACCATATTACATTGTATTTACTTAGATGATGCACCAAGTATTTTGAATTTGTGCACTCATTACCAGATTTATGCTTGAGAGACTGGCATGGTAGTGACACACTTCCATGCAATGTGGCTTGTTTAAAAGGTTTTAAATAATCTTACTTCTTTAAAAAGTTCTATGTTTCGGATTCAATGATTAAAATCTCTGTTAAAGCGTTAAAGTTATTTTAATTTAACATATTTCCCACCATTTAAAAAAATGGGAGGTTATCTGATTTCTTATCATTTTTTTAAAAAATTCATTGAATAAAAACATGATTTTAATCTTCATTTAATTTTAATCATCAGTTTAAAATCATTCGCAACTTGATATTCTTTCTGATATATGGTTGTGGATTATAAAATAATTCACGACTAACCAATAAGTAAGTATATTATAGTTTTTGTTTAAAAACGAGACAAAACTGATGTATTTATCATAAAAAAGTTGCGGCAGAAAAATGTTTAAAAACTTACTGTTGAACCCCTTCTAAACAGCACGTAAGGTCGCCCTGCTTTATAATTATCTTTTTTGAATTAGAGAAAAGCTATAAAATTATCAGCTGGATATATTACAAAATATTACGTTTTAATTTGTATCATTTATATGCATTACTTAAAAAGTAAAACACAGATTAAAATTATTAGGAAATGCGTTTGTTACTTTTAAATTTCTCAATTTGTCAATGAAGAGATTGATTAAATTTGAAAAATAAATAAGCTATTGCATATTTCCATTTGTCATATGGTAACACTAAGAATTCACTGTGTATGAGGGCATGAGGAAGATAAATTAAAATTCTGCACATTGAAAACTGTCATTAATAGTCACTTCTGGGTATTTTTCGTTCCTTTTGCTCGTCAGTTTCCGATGCATATTGTGTTTACGGATTTTAGTTTGCAAGAACAGGATTTTATATGCTAAATGAAAATAATACACTACAATTTTTTCGCGGTGGTGAGGAGAAACTTGCATTCTGAAAACTTTAGACTACAGTTTAAGATTTCAAAAATTATTTTACTGTTAAATAAAACGAATATCTGCAACTGCAAATGGGTAAATTAAATTTGTACTTTTAAATAAACACTTTACTCTAAACAAGAATAACAACCATAAAAGTTACGGCGACATTTTAGCTTTTCTTTTTCCAACGTTAAATGCTGTAAATGGGAAAATTTCAAAATATTATAAAGTAATTACGAAGTGACAGGAAAGGAAGGAAATATATATTATTTCAGATTATTTATATTTGCAAAATTTCATCATTATAGTTAATTTTCTCAGTATGCAGACGATAGTGAACATAAGAGCTAGAATTAAGAACTTTGCTTTAAAATATTATAGCACTAGATATTTGTCTTACTTATTGCACTAATTGTATAAAATAACATATGTTTCAAATACAGATAACATTATTTTTAAATGCTTTATTTTATTATGCTGAAGAATAAAACATTTTTAAGACTTACTGATATTTACTCGTAATATACAAAAATCCTAAGTGACAACAATAACACTCATTTGAGGTATTTAAATATGGATAAACTACATATATATATATAATTTGGGTACTTTTCCGTTTCGCCGGCGCAAATCTCGCCAAGCAGACTTTATTGGCGACAACATACAGTATACACATAAAAAATATTAAAAAAATGTTAGTTCTAAGAATTCCTTTTTTGAAGGCATAAACATTTTAATATCGCTTAAAATTTTATAAAAAGCCAATAAATAAAGACAATAAATTTGTAAAAAGACATTAATTTAAGAATTTACTATGCTTTCATGGTTCAACATCCTGATTCGCCGGTTTATATCACGTGACACCAAGCGATCTCATCTCACGTAAACTACTCTACAAAAATCTAATGCTCTCAGTAATTATCTACATTAATTTCAAGTTAAATCTTAATTTGGAACACAAGTTTAAATGCAAGAAATATTTCAATTCGTACGAATAGCTTACTCAGAAATTATGTAAAACTGCAGTGCTTTACTTCGCTAATGCATTCTCGTTAGAATTGATGAATTTAACCCTTGACTTTACCTTTTCTGTATTTTCGGCTTCGGGTTAAGCGCTGTGATTGCATCCTGATTGACTTAATTACCGAAAATGGCCTTAGACATAAAACTGAACTATCTGATAAAAATTCTATGTAATTATATGCCAGTATTGAAAGAAATAATCAATCTGATAAGAAAAAGCTGCGACTTGTTTTGAAAATGAGGCTTAAAAGGTTACCAGCGAGAATATTCCGTTTGGCATCGGTTGTACCATTATTGGCGACTTTATCGCTTGCGCCGGCAAAACGGAAAAGTACCATAATTTGTTTTGTTGAGTATTTGGATTATAAAATTAAATGGCAACAACTTTTACAACTGGAAGGTTATAATTTCACAATTTCTGATGCAATCGGAGCGAAACTTTCTGCCGGAAAGATATATTATGATGCCACAGTTAACAGAAAAAATTCTACGTTAAATATTAAAGAGAAAAGGCACATTTTGAAGCAAATTTTACTCCTGAAATTTGCCCTGGGCTCAGAATTATTCATTACCTGAAATTAGTAACACCTTTAATAAAGATGCTGCTGAAGTATTTTCTCATGCATCTTAAAAAGACTGCAGTTCAAAAACAATATTTACCTTTAAAGCATCTGTGATTATTTAAGGATGCCATCTTTAATATGCACGAAGGTAAAAATATCAAAGCTATATAGCAAAGAGAGAAATATCTAATCATCAGGTGTTTTAACCTTCCTAAGCTTTTCTTGAATACTTAGGAACATTAAATATAGACAGAAGCACTTTAAAGAATATCTTGTAAAACGACCTTCAAAACAGAGCTCCAGTATCTTATGTTCCACTAATCAGTCATACAATAAACAGGAATGTAGCTCAAAGAATGACCAAAAACAAATACAGTTTTATCTGATTCCCAAAACATCGACAACTTGAAATCACGTATCTTATCAAATGAAAATAAGACGGTTACTGCATAATTCTTGTTGAATTTCTGAATAAAATTAAACAAAGTACAACTTTTTGGGGAAAAAAAAAAACTTATTTAATTAACAACATACTGGCCGTTATTATCTGCATGTTTTCTTAAGTGTTATTATTACCTACAGGTATATTTAAGGAACAGTTGTCAATTCTGAATACAGAATAATTGACATCTTCGAGACGGAAAAAAATTGTGGCTGCATTTAGTCATGATATGCATTTCTGCTTATATCGAAAATTCTTCGGCTGTTCCTTGAAAAAAGCCAAGGAATTTTCAACGACATTTTTTACATTAATTTTATAATGGTTCATTAATTATATTCAGCTATTTCACTGAACTGTTTTTGTTTCAGTTGCGTGTGTGCGTACTTCCGGTCTGGCCTTTTCTTTCAGTCCTTTGATTCAGTTTGGCCTCTTTCGTGTTTTAATTGCTATCTTTTGATTACATATC
This sequence comes from Stegodyphus dumicola, assembly GCF_044657685.1. Taxonomy (NCBI): domain Eukaryota; kingdom Metazoa; phylum Arthropoda; class Arachnida; order Araneae; family Eresidae; genus Stegodyphus; species Stegodyphus dumicola. Next base: position 184,160,658 of record NC_140769.1, on the reverse strand, counting down.
TATATCCATATCTGTCCATCTCTTTATAGATACAAAATATGTAAATCAAAATTACTAACTTTATTTCAGCAATAGTCCTTTTAATTCCTGATTTTAATTTGGTTACATACCTTTCCTAGAATCTAAACTGTATCACTTGAAAACTAATCCGCATTATGTCATCTGCAATACAGTAAGTTCTTGTCCAATCGCAGTGCAAAGTTTAAACAAAGAATTCAACTCAATAAATACATCAGCTACTGAAAAGGCACTTACTTTTTGTTCTATCTCTTTGTTTCTATCTCTTGCCCTGCTAGAGTGTAATTCCTTGCTTCGCTGTACCATCTTTTGTTTCGGAATATGATAAATTTTATATACAGTTGTGGGGTGCTAGTCGCACCAATAATAATGTGTAAAAGAGAATATGTGTCCTAAAAATTTATTCATCAAGAAATAAATTTATGTTGGTGAGTCTACAACTACTGCTGGTTTCCAAATTCCATCCGTCTATTACGCATATATCTGTCCGCCAGCAATATCTATAACCATCTCGGCCATAACTAAAAAGTAACCCCACACATCCTAAAATACTCCTATCTTCAAATCCTCCCATACATCCTAAAATATTGCTATCTTCAAATCTTCAAGTCACCATCTACAAAATTCACACGTATACACAAATAATTCATAGAAACAGCTGGTAATTTGAAGATTCAATATTTAAAGAATACGAGAGAATGTTGAAAACTTTTTTAGTCCCGCCTGAACTCAGGCTCTACACACTTTCAAGTGGAAAGGCATTATCAAGTGGAAAATCGAAGCTTTTACCGCAGGTTAAAAACAAAAATGTTTTTGTTTTGATTTTTGTATCAAATTATAAAACGTACTTGCTAAATATTTATTTAACTGACTATAGCGGAGGACGGGAAGATTATCTCTCTCTAGGGAAGGGATGCCTTATTGTAGAGTTTTTAAAGAAAACTGATTTATATTCATGTTACTCCTAGGGAAAAGCACGTAAACACTAATGAATGCAGCCCTTTTGCTCGAATTTGAACGTAGGTCAAAATACAGTGTTCAGCTGCCATATCATTTCGGCAATGCACCTGGTAGATAAAAAATGAATCGCAGAAAAGCGAAGCCTTTAGGATATCGTGAATGAAGTTCGAATGTGTCGATATGCAACTCATTTCAAGAATAAATATTTCAGAATCGAAATTCTGAGAATCATCTGTAAACTAATCTAAACATTCCCTATTAATGCACTGCAAAAATTGTTTTTAAGCTTTATTCGTAGTACTACATTTTAGAAAATCGTATCCAGGGAACAGAATCTCACATAATTCTATAAACTTCATTATTCAAGCACTGAATTTTTAAATAAACGTAAATTTTAAACGTAAGCATTGAGTGTTAGCTTAATTGCTTACGACCGTTAACTCTATCTGTAAGTACATGATCTTAGAGATAGAGTTACCGGTAGTAAGCAAATAAGCTAACAATACAATTAAAAAAAATCTAATAATTATCTACACTTCGGAGTTAAACATCCGAAACCGACAGAAATAATAGGGAAGAGAACGAGAGGTATTTGAAGCCTATAGCAGTTTTTAATGAAAATTACATTAAAATATAATCCAAAAATTTTCACCATTTAACATTTAAGACTTATCCATGAGAACAACGTATTAGATCTGGGCTAAAATTGATAAACCGGAAAAGATATTTACTTGAATCTCTGCACAGATTTTCGTGAATAAAATAATATAATACAAAAATTTTCAAATTTCCTAATCATCACTCAAATATGATTGAGAACAATATATTAGATTTTGAATAAATATGATAATTTGGAACTGGTAACTCTTAACACATTTACATGGAAAAATATAGAATAACTATAACAACAGTTTGACAGACAGTTTCGTCAAATTGTGCCGCCAATAAATAAATAAAGGGGCAAACATTTAACTATGCTGGTATTAATATAGACCAGGGTTTCTTAAACTTTTTTCAGTCGCGACCCCTTTTTATCACTGAGGTTTTTTCGCGACCCCCAGGACCACATAATATTTACGAAAATTTTGTGGGACCCATCCGACACATGCGTGAGTGAAACTGTCAATTTTTTCACTTGTACAGTAATATACTGTTGCATTTTTATGTCATTAATTTCTGATTTTAAGACATAGAACAATGTGAAAATTTTAAGTAAGTAACAGACGAAATGACAGCGTCACGTGCAAAGCCAGGAAAATGAACGTTTAATATTATAAAAAGAATGCGTCGAAATTCTTTTTTTTTTTTTTTTTTTTTTTTGCTTTGTCTGTATTGTCTTATCTTTATCTATTTTCAGACACATTGTGTAAAAATATTTGGTTATTGTAAAATTATTATAATAAGTTAAAGAAATATCAAAACTGCTTAAATTTTTGACGACCCACAGTTTAAGAAACTCTGATGTAGACAAACCAGTTAGTATACATGGCCAATTATACCTAATAAAATATAACCTAAAATTTCGAACTACAAATCTTCCATTTTTCGAAACAATAAATTAGATTTGGATAACTTATGATCAACCGGAAGTGATACATTATTCAAATCTCGTTGCTATTAAAACATGGAATTGGGAGGAGGTCATGTGCGGGCCATATCAGCTTTTTTCATTAGAAAATTAAATTCAAAATTTAACAAAGAAAACTGTTGTGTGGTAAAACTGAACACCAAAAATTGTGTTTTACTATTATACGGTATTTCTTCCGCCTTCTTAGCATGCTTTCGTGATGTAATGGTTAGCACGCTTAGTGCGTATTCAAGAGGTCCGAGGTTCGAGTCTCGGCGAGGGCACTGCTCATTTTTGTAGTCTCCTGCTCCGAAATAACAGAATGTCTCTACAGTGGCGCCCGAACTAAAAATGGCGGTATATGAAGTTTCTCCACCACTAGTATTTGGCGACTGGGTCTCCTAATCCCCAATCGCCCTTTATAAGGAGGTGTATATAACATATTTCTCCCGCCTTCTTAGCATACCTTTATGGTGTAATAGTTAGCACGCTCACCACGTATTTGAGAGGTTCGCGGTTGGAGTCTCAGCGAGGGCATTGAGCCAGTTTGAATAAAAATCCTTAATTTGGAAAGAATCACAATTTATATCAAGTTTAATAAAGGAAAATGAAATTCGTGGAATCGAAAACTTGAATTCTTGCGCCATTTCTATCCTTCGTATCTTTCAAATCCCAACCATATAAAAATTATTGAATGTTTTAGCTTAAAACTTTGAGAAAATTTATTTCATTCATGTCTATCGGCGTTCGTCAAAGAGAATAAAATAAAAAGAATACTACTTTATCAGTATCAGTGGATTGTATCACTACAATCACATCATTGCGCGCCCGAGAGTCTTACTCTTCATTTTCTGTGGATGGTTAGGTTATTTACACTCATGTCCATAAATTAAGGATAATTCCGAGTCACGCGGAAATCGAACTCTAAAATAAATATATCACCTGTAAAATCACTACACACATCTTCAAGAATCATATGCGAATTTCAGGAAGTAACCAGATGACACCGATGGTACGTCAATGACGAGAGTGTAAGAGAGTGATGAGTGATATATATAAGGAATACAGGCAAAGAAGTAAAATTGTTCGCAGGCGCTTTATAAGCATTTCAGTGCAATAACCGAATAGTTATGGCACAAAGGACGCATTTGGATGATTTTTTACGTGGTAGAATTATCGGCCGTCTGGAATGTGGGCGTACCCAACTGGAAGTATCAGAAGAACTTGGAATTGCCCAGAGTGTCTTCACCAGGCTTTGGCAACGATTCCAAGATGATGGTAATGTGAGTAGATGTTACTGCACAGGTCGCCCTAGAGTTACAACGCCGAATGAGGACCGGTATTTGGCAGTTACTGCCAAAAGAAACAGGCGAAGCACAGCCTCAGATCTGTCTCGTCAGCTCTCTTCAGCCACTGGTACGACAATTTCAAGGCAGACCGTGTACAGACCCTTAGAGCAGATTGGTCTATATGCTCGTAGACCTGTCAAATGCGTTCCACTTACTGCAACTCACTGTCGCCTGCGGTTAGCCTGGAGTAGAGAGCATGCATTGTGGACACCGCAACAGTGGGCTTGTGTGATGTTTTCCGACGAGTCCAGGTTTAGCTTGCAGCCTGATTCTCGCCGGACTTTCATATGGAGAGCTCCAGGTACCCGTTACCACCAAGAAAACATCATTGAACGACACCGTTACGGTGGTGCAGGAGTGCTCGTTTGGGGTGGAATTATTCTGGGTTCCAGAACTGACCTGACCTGCATGTTCAAATTGGAACCATGGCAAGCCAAATCTATCGGGTCGTCATTCTAGAACAACATGTACGTTTGTTTCTGGGCGCCATGGGCGCACAATTTGTGTTTATGGATGACAACGCTCGTCCTCACCGTGCACACATCGTAAGCGAATGCCTTCAATCGGAGGATATCACCCGTATGGACTGGCCAGCATTCTCACCGGACTTGAATCCAGTAGTGCACATGTGGGACATGCTTGGCCGACGAGTTGCAGTTGTCAACCTCCTCCTACATGTCTACCGGAACTTCGGAGAGCACTGCTTTTTGACTGGTGTAATATTCCCCAAGATCAGATCGATAATTTGATACTCAGCAGTTGTACGGACTGTATTGCATCGTCTGGGAGACATAGAATGTATTAACAATCATACCAACCATGTAATATTGGTTTTTTGTAAATAGGTTTTTTTTGTGATTTGCTCCAGAGAGAAAAAATCGCTAATTTTTTTAATAATATCAAACATATAGCATCTTTTTTTGCTCTTTACTTTTTGTTTAATAAATAAGCTTTACAAATAAGTCAAATTTGTTTTGCTTCTAACTCTTCCTTTGCCTGATTTTGTATTATCTTTAATTTATGGATAATTTTGTATTATCCTTAATTTATGTAATTCATGTCCATAAATTAAGGATTTTAATTTATGGAAAAGCCTCGAGGGCTATCTGCCTAAGGGGAGGGATGCCTTCGTGGAGGACTTTCGAAGGGAAACTGGCTCGTATACACGTTACACATAAGGAAAACCACAAAAACACCCATGCAGCCAGCCCGTTCGCGGAATTCGAACCTCAGACCGAACTACCAGTGTTCAGCGACTTTACCGCTCGGCCGCTGGTGGGCTCCATTTTCTGTGGACTTGTTTAGTGGCAATCTAACGCTTTAAACTATCTTTCTCTTTTGCAATGGCTTAAATTTAAAATGTTTTGCCAAAAAGGAAAATATTTAATACATAACATCAATACCCTCGCCAAATAAAATTATGTTTTATGTTATTACGGCAAAGCCTCGAGGCTAGCTGCATAAGAGGAGGAATGCCTTCGTGGAGGATTTTCTAAGAGAAACTGGTTAGTATACACGCTGCACATGGAAGAAAACTACGAAAACGACCATGCAGCCATCCCGTTCACGGGATTCGAATCTCAGACCGAACTACAAGAGTTCAGCGATTTTATCGCTCGGCAGCTGGCGAGCCTCAAATAAAATTATGAAAATGAATGCAAAAAGATTCAAGAAGTTTAATTTTGTGTTTCATTTATACAACTTCATTTGTGTCTTTTTAATAAATACACAAGCATTTTTAAAAAACGGTTTTAATCCATTTTTCCTTCAACGTATCTTTGAAATTCCACTTTAAACAAAACTATTATTATTATTATTATATGAAGGGTCTGAGATTCTTAATTCAAAAGATTCCAAAATCTACTAGGATTCGGATTCGAAGAAATTTAGGTTTCGTCTTCTGCACACATGACGGGATTAAACTATATGTATGCATATATCTTACACACTTTCACACATTTTATTACTTTGAATTTATTCATTTATGTATATAAATAAATAAATAATATATAATAAAATAAATAATAGATAAAAATTAGCTAAGGTAAAGTAATAACTTTAATTTGCAATAATCCCGTAACTCTCTATTTTAATTTTGATACTTCCCCTCGCTGTCCTAGAAATAATAACTGCTTATAAAGCGTTCTGACCTGCGTCTTCCATATAATAGGCCATGGCATATGGTTCTAGCATAACGCTAACGACGCTTAAGGCACCTACGTAACTTCTCAGCCAATAGTGATTTCTCATTCGGGAGCCGAAATTTATTATTAACCTAGAGGTATACATTAGAGAAGATTTTTCTATGTTGAGGTTTATATTGCACTATAGCTGCTGATATTTACGCTGTACTAGAGATAAGTGTCCACAAAGATTCTCACCCGACCTTTATTTTCGCAACCGTTGGTCGTAGACATATACGTTCCGTTACAGAAATGTTTCAAATGACGCAAACATTCATGTTGTGGCATTTTAAAATTAAAAAATACGAAATTTAACCATACTTTATTCTGTTTCCCATACTTATATTTAGGAAAATGTTTTACTTATTATAAAAAGCAAAACATAAAAAAGTTTAATTCCCATACGATATTGACCGAGATATTTAATTCTAAAATTTGCAAATTTTTGACGTCAAGGGTTAAGTTAATAAATAAATTAGAATAATTCGAGTCTGATTTTTCCAACTTAAATGCCATTCAAAGTATTATTCTTTTGTAATTTACTAGTGTCTTTAATTTATAGTTCTGTTATTGGTACGCTGAAAGAATATTCATACAAGTAATAAGTTTTCAAAGTCTATAAATACGTTACTAATATTTTCATGAAGATTTATTATTTAAGAATCATATTCTGGGGTTATCATAAAAACATTATTTAACTACAAATATTTTTATTAATGCCGAATATGCGCGGTTACTACTAAATATCACTGTTATTCACTGATAAAAAACTGATATTAAGCAGCATGCTCTTTATGGAAATTCATGATATGCCCCTGTAACAGACTAGTGTGTGTCAATAAACGATTTCAGACATTAAAAATTCAGAAAGTTGAATCCAAGACCACCATAGTAATATAATTATTTCGAATCGGAAGCAACAAATATAATGTCCACGAAATCAGTCACAAAATCAGCACATGTTCTATACTAAAGTTGAAAATGTGCTTTGCACATGGTGCATATTTCAAAATTTGAATTACATTGCTTCATCAGTGGATCAAACTAGATCATATTATTCGAAAGCTTACAATTCATAATCAGACGAGCTTTCATAACTTCTTCTGAAGCTGTTGCTAACTCAAGGCACTACATTTACATTATTTTTAGTAATATGATTATAAACGTAAAATAAATAACTGTAACTCTGACAGGTATCTAACCTCGATTATATGAACCACATTAGTTCAGATAACCGAGGTTCTACTATAGTATGGTTTAAGATATGAAACTGATATGTATTACAGTCTCTTTTTATTCGAAAATGTATATTATCTTGGTTGAATTGATAAATTTTAATTAATTAATGATGGCAAAGTTCTTCAAAGCAATCTGTGAAGAATAAGATGCCTACAGAGACGTCTTTTCAAATAAAACTGAGCCGTATAAGTATTCAGCATGAGGGGAAAAAATAAAACAAATTGTGTTATCAAATTTTACACAGCGAGCGTTGAACCAACTGCATAAGGCTCATTCTCAGCAGTTTAAGCCGCTTCTCTCGCATCTTAAAAAAAAAAGGTCTTTCTATATTTGCTATCCTGAAAGGAAGTATGTCGAAGAAATTTTCTACTCACAGTAAGTACGCTTTCTGCAGTACAACAAGATGCTTTCAATACGTTCACGAACAGATATTTCATAATGTATTTCCATGATGCACAGTTCCCAGACCTGCTTTGATGTTTAAGCTGTTGAATAAACGAGGTATCCAATTGTTTATCTTCTTAAGTTTTGAGAATTTCTACTAGAAGCACTTGATTTTAACTTCTGAAATTTACAAACTACGTTTACGGACAGCAGATTTTGGGACAAAATTCTAATCACTTTCGAAACTTTTAGTTTCAGGCACAATTGTTTTTTCAAGACACAAGATAAAATTTTAAATACAAATTTTAACTCTTTTAATACCTTGGGAAAAACAGAAAACTGATAGTTTCATAATTTTTATTTAATTAGCTAAATAATACGAAAATAGGTTTATTTTATTAACAAGTTTTACAGGTATGCAAACTCATTAATATTAAACTTTTAAGTATGCAAATTGATAGCTACCTTCCTGAGTTGTACACGAACTACAGAAATTTGTTTTAATAAAAAAAATGTCTAATAAAACTCTTAATAACAAATAAATAAATAAATAAATTAAAATAAATAAATAAAATAAAACTTTAATTCAAAGGATTCATAATGTTAAAATTCAAGAGCTGAAGATACTTCATCGAGAAATGGTGGCGCCATCTGAGAAGAAAATGATACAAAAATCCAAGAAGCTATTTATTTTTAACACGTTAATTATTCAATTAATTACGGGCATTGAGGTTTTTACTCTCATCTTACTATTTTCATATTATTCAAAATTACGGTTTTTCATTTTAAAGCAGAATAAGCTAAGCTTATGTACAGCATATTAAAAAAAATCATTTTTATTTATTCTAAGGACATAAAAGATTGAAGCACTTGAAACTTCAGTCCACACATTTCCATGTAAAAACAGTGACAGCATTATTATTACTACCTGTTAGTACTCCAGATACAAAAGCGAATCTACAGATGAATGTCAAACATGGGTTTTCAGGCAAACACTTAAAAATAAATTAATGTTTCTTAAAATAAATGCAGAAAGACTTTAAATTTTGACGAAAACGGAAGCAGATATGCATCCCCTCTTCGCGTAAAAATTTAGACGTGAAGATAAAAACGAAGTATTTTAAGAGCAAATTTTTGTATCAAATTAGCTTCATTCCTTTTTTTAAAAAGAATTGCTTTTGGAACCTCTAAGCATGTGTTTAAATAATTCGATGGCTTTCACTCTAACATACTTTACAGAAAACGAAAAGAAGCGAGTGCAATAGTGCTTTTAAAGATTCTCAATTGAAAATTGTCCTCAGTAACAACTAAATTCAAATAGTTTTATTTGGAAAAACAAATAAGATTTTCCACTCACCTTCAAATTTTTCATACAGACTGAAATCTAGCTTTTCTGGAACAAACTTGGGCCGATTCACTTTAGAATCGATTGTCGCCTTGTCCAACGTTAGGGAGGCAACTTTGCGTAGAACATTCCCGTCCAGCGGTGGGACATCTCCGTAAGAAGAGTGCCGACGGGAAGGAGATGACTGGTGTTCTACATTATTTCCATATAAATTTGCGGGCCTGAGGCACTCCTCAGAGCCAGAAATTGCTGCTTTACCATTCTGAGCACTCAACGGAGGAGGGGCAACAAACTTATGAGGAGGAAGAACCACCTTTCGATGCTGAGTGAGCGTAAATGGTAAGGTTGATGGTGGCACACTGGAATCAAACGAACCTCGTTGTTGCTTATGAGAAAAATCCTTTAGGGCTCCACAAAGATCGTGTATATCCACGCTGCTACTGGAAGAGCTAGTACTAAGGTCTCGCCCACCACTACTGTAAGAGGACGATTCCGTTTCTCCACCGTGAGTACGATAACGCGATTCATAAACTGTGGAAAAGCCCATGGTCGAAAAATTCGATTCTAGATGACTATCTCCTGGTGTTCCGGGCAAAGACTGGGAAGAAGATGGTTGCGGTCGTTTGAGGACATTGGACATCACCTCCTGTTTGCTTTCATCGCAAAAGACGGTAATGTCACTAAGACTACCCGGCGATGCATCCTGGAGCGTGGCTGTGCCATCGTCCAATATCTGGGAATCTCCTTCCAAAACTGAATCATCTTCACCACCTTCAATGGGTGTTGGCAAGTGGCTGTGAGTATCTACATACACAGAACTCGATAAGGAACTTCCAGGACTGGGGGTAGATTCGACAATTGCAATGTCTGTCGAAGATCTACGCTTCCTTTGTGTGGAGACACTGACATCACTTTGAGGCCTATTATCGCTTTTGGCAGCCGATAATTTCGGCTTGGATTCACCTTTCCCGAAACGAAACTTAGAAGTACTACTCTTGGCTTCTGTTCTCTCTGCATCTTTTGATGAAGTATTTTTACTTTTTTTTTCACCGGGTTGACTGCTCAGATTCCCCATGGTCGGTGAATGGCTCGACGCTTGGTCGAGACCTAAATTCACGTCGTGACATTCTCGCGGATGCTGTTGTTCATTTGAGAGAGAAATGTTCCATGCTTCCTCATCGTAATGATTATGGAGGGCGTGTTCTCCGCCATCGCTGCAAGCAGTGCGGCACCCGTACTCGTGCTCCCAATGATCGATTTTTGCGGGGTATGTTTGGTGGGGTCCATTCGTTGAGAGGGAGATGACGGAGGCTGCACGTGCTTCGGAGCCTTCCCCGTATTGCGCTGCATGGCGTTTGGAATTTCCGTTTCCAAGGGAACGCTGGGACGCGCAGGCGCTGAGGGATGATCCATTCGCAGACCTCATACCTCCAGCAGGTGAGTTCGAGATATGAAGGGCTGAGAACAATTCTTCGTCGCGGATGGCGGGGAGCTCGAAACGCCAGAACAGCCATCCGTTGAATCCTTCGTATGTTCCGTCGCTGGAAGAGTGAATTTGGTCGCTCGCTTCCATTGCGGGTCGTCTGCGGTGCAGTTGCGGGCTACCGATCATCCATGTCGCCGGTGTTGCGATTTTTCACCGACGAGGAAAAACAACTTCCGCGGGTTTTTAAAAATAAAACTTCTTTTTGTCACCTAAAACGAACGTTTAGTCACGTTCGAGGGCGAATAGTAACATTATTGCGGTCATTTGGATTATGTTAATTCTTAAAATTTATTTGAACCATAAAATGGAATAGGAATAGGCTAGTTTTACATGCATTCGAAATACCAAAGTCCATCAAAAAATGTCATTTCTTTCAAAATATTCGTGAATGTTAAAATTCCTTAAAAATGTTCTTGCGGGTAAAATATCACATTTGTCATAAAATTTTTTAAAATGTTTCCATATTGAAAACATTTAAATACTGCTTTATTGCCGGACGAAAATTCTCTTCGATATCATCAGCAACAATAAAGAATTCTGAATTCAGTCAAAAACAATTCAGACATCATATTGCATTTTAATTTTAGAATGTTGTTTTTTTTTTTTCATTGCGGAAGTAACAATAATATAAATTGGTTCATTATCACACAAAATGAGTTACAGTGCCTAGTAAATCTGCAACCACAATAGATATGCACAGAGGTATAAATTCTTCTAGAATTTACTGTATCTTTAATACCTGCAATGAAAGAAAATAAACATTTTTAACTTACAAGTTTTAAATAATTTTCACAAAACAGTTAACAAGAAGAGTCGTATTTGAAAAAAAAATTAATACTCTATAAAAAAGGAATAAACGTCACCCGTTTAATTATAAATATTATAATACAGTTTTCTAATATACTGTTATACTGAGAATATAAAATCCCCTTCCCGTCAGGGTTCGATTTAGAAAATTGAAAGTTCGGGAAAACGGAAATACCCTTAACTATTTCAGTGTCAACGATGCAAATTATATAATGCAGAGTGCACTTTATATAAAATATTTCGTGAAATAATCTTCCAATTCCACATTTTTCATTTGAACTCGTATTTATTTACTCGCATTTATGTATGTTTTGTTATCATGATTTCAGTTTAATATCAGTTGTATAAAATTTACACTTAGGCGTTTAAAGCGGAAATCTTATTTCTGATTTAAAAAAAAAAGGGGGTGAGAAAGAAAAGAAAAGAGCCTAAAGAATTCTTATTGACTTTTACAACAAACCTTGATTAAATTATAAAAATATGATCAAACTGCTGAAATTAAACTGATTATTAATTTAACAACTATGGATAAGACTAAAATGTAGAATTGAAAAGGTCAGTTACCTTCAAACGTGGGAGAAATCCCTTCTTTTAATGGATTATTCTTGATTTCTGACTTTCTTAAAAATTAATTTTAGACTTAATTATAAAAATTACATCAACTCGTTCATCATAAATCATAACTTAATAATCTGCAATTTAAATCGAATGACTGTAGATTTTTTTCATACTTCATTTTTCAGAAATTAAATAATAATTAAGGTAAACAGTGTCCTACAAAAGACTTATTGTACATGCCTTATTGAATATTCTAATAGAAAATGTTCAATTGAAAAAGGGAACTTAAATAAATTTTGCCGTTCCTTCTGCAGCCGTCTTTTATATTATAATAGATATTTTAATACTGATATTACTGGCTAATTTATATTATACTGGCTACAAAAAATACTTACTATTTTAATTACCTTATCCAACCTTAAATCGGCCCACTAGCTGCCGAGCAGTAAAGTCGCTGAACACTGGTAGTTCGGTCCGAGGTTCGAATCCCGCGAACTGGCTGGCTGCATGGGCGTTTTCGTAGTTTTCCCCATGTGTAACGTTTATACGAGCCAGTTTCTCTTAGAAAGTACTCCACGAAGACATCCTTCCCCTTACGCAGATAACCCTCCATGCTTTGCCGTAATTAACCGGAACAAAAGGACCAATTTCGAAGTGGTACTTTGGCAAGGACGTAAAAGACACGCTAAGAAACGTGGCTACATTCATGTAACACATGGAAATAATATGAAGCAGGCAGTCCGTTCGCCGAAAATCGAACCTAGGAGGGAGCGATGTCCTTAATTGCTACAAACCAAGCGCTGCTGAAATTCATTGCTGAAAGATCCCGAATTTCATAAATCGCGCACCGCTGAAATGTAAAACTAGCAGGCATTACGTCGTGCAATTTTATCAAGCAATTATTTTCTTTCACATTTTATCAAATAAAAATAATACCTGCTATTGTCACTTAAGAGAACAAATCTTTATCGTTCTTATTTACTTTACAAGTAGGGAAAACAAAAAAACACCCATGCAGCCAAATTGTTCGCTGGAATATGAATCCGGGTAGAATGGTTTTATTTCAAATCTATCAGTTTGTTGCACTGACAATGTAGCTAATTGATTTGCAGGAAGAAAGGATATATTTCCCGAAACTGCATGTTTTAAAAGACTTCAGCTTTTTAAATACATAGTGCTTTACTTACTACACTCCCAACTTCGCCAAATTACCTGTCATTATTTCATTAGGCAATTTTCCGATGCAAAATAAAAGATGCTTAATGTTTCACTGTAGGTTAGTAAAGTATTTCCTTCCTTCTTACTGCATGCGTTCGTAGTGTAATTGGAAAGCACGTCCGGTAAGCAATCGGAAGGTTCTCGGCGAAGAAATCGCTGATTTCTCATGTTCCCCGGTAAAAAAAAAAAAAAAAAAAAAAAAAAAAAAAAAAAAAAAAAAAAATCCGAATAACTTAACAAGTGGCCCCCAAGTTCAAATGTGATGGACGTTAATTCATCACCACTAGAATTTGGCGACTGATCTCCGCCTGCACAGTCGCCCTTTAACTGGGAGAGAATTAAACATAATTTCTCTCTCCTTATCGCCTCAGGCTTTTCTAGCTGAACTTAAGTATGTCCGGATAGAAATCGGGAGATCTGGAGCTCGAATCCCGACGAGGGCATCGGTGACATTTTATGTTTATTGCTTCGACTCTACAACCTAATGACTACAAGTTTTCCCTTTACTGTTATGGTGAAAATTCATTCCTTTTATTGTTATGGTGAAAATTCATTCATTCATATCTTATCATTGGGTTCTATGAATCCGTAAATAAAATGCTAATTTTTTAAATACTTTACTTGTTGATATTGTTAACAATAAAAAATCTTTTGAAAAGCCACATTTCTAACTGAAAATCAACTCAGGCGCCGAAAGCCGCTTGCCCTGATTTTCGATATTATGAAAGCGTAAATAAAATATGTTTTAATGTCTTAAGCAATAATTTCTAACGCTCTATGCCAGCGGTTCTCAACCTTTTGACTAACGCATACCATCTAAACAAAAATTCAAAAACTTTAGCACCACCACTACATTTTACTTACTTTTCAATTTCTCAATAGAAATATTAAAACCAAATATAGTTTGACATTTGCACAACCTATTGGCTATATTAAATGTGCGCACATAAAAAATATTAGATTAAAAATTGGTTACCATTTTAATTATCAAAATTTAGGTTATAATACTTTAATTCTAAAATTTAGTGTGCAATTTGGCCCTGTTTAAGAGAGATCAATTTCTTTATGCGTGGTCTCATTCCACGTAACTTTACCCGTAAATTAGGATCCAATTTAAATTTGTTCTGTACTTCTATTTCAAATAGAACGTGGAAGAAAATCCTTGTTCACACTAAAAGGTTATGTAAAAAGGCAATAAGAATTTAACAGCTTTGTTTGAAACGCTTTTAACTTTTTTCTTTTTTTTTTTTTTCTTTTAAGATTTAGATAAAAGTTTAACAAGTGTATTATTTTTGAAATCTTCAGTCAGAGTTCGATCATAGGAAATTTCTATCAATTGTTCTTTTCCTTCACGACATTTTTAAATTTAATAGTTAAAACTACTCTCTTTGGTTACCACTTATTTTTCTCTTGCGTACCACCGGTTGAGAACCGCTGTTGTATGCAGAAATCTTTATTTATCGATAGCAAAATTTCTAATTTTAATTCTTTATATACTAGCGTCTGCGTTCGAAATTACATTTAAGGCTAGTCATAAAATATACATACAATTTGCACATTTTTTTAATACTTTGATATTGCCAGTTCATTCTATTTTGCGCTTACAAAATAAATGCAGAAATAAAAGCGGAAGCTTTACAAGTGTAATTCTTTCTGAGATGAATTTGAATTTTATTGAACAATTAAAATTTAGTTTTATAAGTTTATAACTCTAAATACTGTTTTTATTTCAGAATTTCAACAGAATTTTTGTTGTTGTTTTTAAATTTTAAAGTTTAAAACATTTTTAATAACTTTCTAAAGAGTATCACGACTTTTTTGGCATGATATTCTGAAGTTTTTAGACCGGCAATTAATTTCTTTTTAACTCTTTTTCAAAAATACTGGTCACTTTTAGAAATAATTGTCTTAGGAAGATGATGGATGCGAGATAAATACACATCTCTGTCGGTTTTTATTGCGCATAGTATTGCATTGTTTTAAATGATACTTAATATACTGAAATGATAACTATTTACCAAAATTTGAAACGTAATTTCATACAAAAATTATATTCGATGAACAGTGACAGCTATTTTGCCTTCTTTAAAATATAGTTTCCACGCGTACTGATTTCCCCCCCCCGCTCACACTGATTCGATTATATAATATTATATAGGTCATATATTAAATCCAATTTTTAATCTTTGATATTGCAAATACGCACAGCAGGCGACGCTTATTGTAATCGCAATTAATGTTATCATTTGGATATTGCTATCGAACTGCCGAAGTCTCACGTATTTGCACACGTAAACATTAAAAATACATCGTTTATTGTGATCAAGAAGTCGAATAATGTTACCATAGTGTTATAGAGTGAATTTCTTAACCGAACTGAAATCGCGAAATAAAAGATAAAATTACGAAATAAGGTCAAAAGCGATTACAGAAATTAACAATCATAGAGATGGGTTATTAAGTAAGGGTTTAAGGTGTAAAGAGTTAACCAGTAGGTTACAACTGTAATTCAAAGACATGCATGACGTCATTAATTTTTGATGAACACCTTTTGAAATGGGATAACAAACTGTAGAATTAAAAAGCAAGGCCTTACGTCCCCAGTTTTGGAGGATCTAAACATTTTGCACCAGTTTATCAAAATACTGTTTTTATGCCATAAAAAAGGGGGAAATAAGTATTAGAAGTCATTGGATGAAAGCTGTAACTGCTTAATCAGGCTGTAACAAAAAGGCTGTAACCCAAATAATTGAAACGTCATAAATTGGGTCAATAAATATGTCTATCATTTCTATGGCGATCCTATGCCAGTGGCATTATGTGATAAATAAGTGAAACATTCAAGAACAGACAAAAACACTTATTTAAATTACATAGTATCATTTTATTGTGATTTTTGAATAAGGAAGTTATATTTTAATCGCGTGCTGGCGATGAGGCTCTGCATGCCGACTGTAGAACGCGTGGCATTGGTTCGCCATCACTGCTCTAGTGTAATATCTAATTTTTTACATCATTCGTAAATTTTTTTTGGCAACCGGAAGTGAGAATCTGGCATCAAAAATCAAAGTCGAAAACAGCTTCTTTTGGTGCCTTAAACTGCTATTACTTAATTAGCCAATACGCGAAGACATGGCTGCCGAGGCGAACTTTTTACTTTTGCCGCTGCTCTTAGTGCTCGCAAAAAAAAAAACAAAAAAAAAACAAAAAAAAAAAAAATTATAAAGTGTTAAAATAACATATGGATAAATGAATAATAACTATATTTTAAATAAAACTTGAATTTCAACGTTTTAAAGTGTTATTTTGTTTGTTTTTCTGTTAATGAAATTGTCGATAACATTCAAAAGTTTCAATAAAATCAAGAATGCTTGAAGATGGTAGAATCACATTGTGATTTCTTTGGATACTCTGTCTAACATAGAAAAATATCTCGCCTCAATTCAGATTTGTATGACAATTTAGTATCTCGGGATTTTTTACGTCATCGAAGACAAATCAAGGATTAAGTAGTAGAATCCTGGCATTTCAATCCAGTTTCAAATCCCAACGAACTTGTTGGCTGCGTGAGGTGATGCAAGCCACTTTTCGATTTCTAAGTCCTTGATTTCCTTCGTAAAAGACGAAAGCACCCCTTCCATTAAGTAGATAACCCTACTGTGCTTTGCCATAATTCAATAAATGCCAATCATTCTTTCAGCTCAGACAGTCCTCGAGACAAATATTTATGATACTGCGTTTTGTGTGGAAAATACCACTCCCGAAAATATGTCGCCCGGGACGATAAGTCCCCTCTCAAGCTACGCTGCTGCATGGCTGTATCTTAAGCATACTGCGAACATTGAAATCCCTATGCAAGGCAAGCAGTGCCTATGCGGGCCTTAAGCAATGGGTATAAAGGAGGGATCAAAGTATACCTTTGCATGTTTTGTAAACATTAATAATTCATGAAAAAACTTCATGCCATGATGAATGCTCCATTTCTGTTATACACCAGCTCCACAAAATTCTCTACCTGGCCTTCACTTTCGTAAGTCATTGACTTATACTTCCAAAAATATTTAAAATGACGCAAATATTTATGGTTTGGTATTTTTAAGTTTAAAGAAATCACTTTTGTAAAAAATGCGAATCTAACTCGTCACCAGATCTTCCAATGGGACCTACGGTTACAGAGGGCGGATTTTCGTAGTGGAACATCTAGTGATCGTACAGTTACAGTCAAATTTGGCACTATCCATACGGTCCCTGTCGCGCCTGAATTGACCACCGTAAAACGATGGCTCACGTATTCTCATCTTTGCATCGCTTCAAGCAACACAACTGATGATTACCGGCAGAAAACTTGATTTTTTTCTCAAGTTAAGTCTGGCTATAGTGGAACCTAGATGGCTCTAATATTCCTGTGAAAGGCAGCTAAATATCTCCGTTATCAAGCGAATGATCAGCTCGTGGGGACATATAAATACAAATATTTTTGTTTGTGTACGGCATCTGATTATGATTTCCAGTTTTAAACTAAATATCTGTGTCATGTTTTCTCGCACGGGGGTCACATTTTCTGCATTTCATTTTTTGTAAGGAGTGTAAAATTTTCATAAGTGTAAACACTGGAAAAACATATAAAAAATTAGACTTTGTAATTAAAAATGCAAATATCCGTGTTTTAACTTCTTAAAGAGTTCTAATACACGAATATCTGCATTGTTTAACACATCTTTTAGCTGGAAGATTGGTCTACGACCAACGGTTGACAAAATAAAGACCGGGTAAAGACTTATGTGGACACGGTGTATAATTTCAACTTATCGCTCGGCCATAAAATTCGAAAAACTTCCGAAATAAAAGTAGTAATCTTTATTTGTAGATTACAAGCATGTTTCTCTCTAGTTCTGCAGTCACTTGGAACAGATAATAGGTTGAAGGAAGCGATGTTTAGGGAAACCGACATAAATGTTTTATCGCAAAATTAGATTATCTTAGCGAAACTGAAGACTTTCTACCGTATTATCACACATCTATGTAGTTTCATTTCCATGACAATAATAATAGCTTTGCTTATAAATCATCTTTTGTGAAAAGCATTTCTTCGATTTTGTAAGATGTACCCTGGGTTGTATAATCATATGGAAATCATCAATCACTTTTTCTTTCTCTTATAGAAGCTTCCTTTTTTTCTATGCTTCCAATCGTCTCCTGAACTTCTCGTTTTCGTATTGCGTCATTGTAACGTCATTTGTTTCAAGCCTTTATTGTCCGTCGCTTTAAAAGATCTACCATTAACTTGTGGTACTGCTGCTGCTGATGACCCATATAAGACTGAAATCAGCCGAAATGGCTGGCATCACATTTTTTTTAATAATTTATATGCCACTGAACCATGTAGTGAAAAAGAAAACATTTATAATAATTTGCCTGTTTTAATCATTCTTTACTGATGTAATAGGGTTTAGTTTATAAACAGAACAGTTCAATTCTTTGAGTTCATATTTCTTTCTTTCGGAAAGTAAAAAGGAGCCTGCCAAGTGATTTAACTCTTTGAGTAGCAGGAAAAGGCAAAACTTTTTCAGCAAAATACTTGTTTTATTTACTATATCAGGTGTTACAATGAAATTATTTGCGACAATTACACATATTTTGTTCAAGACGCGTGAAAAAAACGACCACTTCTGGTGGTTAGTGCCAGTGACCACCGCCCACAGAGCACATCCCTACAGGTCATCAGTCTTTGTGGTAATCATGGAAACAGTTTTTTTCCTTTTTCAAGCAGAGGCCCACCAGCGGCCGAGCGGTAAAGTCGCTGAACACTGGTAGTTCGGTCCGAGGTTCGAATCCCGCGAACGGGCTGGCTGCATGGGTGTTTTCGTGGTTTTCCCCATGTGTAACGTGTATACGAGCCAGTTTCCCTTAGAAAGTCCTCCACGGAAGGCATCCCTCCTCTTAGGCAGATAGCCCTAGTGTGCTTTGCCATAATTAAATACACCAAATACACACCTTTTCAAGCAGAGTGCAACTTTGCTGCATTCTCACACTGTTCTTATAGGCTTTTCCTTGGTGCTGTAGAGAGACGTCGTAATGTTGTCTTTGATGGATGATACTTATTTTCTTGAAGACGAACTGCTGCATCAACTACTGGCTTATGTTTCTTGATTGGCTTATGTTTCGTGATTGCCATCTAGTGAGCTACAAGGGAACTTCAGAATTGAACGTCTTACTCACTCGAGTGAGTCTTGAAAACAACTCACTCGAGTGAGTAAGACGTTCAATAGAAAAGGTGGTTACTATAGGTAATCACCGCCTTGCAAAGAGTTAAATTAGTATACAATTACGAAACTACAATGAAAAAATGCACGAAATTATCCATTTAGACCGTTTTATCGCTGGCTATCGAATCCGTGAAGAAACCAAACAGTTTTAATCAGTCAGCAATCGATACGTTGACCATTCAGGTAGTAATAACATGGTGAAATAGCATATCATTGCACTTTGCAATACTTTTTAGAGAAGATACGACATGACACTATCAACCTCTGAAAATCAGTACTTTCTATAGTATCAAAAATTATTTTATAATAAAAAAGGTTACATTAACTTCAAACGTTGTCTATGTGCAGTGAAATTATCTACTAAATGGTAATTCCGTATATCATTAATCCTTCTTAGATTTGTGGATGTAATACGAAAGGAAATTTTCCAACAAGAAAATAATAAATCCGTTCTTATAAAAACGATTCCTATTGTTACTATTGAAACACTGTTTAAAACTAAAATACAAATGCAATGGAAGAAATGTGTACTGTACATAAATGAAGCATTGCACATAAGCGTTTTCCTGATCTGGGTACATAAGTGTAAACAGATCAAAAGCCATTTTTCAACGTGCTCTAACATACCTGATCTTTGTTTGGTAACCGATTTCATCCCCTTCGCTACATTAGCCGATTTAATAGGGTCTTTGTTTTCACAACCGTAGCCCTGATCGTACTCGGCGTACAGTATGCAGTGGCGAAGTCCCGGATATATATGCCATCTTCATATTTTTTAACGATCAGTTTTTTTCCCTAACAGGTTTCTTTGTTGCTTGACTTTTCTCGTTAACTTTCCTAAAACTCATTTTTAATAAATTTATAAAACTTTTACTCGAAAAAACACAAAATCGATTGAAAATTCAGAGTTATAGCGCGGGTTGTTTATTAAATAGTAGTAACAAGCATACTGACCCTTATTGTAGTTGTTAGCATTGTCTCGAAAGAGGTAAACAAGTGAAATCTTGACTCATCATACTGGGTCGCATTCCGAATAAATGTGATACAAAAATAAATTTTTTTTGCGTGTGCAAACAATACGTTTATATCAAGTTGGACGCATTTCAAAGAGGATCTATACTGAAGCTACAACTGCACTTTCGAAATATATATTAAAAGAAAATTATATAATAGCTAATAAGGATTCATATACTGCCTCTTCTTCATATCACACATGTTCGAAAAGATCAGAAAACGAATACTTCAGTGTTTTCAAGCAGGAATTATGTATCTCATAAGACATGATAGGATTATAATTTCAGTGGAAGTTCAAAAAATAAAAACTAGTGAAAAATTCCTACTCACAACTTTATTAATTAACGAAAAAGCTCCATAAGTCCAAGACAGAGAGTAAACTAATTATGTACATTATGTGGCTGCTTATAAATAAATCTGTCGTTTTAACATGACTTAAAATTTATCATTAAGGCTTTCTTAACTGAGCCAGTTCGAATCCATTAATATCGTACCATCGAGGAAACCTTATTAAGATTTGTTATTTTTAATTTAATTGAAGATTCTACAAGCATTTCAGAAAAAAAAAAAGGGGGGGAAGAAGAAGCGAATTTACGAGACAACCAATACATATAACTATTATTTTAAACATACGATAACAGAAAATTTTTAAATTCGGAAACTATTTTTAACCAACAGCATGCATTTCAAACTTGACAAGACTATTAAAACTCATAATTTTGAACAGCACAGCAGATATCACAGCGTTTCTGTCGAGAAAAGAATCTACCTTTTTCTTTAATTGCCATAAAAATAAAAAAATAAAAAAAATTCTGCTCTTTAAGAGGAAACAGGAAAAGTTGTATTGGAAAAGCGCATACGACCGATATCATTGTATTATGCAAGAGCCTTGCACACTCAACACGGCATCTTGAGCGACGGCTATGGTGTTAGCACGATTTTGGCATAGATGGTTAAATATATGGTGTAATAATGATAAAAAATTCATATATTGATTCCAGCAAATCAGTAGTGTCTTTGCAACAATATGCCAAGGACGAAATGTGAAGTGTAGTTCATACTTCCGTTAAATGAAGGAAAGAAACCCATACAGGTATATTGTCGGATGAAAATTTTTACAGTTGTAGGAATATAAGATTTATCCTACGCTTATAACAGTTATTTTTAAGTTAAAGCTCCTTTCCTATCTCTCCTAATTTCAGGAGAGAATTCAATTTCCTGAATAGCGCCCGTTTGCCTTTTGGCTAAGTCTCTCTAGCATTTACTAAGCTCGGCCGTATTATGTGCCCTTGATAGCTTCGTTAGCTAATTTAATATTAGAGGACCAACTAGTTAGATATTGTGTTAGCTTCGACTAAATATCTTAGTTAGTCATTAGTTAAGTTCTCATTTCTTACACTTTTGAGTTTAAGCTCAAATGAAGGCTTTGATGTATGTCCTGAGAAAGGGACCGTCTGTACACTTTGGGCAATTAACACTTCTTGAGTTTTACGTTTTTGTTTCTGGTCCTAAGCGATTATTCGCTGAGTAGTTCACTAGTTAATAAATAAAAGCGAGGACCACTACAGGGTTCCCCTTAGTTTTACTAACCAGTTATTTTAACTTTGGTATCTCTTCTGAATTATCTTATTTCCCCTCGCATTTCATCGTCAGGATGCAAATTAAGTATGTAAACGAGACGGTTGAAACGGGAAGGTTAGACCGAGCGTGATTTCGCTATTGAAGCGCACGTTTGCTATTTTGTCCTCAGCTGTTACTCTTAGTAGCGGCTACGCATTCTGACCGTCTAGTTAATACATAGCCTGTGTAGGTTTCTGAGTCAGCTGTTAGATTAAACTAAATTGTGTAGTCTAGTACTATACATTCTGAATTTATTGTTACATTATATTCAAGTTCTCACCGCAAGTAATCGGTGTTGTTATACGCACTGAGTTCGTGCCTTTCAGTTAAAAAGTTGCGATTAATAAAAGGGCTTTTACACCTTCTCGATATTGTGTTCATCTTCACGCCTGTGCGAGAAGTCCCCAGGTTTTTGACATTGAGTTCTACTCACATTGCATGATAGCAAAGAAGGTTAAATTTTATATAGAAACAGGTGTATTTGTAGAATATAAACGTATGAATGGAATGAAAAGATGATGAATGGTATCACTAGTGTAAAGAACTCTACTCACTAAGGCCCAGTAATTATGGAAAATTATATTGCAGCCGCCGAAAATGTGATACAGCGCGTGGGAAATGTGATACGAGAAAGTCGGCGTATAGTAATAAAGAAAACGGAAAACGGCATCACTATTGGACATTGATTTCATCCCCTAAACAAGTGATGGTGAACCTATGACATAAATGACACGCGAACCCATTTTGGATGACACATCACACGCATTTCAAAAGCCGACATTGTAAAAAAAAAAAAAAATATTTGTCTCTTGCAACGGTCTCGTAATTGTCAACATGTGTTGCACTTATCTCGGGTAAGTTCGAGTGCATTCTTGGCAGATACATGATACGGATAGCAGATGGGTAATTCTGTATTGTATGACACAGACGGCACCAGAGTTAAGCTAGGGTTTTTCTGAATTTTGATACGCCGAGCTCAAAAGGTTCGCCATCAATGCCTAAACCATTCATGACGAGCTGAAGTTCCGTAAAATGTACAAAAAATGAACAGTGGTTGTTTCACAAAGTGGGGTGGCCCACTCATTTGAATACTGGCCGTGCCGTGAAAAGACATAACATATATATATATATATATATATATATATTTTAAAAAAAAAAAAAAAAAAGATGTAGAAGGCAAGGTCATTTGCAAGTGTGACATCAGCGACCTCGAAAATCAGCCTCTGGCCCTTTGTCTCCCTCTCTCTCTCTTTTTTTTTTTTTTTTTTTTTATAAGCGATTTTAAGAAGAATGCGTGTCCCGCAATTGCAACATGCGTAATCCTATAAATTCGCCTCTGAAGGATGAGTACGAAAGAACTGACACTTAAAACTGAAGAAAAATATGTCAGTGCTTGCTAAGAGTTTCTCCATCATTGATAGCGAAACTCTAGCGTATCGTATGAAAGTTGCGTGCACTTTTGAGTGCATCGAAATTTTGAAATAATTATGAGGTTTCGAGATAATTGATGATGCACGATTGACTACACAGCCATTAGAAAGAACTCATTTGCCGCAATATTTTACGCGCTTGTCAACCGCAGAACTAGACCCACTGATTCTTCGATGGTCCGTTCAGGAGCGACAGGGACCGTTAACGGTACTGTCAAGTATGTCTCCGCCTGTGTGATAGCTAAATGGTTGTTATTATTAAGGTTGTCCTCGAGGGTTATTATCCGCTGATCATCCCAGAGGGAACTGACGTTGTTTAGTTTATTCGGTGACCAACTGGTGTCTAGTTGCCCTAGTCTTGTGCATAAACCTGACCTTATTCATTGTCACCCGGGGCTGACCACTGGGAATCAACTTTAGCGGTTTAGGTGTCGCTCCGTATTAAAAGCTTTTCTAAAGCTCAGGTCAGGAAGTTATACCTTCTAGTATACTGTGAAACGCTAGCGCAGGCGTATTGAACTAGACATTTTCCGCGTTGAATAGCGATATTATAATTACTTCAGCGTTCCCAATACATATTTTGTAAATAAAATAATTCCGATTTTCCACTGAACGCAGTAACATTTCGGAAATCTATCAATCTTTAACTTATGATACGATTCTCATTTTATAGATATACAGACGAATTCTGAATTGATGGCGCTAAATAAAAATATATGAACACAGAACATTTGCCTAGATATTTATTTTGCCGCCCGGCAGGGTTGGATTAACCACTACGCAAAACAAAAGCACGTGCTTAGGGCATAAAAGAAAAGGGGCACACAAAGAGGTATTTAAGGACTCAGGAAAGGGGACATCACAAAAATTTCTCATTGCCAGTATTCGTTCGATGCCTCATTCGATGTAAAATGCTTTCGGTTTAAGATGTACCGCGAGCAAAACGGCGGCCACAGAGCTAAATTATTGATCATATATATTTGTGCTAATAAATGTTTGCTGTTTATTCAACTTGGAAAGATGTTTATTTTAGTGCCAAAGCGAAATTAATTGCTGGTGCACCGGATTTTAGATCATCTCAGATATTGTGTGGAGCAGAGGTGGTGAACATTATTACCATGAGAGGCCACATTTAAATTAGGCAGTGATAAAGGAGGCCTCATAAACTGATATACCTATTAATACAACTTTTGTGAAATTATCACACTTTTTGTATAGTTTTATTTCTTTATTGCATTATACAGATATAACACAAAAGAACATTATGTCATTCACTAAAATAAAAATATGCAGTATAAAATACTTTTATATTCATATAACGCTAATCTTTGATAATTTTTTATAAACAACTACATATATTTATATACTGCTTCAAATAAAAATAAAAAAGTAGTTCAATAAATTTATTACATTAAAAGGAAAAATAATAGAAAAGTAATAATATTAAGTTATAAAAAACAAACATAGCAACGGTATGTAAAATAATGTTATAATCCGATGGAAACTTTAATATTTGTATTTTTTTTCCCTCCTTGAAAGTAATTCAATATTTGGATCAAGCTTCGTAACGCGCAGCCTTAATATATCCTCTATATGAGCATCTGTTATTTTCGTTCTTAAACTAGTTTTAATTTTGTCATGAGAGAAAACGTTGATTCGCTGCAATTTAAGTACTTCCAAAGCAGGAAAGTAAACGGCGTGCATGCTTTTCGTAGGCATGGATATTTAATAAAACGTCTCCAGATTTCTACGGGATTCTTTCTACCGTCAAAAAGAGATTTGAAGGTACTATCTTCCGGAAACTCAAATAACTTCATTTCTAGTTCCGCAGGAGCTTTGGATATACACTGCTCGACATTGAAAATGCAACACCAAGAAGGAGTGGTCAGAAATGTATGCACATTTTAGAGTAGACGCACGTCACTGAGTTATGCGACTGATGTGAAATGCGCAGCTCTCCGGCGCACATGAAGTAAGATATAAGGGAAGGAACGTGCAGAATGGGTAATATTCGTGTCGTTATTCCTGCCAGACGAATTATCGAAGAAAGTTGATTTTGTCCCGGAGGATACGTGTAATAGGAGAGAATGGTAGGCCGCCGTCAACGAAGGCACTTCCAGCCAGAAAGATGATTTCACGAGGGGTATGGTGATCGGACTGAGAAGGGCGGGTTGGTCCTTACGTCAAATCGCAGCTGATACCCACATGGATGCGAGCAGGGTGCATCGGCTATGACGAACATGGTTGGAACAACGAAATGTGGGAAGAAGGAGGGGTGCAGGTGCAGGCAGAGTGACGTCAGCACGCGTGAATCGACGAATCCGTCGACAAGCTGTGGCGGTCCTACAAGTCACACGTACTGCGATTCTGCAGCATGGGCAAGATACCCTGGATGTTCCCGTGTCGACCAGAACTATTTCCCGTCGATTGGTTGAACGTGGCCTGCACTCACGGCGTCCGTTAAGAAGACTGAAGACTGCCATTGACCCCACAGCATAAACGCCAACGTTTAGAATGGTGCCGGACTGGAGCGATGTGGATGACAGAATGGCAAAACGTTGTGTTCTCAGATGAGTTACGCTTACAGTCGCTGCATACGTGTGTGGCGTCGACGTGGAGACAGATCTAGTCCAGCAGTAACTGTGGACGCCCCACTGCGCGACAACGTGGCATAATGATTTGGAACGCTATTGCCTACGATTCCAGGTCACCTCTAGTTCGTATTCAGGGCACTGTGACGGCTCAACGATACTTCGATAATGTACTGCGGCCGGTGGCAATCCCCTACCTTCAGGCGCTGCCTAATGCAATTTTTCAGCAGGATAACGCCCGACCACACAACGCTTGCATCTGTCAACATGCTCTGCAAGGTATACAGATGCTTCCCTGGCCACCGTACTCTCCTGACCTGTCACCAATCGAACATGTGTGGGATGTGATTGGACGCCGTTTGCAGATTCTGCCCCTGCCTCGTTCAGAAAACGAACTGTGGCAAATGGTTGAAAGGGAATGGAGAGCCATCCCTCAGGACACCATCCGCACTCTTACTGACTCTATGCCTAGACGTGTTTCTTCGTGCATCGCTGTTCGCGGTGGTCCTACATCCTACTGAGCCGACGCCGTTCTCGCTGTATTCTGACTATCATTTTGAAATAAAGATCACTTATTGCTACTTGCTGTCTCTATCTTTTTCCAAATTTCATCCCTTTCTGTCCATTCCTTCTTGGTGTTGCATTTTCAATGTCAAGCAATGTATACGTATACTAAATGTGGTTCAAGTGCCAGTCTCAAAGCAGAAGTGTGTTTGTCAAAATCTGAAAGATTTTTCAGGATATCCCTCTATTAAAAAAATCCAAGGCACCTAGATATTCATTGAATGTTTTATTTTTTATGGTTTTCTTCATTCAACATTTTTGCTAACTCCAGGAAATGTTCTGCAGCTATATCTGGCCAAGAGAGCAAGCAGTGTTTTGAAAAATGTTAATTTTTTTCGAAACGCTTGGATCTTTTGCCACACTTTATATATATATGCTTCGTTTTATCTTGCAGGCAAATATTTAAATTGCTTTGTTTTGTCATAATATCAGACAAAAATGCAATGCTTCTGTAAAATGTTTCATCTGATAGATCCCATAGTTTTATCTGTTCTTGATAAGAGGTTAAAATTTGTCGTTGTAAAGTTAAAACTTTTATCAAAACTTGTCCTGTTGATAGCCAGCGAAACTTGCATTAGAATAACACTCTACGTTTCACCGTCTAAATTTAGCATCTGCCGAAATTCACGATGGCGCATTGCATTTACGCGAATATAGTTGACAATCGAAATAATGTCTTGCAAAATGGTTATTTTTGCGCAAAGATTTTCCTGATGCAAAATGCAGGGAAATGATATAAAATTTTTCAAGTTTTTCCTTTTTAATTAAAAGCAATGAATGCTTCTTTTGTACCTCTGATGGAAGGTGCGCTATCGGTGCAGACACTGACTAAATTACCAAGAATGAATTATAATCCACGGCATATTTCTATGAAGTTTTCGAAAATGTCAACTCTGCGAGTTTCTTTCAGTTAGAGTGCTCAGCGCAAGTTCCTCGCAGCACTGAAAATCTTTAGTTACAACTCGAATAAAATATAAAACTTGCGCCGAGTCAGTTTATCAATGTTTTTATCTAAAGCAATTGAAAAATAAATATCTGTATTTTGTATAAGTGTAAGGAGTTGTCTGCTACATTTCCGGGTAATTCGTGCTGCCGATCTATCATAGATTTTCTTGTAAGAAGCAATCGTTTGTATTTATCAACTTTTTCTGGATCTAATATACCTACTGCTTCAACAATACATTCTTTAATTATTTAGTGGTCTACCTCTTTTTCCAAGTATATATGCTATTTTGTAAGTAACAGTAACAGCAGTGGTATTTTTCTTTACAAAAACATTAAAACACGTTTGTTGATGAAGCTTTTCATTTTCAATTTTGAACTGCAGCTTGTCAAGATTCATTTTCTAAATTGAAATATTTATGTTTTATATGAGTCAAATAGTGTTTATTTGCGTTCGCTTTTTCAAAGTAGTCAAAACTGTATTGCACAATAAACACATCATTCTATCTTTCACAGAAGTAAAGAAATAATCTAACTCCCTCTCTACATTAAATTATATGTTTTCTTCATTTAATTTTCTTCTCTTAGAATTTGACATGATCGAGACAAAACGAATATCAAACAGCATCATTAAGAAAGCATATACTTACTAAAAATACAATAAAACCATGTATTAGTAAAACCTCAGAATAAGTAAAACAATAACTAGATTTTCACAATTGTCGATAGCAATACGAAATGAGATTGTTACAAGCATGCACAGATAACTAACTACAAATAACCAACTTCGCAATATACAGGGGAATGATGAGGGGTGCGGGGCAGAGGGACAAAAGTATGTACTGTCTGGCTCTCAGAGCAACTACCGTTACGGTGTTGGTGGATAGTGGCTGCTGTAGCAACAGTTTTAGTGTATTTCAAGTAGGGGTGAGCAATGGCAAAAAATAAGGGAAAAAACAGTAGGATTTCTATTGGTGTACATTGGCAAACTGAAAAATTCGCCAGAATAGCAATAATTTCAGACTATGAAAAATTGCTAGAACAGCAACATTCTAATTCATGTTATACTAAATAGATGACAGCACGTTATTTAATTCTATTAATTTTAAAATTGTCGTAATCTGTGTAAATAAATATTGATTAATACAAGAGCTAGAGACCGCACAAGAAACTCACGGAGGCCGCATGTTCCCAACCTCTGATGTAGAGCCATTAGGATTTTTGATGCTGGAGACGTAAAAAATATACAGTGCCCTCGCCGGGACTCAAACTCCGGACCTCCCGAATACGCGTCGAGTGTACTTTTAGTTCTCCACGAGCGCATGCGGAAAGAAGGGAGAAAATACCTTGTATACTCCCACTTTAAAAAGACGACAGGTGATGAGGGACCCAATCGTCAAATTCTCGTCCACCACTGGGCGCCAAAGTAAAGTCATTAGGATATTTGATGCTGGAGACGTGAAAAATATGCGATGGGACTCGAACTTCGGACCTCCCGAATACGTGTCGAGTGTGCTTCCAATTATACCACGAAGGTTAAGCAAAAGAATAATTTCTTACTTTTTTCCATTCTAAGATGTCTCTCCGAAAAATATTTCGCGGATGTTACGTTGCCATATTTAATGTTTTGAAATACACTTCCAAAGAGAAGTATGAAATTGATACTTCATTATATATAATCCTGTCGTCCTTCAGAATTAAAGCCTCTGCTTTCAGTTGTAGAGATAAGATAAGATTTCTTATCCGACCTCTCCCACATAAAATTTTCATTTCCAAGAAAAATACAATGGACTGCACTCATAGACATCATAATATTCCGTTTAGAAGCAGAGAAAAGTTAAATATAAGGGTTGCCCAAATGAAAAGTGGACACGTGCGATAACGTCAGAATGAATGCATCGATAGCAGCGCCAGTGCACAAGTATATAAAGGGCGGTATGATGTATGCATCTCAGACAGCGTTTAACCGTGAAACCTGTTTGTAGGAGATTAAATTGTGCGAAAGGAAAGTCGTGCTATCCATGGATGCGTCCAGATCAGAACAACGCGCGGTAGTACAGTTTCTGGTTGCGGAAGGTGAGCGTAATGCGGACATCTATTGAAGAATAGTGACAGTGTATGGCGACCACTGTTTAGGTCGTACGGCTGTAAACAAATGGTGTAAAAGTTTCCGTGAAGGGCGGCAAACGACATCGGATCTGCCGAGACCCGGCCAAGCAAACAAAGTGATCACCAATGATTTCACCGCCTCCGTTAATGAAATGATCCAAGCTAATCGAAGGGTTACGACCCGTGAAATCAGTCACGAACTCAACCTGAGTAAAGGAACGGTTAACACCATTATCCACAAACATCTGGAGTACAGCAAAGTGTGTGCGGCATGGATACCAAAACACCTGACCCGTGATTATCAGAAACGACGAATGGGCTTCTGTCTCCAGCACTTGATCCGTTATGAGGAGAATCCCGCATTTCTGGATCGTATCGTTGCGGGCGACGAGACCTGGTGCCACCACCCCACACCCGAATCCAAGAAAACGAGTATGCAATGGAAACACAGCTCATCTCCTCCAACACAGAAATCGAAAGCAACGATAACTGCACGGAAAGTGTTGCTTTCATTTTTCTTCGATTGTCTGGACCACTTTTAATAGAGTTCCTGCCCCAAGCGAGCATATCAATTCCCCATAATATTGCAGTACTCTGACGAAACCACGACAAGCAATAAAAAACAAACGGCCGGGCACACACAAGGAGTGATCCTTCTGCATGACAATGCCCGCCCACACGTCTCCCAGGAAATCCAGAGGACCTTAAACCCATTCCGTTAGGATGTTTTGGAGTACCCCCCGTACAGTCCGGACATGTCACCCTGTGACTTTCACATCTTTGGGCCACTTAAGAGAGCCTTACAGGGGGAAACGTTTCTATTCGGACGATGGAGTGAAGGAAAACGTGCAGGACTTCCTCAGAAATCAGCCCCAATCTTGCTACAGCAAAGGCATCGAGCTGCTGCCGCAACGCTGGGACCTGTGTTTCAACGCCCATGGCGATTTCTTTTGATTTACAATAAAGGTATTATTTTTCTTCAACTTGTCCACTTTTCATTTGGGCAATCCTTATGAAAGCACTGCTATATTAATAGTTAATATTAACCAATGAACTCGAACCATTTTGAAAGGGGATTTCATCTTGGACACGTCGTATTCTGTCTCTCGCTTCAGTTCTAGAAACACGTTTGCTCTCTGCTGCTGCCTTATTTTCAATGCATCGAAATTAATTGCTATGAAGATGCAGAAAAGGCATAAATGTGATAAAAAAATGGGCTCAGATTTGCCTACTGCAGTGTATTTCTCAATAGTTTAAAATAAACTAAATCAATACGACTGCTAACATCTGTAATACAACTCCCACTTTATGCATCTCTACGTTAACAACTGTTAAATTATTATTATACAGAAACGGATTAATTTTTTGTACAGCAGGCGCCGCTGACTGTTACGTTTATTCAAGACTATTTTGATAACATTAAACGATAAGAAAAATATTTTTCGAAATATCCCTGGAATGTAATTAATTTAATTAAAAGCCTATAAATACTTACTTACGCAGAATTTTATATAAAAAAAAAAGTCATTAATTAACAGTGTGTTTGGAATTCTTACCAAAAAGTACCTTTTTTGAAGTGTTCATAATGTTACTGAAAATTATTTGACCGATGCTTTACCCCTAATCTTAATACTCGGAGAATATCCCTCATCTCACCATTTGTAGGAAATTCGCAGGTTTCATCATCATTTTCAGAAAGTTTATCACATGATGTGTTTGGATTTGTTTCAGAAAACAACATGGCGGATACCTTCTTCTGTCAATGAATCCGCAACTTGAGGTTTATCACCAGTATACGTCCAATCGTTTTTCCTTGCAATTTATGCTGATTGGAGACGTTTCTAATTCTTCACCTTCTTCTGTTTCATCAATAAAAAAATTGGCATGCTTAAAACAATTCTTGATTTGAGATGCGGTTCAAGAGCTTTAATGTTGCCTTAAATAAAATTACGATACTTGGCGACTTGTCCCTTACCTGGCGATACTGTCAATTAGAAATCTCTTTGCTTTATTTTGGCCTTTATCTTTTATAAGGGCGACATTACCTCTGTTTAAAAAATTTATTCTATATTATTTTGATATCATTAACCGACTTGTTGATTACAATAAGCGACGTATTTCCCATGTTTTCGTATACAAATTGGGGAAAGGGGCTTCACTAATTCGATAACAATATCCCAGCTCTAAAAAACATTAACCGCGATCCCATTAAGCCACGTCTATTGTACATTAATTTGGTAGTCTATCAATAAACAACTAGCAAAATTTTACTTTTTGGGAATTGTTGTCAATCAATAGTTCGACATATTTTGAAAAACAGAAAAGCGGTTCTGCCCGTCATATTTTACTTTCCTGAGGTGCGAAAAGCTTTTTTAATTGCTTTTCACGCAACTCCCCTCTCTCTTTTAGTATGTTTAATTTCAAAGCTGGCTTACTGATCTTTTCAAGATGGCGTGCTGCTTTTTTCACCCGCTAATTTGCTAAACATTTTGCCTTGATCTGCACATTTTTCTAAGATAGCCCTCTTTTAAGTTCTTCATAAATACCGTATATACTTGACATGATACAGAGAAATTCTTGGTCAACGGAAGGGTACAATCTCATTTAAAGTCCATCAATTGAAAAACGCGCAAATGAGACTATAAAATAAAATTTCTAATACTAACGTAGATAAAACACACTAGTGATAATAATTTCTTTTGTTGCTTCAAATGCCATAACTTTCTAAAACAGATTATGTTCAAACGAATTTGATATTGAAAAATGAAGTACTCAAAACTTATAATTTTGATATTTCAGTTGCTGGTCATTTAAAACTCTTTCGCTTAGATTTATAGACTATAATTCCTCACTTATCCACATACAGTGTATTCTCGATTATACGGGTGCTGATTATCCGGTTTGAGAACTGTCCATGCGTGGCGCTGCCTACGCACGCACATTTAACGCTATGCGCGAGAGTGTGTAAAAAAATAAACACGCATAAGTTCGATCATGCAGAAAGATGCTTCCTAATACCGAAATCGGAGAAGGATTGTGAAGAATTCGACGTAATCTAATTTTGATAAACCGGCGCAATAACTGCAGATAGATGCCAAAAATGAATAAAAATTTAGTAAAATGTTTTGAAAATGTCGATCAGGAAAACATCAAGAATGTTTCGACGAACGAATGGTCTGAGCCGACCCTTCAATGCTTCAGTGATGCGCAGGGAAGCTATAGCTTAGGACCCCCACTTTGTTGGGGGCCTCCAAAAAATTAAAATATAGTATAAATAGTACTAAAATATATTATAACAGACTTATTAAGGGCCCCATATCTCAAATAGCTTAGGATCTTATCAAGTCTAAATCTGGCTCTGGTGATGCGTATCACAGTAACAGGTGTTGGTGTATTTAATTATGGCAAAGCACACTAGGGCTATCTGCCTAAGAGACGCCTTCGTGGAGGACTTTCTAAGGGAAATTGACTTGTATACACGTTACACATGGGGAAAACCACGAAAACACCCACGCTGCCAGTCCGTTTGCGGGATTCGAACCTCGGACAGAATTATCGGTGTTCAGCGACTTTACCGCTTGGCCGCTGGTGGGCCACAATATCAGAATAGGCAGAAAGCGAAACTAAAAATACAAATGAAGAAACTATAAATTACATTAATCCTGGATTAGGAATGACTTATGCTGAAACTCTATCGGACTTTGTGGGCCAAAAGGGATTCAAATACAATAAAATAGCACTTTGAAAAAAATATGCAGTGAAATTCGAAAAATATTTAAACGTTCTCGAAAACAAAACAACTGATTTTTTTAAAGAAATGAACACATATAATATGCCTGAAAACTAATAATTTGGATAACGTGAGTTTTTCAATTATCTATGACCTGCTTCCCCGGAAATTAGCCTGGCTAATCAACAATATATTATAGCTGTTAAATATTTACACAGTGAGTCAAGAAATTTGTGTTGCAATTAAGCTCTATGCATTTCCAAATAGAACTTTAGATAAAGTGACAAAACCTGATTCTTTTAATGGCTTTCTGACACTTTTCATAATAAAGCAGCTATGAGCAAACATAAACGATATGCAGAGGGGCCTCAAAAATATATCGCAAAAATGAAAAAGCAGGCAGAAGGAGCCGAAATAAGCAGATTTTGTAATAGAATATGTCTGCTGAAAAGGCGCAATGAGATGGAGCAGGGTGCTTTTGAGCGGTAGATAAAGGCGCTCTTCTGATGTAAACTGTTAATTGTCTGTGCGATTTTCAAGCAATATACATTGCTACAAGAACTCAAAACTCATCCATGTTTTATCATTTCCTTTGAGTAGCTGCGGCTAAAATGGAGACGCTACTCAAAGGAAGTACAGAGAACGATTCCCGAGTATCTCCTATGAGCAAATGCTCGGTTTACCTCTGCAGCCCCATGGCTAAAATGTATATCAATGAGTTTCTTCTGCGTTTGCGATGCACACCGCTCGAAATTCGAAAGGGAATGATGATTTACGACAGCATAGCGCTTTATAGGACCCTGTAACCACTTCAATATGCCACTTCCACATACATTCTATTACAAAATTTACTTACTTCGGTCCTCTCTGCCTTTATATTTTTGCCAGGTACTTTTGAATGCCCTTGAAGTTTTAGCTCTTGCAGTCATTTACATAAAAAATGGATCTTCTGAGATAATATACTGCATCTTTTAGTTGACAACTGTTCTTAAATAAGTGATATATCATATTTAGGGCACTACGCTGAAGACTGGTTCAGTACGTTCAAGTCTTAATACATCTGATTCATTTTTCCCAAGTTAGGTAAAAAGTAATCTATTGAAATGACATAAACAGTCAAAAGTTTTTTAACTATTCTCTTGTAAGTACACTACTGTCAGCAATTGTTCTGCTTAAAAATATTTTTACAATGTATCAAAAATACATTTTTATTTGATGGAAAATGTATTCCTAATAAAACCAGATAAATCAATCAGCTATATATACCTAAATATCGGATAATTTCTCTTTAAAATGCTCATCTATGAAAACTTTTCTTCTTATATTCATAACCAAAAATTTAAAAAATGAATTAAGATAATGTCTTTAATGCATTAAGATAATTAATCTCATTAATGACTTAAGATAATTAATTTATATACTAAAACAAGACATATTCACTTAATTTCACATCAAAATGCAATATTTAAACCATTTCATTATTTTCCTCACAGAACACTTTCAATATATAAAATTCATATATATGTAACCTTAAACAGGCTCTATCTTTTACTCTCAAATACTTTCAAGATTGCACAGCCATTTTATATGTGAGGCAATTTTATATTCAGGTCAATATGATATTAAACAGAAATGTAGATGTTTACATTTAGTTAGCTTTTGCATTTATCTGCTTAACTTTTCCTTTAAATGCAAAATAAAATATCAAAATAAATAGTAATAGATACTGCTGTTAAAAAACACACCACATTATAATTAATAATCATATGCTCCCTAAATGCCAGATAAGATCATCTATATGCCAATAACACATCATGAGCCTACAGAAAGAGAATGCTCAACAGAAATATTTATTTATTACAGCTGCTGAAATGGACATATGATGAGAACTAAACATATAAGCTGAAAGGTGCATGATCACAGAAGGCCATTAAATCAGTCATTTCATATCTTAGATTTCTCACTACATGACAAATATAACACTAAGTAATGCAATAGTACAATGGAAACATGAAGAAGTTATAGGCATCAACATTAACCATACAAGCTAAAAAAATTGACAGGTATAAATATGAACATTCCAACCTGTGTTGAAGTCAAACTAGTAAGCGTCACGATGATATGAGGCCATAGACTTCCAAATAGCATCTGGAAGTGATTTTAGACTTGCATAATATGTCGACAGGTGTTTGCACTTGGATTTCATGGGCAAGCTAAAGCACAAGAAAATGAGGTTAAACTGAACACTGCTCATTATAACCAATATTGCAAAACATGCTGCCAGTGGACTTTGAAAAACTCAAAGGAAGAGCATGAAGTAAAATTACAGATCAAGTTAACATGCTAAATAGCATTCTGATGGATGCATAATGGACCCAGTTGAGCATTAATTACCCAAGTATATTAAACTGTGAAATTTGGCAGAAGGGAAATTATGAAACAGATTTGATTCTCTGAACTTCAACTTGGTCCACTGATTTTTGTACCTCAAAATATGAATGTTGAACTCTATATGATAATACTGGACAAATCTGTGCTATCTACCACACCATAACAGTAATTTGAAAGTCTTTGCCATTTCCAGCATGACAATTTACACATTGAAAGTCATAATTGAGAGGATTTGAGGAAATTGGAGTAAATGAACTCAGCTGGCTTCCCTAAAAAATCGATCTCCAAAAAATTAAACATGTTTCAGTGCCAGTTAGCAAGCAGGCAAAACCATCCACAAACTGCCATGGAGCTGTTCATTGGGTATAGGAGAAACTGAATAAAGTACCTACAAATATCTATTGAAACTTAGCGGTTAGTCTTCCTTGATTAGCAGAGACTGTGATAGTGGTGAATGTAGACCTATGCCATAACAGTACATACTAGCTCCAGTTAAGGAATGGGATTCTTTTTTTTCCTTACTGCAAAAACATTCATAAAAATTCTGTTTGTAAAAAAAACACTCATAAAAATTGTTCTGTTTTAGAAAGGAGATTTCAAATTCATTTTTACTCATTAATTTTTATTTTAGCCAAGATCAGTTAGTTCTTTGAATCTCTAATCTTTAAACCACCTTTTCAAATATTATACATATGTGTAAGTAAATATATATTTCTCAATATTAGAAAAACTCAGTTTCAATATTTTTCCATTCATATATATAAAAGGGTACATATTTTTACTTCCTTGTACAAAAAAAAAAAAAAAAAAAAGGAAGTATTGTAATTGCGAAAAACTTCAGACACCATATTTCAAAGAAAATATCCATTTTGACTGCTTTCAACTGCAATTTAATGCTATTTTTGCATGACATCTGTAATTAAGGACTGAATAAAGGACTCTTTCAGGAAAAAAAATTATAAAACTGATTTAAAATGAATTCTGAAGAGAAATTTTTGTGACGTCTGTGCATCCGTACATATCTCGCATAACTCAAAACGAGTAGCCTCAGAATGTTGAAATTTTGCATATACGATTGCTATAACATAAAGATGTGCAACTCGTATTTTGGTTGCAATCGATGACAACAAAAGTATATAAATATATGCATATATATATATATATATCCACTCTGCTACTTGGCTCACTAATCTCAGTTTCTTTATTCTTATATGTTTGTAAATTGTGCACTTTTTACTTTAAAAATTATTGAATTATGTTGTTGTTATCTTCTGATTAAGGTTTTTATGCCTTTAGTAAATCTGCATGCAATATATTTAAAATTATTAACAATGTAAAAGTTGTTTAAGCTTAATTATTTTCGCCATGGCGTTCATGTTTGTTTACATTTGAAACAGCAGAACAGCAGAAGTAGATTTGTTGCCAATCTAGAGAAAGTAAGCTTTGCAACAACAAAGATAACACCTTCTTTTATTCCTGCTAATTAAATCATACTTAATCCATTCTGGAATTTGTTCGAGGAAATAAGTGTTTAAGATTTACTTCATTATTTTCAATACAGACATTTGGAGTTTTTATGTATTTCTGCCTTGTCGCGAAGTGAACACTGAGTTAATTGAATGAGAAATACTGAATCGTCTATGAAAACCTTTTTTTTTTTTGTTTTTTTTTTGTCGTTTGCTTATTTTCTTTTATACATCATTTTAGATTTACTATAGTATTTGAATAGAACATGTGGCAATGATTAGATGCTATAAATTTTGTGCATTCTGAGTTAAAAAATGAATGAAATGTAACGCTGTTAAGTGAACCTAGGACTAGAGTATCACTATGGTAAACAAATACAGTGAATTTTAAACAGTGCATTTATTCTATTGTGGTTTATGTGCTATCGACGAAGTAAATTTAATTCAATCCAATAAGTTTGAATTAAATGCAAGAAAAAATGCATATAATTTAATATTCTGTACAAGGAAGTCATGTGGGTAACACATTAGATTTTTCATTTAAAACTTACGTTGTCCTATTTGTTTTTGGGAAGAGAGGGAGGGCAAGCTTGCATCGCACTTCTGATTGGACCCATAGATGTTGTCACGAGCAAGCCTATGCTGAAACACCAAAGCATTGAGCAACTGCAAGTAATAAATCTACAGCCACCCTGTGGGCTGCCATATTTTTAACCATTGCAGATTATTATTAAAAACAAATGCAGTATATAATAACATTTCTTTACTCCAGTAGCCAAAAGTTTGCTTAAAAGTATTCACTGAGAACAGCTAAAGACATCAGTCATTTAGCTATCTCATCCCAAGAAACTGTCCACAACACACCATATGAGACACATCAATATTACATTTGTGAAAGGGAAGAGAACACACACATACACCCAAGTATTTCATGGGAATCAAATTCACACCCTTTATTTCATATTAATAATTAAACTCTGCTATACTATCCAATAATAATATATCTAGAATAAATTAGAAAAAATATCCTGCAGAATGTCTATGCAATAAAATATTGCTGCAATTGAATAAAAATATGCATGTTTTAAATACACTGTGAAAGATATACAGTCAAAAGTCGTTAATCCGGACTCGTCGGGACTTCGGTGATTCCGGATTATCGATTTTTCCGGATTATAGATTATCAGTTTAAATCTGCTAAGATGGCATGCAGAAATTATACAATGAAAAATATGAAACCATAATTTATGAAATAAAGAGCAATTATGATCTAAAGGGTATCAAAATTTACAAAAAAAAAAAAGCTTAATACTTATTTGTTTACTTTGTTAAACATTTCTAACATTTCTTTCAATGCAAGTTGTTTAAGTTGCTTCGTTTTTTATGTGATAATACATTCTCTTTAATTCTATAAACAGACATAATTTCTTGTTCAGTTACAAAGTTCCGCTGTTCAAGTCCTATAATTGCTGTGTCAAGAATACCGACTAATTTGTCAATCGAAATTTTTTCGTTTTCAATAACCTGTTACTTTCTTCGCTATCGGAAGCGAATTATAATGACAAGGCATTTGATTTAAATCATATCAAAGACGGAGTACATCGAGATGAAACACTACATTTAGTAAACAATTATAAGCCAAATAAAATAAAAACATCTACCCTGAAGATAAGGATAGTGCTGACAGATCAACTTCCAATTCATAGCGCGCGCCCGCAGCATTAAAGATAAACAAAGTTTAGATAAACAAACGTTAAAGTTTAGATAAACAAAGAATATGCCTTTATCCATTTTTTTGCAGCAATTCCACTTTTTGTTTAATGGACTCCGAAACATACTTTCGCTTTGTAGATCCTTTACATATTAGTAAATATATATCGGAAATTCTATTTGACATAATCGAAAGTTCAAGCTTACTTTTATAAAATTGCTCTAACAGTCTGCAAAAAATAATAAGCCGGATCCAATTCGAAGATTAAGGAACAACGCAATCTGCAACATTAACTGAAATAGATAATTTTAGCTTACCGTCTGTTATACATTAAACGCGCATTTGTAAACGTATTTTGCGCACGCGCACACGCAAATTCGCAGCCGTAAAGGTCTTACGCGCATGCGTCTTATGCAAGTTTGTAGCTTTGAGGTCCGGATTATGGTGGTCCGAATTAACGACTTTTGACTGTAGCCTTTTTCTTTTTTGCCAAACCAAAAATAAACTCTCTTATATTTACTCTAACTTTAGTCAGCTATAGAGAAGAAAAACTAGTCTGCAGATATAGGAAGAAGAATGGATGGTTTGATTCTTTAGACGGTAGAATGGCTGAATGTAGTAAGATTAATTTGAAGTTTCTGTATGATTTGGAGCGAAAGGAGAAAAGAGCTTTAATTGACTGGTGTGTAAATGAAGGTTTACTTAGTAGCCATTAAAAGTGTCCTGTATGTAGGAAGGATATGCGTTTAGTCGAACGTAAAAACCGTTTAGATGGATTTGAATGGCTTTGTAGGAAGAAAGGTTCAGATGGTCACCATGCGAAGCGTTCGATCAGAAAGAGTACCTGGTTTGAAAAAACTCATTTGAGTATGATTGATATTTTGATTTTTACGTGGCTCTGGGTGTATGAAGCGAACTCGAAAATCGTGGTAAGTGAATATTTGCTTTTGGTAGTGCTTAAATGTATAACATGTTTTTCCTTTTTTATGTTATTTTATTGTTTGGTTTAAAATGTATTTTATTGAGATTATGCATTTTTTTGTTTGCCTATATTGTAGAATTTGGTGCTTCTTTGACTTTTTAAGTGAAAATATATTGATGTGTACATGAACAAAGTAAAGGGAGTGCGCAATGCAAGTTTGTACAATTCTGGGATTTTTTTTAAGTGAAAATAGGTCGATGTATACATGGCTAAAGTTAAAAG
The DNA here is from genome assembly GCF_044657685.1 of Stegodyphus dumicola. Taxonomy (NCBI): domain Eukaryota; kingdom Metazoa; phylum Arthropoda; class Arachnida; order Araneae; family Eresidae; genus Stegodyphus; species Stegodyphus dumicola. The sequence goes on along the minus strand of NC_140769.1, from coordinate 184,120,506 downwards.
AGTGCGCAAGGCCATTTTTGTGCAATTCGGAGATTTTTTTTAAGTGAAAATAGGTCGACGTGTACATGGATAAAGTCAAAGGAGTGCGCAATGCCATTTTTGAGCAATTCAGGGATTTTTTTTTTTTTTTTTTTGAAGTGAAAATAAGTCGATATGTACATGGATGCCGAGTTTGTGCAATTGTTTGTCTTGTTATTTTGGCTTTGTGTAGCGGCGATTTTTGCGCCAAAAATCGCCGCTTCACGAGCCAAAATAACGAGTCAAAGAATTGCACAAAATCGGTATACGTGTACCACCAAAAATTGCCAAGGGGTACCCTAAATTATACTTTTACCATTCTATGCACCGAAGGAATGTTCTGAGATATTAAATTTTATTTGACTCAAAGTTTAGACACAAAATGCTTTCTGAAGTGAATCTACACAAAGCATGTTTACATCTGGGCAGGTCTATATATGTATATGTGTTCTTTTCTTTAAATGAATATCAATATTGTTTTCAATTAGATAATTTACCTTCCAAACATCAAGCCACATTTAATCTTTGTCGCTCATTAAAATTTCTGAATTAATACAGATGATATATTGAATTGGAATCAGGGAGAAAAGACAAAATAAGATAACACTGTTGAGAATGCAGAGGGCAAAACAAGATACATAAGATAGAACAGTTCACTCTTTCAATCATTTAAACATCACAAATTCCCATTACAGCTGTACTGAAAAAAGCCATTCACTTTCATTAGAAATACCTTTTGCAACCAGTCTTAGTTTTCTACAAATGTAGACACACCGCTAATCAAAATTTTAAATAGTAAATCGATGAAAATGAAATTTTTAACAACATTTTTCTTAAATACATGGCTCAATCATACTAATATAAAATGACTGTATAATATTTTAACATGCTGTTTTAAATCTTATTACCTCACACTTTTTTTTGTCAATTTAAAACATTACACTCAAACTTATATCTTGTAAATGTATAAAAATTAAATTATCCTTGCTGCTTTTATAAACTACACTCATTTTACATTCAAAATAAATATTTGATACAATTTAAATATATGTTTTTAATGAAGTGGCACTTATGTAAACAAATGGATAAATAAAAGAAGCTTGGAGTGGTATAATTTATAACAAATTTAATTAAGGCAGCAAAAATGAACTTAATTATTCCAAAATCACACCATACACCTTGAGATATACATTCTAATCATTGAAAAAATCCTTGAATACAAGGAAAACGTTATTAAGATATACAATTTCTTTAAAACTTTACTAACATGTATCAAATATGTTTAAAACTATGTATTAGTACTGAAGATTAGGGTGCATTTAGAAGAAAGAAAGCAAAGATCTATGAAACCTGAAAAATAAAAAAGTAACATATTAGTGCAAACAATAAGAGCTTAGAATCAAAAGAAATCAGAATAATAGCATAATGAAATACAATGCCAAAGACATACTCTTATATATAAAGCTAAATTTTTAAAAATCTTTTGCCATAGAATTATCTTATATTGCTGTATTGATTCACTGAAGAGATATTGGAATCGAAGACAAGAAATGCATACTGAATCATAATATCAAATGACTGTGAATGTGCTGACCTCTACAGCCAATACTTGGACAGATTAACAAAACTGATATTAAAGACCAGCATTCAAGTCTCAAAGGCATTAGCTATCATCATGATAATGTTAGACACATATGCTGATTTAATCATTTAAGAAAAAATAGTGAACTTCGGTTAGTAAGTATTCTCTAAAGCCACACCTTTCTCCAATTTTGAACCACTGGACAAAAATCTTTGTTGATCAATATTCAGCACTTTTTCTTAAAACATCTTAATCATGCAACAGATATCAAAATGGAATTTTCAAGAAAACTGTTACTTTAAAATAGAAGAGTTTTATTAGTTTTGGATAATTCCATAACCAGACAGATGATAAGAGTTCAAAAGACAATGTCAGTTATGCCAAAAATGAAAAATCATTGTTACTTTACTTTCTGTGTTATATGCCTTTATTTTTCAATTAAAAAAATTGCAGAACTTTTTACATGATATTTCCAATACCTGTGATATCTTAATATACTATTTTAAACTCTTATAAAATCTGCATTGCACAACTGGAATCAATAATGTGAATTACAGTCTCTGCATTTTTACCAATTTTAATTTTCTTCTTTTCAATAAATTAATAATTAATTAGATTTAATGACTTAACTAAAAATTCGAAATCAATCCAGTTTCTAAGTGTTCCTTGTGACTGGTTTCTCAGAACATAGAGTTTTTTATTTTTTAAAGTTCACCACCCTGAAAAAAAATTCCAATCAAAGCCAAATTTTATTCATATTTTTTTGTTAACAGGGCAGCAATCACCCCCACACATAAATGTTGGCACCAAGGATGGCATAAGACTTTCTTCTTCCTGAAGTAAACTTTATGACTTCGAAATTCTGCTGCTCAGTTCATTCATAAACCCTAAAAATTTTTTCACACCTAAATTTTGCTGCCTGGTGCAATTACATCTGTTGCACCATCTCTGGAGGTGGTAATGTTTGGCAATAAAATTAATCTTAAACAAGCAATACTTTAATGATACATTCAAGAGAAACTGTTGCTTAAAAATACAATCATGTTCGAACACTTGAGAAAAGCATTAAGGAGTTTGATGAAGCAATTAATTCACAACTCTTTTTTTTTTTTTTGTCTTGGCACGATTGCTGCTACAGTGGCATTTTGGTGCTGTATTAACATTAAAACACAATCACAATAACAATTTCATCTTACAGTTATATAAACAAAGTCTTTCATAATAGATAATTCTCTTTTCCGAAAGAATTCAATATCCGATTTTTATCATTTAGAAAAGAACAAATTATAAAATACATCTTGGTTTTTTCCCTCTAAACATCAGCACTGAATCAAAATCTCACATAAAAAAACTCCTTTGAATCCCCCCCTCACATAAAAATCACATGTGTCTGACTTAATTCATAAAGTAAGGCTGCTATCACTGATGTGCACGAGCACATTTGGCTATTGTTTTATTAATGGAAAAATGCTATTTTATTGTATTTTGAATGAATTAATATACTAAATAAACTAACATGTTATAGCCATAACTACTACAATCAAATCTGCATGTCAAAAGCTCTGCACAATAGCCATATATTAATGTAGCAGTAATAATTTACTCATAAGCTCTGCTTTTTAAATGATTAATGAATCATATTTGCTTAATACCAATTCAAAGGCAAAGCTATCTAAGTGCTCTAGACTCTGTGTATCAAATGTATTCAAAATGGTCAGGAACAGAAAATTTCCATCCTTTTATGTTCTGGACATAATTTTTTTGATGAAATTATTTTCATTAAATCATTTTGTATGTAATTTCACTGAATATGATAGCTTCAAAAGCATGAATAATTGCAAATTAATTTTAATTTTAAAAAAAGTTTGTAAACGTGTTTAATTTGCCTTAAAAATAATATTTTCCTTCTGGCAAAGTATATATATAGAGAGAGAGGTAAGCAGGGCTGAAAAATACAGGCTGCAGCAGAATAGGATAGAATAGAATAAAATGTCAGATATTAATTATAGAAGTTACAGTCAAGCAGAGATAAATCAGCATTTACTGAGTAAATGAAAAATTTCTTACCTCCAGTTTCTAAGAAAATATTATTGCACATGTCTAGCAAGAATAAATGCAGGTTTACCAAGGCAAGCAACATCAAAAAACATAACCACCTAAGTAAAGAACGTATTTCAACTAAATATGGAAGAAAAAAGCAATTTGTAAGAAAATAACTTTCAAGAAGGAAAAATTATGAAAAAAAAAAAAAAAAGGTAAATAACAATAATGAACAATGAAAACAAAAAACAATGAATGAAAAGTAATAATTTTGAACAGCATAGGTTTTTAGAACACCATAAGTGAAATATTTATAGCATGTCCTAAAATATAAATTGCTTATCAGTCATAAACATAAAAACATGCACATTTAGACACAGAATATCAGAATCAGAATGACAGAAATTTGCCATTTGATAGAGATTAAATAATAGTTATATTGATTTTCAATAAAGGAAAAAAAACTACATATAAAGACAAATGATAGTACATTATTCTGCCCATAATAGTGCATAAAACAAAAGTGGATATTTAACGGTATAAAACAAGAGAAAGCGGAAAGTCCCCCCTGAAGTGGTTGAGGACAGAAGAAAAGAAACTTTCTTGGTACTATTCCATTTTGAGGACCATAAAAAATTTGCAGCAAAAATTTTTGCGCAAAAGCACCAAATCTACCGTACGCGCTGATTTCAAATTCCATAAGTTTAGATAGTTCTATATTTCTTAAGACGCTATTGAAATACTAGTTTAATTTTTAAATCCTTTTTTGATATCCTATGGATTTAACAATTTGAAAATTGCCCATGACAAAAAGTCTACAGTAGAATTTTTTCATAAAGGCATCATTCATTATAAAAAATTATATTAAAACAACCAACAAGATAAAATTAAGCTTTAGAACGATAACTCGGTAGTGAAATAGGAAGCAGGAATCCATTCAGTTATGTTTAGCCTTTTTTTATACAAATTATAATAATGATCTGAAACAGTTATTTGCTCTTATGCTTCCATTCAGTTATGTTTAGCCTTTTAAATATTAATTATAATAAAAAAGAAGTATTATATGAAATTAACCTTTCATATAAATTAAAACAATTCGATAGTTATTTACTATTAACTTCCTTCCTTGCGTTGGGGTTCCCACAATTATTTTTGGCAGCACTGGCATCAACAATAGTTTGGCGACTTTTTACGGTCCTCAAAACGGAATAGTACCCTTTCTTGGATGTAATTCAACGGAATTAAAAGTAGCCTGTTTGTACGAAGGAAATGTGCATGGTCAAACATCAAAGGATACCAGATTATCAGTTTAAATCTGCGGAGGATATTTTTTACTGTTATTTTTGTGAATTTATATGGGGATGCCAATGTGCAGATTCTAGTTCAGATAATTTTAGAAAGTTTTTGGATGCTGTTAAGGAATTTTGTTTAGCTGTAGACATGGAAATTTCTAAATAAGGCAAGTGGATATTTCCTTCGTGTAGTGCTAAGATAAATTTCCTTTTTATGTTATTTTATTGTTTGATTTAAAATGTAGTTTATTGAGATTATATATCTTTAGTTTGGCTCTAGCGTAGAACTGGCTACTCCTTTGGCTTTTTAAGTGAAAATAGATGTGTACGTGGAAAAAGTCAAAGGAGTGTGCAATGCCAAGTTTGTGCAATTCTATGATTTTTTTTTTTTAAGTGGCACAAAAATCGCCGCTACACAAAAGCCAAAGAATTGCACAAACTCGGTATCCATGTACTGCTAAAAATTGCCAATTTAAGTGAAGGGGCACCTGTAAATATATTCTTACATTCATATTTGCATAGCAGTATGCTTCTCCCAACTGTATCACATTCAAAATAAGAACAGACTTTACAAAAGTAATGGCATAAAATAATTTACACACAAAATTTATGTATATTGCTTTCAGACTCTCTCAGTGGAACATTAACGCATCCCCTGCCAAAAGAAAAATTGCAAAATGTACATAAAACATATTTTTAATTCTGCATCCAAGTTATACATTTCATCTTGTTATATAAATACACAAACAGAAATTTTTTAATTCAGGAATGTTTGCAAAAATTCAACATACACATAGTCTTGCACAACACCATAATTTTTAAAAGGTCTATTACAGTACAAAGTCCGTAATCCGGACTCGTCGGGACTTCAGAATTCCAGATTAAGGGTTTTTCCGGATTATAGATTATCAGTTTAAATCTGCTAAGATGGCATGCAGAAATTATACAATTAAAAATATGAAACCATAATTTATGAAGTAAAGAGCAATTATGATCTAATAGGTATCAAAATTTACAAAAAAAAAAAAAAAAAAAAAAAAAAAAAAAAAGAGCTTAATATTTATTTGTTTACTTTATTTACACATGAAAGCAGAGAAATAGCTATCATATATAGCAAATACAGTCTCACTGCATGCAAATAATAAGACACTACAAAGTCTGTAATCCAGACGTCCATTATCCAGAATGATCTATAATCCAGACCTCAAAGCCACAAACTTTTTTTTTTTTTTCTTGTATGCTTTACATTTCTTTCAATGTTAAGTTGCTTTTTTTTTTGTGTGTGTGCTAAACGCGCATGCATAAAGCATAAAAAAAAAGTTTGTGGCTTTGAGGTCCGGATAATGGACGTCCGGATTACAGACTTTGTACTATATTATTATTTGCATACAGTGAGACTGTATTTGCTATATATGATACCTATTTTTCTGCTTTCATGTGTCCAACTTTTTTTTAGTTGTCAGGACTCTCCTCAGTCATGTAATCTAATTTATCAGTTTTAGTAGCATTGACTGCTTAAATATTAAATTTTGTAAAATTTGATGAGAAACTAACAAAAATTTATGTTCATACATTTATGTTCAATTTGTGTCAAGAATTATTGGCTTGGCGAAATTCTTAATTTATAGTAATGTATTTCATTGTGCATGAGCAGGAAAAAAAAAAGTGCATCATTCATTCTTTCAAATAATTTTGTGTGTAAACCATTTAATTAACAAAGTGTGTAAAAACCCTTTTTGACATAATCATTGCTTATAATAAATACGCCAAATTTCAAAGTGCATCAATGTATAAATTCATGTAAATCTTGAGAAGTTCTGAACAAAAATCTCTAATTGTTTGCAGGTATGACAAGAAATACCTGTAATTTAAGGTAATCGTAAAAACTTTATAGATTTTTAATCCAAATTTTCTTTTCAAAAATGCATAAAAATTACTAAAAAATATAAATTTTAAAAATAAATCAGCAAATATCTACAAATATTATTTGGATTGAAGCTAAATTTTCAAAATGTTAAAAAAAAAAAAAAAAAAAAAAAAAAAAAAAAAAGACTATTAATAAATATATACTAAATTGTATTTACATTAAGGAGCCAAAATTTTGAAAGCTAATTTTTTAATAACTACTCATGCAATTTTTACAAAACTCGCCATTTGGGTATAATTTGAATCATAGAATCGAAATATGGAAAAAATTGAAAAAAGTCTCAATTTGTCTCATTCTAATGTGTGTCATTTCAGAAAAACTCTTTTTTTGTGTGTGTCAAAATACCTATGTTAGGACAATGCTACATAATTTAATATAGCTTAAGTTTGTTTTCGAGATATGAAAAACGCAAGTTAAATTTCATCAGTAGGCCTGGTAGAACAGGAGATATAGAATATCCCATTTCTTTTTGTGTGAAGTGTACATATTCACTTTTATGGCAGAAAGCTAAAATGTATGTAAATTTTTTTTCACAAACTTCTTTTGTAATGTGGCTGAGTCATGTAACACAGCTGTTGGCAAAATACCGTAATCTACCAGTTTTTGTTTTCTATTTGCCTGAAACCTTTTTTATTTTATGAATGGCAGGTACACCATGAATGGCAATTCAAACCAAATTATATACATTTAAATATCATAAATTAATTTTTGAAACTGCATACATTAAAAAAACAACTAATGGTTAATATAAATGAAATATGAAATTTAGAGATGGCAGAGAATTCTTACCTGAAAATAAGTGTACAGCATTTTGTCCAGTAAACTGACACTTGGTTGTTTCATTTGATCTTACTGCAAACTTTTAATATGACACATATTAAAGAACTAAGGATGAATGCCTAATACCAGAACCTAAAAAGCAAAAATAATCTTACTATACATTACAATTTTCTTTCATCTATATTAATTTGACAGATACATGTAACACACACTTTCATGATACAGGGATATTCTTAAGAGCTAACTTCTTAAGCAATAATTTATAAAATAAACAAATGTTTTTTTGCTTCTGCACATAATCAATCTCAAATAAATTGCACCTAATAATTTTAACTAATGGGAAAATAGACAGCTTTAAGTATAACTAGATAAACAAAATACAACTATATAACATATTTAGAGTTTCAATGCATATTTTTCAGAATATAGTAATATTCATGATGTTTTATTCTGAAAAAATTTATGTCTTGTGATAATCATATTATGGCCAAAATTTACATGTTTACTGCATTGAAAGCTTTGTAAAACAACCACCTACAGTATCTGATAATTTAAGCTTCCTGTGGAGGTCTTTTTTGGTTTACTTTACAATACATGACTTTCAGTGGTGTTGAATACTGCTCTCAGAAATACGGCTCACTTTCAGAGGCAGCAGCACGAAAAATTACACTACATTTTTTTATTAGATTAGAAATTTTAAGATTTAGAAATCATTCAAATTCTTAATTTTCACATTTCTGATTTGTATGATAACAAAGAAATGATAAGAGACAATTAAACGATATCTAAATACATTAAGATGCAAGAACAGACTAAATCATTCTTAGGATTTTTACAGTAATGTTTCTAAACTATGCAAGGTAATGAATGACAAATGCAATAGTGATATGATAAAAAATTATGTTAAATAACAAATAACTTTTTATCAAGGAAATAAAAGTATCCAAACCATGGAGAAAAATATTTTGCCTTTCAAGAAGGATTATATGTCAGTATGTTTTGAAATGCTTAGTTTACAAACTAATACTAATAAAAAAGTTAATTTTTGTAAAACTTTGAATAGCATAAAACTTCTATATTTATTTTAGGCACTATAAAAATAAGATGGTTCAATGGTTATGAATCCAGACAATCATTCTTAGGCCTTTGTCAAGAACATTCTAAAGAAAATTTGCATATGTTCATGAAACTAAACAAACTCCACTGAATGTAGTCCACTTACCACTAACTGAACTCAAGATTAGTTTTTAGTAGTCTTATTCACTCAGCCATTGGTATACATATAAAAATGAGGAATAACATTAAAACAGATTTTTTAATAGTAAAATAATCACGATTATAGTTTCTAAAACACACACACAAAAAAAAAAAAAAAAAAAAAATGAAAATGGATGTATATAAGGGTAAGAAAATTCCTGGGCTTGCTGATGGAATTAAATAAACAGTTTCATATTATGGATTAAAAATAATAATGAACTGCAACTGCGCAGAAACAATCTAATGATCAACAGTGTTACATTTTCGGCATAAATTTAAAATTTCAAGATTAAATGAGTAAAAGCAGATATTTAAGGACCAAAGAAATAACTTTTATAATTTATAGCAAAAATAAATAGGTAGTGTTCAAAGAAATCAGAACTTTTATATTTTAAAATATGAGAGTGTATAAAAATGACTTTCGTAATAAATTGAATACAAATTTCTCATACAGAAAACAAACTGATCTGAATATCAATTATTAACAATTCTTTCATTAATGCTATAATAAAATTAACAGATAAGAGGTTATAACTTCAAAAAGAAAACAATGAAATTCAGCCAGTTGCAATAACATTACATATTACGGTATCTAAATAAGAAAAAGGCACTTTTTTTAAACGTTCAAAGTTTAAAAATTAAATGAGAAAAATTTTACCCATTGGAGAAATAATATTCTCTTTTTGCTTCGTTACCAAATAAAAGTACAGATGCATCGTTATAATTACGAACATTGAGTTTAGACTGATAGACTCTTAAAAAAAAATTAATAAATAAATACAATATCCGAAACGCCTGCAAAACCGGTACCAAAACAACGAAAGGAGGGGAAAAGGTGTACATAAACAAATCATTAGATCACTTCAGTTCCTTCGATAAAAAAATACTTTGCGTTAGGGGCGAATTCAAGTGCAACGCTTGTCATGGTAATCGCACTTGCATTGCAAAACCGAATTCAAGTGCAACGCTTTTCGGACACGCCTACTGAAAATACGTCACTACCATAGAGGAATTTTGCGGCTACTCCTGACCTGCTGCAAACTCTTAACAGCGACTGTAAACAAGATGGCTGAAGTGATTTTGCTCAGACGTTTAAGGTGGTCTACTACAGCAGCATTACAATACTAAAAATTTTTTTACACGCAGAATCGCTAATTAAGAAACTATGTTGCGTGCAATTTGGCAGAAATATAAAGCAATAGGTCAGTTTTCGAATCACAATGTTAGAATCAGATTTGAAATGAAATTTACTTAAATATTATATTTTAAAAAAATTAGTTTGAAATACGTAATTTTAATGTGTAGTTTGGAAAGCCATCAATAGATGGCGCTACGAGTTAAAATTTAACATTGTAATCTTATTTCTGCAAAAATTCACGAAGTAATTGATTTTGATATCAGTTATAAATCATATTTTTTTTCTAAATAATATTTAGAAGCGTTTCATATATTCCTTTATACACAGTTTTCACTAAACATTGTCAGCTGTCAGCAGAATGACGTTTACGGCAACCCTATTGCATTGCTATTCCGCACTCGTTTTGTTTACATTTATTTGTACTGTGGTCAGTTTGCAAAAAATATGCGAAAATATCAAGGACGACCGAAAAAACATCCTGGTTTTAATAAAAGATCCAGAATTCAGCGTAAACGTCGAGCTCAAGAAAAAAATATGAAATTTAATTCCCGAGATGTGGAAGATTCCGAACAAGCGGATGTTTTCGAAAGGTGAGAAATAATTTATTCTTTATATCGACTACCCCGTGTTTATGATTTCGTAGTAAGTTAATTCCGAAGTAAAATATGCGTATTTTTTTTATTGAAGGTCAGAAATTATTGATACAACTGCATCTGTGTCAAAGGAGAATCATTGCCCGGATGATTTTTTTACAAAGTAAGTTTTTTTTTTTTTTTTTGTATGTGTGTGTATGAGGGGATGCTAATAATTGTTCAATTCTGTTATAATAATTTATTCCTCCATTCACACTAAATTGTTGGGAAATATTGAAAGGGTAAATTCCAATTCACAAGGAATTGCTGAAATAATTGAATCTTTTCAAAAGTATGAGGATGTTCTTGCGATCTAAATTGAATTCACCATCATTACATGTATTATTGGAAATTTTATAGTCATATGTTTGCTACGAAATGCTTTGTCAGTTACCTATGGTATATTTTAACAGGTGTATGCACATTTATTCATGTGCTCGCTGTTCAACTTGCTTTTTTTTATTATGTCATTTACTTGGATGTTAAAACTTTCTTTTAGCGTTGGAACATTTTATGATCATTTAGTAAAATTTATATATAAATATATATTATTGCTTGTTTATTTATGGTTCTGTGTATTTGTCATGTATGCATGTTGTGAAGTGTAGTTTTTGAAAAATATGTCACAAATGTTAAATTCCACCAAAAGCTGAATTGAATTGATATTGGGATGCAGGTAATTAGAAAATATCTGCTGTGTATTTTGAGCGTAAACCAAACTAGTGCCAAGAATGGGACCAATACGCTCAGGCTTGCTTAGCCTTTTTGCCATTGTCCAAATTGAATTATCTCCAGTATAAAGGGAGTGAATGCTTTCTCTGTATAACATTAAAATATCCGTCTGATCAAAAATCTACCAATAAGAAACTTTTCATATGTTATGTGACAGACTTTCTGCAAACAGAAGTCCTCAGCTCTGTTCTTGTACATGTTTTTTAATTGTGGTTCAGATGTGTACTTCTCAAAGGAATTCTTCTCATAGGAAGATTATCTGAACATTTAAAAACTATATTCTGCTTTTAGGGGCCTAATATTTTATGCCCCTAAAATTAATATTGAAATTTCTAAAATGTTGAAAAATATGTCATCTGGATTCTGTACAAAAAATATAATCCCCTTTTTCATTTCTGCATTTACAATTCCTGCATTTTCTTTATTCCTACATTTTTTAATTGGAAGGAATTTCATTCGCAGAGCCCTCTAATTTATTCTTACAAATCATGTAGTAATGTACCATTTTAGATAGATATAAATAACACATTTTGTAATTTTTCTAAACTGTGGTTATACAGCATGATATAATAGCTACACAGGGTATGGCGAAACAGTATACAGCAATATCTGTCGCACTGTCTGAGATGGGTGGTAGTCATACATAGCTTAATGCTTAAATTTGTTATGTGTTATTTATTTATTCATGTTTTTTTTTTTTTTTTTTTTTTTTTTTAATTATGTTATAGCAGTTTATTTCTTTCATTCTTAGGTCCGGAAGTTAAAAATTTGACTTTTCTACGCCAGAAGTTACAGCTAATGTTCCTAAGACAAACCAGGCTTTCCTGAGGTAAGTTGGTTTATTTTTAAAATAGATATTAGCTGTGCATGATATTACAGTTACTTAATTATGGTTAACTAATTATGTATTAATTTAGAAGTCAAGCAACCAAAATCAGCGTTATATTTTCAAATAGTGAATATTTCAAAATATGATGCTGATTTTTGTTGCTTGACTCTCAAATTAATACTTGGTCGGTGTGTTATTGTATCTTAATTAAACTAATTATGGTTCTTTTCTTCTCAGTTCTGATCTGGACATTTCAGTTATTGACTCTGACGTAGAAGGTAGAAATACAAGCTCTCTTTTGGGGTAAATATGTATTTCTCTATGCCAAAATTAAAATGTCATCATTTATGTTTTTCTTTTATGGTGTTACATTATGTTGTTTACATACTGATAGCTATTAAAACTGTTAAATATAATATTGTAGCTATCAAAAAGAGGGGGATGAATTTGATTTGTACCAAATTTGGACGTTTTGCATGAAAGAACTTGAAAATAAAAGATTTTTTTAAAAATATATTCATTGAAATCAGTGAAATTTTCAGTCGGGACACTGAAGCAAATGAAAATATTTTGGGGTTTGATTCTTTTGATGGGAGCCTCATCAATAAGCCTACTATCTTTTTTAAATATTGCTTCTTTTTCATTGTTTTCATGATGTTTTATGTTCCCTTCATGAAAGAGATTTTTAATAATTTAAATTTTGTTAATAAAATATAACAAAATGAAATCTGTGATTATGTGGCTGTTATTTTTTCCATATATATTTATTTGAGAAAAACCACAAATTTTATTATTTTACAGAATTTTTAAGAAAAATATAAGGATAAAATTTTTTAAATAATTCTGATTACTACCTTTGCTTTCCTCTCATAATGTGCCTCAAATTAGAGCAATTAGACAACAAATTTAAGTCGTGATCTTTTTTTTCCAAGTTTTTTTTTTAGGCTTAGGAGTATAAATTGCTTATCCCCACAAGACAGTGCATCTTCTTAGTATGCCATCCTAAGGCTCCGTTCACATGATGGTATAAATGTCATAGACGCATAATCATAAGGCACAAAATGTGGGAGTTCCATTCACACCTGCGAGAGAGGGTCTAAGCCATAGCCAATTAGAGAAGCTAAATTTGTGCATGCATGTATGTGTCTACAGCTTTCTCTCTCAATAGAACTGACTACAAAGCGTTGTTAGTTGGGAATTATGACATTTATACAATGGCTTGAATAGAGCCTTAGAAAGCCATTTGGTAACTGAGTTATCCACCATGAAAGAGTTATTCTTGCCCCTCTGAATTCAGTGTTTACTGGAACACGAACATTTTATACTCAGGTGTAGAGGCCCTTCATGTGAAACCTCCGGCACACAAAGTAGTGACTAATATTGCACGAGCAAATGACACTGCGAGCATGGAAGCAGCAGTTGTGAAGATGACTCATCTTCTTGTAGTAATATACTGGTAATCCAGTGTATTATTATTGTTAATTTATTTGCTATCTGTTGCCTAAATTTCCTAAACCTAATTGCGAATGGGCTGCCTGCATGGGCGTTTTCATGGTTTTCCCCGTGTATATGAGCCATTTCCCTTAGAAAGTCCTCCATGAAAGTATTCCTCCTCTTAGGAAGATCAAGTGCTTTGCTGTCATCAAATAAGCCAAATTTAAACCTAATTTGTAATATTTATATATATTAATTATATATATGTATATATATTGTATATATATATATTTTAGCTTGGAGTCTGAGCCTCTTCAGGAGAACCTTAATGATGAATTTCTGTGTCCTGATTCACCTTTAATTATCGAAAGGGAAGATCGACGAAAGGCAAATCCATTACCATCTGGCAGAACAATTTGCAATATGTCTTTTGTAATAGTGCAGGCTAGGACATTAGAGCAACATTCCCTAAATTGTAAATTTGGAGGATCATTTATTTTTAACAAAGTGATTCGACGTGGTCTTGTCACTACATATAACTATGTATGTGATAAAATTTTATGTGGGGAAATGGCAACAATTTGTTCTGATATGGAGAAAAGCAGCCTAAATCAGCTTGCAGTATTAGGTGCGTTATCTACTGGCAGTGGATTTTCACAAGAGGAGGAAAAGTTTAGCATCATGGAAATTCCGTATATGAGCAACTCGACCTTTGCTTCTTGTGAGCGAACTACTGGCAAAATAATACAGGGATGTGCACAGGAAACTATGTGTGCTGCTATAGAAGAGGAGAAAAGGCAGGCAGAACTTCGCAATGATAAAGATAATGATGGTTATCACTGTATAACTGTCATTGTTGATGGAGGTTGGTGTAAAAGAAGCTATGGGCATGGTTACAATGCTTCAAGTGGCATATCTGTTATTATAGGCATGGTCACCCAGAAAATTTTGTTTGTTGGAATTCGCAACAAAGTGTGCCTTATATGCAGTGCTATTGAAGATGGCAAGATGCCAAATAAAGTGCACCTTTGTTGGCGAAATTGGAATGGGCCTTCTACAGGTATGGAAAGCAGTGCCATTGTGGAAGGTCTGAATTATCTCCAGTGTGTTCACAAAATACGTTGTACTCGACTTGTTGGAGATGGAGATGCTAACACAATGGCCAAAGTGAAAGAAAGCGTTTCATATGGAGGACGGGTGATCAAAGTAGAATGTGCTAACCATGCTGTTCGAAGATATCGCAGAGCTCTTGAGAAACTTCAGCAAAATACTGCGCGCTTCCCCGGGGCTAAAGGAATTGCTGCCCGTAAATTGCTGAAAATTAAAATGCCACTGTTAGTCAGAGGTGCTAGAGTAGCTATAAAAGCTCATGCTTTACCTAGCCATTATCAGCACACACAAGAAGCTATTGATGCATTAGTATCTGACTTGAGAAATGGGCCACATCATATATTTGGCAAGCATGATGCTTGTAGTGCTTTTTGTGCAAAGAAAGGTGCAGAGTTGGACAGCACATACAATGAAATTTTTTCCTCGGGTATGTTGCAAGCTATTGAAGCAGAAGTGGGAAGAGTACTGATATCGTGTAGCAGTACTCTTATTTGGAATGCCACAAATAATCCTGCTGAAAGCTTCATGAGTCAACTGTGTAAAACATCTGGTGGAAAAAGAGTTGATTTTTCCAAAGCTGGTGGCATGAACAGGCGTGCGAGTATTGCTGTCATGGCCTATCAAAATCCAGCACAGCAGTGGCAAAAAAATGCACAAAAAGCTGTAACAGGAAGTAGCCCCAGGACTCCAACTTTGAAATTCTTAGCTTCCAGAAATAAGCGCCATGTAAAACGTCTTGAGAGACGTAGACTTTTTGACACTGAGAAGAAAAAGAGAAATATGAGGAAAGCAGGACATATTCAGCAAGGTGGGGATATTTCTTATGGTGATTTTCCTGAGAAACCAGACCTATCAGATGAAGCATATGAATTGGCAGCTAAAAATTTTTTTATATCAATTGAAGTTCCAAAAAAAGATTCTCTTGAGGCCGTAACACGTGGACAGTCATCATCTGAAAGATGGCGTCATGAAAGATCAAGAAGAATATCATCATCCTTTTTCAAAGATGTTGCTGATAGGCATCCAACAACACTCAGTGCTGCTTTAGTGAAACGTATCATATATAATGATAACGTTTCAACTAAAGCATTAAAGTATGGCTTGGCTAACGAAGCAGTAGCCTTAAATCAATACAAGGAAAAGCACATGGGAAAAAACATCAGACGTTGTGGCCTTTTTATTGATCCTAAATATCCCTTTCTTTGTACTTCGCCAGATGGATTGATAGACGAAGATGGATTACTTGAAATAAAATGTCCTTATACAGCCAGATTCTCAGCAGACTTGTCAGACTTTTTCAGCAAGCCTAATTCTGTTGGTCTTCGGATGGATGCTGATAATAATCTTTATTTACCGAAAAGCCACAAATATTATTTTCAAATTCAAGGGCAGTTAGCCATAACAGAGAGGAATTGGTGTGATTTATATATATGGTGCAGAGAAGATGCAATCACATTAAGAATACCCGAAGACAAAACTTTCTGGATCAGTTTAGTTCCAAAACTCGAAAAATTTTACGTGAATTGTATTCTTCCTGAGCTTGTTGATCCAAGAGCACCAAGAAAAATGTCTCTTAGAGAACCGAAGTATATTGTTGATGCTAGAGCACAGAATGAGAAACAAAAACAGGCCACTGCTTCTGTAAAACAAACACAAGAAAAAAGAGAAATTGAAATTTCAGAAGCAGATAAAATTATTTCATCTCCTAGAAAGAATGCAGGAGAGAAAAGAATCAGGAAACCAAAAATTATTTTTGATTTGTAATCAGTAACAAGCCAAGCCAGCACACCGTAACATTTTCTACGTCTGAATAAAAACTATGCCTGCAACAAAGCATTATGATTAAATCCATACCTAATTAGAATATTACCCCATTTCTCTAAAAAAAATATGTTCAAAAAGTCTCTGCTTTCAGTAATAGATACGTCTGATCAATTCTGCCATAATTCTGTAATCAATACTTGAAGCTAGAATCCCCTGTGCTGCACTGCCATTGCATCTCTTTTCTGAATGTTTCATCATCCACTTCTCATTCTAAATATTCCTGTGTGCTTTCATTTATAGCTGCTAACTTGTTGTGAACATTTTCTGCACCACATGTTATATTTTGCAGTGTAAATAATGCGTGCAATCATATATTTTGGTTTTAATCATCAGTAACTTTGGTAAAACTACATTTATGCAAAGAAGACTTCCATAAAGTCACAGTTTCTGTGAAAAAGAAAATAAGTTTGATGACCTCTGTCATAATTCAATAAATAATTTTTTAAAATAGCATCACCTGTGCTGCACTAACATTGGAAAAAATTAAAGTCATCTCTTTTCTGAATGTTTCCTCATGCACTTCTGTTTCTAAGTATTCTTGTGTGCTTTGATCCATAGCTGATAACTTGTTGAGAATATTTTCTGCACAACATGTTACACCTCTGAACTTAAATACTTGCGGTAAAGAAGTATTTTGGTTTGAATCATGTGTAACTCCAATATAAGTCCATTTCTCCAAGGAAAACCTCCACAAAGTCACTGCTCCTGATTCAGCTGGAAGGACATCCATACAATGATATTTGAGAAGAAGACATACAAAATTGAGTATTGTGGAAAGATGATTGCTTATATCTTGAACGTGGATGATCCACTTGTCTACAAAACTCATAACCATTCTAAAAAATAAGGACATCAAATTTCAGTGCATCCTGCTCTCACAAGAGAGAAAGGTGATCATTAGAAGCCTTCCCAGCTCCACATGTTAATGCTGCCTCATGTTGCATAATATAATAATACACACACTGGCCAATCAATAAGAAACCTTTCAGATTTTCATCTGAATGCATGCTAGGGATGAAATATCCAAATTTTTTCTATGATGTGGATTATACTTGGTTAAAATGCCAGTATAAGTAAGGTGTAAGAGTGCTTTTCATGATGAATGAAGTAAAATGGGGAAAAAAGGCGGCAGATCGTTCACCATTTGAAAAAGGGGCTTATTATTGGTGCACATTTAGTGGGGGCATCGATTTCGAATCCTTCTCTAAAAAATGTAACTGCAGTTCGAGCATAGTTTTCAAAGACAGTGATCGGCGGTATCTCCGATGAATTTACGGCAGAACACGGATTCAACTATCACAAATCGTCAACCAAGGCTCTTCCCAACAAATTTCAGCTAGAACTATGCGCAGCGAATTGCAGAGGGATAGGAATGCATAGTTTTGGTGCCTGTAAGAAAATCACTCAGTTCTGCCGACATGCAAGACTTCATTTTCAGTGGTGTCGAGAAAAGACACTGGACATCTGAGGATTGGAAATGGGTAATGTGGTGGGATATTACATTATGTATTACATATTAAACATAAGTTATGGGTTACCTCATAACTACAGAAGGTTCCTGTTCGCTGCCAGAAAAGGTTGAAGTAATCTGCAATGTAAATTACCGACAATACATGAGCTTTGTTCATTTATGGGCATGATAAAATTTTATTGATGCTTTTTGAAAAATGCTGCAGAAACTCAAGGAGTCATACACGAAATGTTAAAGGGTGATAAAAAAAGATCATTGTAAAGTTCCATGCACAGATGAAGGTGTTTAGTGTATTTAATTATGGCAAAGCACACTAGGGCTATCTGCCTAAGAGAAGGGATGCCTTCGTGGAGGACTTTCTAAGGGAAACTGGCTCATATACACGTTACACATGGGGAAAACCACGAAAACGCCCATGCAGCCAGTACGTTCGCGGGATTCGAACCTCGGACCGAACTACCAGTGTTCAGCGATTTTACCGCTCTGCCGCTGGTAGGCCTGCACAGATGAAGGAATTCACCAGTTTGAGAAGTGCAAATCTGATTTAGTCAATGGTGCCCTTTTGTGTTTCCCAATGGATTACCCTTTGTGTGCAGATACATCAGACTTTCCTATAGGATCAGTATTGCAGCAATTGGAAGAACAAGAACAAGACTGAAAACCTATTGTGTTCTACTCTAAAACATTAAATAATGCACAGAAGGTTTATAGTACCTATGACAGAGAATTCTTAGGAATATATCTTTCTGTCAAGCATTTTAAACATGTATCGGAAGGACGCAAATTCATCATACTTACTGATCACAAGCCACTGTCATATGCATAGAAGCAAAAGAATGGGAAGGCATAACCCAGACAACAACACCAACTTCAGTATATATCGGAATTTTCAACTGATATTCAGCATATTGATGCCAAAGAAAATTTAGTTGCAGTTGAAGTAGTCTCAGTTACTGGCTATGAAGCAGTAGCAGATGCTCAAGAATATAATGAAGAATTGCAACATTTAATGACAGGTAGTGCTTCACTGAAATTTAAATCATCTACATTAGCATTTTGGAAAACATTAAGATGTGACAGCTCAACAACCAGTATCAGGCCTTTTATTTCAAAGCAATTTAGACAACAAATGTTTCATCAAATTCATAATTTTGCTCCTCTGGTATCAGGACAACTGTCAACGAGATGACTGAAAAATTTATCTTTCCAAATATAAAGAAAGAAATTCACGAATAGACTTAAAGTCCTGTTAATTGTCAAAGGAGCAAAGTCAACAGGCATACAAAATCTAAAATAGCCGAGTTCCAAGCACCTCATGCTAGATTAAGTATTGTGCAAGTTGACCTGATTGGGCCATTACCACCATCTGCTGGTAGGACGTATTATCTGACATTTATTGACCATTTTTCCTGTTAGGGAGAAGTAGTTTCTTTACCAGATATCACAAGAGAAATGGTTGTCAAAGCATTTTACAATCATTGGATTAGCAGATTTGTTGTGCCTAGTTCCATAATCTCAGATCAAGGAAGACAGTTTGAGTCGCAGCCTTTCAAGAGCCTTGCAAAAGTATGTGGTGCTAAAGTTTTACATTCCACTCCATACCACCCACATTGCAGTGGGAAAATTGAGCAGTTTCTCAGAACTTAAAAAAATGCAATAAAGGCTCACAGCAACATCAGATGGACAGAAATCCTTCTAGGATTCAGAGTTGCAATATGTCCTGATACTAATCACTCTGTAGCTCAAATGGTATATTTTATGCAAATAAGGTTACCATGTGAGTTTTTCGACTACCTACCACTAAAACTAAACCTGAACCATTTGTAACAAATTTACTGTCTTTTATGGATCAGCACCAGTTTATCAACTGCTAACAAACATAAAATATTTATGCATAAAGACTTGAGATCATGTTCTCATGTGTTTGTGAGAACTGATCGTGTGAAAAAGGCACTTGAATTTGCTTATTGAGGGACCATTTTTTTGTGGTGAAAAAATATGATAAATATTTCCGAGTCTTAATTAAGGACAGACAAGTTAACATTTCATTGACAGACTGAAACCAGCTTATTTGTTACTTTCGAACAAATTACTAGAAACAGTGACTAAAAATAAAAAACCATTTCACATTTCATGTACCCAAAATTCTGATATTGTACCTAACGTCAAATCTATTATTCTAGATGGTATGGAAATCAGAAAATGTGTTGGATTTAAGGACTAATGTTTTGTATATTTTGCTATACTTCATCATCTTCTAAATATTAGTAAATATATATCTGCATTAGTGATAATCAGCTGTGAGCACATAGTGCACCATCTGCAACTCATTTGGGTATAAACTATGCTAGTGATTATAATGTCCTTGCTTTTTCCCATATGCCATATGTTGCATGAAATTTTGTTATATGAATCTAGCTTCCTGTGAGGAATTTCTGTGATCTTTCTAGTATGTATGGTCAAGAATTAGGCTTGTGATATACTGTCATGATTTTGCCCACATGTTCCCTGAATATACTACCATTTCCTTAGGAAGACTTCCAAGAAGAATACTGTTGTGAGTTCTAAGCCTAACTATGGTTTGGAACTGTTTATAATGAATTATTGGGATTCTGCACATGTAATGTGGATGCAATTCTATTTCCATTTAGAAGATTTTCTGCAAAGGCAATGCTTTAGCTGTGAGATAATTCTGTTTTGGAAATAAAACTGATATTTATTTAGATTTGTGGTATTTATAAGGCAGTTTATCAATAGCAGGTAGCATCTTGCCTCTTTGCTTTGATCAGGGCCTGTGCAGCCAGTGGTAGTCAAAATTTTATAATTTAGCAGAGGGCACTGAGCAGCAAAATTTAGAGGCAAAAAAATGTTCAGAACTTACGAAGACATCAGCCAGCAGAATTTAGGATATGCAGAGATTGCACTGAGTGGCAATAGTGCCATATGTTACATTTGCTATCTGCATTATTAATTTGTGAAACAATTTCAGCTGCTTGAAAATGCATTTTTCTGTTAGAAATTTGTATTTCTTGCAATTTCTTTTTTTTGGGGGGGGGGGTCGAGAATATGGTGTTAAAAATATTTTATCATTTTCTTTTTTTTTTCTTTTCAGGTGAAAATTTTGTGCATGATTTGGCTTTCATTGAGACGTCTCTGGGTCAGGAGTTACTAAGGAAGAGAAACTTACATGCAGGTTGAAGCATGCAGTGTCAAATGTATAAGGAATATAAAAGATGCTGTATATTAGTATAAGTTTGAATAACCATAATAAAAAAATTTCTTGAAAATTGTGTTTTTTCTGCGAGTTATTAAAATTGGAAATAATTAATTACAATATTTATGAAAATTTTCGAAAATAAAAATACAAGTAGTATTTAAAAAGTACTGCAAAACTCATTTTTAAGTAGAAAAATTATTCTCAGATGAAATTCTTTATGCAAAAGGATTCGATTATGCAAAAGGACTTTTTTAGTATTTGAAAGGTTCATTTGAACCCAACAACTGAAACTAACGTATCCCCAGTTTATTGATACCAACCATTTTGTTGGTATCAATGAACCCACTACTTTCTAAAAGCATTTCTGTCAATTACTAAGGGCTAATGAACAAGTGTTGAATTCTCAAGATGAATGTTGCCGAAACAGAAAAAAGTGTACTTCAGAACATTCTGCAGTAGCTCAAACAAAGTCACGGACCTCATCTATATTGTAGTCAGAGAGAAATTATTCCCCTTCCTTTTCTTTCAAAAGCTGAGTTTCCAAACGCACAACGGGAGGCCGTTGCTAAAAGCTGTGGAACCAGTTTTATAGCTATTTTTAGCAACTTGTGAGCTGTTTTTCAGATAACACAGTAAATCTCGGGGAGGGGGAATTTGAAATCATGATCACTGCCGGTACGGCAGAATTTACGTACAGCAAAATTGTAAAATTCAGCGAAGCATCAAGCAATAAAATTTTAGAATTTTGTGGGAAGGGCACTTGACAACAGAATTTATTGCGTACAAAGTCAGCAAAATGCATAGCGCCGTACCTGATTCATGATACAGCAGTATTCATTACCAATAGCAAACTTGTTTGAGGATAAGTTCGAAAAAATGTTTTCTAGTTGTTACCTAAAATCGGTAAACAATAATCTTTGAAAGATTATTCGATTATATCGTTACTAATATGGTAAAAATTTGAAAAGCAATCAGAAGCCGTATCTCTAGGGTCTTCAAGTCACGATTTGTTTTTATTTGTTCGAATATGATATTTATATCTCTCTTCCTACAAGTATGTATCTTCGTACGTATAAAGTATCAAAAATAATAAAAGTAATTAATAAATTTTCTCTAGTTGCCCTGAAAACTACATCTGAATATAAAGATAAGAAAGACATCAGTAAATTGCTGTTGTTATTTGCTGATCATAATGGTAATCAACCGAACATGATCACATATACCGTCTTCAAAACTTTGATTTTTATCAAGCTTCATATAAATACTAGGTTTTTGTTAGTCACGTAATTTGACATCCTAAATTTAAGATGACAGATGAAATAATGACTAGTTCTGAATTAGCTCACTCAGGAAGTAAAATTTTCTCCTTCCCGTCAATATAGCATATTTATAGCTCCCAATGATGGCGATCACTAACTAAATATGTTATGGATTAGAACCCTATTGCACTCCATAAGTTTTTCTTTATTCGCTTTATGTGCATGCATGCATGCTTGGTTGTGGAAGAAATTAAAAAGCACCCCCCCCTTTTTTTTTTTTTTACTTAGGTTATTCGAATGTATACGCCAGACATTTATTTGTTGAACTGTAGTTATAATTTGGAACGTGGTGCTAGAGCCGTTGGAGCCGAACCGAACGTCAGTTTGTTTAGAATTATAGAGTTTGATTACGCCAAAGCAGGTGAATTTGGAAAACACCAAAATCGGTCATGCATCCAACTCGTTATCGAGGCTTGAACTCCGGATGAACTACCAGTGTTCGGCGGCTCGCTTGCTAGAACTGCGTTAGGCTCTTTGAATGTAGCAAAGCCACGAGGGTTACCTTCTTAAGATGGCAGGCCTTCGTGGAGTCATTTTCTGAAGGCTTAGATTAGGTTATTATGGCAAAGCACAGTAGGATGCCTTCATGTTGAACTTTCTTAGAGAAATTGACAACCCATACACGTTACACATACAGAAAATTATGAAAACGTCCATGCAGCCGGCCCGTTAGCCTTTATTCGAATCCAGGTCGAAACTACCAGTGTTCAGCGATTTAATTCCTCTACCGCGGGAGGGCCTAATTGCTGAAGGGAACTGGCTTGTATTCATGTTACACACGGTGAAAACAAACAATGCAACCAGCTGATTCGTCTGGCATCGAACCCAAACCAGTTCGAACTTCCAGTATTCAGTAGTTTTAACCACTCGGCCATAGCAAAAATCCCTAATAGTGGCCCTGGTTACTAGTAGGATTGTAAGTATATTGGTAATCATCCAATCTACAGCAAGGAAATTTCGGAGCTTAATTGTAAAGTCAAATGCGACACTCCGATAAACGTGGTATATGTTCTGTAATATCTTTGCGTGTTATATACATAGTTTTTTTTTTTTTTCTTTCAAAGTTAGACAAGTTTACACAAACAATATAGGTCGAAAAGGGAGCTGGTCTGCGCCCGGTGAGCCTGTCGGCAGCGTCGCAAAGCGTAATTTGACTAACGAAAAGATCATGCTTTGGATCTGGTGATCTGGATAGTCACTTGTGTTGAAAAATAAATTTATTTCAACAACATAGGCCAAAAATTTAGTTGATCTGCGCCCGTGAGTCCGTCGGCAGCATCGTAAAGCGTAATTTGACTAACAAAAAGATCATTCTTTTGTATTTGGTGGGATTGCCGTGGTATTAATCACAAATAGTATATGGAAAAAGGTAAAACCCTTGACAGTAAAGGATACAACGAGATGCTAGTGCATGTTGACGCTGCTATCAAGGAAAAGAGTCGAATTGAGTTCCGGCGCAGAAAGGTAACGTTCCATCAAGATAATACCATACGTGTCTGCATTCACCGGCTAGCCTCTGTACGGACTCGAAAGGGATCTTTCACCACATCCACCATATAACCCCGACATCGCACGTTCGGACTTTCAGCTACATCTTGCTGGTCCTATCTTCACTTCTGCACAAGACGTCCGAAATGAGGTTGACCTGTGTTTGGACTCGGGCCACCAAGTTTCCGAGCCGAAGGTTTTGAAAAACTACCAAAAAATTGGCAGAAAAGCATAGATTTTTGGTAGTGATTACTATCCGCACTAAAGGTACTGACTGCTTTTTTTTCATAACTTTATGAAGAACGTTCGTGCTTAAAATTTTCGTTACAACCATTAAATTCTGTAATTTATGAATTCCTTCCCACTTCTCATGTATTTATCAACTGTTCTTTATGAACCTGATATTCCTACAATTATCAGCTGTACTTTATAAATCTGATATGTAGAAACGCAATTTGATTTTATGCATTTCAGTATCAAGTGAAATCTTTAAACTAATCGTTCATTATAACACTTTATGTTGTTTTCATTCAAAGCTGAACTCAGATAATGTGCCGAGGTTGAACTACCAGTAATAGGCGACTTTAGCGCTCGCCCGCTAGAATTTAGAGAGGAACTGAGTGCTAGAATTGGGTTAGGCTCTTTGAATATAGCAAAGCCACGAGGTGGCAGATAACAGATGCTTTCGTGGAGGAAGTTTCTGAAGGCTTAGTTTAGTTTATAGCAAAGCTCCCCATACACGTTACACACGGGGAAGATTATGAAAACGCCCATGTAGCCAGCCCGTTCGCCTTGATTCGAACCCAGGTCGGAACTACCAGTGTTCAGCGATTTAACCGCTCGGCCGCGGGTGAGCCTAATTGCTGAAGGAAACTGGGTCGTATTCATGTTGCACAACAGGAAAACAAACCATGCAGCCAGCTGGTTCGCCTGGGATCGAACCGAAACCAGGTCGAACTTCCAGTAATCAATATTCTTAACCACTCAGCCACTGGCGGCGCGTGGCAGAAGTAAGAGCCACAGATATTGTAGTGAGCAGCAAAAACCTCTAATACTGGCTCTGGTTACTAGTAGAATTATATATTGGTAATAATCCAATCTACAGCAATGAAATTTCGGAGCATAATTGTGAAGTTAAATACGACACTCCGATAAACGTGATAAAGATGAAAAATTTTTTAAAAAAGGAAACTTACTATGCAAATACATGTATTCATTAGTAAACATTTTATAAAATTTATTCTTAATTTAGCGTTTATGAATTCTCAGAGAATTATCTCATCGAATTATTTTTTTCTCCTCTGGTAATCCAATATAATTGATTAAATTTATGTGCTGTTAATATCTTTGCCTGTTATGTACATAGTTTTTTTTTTTTTTTTTTTTTTCCGTTCAAAGTTAGATAAAACTGAACGTACGTTATACTGAAATTACTTTGTCTAGAAAGTAAGCGCTTGAGTAGAAACAGATGTTGGGTTTTATTTTTAGAAGACATGAGATCGCTTTCTGTAAAGTAATGTTATAAAATTTTGAATTTGAAATAATCGTACTTCGTTTTTAGTAGCGCAGAATGATAAAGATTTAATGAGAATATAGCAAAGCATCTTTTTAGAGACGCTGTTATAATTTTGCTATTTTATTTTTTTATGGTAGGTCAAGGAAAAAGGCAGGCTGCTAAATACGGTAACAGCACATTACTCTGTTTCATATATAGCGAATCCGCTCTGAAATGAGGCACGAAGCGGTAAAGTAGCTGAACACCAGTATTTCGTTCCGAGTTTCGAATCCCGCGAAGGGACTGGTTGCGCTTTCGTGGTTTTACCCTGTGTAACGTGTCTAGGAGCCAATTTCCCTCAGAAAGTCTTCCACGAAGGCATCCTTTCCCTTAGGCAGATAGATCGTACCGGTGTTTATTTTATCAACAGTACTGGTTATTTTTAAAAATGATCATCCTAGAAAGGTGATTGCCAAAAAGTATTCACTTCGCATATTTATACGTTATGCATGAATATACTCTTTTTAATCAATCTAATATATATAAATTACTAATGCTTTAAAAAAATTCAATTTTCAATATTCTGTTTCCTATTTGTTCCTGTTCAATGAAACAGATTCATACACAGCAAATCCAAATGCATCGCTACAGGAAGATGATAAACCAGCACAGTACGTAATTACAGTTACATCCGGAAAAGAGTAGATATACATATAAATACATAATATATATATACGGTATACAACGATATACAATATATATATATATTATCGTTTTTTAGGATGTATCTATAATATGTATCATTTTACTTTATTAAAATATAATATTCAATTTTGTAATTTAGGAATTTCTTCTCCCTTATCATGTATTATCAGCTTGTACTTTATAAACCTGATACCCCTTCAATTATCAGCTGTATTTTATAAACCTGAAACATAGAAACGCAATTTGATTTTATGCATTTCAGTATCAAGTGAAATATTAAAACTGATTGTTCATTATAACACTTTATGTATTCATTCAAAGCGGATCTCAGATAATGTGCCGCAAATTATTTCCACACTAAGTTTTTTGTGCAAATAATACGTCCTGCTAGTGTTTTTGTAATAAAATGCATGTTATTAATTGATTTCGAATTTTCGTTGCATCTTGATATTGCTGCCAAAAGATATTCAATCAACAATAGTATCTTTTACTACGTTTATGTGTGTGGATACATAGACCATTTCTCCGTGTACTAGAAAAATTTGATAATGATTTATCCACTTTTGAAGTAAAAAAATAATAGTTAGGAGTGTTATACGATTTTATAATACAAGTAAAAAATATATATAAAGCTCTGGAAAGTGCTAACACATATTTATGGAATATTATGGATGGTAATTTATGAAATATTATGGATGGATGAGTAAATGGAATATTATGTGCGTGCTATATATGTATACACATATCATCAAGTATAAAATCATTTATATATAATTTTTATGTCGCGATGAAATTTTTCTTCCGCAAAATAACGGCAAATTATGAAACATTACGCAACATTGAAAAGCGTGATGAACAAATTTTGCGAAAAGAAATAGCGACTGCTGCACGTATCTCACAGATATCTTTCATTCAACACAAAGGTGAAAAAGTTCTATTCCTGTTCAAAACATACCCTGTAGTCTGAGTCACAGACGGAAGAAATGACAGCAGGTCTTTTGTTCAACTGAGGGGATGTGTTTTATGGCTTACTCACTTTCCCGCCAAACAAGTACAGAGGAAGGAAGCGTCGTTGCCATAGTAACCAGGCTGTAGGTAGTCTTACAGATTTGAGTCTTTATCGCTCAACGTTCGTAGCGCCATCTGTTATTAAAAATCGACATGAGAAAGGGGTATTAAACGCTCTTAAGAAATCGGAGAAATGCTGATCGAATCCCTTGGCATTTAAGAGACAGTTGTAATGCTTTTGAAATGGTGGAGCGTGAATTCATCAGTTGATTCAGATTAAATCGGTTTGCTTCAATGAATTGAAACCTTTTCTGAAGGCAACTGCCAATGGATATTCTCTGCAAAAGCAGGTTTGTTTTTACTTCAGATTATGAAAACTGAAATACTTCTGGAAATGTTACCGAATCAAAGACTATGCTTAAATGACCTATTTGAGAATATTATATATTTTTATACGTAAACACACAAATTTTTAATGTTATTGTATCAGGATTCTTTCTTTTTCATCCCGTTTTTTTTTTCGTAGTAATGATCGAAATCGTTAATTACTGCGAATTTTGGAATGCAGTAATAATATCACCATTAATTTATTGTTTTAATTACTCTAAAACGTAATCTCGGAGAAATTGTTTTTCTAACAGAAATTATGCATATGCCTGTCTTTGAGATATATATATATATATATGTATATATTTGGGATTAGTTTTTTGGAATATTATATATTTTTTCATGGTTTTAGATACGTGCATTTAATTTACATATGCTCTCAGAATTTCAGTGATATAGTAAATTAGTTTGCAGCAATAATTAATCTTTGATATGTATGCAATTAAAATTTCATAATTTAAATTAACTTTATATGAATAGAGAATATTTGTTAAATTCAAATTTCATTCTTTGCAGCAATGGCACATGAGAATTATTTAAATTTAACTTTACTTTTTATTCTTATGAAACAATATATATATATTTTGTAACTGTAGGGGGAAAAACCATGAATTTTTCTCAGCTGTTTAAACAGTTCCCATGTGTAAAATAGTATTTCATCCCCCAAAATATTAGTTAATTTTCTCCTAATGTATAATGTCTTGCCTGTTCGTACAGTGTGATTAATGTCATGGTAATTTTGGATACTTTCTATAGATCTTGCATAATAACTACACATGTAAGTTATATACACATTCATAAATCTCTTATGATATGAAAAGTTATTGCAGACTTTCACATAACTATTAATAACTTGATATTCTCGATAACAGGTGACTTACCTTACTTCCGTAGACCATGATCAGAATTAAATAAACTTATAAGGTTATCATATTAAATTACACGAAAAGCAGCATGACATAAATAAATACAAAGAAATTAAATGTATTTACTGTACTAATAGATTATTATATTACATGACATTGGTTTTGCCCATGTATAATAGTAATGAAAGCCAGTTTTCCATAGAAAGTCCTCTACAGAGGCATCTGTTTTCTTAAGCAGATTGCTTTTACCACATTTCAGTGACCTTGATTTAAGTATGAAACTGGATAATATTTTCTTTCTGCATGAAATGTGTTAACTGAGTTTTAGAAATATAAGCTATCTTGCAGTTACTGTGATAATACTAATTTTTGGTACCTCCATATTATACCATCAACCATGAAAGTTGTGCCAATTGCTGCTGTGGAATTCTGAGCCAGACATTTGTATACAGCAGTTACAACAAACCATACAACAGTCTCTCTGCAGAATACATGAAATAACCCTGCTGTGAAAGTATTGGACCCACTTCGTGAATAAACATTCGTTCATTACTACTGTTTTATTTGCGGTCAAATTTTACCAAAAGCTCATTTTAGAATGCTATGAATAGAAGTTGTTCACAGGTAATTGTTCCAATTTCTTACTGTTTTGTTCGCTATTTCCACATACAGTAGATGTTAATTCTTTCGACCAGCTGTAAAAGAACTGGAGTGCAATCACAAATGTGATTCTACCTAGCTTACCAAGAATTATTTTGGGTTACATACAAATGAAACCGCAGATGTTGCGAGTGTGGTGATATTAATTTTTGTTTTGTCTTCATTAACCGGAAAAATAAATTTTCCATTAATGGTGAAAAGGTAAGAAATATATGATAATAAGTATAATATTATAGTCATTTCAAATTACTGCAAGAATGTTTCATTATTATTCAAATAATAATAACAAAAAGCTATCTATACTATAATTATAGTGAAGTATAGATATTAAATAATACAAAATATTAAATAAATTTTAGAATCACCTATTTATTATAATTACTACAATTTAATAAAAAAAGGGTAGCTTTTTTTTTTTTTTTGTGTGTGTGTTTTAACGTTTTATTGCATATTTTTTAATAATGAAAAAACAGTGTCATATTTTTGTTAAAAATGGAAAGTAAACTCCTTAAAAAGACTGATTTATTAATATATCAACTATATTTAATGTTAAAAATCTGTATATTAAAATTTCAGATGAAACTTTCTTTTGACGTAGGATTTATGTTTTTCTAGGTATGGAATGCTGGTCTGAGGGTTCTCTATGCTATAGGACAATGGCCAGGCAATACTCATGATGCATTTATATGGAGTGGACTGAAACAAAATCTAGATAGTATTTTGTCGCATCGTGCATATCTTTGGGAGATAGTGGATTATATTCCCATTTTATCACGGGAATATCTGTATAATGAGAAGCACAGAAAAGTTCGTGCAGTTATAGAGATCAAATCAAGATTTAGGGTACTGCACGATACTGGTGGAACACTATTGTATTCACAAAGCAAAATATGTAAAATGGTCATATCTGGTGGCCATTTTACATAATATATGCTTAAGGTATTGTGTTGAAAATCCTGAGATTGATGTGTTTGAAGATGATGAGTTGGTACCTTCAGAAAGTTTTCAGTCAGTGCATGTTGAAATTGCATTGCACAATGAATTATCTTTAAATTTTGAAACTCAATAATAAAAACCCAAAGTGGGCAACAATGAACCTCTGGCAAAGGTGAAACCCCCTTCATGGATAATAAAGAATATATTATGAAAAAATTACTTTCATAATATATTCTTGGGGACCCACAAGCCATGGTTTATATTTAAACCTGTAACTAAATGCACAACCCTAAATGATTTTAATTTATAATAATAATCCTAAATAATTTTATTAGTCCTGGTTTCAAATGCATACTGACAACTTTTGTCATTATTGTTCTTCCCTCTAAATTTCTTGTTTCCATCATTTATGTTTAAAAACTCTTGACTACCAGAAATAACTTAATAGGCTTGATATATATATATTTTAGTGTTGAGTATGCCAGTCATGATTTACAATAGTAAGTCACTATAAATTAGCATTGCACTTAATTTATCTTAAACTTAGCAATAAGATTTACTGCACCGAAATTCAGTTTCTTCCAAAAAGTCAAATGTTTCCCTTTCGTCCCCTTCCGTGGGACAAGATAGAAAATTTCCATGTGACAATACACATTTAATAGCATAAGAACTTCATGCTTATTTATTATAGTATAAATTAAAACTGACATATTCTGTCAAAGATATTTAAATGTATTTCCTAAAAACAATTATTTCACTCTATACTGTTTATGTCTTCTTGGGGGTGGGCAAAACAAATATTGGACAGTTCAATTTTCTCCACCATTCCTGTGAGCGTATTCTTCGATTAAGCAGGGTTTTGCTCCAATTCCTGATTAGCATAATATGTAAAGAATAAAAAGCCTATGATTTATGTCTCCATATCCTCTTGTATTATTTTGAAGAACATACATTTTTCTTTTAATTCTAGATTTTAAAACATTAAAGTAAGGGAAAGATTGTTTGCTGAATTTAGATTTATATCATCATTACGCATTCACTATAATAACTTACTGCATACTTACCTCAGTGGGTTTGCCATTAAAAGAAATACATTTAAAAAAAAAAAAATTAAAAGAAATACATTTAAAAAGAGAAGGGGGAAAATAAATACAGTTTGATTCACTTAATTTTTAGTACGCGACTCAACATTGTTATTGTAAACTAGACATTAGCCATACTTTAATAGCTGTCATCTCTGTATTTTTAGAACTTCGAAATTAGAATGTCAATTTTATCTGCCATTGTTATGGAGCTGTAGGATATCGAATGTTATTTCTTCAATGATAAAAAGAAATGAAATTTTTAATACCACATCTCATTCATATAACTTATTAACATAATTGAAAAACGATTTAATTCATTTCGTGTTATATCTGAAAATTAAAATTTGTAATACATTGACTAAAGATTCTTACAGGTCTTATTCCCATTTTCCTCCAGGAAAAAGATAATTGCTGTGTAAAATGCATAAATATTTTCACGAGACTTATAATAGTGGTATTAGAATTATTATAAAGTTTATGTCATTTAATGGATCTGTGAATTTCTTTTAAATAATTTTTATAATCACAAAATTTTATAAAATTAAAGTAGTAAATTTTACAATTAAAATATGAATCCCACACTGCAGAAATACATACAAGAATGAAAACACTGTAATATTTGAAATGCATGATTTATTTTTTTAATAAATTAATAATTATATTTTGATTTTCTATGACAGCAGACTGATTTGCAACTGATTGCTTATACAAGTCACATATTTCACACAGTACATTAATATATTCTTCTGCGTTTTAATTATTTCCTTTTCTGCAGCTGTAATATCATCTCTCTTCCTTTCTTCTCTTCGGTCTCCTGCTTCGAATAGTGGAGCTTCTATCTGAGAGAAAATTTTAAAATATTCATTCAAATTCAAATATTCTTAATTTTTATATTTCATAATGTAAAACACTTTTTATAATTAATTAAACAATGAAACTTCTCTAAAAAAGGACAATTCATAATATTGATTTCTTTAACTTTCAATTTTTTTCCCTTTATAATTTTTAAGACTGTTTATAGATCAAGAGGATTTAATGATTATTATTTTAAATTCTTAAAATCGTGTTGTTAATAAAAGACATACTCTGTATATAATGTTCGCAATAAAGAATTGAAATAACTCTTTTGTATGAGAAATATTAATTTACATCTGTTATAATTAATTTATACCAGCGGTTCTCAGCCGGTGCTATGCAAAGAAACAAAATATTTTTAACTATGAAATTCAAAAATCTCATAAAGAAAAGAATAGTTAATAGAAATTTCCTTTGATCGAAAATGACTTGAAGATTTGGAAAATGACACACTTGTTAACTTTTGGCTGAACCGAAAAAAAGAATTTAAAGGCATTTAAAATAAAGCTATCAAATTTGTATTGTCTTTTCGCACAACCTGTTTGTGTGAAAAATGATTTTTTC
This sequence comes from Stegodyphus dumicola, assembly GCF_044657685.1. Classification (NCBI taxonomy): domain Eukaryota; kingdom Metazoa; phylum Arthropoda; class Arachnida; order Araneae; family Eresidae; genus Stegodyphus; species Stegodyphus dumicola. The sequence goes on along the minus strand of NC_140769.1, from coordinate 184,087,855 downwards.
CATGTTAAATTTGAAATATAAATACTCATCAAAATAAAAAGTGGATCCTAATTTACCATTAAATGAAATAAGAGCAGACATAAAGAAATTAAATATTAAAGTATTAGAACTGAAATTTTGATAATCAAGTGAATAATTAATTTAATTAAATTTAATTTTGATAATTAAGTAATCATCAGTTTTTAATCTAATAGTTCTTTATGTGTACATATTTAATACAAAGAGTGTGCAAATGGCAATATATATATATATTTTTAATATTTCTATTGAGGAATTGAAAAATAAATATTGAGGAATTGTAAAATTAGTGGTGGTATTAATGTTTTTCAGTTTTTGCTTAGATGGTACACTACAGTCAAAAGGTTGAAAACCGCTGATTTATACCATTAAAGTTTTTCTGTTGGGAGGAAAAAGAAAAGAAGAATCCAGAAAACATTAGATTTTATGTAATAGATACAAACTTGTCATTCCTAAATGCCATTGCAGATTTCCTCGTGATAAAGGTGTGGAATTTTCTAATGTAAAAAAGAAAAAAGCATAAAATAAGCACAATTTACTCAACAATCTTGACTGAAATATACATGCTTTCAGAGATAGCATAAAGCAAGAAAAGTTTACTCAACAATCTTGATTGAAATATACATGCTTTTAGAAATAATATACAAAGCATACTGCATAATCAAAGTTATGAGTTTATATACTATGAGATACTATACATGTTTATAATATACCACGTTCCTGTACACCTAACACCTCATCCACAATTTTCTATACAATTCATTAAAGATAGTTCCTGAAACATAACTGACTTAAGAGAAACATGCATACTTCTAATTTATGCATAATAATTTGACAAACGTTGATTTCAGGTAAAGAGCTACATGTATTATATCAAAGAAAGAATGAATAAATGTAATTTGCCTTTATCCTACAAATACTTAAAAACATTTAAATTAAAAAAATGAATTATACATAATGGTAGCAAATTTTTAATGAAAAACAAAACAAGAGTTGAAAACTTAATGCAGTTTTTGTCAATATTTTACTCTCTTAAAATTTATATAAATGTATAGAAACTTGAAATGCATACCGCATTTGGCTGCAAAACTTGTGGTATTGTGCTGCACTCTAGGGAAAGGGAAAAAGTATACAATGAAGCAATCATAAGAATAAAAGATATTTGCATATTATTGAAACCACCTTAATAAAAGTTACCAAATTTTCAAAAATGTGCCAAACTCTGGCAACGATTATGTATCAAAATTTTTCAGGTAACATGCTCATGACAATTTTTCATTCAAGCAATGTCACCATTTTCATATGTGTTTCTTATGTTGTATTTCAAGTTCCAATGGATTTTAGATACGAATAGTTGTTTTAGATTAATTTCAGATTTAAAATACTGCTTGTGGAGCTTACCATCAAAAGACGAAGCTGTGTTAAAAGTTCTGCAGGAATAGAACATTTTAGTACAAAAATTTCTAATGGAAACAACTATGAGATGAATTTGGTACATAGACAAGGCATGCAGTATCAAGTTTATGTAATTCTCTGATTTTTTTTTTTTTTTTAAGTGAAAACAGATCACTTGGCACAAGTGCTAAAAAATTAGACAAAAAATTTGTGGATAATTTTTTTTAAACTATCATATAATTTTTATTTAATAATTCAAATTAGTATTTTAAAATTTGTTAAATGTTTTTTCCTTTGATATGTTGATAACATTTTGCCAACTTAGATAAATATTGATAGTCTGGTTATGCTAAAAGCAAGCTGCAAAAACAACGTACTTCTCCTGATAAGTATTTTTCTCTTTTCATTTATAAAGACCACCAAACTGATCCAGGTGTTTGTGTTAATACGTAAGTACCAAAAAATATTGAAGAATGCACAATCAAAGATGGCAACCAGTATGGTAAAAGATATAATTAATATATGCAATGAAAGAAATCTTATTAAAAGACGACTTTCATTATCAGAAGAGAAGCATGACACAGTTACAGTAAAGAAATTAAGCTTTTGTTTCTGCACTTGTAGCTTTTAATAGCCAAAAATTGTTTTTTGAAATTTTATGAAATAAATAAATCTGAATATAACTGATATCAAATGAGAATGGGTCCAAACTTTCACTTCAGAAGCAGAAAGTGCACTGTAAATGCACAATATAATGAGCAGAACACAAAGCATAATACATTGAAAAAATGAAGAAAACACTCATGCAGCCAGCTTTTTCACCTGGATTAAAAAGAGACTGGGATAGCGGTGTTCAGCAGGCTTATCTGCTTGTAGATAGATGGGCTTATTAATTACTATATAATTCAAGAACTAGTTAATTTTCATATGGTAAACATGCCTACTGTCACTGAAGAATCATGCATCTGCATTAAACAATAAAAATATAACACAAATTTGAATTTTAAATTAAACTTACTATTAGAAGAATTAAAACCAAATGCTGTAATTTGAAAATGGGAAAAAAAAATGTGGTTTATATTTGAAAAAGCAAGTATTTTTGTCTGAAAAGTAAAATATATTTTACACACACCTGTTGCTCTAGATTACTTTGGAGGGAATCTATAAGATAAAGTAAATAAAGTTGTACACATTACATTACATGTCTGTATATTTCCTTCGTTTTCAAGTCTGGAACACTTCGTTACACCACACTACAACGCAGTAAACACTTGACCATAAGCTCAGAGGAATTATAGGAACTGATGTTTTTTGTTTACATCGACACGCAGTCTCATTGGATATTGATGTAGTTTATCGGACAAGCTCTCCTGGCACGAGAGCAAACCAGCTCCCCATTGCAATTTTGACGTCATCAGTTACCAGAGCGGTAAAGCGTTGCACTTGAATTCGACTTTAGCAGCCGATAGCAGGAACGCCTCTTGCGAGCTAACATTTGCAATTTATCAGAGCGTTGCACTTGAATTCGCCCCTTAGTTATTAAAATATGCCCTATGATAATTAGTATCTCGTAAACAAAATACAGGGTGTTTATAAAGTTTCGGACCCATTTTGATGTTTAATAACTCATAAAATAATAAATATAGAATAAAATTAATAACATAAATGGTTAAATAGACTCAAAAAGTTTCATGACCGTTGTCAATGAACTTCCACGTGTGCCCCCTTCGTCGCACGGAGAATATCAAGTCGATATTCAATTTCACGCCAGGTACCGGCAAGCATGTCGGCATCCACAGAGGCTATTGCGGTTGTAATTCTAGATTTTAGGTCATCAATGTTCGACACTCTTCTCCTGTAAACGTTATCCTTTACAAATACCCAAAGGAAAAAGTCCAGCGGCGTTATATCAGGTGATCTGGGTGGCCAAGAAATTGGTCCTCCTTGCCCAATCCATCTTCCTGTAAAATGGTCATTCAAAGAACTACGAACGATGGTACTCCAATGAGGTGGTGCACCATCTTGTTGCAAAAAGACATGTGGCTGAAGCTCTTCTAGTTGTGGAATTACGAAGTTTTCCAACATGTCTAAGTATACGACTGATGAGGCCGTCTTTTCTGTAAAAAAGAAATTTAAACTGGAAAATGAAATTATCTGAAATCAACCACACGCGCAGACGATATTTACAAAGGTAAAGCTATTCAAACATGAAAAGGAAAATATATAAGTTATTCCATCAATAAATGGCATAAGTTTCTTTATATCTTCATTATTTTATGAGTTATTAAACATTAAAATGGGTCCAGGACTTTATAAACACCCTGTACTTAACTGGTTTTGAATTATTTGCATTTTAACTTTGGTAAAAAAATCCTATATACTATAATTTAATCAGCTTATTACCCGTAAAATACGCGGTTCATTGCGAAAAATTACCAAAATGGTTCAATACATAAAGGAAACATACTTATGTAAATTGATGTGAATCACTAGGGCATACTTGATCAAGTAGGACCAACCCCTTATCGAAATGTTGGAAGCCCGTGAGTATCAATAATAAATGATGTAAAACACATTAAAATTCATATTAATACGAAGGTGAATTAAAATCGTCAACCTTATTTCAACTCCTCTAGAACGTGGGAATGCAAGTTGTTGTCAAGATATAAAATGTAACGGCATAAATTGTCGAGTGAATATGAAATTTTGTGTTATGTTGAGTGTAATATGTTTAAGCGATACATTTTAGTCTGAAGGTTTTAAGATAAAACTGTATGGATCAGTCGCATTTAAAGCATTTTTCATCAGTCATCATTGCTCCTGATCATTTGGAGTTGCGGACTGTTAAGGTGAGGTTGCGTTTTCAGAGCTGCGGTCCACTGGAAGCTGTTCTTCAAGTTTTGGGTAATCTATCTTTTTTCTTATACCCCGATGCCAGCACCTATTGAGTTGTAAATTCAAGGAGCGAGTTAGGTATAGAAACGATGGATGAAGCGGAATTTTAGGAAATAGATAGGTGATTATGATCTTAGTCTCTATTATCGAAGACTGATCTTGATACTATCGCTAATCTAGTTAAGGAACGCGAAAATTTAATGACTTCAGGATTAAAATCTAAAGTAGTAACTAAGAGAATTCAGGAATCAACTAACCAATTAAACGCTACAGGTACAAAATCAGGATAACTCCGAAATTAAACGAAAATCTAGCACAAAAATTGTATTATTTTTAAATGCTCAGTGACGATTACAAGTTGTACACAAACATCATTTATTCTACATTGCTGACAGACAGACAGAAAAAATAGACAGATGTCTTGTTTTGCACCCGCTAAGTCTTTTTGCACCGATGGGCGAAAAATCAAGCATAGGTGCGAAGGAAAGGTATATAGAAAGGGGGACAATTTCGTATTTGAGGAGAGTAAAAAGGAACTTCGTACATTTTGTACGAGTTCAAAAGGCCAGAAAGAAAAGATAGGACAAAATAAAATTTAAAATAAATGGCCCAAAAATAATAGAGGGGGGGAAAGGGCCTATAGAAATAAAAGGAAAAGAAGTAGAAAATATCCTAAAATACGATTGTGTCCATGAGTGTAGTTAAAAGGAGTTCATTTGCAAAAATTCCTGTCTTTAAGAAGCAAACTTTAGCTAAGTTAAAAAAAAAATAAATGAATTCCTACATGGTAATGTGTATGCCCTTATCTTGAGACTTAACTAGAAAAGACATATATCATCACAGAGATGTACATAATATTTTAACTAAAGTAACATTAACTATTACCGTTCCCTAAAAATTCATGTATATTTCAGAAAAACAGTAATTGACAAAATCATAAATCCATACACAGTGTGAGAGCATTTCAACAAAAATAAATTATACAGTTTATTTTTCTTAAATATTAGTTAAATATAAAATTAATTTATTAATTTAACCGTTGTAATTTATTATAGTACAAGTTTAACAAATTCTGTCACACTGGCCTGGAAGAAAAATTGAATAATAGATACAGTTACAGTTACATATATAACATTTCCCTTTTTTAACAGAAATAATGATAAAAATAAAATTATCTTTAAATAATGAGGCTTTTTAACAGCCCTACCAGATCAAGTAACGTAGTTATGTCCATCTGCAAAATTTGGTGATACAATACCTCTTTCAGTATTTTGTGACACAACACTTCTGTTAGGTTTTGAAGAACTTACAGGTACGTCTAAATTTGAAGTTCTGCTGCTATTCTCAGGTATCTCGAATTCATCTATAACTTCGTTCTCACGACTTTCATTTTCATAGTTGTTTTGCATTGCAAACTCTTTCTGATTAGTTCCTTTAAAAGAATGTCCCTTCTATTCCTTTGTACGATTCTTCCATCTGTTCTTATAATCCTGTATGTACGTGGTCTTTCTGCTTCTATAATTTTCTGACTTTAATTTAGTTTTTCTCTTTCTCTTTACGTACACATGATCTCCTACTTTCGGTGGTTTTAATGGTCTTATATTTCTATCATAATAGCTTTTTTTTGTAAAGTCTGTCTCTTCGGTAAATGTCATTTGTGGTCTTCATATCGTTTCGTTTGGATGAAATTCTCTTTTATAGGTATCAATCCATTTACTTTTCTTCCAATCATCAATTCTGAAGGTGACTTAATTTCATCTCAAATAGGAGAGTTATGATATTCCAGTAATACTAATTATGTATCCTTATTGTCAATTACGGCTTTTTCTACCGTTCGCTTGACAATTTCAGTATGTCTTTCAACCATTCCATTAGATTGTGAGTAATTTGGGCTTGAAAGATCTGGCTTCAAAATTTCATCTTAAAAATTCTTTAAATTTCCTGCAACTATATTGTGGACCATTATCCGCATATACTATTTTCGGAATATCATGGCTTGCAAAAATTGATTTCAATTGCTTTATCACTGCTACACTTGACAAATCTTCCGAATGCCAATTTTCAACATATATTTGGTAAAATAATCTATAACTATTAGATAATCCTTTCCTTGAAAGTAAAAGAGATCGGTTCCCAATACTTCCCATAGACCATTAGGTATTTCTTTAGATATCATTCGTTCTTTAGTATTAGCTTTTTGTAAACTTGAACATGTTGGACAATTCAGTACCAAATCTTCAATTTCTTTTGATATTCCTGGCCAATATAATATTTCTCTTACTTTAATCTTGCATTTTACTACTCCTAAATAACCATAATGAATTTTACTTAACATATCTTTTCGTAAACTTCTTGGTACAACACAATTTTTAAATATTTCCATTTGTTTCTGATAGTTTTTCTCTGAAGTTAAAATATAGTTTTGCCAGTTCTGGAACCATACATTTTTCATCTGGCCATCCAGTTTTAATTAATTTTCTTAAAACTTATAGTTCTTCATCTTTTTCTGTTTCCAGTTGAAAAACTTCCTTTAGGCATTGGTATAAATTCTACAACCGATCGAACATGGGCTTCTATGTCTCCTTCAAAGAAATCAGATCCTTTATCAGCGAATGATCTTTATAATGCATCCGCTATAAAAAGTTCCTCCCTGGTTTATATTTTATCTCAAACTGATTTGGCTGTAATCTTATACGCATTCTTTGTAATCTTACTGGGCATTTAATTAATGGCTTTTTGAAAATTGATTCCAATGGCTTACAGTCACTTTCCACTGTAATATATTTTCTAAATATATACTGGTGAAATTTCTCCCACGAAAATACAATAGCTAAAGTTTGTAGAGTCTTTAGGTTAATTAGAAGCAGAAAAGATGAAAAATATGCAACCGCCTTCGCCGGGAATCGAACCACGGAACTCTGAAATACCGGCTCAGTGTGCAGAACCATTACACCACGAAGGCACGCTAGGGAAGTGGGAGAAATACCTTATAAGTTTCCTTTTCAATTTGAGCACAATTCTTCTGTGTATCTGTTAATGCTTTAGATGCATATGCTACTGGCAAATTTTTCTGCAATAAGACTGCTCCTAGTCCTTCTTGAGATGCATCTACTAATAAAACTGCCGGCTTATTTATATCATAATACTGTAAAATTGGTTTATTTACTAAGACATTTTTTAGTCTTCTAAATGCTTTTTCGTGTGTCGCATTCCAGTTCCAGATAACTTGTTTTTTCAACAAATCTCTTAGACATGATGTCAATTCTGATATAATAGAAACATATATAATCATTCCTAGGAAATTTTCTAATTCTTTGACATTTTTTGGTAGTTTTTATATCTAGAATAACCTTTAATTTGTCTTCATCTGGTTTTAAACCATCTTTAGGAAATATATGTTCCATATATTTCACTTAATTGAGCCCAAATTTACATTTATTTAAATTAAATTTAACATTCTTTTCTCTGGTTCTGTCCAACAACTTCTTTAATCTTAAATCATGTTCTTTTTATCTTTACCCCAAACTAATAAGTCATCTACATATATTTTAACTCCTAAATCACTAAAAATGTCAAAATTTTAGTTGCGAATTTACTTTATTTAATACTCCTTTTGGTAAATATTGTTTGTTAAGGTTGCCATATGGACTGAGTTCATCATCAAAACTTCTGTGAAAAACTTCCGGTGATGAACTCAGTCCATATGGCAACCTTAAGAAACAATATCTACCAAACGGAGTATTAAATGCAGTAAATTCACAACTTGAATCTGACAGTTTAATTTGCCAAAATGCTTTATTTGCATCCAAAATACTAAACACCTTCGCATTTATCATTTGAGATGAAATTTCTTCAAAGGTTGGTATGTGATAATGTTCTCTCAGTATATTTTGGTTAAAGTGCTGAGGATCTAAACACACTCATAAATTACCATCCTTTTTTCCTTACTACAACTAATGATTCACAAATTCTGTAGGTTGATTAACTTTCTTTATAATACCATCTTTCTCCATTCTTGCCAGCCCACTAGCGGCCGAGCGTTAAAGACGCTGAACACTGGTAGTTCGGTCCGAGGTTCGAATCCCGCGAACGGGCTGGCTGCATGGGCGTTTTCGTGGTTTTCCCCATGTGTAATGTGTATACGAGCCAGTTTCCCTTAGAAAGTCCTCCACGAAAGGCATCCCTCCCCTTAGGCAGATAGCCCTAGTGTGCTTTGCCATAATTAAATACACCAATAATTAAATACACCATTCTTGCCAATTCCTTTTTTAATGAATTTAATAAGCTAAGTGGAATTTTCCTACAGGGCTCTATTTTACCAACAGTTCCTGGTTTTAATTTAATGTGATATGTATATCCAGTTAAATTCCCAGCTCCTTCAAATAAATCTTGATATCCTTTTAAAGATTCTGGTAACTTTTTATTAGAATCAGGATTTATTGTACAAATTCTTTGTACTAGATTTAATTTTTGCAATGTAGGTAAACCTAAAATAGCAGGAACAGTTTTATTATATGCTATAACTTGAAATTCTACTTCATCCTTGTCCCCTTTCAATGTTTCACATAATAATTTGCATTTTCCGACTACATGAATTGTAGTACCATTGTAATTATTTAAAGTGACTTTTGATTTAGTCAAACACGTATCTCTTAAATTTAGGCAATGGTAACACATTACACTGAGCACCAGTATCCAACTTAACAAAAAAATATTTAGATATGTTTACTGTTAGTCTTTCAAACCATTCTGTTCTATTTTCAGAAAACAGATTTGTATCTTCTACTGAACCTAAAATATATTTATTACCATTATTATGCAACTCATGCTCTAAATTATTTTGTACAGCATTAACATAAGTGCACATTTTAGAAAAGTGATTTTTCTTTTCACAGTACAAGCGAATCTTATTATAAGCAGGATAATTGTATATTTTACAAGTTCCACATTTCCTACATGGCTTTGGATTATTATACGCATTTCCTTTATAGTTTGAAGATGATTTAATACTTTGTTGCTTTTGTTTTACATGATATTTTTCTTACAATGCTGACATTTTCCTCTGAAAGATGGACATTTATTTCGTTTGATCACTTCCATTTTATTTTCTTCAGTTAAATGTTTCAGCTGATATTCTGCTAATTCAGAAGCTTCACACATTTTAATACATTTATCCATTGTTAATTGATCTTCCCTTAAAAACCTATCTCTAAGATTTTTATTTAGAATTCCAATTACTATTCTATCTCTTATTGAACTATCTTTTAATTCTGTAAATCCACATTTGCTACTTAATTTCTTTAAATTTGTTAAAAAATCATCAAACGATTCACCTACATGTTGTGTTCGACAGAAAAATATCAACATTTTCGTTTGCTTTCGGTATGCAAAAATTTTCGAACGCTTCAATTATTTTGTCAACATTCTTCTTCACTTAAATTAAATGTATTAAACTTTTCAAGTGCTTCTTCACCAATCATATGCAATAAAATAGCTACTTTAATTTCGGGTGATTTAGTAATACTACCAGACGCTAACATATAAATTTAGAATTTTTGTTTCCATTTCTTCCAATTTTCGCTTAAATTACCTTCGAAATTTAGATTATTTGGTTGCTTTAATCCATCCATATTTAATTTAAGACTTTAAATAGTTTATATATACGTATTTTTACCCACTTCAAATAAAAATAAACAACCCACTTACCAGCAATGGAAGTTTCGATTTCACTGTAAAACAACTTCCCATTGTGTTTTAGTTTAGAACAGTGATGGCGAACCTTTTGGGAGACGCGTGCCCAAAATTCAACCAAAACCCACTTATTAATAGCAAAGTGCCAACACTCCAATTAAACCTGAAAATGAGTGTTTGGCTTAGCAAAACAACACACACTTGTCTTAAGACTTAAAGAGAAAAAACAGGAAGAGAGTTTTCAACGATATAGAAACCTTTTTATTACAGGAAATAGATTGGTTTTGCGTAATTAATGAGATTTTTTTTCTGCTGTATACATACTGATAATCCGTCAAACCTTTTCTCATACTTCATTAATTTGACCGCAACACATGCAGCACTCAGATTATCTGTCAGTCTGTTTCTTGTGTCAAATTTGATATAGTTCAAAGCTGAAAACAGCTGTTCACACGCATAAGATGATCCAAATTAAGTAAGAATAGAACCCCCAAGCGTTTCAAACTTATTTGGCAGAGAATTCCACACTTTAAGAATTTCATTTTCAAAACTATCAATTGTGCTGTTCTGTGTGATCTCTTTACACTCCATTTCCTCAAGTATTGAACAGATCAGAGAATTTTCTTTTCCACGTAGAGCGTTCTTGAAATTATAACAGCTCCATTTTCAGATTTTCAAGATCTAACCATAGCTGCTACGGTACTCGAAAATGCCTTGTAGATTTCTTCATGACTTGAAGGATTGTGGGCAAATTGTGTAGAATTTTCTAGATGCATCTTTAGATTTGGAAAATGTTTCAGCTGCCCACTTGCAAGATCTCTTTCAAAAACATGCATTTTTCTTTCAAATGTTTTTATATCGCAAAACATCCTTTCTGCCGGTTTTTCCAAGCTTTGCAGTTGTTTGTTCAGTACATTGAAGTGTTGTGTACAATCTGTAAAAAATATAACGTTGTTAAGCCAGTAAACTGTGGATAATCCTGCCCTTTTTCATTCGAAAATAGCCTAATTTCATCTAAGCAGCTTAAAAACATCTCTAAAACCTGTCCTCTACTCAACCATAGGACATTATAGTACATAAGCAGCGTTTTATGCTGTGCTTGAACCTTATCAGGAAGTGAAACTATCGACAACTGAAGAGCTCCGGTCATGATATAATTCACGATTTTGGTGACGTCTTTGTGAACATCGTCTAATGTTTTGCAGCTGTCCTTGACACAAAGAGCTTCTTGGTGAATGAGACAAAGAAACTGAATAACTGGATGTTTTGCTTCTTTAACCTATATGAAACCAGATGTTTTGCTGTTTGAAACCAGATGTTGCTCCCAACATGCAAGGAGCACCATCACTTGTAATTGAAACACCTTTTTCTGGTCTTATGCCTTGTTGGAAAAAAGCTTCTATCACAGCATTGTAAATATCTATTCTTTTCGGATAAAGATGCCAATTTTACCAGCTCTTCTCTCATCATATCACCAACAGCATAACGCAAAATTATTGCTAACCTTGCATGGTTGTTTATATCTGTGCTTTCATCTGAGCATATTAAGTAACAGGCTGCCTTTTGTACGTCAGAGGTGAGCTGCTAACCAGTATCACTTGCCATCTGCAGGACTCGATCTTTAACAGTATTTCTGGTAAGCGGTATTTCAGCGATATGTTGTTTAATTTTGTCCTTTTGGAAAGTCATAAAAAGGGAATTACTCCCAGACCGCATGACCTCTTTGATTAAATCCCATTGGGAGAGCGGTTTACCATGTTTTGCAAGGCACAGTGAAATTTGAAAGATGGCCGTTGTTAGATGGTTTGTTTTAGAAGATAATTGAAAAACCTTTTCTCGTAATTATAATTTCTCAGTTTCCTTTCAATAAACACTTTCCGTTCAACTTCATCAAGTTTGGCAACAATCTTGTGGTTGGTGTTTATGTGCCGTCTGGCACTAGATGTGCGACACACAACCATTTTCGCGCACGTAATGCATAATGCTTTCCTATTGTGTTCAATAACTCCAAATGATTCTGTCCAGGTACCTTGAAATGATCTTCCACTAGCAATGTTTAATTTTGCCTTTTTTGCTGGAGTCATTTGTGAGGGTTCAAGACCTGGAGTCTAGAAACACACAAAAATTAAAAATGGAGCATTAAATCTAAATCTATCATATACTAAAAAGAAGTAACATTATTATATATGAAATATGATACATGAAAATCTTATATCTAGGCTTAGGCCCTATGCCAGTGGCATTATGCGATAAGTAAGTAAGCGAAACGTTCAAGAACAGACCAAAACACATATTTAGATTACATAGTATCATTTTACTGTGAGTATTGATTAAGGAAGTAATATTTTAGTAGCATTCCAGCTGATGAGGCTCAGCGTGCGAACTGTAGCAGGCATGCCATAGGTTTGCCATTACTGTTTAGAATGTCTTTACGGTTATTCATAAGTGACATTGCATGGTTCTGTAAAAAAGATTTTATTTTTTAAGCTATTGCCGACTACGCCATGTATTATTTTTACATGTTAGATAAGTGCTCAGTGATAAAAGATGTACACAAACATTGTTTATTCTACATTACTATTCTACTATTCTATATTACAGTTATGATTAATAATAATAGATACAGTTACTGTTACATATATAAGAAAAACCAAGAAAAAGAAAGGTCACCACTGACGAGGATGGTTTTGTTACACCCAGAAATACATTAAAGCGTTAATACATTAATACATTAAGCTCTAACACTGATATTTCAGAACCTGCTAAAAAAATTGCAGAACTGACTGATGATGACGAAATGGAAGGCGATGGATTCAAATGTTGAATTCCTTATAACAAGAAAACCGTCGGACATATACCCCCGATTATTTTCACTTATTTCAGCAGCGATTGGAACCAGCTCAAAGATAAAATCAAAAAGCAAGTATGTGTTATGTATTAATTGCTATTATTTTCAAGCTTAATTTTTGTTTACTATTTCAATTTTGTTCTGTACTTGGAGTTCTTAAATTTTTTGATTTAGTTGTCTAAAGTTGGTGTAAGTTTAAACTGTAACTTTTGTAAACTTTAAAATTTAGGTTTGGTTGCTTTAAAAGTTTCCTTAAGTTGAAGTTGTTTAGTTTTTATTTGAGTTTAGGGACTTAAGTTTACATGGTTTTTGACCCTTAAGGTTGTTTAACTTTTAAATTTAATTATTATTTTAAAGTTTTGTTTGCTGCACTTTTAGTGTGTTAATTTTTTTAACTTAACTGAAAATTTTTTACCCCTCTTTCTATTAAAGTTGTCGAATACATATTTTCTGACTGGCGGTAAGGTAAATCAATAGTAATTGATGAGTATGCATACTTAAAATGCTGCTGAAGAAACAATTTATATAGTGCTGACATTTTTAATGAATGATATTGTTATGTAATAGTTTAAATTTTAATGTCCCAAATTCATTTGTGTTGACTAAATATTCATTGGTTCTGAAAATTTTCACATCCCAACCGTCAGCTTAGAATTCATTCTCAGAATCCCTTATCAGAGGATTACTGCACCCCGAAATTCTTTCGCCCAAACGAAAAACCATATGTCGGATGACGTGCTGGATGTATACACCATCTGGAATTTCATTTAAAGAGGACCTCGGTTGCTGTGACAGGCTAGCAGGGAAAGGTTCTACAGCGAATTTGTGAGGAGGGAGAAATAATCGTTGGATAGGAAGCTCTACATGGTCGAGTTGAGCCTCGATGCGAGGCTAAATGTCCCCCCTTGTTTTCGTCTGCGGAGATTGTTGACACATCGGTAAGGCCTTGGAGGCGGAATAATTGAACTGCGCTAACTGGCTTTTATGGTAGTCGGGAAACCTTTTCCCGTGAAGATTTCTCTGTTTGGATTGCTGGACTTGGCTTGTTGCTGTTCACTTTCTACGCCAAATTAAAAAAAAAAAAATGCACCATCTATTAAAGTGGCTGCGCAGTGTTGTCTGAAGAGGAGAGACGGAGAAAAGATTTTCGATGACGCCTTTTTTTTTTCTGACGGAGCCAAGGAGACGGAGAAAGAAATTTACTCGAAGAAAAGGAATGATAGATGACTTCTAAGATACAGAGCGGAGACCAGCAGTCCGGAGTCCCTGGTGTGATGAACGATTAAACAACCTACACAGAAGAAAAGCGTATTGAATCAAGAATTCTTAACTTAATTACTGACTGAAGTATGGCCGGTGTTTTTGGGAAGACTGGAGTCCTACCAGTTGGAAGCGGGTGTGGGGTGGAAAGCCGGGCCTCCGAAAGAGTTGCCCATTAACCTTTCTCATATTGTCCTTTTTTTTTTCTCTTGCAGATTGCAGATGTATCTTCAGACGTTTAATTATTATTCCCTGCATCGTGGCAGTATCTTGTTTGAGTTTTAGCCTGCATCAAGTACCCAAAATTTTGTTCGATGCCTCCCAAACGGGAACGGTGAATTGTTAAATATGTAAAAGAGGTATGCAAAATTTCAGATATATAGATGATCGGTCACCACCAAATTAAAATGTAATTGTACTCTTACTATTATCTTCAAAAATAAACGTTAGTTTGATTTTACTTACCTTTTTGTAATTATTGTAATTAATTCTTTTACGCTGGACCTTAGTCATAAAATGGGTTTTGGCATTCACAACGTAACTTCCTGAAATTTAGAATTGTTTTATTGTTTATGTTTCACTATGATAATTACTCGAACTCTTATGTCATGTGATTGATACAGTATTAATTGAAAAGTTTTTGTTATGTTATACATATACACACCTTTACCTACTTCAAATTTGCTATGAACATTGATTATTGAAATTACACAGAAATGATGTTAAAAAGTAAATAATACATTTGAAATATATTATGTTATATATATAATGCAAAATAAAAGAGGTTATAGTGAATTTAATTTAGAAGTTCGATTTCATATTTTTTATCTTACACATATATATATTTATTCATATTTTTTGCAGTTTGACACTGTGCTTTTGTTTTTAGTTTTGTATGTGATTTAATGCGAATTGAGTATGGGATGAATTTTAACAGCAATTCTTATTTAATTTTAATTTCCATTATTACCATCACTTGTTGCAACTATCAGCTTGCAACGAAATTGTTTATTTTTTCTTTGTATATATATATATATATAATTAAAGATATAAAGTAAGAAATTTAGAAACTTTTGTCTCTTTATTTAAGATTATTCTAAGTTTATAATTAGAATTTATTTTTTCGTTGCTTTGGGGAAGGGCCAGAATTTTCGGATGAACTATTATAATTATAATTTAAATAAAAATTTGAAATGATTCAACGGATAATTCTGGATACAGAAAAGCAAGGATTTTTGTAGAAGAGAGATTTCAATTAATTTCAAAGTTCCTGCCCACTGATTAAGTGACATTGAGATTGATTGAATTCCTCTTCTGTTTTTGTTCATTTTTCTTTAAATTTCATAAATTTTGAAAAAGGGTTTTGCTAGTTTGAAATGTTTTGGTTAAAAAAAATTAAATTTATTGTTGTTGCATTTTTATGATTATTTGAAATTTTAATTTCTGGTCTTCGTGAAATATTAGTTCTAAGTTTCTTACTTTATGTCTTTAACGATAATTTTTCTGCAGCTTAATCGCGAAAATAACTAGGCATGTTTGTGTTTTGTTTTCAAAAGAATTGTTATATATATATATATATACACCTAACACACACACAAGCTGACATGAAAAATTTAAGACTCCTGCTTCATCCTGGACTTTGATAGCTTTCCATCGTCGGTTTTCCTCTGCAATGTAAAGCAGTCTTCATCCATTAGCTCTTTGGTTTCGCTAGTTTACATAGCCATTGTTCTACATGTTTCGTCACAAATGACCTATCACTCTATCGTCTTTTGCCATCTCAGCTTTAAATTATACAGAAGAAGCCAATTTGTTTTGAGCAACAGAATTACAGCCTTTCCTTTCGTGTTTCTAACTGTCATTTCTAATGCAATAAAATGATTAAACATTATCTCTTTATTTTCATCTATTGTCACTCGTGTTGAAAAATAAGCAAGCTCTTTTCTTTTGCATTCATGTTCTTTAGAACAGGATTTTGTACCATTAACCTCACGAGGTTAATCATTATTTAAATAAGTGCACATCGTTTTACTTAAAAAGGTTTTAGCATTCACGTCGTCAAGTACTATAATTATTAGAGAATACTCTCAGAGATACCCGACTTATAGACGAGTAGAATTTCATAAATACAATCCCTTGCTTAAGAGGATATTAAATATTTAAACAAGAAATTTCTTAAGAGAAATTTCTAAACTTATTAGGTTTGGTTAATTTTTATTATTAATTCTCAGTACTTCCCTGACTGTTGCGAAAAGTTAAGTTTCAGACAACTAAAAAAAATGACTAAACAAAACTTTTAAATATATGTACGCAAGGAAATCAACCAAACGCAAGATGAATACAAATTAAATTTTATGGAGGCTGTTCGCACATTTTCTAGACGATTATGCTTTGTTGTAAAAGAAAAAATGCTCCGCTTGGAATTTTTTTAAAAATGAAACTATATTTTTGAATGTATAAATTATCGTCTGCTGCTTGACAGTTTTGTTTTCATGCAAAATCTAGCCTTTAAAAAAACAACGGATCTTTGAATAAGCAACGGGCTATTTTTGTGTTCTTTACGAAGAAGCTTATTTGTATCTTGTTATTAAAAAATGCTGTAAAAACTATGGGTTTTCGATATCTAAAGCTACGATAGGCAATGTTGTCAACAACAAAGGAAACAAACGTCAAAGTTTAGCTTCAAGTGGAAAAATTATTTTAAATACGTATCCAAGGCAAAAACGGAATGTTTAGAACGTTGCAAAAGCAAGATATTTAATGCTAAAAATCCACGAAATCAAAGAACAGCTGCAAAATTATTCAAATGCTCAGTGTCAACTGCAGCTAAAGTGATTAATGCTGATTTTAATCTTAAAAAGGAAAAAAAATTAAAAATTAAAAAAAAAATTAAAAAATAAAAATAACTTGCATCGTCTTTCTTCACAACATATCGCCTAATACAGAACGCGCTGCAGAATTCTTTATGAGAAAGTTTTATCCTCACAAAAATGGAGAAATGCTGTCACATTAGACAAATCTGGGGTGTATACAAACGACTGCAATAAAAGAGATACTACACTTATTATCATCAAAGAGAAAAGAATATTAAAACATAGTTCAAGGAATCTAAATAAAGGTTTTCTAAAGGATTTACGATTGTTGCTGGTTTTTCACATAAAGGCAAATTAAAAGTAAGGAGAGTGGAGAAAAGTGTTGAGATCAACTCTATTACCAAAAAGGAATTTTATAACCAGTTTTCAAATATGAAATACCTTCTCTATACACACAGTGTGATCAAGCTGTAGAACTGCATCAAGACAAAGCAATCAGCGACATGACAAAAATATACTGTTAGTTTCCTTAAAAAAAAAAAAAAAAAAAAAAAAAAAAGGAACAAGAAACGTGTATCAAGGCCATACCTTTCACTTAAATCCTTAGAAAATCTTCTCATGTGTTACCCATGTAGTTTTGCGATATTGGGCTTTTAAAAAGTAGATTGTCCAAACGTTGACCTACAAACTGTTCAAGAGGAATGGGTAAAATACCTTTTCCGATACTATATAAAAGGCTTTATTGTCTTGAAAATTACGGCGGAGAAAGAGTAAGGGTTACCAAATAGAAAATTTTAAAAATAAACATTTAGGTAAAATATTTTTCTAATTACAATGAAAAGCGTGTATAAAATGCGCGAACGGTCTCTTTACTTTTACAATATGAAACTATGGCAACAATTACATACATTTTGCTGCTTTCAGTCTGATATAACACGACAGATATTAGCAAGCAATTATTTACCATAATCCAAAGCTTAAAGAGTAGCACAGTGTGCTTTAATATAATTTTGAATTCTCATTTCCCTCATGCCAATTTTGATTTAGCAGTTCTTTGACATGTTTTTCAAGTAAGTGGGTGAAATGAATTATAGAGAATAAGGCAGTGAAATTAAAAGGGTTGAACTTTTAGCAAAAACAAATATAACTTTACAATGCTATGCTAGCAGATAGTAATAAAATGGTAGTATATTACATGAGTAAAGTGAAGAACTTTATTTCTCGATTTTAAAAACCGTAAATTTATCCTATTAAAAATGTCCTTTATAATCTGAAAGAAACCTTAATGTTCTACTGATGTTTCATTTTTGAATATTTTATCTAAAACTCCTATGGAGGAAGAGATCATACAAATCGATGCATTGAACAAAGATGGTAAATTTTCTGATAAATATATGGATACTCGTATTTGCTATGTAATTTCTCAAGTTATTAAAATTGTAAATAGTCTTTTATAAATTCAGTTACTTAAAAGCACAGTGTTAAAAGTCAATTCTACTGTCTGCAATTTATAGGCATCTTCATCGAAAATGCAAGTAGATGAAAAAAACCGACAATTTAGGTAAACAAATTTTACACTGGTATTAAAACGTTTTTTAATTCTTTGGTCAGAGCTCAACTATCTGTGATTATGGGTGCATGTTTTACGTTCGCCTAACACAGCCAAGAATTGAAAACTTAATGAAATTTCACGGTCTTCTTTAAAAGAAAGGCAAGTTATGATAATGTCAGGATTATCTACACATTTTATAAAACTAATATTTTATGAGATAATAGCATAGCTGCAAAAATAATTAATTAAACATATACTTAAATTTTAATATTAATGTCAGTTGAAACTAAATGTATTTAGACAACTATAATTAATTTGAAAATTCATAATTAAAAAAGAAATTAGATTAATTAGCTCATATTTGACATATTTAAGTGTTCTTAGGAACACTTAAATATGAAATACAGAAAAGTTGGTTCTTCATGAGGAGCACAATACCAGCTACCCTAGCCTGATAACTCATACAAGGACAGTTTTAATCATAGTTTCTGCATCTGTTAACTTAGCCATAAGCACTAACCATACGCAAAGTCAATTTATTTCCTTCGCTTACATATTAGATAATAGTTTACTAAATATAAGATGATTAAGCATCAGATGAGTTAAATCGAGAATTATATTCTTCTCCTAAGGATATCTCACGATTTCCAAGTTTCAAAATAAAAGCTTAAATAATAAAAATAATGGACAAAATAAAATAACTAGGTCTCATAACTGACAAAATAATTATACTGGTCCGAGCACCTGAAGTACATATGGACTAAAACATGAAGCATAGCAAATAATTTTAAAAAGGTTCAGGAATTAACAGGGGACTTAAGACTTATATTTGAAAGATCAGAATCGTCCTATGCGGACCAGAAATTTGCTGCCATCCCATGACAGTTATGAAATAAAAGCAGCTCCAAACAGTTCATTGACCATTTTGCTACGTATCACTAAATACTATCTCATGACTGCTAATGCAACCTTATGCGTGGAGAACCTCCGCTCCATACAAAAGCTCAAGTTGACTTCGTAAAGAAAGAAAAATTGAAATTAGAGAAAAACTGAAAACTACAAGATTTTTACTTAAATCCAGGCAACTATGAGTCTTCCTCCCATCCATCCATAAGACACCTAGCAATGAATAACTACCTTAATTTCTCTTGCAACCAAATATTAGAGTATAACAAACTACTATGTATATATCAATGGATTGAAAATGGAAAAGAGAGTTGAGGGTGTCAGCATCATACTCATCGCTCACCAAAACAAACTGGTCCTTAAGAGCCGCCTAGTTGCAGAAAATAGCATTTTTCCTAGCAAACCTGCATGCCGTTAAAGAGGCATTCACTTCCTGCAGTGAAAATATTGTAAAAAACATACATATTCTCACTGATTCTCCATTTGCAATGCTCGTTCTAAAG
The DNA here is from genome assembly GCF_044657685.1 of Stegodyphus dumicola. Classification (NCBI taxonomy): domain Eukaryota; kingdom Metazoa; phylum Arthropoda; class Arachnida; order Araneae; family Eresidae; genus Stegodyphus; species Stegodyphus dumicola. The sequence continues at coordinate 184,067,974 of NC_140769.1, read as the reverse complement.
AATAGAACATATGAAGAATTAATTCAAGCGATTCAAAACATTACAGCATCCCACCCTTATAAGGTATTTCTCCCACCTTCTTGGTGTGCATTCGTAATGTAGGGGTCTGCATGCTGGGCGCGTATTCCAGAGGTCCGTGGTTCGATTCCCGGCGAAGGCGTTGCTAATTTTTCATCTCTTCTGCTTCCGAAACAAACCTAATGACTCTACACCCTGAACTTGAGCTCTTATTTCTTAGGTGAAATTTCAGGTGGGCATTGAAGGGAATGAATGAGATCACGATGCGCTCAGTTCGGCAATCTCCAGTGAAGAAGCAACTTTCGTCAATATTCCTTGGGCAAAATTTCATTTAAAATGTAATCTGAAATGAATCCAAGAAGCACTGCGGCAGCTGAAATGGATCAGTGAAGGCGCGGGAAGACGCCTTTTTAACTTCCTCCAAAAAATCAATACCAAATCATCTAGCTCAATCATGTGAGGAATTGATTCGTAACAGACCATGGTCCCTTCCTACACACCCCTTTGAGAAAAACATCGACCCCTCAGATGACTGTATTATGTGGGTAGAGGGCAATGCAACCCATAATCTCACAAGCTGTCCATTGACAAACAAATGGCATATTAAACTCTCTGAAAACAATGTATGTTCTTACATAATATACACACTCAAGAAGAAACGGTTAAGAAGAAAAATCGAGGCAAAAATAACTTTTTTTTCATAGAAAGGAGTGAATCTCTGCAGAGTACTTTGAGTTAAGCAGAGAAATTGTATCACTCCTCGAAATACAAAAAAAGAAAAAAAGCTGAAATTATACAAAAAGTGTTAAATTTGACAGTTCTCTTCTTAATCAACAAATGGAGCTAATGTGTAAACATCGTAAGGTTTATCTTAATTTTCTAACAGTTAATTTTGAATTAAAGTTACTTTCCTGTCTTGCCTTAATTTCAGTTTACAATTTCCAGCCAGAACTTATTTTCAGAATCGCGTTTAAATGCAAATGAGGAGAAGAAGTACTTAACTGTGAACTTCTACTGGCTTCGTTAGAGAGCCTGAGATTCTAATCAGCGCGCGTTAGAGAGCCGAGCCTTTGGCGCTACTCTCTCACAAGCTATTATTACGCTCGGCGGTATTTTAGGCCCTTCATCAGCACCCCCTGGATTCTAAGAGTTAGTTCTAGGAGGTGTTGCCTTGATAGCTTTTCCGTTAGTTAGCGTAAAAGGGCCAACTCTGTTAGAATCTTGATAGCTTCAGCTATATCTTTTTAGTTAAGTTTTATTGATTATTATTCCTGAGTTCAAGCACAAGTGGAGGCTTCATTGTAACTCCAAAAAGGAGTCGTCTGTTAAATTTATTTTGAGTAATAAAGGGTAATTAACCCTTCGTACGTTTACGTGTCTATCTCTCTGAATTAAGCGATTATCCGTTTATCAGTTCTAAATGTTCCAGACACATTGCAGAAACATTCAAGGTTTGGAATCTTACAAAATTAACTAAGCTGTGAACTACTAGAAACTTCAAGCAGTTGCTAGTGTCTGTTCAAGCTTTATTCAGAAATTATATCTCCCTTGATAACAAGCTGTGGAACTTTTGCGCGCTGAGTAACTTGCATAAATATACAGAGTAAATAAGTGCAAAATGTAATGCACGTAGCTCAAGTTAATATCAATGATAGTGATGTTTATTTTAAGTGTAGTATCCTGTGACCTTAATTAACTACTAGTGGAGCGTCTGCGGGATTTATATTATTTAGCGAATGCTGAAATGGGAATTTAGTTCTATTAATAGGATTGACATAATACTTCAAGAGACTAACTGCATTAAGACTAGCACCAAGAAGAAATTATATGCACCTAGATATCTAGCTGTGGATAGATGCGAGTTTATTACCCCACCAAAAAATAGAGTAAATAAATTCAAAAAGTAGTGCACGTAGAGTGTTAGCAAATATAGTGCACATTGGAAATTAAGTGTAGTATTATATAGCTGCGTAATATGAAAGCGTTTATTTCCCAACAAACCAGATGCATTAAAAATACAAAAAGTTTACATAAACTATAGTTAAGTTTTAAGGAACATTAAAACTAAGTGTAGTACTTTGTAGCTGGGTAATCCCATTCCTCTTGAACAGTTTCCTAAAGTCCAAGGAAGGTTGCAGGTCGACGTTTGAACAATCTGCTTCTTAAAATACCAAAAGCGCAAAATTCCATGGATGATACATCAGAATATTGTAAGGATTAGAATGAAGGGTATGGCCTCGATACCCCTATCTTTTTCCATTTTTTCATGAAATCCTTAAAATTTACTGAAATGAACAGTAAATTTTAAGGTGCAGCTGCTTTGTCTTAATGCAGTTCTACGGATTGATGACATTGTGAGTAAACAGAAGGTATTTAATATTCGAAAATTGGGTATTAGTATGTTTCTGATAATATGTGGAGTTTATCTTAACAGTTTTTCGCTCTCTTTATTTATAAATTGTCGTTATATGAAAAACCAGCAACAGTCATAAATGCCTTTGAAAAACTTTCTTTAGATTAATTGACCCATGTTTTAAGGAATATTTTTTCTCTTTGATGATAATAAATGGATCTCTATTGTAGCCATTTAAATGCACCCAAGATTCATCTATTGTGACAGTTTTCCATTTTTGTCCGCATAAGTGTTTCTCATAAAATGCTCTGCAGTGCGCTCTTCGTTCGTTGATATGTCATTGTGAAAGGTAATGCACGTTATGCTCGTTTCGTCGTTTTCAGATTCAAATCAGAATTAATAACTTTGTTTATAGTTGACACGGAGCTTTTTAATGGTTTTGCAACTGTCCTTTAACTTGGCGGATTTTTTTTCGAATATTAAAGACCTTAATTAAGGTAAAGTAACACGCCGAACAAGTATTAATTTAAAATTCAAACAACAAAAATCAGCGTTATATTTGCAAATTTTCACAGAAAATTATTAAAGATCTTAGTATTACAACATTCGAAATATTCCGTTTTTCCTTCTATACGTATTTGGAATAATATTTCGATTTGATGTCAAGATTTTTCTGTTGACAATATTATCTAGTAGACGTAGCTTTAGATATGTAAAAACCATGGCTTTTATAGAGTTTTTCTTAACAACTGGATACGAATAATTTTCTTCGAAAAGAGCAGAAACATAGCCATTGCTTCTTTAAAGGCACGATTTTGAACGAAAACAAAAATAAGTAGCAGATGAATAATTTATACTTTCAAAAATATAGTTGCAAAAATAAAAAATTCCTAGCCGACTATGTTTTATAAAGAAAAGCAAAATCGTCTAAAAAATATGCGAAGAGCTGCTGTAAAATATAAATGCGTTCATTATCCTGCAAAAAAAAAAAAAAAAAAAAAAAAAAAAGCAAAATATGAGAAATGTACTGTACACAGAGTATAGCAATGCTAATTACAGTGAACATGCATGCATCAGATTAAGTAGTATTTTGTAAGCTGGAAAATATTAATGCTTTCATTATCCTGCCAAATAATTTAAAATGTATTGTACACAGTGTTTCACAGTACAAATTTAGAGCAAACATTGCAAATTAAGTGTAGTACATCTCTGTTCCAAACATAGACAACATTGTAATTTAAGTGTAATGTTCTGTGAATTGAATTAAATAAGTTTAGTAAAATCTTCAAATTCAGTATATCTACGCATAAATAGCTTTGTAAAATTATACTGAAGATGTTCTCCGTATCTGTAATCGTTTGCAACCACGACAACAGTGTCCAGATGCATCTCAACTGGAGATGTCCTCTAAAGCACGAAAGTGCGTAAGGCACCCGACTGTGAGGACATCATCAAAGTATTATTACTATACCAATCTTGTCTTGTACGGTTATTATAGAACCTGAACCTTGAATTTAACAGACAATAAAATTCAAACACGGATAACGTAGTCTAAGATTATTACATTCGATAAAATAAACTATATACTGGCTCAGGTTTTTACTCGCACATAGCCTTGAGCTTATACTCTTCAAGTCAAATTGAATTCTGCTGAGGAATAAGGAAAGAAGAAGTTATAGAAAAGATTAGAATCATAATAATTGGTTAATTAGCACAAGATACGTTAAGTTCCCCCAGCAGAATTTAAATAATCGCAAACTTAAATATTTAACGACCTTGTCTAAGAGTTTAAATTCTAAGATCTAACACCATGAAACCCCCTTTACAATCACTTAATTAAATCTTTAAATTTAAATCCACATTGTACAAAAACGTCGTTTTGGAAAACTTCATACCATCATCTTTCATGTCACAGCATGGGCGTTTTCGGGGTTTTCCCCATGTGTAACGTGTATACGAGCCAGTTTCCCTTAGAAAGTCCTCCACGAAGGCAACCCTCCCTTAAGGCATATATCCCGCGTGTGCTTTGCCATAATTGAACAACCATAACCCTCAAGTCACAGCTCTTTCCAGCAATCTGGAAAGGTAAAAATGTTTAGCTGTAGAAATATATGTTTATAAATTTTCAAGTTATCTTTGATGAAATCAAGTTATCTTTGATAACATTTAACATTGTGCGCTTTATCTCTGAATTCAGTTTTCTCACTCCCGCTCTCCAGCATTTGTAATAGATGAAAGAGTGCGTATAAGTGTCTAATTTTTCATCATTCCTATTCTTTCAGGGTTAACACATTAGTTTGCAAAAACACTGTAGTTCAAGAATCTACGCCTGCTTTCCTAAACTTAAATTCCATTTAACATTTGGAATGTTGGCTGGGAAGCCTAACATTTAAATAACATCATTTGCACTACTTTTACCTTAAATCAATTCATTATCATTTGCTAGCTTTAACTTTGCATTTACAATACACATCATCGGAACACATTTAACATTTACGACACAGTTAACGTAACGCATGCATATAAAACATTAAACTTCATTCACATACTAATATTCAAAATATTATTTAGTTTAAACTTTACATAATACATACAGTAGCTGCTATTGCAATCACGCCAAAATTTTCAGCTCATTGGAGACTTTTGGACTAATAGAATAAAAGAAGGACTAACTAAAGTAACAAAATCGTGTTTAACACTCGAAATAAAATACTTAACTGTAGATATATACACTAAACTGAAAAGCTTCTTTGTTTAATAAAACTAAGATATTCTAGCATGAGGCAAAAACTAAAGATATAATCGCAATGTTTGCACCAATACGTTAAATAAACTGAATATTTAAGGGAACGTACATACATACATAAGTACGCACGCACATTCATGCATACGTACGTACGCACGCACGCATAAGGAAAAAACTATCGTCTGATGCTCATTTTTAACCTGCACATTCAATCACTCATTCTACGGATTTGCAGTGTTTCGCTTGGGCCGCTATCGCCTTCGTTCTTACTAAAATTAACAATATGTGCCTCCTAAAATCTTTTCTGTCAAAAAATTGCTTTATACCCAGTGTCTAATAAGGCATCTCATGGTATGCTATTTAACACAATTTGAATCACTGGAAAAGATAAATTTTTAATTAGGAAGGCATTCATTTGAATGTGAGAGACTTTTGCACCTCTCTAGAGTGAATGTCCTCTGTGGACCGAAATACCCCCTACCTAAAGGTTTGTTATGATCCCTCACTTTCCTCTTTTTAGATCTGTTTTGGTGATGGCCTTTAGCGGACAAAACATTCTGCCTTGTGCCGTCAAACCGTCCTTTTGTTTTTGGCTAATGTCCTAATTTTTAGCTAAGATCTGCGAAAATGTTCGTTACTTCGCTGGTATCCCCGCGGACTTTGTGATACCGGCCGACTCAAAAACTTAAAAAACATCGTTCTAGCGTAACAGGGTTTCTCAGGTCTAAAATATCTTACGCCTGCAACAAACACCTGAGTGCTATTATTTGAATAATTTCGGCATCATTTTCCCCATGTAATAAATTTACTTCCTGAGTTTTATCAAAATAAAGTATGTCTTCTCTTCTGCGTTAATCGGATGTTTATTGTAAAGTTGGAGCTGTAACTTGGCCATATCTTCCACCAACAAGGGAGAGCTTTCAAAATGGTAGTTTTAACACTTGAAATTTATAATTTTCGCTACCTGGCTCACCTAATAATAATTTCTCAATGCTTTTATACCAGCACAGGGCCCGTCTTCGAAGTGCAACGTACCGAACCTCTACGATCAAACATAGGTTTCGTTTGATGATTGCATAATGTCTATCATGAAACGGAAGCCTTCTTGCTGTAGGAGCAATTTGGAGTCTTGTGCAGGTGGGCAGGCTAAATGTGAGTTACTGATTCGACTTATTTTGTAATCAATTCGGCCGCCAAATGTAAGGTTGCTGTAGTAGTTGGATAATGTAAAGTCCTGATGACCTTATGAGACAAAATAGCGAACCACCTCATGACTATTCGAATTAAGCCATAACAGGCTGAGAAATGCAAACACTGATAGCTTATTCTAAGACTACACATTCAATAAAATAAGCTACAAGCTGGCCCAATATTTTATCTGCGCGGACATTTAAAGTATTCGCTAGCGAGAAAATGCCAAAGTCGGAATATCACTTTTATAAGGTTACAGCTAGTAATCTTTTCAATATGTTGAATACTCTGTTTTAAATAGAGCTGGAGGGTAATTCTAACAACGAGACGCAATTGTTAGATACTCTTTCTCTCCAAGATTCAAACTCTCAGCTAATGTATTCCGAGCTAAATAGAATTCTGCAGAGGAATAAGGAAAGAAAGAAGATCGAAATCATAGTAACTTGTTAATTAACATAAGATATGTTACAATCTCAAGTCAGTTACTGCAAACGGACAATGGCCATATCATCGATGTTAAACTTTGAGTGTTTTGTAACTTCAGCCTGAAAGTAAAGCTGAGTAGGTTCTTTATGGTAAATGTAGTGATTTTATGGTTTTGCTCAATCCTAATGTCAGTTAACCATTTTTCCTTAAAGCATTCTAAGGCAGCAAAATTTTCCCATATTAAACAGCCTTCGAGTTCTTTACAGACATTTTATTATTCTTTTGTTTAAGTCCAGCTATTCTAATTACAACATTGAATTATATAGATAGCGTAAACGATTCAGACATGATTAATAAAAATTATTTATCATCTGCCATTACTATTTCTATAACTCACTGCCACAACAGCACGCAAATTTTAAATTATCCTACGTATCACAAATGATTGCTTTGTTTAACCAGGAACGATTGCACGCATCTTTAATATCAACCTCGCATGACTGATAAACTGAAGCTGTTTTAACGAAAAATCGCTTAAATACATAGGCTTCATGAACGGTTTCATGATTTACGAAATTAATGATAAAAATTCTGATAATAATATACTTCAAAAAATAAATTTTTAAAATTCATTTCCTAATGAATGATCTTTGTATTTCATGAAATTTATCCATAGAAAACAAAATGGAATTCAAGAAATTGCAACATTCAACTTTCGATGCTAGTAAAAAGATGTTAGAAGAGCTATACATCACAAGGCCACCATCAATAAATTGGTCATGAACTTAGGAATGCGTTTGTTTTACATTAGAACCTAGCTCATCGTTATTTGTAGCTTCAATGCGAAAAGAGATTTAAAGCTGGAATTTAATTATAAATTATTACAGGAGTTTCTAATGTCAAAATGCTTTTCCAATCAAAGCTGAGTCATGACTATGCAAGTACTTATTTTCTTGAAGCATGCATTTGAAAGTATCATTACAGATGTTCAATACCCAGATCATAAGCGCAGAAAGAAAGAGGCCCTGTCTGAAATTTGCAAGGCTTATATATTTCATAACAGTATTTTTTACAACGATTATGTGTTTCATAATGATGCTGGCTTATATTTTCGAGGGTAAATTGATTCATTCTCATAAAAGCTTTTTAAAAAATATTTTACGCACTTTTATGAAACACTTTTTTTATAAAAATGTAGTTTTGTTACGGCAAAAGTTATTACTGAAATGAAAAGCGAATTAATTTACAAGCTCTCATCAGATGAAGGCGCATTAGAAATCTGGACCTAAAATAAATTCTTTTTAAGAACAAGCAGTTACTGCAAATTCTATTCTCAGTATTACAAGTAAAATCGAAAGTAATCCCAAGCTGCATCTATTTTATGCAATAATTAATCAGTCGAAAAGAATTTATTTTTACAGATTGATGACCCTCTAAAAATTTGATGTTAGAGAATTTATTTTTAGAAGCATAATTTAAGAAAATAATATAACGCTTCAATACTCTTCAATACGCATACTCTTCTTTGAGAATAGGGTATAACACACACTCTTTTTATATATATATATGTGTGTGTGTGTGTGTGTGTGTACAAATACCTGACCTTACATTGATTGGCTACATTCACAGAGCTATGGTTTGAAAATCCCGGATTCAAGAATCGGAGCTACCAAAACATATTTTCTGAAATTAAATACTGTCAAGGAAAAACATTTTGAAGGAAGGGTTACAGCTAATTATCTTTTCAATGTGTTGTTGTTTTCCACTAATGTATATTTTTTAATAGGAGGAAAGTGTTCGATTTTAAGGGTCAATGAATAGACAAAAGTGTTATTTTACCTGAAAAACAATTTTAAAACTACACATTAAAAATTAACAGTAGTCCAGAGAAATAAAAATGATGTAGTTTTTATTAGCAACTTACTTATTGGAAGAATCATTCATCCGAAATATGAAACTGATAATGAGATTTATTGTAATACAAAACAAATGAGGAATCTGAAGCTGTAATTAAATGTTGTAGGCTTTATTTCCTAATTAAAATAAGACAGATATTTACCCTTCATATTTAAGCAAAGTTTGTTTGCTAGCTTTCATAAAAGACTTTACAAGGAAATATCTGTATCCTTATGTTATACATCGAAAATCGCGAAAAGAAAAAAAATATGTTAAGCCATCCAAACAGACAGCGCATAGCACTTTCGAAAAATTTCCTCATGCTAAAGTTTTTATGTTCATCAGTCTGTGAGTCATGAAAAATGTGCATTGCCCTCGCCGGGACTCGAACCTGGACCTCTCGTGCATGCATCGTGTATGCTTCCAATTACACGACGAAAGTATATGGATAGGAGGGAGAAAATACATTATATACTCTCCGTTTTAAAGGGCAACTGGGGATCAGGGGATCCAACCGAGAAAGCCTGGTGGCGACGAATTATCGTCCACTAACTTTTAGTACGGCTACCACTTGTAAAGTCATTAGATTTTTTTGAAGCAGGAGACATGAAATATGTGCAATGCATTCGCCAGGATTCAAACCATGATCTCTCGAATACGCTTAGAGTATGCTTCCTACCCACGAAAACATGCGGATTAGAGGGAGAAAACAGAAGACATCTTTTTGAAATCCAGATGAGCAGCCACTTGTATCATACTTCTGATTATCTTCGAAGAAACCTCGTACAAAAATTCAAAGTTGTTAATAATCAATGATGGGTTGAATAGCACATTAAGAAATCTTCATCTTCGTCTGTCATTTTGCAAAATGATGACGTCAAGTTCTAATTTCAGTTTTAAATTAAAAGGACACGAAAATCAGCTATTAAACTGGTATTAAGTGATAGAAAAACTTTGGTGAAAGAAGATGTCATCTTGCCAATTTATGTGTAGTAACATTAGGTTACTTTAAAATTTTAATTCCATAACATGGAGGACTTCTTCAGAGATTAAGTCATATTAGATTGGGGGGTGGGGGTGGGGGAAGAAAGAAACTTGCGAACTTAACGCAACTTGAATCCTTAGATGACTAAGGCTAAACTCAAATTGCTTAAATTGGCTTTTCCAACGGAATAACTTCAAAGAAAAATTATCTTCCTATCTTTCACTATAGTCTCAGTATTCTGAATTGAACACAGTAGTGGACTAAAATAAACAACTTAATACAAATTTATTTCCGCTTCTTTGGAGGATAACAGACAACACTGTATCTTAATTGTGTATAACTGAAGCTTTAAATCATGTCTTAGCACCTGGCTCTGTAAATTTTCACGAAATGGTTACTTGATATGCAACAGCAAAAGGAAAATTCACCAGTTCAAAACATTACTTCGCCCGTCAGTTACAACCAGAGGAGTTGCTTTAAGGTCACTGGCGATGGCCTCTCAGTTTAGATTCTTAACCATATTTAAATTATTTTCCTACATTTAGCTTATTCGCCTATTGTGGAGAAAGCAGACAAAAGCGTAGGAATTTAGGATACAATGTAACGTAAGCAAAGCATGTTAACTAAAATAAAATTTGAACTGTCGGTATTAAATGATTTTAATTGCTTCCTTAACGGTTATCGTAATTAAGAAGCTAATATGTGATATAAAGAACCCGGTTCCAGATGAATCTGAAGTGATATGTTTTCAATAGTTTAACACGCAAAGAAAATGAAGTTATAGTATTATAGTATTAATATTAGGTTTTAAAGAAAACTGTGTTCAGGCAAAAAGATGTTGCTTGAGGTGTACTTCTCTAGGTAGCCCAACGGGTTCATCCTCGATATTCTCTAACATAATTCAATTCCTAAATTGTAAGTGTTAATTGATTTTTAAGTATTGTTAAGGCGCAAATTTATCTTCAAAAATGCAAATAAAAAGAGGATTTCTGATTGAAAATTGTGACGAATGCTCAGTAAATAAAGATCTGGGAATTGATAATTTTAATTGTTTTAGAACAAGAAGCTCGCTTCGAAGAGACTACCAAAGAGAAGTAGATTATAGTTCTGCAATATGTACATTGACGTTGCCTAAAGAAATGCCTAAGGAAAGCATTGCCTTTCTGGATGAATTCCTAAGGAAAACTGGCTAGTATTCATGAGGGAAACTAATCATGCAACCAACCTGCTCCTCTGAATTCGAATCCAGGTCAAACTATCAGTATTTAGTCTTCAAAGTATTTACTATAGAGAAGAATTTTCTAAAGAGAAGGAACTGAAGTTTTTCTTTATTTCTATGAAAGACAAAAATAGCACGTTTTTTTGTTTAATACGGTATTAACAAGCCTGAAAAAATCTCATATTAAACTAGAAGGGGAATCTTCACAAGCAGCGCTTCAAAAATTGAAAAAGGAAACTTCACCAAGAGGCAGCTTTTAGTACTTTAATAAAGAAGATTACTACAATTGATGTTACATACAGAATAGCATATATACTGGGAAATAAAGAAATGCATTTGCAAGCAGTTGGCTGTTGAAATCAAAGGAAAAAGGTTGGCAAATATGGACAATTACGTCTTTCGAAAAGAACTGTAACTGACAGACAGCATAAATAGGCTTAAAATGTAACAGAACAACTTCATTCAGTAAATAAAAATGGAGATCTATATTTTTCAATAACTTTAGATGAAAGCAGAGATAAAACGCACTTGGCTCAGATACTATATTGTTGCGAATTTTGTACATGTACGTAATTTTAGTGAAATTATATGTGAAATTGTAGTATTTTTTGCATAATGTAGCATGAAATGTTTGAAAGAAACGATGTTCTGCTGGAAAAATAAGATTACGGGGATCAAGTCTATTTAACGTCTCCCTCTAGGAGATATCTACCCATTACTTTAGACAGATATAGTGAAATGCAGCCAAGTCGTCGATGGTTTTGGCGACTAATTTTTGACTCCAAATTTGGCCAGAAATAACCCTGGTCAAAAGTCACCTAATAAGTCACCAAATTTTGCAACCATTGGGAGAGACATTTGGGTCCGTTCCTTGTAAACTGTAATTGTGATTGAATGAATTCAATTTATTCTATATGTAACTGTAACCTCATCCGACCCTCATATGCCTTCCAGTAATTTCAAGAAGTGGAAAGTACTAGAGATTTTTCGGTGGCCGGGAGAAAACTATACAAGACCAGAGAGAGAGTATCACCTTCTAAGTAGCTGTTTAGTTCATCGTTGAATATGGAGTATAGAGCTACCTCTGTGGGATCTTCGCCTTTTAGATTCGCTCTGCATTACGGCTGTGCTTAAAGTTCTTGGCAGTTTGAAGTGTAACTACTGATTGTACTCTACGATGCTGAGAGGAGTAGTACGTGTATTTTTGTGGAAAGTTTCAGAAGTGTGAACTGTTTCCTAAGATAAAATTAATTTCATCAAACTATCATCGGTTCTGTGGACATTCAGTCCATTACGAATCTGTATGCACGGAGCGATATTTTTATCATGCCAGCATTAAAGATTTTCATTGTAATGAGGAACTCCTTACATTGGATACAGTTAGTGATAGAACTCGTACAACTGACATTTTTGAAAGCAATATGTTGCCAGTCAGAGCTAGTATTTGCAGCGAGGGTGCTCCTTCAGTGAAAAGCAAGAAAGAAGGATTCGTTTCTGTTAAGAAAGGAGAAGATAAATTTACAAATATCATTATCGTTTCTTTGTATATTGCACCAGCATAATCTTTGCTCTAAAACAACTATTTTACAAGATACAATGGATAAAGTTACTATATTACAAGATACTATATATAAAGTTAGTTACTTTATTCGAGTGAATGCAATACGCTATCGTGAATTCTGAAATATGCAAATATTAGACGATGAAATATGCAAGGATTTTCTGCCTTATTATTGTCAAACTTGTTACTAATCAAATGGGAAAAATTCTCAGTAAAGTTTTAACTTTATGAACTTATTCAAAAATGTGAAATATAGATGTAAAAATATTCCTAAATTTTTTTCCGCTCATATTATTATGCAAATGCATACTATTTACAGCATTTAAAGCCCGAAAAGCACATGTCTACGGTGTTATCGTCATGCGATGATTTATAGGTGCTTTATATTTTACCACGATATTTTTTATGACGATGTTGTAAAACTGCGATGTTTATGAGTCGCTCTATTTTTAACGACGATGTTTTAGAATTGCAATGTTTTCTTCTTGCTTTCTTTCCTCCCATGATGTTTTCGCCTTGTGTTGTTTTCTCCGCGATGTTTTCGTCCGCGATATTTTTGCCTGTAACTGTCAACTCATGCGGCCTTTTGGCCTGCTGTCGAAGTTCAATGTGACCTGTCAGGAACATACCCTTTATGTAGGCTGCTAAACATCTCAATTTTCTTTTCAAATTTGAAGTGATTAATGATTAACAGATAATTAATTATTATTAACAACCAGATTAACAGCAAGCTGTCATGAGATCTCTTAATACTCCGAACTCAACGCTAAACTAAACAATTCCGGTCTAAAAAACTGAGAGCTGACACTCTCTCCGGTTTTATATACTTTCGATACATTTCTAGTATTTTCCACTTCTCAAAATTACTGGAAGTATACGTTTACAGTTATATAAGCATTAAGGCCAATTACAGTTAAACACGGACCGGACCAAAATATCTCCAAATAGCCGCCAAGTTTGGCGATTTCTGGGCAAATTTGGGGACAAAAATTAGTTCCTAAAACTATAAGCAGCTTAGCGATATCTCGTCAATTTAGCCAGATAGCCATGTACCTCAATGCTAAATAGACTTTCCCTTTTAATCTTATTTTTCCGGAATTTTTCTTTTCTTCGCTTTTCTCGAAGTCGTTTATGTTTCGTTATTCAAAATTCGTAACAATATTATTGCACATTTAGTTAAAATAAAATAAACATTAATTAAACTAAGAAAAACTCTACTAAATATATAATCTGACATATTTTATGCTATCCGCTTAGAAAATATATTCGAGATAAATAATTTCGGATAAAATGGGTGAATCAATTTTATTTAATTATTTAGGTACCTTTTTAAGTACTCAAACAAAATTATTACGGCATAAAAATATTTAAAGATAAGAGTTTCTGGGTAACGACTATTTTCGCCCGAAACATTGTGTACGGTTAATTTTTGATTAATGGCAAGAGTTGTTTTAATTTGTTAATTTTATTGCTCATTGTTGCTCAAAGTTTCAATTATGTTGTAAAATAAAACAATAAAATAACTGATCTACCTTTCGTTTAATATTTGTATAATATTATTTACTATCAGAATTTTTTTAGTCTTATTTTAATGTTATCGCCAATTCTCAAAATGCATATTCAACTTAAAATGTTGAATTTATTCTCTACTTTTTAGTTCTCCCATTTTCATTCCAGTGCAATTTATACCTTAAAACGAAACTTCTCATTCCATGCAATTCAAGACATTCTCAACATTATGTGATTTAAACCTTTCTTACCAGATATAATTAAAGGAAATTATTTTAGAGGCCGTGCAAAAATATATTTATCCTAAATGAAACTTTTCGAAATTTGCCATTTCTATAAAAAAGAAATTGAAACCTATATTTCTATATTGATACTAATCTGAATTTAGAAATTATATTTTAGAAACTTGCCTGGAAAAATTTACATTGTCTTTAGATTATACTCTCCCTAAAAATTTTAATTAATATCTCAGGTATTTTGACTCTATGATGAACGAGATTTTCTTTTTCTTACTAACTCGGCTGTGAATAGTCTTTTCTTTGTTATTTTGTTCTCATACAAAGCCTGAATAAAAGCTGTAAAATGTAGGACGCGAAGAAAATTATATTATAGTTTAATAGCTTATGTTATTTAAAACTCACACTTCTTAAATTAGAACTATAGTTTTTTTGCTCAGCATTTAAAAAAAATAGTGCTTAGTCATGCAAGATTTTTGAGATCCCTTGAATATATTCTTTTCTCCTTGCATAAACGTTTTTAGATTGTTAGCATTATAAAGCAATTTGAGAAGCAAAATTATTTTTAGGTAATAATGCTACAGAAGTAAAACGCTATCTATGAGGGAATAATCTAATTCTGTCATATAGGATAAATTGAATCTAAAAGAATAGTTCCTTGTAAAAGCATCTTTAATTAATTAAATAAATCCTTAATTCATTTAATTAATTAGATCCTTTCTCAATCAAAACTTTTGAAGTTTACATAATGAATGATATTTTGTAATCTATAGCTTTTTTGTTTAAGAGGGTAGCAGCGTTGGTTCTCAGCTATTATGGTTCAGCAGTTTTGACTGACAGATGGCATTTAAATTGCTTACTTAAATATTACAGTTTCAAACTGGAATGAAAATTTGTTAATAACTTATAGTGATTATACATGATATATTAAGCAGAATTAAAAGAGACGTTGAAAACTTTTATACAAGTAAAGTTAACAAAACTCTTTCGAATTCACAAATTTACTTCATACGACACAGTCTTATCTGAAAGTTACGATAATCAAATCATATTCTTAAAACAAGCAAGATTATAATTTTTACTGAAAAGAAATTTACAAACATTAATTCAAGATTTTCTATAATATTTTCTGTAGATAAAATAACTTTTTAAAAATTAATTATTCATGAAACAGGTAAAGTTGTAAGACCCGTCTTTGGATTTAGTATAATGCCGGATATTGGTTTTAATTTTTTAATCAGTTTTATTCTGAGAAATATACAAATGACGTTTTAACAATAATTCTCGACGTAACACAATGTACCAATACATATTTACAAAATCTTTGTTTATGAAATTGCTCAATATATCAAACACTATATTTCATCAAAGAAGACGAGCGGGGAATTACATCTATGACAAGTTATACCACGTATACTTGAGGAAGGCACTTCACATATTCTGACATTTTCAGTTCTGTAAATAAAGGTTTATTTACATATTTGTTTTAAGCTATTGGTAGAGCTAAAATTGTAAATTATAAATCTAGAGAAGGTAAAATTGTAAATTATAAATCTAGAGAAAGAGAGCTGTAAGTTTCTATTATTAAATAATCCTTACTAAATGTTGATAGACGAAAATCTGTCATGAGTCTTGCAACTTAAGTAGCTGCATGCATATAGCTTCAAATCTGATAATAGATTACAGCAGGGGTTCCGAACCCTATGGTGTCCTTTGATCACGGATTTTTTTTATGGGAATGTATTATTAATTATATTCAACTATATATTTCTTTGAAAACGTAAATGATGCCCTCCGTCCAACAGATATTCTAGCATATGCTCTTAGGGACAAAACATTTTGGAACCTCTGGATTACAGTATGTTACTTTTTTGCGATTTCAAGACCATTTCATTTTCGGGTAGATCAACCTTGCTCAATGGTGACTGTGGCAGTTTTAAAATCACGTCGCTCGAGAATGGACCAACGATGCTATATCGCTACACCAAGCATAAGCTTCCAGAAAAACAGGGGAGTTTCAATTTAAAAGTTTCTCTTTCGCCTGTATCAGCATTTGAGAACTTTTCCTGTAACTCTGTTTTGAAGGAGCAGTACTTTCACTTCAGACTAGCGCCAAATGGACAAACAGGGAAGAAATTTAGCTGTTGCGAAGTAGGAATTTAGCTGACGCGAGTAAGGTTAACGAATGAATAGACAAGTTATTGAACCCACGGAAGACTTTAAGCCATCAATAAATTGCTCCACTATTTCAATTTTCGCAATTTGACTTTGTAATTTAATTTCTAACCTTCTCTTTCTTCCTATCTATTTACTGGCCCACCAGCGGCCGAGCGGTAAAGTCGCTGAACACTGGTAGTTCGGTTCAAAGCTCAAATCCCGCGAACGGGCAGGCTGCATAGGCGTTTTCGTGGTTTTCCTCATGCGTAACGTGTATACGAGCCAGTTTCCCTCAGAAAGTCGTTCTCGAAGGCATCCCTCCCTTTAGGCAGATAACTCTCGAGTGCTTTCTCATAATCAAATAAATCAATACAAAATAAATGCAAATTTTAATGCACTTAAGTAATATAATTTAATGTCCATCTAAATTCATCATGTATGTTTTCATTATATAGCCTTGATGTACCCAAAACGAGCAACAACTGAACATTTCTGATGAAACGAAAACAAGATTATTAATGAACTAGGGTAGGCATAAGAGGGGAGACTGAGAGGAATGGAACGGGATAACACTGAATTATAATGAGTCATTGTATTATCCTGTGCAGGAAACTGAGAAACATACAAGGACAAAGTATCAGTTAAAAATAGAGCTGTCATAAAATATGTAATCTATATGAATAATGACCCACTTTTACGCTTAATTTCCCTGCACGAGGAAAAACATTTCTTTCGGAAGATTTTTATCAGCAGTCGAAAATCAATTTAATTTTCCTGCTGTTTATGATTATTGTAAAGTTCCCATATATTAAAGTTTATTTTAAAGTTTAGTTGCTCGAGAAAAATAGAAAACAAGTCAATGAAATAGGAAAACAATGCATCCATTTTATATGCCTTAAACTAAATAAAACTAATCAAACTGAAGCAGATTATTCAGACCTACAAATCTATAACTCTAACAAACTAAAAAAAAACTTTGAGAAAAGGAAACGTTTTAATTTCTGTACCATAAACTAATTAATTGGCAGTCTAAAATTTCCAGAAAAACCATAGTCAAAATTATAATTCATCAAATCAACAGAATGAGGAAATTCAATAGTGACAACAAAGAATTATCAAATTATTAGTTAAAATACCTTGAAAAATCAAAATTGTACATAAATTTATTAAAAAACAACTAGATGATTACAGGTGCCAATCTAAAATTCGCTTTTAAACTGCTGATTTTTATGAAAGGCTACACCCAAACGTGGGCATACTCAGGATGTGAGACAAGGGAATGTAAGCGATTTTAAAACGATAAAACTAAATTAGATTTTGACTCGAATATCTTCTCACTGATGGAATGAAAAGAGAGCAGTAATCTGGTCCAAGAGTTCGAACCCTTATAAAATAGCTGGCTGTGAGAGCGTTCTCATATGTTTCCTCATGTGTAACGTAAATACCAGCAAATTTTCCTTAGAAGATTTACTTCACCTAGAAAAATAGTTCTCGCATGCTTTCCTGTGCCAGAAATACATGAATAAGCAGACTTTGAGATTATTAGACTGTAAATCTGAGAAATATGAAAAGACTCCATTTTTTCTTCCTTGCACAAAGTAAAGGAAGTGTTGTAATCCCGAAAAATTTTTGATACCATATTTCAACGGAAATATCAATTTTGACTGTTCTCGAATCAATTTGGAGAATTTCTCTGCGTGATATCTTTACGTACGGACAGAATAAAAGCGTCTTTTTTACAAGACATATTTTAAAATAGATTTAAAAGTTAATTTTTTTTCTACCGTCTTCACTTATGTGTGTATGTTTGTATTTAACATAATCCAAAAACGATTAGCCGTAGAAAGAGTGAAATTTTGTTTATGCGATTACCATAACCTCTAGTTGCGCACCTCCTTTTTTTATTGCAGTCGGTAGTACCAAACTTATACATGCATACGTACACACACACACACACACACACATATATATATATATATATATATAATTTATTTAGTAATGCGTTATTGAGTATACTATCTCCTTTGTCGAACTTTAGTTGAATAAAGTAACTTATAAACATTTAAAAATGCATCTCGTAAATATTTTTAAAATAAACATCAAATATGAATCATGAAAAATTGAAAATGGAAACTTCTAAAAAATGAAAAGTAATCAACAAATAAAATAATTATCGTCATTGATAAGAAATTGTTTGGCTGTTTTATGGGGAAAAAACCAACTCCCGGTGTAACAATAATTAATAAATGCGAAGGTGCTTTGTCTTTTACTCAAGTAAGAATTATCACGAGAAACTGGTATTATACGAGTTAAGCCAAGGAGGTAGATGAATCTAAGTAAATGTCCTATACAGAATTCATTATGAAAGTGACAGTTTCGTTAAGTTTAATTTTTTTTAAATCGTGAGATAATAGTGTTAGAGGGAGTAATAGTATTGTTACGTTTTTTTTATTCTTATGACACCAGTTGTTACGTTATTTTCTTCCTTCACTTCACGTTTGTACGGGGTTCGTGCAGATTTGCAGTGAATAACGAGGACACTTGATGAAATATCCAAACACACTTTATTGGCAGGTATTGTCAGGACATCTCCAAAACACGTTTTACAGTTGTCGATGAACTACTATAAACACGCTGACAATATCAACGACACAGCCTTCAGGTTATCAGGCTATCACGATGGAGACAGCTTCACTGCAAAGTACCAGAGTACAACCTCCCGACTCTGCTTGGTCGTTCTCGGAACTCCACGTACTCTTTAGACTCTCCACGCTACAACTCGCGATGCACTCGACGACACACAGAGCACGGCTACCGACTCTTCGGTTCAGTCGTTCCCAGAGCTCAACACGCTCTCTCGACGATGCACTAACCACGATGCACTAAGAGACTCCTTCGGTGCATTCGACGACCCACTCGGCACTCGCTGGCCGGCTGTCAACTCGATCGTCTCCACACGGATTAACTAGATGAGACACTCGCACTCTAGACAAGACACACTCACTCGCCCTCTCGACGAGGCACACTCCTGACTGCGGACCAGCAGGGTTTATATAGTTTTCTGCTTGTGATCGAGAACATTCTGGGCTAAACCGGTAAGAATTCGTTCCAGAAGGTTCTCCACCCGTCCATGGCATATATTATTATCGATAAATTATACTATTATTATCGACATTCCTAATTTACATTATAATATTAATTTTGAAATTTCTTGTGGTTTTGTAACTTAATTAATGGATATATTTATAATTTTTATATTTGAAAAGTTTTAAAAGCTTTCCCTGAACAGATATAATTCTGAAATTTATTTTCTTATTTTATATTGACAACATTATATGGTTCAAATTATATTGTAAGGCAATGTAGAATTTTATATAGATTACAATTTAATATTTGTATATGTTTTCTGTTTCATTAACTGGTATGAAGATTTTTATGGTCATTAGTTATAAATATAAACTTTGTTACTAGAAGCAGTTACCTTTATTGAGGAACAGAAGCTTCTACATGTAATTGTATTTAAGCATCCCACAGCCATCAGCAAGTTGTCACGCTGATCTGCATTGTAAAGGACTCCTCCCTTTCTATCAAAGTTTATTTAATTATTGTACTGAATTTTGTTGCTTTTCTATGTATTAAATTCTAAATCCCATTTTATATTGATTTATAAATAAGAAAATATGGATTATTTTATGAGTGTTAAATAATTAATACAAATTTCATGAATCTGCAAAACAAAATTTTGGTTTTATATTGACAGCATTAATTTTTACAAAAGACTTTCAAGCTAAGAACTATAAAATATTATGTTTTTTTTTTAAATTGCATTTCCTTTTTTTTTTCCTACTGCTTTAATGATTTCTTCTAAAAAGGCTTTTCTGTCGCCAAAACTTTTTCTCCTTGAAGGGGGGGATATGTAAGATTAAAAAAACACATAAATCAGGTTTATAATTTAGTAATAGCTTTTAATTCCTCTTTTTTAATTTGGTTATTTCCTCTTTATTCTAAAAAAATAATAACATTTCTAGATCAGTCTATGTTTTATGACTTGCGTAACGCTGATGAAATAGCTAATTGGTAACCTAAACTTTAAGAACTTAAACCAAAACTTTTCTCTTAGCAGCCTGCCATATTGGATAAATGCGCCACTTTCCGCTTGAACTTCTGTGGTGCTTATTCGTTGTTTCGTTGTGTTCGTATCCTATCGAAATAATATGAAAAATGTAAATATTCTTGGATAGGCACGATTGGAGTGCCAAGTGAACTGTGGCCACAAATGTAAATTGGAAATAAAATCATCTCGACTGCTAAGATTCTTAAATGTAACAGATTCAACATATTAGCATACTACGCAATCAGATTTCTTCCTCTTTAATATGGATCATGTATCTCCGCTAAACAACATTGCTATACCTTCTACAACTCAGTGTTCTTACATCAGTGCTTCCAAAATTATTCTTTCATTACATACACAGGGTTATTCTAAATTGATTTTAAAAATTATAAGGGGTGATAGCACTCATCCAGATGAGCAATAATTACCATAAAATATAAGAGCGCATTCCAGTTTGAGAGGCAGAAAAGAGGAATATTCGAATTCCAACTTGAACTTACAACACTGTTGGGAGAGCGAATGAAAGAGACCAAAAGTTGGACAATCAGTTTAGAGAAAAACTCAGTGCACAAAACGGATATAACCGAAAACTTGGCATTCGAGTGTTAATTTGAGCTCAGACTTTTGTATGCTCATCTTTGGTTTCAGTCTCGCAAACGATTGCAACAAGCAAACGAACCAACTATACGTGAAGGTTCACAGTTACACTGCTCCCAAGTAAAAAAATGACCATGAATCCGTTCACGGACCTTGTCTAGAAGCTCATTACCGAACTTGTTATTTTGAAAAAAACGTAAGACAAAAGTCTTTGCTTTGTAATCTCGGATCCTGGAAATGTGATATTTCCTGGTTAGATTGCATTGTCTAACGGACATAGTGCTGGAAATTATTGTTGTCTTTTGATCGCGCATTCAAGTTATGGAATATGCGTGACTATGATACCGCAATTCAAGCTCTGTCTCTTATAGACGAGGCCTTTAACTGCTTTGAAAATACACTGAAGCACGTTAATGGATTTCCTTCTTATATTACGAAACACTTGCTAAATCACCTTGCTATATGGAAAAGATCAAGGTCAAATTAAAGACTGATGAAGGTACAATAAGAAGTCTATGTGAAACTTTTTTGGCTAGTATTAAATACCCTGAATTATTTTATTCCGCAAGGGTACTAAAGCCTTCCCTGTTTTACTCATCTAAATCACCTACTCCTTTACATACGATAAAATTAGTAATATTAATACTAAGTGTCCTACTATAGAATTTAATATACGCCTTGCACACACAAAAGAGTGGGACAGTTATACATCTATCATTCCATTGGGACGATTGAAAACGCGACTTAGGATATGTAAAGCACGTTTAACATTATTATAACTTATGCCAAATTTTGTATAAAACCCTAATTTTTTTTGCACGTATGCCTAGAAATACATCTACTTTAAGGTGATGGCAAAAGTTCTTTAGGTTATAAATCAAAAATATTTTCGAAACATTTATAAAAATTACCGAAAAATACAAATTAAAAAAAATCAGAAAATATCTGAGAATTTTATTTGGATTGAACCTAAATTTCGAACTGTGAGAGAAGGAATTAAGTAAATATAATAGAGGTATTAATAAATATATACCAAATTCAATTAATATGGAGGAGCTAAAATTCTAAGAGCTAATGTTTTAAAACTACTCTTGCGAATTTTACAAAACTTTGTCAGAATTCGAGTCGTAGAATGAAAATATGAGAAAAAATCGTTATGTTTTTTTCAGAAAAAAATCCTATTTTGTGTCAAAATACCCACGCTAGAACACTATCATATATAAAACTAACACAGATCCTAAGTCTCGCGTTCAAGACATGAAAAACACCAGTTAAATTTCTTCAATCGAGTATAATGGGAGATATATAGAACTGTCCAGTTTTTTTTTGCAAGGTGTACAAGAAACCCGTACTTCAGACGAATTTAGATCAACAAGAAAAATTGCTAAGCGGCTTAAGACTAATTCGCTTACAGAAGTAACTACCAGTAATACATTTACTAGGTTAAGAAATGCAGAACACTTAGACATTGATCCCGATGACACGGAAATACAGAAATTAATAGCCTTACCTCCACTGAAATTACTACTACTCATGTATTCTTATCCAAATCCAGTTATAAATCATTAACTATGCTCTTCGAAATCGAAAATATTTTAATAAAGCTAGATTTATACGTAAATTAAACTCAAGGGTTAAACCTCAAATAATGGATCATTATTATGTAATCAATAGTTACGTAAACTGCAACTCATTTTAATGCTACATTGTTAAACATAAATATGAGATGCCGTTCCGTAGATATTCGAGAAAACAAATTTGACACGTAGCCAAATCCCTCTAATAGGGAAAACCCAAGAAAGAAAGTGGAAAATGTATGGAAAACATAGGGGAAAATTAGTTTTTTAATTAATATCTTGGCTAATTAAAGTCCCAAGAAGACGCAAATGGTAAAAATGGCGTGCAACGGACCTGCGGAATCCAACGGTGTGCTTCGCTAAGCCCGAGAGCCAGCCGTTTCGGAGGAGGTTATGTTAATTCACCCTATGTATATATATATATATATATACATATATGCGGCTTAAGTGTCTGTTTGTCGCCGATAGTTTATTGATTGCTTGCGTAACTGTACTAGCTAATGGGGTGAAATTGCCACGGCACAGGGTTGCCGTTTCAATTGAGACGTAGACAATTTCCTGTAAAACTTGCCATTGCTATGACCATCAATAAGTCTCAGGGTCAAACGCTTAAGCGTGTTGGCATTTTTTTTTACCTGAGCTTGCATTTGGACAAGGTCAACTTTATGTTGCTTGTTCAAGAGTTTGTGAAAGAACGGGCGTAAAATTAAAAATAATGGATGGTCCTCTGCAAGGCGATCTTAAAAATGATGGAAAGATCTACACAAGACATATTGTATACAAAGAGATCTTTGACATGTGAATTAACATTTTATTATTTAAATCACCTTTATTAAGCTAGCGGTGGATCTTAAGAAATGTACCGCCAGTGGTTTCCTTCATTGCACTCTACTTTAAGCTATTAAGCAAGTAGAAGGGGGAAACCCCGAGGGGCAGTAAACAAAGGGGCGTTCTCGCCGCCTGCCCTAGGTAATTCAGTTTAAATTAGCAGACACCTTTACGCAAATCATTTTAATTACAATTTTTAATATCTAGAATTGCGGTCAATTCGTATGACCGCCGGGCTTTCTAGTAATAACATAACGAAGAACATAACGATTTTTCCCATATTTGATCAAATGTTTTGTCTATAAAATTGCCACTGAACTCTCTTCACTAAGTCTTAAAATCATTGAAGTTGTATAGTCATGAAATTTCAAAATTAGCTCTCCCTTCCCCATCTATCAAGATGAGTTGGTAACCACGAGAATGTTAGTAAAGTCTGTAAAATTAATACTACGCTGCCTTTTATTGTCAAAATTTAAAAGTTTAAAACTAAAAACTTTATACTACAGTGCTATGGACAACCGCACTTTCTAGCAAAGTTATTCTTTCGCGAAATTCTTTATGGATATATGGTCTGTTAAAATTAGTGGATGCATCACAATGCTATCAATGGATATGAATATTAAGAATATGAAGGATATGAATGTGTACTATTTTGAAGCTGAAGTTAGATATAAGAATCTTGCGGACTTAATTCTCCTGGCAACCTGCGGTAGCTTTATTGGGAACAGGAGTAGAGATAGTTTCAGGTTTCGATAGTGTGTCTGCTACAATGTTTTCTTCTCCAGAAAGCTACCGTATGTGTGTAGTGAATTCAGTAATGTAGTTCAACTACTGAGGCTGTATCTAAATTCTTATGGAAGCAAAAGGTGATGGGTTTATGATCAATGAGGATAGTAAACGATTGAATGGACATCCAGAATGTGTTTAAAATGCTTTATGGCTAGGTAGATTGCAAGTACTTTCTTTATCTTAAGCGCATTAGCTCCCCTGCGTTGATGATAGAGATCGAGATAAAAAAGCTTAGCAGTTGTTTCTGACCATTGTATAGTTGATGAGTCACAGCGTCCAGGGCGGAATCAGATGCATCTATTGTGAGAGTGATCTGCAGAGTCTGATTAAGGTGAACTAACATTGCTGAGCTGCGGAATGCGCTTTTGATATTAGTAAAAGCATTCTGCGCATCTTCGGTCAAAATTAAAGTGTCGCTCTTTTTCTTTACTCCTTTAAGCAAGATTGTCAACAGTTTTGGTGCAGTCTGGCATATGAAGCGATGGTAAAAGAAAATCGTTCCCAAAAATCTGGGTAAATTTGTGAAATTCTAGTTTAGGATGTTGTTTAATTGTACGAACTTTCGATGGAGGAGGTTTATTTCCTTGAGTTGATATTTCATAACCTGCAAAGCGAAGTTTCGCCAGAAAAAGAAGATTATAGGGGCAAGTCTATTTAACATTAAGGTAAATGTTAGTCGCTAAATTGGCGGGATATCGCCAAGCTGGCGATAATTTTGTGTAATTTTTGTCGCCAGTTTTTTGGTGAGAGCATCGGTTCTCAACTGGAGAGAGCATCGGTTCTC
Organism: Stegodyphus dumicola; assembly: GCF_044657685.1. Taxonomy (NCBI): domain Eukaryota; kingdom Metazoa; phylum Arthropoda; class Arachnida; order Araneae; family Eresidae; genus Stegodyphus; species Stegodyphus dumicola. The sequence continues at coordinate 184,042,988 of NC_140769.1, read as the reverse complement.
AGTTTTTAGTTTAGCGTTAAATTCGGAGTACTGAGTGCGACCTTCGTTTTTTAAAAGTGCTTTTCACTGCGTTGTGTTTAACATTCTTAGTAGTTCGAAGTGGTAAATACTGATTCTGCTCTGTCGTACTGACAAGAGCTATACGAATACTTTATGGAAAATTTTAGAACTGTAATGTGTTTCTTTTAGGAAAATAAATTTTATCTAGCTTGATCTGTTCTGTGTGCATTCAATGCATTACAAACTCGTAACCTCACTTCAGTATCTATATTTAGTGTATCAAAGGGATGGGGGTGCTCGAACGGCAGGAGTAATAGGAGCTTTAGCCAACTGTCTTGCAGGATGTTTTAACTGACATTTTTCACATATTCTACAATAATTTTCTACATCTTGGATATCAACCAGTTAAATGAAAGTTTTATTCTTAGTTTTCCGCATCTCGAAATGATTTTCGCATATGCAGTCCTGAGTTAACTGAAGGTGTTTATTTTGATAATTTTTCAGGAAAACTGACTGTACACCACAAAGTTTCACCAAAAGAAATTATTCTTTCCTAATTCGGCGTCTTCAAAAGAATTCATTAATATTAAACATTCCCTTTGCGCTACCTTAAATTTATTCGATTATGAATAATCCTATGCTTTGTTTACGGTACTGCATCCCTACGTGCATACTACTACATATGGGTTGTAATAAAATTATCTTCGATCGAAGGCTATAGAAAATAGCATTTAAACAGTGAAGAGTAAGCTACAAATTACAACTCGAAAAGGGAATCAGTTTATTAAATATGAATATTATGATTTAGTCATACAAAACTGGCGGAAAACGCTGTAATTGGACAAGTTCAAGATAGAGATCAAGCTTTAGAAGCATTTTATTTACTTCGTTCAGTTTTTCTAAAAATAGCACAGCATCTGTAATATGGTATTAATGCGTCAGCCACAGACTTGCGGAAGAGTGTCCTGACGTAATTGAAGAATTACTATTCATGTTATTCAGTTTCGGATAATATCGCATTGAGTTATGTTCTGACGATGAGAAAGTCCTTTTATAGATAGAGATGATAAAGTTGATTGGGATGCATTAAGACTTTTGTAATGGTAAAACAATCAATTTCCTCCGTTGAAAAGTTGTGTTTTGAAGTATCATCCAGCGTTTTGTTATTGGTTGACTTTAGAAAATATGGTCTCTAAAATTAGAATAGGCTAAAATTTTACCGATTTACATATGCAGTGAATTTAAAAAAATGGATGCAACAATTCAACTGCATAGAATAATGTAAGATGCCTCATCGTGTAATCATCAACACTTTGTGATGCTAGTTAAGTTGCATTTTTCGGTTGTATATTCTCAAGGACATAATATGAAAAAACTGTTTATGTTAGACTGTTTATGTTAAAAATCTTCATTATGGGAGGGTCCAGAGAGATTGTACGATGTTCATTAAAACTGCGCTATTAGTATTTCTGTTTCTAAATTAAAAGAAATCGGAAAGAAAAGCGAAAAACTAATCTTTATGCGAAAAATAATGAAAGGGAAATATTAATGATTTATTTGACTAACAGAATTTCAAGTTATCCTAAAATTGTAAGAATAATTTCACGGATGCTCAGTGCAAACGAGAAACCTCAAGGTAAACTGCACACAAAAAGTGGGACATCTATCTATCTCCTGTTCTACTGGGACGATTGACGAAATTCAAATTGCGTTTTTTATGTCCCGAAAGCGCGATTTAGGATATGTATTACATTTGCATATAGCATTGTTCTACATAATATAGGTCTTTTGACACATAATCGGACTTTTTCTGAAATGACATGACAATTTTTTTCCATACTTCGATTGATTCTACGACTCAAATTAAGCCGCACTGCATAATTTGAGTTTGAAAGCAAAGAGCATAATTTTGAAAGCGAAGTTTTTAAAAACTTCGCTTTCAAAATTTTATCTCCTCAATGTTAAATGAAGTTGGTATATATTTGTTACTATCACTTTTTTTTATTAAACTTGTAGAGAAATTAGGTTATTTGGAAGCATGAGAGATGAAAAATGCACAACGCCTTCTCCGGGAATCGAACCATGGACCTCTGGAATACGCGCCCAGCGTGCAGACCATCACGCAACAAACGCATGCTAAGAAGGCGGGAGAAATACCTTATGAACTTATTTGATTCTTCCTTTCACATTTCGAAATTTAGGTTCATTCCAAATAAAATTTGGCCGTCTTTTAGTTTGTTTGAAAGTATGAACGATGACTTTTTTCCGAACAATGAAAAAAAATCTGATGTGTACACCACATGACTTACTTGTACGGAATATTAAATTATACGCATTTTATTTAAACTCATTTGATTGAATTAAATCTACTTCTTCGATGGCGCATAAACCACAGTAGAATAAATGCACTGTTTAAAATTCACTGTATTTGTTTACCATAGTGAGACTCTGGCGCTAAGTTCAATTAACAGCGTTATATTTCGTTCATATTATAACTCAGAATGCACAAAATTTTTATCACTTGAAGAATTATCTAATCGTTGCCACATGTTCTATTCAAATACTATAATAAGTCTAAAACGATTTATAAAAGAAATTAAGAAAATAAAACAAAAAAGAAACAGTTTTCCCAGACGATTTATTATTCTCATTCAATTAATTCAGTACTCACTTCGCGACAAGGCAAAAATACATAAACACTCAAAATAACTCTATTAAAAATTACGAAGTAAATCTTAAATACTTGTTTCCTCGAAAAAATTCTAGAAAGGATTAAGCATGGTTTAATTCGCAATAATAAATGACGGCGTTATCTTTGCTGTTGCGAAGCTGGTTACAGCCGAAAACATCGCGGCGAAAATATCGCGGACGAAAACGTCGCGGAGAAAACAACGCAAGGAGAATACGTCGTGCTACAAAACATCGCAGTTCTAAAACATCGTGGTACAAAACATCGTCGTCGAAAATAAAGCGGTTCAAAAACTTCGCAGTTTAAAAACATCGTCGTCGAAAATATTGTAATACAAAATAAAGTATCTACAAATCATCGCATGACGATAACATCGCAGACATGCTTGTTTCAGGCTTTAATAAATGGATATTCCCATAATGATTTGTAAGCGCAAGGTGGAAAGAAGGATAATTTTTACTTTCATATTTTTTATTAACTAATAAATTTTTGCTGAGAAAATCAGAAGGAAACTTAAGCATAGAAAATTAATGCAACATATAGCAAGCTCTTAATATAATTTTAAACCGACATATTTAACTAACAAAGGCCATTAATAAATCATTTTTATAAAGTTTTTACTGGTAATTTTTCATGAAATGTATAATCTATAAGTTGCATTTAATTTTCCATGCTGAAGTTTCCTTCTTACTTTTTCAGCAAAAATTTATAATAAAAAAAAAACGTGAAAGTAAAAATTATCCTTCTTTTCATCTTGCGCTCACAAATCATTATGGGAATATCCATTTACAGTTATTAAAACCTGAAAAAAGCATGTCTGCGATGTTATCGTCATGCGATGATTTGTAGATACTTTATTTTTTACCACGATATTTTCGACGACGATGTTTTTAAATTGCGAATTTGAACCGCTTTATTTTCGACGATGTTTTGTACCACGATGTTTTAGAACTGCGATGTTTTTTCTTTGCGATGTTTTCTTCCACGACATTTTGTAGCACGACTTTTTCGCCTTGCATTGTTATCTCAGCGACGTTTTTATCCACGATGTTTTTGCCGCGATGTTATCGGCTGACACCGCGAAGCTTAGTCTCTCTAGATTGGCAGCAAAACTATTCTGCTGTTTCAAATGTAAACAAACATGTCCGCCATGTTATTTAAATATTAGGCTTAAGCGCACTTAAACAACTTTTAAATAGCTGATAATTCTACAAATATTGCTTGCAGTTTTCTTAAAGGCATAAAAATCTTAACCGGAGGATAGGAACAACATAATTCAATCATTTTTAAAGCAAAAATGCACAATTTACAAACATGTAAGAGTAAAGAAATTGAGATCACTGAGCCGGGTAACAGAGTGAATACGTATATAAATGTATTTATATACGTTTGGTGCGGCCGATTGCAACCAAAATACGAGGTGCACATCTACATTTTATAGCAGTCCTATATACAAAATTTCAACGTTCTGAGGCTACTTGTTTTTGAGTTATGCGAGATACATACATATGTACAGACACCAAGAAAAATTCTCTTCAGAATTAATTTTACAGCAGTTTTATAATTTTTTGGAGGAAAGGAGTCTTTTATTCTGTCCTTACGTATAGATGTCTCGCAAAATCATCGTTAAATTGCGTTCGATAGCCGTCAAAATGGATATTTTCTTTGAAATATGCTGCCTAAAACTTTTCGCGATTACAATACTTCCTTTTTACTTCGTGCAGGGAAGTAAAAAGGAAAGGAAAACAGGTTGCCATAAATTTAAGAAGTTCGCCAAGTGAATTATTCTTTGCGCGAACTGAAAAAAAAAATGCGCCAAAATAATTTTTGAATTTCTTCGTAAATTTCGCATCAAATTTTACAAAACGTAATGTTTAGGCATAATTTGAGTCATATAATCAAAATATGGAAAAAATTGGCATGTCATTTCAGAAAAAGTCCGATTTTGTGTCAAAATACCTATATAAGAACAATACTATATTCTAAGTCGCGCTTTCGGGACATGAAAAACGCAGTCTGAAATTCATCAATCGGCCTAGTAGAACGGGCGATATTATAAAACTGTCGCTTTATTTCCCCGCAGTGTACGTCTCAAGTCTTTCTTAATCATAAATATCCTTCACTGGAAAGAATGATAGAAAACAAAATCCTATTTCATAAGCATGCTGAAACTCTCACTTTTTACTATTCTTCGAAAAGATTTGTGTTTTAAGGCGTAGAAAAGATGTAGGTTTCTGTGATGATTGATTTTGAAAGGTTCTATAGTTTGCTGTCATCCGTGGTGTTAATCCAATAATGGGACTTCTTTCTTCTCACACATTATTTTATATATATATATATATATATAAGAGGTATTAATTAGGTTACAAAATATTTACATAAGATTAACATTAATTAAAGATTGGATTAACATTAATCAATTGGAGAGTACATGCCTGCATATTATCGTGTAGTCCTATTAAGATATACGGTGAGTGCACGCCTGCGATAATCGTGCAGTCACCTCCGACGCTGTCCAAACCCTAACTGACTCTCCCCTGCGGCAATCAATCGCCAGATTGAGTTGTACAAACGTTTCTCTCGAATACCAGGGGAAAGGAGGTATCAGACATTACAGTTTCATGAAAATGCTTTGTTTGAAGCAGAAAACAGTCAGAAGCTCTTAGAAGTTCCTATCCCACCTCTTTCACAGTACTGACTTCAAAGGATTTTGAAAGAATCGATAGATGACTTCTACTTTTCAAGAATCGACTTAGCTGTGCCACTTTTTCCAGTTCACGAAAAAACTGCTGGATTGCTATTTTTGCCTGTGCAGTATACAGAGCGTTTCACTAGAAATATCATTTCTGAGACTATATTCATTCAGATTTAGAATCTGGCATTAGAAACTGTGCTTAATAATATGTAATTCTGTTTCAGCTTTGCATATTTTAGATCATAACTGGCTATTTTTATACCTTGACTTTCTGATGTTAAATCTCTTTTACAAGCTGTAAAATGCTTATGTTTTAATTTTGTTCAATTCGAAGTTTGAGTTTACAGCGCCATTTGCCATAGAATATGTACAAAGCTCTGAACTAAAAGATTACTAGACTGAAAGACTGCGAGGCATAAAATAAAGAATCAACTTAAATCTTTAATAAAACTTAAATAAGATGTCACGATATAACCTCTTTGAAGGAGTTGCGTTATCCCATCAATTTAGACAAGCAAATTAAATTTACTCAAAGCGTCAATTCCGCTTCGGTTTATCTTTACCACTTGCTTCTTTTTTACTACTACTTTTACTATTGTTTATTTTATAAAGTGAACTGAAATTCGGAAAATGTGTGTATATTCAAATTAAAACACGAATATAAGTATTACGTGAAAACAATTTATAATTTGAAATCAAATTCTAACACTTCCATTTCAGTATTAGTTTTAATTTAGAAGAATATCGTATCCCAAGAACATTAACTCTAGACATTTATATAACACCTTTTTTCTCGCTGACAATATAAAAGTTAAAAAATATTATATATTTCGTAGAGTCTACCCAATACACAAAATTTCCTTCACCGCTTTCGTTTTTCAAGTAATTGCAGTCAATTGAATTTATCTCAAAATACGTCATTCTGGCACGAATGGCCTCGAACATTTCCTCTTATAAAATATTTCTTTAGGGAAAAGCACATTTCTGTGTTATCATATGTGTGTAGCTAAAATCATAAATGCTGGTAGAATGACAATCGGTAAAATAAAATTGCCGTTTTATTACAGCACGACTCTTTCACTTCTTTAAAATACACCTTGGAAAGAGGAACGATTTTGACAACTAGCAACTCCTGGAATGAAATTATTGGCTTAGGCTTGCAGAGCAACGACGTCTTTAAAAGAGAACAATTAAAGGGTCAGGTGCAGTAAGAACTTTCTCTTTATTTCTGAAATATTTTCCACGATTCATAATTTTACTAGAAATGCTCTACGGAAAGCAAATAATTATAATGTGCAAAATTATAATGAAATGAATAATGAAAGCAAATAATTTCGTAAATAATGTGATAAAGTTCATATTTCTAAAAAATAAAAAATATATATAAATAAAAAAATCTTAAATCTTTCAAATTTTATATTACGCTCAAGGGGGCGTTTTTGAACGTTTTGTGTGTTAACTTTATTTATTAAATATACTATTCTTCGCACTTGAAGAAATTAATAACCCTTTTGGGCTAACGCCCTTTGGGCTAATAAAATGTGTTAAAAAGATTTATTTATATCATCCGATATATATATATATATATAGATTAGTTAGAAATCTTTATAAGAGAATGATATATATGAAACTACGACAATAAATAATATAGCTTCTCATTATTATTTAATAAATCAACTAAAAATTTAATCTAAAAGTTCAGGTTACGGAAAAGGTTTTGATCTGATGAGTTAAATTAAGAAAGCAGTAAGCAGTAGACATATGTATCTCTTTTAGTTTTATTTTAAACTAGAAGGGAAAATGTTTAGTTGATAATTTCGAAACAAAAGTTTTATTAAAGAAGACGAGCAATTACAGGAGCAATTTTGTAATACTGTCTTTCTATGAAGACACATACAAAACTGTACAAATGTTTTGAAAAAGTGGCTTTAGAATAACAGTTTTAAGTTTCTTTAATAACAGTTATAAGTTATTTTTTATTCTTAAGAATTGTTTTCGAAATAACATCAAATTACCTGATTATAGGATTAAGAGGTTTGACATAGTGTTAATGATTTTAAGAAACATTGCTTAGAATAGTAATGAATCTGGTGTGTGCTATTTTGTTCATTAATGTTATGACGTAACGACATTTCTGATTTCAAAACCAGAAAGTGCAGTATCATATATCATATACAAAACTTTTTTTCAAATCATAATAATAGTAATATTTAAATAGTTTTTTCCTCTTAATTCGAACAGCTTGTATAGATGAGATATCAACAGCTTGAAATCGCTTATAATAATACTTTTTAACCCAAAGCGGCTGTAGTACAGGTGGGCTATTAATCTGAAAACGACCTTTTCTTGCGTTTTTTGTGTGCCTTTTCGTTTCATGAACGCATTTCTATGAGCGATGAATCACATTTTTAAATTGTTGCACCAAATATTTTTGTATTATATTTAACGAAATTAAATTATCAAGAATCTGCATGACTGTACGTACATTTCTCGCATGGTGAAGACACGACGGTACCTAGAGCCATCAAATTTTGAATAATGTAATCTTCCATCCGAACATGAGCGCTTGGAAGCCTGAACTTTGAATTAAGAATTTATTTTATTATCTATTTCATATTTTGCAAAATTGCGAATATTTTCATATTGAGAATATTTTCATATTGCGAATTTTCATATTGCATATTGCGAATTATCATATTTTCATATTGCGAATTTTCGATTTAAAACCTCAGCAATTTCAAAGCGAGAACACGGTACGGAAAAATAAAAACATTTTTATCTACAGTGCATGAGACTGTCTATCGGAAATTCTAAAGATATGATGCTTTTAAATATAGTTTTTGCGTATTTAAAATTTTGTAAAATCTTAACGAATTTTTGATTAAAAAACTCGACGATTTCAAAGCGAGCAGTGGCAACACTGTACGGAATAAAACATTTTTATCTCCAGAGCAACAGACTGTCTAACAGAAATTCTAGAGATATGCTGTTTTTAAATATTCTTACCTCAATGTGACGTTATTCCAAATGTTTTCGAAACGTGTATGTGCCTGTAAATGAAAAAAAAAAAAAAAAAAAAAAAAAAAAAAAAAAGAAAACGCCTGTTTGGTCCTAATACAAAAATCTGAGAAAACTTTGAGTTCTTTTTTTTTTCCGAAATTGACCTATTGGAACTGCAATACTTTTATCATTTTCATGTAGCGTAGACTAAAAAGAGAACCCATATTATATTTTGAAAAATTGCGCAGGATATTCAGTGAAATTAATGCATAGCTGTTTTTTATATAACTAAATCTTTTCTTTATTAAAAATGTGCACAAGTTCAACGTAGTGTTAATTCACGACGAAAGTTAAAAAACATTTTTCTAATATTTAGCTTTGTATTATCGTATAGGTAATTTTATATATTATGTCTCTATTTTTGGGGGAGCACTAATACCTAAAACATCGTAATGGCTTAACTTAGTTAAGATTTTAGTTAACATTAGGTGTCAAACCTCAATCTGCCTACCAAGATGAAATTGTAATTTCTTTTTAATTTTATAATTTTTCTTAATTTTTGAAGATATTTTTTTCATTTTTTGATATTTGAACGATAGGCTTTTTGTGGTACTAGGCTAGAATCTTAAAATTCCAGATCGCAGTTCTTTTTTTTTTTTTTCTTATTACTCTATTTATTGATGTGTATTATTATGAACACGCTATTTATATAAACTGCAAAGGAGCGATCTGTACGCAATTTTTTGTTATTTTTACCATGATTAATTTGAATATGAGAAAAATTCCCTTAAAACGTTACCCCCGCATGCACCCCTCTTCTTAAGCAGATACCTCGAGTAATCAAAGTAATCAATAAATGAGTTAAAAGTAACAAGTATTTGTAAATGTTTAAAAGAATTATCAAAGTAATGAATTAACTTTTAAAGTAATGAATTAAAATTATTTTAATTATAGGCAAAACTAATGAAAGAGCTAAAAATAATTTAGGCTAGTCTCTAGGCAAAATGCTAAAAGTGAAAACGGATCCACAAACAACCCTAAGCAATTAACATCTATCTATAGTTTCATCATTGTAAAAGTACCAGTAATTCCAATTAATGACATTACAGCTAATCCTAGTCGCAAACTAGGAAACGAGGAATGATAGGAGGTTGAGGAGGAAAAAAATACACAGACATTTATTTACCAGTAACAGAAGTATAAGAACAATTGAATAAAGTTTTCTGCAATTTTTCATTTTGATGGAAATGTGTAGAATGAAACTGATTATATGGATTTTTGAATGCAGTTTTCAAATATAGAGCATATCTAGATAATACCTTCGGTAATAATTTCTGAAACACATGTTAATTGGGCAAATTTAAATAAAGGCATTTAAGTAAAGGGTTCTTTCGAAAAGTGAGTTACAACAGAAAATTTCAATATTAAGCTTTATATCGTTGATAACTTTTGAAAGATTCAAACAAAATTCGTTACCGTAAACATTTCATTTCATACTTATCAAAACTAGCAGCGGTGAAATGTAAAAATTATAACAAAACAGTCTTTCCACAAACACTCCGATTAAAGAATTAAAGAAGCAGAAGTCGGCAAAAGACGAAGAAAGTAAATAATATTCCTATCTTTTTTATAAAACTTTCATAATAAGGAAGGATAAAAAGTTTAAAAAGTTTTTAATCACCTTTTTTATCTTGCCCTCAAAGATTAAAATCTAAAACGCAGAGCTAAACGGATAATATCAATGATCTATAGACACGCAGATTTCACATTATAATCTATGGCAGATTGAAATAACATAATTACTTCGAACATACATACAAACTTTCATTGTACATTGTACTTCATACAAACAATATATTTACATTAGTATATCTAGTTACATCGAATTAAAATAAACATCATTTTAAGGAGCTAATTGAAGGATTTCTTTTTTTTTTTTTTTTTTTTTTTTTTTTGTGCACTTTATCATACTTAGTTGAATTACTAAGGTGAATTCTCTTATTAATACATTTCCTTTCATTTTTTTTAACTTGTTACACACAAATGCATCAGCACTGAAATCTTACATTATTATTTTTGTAAATTAATGTATCATAAATACAGAAAATATACATTAGAAAATCACATAATACTTACATTTACACTAATATATCTAATAGAGTCGTATATTATTTATATTATTTTTTAATTAATGATTTAATTATTACATTAATACAGTCCAAATTCTTAATGTAACTATTTTATAAAAACTGTTTATACCATATTATGCTGTTTCAGACACTTGCAATATTTCTGAAATCTTGCATTATTTTTGCAAGTTGTAGAATAAGAGGTATTTATACAGATGTGATAGCATCTTGACATATGTCTTCTCTTTTATATGCAAAAAGTTTCTTCATAATCAAGGAAACCTTTTGTTGTAATTGAGGTATCGTTAGCATGCATTTAATGTACTCAGGCGTAATTTGTGACCTTCCTTTGCAGTGTAGCTCTTTTGTGAGCTGGCACTTGAAAACATAGTGTTCTTGGTCTCCCTTTTCCCCACATACGCACTTGTCTGAATCGCTCAAATTTCGTGCAAAGTAGTACGTGGGGAAAGGACTATGTCCAGATAAGAATATGTTGATGAAGAAAATATAAGAGATTGGATCATATGTGGGTTTCTTGTAGAAGTTGAAAAGCCTTCTACCTACTTCTGCATTTTCCCATTCAGTTTGCCATTTTTTTAATGTAATTTTTTTCAACATATGTTTCACATACGATTTAGGGAATGGGACATTGATTGGAGGTAGAGATGGATCTTGAGCTGCATTTTTAGCAAGCGCATCTGCCCTTTCATTTTGGGCTTGTCCAGCATGCGCTTTTACCCACTTTATTTTTATAGATGTTCTCTTGCGCTGTGATAATAAATCGTAGATATCTTGCACTATTGATGATTTGTTTCTTGCATCATCGACAGCTTTAATTGCCGCTTGGCTATCACTGTAGATGGTAACATATGTTAGATGCTTTTGATGAGACCACAGAATAGCGTGTTTTATGGCTGAAAGCTCAGCTTGGAAAACGCTGTTGTTGTTCCTTAGGTGTCCTTTCCATTCTGTTGTTTCTTGTTCTGAGAGGAGTGCAAAGAATGCGCATCCTACTTCTTCGTTTAACTTTGACCCATCTGTGTACACGACTGGAAATGAAGGTACACTGTGGGTGTCTTCTTTTGTAGATATTCTGAGTTTTGCATGTACTGCAGGGTGTCTTAGGTAAGGATTTCGTGGCTGTTCAAAATCAAGAGGGCACAGGTTTTGATCTTCTACCTCTATGTTTTTCTTGAGGTGGAATAACGTGGCTAAGTCTGCATCTTCTTTTGCTTTCAGGTGGAGGGGTGGGATTCCTGTTAATACACAGAGAGCTGCCGTTGAGGTAGTTCTGTATGCTTTTGCTATTTGTAAGAGGAAGGGGCGTTGGATCGAAGCTAAGAGTCTTTTCCTTTTCACTGTCATAGGGTGAGTCCATGCTGATGCCCCGTAGAGGATTATTTTTTCGATCACGGTATTATAGAGAATGTTTTGCATCCTCGACTTGAGGCCCCACGTTGTGCCTTGCATCCTCGCGAGGGCTCTAGAAATAGTTTGGGTCTTCTTCCGAATTTCCATGAGGTGTGGGATCCAAGAAAACTTTTGATCAATTTTCAATCCAAGAAATTTGATTTCTTTTGAGATCTTGATTCTTCTATTATTGATTTTAATGCAAGGTAGCCTTTGTAGCGATTTGCCCGGTTTTGGAAATAAAATAATATGTGATTTAGACTCTGAAATTATTAGTTTTTGATTGACGCAGAGTGAATGGAATATGGAGAGAGTCTCTTTACTATTCTTTTCTAGTATGTCTCTTGAATGCCCATTTGTTACAAAGGCCACATCGTCGGCAAAGGCGATGAGCTTTGTATGGTCCGGCCACTTGTAGGAGGTGATATAATTGAAGGTGATGTTCCACAGGTCTGCACTTAGACAAGAACCCTGTGGACAGCCCCTCGTTATTATTCTTTCTACTATACAGTTGTTGCTGATGATTATCGTTGCTCTGTTTGTTAGGAAACTATTCATTAGCTTGAATATGTTCTGAGGGCATTTAATGTTGCGCAAGGCTTCAAGGATACCAGGCCACCACACGGAGTCAAACGCATTTTTGAGATCCATGCAGAGTACTGCTGTATGGAGAGCTGAAGATTTATTCCTACGGATCTGCTCTTGAAGTTCTAGACCCCCCCCAAAAAATTATCCCGTAGGGAAAGAAAAAACAACAGGAAAAGCTTTATAAGTAGCTGGAATCACGAGCTGCCTGAAATTTCCGCAAAATAAAAGGAATAATAAAGAGGATTTTGCTCTTAAAGTAGAAAGAAAAACGTGCACAATCAAAATGTTAACGATCGTAATAATGCTTTCAAAGTCAATGACGCTGACAAAAATTATAAGCATATTACGAAAATCCCAAAAACTGCATGATAATCAATTATGTAAACGTATAAAGCCTAATAGTCTTAAAAGGAAAAAAAAAAAAAAAAGATATGAAGTGAAGGAAAATCCTCATAATGGACACGGAAGATGATGAAAATGATTTCAAAATCTTAACAATTGAATAACTCTAACAGATCCCAAACAGCTACTCAATAAAGTCGAAAACCACGTAAATGAATTTAATAAAATTCTTATGGATCAGATAGTAATCGTCTTTAAGACGTTTTAACTATTCTGTGGCGATGATAAATAATCATTCTAACAGCTTCATTATATCATTTATCATACTATTTACGAAGCGCGCGCTTGCTAAATTAATTTGCATCGGAACAGAAATCAAATATATGAACTCTCGCGGTCTGTAATGAATAGAAACATAAAAACTTTCAAAATAATGCGATCCACCTGCGTCCAGATATGCTAAAATAGTCTGTTATACTATATAGATAAATACTTGCCTTAATAGAAAGGAAGCTGCACAGCTAATTACGAGTTAAAAAGATATGAGCAGTTCCCAAGATGTACCTTAAGCATGTGCTGTTCCTATAAATTATAATAAGAATAATCTATTCTCCTTTGTGTCAATTTATATGTCTTCAAATCAAGCTGTATGAATTGCAGGCCTTAGATTCTAGCATAAATTTATGATGTTTAACAGTCTTTGCAGACGACTTTGATTGAAAATACATCAACTGTAACTACGGACCCAGTAATCGCAATGGAGATTTGATATGTAATTATGTTAATTGAAAGACCTATTGCTGTTTTAACACTAGAGGACAGAAAGCATTTCCTTCTCAATGGAAATTTCGGAGATGTTATGGTAATAGTCACTTTAAAAATAAGTAATATTTTGAAACTTACAGTTTAAAAGTAGGTATGTTCTGAGATTATCTTCCTAATTTTTTATACGATTTAGATTTCAACACAAGTTTCTCCTATTCGTGCATTTGAGATAAATTAGAGCTGATTTACAGTGGGTCGTTTTAGTCAATTTCTGGTAAAACTCTGCTTTCTAACGCAGAAATTGGAACAGCTGGTAAGACGATAACCTGTAAAACTTCTAATGCTACTTCTGAAGTTATATGTGCAGAAATGCAGATCTTTTAACTAGATGGTTCTTTAAATAAAAAAACCTGTCTTATCAAAATGTTCAGAGGTCAGAAGGTTCAACTGGTAAGAAAAGATATAATTAGGCTATTAATATGGTCCAATATGGACCAACTAATAGTTAAATTTGCAGAACACTAATAGGTCCATCCCTGTTCGATTCCGAGCGAAAGGGATATTTTTATGATTTTCTCAGCGTATTATATAAATACTAATTAGTATTGCTTCGACAGCTCTTCCTATCAAACATCTTAAAACCTAAATATTTAAAACTTAAACCTCCTTCATATCAGGCAAATTAGACCTCGATTTCGTGACCGTATTCAAATAAACAAACAGGCTATTAATGAAGTTCAGTCTGTATGTCTAGACTTTCGTAACAATAATTCGTGCAATATTTCGTCAATTTGAAGAGGCTAACAAAATTCGCCTTTCACACAAGATTCTTAAATTTACAACTCTCTTATGGACATAGTTCACATTCTATCCAAATACTTTGAAAACGAAATTCAGGTATGAGTCTCAAAATTATAATGTACGTGGTCAAGTACAATTTTATTAATTTCAAGTGAAGTTAACAATAGTAATTTGGTTTAATTAAGGCAAAGCAAACGAATTTTATCTGCCTAGGGAAAGGAATGCTTTCGGGAAGGATTTTATAAAAGAAACTGACTCGCATCCACTTTAAACATGAGAAAAAGCATGAAGATTCACATGGAGTCGACCGTTCATCGACCCAGTGTATCTAGCATTTCAGAACTTTACTACTTTGCCACCAATGGACGCTAGTTATAGTAGAGTTTCCTCCGAGCACCTGAAGGTCCAGAATCTCCAGCAAAGCATTTCAGGATTTTTTTAACGATAGAGTTGTCTCATTAAGGAATATGCAAAATGTTTGCCTTAAATTCTTTTCCTCTGCATAGAAATGGTAATAGTAGCTGCATGAGCATTAAAAAAAACCTGGAAAAGAAGAAATGTCTATAAAGCTAAAGATCTATCAGTCTTCTTCCTTCACTGACAAATATTCTTGAAAAAGGTAGTTCTCAGAAGGATAGAATATTCTTTTTCTTTAAATAATCCTTTAGAATGACTCAGATGGAATTCTTAACAACTGTTCTGGAGGATGTTCAGAGGTGATCCAAACTATCCATCTAATTAATAAATTAATCACTTGTTGAATCTTTTTTTTTTTTAAAAAAGGGATAGGTTCTGCAATCTTTCTGAAGACAGAAATGTTTTTGGATAAAATGTGGTACATTGGTCTCTTCTGCAAGCTAATTCAATTCGACTTACCTTTTGCAGTAGCAAAAGGCAGAATATACATGGCAGAAAATTCCGGCTATTAAAAAATATTTTGCTCATAACTAAATCATTATCAGTGACAAGGTAGAGTAATTAATAGAAAAGATAATACCCGTACTTAAATATAAAATTTATTTTAATGCAATAAGAGTTTTCGTTAATAGTACTATTTACGTATTCCATTGGTAGTTTGCATCTGTGAAAATAAATTTTGTGTTTTGTACGTTAAAAATTAAAATAAAATAAATAGAAAGAACTGCTTATTGAAGTAACTCTTTTTTACCGCTGCTTAGGGTTCATGACCAATATTTCGAAAGTAAGAATTTTGAATATTTGAAATAGGTTAGATCAAAGAACAATAATCAGTTTTTGTCATGCGTTTTGTAAATTTCCAACAGTTGTAGAAAGAATTGTTGCGACATTTCTTTGTCGAAATTCTGATTCTTAACTAAACAAGGATGGTCTAATTCAGAAGTCAAACAACAAAAATCAGCGTTATACCTACAAAATTTTCACAGGACTAGTTTCGATGGTTTTACTGAATCATCATCTTCAGCTGCAAAACCGCAAATGAACAAGATAGGAAATAATGATCAGATAAGATAAGAAAGCCTGGACAAGAATAAGCAAGTGGCGCCATCTGTTGGCGAAACCAGAACTAAAACATAATTTCTCTAAAAGCCGAAGGCAAATTTGGATTGGAATTAGGATCGTTAACTAGAACAGAAAGATTTTTATGAATGTGAAATGCCTCTAGAAAATCCAGTTCTCCAATGGAAGATGTTTTTTGAATAATTTTGGCAGCAGAAAAATTGAAAGTGTGATTTTCGGACCAACAATGTTGAGCAACAGAAGACTTCTGTGTTTCCTTTTTTCTAACATATGCCTCATGTTCTTTGACGCGAAATTTTAAGGCTCTCTTAGTTTGGCCAATGTAAATTAAACCACACTGGCAAGGAATCCTATAAATACCCAGGAATTCATATCTGGAATGGGGTCCTTGAGTATAGAAGTTGGAATTTTATTGATGGGAGAATAAACAACCCGAAAGTTAAATTTCTGCAAAATATGTGCAACTTTATAGCTAATTGATGGAAAGAAGGGAATGACAACAGAATTTTTATAATCTCCTAAAATAAGAGTGTGGCTTTTAGTGTGTTCAGATGAGAATTTTTTAACTGCTTGATTAATAATGTTGGGTGAAAAGCCCCTGTCAATAGCTATTGCTTTTAAATAATTTAGTTCTTCATCAAGGGCTAATTTCGAGGAGCAAACTTGAAGAGCACGAAAAACATAGGAATAAAATGAAGCTAACTTTTGTTTAGTCGGATGACATGATTTAAAGTGTGGTGGAAGGCAAACCGATGAAGGTTTACGGTAAACTGTAGTACTGAAGTTGGATGTGTTACGTGTGACCAGAATGTCGAGAAACGGAAGAAAATTGCAAGTCTCAAGTTCAAAAGTGAACTGAATAGCAGGATCAATAGAATTCATTGTTGAAAGAACTTTATTTAAATCATCTTTATTACCTTCAAACAGGGTAAAAGTATCGTCTACGTAGTGGAACCATGCCGGGAAGTTTAAAGTTTCAAACAATTTTGATTCATAATAATGCATGTAGATATCAGCCAGGATGGGACTGAGGGGGCTTCCCATGGCTAATCCCTCAGTTTGTTTGTAATATTTATTTTGGAAAACAAAATGTGTTTGTTTCAAACAGAGTTGAGTGAGAGAAATTAGCTCCTCAATTTCGATGCAAGAGAAATGAAATTCGCGAAGTCTGGTTTCTAGACATCTTAATGCACCCTCCACTGGGACATTGGTGAATAATGATTTTACATCAAAAGAAACCATGAGTAAATTACTAGGAGAAATGTTTTTAATCTTTTTTACAAACTCTATTGAATTTTTTATGGTGTAAATGTTATTGTCTAATAGAGTGGAAAATCTAGAAACCAAATATTTAGCTAAAGGATACGAGGCAGTACCTAAATTTGATACAATATGGCGGAAAGGAATACCACTTTTATGAATTTTGGGAAGAGCATATAATCTGGCACAATTCGCAACAGATGGGATAAGCGAATGTTTTAAGTTGCTTGAAATGATTTGCGAAGATTTGATCGCAGTTTTTATTTTGGATAAGTCCGAAGGTGAAGGATCTTTAGGGATCGGATTATATGGTCCTTCGTTTAAGAGTTTAGTGACACCATCGATGTAAGTGTTCTTATCCATGACGACTATCTGGCCGCCTTTGTCGGCCTTTGAAATGATAATATCCGGGTTAGAATGAATTTCGCGCATTGTAGCTCTTTCTCTCGCAGTTAGATTTGGTTTCAAAGATTTATTATTGGATTTCACATTATGAGCGATAAGATGAGAGATAAGGATGGTCTGTACACATGTTATCGTTAAAGGTTCTTGAGTGATAAATCATAAAGTGTTATGGCTGAATAATCGGGAAGCAAAGGGCACAACAAGCAGCCACTATCGACGTTCAACGTAGACGAAAAACTGTATTTGAATATTCAACTCAAAACTAGAAAAAAAGAAGAATATTTTTCTTTCCCCTATAATTTAATATACAATATATTTTTATATTACAAAAACAAAGAGTTTTCCAAGCTGATAAAATCTGCTGGTTCTTTTCTGAAAAGAAGCCCGTATTTATTTCTATCATTTAATAAAATTTACTGTCCGTATTTTTTTTATTAAATCAAATAAACAGACTGCTACGCCATAAAAACCAATCAAATATTTATTTATGAGAAAAAATAAATTGAAAGGAACTGAGGACAAAGTATGGCGATAACGTATAACTTGAAACAATCGCCTTGAAGGAAAAACAGTTTCAAGCAGTTTAAAATTTTAAACGGTTATTAGATAATAAATAAAAGTACAGAAATATTAAACCCAAAATTAGGTCTTTTCAAACTTTTCCTTTTTCATATTTTAAAGGTAAAATGCATCTCATTCTTCCTTTGTAAATGAAACATGTATGAATCCGTTTTTGATACAAAATACAAATATAAACTTAACGATATAAATTTAGACACACTGAAAGCAAGACAGAGAGTGTGTAGAGACATTAGGTTATTTTAGAAGCAGGAGTGATGAAAAATGAGTAACGCCTTCGCCGGGAATCAAACCACGGAACTCTGGGATACGCGCTCAGCGTACAGACCACCACACCACGAAGGCATGCCAAGAAGGCGGGGAGAATGTATATATGTATTCTCCCTCTTTTAGAGGGCGGCTGGTGTTTTTAGGGGACACAATCGCCAAATCCTGGGTGTGGAGAATCATCATCCACCACCTTTTTTAGTTCGGAAGCCACTGTAGAGACATTAGGTATTTTTTAGAAGCAGGGGACTTGAAAAATGATAACGCCTTCGCTGAGAATCTAACCACGGACCTCTGGAATACGCGCCCAGCGTGCAGACCACCACACCACGAAGTCGGGAGAAATACCTTATAAGTGTAAAAATTATTTTACGATTTACATTGGCGACATATTAGAAACTAGTAGCTGATTCGGTTATTGAAACATAAATAATAACAATATATGAAGTTGTAAGTTAATTAAGTAATTGTACGTATTGTATTATTTGTGTTACCTTTTTATCGTAAATTTTCCTCTATTACACTAGATATTGTTTGTTATATGTATTGCAAAGTTGTAGTTAGTTTGCAAAATTTAATAGCAACTCGAAGCTTAAATTTTAAGCCTATGCCAAAATATGAAATATTAGATTATGACTTATTGAACTGTTTAAATTACTAGGTACACAGATTAAGCTAGAAACATGGTGACATTTCATTTATGAACTCGATGCAATATAGAAATTTTTGTTTCAGCTTTTAACTTTAACAAATCTTTTAAATAAGTAATCTAATAACAGATTTATCAATTTTTAGTTTAGATTTTAAAAGCTATTTGGTTACGGGGCGTCTCATATAATTAACCTGGCCAGGCGTCGGCAACCTTATTTGGCTGCGGGTCAAAATTAGTCAAAATACGTGTATTAAGAAGACGTTTCGGGTCAGAGGTATTTTAATTTTAGAACAGTCTTTCTTGGTGAATAATAAGATAAATTTTATTGAGAAAATAATTACAATACGCTTTAAACATTAAAATTAAAACAAATTCAAAATTCGGGCTTCCAAGTGCCCATGTTTGATTGGAGGACTACGTTTTTCAAAATTTGATGGCTTTATGTACCGTTGTTTCTACACGATGCGAGAAATATTCATGCGTTCATGCAGATTCTTCATTATTTAGCTTCTTTAAATATAATACATAGGCCCGGTGGCGCAGTGACTAGTGCATCGCGCAGCAGCATCACAGGTCCGGGGTTCGAACAGGGCATATGCTTACGCACCCCGGGGCCCACGGTCAAGAAAGCAGATTTGGGGCACTGCAGGCCTTGGCCCATTAGGGCTGTTTGCGCCACTGAGTTTAGTTTTTAGTTTAGTTAAATGTAATACATGGCGATAATATTTGGGGGGCAGCAGTTTGAAAAGTGATTAGACACAAAATGCAGTTTTGAGACTAATAGTCTTTCTGGGCTAACGCTCCTTGGGCTAATTATAATTATTATAAAAATAAATGTAACTGAATCAATTTTATTTTTCTCTTCAATATTAATGGCTACCCTGATGCTAAACTTGTGATGCCAATTTAGTCAAGTATGGCTTTTGGTTAGTCATCTTAAGACGAATGCGAATTCAGACAAGATGGCAAAGCCAGTTTTATGGAATTATGGATTGTGGACTGGCGTAGCCAAACTTACCAATTTCTTCTTGAAATTATGTTACAGTTTTCATATTTTAAAAATAAAAATGCATATTCGCCACTGCTACTTTGTAATCAAACAAAAATATTATTAATATTGTTCATTTTCGGTTTGTTTTTATGTATTCTTCAAGTATTCATTTCATATTTATGTTTTATAATTTATTTTTATATATTATTCTTTACTTTCGGAACTCAAGTGGGCCACTTGAAATTATGAAATGGGTCACTTGGTAACCCCGGATGATACTTTGCCGAGGCTTGACCTAGGTGATGTTTACTTGACGTAAATGTGTGCAATTTTCTGAACAGACTGGGCGTAACAGATTCTGAACAGATTACGCGTAACATTTTATTTTAGCATCTAAAGAAACTGAATTCGGTGGAAAGATGCATGTAGCTGCTGTGCACATTAAAAACGAAAGGACACTCAATAACATAAACATAGCATTCTATAGAATAAGTCATTCTATAGAATGATGACTGGTAAATGCTTCACGAGAAAAGAAATTTCTAAAAAATGTTGTTCTGTTTGTTAGGTGTTCTGAAGAGTATATCAGACAGAGCGCATTTGTTTATGCGCTCTATACCTAACAATATATGCGCTCTATACAAACTAATTGTTAGGTGTATCTAACAATTAGTTTGTATAGAGCGCATAAAAATTATGGCTAGGTGCCATTATACACCTAACAATTAGTTTGTTAGGTGTTCTGAAGAGTATATCAGATAGAGCGCAGCCCAGACGGTATAGTGGTTAGGGAAGCCTGAGTGCGATACCGAAGGGCCTGGGTTCTAATCCCGGAGAAGGCATGGTTGTAACTGTCCGTTCCTTCATAGAAGGCGATGGTGGCCCACCTATTAGGTGCCTCCGTAAGACCACTATATCTGGCCTTGTTTAAATTAATGGACTGTGTTACAATGTAACTGTTCCCAATCTGCCATTGGAAAAAAAATATCAGATAGGGCAATGCTTTGGAATTTCTAGAAGAATCTAAGGCAAGAAAATATGTTAGATACTTCAGTTAGTCAGTTTCGTCACCCCCATTCCATCGAAAGTGGAATATTTATTTCATATATTCAGCAATTACAATCTCTCTAGATTTCATAAAATTTAGTAAATTGTTCTGTTAACGGAAGGAAAACAAAATTTTCAAAGATGCGAAGTTTGATTAGTTTACTTCAAGAGCAAGCTTTCCTTGTCAAGATATTATTTTATCACTTTAATCTTTGACAATGAAAATAAATGTTTGAATCATTGAACAAACAAAATTATGCTCGAATATATATATATATATATAATGTTTTTCAAACTATAATGCATTATGTATAACTCTTTTTGTTATCTTAGACAAGTTATTCTCCTCTAAAATTAAACAATAATATTAAATTTTAGTTGAGGAAGCTCGTCATACGAACTTTGCACGGGCAGACAAATTATGAAATGTAAGGCAGCTGGTGTCACAATTATAGCTACAGTCCTCCAAAAATAAATAAATAAATACGTACATAAAGCTACTGAGTACAGTTTTCTGACTATTTGTATTTAGCCTTTGACCAGCATGATTTTGTCTGTAATTTGAAATTGAAGATGCTAAAATATTTCTCGATGCATCCATAATTACAGGTAGAAAACAGAGTCCAAAAAGCAATTTACAACAAAACATAGGAAAAATGAGCCAGGAATCAGACAGTCCTTTGAAAGAGTTCTTGCCTCTTATGTGCCATACATTACCGGAAAAACTGCGGCTGAAAGCGAAGAAAGAATTGAACGAGACAGAAGAAAATTTCCGACGAGGAATACAACATCTCAAGGACTTCATTCTAAGTAAGTTATATATTTCTTCTTTTCTATTTACAGGAAATATTATATTATATAACGCATATCTGCAAACAGCATGCGGATGAATCACACTTAAAATGAGAAAGAAAATTTAACTAACACTGAATATTTTTGCGACAAACAAGGAAAATCGAAAAATTATGCTATAATAAACGTTCACGTTTTGAGCAGCTGGCTTTACATGAATTGCAATAGCGTAAGATCTTTCAAAATTTCAATTAGTAGTTTTATTTGTATAAATTTTGAAAATAAGTAAAATAACAGAAGTGTAAGGTATTTTGAAATTTAGTAAATTGTTCTGTTGTCGGAAAAGTACAAATTTTGATTACACCTTTAAGGAAAGAAAGGTTGCACCTTTAAGGAAGAATTGCACCTTTAAGGAAGAATTGCACCTTTAAGGAAAGAAAACTTTAGGATGAAAAGTGAAGGAAATGTTCTCTTAATGACATCAATGGAATAATCGCTTTTCTTTCCCGAGTTCTAAATGCTAAATCTTCTAGGATTAATATGCTTCTTACATAAACTACTTTGGGGAAATTCTGAGTTTTACATTCATTATTACCCTTTTAAAAACAAAGGCTAAAATGACATTTTTAATCATTCTGTATCTGAAATTTCTCTTTAAAAATCATATATGCTTCTTGTTTTATTGCAGATTGCTGTTAGTTAATTAAGGCAAAGGATTATCTGCCTATGGTAAAGATTATTCTTCGTGAGGGGATATTCTGCGGTTAACATAAATTCTCATTACAGAGAAGAAATGCATGAAAACCTTATGTCTTTAGCTCATTTTTTCAGAATTTGAGAGTGAACCGAGTTATTAATATTCAGCAGCTGTATGCTCTCGGAAAGTAACTGACTGACTTTTCTGCAGACAAACAGATTTCTCCATACACTAGAAACGATTTTAATTTGTTTTCCATGTGACCTGGTAGTGAGTTTTTAAGAACTGTCATTCAGCATTCCGAAAGATCTATAATTTATTTCTCAGTTTATTAATAATGTACACCTTGTACCAAAAAAGGGGGTAAAGCATCAGTTTTATATTACCCATTCTATTGCGCCGACTGACGAAATTTCATTTGCGTTTTTCATGCCACAAAGCACGACTTAGGATATATATTAGATTTATATACTGTCCTAACATAGACACTCCGACACAAAATCGGATTTTTCTGATATAATATACCCAGTTTTTCCTTATTTCGATTGTACGACCCAAATTATGCTAAAGTTTTGTAAAAATAGATTTATTTTAAAATTTTTATTTTTAGTAGGTTTTATTAATTTTTTAAAACACTTTCGAATTATAATCTTATAAGGTATTTCTCCCACCTTCTTGGCATGCCTTCGTGATGTGGTTGTCTGCACGTTGGGCGCGTATTCCAGAAATCCGCTGTTCGATTTCCGGCGAAAGTGTTGCTAATTTTCCATCTTACCTGCTTCCAAAAAATACCTAATGCCTCTAAAGTGGCGCCCGAACTAAAAAAAAGGCGTTGGATGATGGTTCTCCACATCCAGGATTTGGCGATTGGGTCCCATAAAAAACCCCAGCCGCCCTTTAAAAGAGTGAGTATATAAGGTACTTCTCCAACCTTCTTGGCTTACTCTCGTGGTGTGGAGGTCTGCACGCTGGGCGCGTATTTCAGAGGTTCGCGGTTCGATTCCCGGCGTTGCTAACTTTTCCTCTTGCCTGTTCCCAAAAAAATACCGAATGTCTCGACAACCTACAAAAATGTTACCATAATCTTAAAGTAAATGTATTTCTAGCCATACCTGCAAAACATTAGCGTTTTTATAAAAAATTTCGAATAATAATTTGAATTTATATATTAGAGGGTTTTAAAATTTGGCATATTTGTTATAAGCGGTAGTAACGCCAAACGTGTTTGAAATTAAAAAAATAAATTGAACAAAGGTTCAATTTATTTGAAAGAATAAACAATGCAATTTTTTTCGGTCGCACACAGTGAAAAAAGGGGAAAAGAAACTAAATTACTATAAATTAAGACTTTCGCGAAGTGAATTATTCTTGGCGAAAGCTAAAAAAATTGCCCCAAGATAAATTTTTAAATTTCTCGCGAAGTTTCTTATTACATTTTACAAAATTTAATATTTGAATCGTAGAATCTAAATAAGGAAAAAAATGTATATGTTATTTTAGAAAAAGTCCAATTTTGTGTCAAAAAATCTATGTTAGAACAAAGCTATATATAAATCTAATATATATCCTAAGCCGCGTTTTTGTGACATGAAAAACGAAAGTTCGTCAACCAAGTAGAACGGTACGCATATAACTCTTCCATTTTTCTTGTGAAAGATGTGCCTAATTGAGATAATTTAAAGTACAACTAAAATACAAAATGCATTACACAATATTATATTATTACATAGTATATTATACTATTAGAACCATAAGGTTCCGTTATAATTTAAAATAAATTTAAATATAAATAAAATAAATTTAAATTATAATGTGACCTCATGGTAATTTTTGCGAACATTTACAGTATTATTGTAATTTGCAAACAATAAACCTGTCTCTTTATATATATATATATGTTGTAAATTGATGGTAGATTGGATTATCCCCTTAATAAATCTATTAATCTTTTATAAATGACAATAGCTACTTTTTCAATGCTTAAAATTTTTACGTTTGCTTTTTTTTTTTTTGCAATTAAGGATTTTTCTTTACAGAATTTTATGTTTTTAAAGCAACAGAGGTTTGGAAAATACTAATTTAAAAATGTAATTAAAATTCTGACTAAAACGTTTAAATTTTTCATGTTTTTAATTGAATTTCTGTTCCTTGGAGATGGTATATGAAAAGTTTTATTATTATAAATTATTCGTTTATACACTGCTCGACATTGAAAATGCAACACCAAGAAGGAGTGGTCAGAAATGTATGCAAATTTTAGAGTAGACGCACGTCACTTAGTTATGCGAATGATGTGAAATGCGCACCTCTCCGACGCACGTGAAGTAAGATATAAGGGAAGGATCGTGAAGAATGGGCAATATTCGTGTCGTTATTTCTGCTAGACGAATTATCGAAGAAAGTTGGTTTTTGTCCCGGAGGATACGTATAATTGGAGAGAATGCCAGGCGCCGTCAACGAAGGCACTTCCAGCAGATAGACGATTTTACGAGGGGTATGGTGATCGGACTGAGAAGGGCGGGTTGGTCCTTACGTCAAATCGCAGCTGATATCCACATAGATGTGAGCACAGTGCATCGGATGTGAGCACGGTGCTATGGCGAACAAGGTTGGAACAAGAAAATGTAGGAAGAAAGAGGGCTGCAGGGGCAGCCAGAATGACGTCAGCACGCGTGGATCGACGCATTTGCCGACAAGCTGTGGCGTCTCGCAAGTCACTTGAACCGCGATTCTGCAGCATGTGCAAGATACCCTGAATGTTCCCGTGTCGACCAGAACCATTTGCCGTCGATTGGTTGAACGTGGCCTACACTCACCGTGTCCGTTAAGATGACTGCCATTGACCCCACAGCATAGACGCCAACGTTTAGAATGGTGCCGGACTGGAGCGATGTGGAAGAATGGAGAAACGTCGTGTTCTCAGATGAGTCGTGCTTCTGTTATTCAGTGACAGTCACCGCATACGCGTGTGGCGTCGACGTGGAGACAGATCTAATCCGGCAATAACTGTGGAACGCCCACCAAGCGACAACGTGGCATAACGGTTTGGGGCGCTATTGCCTACGATTCCTAGTTCCTCTAGTTCGTATTCAGGGCACTACGACGGCCCAAATATACTTGAATAATGTACTGCGGCCGGTGGCAATCCCCCTACCTTCAGGTGCTGCCTAATGCAATTTTTCAGCAGGATAACGCCCGACCACACAGTGTTCGCATCTGCCAACTTGCTCTGCAAGGTATACAGATGCTTGCCTGGCTAGCGTACTCACCTGACCTGTCACCAATCAAACATATGTGGGATGTGATTGGAAGCCGTTTGCAGACTCTGCCCCTGCCTCTTTCAGAAGACGAACTGTGGCAAATGGTTGAAAGGGAATGGAGAATCATCCCTCAGGACACCATCCGCACTCTTATTGACTCTATCCCTAGACGTGTTTTTTCGTGCATCGCTGTCCAAGGTAGTCGAACATCCTACTGAGCCACGCCGTTCTCGCTCTGTATTATGACTATCATTTTGAAATAAAGATCACTTATTGTTGCTTGCTGTCTCTGTCTTTTTTCCCAATTTCATCAATTTTTGACCACTCCTTCTTGGTGTTGCATTTTCAATGTCGAGCAGTATATATATGTAATATATTCAGGAGCAGGATGAGGAATTTTGATGGCGAAGAAGTGTTGATCCATAATGACGAGGAAAGTGGTGACGGAGGCAGATTTAAATCTTAATTTTTTTTAGCAAACATGTTGCGGCGACAATAACTTGGCACATTAATTGTGCCTATTCCAAGAGATTTTACATTTTAGATAAATTTGCAATAAGAAAGAAAGAGCAGACAGACTGCAGTGCGGCCAGGCCAAAGCATAGAAAGGAGGTGCGTAATGTTCAGGATGAAATCTTAAGTCAGACTGAGTTAGTTTTGGTTTTCAAAGTATTCTGATTGGACAGCTAATATTGCTCCAAAATTACTATTGGCTAGTTGAGTTTTAATTCCACCTAATTACGTAATAATCATATGACATAGAATAGTCTCGAAATGACGCAGTGCAGAGAGGGGTTACTATTTTTAGAATTGAGAAGGGAAATTAATTTACGCTGCTAATTTAACCTTTTACATATTATTTTTCTTACATATATATATATAAAAATAAATATAAAAAGAGGCTAAAAATTAGAATTAAAATTTTTTTTAAACCCGCCCGTAAAAAATTTTTAAACCCGTTCTTTTGTATATATAAGAAAAGAAGTAGTTAACGAGGGAAGAAGAAAGTACGGTAGTACTAAAAGCAACAAATTATATATATATATATACACACACATATATATATATATATATGTATGTATGTATATATGTAAGATAAAAAATATGAAAGCAAACTTCTAAACTTAATTCACTATAACCTGTTATATTTTTTATTTCATTTGGGAACTTCATCTGTCTGTCCTAAAAATAGCGCTGTAAGTCTAAACTGCGTCATTCAAATTTATCATGCGAACTTTCGTAACCCTTAATGCAGATGTCTCTTGACCAATCATCAAATTGTAAACCAAAACTAAAAACTGAAACTTTTGACTCCCTCCCTTCTTTCTATGAACTGATGCGTCACTTTTGCTGGTGCTTTCCTCTTGACCAGACGCTTGTCTGAAATCATGTGTGTGCTACTATATTCGCTTCATTCGCTAGACAGCCAAGGACACATTCACAGAAATACCATTATATGAAGAAGTGATTCAAGCTTATGTTACTTACATCTCGATAGAAACGTCTTGTACATCTTTCAGTGTTAAATGCACCCATTATTATTCTATATCTATTTAATATAAAGTTGCTTTTTTTAAACCTTCATTAAGACAACTAATAAAAAAAGAAGCATAGCTTCATTATTTGAAAGGAAAATTTCTTCATATTTTTGCGTTATTTTTTCTGACACCAGTTGTTACGTTTCTTTCCTTTACTACACGTTCATAAGTACGGGGTTCGTGTGGATTTGAAGTGAATAATTACGACGATGAAGTATCGAAACACACTTTATTTAACCAATATTAATTAGGACAGCTCCAAAGTCAACTTTTACAGTCGTCGAAGATCTACTGTATACTCGCTGGAACAATCAGGGACACAGCCTTCACACTGCCAGGCAATAACGGTGGAGACAGCTTCACTGCAAAGCACCAGAGTACAGCTTCCAGACTCGATTCGGTCGTTCTCGGAACTCCACGTACTCTCGAGACTCTCCGCTCTACAACTCGCGATGCACTCAACGGCACACAGAGCACAGCACCCGACTCTTCGGTTCAGTCGTTTCCGAGCTTAACACACTCTCTCGACGATGCATTAACCGCGATACACTAAGAGACTCTTCGATGTACTCGACGACCCACTCGGCACTCGCTGCCCGGCTGTGAACACGATTGACTCGCTAGACGAGACACCAACTCAATACTAACTAACTCGCCCTCTAGACGAGGCACTCCCTCTGAGACACTAATTGATTGACACTAACTGAGATGAGGCACACATACTAACTGACTGCAGACCAGCAGGGTTTATATAGCTTTCAGCTTGTGTTCGAGAACATTCTGGGTTCGAGAACATCGTCGTCCATGACAAATCGCCAATCGTGTTGCCAAATGTCGCCAAACGGGCGATTTCTCTCCAAATGTGGCAACCCCCCGCCTTCCCTTGTCATTTTATGGCAACCCTAAAACTGCTTTGCAGGGAAGCCATCTTACCGCGCCTGTACATTTCGTAACAATATAATAGGTAAACACGTAAATTAAGTTCTATCCGCGGGAAGACTTCGTCAAAAAGAGTATGACAGAGTATACGCCAAACAAAAGATAAGTCAAAATTATTCTATTTCAATTTATTTTAAAATCTAGTACGAAAGTGGTTGAAAATATTTATTTCAGTTTTGCCTCTGGAAGAGGACAATTTCGTATTTAGCAAGAAGCTTATAATTTTGTATTTAGTAAGAGGTTTACAATTTTGTATTTAGCAAGAAGCTTACAATATTGTGTTTGGCAAAAATCTAAAAAGCAAGAAGCAAGGAAGATTAGCAAAGAATCTTCGCAGATTTAGAACGAAATCTTAACTTCGGTCGTAGAGACTGTGGTAGGAAAATGTTTTTTTTTATGATATTAAGAAAACGAACTTCATTAAAGCGTTAGAAACTCGTGCATGTAATTAATCTATGCTTATTTTTAACTGAGTAAAGTAAGAAATTAATTATGTAAAAATGTTTGAATTCTTAAATACTTAAAAGTATTTTATATGCTTGAAATTGTGCTTCGAATGAAAGAGTAGTCTATGTTACTTATCAAAAGTACTAAAAGAAAGTTAAGATAAATTGAAAATGAATGCAAAGTAAAATTTTAGGTTCTCCAGCCAACACTAAGTTAATTTTCACTAGCGTTACCACCTCAGGCTGAGATTTGATTGCAGTGTGTCTGTCTAGGTCTAGTTGGTTTAATTCTAACAAGTAAATGTGGGGGTAGTCGGTAAGTGTTGTACTCGTTTTACATAAAGTACGCTCGCATTTTACGGTAATGATGCTGGAGAGCATGGGGGAGTCTTAATGTGGATAGAAAGATTGAATTGAGTAAATGTAGAAAAGGTTGAACTGTTAAAAAAAAAAACATGGCTAGTGTAAGATATGTGTAAGCACGTACTAAACTTCCAGGATGCCTGGAAGGAGACAGAGCAAGAATTGCTAAAGAAGGAAGATATTGTAAATATCTGCCACATTGTCCATCTGTAAAGCCTTAAATTTAGATAAGATGTTGATTAAGATTGTAAAGGTGAACTCGCATGTAGATTTATAATTTAGCTATCTTATCCAGGCTTTCAAAGCCTTGTTTTGCGATAGGGTTTTCCTTATTTTGCATAACAAGTTTATTTTAAGTTTGATTACCTGTTTTAAACTTCTCAACTTCCCCTCACATTCTCTCGCCAGGATGTAAATTTAAGTGAAGTGCTATTTAAACGTGTGAATATCTCAGTATATTCAGAGCATGTTTCGCTAGCAAAACGCACGTTTCGTTGTTATTTCGCGGTCTCGCTAGTAGGCTTCTTGGCCTCATCAGATTAGTAACACGCCGGTTAGACTCCTGTAAGTTCACCTCTTAGGCGTAAACTTAAGTGCGCTCTTGCTCCATTTATTTCAGGTTTGACTTGTATTATATTCTACATTTTAGTTTTCACCACAAGTGGTCGGTGTTTTTGTAACGCACGAAGTCCGTGCCTTTCTGTTAATTAGTTTGAATTAATAAAGGGTCATTTTCACGCTTCTTCTGTGCTGATATTTAATTCACGCTTGTTCGAGAATTCGCCAGGTTCATTTTATGATCTAATTTAGTTTATGTGGAATAAAAGAGACAGATCTTACAAGTGGCGCTCGAACTTTTCCGAAGTTATGGCTAACAACGAAGGTGCAGCTGAGTTAGCTCCATCAACATCGCAAACTCCACTGGCTCTTGGCAATATGATAGAAGGCTTTGGTTATCTCGTGGACACTACGAGTGCCTCCATGAAACCCTCAGTGACATTTGACGGAAGAACATCAGTCACTAGCTTCCTAGAAAATTTAGATAATCACTTTTTACTTTATCCCGTTCCTGATGTACAAAAGATCACGATAGTAACGACCGCCTTACGAGGACAGGCATTAAACTGGTTCAAAGGAGTTGGAAAATTTCGATTGGGAGAAATTGGGAGCCCCGTTTATACGTTCGACAATTTTAAAGCCGCCTTGGTAAAAGTGACCCCGTAGGGAAGTACCCCGTGGTAAAAGTGGACCCCTTTTCCCGTGGTGAAGGACAGAGCTAGGCTTGAAGCCGAATTGTACGGCAAGTACTAACATAAAATTGAAGAGTTGTCTAACTTTATCCTACGCAAGGTCCAAGTCGGCTAATTTATTATATGATAAAAAGCCCGACGAAGAATTAATCATAATTATCTTGCCTCGACTATTGCCGGAAGTTCAGGATTATATTGAAGTAAGAAACTCCAGCACTCTAGAACAATTGTTCAATTCGAGAGTAGAAGTTAAGGAGGGAGTCCGTGCCTTTCTGCTAAATTAGTTTAAACTAATAAAGGGTTATTTTGACTCTTCTTCTGTGTTGGTAATTAATTCACGCCTGTGCGAAAATTCGCCAGGTTCATTGTAGGATCTAATTTAATTTATGTGGAATGACAGAGACAGATCTTACAAGTTAAATACTTTGTTTCCTAAAAATATCATGCAAAACTTTTCAATATCATAGAAACAATAAAGAATAAATAACATGAAAGAAACGCCAAGCACAAAACATTCTGGAAAGGAAAGTATAATTAATAATATTTTATCTCATATTTTCAAGAGAAAATAGTTAGCAGTCCGGTATACAAAGTATATCGAGAAAGTCTGTGTGTTTGTTCGCTAATAACTCAGTCACTACTATAGCTATCGCACCAAACTTTCTACAATTCTTTTCTGGGTCTTGGAAAAGGTCGATGTTCACTTTTTTTCCAAAAAGCGTAGCTAAAAACCAGAAATATTAATTAAAAACTCTTAAAACGTTAATTTTCGCCCTCATTTTTCCGAGCGGCGGCAGTGCTGATATCAGCAACTATGGCTTGTTGCTGGTATGCCTACTATGTTTGGTGCGATTTCATCAAAAGACATAAAATAAAAACAAATCTCATTCGAATTTTGAAACAATCGCTTCGAGGGGCACTAGCTCTTGTCTAGATGCACTCCTATGTACCAAATTTCGCAAACCTGGGTCTATTATCTTACGCGCAGCACGAACGAAAGACACACACAGACTCTTCCTTTTATTATATGGAGAGATTTTGTGAAAATTAAAAAAAATTTTGAACATCAAATTCAGCGATTTCAAAACGAGCAATGGCAACACTGTACGAAAAAAACCGCATTTTTACAGCCAGCGCGAGAGGCTGTGTATCGGAAATTCTAAAGATATGCTCTTTTTGAATATTTTGTGTATTGCTGGTGAATTGAATTTTATGGTTTAAATGCGAAGAACATGATATTTAATAAATAAAAAGGTAACACACAAAACGGTAAAAAAGTCCTTGAAAGCTTTCAGAAATAAAATAAAATCTGAAAACTTTCAGATTTTATTTTATTTATTTTTTTGTCTACCCCAAAAAGATAATTTAGCTTTGTTTTCCACAGTAATTAGCTCCACAAAAAATCATTCGGAAATTTTATGAAAATGAATAATATTTTAGGAAAGATGCATTTCTTGTCCAATTACTTAATACATAATGTTTATACATATGACTTTAAAATAAAAATTTGATTTAAGTTTGGGTTTTCAGACTAAATTTCTTCGTGCATTCATGACATAGTAGAGAGTGTAGTTTGGTAATACGTATTTTGATTATTTATTAGAGTAGTACAAAAGTACGGAAAAGAAGTTTAAACTTAATCTAAATAGCAAGTGTCACTCTTACTACATCCCCCTCCCCTATTTTGTATAATTATCGGAAGAAAAGTTCTGAGAATATGATAAATGTGTAATAATTTTTTTATATCTATTGTTTGCATCTCTTTGTTTCTTTTTATGCTTGAATTTTTAGAAATCAATAATTTCCACTAGCTATTGACAGAATTTTTTTCTTTGAACAGGAAAGGAACTTCCATCGTTTAACGATGACGTCCTTCTGGCTTTTCTGAGAGGTGCAAAATTCGATATGAAGAAATGCGAGGACCGCTACAAAAGATATATTTCTATGCGCTATAAAATAGCGGATTTGGTGCATAGACTGGACGAAGACAAGATTCGGAGTATTCTCGATTCAGCAGTGCTTAACTTGTTGCCTTATAGGGATAGCGAAGGAAGAGTCATCATATGCTCAGTTGCCAGTGAGTCAGTTTATGATGAATTTTGCTTTTACTTTATGTCAACATATAATACATGCGTAAATGAGGTAATCGGTCCAAAAATTCAATGGTCAATTTTCCCTGAATAAGCACAAATTTAGGTTCACACAAGAGGTTTTTAATATTTTTACAATGATCTGTGTCTGTCTTTGATCTACATGGGCGTAATGAATATTTTCCTCCTAACGACTCTTATGTCAAACATCAAACTTCCAAGAAGTTTTGGTTTTTGTATTTAAGCTTTCTGCATTATATAAATCGTTTATTAGATTTTGAATAAAACTGGACAAACGGAAGTGGTACTTTAACTTGAAGGTCATAACAGATTTTTATGGATAACCAGAAATGTTATTTTACTTCACGTGGATAACAGGTTTTAAGGAAAAATTATATTAAAATCTAATTCGAAATATCTCAGTTTTAGTATTTAAGACCTTTTACACCAATGAGAACAACATATTATATTTTGGCTAAAATTGATAAGTCGGAAGTGATACATTACATGAATTCGAACAGAGTTTCGCGAAGAAATGTATTATGATTTGCAATCAAAACCTTCTCAGTTTGTTATCTAAAACTCGTATAAGAATATTCAATGCATATAGAAAAATATTTTCAAAGTTCTAGAAAATTAAGGATATTTTTTCTTTTATTTCATCAATTCTAATCAATATACGATGAAAATTTTCAACATAATCCCCATTTTATTGAATATATTTTATTGCAACGAAAACCTAAATCTTTATGCCATCCTGAAACAACATTTTCCATGTCTCCTTTGTCTGCTTATTTATAGCAGAGTTAAATTCTCAAATTTCCCGCCATCCTGAAGGATTTTTAAAATGTGGGAATGGAAATGTTAGACTAGAATACTCCTTGCAGAATACTCCTGAGCAATTTCTGAAGTTCTGGCATCATCTTTCCACAAAAGAAACTGATTGCTCTTTGTATCTTCCATGGTTGAAGAAATAGTGATAAAAATATGCACTGAATCAGTCAAATAACTAAATCTAACTAAACAATATTGCATGTGATAGTACATTAACATGTCATGACATGTCTCTGGCCAATATCGTTACATATGAGTTCTAGGAATTGAATTAGAGCTTAATTATCTTTAGAAGCACCCTACGTACAAACATGATTGAGAACAATAAATTAGATTATGAATATATATGATAAACTGGAAGTTGTTCTGTAATTAGAGTTCTTAACAGGTTTTTGTGGAAAAAAATAAAATCATATTGCAGAGTCATTAGGTTATTTTAAAGCAAGAAATGTGAAAAATGTGCAATGCCCTCGCCGAGATTCGAACCTGGACCTCTTGAATATACGGCAAGTGTGCTACCGTTACACCATGGAGGCTTGATGAATGGAGGTAGAAAATGCCTTATAACTTTACTAACAGTTTAACCTAAAATAGTATAGCGCATACGAAGGCTATTTCTATTACATCTTCACATGATTATTTATTCATATCACGTTGTAGAAGAGAATGATTTTTATGAGGGCATTTCATTTTCAGAACTTTATAACTCTTGTAATGCAGATATATTATCAAAAAAGGCACTTGTGTTCTTTTGAACTTTCTTTCTTTCCACCGACAGGGAGGTAACCGATCCACTGGGACAGTTAACATATTGGCCAGATAGCCCCGCTGCCGGAATTAGCTTGGCCCAAATAACACACTTTGGTGTATATTGTGATGAAAATGAGTGCTCCGGGACGGTGCAAACAAATGCTGGGTGAGTTAATTGTGCAGTAATGGAAGAAGGGGGCATTGCAGGTGAGGAGAACAATTTCAGTTACACATATACAGAGTTACAGATAGATGGTTATGATAGGCATCCACAACGTGAACAATAAATGAGTACTGAGCAATATATGAGCAATTAAGAGTGGCTGATGAAACATAAAAAAATACATGAAATAAGGCAAAATACTAAAAATACTAAAAAGCAAAATAATACATAAATAAAATAAGACAAAACAGTAAAAATAATACATAATTTACGGCAAAATAGATAATTCAAGTTTCACAATTCAAGGTTCACAGTTCAAGGAAGTAAGTAGAAACAGAAAAGAACAGAAAAAGCTAACTTAAATAAAATAAATTAACTACAAGTACAGAACATACGGGGGGCTGTGCTGGTGAGAATTACTCCAACCTGGCTGAGATTTTACCTGTACTATTAACGAAATTGCATATGTGTTTCAACTGAAATTGTTCTTTTTGTATGGCCCTGACGAGTGGATTTTTACTACATGTGCCTTGGATTGCCTCTATTCAGTTGTTATTTAAAAAAAAACTAATGAGCAATTGTTTACTGATACTTAAATATCCCGGATGCAGATCAAAATAAATTTAGGTTTCTTGATACTATAGCAATTGGTATTAAGATTTTTCTAAACATAATGCATTAAATAAATGTTTTTCTCATATTTTTCAGAAGCATATGATGAAACCGTGGCCACCGTTGATGAACTCTCTGTTTGTCTCTTATGCTTTCTTGAGTTTGCCATGAAGTTTCCGGCTACTACAGTGAGTGGTTTCAACTACATAACGTGCGCTAGAATTCAGCAATTCCGATATTTGTACGACTTCTTCAGAGGTTACAGGCTGTATTTACCATTTTTGGTGAGCATCCATATTAAATATCCATTTTCTTTAGAGTACAAAGCAAATCTACAATTGTTATCAAAATGCATCAGAGTCTTTTATAAATAATGAAGTTAACAATACAGCTTGCATGTATTTTCCGCAACTTGGATATATTTATTTAAGATCTTTATTTAATAAAAGGCAAATTCTATATATAGCAAGGAAAAATATTCAAACTGGCATTGAATATGTCTGTAAAATTCACAGTATCAGCATAGTATAGCATGTAGCAGGTGCCCATTCCAAGCTCTGGGTTATATCCGCAAGTTGCTTGAGATCTTTTGCGAGCGTACGGGTTTAACCAAGTCGAGCGGCACTTTCCTCGTGACACAGTAATTCCCCTCCGGTTTAGATAGACACTTGCTCCAGTGCACTACTTAATCATTTAATTTTTAGGGCAAAACAGCACCGACAGTCTCGTTGCTCGCCTTCATGTCGAGAATAAATGGTTTGTCGAGCTGTAGATACGTCAAGTTTGTGGCGGATGTTAAAGCCTTCTTCAGTCTACTAAATGCATCCCTACATTCTTTTATCCACAATTACTTTTGTTTGCTCTTTGTTAAATTGTGAAAGGCTCTTGTGATGAAAGAAAAGTCCCTCACAAATATTTTAGTAGGTTCAATGCCCCGGGAAAACTCTCAGTTGATGGACATTTTTGGAGTGTCTCCAATCTTTAATTCTCGACACTTTTTCTACATCCGTACACACCCCTCCGGTTGAGTGAACGTGTGTCTGAGGTACGTCATTTCCTGTATGAACAATTTATATTTAGTAGGATTTAACTTCATTCAGATTGGCTTCAAATTCTGAATATTTTTCAAATGTTCTTCAAAAACTTTCCCGACGAAAATTACGTCATCCAGGTATATCAGACCGAGTTCTTAGGAAAGAACTCTCAGCACGGTGTCCATAAAGTGTTCGAATGTTGCCAGCGCATTATATAATACAAACGGCATCACTTTATAGAATACACGTTTAAGTTTCTAGTCAGTTATTTTATGTTGGTAGTTTACTTTCTTAACACTCTCATATTCATGCTCCAGCCAGAATGTAAATTTCTAGCTTGCGTGATATTCAAGTGAGGTAGAAATAAGTGGCAATTTAAAGGAAGGTTTTAGAGGTTGAATCAGAGCCTGTTTTGCCTGTTTGAAGGCCATGTTGCTAGTTTGATGTTCTTGCGAATAGTGTTGTACGATGTTAAGTTATTCTCCCAATTAGGCTTGTTACGCCAATCTTAGGTCAGAGCCAGGTTGGGCGTTCTTCTAAATGTGCAGTCGTTAGGCTAGCTTACGTTTTTAAATTTCATTCAATCTCTTATCTTTGATTTAAGCCATAACTATTGGCTTCTGTAAGGACGAGTTTGTGCCGTCTGTTAAACTTTTATTTGATTCAAATAAAAGGGTCCTTTACACACTTTCCCAGTCTCTGTGGTACTCACAAGTCATAATGAAAAGTCACTATGTCTTTTAGCGGTTTAGTCTAGTTCACGCTACCTTAAACTGTCAAAGTCCTTGCCCAGTAGTAAATGCTGCCTTTTCTCGGTCATCAGAATGTATCGTTTTAAATCAAGCGCCGAAAGCCAATCTTTCAGAAAGTAAGTCCAGAATGTTATCAGTTTTAGGAAGAGAGCAGCTATCTTTCATCTTGACCTCGTTCAACTGGCGATAGTCAACGCAGAATTTACTCGAAGATCCTTCTTATGGCCTAGGATAATAGGAAAGAATTAAGGAATTGTAGAAGCCTCCATAATATCGCTTTGTTGCATTTCTTTAGAACATCTTCGTCCTCCTCCTGTTTAGCAATTAGTAGACGTCTTGGATGTTACTTGACCTGTGGATGATCTGTCGTATCAGTCCTATGCTGTGCCAAACTGGTTTGACTTACCTCAAAAGATGTGCGGGAGAAAACATCTTGAAATTCTTGAATGATCGCCAGCAATAACTCCAATAATAATAACTTTACAATAACTCCGATATTATGATCTCCGAAGACACAGAGACTGGAGGACTATTGGGTGGTTTAATGTAGGTTACCGAAGTATATGGTGCAAATGCTTCGCCTTTCCTAATGACTTTTACCTTATCACTTACGTTGGCATCTTTCACCGGGACGACGGTCCTCAATAAGCCGACGATTCCAAAGACCACTAGTGCTCCATTTTCGGGCAATCTCAATATATTCCATTATACAGCCCTGGAAATTTATATTTACAGCTATAGACCTTAGTAGTAAAATTTCTGTTTTTGCTCGTATTGTGATATCGTCTTCAGGTATGATTTTATGCAAAGATTTGAATCCTTTATTTTTAATTTCGAAGAGAGTTATATCCTTAGAGGCAGAACACAGTTCGTTATTTTTAACGTGCAGGAAAAACATTTGTATTTTCATAGAAAGTTAATCCGAGAATGCAGGGGTCTGTAATATTTCTTACATATGCCATGTGATGGCAGACGGCACTTCCAAATGCTTAATATTCCATCGATGCCGATTTCATCCTCGGAGACAGTCTGGAAGGTAACGCAGGGTGGATTCCAGATGAATTTATCTTCCAATTGTTGAGCCAAATCTTTTTCGATAATGGTAATATTGGCTTCAGCATCGGCGATAGTATTACAAGGAATTCCATTTATATATCCCACGATGAAGAATGCATTACTGCCGTCTTTTAGTGCAGAAAGATTAAGCGCTTTAAAATGGGGCTTCACTATATTTGTCAACCTATGCGTCACGAGATGTACATTAATTAGTTTCCGTATTTGATGAATGGGGTCTTAGCTTCCGTGATTTAGAGTGTTCTGCAATTCATTCGTACGTGGTC
Organism: Stegodyphus dumicola; assembly: GCF_044657685.1. Lineage (NCBI taxonomy): Eukaryota > Metazoa > Arthropoda > Arachnida > Araneae > Eresidae > Stegodyphus > Stegodyphus dumicola. The sequence continues at coordinate 184,005,011 of NC_140769.1, read as the reverse complement.
TTTACCTTTGTAGTTCCAGCACTTTAAGTTCGGTTTTTTGTCACTCCTACTTCGCCTCATGGCGTTGACTTGCCTGGTTAAATTGTTTAGATGAGCAGTCAGTTTATCCACTGGCTCCTAGACGTGAGTAGCTCTGGTTAGGTGGAAGTCTCTACGAGTTGCTTGATAGGCAGCTTCGAATTTCCTGGAGTACACTAAAGCGCTTTTTAAACCCTTGTCATCCACCATTCGCAAGGCTTTGTGAATGTCAGGAACTCGGATGCCATCCATGGAGTACTCCCGGGACTGGATTACTCTTGTTTCTGAAGGACAGTCCGAAAAGTTCCTGTTATTTTACCGTGGACTTCTGTTGGAGATGTTCTCAAGCCTGCTATAGCATTTTAAACACTTCTCGTCAAAGCGCAGCTGCAATGTGTCGGGTAGTGCTTCAAAGTGTAGCCTCTGGTTTTGGGCAGAATTTAGAAGATATCCGCTGCATTCGCTTTTAGAGAAGCGGCGAGGTGGCTGATCTTAGCTTGGGAATCCCACCACAATTGCGTCCGCCGTTATATAAAACTGAGTCTCCTACATTTGCCAAGAATTCTTATCATCATATATGGATAGCTTTAAGGAGAGATCAGAAGATATGTTCAGGAATTAAAAAGCGTCAGTTTTGTTTCCTGCTTTTAATTATGGATGTTTTAAGCTGTCAACTTCCTTTGCGACTGCAACAAAAACTCTCTAATCTATTTGTTTTTCAAATGCAAAAACTCTTTACTTCTTTCTTCGATATGTTGTTTCACAGCAGAAACTCTTTCTCCTATTTTTGTTCTACAGTCAAAATTCTCTTCGATATGTTTTTCGGCAGCATGAAATTATTCTACAGTTTATCCAAATTTGTTTTGAACTGTGTCTTTTTTGCCTTCTATAGCTTTAAATTCGTTTTATATTATGGCAGTAATTTCTCTTTTCATTTTTCACTGACCTGCTTTAACCTTTTCTTGAATTCACTTCACTACCACTTCCATCTTTTCTCGGCCCAGTTTCATCTCTTCTTGTCCTGCTGTCGAATTTCTTTAACGGACCGTTACTTCGCTTTCAGCTCGTCTTTAACGGAGCCTGTGGCCCCTTCCTTCTTCTCTTATAATGCAGCAAAGGTTGTTACCAGTTGTCTTAGTTGCTCTTCAATCGCTCTTGTCATCGGCATTCAGCCCCATTTCTGAGAAAAAAATGTTGAATGCGTACGAGTTCGTAATGAATTGAATGCACACAGAACTGATGATAGCTTGATAACATCTATTTTCCCAAAGGCCACTTTACATTTCTAAAGTATTTTTACAGCTGTTCCCAGTATTACAGAGCACAATTAGTAGTTACACTTCAAACTACTAAGAACGTTAAACACAACGGAATGCAAAGCGCATCTAAAAGGCTAAACTCACTTGGAAGGTTCTCAGTACTCCGAAGTCAGCCGTGATCTAAAAACTGAGAAGTAATACTCTCTCCGGAATCATAGAATTTACCCCTAGCCGCCGAAAAATTTCTAGCACTTTCCTTTTCTCGAAATAATTGGAAGTGATATAAGGTAAAGTTTCATATAAGGGCCGGATACAGCTACTGATGCATATAGGAATCAATTAGAGTAGCAATTACAGTTGTTCAGGGATCGGACCCAAATGCCGCCATATATATTTACAAGTTTGGCGAATTTGGCGGATAACAAAATCTAGTCGCCATAACCATCGCCATGTTGCCGGCATCTCGCCAGTTTAATGATAGAGCCATTCACCTTAATGTTAAATAGACTTGCCCCTGTAACCTTATTTTTCCGGCAGAAGTCTGCTTTGTCAAAAATTTCATATTATATTTTACAAAAGTGCTAAAATTTCACTAAAATTGCATGCATACGAAATTCTTAACAATTTTTTTAGTATTTTGCCCAACATACTTTCGGTGATCATTGAAGTAACATATCTTGTCCAACTGTCCAGTTTCTAGTATCATGTATCACTAAGTTTAATACCCGCTAGCTTGAAATTCAGGCTTTAAGACAAGGACAAGTGAGGTATGTGTCTCTCGAACCAGATTTTCAGAGTATTAACCACAAATCACTCATTATTTTTTAAGAAATAACAGATGGATTTTTTAGGATTGCATTGAAAGATTTTCCTCGTATAACTTTGCGTAGCTAATTAGTTCTAAAGAATTAGCCTTTAGTAATTTTATTATACAATAATAATCTTCCATATAGACAAGTGGAAAGCTGATTTCGATGATGGAAAATCGGTGATATTTTTTTTTCTTCTGAAACCTCATAATACACTAGGCTTTTGCGTGCACGACAATATGTTTAATTATTTTAAGTACAGCGTTTCAGGATTGCTAAATGCTAAATTGAATCTTAACCCATTTGCAATAGACCCAAACTCATATATTTACGTTATATTGTGACGCATATGTATATATCTTTTTTGGCTCGAAGTTTTCAGTTCTTTATTCCTTTACTAAAAGAAGACATTATGCACTGTTTCAACATTTATCAGTAAGAGAGAAGACAACATGAAGTATTAAATTTGATTAATATCACATAATAATAAGATTATTATATTAATAACGAGATCGATAAGAACGTTAGAATTTCAGATTCTTGTTTGAAATTATATTCCTCTTACAGCTGTCAGTGCCTGTCCGACTACATCGATTTGAAATTATCAACGAAAACACCCTTGTTCGATGGTTTTACAACATCCTGAGCCGAATTCTACCTTCAAAAACAGTGAAAAAAGTAAGTTTTCGTCAACTTTGAATTTCTTTTTAAAACAACTGTTCTTATTATCAGTTGTTTAGACTGAAACAACTATTCTTATTATCAGTATTATTAAGCAAGTTATGAGAAATATTTCTTTCTCAATTTTTAATCTAAGCTCTTGTACTAACTTTGCTTCTTTTTTGACCAAATTCTTTAAGAATTTTCAATCAATCGTTTCATAGAAAAGCTAATTTGAAAATAGGCTATTTATTAAATATGGTAGAGTACAAGGGTGTTAACTGCCCCTAAAAAGGGACGAATGCTTTCGTTGAGAACTTTCAAATGGAAACTGGATTCTATTTAAATTACACGCATCGAGGAAAAACTCAAGCAGAAAGTTGGTTTGCCTCGAGGTTTGAACCGGGATGAATTACCAGTACTCGGTGGGTTTAACCACACAGCCTAGGCGGTCACTAGAAAGCACTAATCTATCATTAAATTTGCTACACCAGGAAGGAATGCAAACAACAGAATCTCATACATATACAATATAATGGGAGGAAGAAATAATAAAACTTGTAAGTGGTTTGGGGTACACAGCATGCAAAATTCATGACAGTAAATTATTTTAAGTCGCCCTTTTGGGACGTGAAAAACTCAAGTTGAATTTTGTCAATCGGTTTAGCAGACCGGGGTATATATAACCTTCACATTTTTTAATAGTTTTCATTTTTTAATTTATTTATTGAGTTTTTTGAGTAAACTATCTTTTTATCGAAGTTACTCAATTTTACTCAATTCTCATGAAACGCAAGACTAGATGGCAAAAACAAATATAACAAAGTATGAAAAAAACAATAAAATCATTTAAAATAATTGGAAGATATGTGAATTCGGCAAAGTTCACCATAACTATTTGTTTAAGCGAATTAATTAATGCTTAGTGTAGGGCATTTTAAGCGAAACTGGCTCGTGTTCAAGTTACACATAGAGGAAACGAGGAAAAACAACCAGCAGCAATTAGAACGCAATTAATAGAATCTAAAAATCGTTTTCTTTTATTTTCTTCCCCGTTTTACTTCCTTGTTCGAAGTAAAGGAAGCACTGTAAACGCGAAAAATTTCGTGTTATCATATTTCAAAGGAAATATTCATTTTTACCGTTCCCGAATCCATTTGAACGATTTTTTTTCGTGATATCTGTACGTACAAACAAAAAAAGGACTCTTTTTTTCCAAAACGGATTGTAAAATGGATTCAAAAGGGATTTTTTCGTGACGACGGTGCATACGTACGTACGTACGTGTGTATGTATCTCGCATAACTCGCATAAAGCAATTAGTCCTAGAATGTTGAAATTTCGTATATGGGATTGCTAAAACATGTAGTTGTGCCATTCCCTATTATATTGCAATCAGTAGTACCAAACGTATATATATATATACACTCACTTAGTCGGTTTTAAAGTACTTACGTGGCTTTTATTTTCGAAATCGTTGGTCGTAGTTACAGATATCACGGAAATATTGATATTTGAAATTTTTTAAAAACTAATTTTCGCAAATAATGAAAGGTAACAATTAATATAAATGGTCTCCTGGTCCTCATTTAATGGTTCTACACTTATATTTAGGAAAGTTTTATACTCGTTATGATACAATAAAGTTATAAGAAAGTTGACTCCCGTACGAGAAAAATTGACCGGGATATTTAGTTTAATTCAAATTTGCAATTGTTGATTTTGCAAATTTGCAATTTTCAACTTCCCTGTAGGAATCGGTTAATTAAGTTAGAATAACTGAACGAAATACGTTTAAATGGAGTGCGGCAAAAAATTGGTATTACTTAACAGGCCGTACGAGGAAGTCATGTGGTACCCACACTAGAGTTTTCTGAATTGTATATATGTAGGTAAAAAAAATGGTTATATGGAGAATGTAGAAAGTGATAAAAAGCGCAATTGCAGTCATTACGGATTCAAACCCTCTTCATTCTTGATAAAATCATTTTAATGTAAAAATACAAGTTAAATTAGAGTAAAATGCATCCCTTTTTTTCAATGGTAAATTCGTACTTTATAGAGTTTTCTTATACATTTGAAGTAAAAACAAAGGAAAAGCAAATTTGCAGGACAGAACAGCTAAAAATGCCCAAATTACAATATAGACAGATATTGGTGAAGTTATAGTCCAACTTTATTTCTGCTGGTTAATTAAGTGTCTGCCGAAAAAATCGTGACAAAAATATTGCGAAGGAAAACAATGCAAGAACAAAACATCGTGGAAGAAAAGGAAAGAATGTTGTTCTAAAGCACCGTGGTAGAATATAAGCCGTATAGCAAAACCTTTGCAGTTTTAAAACACCGTCGTACAAATTAATCTTTTAAATAAAGCATCTACATATTTACGAACACATTGCAGACACGCGTTTTTTAACTATAAAAACTGTAAGCGAATGTCGCGTAATGATTTATGAATACAAGAAGAAATAAATATTGTTTCCTCTTTATTTCAGACTTTTGTTTTAGCTAATAAATTTTTACTGGAAAAGCCAGAAGAAAACTTTCATTTCAAGCAGTCAAAATCTGGAAATTACTAAAATTTACTGCGACGTAGAGCAGTTAATAGAAATTTTAACAGAAGAATAGAAGAATACAGTTAATAGAATCTAATTATCCTATTTTATGAAACCGTATTAAAAAGTTTATAAAATATAGTATAAAAAATATTAAAAAGAGTAAGATACATAAATCATTTTAAGCTGAAATTCAGTTACAATTGTTTCAGCCAGTAAAAGCATATTTGGAATGTTATCATTATGTTACGATTTGTGATATCTTTTTTTATCACGGTGTTTTAAAATAGCACTTAGAATTCAAATCTAAAACATAATACAAATTAGAATAAAAATTAAAGAACAAAATTTAATTATTCACTATTCTCTCTCAAGAAGGATCCAAGATTTCAGCCTTGTTTCTGTTTTACAAAATTTGCGTTTCTAAAGCGATATTACAGAATTAAAACGTGGATTCAAAAGATTCATAATCCACATTTCTAATGATTCAACGGATCCAAATTTCTGAATTCTGTCTGAATGAATATCAGTAAGTGAAGTGAAAAAAAATTTTTCGAATTAAGTAACGAATCTTCTTGAAATTTATCTTTTTTTAATTATAAACAAATTTTGAAAGACCTTTATTTTTTATATGATTATAAAATAATATATTTTTATATGATTATATTATTTTTATATGATTATAAATTATTTTTATATGATTATAAATTATTTTTATATGATAATAAAAAGTAAAATGCTTGATAAAAATACATTTTTCTTTCATAGTTCTTGTATTTTTCAGATCCATATGCACGGAGAGTTGAAAGGTGAAACTATGGCATCCTTACGCAAAATTTACAACGTGTCCTTGCTACCCCAAGAATTTGGGGGCACCCTGGGGCCCATAAACAATGATTTCTACAAACAACCTTTTCTGAAATTCATGGAAAACATGAGATCTGATAATGCCCGCTTCTTAAAAGGACGCAAAACTTCCTTCGACCTTTCCAGTCTCAAAGAAGATTTAACATCAGATGTACCGGGACATATATATGAAGGTTCCTCGATAGATTAAGTTTAACCTAATTTAAGCCTAACAACCCAACACATAACCGAATTAAATATGATTGCCAACTTTTAAGAAGAAGCATGTTTAACAAATGGTTGAAAAAAGGATTTAAGATACAAAGTAAAAAATGTGCTGGATTTTGGGAAGACTTCCAGTACAGCAATCGCAAAAATTTAGAAGAATGTTCCCTTTGATTTTGATCAGAACATATATACTATGCATACGTACCAAATTTGTATCAGGACATACATATCAAACACACGTGTCATATATGTTTCAAATTTTGAATACCAGATGAAATTATGTGTATAAATGTAACCCCATCCTGATTACATTCTATTCCTTTTCTTTTTCTGCTTTTATTATTCCAATTGTAAATTTTTGACAAAATAATCGTGAAAAACTTCTTTTTATATCTGTAATCAATAAAAGAACATTTTCCAGAATTCGAAGATATTTAATGAAACTTCTACTCCTCTCTTACGACTTCAGAGGAAAATCTCCATATTACTCACAAAGTCCTAAAACCGTGTAATTTTAACTCAACGTGGATCAAAGTCTGATCTCCGTATAGCGTAAATTCGACAAAAGCCCTGAGAAGGCTTAAATATATGTACGTATATATTATTTGAGTTTAAACAGAAAGCACAACTTATACACACAATCACCTGTGCCTTTTACGGGTAGAAAAATAAGATATATTTGAAATTTTTAATTACAAATTTAAAACTATCGTAATCAGAGACTACACAAATTTGGACTAACTAATCTCTCTCAACTTGAATGGCGCTATTTAACGTTGGCTAGCAATTGGCTAATGCCGTAATATTAATAGGCAGATTGAGGGAAGAAATTAAAGTTGAAATCGTTGTTGCCAAAAGCTCTGTATCTACAAATCCTCGCCTTAAGCACGTTTTAACCTTATTTGCATCTTGGTGTGGGCTAACGGAAAGGAAAAGTCATATTACAGATCCAAATCCATAAAAATTGGTTAATTACATAAAATACCTTATATATTTAAATATTATTTACTATTATGTTATACACTTCACAAATGTATTCCAATTTCAACTTGAAATAAATTATTTTATGCAGCAAAGGTGGATAAAGATGATTTATTTTGGAATGTTAAAGAAAATTTGCACGAAGTTTAGACTTAGAACATTTTGCAAAGTAAATGGTAAAAATTATGCATATGTATAATACGTACAAAGAATTGACGCTACATTAAAAAGTGCAAAATGCTTTCCGCTGTGCTTTGATAATTTCGTCTTTTAAAAGCTTTTTCTGAAAGCAGTTTGTATTTCTTAGAATATGCAACCTGCTTTTAAAATACCATTCTATTGCCAGAAAAGTGTCAAAATCTGTGATCATACAAATATTTCCTTTGTTTTTCTAAACTAAAATCATAATCGCTGTGGCTAAATAAAACTAAACTATTTAGTTTTATAAGACACAAAAAAATCAAGTGTTTCTTTAAGCATTAAACATGACAATTGAGTGAAACTTAAAAAAGTAAAAAGAATATACTAGAAAGAAGATTACAATCCAAGTGCTCTTAAAAATATTACTATCATCACATTTTAGTTTTGATGAGGAAACTGTTTGCAGTTAGAATGAGGAGGAATTTGTATAGCCGATATATGATATATATTTGCATGAATATATCAGCTTATAATTAAGACACAATCACACGCCGAATAAATACTAATTCAGAAGTCAAACAACAAAAAATCAGCGTTAATTTACAAAATTTTCACAGGACTAGTTTCGATGGTTTTACCGAACCATCATCTTCAGCTGCAAAACCGCAAATGAACAAGATAGGAAATAATGTTTAGATAAGATAAGAAAGCCTGGACAAGAATAAGCAAGTGGCGCCATCTGTTGGCGAAACCAGAACTAAAACATAATTTCTCTAAAAGCCGAAGGCAAATTTGGATTGGAATTAGGATCGTTAACTAGAACAGAAAGATTTTTATGAATGTGAAATGCCTCTAGAAAATCCAGTTCTCCAATAGAAGATGTTTTTTGAATAATTTTGGCAGCAGAAAAATTGAAAGTGTGATTTTCGGACCAACAATGTTGAGCAACAGAAGACTTCTGTGTTTCCTTTTTTCTAACATATGCCTCATGTGCTTTGACGCGAAATTTTAAGGCTCTCTTAGTTTGGCCAATGTAAATTAAACCGCACTGGCAAGGAATCCTATAAATACCCCAGGAATTCATATCCGGAATGGGGTCCTTGAGTATAGAAGTTGGAATTTTATTGATGGGAGAGTAAACAACCCGAAAGTTAAATTTCTGCAAAATATGTGCAACTTTATAGCTAATTGATGGAAAGAAGGGAATGACAACAGAAATTTTATAATCTCCTAAAATTTAGGTACTGCCTAAATTTAGGTATTCAAATTTAGGTACTGCCTCGTATCCATTAGCTAAATATTTAGTTTCTAGATTTTCCACTCTATTAGACAATAACATTTACACCATAAAAAATTCAATAGAGTTTGTAAAAAAGGTTAAAAACATTTCTCCTCGTAATTTACTCATGGTTTCTTTTGATGTAAAATCATTATTCACCAATGTCCCAGTGGAGGGTGCATTAAGATGTCTAGAAACCAGACTTCGCGAATTTCATTTCTCTTGCATCGAAATTGATGAGCTAATTTCTCTCACTCAACTCTGTTTGAAACAAACACATTTTGTTTTCCAAAATAAATATTACAAGCAAACTGAGGGATTAGCCATGGGAAGCCCCCTCAGTTCCATCCTGGCTGATATCTACATGCATTATTATGAATCAAAATTGTTTGAAACTTTAAACTTCCCGGCATGGTTCCGCTACGTAGACGATACTTTTACCCTGTTTGAAGGTAATAAAGGTGATTTAAATAGAGTTCTTTCAACAATGAATTCTATTGATCCTGCTATTCAGTTCACTTTTGAACTTGAGACTTGCAATTCTCTTCCGTTTCTCGACATTCTGGTCACACGTAACACATCCAACTTCAGTACTACAGTTTACCGTAAACCTTCATCGGTTTGCCTTCCACCACACTTTAAATCATGTCATCCGACTAAACAAAAGTTAGCTTCATTTTATTCCTATGTTTTCCGTGCTCTTCAAGTTTGCTCCTCCAAACTATCCCTTGATGAAGAACTAAATTATTTAAAAGCAATAGCTATTGACAGGGGCTTTTCACCCAACATTATTAATCAAGCAGTTAAAAAATTCTCATCTGAACACACTAAAAGCCACACTCTTATTTTAGGAGATTATAAAAATTCTGTTGTCATTCCCTTCTTTCCATCAATTAGCTATAAAGTTGCACATATTTTTCAGAAATGAAACTTTCGGGTTGTTTAATCTCCCATCAATAAAATTCCAACTTCTATACTCAAGGACCCCATTCCGGATATGAATTCCTGTGGTATTTATAGGATTCCTTGCCAGTGCGGTTTAATTTACATTGGCCAAACTAAGAGAGCCTTAAAATTTCGCGTCAAAGAACATGAGGCATATGTTAGAAAAAAAGGAAACACAGAAGTCTTCTGTTGCTCAACATTGTTGGTCCGAAAATCACACTTTCAATTTTTCTGCTGCCAAAATTATTCAAAAAACATCTTCCATTGGAGAACTGGATTTTCTAGAGGCATTTCACATTCATAAAAATCTTTCTGTTCTAGTTAACGATCCTAATTCCAATCCAAATTTGCCTTCGGCTTTTAGAGAAATTATGTTTTAGTTCTGGTTTCGCCAACAGATGGCGCCACTTGCTTATTCTTGTCCAGGCTTTCTTATCTTATCTAATCATTATTTCCTATCTTGTTCATTTGCGGTTTTGCAGCTGAAGATGATGGTTCGGTAAAACCATCGAAACTAGTCCTGTGAAAATTTTGTAAATTAACGCTGATTTTTGTTGTTTGACTTCTGAATTAGTATATCAGCTTATGCTGCTTTCAAACGGCTTGCTTGCTTTGTTACGGCTTGCTTATGTATATATATCGAGAGAGATATATAATAAAACTGTGTTATTATTAAAATAAGATGACTTGGTGAGAGTTGCAATGGATTGGTGTTTGGGAAGACTGCATAGTTAGCAAGATGACACTCGAAGAACACACATAACGGTAAATTCCACACATAATTTTATTTCTGAATAAACATTATGACTGTGGGTGCACTATGCCTCCTCCAATTTTATACAGATTACATCTTCTTAAAGAACGAGATTAGAAAAGCAAACTCTGCATTGATAGCGGCAAGGCGACACAAGATGTTTGGAAGCAGAAGGGAAGAAAGAAGAGGAGTGTTGCGACGCAATTAAGCTTTTATATCGCATTTCATTTCAGGTCACATGGCAGTTTAATGTACATGTGTTGAGTTCAGACTTCATCGATAAGTATCCAATACAGATTAGATGACGAATCTTCTTCGTTTAGTTAGAAGGTCTATTGCTCTGTTATATATGTATATAAATATGGACCGAGAGGAAAGGTATGATGACTCAAATAACTCAACTGAGCTCGAAGTATCACAATCTTTATTTTTAAGCATATCAAATCATCCTTTTTGCAGAGAAGATATTTTTTAATTATAGTTGAATATAATAATTTCCATGTACACGAGTTTTAAAGTACAACGTCATTTTAGATGAGTAAGCATAGTAGCAAAGCGTCTGGCCAGGAAGAAAGCTTAGGTGAAAGGGTAGCAACAATTCAAAGGAAAAAGGGGATGGAGTCAAATGTTTCAGTTCTGAGTTAAAAAGTTCTGGTTTACAATTATTTTGATTGGACAGACAAGATTCATCTGCATTAAGCGTTACGTAACATGGAAAGATCTTGACGTTGGGAGAACAGTTGAATTTAGGGGGAGAGCACAAAATCTAAAATCGTTAATTTTGAGGTCGCTAATTATTCTTAAACCAGCCATCGTATTTTGTTATGTCTTATATATACATATGTATGTGTGTAATAAGATGACTTGGAGAAAAGCTGCAACAGATCAGCGATGGTTCTCCGCGTTATAACTTGAACAGACTTTTAATTAGAAAAGATGACACTCGAAGGAGAGACCTTTAGATAGACGTGGCCGAATTGAACATAATTTTTATTGCTGGACACGTATTAATCAACGAAACATATTTTTCATCACACATCGTCATGGGCTCAGTATGCACCTCTCATTTTTATATAGATTATCACATTTTAGAACTATAGACAATAGCTATCAGAGACGAAGCGCCACGTCAGCGATCGACGTAGCATCTTGACTGCAAGTGAGCTAAAGCGAAAGTGCACCGAGTATCGAGATTCACCAAGAGAATGTTTTGGTTTAGGTTAGAAAGGTTTCCGTTCTCGAAATTTTAAGTTCCGAATTAACTACGTCATCGGCATTACATTAACCTAGCTAGATGAGTTGACCTAGAAATATCGCAGTACAGGAAAGTTGTTACGATTTTTAGAATAGAGAGGGGGAATTAAGGATTATTGCTAATTTTAATAGTAATTTTGATTTCCATATTTTTAATTACTATTTCCCATAAACTGTATTTCACTATATTGTAACTTAAATTAAGTTAATATGAAATTAAATTAAGTTAATATAAAGCTGTGGGAGAAATAAATATCAAATTAGGCTGAAGAATAGAAACATTTAAAATATTATTAAAGTTACCCGAACATATATATGACACATTAATAAAATTATACAAATAAAATAAATGTTAAAAATTTTTGTACAATAGGGAACAAAACATAAAAATCAAAATTCAATTATTGTTTACCTGCTAGAGGAGAACTGAATTTTCAAGGAGAAATAAGTTTCCTTTAGCAGATGTAGAATAATTTAGGGTTTATCGCGTTTCGCCACAATTGATCATTGAATACAAAAGAATAAATTACTTATGCTATGCACTATAACAAAAAAAATAAAATTTTAATTTAATAATTAAAATTGTAAATATGTAATCAATGAAGATTGATTTCCCGGACGCGATAATATCACATTTTCATAATAGAGTAGGAAAAGGGAAAAAATACAACCTATTTAGACTTAAAGTAAAAGAAGCTATACAATTAAATATGAGAACAACTTATGCACAATATATTTAGATATTTAACTAGTGTTCAAAATCAATTTAAAAAGACAATATACAACTAAATAAAAATTTAGGTCTTGAAATATTATGTTTTAAATTTACTGTTCAACATCCAAGTAAGCTACTTGTGGTGGAGTACTAAAAGTACTACTGTACCGATAAAGTTGCGCTTAGGTTTACCAGAGAAAAATTTTAAACGAGAGCTTAGAACTGTACACGTTATTAACTGTGCACAGTTTCTCGCCAGCTAATCAGATTTCATTATTCCTGATGAAGAGAGACCTGTACCTGTTTGCCCTCGAAATTGATTCTTAATTAAAATCTACGCCAAACACAAATTTGTAGCCTTGCTAATTTTACCTCTTGTTTTTGTTTTCAAACCAAGAATAAACTTGCAAACAAAGGTTTTGAAACAATTATTAGAATATTTTCTGATTTATGAGACATCACACTGCATCACGGAATGTCTAAATAACAAATCCGAAGATAAAAAGAGAGATGGTGAATATGAAGCTGCATGTAAAATGGATATTATATTAGCATTGCTAGTTTTATTGCTCAGGTTAAAACATGAAAAGTTTTTGCAGTTCTCTGAATAATTCTACATTATTGACTGAAATTATTCATTGCATATTATTGACTGAAAATATCGATTAAAAGTGGCTAGCAGCATTACATTTAATTTCATTTTACATGTATTTTTAAATATATTAGGATTTAGCAATATGTTTTGGGGTGGAGGGCAACTTCAGTTCTGGTTTTATGCAATTCATTTTGAGTTAATACGATTTAATTATATACTTTTAAAAACTGTCTCCTTGAATTTAATTGTGAAAAAGTGTTTCTATTCAAGAATTTATTTGCTGAATTTGTAACTATATAAAAGACCTTATTTATATACTCAGTTTTCCTAAAATAATTTTAACGTTGAAAATATATTATAGACAAACAATGTGTCCAATAAAATGTCTCCAAAACAAACAGAACACTAGCATAGGTTGTCAAGAAGCCAGAATGTAAAAAATCAAATGTTCTCACACCATCACTCGACAATTGTTCTTTCGATCGCTAACTTAATGTGCTTGCCATTTATATCACGCAAACACAAACGCGAAATGAAATATTTCCTCGCATTCTATCCGACTACAAACGCAAATGGAGAAAAGCAAGAATTCTAGTCGATAAAAATCGAAGTGGTGATCGTTTGTCGTCCATCCAAGTTTTAATCCCGGCGTCACTGTGGAAATTATCGAGAAAAAGAAAATGAGATAAATTAATTGCATCATCTCCAGAATTCAGTCCGCGAATCTTCCAATTGCTGTTTGGGTGTTCTAACTATTTACACCAAAACTATAAGCAAAAAATATAAGCACAGGGAATGTCATAATTTTGCACAAAGTATTTCACCACTTAAGGAATAAATGTGGCTACTAATTTAATTCCAGACACTGGCAACAATCAAAACTAACCTTGATACCATAAACCTTGCAAAAGTGTGTAAATAACTTCTTTATTTGTTAAAATCTACATTATTTTTCCTATCCGCAGACCAAAATTTAACATTATAAAAATAATTTATCATAAAATTATTCTTTAGTTTTTATAAAAAAAAATTATGTTTTAAGGAAAGGACAAGAAACCTAGGCATAGTATTTTCGATATTTGATTAGTAAATGATATAAAGGATAACTTATTTTTTACACGCGCATAATTTTTTTAAATTAAAAAATACAAAGGATATTAGACGAACGAAAGTTATACGATTCTGAAATTATATGAAAATATGTGAAAATATATTTGTGAGAGATCAAAATATTGATTTTCTTTCAGATTTTGAAGTGCTTATTGTACTTCCATGTCTTACTTTACTAAATACAAATGTGCGAAAAGAGAAGCACATAAAATTCTTTTTCATAAATATGTCTCTATCGGGTTTCAATAAACTGAACAATCTTTGAAGTTGTCTGAAAGATTTCATATATAAAAAAATTAATGTAATCTTTTTTTCTGAGCTGTTTTGGAAGAAGCTAAATTACAATAAATAAATAAATAAATCTGATAGCTGTCAGATTTTATATTACTCTCAAAGATGTGTTTTGTTTCCATTTACACACAAATACACGTTTCGAAAGCATTTGGGCTAATGCCCCTTTGCGGAAATTCTTAAGCATACCTTTAGAATTTCCGATAGACAGACAAAAATATTCTGTTCCATACAGTGTTGCCACTGCTTGCTTTCAAATCCTTGAATTCATTAATCAAAAATTCGTTACAGTTTCATAAAATATGAAATGGACAATAAAACAAATTCCAAATTTGGCCTTTCAGATGCTTATATTCGGATTTAGGACTACCCTTATTTTTTCACAATGTGAGAAACATACATACATTCATGTAGATAATTCATTATTTAATTTTTTAATATAATACAGGGCGACAATATTTAGTGGCAACAATTTGAAAAATTAATTCGCCCTTAAAAAGTGATTCGCCTTTTATAGTGATTCAACGCAAAATGCTGTTTATAGTGCCGTTTATAGTGATTCAAGGCGAAAGCCGTTTATAGTGATTCAAACCGAATAGCTCTTCTGGGCTAACGCCCCTCTGGGTTAATAAAATTCTAAAAGATGCATCAGAATGGAGTTAAAATAGAAAGGTAATATTCATTTTTAAAATATGATAAATACGTATAAGCTTATTGTTTAAAGAAATACACAATTTATAGATGCAAGGAACTTTCTGTCTACTTTTCGCGTTTTTTCCTGGTGTAACTAGAAGCACGCGCAGCTAGCAATCAGAAGGTGCAGGTTTGAATATGATCATAGCTGATTTTTCATGTTTCCTGCTCCAAAAAATAAGGATTGTACATAGTATATACTACATTTTCATTAGTATGAGAACATCAATTTTTTCAAAGAGACGGTTAAAGTAGCAGAGAGGCTACTAAATGCCGCCTAACCATTCCCTCGATTTCGATTTCAGTTCGTGGTAGTTACGTAGTTTGTTGTTGTTTAGAAAACTGCTCTTGTTGACTGTAGCGAATTCGCGGATTAGCTTTCTTTATCTGTTTTGAATTAAGTTCTGTTGAAAGTTTGAGTAGTTAAAAAATATCTACTATGAGATATTGTAATACTGTACAAATATGTGAGAAAATTGAAGAATTTTGATTTATTTGTTGTGATAATAATAAAATTTGTTCATTTTTCATTGGACTTGTGCATTCAATTCAAACAATTTTTGGTGTCAGGAGTGGGGTTTGAATGAAAATAATAAGAGCGATGGAATAACAGTTAAAGGCAGTTGATATCAGCCTTTGCCTCGTTTAAGGAAGAAATGAAAGCAGAGATGAGATCTGGTCAGCAAAAGAGGGAAGAATTTGTTACAAAAGAGATGAAAGCTGTTAAAATAGAAATGCAGACTGTTCAAGTAAAGATTGAAGCATGTCAAGAGGAAATTACCAGCGTAATAGAAAACAAATTCGAGGTTATGGAAGGCAGAATTAACGCAGTTGAAAATAAAGTTGGACACATTGAAGAAAACATTTCTTCGGTAAAAGAAGAAATAGAAGAAAGAGTTTCTGCCGTGAAACAACAAATTAATGATAGGGTTTCTGCGGTCACCAAAGAAGTCGATGATTTAAAGAAATTCGTAGCGACGGCAGGAAGCAATCCGGATGGTTTTAAATTTCTAACTATGCTTGCTCGTCCCTTTCTGAAACTATCTACATATGATGGGAAGACCTCCTGGCAAGTGTATAAGACACAATTTTCTATCGTGGCGGATGCGAATGGATGGGATTCCCAAGCTAAGGCCTGCCATCTCGCCGCTTCTCTGAGAGCAGACGCAGCGGATATCCTGCAGACTCTTCCCGAAAACCAGAGATTAGACTCGAAGCTCTATCCGGCGTGTTGGAGCTGCGCTTCGGCGAGAAATGTTTGAAAGACTACAGCAGGCTTCAATTAAAATCCCTGTCAACAGAAGCCCACCGAAACACTCCAGAAGCTCGCCACGGATGTAGAAAGTTTGCCCCATCTCGCCTTCTCGGAATGCCCGACAGAAACAAGGGAAATCCTGTCCCTGCAATACTTCATCGACGGCATCCGAGATCCTGAAATACAGAAAGCTCTACGAATGGCGGATGTTAAAGATCTAAAAAGCGCTCCAGTGTACGCCATTAAATTCGAGGCAGCTCAGCCAGCACCTCGTAGAGTTCGCTACCCAGTCAGAGCTGTGCGAGTCCACGAGCCAGTGAATCAATTGAATGCTCGTTTAGATGATTTAGGTAGAGAAGTCAACGCTTTGATACGAAGTAGGAGGGTGAACAAAATGGCTCTAAGGTATTGGAAATGTGGTATTGAAGGGCACATACGACGGCATTGCAGAACACCCCAGGACACGGATCATAAAGCAGATGAGTTGATAAGACCAGTGAATGCCTTGAGACGGAATGCTGGTCAGAAGAAACCAACCCTAAAGTGCTGGAACTGCGGTGTTGAAAGCCACATACGAAGGAACTGCAGAACACCCCAGGGCACGAAAAATATGACAGGCGAGTTAAACAGACAATTAAATGCCATGGGACGGAAAAGGATTGACAAGAAACTAAAGTGCTGGAACTGTGGAGCTAAAAGCCACGTACGAAAGAATTGCAGAACACCCCAGGGTACGAAAATTGAGACCATTTCTCAGCAACGACGCAGGAAACAAATTAATGACCATATCAAGGAACGGAGGTTGCCAGATAATTAAAAACCTTGTTTTAAAGCGCTCAAGATTTCAACAGTGAGTGGCAACAGTAACGGACTGTCCCTCAATGGGGATATCGATGGAGTTCCTTGCAATATGATCATTCACACAGGAGCTAATGTTACCATTATTAAGAAAGGTTTAGCTGAACAGTTTAAAGATAATCTTATTTGGACGCCATCCTGCATTACCCTTCAGACTGCGTCTGGTGATAAGATCAACATAGCTGGGAAGTTAAACGTGAACATCACGTTTGGAAGTGCCGCCTACCATCCCACGATATATGTGGCGGATTACAGATCCATGCATACTCAAACTGGACTTTTAAGGAAATACAATTTTTCCTTAGACTTCAAAAACAACAAATTGCTTTCAGCATCTATCCATCGTCAGAAGGGATCCTCACCTGGAAACGCCGACGCCTTGTCTCAAAGACCCAGCTCAGAAAGCTGTCGAAATCATACTAAGGTCGGAAAGAAACAACAGACTACCGGCTATTCCCCATCACAGATGCTTTTCGGTCGTGACCTTCGTCTGCCTTGTGATCTCTTGTTTGATTGCTCTCCGGATGCTCCTTCATCGCCTGAGGAATACATTCAAGATCTCCAGGCCCGGTTTGAAGTGATGCACAATTTTGCACGAGAGCGAGTCAACTTGGCGACGGAGAAAGTGAAGACCAGATACGACAAGAGAGCTACTGGGCACAGATTCAACGAAGGAGACAAGGTGTGGTTGTGGAACTCAATTCGACGTACCGTATATACCCGCGTATAAGTCGATACCACGTATAAGTCGACCCCTCCACTTCGACATAAAAAATTCGTAGAAAATAAGAAACCTGCGTATAAGTCGACCCCCCCCACTTCCGAAATCGATTTTTAAGTACTACATTTATTCAAAGCCATCTGAGGAAAAAAAGTAAATATACGATAAAAAGTACCTTGGTAAATAAACAAAACCAAAATCCTTCAACGTCTGATTCATGGTCAGATTCGCCAAACATTTCATAGAACTCTTCTGTCGTCATTGGCTCGTCATTATACATATTTTCAGTCTCGAACTCTGTATTGTTACAATCACTACTAGAGACTTCGTCGTCATTTTCACTTTCAAAAACAGTATCATCTTCCGTGCCGTCTAGTTCGTTGCTAATACAACATTTTTTAATGATTTTATAATCATTTCAGTGGGTATTTCGTTCCAGGCATCTTTAACCCACTGAGCAATTTTAATGTAATATCGGGCTTTTTAATGTTGACGTTTTAAAAGTTGAAAGAAATATTCAAAACTGTTCAGTTATTGCGTGGGCTAATTTTTTTAAAATTTTGACGTGTACGCCTGTTAACAAAAGTATTTCATGAATGAACAATAACTATTATAAAGACTTATATGTACGTAAAAACTATCTGCATTTCTCTTTTCTTGGCGTGTTGGCGAAACTTTTCTATTGCTCGATATTGATCGGTTGTTCGGCGGCCGAAAATTCTTTGGTTTAATCGAAACTTACTCTAGTTAAAGTATGAAACTCTGTGATTAGTTCGTCACATAATTTAAGTCATGAAATTACTTCAAGTAAGTGACTTATTTGATAAGTCGTCCAATTCGAGTGCGGGAAGAAAAAAACTGCATTATATGAAGAAATTTTTTAGCTTCCGATTCTTTTAATTTTTTATGGCCCCGCGTATAAGTCGACCCCCCCCCACTTTGAAGTCTTTTTCTTGTCCAAAATATCTCGACTTATACGCGGGTATATACGGTAAAGGACTCTGTCTGAAATTATAGTCTCCTTGGGATGGTCCGTACACCGTCCTAAATAGGCTGAATGACGTCATTAGTTAGGTTAGCTCATTACTATGGCCATAGTACGTAGTGTAAATAATTGTAAATAGTGTAAGACCATGGTCCTTTTTGTTTCTAATTTTGTATTTGTTGACCTTTTTGTTGACCATGGTCCTTTTTGTTTTGTATTTTGTATTTCATTTGTATTTAGTGTTTGATAGCATTTGATTTGTTTTAGTTATTGCATTTATTG
Source organism: Stegodyphus dumicola (assembly GCF_044657685.1). Lineage (NCBI taxonomy): Eukaryota > Metazoa > Arthropoda > Arachnida > Araneae > Eresidae > Stegodyphus > Stegodyphus dumicola. Next base: position 183,985,777 of record NC_140769.1, on the reverse strand, counting down.
TTGATGTTGTTTGTTATTGTAATGTAATGTTTATTTTTGCATTTATGCCTTAGTTGTAACTTTGGCTTCCTGTCCAGAGATTATATTGCCTGGGACGTGCAGTCCTTGGGAAGGGGGCAGTGTTACGGATTTATTACCTGTTACGGCATTTATTACCTGTGCAATGCAGCGCGTGACGAATATTATGAGAAAACTAAGCCGGAAAATTAAAAATACAAGAGCGCGTGCATTTAAAATTTAATAAATAAATAAATATATCTTTTTGATTTCGAGAAAGTTCCAGAAAATTCTCGCGCACTTAAAAGCTTATAAAAAGGAGGAAAACCTCTCAATTCAGTGAGTTGTTAGTTAGTTTGTTGTTGCTTTAAGAGTTTGTTTAGAAAACTGCTCTTGTTGACTGTAGCGAATTCGCGGATTAGCTTTCTTTAGCTGTTTTGAATTAAGTTCTGTTGAAAGTTTGAGTAGTTAAAAGATATATACTGTGAGATATTGTAGTACTGTACGAATATCTGCGAAAATTGAAGAATGTTGATTTATTTGATGTGATAATAATAAAGTTTGTTCATTTTTCATCGGAGTTGTGCATTCAGTTTAAGCGAACCCGTACACACGCAACAATTTAATGATTAGATAAGATAAGACAAGAAAGCCTGGACATGAGATAAGCTACTGTCGCCATCTGTTGATGAAACCAGAACTAAAACATAATTTCTTTAAAGGCTGACGGCAAATATGGATTGGAATTCGGGTCGTTAACTAGAACAGAAAGATTTTTTTTGAATGTGAAATACGTCTAGAAAATCCATTTCACCAATGGAAGATGTTTTTTGAATAATTTTCGCAGCAGAAAAATTGAAAGTGTGATTTTCGGACTAACAATGGTGAGCAACAGAAGACTTCTGTATTTCCTTTTTTCTAACATATGCCTCATGTTCCTTAACGCGAAATTTTAAGGTTCTCTTAGTTTTGCCAATGTAAATTAAACCACACTAGTGTGGTTAAATGCTATACACATATATAAGGTTAAATGCTATACACTCCTCTTCTATATGACTAATAAAGGATGCAAAAATTAAGTATAAAATGCAAAGGTATAAGGTATTTATCCCACCTTCTTGGCGTGCCTTCGTTGTGTAGTGATCTGCTCGATCGGCCGGTATTCCAGAGGTTCATAGTTCGAATCCCCGGCGAAGGCGTTGCTAATTTTTCATCTTGCCTGCTTCCAAATAATCATAATGTCTCTACAGTGGCGCTCGAACTAAAAGGGTTTTGGAAGATGATTCTCCTCTCCCAGGATTTGGCGATTGAGTCCTCTAAAAACCCCATTTGCCCTTTAAAAGGGGGGAGTATATAAAGTATTTCTCCCGCCTTCCTAGCGCGCCTTCGTGGTGCAGTGGTTCTGCACTGGGCCGGTATTCCAGAGGTCCGTGGTTCCATTCCCGGCGAAGGCGTTTGCTATTTTTCATCTTGCCTGCTTCCAATTAATCTAATGTCTCTACAAAGGTTTTGATGAGAGTACTGGTGAAAAACGAAACATGGATTCTTGAGAAAGAACAGGTAAAAATCACATAATATTGTCACTGATCTTTACAGAACTTCAAATAAAGCAAAGTAACGTAAAGGGAGGTTTCTCTGTTAGCAATTAATGTAAAATATTTACTGTTTATTTCTCCATCAATATTTTAATAAACATTATTATTTCTAATAAAACCATTTTCATGCCACATTGTCAAATTGTATTATTCACTATGTAGAAGCAAACTGCTTCTGATTTATCTTCCACGGGTTTATATGCAAATTTTTGGCAGCTGTTTTAGTTAATCGAATTTAATGTTAAATTGTGAAGCTGTTTGCATTCAATTTAAAGGATATATTCATAGCTATAACTTCATATTTCCTTTATCGTCATTATTTTCATCAAAACATTTGTATTGCATGTTTCAATTTCACTTCATTTTCAGACACGTGAGGAAGGGGTGTACAACATTTTACTTTATGCTAATTTTGTTTAAATTTCCTTAAGTTTCAAGCTTATACACTCAAGAACATGATTGCTAGTGGTCGGTGGTTAATTGTAAGTCATATATTCCTCCTACCGATGCGATAGAGTATATGGTAGATAATTTCTGCTAGCAAAGAGGCTGTCATCTTTTATTTTTTCACTTTTGAATTTGCAATACATCAGTGTTCCTCATTTGGTCAATGTTCAGATAATTGATATTTTTATTAGTTAGTATTTTTAAAGCAACATTAAAATCTCAAGTAATTTTATTTATTCACATTTTGATGCATCTTCTTTTTATCTAAATGCACTTCTATATTGCTACTTAAAACATGTGATTTCAGCTTCATTGGTAAGGATGACATGAAGAAAAGAACGGTAATGTTTTAAAGATCTTGAAAAGTTATAGAAACGCGAAGTAAATTTTAAAAATTTTAAAGTATACAAGCATGTTTCATGTACTTAGTTCAGCATAAGCATTAATCCGAGGAAGGTTTGATAGGTACTTCATAGCACAACTCTGGAACTTTACTTGTCGTAGTTAAAATGTGAATTCTTGCCCCGGATCCTGTAGCTCTGTTTGGTGCCTAATTATAGACCGCAGAATTTAAACTAAAAAGGGTTAAAAGGAAAGTTTCTCTTTTAAAATTGCTAATAATAATGTGTCATTAAAAATTATCTTTATTATATATTAATAATCCTAGGAAACGAAGTCTTTGATCCTTCTGGATAGCATTTAGGACAGCCTGTGACACTAGCAACAATAGGGTTCCAACTTTATTTTACAGTTACAAAAAGCAAATTGCAGTTAAAAGTATCTAGCTTGAGGGTATTGATGGGATTAATGTTTAAAAACAAAATCTGTCATTTTTTCATAGTGAGTGCACGATAAAGAACGTGTGACAAAAGCAGGATACGAATATAATATCACACTAAACAGAGAAGGAAAAATGAGAAAAAAAAAGAAAAGAAAAATTATTCATTATCACTTCTCTGCCCCGCAATATTTATTGTTTAATTATGCCTCATGAATGAGAATCTTCATGCAGTTAACTGATGAAGAGTTCGATAGCAACGGGGACGTAGCTTACGCCACTAAGAAACTCAGAGCCTTGCACAATTACGCATGCAACAGACTGTTCACGATGTATATTAATAAGGTCATCAACAAGGCTATCTAAGGAAATTCATTGAGATTTTCTTTGAATTCATCATTTATCTGTTCAACCTGTTGTATGCGATGTTACTACTGACCCTTCAAAATGTGAAAGGGTAAATCCGTATAATTTATTTTAAACAGCATTCACAAGCTTACGTAAAAAAGGCTTTGATGTAAATGTAGTATTACCGCGTTATATACTCAACTGAGAAAATAACCGTATATTGTTTGTGAAAAACTCTAACAAAACAAGAAAAGTTACATTTCGTAATTTTGGTGACAACTGGAAGAAATTTCAGTTAATTGGTGACCTTTTTGATAGTACTCAAATCTTCCACAGCAAGTTGGTATAACAGGAAAAAGGATTCTAAATGCATTCATCTAACTTCCCGTCGAACGTAATATCATACAAAGTAATAATCGTGCACAAAATCAAATCCGAAACCTTATAAGCTGTAATTTATCGCAAGCTTTCATTGATATTGTTTTACGGCTTTAGTTGAAACACAATACACAATAACAAATACACAGTCAGCATAAATAGATTTAATATATGCACAGTTCTGTTTCATCTTCCTTAATGTGAGTTAACTGATGATGCAGATTTAGCTGAATCGTCGAGATAAAGTAGGAAGAGCTTCTGGGACCAGGATGTCATGAAAACCATCCGTTAAGTGGCAAGTACGTTTTGCTAATCATTACATTTAGATCACGCAATATCACGTAATGTTTCATTTGAAGTATCATGGTTATATGCGACCTTTCTACACATCTTATCAGAGAAGATATATTTTGACCAGCGAGTTAGTTCTGATTAATTACATATGAGAATTAGAAGGTGAGGCCTTTTTGCCAGTAATACTGATGAAATGCCAGTGAAGGGCGAGTGGGAAATAGATTCAAGTTAAATACTTGTATATTCTTTAACCGGTATATTCTATTTTAAATATCTCCTCCTGGGATAAATTATTTGTAATTTCTTATGCGATTTTTAAAAATCTTAATAACAAAGATGTTGATGTCATGTTCTCTTATGTACATGGGCGTACTGGCAGTCTAGTAAATGAAAGGACTGATTGGTTGGCAGAATCAGTTACAAACCTTCACATTAACATCACAGTGACTCTGCCTTAATCATTCTTTCAGAATCAAAGTTGGAATAAAACAATTCTCAAGCAGAATGAATTATACAGAAATTCGTCTACTGCCTCCCTGACTGCATTACGTTTTCCTTCTATGCTTTACAGATTAAGTAATAAGCATTTTCCCTGTAATTTTGAAATTACTCAATTTCTGACTGTGCACGGTAATTTTGATTCATATCTGTAGAAAGTTTGGATATCTGATACAGAGTTGTGTTCCTGTAGCTTCGAGGAAGTGCAAAATGTCGAACATTTGTTGTTATACTGCTCAAAGCGGAAAGAAGAAAAGAACTCATTTCTCAGTTAAAATTCTCTAAACATTAAGTTTCCTACACCCCTCCATATGTTTGTTCAAGATAAAATGACATTCTCTTCTTTCTTTATATTTTTTTCTTACGTTTCATCTGTGAATTTGTAACTTTATTTTATTTTTTGTCGTGCTGTGCTGTATTTTTTAATTTACCTCATTAAGCCTTGTGTAAATATTATGTGGTGTACAAAGAGTTTAAGTACGCTTAAAATAAAATTAATAAAAAAACCTTATACTTTGGATTCATTACTTTAAAATTTTCAAAATTTAATAAAATTTAATTTAATTTATATTAATAATAATTCTTATCTTACTTGTTTCACGCATTTTATAGTTCTTTTCTAAGAAATGTTTAGCATTCTTATAAACCATAAATAATAAAACTTATATCATTTGCATAATGAATATTTTTTACAAATTAAAGGAAGAGACAACGAACATTGTTTTAAAAGTATAAACAATATTTTGTGTATAAAGAATTTAGAACCGACGAATTTAAAAAAGGCATTGGAGATAAAATTCTTAACTAGATTAGGATAAATTGCACTTCAAGACGTAACAACAATGCACAAGTGACTACATCCAAGAACTTACTGGCAAGTTTCGAAAGATGAACGCCGTTCACTTCTCAGAGTTTTATCTATTGATTAAATTCTATATGGAATAAAATCCTGCATAGTATTAAGATCCAACGACGTAGAAAGCTCTTAAAAGGCATAGAAAGCCCTCTTATATCTCTGCTATTCCTTGTCTTACACGAAATACCTCAAACGGGCTTTAGTTTATTCTCTAAATTTTAATGTAGCTTAGGAAGCTTACAGAATTTGACTTGCTTTGGTGGCCATAAACTATTTTCAAACTCTTAACAGACTTTGAGCGTATCATCGCTTCATCTGAAAGAGCGGAGTCTTGAAAAGGTTTAAAACAACCATTTTATTAAAAGAGAAATCGAACATAAATGCATGTCTTGCGCTCCGAGTAATCCGTCAATACTTGTGGCGATGCAACTTCAAATTTCAAAACAGCGAAATTCAAAATTCAAAAGGTATGCTAATAGTAAGAGACTATACAAGTAATTTTAAATCTAAGTTGGTTGAAAATCTGTCCTCGGAATAACAATTACATACTGTCAGCAATATCCTACAAGCAAAGAATTGCTCTCTTATCAGATCTTGAACTTCGTAATGTGGCCTCGACAGGCAGAAATACGATAATTGACAATCCAAAAATGTCAGCTTAAATATTCTCAAACTGATTTGCATTCTGGTGAGGAAACTGAAAGAAGAAATGATAGTAACGACTGAAATTATAAATAATTGGTTAATGTAAAATAATGTTCAAGCTTTCGAGCGGAAGATAATATTTTTTAAGAATCTGAAGAGATATTTTTAGTTTATTGACATGGATATTTACTGCCGTATCGGTTCTTAGGTAAATGCTACCTCACGATTAAAGATAGCACAGAAAGACACAAACTTATTCACAGCCAGAACAACATGCTGGAAGCAAATTTCTTGTTGAGAAATATTTCTGTTTCCATAATATCAGACATAAATGCAAGTAGCAAGATAATCTGCGTAATACCTAAGCTGAAGCTCTGAATTTCAGGCTTTCTAATTCAATTTACAGAGATGTGCAACCAAATCCCTAGCCGGTATGTTACGGTAAATTATAATTATGAAACAAACACAGATATTGCGCTCTGTAGGCCTGATTACTATGAGATGGAGATCTTTTTTGCCAATGCAAAATGATGAAAGAAGAACTTTAAGGAGCTAGTGGACCTATCACAAAAAGATCCACAATGTCCTAAAGAAACTAAAGACCCAAGTTACCCTGAAATATTGAGTGTGCTGTAGTCGTACTGGAAACTATTGTGATGTGAAGAAAATGCTTCAAATATAGGCGAATGCTTCTCTTATGGTAAAAAAAAAATTAAAATATGGAATGTGTTTTGTGAGTATGTAGGAAGAAAGAGACCTCAGTTATATAACAACTAAGGCCTTTTTGTACATAGCCGCGAAAAGAAGAAAATATCTATGTATCCTCTTTGAAACTGATCTCATTCACCAAAATCTGTTGGTTTTAGTTTATGATTTCTTATTCCGATCCTCACTATAATTATACATATAATTAAGTCTATAATTTCCCAACGTATCAGAGTATGAGAGTAACTAGACCATAAAGCACAGGATTAAAATAATACAACATGTATTAAGATTTTCCTAAAATCAATTGTTAGCATATCTATTCTTTTTTATAGAATAATAGGATCCCACAGTACACTAATTATTAGGTTGTTGAGCTGACTCTTTAGTATGCTTAACGATAATCCATTAGCTACAGTTGTAATAATGTAGCAAGAACAAAGAATACGTAATTTATTATTTTTAATTAATAGCTTTTAAGTGAGTTTTCGGTACATTTTTCTACTTAGTATTGATGATTTTCGACCGTTCACTACCAGAAATTGTTTTTCACGTTTTACCTGATTTCATTTCTTTTTTTGTCAATGATACAACCGAGGAAAAAAAATTGTATAATATTTAAAATTTTCCATTGTTTGCGTTTTCGTGAAGTAAAAATAAAAGAAATTTTTATTGCAGTTTGATCTTTATATATCCCACAACATATTGGTGTCTATATCTGTGACTGAAACAAGAAAAATATTTTGAAACACGTACAGTAAAAAATCTGAAATCTTTCAGATTTTATGTTATGCCCAAAGAAACTTTTTTTAACGTTTTGTGTGTTACTTTTATTTATTAAATATTATGTTCTCCACACTTAAACCACATACAATTCAATTCAACAGCAATATTACGAAATATTTAAAAACATCGTATCTTTAGAATTTTCGATAGTCTCGCGCGCTGGAGGTAAAAATGCTTGTTTTTCATGCAGAGTTTGCCATCGCACGCTTTGAAATTGTTGAGTTTGTTAATTAAAAATTCTTTAAAGTTTTACAAAACATGGAATAAATAATAAAATAAATTCGAAATTCAAAATTTATGCTTCCAGGCCCCATGTTTGAGTGGAGGATTACGTTACTTAGAATTTGATAGCTCTAGGTACCGTTGTTTTTTAACAGTGCGAGAAACATACATTCATTCATCCAGATTCTTCATCATTTAATTTGGTGGCAACAATTTAAAAAGTGATTTGCCGTTTATAGTGAAATGCAACAAAATGCCGCTTTGAGACTAATAGTTCTTCTGAGCTACCGCCCCTTTGGCTAATAAGAACAAACGCCTCACTACCTTCTTTGTAAATTTTCCATTGCAGTACTTTTAGTTCAATATAAAGCTTATGTACAAAAAATACAATGAGCTGATGCAAGGGGTTAGTGGTCGTTTCTTTCAATCTGCATTAAATACTATTAACATTCAGAGCGCGGACGTGTTCATGAGAGCTTTGTTAGTCATAAAAAGTCATCATCGTCATATAAAAGGACAAGAATACGGAAATTATGCAAGCGTAAGATTGTTTATAGTAAATTGATTAAATTCAACAGTGCAAAGTAATCAAGGGAAAAAAGTTAATCTAAAAAAGATAATAAGTCAATCATTTGAATAATGAAATGATTGTATAACCTTTAGTGTAACGGGATTAGTAAATGAGAAAGTGTTTTAGTATAACCGAATAAGTGATAAGTCCTTTAGAATAACTACTTTAGTATAATTTAATAAAAAAAAAGCAATTAAATAGTTCTTGTTCATTAATTTTCATATATTTACTCATTGCAGAGTATATAAGCAGTTGTTTTCTTTTAATGTTTTGTAAACCATTCAAAAATAGCACACAAAACAAATCGAAGAGAATGAATGGAGATTTTAACACTTGAAAAATGACCTTTCGTAGCTTTTTGCATCATGTGATACATGATATAATCAATGAAACAATGATTAATGAAGATATCACTTTATGCAATCACAGCACGTAAACAATCATTGCGGGATATTATATGACACTTTCGCATTCAGCAAGCAAACTGATTAGGCATGCGAAAAACTGTCCGAGATCTAAAGATTTTTGTGTTGATTAGAAAGCGATCAAAATTAAATGGCACGACAAGAATATTCGTTACTCATGTAATACTTCAAAGAACTATGACGTATTCAACCGCAGTGTGGGTAACTGCTGCAAAACAAAGAGGAAAGGAACAGTGGCTTTTTTGAGGAAAAAAAGCTTTGCGCAATTGTTTTGTGGACTCTCCTTGGACGTCAGTATTTTACACTTCATTCGAGATGAAACCTGATAGTGAATATTTGGCGTTTGTTTCAGGTTTTCCCTAAACCCGTAACTCTGTGATTATTAATACCATTAAAAACTGTAATTCCATCAAATAAATTCAGTTCAGGAATAAAACTTTTTGTGATGTAAAATGATAATTCTGTTTTCACTTAATAGGTGCATTATTCAAACTTTATCAAGATTTCATCACGTGTTGTGAAGACAATACTCGGATTGAACCTTCCTCAAAAGCAAAGAGTTACGATTGGATATCCAATAAAGTTCATAAGCGTAAACGCTTTTATTTCATGAAATGTGACAAGATATTGAAATTTTGCATCTTGAAAACTAAGCATAATAAATGATAAATGTTTTATTTCATTCACAATAATAGTGATCTACGAACTATATAGAATTAAAATTATCTGAGATTCAACAGCATGACTGTTAAATGTTAGCTGCTTATTCGTTTACAAAGGGCAGTTCGAACCACATTTAAAAAGAGAAAGCTTTACATATGTGAAAGAGCTCAACAATAATCATAGACACGAATCAGGTAATCTGCACACATAGATGCGTATCCTATTATGATCAGGAAAGCTGGAAATACATGATAAAACCTGTGGACATTTTCGAAAGGGACACTAAAGAGGAAGCAATATCCTTATTTGAGAAGGAATTAAATTTTGGAGTCATCCTGTATCTGAATAATTTTGGTTCTTTGAATTATGAGGTATCTGGCCGAAATCTCTGACCAGCATATGATGTTATTTACTACCACTGTGGATAATTTAGCTGATGCATTTGCTTTAATGAATGATAAGGCTTGGCTTGACACAGTAACTATACTTAACCGATACATTGAAGGTTCACAGAATTCTGGGGAAAAAGGGGCAGCTGTATTACGGACATCAGTCTGAATGAGCATTTACGGGATCATTTATGAAGCAGACAGCAGATGTTCTGTTCCGTTCTTAAATGCATCCTATTAATTCATACCGTCTTGTCATGTTCCCTTCAGATGTGAAACTGTTAATATATTTTTAAGAACAACTGATAAATTTCAAACTCAGACGATAATTCTTGTGATATATGACTCGTAGTTTCATTTTAAACAATACTTCATGACAAGAAACGTCTCCTGCCAAAACATATCAACAAAACATTGGAGTTTCCAAATTATTATATGAGCTACTGATTAACACGTTTTGAATCAATTATTTTATTGCAAGGAGTATTTTGAAGATATTTATTTTGTTATAAGCAAGGCTTGAAACAGAGAAAAAAATTTGAAAAAAATGTCTGTGTTTGAGTATTTAGTTTAATATCTCTGCAAATAATTTTCAAACATACAAGTGTCTGAAATCAAATGTGAGACATTGTATATGTTGTAAATAAAAACGCCTGTATTTGATACTATTCAATGTTCACTTTTCTGCTTAGTAGCAGAAAATTTGGTAAATTTCTTACACTGTGTGTCTTATACTGTAAGGCTCTGAAGTTAGGAAGTTATCTCATGAAGGAGTGAGACAAAATTTGAAATTAAGAAATATTAGTAAAGAAGTGGAAAATTAACTTGAAAGATTTGGAACTGTGAGACTACAGATAAAAAAACTCTAAAATGTTCACGGATTTCAAGTAGGTCTTTTGAAGTTTAGATGTAATAATAGCCTCCATGTAACAAGAATATACACTGACTACCAGTAAGTATTTGGACACCTATACAAATGACGATATCTGCGGTTCTAAGGTACATCACGGACTACGCCGGTATATATCGTGTAGGAAACAGCATCGGCTTTAGTGGCATGCAAGATGCCTCGCAGTTCGGACTCTCTGATTTCGAGAAAGGTATAATTATCGGGTATCACAAATGTGGCCGATCCTTAAGGGACATATCTAGAGATCTGGAGTACCTAAAATCTACAGTGGCCTATGTGATTAAGAAGTGGAAGGTGAAAGGTGATTGTCGGAATGTGCCACGAGTCGGCAGACCAACGAAACTGGGAGATAAAGACCGACGAGTGCTGTCCAGAGAAATTCGGAAGAACCGCACCCAACCGATGGCCCTCATTAGCGAGGAGTTTCAACAGGCATCCGGGCGTATTATTTCAATGAACACCATCCGTAAGGAAGCACATCTGCTTGGTTTTTCATGGTCGTGCTGCTGCCCATAAGCTTTTGATCACAAAGTCCAACCGCGCTGCTCGGTTAATGTGGTGCAAAGCACACCGAAATTGGACCGTAGATGAGTGGAAACGGGTTCTTTGGAGTGGCGAATCAAGGTTCACCCTTTACCGTTCAGATAGCAGGGTCTGGGTCTGGCGTCTACCTGGATAACGTCTCCTGCCAGAATGCATTGTGCCAACAGTCAAGTTCGGCGGAGGTGGAATGATGGTCTGGGGGTGTTTGTCCTGGTATGGGATGAGACCCTTGGCCCCATTCATTGTAAGCTCAACTCCGATGCCTACTGCACTATTTTGGATGACAAAGTGCTTCCTACGTTGTGGCAGTTTTACGAGTTGGACCCCTGTTACTTTCAGGACGACAATGCCAGTTGTCATGTTTCGACGTTAACCAAGGCTTGGTATGATGCCAATGGAGTTCATCGAATGGACTATGGACTGGCCTGCCCAGAGTCCAGACTTGAACCTTATCGAGAACCTCTGGGACGAGTTGCATCGCCGAATTCAGGGGTGCACTACCCGTGCAAAATTGGTGAAGGAACTTCTATGTGTTCTCTAAGCCGAGTGGAAGAAAATACCACTAGCTGTCATACAAAGACTTGTGGAAAGTATGCCCCGGAGGGTCCACGCTGTAATTACCTCTCGTGGAGCCTCTACCAACTATTGATTTTAAATAAAGTTAGTTTTTCTTTTCTATCACAGGTGTCCAAATAGTTATCGGTAGTCAGTGTATCTAAGATATTCCAAGAGCAATACCAGGTAAATCTTATAATCTTCCAATTATGGAGTATAGAAGGAATGTTCCAATGCCCTTTATTCGAGTAATATCTCAGAAATATCCACCGAATAATGTCTATATATTCTAGAAATATTCCTGAAGTTATAAACAGGATGTAAATATATTACCTTGTAAATATCTAAAAAACTTACTTGTTGTACAAGAAAACACCACAGCCCACATTTTACAATATATGTTTCTTTTTAAATCTATAAGAATATGTTGTTTTTTTATTTTATAAAACAGAATATTCCAATTAAATATACCCAGAACGTTTCAAGCACAGAGTGCATATCGGGGAAGGAACAATTTTGAATCTATGAAGATGATATTGTAGGCAGTCATGTCCGGTGGCAAGGCGGAATTCAGCGACCGCTCTACGCCTTGGGCCATTACACAAATTCTGGATAGCATTCTTCCAAGACTTATGAGAAACACGATGATAAAGATCTTCCTGATCACGTACTTTAAAGACCTTTAATAAGATCCCTAATAGTATGGAAAGGCAAAGGACGAGAAGTATTCTAAACGATTAAAGCACCCTTTTTTGACAAGAAGTCGGCTTTCTCGTTACCTGGAATCCCACAGTGGGCAGGAACACACTGGAGGACTATAGTTTTCTCAAGTGAAGCCAGGTTTTGTAGATAATGCCGACAATCCAATGTGTCTTTTGATATGAGATTTTTATCTGAAACAATAGCCAAAAGAGCAGCTCGGGAATCACTGAGCATAACAGCTCTTGTGAATTTTTCCAAGTGGCATGGTAGCTTATTTTACAGTACAGAGCTGTGTGAATCGCAGCAATTTCACCATCAAACGCCGAACCTCGGCCCACAGAGATGTAGAAAGAGAAAATTTCAGAGAAAACTCCGGCACCTGCATTAGAACCATCAGTAAAGATCCGAAGCCACTCTGGCTCAGGGTAAAAATGTTTAACACTTCGAAAGCTAGGGCTCTGAAAATAGAGGGATACGTATTACTTTTGGTTACTTTTTAACCCGGGTCAAGATTAATCCAAAAAGATTTCAAATTTATTGGATTTTGTAGTGGAACAAGCAATTCTAGTTTATTCATTAAACCAAGTGAATTTTTAACGGAAAATCTCTCTGTAGAAAGCCTGTTTGGGTCTTTAGATTTCTAGTTAGATCTTTATTGGCTTCATTCCAGAGTGAAAGACATCCGGGAACTCTAATGATCTTTCCCAGAGAATTATAAGGCCTTCTCTTGAATTACGGTTCTTAAAGGTTTATCACCAGTTAACATGGCGTCAATCTATACTTTGTCGTAGGCAGACTTGAGGTCAATAAAAACTGCGGTCAGGACCTGTCTATTATCCAGGGCGTCCTTGACACATTGACTCAGGAGGTCAACATGTTGGTTAGCAGATCTGGAGCTTCTAAACCCCGTCTGCTTCTTGGCAAAAAGTCCGCAAGTTTCTAAGTAATAATTAAGTCTTCTCACAATTATTTTATCCATAGCCTTCGCCTTAATACTAGTAAGCGATATTTGTCTATAGTTACGGAAACTATCCCGATCTTTGTTTTTCTTATTTAGGGGAATAATGATAGCAGTTCGCCATTCAGCTGGTACAATACCAGTGTTACAAATTACATTAAAAAATATCCAAACAGTCGCAAATGCTTTAGTACCAAGATAGTGGAGAAACTCAGAATGGATTCTATCTCCACCAGGTGATTTTCCACGAGGAAGGCTTCTTAAAGCGTAGGTCAATTCGTCTCGAGTAATGGGTACCTCAAAAACTGAATCAGTAGAAGATTCAAATTCAGATTTTGCTTAATTCTAGACGAATGTATTTTTGCGTAAGTGTTTTTATTATTAGCTCTACAGAAATGCTGTGCAAAAGCAGTATACCACTGGCAACTTTTCTAAATTTTAGTAAAAATATTTCTTTCTAAATTCTAAATTGCGAGTTCTATTTTTCAGAAGTAAAATTTATCTTTTATAAAAATTCTTGAAAGTATTAAATTAAAGGTAGCACTTTTAAGGAGGGTAATTAAACGTCAAAGGAAACATTTCGGCCATGAACTGATATTTCAAGTAGAAATAACTTTTAGGAAAAGTATTCAATGAAAATGAGTTAAATTTGGTTACACTTTAGCCAAATTTATTTAAAGTGTAAAAAAAAATTTTTTTATTTACTTCCAATTTATTTATTAAAATACAAAATTATCACAAAGAAATACCTATAAAATTAATTAAATTCTCTGAATCCCTTATATTTAAATATTTTGATATTTTTCTTCACGTAAGAGAGAGAGAGCATTCTATGGTTACTCATAGCTCGTACTTTTAAGTTCACAAATCGTTGTACTACCTCGTTCGGCCTCAGGAAGAAAATAGTTTAACTTTTAAATCCATTTAATTTTCGAAGCTTTTACGTATGATTTTGTTATCTATAATTTCAAAATATGTATATATTATTGTCTAGTTTTTCTGTTTTCAAATTTTGTATAGCTATTTTACTGTCAGTCTTATTAACGAATTTTCTACGTCTTCTGGGAAGAATTAAAATAGAAAAATATATTAAGATATGGAACAATATCAGGATCAAAGCACTTTGTGAAAGAGTTCGTTTATAAAGATTTAGTTTTAAAAACGAGAAAAAAAATGCTTGAGAAATTTCAGAAATTCATTCATTTGTACAGATAGGTTGTGGATCGGGATGGGTAGCCTTTGATAAATTTTAGAATTAGAGTAAAGTAAGAAATAAGTTCTAAAGGATGAAAAATATTTTTATGTTTTTATGAATATCTTCTGGTTTCGATATACATACTGGTTGAAAGACAGAGACATAAACCTCTTTCTTTATTTAAACAATCCTCTTAGAAGAGAGAGAGAGAGAGATAACACTCTTTTTGTCCTTTTCCACAAATTTTAATCCATTTCTGTTTAATATTCATATTTGTTTACATCCATTTCATTTTACATTCGTTTCAATTTACAGATTAAATATTGAACTATTTTTACTTCCTTGTACTAAGTAAAGGAAGTATTGTTAATGCGAAAATTTTCGGGTATCGCATTTCAACGAAAATATCCATTTCTACCGCTCTCGATTCTATTTGAACGACGTTTTTGCGTTACATCTGTATGTACGGGCAGAATAAAAGACTCGTTTTCTCAAAAAGGATTGTGGAATTGATTTAAAATGGATTCAAGAGAGATTTTTGTTGTGACGTATGTACGTGCGTGCTTACGTACGTACGTATGTATGTATCTCGCATAACTCAAAAACGAGTGGCCTCAGAACGTTGAAATTTTGTAAATGGAACTGCTATAAAGTCAAGATGTGCACCTCCGTTTTTTGTTGCAATCGGTAGCACCAAATGTACATTAAATATATATATATATATATATATATTATATATATACCACTCTGTTACATGGCTCAGCGAGCTAGGTTTTTTATTCTTATATGTTCGTAAATTGCGCATTTTTTGCTTTAAAATGATTGAATTGTATCGTTCTTATATTCCGGTTAAGTTTTTTATGCCTTTAATTAACCTGTATGCAATAATTGTAGAATTTGTTTACATTTGAAACCTAGTAGCATAGTGAGTTAATTAAGTCAGTTTCTGCACCAGCTTCAGTGTCTTTTTGCGGAGTAGAGCCAAATGTTTTGTGCACCGAAAAATCTGTTTTTCTGCCTAATTTTAATTAATTTAAATTCTAGTTTTAATTGTAAAACGTTTTTTCGGTGTTTTAGGTTTTTCTGTATTTTACAATTTTTAATGAAACTATTTCGAGTTTTTATGCATTTTTTTCCTTGCTGCAAAGTGAGAACTGAATTGTATGAATGAGAAATATATCTCTAATGAAATTCGGGAAATAAAATTAAATGAAATGCAGCAAAAAAATGTGCGTAATTTAATAGACCTTACAAGGAAGTAATTTTGGTGTCCACATCGGATTTTTACATTGTAGAGTTCTGCTGTCTCAATGAGAGACTGCAAGTTGAGTTACCTGCACTGCAAATAGCCATGCATCTGTGGATATACTAGTGGTTGATGCAGAACCTAGTACAGCGATGGAAAATCTTTCAAGCTCGGCGTGTCGAAATTCTGAAACACCCTAGCTAAACTCTTGCGCCGTGTCACATATAAAGTGATCTGTCTGTCATCTTTGTCAGCCGTCTTCCAAGAACGTAGTCGAACGCATCCATGATAAGCGAAGCATATGTTGACAATGACAAGGCCATTTCAAGAGACAAATATTTTTGTATTATGCAATTTTTTTGTTTTCATGGACGGCTCCTAAAATGTGTGATGCGTGTCATCCGATTTGAGTTCGCGTGTCATAGATTCTCCATCACATTTCACCAAACATGTTGATTTAAATATTCACTTGGCTGAGGCGCAGTCTTTTAACTGTATTTTAGAATAATGAAGGATTTTCTTTAAATCAAAAAGACTTTTCATTATATGATAGTTTATTTAGTACATACTACAAAACACTGTACAATTTACTATTACAATATAGTATCAACAAATACATATAACGAATGCAACAAATATATTATCAACGAATGAAAAGCTTAATGTCCTTATTAGGAGTCATTGCTGCATCTATTATCCTGAAAACAAAAAGGTGCCTGAGAAATTTTTAAAGAGGAAGTAAAAACCGACCAGTAATTTCGATAAAGTAACTAAATATTTCATTGGTGAGAGGAAACATTACGTGATAGAGTAATCAGCAAAACATCACAAAATTCCACAATAATGGCAATGCAGTCATTGTAACATTTCATTTTTTAAATTTAGATTCAACTTTTTGTCAAAATGAGAAACAGAAAGAAGCATTTACATATAAAAAAGAAATCATTCAAAGTCACTCTTTTCGCATTAGCTACATATAAAATTTTCCAAGCAGTAATTCCTTTCAAAGACATAGTTTCTCTTACTTACATGGCCACTGAAAATGCGCAATCAAACCCTTGCACGATATGAAAAGAACGATGGAGGAGTCAGCACACATAAACTAACTTGCTCCTAAAAGTTCAGGCAGAAACGTGTATCATTACTCAACAGGAAGTTCAATTTCTTGAGAGTCCGTCTTTTCCTTTTGACGAACAGTTATAGTTTATTTGCCTAAACGAAACATTCATCATCATTCAATCAAGAGAAACATCGAGGAGGACAATATCATTCCAAGGATCTGAAAAAAAAAGTGGAACAAAAAAGGTTATTGTTGGACGCAAATACGAAAAATATAAAATCAAATTTAGTGATTGGCAAAATTTGGATTTCACTTGATGTTAATTTCAATAAATACATGCTCGGTTTACTTCTGTGGACAACGGTACCAAATTTGTTTATTCATACCATTCTATATAAGCTTCCTGTGTAGGTCTAAACTGACATACTGCACAAACTGGCGTTAAATATCTGTTGCTGTAATACATCTAATCATTCGAGTTTAAGATATTTTGCTCTGAATTTAGGGCGGTTGAGTGGAGTAATTTGCCGTCTACAGTTTTTATTCCTCCAAATTTCTTTTATCGGTTATTTATTTATTTGTACCCAACAAAATTTACTTTACAGTTATTAAAGTTCAGATTTAATGTATATTAAAACTCTTGTATCGATCAAATAACAAATGAAATAAGGTAACGTTCAATATTTCCGAGTAAATAACACCTAAACCAAACAATGTTTCATTCATGGCATATACCAGTGAAGATAAGTCTGTAGAGCCTTGTTCTTCTTAGGAGCATAAAATGTAGACCCTACTAAAGACGAAATAACGATTTCTCGCTATATATTGGAGGAGGGAAAAAATTAGATGACTGCCGACGAAGGTTATAACAACCTTTACATTTTAACTAAACTGAGCAGAATATTCTCTCACACAGTGCTCTCAATTTAAACATGATTTGTGTCTAAGTAACTTAGTACATACAATCAGAAGGAATTAAATTTTAACTACACGACTGGCTTCCACTTCAGTCTAAATCCGCTTTATCGGCTGCACGCACCAAACCCGAGTCTAGAATACCAATCTAAATTAAAGTAAATGGCTAGCACCAAATATTCATCAGCAGAGCACACGCGGCATAACTCGTAACTAATTATTCTACTGAGAACTTTTAAATTTCGCTACTTAAATACTATTTCCGAACTCATTTAAATTTGCACATACGTCATTTAAATTTGTATTTTGGTAGGAATTTGATACCAGAAGGGAAAGAAAAGTTTCTTAAAATAAAAAATAATGGATTAGTACAAAATAAACTCTTTACAAGTCTTAGCATAAATTGTGAAATGATTTAGTTTCGTATGTGATAAGGTACATATAGTTAAACATAAAGATACGAAGTGAAATAAATTATGAACTAATAACTTAGTGGGAAGTGGACTGAACAATCTTTGCAGCGCCAATAAATTGAAGAAATCTTAGGTGAAATAATATACATATCTGGGTGTAGACATATGCGTGATATGTGTCTATCTTCTTATCGATCTGTAAGCTAAATTAAAAAGTGAATCCTCTGTAAGCTAAATTTCCGAAGGCGGGTGCCCATCTGCTAACTTTTCCACTTTGTAGCGCTTTCCATTCGCGCTGTGAATTGCTTTTAATTCATTTAACGTGAATTTTATAATAATCTAATTAGCTGTAACAGAACGTAAAAGCACTGCTTCAGCCATAAACTGTTTGAAGAAATTGATAGCTTTATATCATGTCTTGAAGTATATTACAAAGACTTGTCATCAGGCAAGATAAATATTGCCTACCGTACAATATTAACCGTTAAAACAAATATTAAGTAATATTACATAAAAGTAAATAATTATAATATTAAACAACTATTAATTAAAACAAATTATTGAGATTCATTAATTTTTTATCCGAATTCCTTCTAATGAATTTTATAATAAATAACAGGAAGTAAACCGGTACATAATTATGTTTTCATGTAAAGAAAAGCATTGATTAAGTTTTCTTTTACATTTATCGTATAACTGAAGTAGAAATGCAAGATACGCTCCACGCACGATGGCATTTTTTGCCTATCTTTCATGTACGTACCCTCTATTGATGATTTATTACTGGTACTATATTACAGTCCTATTCTCAGTCATATAAAACAACCAATTCGTGGGGTTATTCGCGAGATTTCCACACTACAAAACTAGGAAACACTTTTTCTTTGTTGAGCAAAATTACTTTTTCGTTCTTCTAAATAATTTGGTATATGTTTTTATTTAAAATGGTTCACATACCAGAACGAAGGAGATTCCAATCCCTATTCCTCCCAAGACTCGTGCATGATGCAGAGTGAAATCTCTCATCTGCACGTAACAATCCTGGAAGTAAAAACATATTTTCCTTTAAAATTATATTCAAATGTAACATAAACTAAGGCTTCTTCAAACATGAATCAAAAAATGTTCACTATAAATGATAGTTTAATATCAGATGTTCTCATATACTTCAAGAACATCATCTGATGGAAAAACAGTCGATCATTATATTTTCCTTCTTAATTTCATTTTCTGGTTCCAATAATTTAATTATGATTCAGATCAAATTATGATTTTAATTTAATAGTGCAAAATTATGATTCTTTTCTTTTTTCTGTTATTTGTGTTTCCCAGACTTACTCGACTATAAGTATTAGCTTCGGGACTACTCTGACAAGCACTGACAGAAACGGCTTGTTTACAGCACGACTCAGGAACTTTCTTGTCTCCGGTGAAGTTTGGATTCCTGCTCCAGATCTTATAGCCCTGATCGGAGCCTATCGATAGACCGCAGCATTTAAACTGAAAATAAAAAAAAGAAAGTTTTATATCTTAAATTGTTATTAATAATGTGCAATTAAAAGAAAGCTCTTTTATTATATATTACGAAGATTGGAAATGGAATGCATGATCGTTCTGCCGTATAGGCTAGGCTGTGAGACTGTCAACGATTGGGCTGTAGCTTTATAGAACTAAGCAAAACACATAACAATTTGCACAAATTCGTTCTACGTCTTCATCATACATCATTCAGTTTTCGTAGTCTACTGTATTTCATGATAACACTTTCGCTAAAGTCTAAGCGGAAATGTAAAATCCACTTATTTACTATAAATAATGCCCTTAAGCTTATACAAATTCTCCTTAGTAGAGAATTATTGCTTCATATTCTAAATAAGAAATTTGAAACCTTTAACTCTTTCGCATCGAAGTCGCCCCAAACGCCCGAGCATTCAGACATCGGCTGGACGCCCCCAAACGCCTGAAAAATTTCCTACCTAGTGCTTTCCCCCATCACGTTACTGCATTGCTCATTGCTTCCAGGTGTTATTAAATGACATGTCAATCATTCTTTTGAAGCGACTAAAAGTAGTTCTGTTATTTTAATGTACGTTCTCTTTCCTTTATTTACTGTCAATGTTTAGCTTTTGATGCCCAAAGTTGCAATCCCGTCCCAAGGGCTTTACTTAAGTCCAAATAATATTTTTTAAGTTATTGTCATAGAAATATGAAACTTTGCATGCATGTATATTTTACTATAGTTATATCAAATATCTTTAAAAAAAATTTCTGGCTCATTGCAATTTAATTTTTTTTAAATTTTGTTTTAATTTTTAAAGTTTTTTCAAAATGCTCCATGAGATTTTAATTTTTTCTGTTTCTTGTTATTTTTGCTTTATTTTTATTGAAAATGCATCACAAACACGGCTTAGTATCAATTAGTGAATTGCATATAAAATGTTAGTTTTTAATTAATATTTCTTTCACATATACCTAAATTTTGGACAAAATTTCCCCCTTTAATACACTTTAAATGGACTTTTATCCCCTTAAAGAATTTGGATTCAAAAATGCATACTAAGTTTTGTTACATGTATAAATAGGAATCTAATTTACAAATTACAATCATTTTGAACGTAAACTAAAGCGCATGGAGCATTTTGAAAATGTAATAATCACGAAAATTTTATTATGAGAAAAATAAATTTTAAGGATATTTTTACGCTTATCTTTAATATTTAATTCTCAGTATGTCCTAATATATGTTTTTATTTAATATGATTTATTTTAACATTATTTCACGTATGCATAAATAATTTTTCTACTAGTAAAATCGTAGAATGGTAATAAATACTTAATATTATTTTAGAAATTTTCTCAAACACTTCAAAAAATTCAACTAAATACTTTTTTTTAAAACTAAGAATCACTTTAAAAACTTCCTGCAACATACGTTTCCTCTTTTTTATTTACATTTTCATTATGTTTAGCTACTTTACACATTTTGTTTTTTTGGCAATTCTTCTTTTCTTGTATCCAGACGAACATCTCTTTTTGCATTGGTCTATACGATGTGTATCTTGCCTTTGCCAAATAGATATTGAACATGAATTTATATCTTCCTGTTCCATACCTAAAGTATTTAAGCACTCAAAATTGAAGTTACTAATTGCTGTAACAGCTATTTCGGATTTGTTTTCGATACAAATGTTTCTGTGGGGCAGTTCTTTCAAATGACACTATGTAAACTCTCTTTAGTGTTATGGCCCACCAGCGGCCAAGCGGTAAAGTCGCTGAACACTGGTAGTTCGGTCCGAGGTTCAAATCCCGCGAACGGGCTGGCTGCATGAGCGTTTTCGTGGTTTTCCCCATGTGTAACGTGTATACGAGCCAGTTTCCCTTAGAAAGTCCTCCACGAAGGCATCCCTTCTCTTAGGCAGATAGCCCTCGAGGCTTTGCCATACTCACACACACACACTTTAGTGTTATGTGTTTCTCCAGATATGCATCTTCCTAAAAGTTCATTACTGGCTAGTCTTTGATTTACTGGCAGTATTTTGGATAAACATCTATTGTTGATTTGTTAATTTTTTTTTTCATTTAATGAGATTTAGGTTTCTTATTTTTGACAATACTACTTGGGGGGGGGAACATAATATGACACCTATCAGACATTTATAATGTCTGGGTGAGTCATCCGTGGAAGAACAGTGAAACAAACTTGCATAAATTGCAGTCTTCATATCTTACATATTTACATCTTATTAATAGTAAAAAGTATTAGTCGCGGAAATTAAAATAACGTTTCTCAAATGCTTGTTTACCTTTTTACTGACATTTAAATGTCCCAAAAAGGTAAATAAGCATATTCAAATTTTTATAACATCTTTAAAAATAATTTTACACGCAAGCGGGTTTTTGTAGACGATAGAGTTAAACCGTAGCATAATATCAAATGAAATTTTTATTTCCCAATTTTCGTCCACTGTCCCCTTAAGTAGGTTATTGTTAGCGCTCTAGTATTCAATTTGTCATAGGGAGAAGGAAAATAAACTATAACTGTATCTAGCCCTCATATGCCTTCTTAATAATTTGAAGAAGTGGAATATACTACAGCTTTCTCGGTAGCTGGGGGACCTTTATAAGACTGAAGAGAGCATCAGTTCAGTTGCTCATTTCAGCATCAGTTCGGAATATTGTGATATCATCGAGTGAGCTTCGCCCTTTTAATGCGCTTTGCATTGCGTTATGTTTAACGTTCTTAGCAGTTTGAAGTGCATTTACTAATTGTACTCTGTGATAGAATGAAGAGGTGTACGAATATTTTTGTGGAACGTTCCTGAACTGTGAATATTTTCTTTTGGTAAAATAATTTTTATCAAGCTAACATCGGTTCTGTGTGCATCCAATCTACTGCGAACGCCTACGCTCGCAGCAAGAGAATGAGGAACCAGATGCATAAGAATTGCTTCCGAAAATACGACGTGATGAAGGTAATATTAATCCTGGAAAGGAATCTGCAGTTAAAATTTATTGTAAAAAATTGCTGCGTAGATAATGCAGGAAAATTTGAACGAAATATTGCAGGAAGTTCGACAAAGAAATTAAGAAATTATTGCGACACTCGTATTTAAAGACCACATCTCTCTCTCCTTGTAATTTTTTAACTAAATCCCCAAAAATTACTAGGTAAATAAAAAGTTTATTTTCGGCTTTCTGCCTCACGCCCTTTGTTAAGGCATTCAGAGTAACAAGGCACTTTCCCATGTTGTTATGGGGCACTAAATGTAATGTCTAACAGTTAAATCTAATATTAAATCTAAAGTCTAAAAGTTAAATCTAATGTCTAACAGTTTAATTTATTATTAAATCTCTAACGGTTAAATCTTTGATTTTTATCTTTCCTTTATGTCTTTCTTCATCACTTAGCCCTTCAATCCAAAAACATTAGCCGATCTACTGAAAAGTGGTTACAACTCAACTTTCAACCCCTTAATTTCAATCCTACATTCTGTTTCATCGTTGTCTTTGTATTTTCTTTTCCAACTTTTTGTGAATTCTGTTCCTTTTACAAGCCATCAAGTCCTACGTTTAGCTCAAAAGTATACTGTCTCCAAGGGCTTGGTGAAATTTAAAGTTTGACTAAAATCTGTTAATCTAAAAACAAATTTAACGGAATTGAGTTGTCAGTGTCGAAGCCCATATGTTCATCAAAAATACGAGAAGATCTGCTGTGGTAAAGATTATTTCATTGGTTGTGGTGGCAAAAGTATATGTCACATGTTATGATAAACAGGAATATAGTGGCAACTTACCCCAGGACAAGATCCAGATCTATATTCTAGTTATAGGCACTTAAATATTGCCCTAATAAAAATCCTTTACATATTTCTATTAAGATCACTTACGTATTGTTGAACTGCATCCCAAGCATCTGTAATGACTGTATCATTCATGTACAAGGGAACGTTTGTGATCATCTCCCGTTTCATTTTTTCCCCTACCTATGCATAATATATAATCATCAGAAATGCATAGTGAAAGTTATAATACTTTTAATAATAGCACCAATATGACAAGAAGAAATTTTTTCTTTTTAATTAAATTTTTTTATTAAATCCGTTTTTCTTTCTAATTTCTTCTTTTTAATTACATTTGAAAAATAGTAGTGAAAAGTAAATTAACAGAAGACAATTATTAAATAATTAAATATATTTTAATTATATTTTAATTTATTATTTAAATATATTATATATTTACTAGAAAGCCCGGCGGTCATACGAAATAATCGCTGTTCTAGATATTATAAATTGTAATTAAATTGATTTGTGCAAAGGTGTCAACTAATTTAAACTGAATTACCCAGGGTAGGCGGCAAGGAAGCTCCTTTGCTTACTGCCCCACGGGGTTTCCCCCTTCTACTTGCTTAATTGCTTAAAGTAGAGTGGAATGAAGGAAACCACTGGCGGCACATTTCTTAAGAGCCACCGCTAGCTCAATAAATAAAGGTGATTTACATAATAAAATGTTAATTCACATGTCAAAGATCTCTTTGTACACAACATTTCTTGTGTAGATCTTTACATCATTTTTAAGATCGCCTTGCAGAGGACCATCCATTATTTTTAATTTTACGTCCGTTCTTTCACGAACTCTTGAACAGGCAACATAAAATTGCAAATGCAGGCTCAGGTAAAAAACTGCCAACACGCTTAAGCGTTTGGCCCTGAGACTTATTGATGATCATAGCAAAGACAATTTTACAGGAAATTGTCTACGTCTTAATTGAAACGGCAACCCTGTGCCGTGGCAACTTCATCCCATTGGCTAGTACATTTATGCAAGCAACCAATAAACTATCGGCGACAAACAGACACTTAAGTTGCATATACGAGTATTTATGGGGTGAAGTAACGTTATCTCCTCCGACACGGCTGGCTCCCGGGCTTAGCGAAGCAAACCGTTGGATTCCTCAGGTCTGTGGCACGCTATTTTGACCATTCGCGTCTTCTTGGGACTTTAATTACTCCAGATATTAATTTAAAAAATTTTCCCTACATATTCCATTACATTTCTACTAATTTTCCCCATACATCCCGCTTCATTCCGCTTTCTTTCTTGGGTTTTCCCTATGAGAGGGATTTAGCTACGTGCCATTTTTTTTCTCGAATACCTACGGAACGGCGCCGAGTTGAAATTCGAGACGCATATCCTTGGATTTCAAAAAATTCTCCGAATCCATCGATACCGTTCTCATCTTCGTACGACTTCGGCCGAGATATTAATTAAAAACTTCGGAAACGTTAATTTCCGCACTAATTTTTCAGAGTGGCAACAATAAATTATCGGCGACACACACTTTAGCCGTTTATATATATAAAAAGAAGATAAATATATTTAATTATTATATTATTTAATTATATTACTATTACTGTTATTACTATCATATACTTAAATATATTTAATTATTTAATAAATATGTTTTGTTAATCTTATTTTTCACTACCATTTTTCCTAGCATTAACTCCCGATTTGTTGGGATTAAAAAGATTTGTTTTGTAAGTCTACGTATGTGAAAGCCTATTTAAAAATTATAATAGATTAGTACAGTAATAAAATACATAATATGTAACTTCATTTCAAATGTTAATTGTTACATACACTTATTTGATTTCTGCAGTAACCTTAAGGAAAGGTATAGTACTCTTACCTCATATCTGAAAACATAGCCTAATATACCACCGATGAGCATGGTGATGAAGATCACCATTAAAATCAGGAAATACTGAAAGAAAAAATTCTCGGAATTATAATCCTCTCTAAAATTAATTTATGTAATAAATGTGACCTTGATTAGAAAGAGTGTTTTCCTTAATGATATATTTAAATTGCACTAATGTTTGTATTTATATGTATATTTCTTTTTCTATATCACTATCAGGCCATTTGTATAATTAATTAGCAAATAAAAGAAATTCAAATATCTTACTCAATTGGACAGCGTAGACATAAACTGCTGTAAACTAAATTCGAATAAAAATGGATAGTTCTTACATCGCCAAAGATGTCTTCTTCAAGAGGTTGGTGTCTGGAGAAATCCAAAAGAAAGTCACAAGAAAGAATTTTCGTCACATATATTTGTGACGAAAATTCTTTCTTGTGACGACGTGGAACATAATGATGAAACTAATACAAAACGATGTAGCTGCAGCCAGTTCGGTTAATATAGTTTTAATTTTTGGCATAGCGTTCTTGAATACACTGCTAAAATTTGCATAAGACAAACATCCATTTTTCAATAATTATGTTTTTGTCATATTTGTTGCGACATAATTAGAATTGGAAGAAAAGCTGCAGACAACATTTCAGCAGCACAAAAAAGCGTACGAAGAATATAAATATCACAATACTAGATTAAAAATTGAAAAATCACGGTTGCTTTTTATTTCTATTGGTTGATTAAATGCTCTTATTTACAAACTTAACATTATTACTTAAATCGTACAGAAATGATTAACACAACGGCTCTTAAAACGAAACTATTGCACTATGCGAAAGAAAAACAAGTGAAATAGACACAAGGGGGCGTCATTTCTCAGAATGCATAGATGGAGCTTGCCGCAAGCGAACAGTATAAGCCAGCGCCCGTCCCTTTCGCCGTCGTCATTGAAAGCGTGGGCAGCAGTGATGGAAGATGATTATCACTGTCAGCGCTGGACCGCGTGGTTCATATGGAAGGAACGAATACAGTGTAGTAAGTAGTGTAGTAAGATCCATAGTCGCATGGTGGCGGTGTGTGGGAACAAAGCTTTCTCAAGGCGTATCGTATCCCGTTGGTTGGCCACGTTCAGCAGTGGAGTGGAGACCGCAGCCAAAGGCGTCAGCGCGGGACGACCAGCAGCATAGCATACAGCTTGAAGTCTGCAGCCGTGTCGGATTTGATCATGACGAACAGGCGCATAACGTTCAACAAGATGGAGGAAGAGACAGGGCTTGCGCAAGGAACATTGCAGGCGATGTGCATGGTGATAGGCGATGACAAATGTGTGTGCAAAGTGGGTGGACCTCGAAACAAGACTTCCGACTACGCCTTGCTTGACAACATGAAGAACGCAATCAGGGGCCAACACGTTCAATTTTTTTTGCCTAACTACATGCAATTGTCCATAGGTGGTGCACCAACACCCACACAGACTGGTTTACCAAAGCCCTTCGGGACCTCCTCCTAGCCAGATGGCAGAATTGTATTGACATGGGTGGGGATTATTTCTAACTGATATACTATCAGTTTTCTGTTAATAAATTATATTCCGCTGTATGGCTGCATTTGTGTCATTCATTTCTGTACGACCTAAATATTAACTAAAATACATTGGTTTCTCTTTTGCCATATAAGTATGCGCGTCCTGAGCTTTATATAAGAATCATATGGCGCATGGCTTCGTTTTGAAATGATACAGTTATAAATATTCTTTAAATAACTTATTCTTTTAAAAACATTAGGCTTTCAAGCAGGAGACATGAAAAATGGACAATGCCCTCACCAGGTCTCGAACTTGGACCTCTCGAATACGCTCCGAGTGTGCTACTGTTATACCACGAAGGCATGCTGGAAGGAGTCCCTTTTAAAGGGTGATCTACTGAGGTTTAGCGGACCCAATTGCGAGATCCTGGTGATGACGAATTATTATCCACCACCTTTTAGTTCTGTAGAAAACATTAGTTGTTTTGATGCTGGAGAAGTGAAAAATAAGCAATGGCACTCGCCTGGACCTCTCGAATACGCGACGAGTGTGCTACCGTTACATCAGGAAGGCATGCTGGAAGGAGGCAGAAAATACATTGTACAGTTAAAGAATATTTATTAAGAGCAATACGTTTTACTACTACTTTAAATATTAATTTTAACTGAAAAGTAGACTTTAAGGGCTACTGCCAATTAAAATCAGAAATTTGTCTTCGATTTTTATGCCTATTCTAAATCTTATTATTTTCCTTTTTATTTTTCATTTTTTCTTTAAGCCAAATTTTAATTTTTTTTATTTACTATTTAAAAAGTATTTGCAAGCTGTTGAAGGCAACAGCATTAAATAAAAAATACGTTGTAGCTTAATCGTGGAATAACAAACTTTCGGTTAACGTTGATTGACTAGCGAAGAAATTATATCAGTTCGCCCAAGAGCTTCGTAACAATTAAAATTGGGATATAAAAGTTGCATTTTATTAAAGTTACATTACATTAAATAAGTCTTTGACGGCGAAACGGCCACATCGAAACGACCACGGCTAATAGTCCCATTCCCTACCACGCGTAGTTTCAGACAGGATAAAATCAAACGAGGAACTAACTGCTTTGGCGCTGTTATCAATCACATTGCTAACAGAATGGTAATAGTACCTAGGGAGAAAATGAAGCAAAGAACACACTTACTGTTGCAAGCATCCATTTAATTCTTTTGATAGCTCCATAGCACCCTAGGAACGAGATGATGCAAACCGTGATTCCTGTCACTATCAAAATGGACGCTGAGCTTAAGTATAATTTCGTTCCCAGTAATCTTTCCATGAAATAGTGACGTACCAATGTCCATGCTCCCACCGTAAATACTGCAATACCGCATATCTAGAAAGGGCAGAAAATGAAAAATACATTTGTCATTTTTGCTCGATTTTCGTACCCTCGAAAGCTACAATTCTCGTGGATTTTGTATTACAGTGTATTCATATATCTGTATTACTCAAAATAAAAATCTGATGTTGACACCACATGACTTCCTTTTATAGCTTATTAAATTATACAGATTTTTTGCTGCATTTCATTTAAACTCATTTCTTCATATTTCATTAGAGATATATTTCTCATCCAATTAGTTCAGTTTTCACTCCGCGGCAAAGCAAAAATACATAAAAGTTCAAAACATCTCTATTAAAAATAGGAAAACACAGAAAAACATCAAACATCAAATACAGCAGATAAAAAAACAATTTTTACAGTTAAAATTAGAATTGTTTTCTTATTGTAAAATACAGAAAAGCATAAAATACCAAATACAGTTAAAACAGTTAAACAAAAAATTTTTGCAATTAAAATCAGAATTTTTTTAACGCAAATGCAAGCAATTCAACAAGCGAGCAAGAAGGTAGATTATTCGGATCACAGAACTGAAAGTTTACTTTCGGTCCCTCTCGGCAAAAAGACACCGAATGTGTAGGAACTGACTGAATTCACTATTCTACTGAGTCCCAAATGTAAACAAATGGCGGTTCGTTAGGCTTAACTCGCCACTTAAACTTTTAAATTGTTGATAATTCTTCAAAGTGATAGTTGTTATATTAATAACTATTGCATGCATATTAACTAAAGACCTTAACCAGAGCATAAAAAACACATAATTCAATGAGTTTTAAAGCAAAAAATTGCGCAATTTACGAATATATAAGAATAAAAATGCTAAGCTCACCGAGCCAGGTAACAGACTAGAAATATATATATATATAAGATTGGTGCAGCCGATTGCAACGAAAAAAGGAGGTGCAAAACTACATGTTATAGCAGTCCCATACGCAGAATTTCAACGTTCTACGGCTACTCGGTTGAATGGATATTTTTGTTGAAATATGATACTTGAAACTTTTCGCAAACTCATAAAACTTAATAATACTATAGTTTATGTGCATGAGTATTTATATAAATAAGGAAGTAAAAATACTTTGAGCTCTTCAACCATAATCTGCACCGTATAAGCCCCGTTCACAAGAGCAGATTCGACCGGTAGCGAAAACCGGTTCTTCCAACGTGTCCCGTTCACATGGGACAAGCATTAACTGCCTCGCCGAATTGGAGGTAGAACTTGGTTGAATGTTTCTTACCTCTCGGGAGCAGGGCAAATGGGGAGATTTCCCGTACTATACTGCGCGGTTCACTTAATTTTAGTTACTGCTCGCTGGACTGTCAGCGAAACAATCGCGCTGATAGATGTCTGGGGATGTGATAGCATCCCCCCAAAAATTAGACAGAACTGTACAAGATACGGAAATTATAGGCAAATACAGACAAGGTTTATCTGATGCTAGGTAATCCAAAAATATCGTTCAAATTAAAACTAAAGTTAAAACAAGTGCATATCGGCTTCAACGCAAAAAGGGACTCGGTACCTTTTGAATGATTTTTTTTTAAATTTAAGCATTTTCATCTACTTAATAATTATGAATCATCCATTTAATAATTATGAATATTATTAAATGGTTTTGTGAGACAAAATAATTTTGAGCTGAAAAAAAGTTTTTGCTAGCATTTTTTTTTAATTTAAATTTTTGAAGAAAAATTTTACGATTAAAATGTCTTTCTTCTCCTACAATTTTCAATGTCTCCCCCCCAGTTTTTTATTGTATTTATTAGAGTGTTCTTAATAACTTCAAGGAATGATTTTGCAATTAATGAATTAGTTTCTGAGGGGGGAAAAATACACTTTTATCTAAAATCTTTAAAACAAATATGATCTCAGTCACATTTTCATTTCAAATAATTTTTTCCGAAAGTATTTTGCAAAATCCATCCTTGTTTCTATAAAGTATATAATTTTATATAAGCAGTAAAAATAATAAAAAATTTAATCCATACCTGTATATGTTTTAGGAGTAAAAGGATTTATTGGAAAAAGTGCAAAAGTTTCTCAGTTTGCATTTGCAGTTTAAAGAATTCAAACTGTCTAAATAGACATTTAATCATTTCAAATCTTTAAAATTTTATTACTGAATTTCAATATACACATATGTATATAAATGAAACCTAGTGCTATTTATTCAATTGGTAAATATAAACATAAATTACAATCCTTTTTTTAAAACCTTATGTGGCCAGAAAAATTGCAAAAACTCATAAAACGCAAGCAGAATTTTTCTTTACCTGTTTTTGTTTTGTAAAACACGTTCAAAACAATTTTAATACATTAATTACTTATAATATTGCTGCGTGCGTACGGGTTTGTAATAGATTGATAATAATTTTTAATAGTTGTCATTGCACTCAAATCCGATGATAGCTTAATTAATTTTATTTTATCAACATAAACACTTCAAAGTTCTGGAATTTTCCACAGAAATACTCGTACAAGTGTTTAGCATATCACTAAGTATAATCAGTAGTTATGCTTCAATCTAAAGAACGTTAAACACAACGCATCTTAAGAGAAAGTTAATTCAGAAATATCTCCAATCTCACGCTGAACTAACAACTGGTAACAATAATAACTTATATAGCGTAAATAATGTCATAAAAATAGTGTGGTATAATGAGATTATTACTTTGAAACCGATGTTTCGAATTGATGCCCAAGAAGAACCAATATTTTCCATTCTGCTTCATTGCATATCTTTCAAAAAAGTACAAAATCATCCATTTAATTTCCTTTATCATTTTTTTTAATTCAAAAAGTTTGTTTTATAAACTGTGAAAATGTCGGAAGTTTGTAACCGATATATTTTTAGATAGGAAATTTTAAAATTAATGGGCGTCAAAAAGTCTAAAAATCTGAACGATTTTCAAAAATTCTACCAAAATATTTAAAAAAAAATTACGCTAAAAATTTCATTTAATTTTTTTTCTTTCACAGTGTGTTATGGTGCAAACTATAATATTCTGAGATTCTCAGTTTATTTGTTAATAATTGCAAAAAATCGTTTCAACTTTAAATTTGAAAAAAAATCTAATCCTCTAAAAATCAAAAGCGTGACACCACATCCACAAGCAGTGTATGTACAAAGTTTGAGTTCTATATCATATCGGGAAGCAGTTTAAAAATTCATTACCATCTTTTAACCATAGCGACAAGCACCAAGAGTGAACTAAATAACAGCTTATAAAATAATAATAATAATTAAAAAGCATATATTTTTCAGGAACCATTACGAAAGTTCAGGTATCAGTTACGAAAGTACAAATTACAAAATTAACAACAGTAAACCACGTTAAAAATGTGTGAACAGTATCGTAAATGTAAATGTGTGAACAGTAGTGAAATCTGCCAATTCGGAGACGTGATTGTTCATAGAGGCTTTAGGTGTAAAGGGGAAGGAAGACGGTGGTCTTCTGAACGGGTCCTAAAGACGAAACTCTTTCATGTCTCCTTTTTCTCCCCTTGCTAACGGCAGCTGTGCGAAGGAGCGTTGCATGTGAACGGGGCTATAGAAGCTTCTACATTTGAAGAACTAATTCCCTTCTTCAATAAAGGAAAAGTATTGTGACTCAAGACGAAGCTGTGCATTTTTAACTTGGATGGCTTCACTTTTTGACACATTTTGGGCTATTGTCAATTTGATATTTTCTTATAGATTTCTTGCGAGGTGTTTTTATTTAAGGAACTGAAATCTTTCATGTTTCTGTTTTTAATAGCTTTAACATCTTTCAGGCGATTTTTTTCGCAAAGCTTAATTTTTCATTTCTTGTATTTAAGCTTACTGTTTTTCTACTCAGTACACAAACTGTGGGTTCATTATGAAATATACTTTATCCAAAATGCGTTAATATTTCAAATATTTATAAAAATAAAACAAATAAGTGAAAGGGAATATTTTCAGGGATAGGTTGCAAGAGAAAGTTGAGTTCAAGTGTTGATCAACGAAGCTTTCTAACATTAAAGTTCAGAGAAAAAACTGAAAATAATTTGTTCAATACAATTATCAGCAGAATAACAAATTCTGATATCGTTTACACTGGAATTCTAACTGTGAACTTTATTGAAAAATGATATAACGATAAAAAAATTAAATAAATATTTTCTTTCCGACGACACAATGTTGACTTTGAAAACTTCAGATAACATTTAGCACCTAAAAGAAGACTTTACCATTGCATAAAATTATATTACAGATTTAAATAATGTAAAATATAATAAAAGTTTTCAGAACAAATGATACCAGCTTTTGTGACTTATGCACTTGGTTTAACATTATACACATGGTTTAACATAACGTTAGAAACGATTTTTATTGACTATAACATAACTGAACCTCTTCATAAAAATTATGGGTTGGATGTATGTTAAACTAAATGCATTTTTATTTATATCAACTTTATTAAAAATAAAAACAAAGATTTAGATGATTAAGCAGCTTTTTTACTATTTTTAATCACTTATTTTGCTAATCAATAACAAAATAGCAGAATTAAATTCGTAAAGTTTATCTTATGTTTCTAGAAATGGCAGCATTTTAAACATCAACTATGCTAGAAGGCACATGGGAAAAAACTAACATTTTATTTTTCACAAAGTGGCAACAGTTTCTAAGTACACTTTCTCTATTCTTTCTGTTGTCGATATAGTCAGTTTCAGAGACGTGATCCTGTCTGCGGATTTATTTTGCGAGGACAGAAAATTATGTATTCAGTGAAACTAATACACCCTTTTCGAAATGAGAGGGGAACTTCAGATTTCGCCTCTCACCTTGTGTGCATTTTTTAATTACCCTTCGTTGCACATATTTAGTCGATTCCTATAACTTGTATGAGTTTGTATAATGGAAGTCTGTAACTTGTTTCTATAACTTGTATGATTTGAGCATGTGTTTCCGGACCTTCCTGTGCGCATTTGAGGCTAATTAATAGAGTATTGCAATAGAAACTAGTTCTAAAAATAAGGAGACCGGTTAAGCAAAATTATAATGTAAAAGGTATCTTGAAATAAAGGAAGGTAGTATATTTGTTGAAACATTTTCAGCTTTTGTTCCTCGTAGATTTTTTTATTAATTATGATACTATAATATGGAATTTAGAAATTCCTTTGATTTATATTACAAAACCATACATATGTAAAGTCTAACAAATTTTGTTGAAATAAAATTCATTAACCATGTACTGATATTAAAATCTCAAATTTGCCATCAGTAGCTGCCAATGAAGCCAAATATGTGAGCCGAAAGAAATTCAAGTAAGGGAATGGATGCCTCGTTTTAATTGAGAGATATTATGTTATTTTCCATTTTCCGTCTAGTTACAGTTTTGAAATGCAGTCTATGGCCAAATAAGAATAGGAACTGTCTCAAGTGTTCCTTAAGCTTCTTCCTCGAATATATAACACAATTTTTTTTCATAAATATCTTTGACAGATTCCGGTCAGAAATATTCTAAATTCTCCATTCTTACGTCGAGCTTTACTTGGTATTTTATTCTGTACCACTTATATATCCAGCCTGTAGTTCCATCTATAAATCTAGTAAGATAATTGTAATCCCTAAGTCATAAAATTAAGATGCGACATATTTATTCAAGAAAAAAACATCTGCGTTAAAAATCACAGGTTTGAAGAAAACTTCTGGGCAATGCATATGAGATACAAGAGGTTACAAAAGTCCTGTAAAAATTAATTAAAGTTTCTTCCAGATCACGCAAGGCCATTTTGATTCGCTATTATACGTCATATGTCACATATTATAGCCATGAGAGTATCGACAAATGCTGAGCAAACACCATATTATATTGCTACGAAATGTCCAGGCGCGGTAAGATAGCTTCCCCGCAAAGCAGGTTTAGGGTCTCGATAAAATGGCAAGGTACGGCAGGGTTGCCACATTTGGCGAGAAATCATCCATTTGGCAAAAACATTGGCGATATGCCATGGACGGAAACGAATTCTTACCGGTTTAGCCCAGAATGTTCTCGAACACAAGCCAAAAACTATATAAACCCTACTGGTACGCGGAGAGTGAGTGCGAGATAGTTAGTCTCGAGTAAGTCAATCCGTGCGGAGTCGATCGAGTTAACAGCCGTGCAGCGAGTGCCGAGTGGGTCTTCGAGTGCATCGAAGAGTCTCTTAGTGTTCCGCGGTTAGCACATCGTCGAGAGAGGTGGTCTCGCATACAGTCATGTCCAATCAGACATCTAAATAGAGCTACCGCTGTTTGTTTCGGAAAACTAGGAATAAAAAGTCTCTTTCCCCATAATCCTCCATATCTTATCCATAGCACGTTGAATCATATCCTGTTGAAGAATTTCTTATGAGTAAGGTTAAACAATTCAGTCGTATGAAAAGAAAGCGGTCGATTAATGTGTTGCATTATCAAAGTTCCTTTCTTAGCCAATGTATCAGCTTTTTCGTTGCCCACAATTCCAGTGGAATCCACTGAAAAGAAGAAATTCTAAGTGCCATTGCCTCAATCAAAGGTCTACAGTCTAAGATTCTTTGAGAACTATTTTGATTACTCATAAGGCCTTGAAGTGCACTTTTGGAATCTGACATTATGACTGCATTTACAAAAGAGAGGCTATGAATCGACAGTTGTTGAATTGCCACAGAAGTGGCTATTAACCATTAAAGGCAGTAGTAAAAGGGTCCATTGTTAAGTGAAACTAAAAAGCTCGCTATGGATACTTGCTCCAGCACCGCACGCTCTTTCTAACATACAGCCGTCAATATTGACACGCAACCACTAATTTTGAGGATAACAAACCCAAATAGTTTCCATTTTAATCGTATTTATGGAAATTATTATTTTAGTACTGCATTTAATATTCAGTTATTGATTTTCTTTAATTGTAAGTATGCTTCCTGTCCAGGGATTGAATTTCCCGGGAGGTACATGAAGAAGGAGGCAGTGTTACGAATTTTATATAAATGTATATATTTTTAGCGAAAGTATATGCAGCTTGTAGTATCTCTTATATAATATAACGGAAAAACCTAAGGATGCGAAGCGTCGCCGGAAAAACACCAAAGTCCATTTAACAATGAGGAGAACTGGTATTTCGCCGATTAGTGCCATGGCGACCATTTAGAGATATTTTTGTTCGATCCCTGTGTAACTGTAACTGGTCTGATCACTATGTCAAAACATCAGTTTTCAGTTTCATTCAGAGATTAGCTCAGAGTATTGAAAGTCCAGTGTGCCATTTGAGGCTTTTTATATTGCCTTGAGTTCAACGTTCTTAGTAGTTTGAAGTGGTAACTACTGATTGTGCTCTGTCATACTTAGAAGAGCTGCACGAGTATTTTTGTGTGAAAACTTCCAGAACTTTAAAGTGCTTTTATTGTTTTTGAAAAATGAATTTCATCAAGCTATCATCGGTTTCGTGTTACGAATCCGTATTAATACTTTATATTATTACAACAAATAACGAATTGTAAAATATATTCATACTCTAATGATAAATTTCACTATATTTTATTTTCTAAAGTAGCTTACGCATTGCTCGCTAGAGCCGTATTATCTAACTCTACAATGTGAAGTGCTATAGTAATTTTAGAGGCTAGAATGTTAAAGAACGCAACGCGCATATGTAGAAACTTCGACTTCTCAAAATTACTAGAAGGCATATGAGGGTCGGATACGGATACATTTACATCTAAAATCAATTACAGATATTCAGTTACAATACCTAATACAGTTAGTTATCAGACCAAAATGTCGCCAAATAGCCAAACTTTTGGTGATTTTTCACCAAATTTGGTGACAAAAATTAGTCGCCAAAACCGTCGCCAGCATCGCGACATCTCGCCCCTATATTCTTACTTTTCTGGCAAAGCTTCGTCCTTTTGCAAGCCTTAAAATACTTTCGCAATAATCATACTAGAAGCCATTTTAATGAGACGAAAATACTTTAAAAGGAGGGTAGATGCTTTTTCAGTAAAGCAAAATCAACTATTAAACTCTGGTATAAGTTTTGTGATGCGGGTACGGGATGAAGAAGATTCATGTTATAGTACATAGAAGAGAGTTCACAATGCTAAAAATAGTGTCGCTCTTGTTACATAGCTACGAAAAGAAAAAAAAAGTCACTTTGGCATTTTCTAACCATTCGGATCATCAGTTCTTCTTTTTCATTGAAAATACTTGCTTTGAAATTTTAATAGAAATCCATCTGTTTTCGTCATTGGCCTACTATTTAGAAACAAAATATGAACTCTTACCTCGAAATATTATATTTCTAAGCAAGAATTATTTATGTAATATTGTGGCAGTCAGGGACAGGAATGACTAAGCTTGGCATTAGAATTTTTGTGGCTGAGTGTAAGTTAAGGCATTCAGTGACGACAAAGAAGAATAACTTTATAGCTCCATATCTTTATTCAGTGCAAATGACAGATCATTAGTCTTTTAGATTACATTCTCCAAAATTACATTCCAATAACGATTTAAACCAAATAAGATTACTTTAAATTTACCGCGTCATACTAGTCGAACAAAGGGAGGCAGATAGTAAGAGCGGCAGCAAAGGTCTGAGAGCAGCAGAAGGAGAAAGCAGTTTGACTGTAAAATGGCGCGAACTGTGCATTTATACTGGCTGTTGCATAACATGCCAGAATGTTCTCGAAAGTATTTGTCTAGGGGGAAGATCCAGAAATTGCGAAAAGTTAATTAGAGGCTGCCTGTTCGCGTAGAGCAAAGCCATCGTATTTTTTATATTTTACATATATATAATTTATTACATATTATTTTATGTAATAAATATGTTAATATTATTTTCTTCATTTTCCGCAAAATACTATTATTTTTCTCGATAGCACCGTAAAAAATTCGTTTCTTTTCTGAACAATAATAAATAAAAAAAATGCTTCCAGCAGTTATAACCTGCATATTTCATATCCTTGATTTAAGTATCTCAATGGCCGGGATCCATTATTACGATGTTACTGAT
This sequence comes from Stegodyphus dumicola, assembly GCF_044657685.1. Classification (NCBI taxonomy): domain Eukaryota; kingdom Metazoa; phylum Arthropoda; class Arachnida; order Araneae; family Eresidae; genus Stegodyphus; species Stegodyphus dumicola. The sequence goes on along the minus strand of NC_140769.1, from coordinate 183,948,575 downwards.
TTTGGTGAATATAAATCGCAAGAATGGAATTTGATTAGTTATTCTAGCATTATAAAAGTGAACGTAAATACTGATTTACACATTTCATGTAGCGGTTGAGCGGCAAAACAGCTGAGTACTGGTAGTTCAATCTGCTTTCAAATTCTGGCGAAAGAGCTGGTTGCACGGGATGTTTCATGATTTTCCGCGTATATAACATGAGATATTTCCCTTGAAATAGCTTCCACGAAGGCAGAAAAACCTCGTGTGTTTTGCCATAATCTAAATAATCAATACGATTCCCCATTATGGTCAAAAACTCTTGAGATAATTTACACTGTCGATGTGTCCGTAAATTCATGGTGCACTTTTGACCGGTGACTGGGAATCAAGGAAACAAGATAAAAATGGGAAATGTTCACCAAATAAAGGAAAACCTCTCCAAGTTTCACACTTGTTCAATTTAGTTCGATGCGGACTCCATTTGTTGCCCTATACACATCTAAACGATATTCAAGTTCTTCCCCCCCCCCACGGTTTAAGATGTCTGGTGCAGCACAGTAATTAACGTCTGTGATTCTCTGTTTTAAATGATTAATGCTGTTGATACATTCAATGTACACATATTGCTTTACGTATCCCGCAAATAAAAGTCTAATGGCTGATCCGCTGCTGGGCAGTTCGTGGTGTTGCGTCATCACCTGTGTGCGCATATCCTTGCGCATCATAGTACGAAAACTTAGAGAGTTTTCCTTTTATTTGGTGAAGATTTCACATTTCTATCTTGTTTTGTTGCTATCCTGTAATTGGTCAAAAGTACACCAAGACTTTATAGACCCACTGTATATGCCAATTTTTAATACTCATCTCGTAGAAACATTAGGTATTTTTTTTTTTGGAAGCAGGAGATGTGAAATGAGCAACGCCTTCGCCGGGAATCGAACCACGGACCTATGGAATACGCGCCCAGCATGCACACTACTACACCACGAAGGCAAGCTGAGAAAGCGGGAGAAATACCTTATAATTTTATTATTTAATATATTTCAATTAATACTGAATATACTGTTAATGTATTTGAAGCCATTATTCTTAAAGCTTGCGAATAAAAAAGCAACTTAGGACAAAAAGAAAAGGTAAATACTTACAAGAATGATGCAGTTAGCACCGAAAAGAGTATATCTCACTATTTTCGCTAATGTTCCCATTCTTGATAACTGAATAAAAAAAAAAAAACACATCAATTTAGACTCAATGTCACTTGAGCATATGAACAGAGAGTGACTTTCGAATTTGTGTCAGCAGCTCTTCGTGTAATGCTTTTCTTTGCTTTAACAAATAATTAAGTACGGTTGCTACTGACAAAAAGAATTTTCTCAGTTAATTATTGATCAGATATTTAAAAGCATACGTAACACGTGATATTTCTTTATGAAATTGTTATAATATTTTTTATCATACTTGTCTTCACTTCCGTTAGATACAAATTTGTCTAGGTTCTAGTGAATTAGGTTTTTTGATTACTTTTTATCCATTAAAGAAGTACCTGTTTCATTTCTCTAGTACCCTTGACGCACGTGTTTATTAAATGAATTTGCACACATAAAAAAAGATGTAACATTACGTTCAAAACGACATGACCATTTTACTACGCTTTCCCTTAGCCTTTTATATAATTCTAAAATGCGTATAATTTAGTATTCCTTGTACGGAATACTAAATTATACGCATTTTTTCTTGCATTTCATTTAAACTTATTAGATTGAATTAAACCTACTTCGTCGACACCGCATAAACCACAATAGAATAAATGCATTCTTTAAAATTCACTTTGTTTACCATAGCGACATTCTGGTGCTAGGTTCACTTAACAGTATTATATTTCGTTCATATTATAACTCAGAATGCACAAAATTTATATCATTTAAAGAATTATCTAATCGTTGCCACATGTTCTATTCAAATATTATAATAAAGCTAGAACGATGTATAAAAGAAATTAAGCAAACAAAACAAAAAATAAACAGTTTTTCACAGACGATTGAGTATTTCTCATTCAATTAATTCAGTTTTCACTTCGCGACAAGGCAAAAATACATAAAAACTCAAAATATCTGTATTAAAAATTAGGAAGTAAATCTTAAACGCTTATTTCCTCGAAAAAATTCCAGAAAGGATTAAGCATGATTTAAATAATAAATGAAGGCATTATATTTGTTGTTGAGAAGCTAAGTTTCTATAGATTGGCAACAAATCCGCTATCCTGCTGTTTCAAATGTAAACAAGAACAATGGCCGCCATCAAAAACATTATTAGGCTTAGCGGCACTTAAAGAACTTTAAAATTGTTGATAAATCTAAAAATATTGCATACAGATTTACTAAAGGTATAAAAACCTTAACCGGAAGATAAGAACAACATAATTTAAGATAACATAACGGAATAATAAGAACAACATAACGGCTTTATTTTGAACTGGCGAAAAACGTTTGTTTGTTTTTACTTATAACTGATAGGTACTGTTTTGGGTTCTTATGTATTAGTGCAATAACTTTGACGCACGTTTGAGAATTTTAGAGGGGAAAACAATGAGGAATTCTTGTTGTAAAAAATCATTTATTAACTACACATTTTACATTATTACGTATCTATTTTACATTTAACACACACACACACATATATACAGTGGCTCCCAAAAGTATTCGTACACTTATGATTTTCATTGAAATAGGGCTCTATCCATTGATTAAAAGTAAACATTTTGAATGAGATTTGAATAATAAGATCTACAATCTATTCGTAACAAAATTACATAAAATATTTTTAAAACATAGCGAAATTTTATTTTTAAGAAATTAATAATAAAAAATGACAAACATTTTATCTCACAAAAGTCTTCGTACGCTTCAAAAAAATCTTGACATATTAGTAAATATTTTCATTTTTCGTTAAATTAATATTTAGTAAGATATTCTTTAGCATCCACAACAGCTTTTAGACGTCTGGAAACTGATTTTACTAATTTTATTTATTTATTTATTTATTTATTTATATATTTTTTTAATATTTTTTGTATCAATGTTCATCTATTCTTCCATCATGGCTGTTTTGAGTTCGCTTTTCGTTTTGATGTCGTGTTTTCGTACTCTAACCTCCAGTTCTTTCCAAATGTGTTGTATGGGGTTAAAATCTGGCGACTGAGGTGGTGTTTTCAAAACCTGTGGACAATTATAGAGACACCACAGGCGAACTTTGAGAGCCGTATGCTCTCAAGATCGTTATCATGATTAAAAATAAAGTTGTTTCCAATACCCAAATTTTGGGCTGATAATTTTGAATTGTCTCTTAAAATATTTAAATAAAGAGAATAATTCATTATGCCATCAATAAATACCAAATTACCTAATCCTGATGCTGCCATGCACCCCCACGGAAGAACACCTCCACCGCCATGCTTAACTGTTCCAACTAAGTTCTTAGAATGAAGTTCCTCATTTTTTCTTCTCCATACAGTTATTCGACCATCGGAACTAAAAATGTTAAATTTGCTTTCGTCAGCAAATAGGACATTTTTCCAATACGTTTCGGGCGTTATTATCATTGATTTTGGGAACGAAAGCATAAGCTTTCTATTTTCCCCACTAACAAAAATTTTTTACGGGCAGATTCTCGGTCGACCTTTTCTTACCTTGTTTTCCATCCGATTTTCTTCTTGAAAGCGTTTTATCACATACTGCACTGTAGACTGGGATAAATAAGCTAATTTAGCGATATTTCGAATGGATTTACCACTATTATGGTAAAAAATTATCAATTTTCAAATGCTGTTCGTAATTTCTTTACGACTGCGACCCATTTTTCAATAAATAAAATATTATGAAGTAAACAATAAAAAATTAAAGCAAATGACTTTTTAAATGCCACCACAATGCAAAAACTAAAAAAAGCGGCAAACGGTAATTCTAATTTTGATTTTATCCAAAAATATTTCAGTGTACGAAGACTTTTGTGAGATAAAATGTTTGTCATTTTTTGATTATTAAATTTTTAAAAATAAAGTTTCGCTATATTTAAAAAATATTTCATGTAATTTTGTTACGAATAGATTATACATCTTATTATTAAAATCTCATTCAGAAAGTTTACTTTTAATTAATGGATAGAGCCCTATTTTAATGAAAATCATAAGTGTACGAACACTTTTGTGAGCCGCTGTATATATTATTATATACACGCATTCATTCCAAAACAGGATACTATTCCAAAAGTAAATTGGCGCCAAACTATTTTGGCCTTAAAAATTTGGCGAATTTTTTTTTTCTTTTTTTTGGGTGGCAATGATAGCACTAAGATGTGATTTTTAAACGTAAAGCAGAATAGTAACTTTTAAGTTTTGCAGTAGTGAAACACCGTTATTTTATGTAAATGGAATAGTAAAATGAGATTATAAAATACTGGATGAGTAAAACAAAGTCGAACAGCTTTGCAAGTAAAAACATAGTCCTATCTATGTAATTCATCATAAAATAGTAGAACGAACAATTTTTGTAAATAATTATTGAGTAAATAAATATATACACTTATCAGATCATAGCACTGCGAAGTGAGTTTTAAACGTAAACAGAATAGCAAATTTTTGTTTACAGTGGTGAACAGCGATGCTTATGTGTAAACAGAATAGTAAATGAAATTGATTAAATGATAAAACAACGTCGTGGAATTCAACACACTAAACAACTTTCGTTCAAAACTTCAAAACTTTAAATATTCCACATCTTTCGATTGCCACATGTAAGAAACAAAACTAAAAAAAAAATAATTAACTAAATGAAAACATTTATAACTTTACGTCATCTGAAATCCAACATTCTTCCACCAACAACAGCTTAACCTTCTGCAAATATTTATATAAATATAATATTAAACATATATATATATATATATATATATATATACATAATAAAAAACATATATATATGTATATAATACATAATAAATAAATTTATATATATATATACATGGTTAAAACATATATATATATGTAATATTAAAAGCACAAGGAAAGGAAAAAGCTTGGCAGTCGAGGCAGTTTTAATTCCATTTTTATTTCCAATTGATATTTGTGGCCACAATCACTTGGCACTCTAGTCGTGCCTTTCCACAGAAGATTTACATTTTTGATATTGTTGGGATAGAAAGCAAGCCAGCGAAATTACATCTTAGCACAGTAGAGAGCAAAAGCTGAAGTGCGTAGTTATGAAAGATGGAAGCACGCGAAGAGAAAAGTTTCGGTTTGCAATTTGGTGATTGGTCGAGAGGGATCTGCATTAACGGTTACGTAAGATCGCATGATTAATTTGAATGACGAAACGCAGATAAGTTATTACGATTTTAGAATAGAGAGGAAGAATTAATGTTTATAGTTATATTATAATTCTGATTAATACATTGTTATCTTACATATTTCCCCCCTTCAAAAAGAAAAAGGCGTAGCGACAGAGAAGCCTTTTTAAAGAGAAAGAGTTTAAACACTAGCAAATGTTAAAAAAAAAAAAAAAAAAAAAAAAAAAAAACATAAGTCATCAAATTTTTGTTCTGTAAAGTATAATTTATAAAGATAAATTTTTTTTAAATAAATTTTTAATTTTTAGAGTCCTATTGAATTTTTCAGCATTTCAGTCCAAAAGTCTTTTTGTTTGAGAGTTCACATAATCATAATTCATCAGGGCAGGTTTTTGTTATCACAGAATATCACAAAATAAACTTTTGCATAATCATTACTTATAATTAAATGCACATAAATATTTATGATATTAATTTTCATATTGATAAATTATATTTTAATACCATATAATAATAGGATTAAGATTTTCAGAATTTATGGTTTCACCGTTATCATCTTTCATTTACAATTCCTTTATTTTACCATACTGGAAGGCCTCGCAATACTTCTAAACAAACATATCCATCAATAGGGCTGTCCTCTTGAGCTAACCAGTGTGTTCTCTGCACTGGTGGCCCAGGGTGCCTAGACAGTTACTTGAAAAGGCCTCCGTTCCTTGCATTAAGGTAACTGGCCTTTGAGAACTGCACTAATACAACTGTAATGTTTTCAGTTATTCCAACACATCGTGGGCGAATGGTGAGGCTATTCCATTACACGTTCTGGCAGATGGTTGACGAAGCTGGGATGATTGAAGTACGGAGAAAAATGACGACTCAGGACTTTTCACTTTTAACACGAAGCATATCTTTATTTTAATTTATAGCAGTTGACTTTTACCAGGTGAAGTTAATCAAATAACTTATTCAGTAATTGAACTATTAGATACGACTGACTTTAAACTTTAATACGTCATAACGTTCTAACAAAGAAAGAGGAGCGTAGCGGAAGCGTTAGCAGGACGAAGGCGAGAAGGCATCTGTTTAGGAGAACTTATGACGCAGCATTTATATGAAAGGTTATGTAACAGAGTAGCTTCTAGAAAAATGTAGAAAAACTTATGACGCAGCATTTATATGAGGAGGTTATGTAATAGGTGCGAATGTTCTAGAATGTAATGGTCTAAGGGGAGATGCTGAATTGCAGAAAATTAATTAAAGGATGCTGGTTTGCAAAGAGCAAAGCCATCGTATTTTTTTTTTTTTTTTATTTTACATCTTCCCCCCCCCCCGTCAAAAAGAGAGGCCGGGGTAAGAAAAGCATTAGTACAGGAGTGAAGCAAAAGTATGAGAAAAGACATGAAAACATCCAGAACATAGCGTACAAGCTTTAACTATGGCCTATCATAGTTCATGACTTTCTCATATAAAATTTTGACTTTATAGCATATGAAATTTTGAACATTAAAACAATGAGTTATAAATAAATATACAATATATGACTAATTTTAAGACTATAACATAATAAATATGGAATACTGATAAATAAATAAGTTATAATTACAAGAGTCCTCAATTTAGTTAAAAATGTCCATTTTCTTTCTTTCTTTCTTTTTTTTTTTTTTTTTTTGAAAGTCCTTTATATAAAAAGAGTTCAAATAGAATGAAAATATCTGGTAAAATCTCTAAATGCCAGATAGTCCACAAATATGATGCATGTTGATAGTTCACAAATATGATGCATTTTTTCCTCTCATCGTAAAGATTGACATGTTTTACACTTCAATACAAAATATTATACTTATTCAAAAAACAATTCAATATAAATAATACAATTATACACTAGAACATGAACACTTTGACTTTAAAACTATGGCATGTCCTCGCCAACAGATCAGCGTGATTACTTGCTGATGGTTGGGGGGTGCTAGGTACAAATATCGAAAAACCTCCGTTGCCTAATAGAAGGTAACTGGTTTTTGGCATTGTACATTACCTCAAAGTGGTTTTAGAAAAATAAAAGATCATATAAAATCAAAATTATAAGACGGATAACTTGTATAATCAAGTTAAAGTCTTTTTTATAATGTTGTAAATTAGAAACAAATATTATCCTACAATAAGAAGAAAATTTTTGCTACAAAATAATTCAAATTATGTGAAAGATATAAAAGGTCAAGATCGGGAGAATAATTTGTCATAGTCGGGAAAATAACTTGTCATAGTTAGGGTTTAAGTCTAAATCAGGTATTAAAGGTCATAATCAGGAAAATGTTTAAAAGAGAATTTTAAAAAAATTAATTTTAATTTTGAACAGAGATAGGAATTCTACTATTTCTGACAGTTAACTTAAACTCACTTGCTGGATTAAAAGGTCTTAATCTAGTTGAATGAACAATTTCTGATTTCTTTTTAGTTAAAAGATTAGGTTTATCTATTTCATAAGTAACTTCAGAATATTGTTTTAAAATTTTATAAGGTCCTGAGAATGGAGGAGATAATTTACGTGTATTAGGGTATTGAAATTCTTCATACATTACTAAATCACCAATTTTAAAATTACTAGGTTTAAAATGAATATCATATCTTTCTTTATTTACATTATGATAATCATCAGATCTCTTTTGAGCTATTTTTCTGGCTTCTTCTATTGACGGATACAATTCTTGATTTTGAATTAAGGAATCATAAGGTAATTTTCCATGCATTAAATATGATGGAGAGAATTTTGTTACAGAATAAGGGGTATTATTATACTCTTCAGTTACTTGGGGTAATAATTTTGTCCATGCTATATTACCGTGATAAGAATTTAGTTTGCATTTTAATCTAGTTATAATAGTTTGATTAACACGTTCAATTTTACCATTAGTTTGGGGTCTATTTGCAGTAGTTAGCAGTTGTTTTACATTATGATTCCTTAAAAAGTGCTTAAATTTTGAAGATGTAAAAGCAGCGTTCCTATCACTTAAAACCTTTTTAGGGACCTGAATTTGGAAAATTTGTTTTAAGCAATTTATATAAGTATCTGTAGTTACACTTTTGGAAGCAAAAGTCCAGATATATCTAGTTGCATGATCAATAATTATGTGAATATACTTTTAGTAGAATTATAATAATTTAAACCACCTACAGTATCAATAGATAATATTTCAACACACTAAACAACTTTCGTTCAAAACTTCAAAACTTTAAATATTCCACATCTTTCGATTGTCACATGTAAGAAACAAAACTAAAAAAAAATAATTAACTAAATGAAAACATTTATAACTTTACGTCATCTGAAATCCAACATTCTTCCACCAACAACAGCTTAACCTTCTGCAAATATTTATATAAATATAATATTAAACATATATATATATATATATATATATATATGTATATAATACATAATAAATAAATATATATATATACATGGTTAAAACATATATATATATTATAATACTAAACAGTAAAACTTTTAAAAACAAACATAATATTTCAAAATTAAATATAAAAAAAAATCTGCCTACACTAAATTTGCACTCTTACAATTACCGAAATAAAACTCTAGGTTTGCCACAAAAAACATTCAGCCGGAAACCACAACCAAATTAAAATCGCGCCAAATAAAAAACTTTCGCCAAGTTTGCGCTTACCCCGATTATGGAATATTAACCCCAAAACACAATCAATCAACTTTTTGTAAATGCCCCATCCCCCCCCCCCCTTTTTTTTTTTTCTTTTTGTGTGTGTGAAAATTTCTTCACGATCACTTTGAGAAGAGATTCGAAATAGTGATTTTGCAATAAAATACTTTATTATTGCAGAATTTTACCCGACTTACTCCTAAAAAGGACAGATCCTCCAAGTGCATATTTTAGAATCGAATTTTAAGACAAAAAATAATCACGTCTTAACCATAATATCAAGATTTGAAACCTAAAGAAATAATATCCATACCAAAATGCGGACTTTGGTTGTTAGAACGGTGCTACTTTGGTAGACGGTTGCACGGATTTTTGGCGATTTACGTTGGTGCAATTGTTGGCGCGTTTTTTACAATCGTCAGCCATCTTGATAAACGCTGTTTTTACGTATTTTACGCATATTCGAAACTTTAAAAAAATTAATATTGTTAAAAGTAATGGATTAATATTTTGTTGAAAATGTTGTTTTTTAAGATAGCAGACAAGTGTAAATAAATACATTTACTATGAGTATAAAATACTAAAGTAAGGTTATTATTACTTTCATATAGCAAAGAAGAGAATAAAAACACCGCTATAAAAACATTACGCCTACGTTTAATTGGATTAAAATATTACTTAAATTGAATATCGAAATAAAAACATCATACCAACATTTAAAAGAATTAAAACATTACTTAAATTCAAATACTTTAAAGTACGTCATATAGAATATAATTAAAATTAAAACATATGTGACAATAATTATCTCAGCAATTTTTGAAAACAGTGTATTAATTTTTTTGACAAATACTGTAGTATACAATTATAAAGTATAAGAAAAATATGTACTTACATTTTTTTGAGTCATTTAACCTGTCCGTTTATTGATAAGTACCAAAAAAAATCGGAATCATAATTTAGATATCAATAAAAAAAATTTGAAAAATGTAATATCAAAGGCAGGCATAAAAAAATTTAAAAAACAAAAAAATGCATAAATAGATAAAGCAAGTTAGAGCTAAATTAATGGATCATGAAGATTAAAAATAACAAAAATATTTTTAAAAACTCCAATAATAGGTATTTTTTTAAGATTTCGATGATCCTTTAACCGCCCCTCCCTGAAGTACACGCCAATCATCCCAGTTTATGTCTCGAATAATTTCGAGAAATTAAACATATGGATGCTCATTCAATGCAGATCAAATTTTCCTAAACAAATACCGGGCTATATATCCTTCAAAATCTCCTCGACGATTGTAAACCGGCAAAGAGTTTTTGAAGTCACGCCATTGTCTTTCAACAACTGTGTTAATATGAGCTCCGGTTTCAGGATGTACGAAATGGAGCGAATGGTTAACTTCCAAGTGATTGAAACCTTCTTCCCTCAAACGGTCATAAGCTTTCCAGCAGTCCGAAATAATCTGAGTTCCCGGTTCGATCCAATCCTTAATTAAAGCGAGAAGAGTATCCGCTGTTCTATCTGCTGCAGAAACTAAAAAACAGCGACTGTCGCGCCACTATCGAACTCCATGAGAGGTAAGTTTCTCTATTACGGAATAGCAACGAGAGAGATTGTTGTTCTAAAGATGGATGATCGAACTGCGTTGTAACGATCATTTTTGAGGATGTTGCGTACTGTAAAATGAACTTATTACACTGTGCTAAATAGTATTAAAATGCTATATATTAAAAGATCTTTCATCTGATCTAAATTTTAACAAACCGCTCATTATTTTCTCTTAAACTCACAATGTTCACGACATTTCTGGCGCCCCCGGGTGGGCGTGTTTGTTGGAAACATGTCGGATGAAAGAATAGATAGGGTAAGTTGATTACCTTATACTTCCGTTTTGAAGTTATTGATTATTGTTTTACTGAAGTTTAAAATACTTTTCTTGCCTAATTTTTATCTGAATATTTTAAACTTAAGACAAAATGGAAGTGACGAAAAGAAACAAAACTGCGCAACGTTCAGCTTTTACTAAAGCATATAAAAGACTAGATGATCTTTTAAATGATGATAATGTTGATTATGAAGAAGCAGAAATGTGCTTCTATTTGTTCAAGAAAAAGGCAGAAACATTAGAATTGACGCACGGTGCTTATTTAGATACTATAACTGATGATAAAGAATTCGAAACAGAATTTGAAATAACAGAGGACTATCGAGAGAAGGCTGTTAGGATACAGTTAAAATCGGAACGATTTCTAGATAATATTAAGAGTAAATTAAACGAAATCCAAAATACATCGTCAGAGAGTAGTCAGAAATTAGTTACTGATGAAAATACATGTAAAACTTTGTGCCAACGCCTACCGAAAGTAGAACTTTCTAAGTTCGCCGGTGATTTAAAAAATTTGCTTACGTTTTGGAATCAGTTTAAAAACATACATGAAAATAATAACTTAACGAATGCAGACAAATTCCATTATTTTATACAGTCAACAAAAATTAAATCAGAAGCTAGAGATATTGTAGAATCTTTTCCGGTGACGAACGAAAATTATCCTTTGGCTATAGAAAGCCTTACTGAGAGATATGGGCGTAAAGAACTTTTAATTGATTTTTATGTTCGAGAGTTAATAAAACTTGTTTTGGATAACGCAGCGAAAAGGAAGCAGGATTCTTTGTATAACAAACTTTCAACACAACTTAGAGCCCTGAGCAGTCTTGGTGTAACGACTGATCAGTGTGGAACAATTTTATATCCTCTTGTGGAAAGTGCTATTCCTATTCACGTATTGCGATCGTTTGAATGACAAAGAAAAATTATTGAATCTGAACGAAACATTTCGAGTCTTGATGCAATAATTGAATTTCTGAAAAGCGAATTTCAGTCAGAAGAAAAAATAAAAGTAAGCAGAGCGGATATTTTTTCAAAGTCTGATCGTAAGCACTTGGCAACTAGCCAAAATATTCCTTCCGCGTCGGATTTGATGAATCATGAAGCAATACCTTCTTGTTCGTTTTGTTTAAAAGATCATGAAACGCGTAATTGTAAAAAGGCGTTTTATATTGAAGTACTGTTAGATGAAAAAATGTCTGCGGTAAAAAAGAAAGGTTTATGCAGAATATGCTTGGTTAAAGGTCACCTCAGTAACCAGTGTCGATCAAGTGTTAAGTGTCAGATTTGTTCAAAAAGGCATTTGAAATTTTTTTGTCCTAGTCTTGAATGTAATAAGTCTAGTGAAATGCATAACCAGGAAAATGATGAGAAAAAAAAAGAAAACAATCGATTCTTTGCATTCGCGTGCTACGAATGAAGTTTTCCTTCAGACCCTAGTTGTGAACATAGAGGGTAAGAATAAAAGGCGTAAAGTTAGATTAATGATTGATACGGGTAGCTCAAAAAGTTATGTTTTAAAGTCTACTGCAGAAGAAATCGGTTTTGACTTGCAATGGGAGGAAGAATTTAGTCACTCTTTATTTGGTGGAAAGAAAACTGAAATTTATAAACATCAATGTTACAAGATTTATTTGAGTAGCCTTGATGGTAAATATTCGTGTAAATTAGATGCTGTAGACCATGATGTTATTTGTAATGATATTTCAAGCATAAGATACGGTTCTTGGATTCGCGAATTAGGAAATAAGGGAATACGCTTAACTGATACCCAAGGGAATCCAGGCCCTATTGAAGTACTGTTAGGAGCAGACGTTGCAGGGAAGTTATTTACTGGCAAACGAGAAGAACTAAGAACAGGTTTAGTGGCTATAGAAACAAAATTGGGTTGGACTTTGATAGGTAAAGTACCTCAATCCGAACATCAGCACAATGTAAATATGACTATAGTTTCTATGTTATCTCAAGAAGACCTGCCTATTTCATCGTTGTGGGACTTAGAATTATTGGGTATCCGAGATCCTGTTGAACAAAAAACTAAAGAAGTGTCAAGAAGAGCTATTATGGTTCATTTCCAAGAAACAGTTCGTCAATTAGAAAATGGTAGATACGAGGTTGATATGCCTTGGAAGATTGAGCATGCAGCCTTACCTGACAATTATGACCTATCTTTGAAAAGACTCGAATCTACTACGAAGAAGTTGGAAAAAATCGGATATCGTGAAAGGTATCATGAAGTCTTTAATGAATGACTGCAGGAAGGAGTGATTGAAGAAGTTCCCCAAAAGGAGTTGTCTTTACCCGTTGTTCACTACCTCCCACATCGTCCAGTCATTAAGGAAACGTCCTCACTATCTTCCATGAAAATTAGACCCGTTTTTGATGCTTCGGCAAAGCTTTCTAATCAGCCATCTCTAAATGATTACTTAGAGACTGGAATTAATTTGATTGAAACTATTCCGTCTATTCTAGCAAGATTTCGCTTACATGAAATTGGTGTGATTTCAGACATCAGAAGAGCTTTTTTACAGATATCTCTAAATGAAAGAGATCGAGATTTTTTACGATTTCTTTGGTATGGTGATGATGGTAGAGTGAAGACATTTCGTCACACCCGTGTGGTATTTGGCATTACTTGTAGTCCATTTTTGCTGATGGCGGTTACTGACCATCATTTATCCAAAGAAACGTGGAAAGAAAAATATTCTGAAGAATTTCTTAAAAAATTACAAGATAGTTTTTATGTCGATAATTGCGTAACTAGTGTACAAAATAATGACGAACTAGAAATATTCATCGAATCTGCAACTAATGTAATGAAAGAAGGAATGTTTGATCTCAGAGGATGGGAAAGTTCTGGCATTCCTGCATTTTCAGAAAGTAAAACATCACCGGTATTAGGACTGGTTTGGGACAAAGATTTAGATAGCTTAGAAATAGACACCGAATTTTTGAAATTTGATGAAAGAGAAAAAGTAACTAAAAGGAAAATGCTTTCACTAGTTAGTCGAGTATTTGATCCCATAGGTTTCCTTGCACCTGTTATGATTCAGCCTAAGATTTTGCTGCAGGCCGCTTGGAAGAGCAAAGAATCATGGGATGATGAAGTGAATGATGAAATAAAGAAGAATTTTTTAAAATGGGGAAAACAACTGAAATACCTCAAAAATATAAAAATTCCAAGATGGTTAGGTGTGATGAAGGAATCCAATTTAAGTATCCATACTTTTGTCGATGCCAGCAAGACAGCTTATGCGGCATGCATTTTCTTAAGAAGTGAATCCAGTATGGGTTCAGTGACTGTTCAATTACTTCAAGCCAAATCACGAATAACTCCAACGAAGACTATTACTATACCACGACTTGAACTAATGGCTGCTACCATAGGTGCTAGGCTGCTTAGTTCTGTGAAGCAAGCTCTAAAACTTCCCAACATCAAGACTTACTTTTGGACAGATTCTTCCACAGTTCTTGTGTGGATAACTCGTCGAGAACAGTGGTCGGTATTCGTTACAAACAGAATAAGTGAAATTAGAAAATTGGCAATTTCGGAAGATTGGTTCCATATTTCAACTGACCAGAATCCAGCAGACATTTTGTCAAGAGGTTGTGGACCTAGGCAACTTCAGAAACGCAAGTGGTGGCAAGGGCCAGCCTGGTTGAAGAATCCGAAGGAGCAGTGGCCAAAGTCAGCTGTAAATATTAACGAAAAAGAAGTAGAGATAGAGAAACGAAAGTCAGTCATCTCTGCTAGTAACACAGAGCTAGAGTCAATTCCATTACAGTTAGCCAGAAGATTCTCTAGATTTTCAAAGATGATTAGGGTTATGGCTTGGATACTGCGTTTTCAACCAAAGGCCAAGGACTTAAGAAAATGTAGGGAACTTCAAAATGAAGAATTGTTAAATGCACAAAGGACTATTTTCCGTGTAATACAAAAGGAATGTTACTCCAATGAAGAAACACGAAAAAATTTGAAAGGTCTTCTAATATTTGAAGATGAAGAAGGAATTTTACGATTGAAGTCCAGATTGATAAATGAGGAAGAATCGAAAGATTTTATTTCTCCAATAATTCTACCATCGAAACACCTGGCAGTGAGAAGATTTATAGCCCAAGTACATATTGCTAACAAGCATGCTGGGACATTAACTCTACTTACTGTTTTACGGGAAAGATTTTGGATAGTGAAAGGGAAAAGAACTGTCCGGAGTTTTATCAAAGAATGCTTAACATGTAAAAGGCAAAAGGTAAAACATCTTGAGGTACCTTTTACGCCTCTTCCAAAAGACCGAACAGAAGTAGCAGCAGTTTTTCAAGTATTAGGTGTAGATATAGCTGGACCTCTGTTGACTAAATCTAAACAAAAGGTGTGGATAGTACTTTTTACTTGCGCCGTATTTAGAGCTGTCCATCTTGAGCTAATACCTTCACTGAGTACCAATGACTTCATCCAAGCTATGCGTAGGTTTATAGCCAGAAGAGGACGAATTTCTGTGATGTATTCAGACAATGGTACTAATTTTACAGGACTAAATAATGCTCTGAAACAATTAGATTGGACTACAATTGAAACTGAATTTAGAGTCAACGAAATTCGTTGGAAGTTTAACCCACCCTCCTCTCCATGGTGGGAAGGCTTCTGGGAACGCCTGATTGGGATTTTGAAAGATCTTTTGAGAAAAAATCTTGGACGCTCCTGTTTGTCTTACGAGGAATTGCAGACTCTCGTCTGTGAATGCGAATCTATCATGAACAGCAGACCGTTAACTTACATATCCGAGGAACAAGATCTGAAGACCTTGACCCCCTCAATGTTTCTTCAGGGCATTCCATTAAATGATGTTCCTGATTTGGATCAAATTGAAAAGACTATTATTGTTTTGAGATGGAGACATATTCAAAAGGTTCGTGAAAATCTAAAACGAAGGTTTAAAAGGGAGTATCTGGGTTTCCTTCGTTCTTCAGTTAACAAAAGAGAAGATAAAATAAATGTAGGTGACATAGTGTTAATTGGTACAGATGATAAAAAAAGGCTCCATTGGCTGCTAGGAAGAGTACTGGAACTCTTTCCAGGAAAAGATGGAATCATCAGACTTGTGAAACTGCGAACTGAAAAGGGAAACATATTAAGACCAATCCAACGACTGTATCCTTTGGAACTGACCCCAAATTACGAGCAAGTCGTATCGGAACCTCAGAAGGTTCCGGAAGTGGTAGCGGAAAATCCTGAGCTTAATACTGACTCTAATGAAACTGTTCGCGTGTCTCGCTCAGGACGAAAAATAAAACCAGTTAAAAGACTGGATTTATAAACTTCTAAACAAACTTTTGAACTTTCTGTGTTTGAACTCTAAAATATTGATTTCTATTTGCATTCTAATATTTTGAAATATTTCTATTATTATTATGTACGTTATTGTTATTTCAAAATTGTATGTATGTATTATCATTATATTACTGTTTTGAGTTTGTATCCCCAAACTCAAGGTGGGGAGAATGTCGCGCCACTATCGAACTCCATGAGAGGTAAGTTTCTCTATTACGGAATGGCAACGAGAGAGATTGTTGTTCTAAAGATGGATGATCGAACTGCGTTGTAACGATCATTTTTGAGGATGTTGCGTACTGTAAAATGAACTTATTACACTGTGCTAAATAGTATTAAAATGCTATATATTGTTACGAATTTGGTATTTAAAAAGCTAATGTTAGTTCAATTATAAATTAAATGGTTTTATTTCTCGCGCAGTGCAGCGCGTGACGAATATTAAAAGAAAGCTAAGCCGGAAAAATTAAAAATACAAGAGCGCGTGCGTTAAATAAATAAATATCTCTTTTTGATTTCGAGAAAGTGCTGGAAAATTCTAGCGCGTGATTTTAAAATCTTATAAAAGGAGGAAAACATCTCAGTTTGTAGAAGTTGCTTAGTTTGTTGTTGTTTAAAATGCTATATATTGTTTAGAAAACTGCCGTTGTTGATTATAGCGAATTCGCGGATTAGCGTTCTTTAGCTGTTATGAATTACGTTCTATTGTACATTTGAGTAGTTAAAAGATAACTACTGTGAGATATTGTAGTACTGCATGATAATTTGAGAAAATTTAAGCATTTCTGTTGTGATAATAATAAATTTTTGTTCATTTTTCATCGGACTTGTGCATTCATTTCATAACGAACCCGTACGCACGCAACAATATTAAAAGATCTTTCATTTGATCTAAATTTTAACAAACCGCTCATTATTTTCTCTTAAACTCACAATGTTCACGACAGCGACTTAAATCGCGCTCTATTCCCCCCAAAACCCACTGCCCTTCAACGAATCGACCCTTGTTAAACTTTCTTTTCCCGATTTTGGACTCATCAATCTCCACAATTTTCCTCCGATCTTCTCCGTTTTAGTTTCTACAAAATTAATTAAAACGTCAGTTACATAACTGCGCCAGTCGGGTACAGCTTCTGAAAAAATACCGAGCTCACATTGAATTCTATCGTACGAAGAACCCATGAATATTTTGTACACTAGAGCTAAAATGACAGCAATTGGAAGTTTACTGCCGGTAAAAAGATGGGAATGTCTAATACTTTTTCTACCGATACAGCGGTTATTTCTTCCACCGTGACCACAATACCATATACGGCCGTCCTCAGAATCGGCTCTTTTAACCATCTTCATCTGTGATCCATATTTCTCGCACTTCATTGAAGAAGCAATTAGCGAGGTTTCCTCCAAAAATTTAAAATAAATTTCCTCTGACCCTTGTAACAATTTATAAATAAATCTTTGTTTAGGAAAGCCAGGCTGGCCAAAATAAGGTCTCAAAGGACAATTTTTTTATTCCGATACCAATAATTTTGGGTACTTACCAATAACAATATTCATCTTTGAAAGAGAGATCTTTGAAGGAATTCGAAGATATGAATTAAATTTTAAAATGGCGTGGTAATGCAAGAATTTTCAGTAGCCAATCAGGGAGCTGATTACAGCTCGTTAATGCACAAATATTCTGTAACCAATCAGAGAACTGATTACATCGCGCCTAGAATTAAAATTATTTAAATAATCATATTTAATCAAACCATTTTAAAATAAAAATGCAAAATTAAATTGTATTTTAATATTTAACAGCCATAAATAATATTTAAAACATTAAATTTATACATATTAAAACCAATTACTTTTAAAGTAAGGTGACGTCACTGATTACATCATCCACAACATAAAATTTCATAAAATATGATAAACAATAAAATTTTTATTTCAAATAAAAATGCAAAATGAAATTGATTTTTAATATTTAGAAGCCATAAATAAGATTTAAAACACGGAATTTATGCACAATAGAACACATTATTTTTTAAATAAAATGACAACAAAATATCGGTTACCATAAATAACTTATCCAGCAATGGGTTTACCATAAGTTGCATTACTCGCCAAAAGAAAAGTCGCAAAAATCCGTGCAACCGTCTACCAAAGTAGCACCATTTCCTCTAAGGTAATTGCTGTAATACGTAGTTACTCTGTTCTGTTCACAAATAATCATAAAATTTTTTTTAAGGAAAATTGGTTTTTAAAAATTCTACATGGCTGATATTTATGTTTTTACACCTACCTGGTATTGTTCAGCTATATTCTTCAAAATACATCTAAAATAGTCTCTTTCCTTTGCTTGCTTAGTTTTCTGCCTAATACATTCAGCAAGATAGATCACAGATGAAATAAGCTCATAATCTGCTTCTTGTGTGATTCGCGTACGCGTGAGTTGGACTGTGTCAACTCTGCCAAATGCCGAAATTGGGGTAGCTGATAATCAAAAAGTGCCATAAATAATTTTAAAAAAATAAACTAATTATTTTTACAATGTATGAGAAAATGAAACTGTATAGGGCATAGTAAACTTATAAATATTATTTTTCTTTCCGATTCTCAAAAAATATATTCGTATATAAAACACAAGAAGGTTAAATAATTTCACAAAATTATACATCTCAAATCAACAACAAATGTTATCTCTTATATGAAATTTATTTTAAATTGCTGTTGCTTAAAAACGATTTATATTTTTAGAAAAATAAAACTGCTGTAGCCAATAACTCTACAAAGAGAGTTTGTCTTGCAGAATAACATATGTCAGAAATTTCATAAGCCTTTAGAATGAACTATAATTAAAATTCAACAATTGTATATAATGTACTTCCATAGTGAAGACTTAAAAATACTCACATATTTTTCCGGCTCTGAAGAATCTGAGGTACAACAATTCTTTGACCGGCATAGCAAAGTAAAAATAATGTTATTACTGTTGCCACTCAAGACAAAGATAATTTGTCTCTGCTATTTTTAACCGGTCAGATTTGATAATTCAAATAAAAGAACTTTCTAAAAGGCCCTAAGCTCTACTACATTCATACACACTTTAAAAATTGAAAATAAACTATCCTCAAAACATTTTCAGTTTTCGGGATTGTTTCATTGGTAATTTATTTCTTGAATAGTTTCCGTTTCTTTTTACGGAAATCGCGCCACGTGATTTCACTGTCCTGCAACTCGTGGGTATCACGTAGAAGTAAATACCGAAAACGCGAAGCTCATGCTGCGTTGTCTTTCTTATTTAAAACTGATGGATATTTCTGTTATTATAGTATGCTTCTTGGATGATTCTAATAATATTATACGAATAGTTAGTCCTCCATCCTGTAACTTGAGATACATGATGGCTTGTTACCTAATCAAGCCGCATTGTGCACCTACATGGAAATTTCAAATTCATCTGTCTGTTCGTGTTTTCGTAGTTCAGTAACAAGTATCCACACAACGTTTTATTTACAGATGATACCATTTCTGATACTATAAATCTTCCGGAAAGCTAAGTTAGAGCAAATAATAGCAAATTTACAGAAAAAAAATCAAAATATATTAACTTTTGCGACTATAATTCATCCCTAATTTAAATATTATTTTTTTTCTTTCCTAGCTGTTGCCAGATTTCTTTCCAAATCTTGTAGCAAATAATATAAAGACTAATTTAAAATTGCTTACTTTACATTTTTTTACCTGAGGATAGTAATAACTCACTATTGTAAAAGTCTTACAGTGTTAATAGTCATTATGGCAGAAGGGATTATTTCTTCCGTATAAAAATATAAATATTACATGGGCATACAAGGTCTGTGTCGCGAGCAACTGAACGATTGCATTGAATTTTTCTTCCGGGACATTGTTTTGGACATATCTTGGAATTTTGATCTCTGTTAACAGATGTAAATCTTCAAGCCATTTATTGAACTCCAGGAGAATATCTTCTGGACAGGTTTCATCGCAACCAATCTTCAGGTTCCAGCTATTCTGTATTAACAGTTTCAAACGAATCGCGACTGGACACAGAATTCCTATAGGATCGCAGATGCTATGAACTGTCGAAAGAATATATCTTATAGTAATGGGTTTTTGCTTGAAATCAATTTTTTCAAGATCACAAAACAGAACATCTTTAGTTTTATCCCATAATAATCCAAGAACAGGGACAAGTTTTATTTGACATTCTTCACCTGTTAGACTGGAATGTTCCCAACCTCTTAAATCGAAACAACCCGTAGCCAGAATCTCTTTTGCTTCAAAAATGAATTTTTTAAGTTCGTCTTGAGTAGTTACCGAAGTTATGCTATCAGGGCTGGTATTCCTCTTTACTTGCTTTGGAAACATTAACTGTCCTGACTCGGAACAGGGAGCTTACTAAAGCTATGTTCAATAAATCGTGAAGTAGACAATACACACAGGAAGGGTATACGAAACCCTTTATTTTTCTCTCTTTACAATGATTTCCGGAACTTCGGAATACAGAGACCAACCACTTGTGGTCTGAACGTAAGAATATAAAAATATTAACTAAAACTCTAACTAAACTAACTTTGGATTAATAAACAAGTGCCTAACTCCAAGATTGGCCGTAAATTAACAAAAAGCCGTATGTAATACAGAGAGCTGCTAAAACTACGATACGTTTAAAATTATCAAGAGGATTAAACCTCTGGCCTTGAAGGCAACTAGCAACCGAGTAAAACTACTATGGCAAGCGGCCTGCTTCTAATAACTCCTTCCTCTCTCTTGCTTGGCAAAAAGCCACAACTTAAGTACTTGGCGTTAGCAAGACAAATTTGCATAAATAAGTTAAAAGCTTTTAATTCTGGCCGGAAGTAGAAAATAAGAAGTGATAGTAAAGATTTAAAATAAAATAAACGTTAGTAAAACTTAGGATCCTTACAATGCAGTTATCCACATAGAATGCATTCCTCAGCTTTTCTACGGTTTTGGGAAAATGGCTTTCATTTTGTTCCAAATGGTAATCTAGAATGGCAGCTAGTAAGAAAGGGCTGCTCTTAAGTCCAAACACTACCCGTCGGTGACGATAAATTTTTTGTTGTCTTTCCTTATAATCTTCCCACCATATGAATCTAAGAAAATCTTGATCTTCTTTGGCCACAGATATGTGTAAAAAGGCCTTTTTTATATCCGAAACTACACCAATTTCTTTCTGACGAAATCTCATAAGTAATGGAGGAATTTTTTCGATAATATTTGGTCCTGTTTCTAGACAGTCTTTGAGTGAAAGTGAGTTCTTACGTCTACACGAAGCATCAAATACAGGGCGTACCTTCATAGTAGAATTTCCCTTAAAAATACCTCTATGAGTCAAATAATGACAAGGATTTCCCAATTCACTATCTGGTACTTCTTCGATGATAGTTTCCTGTAACCATTCATTAAATACAGCTTCATAGTCATCGTATTTTTCTTCTTTAAGAAGTTTCTGAGTAGTAGTTATGCATCTTTTTTCAGCTATATCTTTGTTTTCACTTAACGTCTCGTACGTCTCTAACCAAGGTAGCTTGACGATGTAACGGCCATTTTCATCTCTCTGAACGGTTTTTCGAAAATGCTGAAGAATGGACTGTTCCGTTTCTTCTTTAGTTCTTGTTTCAGTAGGATCCTTTATACCTATAGTATCTAATTTCCACAAATCAGCCACAGAGGAATTTTTAATCAGTAAAGATGTCAGTAAGTGTCAGTAAGTTTCCTCAAACCTTTCTTCGGACATTTTCCCCATGATAACCCATCCTAAATAAGTTTCACATGCAATCAAATTGGACTTCAATGTACCTTTAATATCCTCTATGTTCATTCAGGATATAAGAACGGTGGGAGTTCCGGACTTAGACCATATAGATGAAGTCAATATCAATAAGAGATATAGATATCAGCAGAAATTACGACAAGATCTCAGAAAAAGATTTAGAGACGAATATTTGAGTCTCCTAATTCAGTCCAAAGATAATAAAGCTTCTCGAAGACAAATATATTTAGGAGATGTGGTACTTGTGGGAAGTGACAACAAAAAAACATTGGACTGGCCATTGGGTCGAGTTATTGAACTATTCCAGAGTCAAGATAATTGTGTTAGAGTGGCAAAGATGAAAACAGCTGCAGGTGAATTGATCCGTCCTGTGCAACGACTGTATCCTTTGGAAGTGATGGACGACGAGAACTTGTTTTTACCTAAACAAAACCAATTTAACATTCCTGCTAGTAAAGAAATTAACTTTAAACCTCCTGATAAGATAATTAAAACTAGATGTGGTAGAACTATTGTAAAACCTTCGCGTTTAAATTAATTTTTTTTTCCTTTTTATGATTATACTAAGTATTGTTTAGTCTCGTTATTAAGTATATTGTATTTTGATTTATGTTCCGCCCACCATAAATCAAAAGGTGGGAGGAGATGTCGCGAGCAACTCAACGATTGTATAAATGCAATTTCTTAAAAGATTAAGTTTTTACGGTTTGGCAACATTGTATCGCTTTTTTTATGTTTAGAATAAATGAAGTAAGGTTACATGTGATAGTTAAATGTAATCGTGACAGTTATGCTCACATTTAAACATTATCTGAATTCATATTTACAATACTTTTACTGAGATAATCAAAGTAAAGTTGGGTAAAAGCGCAGAATAGGTTGCATCAACAAAATTCAGTAGGTGGAGCTGTGTGACGTACATAAATGGGTGGGACTAAGCTTGAGACGTCACAATGTAGTCTCTCATTTACACTAGGCATACATTCTATTTTCTCTAAAAAATAACAATAATAAATTGTTTATTATTGTAAATTAATGTCAAATTCTTTACTTTTAATTTACATTTATAACATTTAAGCTTAGGCATTACTGATAATAAGTATAATAATTTGTTTATATTTAAAATTACCATGATACAGTAAGCGAATTCTACCAGTTATTAAAACGATAAACAGCATCGCAGTCTCTAATACTTGTAGAGCTTCAATATTTTCAAAGATTTTTACTAAAGAATTTAAACAATTAAAAAAAATTAATTTAAATTCATATTGTGAAACATTTCAATTTTATCATTTTTACAAATTACCTTCTTGCTAAGTAACGACATAATTCCTTACATACCAATAATTAGACAATTTTCATTATTTTCTAAAAATTTTAAACTTTACAATAATAAAAAAGAAGAATATTTTTTATTGCATATAAACATCATTACACAGCTTTCATATCAGTTTCTAAAATTCCTAAATCACGCCATATTCTGTGTAGGCATACTAGAATTCTACGCATTAATAAATAAAAAAATCTAATTTCTCAGAATGAAAGAAAATAATATAATAAAATAAATACTACAAACTTGGAACACTAAGCAATGTTTCACATACGCACAATCCCATATTATCAATGAACTCATATTATCAAGTGCAATTACGATACCAAACACTACGTATTAAAATATGAGGTAAACGTTACTTCAAGGGTTAAAGTTTACAGTTTTGCTACTGTTGAGTAGATCGTCGGGCTATCGATATATATCGTAAGTCGGAAAGCGTTATAAACATATCAAATCCAAAAAATTAAAAATACAATTTAAATGAAAAATGGTGTCTAAATATAATTCACAATTAAAACAACAATACAAATTTAAAATACACAAACGATATGTTAAACAGTGCACATAAATAGTTACATTACTGCACGGCATCACACAAAACCTCGTTTTTCTTTTACACAAAGATCCGTATTCGCTCCAAAAACATCAAAGAATTCCACAAACTCGGTGTCCATGTGCTCATCCATCTATTTTCATTTAAAAAAAATCAGAGAATTGCTCAAATTCGGCATTGCGCACCACATTGACTTCGACCAAGTGCACATCGATCTATTTTCACTTAAAAAAATACTCCAGAATTGCACAAACTCGGCATCGCGCACAACCCCGGCATTGCGCACCACATTGGCTTTGCCCATGTGCACATCGATCTGTTTTCACTTAAAAAACATCCCAGAGTTGCACAAACTCGGCATCGCGCACAACCTCGGCATTGCGCACTCACCACATTGGCTTTGACCATGTGCACATCGATCTATTTTCACTTAAAAAAACATCCCAGAATTGCACAAACTCGGCATCGCGCGGAACCTCGGCATAGCGCTCCACATTGGCTTTGCCCATGTGCACATCGATCTGTTTTCACTTAAAAAAACATCCCAGATTTGCACAAACTCGGCATCGCGCACAACCTCGGCAATGCGCACCACATTGGCTTTGCCCATGTGCACATCGATCTGTTTTCACTTAAAAAACATCCCAGAGTTGCACAAACTCGGCATTGCGCACCTTTTGCGCCTGACCTAGTCGAAGAGTATATCGGTGCCTGTTGGAAGAATAGACACTTTCCGAAATCGACCAAAAATGCAGAGGTAGCACTCTTCCATAAAACGGGCAAAGATCCACAACAACCCATATCCTACAGGCCAATATGTCTCATCCCCTCGTTTGGCAAGCTGCTAGAAAGGGTAGTTCTTGGAAGACTAAATTTTTTCCTACAAAGAAACAATTCCATAGACCCCAGGCAATTTGGCTTCCGAGGAGGACTTTCTACAGAACACGCCATCTCCAAGTTAATGAACTTGATAGAGTGCAACAGAAACAAGGGGCACCACTCCTTGATCATTAGTCTGGACATCCAGGGAGCATTTGACTCCCTGTGGTGGCCAGACGTTATACAGGCTTTATCTCAGATGAACTGCCCGGCAGAACTACAAGAGCTAATTCATAGTTACCTCAGCGATCGCACACTCCAGTATACAGCGAACGATGGTATAGTCAGACATCACCTAAAGAAAGGATGCCCCCAGGGCTCATGCCTTGGACCAGTACTTTGGTCGATAGTTGCCAACTCAATCTTCAAGGAATTTGATGACAATTGCCAGGACTGTGACATACTGGCCTACGCGGACGACTTCTTGATTATAGTCCATGGAAGATCCAAATTAGAAATGACAGCGCAATTCTACCTCGACAAGTTTAGCTTCTGGGCAAGGGACCACAAGATTACGATCTCTGCCTCAAAATCCCAAGCTTTGCTCATAGGCGCCAAAAGACCTCTCAAAAGGAATCCATCCATCAAACTTTATGGCAACCCATCAAGATAGTTAAACAACTCAAATACTTGGGCTTAATCATTGACTCAAGGTTATCCTGGCTTCCGTATCTTCAGTATCTAAAAATAAAAACAGACAATCTTAAAAATTACATGCAGAGAACAGCGGCTCCAACCTGGGGCATTTCATCGAAACTGCTAAAACATTGGTATCTCACCGTTACTCAGGCCATAGTCTTATACGGATCCGGCATTTGGGCAAAACATCTAACGGTACAAGAGAGGCGCCTACTTAACTCACTCCAACTCCCACACCTTTTGCAAATAAGCAGAGGATACAGGACAACTTCAACAGCGGCACTGCAAGTCCTAACAGGGATACCACCACTAGACTTGGTGGCAGAGCGAGAGGCGGCCATCTCCAATACTTTCCGACTTGGGAAAGACTATAAACTCTGGAACAGGAACTTGCATACCTCGGAATATATGCACAAGATTTTTGACTATCCCTGCCACCCAGCCCAGCATAACCTCGCGTAAAATATATACACGCAGACACTTCTCTGTCGGCAGAACTCAATAGCCATCTACACGGATGGTTCCAAAACAAAGGATGGCACTGGATGCGGCTTATGCACAATGATCGATGGAGAAATCAAATACCGCTGGAAACGTAGACTCAATCCGAACAACACAGTCTACCAAGCTGAATTGTTAGCTATTAAAAAAGCAATCGATCTCTCATATGGTCACCAAGAAACTGTCTATATCTATAGTGACTCACTGTCGAGCATAGCCGCCATAGAAGGACCAGCCAGCCGAGACCCCTTCGTACTCAACATACAAAGGGCATTAGTCAACCTCCCACTCAATTATCGTCCCATCATTAGCTGGGTACCAGCGCACACAGGTGTAGTCGGCAACGAGCTGGCGGATGAACAGGCAAAACAAGCGGCTTCGGGTATCTTCCTGCCAGAACATGCTCTACCTCTGCCTTCCTCTTATCTCAAAAAGATTACACGCGGCGACCTTTACGCAGAATGGCAACAGAGATGGGATACTTCCCGGACAGGTCGAAGGACGTATAAATTTATCCCAAAAGTTACAGACCTTGTCTTCTCCAACTCATCTTCATTGACTACGTTCCTCTCTGGGCACGGCCCGTTTCCTGATTACCTACACAGATTTGGACTTAGAGACTGTGATCTCTGTGAATGTGGACTAATCGGAACGCCAGACCATTATGCATTTACATGCAGATTGACAGAGGCGCACCACATGCGTCCTCCTTCAGATAGATATTGGAGGGAATGGACAAAAGTGCTACTAGAACGGAGGGGTGCGTGCTTTAAGCTTCACAAGATCATCAAGTTCTGCAGGGTACACTTTTCATTTGTCACCTAATACCTCCCAGCGCATGACCCTGCTACCAGATAAGTAATATCTGTTTGCTACTGTTATGTCCATATTATTTTCATCATACTCTTATCCTATTCGTTAGATGCATTTAACGTATTACCTTAAATACTACACTTTATGTGACTTTTACTTGACTGTAATAATCATCCTCGATGTGTTTATAGTATTAACTTAATTATTATAATTGATATCATATGCTTTCATTTTAATCTGAATTTTGTAACTACAGTATATGTTGTCAACACATTAACGTGTCTAATATATTAATTTAATCATTATAATCGTAATCTTATGCCTTCCACTTAAATTGAATGTAGTAAATACATAATCCAACGTATATATATGTAAGTGGATTCCCATCAGCATTAAGTAATGAACTGACACTCTTATAAGTATGTTTCATAAGCAAATTATCTTAAGAATGTATTATATTATGTATATTTAAGCATTGCCATAAGTAATGTAAGCAAGATCCTGTATGCGTATCAATAATATGTGTTGCCAGTTGTACAAAATTTCATGCTTGTTTAATCATTGTACCATGGTATACTGTGCTTTGCTTACTGTACTCAGAAACTTCATTCTTTGTACTCATTCATCTCAGTATGTTGCCATTTTTATCTCTTATGTTTTTATTGCATATTACCAAGAAGTGTCATGTAATCAAAATGCGCACTAAGTCATGTCAGCCATAGCACTTCCCTATATTCTTTATTATTTTACTGATATGTAATTATGCCTTATTGCAAATCGTGTAACCTACTAAGCAAGCATATCTAATCTAGAATTTATCATGCGCTTACTTAGTATTAATAGTTATAAGATAGTTGCATCATTTCGATTTCCGCACAAAATTCCTGAAACACAGCTGTATGTTTTGCATTAAATTAAGAAATTTTGAAAATTATAGTACTATTTGCGAACTTTGTTATGCACTTATGAGCTTTAGTATTAAATACTATTCTTTAGTTACTCACTATTAATCGTTATTAATGTATCTCAGTATCATTCATTTACTTACCTATTCAAATTTGCAATGTTCTGCATTCGAGTATTTAATTATTTATCTTATAATCCTATATATTATGTAAGCGCATATTATGAAACGCATATATTATGTAATATGTAAATAACGTGTAGCTGCTAGGACCTATTTAATGTTTATAATATTCTGTGTGCACAGCTGCTAATGAGTACAATATTTGTGCAGATAGTAAGTTATATAATTTGTTCATTGAGCAAAACAGTAATAATGTTTGATGCTATGTATATTTTTTTAATGCTATGTGTAATTTTTAGTGCTATGTATAATCTTCATGCTATGTATGTAATCTTCATGCTATGTATATCATCATGCTATGTATGTATGTATGTACAGTATGTCTTTAGTATGTGACACGGACAGATACGCAGCATAGATTAAGCCAAGTTCACCAATAACGATTTGTAGTGAAGTCCGGACACCTTACTAACTCAATGTACTAAATTTCATGCAGTGCTCTTAACCCGTTACTGCCGATGGAACATTACACAATCAGAGCAATTGTAATTACACGCGCCTATGAATAATACTCAGTGTGAATCGGTAACTTTTGACTTAGACTCAATAAATGCCGCTGGTTTGCGGGGCTCGCCCTGGCAGTGGCGGAAGTAGATAGTAGATAATTTCTACAGGTCAGGCACTATTCCAATTGGTTATACCTGAGGCCGGAAGCCTGATCTGTAGTGCTCTGCCCATGTGCACATCGATCTATTTTCAATTAAAAAAACATTCCAGGATTGCACAAACTCGGCATCGCGCACAACCTCGGCATTGCGCGCCACATTGGCTTTGCCCATGTGCACATCGTTCTATTTTCACTTAAAAAAACATCCCAGAATTGCACAAACTCGGCATCGCACAGAACCTCGGCATAGCGTACCACATTGGCTTTGCCCATGTGCACATCGATCTGTTTTCACTTAAAAAAACATCCCAGATTTGCACAAACTCGGCATCGCGCACAACCTCGGCATTGCGCACCACATTGGCTTTGCCCATGTCCACATCGATCTGTTTTCACTTAAAAAAACATCCCAGAATTGCACAAACTCGGCATCGAGCGGAACCTCGGCATCGCGCGGAACCTCGGCATAGCGCACCACATTGGCTTTGCCCATGTGCACATCGATCTGTTTTCACTTAAAAAAACATCCCAGAGTTGCACAAACTCGGCATCGAGCACAACCTCGGCATTGCGCACTCACCACATTGGCTTTGACCATGTGCACATCGATCTATTTTCACTTAAAAAAACATCCCAGAATTGCACAAACTCGGCATCGCGCGGAACCTCGGCATAGCGCACCACATTGACATTGGCTTTGCCCATGTGCACATCGATCTGTTTTCACTTAAAAAAACATCCCAGAGTTGCACAAACTCGGCATCGCGCACAACCTCGGCATTGCGCACCACATTGGCTTTGCCCATGTGCACATCGATCTGTTTTCACTTAAAAAAACATCCCAGAGTTGCACAAACTCGGCATTGCGCACCACGTTGGCTTTGCCCATGTGCACATCGATCTATTTTCAATTAAAAAACATACCAGGATTGCACAAACTCGGCATCGCGCACAACCTCGGCATTGCGCGCCACATTGGCTTTGCCCATGTGCACATCGTTCTATTTTCACTTAAAAAAACATCCCAGATTTGCACAAACTCGGCATCGCGCATAACCTCGGCATTGCGCACCACATTGGCTTTGCCCATGTGCACATCGATCTGTTTTCACTTAAAAAACATCCCAGAGTTGCACAAACTCGGCATTGCGCACCACGTTGGCTTTGCCCATGTGCACATCGATCTATTTTCAATTAAAAAAACATCCCAGGATTGCACGAACTCGGCATCACACACAACCTCGGCTTTGCGCACAACATTGGCTTTGCCCATGTGCACATCGATCTATTTTCACTTAAAAAAACATTCCAGAGTTGCGCAAACTCGGCATCGCGCACAATTTTGGGGTTGCGCACCACTCAAAACCGTCTATACGGTTTTTTCGCTGTACTGGTTTCATATCTATTCCACAAATTGGGCACTTATACGATATTGCAAACTTTTCTCCATACACCACTCAATAAGGTTCTTTTTACCTCTTCGCTCCAACTGTTAAAAAAAATCCAGATTTAGATACTCATCCATTCTGCAGTAAGCACCGATTTTGACACACTCATCAATAATCAAAACATTCTTTAAGCAAAAGAATTCTCTTCTGTATTTTCAGAAGTTACGGTTATAATTTTTAACTCGTGCATTCAATAATTTCAGTGGTTTGGTAATGATCGTTTTCAATCGTTTGGTATCCAAATAATACATTTGTGAGAGATAATTCGTTGCGTTAAATGCTAACACTACCACACAACACGCAAAAGTAGATTTATAATTTAAAAAATCTCGCGCAGAACATTATAAACTTACCATTTCAACTCAGTTAAAATATAATTTAAGTTTTCTTTAAATACGAAGCTATAGCATACTTATAACTTGTTTTTAAGAAGAGGCGTAACCAATAGTACGTCATAAAAAGGCGTGTCCAAGCGTAAGAGATGTAAACACAGCATCGACTGATACAGCCTATTCTGCAATTTAGCCTAAAGTTGTAATTCAGTTACACATTGACTGGATTTTCTATGTCATTTTAACTGCTTTAGAATATTATTTTTAACAAGCTTCAAAAACCGGAATGACATCCATCATAACGGTTACTCATTTGCTTGACCCTTGAAGCTTTATGTTCAAATCATTTAAATACTGGCACATGTTCGTAACAAACACTAATTTTGCAAGCCACGTAATACTCATGAATTGTGAATATTGTTCAATTATTTTGTTCATTTTGTGAAATCAGTCTGATTTCTTCAATGTCTGATTCAAGCAGTCAATAAATCTTTGAAGTACGTTACCGCAGCTCCACCAGAAAACATTTTTAATAACCCTTTGCACATCAGATTCACTTCATCCAAAGCGTTTTTCGTTTGTTTAAAGACTGTGGCAATATAAGGCTCACTAATTCTGTGACTACGGCCATAACATTAACAGGGAAGGAGAAACTCTCCCTTGCACACAAAGCTTGTTGACATAAGACATAGAGGAAATCAAAAATCGAATGCTCATTATACGTTTGAAGTAAAGTGATAAAATTATTATTTTTGCCAACCACACTGGGAACAGTATCAACGTTAACGAAACAATTTCACTTAAATCTATTTTTTTCTCAGCAAATGAATTGATTACAGCCGTACATATATCTGTGCCCATAGCAGTTGTTTGCAACGATGTTATTGCAGTTAATTCTTCCCTGACGTTGTTTACGACACAGTATCGAGTAAAAGTTGCTAAACGAGCATATTTAGTTACAATAAAACAGTATCTTTAATGCTCTGAATTATTTCCTCTTTATTTTCAAAATTTTCGGAAAGTTATGGTGGAGCATGCTAACCAGGCTTCTTTTAAAAAATTCTACCTCGTCAAAAGATTTACTATGTCCAGCAATGATGTTTGCAGCCGAAACCCTTGGGGCACTGATATGACAGTCCTTGCTAATGTTGACTGTTTATTTCTCTTTAATTGTACATGCAATAAATTCCTTTTTTTCTGGTTCGCTTTTTTGACAACTAGAGAAGGGGGAGTATATAAGGTTATTTTCTCCCTTCTTTCTGCATGCCTTTGTGGTGTAACAGTAGCACACTCGGCGCGTAATCGAGGGAGGTCCAGGTTCGAGCCCGGCGAGGACATTGCAAATTTTTCACGTCTCCTACTTAAAATAAACTAATGACTTTACAGCTATAACTGACACAAACTTCAGCAAGCTGTTGTGTTAACGAAATTAGTTTATAAACGAAACAAAAACTATGCATATAAGGTAGCTAATTTAGCATCCTTCCCACTGCTCGATAGCACGAGAACTAGCTAAAAAAATTAGCTTCGCACCCCTTCCATCGTCCTCCCACGTTCACTCCCGCTCAGACAGAAAGGGCAGAGCTAACCACGATGGCTGCTCGCAAGACCAGCCATCTACTAACGTTTCTGATAGTGCGTACCTAAATTCCTCAGATAATGCGGCGTCTAAATTTTTTCGTTGCGTATCATTGATTCGAAACTCTGTTCCAAAAGATGCTTCAAAATTATATACTTCTAAACGGTTGTCGCTGCTTGGAGAAAATTATAAATGAATTGAAACGAAAAAAAGGAATTATTTTCAGAAAGTGACATTTGTTTCCAATCATCTAATAAAACATGAGATTTGCAGTACATACTACGTTATCTTAGAATAAAAGAAGCATTTTTAACTCAGCCAGTGAAAAGTATTTTACTTCATAATACAACATAATAGCTAATTTTCTTACCGTTTGTAGAGTCTCTTCAGGCTAATAATGTTTAACTTTTTGAGTTACGTAAAATTTGAGTAGAAAACTAATCATATTTGATGACTCAGCATTAATGCTATTGTCTCGCTTGTAAAGAGATCATTGTTTCAGCTTTGCTTCGAGTGTAGATTTCCTAATTGCATTAAATATTAAAAAATTTGAACAGAACATACGCCTTTATGGACACAATAGAATTACAAAAACTTTTCTACCCCTAAAACTCGCACGCTTTAAGGACGAAAAATATCAAAGGTGAAAGGCCATCATCTTAGCTTGTAAAGACATTAGATTATTTCGAAAGCATGAGAGATAAAAAATGAGCAATGCCCTAGCCGGGATTCGAACCATGGACCTCTCGAATACGTACCGAGCTAGCTGACCACTACACCACGAAGGCATGCTAAGAAGGTGAGAGAAATACCTTACAAATTCATTGAGGTGTAACGTCATTATAAGAGCCATCTAAAAGTGTTCGGTCTAATTCGATGTCCTATACAACTGCTGATTCTTCTTTAAATATACGTCTGAAATAGAAAGAATGAAAATAATATCCAATTAATTGTAATCCGAAGAAAAAAGCAATTTTTCTTGAAATGAAATTAGACTTTTATTATGTAATGATTTTATTCAATAAATACAACATTTAGTACAACATATTATCATACAAATGAAACAATATAGAAGGAAATCATGATATTCTTGTTAAGAATAATTTCCATATCTCTTGTCCTTTTAAAAAAGCTTGGAAATTTTCGAAAAACAAATAAATTCTTCCATTAATTTCTACAAGACGAAGAAAATCAGTATGGAACTCTCATTAATGACGTTGATGCAGCCTCGATGAGACAATAAGCCAGAGTGTTGATGTCCAGTTATTTTAAGTGAACATTTTTAAAATGCGGACATAACAGATACTCACTCATACAAAAACAGAATTCTAGAAACAAAACAAATCATTTGTATTTCAAAAATAAATTATCGCAGTTCCTCTCTTTTTATATTATTTTCAGGGCCAGAGCTGCAAACAAAAACATTTCAATCAACAGGTCCATTTAAAAACATAATTTCTTATTTACATGAATGAACGAGAAAAAAACATCTCAATTTTTGTGGGAATAAAATGCGAGCAAAGAAACACTCAATAGGTGTAATGTAATCTATTCGAAAAATGTTCAATCTCCGAAACAGATATCAACCAGCTGCGCGTACATCTTCGAACTCGTCTTTAAATCTTCCACAAATAGCGATGGTTTCTTTGCCTTTAACGAAGAAGGATGATTGTTTACTCTTCAATTTATCATAAGGAACAATGCGCATGATAACATCATTCCGACGATCTAGAAAAGAAAACAATATTAATGTCAGAGTGCACATTTTCATCCATAAAATTTAAAACAATTTGTTAATAAAAATCATGCTTCGTTAATTTCAATAAAAATAAATCTCGAAATTTCTTTAATAGATGTTTCCACTTGAAAGATGTAGATATTCCTTGTTTAACGAAAAAAAAATATTCCACTCAAGCGCTTTGCATTCATCTTCATAAATAGTGTATTTCCGGCGTATAACGCGCATCTATAATTTCAAGCTACATTTTAAAATTTTTAAATACGTTCGCCGTATAACGCGCACCCACTTCTTCACGAAGAAACGTAAAAGATACATGTGTTATGTTCTTATCTTTTGAAGTCACTTATTCGAAGATTTGTTCTAGTCTGTCAAACAATGGTATACCGAACTAACAAGCCATAAGGGAACAATAGTTATGTGGATTACATGCTCGAGGGAGTAAATATTCCTGTAAAGGGGATGGATTGTATTCAGTGCAATATCCTAAAGAATGTTATAGTAGGGTTTCAAGAAAAGATGGATATCATTTGGTGTAAGAATGCACTTCCAATCTGAATGAATTCGTGAAATTACAGGTTAGATGTTTTCTCTTTCTGTAGTAACTTGAAACTGTGATTTTGAAGTGAAAATCGAAAGCTTTAGTAAATCACATTTGCTTTTGATTTAAATGCAGTTAATTTAGTGTTCCTTTAGTAGTAAATACGGCCCCCGTGAAAATAAATAAACACAGTTCTGGTTTCAAATGCAAGGCCATTCATTTTGGGAAAGAAAATGGAAATCGTATGGGGAATCGTACAAGGGTATTTAGTGTTGGTCAAAGATGGAACGGATAATGATGATTATTTAGTTATGGATCAGAGTAACAACGATGATGAAGATAAAACCGAATTCCATGATGTGCCTGAAGATATAACGGAAGACGAGGATGACGAACTTTTCATGTTATCCGATAATGAAAAATTTTTTAAGGTATGGTCATTTCTTTTAAATAAACAGCATTTAGATACATATAGAAGTCTAATCTTTTATGTTCATTTTTTTTAATTTTTAAATCCATCATTTTTATCTCCGCTGTATAACGCGCACCCGTAAATTTCGATCTAATTTTTCGTACTGAAGTTCGCGTTATGCGCCGGAATGTACGGTATATTGCTACAGATTATTGATAACATCTGTTGGGCTTAAGTGTTAAAATATTTAGACATAGGTTTCATTTGCTCAAATTTCAAAGTTGTTCTGTAATTTCTTTCTAAAATAAAAGCGTTTTGCTATCATCACCTAACGTTCTGCCGTTTTATTGAAAATAATACTTAAGTTGAAAAGTATTCAGACTTATAAGTCTGAAGACTTACCAACTCTTAAATTTTCAGCTTACATTGTGTTCCGTGTCTATGAAATAATATTTTGAAGTAACATTCATTTCTTTGCAAGTGAGTAACAAAGAATTCTAAAACGCATTAATTTTTTTCCGCAGCAGAAGCCATTATAGAATGTTATGCTTAAGTTCTGAAATGCTTTTCGATTTATCGATAAAAATACATCCATAATTAAACATAGTAGTTGGAAATGATAAACTACTAAATTAATCGGGAACAGACTGGAAATGGCATGCGATATATGTAAACATAAGAAAATTTCTGTAATAATGCAGTGTAAAAGGTCAATTTCATCTAAGCTCTCTTCTGTTTGCATGCTTTGCACGTATACATGGAGGGAAAGAGGTGGAACTGATTACCAAAGAAACGCATAGATAAAGGCGGGTTGGGCCGAGTAACAGAGAAAGAGAAGATACGGATGTAAAAATGACAAAAAAGTAAACGATTTGTAATGGATGCTTTGATCGGGGTGCAAAGAATATAATACAATAAAAGTTCGATTATCCGTCAGCCTCTGGATCATCATCGGGATGGATAAAATAATGACCGTATAATAGACTCTTCTCGCACCGCCACCATCAAATTTGGGCCGGCGAACATAGATAAAATGCGATTATTACAGTAAAAAAGCAAATTGTATCTAACTACAACACGACAAATATTAAATACTTTTTATTTTCATAGAAATGTTTTACTTTCTTCTTAATTTAAACTAAAATTTGGTACATAATTTTTTGTATAGTATATGAAATATAATCTGTTATAATACAAAGATTCTTTCTTTTTTTAGGTATTATGTAATTAAAAGAGCAACTTACAATTAAACATGGACAAAATGTTCTCTTAAAGTTCATGTACCGGTATATAAACTATTAAAAACTAATCATTATTCTAATCATTATCTAATCATTATTTCCTATCTTGTTCATTTGCGGTTTTGCAGCTGAAGATGATGGTTCGGTAAAACCATCGAAACTAGTCCTGTGAAAAATTTTGTCGGTATAACGCTGATTTTTGTTGTTTGACTTCTGAATTAGTATTAAAAACTGCTTTCTGACTAATTCATGATGAGTGTGCACTTTAATTTTTAAGAGAAAATGTTTTCTGTGGAGTTTTATATGGTAACATAACATTGCATTCTATAAATTATTATATCAAAGTTTTAAAGTTGAAGAAGCAGTCATACGTTATTGTACAAAATAACGGGTCTGAAATAACGGTTTTTTTATTTTTCGTTTATTTTCGCTCTTTATTTTTTTAATAAATCTCAAATTTTCCCAGTAACTAACGGATAACAGAAAGTGATGGGTAAAATAGTAATGAGTAACCGAATTTCCACTACGTTGCTTTTAGATTTATGTATTATCTCAAATACTAAAATTCACTGCTAGATAGATTTTCTTCGAATAAAACAATTGACTAGGGATGAGAATCAATTAAATTCTCACCTTCAAGACATCAAAGAGAAGTATAACTACATTAATGTTTTTTCTTTCATCCAACTACTGTTGAGAAAACTACAGCCTGTGGATCAAAGGGTGATAATAAGTGTTAAGACGCATGATCGTAGAAGAATTTTGAAGAAAGGCCTAATGAGAATATAAAATAAACATTATATATGTATACTAAGTATACGTGGGTCAGTGTCTGAATTTGCAAAATTATGGAATTATGATGTCACTAAACATACTCTTCGCAACAACTCCCAAAAAGCTGGCTTTATCAGCAAGATTGATTTTACTGATGATAGTAATGCCAATTGACGGTGTTGTTGTCGTGTCTGTGATAAAGCCTATTCGAATAATGCCATGAGCGAAAATGGTAGCCTGGCAAATCTGACAGATGTTATTATCGTAGAGGTTGGGTTTCTTAAACAAGACCCCAATTTGCCAATGACGATGATGAATAAAATGAGGGACTGAATAATATGTGGCTACAGTTGAAAAATCGAGGAACTAATAGAAGATAATGAACAACTACAAGGTTGTCTATTTATAGATAACGACGTTGATATCTCAGGAATTCCTACTCAAGAGGAGATATCTTAGAGCATAAAAAATAGCAGCCGGAAAGAAATTTATGATGGGGAATATGAAAACGCTAATGAAAATGAATTAACAAAATCTTTGCCAGAAGAGAATGCTAAATGATTTTCATACTTCATGGCGCGGTTTTCAGCTTGAAGAAAGTGTACTTAAAGATGCTTTCGGTGCGTTAGAAAGATGTTAGACTTATTATAACATGGTACGTTGTTCCCAAAAATTTAATTGTCAAAATAACTGATTATTTTCCGAAATGAATTTACTAATTTTCCTGCGTAACTTTGATGAAATAGATACCTTAATGTATGTAATTTTGCATCTATATTTCATTTTTTACTATTATTTTATATTTAAAATTAAAAAAATGATCTAAAATTGTGTTTTATCACAATCTCCATTTTTCGAATTACTTTATTTAGTGAAGTTTTTTGCGTGATTTTGCGACTTCATTAAATAGAGAGTTGACTTCATTAAATAGAGGGTTGTTGTTGCGACTTCATTAAATAGAGGGTTGTACAAAATAACGGGTCTGAAATAACGGTTGTTTTGTATTTTTCGTTTATTTTCGCTCTTTATTTTTTAATAAATCTCAAATTTTCCCAGTGACTAACGGATAACAGAAAGTGATAGGTAAAATATATATCACGATATATATATAATATATATCGTGATAGACGTCTTAAAAAGTAATGATATTATGTATCATTACTTTTTAAGACGTCTATGTATCATTACTTTTCACGCCAGTCTATATCGCAAAGCATCTCACTTACTCTATCAACATCAGAAACCTTTTTTCTAAAGCCGATGTTTCATTTTTAGTTACGTATAAACGTATTATTTTAATGAATATAAACAGTTACTAAATGTAACTATAATAAGCGGGGGACATATAAAAAATAGATTTCATAATTTTCACAAAATTGTTTT
Source organism: Stegodyphus dumicola (assembly GCF_044657685.1). Classification (NCBI taxonomy): domain Eukaryota; kingdom Metazoa; phylum Arthropoda; class Arachnida; order Araneae; family Eresidae; genus Stegodyphus; species Stegodyphus dumicola. Next base: position 183,910,692 of record NC_140769.1, on the reverse strand, counting down.
CTTAATACAAAAAAAACCATAATGTAAATATTTTCTTTATTTAAAGTAATTTTGCAACTTGCTAAGAAAGGTTGCAAAAATAAAGATCATACAAGCATTTTTAACATAATATATAAGATAAAATGCTACAGTAATTGTACACATATTATCATAATACATTTTATGAAAATAATTATATATTTAGCCTAGTAAGTAAGTTATCATTAGAAGTTAAATTTAAAAAGTTTCACATTTTTGAGCAAATCAACAAAGATGAAATATGTGAAAATGCAGAGCATTCTAAATATATTTATGTCCAAACATTTTTCCTTAATTAAGTTGAGAGTAAAGTAAAAGAGAAAATAAATTCATCTATATAAAAATTAATTCAATATTAGAACAAAAGCCAGTATTAAAATGCTTGTATGAATAAATGCTTAATGTTAAAATATTTAAAGTAAATATTAAAATAAAAGTCTAACATATGTAAAGTAATATACAAATGTATGTAAACATATGCGAAACTAAAGAAATGTAAAGCTGCTAGATGAAATAATATAAATTTGCAATACACATCCTAGTTAAAAATTGATTGAAAAACATAGATTTAACTTTTATCTTTATACTCTTTAATTCAGACTCAACAATCTTGAAGAATCGCAGCATTTGTTTTGTATGTATGCATTCTTGGATTACTTACTAGAACGCAGGAGATTCCAATCCCTATTCCTCCTAAGATCAATGCATGATCCTTGACGAAGTCTTTCATCTTCTCGTAACAGTCCTGAAAGTAGAGCAGTATTTTAGTGAAAACGTTTTAAATATTAATGAACAGTCCCTGTAAAGTGTAAACGTAATTTTAATTTGAAACGTTTTCTGATGCGTTCAAGATTTGCATTCTGCATCTTGTTAACCATTAAATATTTTTTCTTAATATTATCAAGTGTTCCTCTGTTCCTGAGTTCGTCGGGTTTCCAGCATTAACTATGAATTGATTAGTTTTTAATTAATTTTGAATCTTATTCTTTTAAGTAAAATTTCCATCTGCGTCTTAGAAATGTTCTCAAAATTTCGTAAAAGTAGATTAAAATATATAAATAAATTTAACTGCTCAATTTTAAAATGTATATCTACTTATTATAAAAGAAATATTTAATTTAACATATTAATATATTAGATATTCATTATCTTAGAATTTCTCCTGAACTCAGAGGTACTATGCACTTTTTCTCTGTCATGTATGCATTTCGTTATAAGGATGATATTTATGTATAGTGCTTCTCAGTGCATAATGCAGTTGTAGTGCAAAGGGAATGTTAGTTGCCCATGATAACATTAGGGAGTAAACCCTGGTTACACCTACGGCAGCTTAGGGATCTTAATTATGATTTTGACTCTTTCTTTTGTTTTTTTACGAAAGCATATGTAATATAAAAGATACAATACTGATATTTTAAAATGCAACAGCATAATAATAATTACATATCAACCATTTCAATAACAATAAATTTCTCATCGCTCTTAACGGTGATCCCAGACTGTACATTGTGGCACCTTGGAAATATTATTGAGCTGCCTTACGACAAAACATTAAAGTTAAAATCTGAGAGCAGAGATAAGTAACAAATTTCTAAAAATCCTTAACAGATGAAGTGGAAATGAATGGCACAATGTCATGTTTGTGCAAAGCTAAGTTTTCGACGTTTGCTGTATAGAAAAGCAATCATAGGAAAAGTCAATGTGAAAGAGAAAATGAGATGGTTATGTCCAGACTGACTCCAAGATTTCAAGTCATTGGGTTTTTGTTGAGTAGGGAAGAGGAAAAATCAGGAATGCCTTCGCCGGGAATCAAATACCAGCTTGATAAGCTTCCGATTACATCACGAAAGCACGCGGTAAGAAAGGAGAAAATTTCTTACTTCCCCATTTAGAGGATGAGTAGGAAGGAAGGGGACGCAGTCGCCAAATTCAAGCGGTGCCAAATAATTGCCCACCCAATTTTCTTTCAAGATCCATAAGGTTTGTATGGGAGCAAAAAAACAGCAAATTCAGCAATGCCCTAGCCGGGATTCGAGTTCTAAACCGTCGGATTGCTAGCCGGATGTGCTTCCATTTACACCAAGAAGGCACGCACTAAGAAAGGACTAAACTCCTTACAAGGTTAGTAATGAAAAACGTACTTGTACTCCCTTTGTTAACTCACTATTTTATTCCACTCAACTGCGATTCATTTATTCAATGGGCCCACCCGCGGCCGAGCGGTAAAGTCGCTGAACAGTCGTTCGGTCCGAGGTTCGAATCCCGCGAACGGGCTGGCTGCATGGGCGTGTTCGTGGTTTTCTCCATGTGTGACGTGTATACGAGCCAGTTTTTCTTAGAAAGTCCTCCACGAAGGCATCCCTCCTCTTAGGCAGATAGCCCTAGTGTGCTTTGCCATGATTAAATAAACCAACCAAACCATTTATTCTATGGTATGCTTGTTAAAAATATGTACCTATTTCATTTTATACAATTTAAAGCGTGTATTTTATTTAATTTTTGACTTACTCATTTTAATCACAAAAACTGCGCACTGAACTTATGTTCTGACTTTGGACAATGTGGAAAAATCCTCAGCCAGCAATTCGCGACTTAGTGGAATGTTTGAGAACTACTGACAAATAATGTTTAACAGGAGCTTAGAATATAACGACTGAGAAAAAGAATTAATTGTATAACAACCATCACTATTAAAATACACTACCTAGTCACCACTATCTCAGTGCTATTGCCGAAGGTACCACAGTTTCATCTTAAATAAAATCTGAGCACAGTTCAGAAAATGACAACCAAAAAGCCATTGTTGACTTCTGTGATTAACCTTGCGGAAGGCAAATGATTTGTAACAGCTACAAAATGGCATAAAATATGGTACAATAATAGTATAACACTTAACGTCATTATTGACAAAATTAGACTGAAATACTAATAGGAACATAATTACGGATCCACCTATATATCTGCTTCCGGATGAAATGATTTCGTACTATGCAGTTCGAATTGAATCGTCTACTCGTTTACCCCAGATTTTCGGTGGTTTTATTGCAACATTGGAACTCAACAAGATATGCAAAATTTCGACTCGATCCGTCAATTTAGCGTTTGTATAACTTTAGCAAAGAAATAAAATTTTAGACACCGTTTCATTTATTTAGAATTTAAGTTTATATCAATAATATTAGTAAATTAAGTAGCTTGTACTTTTTTACTTGAGTATAAAAAAGCATCTAAACAAAGTTCCATATGGCATGGACAAAAATAGTTGGAGTTAACAGGGAAGCAATAAACGAACAATAAAAGAGACAAACACTTGCGTGGTACAAAAACTTACTTATAAAATTGTCTCTTTAATTACAAGTCGCAAGAGTTCATTTGAAAATGAAAAGCAAGTGATAATATCCACTAATATGGTACTAACAGTTCCACAGCAAAGAAACCAACTTGCTTTTATCAACTCAGCATGTCTTATTTTCACTTTAGGAATGAAATTTAAAGGATTAAGAACTGTGTCTTTTTCATCTCGGATTCCAACTTAACCTGAACTTTAATGCTTTTGTATAAGCGACTGGAAGAAAAAATATTTTATAAATTTTAAATACTTACGTCAGTATAAACATTTGTTCGATCGTTAGAAAACTGGCAATTTCGGATAGAGGACTCATCCTTTTCCTTACAACACGAAACAGGAACTCTCTTTTCTGTGAATTCTCGGTTTTTTTTTCTCCAGATCTCGTAGCTTTGGTCGTAGTTCACTGCTAGACCGCAGCACTTGAACTAAAAGCAGAAAAAAATAATCATGAGCTAGTAGTGTACAATTAAAAAAACGCCCTTTTAGCCCAAAGAAGCTTTAGCCCAAATGGGCTATGAGTCTCGAAACGGCGTTTTGCGTCGAATCACTATAAACGGCTGTATCACTTTTCAAATTGTTGCTACCAAATATTATCACTCTGTATTATATTTAAAGAAATGAAATAATGAAGAATCTGCATGTATGTATGTATGTTTCTCGCACTGTGAAAAAAACAACGATACCTAGAGCCATCGATACGAAATTAACATTTTTGGAGTATTTTAAGGATGTATAGAAAAGAACTGATGGTATTTTGAAATATGATCGCAATACTTTAACTGCGGAAACTCTTGCAAAGAAGAGCTCTACCTTGTTGTTTATTTTTAAAAATGTAGTAATTCCAATTGTTATGTATGGCATTGGACGCATGAGACTGCAGGGCGGGGGAACTTGTGAGAATTTGACAGAAATTAGATACAATACAGAGAGGCTTGCGGCTATGCGTGCTTTCCGCACCGTTTCAACAGAGGTGGCGTGTGTGCTTGCCGGTGTGCCCCCCTCATATCAATACGGCCTTTTCTATAACAAATTTTTACTGAAAAACAAATATATTACATCATTGGAAATCTCTAATATAGAATTAAAAAGTGATACCTTTAAAGAATGCCTTGAATTGATTCACCCTGCACATAAATTTTGATCGATTATTATGTACTGTAAATGAATATGATATTTATACTGATGGTTTGGGTCTAGGAGAGGAAACGTTGGTTGCGCATTTGTAGTGTACTACTACGGAACTGAGATTGACTACAAAAAATTCTTATTAAACTTCGCGAATACAGTGTACCAGGCTGAATTCTATGCAATACTACAGGCTTTTACCTGGATCGAAAATAAATTATCTAGTGGTCAATGCGTTCACATATTATCTGATGCACTATCGGCCTTGTAATCCCTTTCTGCACTTGGGTTTGATAATAAACTTATTGTGAATATTAAAATGAAATATAGAAATCAACGTACAAAATATAATATTAACATACACTGACATTAAGGCACATGTACGTTTTCATGGTAATGAGAGGGCTGACGCACTAACAAAAGAAGCGACACTTGTCAACTGTAAAGAAATTAAACTGAAGGGCTCTAGAAGAAAAACTATTGGAATTTTATACAATAGTATATATGAAAAATGGAAAAACGATTGAGATTTCTCGGAAAAAAAGAAAAAAAAATTATATGCCTACTATACAATTTTATAAGGGTAGAAAGTGCTACACTGATATAGATCTAAATCAGGTTTTGACGGGACATGGACGTTTTCCCATGTAACTTGAATAAATTTGCCCTCCAAGAAAACAATATTTGTCAGCTATGTAGCGTAAGAGGTGATAATGTTCACCTTCGTTGAAACCTGTGGCCTGACTGCAAGTATTAGAAATAAAATTAAAATCGAATTTCCAAGAGATCTTAAGGATTATAGTAAAATGTTGCTTTATTCTAGGGAAATAATGAATATTATCAACGCACAGAGATACTTGGCTGGATTTGTTGAGTGAATGATGTGTATCTGTTTTATTTTCTTTGTGTGTCGTTTTATTACATGTTCAACTGCTTATTCGTTTTTCCCCCCAGTTCGTTTTTGTTTTGTCAGGCTGGCCTCTAAAAGCTTTATGGCTGAATGAATTTATCGGTCGGAGGAGCTGGGGGTTTCGCCTTTGTAGTAACATAGTAACCTAGTGCCATCAAATTTTGAATAACGTAGTCCTTCATATATGAGCAACTGAAAGCCCGAATCTTGAATTTCGAATTTGTTTTATTGCTAGCCTAAAGAGCAATTTGCTCAGAAGGGTAATTAATTTCGTTTCGGCATTTTGCGTTGGTTCACTAGAAAAGTATGAATCATTTTTCAAATTGTTACCACCAAATATTAGAGCCCTAATAAATTAAATAATGAATAATCTGCATGAATGTATGTATGTTTCTCGCATTGTAAAAACAACAACGGTACGTATAGGCATCAAATTTTAAATGGCATAGTCCTCACTCGAATATGAGCATCGGGAAGCCCAAATTTTGAATATGGAATTTCTTTTAAAATCTATTTCATATTTTGTGATCTTTAACGAACTTTGATTAGTAAACTCAACGATTTCAAAGCGCTCCATGGCGTTCCTCCACGCATTAACATGGCGTTCATCTTCAAGCACGGATACCTTATGCGCGAGGTATCTTCACATTTCTTATTGGTATTATGTCGGTAGCGTAGCAACACAAAGACGTTAGAATGTCTAACGGTATTTTGTGTCGAATGACTTTGAATGCCTGTTTCGTTTTAGAAATCCCGTTTTGCATTCGCAGTGAAAAAAAAAATCCATTTGAGCGTAATATAAAATCTGAAAGCTTTCAGATTTTATGTTTGTTTTATTTTTTATTATATTATTTTATTTAATTAGGATTAATAAGCTCCCAAAGGGCTTATAATCTCGAAACACGATTTTGCGTTGTTTCACTTTTCATGCCTGTTGCCATTCCACAAAATGTAAGTTCCGCAATCTTTCAAATTTAATCTTTAAGCTTACGATGAACAAGCTAAACTATCTAAGAGCAATAGATGCAGTTTTTAAGAACATTCTTTTTTATTTTTGAATCTGATTCAGTTAAATAAAAATGCATTTAATTAATGATCTGGAAAATTAAAAACATTAAATAGTTTTCTAGAATTACGTCATATATTTTCCCACTTTTTAAATATTCAGAAGATATATAACGTTTCCATGTTCGTTCTATCTGGTATTCTATAAAATGTTTCGCTATTCCACTTGGGCTCTTTCTGTGGATTTCCTCTGTTGGTAAACGATATTAAACTCTAAAAGAGCTCTTTTGGAGGAACATTAAAATCTGAGGACTCTCAGATTGCTTTGTATTTATTCCTAGTAAAAGTGGTCTACATTAACATTGTTTGTTGAGAGAAATTTAAAATTACTCCGAATATATATGCTAAATTCTTTTGTCTCCTAAAATCAAAAGTTTATCTGTTAATCAAGGTGTTTTTAGAATTTAATACCTATGTAGCTTACCTTTGAAAAAAATTCTCTACTCTTCGCGAGTCATTGTTTGATTAATAAGAAAATGGCAAAAATATATACTCATAGATACAATGTAATTTTAAATATGAAGGCCATAAATTTAGTCTGCGAAATGCATTTTCCGATTAGAGGTTTTTGGTTAAATATGAGGAAAAATGATCTAAAATAAGTATACCTCTTTTAGATTAATATTATTTTTATATGTGTTTAAATGTTGCTAGATTCAATCTGCGGAGCGCATTTTTAGATATAAAGTTTGTAGCGCTAAATTTGACGAAATATAAACTAAAATAAACACATTTTTTAAAGTTTATATTAAATTATACAATTTATATCTTTTAAAGTAAATATTAATATTATTTTGTTTACATTTGTTGTTTAATTTTATTTATATGCATTGTTTAATTTTATTTATAAATTAATATCATTTTTATATAAATGTAAAACAACGAACGATTCAGCATCACTTAGCAGAAGAAATAAAATCAGTGATTGCCGGACAAGCCAGCTGGCATAAAATATTGTTACCTTTCTGAATGGAAGGAATGTCGAATTCCGCTGTCATCTCAGCAATTCATGCACTTTTATTAGCTATGAAAATAATTGCGAAAACGTATGTCCGAATAAACCTTTGCTTGCTCGAATTTAGAATTTAGTAAGATAGGCATGGAATCCTACACAAAATCACTAAATATCTAAACATATCCTAAAAATATTATATGAAAATATAGTCGTTTGGGATCTGTTGAGTCTCATTGCTATCCTGGAATATCTTTGACTAAACATAATTAAATTTATAAATTAATATTATTTTTATATGAATGTAAAACAACGAACGATTCAGCATAATTTAGCAGAAGAAATAAAAAATGCGTAATGCGTTGTGAAATAGATGCGTGCTGAAATGCGTGATTATCTGTCAGTTATTTGGAGAAAGACCCTTTTCTATAGTAGTAATGCTTTTTCAATTAAAAAGCCATCTTTGATTCAGAATTTCTTCTTGCTCAGAGGTGGCTCAGAGAGGTCTTTAATAAATGTACGTAATTCGCCTTTTCATTTCATTTTGTCCTTCAGTTTGCAAATCAAGGATCATGGAAAGCAGACAAGAAGCAGTATTGTACATTAAAAAAATCATAACATTTTACGATACGCAGTAACACTGAAATCATGGTCAAGTTTTAAAAGAATTATTGACGGTTATGAGAAAAATCATTTATCATTTGTAAGTCATATTAGATTTCCTTTTGTTATAATAATAAATTCGTTCATCACTAAAGTGCAACAATCTTCTAAATGAGTGCTCAACGAATGTCTTTTAATTCCTTTATTTATCTTCTAGTAAGATGTTTCAGCGTATGATTAAGATGACAGGAAGGAGACATTTGAAAAGGAGAAATGAATCAACCATTCGCAATACAACAAAGCGTCTTAAATAATTATAAATTTGAATCATAGTAAGTTATATTGAAAAAGCGATTTTTCTTCTTCTTAACTTGGATAAGATAACTTCAATATTATCTAGAAATTTTATCAACTCTGTCTTGATTTTGTCATTCAATTTAAAAGCTTTGAACAGAACCATAATTTGCAGTTTAAAACACCTACAAATATGCTTCAGTAAATGACATAGAGTTTTAAATATTAAACTTGCGGAATTGAATATTTAAAGTTTTAATACGTAAAAAGAATTTCAACTTTTCAACAGTTAAAAATGCAAGCAAGTTTTCCGAGAATCCTCTTTATTATTAAACAGAAATATGCCATTCATTCTTTTTTGAACTCCACTAGCGGCCGAGTGGTAAAGTCGATGAACGTTAACCTGGTTCGATCTGGGTTTAGTTCTAGGCCATTGGGCCGGCTGGAAGTTTTAGTGGTGATCCTAGTGTAATGTGGATATGAGCCAGTTTCCATTAGAAAGTCTTCCATCTTCCCTTCAACAGATATCGTGCTTTTCCATAATCAAAACCTAGCAAGCTTTGACATAATCAAAATTAATCAAACAAAAACATTTTGGATTGTATTTCTCTGAATTTGTAACATTCAATTAAGATCCGTAGACGAAACACAGAACTACTTGAGAACATTGAATTTTCGTTTACTAGAAACTCAGCCTACTTGTGGGGACTGCCTATGTTTTCGTGCCAAAATGCCTATCCTAGAACAATGCTATATATAAATCTGATATATATCCTAAGTCGCGCTTTCAAGACATGGAAAATGCAAGTTAAATTTCGACAACCGATCCAGTAGAACGGGAGATATCGAACTGTCCCCCCCCCCTTTTGTGTGTGTGTGTGTGTGTGTGTGCAAGGTATACAAGTTTTCTTTTCGTAATTCGTATCTTAAATTCGAACAAATAGTTTTCAGTATCTCTTGCTAAACTTTTTTTTGACTACATTGCACGACGCAGATTGTTGAAGAGTACTTCAAAGTAATGTGCATGAAATTGCTTTTATAATTATTTTTAGAAAGTTACGTCTACCTTTTTCTAAGAGTTAACGAAATATTTTACAGAAAATATACGCACAATAGAATGTTACAGCGATTAAATTACTTTAACTAACTAACTAGTTAGCTTCTTTTTGGACTGACTAAATAGAAACTAATTATAAAACCAGTTAGAAATTCTGTTTAGATATTGAAATGCAAAAAGGAATAGTATTATTATCTTCATTTTCTTGAATACTTTCTTAGAAATATGTCTTTAGTAGCAAAGTGTAATCAAAATTGTAAAAGAGTCTTCCAAAATGAAAATTATTAGCTAAAAGTCAATTTTGTTCAATCACATCTTTTGTTCATTACCTTTAGCTCTGAAAATTATATATTAACTTTGCTTGATTTACAGGCCTCTGAATGCCACAAAATATGTGAAAAAAATCTTATTATAGCTTTAAAATACAGTTCATACTTACGTATTCTTGGACTGCATCCCAAGCATCTGTAACGGCTGTATCATTCTTGTACATTGGAATTGTTGTGAGCATCTCTTGGTGCATCTGTTTTTCCACCTGAACATAACACAAATAAATCATGTAATATAGAAATATTCTGTAGAATGAACTGCACAGAATTAGTTATAATACTTTTGACAAAAATTTATTCTCTGAAAGAACTCCTTTCTTTTCAGGAAAACTTATGCTTTAATTACTGTTATCACTATTAACATTTAAGTACTGTCATTTGAATTTTTGTTTCGTTTGTGTCTTTGTTTAAAAGAGAAACAGAACTAATATTTTATGAAAACAAAACATTTCTCAGTTTATTAAAATTGAAACTCAACAATTAATTTTCAAATTATAATCTTTACTTTAAAATAGGCACTTCAAGCCAGCCCTTCATCCTTTGCGATCGTAACTTGCGTCGTCATCATTGCATAGCATTTACTTTCTCCACGTCATTTGAGACAGCACTTCAAGTCAGCCTTCATTCTCGTGCTTTTCCACGGGAACACGCTGAACGGAAATAAAGTGGGGAGGATTAAACCAGTCACCTTTCTTCCGCAGCTGTTGTTTCCATGGTTGCGAGTCAAATCGGCTTACCGAAACTAACTTTGAACTTCCTATTTTAATGTAACAGACTATAACTCACTAAAAGAATGTCTTTCAAAAGATTCAGGTCTCCTTTGAGAATCTCTCATCTGATGGCATAAGATGTTTTCTAATCATTACAATTCTGAGGAACTTCATTTTCTGTTTTGTAAATCATTCAAAATAGATTTAAGTTAATAAACTAGAATTTGGATCTAAAAAACAGTAGACGACATCTCTATGTGTTGTTTAGATCTATACCTGAAAATGCCTTTCGAAGTACTGGCCATGCCTATTAATGGAATACGAGCAGAGTACTTTTCTAATAGCAGACTGCAGCATTGGATATCCAACTCTCTAACAAGGATGAAAACTTTGAGTAGAGTCTTATTTGTGGCCTCTCAGATTCCTGACAGGCGAGCTAATGCTGCGATCTCTCCTTAAGCTTATTATAACTTTCTTCAAGATGGACAGGCAGTATGACTTTGATAAGACACCTGAAACTCAATTGCGCCTGTCTGCTAGCAACCAGTTTATCATTTATCCAGTCATGATTTCTCTCAGTTGAAGCTCGAAAGCTAAATTATATTGAGTACAAGTAAATTATATAAGTTACAAATAAAATAAGTCTACTCAAGAGATATTTGTCGAATTTTTGATACAGAATTTTTAAGATATATTAATCATCAGCGTATTAATAAAATTTTATCTGCATCGAATTTCATTTTAATCCTAGTTTCTAAATCTTGTCTCATACGCTGGATTCTATTAACGGGATACAGAAAAGTAAATAACTCAGATAACAGCAAATAATGTGGAGTAAAACACCTAGTAAATATAATGAAAATGAAATGTGCAAAATCTGGTATGATGAATCCATATTAACTAATGCAAAAAATGTAACTAACAGTTTGTGACATTTAAGCTAACTGGAAAACCTGTTCGATTGTTCAATAATTTCAAAATTATGCTGAGGGGAAAAAATTTTGATGTTATTAAATATTTCCTGTCATAAACGTAATATCTGATAAAATAGAAAAACCAAAAAAATGCCCTACCGAAAAGAAATCTCTCAGTAATTCGGGAAATACCATTTGATAAATTTTGATTGCTATTTCAATAGTATAATATTTAGCCCTTGTATTTTAAAAATCGATAGAAGTTTCTTATCTGACAACTGATAATGTGAATTGAAAAATTATAGCAATATTACCTTACAATATGAACTGAACGATTATTATTACTTGTTGACTTACTTAACCTAACAGTCTGTTAATTCAATATATGTGATCAAAATGACTGTTATTTAATAACTAAGCAGAAAGAGACGTACTAAACTAACACACTAATTTATATTTACTCCTTTACTTAGGGTAACAGAGTGAAAAGAATTCACAATAATCCAGTAAAATTAAAACAAATGCTAATTACAGTAATTTAATATACAATGGAACGTCGAGATACGAATGCTGGAACGAATTAAACTCGTATCTCGAGGTTCCGCTGCAATGCTGCAATTTAATATAAAGCTGTAATTACAGTAATTTAATATACCGAATAATTTAATATAACACTGCTGGCCGGACTTCGTTGTGCCAGCACATTTGCATTAAATTATGTTATAATAAATTGAGCAGCGTTATATTAAATTGAGATATACCTTCTGAATCTCAATTACGCCTATCTGCTATAAACCAATTTATCACTTATTCAATCATGATTTCTCTCAGTTGAAGCTCGGAAGTCTAAATGAGAACTAAGAAGCCATACTTAGTTTGAGTTCAAGTAAATTATTGTTTGTTGTCGTGTCCATGAAATCAGTTAGGTGGGTACCATGGGCGGTGCATACCATCTTAGCTATCTCCAGGCAATTTTCTTCATAGAGCTTGAGCGATACCACAATATTCTTCCACCGTTCATTAAAAATGGGTTGCCAATTGCCACGAGAGGTTGGACCTTTGCCTGTTGGTCCGCCGAAGGTATTTTATTTTTCTTCTACCACTCATTGGAAAAGTAAATTATAGAAGTTATAATTAACGCGACCTATTCATTCCTAATGTTTCCTTCCAGTTAGCTAATTGACATCTTGTTTTGGAGTAAATTCATTTGTGAATAAAAATCAGAGGTAGACGTTAAAATGAAATCAGAGTGAAAATTAAAAATGACTGTTTAGGAAATAATAATAAATGATACAAGATATATCAGGTTGAGCAACTAAACAACACAGCATAGAATCTCTAACTTCAAAGGATTATTTTGTTGCGCGTTTGATCAATTAACTTCTTAAACTAGCAAACAGAAGTGAAAAGCAACAAGCTTACTCTTACCTCATTCCTGAAAACATAGCCTAAGATTCCACCCACAAGCATAACGATGAAGATCATGAATAGGATGATGAAGAACTACAAGATAAAATGTTTCGAATTAATATTTATCCAAAAGCTGATGAAGTTACGTATATGGTTTCTATAAATATAATAAAATTCCAAGCAATGAAATAAAAAGCACTTGTTTCTATTTTTAATAACAGCTGTTTCATTAAAAGTACCTTTTTTTAAGTTGTATTTCATTAATATTTTCCTTCTTGTTAAGGTTTTGTTTTCATTTGATCTGATAACAATTTTCGTACTTAATTCCAAGTATTCTTATACATTTGCTGGAATACAAATATAAATATTCTCGCAAATGTTGTCATGCAACATTGAAAATTTGTATGATAGAACTGCGTGAATTCTCAATTCGTTCAAGACCATCTTTCGAAGTACTTAGTCATCTAAGCTTATAAGAATGTGGTATTAACCCTCCGAGAGTTACTGCTTATGTTCTGAAATTTTAAATTCCTAAGAATGTAATGCATAAATAAATGGTAATTTCTTGATTATAATTAAAACACGACTTTCTCACTTTGTTTTCACATGAATACTTTTGATTTATATAAATAATTCTTATATTTAAGCTTTGACGTAAATAAATTATTGTAATCTCAAATTGCAATAATTCATTTGTAAAAAAAGTGCCAAAACAAAAATTAATAACTCACATGTTTAAATTTAAATCAAATATTAATTATCTATATTTTCTTTTTTGTAATAAAATAATTAACCTGTTCATATCTATAGCATTTAATTATTTCATGAAACTGTATATGAGCATATGCATATTAAGTAAAAGGAAACTAATAAAACAAGTTGTAGGGGTTATTTTAATTTCCTACTAGATATTTTTAATTTTGAACAGCTGTCCTTTATTCTCGTGTTGTCCGCCTACGATTCCTTACAAGAATGAACTTTCAAGATCGCTTTTTATGTAAATGAGATAGAATCATTAGTTAAAACGAAGTCTCGGTCCTTCAGGAGAACAGATTGGGAGTTCTCAATACAGCGTATTTTCGTTATGGCCACGTCGTTGCTTTAAATCTAATCTTTACGTTCGTCTATATTGTTACGTGCTTTACTAGTATTCCCCTTGATCGTACTAACGACCCACTCTGTTAGTTATTGCTGTTCAGTTTTGGCTGGTTTATTTAGTTAGCATAAGTTTAGTTTCTTATTTTCAGAAAGCCCAAGTGGAAGCTTTCTGTAAGCCAACTGTGAATATTCTTGAGTTAAATAAAAAGGGTAATTTAACCCTTCTTTGGACTTATTATTGGCCTTTGAAGTTAGCAATTAGTCGTCGCACACTTCTTAAGTATTCTAGCTGCTAAAGATTACTAAATACCTAGATTCTTATAAAATAAAGTATCTTTTGTGAAGTTACTGACAGCATTCGTAATTTTTCGTTCAGGCAACTCCAAAATCATGTAATTAGGAACACTAAAGAGATTTTAAAAGTAAATTTGAATCTATATTTAATAGTAGACAAATTTAAAAAGTTGACACATGTAAAACCTAACACATTTAAAATGTTCAAAACTAATGGCTATTCTACCGTGTGACAAAAACATGTAGCAAAACATGATCTATACTCTCTGTGTCAAGCATGATATTTTTGGGTTAGGTACCGGCATTTTTTTTTTTTTTCATGATTTTTTTTGCATGGGTTCTTTCCTTATTTGGGTTCTCTTAACTGAGCTCACGTTAACCCAGTTAAAAGAATACCTAGTAATGCCATTTTTTCATCAGAAATATTTATTTCAATATTTAACTTTTATGTATATGGTAATTAAGGAATAAAATTTGTGGCAGAATGCTAAGCTAAGGGATTTCAGCACTTGAGAAAAATCTTAAAATTGCACCTCTTAGTATTCTTTATCCACTTTCACGGCAATACTTCATTTATTATACTTAAATTTTGTGCCCTTTTTTTCTCTTAACGTGAAACAAATTCCTATCTTATTACATTTCCTACACGATAGTGTGGAAAATAATGAAAAATAAAAAATATAAATTTTTAGTTCGGTTGTAATATTTTCTGCGCTAAATCACGAGTTCCTTTTTCTTCGCAATGTTCGGCTAAAGAACTAAAAATACGTTAACCCAAACATATAACTTCTATCTCCTATCTGAAACAAAATTTTCATTTTAAACTTTAGGGATCCTATCTATTTCAATGAATAAAACAAAAAGAATGTTTTAAACTTGTGAAAGAAAAGGGGAACTGTTTAGGAAAGTTTATTCGGCGAGAACTTTCTTCGTTGGACTTCTGAATGAAGATCGATAGGTCTAAGCACAAAACAACGAAAAGTTCTAAAATTTTTCAGAAGCGTACAAGTAAATTTAATAGCCAATTCAAAGAAGGCAACATGCTCCAGAATTGGAAAATGGGTTTTTTCCCTTAGAATACCATCTGATTTCGATACATATGTCTGTTGAAAGAGAGAGATAAAAGGATTTCCTTTCAAGTTTAAACGAATTCCGTTAGAACTAAAAAAATACACTCGAAGATAAAATACTGAGATTTTATTTTTGAATTCTTTTCTTAAAAACCTGCAATTTTGCATTCATTTCTTCGAGATTTCATCATCTAAAAAAGTCAATTAAAAGCATTTTGCCTCTAATGTAGCGAATACATTAGCATATAAAAGCATTTACAGATAAATTAATTTATATTCAAGAGGAATAATTCATTCAAAAAAGGGTACATTCATAAAAAGATATTCATAAAAAGATATTCATAAATTATAGTGCAGATCAACAGGAAAACTGGAAATGCAGAAAAGAATTATTTTAAAATATCTGATTAATTAAATAAATCTTACAAGTTTATACAAGTGTAACTGATGGATCGATTAAATAAAAAGCGGTAGGATTAAGTTCGGGAAAGACAAGTTTCATGCAGTCCTTTTCCTAAGAACAACTGAATAACTATTATTTAGATCATCACATCAAGAATAGGTCATATTGCTAACCTATTCCATTGCAAAACATAATTAACGTGGTTAGTACTGTTAACAGTAGGTTATTGAGTACTTTTCTATTAACGGGGTACAACTAAGTGACATAAACGTTGGCGTGAAATATAACTAGATGGCGGCAACCTTAAAAATACGTAAAGTCTCATGAAAAAAAATTCGCTTACAATAACAGTAATATATCATATAATATAATATAGTATATGTAATTTTCAATGTGCGGTAGCTATGCCCGATCGGAAATATCCACAGTTCTCGGATGTTTTAAGAGAAAACAGATCCCTGTGTACATGGAGAGAGCTATTGTTCTCCGTATATATTGAGCAATTTGTTTTCCCTTAAAAATCTTCAAAGAACTACACAAAATCGGAATGATTCACAGCCTCAGTATTGCATGGCTATTCTATCCACAGCTATCCATGATGCTATATTAACAAGCTACCACATTTGGTGCTTTGGAGCATATTTGGTGACTGGCGCTGCGTCAGCTGCAGTTTCAGAGTTTCCGCAAAAAAGTTACAGAAAGAACATTACTGAAGCAAAGAACATACTTACGGTTAGAAGCATGCATTTAACCTCTTTGAGAGCTCCAAAGCATCCCAGAAAGGAGATGATGGTGACAATGACTCCTGTCGCTATCAAAATGGATGCTGAGCTTACGTATAAGTCCGTTCCCAATAATCGTTCCATGAAGGAACGGTCTGCCAGTGTCCATACTCCCACGGCAAACACCGCGATGCCGCATATCTAAAGAGAAGAACAAATGAAAAACGCATTAGACCTTTTCCTCTACCCTGCGATATTTTTTAAAACAGCAAAAGTCTTTGCATTTTTAGAGTGCTATTTTCACATATAGTGTGATTACATACACAGTACAATGTTATTTTTTTCTGTGCAGAGCTCTGTATAAAAATATGAAGTAATGTTAAAAGAATGATGCATTTTGTTAAAGCGGCTTTGGTCAGCCATGAATAAAACAGGCTCATGAAGTATTACTCAGTAACGCAGATTTGCTAATTATTTCCCTTTAAACTTTATAAGTCTAATAAATTTCATAAAATAATATTAGCCAACCATATACCGAATTTTAAGTTTTTAAATCAATCCAAAATTTAAAAAAAAAAAACTGTTTTGGCAAGTGAAGCATTTACTTTATTTCTTATATTTAGCATCGTTACTTTTCTTAGGAATACTATTTCTTAGGAATTCTATACTATAGCGTTTTTATAGCATATTGTTTCTTTTTTGGGTAGAATTTACTATCTTAAGGCACATAGACCTTTAAAACGCTATAATAAGCCAGCTAGCTAAATAGTGTTCATACACCTATAGACAAATGATGCAAAACAACTAATATCGTGAATGGACAGATTACTTCTGATATGAGCATCTTTACACAGATAGCCTATAATTTTAGAGCAGGAACTGGAAAACTTAATAACACGTATATTAAAATAATTGACTTCTTTCATAAATGCCTAAATTTAAAAACTACTGAAAATTTAAAATAGTAATTTCAGTTACACACATCTTAAAAAATTGTCAAAACTTTCTTCATTTTCGTGCTTGCTTGTTTTGATTCCTCGCTTTAACATTTTGAGATAGTAATTCAATATATTTATTTTTTTTTCTATTAAAGGTTAATTTTATTGTGAGTGTCTTAAAATGTCAATATAATTATATCTGTACGTCCAAAGATCATGTCAAAGATTTGTAGTTTTTTATGAATTGCGAAAAGTTACCTACGCAGGGAAGCATCCCATTTAGCAATTCAAGTAAATAAGCATGAGCATTATTTGAATTAAATATAGCCACCATGCTTGAAGAATAAAAAAATTGAATGGTGAGTTCCCTTACGTCTAACGTGAATATAATCCAGTTTCCCTTATAATATCCTCCACGAATGCAACTCTTCCCATAAATAAATAAACTCTCGTGCACTTTGCCATAATACAGATACACCAACCCAAAAAAGTGGAATAATTTCAGGTGAGTACAATTTATTAAATTACTACAAAGGTAAAATAAAATATTTAAAAAAGCCGGTACATTAAAATAATGAAATTTATTTTTTTATTAATTTCGCAATTTTGCACGTACAAAATTCCTTTAAATGTAAATATCAGGGCTTTGTGATATCAACCGTTTTCATAATGTTACAAAAGGGGCACAGAGTTGATGCGCATTAAAGCTTCAGTCATCAGAGCCATTCATTTCGTGGAAAATGTTGTAATTTAACCTTTCATTGCCTAACAGTTCAAAAGATATTACAGTCTAAAAATTATTAAGCCTTTAAAATCAGTAAAAACTCAAAAAATTATAAATACTTAATAATTTATGAGCTTAAAACGAAATTGCAAACATATCTTTGTAAGCACACTTTAAATGAACACATCAAATGATTTTAAAATATACCTTCTCCGCTCCGTCTGGGATACCACGGCAGATAGTAATATGTGATGCGCCCATATGGCAAATTTGATTGAGCCGGAAAAACTGCACACTGTGTGGTAGTCCGGCAATAAATTAATCAGTCAGTCAGTCGTTTTGAAATATGCGATTACAATTGCCCTATTAGTTTAAGAATTAGTCCCCCAGAAATGAATACGTAGGAAACATAAAATACTCGTATTTCGAATGAGTTGTTCAAAACTGCAAAGTTAAACGACACAGAAAAAAATTCCTTGATATAATTTCATAGTAAACTAACGCCATATTGGGACTCTTATTTAATAAATAAAATACTTAATTATTCAAGACGTAGTTGTGCAGTTATTTCATTGAATCGCTTGCATGCGAGGCTTGCAGCAAATATCTCCCTCAAGTTCACAAATTTTTCTTTTACTAGGAAGGATACGAAATCCACGAAATGACAACAATAAATACATCGAAGATGTTTCCTTAGGGGTGTTTAATAAGACAAAGGTAAATTCAGTGACACAAATACTGAATTTAATACAGATTTATGAATTTTGAAAGTATAACTGGTAAATATTTTTTTATTTAAGTATCAAATTAAATTTAATTGACTTAAATACCAATCAAAAATGTATTCGTAGTATAACAGGTTATCAAGTCACGATTCTTCTTAATAAATGCAGACACCTGAGTACGAAAGGAAAAAGTAAATGAAAGAGATACTCACGAGGATGACACAGTTGGCAATGAACAGGGCATATTTCACCCCTTTTGCTAATCCTTCCACCATTCTTGGTAACTAAAGAAAGAAATAAAACTTTATCAATATACACAATTTTCAATGTTACTTCGTTATAAGAATTATTATTAAAATGTTTATGCATTGGCATATAAACTGATTGATTACGTATAAAAGTTGAGAACACTTTAAAGCTTTTATGGTTCTGTTTTATTTATAAAAATATGGAATGAATTTATAAAATGACAAATAATTTTAAAAACATTTAAAAATTCCTATTTTATTTAAGCATTACGCACAAGTTTCTTTCGTAACTGAAATATCACTCTAATGATATTTATTCATTTGCTGATAACGCTAATTTCTGTTAGGAAAAATCCTTGCACTAAGCGAGTAGCTGAACACTGGTATTTAGGTCCAGGGTTCTAACTCCGGCAAACGGGAAAGCTGTATGGGAGTTTCGTGTTTTCCCCATGTTTAACGTGTATACGAGCGAATTTCCTTTAACAAATCCTCCACGAAGGCATCCCTTCTTTTAGGTAAATAGCCCTCGAGGGCTTTGCCATAATTAAATAAACCAAACAAAGGAAAACCTGTCACTAAGCAGACTAATCTTTCTTTCCGTAAACATTCTCAATTTCAAATATTCCTTTTACTTTCATTTTCTTTTATGGGGTCAATGCACAGTTCTCAAAGGTAATTATTCTATTTTATCATGCTTTTATCCCAAGTATTCATTTTTCGAGTAGATTTGATTGACCTTAATTTCTTAAGCCAGAAGTAAATAAATCCCATGGTGTTGTCTCCAAACTGGTATTTTACTTCATTTCAGCATCCTTTTAATTTCTGAAGTTAGAAACATCTTTTAATAATAGCATTGATGGAGAAAAATTTTTGTCAGTAATATCAGTTAACTTTATCTGCAATACTATTAACTTCCTATAAATATAACGTTACAGTATATGTAATAAAATTTTTGAGCTTGTAGTTAATGATGATGACCATGAAACTTGGATTGTCACAAGGTAAACACAATCATGACCGGTTGAACACTTCGTTATTCTCAGCGTAACATATCAGAGAACATTACATAGCTAAATAAAGACACGACGCTCACCCTTTAACCAACAGTTACTGATTTTCTAACATATTTATATCATTACGATTTTCAGTAAGGAAAGCGATGGTTCATTATGACAGAGGTTGGTTATTTAATTACGACAAAGCCTCGAGGGCTATCTGCCTAAGGTGAGGGATGCCTTCGTGGATGACTTTCTAAGGAAAACTGGCTCGTATACACGTTACACATGGGGAAAACCCAGAAAACACCCATGCAGCCAGCCGGTTCGCGAGATTCGAACCTCGGACCGAACTACCAGTGTTCAGCGACTTTACCGCTCGGCCGCTGGTAGGCCCCATTATGACAGAGGAAGACAACGATTGATTTTACATTAAGGAATAGCGCAAATAGTGTTCTATTTTTATTGGGTGATTAAAGATTTTGGTTTCAGTAGTTTTTATTGCTACTGGATAAAAGATTTTAATTTCACTTTTGCCATTATATAAGTAAATGCGTCATTAGGGTTACTAAGAATCAGGGTAAGATTAATTTTGAAATGGCATAGTACGGAGAAATTTATTATGAGCATATTATGAATTTTAGGATTGAAAGGAAGAAATATTAAGCTATAAAGCTGATTTTTTTAAGCTAAGGGGGCGATTATAAATTAAAACTATTTTTTTACTTGCCAAATAGTTTCGATCTTGATGACGCGGTGACGATGTATAAAATATGTAGTGGAAATCGTAGAACATTTACTTTTTATTTTTTCACCAAAACACATATTTTTTTTTCATAAAGAATTTCGCGACACAGCATTCGCCTGTTCATTAGCAAATGTTTACACTGTTACGAATTTATATTATTGTTTTAATTTATATTATTATTATTTTTTATATTATTGTTATAACTTTTATTATTATTATTTATGTTATTATTATAATTTGTATTAGTATTATTTATATTATTATTATTTATATCATTATTAATATTTTTCTTTCTATTTTATAAAGCTCAAGATGATAATATATTCTTTCACAAGATGGCTGGTTTAGAGGAAAAAAATGCCCTTTTTTCCAACAACATGAAAAAAGTCAAATTATTTTTTTAATACTATGGACATTTCCTTCGTATGAAAAATCAACCCATATATGTAAACATAATAAAAAAAACACAAATAGTCTATACCATATATATTTAATACGAAACCTATTATGAAACCCAGAATTTTCCACAACTTTACCATATGCATGAAGAATAAAATTATGAATACGAAGTTAAGTAGAAAAATTATTCAAAAATGCTTTCACAGTTAACAATGTTTTTAAATATCCTAAGTTTTTACTTTTCTAAACGATGCGCAACTATAATTCCAAAGATAAAAAGTGTTAAGGATTCGTGTTTTGTTTCTGAATCGCTCATTTTGCTGACCTAATAAGCAACGTACAGCCGTAAATTTGATACAAATCAGAGCTCTTAATCAGTAATCAATCAGATCAGATCTCAGAATTTGAATTCGCTAAGCCACTTCTATGCCTGATGCTGTAGTAGAATATTATAATGAGATGCGAAAAGCGAACAGGACAGAATACAAATATTTTAAAGTTAAAATTTTTCATGGAGACTTTAATTACTTTTAATCAATTAGTTAATTTCTTTAGATTTTCTTTATACTTAAATATGTATTTTTCCCGTTCAGAATGGTAGTAGTTGTATTTAAAAAGTTTCTGTATCGTCATGGGCAAATATATTGTGTCAGAACCATTTTATATTAATCAAAATACTCCTAATTCTAATAAAATGTTTAATTTGGGTACATTAATTATATTGTATTAATTAGATTGTTACTTGAAAAATAAAATAGTGCTTTAAATTACAAATGAATGCTTTTATATTATTCCGTTTGTTTAGAAAGCATAGAGTAATTGAGCACGTAATACAAATTGAAAATTTTATGCCTCACAGAGTGGCCATCATCAATAAATTATGGCTGGCTATTTATCCGGAATGTAGTAATTAAACTAAGTATCTTATTTCTCTTGAAACAGAATCACTAGCCAAGTTATGTGAATGGTAAGTAGCATGATAAGAAAGACGCAATGTTGCGTTGTTATGATCCAGAAATTTTTAAAGATTTCCTTAAAGATATTTCCAGTGTAACTATTTAATCTATTTTTTAACATGATACAGTAATCGTCTCATCCTATAGACAATTGCGAATGATTTAGTGCAGACATATTTCGAAATACGCAAAATGTCACACAGTTTATTAGCTGTATAATTGGTTTAGCTGAGTTTACATTGCATCAGTTTTTCTGAATATTTATTCTTTGAATAAACTTTTTATTTAAAAGTTAATATTATTAATACAGGTACAGGGGAAAAAAAGAAAAACAGTGTATGAAAAATATCTGAAAGCTTTTTCAGATTTTATTTTACGTCAAAAGGGAGTGTTTCTTTCGTTTACACATACATGCACGTTTTGACAGCATTTGGGTTACGAATATTGAAAAGAAGCATTTCTTTCGAATTTCCGATAGATAATATCGGGCGCTAGAGATAAAAATATTCTTACAGTGTGCTGCCATTGCTCGCTTTTAAATCGTTAAATTTATTAATCAAAAGTTCGCTAAAGGTTAAGAAATATAAAAGAGATAATAAAGCAAATTCGAAATTCAAGATTCGGGCTTCCAGGTGCCCATATTCGCGTGTAGGACTAGGTTATTCAAATTTTGATGACTTTAGGTACCCTTTTTTTACAATGCGAGAAACATACATACGTTCATGCAGATTTATTATCTGCATTATTTAATTTCATTAAAGATAATACAGGGCTCTAATATTTGGTGGCAACTGTTTGAAAAGTGATACAGCTGTTTATAGTTATTCCATGTAAAATGCCGTTACAAGGCCAATAGCCCTTCTGAGCTAACAAGCCTTTGGGTTAAAAATATCTGAATAAATTTGAGTCGTAGGCAAAATATTTTGTATCGTCATGAACTTCAGCGGAATTCATTAAATTTATAGAACTAAAAATAAAATTATTTAAAAGCAAACTTTGGGTGGGCATTTATTTCTAGAAAATCCCTCTCTGTTAAGGAAAAATAATATATGATCTAACTCAGCGGTTCTCAACCTCTTGACTAAACACGTACCATCTAAATAAAAATTGAAAACCTTTAGTACCACCGCTACATTTTACAATGATTATTATTCAATTTCTGAATAGAAAGATTAAAAATTATATATTTTGCCATTTGCACACCTATTGGCTATATTAAATGTGCACACATAAAAAATATTAGATTAAAAATGGGTTACCATTTTAATTATAAAAATTTAAGCTATAATACATTAATTCTAAAATTTAGTGTGAAATTTCTTTATGTCTGGTCTTATTTCACTTAACTTTACCTGTAAATTAGGATCCAATTTAAATTTTGTTCTGTATTTCTTTTTCTAATAAACCGTGGAAGAAAATACATGTTCACACAAATAGGTTCAGAAAAAGGCAATAAAAATGTAACAGCTTTGTTTGAAACGCCTTTAATTTTTTTAGGCTCAGCCAAAAGTTAACAAGTGTGTTATTTTTTAAATCTTCAGTTAGAGTTCGATCACAGTAAATTTCTATCAGTTGTTCTTTTCCCGAGGTTTTTGAATTTAATAGTTAAAAATACTTTGCTTCTTTGCGTGCCACCTATTTTTCTCTTGGGTATCACCGGTGGTATGCGTACCACCCGTTGCGAACCGCTGATCTAACTTAAAGTTTGATGCCTGACTTCTTCAAAACTGATAAAATTTCCTATAAACCAAAACAACTAATGGTTGGATTTCTTATAATTTTTCACTAAAGCTTGTACAATTATTATTTTTAACTTTTCTTCACATTATAGTCCTAATATACTCAATACATTCAACCATATTTTTACATGTATGGAACTCAAAAACATAATAAGTTATCGATTAACTCAAAAACATAGTAAGTTATAAATTATACAGTTTTAGGATTTCGCTCCATTTAATACCCTTTTAATATCAAATAGTCATTACTCAGGAACATCCATTAGAGATTCTAGACCATTTAAGAAACAAGAAAAAGCTCCTTCGCTAGATGTATAAAGAGTTCTGAAGACGACTCTTTATTGTTGTTGTTAAGATCCTATGCCAGTTTAACTTTAGAAACTCAGTATTTCAAACTAGGAAGACGGCAGTGTAAATTTAAAACTAGGCAAAAAAAAAAAAAAAAAAAAAAAAGGCAGCCTCAATTTGGGGAAGAGTTTGGGAAAGCAAAAACTAGGTCCATTACAAGGCGATCAGACATAGGTCCCTCTTCTTCAGGAGCAAAAATAAAAGAAGGACCTATGCCCGATTTCCTTCGAAATCGACAGAGTTTTATTGCATCAAACTGAAAATCTGCATCAAAGTAAAGTTACATTTTTGCCTGATTTTAACAATCAGTATTTATCAAAATTTAATGGATTTATTTATTAAGCTTACTCATTATTTATTAAGCTTTATTTATTGAGCTTTTAATTAAATTAATTTTATCAAACTTACTAATCGTATTTAATTTATTTATTAAGCTCTATTTATTAAGCATTTATTTATTAAGTTTACTAATCGTTAAACATACCTCCAAAAACACATTAAAAGCAGACCAAACAATGCAAAATGCAACAATATCTGAAGAACATTTTCCTAAAAATGCTTCATGATGAAACGATTAATTAAATATTATCTATGCTTTTATTTTACCTTATAGGAATGATGAGAAAAGTGAGGTTTCGCTTCACCAGGAAGAGGACCTCTGAAAGAAGATGTATGATGGTGATGGCTAGAAGTGGACGCCATGATACAAATGATGATACTCAAGAATTAGTGTAATTTTCCTGTGTAGAGTTCTTAAAATAATCACGATTCTGTAACACTCCTTCCAAGTCCACCCAGAAGATAACTCTAGGTCTTCATTCTTCCTTCCAGATGACTCCAACAACAGATGAATCCGGAATACGATGACACACCTTAGAATCACTTCTAAAGCGCGCCCAATACACTTTAATCCTCAGATAAGAAAGTGTTTCGATAATATTCTATTCTCAGCTGGAAGTTATAGTGAAAGTTTTCTGCTTGGGAAAAAGTGGATAAAAGCGGGACAAGGACGACAATTACGCCTGCTTCAAAAGATGCTGACCTCTGGGTCAAAAACAGGTAGGCAATCAGAAAGGATAAGGTCATTTTCGTCCTCGGACATTTGGTTGTCGGAATCGAAATCCATGCTGAATCATCGCATGAAAAGAAATGGTAATATCACACTACGTAACACTTGCAGAATATCTCGCTTAAGGAAGAATCCGAGCTAGGTTAACATATGTGTTGTTAATACATAGATGTTATCTTCAAGATACACATATTTTTTTTTAAATACACACATACTCAGACATTAGTCGGGAATACAAGTTACCGATATTACTTGAAGAATTTAAGAATAATATTTTTGGAATTTATATGGGAACAAAATATGCAATACAGCTTCCATTACCGTGGTAATTTGATGCGATGTAATCCCGTGTAATGAAATATTCGAATAAAACTGTAGCTATCCTTCTTATTTAAAATTCAGAAAATGATATACACCACGAATTAATGAACTACATTATCATATTTCAGACTTTCCTTTTCCCGTCTTAAAGAATGTCTAAATTGATGTGAATATTAAAAGTATTTATAAAATTTTTATGGTATATCATTTCTGGTAGACGTTAACTCTTAAACAGCTTCAAGAATGTTGCATTTTTATGTATGTAAGAAAGTCTCACACTTAGACTGAAAATAATATTATAAAATAACAAAAGCAGTCTCTTTCTTATAGTTAACTTTTTATCTTTTTGGGGAAATGTTTTCTATGATCTTTTGTAGTAGAGCAGCGTCATGCTTCTTTCGGCATTGTTCTGCAGTGCTTAAGCATGAAAATGTTAGCATATGCAGAGTATCTTTTTTTTTTTTTTTTTTTTTTTTTTTTTTTCAGAGTATAACAGAGCTGTTTTACTAACATTTATGCAATATGTAAAGCAGTAAAATATAAAATCTTTTAAGTCTTTTTTATTGTTATCATCTATTGTCATCATTCTTGCCTCTTCACGTGAGGCAAATAATACTTTGGACATCTCAAAACCTTCTTTAATTAGAATTTATTTAGATATTTTATAAAATTATAATGCTTTCCCTAGCAAAATGTCAGTAAATGTAATTATTTCCAACTTCCAATTGTAAGTCGTCATCTAAAATCGAAAGGAATCTAAATTCTGCAAACGATTTTTCATCGAGTGAAATGGACAGTCAAATAATTATAAGTATTTGGCATTGAAACGATTATTTATATCATTCTTCTTCTGAACTCAGAAAAGAAAAATCAAGCTGAATTTCATTCATTTAGATTCATGGCTTCAACATAGAATCGAAGACAGGACATCTCGATATACAAAGAAATGAGTAGTAAGCTATCGATGAATATTTTCTAAATTACATTTAATCTATGGTAAGTCTGATATTTTAATGCTAATTAGTATTATTTCTACAAACACGTTTTATGCAATTTAGGCTAACTGCTTGAATCAGTCTAATGTACCTTTTTAAGGAAACAAACTAAATCTACATCACTGTATATGTATATACGATGTTGAATGCACGTAGTACACGTTTGTACAATATACATATGAAATATTTATTTCAAAATAACACTTTTCTAAAGTAATACAGTTTTTTAAAACACTTTTGCTTCAAAATCATTCGTTTTCTTTTATTTCCAGTGTCACTTCTCATGTAAATTAATACCTTGCTCACAGGGACTAGTATACCTTTATTTAAGGATTCAAAATACAAAGTCCGAAATCCAGACTTCCATTATCCGGAATAATCTAAAATCCGGACCACAAAACCACCATCAAAGTATTTCTCGTAGGCTTTATGCATGCGCATTTGATTCCATCCCCCCCTCCGTGCATAATGAAACATCTGGAGAGTTCCGATTCTTAATTTCACTTCAGCACTAAATAAAATGCCTTGTTACTGAAGAAACAATCATTTCATCATAAACTTGTATGATTAGTAATTTGGCTCCTTTGCTGCGTTGAATGCGCTAAAAAATGTTGATGAGGAAACATTTACCAAAAATTCCTTCCATATGCTAAAAATAGATTTTGTTGATGATACTCATAGATCCAAAGATTACATTTAGGGTTATTTGAATTAAAAATTAATTATTTGTTATTCACATAAACCTAGAACCAGCGCCAGGGCTCGTATGGCAGCACCTAACCACAGAATTTAGGACTCACAGAAACTGCATCAGGTGGTAAGATATCTGGCGCCGGCCCTCAATAAAGCTTAAGTATATGTGGGATTTTATTTATTTAGAACTCTGATAAGCCTTAAGCATGTCCAAGAAATAGACATAAGTATAATAAATAACTAAACAATACTGTTGAATATCTGAAAATTTAGGTGTTTTAATCTTTTATAACTTTGAACTTTGACTCAAATTATGGTGCCGGACAAATTAATTAAAAAATATAATCATATGTATATTCATATATCATATCGAACAATCAATCCTATAGTGGTAGTACAAGTTAAATTTTAGGTTCGCGTTGCGAGTAACCTATGCAAAGGAAAAATCAATAACTCCAAATTCAATTAAAGCTCCATGTTTCTTAAAAAGCCTCCCGGTTCAAACAAATGGAGGGACATGACAGACCACTGTAAATTAACACGCAAGATAAATACATAAATGCAATTAAATTTTAAACACACATTTATTAAATTTTTGAATATAATAATATTATTAGTAAATACTTGGGTAACTGATCAGTATCCCCTACCACATATCTTTACTATGAAAATATCGCATCTGTCACACAAAATTTCAGTTTACAATAATTAAAGCAATTAATTAATAGTAAACATTTTTCATAAATTAAGAAGGTGTGACATATTTTAATTCTCCAAATTAACTGGTCATTTCTTTAAAATTTCTGATCGCTTCCTAATATTACCAGCTAGCAATATTTAATTTATATAAGTAATAAACATTTATCTATGTGGATAAATTGTTATTAACTAGACCATCATGGTATTTGGGAAGACAGAGAAAAGAGAGAAAATAATCTTTAAAAATAGCACTCACAGATGGAAGACAGTTTTTCCGAATTGAAGGATCTTTAGTGTCTAGTCCACTGGGAAATGAGCAAAGACAAATTTTTTTTTTTTTTTTTTTTTTTCAAAAACCCTTTCAGAAGTCTCCATTGATTTCAGGAATCACAGGTGTAGTATATTAAAGGCAAATTCTTCAATTAGCCAGGAATCGCGTTATCTGTCCATTAGGTGGGAAACAATTTTTCGAACAGAAAGATTTTTAGTATCCAATCCAATCCACTGGGAAATGAGCAAAGACCATTCTTTTTTCCTGTCAAAACACTTTCGAAAGCGTCCATTGATTTCAGGAACAAGGGGAGCATGATACCTCCTTCTGGAACAAATCTGTATCTCATGACAAATTCCTTCAACTGGAATATCTCAAATATGACTATTCAAGTTCTCCAAAATACACGATGAAGCGGCGAAACCAAATTTTGCGTAGAGCACTTTCGGCACAATTCTTATATTATATTATTATTAGCTGTAACAAATCTCTTCTGTCTATGACGAACAGTTCTAACTTGAAAGCTTCTAACATGACTATTCAAAGATCTCAAAATACATGATGAAACGGGGAAATTAAATTTTGCGTAGAGCGCTTTCTCCGTTCGAACAAATACTCATCAGCGGAAAGCAGCGAGAAACCTCATCTCAGACCGCAGGCGCAAGCCCCCTGCAGGAGGTCAAGCCTCACCGAACTTTGTCTTTTACTGCTTTACATCTTCGCAACTCCAATCTGTCTCCAAATCCGACTGAATAGCCGGCGCTCGCGAGACCAAGACCCACAAGGGGTGAAGCCCCCCCTCTTTTCTCCTTTTTCTTTCTCTTAGCTTGAAAATCAGAATCAGAATGAACTCTAGCCTGGTGCAAGCACCGAAGTAAACTCTCCTCTCCGTCTCCGAAAATTTCATTGGCCTACAAAACATCATCAAATTAAATCTTACTAATGCTAGAATTTTACTTTATCTAAACTGAGAAAATTACATCTCCATGACGAATCAAAAACAAGAAAAATCTCACAATGAGCCAACATCTGTACTCGGCAAAACGTGTGAACTAAAGTGGACCCTCCAACAAGCGGAAACTAAGCTTTACGAGAATCCATTTACCTAAGCTTAGTACAACCCCCTGTCTTGAAGTAAATAAAATAGAAACTATAACAAACCGAAAGGAAGACAATTTTCGTTACAAACGCCATTAGTAAAAGGTGACAACACAACACCCTACTGCCCCCATTGTTAGTAAAAAGGCCATAAACAAATAAACCAGATGTGTTTCCTCGCAACCGTCTCTCGCCTTTGCTACACTTTCTACTCAAGAATAACGAGTTAAATAAAGCCTTAACAACCTAAGAATACTTTTTTCCAGATTAAAATATACATGAATACAAATAAAAAAAACTAGAATAAAGAAACTTAAAACACATATTAATAATTAAAATTCGCGACATGATAATACAATTCAGGCTTAATTGCCTCAGTGCGCGATAGAAGCATGATAAAATTTAACGGAACAACTTATCGTTAGTCGCCAAGTTCATGATGCATAGCCAAATATGTATAGTGAAGGATAGCTAAATTTGATGATAGCTGCTAATTTGTAAAGAAATGTGGAGAAGCGGTAATAAATGAAGATGATATAAAAGAAGTTTTTCAATGTGATGACAATGCTTCTCAATCATCAATCAATTAATGAATGGCAAAATCTCTAGTATGGTTCTAGATCCAGAAAATACTGCTACCGATAGTGAAGAAAGTGACAGAGAAGTTGCTGAAAACGAGAAAATTCCGATTGACAAGTTAGTTGGAACTCTCGAAACAGCTGTTACAGGACTTCAACAATGTAACTAAACAAGAGATTATGTCTGTCTACAGAATTAAAGAGAAAGTATTAGCACAAAAAATGAAGCAACTTACATTGAAAGAAATGTTTAATAATGTAAAAAGTAAACAAATAAATATTAAGGTTTTTCTTTCTAAATTTTGATATCCTTTAGATCATAAATACTTCATTAGTTCATAAATCACTCTTTCATATTTTTAATTTTATAATTTCTACATGCCATCTTACTAGATTTAAACTGATGATCTAATATCCGGAAAAATCCCAAATCCGGAATCGCCGAAGTCCCGACGAGTCCGGATTTCAGACTTTGTACTGTATTAGCCATAACACCTTTGTAAGGATTATGTTAATTTTATTAACAGTTAAATTTGGAGTTAAACTTCCTTTCCTAGCGCTTCTTAATTTCAAATTACCACTTCCAGCCAGAACGTAGGTTTAGAATCACGTTTGAATACTAATGAGGAAGAGCGGTATATAACCGCCAAGTTCTACTGTCTTAGAGAGAGAGATACCAGATATTATGGCTAGCACGCGTCCGCCTTTTTAGGCTCCTCTCTCTTAAACTATTATTACCCTCGGCCGTACTTTAGGCCCTTGATAGCTTCACAGTCAATTAGCGTTAAGGGGCCAACTCCGTTAGAATCTTGATAGCTTCGGCTATATCTCTTTAGTTAAGATTGGTTTAGTTTAATTCTTAGTCTCTTAAGTTCAAGCCCGAGTGCCGGCTTTTTTGTACAACTCCAAGCGGAGTTCTGTTAAATCTTATTTGAATTAATAAAGGGTCAAGTTTTTGCAAGTTTATTTACTGTCTCACGAACTCAAGCGATTATTTGCTTATTAGTTCTTATTCTTTACATTCAACTGTAACTTAGAATTACACAGTGGGGACTCCTACATCTTATTTAACTCATATATTAACACATAAAAAATATCCGTTAATGTATATGTGTTAAAAATTATTCAACAGTGAATTTTCGTATATTTTCTGTCTACACTATATACAGGAAATGTACAGGGTGTCTCATCAAGACTATTGCAAACTCTGCGCAGCCAGATTCCTCACTTGGAATACATAAAAAATGCCCAAAGAACTGTACCTGTAGCACCCATAGTTTTTTAGATAACGCGAAAGAAAAGAATGACGTAACACTATTCGGTGCATTTCACTGGAACGTTCTTAGTGAGCAGATTGAAAATCCAAAACATTTAAATTTGTGATTCCTAAATGTGTGCCAGATTTTGGACTTAATAAATTTAAGTTGCACTTTCATTCCTGCACTGGCACTGATTTCGCATTTGACAGAAGTGATTGATTTTGTTAGTGTCGATTGGCGATGACTTCTATGAGACTATTTCCCATTAGAAGAAAATTTTTTAATTATTTGAAATAATCTATGTTAGACCTTACGCATTGCTTTGAATACAGACTAAATCTTTGAATTTTTCTTTAAAGATTTAAAAGAACCCTTAACTTCGAACTTCAAGCACAAGTATGGTACACTTTACTCATTCTTCTTTTACATGACATTTAAAAATAAAAGACACCTTGAAAACATCAATGGATGTGTTACGAAGGGGGAAAGGAGAGCTCTGATGCAAAAAGCTGTTCTGCCAGTTAACCTGGAGGAAGGCAACACCCGCGCCACAATGCTTTCATAGACCTTGACTGCTTTCGATCGCAACCTCCAATTTAAATTAATGGAAAGTGAAAAGGAGGACATGGGAAAGAGAATGAGATTAAAACTTTGCTACATTCTGAATAAGTATTTCAAGACACCCACATTAAAATTACACTAAACTTATTTTCTTATCATACAGTTCTAAAATGAATATTGTTTTGAACACACAGCAAAGCAACTAATTCATAACTAGTCAGCGCCTCTCTTAATAAATGCGTCCAACTAAACCAGAAAAAAACTGATAACATATTCACACCCTTGCAGATTATACAGATGCCTAAAAATGAACTCAGTCTTCTTTTTTAAAAGAATATCAACTATAAAAATGTAAATCGAATTAATTAGGTCGCATTATTAGGCGAATCGAATTAATTAGGTCGAATTAATTTCGATTTCTGTATAACGTATTTAGTGGTGAACTATACAAATTTCAGTAAAAGGCTCGTATTTTATAGTAAAAAAACAATAATAACTATATAATTCCATTAATATAACAATTATGTATTAAAATTATTAATATAACTGTATAATATTTTATAATAAATTTATAATTTTATAAATACAGCTACATACTAACTGCATACTATTTATAATAACTATATAATTTCAAAATACATAATAATTATCATATATAACGATATAATTTTATAAATATTTTATAGTATAAACTTTAATAACTATAATTAAATATTCTACTTCTTGCAAAAGCAGAAAATACAAATAATTGTGCATGAAACCAAAAATATTTTAATATATATATATATATATATATATAACAGTATCACAAATTTTTATTTTAAAACAAAATTATCCCACTCCCATTTCCGCACAATATGCTGCTGAAAATTAATCAGTTACAGACAAAAAAAATTTTTTTTGAAAGAAATAACCACAAAGACCCAAAAGAAATGAAATTCAATACCAGTAAAATTTCGAAATTCCTTATAAATACGGCCCACCAGCGGCCGAGCGGTAAAGTCGCTGAACACTGGGAGTTCGGTCCGAGGTTCGAATCCCACGAACGGGCCGGCTGCATGGGCGTTTTCGTGGTTTTCCCCATGTGTAACGTATATACGAGCCAGCTTCCCTTAGAAAGTCCTCCACGAAAGGCATCCCTTCCCTTGGGCAGATAGCCCTAGTGTGCTTTGCCATAATTAAATACACCAACACCACCTTATAAATACGTAAATAATCAACCAAAAGTCAGATGAATTAAAAAATGTGAAATATAAAAAATGCAAAAAATACATAGGAGAAAGAATGCAATTAAATCTAATTCAACGTTATCAATAGAAGGCATATCAGACTCAGATGAACTGCGTTTCTTTTCACATATATAAAAAACTTTTACAGAGAAACAGAAATTTCATAAAACAATGAATTAATTTAATTATGCAACACATTCTCTTCTTCTTTCACTTGATCTTTTACGAGGTTCTAAGGCTGAACGATGATTTTTTAAAAAATGTTGCGTAAGGTTTAGGATTAAATTCTCTTAAATGTCTTCAATTTAAGGAGATTATCATTTAAACCTGAAATATGATGTAAAAGATCTTCTTCCAATAGAAATATTTTTCTTTGAACTAAAAACTCGCTCAGTTTTGCGTCATTAGCCATTCGATCACTAGTTCCTCTCTTCGTCATTAAGTTTGGGTTAAATGACCTCAATTTAAATTTTAAATTAATTTAGTAATAACTCATTGCTATCTTTCAATGGAAAACTAAACAAAAGGACACACGTAGCGTCTTGATACAAAATAATTTGATACTCAACAATAAATTTGTTGAAAATATACCGTACTTTTTAGCATCCTTTAAATTTTTAGATTATTTACAACGCGCTTGACCCAATTTAAACGAAGCCAGACGAGACACTAATTCTGAAGAAAGAAAAAGACTAACGTAAATTCTGGATTATGACGCGCAAGACTTCTTTTTTAATTAATAATTAAATAAAACAAAAAAGCGGTTCGTAAATAAGGTACAAAGTTAAAGCAATCACCACTGATCATATTTTACTTTTATTTTTATACAAATTTTGCTTTAGATAATTAAGTTAGGTTATTAAATATCTTGTTATCACATATTTCATCAATAGTGCTCTAACTTTTGATATGAAGGATATATAATTTTAAAGACTTATATTTAGAAGTGATAATTTTAAAGATTTTTCGGGAAAATTACTTTAGAAAACTAGGACTGATAATTTAAAATATATACATCAGGGGAAAATAAATATTATATTAAATTGATCTTTTATAAGAGATTTCTCTGTTCCTATACTCAAGAGTATTTAATTTTTTAAATAGCTAGTAAAATGACTCATGCATCAGTTTTATTTTTTATATTGATGTTTATGAATATTAAAAGACAATTTAGGATAATTAATTGTTCCCGCTATTACTTACAGAATGAAGAAATTCTGTTTGTTGAATGCTCTCACTTTAAAGGAACGGAACATCTTATTAACTTAAATGTTAAGACGTTAATTAAAGTAAGCTCAAATAAAAAATTCAATTTGGAAAGAACGGTTTTTACAACTGAATTTTAGAAGTAGGACAACGGTTTTTTAAGCTATAACATTCGATCAACAAAATATTAGAGATCCCGGTTATAGAAGAGTCTCTGGAATGGCAGATCCTAGTCTTTGCCTCTGGTTGAGACATCTGCCACAAATAGAAAGGAAGTGTGAAGCATGCACTGGACCAGTTTGCTAGTACATTAATGTTAACAATCCATTTCGTCAAAGCCATAATTTTGAATTATTATCGTTCTTAAGTAATATATCCCAAGCGGTTTATTGCCTTTGTTGCTCAGTAGGCGCGAAAAATGTCACTGGATAAATCAAGATGTCTTGGATTCAAATCTAAACAAATTATGAATAAAACACAGTGATAATTTAAAACAGGCTATGAGGAAAATTATGAAATCCCAAATTAACAGATCCCCAATAGCTACTTTTATTATACTCTTACCGCTACTGAATTAAAATCTTAAAACTGTCATTCATTTCCACATTATAGTACACATGTTAACAATCCGATATCAGACTCATGCTTAGATGTGTCTTTACGTAGAGCTTAAAGATAACTCTATGCCTTTATATGAAATACGAAAGTAGTATTTGCTTTTATTTAATATGTTTTAATGTAAACTATTTCAAATAATATCGAAGCTACGAAAGTAGTATATGCTTTTATTTAATATGTTTTAATGTAACTATTTCAAATAATATCGAAACTACATCATATTACATTTTATGGTACATTATAAATGGCGGATAAAAAATCATTATTGTTAATTTAATCAATATAAAACATTAATGCAACGAATGAAATTTTTTAAATGCACTCCAGCTGCATAAAGTATAACAGATAGCCTAATAATTTCAAATAATTATTTAACACTTCGAACACGAGATATCCGGGAATAATGCGTGCACTCTTTTATCCTGCACATATGTGGGGAACGTTCTTGTCTCTTTGACAGAAATTGGTATTTCAACTGAGGCAAGGGGGGGCGGGATTATGAATTTTTTTAACGCTTTTATCAATTTTGTTTTCGAGATCAGAGGGTTAAATCAGTTTATTGTTCATTATGGTCTTTTTATTATTAATTGAATGAATGAGAATTAAGCAACAAAAAATAACCACATGATGTCCTGTATATATATTCTGTATTACAGGTTACTTGAGAGCAGCCTTGAAAATCATTTGTTGCCAATTTGAGCGTTCGCAGTTCCAAACAGCTCGTCACCCGAGACTTTTTTTCAGCCAATTTGTTTGGGAACCGAATTAATCGTGAAGAGAGGCGTTCGCGATTCGAGGCTTCGTTTTATATATTCTGTACATTCATTTAATGTTGTTTATTTTCTTCCTTCCGATCTGTGCTTTTTAAGTTTCGCTTCTCGCGCAAACATTCGAGTGTTTAGCGAAAACAATTTTAATACACAAAATTGTAAACAGATGGCAGCACTAATCTATGTGTCAGTTTAATGCTAGCAGTAAACCGAGAATTTTTCAACTGAACTACTTGTTACTCAAAACTTGTTTGATAGGTAGATAGATAAGTAGGGCGTATTTTAGTGCGGTAAACATACTGGTAGATTATGCACTTAATGCGCGAGTATTGTGCCGCCAAAACATAAGAATATGTCTGGAATGTTTCGTAACACGAAACTAGGATTTTGTTTCATTTCGCGATATCTTTCTGCAATTTAGAATAATAAACTGCGGAAGTGAAATAATTTTTAGTAAATAAATGTCTAATATGGAACAAAATATAAATTTTATTATGTTAGGCATTAAACGATGAGTGGTTGTTTCAAATACTTGGCCACTTGCAGTGGCGTAGCTAGGGTGGGGCAAGGGAGTACATCTGTTCCCGGGCGCAGCATTCAGGGGGCGCCAAATTGATGTTACGAACTTTTAGAATGAAATTTTTCCGTTCTTGGCACAGAGAAAGGGGCGAAAAATCTTCAGAAGTCCCCGGGCGCTGAAAACCCTAGCTACGCCTTTGGCCACTTGAAACTTAATGCATTCTTCGGGAAAGGCCAGTAATCCCTTTGATCATTTAGCCGTCTCATCTCTGAAAGCGTTGTCCAGAAGAGTAAAGTCCGCCACAGAAAGTGACCATTTTACGCTTTCGGGATAGGAGAAGTTTCATTCCAATTTCAATTCCAACGCCTCAAGTGAAGGATCCGAGGGTGTCTCACTCCTCTTCTACTATTACCAAACGTCTCGAGCGTGCTTTGGTTCGCCAGTGTTGTGATGGATCCGAGGGTCTCTCACTTTTTCTCTCCGGTCATCAAACCTCTCGAAAGGACTTTAGGCTCAGAAGTGTTGTAAGGGCCTCTATGCTGCAAAAACACTGTACACAACGAAGTCATCTCCGCTGTTCGAACACGGGCCCAATCACAGGGCAGCCAATTAAGTCAAATAAAAGAAATTAAATATGGAATTTTACATATAAGTTGCAAAAGCCACTTTATGAATATTAATTAGTGAAATATATAGTGTAAGATATATGAAATGAGTACGATGGTTTACGGAGGTTTTGAAAAGTGTAAGAATCTTCAACAATTGATTTTGTAAAATCAAGGTAGGGTATCAGTTAAACAGAAAATTTTAAAATATTCGGACCAAGTGAATTAAACAGTGAAGTCATGGCGGCCACCTGTCAAAATAATCATTACTTTTTATAACACAAAGACATACTATTGGTGAATATATCATCTCTGTACGTCGCCCACCAGCCCGGAAAACAAAATCGCTGAAGCCTTTTAGAAGACTTCGGTAACAGAATAAGAAATTATGAATTAAACTATTGCATAATTGAATCTACGAATACAATTCATAAATCTCATATTAATTCATTAGAAAAATCGCATCATTTATTATTTGAGAGGAGTTTGAACATGTGTAATATAGAGTTTATAGGTACACAACATGATAAGTGATTTATAGTAACATCACACAGGATAACGGTCTCAAATTCGCTGCCCGCGGGCCGCATGAAGCCCCGAAGCAACTTTATGCGGCCCGCAAATACATTTCAATAAATGCAATTATTTCAAATACAATTCTTATAGCTTATACGCTTATAGTTATAGAAACGTAAAGATACAGATGGTGCTCATGGGCATGATAAGGTAACAAATATAGAAGAATAGTTTGGGAGTTTTATCTTCGTCACTGTATGTTTGTACACTAGGCCAGTCGACTAGGGTAAGGTGGGAGATAGATCTTTGGGAGATTCCCGTCTTGGTACGAGCAGTATATTTAATTTGGCAGCCGACAGCTGGTGGCGTTTCAATATTCTGAAATATCTGGTTTTCCTGTTAAGGTTAAAGTAAGTTCTTTAATTGAACATATTGAAATTAAAAGAAATAAACATCAATTTGAAATTTAATATTTAGCTGTCAATGCATTTGAATTACAAATTCTTGCTGGAAATAGAAATTTCTTGAAGGTGCCTTCAGATATATAATAAATATAAATTCGAACTTTTACTTTTTACTTCCTTGTACGAAGTAAAAAGGAAGTATTGTAATCGTGAAAAGTTTCAGGCATCACATTTCAACGCAAATATCCCTTTTCACCGCTATCGAATGCAGTTTAACGATGTTTTTGCGTGACATCTGTACGTAAGGACAGGATAAAGGACTCTTTCCCCCCCAAAAAAAAATTGTAAAACTAATTTAAAATGAATTCTGAAGAGAATGTTTCGTGGCGTCTGTGCCTATGTACGTACCTACGTACGTATGTATCTCGCATAACTCAAAAACGAGTAGCCTTAGAACGTTAAAATTTTGTATATAGGACTGCTATAACATGTAATGTGCACCTCGTATTTTGGTTGTAATCGGCCGCACCAAACGTATATAAATATATGTATATACTATATAACAACTCTGTTACTCGGTTCAGTGATCTCAGTTTCTTTATTCATATATGTTTGCAAATTGTGCGTTTTTTTGCTTTAAAAATGATTGAATTATGTTGTTTTCATCTTCCGGTTAAGGTTTTTATGCCTTTAGTAAATCTGTCTGCAATATTTTTAGAATTATCAACAATTTAAAAGTTGTTTAAATGCCGCTAAGCCTAATAATTTTTTCCATAGCGGCCATTGCTTGTTTACATTTGAAACAGCAGAATAGTAGATTTGTTGCCAATCTAGAGAAAGTAAGCTTCGCAATAACAAAGATAACGCCTTCTCTTATTATTGCGAAATAAACCATGCTTTATCCATTCTGGAATTTATTCGAGGAAATGAGTGTTTAAGATTTACTTCATAATTTTCAATACAGACATCTTGAGTTTTTATGCATTTTTGCTTTGTCGCGAAGTGAGAAATGAAATAATTGAATGAAAAACACTGAATCGTCTGTGAAAAACTGTTTCTTTTTTGCTTTGTTTGCTTAATTTCTTTTGTACATCATTTTAGATTTATTATAGTATTTGAATGGCAGCGATTAGATAATTCTTCAAATGATATAAGTTTTGTGCATTCTGAATTATAATATGAACGAAATATAAAGCTGTTAAGTGAACCTAGCGCCACAGTGTCGCTATGGTAAGCAAATATAGTGAATTTTAAAGAGTGCATTTATTCTATTGTGGTTTATCCGCTATCGACGATGTAGATTTAATTTAATCCAATAAGTTTAAATGGAATGCAAGAAAAAATGAATATAATTTAATATTCCGTACAAGGAAGTCATGTGGGGCACACATCAGATTTCTTTTTTATTTTTATTGTTTACATATGTTTTGCGAAATATTAAGTTAAATTTAAAATTTAATTTAAATTTCTTTCTGTTTTGTTAAAAACTGCGTTTAAATTTTATTATAAGAAAGGTTTTTGACCCGTCACCTTTTTTCCGATCGAGCATTCAGTCGGCATGCAATTTAAATTTGAGGTTTAAATAGAGGCGATCTCAATTTGCAATAATTTGCAACTTTTCTAAATACTGTTATATAGTTAATTATGTAAGTAAATAAACGAATAAAATTTAAAAAATAAACACACACTAACATATTTAAAACTGGCAAACGTTGTATTGAAACTTAAAAACGTAGTTATATAATAATAAATGAATACTAGTAGTGTTGCTAATTTTTTTCAGTCAAAATTATTGTTGTTTTATTCAACTTCTGACGTTACACGTTGTGTGGTTAAAAAAATCTATTCTAATAAATATCTTTTATTTAATAAATATCTTATTATTATTATTTAAATTATAGGTACTTTATATTCTATAACCGAGTTCACTAATAACATTAATTAGTCCAAAGGGACAATTTGCCCGGAAGGTCTATTAATTTCG
Source organism: Stegodyphus dumicola (assembly GCF_044657685.1). Lineage (NCBI taxonomy): Eukaryota > Metazoa > Arthropoda > Arachnida > Araneae > Eresidae > Stegodyphus > Stegodyphus dumicola. The sequence goes on along the minus strand of NC_140769.1, from coordinate 183,871,153 downwards.
TTTTGGCATTTTGCGTCGATTACGATAAGCGTTGTTTCATTTTTCAGATTTTTGCCACCAAATATTATCGCCCTGTATTATATTTAAAGAAATGAAATAATGAAGAATCTTCATGAATGTATGCATGTTTCTCGCATTGTTATAAAACAACGGTACCTAGAGCCATCAAATTTTGAATAACGTAATCCTCCTGCGAATCGCAAATTTGAAATTTGGAATTTGTTTTATCATCGATTTCATATTTTGTAACACTTCAACGAATTTTTGATTTTCAACGAATTTTTGATTAACAAACACAAGGATTTCAATGCCAGCAATGGCAACGTTGTACAGAAAAAACATTTTTATCTCCAGCGCGCGAGACTGTGTATCAGAAATTCTAAAGATATGCTCATTTTAAAATTACTTTGCGATATTGCTCTTGAACTGAATTTTATCGTTTGAGTACGTAGAACATGATATTTAATGAATAAAGATAACTCAAAAAACGTTAAAAAAATGCCCCTTCAGACGTAATTTAAAATCTGAAACCTTTCAGATTTTTTTAGATTTTTATGCATTTTTTTTTATTTATTTATTTTGGTTTTAATTTTACCTTTTTGATAAATGTTCAGTTTTGTCTCAATATAATTACATTTGGTTCAGTTTAATCACCTAAAAAACTAATTAATTTTAATTTTGTCCTAAAGGTAAGTTCAAGGGAATAATCATGAGCAAAAGCTCACTGTCTTACGTGACAAGTCTACGTGAAAGTCTTACGTGAGTGAGACACATAATGAGATTTCCCAATACAGCTTATAGGTATTAATGATTCTTTTTATTGATTTTAAACTGCTATTTGTTAGAATAGAGTCTGGCCAGTCCCAATTTTATCATACGGTCGACTTGTGCCGGCAAGGAGGATCGGGGCTATGCCCTTATAATTATAATAAAGCTTTCCATCTAGTATTTTATGAAGAGACATTTAAAAGGGGCAAACACAAGTGGTCTTTATATGCTGTACCTTACAAACGAAAGAACTTGAATGCTGCCTAAATTATGCGAAATTACATGATAAAAGTAATGAAGTATGTCATAAACAAAAAAAGGAACCTTAGATTGGTACAGATTTTGAATAAAACTTCATCGATTTCAAGGGAGATCAAACAGATGTCTGTTTTCCTCATGAAGCTTTTGCTCTGAAAGTGCGAGGCCTGTAAGAAACTTTTCCGCCAATTTTTATACTGGAATTTTTTTCTTTCTATTACATTATCTGAGATTGTTTTGAAGACACAACTAATTATCAGCAGGCTGCGCTTCAGCTCTAATAATATTTTTGATTAAATTTCTTTAATTAATAATATTTTAAAAATTTGTATAAACAAATTAATCTTTTTTTAACTAAATTAGTGCTATTTCGTTTAAATCAAAGCATTGAAAAAAAAAAACTGCAAAAAAAAATTTTTTTTTTTTTTTTTTCAGACTGGCAATGGAAGACTGTAATACCTTTTTGCTGATACAGAAATGGTGCTTTCAGTGCAAGCAGAAACGTCTAATTTTATCGAACCGAAATCAATATTTTCTCAGATGGAGAGAAAATACGTACGTAAAATCATGCCAATGCAAAGTAGCTTGAAGAAAGGAACTCCTGCTATTCTTTTATAGTATATGAGAGGGCAAGTCTTTTGTTCGGGTTCTCTATGAAAAGTTTTGCCGGAACAATGGAAACCGTTCCTATGGCAAAACGCAAACAAAAAACACCAATTCCTTGCAACCTGAAAGACTTTTCTGGAATGAAAAAGGCGGCATCAGCAATGTTTATTGTTTGTTTTGTTTTCGATATAGTCACGCACGTGACCTTTGCAATAACTTCGGTTTCATAAGCAACGCAGACTTCTTTTATATGATATCTGAAAGCAAGGTTTCGAAGTTAGCATCTTTAAGCAAAAATGTTTGAAACAAAATTCGAATAATAAAGAACGAACATCTATTACGTATTCTTATATAAATTACATCCGAAACAATTTTTTTTTTTTTTTTTTTTTTTTGAAGAGGGGTTATATTCAAAACTATCATATCGATGTATTGACTGTCTGCCTAATAATTAAATCACCAGTTTGCACTATCTGCAAGAAATAATCATTGTTATCTCAGATTGCAATCATGTATTAACTTCTCTTTAGATCTCCTAAGCAACGACTCGATCTACTTAAAATTCGAAACTTTAGCAAAGTATTCAGAAACATATATGGCGCATATCAGCAGTACTCCTTGGTTTATAGGGGATCTCCATTATAGAAGGACTCACTCAGCCCTTCTCCCAGCACTAGAGAAGTGTTACTATTTGACCTGGTATATTTTTAGATAATTTACCATAGCGTACTGTTTCTAACTACTTTGTCTATTCTTAACTTAGTAGAAACTTTGTTGAACTATGCAGCAACTTATCGCTGAGTCCAAATGTGTAAATGAAAAATCTAGAGAAGGGTTGAACTCGCCCTTTATTATCTCAAACTAACAACTTCTCAAACTAACTATTCTGTAAGCTCAAGATAAGGACATATGGCCCTTTTCTTGGGCTTACAGAAAAGCCTGCACTTGGCCTTTAAATCAAGATAAGAGAATAAGAAACTAATCTAATGATAAACTAAATTGAACGTAGCCAAAGCTGTGCAAAATTATCTAAAGTAGTTGCCCCTTAATTAAATTAACCGGCGAATATCAGCAGACACGTACTATACGGCCGAGCGTAGTTAACTTATTTTAATGTGATTGAAAATGCATAATATGTATGAATAAATATTCAAACTATGTTTTTACAAAAATGAACGGTATTATGGAGCGCCAAAAAATATTGGTAAAATGATGACGTAAAATTTTATATTCTTTCCTACAAAAAGGTTCATCATCTAAATGCAGAAGCTATTCTCTATGGCACAGGAAGCTGCGGGAAATTCTTTTGGAATCGGTTGTCATGGTAAAATGCACGAGACACAGCTTTGACTGACCAACTGAGCTGCTGATGAAAGGAGAAGGTATTTTTTGATAAAGAAATACTTTGATGATATTATTGAACAGCGTGCTAGGATAGATTTCAGGATCGATACTGGAATATATTCCCATAAATCCAGAAAGAAAACTGGGTCACCATAATAATTTTTTAATCTTACGTAGCCATAGCGAAAAATTCCAATCCAGTCCTTCCTAACTTTGAAAAGCTTCAATTTTGTATCGCCTCTGGTACAGCTACTAAAATACCGATCGTTGCTGAATGAACGATAATTTATGCACAATGCCGAACTAATCTTGCATAACGCTTACGCAAACTGTTGTAATTGTATAATTACGTCGATATGTAGCAATTTTGACTTTAGTTTAAGTACATATTTGTAGAATTTTACTATCATATTGAAGGAACTCCAAGAAACAGCTGATGAAAATAAATTGTTTCAAGACAAGTGATAACCGAAATATCTTGCTGGGTAAAATGAGCATAGCTCAACAACTTGTTCGCTTTGCTGTACAAGTGAATATCAATAATTTATAACACTGATTATCGTATCATTTAATAACACCTTTCCTCGAAAGTCTTGAATTAGAAATGAAAAATTAATTCTCCAAGAAATATTTGCAACATCAAGAGAATATATATTGTCGGTGGAGATTTCATAAGATACAGCAATGATAAGAGCACCATATAAAATTTGTAATGTATAAAACCAGGCAGGAAAGATAAAATTCACTAATACTTATCCCAGTAAGGGAAGTCTCTTTGACAGAAGACACCAAAAAGGTTGCGTTTAAGAATAATTTTTCTATGTTTGGTAATTCTTCTAAACCTCATTTAGATAATGTTATCATTGTCTTCTCATCGCAACCAGTCTTTGGCTGAATTTCATTCTAAGTTAGCTAAAATTGATTTTTCAAATACAGGAATCCACATTACGAATATGCGTTTAACTCGTTCGAAGGAGCTTCTGATAGGTTGTGATACACAGGAGCATCAAGAACAGCTTAAAGATTTAATATCATCTTCTCCAAATGCCAATATTTCGACACGAGTACCCAGATCGCATATGGATAGAATTATTTTATTTGGAGTTCCTATTAATGTGACTGAGGTTGCGATCGAAGATGCTTTTAAGGCGCTCTTGCCGAGAGATACTAATTTAAATTTAAATTTTGTTACAAGCTTTAAATGCACAGACAATAGCAAGAATTTCATTCTACCAGTAACGAAACAGTCTTTGACATTACTGGGCCATAAAGGTCGCGTTTATGTTGGATTCCATTCTTGTAGTTTTCGTTAATATATTCGACTTTTAAGATGTTATGGTTGCCAGAGGCTTTTGGCCACCATATTCAAAATTGTACAAATTCTTTATTTTGCGATGATTGCGCTCATACGCATGATCATTTAGTTCCGAACTGTAAAGAGGGTTCATCAAACTAAATATTACTGCTGTATTATAAAGAGGGTTCATCTTGTATTAACTGTTTAAGATCAAATTTAGAAACGCACACAATACAACATTTGTCACACTTCTAATTCTTATGCTTGCCCTGTTTTTCCAAAACGAGTTACGTTCTCAGTTAAGGGTTTTGTCTTAAAATAACAAACTAAATATTATTGCTGTATTATTTGTTTGTTTTTCTTTTCTTAGTTTTTGAAAATAATTGTATTTCAAACTGGCATATGTCAATTAGAAGGACATTTATTCTATAATTAAGAAAAATTATTGCCTAGATAAGAATAAATTTCTAAGACTGATTATATCATTATAAATAGAAAATTCTCTTTGAATAAATTTTTACTGCTCTGTTTTTCGTATCAACTATGAATAATGAAATTAGATAATTTGTTAATTGTTTATTATTGTTTCGGTTTTTAGACTTGAGAATTTAGGAAAAATGAATTTAAAGAGTGACCACATTTTTCATGTCATTATGATCTAATTGCTTTGACTGGGATTCAAATGTGTGGCCCTTCCTAACTAGCTAAGAACAAAATAAGATTTGGAAAAAAATACGTTATTAGTTAAATAAAAATTTATGAATCTATTAAGGAAAATACTTTGTGAAACTTATGAATGAGACGCTAAACATTTAGCAACACGTATTTAACATTTTTTTTATCTAAACTGTTTAAGAGTGTGTCTTTGAAATAGCAAATCTATATTCAACACAAGTGTCTGCATATAAACAATACATAGGTTTTTTACTGCAAAATAGGTACTTAGATAAATATGAACATTAATGACAATCGGACTTTACTGTACTGAACTTATCGTAAAGAGTATGTGCTGATATTGTTTTAATTTCAAACAATGAACTCAAGTGACTATTAGTGACTTTCTCTACAATCGGACTTTACTGTATTGAGCTTATTGTAATTTAAGAGTATGTTCTGAAATTGTTTTAATTTTAAACAATGAATTCAAGACTTCACGATTTTTAGAAATAACTTAGAGATTACAAATATCTTTCAAACTTGTATATTTTTTTATAAATATGGTTAAAGGCAGCAGTTGTAACTGCCCAGCACGCGTATGCAAATTTTGATTATGTAATATATTATTTGTACATATGTCGCACAAAGTGCAAAGATGTCATTGATACATATTCTTTGATTTTCGTTACTTTGGCTGATACAAAATAAATGCCGCTGATCTGGTAGTCCACCTGGTTATGGTGGCTGCTGGTAGATTTTATTTCCGCTGATCAGATATTAATTCCGATCGGTGTCACCTTAGGATGGAAGCCTGGTCGGCTGCGAAAGAAGGAAGAACTGACTCAGAAATTGTGAAAGAAGATATACATAAATATATCAGTAAGTAATTGCGCAGAATGAAAATATACGACTCTCGTATTCTATTTGCCTGCATGCTTAGACGCATGGAATATAATTCCAAACACATGTTTTATCACATTATAGAAAATATAAAAATTTGTTGCGTTGTGACTGATCGGACTTGTCTGACAGTAACATCAGAACAAGCCCACGCAATTCATCGTGGCAAGAAGTGCAAGATTTCGCCTGCCGTTGGCAACAGCCTTGAGGTCCATAAAGGGGACAGTACACTTTTGCTTAGTGTCACCCCCCCCCCATTTTGATGGAGAGTATTCCGGGGGTCGCGGGTCCGAGAGTCTCCCACCCCTCTCTCCTCACCATAAACCTCTCGAGAGGACTTTCGGCTCGCCGCATATTTAGAATCTCCATGCCGCACAGACACATATTATCAAACATCCGTGTCTTCTTTTGGATTCGAACACGGGCCTACGGCAGTCAGCGTCGCTAACGACTATCCCGGTCGGGAGGCATAAAAATGCGTACATATTTTAGCTTGTTTTTTTTTATTCTAGCACTGAAATTTTGGCAACATCGCAATGTTGCGTTTTCATTAGAAACTGTAGTGAACACAATTTAGTTCTCAAAGATTTTTTTTCCTGTAAATAATTAAACCAGTGAAAAACTGTAATAAATCATTATAATGAATTTTTCCCGTTCAGGCGTACTAAACATGAAAAAATTAAAGACCAGTCGGAGAAAATCGACAATGCTGTGATTAAGAGGAGAAACAAGATTGAATTCCGTTTACTTTTTTTTCTTTCACTCCAAGAAATTATTTGCTAGAAAAAGATAACAATAACAATTTGTTAAGAGAACTTAGAAATGGTGGATGCTGATATCTTTTACCTTTTACAGGCAATGCCACACGAAAACTTTAAAATCCCAGTAATGGCTTACAGGGTCTCAGATGGCAAACAAAATTCTTGCTTTGAAGTATACTAAGTATTTATCATCAAGAAAAGCAAATGCAAACTCTGCGTACTTTTTTCAACTGTAACAAAAACTAAACAACGATATTCAAATGTCTGCAGAAGCTTATACAGCAGTTTCAGGTTGTTTAGTTTTCTTATCCAAAGAATAAGAAGCAAATTTAAAGATTTAATAAATATTAAATTCCCCCCCCCCCTAGGGAATCTTGTGAACGCAGAAATAGCAGTTAATGCAAAATCAGCTACATTCGCATATGTGTATGCAATTGGTTAAGAAATCGAGCCCAAAAGTGATGCGAATTCGGAGATTACTTCAAAAGGAAAAAAAAAAAAAAACAATAATAAGACGAAATGCTGAATATTGAAGGTTAGTGCCTAAAATTCAATATGCGAAGAGCTTATATAGAAATTGACGTACTGTTTCACACCCCCTTGATATACTGAAAGTAGAATGCAGCAGTTGCAATCCTTATTTAAGAAAAGTAGTTAGTTTTGTCAACAGGATAGAAATATTAATTTTTAAATTACACATTAAGGATTTATGTTATTAAACTCTACTGCATTTTATAGCATATTCAGATCCGTGTAACATAACAAATATATGTATGTAACTCGAAAAAAAAATTAAAATTAAACTAAAATAAAATCTGAAAGTTTTCAGATATTATATTACGCACAAAGGGGCGTTTTTTTTTTTATTTACACACACATACACGTTTCTAGAATATTTGTGTTAATGTCCCTTTGGGCTAAAAATATTTGAAAACAGTATATCTTTAGAATTTCCGATAGACAGTCACGCGCGCTGGAAATAATTTTTTTCCCGTACACAGTTGCCATTGCTTGCTTTGAAATCGTCGAGTTTGTTAATCGAAAACTCGTTGAAGTTTTATAGAATATGAAAGAGACAATAAAACAAATTCCAAATTCGAGCTTCCATGTGTCCATATTCGGGTGGAGGACTACGTTATTCAAACCTTGATAACTCTAAGTACCGTTGTTTTCCACAATGCGAAAAACATGCATACCTTCATGAAGATCCTTCATTATTTAATTTCTTTAAATATAATACAAAGCGATAATATTGGGTGGCAACAATTTAAAGAGTGATCAGCCGTTTATAGTGAACCGATGCGAAATGCCGTTTCAAGACTAATAACGCTTTTCGGCTAAGCTGGAGTATGGAGATACTAGACTAGAAGATCAAGGGTATATGGCCTAAGGCACGATGAAAATAAAGTAAGTTCGGAACGGCTGAAAACTGGAACGAGGGAATGATATAAACACAATAAAAACAATAGGAATATTTTTAATATATTATAAATATCGTAAGCTAGATCAGAGTCTATCTTCATTACACTCTCAGTCTTTTGAATTACAATAAACTTTATTTTCTGGAAATTCCAATACTTTTATCATTCAGTTTACGTTGTTTATCCCTTTAAATAAATACTATTAACACTTGATTATACAAATAACGGAAACATAAAACTAGAACTCAGTTCTGATGAAATCAAAGGCCAATGCCACTTATTCACTCCGCATAGATTGCTTACGATAAAATGCCATTGGTTATTTTAGTGCATATTATGTTACTTATGATGTTCAATAAATTATTTTTGCTATGAATAGCTATAGATATATGCAGATTAATACTAGAAATTCATAACGTGTGCCTGGAATTTATGATAATAAGTTAGATAGCAGAAATAACCGATGACTGATTTTAGCTAAATTGCTCAAATATTTGCAAACGTTGTTGAATGGCTCTTATAATCGGCATTAAACACGCAAGCAGAAGTTGAAAATACTCTTGAAAGGGCAAATATTTTTATAAGGAGCATAAATGCAAAATGGCAAAGAAGGTTTCCGAGAATGTAGATTTTGTTTTGCCTCTGAGTATTGGATAAATGCTAACAAACAAAATATTACTATGGTTACAAAATTATCTCCGAAAAAATTGCAATAAGATCAAATGTTTTTTCGAAAGTGTCTGAAATATGCATGTATACGTATATAGACAAAGATATATATATATAGTACGAACAAAAAATTAGAAATTCACACACACATACACATATATATATATATATACACAAATATAGAGAGAGAGAGAAAGAGGTTTCTCGGACTGCTTAAGATAGCAGTTTTAAGAGAAATTGCATTTTTAAACTCTATCAATCCTTTACATTAGCAAAAAACTACTTATTAAATAATTTTCAACATTCCAATAACTTTTATCAGCCGCAAATCTGAAATACACAAAAACTGAAGATAAATGAAAGATCATAAGACTTTTCTAATTATGACAATACAATGTGTAACAATGCAATGAAAGGAACTATTTAAAAACATGTACTTCTTAAAAAATAAATTTCAGTAAAATTATTTATACAATACCCGATGTTTATAACTATACCTGTCATACAAAAATAAAGCATGGATGTAATTACGCAGTGATAAGCCAACACATTCTGAAAACGGGAAACCTAGGTGGCGCATCTTGAAGCTAAGAAAAAAAGGATTTACAGAAGCAAATTTAAAGCGGCTAAAATTGAAATGTAAATAAATATAATCTCGCATATTCTTCAATTTAAAGCACGTTTGTGGCTTATAACACCCGATCGATAGTAACACCAGATCATTTCTCAGGTATCAGATCAAGCCCACGAAATTCATCGTGGGAAGGGGTCAAGATTGCGCCTGTCGTTGGCAAGAGCCTTGAACACCATATAGGGGACAGTATACGACTTCGCTTAGTTCCGCCCCCAGTTTTGCTGGAATTGGGGGCGAATGGGCCGAGGGAGGAACAGGTCCGAGGATCTCCCACCCCTCTTTCCCTGCCACAAACCTCTCGGGAGGACTTTCGGCTTGAAGAATATCTAGAGTGCCCGCTGCCGCACAGACATTATGTTCACAGATATCCATTCCTTCTCCGGGATTCGAACCCCAGAGTCGCTAACCACTGTCACGGTTGGGCGGCATAGATAATAAATTGTGGCATATATGAAAGCATGAAAGCTACTAAGAAACCTTAAAGAATATGAAAAGTAAAATCGAAAGGGATAGATCATAGTAGTAACTTTTCTGTATCTGGCGTTAATTCAAATAAAATAATGTCATAATAATTTTTTCCCTATTTTAAAAGGTTTGCCATTTCAAACAGCTCATTTTAAATAGAAGATTTTATATTTTATCCTCTTAATTTAAAGGAGACAAATTATAAATTGATTTCTGCACATCAAGATCAGGATATTATTTCTTTTTATTCTTATTTTTTTACAGTTCTTTTTTTTACTTTAAATGTAAGCTCTTTGAGATGTTAGTCTATAATCTGAAATTTTCAACATGTAATTTTTTAGAATTGTTTTCTTCAAAGACAGTTTTTCATGATACTGTCCATCTTGCTAGAAATCACGATCAAACTCAGTGTAAAAAACACTAAAAGCAGTTTTCGTTAAATGGTGACTTGAACATGATATCCAATCCCTGGGGTATCACAGTTACCTGGTATCACCACGTTGGTCTTTGCTAAAGATAATCTCTATGTAACCGAGATTTAAATAATGCTCTACCTTAACATATACTAATTTTTATTAATGAATATGGCATATTATTTTCTTAACTATTTTTATATTAATTTAGGCACATTTTAATGAAGAAATGTGTGTATTGGTGTGTTTATTGAGAATACGGCATAACACACTAGGGCTATCTGCCTAAGGAGAGGGATGCCTTCTTGGAGGACTTTTAATGAAGAAATAGGATGAAATGTAAAAATCTTTTAATGTGACACTCTATATAAGAAGTAAGCCCATTTGACTCCTGTTAACTACAGTTTAATATGAGCTCAAATAATGATAATGTCGCTACAGATGACAAAAGGTTAAGTTTATTGAATAAAACAATGAAGAAAAACTGAAATCTATGCGTGCAGTTTAAGTTATTTGATGTTCATTAAGATTTAGAAAACCAAGTGATTCTTTACTCTGGTACATGGCTCCAGAAGTAGCTCTTGGCAATTATTATATTCAGTTTTTCATAATTGTTTCAATATTAGTATATTATCAATTAAGTGTATTTTAATTATTAATTTTGTATCAATTAGATATATTTTGAAGAAAGTAATAAAATATTAGAATTGGATTTATTGTGTTTAAATCGTTAACTTTAAAAAGCAATACAATTACGATTTGAAAAATAAATAAGAGGTCTTTTACCTAGACAAAACTGAAATAATGGACTACCTACTAGGCTGCATGGAGAGTAAATTAAAAATCTTATGTCCCAAGCAATAGTAATAGCTCCCATGTCACGTGGATGATAAACGACATGGTAGCATACATTAACGTAACGGTTCAAAACATTTTAACGACTCCATTAAAGATGATTGTAACGTCAAAATAGTTGAATCACTAAATCTTAGCACTCAAATGCAATTGATTGAGTGGAAGAGCTGACAGGTTAGGGGGAAGTTGATATAAAATCGTAATTATAGTTCTTACTGTATGATAAATCATTTCCATTTTTTGTTTGCTGTTCTCGACCTTCAAACAAGCTTAGTAAATGTAGTTATTAACGCTATTAGTCTCAAACCTCACTTTTTTCTTATCGCTTTTCAAATGTTACCACCAAATATTGCTATGTATTTTCCAGATTTTTGGATTCTGAAATTTATTTAAACAGCGTTTTCCGGTTATCTCAATTTAAGTTAGACCTGAAAAACTTAAAAATCCTTACATAAGCTCCAAAGGAAGGTCAAATACTTGGAGGAAAAGTTGAAGTACTTTGACCTCCGTGATTTGCAGTCCTATGAAGGTGGTTTGGCTTCCTCGTTAGATCAAAGAAAAGGCAACAGACTTCAGCAGGAAACCAAGCTGGCTTAGTACCGAGAGCGTAAGGGAAAGCATAACTCCCTTACAACCCCAAAAGGCAATTTATCTTTTAAAACTTCAAAGTTAGGATACGTGTCTTCTCCTAAAGAAATGCGAGGAATAGGCATGCAGGAAATAGTCACTTTGTATCACTTCGTAATTTGTAAAATGAAGAAGTTATGAGTAACAATTAAAACACTATTAACATATCACTGATACACGTATTTCGTTCACATTGAAAAATTATATGAAAAGTACAAAAATCTTACCTTCTGTGTACAGAGAGCTTCACATTTCCACTTCACTGAAAAGGAACTTCACGAAAAGCAAGAACAAACCGGCAAACGCAAAGCAATATCAATAAACTGAAAGTGTTATGCCGCCAATTTTTAATTATTATAAGCATAATAATCATCTCTTATTCCGCAATGGCGCCATCGATCAACAGTTAGATAAAACAAAAACGGAAAAAACGGAAACTTCCAGTGATGCAATTATAAACAAGAATGTAGATGGTTCTCATAAAAATCCATCAAGTTGCCTATTGACACTGAGAAAAACTGTTTTATTAACGACTACAATAGCATATGTTTGTAATTCAAAAGGAAAGATAATTCCAGTTCGCGCTATTATTGATAACAGCAGCATATCTATGGGTACCAGCTCTTATTTTCAAATATCGCTAGACACACCTGCAAAAATAGCTGAGAAGGTCACTAAATTCAGAAAAAATTTTCCTAAATGTAGTAGCTAAAATTTAAAAATAAAGTATAATCCATATTCCATAATAGGTTTTGTTACTCGTCATATTTTAAACTGAATCTTCATAAAAATATAAATAATGTCCCAATTTTTCTGCGGACCATCAAAACGTTTTCACGACCACCGGTTGGCGACTACTGGTGTAGAGGAGGCGCTTACTGGAGATCGCTCCTATGATTAACTTATCCTCCCCATATGCGTCATTTCTGGGGTGTCATTGATCTCGACTTTTTTTAATGGATGACAATACATGACCACATAGGACTCATGCTGTTGGGGTACTCATGAAAAGTGAAGATATCCACAGAATGGCAGAAAAGTTTCTAAGGTTTTGCACACTAGTGTAGTGTTTGATCACTAAACGGAAGTGCTGTACACAATAACGGCTGAAAATCTCAAGTGCTTTGTTAAGACTTTCAGTAATTGTAGTGCTTCTAAAAGTCTCATCATTTTGACATCGGATAATTCCCATTATTTCAATGTAGGATTTTGCAAGCCAGGAGGAGGGATTAAAAGCAGTGTAGCTATAACTCCATCGCTTTCTGAAGACCATCAAAAGCTATCAATCCTATAATGTATGTTGATATACCTAACAATACTTGGAAATAATGAGTTCTGAATGCATTTCTAATTTACGTCTCGTCTACTTTGATTTACTCTTCAGATATTTTACATCAAAAATAGGTAATATATATTCTCAGTATGTCTGTGTGTAGCCTGGTTCTAAAACATTAACACCTCAATCACGTATTAAGATATCCACAAGCATATTTTGAGGAAAAAAACCTTAAGAAGTAACGCGTTATGAATGTATTCATAACGCGCAGCTGACAACAAATGAGGTCCTAAGAGCTACTGCTTATCAGCAGAAAATTATGATCTGCGTGCTAATTAACCCGCATATGAAAACATGCGTTTTTACCTGCAGCGTCTTTCTGAATTTCTTCAAAACGCTACATTCGTTATAGCTAAAATGCAGACTATATTATCTTTTATTTTAAAAATTAATGCTTTTAGTTTACGCTATACACTGCACTTTTTACTACCATACGTATTCGAATGAAATGCAGGTTAGTGCCCATATTTTATATTAAATTCGGAGCAAAATGTTATTTAAACACATACTTAAATTAAAACTTATGTAAAATAATATCATCTGTATTGGGATAAGAATAGGATCTGCTCAATAAATTTGTGACTCTTTCGCGATAATTTATAATTCAAGGAAAAGAATTCATAATATTCTCACTAGATTCAAGAGATTTATAACAAATTTGAATGATCAAAAAATTTCAACCTCAGTGTAGTGCTAGTTTAAAAAATTCCATTCCTTCTTTCTTTGGAATTCTTCTTTCGAATTTAAGAATTTTAAATTTGGATCTAAAACTGCTTTTATAATGTAGCAGTTTGATATCGCATGTAACTTAATTCTCTTGTATTTGTAACTCAGAGTGTAAACTCTCTCTCCCCTTAGTGGCAGGCTCTAGCCGTTTGTAGGAATTGGCCAGTACGAAGGCTTTAAGCGGTGATCTCTTTATTATGGAAGCACCTAATAGGTGAACCACCGTTGGGTTCTATGAAGGGACAGACAAATTATAACCATTCCTTCTCGGGATTTGAATCCGGGCCCTCGGTATGGGAGTCAGAATCACTAACCACCTTCCCGTCTGGGCGGTCAGAGTGGAAATATTTCACTATACTTTATTGGTTCTTTTTTAATAAAAGAATTGTACCGCTATAAATAAATCGCCCTCTTAACGGGGCAGTTTATTTTACAGACCTCCACGGTAGATAGACTGCCTCATCTAGTGTGTTATATATATAAATATCGCAATACACACATCGGGAGATATATCACGATACTAAAGACAGTTTTCAATTGCGTTGTATAGAATTTTATGTTTCGTAGATTCCTCACATCCATTTTAGAAGATAAAGAAGGTTTTAGGTAGCTAAATTTGCAATAACGTCCTGTTTTTGCAAGGATCTGGAATATGTTTCCATTAACTGGCAAAATCAATTACCTGGCAATCTTGTACAGTCATTAGTTTTGTTTTGTTTTTTATGTCAGGAACCTGAAAATGTGCAGTGCCCTCGTTGAAACTCGAACCTGGATCGCTGAAATACTCGCCAAGTGTGCCACCGTTACACCACAAAGACATGCTAAAAGGAGAGCCCCTTTTTAGGCCAACTGGGGATTAAGGGACGCAATCGCTAGATACTGGTGGTGACGAATTATTGACCAATTGATCAGCGCCTTTCAGTTCGGGCGCCAATGTAGATTCATTAGATCATTTTGAAGCAGAAGTACATGAAAAATGAGCAATGCCCTCACCGGGGCGCGAATCTCGACCCCTCGAATACGCGCCGAGATTGCTACGGTTACACCATGAAGGCATGATGGAAGAAGGGAGAAAATACCTTATAATCTGAAAAATGTTTTAGTGAGATGTAAGATTTTGAATATAACTTCCACGATACCTTGAAAATAAGTTTTTATAGCGTAGGCATTCGACGTTATGGACGATTTTTAATTTAACTATCAGTTTACAAATTTAATTCTGACTGATTAACAAAACGCAATGAAACGAGTTCTCATTAATCTAACTTTTTATTTTATTTTTGAACAAAATATCTAACTGACATATGGCTTAAAATATATTTATTTTACAATATACCCAGCTGATAATTATGAACATTTCAGCATCACTGTGGTTACTAAGAACTGTTTGTTAAAATACAAATAAAAGATAATAGTTAAGTTTTTTAATGACAGCAATAATTAAAAGAAATGCATACTTTCAGAATTTTCTAGCTAGATATTAAATAATAAAATAATTTATCTCAATTATGAAGAATTTGATTTCTTAATTTTAATGATAAATAATTCATTAAAATTAGTTTACATCATTATGAAATATTTGAATCTTGCACACGAAAATATTGTTTTGCAACGGAAGGTACCGCATGGAGCCCATAATATCTAAAGTTCACTCACCTTTACGCAAAGCGGCAGGTAGGCTAATGGGAAAAAGAGCGGCGACAGGCACGGAAAACTAACCGCCGTTGCGTCATCACTATGCGTGTCACGCACTTCTCGGTGAAAGTGAATATACGTATATATGAACAAGCAAAGAAAATTCGCTCAAAGCTCATAACAGCCATAGGATTCCGAACAGAATGCATAGCAAATGCCGGTAAATAAAACCTTCAGAATGGAAAAGAAACTAATTATATTCAGTTAGCTAAGACGAAGGGTAAAAAAAATACCATGGAAAGGCCATTTTTAATTTAATAAAGATGCAGTTGACTCTCGAAGTATGCAAATTAGTGTTTCGTATCCGCTTAGACACGGACTGTATTCAATAAATATAATAGAAAAATTTGACATTAGAAATGCCTAAAAGCGGAGTCTTTCCAAAGTTTTATGGATAATGCTTTATGCTAACCGGAATGTAACACAATTTCTCCTTGTCAAAAGATTGAAGGTACATGACATGCCGGCTCGACGAGTATAATAGTTTATAGTGTCAAAACTATTATAGTAATTTAATCATAGATATTACACCCAGACAAGTATACATAAGAAGGTTTTTTTTAATTGCAGATGGAAAACATTTTAAATAATTCGATTAAGATAATAAATAACTTTTAAAAGTACAAATATCAGTGCAATTAATACAGAAAATTATTCTATCCATTAGTTTTCAAGTATTTTTTACATTTTTTAGCTCAAAGGGCATTCGCCCAGGAGGGCTACTAATTTCTCTTTGGCATTTTGCGTCGATTCACTATAAACGGTGAATCACTTTTCAAATTGTTGCCACCAAATATTACCGCTCTGTGTTATATTTTAAGAAATTGAATAATTAAAAATCTGCATAAATGTATATATGTTTCTCGCATTGTGATGAAACAACGGTAGCTAGAGCCATCCAAGTTTGAATAACGTAATCCTCCACAGAATATGGGCATCTGAAAGCCCAAATTTGGAAGCTGGAATTTTTTTATTACCGATTTCATATTTTGTAAAGCATTTATGAATTTTTGGTTAAGAAACTCAACGATTTCAAAGCGAGTAAGGACAACACTGGACAAAAAAAAAAAAAAAAAAAAAAAAGCATTTTTATCTCCAAAGATAGGTTCAATTTAATATTATTTTGCGATATTGCTCTTGAACTGAATTTTATGGTTTAGGGGCGAAGAACATGATATTTAATAAATAAATACGCAAAACAAAAAAATAACACGCAAAAAGTTTAAAAAACGACCCTTTGGGCGTGCATAAAGCTTTCAGAATTTTTTTCAATCGAAGTTATTTTTTTAGAAAATTTATTTTATTGCTTAATCCATATTTTATAGCATACATATTTGAAAACTTCTTCCACTCTTAGAAACAGCAACTGGCAACGCTAAAAGTATTCTTAATGTAAATTCCCGATTCGGATGTGATTGAATCATATTCATGAATTACCTTTAAACGATCTTATAGTTGCTTTAAAGTTCAGAAATCACATTGTTCTTAAAACAACATACATTTTGATGAAATTTCTGAAGCATTTATATCACTTGGATATTTAAATTTAAGTTGCTTCTTTTCAAGTTATTTAAATCGACGGCATTAGTTTTTCGTCGGCTATAAATTGAGAATTGAAAGTATTAATATAGAAGTTATTTCTTTTTCAATAAAATTTAAAGAAATTATTGTGGAATGAAATTTTTAAAATGTGGGACCCCCCAAAAAAATCAGACTTTTAAGAATATTCCTGAATAATACAGGCCATCTTAATAAAAATATAGTTAAGTAAATAAATAAATGTGTCGTATTTTTTACAAGAATGCCAAATTAAATTAAAAATTGACATCGAATGTAACAAAAAATTGGAAACATCACCTGATTGATAGCTTCTCGTTTCCCTTGCCACCGTCTAGTTTGCAAGACGTATTTACAGTACTTGGCGCCACAAACACCTCGTTACACTTTCGACTTGACATTTGGAACACTGCAATCGAACCGCTAATAGGAGCGCCTTTCGAAACATATTTATAAATACATTTACTTAGCTCGCTTTAAAAGTTCCATTTTTCTGCTCGCATGTTTTATTATCATAAGCTACAGCTTCGCTCTATAAGATTTCAATTATTTTTCCTGTCACAATTAATCATTTGTCTCTGCGACCTTTAATTTTCTTAATTTGCACGGTGTAGCATATAATATGAACACAAAGAATGCAAGCATTTTAATTTTGAACATAGTTGTAAATTTACTGTACCATACTCCAGCCATTATTCTAATCCAAGTTAGATAAGGCAAATTAACACTCGTAAAGTACTTTTTTCTAAAACGTATTTACTTATCTAAATTTTTAGCTAATTTTGGGTGATTTCTAACTGTTCACCAATGGAGTAGCGAGGGGGGGCAAGGGTGTGTATGATGCCCCGCGCGCCGCTCGCAGAGGGGCGCCAAATAGTCTCCAAACAAGATTTTTCGGAAAAAATTCAGTTTTTATTTTAATCGATTTCTGGGAAATGTATTTAAAATTAATAATTATTGTAATATAATTAATTATTTATTTTCTTGATTTGTCTGATAAAATGTGTAATAAAATGTTTGCAGTACATACACCAAATACAAAACGTTCTTTCTGAACTCTTTATTTCTCTAAAAATTAGGTATATTTTTATTTTTTTTAATGAAATGAACGTATAGCTCCTGCTTTATATTTTAAAACAATAATACGACCTTCTCCCGAATTTCTCAAACATATCCAGTTTCTAAAAAAGGATTCCACAGTCTGGAAATGACATTTCTTGTTGAGACATCGCATATTCACTGCTACAAAGCATTTAACGCGTGTGAGTTGTTTTTAATCTTTTACTACAAAAGGAATGCTGCAGGTCGCTTTCTTACTCCTTATCTAAAACGCATAGTTTTCGACTTTACAGACTAAATTTGCATATTCCCAATTTTGTAAATTTTCCTTTATAATCTTTTCTATTTCCTTTTGTTAAAAAAGTTGTCGATTGTATGGTTATTTCATACCAAACCCACAATATCCCCTAATTGTTTTGAGCAGTGAATGGGACTGCAAGATGTTACTCCGCAGTAAAACAGGAACGGAATCTAAAACTCCATTAGAGGTCTATAGAGAAAATGTTTTTTCAAACCTAAGAATCGCACTTCAAATACTTCTTATCATCAAATCTTCTTATCAATCTTATTTCATCATCAAATGAACATTCGTTCAGCAGATTAAATAAATTTTGACGTATTTACATTCAACGATGGAACAAGATCCCCTAAGTCATCTAGCATTTTTAAATGTAGAAAGAAAAAAATTTGAAAGGATCGACTTTGATGAAGTAATTGATAAATTTTGCTTCAGCCAAGGCAAGAAAAATGTATACATAGCAATTAATTGTATTAAGGTATTATAATATTATATTATTAATAATAAATATATCTACTTATCTATAATATGTATTAAAATTTTAATTGTTTAAAAATTTTACTTTTTTAAAAAAATTATAAAAATATGGAAAATAAATAATACTTTTTTAACTAATTCCAGATCATCGTATGTCTGATTTTTCCGTCGACACAAATATATTTTCCGTATCCAATGCTAGTGTAGTTAGGTAGTGACTATTTTTAATATATTTTATAGTATTTTATGGCAGATTCAGCATTTTATTATTATTTGCATTATTTTATTATTACGAATATATTCTATACATTATGCTACTGTAAGTGGTGTGTTTTTGGGGGGGAACGCCAAAAGGGTATTTTGCTACGGGCGCCAGTTATGCTTGCTACTCTATTGCTGTTCACCTGATATCTCGGCCTTCTTAGCAACGATAAATTAAGATTATTATTTAATTCTTTATATGTAAAACATAGCATTCAGCTGGCATTTTAGCCGATGATCTTCTGGTTCAGAGATCAGTTTGGTTTTACTCAGTGAGCTGCCAAAGATTGCAGCCAGCTTCTTTTTATATATACTTGAAGTTTCTATTAAAGAATTTCTCAATGATCTTAGATTTGCTAGACTGAGAGCGTTCTTCATATTTTTTTCTCCTCGTACAGATGAGTACAATGACGTCTACCTCTCCAAAGATTCGTTTTCGTTTCTAGGAGCCAGTATAAACATTTAACCTTTGATAACCCAGTAGGTAGACATAGCGTGACTTCGGTCCTCTTTGTAGTTCCAAGGCTTAATTGTACCTCATCACTTGATTGGCTTTGTTTGACAGGCTAAAGTATGTTTGAATTAAGTAATTAGTTTTTGTTACTAATCTAAGTGATGCATAACTAGAAAAAAATCAGCTTTACAATTACAAATAATGTTTAAAGGCTTTATATTTAAACAAAAAAAAAATTATCAGAGAGGACATTTACCTAGAAAATGTAATTTCCTTGTTACATTTAACTTCTTTTTTCTCCTCGCCTATTTTAGTATGAGCTACCGTGTCGTATATTACCAGCATTCTCAACTGATGGTACGCAAAAGAAAAATATGTGATACGCAAAGAAGCAAAGTATTTTTAAGTATTAAATTCAAAAACACAATATCTTGTTTAAGTTTTTTCTCTAAAACTCGTAAATATAGGCGATCTGAGCCTTGTTCAAGGTCTATATCCACTCATAGACTTTAGCAAAATAATCCGTTTTTATTTTCCCAAACATTCTTTTGCTATAACAAAATTTGTCATAAATGACGTTTTTAAAAAGAGGATTAGAAAAGGGTATTGTATTTAATAGGTAATAAAAATAAGTTCCTATAAAAAGATAATAGTATCTCATTAATTCAATAGTTGATCCATTCATTAGCGCGTCTCCCCGAATTGTCCTGATGTTTACACCTCATGTTGCCACCATTTCCGGGTTCATATTGCTCTATTTTCAATTAGATTCATTTTTATTTTCATTTTCTGTCTCTAACAGCAAGTATTTTGTCTTCTTGTTATTTTGTATTCCTTTTCTATATAATTTGAGAAATAGCCGTTTGTTTTTGAAGAACTAGTAATATACTGTGCATCTAAATATTTGTGAAAATTAAAACAAACTTAGATTTTCAAAATGAAAAAATGTCTAAGATTGATTAAGCGGAAAAGGGGTGGTTCACAGTGATGGATACAGAACAATCTACTAGCACTAAGAATATTGAAAAGAAAAGAAAAATTGTTTATAAAAAATATAATGAAAATTATTTATCATTTGGGTTTACTTCGAATAGAGATGTGTTGTTTGCAGTGAACTATTATTCAATTAAAGTATGAAATCACCGTTTAAGATGTCTTGAATTTAAGCATACTCATTTAAAGGATAAATCTGAAGAATATTTTAAGAGGAAATTAGCGGAGTTGGAAAACTGTAAACAAGTAAGGAAAGGTTTTGTTACTTAGTGAAAAAGCTTCGGAAGCTAGTTACCTAGTAAGCTAGTACCTAAAAATTACCAAGACTGGACAGGCTCACACTATTGGAGAAAACTTTGTGTTATCAAGAACTAAACATATCGTTTTCACAACGGAAAAGCGGCTAATGAACTTAATAATATTCCTCTATCAAATGATACAGTAATTTTACGAATTCACGAAATGGCAAATTCCATAAAAGAGACTCTTATTCAAAAAATAAAACACTGAGTATTTCACATTGCAATTAGATGAAAGTACTGATGTAACGACCCCATTTAGAAAGTTTTCTAACGGAAAATGAGTTGAAATTAAAAAAGAGTTAGCTTCTGGTATTAAAAATAATTGTTTTTCATCGATAAATAGTTTCAATATGTATTTTCTAAAGATTATGAAAAAGAAAATTAGAAATCCATTTTGTTCAAAAATACTTGAAATTTTATCTCGTGAAAAAAAATTGAAAAAGAAAAGAACAATTGATAGAAATTTCATGTGATCGAACTCTTACTGAAGATTTCAGAAATAACACGCTTGTTAACTTTCGATTGAAACGAAAAAAAGAATTTAAAGGCATTTCAAATAAAGCTATTAAATTTTTATTGCCTTTTTACGGTGTGGTACGAACTGCGCCGAATTTGATCGAAGATCCCGTACCCCTCTTATCTAACCCACGAACTGCGCGACGTTTCCTGTCCCCTATTTCTTTCCCAAGAAGATTGGGTGCTACAAAAAGTCATTTATCGCCATTAATGGAACATTCTATTGAGACTGCAGAATGAAATTAAGCTTAATGTTGCTGTTAAGTAGCTTGTTATTAATTTAATTATACATTTCTAATTAATTATATGTTCATATATTTCCAAGGATATTACTCAAACTTTTGCATCCCAGTTTTTAATTTTTGGTTAAAAAAATAAACTTTTATTTATTGAGAGGCCTGACTGATTACATTAATTTACAGTATTGTTTATCTAATTCCTTTCTTCTAGATAAATTTTAGAGAAAACTTCTTAGCATAATATTTTAAATTTATTTACAATTTATACGTCAGTGTTCTAAATGCATAGTAATGTTGTTATAATAGATTTCATGCTAAGCTTTTTTTAAATTTAACTAAATTTAATTTCTGCAAGCATTTACATGATTACTTTAATTTACAAAAAATATTTTTACCACACTTTGATATGGAATAATTTTTTGCACGCTAGTGAGCTCTATGAAATTTTCCAGTCTAGTTCAGACATCTTGACTATTATTGATGTAATTTATTAAAATATAATTTGTATGCTTTATAATTATTTAATTTATGATATTATTATAATAAATGAAATATGTTTGTAATGCTAATATGTATGGTTACCAATACCTTTTATTTTCTTTGTTAGCTCTCGCATTTATTACTGTTATTCATGCAATTAGCCTGGTTGTTAGATATTTTTTACTTGTTCTTGTGATATGTAATTCCATTTATTTATTTTTATTTTTATTTTTCTCTTGGCTACAATTGGCTTCGAAAAGTTAAATTGTAACCCTGTAGGCAGCAGGAATAAGAAATTTTGATTGGCGCAGTTGGACTATAGCTCGACCCGGGGGAGGATTTTCATTAGCGCAGTTTGAGTACACCCCTTTTTACACAACCTATTTGTGTGATCAAGGATTTTCTTCCATGTTATATTTGAAAAATAAATACATAAAATTAAAAGTGGATCCTAATTTACGGTTAAAAGTAAGTGAAATAAGGCCAGGCATAAAGAAATTGATTAGCTTTAAACAGGCCAAAATTTCGCCCTAAATTTTAAAATTCATGTCTTATATTCAAATTAAATTTTGATACTTAAAATGGTAACCAATTTTTAATCTAATTGTTTTATGTGTTACAAACAGGTTGTGCAAATGGCAATGTATATTTGTCTTAATATTTATATTGAGAAATTGAAAATAATCAATGTAAAATATAGTGGTGGTACTAAAGTTTTCCAATTTTTGTTTAGATGCTACTCATTAATCAAAAAATTGATAACCTCTAGTATATTACGATTATTAGCTACGGCATAAGATTTTAATTTTTTAATGTTAGAGTTCTGCATTATATTTGAAGAAATTAAATAATGAAAAATCTGCATAAATGTATGCATATTTCTCGCATTGTGATAAAATAACCGTACATAGAGCCATCGAATTTTGAATGGCGTAATCCTACTGCGGATATGGGCATGTGGAAGCCCAAATTTGAAATTTGGAGTTTGTTTTATTATCGATTTCATATTTTGTAAAACTTAACGAATTTTTGATTAACAGACTCAAGGATTTCAAAACGATCAGTGGCAACGTTGTATAGAAAAAACACTTTTATCTCCAAAGCGCGAGGCTCTATGTCGGGAATTCTAAAGATATGCTCTATTTAAAATTATTTTGCGATATTGCTCTTGAACTGAATTTTATGGTTTAAGTGCGAAGAACGTGATATTTAATAAATAAAGGTAACAAACAAAATATTAAAAAAACGCCCCTATGGACGTAATTTAAGATCTGAAACCTTTCAGAATTTTTTTTTTTTTTTTTTATGCTTTTAAAAATTTTTAAGGATTTTTCTTTCTGGTGTTACACTGAAATAAGGTAAAAAGCATGAGTTGAATTCTGACGAAACAACTGAAACATTCTGATTTTATTAACATACAATTCTAGCTACCTCATTAATATACTAATATACTAATCTGCTCATATATTACTATAACTAATTATGAAATGTGGTGTATCTGTTTAACGCAGCAGGGAATACAGAATACAAAACCTACTATTATTATACATAAGCTCGTCATTTAATTCCAGTGCTATGCTTAAAGGTCTCTGTACTTTCCCCTCCTATGTGCATGCCTACGTGGTGTAACGGTAGCACACTCGGCGCGTATTCAACAGGTCCAGGTTCGAGTCTCGGCGAGGACATTGCCCATTTTTCACGTCTTCGGCATCAAAATAACCTAATATTTCTACAGTGGCGCCCGAACTAAAAGTTGGTGGATGATGTTTCATCACCACTAGATTTGACGACTGGGTCCCCTAATCCCCAGTCACCCTTTAAAAAGGAGAAAATATTGAGTATTTTCTCCTCCTATATGCATGCCTTCATAGTAACGGTAGCATAGTCGACGCGTATTCGAGAGGTCCAAGTTCCAGGAGAGGGCATTGCTCATTTTTCATGTCTCTTACTTCAAAAAAATCTAATGGCGTTACAAAGTAATCTGAATTTTCTTTTCAATTGCTTAAAATGTAAGCGTGCTCTTTAACAGAAAAACGATAATGATGCATGAGATAAATATCTGATTCAATGCAACGTAATGATGCGGTATTTATATTTTAAAGACAGACTGGTAGAATTAAAAAAAAAAAAAGATTTAAACTGCACAGTTATGTCCAAGATTTAAGATAATTTCATAGAAACTTATTCAAGCACATAACTTTCAAGAAAATTTATGCTTCAAGTTGGAGAAAATAATAGCATTCATTTCCAAAACAGCTCATGAAAATGTACATATGTTTAATTCTAATACCTTAGAGTTATGAACGAGTACAAAAAGGGATAAGTGCTTTTAATAGTGCTTAATAAGTAAGATTTAAAGAACTATTTATGTCTGAAAAGAAGTTAAAAATAAAATAAAATGAAACTTACGCAGAATTAGTTGAGTGCAAAATTAACCTTGAGGATCCAAATGGTATTTATAGCACGTAGAATATTGAGGATATTCGAATATCCTTCGCGGCAATGAAATTAATAAAACATTCTCCGAAGTTCCTTTGGAAAAGCGCGCTCGATGAGTTAGTTCCCAACTTGATGGGTAGTCTCCAGAGCATGCGTCGTCGTTGTCCCAACAACACTATGTTGTCATTTCCATGGCAACACGGGCACTCCTTTCGCTCATTTTATTTTGTGAACAAACATATCGTTTGTGTCGATTACTTATCCTCGCTTCTCGACATCGATAATGTTTTAATACCTTTTTGATGGATAGCTTTGTTCTTCACAGTTTCACACGCAAAGTTTTTCCCTTGAAGTCTCTTTGAAATGGCGTTCATAAAATACTTCAAAGGGGCCTAATGATAGGAATGTGTATTTTTTGTTTTCTAATCTATTCCGATTGAGTAGATAATATTTACCAACATCGATTTTGTGTGTGTGTGTGAACACCCTCGTATGAGGTTCATTGTCTCTGACATTTACATTAAGAATAAGTAACTGCAATTTTTATTATTCCCGATAGCTATCGATTTTGAAATAATTACAGTGTTTCTCTACAGAAAATTGCTTGGCGAAATGAGAACAGTACTCAGAGAAGAATCTTTACTATGGTTTTCTTTTTTATTTTTCAGAATCGTACTAACCTTGGACTGATCTTCTTATTGTAAAAAAGAAGCAAAATTTTCTGTTACGCTTTGCGGCTGTCGAAATGAATTCCGGAAAAGAGTAGGCGACGACATTCGAGAAGATTTAATTCATTGTCTAGGAACAGAAGTGGTTTGGCATTGGTAAATGCTTTTGTAGAAGAGAAAAAATATAAAGCAGTTGCAAGGAAAGAAACAGCTGTCACCAGGTAGAAAATAAGCTTAGCACGAATAACTTTCAAATGTGCAGAGGAACGCGTATGAAATATGAGTAATTAAAAAATATAGGTGAAATTTTTTTTTATTACGATTTGCATCGACAATTTGAAACTTTATTCAATAAGCTATAAAACGGCTTAAATCTGCATTCACTACTCTTTAAGAGGGTTAAAAATGTTTTACTTATAGTTTGAAATTCAAATTAAAATATATAATCCTCTTTCCTCTTTAACTCATGACTAGGTCTGATTCATTACGCGGGTAGGAATAGGAAATTTTCTAAGCTTTTTGGTTTGATTGGGATACGAATAGTCAGAGTTTCAAAAAATGCCGCGCCACTGAGTGCGCTTTTAATTGCATTATTGAAATAATTATCTATAAATGTATAATTTCATATATTTTCTAACTGACTGGATACTCATAATAAACTTATTCTGAAAGTTTAAAACGTCCGTAGCCAGGCACACACCACATTTACAATAGTATTCAATGCCATAAAGATATTAATATCTTTTTTTAATTTTCTTAATCTTTTCATATCAATTCATTAACTATTACATTTTTTAGCCTAAAGGGGCAATTTGCCCAGAAGGGTTTAAATTTCGTTTTGGTATTTTGCGTTGTTTCACTTTTCAAATTGTTGCCACCAAATATTAGAGCCCTGCATTATATTTAAAGAAATTAAATAATGAAGAGTCTGCATGAATGTATATATGAACTGTTAAAAAACAACCGTACTTAGAGACATCAAATTTTGAATAACGTAGTTCTCCTCTCGAATGTGGAAACCAAACTTGGAATTTAGAATTTGTTTTATTATCTATTTCGTATTTTGTAACACTTTAACAAATTCAAACTCAACGATTTCAAAGGAAGCAATACCAACACTCTGCGTAAAATAATAATAATAATAAAACAATCTTATCTCCAACGAGCTAAGATCGTGTATCGGAAATCCTAATGATATGCTCTTTCTAATTATTTTGTTATATTGCTGTTGTGTTGAATTTTATGGTTTAAGTGCGAAGAACATGATATTTAATAAATAAAGGTAACACATAAAACGTTAAAAAAACGCATTTTTGTTTAACATGTTTAACTATTGGATATGTACATGCATGACTGTAATGTTAAAATAAGCATGAGCAGTTATACAAGTAATTGGATATGAAGTCTACCTCTAAAACTCAATAAAAAACACCAGCTTAAAAATATTTTATGATAATATTGAACATGCTAAATAACTAAATTATTTATCAACAAATGAAAGGATATCATCGTCCCAACCACTAAACAAAAAACAAGTAATATAAAAAATTTTTAAAGTCAATTCCTATTTTAAAGACCTTAAAGACTACAGTTAAAATATTTAAATAATAATAATTATAATTAATTTTTAACATCAAGTTTCATCCACTACAAGTTTAAAAAAAACGAATTTGAGCTTGAGTGGATGAATAAATAGTATTTTATTAAAGATTCAAAATTTGAACAAGATATAGGAAGAGTGTGACCTAATAGTAAGCATTTAATTTTAAAAAAAGAATAGAAAGAAGAAGAAGAATGGTTCAAATGCTAAACTCATACTAAAACAAAGAGCACAAGTTAAATCAAAATATATCAAAAGATTCTACAGTCATCGAAATGGTATGCTTATATTGTTACTAAAAACGAACAGATAAAAAGATAATTACCAAATGCAATAAATTAATGGCGACACAGCACATTACAGCTAATTGTTTTCGAAGAGCAACTTTGTTTTTTAAGTTACACAACTGAATGCAACTAAAATGTCCTTACAAACACCCAGTTAACTTAAAATGGGATCTCAGACAAAATTATCAATAACCATTGGTGCTTCTAAATAACTCTCGACAGAAAATTCTTGAAACATCTAGTCGAAATAGAGTAATGAGTTCTGCAAACGGAGTGTGACACCTAGGGAATGCTGGTTTCCGTGAATCAACGTATTATGTAACCATATTATGCAGTTGTTCCACCTATTACTTCTTATAAAGACTTGAACTTCAAAGTCACGCATTCGTCTGTTTTGCAGTGCAGTTCACCTAAAATGGTTCACATGCTCTTCTTACAGTTTATATTCGATATATTTACATTTAAATCGATATTAATAAAGTACTACGACGATTTGATTCTGGCAAAAGTTTTGTTAGTAATTTGAAAAACATCTGATAATTTAAAAGAAAAAACAATATGTTAGTCAAAAGAACCTAATTACGATCAAAATGTAATTGAGGAAAAAGCTTAATATAGTGTAACTTCGAATACCCATCATTTCTTGTCACGCTAAATAAGAGGATAGACAGATAAAAGAAATTCCTTCCACCACCATCACCAGATACCGGCGGACGATAATGATAATATCCTCTGATCTGTCTGGTGAGGGCCACATATCTTGATTTTATTCGCAATATGTAATGAATCACTTTTAATTAATTCATTGCATAGTACAAATAAAAATCAAGATTAGAAATGAGCATTAGTAACATAGTAGTTCCTTAGCTTGTTTATTATTTACATACATTAAAAACACAGTAATTAAAACAAACTTAAAATAGTCTTTAGCCATAAAATGTTAAATATCGACTGATTTTATTATTTTCTCAAATTATTTTTAATTTTTGCTTTAATTTAAAGTAAAATGTGATACTCAATTTTAAATTTTTTATATTTTTATAGCAAGACTTTATTTATATATGTACGAGTATATATACAGGGTGTTTCATAGATCATGGGACAAACTTGGAGGGGTGGTGGAGCGTACTAAAACATGCATTTTTTTATAGGAACGTAGGGTCTGTCTAAAGTGACGGGTTAAGGCAGGAACGCAAAAAAACGACGCGATAGGAAAATGTGTTTATGTACAAAATCAGCGCAAAGTGCTTCTTTGTAGCAATACAGTATTCACAATAAATGTTCAAAATTGTGACCATTAGCAGTAATACATGCTTGCTAACGTCGCAGAAGAGATTGACGAACATTTTGAAAAACGACAGGTATTTCGCGCACGCTTGCAGCCGCAATGAATAGTCGTGCAACGATGTCCTCCAGTGAGTGAATGGGAGTCTCGTAAATAATGCTCTTCAGATGGCCCCATAAAAAAAAAAGCCAAGCTGGATAAATCTGGCAAACGGGGTGGCCATCGAATGGGTCCACCACAGCCAATCCATCGGCCCGGAAATGTCCCATCCAAGTAATTGCGGACCCGCACGTGGTTATGGACTAGTGCACCATCATGCTGGAACCACATTCCATCACGAACGACAGCCGGAACATCCTGCAGCAATTCCGGTAGCACCTCTTGGAGAAAAACATGGTAAAATAAGCCATTTGTAGGTGCAGGTAAGAGGTATGAGCCTATGAATTAGTCCTTAACAATACCCGCCCACACATTAACGGAGAAGCGGGTTTGGAATGCATGTGGACGTGTCCCGTGTGGATTATGAGTTGCTCACACGTGCATGTTGTGGCTATTGAAGATGCCGTCCTGTGAGGAAATTGCCTCGTCCGTGAATAGCACATCCGATGAAAAATGCGCCTGCGCCGCACACTGCTGCAAGAATCGATGACAGAAATGAACTCGAGCCTCTTCGAGTTGGAAGGCTTGGACGCTCTGCAAATGGTATGGGTCCAAACCATTTTCATGCAATATTCTCCAAACGGTAGAATGACTCAGCTGCAGACGACGTGCAATAGCTCTTGTACTTGTCTGAGGTGATACATGCACAATATTCAAGATGGATTCTTCAATGCGAGGTTGTCGTGCACTTCTTCCACTCCTATTGTCACAGGTGGTTTCAAATGACCCGTTTTCACACAGAGACCGATGCAACCTCTCGAACATTGTGTGCTTCGGCATACGCCTGTTCGAAAGTCGTTCCTGCTACAACCGTAACGCTGCTCTGCCGTTCCCATTAGCAGCACCATACATGAGATGCATGTCACCTTTTTCCTGTGCGTAAACGCACCCATCAGGCTCGACATCAGAGTTGCGAATGATCCTCTGACGCATCGGATCGTGGTTTGTCCGGCTCATTATAGCCCTCTACCGCTGCATTGCCAGCAAAATCACAGCTGTAGTTCCTATTACTGTTAGTGTTCCCTTATTTTGAGCATTTATTGTGAATACTGTATTGCTGCAAAGAAGCACTTTGCGTTGAATTTTGTACATAAATATATTTTCCTCTCGTGTCTTTTTTTTTTTTTTTTTTTTTTTTCGTTCCTGCTTTAAACTCGTCACTTTAGACCCTACATTCCTATACAAAAAATGCATGTTTTAGTACGCTTCACCACCCCTCCAAGTTTGTCCCATGATCTATAAAACACCCTGTATACAATAAATGCAGTAGTAGCTTTGTGAGCAAAGTGAGATAAAGGGGCCTCATTAAAAAGCCAAATACAGAGGACAGCCATTCGCAGTAATTAAGATTTATTAACAGCAAAAAAACATAATCAGAGTAATTGACTGTTATCATTGATTTCATTTTGTTATTTTAAAACTTGTACCAATTACCTTTTCCTTTACCCCTACTGATATTGTTGGAGATATTCTTATAGAAAACACGTGTAAAAAAGGTTGAATTCACTTATCACTTCATGCAGTCACCATAACATTAATAAGAAATGTAATAAAGTACACTTCGTTGTTTTCTATTTTAACCAAATTTGAAAGCTTGTCAAAACTTTGAATATTGTTTTCATTTTGCTTGAATTGGGTAGACTGAAATTTCTTCCTTTTTTAATTATTTGTTATCGCTTAATATTACTGTGAAATAAAAGTAATTTTTGAACAAATAATTCGTTCATTTTTAAGAAAACATTTTACTTTCAAAAATAATTCTTTTGCAAAAGATTACTTCAAAAATGTACTTTTGCATGTAGTATTTCTAATCGCGCACAATAATGAAAAGAATAAATAAAATTTCTGGATACAAGAAGGTAAAAGAAGAACTGAGAAAGAGAAATAATTTAAACAGTGTAGAAAATCAGTGAGAAGTGCTAAATATTTTATAGAAAAATCTAATGCTAATGATAAGAGTGAATTCTGTGTTGCTCATATGAATATTCAAAAACTGGGCAATATTTCTGCTTTAGTTATTGGCAAGAAAGAACCAAAATGTGACAAGTCCAGATCTGATCATTCTTCTGCTCAAAATACTTTGATTAATTGACTTTTAATTAATTTGAATTGATTTAAAATTACTTTCAATTGTTACTTTTAAAATTAAAAAAATTAATGCTTTAGTTATTTCTTTATTTGCTATTTAATAAATTAATGTATTCTAGTACGGTATCGCTATTCTTGAGTTGTAGGAGAGCACCGAAAAAATTCTCGCCCAGAGATCTAAATACCTTACGGTCGGACAAGGCAATTCTTTATTATTTCAGGTACTGTGCAATTAAAAGAACAGCTTATAAATAAATACGAATAAAATTTTTCCTGAAGATCCCTATAAAAAATGCATGAAAATTTGAGAACTGTCTGGCAAATATTCATAAAGAAGACGATATCGGAAATTATCAAATTTTCATTTTAAATTTTAAGAAAAATATTTTTTGTGTAGTTTTCTTGGGAGAAAGTACATTTAAAATACTATTTTAGGATTGTATCTTAAATGTGATGACAAAGCAATCTTATTGCATTGAACAGTACGGTCTTTTTTAAATTATGACGATTTTCTTTTTTATTTATTTCTAGTCCAAAGGTGCTTTGTTCCTGAAGGACTATTGTTTTCGTTTTGCGATTTTGCATTGGTTCACTATAAATGTCCGATTCACTTTTCAAACTTTTACCACCAAATCTTAGAGTTCTGCATTATATTTGAAGAAATTAAATAATGAAGAATCTGCATAAATGTAGGTATATTTCTCACATTGTGATAAAACAAAGGTACATAGAGCCATCGAACTTTGAATGACGTAATCTTACTGCGAATATGGGCATGTGAAAGCCCAAATTTGAAATTTGGAATTTGTTTTATGATCGATTTCGTATTTTGTAAAACTTTAACGAATTTTTTGATTAACAAACTCAAGGATTTCAAAGCGAGCAATGACAACGTTGTACAGGAGAAACATTTTTATCTCCAGCGCGAGAGACTGCGTATCGGAAATTCTAAAGGATATGATCAATTTAAAACTATTTTGCGATATTGCTCTTGAACTGAATTTTATGGTTTAAGTGCGAAGAACGTGATATTTAATAAATAAATGTAACAGACAAAATGTTAAAAAAACGCCCCTTTAGACCTAGTTTAAAATTTGAAACCTTTCCCATTTTTTTATTCTTTATTTTCTATGAAAGAACATGTAGAATTTTATATGGGTTATATACAAAGTCATCCATCAGTATATCTCGATGGCTGGATCGATAAAATGGTGAAGAATAATCGACAAATAATTATGATGACCTCTAACTATAAATTTTTTTTTAAATGTAACTTTTTCATGGTTTATTTTTCGACATGTTCACTGCTGGAAATTTTTCAGAGAAAGTATATTTGATGTGTGTCAGCTCTTTCATCCTATTTTGTATTAGTGTTTGTATGTTTAAAAGTAAATCTAGGTTTTTAGATAATTTATTTTTCATTCAGAAATTTCTTTGTATATATAAATATACACTTTTTTCATTCTAATATCATGTTCTTCTGTATATAGTGTGTGCTGTAGATTCGTAAGTATTATATAATGCCTTTCTTACTAACCAAAATATATTTGCAAGCTAAAAATAAGAAAATACTTTGTAGGAGGAAACGTATCTTACTAATATGAGCTTTTTTCATAGATGGCCTTATAAGAATTTAAATTTTGTATAATTTTACTAAAAGATGGATGTCACAAAACCAAAATCATCACAATTTAAAAATTTTTCCTTGTTTGATTTATTTGTTAAATTTGCATCACCTTCAGTTTATTACCAGCAGCTGAAGAAGTATCAGTCGTGCAATCATTAGTATTAGAAGATCTTTTACCTTTCTTTCTTATAAAACTAGTATATATGGTGTTATCTTCCTTCATTCAGCATGCCTTCGTGGTGTAACGGTTAGCCCACTCGGCAGGTCCAGGTTCGAGTCCCAGCGAGGGCATTGCTCATTTTTCCCTCCTCCTGCTTCAGAATCATCTAATGTCTTTACAACTGGAATATTTTCTTTCCAAATAATATGATTTATAAATTCGTTAAAAAGTTCTCAAAATGCATTCATTTTCTATGCATTTAATTACCAGATTATGTTAAATTATTGCTCAAATTATTTAGATAACATATCGATTGCATCTTGAGAATACTACGATTTAAGTCATAGGATTACGCAATCGATGATGTAGCAAATGTAAAAATTTAAATGTAGATGCAAATGAAATAAAGCTATGTATATTTAATAAATCTTATAATCCATGCAAGTCTAACTATGTTATTGCAATAAATTTACGTAGATGTAGGAAATCTAAAATCTTGCGTAGATGTAGGAAATCTAAATCTAAATCTAAAAAAATCTAAATCGACTGTTTTCGGCTCACGCTATACTGATTTCGATACACTTTTTTATTCTCGCCACACTGTTTATCTCTTATTTCCCATTATATTCATCTTCGCTCGGGGCACAACTAGCAAATTTTGCTTTGGTATGAAGACGACTGTGACATTTCTGGAAAGATTTAATTAAATTTGTAGAATCTCAGTTACAAGTTCCCCATACTTTCCCCATATGTAACGTGTACACGAACCAGTTTTCCTTAGAAAGCCCTCCAAGAAGGCATCTCTTCCTTAGACAGATAACCCTAGCCTACTTTGCCATAATCATCCAAAACAAACAAACATCATTTGTCCTGATGACATAAGAACTCCTTCACCTTATAAGGTATTTCTCCCACTTCCCTAGCGTGCCTTCGTAGTGTAACGGTAGCTTGCTGGGCCGGTATTCCAGAGGTCCATGGTTTCGATTTCCGGCGAAGGCGGTTGCATATTTTTCATCTTTTCTGCTTCCAATTAACCTAATGACTCTACAACCTGCCTTTCCCGATGTTTTCCCAGTGTTCATGCAAATTTCATACATGTTCCTTTCATAACTCTCCGAACATTAGTATTTTCTTGGGTCTAGTACTTACGGAATCGTCCCACGTAATGCCTAAAATTCTTTTTCAGCCGTTTTGGATTTCTTCGACCGCTTCTTTGCTATTTATTACCATAAATATTTTCAAGAACGGATGGAATTCACCAACCAATCTGAGATAAAGTAATGACTCCTTCCGATATCGTTAGATTCTTATTATATCTAGTATGCAATATTATGAATTGATTTGCTCATGCCTTCGAAGATTACTTGACCTGTCTTCAGAAATTGTTATGGCAACTTGAATGACTACCTGTTAATAGTAATTTTGATCCATAATTTTTAACTTAAGTGAAAAAATCCAAGTGTTGGTTCCTGATTCATTACATTGAAGACATATGAACAAGAATATTGGTATAATAATTCTCAGTTCTGATTTTAATTTTTTAAATGCAAGTTGTGTTTCTCAGCTAGAATTCGTTAGTAGTATATTTGATCACCACTGTGATTCGAAGCAAGGATTCATAAATGTGTGTCCTCTGAAACAATAAAATTATTAACCGTTACTTTAAATGTTTTCTTCCATTAATGAAAAATTTTGTCATTTTTAATTATTTAATATTTTTGTATAACATGGTACTGCAATACTCTCATCGTTTTTCTTTTTTTATAAACCCTTGATTGTTCTTCATCTCTTGAGTTCCTTCCATACAAGAGGCATTTTTTCTTGTCTTTTTTTGGCCCAAACAGGCGTTAGCCCAAAAGGGCTATTACTCTCGAAATGCTAATTTGCATCGAATCGCTATACACAGATGTATCACTTTTCAAATCGTTGCGACCAAAGATTGCCGAATTATATTATATTTGAAGAAATTAAATACTGAAGAATCTGCATAAATGTATGTAAGTTTCTCACTGTAAAAAACAATACAGCCATCAAATTTTGAATAACATAGTCCTCCACCGAATATGGACACCTGGGAACCCAAATATTGAATTTATAATTTGTTTTATTATTTATTTCATATTTTGTAAAACTTTAACGAATTGCTGATTAAGAATCTCAACGATTTCCAAGCGAGCAGTGGGAATACTGTATAGAATAAAGTATTTTTATCTCCAGCGCGCGTGACTATCTATCAGAGATTCTAAAGATATGCTGTGTTTAAATATTTTTAGGACAAAGGGATATCAGTTATAATGATTTTATATTAAAGTTATTTGTGCACAGCCTACAACCGACGTCCTCGATCAAGTTTTCATATAAGACTCGGTCAGAGACAGTGACTTTGACGCAGGCTTAAAGGTTTTGATGCAGTTTCTTACTTAATTTACCTACATCTGTGAATACTGCTTCCGTGAAAATCACAAAATCAATTTTCCTTTGTGAGTGCCATATGCTTTCAAAATGGTACTCTGTACTACTAAATTTTCATTAGTTAATTCAGCAGTCAAATTTTTCAGCAGTCAGTTGCAGGAGTCAGTTTACAGTTAACGCAGCAGTCAAATTTTGATATTTTAGATATTGTCAGAGATAAATAATATTTCGAGTTCTTTCACTTTATCTTTCCATCAGTTTAAATCACTAAAAGGAATTCAGTATACTTCTACCTAATTTGATGTGAAGAATGAAGTCAAGAAATTCAGGTTAATAATATACAAAACTTCCATTGCGATGTCTTTTGCATTTTGCAAATAGTTTTTTAATTTTTTTTTACAAAACTAAGTAACTTCTATTTCCCGAAATTGAGAAGAGCACTAATTCTGTCTTAATCATTACCATTAAATAATTTAATAATTATCATAGAATTAATAGCAATATAAAATTACGCAATTTTTTTCCTAAACATAAATTACGAAATCTCTTACTTTTCATTCCTTAGTTCTGTAATTGGAATGTGGTCTTTCGTTAAAGCCACTAAACTATTGTTTTTTTATTTTATTTTCGATATCTACATTCTATTCCATAGCTGTGAGAACTAAAGAGGAAATTATTTCGTGAAAGCTGCTATCTATCTGTTTTGAAACATTGGTCGCGATTCTTTTTCAGTGATTGCATGTTAGTAGAGTGAAAGATAACGCTTATAACCAGTTTACCTACTTGCGTAACAACTACATCAAACTTGAAAAAATTCCTCAATAAAGTATTAGAAAATTTCACCAATTAATCCCAACGCGAATTCTTTAAGAGAGAAACAAGTGGCGTCTTTTAGGCCTAAAGTTTCATCCTATTATTAATCAAAAGCAAAAAATGTGTTACTGGAAATGAAAGAACATTTTCAAAGTTTTAGTATGTTAACGAAAGCTTTTATATGTAATTATTGACTCCTCGCCTGTTAAGCGTTTGCTTAGACTCTAAGATGCATCAAAAACATCAAGGAAGAGAGCGAGCAAAAATTTTCATTTATTTATTTGTGTTTCAGTGACCCAATTATAAAGCTTTTGTGTAGCTGAAAATTAAATTTGACGTTACCTAAAAATTTAATTTCTCCTTCCTCTTCTTTTCTTCTTCTTTCTGCTTTTATTTCAACTTTTGAAGTTAATAATAAAGTGAAAATTGCATTTCAGATTTCGGAAACTAAAAAGACGACTTTAGTTCTAAGTACGCTTATTTTTCTTCATTTCTGTTTTAACTAAAATGAAGCGTTTAAAAGAAAAACTTTATCCCAGCTAAAATTTTAGCAAGAGCCATGTCGACAGCATTTTAAAGAGTTTAACATAACAGATGAATCTGAAAATTAAAACTTCTGCACTTTACTGTTATTTCCATTCCTCTCACATTAATGTTTATTACATTACCTTTTGATTTTTGCACCCCTTCTTATTTTTACCTCAATGCCTAGAAGCATGTTAAGCAAGTCCACATATGCTTCCCGACACGGCTCTAATTTTAATTATGCTGATATGCCACTTTATTTATGTTTATTAAAATCTATACAATAATGAGGTAAGGATATTTTAATCGGTCATCGGTAAGGCCTTTATGTTGCCATTTTGCAAACCGAAAGATATTAATGTTTCAAATTGAATCAGAAAATCCATCGATATAAAAGACGTGTATTTGTCTTTCCAATTTCATAAACAAAAACAGTAATTTAAAAGAAATGTGTTGCCACTGCCCGGATTAAAATATTTTTATCTTCCACGCGGCAGTGCTTTCTTGTTTAGCTGAACGTGAGATATTTAATTTTTCTTTCAAATATATCCCATTAGTAGTTAACAAACTGAGCGATTTAAAAGCCACATATGCAGCCCCATTTCAGCTTACTAACTAAATACAGCTTACTATTTATAAAATATTAACAGAACTGGAGAAATTACAGTAGCTGAATTCATTAAATCATCTCTATATATATAAAAGAGCGTCTGTTTGTTTGTGTGTGTGTGTGTAATTCGTACAAATTTTTAGTTTCATTTAGATTTTGATAAAATTTTGCTCACTTGACCTTTAAAACAAGGCTGCCTACATAAGATTTCGAAAAAAGCAACCCACGATTTCTCTTTCAGGGCGTTTGTATGAGAACGTTGCGTTTAAGTCACCCATCTTAGTTTCACGTGTCGTTGTTGCATTCTAGCCATAAGCATACATGCTAAGCAAGGAATTTATAATTGTTTCTTTTGCAAATATCAACATTTCTTCCCAGTATCAGTTTTGAAATCGCATCATACATAAATCGCGGTTTAAGACGCTTTTGTTGGGTTCCTACTATCAATTCTTACTAAAACCGTTAGATGGAACCGTACTCAATTACGTTTTAGTAGTGTACGAATCAGGAGACTGCATTAAAGATTAGATTTCGCTATCTGTCAAAAAAAGATTTTTTTTAAATTTGATATTGCTAAAACATGAATGTTTTCGTCATTTAAAACATTTCTGCAATTAGAAATATATGACTATTACCAAGGATTAGGAAAATGAAGGCCGGGTAAGGGTGTGTATATAGTAGATAGATATATGTAAGGGTGTGTATACAGTTTTGGCCATCACTTATTTCAAATCTGAGTTCTAGGGAAAATGTATAAATGTTAAGTAGTACGGTTACATAAAAGACCAAAATGTAACTGTTTGCTTTTAGAAATCGTATCGGTTTTGTGCGTAGTAGAATATTTGACATGATTCAGCTATAAATACATCAAATAGAGGTCGATAAACTTTGATGAGTATACTAGGATTTAATGCTGACTCAATAAATGTGAAATAGTAAATTTATCAAAAACAAAGTTTTTGAAGATTACTTTCAAAACGTTAGCTGAAACCTTGCAGTCCTTTTTAAAGAATTTTATTTATCTGTATATCTTTTATATACCAACAGGTATACTCATACACATTTATATATATATAAATAAATTAAATTTTTTTAGTACTCTTTGTATTTAGTAACCTTAAATGAGTTGAGAGGTAGTTACACAGTAATCATTTTTGTAAAAAGCGAGAACGATATCTAGTGTTGCCATTCCTTGAAACTAGAAATTCGCTGTTAATAATCAATGAACTAATGCATTCATGACTTTCTTGTTTAATTCCTCCAAGGTTTTTGCGACAAAAGCATGATCAACTTTTCCTTTTTCAATAAAATTATAAATTTTCTTTTAACATTTCTAATACGAAGGCACTTTTGAAAAATATGTGAACTAGTAAAGAAGTTAAAAAACATTCACATTCCTATGAATCCTCTAGCAGAAGAAAATCTTGGTGGGTTCACAGCAGATTTAATTTATCATTATTATGTGGCTTTAAATAGTTAAATAATACTTAAAAGTATATATTTACATTTTCAAATTTGAGTTTGATTTAAATGAGTGTTACATCATTAAATAAAAAAAAATTCATTTAATAACTGTTTAAAAATTTTTCTTATTAGTCCAAAGGGCCAATTTGCTCTGAAGGACTATTAATTTCGTTTTGGCATTTTACGTCGAAAACTTTAACAGGCTATATCACTTTTCAAATCGTTGCCACCATAAATTATCGCCCAGTCTTATATTTAAAGAAATTAAATAATGAAGACTCTGCTTAAATATATGCATGTTTCTCGCATTGTGATAAAACAATGGTAAAGAGAGCTATCAAAATTTAACCTAATCTTCCATAGAATATGGGCATGTTGAAGCCCTAATTTGAATTTGAAATTTGTTTTATTATCGACTTCATATTTTGTAACACTTAAACGAATTTTTGATTAAAAAACTAAACGATTTCAGAACGAGCAATGGCAACACTGTACAGAAAAAAAAAAAAAAAAAATATTTATCTCCAGCGCGCGAGCCTCTGTATCGGAAATTCTAAAGATATGCTTATTTTAAAATTAATTTGCGGTATTGCTGTTGAACTGAATTTTATAGTTTGAGTACGTAGAACATGTTATTTAATCAATAAAGGTAACACACAAAACGTTAAAAAAACGACCCTTTCGACGTAATTTAAAATCTGAAACTCAGATGTTGCAGTTTTGTTTTTTTCATTTTAATACAGATAGATTATTTAAAAGAAACATGTGATGAAACATACCATTTAAATGATGTCCATAGATGGTGAAAATTTATGAACGGAAGAAGATACATTGTATAATATCTCATATTTCTTCTGATATGGGCTTAGAGTAATGCTGAATAATCAGTCCAAAACCATTAGTAAACGGAAATAATTTATGAACTCTCCATTTTGAATTATAATTTATTTAATGAGTTATAAATTAAAAATGAAATTTATTGACCGATCTCATATTAAATAACTGTTATTAAGAAAGTTACTCCTAAAAATTAATGAAAAGTAATAAATGCTATTCATTCAAAAACTGCTGATTACAAACAGACTAGCCTCTTAACCTGATTTCCTTGTGGAAATTTTATAAATTTCAATTTTTT
The DNA here is from genome assembly GCF_044657685.1 of Stegodyphus dumicola. NCBI lineage: Eukaryota > Metazoa > Arthropoda > Arachnida > Araneae > Eresidae > Stegodyphus > Stegodyphus dumicola. Next base: position 183,831,813 of record NC_140769.1, on the reverse strand, counting down.
TGAAATAGGTATGTTGCGTAAAGATTTAATACAGTTTTTCGTTATAATATCTTACGCCATTTTAAGAAATAAGACAAAATAGGCTAGGATTACGCATTTCTATGTTTTTTATTGATAAACGAAAGTTAATTAACGGCTTAATCAAAATCTGCATTGAACAATTATTGAAAATTAGACATAGTAAGGGGATGCAGTCAGTTCCATTGAAGTCGGCAGATCCATATTCCTGTGTCTGATTGTAATGCAAGTTGCCTTTTAAATTAATTAAGTTTAATACGAAATTTTCTTGCTAATCAAATTTTCATTCAATTGTCTCTCTTTTGGTACCTTTGATAAATTGATAAACATCTTGTCAAAAAATTAAAATAAGAAGTCACATACTAAATATAAAGCAATTATTTTTTTCAGTCATGTAATGAATGTCCGACTTGCGGATCTCCGTGTCTTTCGCCTTGCTGAACACTATGGTCTAAGATAAACTCACAAATATTTTTCAAACAAAAATTACTATACGCCTAACATTTTTTATTTCTAAAGTAAGAAAAAGCATTTTTTAAACCGGCTTGATTAAATTAATCGTTTAGTAATAAAATAATTTTGACCATTACACACATTATGTCTGAATAAAAATAAAACAGCATATAAAATAAACAGGTTTTGTTACTAAATTCGGAATGAGATTAATATTCTTATTCTAATCTGAATTTGCGATTCTAGTTTTTTTAAGACTTTTAACATTCTATTTACAAAAGTCTGGCGTCCATTGTTCTTTTTTAATATGAAATTTTTGTATTTTTATATTCTCTTTGTTCAAAAAGAAAAAAATGATGACACACAAATTGCAGCCTCCGTGTCAGATCCTTGCACACTACACGGCAAAAATCAAAATGCATATAATATATAATCAAACTAAAAACACAGATTTTTCTCGCTTGCTTTTTAAAGTTTACACATAGCAGTAAAAAAGAAACTTACCTGGTTAGGATCGCGTATTCCGAGCAAGTTCAACTGTCGCTTTCACTCCTGCTTTCTGACGGGCGCTTTTCACTTCGGTTCACTTCCTGTTGTTGAAGGATGGCGTCACAAGTGTTCTGGACACCCTCAGGCTCCACACCGATGATTTGTCCTTGAGCAAGCCTTTACCGCTATAAGATTGAAAACAAAGAATTTTTTTTTTTTTTTTTTTACTTCTATAAAATTTCATTAACTGCAATTACAGTAGAACTTCAACTATTGGGGCTTCAGATATCCGGATATTTCGCCTAGTGAAAAAAAGGGCTCTTAATTTATCTGCCTGTTTTTTATGCATTTTATTTTCATGTATGTCTCCCATTAAGATCTTGAAGGTATTGCAGAGTTTTAGCGCATATTTTTAATGGATATTTTATTAATTTATTAGATTGTTATATTGCGCCAATAAAGAATAATGCTTAGTATAGCCTTTAATTTCATAGAAATGAATAGTGCTTTTTGTTTTACACAAATAAAAATATATAATTTCTTCTAATTTTGTTGAAATAAAAATTAAAAATGAGATCGTCTAACTCTCAAGATGTGCGTGGTTGAAATACTAATTCCACAATTTTATTTTAGTTGACAGGAGAATGGATCGCATTTACACGCAAATAAAAAATATTTTATCTTAATATATATATATTAAAGAATTTTTTTTTCACGTTTTGTTCCTAATTTTAAGGAAACAAACACATGTTTTAACTGAGCAAGCTCTTTTTGGAATAAAATCCATTAAGCCTCCATCCCCAGTAAATAGGAATAATAATAATAAATTATTTTCCAGCTTTCTAATTTTTTTTAAATATTCAAACGGGCTGTGATCTTACCCAGCTTCTACAACTGGCTTTCTGCTATCCCGTAATATAGAGCTGCATATAAAGACATTCCTATTTTTTCCATATTTAGATTCTACGACTCAAATTATGCCTAAATATTAAATTTCGTAAAATTTGGGGCGAAACTTACGGAGAAATTCGAAAATTTATCTTGGTGCACTTTTTACTTCCTTCTACGAAGTAAAAAGGAAGTACTGTAATCGCGACAAGTTTCAGGCAGCATATTTCAACGAAAATATCCATTTTGATTGCTATCGAATATAAATATAACTTAACGATGTTTTTACGTGACATCTGTTGTACGTAAGGACAGAATAAAAGACCCTTTTCCTCCAAAAAAAATTATAAAACTGCTCTAAAATAAAGTCTGAAGATAATTTTTCACGGTGTCTGTAAGTATGTACGTATTTATTTCGCATAACTCAAAAACGAGTAGCCTCAGAACGTTGAAATTTTGATATAGGACTGCTATAACATGTAGATGTGAACCTCGTATTTTGGTCGCACAATCGGCTCACCGAACGTATATAAATACCGTATATACTCGCGTATAAGTCGATACCGCGTATAAGTCGACCCCCCACTTCCGAAATCGATCGAGAAACTTCGAAAAAAAATTTTTAAGTACTACATTTATTCAAAATCATCTGAGGAAAAAAAGTAAATATACGATAAAAAATACCTTGGTAAATAAACAAAATCAATGGCTCGTTATCATACATATTTTCAGTCTCGAACTCTGTATTGTTATAATCACTACTAGAGCCTTCGTCGTCATTTTCACTTTCAAAAACAGTATCATCTTCCGTGCCGTCTAGTTCGTTGCTAATACAACATTTTTTAAATGATTTTATAATCATTTCAGAGGGTATTTCGTTCCAAGCATCTTTAACACGAGCAATTAATGTAATATCGGGCTTTTTAATGTTGCCTCCCTTTGTAAATGTTGGTCGACCGGAACTAATCCACTCTGCCCAATATTTTCTAACATTTACTTTGAAGGGCTTATTGAGGCAGACATCTAGGGGTTGAATGTCGGATGTTAATCCTCTCGGAATTACGGCCACAGTCGGTTTAGGTGTTTTGTCACTTTTGTCACTTCTTCAGAAAAGTGTCCACGAAAAGAATCGTATACTAAAAGCGAAGGTTTTTTGAAAGCTGCTCCCGGTCTTTTATCCCACACATTTTTAAGCCAATCGACTGTTCCGTCAGCATCCATCCATCCCTTTTCATGGGCGCGAACCAGCACACCTTATGGAAACACAACGTTTTTCGGTAAAGTTTTTCTTTTAAAAATGATCAACGGACGATCTTTAAAAATGAATATCTGCATTTCTCTTTTCTTGGCCTGTTGGCGAAACTTTTTTATTGCTCTATATTGATCGGTTGTTCGGGGGCCGAAAATTCTTTGGTTTAATCGAAACGTACTCTAGTTAAAGTATGAAACTCTGTGATTAGTTCGTCACATAATTTAAGTCATGAAATTACTTCATGAAATTACTTCATGAAATTGCTCAAATTGGACTACTTATCAAATAAGCCACTTACAAGTAAGTGGCTTATTTCATAAGTAGTCCAATTTGAGCGCGGGAAGAAAACAACTGCATTATATAAAGAAATTTTTGAACTTCCGATTCTTTTAATTTTTTATGGCCCTACGTATAAGTCGACACCCCCCCCACTTTGAAGTCTTTTTTTTTTTGTCCAAAATATCTCGACTTATACGCGGGTATATACGGTATATTTATAGATATATATCCACTCTGTTACCCGGCTCAGTGATCTCAGTTTCTTTACTCTTATATGTTTGTAAATTGTGCATTTTTTGCTTTAAAAACGATTGAATTATGTTGTTCTTATCTTCCAGTTAAGGTTTTTATGCCTTTAGGAAATCTGCAAGGAATATTTGTAGCATTATCAACAATTTAAAAGTGTTTAAGCTTTTAAGTGCTTTTAAGCCTAATTTTTAAATAACATGGCGGACATATCTGTTTACATTTAAAACAGCAGAATAGTATATTTGTTGCGAATCTAGAGAGACTAAGCTTTGCAACAACAAAGATAACACCTTCATTTATTATTGCGAATTAAATCGTGCGTAATCCTTTCTGGAAATTTTTCGAGGAAATAAGTGTTTAAGTTTTGCTTACAAATTTTTAATATAGATATTTTGAGTTTTTATGTATTTTTGCCTTGTCGCGAAGTGAGAACTGAATTAATTGAATGAGAAATACTGAATCGTCTGTGAAAAACTGTTTCTCCCCTTTTCTTACTTTCTTTTATACATCATTCTAAATTCATTATAGTATTTGAACAAAACATCTGGCAACGATTAAACAAATGCATTCTGAGTTATAATTTGAACGAAATATAACGCTGTTAAGTGAACCTAGTACCAGAGTGTCGCTATGGTAAACAAATATAGTGAATTTTAAAAAGTACATTTATTCTATTGTGATTTATGTGCTATCGACGACAGATTTAATTCAATACAATAAGTTTAAATGAAATGCAAGAAAAAATGCGTATAATTTAATATTCCGTACGAGGAAGTCATGTGGTGTACAGATCAGATTTTTTCAGTCTGCTCCAAGAATGGCGAATTTGGTGAAATTCTTAATTTGTGGTAACCTATTTTCCTTTCTCTTTCATTGTTCACGGAAAAAATGGTACATCGTCCATTCTTTTAAATAATATTAACTAAGTACGTTATCATCGTTTATAACGGATAGGCCAAATTTCAAAACTTGCCAATATATAAATTAATGTATATCTTGTGTAATTTTGAATAAAAGTCTATTTTTATAAGTACACCTAGAGATACATCTACTTTCAGGTGACGGTAAAAATTTTATAAGTTACAATTCAAAAACTTTTTCGAAAATTTTATAAAATTTGAAATTTTAAAAATAAATCAAAAAATATCTGTGAATTTTATTTGGACTTAACCTAAAATTTGAACTATGAAAGAAGGAATCAAGTAAGTTCAATAAAAAAAGAGCTATTAATAAATATGAACCAAATTCAATTAACACTGAATAGCTAAATTTTAGAGGTAATTTTTTAAAAGCTACTCGTGCGATATCTAGAAAACTTGCACTTTCGTATAATTTGAATCGTAGAATCGAAATATGGAAAGAAAATCATTATGGCTTTTCAGAAAAAATCTGATTTTGTGTCAAAATACCTATGTTTGAACAATGTTATATATAAATCTATTATATATTTTTCGCGCTTTCGACACACGAAAAGCGCAAGCTGAATTTCGTTAATCGGCCTAGTAGAACAGGAGATATAAAACTATCCCTTTATTTTTAGAGATATGATTTTTTTTTATTTTTTTTTTAATTTTTTAAAGCAGGCAAGATGAAAAATTAGCAACGCCTTCGCCGGGAATCGAACTGAGGATCTCTGGATTACGCGCCCAGCGCCCACCACACCACGAAGACATTCCAATAAGGCGAGAAAAATACCTTACATAATTCCCTTTTAAAGGATGATTGAGGTTTTTAGGGAACAAAATCGCCAAATCCTGGGCGAGGAAAATCATCATCCACCATCCTTTTAGTTCGGGCGCCACTGTAGAGACATTAGGTATTTTTCTTGAATCAGGCAAAATGAAAAATTAGCAACGTCTTCGCCAGGAATCGAACCGCGGACTTCTGGAATATGCGCCCAGCGTGCAGACCACCATACCACGAAGGCATGCCAAGAAGACGGGAGAAATATCCTATAAATTATTGTGCAGAGTGTACTTTATTATACAAACCATATCCCAATAAAATGCTAAAACATTAAAATGGTCTTTCTGATATTAATAATTGCTTTCTCTATTCTGTCTTTCTGATATTAATTAGCATTAAATATAAAACTTTAAATTGTTAAAAACCAATCACAGGTTAATCCTCGCATGAGCCACATACATCACGCACAGTTTTCAACAACCAAACTTCAACTCTACCTCCAGACAACTGTAAGAATTGACAGTCAAATTAGAGTAAACTATCCTACTATAAGATAATTTACTAATGATAGTAAATTGCTTTATCTGTAAAATCGCGTACCATTTTCGGATATACCAGTTCTGTTTGGGTGTTTACCATACAGGATTATAATAAATTTCGGTATTCTCAATTCATATTTATATTTGATTTTAAATATTTAATTTTCATATCGATAACAAAATCCTTTTTTTCTCTCTCTCTCTCTTTTTTTTTTTTTTTTTCTTTTTCTTTCTTTTTCTTTTTTTGGGCCCACCAGCGGCCGAGCGGTAATGTCGCTGAACACTGGTAGTTCGGTCCGAGGTTCGAATCCCGCGAACGGGCTGGCTGCATGGGTGTTTTCGTGGTTTTCCCCATGTGTAACGTGTATACGAGCCAGCTTCCTTTAGAAAGTCCTCCACGAAAGGCATCCCTCCCCTTAGGCAGATAGCCCTAGTGTGCTTTGCCATAATTAAATACACCAACACCATCTTTTTCTTTTTCTTTTTTTTTCCCGATTTTACAGTTTTCTGTATCAGATCATCAATTCTGCGTTTTTTCTTTCCTTACTGCTTTGTTTCCACACGTCCTTTTTTGTTTAACTTACAATGAAGGCATTCGTAGTGGTTCTTAACCGTTCTTGACCTTCTTTTGAGCAAGTTTATAGAAATTCTTTTTTTTTTACGATATGGAAGTCGATAATTCATGCTTTAATGACATTTTGCTAATGGAAATTTTCGCAATGCTTTCCAGGTGAGAATTTAACTGGTTTTTCATTTTGCCTTGGAAACAGGTCACTGACTTAAAACAAATCTCAGCGAAGGATAAACATTTCTTAAAATTATTCAGACATTTATCTTAATAATTAGTAACATTATCAGAATAAAAATCTTACAAATGATAATGTAGTAATATTGGGCTATATGAATTTATGGCACTTTGATTTAGAACGAATTTTTTTGTTACTGTACTGTGCATTATCAGTGAAATAAGAAAAATTAATATAATGATAATTTAATGGAAATATTTACATTTATTATTTGTTCAGCGGCCAACATTTTTCACGCTTTGAAATCTTATTACCTGTATATCGAAAGACCATTACTACTGTTTTCCTAGTCTGACTTGAAAGTCTGTTTTCCTAGTCTGTAACATATATTGATAAATTCAAAATGGATGGATGCAGTAAAGCTGGAATTCAAAACGAAATGGTTTACAATAAAACAGCCAATGCATTGAGTAAACCAATGGATTCAAACTACTGGATGCAGCAAAGCATAAAATCAAAATCAATGAATGTAGTAAAGCAACCAAAATCAATGAATTCAGTAAAGCATTAATTCAAAACAAGTTGCAAATATTATATAAAATACATTGTTCCTCTGAGTAATGTTAGCTTTTCTTATTAATACTTTTTTTGTTGCCGATGCTAGATGCATAATCTTAAACAAACAAAAATAATAAACAATCGGAATGCATACTTTTATCAGAATTTTAAAATAGAATTTCTATATTAAATAATATTAAATACAATACATATTAATATATTTAGTATTAAACGCATCTAGTTAGTAACTTATGTTCTAAATTGTGATACAAATACTAAAAGAATAATATACCAACATGCACAAAAAGAAAGCTATACATGTATAAAATGTACAGCATTTATAAAATGTATACACTTTATATATGCATAGCTTTTTCTTATATACACTATACACGTATAATAAAATTATTAGACACTATACATGTATAATAAAATAATTAGACACTATATATATATAATAAAATTATGACACGCTGCTGTAATAATTTTACTAATGTATAAAAACATGTGTAAAATTATTACGGCAGCATGATAATCAAACATTTAGAATCTTCAAATGGTAAAAGTTGATTTTCTAAAGGCTCCGAGTGGTTTCAATTTTTCTTGACTGTTCAATAATAACTTGGAGAATTCTGAGCATTAAATTATTTTCTCTCTGAAGTTTCTAGACAGCTGGTTTCCCAGATACTGCTAACACTTTTTTTGTGATAACTGATAACTTTTTACTGTTTTTAACTTCTTATGTTATTACTATTAAAGTGCATGATAATTATAATAATTGCTGAATATAGTAATTGGCTACAAATCATTAATTCTCTGCCATAATTCCGACATTATTTTTCATCGCAATAATTACTTTGTATCTTTGAGCCCACCAGCGGCCGAGCGGTAAAGTCGCTGAACACTGGTAGTTCGGTCCGAGGTTCGAATCCCGCGAACGGGCTGGCTGCATGGGTGTTTTCGTGGTTTTCCCCATGTGTAACGTGTATACGAGCCAGTTTCCCTTAGAAAGTCCTCCACGAAGGCATCCCTCCCCTTAGGCAGATAGCCCTAGTGCGCTTTGCCATAATTAAATACACAACCAATACTTTGTATCTTTGTGAATACCCATTATCCAAATTATAATACAAGTTGGAATGCTTAAACAGCAAATTGAAAAAAAAAAAAATTCAAAGTTTCAAATTTAAGAATCTAGACCAAAATTAAGGTCACATTTTGGAAGGTGGTAGAATATTATTTTGCAATATACTTAAAATTTAATCGCAATCAGAAAAAGAATACCGAATTGTGTTTCTTTAGATTACTAGAATGTAAGGTATTATGAAGAAGTAGATAGAAGTCCAGAACTTCACCAATGGTTTTACAAATACGGTTCCTACTGCAATAATTGCACAACTTCATCCCAATTTAGAAAAGAACACTCCGAAAGACAGATCTAAGGGTTTCCCAGCCCTCTTTTCCCTATCGCTAAGTCTCCCAAGAAGACTTTCGTTTCACTGTTATTACAGTAACTTTATACATTCAGACACTATGCACATAAAATCCTTCAAGCCTTCTCCGACATTAGAATCTGGTCTCAGCAATACGATAGCTAGCGTTGTGGCCTGGGCAGCATACAGTTGATTTCTCAAGTTTCCGAAATTCAGAAAGGTTAAATGTCAATATAGTGATACCCGAACTAAAATGTAGTAGACGATAACTCTCTACGACCTTGACCTGGCCATTTGGGTCTCTACCTGGTCATTTGGACCACTGCCTTTCCCCAATGGAATTTTGAGTGTGGAAGAATATAAGCAATTATCACATACCCCGTGAGTATTCTCGTTGAGTAAGTGGTTAGCATATTCAACTAGAATTAGAAGATTCGATTCCCAGCGAGGTTAAAGGTCATTTTCCCCCTTTCTCGGCTGCGGAAAGTCTGATAATCTCAACAAATGATGTTTTCTTTCATAAAATATGTCTGAAAATAGCAACTTGCAGCGTAAAATTTAAAAGTTATATTAAGGTAATCGTTTATTTAATTTTAGATTAATTAGTATTATTACTGTTACTATCAATATCAACGTATACGGTACTGTCCATCTAAGTTCCGAGTTATATGTGCAAATCCGACAAAAAGACTCATTCGGGAACGTATCTTATTTACAGAATGGAATCATCTGTATGTGATTTCGTGTCTATAGCACAAAGAAGAGAATTTAGGATGATTCAAGAATTTTTCAGTAAGGGAAAATGATGAAAAGATTCAGTATGTGAGGTTGTTTACCTTTGTAAGAAGTCTTATAATTTTCTTATATTTTGAAAACTGGAATAGAATTCTTCAGGAAAGGCTCACCGCTGACTATTAGATAATGTATTTAATACAACATACAATTATCAGTACAACAATATAACATACAATAAAACTATTATGTCATCAGTATTTTGACGTTAGTAAAAGAAAGAAGTTTAAACAGACGTTTTGCTTTTCTATACGATCTAAAGATAAGATTTTGAATTAGTGGTTAACCTTTTTATGCTCCCCTCACCATAATCTATATAATCATTTGTATGCATTCTCTTCGCTAGAAACAAATTTTAAAGCATTCCACTGTCTGATATTGTCTGATATAATATTTTAGTTTGGAGTATGTAATAAAAACGCATACAGTTTTACTGTATAATATTTCTATTTCTTCATTCACTTTTGAACCAATAACAGTAGACAATTTAGACTTTTATACCTCTTTCGTTCTTTCGATACAGTATTCTAAACTGAAAGAAGAAATGATGGTGGCATGAGACATTTTGAAATAAATGCCAGTCGTAAGACTGGTTGATAAACAGCAACTTGATTTTGAAAGACCAATTCTAATTAACAGAAAACTCAGAACAAAATAACGTTTTCATGCTAAAACAGCACTGGTACATAACGAAATTCTTAAATTTTATAATTATGACCATGTGCGCTCTATTGGCTTCTTTCCGCTAACTTATGAGCAAAGTGATAAATGATGTCATTAAACATAATGCCGACATCACCGCTATGGTCAGTGAGCTGCATTCCGTAACCGAAATCGAATTCAGAAGAAATTGTCAGGGCTCAGTAGTTTCAGCCCGTCGGCCACAAACCCGGTGATAAATGCTTACGAAAAGATGAGATATAAGGCATTTTCTCCATCCTTTCTGCATGCGTTCGTGGTGTAACGGTAGCACACTCGGCGCGTATTCGAGAGATACACATTCGAGTCCCAGCGAGGGCATTGCTCCTTTTTCATGCCTCCTGCTACAAAATAATATCCCAATCATTCTACAGAGAGATATCAGACTTGCTAAAAATTAAGAAAAAATTCCTCACACTTTTAATGGTCCTATACCCTTTGAAAGAGTATAAACTTTGAAAGTTTTAAAGTAGATTAAGGAATTCAATTACGTTTTTAAAATAAAGCACTTGGTGATAAAAACCATTCCTACAGAAAAAATGTACTCATTTTAGAATTCTAGCGCCTGCTATTCATCGGACCTCAGATATATCAGCCAATATGATCTCCTTTTAGTGCTTGCATCCCAATAACCAACATTTCTCGATAGAAATCGAAAATGAAATCGCGTAACACACCTCTATGCTATACTACGCTCTGAAAAGCAGTTGGATCGAACTGCGCAACAGTTTTCTTCGCGATGGAAGAACAAAAAACAAAGAAACATAGCTAAGAAGTAGGTCGGCCACTAGCGCGTGGTTGCTATTTGCAAGGTGTCGAAACCGGTTTCAATAAAGAAGAAAAAAAGGTTGTGCCAGTTCTCTTTCCAACTCTTTAACGGAATTCGGCCATCTTCAGTATTCTCGTGTCTTCTCATACTACTACAGAGAAGCATTCCAACGGGACTTTGCATTAGTTTTATCATCAACTTCAAGGGCAGCTTCATCTTTCCCGCTACTGCGGAAAATTGCATCAGAAGTAACTGCAGAAGCACTACCATGTTATTGTATGACATGTTCAACATCCTGCTGTTCCGTCCTTATTAATTGGGTTAATGATGTCAGTAACGATAACAAACTCAAAGATAGGAATAATTCCTCTTTTGGTAATAGGACTTTTCTTTCACTACGCGCAAGGTGAGCGATTTATTATAATTTTCTCCAAAATGATTTTTTGCAGATGAACAGAATTTGTAGATATGTATTTATTTCATATTTTAATTGAGAAACGTTAAGTTATAAAATGATAAATGTGTAACACGTAATTTGGGGTATTTCTAGAAGTTTCTCCATGAGTTGAAAATATTCCCTTTTTTTTTTTTTTTTTTTTAATAGTCCAAATCGGCTTTATCCCTGAAGGACTATTATTTTCGCTTTGCGATTTTGAGTTGGTTCACTATAAACGTTTACTTTTCAAACTGTTGCCACCAAATGTTAGAGTCCTGCATTATATTTGAAGAAATTAAATAATGAAAAATCTTCATAACTGTATGCATATTTCTCGCATTGTGATAAAACAACGGTACATAGAACCATCGAATTTTGACTGACGTAACATTACTGCGAATATGGGCATGTGGAAGCCCAAATTTGAAGTTTGGAATCTGTTTTATTATGTATTTCATATTTTGAAAAACTTTAACGAATTTCTGATTAACAAACTCAAGGATTTAAAAACGAGCAATAGCAACATTATACGGAGAAAAAAAATCTCCAGCGCGCGAGACTATGAATCAGAAATTCTAAGGATATGCTCAATTTAAAAAATTTTTGCGATATTGCTCTTGAACTGAATTTTATGGTTTAAGTGCGAAGAACATGACATTTAATAAATAAAGGTAACACACAAAATGTTAAAAAAACACCCCTTTGGACGTAATTTAAAATCTGAAAACTTTCAGATTTTTTTTATGTATATTATATTATTTTTTTATTTGTGTTTTTTAATTTTTTAAATTGTAATTTTTGCAATTATATAATTCCGTTAATATTTCTTTTTTCTTATTTTTTTATTTTATTTATTTATTTTTTATTTATTTATTTATTTTGCTATTTTATTAAATATTGGCTTATGTAATTATAAATGGGCGTAAAATACTCAAACTACTTTTAATCTTTTTAAATAGTGATAAGAATAAATGACATATTTACTAAATTTTAATAGCTTAACATTTTACTACGACAAGACCGCTTCATATGCCATTATTCTCAATGAGTGGTTTTAAATTTTATTCCATCTAAAATTGTGCACTGTTTATATCACTCGTCATTCATCAGAAACTTGTTTCGTATTTTTAGAGCAAGCATTTGATTTTAGCAACATGTTTTAAGGACATATTCCTGTATAATTATTAAACAACCAAGAATGTTTATCTCATTCCAAATAATGTGATAAGCAATCCCTAGTGTGATTTTCTATACATTGTTTTTTTTTCAGCTTGCGCAAAAATAGCTGTTATTACTTTATAAGGTATTTCTCCCGCCTTCTTAGCATACCTTCGTGGTGTAGCGGACTGCGCACTAGGCGCGCATTCGAGAGGTTCGAGTCCCGGCGAGAGCATTGCTCATTTTTAATCTCTCCTGCTTTAAAAAAATACGTAATCACTCTACAAAGTATACATTTAAATAAAGTAATAATTGAGTAAATGTAATAATATTTTTGTGCAAAAGTTTAAACGTAAACATAGAAAATCTTTTCACATAAATTTACCTGTTGAAAAAATATTTTCATTAGTTTCTTTTTTCGTTTGAATTACTTTAATTTGTTTAATTAATAAATTTGTTGAATGGAAAAAGAACACGCTAGTGTGGAAATTAAAATTAGGCAGAAAAGCAGCACATATTTTCAATAAAACTCCATCAGTTTTCGAGGGCAATCGCACTCGGACCCTCTTGTTCAGGAGCAATAAAAAAAACCTAAATTCGCGTATGTTTTTTTTAGTTTTGGTGTCACTGTAGAGACATTAGATATTTTTTTAAAGCAGGAGAGATGAAAAATGAGCGATGCCCACGCCAGGTGTGCCGACTACTACACCACGAAGGCATGCTAAGAAGGCGGGAGAAACACCTTATAATCTTTTTTATTTTTTTTTTTCAGATACATATTTCATTTATTTTTGATATTTTTGCTGCAAAATTAGTTTCTATTTACAGGATCACGGCCTGGATCCTCAGAATATACAGTTTTCATATACTAAGTACTTTGGTAGATATTTTGCTGTTAAAATAAGTTGCAATTTATATTCTTTTATGTTCTTCAAAAACAAATATTGCAAGGTGGAGATAAACATATTTTTTGTCAACAGTGACAGTGTAAAATCTTGATATCTCGCCCAGTTTACTTAATTTCAGGTGATTTTTAAATCCTTTAATATCAGAAGCACACTCTGTGGAGAAATTAGGAAATTATATGAAAGTCTATTTGTGTTATTAGATGGGATATAATGTGATTAATATAACCAGAAAATCTGAAAAGACTTAATAATTAACACCATGTTAACACTATCAGGAGATAAACAAATGGAGCACATTTATCAAATTTGACAATTTCGTAATGGGCAATGGCAGCTGGTTTCTATTTAGAGAAAGTGAAACTCATTACAATAGAAAGAAATAAAGAATTAAAAATATTCTCATTTTTATATCTTTCTATACTACCAGCTTGTACTATTGTAGCATCATTACACGTATTTGCATTATTAAATCTCCGAATTTTTTTACATAAGTCAATATTTCCATTTGTCATTCAATATATTAAATGAAGTTTAAATATTTGATATATTAGAGTATTTTAAGCTTAGCATTGGAATTGAATGGTGAGCTGATCTTTAATAATAGTAAGTTTTGCATTCTGTATTACCTGCTGCGCTAAACAGATACATTATTTGATCACATTTCATAATAAGTATAAGTACATTCGTATGTTAGCGGCATAAGTATATTAGTATATTAGTGACGTAAATATATTAGTATATTAGTGACTTAGCTAGAACTGTATGTTAGTAAAATCAGAATATTACTTTTGTTTCGTCATAATTCAGTTCATGCATGTCAGATAAAAACATTGCACGTAGCATACTTTGTACTGTTGTTTTCGTGTTCAGGAGAATCAGTTTAGTTAAAGTTAATCATTTTTGTCCATGTAACGGACAAAATATTAAGAAATGTAATTGCGTTTTTTTTTACTTTGCTATAATTAAGAGAAAAAAACAACATTTACTCTCTATGATAAAAGATTTCACCTTTTTTTGCTGTAAGTTTCGAGCAAAGGCAGAAATTATAAATTTAAAATTACTTGCTCTATCTGTAGAAAAAATTTGAAAAGGGGATAGATTATTAGAGATTCCATGTATATGTATATTGCCAGAAAATAAAATATCAGGTGACAAAAATCTTAAAGAAAGCAATTATTCTAAATTTTAATGCTTTAATTAATCCATTACTTTTTGTGATTATTTTAAGTTTTAGAATTAAATAAAAAGAATAATTTTTTTTTTTGTAGAATAGCAGCTTGGTAGCCTGTCCGAATGCAGCCTTTATTTAGAATGTGGTCTTAGGTAGGATTTTCTCTTCTAAAGGAAAAAAAATTAAATTTATATTAACTCATTCTCTTTCAGATGAATAAACAATAATTCGAAATTATGGGACTCGTTCATCCGGAAATTCAAGAATAAAAATAATTAAGAGAAAAAATAACATTTACTTTCTGTAATAGGAGATTTCAGATTTTTTGTGGCAAGTTTTATAAAAGGTAGAACTTATGAATTTAAAATTGCTTCTTCTATATGTAAAAAATTTGCAAAGGGGTAATATTATTAGAAATTCTGCGGTATATACATTCTGTCAGAAAACGAAATATCAGAGGCCGATCTTACAGAAATAAATTATTTTAAATTTTGATGCTTTAATTAATTCATTATTTATTATGATTATTTTTTGTTTTAAAATTAAATTAAACAAGCAAAATATTTTTTATAGAATGGCAATTTAGTCGTCTGTAAGAATACAGCTTTTACTTAGAATGCAATCTTAAGTAGCATTTTCTCCATTCTAAAGGGGGAAATGTTAAATTAAAAATTGAAAAAAAAAACTCATTCTCTTTCAGGTGAATAAACTAAGATTCGAAATTATGAGAATCGTTCATCTAGAAGTTCAAAAACAAAAATTTCAATGGTCGAATAATTATGCTGTAATCTTCAATGAAACTGAAGAATGGTAGGCCAAAATGGTATAAAATCTCATTCGCTATTGAGCAACGCCAATACATTTTATGCAGCAGTAAATCAAGGCTTGAAGAGCAAGGCTAGAAAAAAATCAGTTCGAGGAATCCGTTATAATAAGTTACGTTAGACCACTCGTCTCACTGGCTGAAGTCACAGGTTTAGGGAATAGTTGGAGTAATCGGTTTGGTAACTCACCACTTTGAAAGCCAATGTGTCATCGTTGGTTTGCTAATGAATGCATGATTAATTTACTTGAAAAGCTTTTATACTGTACATTATTTACTAAAGTTTAGCCTTGAATGAGTGTGGGAAAGTTGTGGCCTTTTAAGGAGTAGTGAGGCTTTTTATCTGTTTCTTAGAGCTACAAACTGCTTTTCATTTTTTGTTGCAATAGAAAACTCAAAACATTTCAAGGCAAATACTATCGATTTTTCATTTTGATGGTATTATTTTTTTAGCTCAAATGCGGTTTGAAATTACATCGTAATAAGTAAATCTGTGTTTAAAAAATGTCTTGAAAGACACATACTTCTGAAAAATGAAATTTCTCAAAACTTTGTTCGAAAGTGTTCCATTATCCAAGCTAAAGCCGGGTAAGCAGGTCACGGATAATCCAAATCATCAATTTTCATGCGTATTGTATGCTTTTATGTCTTTAAAAAAATTGTAATTACTTTGGTTTTGAGAACTTTAAATATCTTTTGGATTCCACAGTGTATTTATCGAAATACTATTCTTTTCTTTGAATCCCCTTTTCTTTGATCAATTAAGTTCAACAGTGTTTCAACGGAAATCATTGCTATCTCGGAACTCATGTAATGAATTGTCTGGATCTTTTTTCCCTGTATTTTCAGTATCACTCTTTGTTCTTCTGTTCTTGTGACATTTGAAACTATATCCACATTACTCAAGCACTGAAAGCCCTAGTGGAGCACCTACCGAACCATTCCTCGATTTTTCGCGATTGACATTTTCGAAGAATTTTACAAAAGTTTTTGATAACATCTTAAGTTGTATGCCAAAATCTTTTTTAAAAATTTTTTAAAATATAATATAGTAATAACTTTTATATTTTTATTACCATTACAATTAAATAAATCTCCGATTTCTACATTAAAAAGAAAATCTTTCTCCGCGCTCAAATTTGCGCGTAGGGTTTTCTACACACTCTGGCGCACCGCCACGCATGGATAATCTGCAAACCAGATAATCGAGAGACCACTCTATTACTGGAACTTCAAATGAAATATCTTATGAAGTGTTTAAAATGTTCAAAAATTATGTTAAAATGCTAAATTTGCTCTAAAAAAGAAACAACCGGAAAAATTATTATGTTTTTGAGCTCTGATTGAAGACTGTAAGAAATACTTTTTTAAAACAATATTAAGTTATTAAATTTAATGTTGAAGTCAAATTGAAAAAAAATTGATAAATCATTCAAAAAATATTCGGTAAGGAATGTAGACACATTAGGTTATATTGAAGCAAGAGAGATGGAAAAGGAGCAATGCCCTCGCCGGGCTCAAACCACGGACCTCTCGAATACGCGTCGAGCGTGCTGACCACTACATCAGGAAGGCATGCTAAGAAGTCGGGAGAAATACCTTATATACTTCCCCTTTTAAAAGGTGAGTGGGGATTTGGGGACCCAATCTCAAATCCTGGTGGTGGAGAACCATCACGCACCACCTTTTTTAGTTCGGATGCCACCGTAGAGTCATTAGGATTTTTTGGAAGCAGGAGATATGAAAAATGAACACTGCCTTCGCCGGAACTCGAACCACGGACCTCTCGAATTCGCGTCGAGCGTACTGACCACTACACCACGAAGGCATGATAGGAAGGCGGGAGAAATGCCTTATAAACTGATCCTTGATATTTAGCTTTTCCCTTTCAGTCTAATGACTACTAAAAAGTCCTGGAAATTTCCCCTTTTAATGTTGTTTCCTTCTATGTCAGTTTGAAACTTACATACCAACAGCGCACTAATGCAGCTACGAGTTCACAAATAAAACTGACTGACATCTCGGGTTGATAATACTATGTAACCCAGTTGAAGGATGCTTTGGAACTTAAAATGCCTTTCTTCCACTGGCCTCTATATTAGAATGTATTTACCAGTCCATCATAATGGTGCTCTATGACCTTTTATGGCAGTTAAAAATTAAGGATGCTTCGTTAACATAGTAACGTTGAATACTCATGCCTCTCTGGACTTACCCAATGCACACTTTCTTATTCTTACAATAATTTAAGATTTTCAGTTACTACACAAATCACAAAACAGTAGCTGGTAATCTCCGGTAATGGATATTCACCTGGAGCTTTGAGTATAATTGGTATGGTTAGATCTAAATATAAGACTAAATGGCATTAAGCAAATAAAAATTCTCCCTAAGTGTTAATATTTATTTTTTATTTTCGTAACATTTTCTTATTTTCCACTTCATTCCATTTAAGTAAACGTTTCCACACATTCTTTTAATTCATCAAACAATTACAGGTAAACATTAAGATGTTAAATAAATTCACAAGATTTTCCTTAAAGATCTGATAAAGCTTACTTTCGCTTCCTCAAAAAAGAAATCACATCTAGATAAAAAGATTCTAGGCAGTCGGGTCAATTAAAAAATTGTTCATTTATTTTCCAAACTAAAATCATAAATTTTTTATGTATGAAAATATATGTATTATTTCATTTTTAATGGCATCAAATTTTATTAATATTTATGTTATTAGAACAATGATCAAAGACTTTTCAAGCGTTGAATGTTATGTGCTTCGACGCAATTGTTTTTTCTTAATTTTCCTAATTGTATGCAACCGTGTGGTACAAAATACAAAACACAATGGTGATTCCCTTGCAATCTTTGATTCCAGTCATTTTTATGCTTCTTTTGTGTACTTGTAATTTGAATCTTGTGGCAAAACACTTAAGTAATAATAGGTATTATTCTCATTTTAAACATAACAAAGCATTTACACGATTTCCTGCTGAACTGAATTTTCAACGATGATTCATTAGTAATAATTTGCAATTATAATTTAATTTATTTAACATATATATGTATTAGTAAATATTTCTTATTGTGAAAAATTCGATTTTTCTAAATTTGCTTATCCTGTTTATGTAGAAATAAATATTTTTTATCCTAGAAAAACAATCTACTTCGATTTTTTGAATCAAATTAGAAATTTTTATTGCAGGTATACTAATTATGATAGTTTGAGACACTTATCACAGCTGCAGCTGAAATCCTTTAACTCTTTCGTATCGAGAGACGACCAAATCTGTTTTCAACAAACATCGAAAACGCCCGTGTTTACGAATTTGTCTTGGAATAGTTTTCCTTTCCCCCTGCGGTTTCATCCATTGTGTGCAGTTTCACCTTAGGGCCGGATTGCACCTGCGAACGTCAATAGCTTTCCGTATTTCTCCTTTAATTGCTTCAAAAGAATGATTGACATGTCTTTTAACAACTCGCGAAACCAATGAGCCATACACACTAACGTGGAGGGGAAAGAACTAGGTAGAAAATAAACGAGGCGTTGGGGCGGTTTGCCGTTGCCTGAATGAACGGGCGTTACGGGCGACTTCGATGCGAAAGAGTTAATCTAATCAGATAAAATTCAGTATATTTTCTAGCATGTAGCCACTAATGCCTAGACTTCCACTGCAGCCCTCCCCCAAAAAAAGTTACTCCTAGCCGAGATATTCTTACATAGTAATTTAACGGCACGACTTACAATAACATCCCTAACTCCTTGCTTCCTATTATTGAAGCAGTAAATTTAGAGGATTGTCTTGCTTAGTTAAATATCTTTTATAAAATTGTCCAAAATTTTCATTTTTTTTTTAAATAGAGTATACGAAAAATTTACACTATTTCAAATTTCATAATGTCATTTTTACATTACATTACTTACCAAAATTAAACTTTAATATTCCCAAAAGCGTTATATACCGTGCATTTCTAAGCAAAAAATATTGCCCATTGCGTATGAATTTTAAACAAATAACGACATATTGAAACAAGCTAGCCGTATTTCCATTTAATAGTTTAAGATAAATACAAATAATCGAATAATAAAAAAATAATATTTAATTAAGAAATTTTTGCATCTCATAAACATGTGTTTTAACCTAACAATAGAGAGCTTATTTTAGATCTTAACAAGTCCTGAAGTAGCGCATAGATAAATTTCAAAATCGTTTGTTTAGGAGTATAGAAACGTGTAAAAACACACATGTTATAAGTTAATGAATTATTGTCATATAATAATGATTAATAAATTACATGCAAATTAATTATAAGATTTAAAAAAATCTAAATTTTTAAAAAAAAATCTGACTATTTTTTTATTTGCCAAATAAACAAATGCACATAAAATCTGGACAACTTATGACTGATGCAACAGCAACAGAGTCGGAGTTAGGAAAATCTAATCTGTAAAAACAGATCATTTGAAGGAAGAAAGAGGATTCCCTTTAATATAAATGTGCTACCAAAATACTTATGTTGGCTGTTTTTCCGAAATATAACTGTGAAATAGCACTTTTTTTTCCTACTAAATGTTTTCTCAATTCAATCCCTATATCCAATCTTAAACAAGAAATCATTATATTTTTAACAATGGTAAAACAGCTTAAAACCCCCATTTCCCACACACACAATGATTAGATACGAGTAGCTTAATTGATTAAGGCAAACCACATGACAGCTTATGATAGATAAGCCTTCCTGGAGTACTTTCCAGGGGAAACTGGTTTAAGCTACAATAAGAAATTTACGGACCTGCTCGTCATTTTTGGCCCCTTGAGGGGGTAAAAAATTTGATTTACGGATAGTATTTTAATTACGAATACATTTATCCCAATTCTGTACGATCTTCTTTACTTACTTCGACAGCTTTCCTCGACAATTTTATAATTTCTCTTGATTTAAATATGTAAAGCATTATTAAGCTAAAAAACAATAACTTGCAGTCTGAAACATCAGATCTTCTTGTTACACCAGAAAGAAGAATCCTTACAAGTTTTTAAAAAATAAAAAAGTCAAAAACATATAAAAATTGATACAATATTTTGCTTTCCTTCTTAAGTAAAAATAACATTTATCGGCTTCAAATCATAAAACTAAATGTTGAATGTGTATAAAATGAAAACGTTACTGAAATGGAATTCATGGAAAAAATTCCGGTGTTCGTTTCTGTATTTCTTTTTGAATATAAAATAAAAATATAATTTAAAAAATATAAAACTATCTAAAAGGATATATTTTCTTTCCAAAAACATTTATTACTATATACAGGACTACGGTTTAGTCCTTATTACACTATTTCATCAATTATCGTCAGATTTTATTTTGTGTACAGATACAATAGATGCAATACAAAGAATACAAAGTTAGGAATTTTGCACTCGATGCATTTTATACAGCATTAAAAACATATTTTATCTATCGATTTATGTCATAAAGTAATACTTGCTTCGAAGTGATATGAAGAAGTACTAATAAAATAACATTTAAAAGATTCACTTTCAAAGACTGACCAGCAGTGCTCTATTATAATAATGTAGATAAATGAAAGGTCTTACGCATCGTTGATTAACAACAACGGGCCCTTTTTTTTTTTTTTTTTTTTTTAATGGCGAGGCAATTATCTTTGAGTGAAAATAATGACACTTCTTAGAGATATTTAAAAAAATGTTCACTTCGCTCAGAATTCTTTTGACTGTATTTATAAAATAAACCGTAGCATATTTTGCACTTTCCTCAATTATAATTTACATGAATTTCCATATTCTTATGTTGATGCAGGAAGAACTTTTGTTTTACTTCCAAACCCAGCCAGCCAGTTGCCCTTATTAACTATAATTATACTTAGAGAGTAAATGGATCGATGGAACATGCTCTACATCTTTTCTAGGTGGCCGTAATCAGATCATCGACTCGCCGACTGTGTCTGTATTGAAATCCCACAACAGAGACATTATATATAGTGTTCAATAAAAAATAAATTAAAAGCAAAGCACTAGAATTTATTGAAAGACAGGGTTTTCTTGAAATAGGGAGGATGACGTAGATTAATGAGGTAATCAGACATACTCAGTATAACATAACTTCTCCAATTTTCTGTACTGGCGTCTCTATACTGCGCCCAAATGAGATCTTATTCTTCAAACATTTTTCTGTGAAGTGACGTAGGGAATGATTATGTAGATCAACCTGCAACTGAGTAGAAACTGAAGATTAAATTTAAGCCAGTTCACTAATTTCTGAATCTTTATATCGCAATATATGCTAAAAAAATTTAGATTTATCAGGTATGAGAACACACTAGCGTTTAAGAAAATGGATGTCTTAGTGGAGGACTTTCTAAAGAATTCTGTTCTGCTTGAGATAAAAACTAAAACCCTCATTGAAGTGGCAGGAGAGCATTTTGATCCTGGTGAATGGCGATGAATTAACGTTTTCGTGGTTATATGGCGATAAGAGTAATTTTCTTAAGGAAATTCAGTAAAATTCTTAAGGAAATAGTTTCCGAGATGAAATCCTCCACGGAAGCATCCTTTCCCTTCTATCACGGACGGCACACTATGATTAATTGTCAAAGTTGTTAATAAGAGTATGTTACATATTCATTCTAGGTAACATACTTAATTTATTTTTCAAATTACACTGTTACATTTTTGTTAGTGTAATAAATAGAGCCTTTTGAAAATAATATATTTCTTCATTACATTTTCATACTTTTAAATTTTTTGTCTGTGTATAATTTATTCGTTTCTTTCCTCAATTGGGAAACTTTTTTTCATATATTATTATTAAAACTTATTTTATTTTTAGTAAGCTTCTAAAGTAAATTCGTTTCCTAAACATTTTACTTGAATTATATTTATTATTAATTTGGAACAGTTGATTTTCGTTTACAAACCCTTTAACAATTTTTCATTTTTTATTAGAAATTTAATATATTTTTTTAATTTATACAATAGATTTTTGGTTTCCTACTTTCAGAATTCATTTTTATTTTGTTTATTTTGCCTTATTTTTTGTTTTAGGTTGTCCTCGGAGCAGATTATATCTTGAGGCTTAATTAAAATCATTTTTAAAAATTTAAATTTTACTTTATTGTACTTTTAACGGAGTTAAAATTTAATTAAATTAATTTTTTTACTTTCTTCTGAATTATTTCAATATTTTATTGTCATGTAAATATAATTAAGAAACGTGATTCTGTTAAAACTTCTTCAGATGCTCCTTAAAAAAGAATAAAGAATTTTAAACAATTTTTATGTTAATTATATTAATTTCATTAATTTCATTAAATTTTTATTGAATTTTTTTTATGTATGTACTTTCTGTTAGACTGTTAACGCCCTTTTTTGATTTAATTTTTGCTTCAATTATTATCTGTCTAATATATATATTTTACACATATTATATATTTATCAGATCAGAAATCTTTCCTTTTAATATGTTTAAATGGAACGCCTACAGAATGTACTATAAAAATATATTTTTATTATAGAAATATGTATGTGCAATGCTCGGTGGGATTCGAATTCCAGATTTCCCATTTGCTAGCCTGACGTGTGCTTCCAATTACACGCGAAGTCACGTGGCAAGGCAAGAAAAAATATCTTATAAATTTATCATTTTCCTTATTACTTTTAAAATTGCGATTAACTCCACTCCGACAATTCTGCTTCACTTCTATAATCCCAAGGATATTACCCCTACTCAACTGTTTTGACTGTTTCTTAATTTCTCTCTTAAAAAGGCAATAATTTCACAATGAATTTAATTTTTGTATTCTTTTTCTATATACATTTACACTATTTTGTTAATTAAATAGCTGAACAATACTTCTCCCGCCATATATTTAAGAACAAACTGTAACCAATAAGTAAAGCCATCGGAAGTGATCTTCCTTCAAAATGTGAATTTCCGGTGGTGTGAAATAACACAGTTGCAAGATATTTTAGCAGCTTAATCATATGCAGCACAATTACTACTCTATTTCTTACCTTATCGTCTGTAAAAGCAGCTGCTTCAGGAAAGCTACTGCATACTTTACACAGCAAATTAATTGCTTCTATTCTTTTAAACTTTAAGGTGTAGTGTCTCTGGTTTTTTTAGCTCATAACATCGAGAATGACATTTTCAACTAAAACTATTAGCAACATTAAGAATTCCAACTATTTGCGAAAGTAAAATATTTGAAAATATGATAGATATCATATTCTACTTTATCACTACTTATGTAATGGATTTCATTAATCACAAATTTTACTGATTGTTTAGGCCAATCGAGTTCTGTATTGTAAACTAAAAAAAAAAAAAGAATCCTTGAAAAATTAAGTTGATAATAATTTACAAAATTGAATATTAATTCATCTTAAATCTGGCATTAATTTCAATAGCCGCTAAAAGAAATTCTTCAAATTAAGGCTGAAATTTACCAACGACTAAACATTAAGTTGGCGTTCGTCTCTGGGATCTGTTAAAAGACCTTCTTTTAATGAATGCGTAGACAGGGTAAGAAAAAAAAATACTCTACTTATCCAATCTATTCTTGAGAGCATAATTATATTTAAAGAGCAAATAAGCGAAATACTTCCTGCATTTAACCATCGCACAATGGTAGCAAGCAATTTTCAGCAATAATGAGCTGCGACAAAGAAATAATAAGCTGCGACAAAAACTTTCAGCAATGGTACTGTCCTTGAAATTTACCTCACTTATTTAAATTAGATTGCGAGGATAAACTTCGGGAGTTGCGAGATTACAGTTCAGGTACTAATTTTTATTCTCATTGAATGTGTGAAAGCATAGATCAGTATGTACTACACCTTTCTGCCAAGAATTAATTGCTTTATAATTCGATTCATTTTACTTTACGCTAAATACAACGTTCATTTATACACATCTAATTTGAATATCTTTTTCTTTCCATTCATTTGGAATTTCTTTCTTTGAATTTGATCTTGAATTGTTTTCAAGCCGGTCTTTACAAATCCCTGAACTTCATTTACGAGATCACTTATTTTTCTCTTAAAGCCAGCAAAAATAATACTTTTGTTAATTTATTTATGTATTATTTAAGTCCCATAAAAACACAGAGCAGCTCACATTTTAAAGGAGCTTCAATTTAAATAATACGATTGTGGACAGGTTTACAAAATTCAGCAAATATGGAACATATAAGCTTTGACAGAACAGCATGGCAATGCCTGCTGTACTTTGATTGTTCTATGAGTATTTTATTTTACTCAAATAAATACTAATTTCTTTGCATACGAATATAAATATGATTATATAATTTGCTAAGGCTTAGATGGAGATTAACTTTATTCTTTTATTTAATTTAGGGATTAAAAAGGGTTGTGTATAAAGGTGACTAAAAAATATAAACTAGATTACTTAATTTTGTCAGAAAAGAGTGTTTTTTTTTTTTTTTTTTTTTTTTAATTTTACAATTTGCTGTATAATCTTAGTTCAAATATAGTATAGGAAAAATAAAATCGCTCTTTTTCTTAAAAGTAAATACTTAAGATACTTTGCAAAGAAAAAGTAAAGACTGAACTTTTTCGTATATCCGCTTATGCTGTGATTTTGGGTTAGTCGAATAGTTAAAATTCTGCTGCACTTTACATGGTATTTTCTTTCTCCTTTCTGTATGCCTCCGTAGTGTAACTGGAACCACACTCGACGCTTATTCGGGGGCTCTGGAGTTCGAATCCCGGCGAGGACATTGTGAGTTTCTTCAATTTCTTAACTTCGCAAAAAATTCTAAGTGCCATCCGAACTAAAAGGGGGTGAACGATAATTCATCTCCTCCAAAATTTGACGAATGGATCTCCTAATGCCCAGTAGCCCTTGAAAAGGAGGAGTACATGAAGTATTTTTTCATCCTGTTTGCATGCCTTCGTGGTGTAACTGCAAGCGCACTCGATTGGATATCACTCGTACTTTCACAGATAATAATTTACTAAAATCATTATTTACTTTACCCTGCAAACATCACTCAAATAAGGATTCCGTGGCTACCACATTTTTTAAAATTCTTTTAATTTTACCTGTAATTATCGAATAGTAGAAATCTATTCCTATGAGAATAACAGTTTTGCCATTTTATTTTCAGCAGTTAGCTTATAAGGTATTTCACCCGCCTTCTTAACATGCCTTCGTAGTGTGGTGGTCAGCACACTCGGCGCGCATCTGAGAGCTCTGTGGTTCGACTCCCGGAGAGGGCATTGCTCATTTTTCATCTCTCCTGCTTCGAAATAACCGAATTTCCCTACAAGCTAATTGTAAATTTTTCAAAACTTTTGTTTCCTTTAGTAAAATTTAAATATGGCGGCAAGATAATAGTATCAGATATAATTTCTATTTCTAGTATTTTAACATCTAGTCTAAGATTGGATCTCTGATATTTTCTAGTTTTGAAGACATCAAATGTCTATTCTAATGCAGTTTTATCTTCAAATGAGCTAACAGAAAGTGATTTCTTTTTAGCAATCGGAAAATTCATTTCACTAGATACATTCTTCAGTTATGAAAGTTCTCACTGAACCATTAACAAAAAGAATCTCATATTTTCAATTATTCGGAACTGAAGCAGAAGCACTTTATTATTAAATTTTATAATAAACTTTTTTCCTCAAATTATATGACAAAATTGCGAAAATAACATTCGAATCCGACATTTTCTTTCAATTTTGTCAATATTTTTTAACTCATAAAATGAATAACAAATCGTTTGGAATGTTTATTATTACAAAAACTGCATTTTACTCTTTTCTTGTCATCTTTAATTCTATGCTTTCTATCCACACACACACACAAAATCTGCTTACATTTTTAAAAATTTCTCAATCCGCCGATTTATGACTTCCATCGCCGCAAAAGGGACACTGAGAATCGGCTGACCCAGCTCCATTAGCTGTCGACGTCTTACTTATTTTGATGGGAGAAAATTTTCGGTATTAAAGGCAATGGCTTTTCTAATCGCGAGAACTTATCTTTTGAATTATAACTGACTGAAGCCGTCGTTCGATATTGAGAATTTCTTTTTTCAAAAAAGCTAATAAGCTTTTGTAAGTCCCAATTTTCATCTTCATTTTTTCAGCTATAATCAAAAACGAATTCATTCGGAAGCAGTTTCAAAATTAAAGGCATTAAAATATTTCCGTAACAGGAAGTATTTTCCTTAGTCTGTTTATATCATTAGGTTGTCTGACAAGTAAACTACTTAAGAGTTGACCTAAATGCGTAATTAATTAAGATGATCGTTTGTCTATATCTGGAATGCAACTGTTCACGAGCAGCTGCTTAATTATAACGAACCAGAATGAAACCAGAAATAGCTTTGGCGGCCGAGGCACCAAGAAAGATTTTTAAGTAAATTAATTTTTCTATTTTTGTTAAGTTTGGATTTTTATCAATCGTACTTCCGAACTGACTTTCGAATTCTAACCAGTTCAAAGGATCACCATAAAATTTATTCATAGTCATTTTAGGTAATTTTATAGATGAAGTTTCTGTACTTCGATTTTGAATGTAATTAGAACTGGACACATGTGCTTCTTCATTAGAATTATTATCGCTAGTGCTTTTTGATAATTCTTATGCTTTTTGATAATTCGTATGATTTTAACCTCTTGTATTCTAATAGATTATCTTTATTCACTTCTAGGAAATTAATTTTCGCATCAATATTCTAAATTTGTTACTTTCAGTATAGAATTATTAGTTAATTTGATATTTTCAGTTTTAGTGTCCAACCGATTTAATATTGCTTTTAAATTACTCACAGGTTTATTTTCTTCTTCATTCTTATCTGTTTTACTGATAAGCTTTCTAATAAAGCCCTTTTCACTAGTTCTTAATTTTTTCAGCTTTTCCAGTTTCATTGTTAAAGAAAATAAATGTTCTTACCTTTATAAATGTACATTCGGCTATTTAATGGAGTTCAAGTCTTGACACTTACGACTCCTTCGCAATAATCATCGATAAGTCATTAAATTATTTTTCTTAATCCTATTTCCCGGCCCATAGCATGCACCTTGAAACAAAGGGCAGTTCAAAATCGAAAACAACTTTGCTCTATTCCAAAGGGCAAATTTGTTATTCTAAATTCTACATGTAAGCAGTGTTCCTACATGAACACTTAATTCAAAACTTCGTTGATAAAATACTTATTAATTCATTGTATACAGTTAATAAGAAAATGCATCCACATATATAGTATCTATAAATCAAAGATTATGGCTTAATGCGTCATTCCCGTCTAGTATCGAAGATCTATCTGACGCTCCTTTCTTTCAGATTGGGCAGCTACGATCGATGTATGACATCGCACTTCTTTACATTGCGAAAGGGAAAAAGCAGCGCGGTAACATCGTTATTTCAACAGAGGTAGAAACAAAGTGCGTAGTTATCCAGTATGGTAGTTAAGAGAAAGGTTTCGGTCCTCGAAGTTTTAAGTTTCGAATTAGCTACGTCATCATAGTTTATGATATAAATTAATCTAGAAATTATGCAATTCCAGTAAAGGTTATTAAGCAGCTGTTATTTTTAGAACAGAGAGGTGAAAATACCCAAATTAAAATGAAGAATTAAGGGTCAATACTAATTTAAGTTATAATTTTGATTTATGTATTTTTATCTAACTTATATATCTTGTTTATTTATCTTGTTCCCTCTTCTCTGCAGGTCGGCTGCGCCATTGCTATGTGTGCCGATCACGTGGCGAACTGGGTGACTGCAAAGATCCTTTCATGCTCAATGCCACTAGTGTAGAAGACGTGAGAGGAGTTGAGGCAGTACCTTGTGCTTCAGGGTGGTGTGCTAAAATTATAGAAGGACAAAATGACGGTAAACTGTTGCCTGCTTTTATT
Source organism: Stegodyphus dumicola (assembly GCF_044657685.1). Lineage (NCBI taxonomy): Eukaryota > Metazoa > Arthropoda > Arachnida > Araneae > Eresidae > Stegodyphus > Stegodyphus dumicola. The sequence goes on along the minus strand of NC_140769.1, from coordinate 183,803,565 downwards.
TATCTTTTCTATTATATATATATTAATTCATGAATATAACTTCCTTCCAGTTTGTGATGCTTTCACTTATTCCAACTATTTAACTACATAGATTAATAAAAGTCTAAGGAAAAACAACGAAGGATTTCCACCTTCGACATGCTGTGTTTTAGGGGGAGCGGAAAAGCTAATTAAGCCTAGTTCTGCTTTTGCAGAGTAGTTTAGACTCCTTAAAAATCGTACTCAGCAAATTGTACACTAAGAGAAAGTGTTGTGAAATATAGAAGCTTGGTATCGGATGTAAAAATCCTGACTTAAAAAAAAATATTGCTTTCGTACTAATTTCATTAAATTCTCAATTAAGTCTCAATTTTTATTTCTAACAATTCAAACGTCGATCGATTAACACATGAAATAAAAAATTCGATTAAATAAAAATACGCAATACACTGAATAAATAAATAATAACACGCAACACTACAAAAATGAATAAACCTAAATTGCAAAATGATTAGCACAAATATTTACAAAAATTTCAATAGTATGTAATTAATACTAGTGTAGGTTTTTTTAGGGAACTTGAGTGGTCAAAATATGAATTTTTAAAGATCAAAACTTCATCAAAAATTTAAGCCAAGGGATATCTTAATCATAAATGCAAATTCTAAGGATGTTTTCATTGACTACGAGTATATTTTAAGAATTAGATGACAAAGATTAAAAAGGCTGTTCGAATTCAGAGTCAAATCAGAATAAACCGTGTTAAAAGGCAAGTGATTTCCTCCCTAAACTGTATTAAATCAAAACGGCTTAAAGTGAGAATTGCCCCACTATGTAAAAGAATATTATTATTATTTGTTGATATTATTCATTACTAATTATTTATTGTTGAATGCAAGTTTTATCTATTATTATATTATAGTTTAAGTCAGATAGACAGATTTTAGTAATATTTCGCTCTTTATTTCCATATAACAGACATACAATTTATTAAACTCCTTTAGTAAAACCGAGTCAAAACCTAGTGCATAAGTTCCTTCCTTTACTTGGATTATATACTTGGTATATTTCTTTTGAAATGTGATTTATTTATTAGTTATTTAGGGCTATGTGATGTGAATTAGTGTCCAAAATTATTTTTATGTGCATAAAATTAATCATTGTGCATGAATCATTCAATCTTGATTATGCTTTCATGGAATGAGCAAATGGCAAACCTAATTATCAATATCGAATCTAATTTTATAATTCTGTTTCTGAAATGTAAAGAAAAACTTAAGATCATATAACAATATGACAAATGCTTTGCAGGTAATAAGATTTTCGGCGAGCATCTATGTTTTCTGCCTTAATTCCAGTGTTTATGAAATTAAAACAGATTAAGGGAGCAGAATTATCATTTAAAAGAATTTTCGAGATATTGAGCTATTAGACTTGGAAGTAGGCAGAAAATTATAAAATTACAAGATAGCTGAAACTTACAATTATATCTGTGTTTTTGGATACAATTTAATGAAAAGTTTAATGAGAAGGTTCTTTATGAAAGTTTAATGAGAAAGTCCTTTCTCTGGCAGTAAGCCAGCTTGAGTTTTAATGATCTCGCAACAAAAGACGGCTCTGAACTGATCTAGAGAACATCAGAAATAGAGTCTACAATAATGACCCTATATTCTCATCAGGGATGAGTCGAGATCCGCACAATCTTATAAGCTTTTATATGGGAAAAAAACCTTAAAACAAAATGTTTTCACCAATATGGAAATATGAAAATTATGGCGATGTAAACATAATGGCATGGGAAAGAATAGTGATCAAAGAGTTCCCCTGTATAATTTCTATACATAATCTGTGGCCTGCCCACAGATATCAGGATGAAAGATCTTGGTAAGAATTTTTACAGATGCACATACCTCTAATTTTCATTTTGTGAACAATATCGTATATCCACATCGAGCAACCTGGTTTCTACATTTTTGCAATCAAAGACTCTCTGAGAGGGTAAATTTAGCAATTAAATCTCCTTATTGGATCTTCTGAAAGAACCATTGCACAACGAAATTCTCCTGTTTTTCAATGCCTTGAGAGACTATACTGTTTGTAGATGTAGAACTTACCTCTTCCCAAACTGTAACTATCCATCGTAATAATGGTATAAAAGCGGGTTTTGATATAAGTATGGCAATTAGAGAAGATCGCATTCTCTTTTAACAGCCAAAAGTCCGAATTTGTCCACAAGGTAGTCTTTCCTATACAATTTCATTTTCATATCTTATTTCAATTTTATATACAGGCAGCCCTCCTACAACACGTCATCCTGTAACAAAGTTTCACTATAATACGATTCATAAATTGCGAGAACCTTCCTACAGCACAATTTTCTTATAACACGGTTTCGCTCTAACACGATAAGAAAATTGCCCAAGCAATCCAAAGAAATTTAACGAAATCTGCACGAAGTTATTCCAATATTGTACAAAGTACCCATATAGTCATTTAACACATAAGAATCCTTGTTTCGTAAGTTCTGCCAGTTGTCTTCCAAGACCCGGTAGCCGTAAAAACAAATATTCTCAGATAATCTGTATAAACAAATGTCCCCAGATAGCAATGAAGAAACCTCACTATCGCAGAAGGTGAACAACATGGGGTCACAAAAAGTGACCTAAAATGCACAACCTGCACGTTCGGCTTCCAAAATTCGAATTCTCGTCTCCATGGCCTGAAAACGAAAGTGTCTCAAGCTGCTGATCGGCTGTCTGCGTCGAGCCACGTGTGTTAAAGAATAACTTTTTCGTCTTTAAGACAAGTTTCAGTCCCCAAACATGTCCGATAAAGATTAAAAAAACACTGTTTAAGAGGAAATTCATTTCTTTAGAAGTACAGACACAAATCTTGGACTGTCTTTTAAAAGGAGAAAAGGCATCTTACATTGGAAAAACTTTTTATTGAAATGAAGAAACAGTTCGGACTATTAAGAAAAATGAAAAAGAAATAAGTGCAGTTGTTGCAGGATCTTCGACATCCGCAAAACGTGCAGTTCGCCCCAGGGGGCGCCAATAATTGAGAAGATGGAAAAGGCACTCAGCATTTGGATTGACGATAGCTATCAAAAAATAATTTCGCTGAATGGTAATATTATTAAACAAAAAAGTAGTCAAAATTTTCAAGTACCTCAAAGAATATGGGAAACCCTCTGTCAACCCAAATTTTCTGGTAAGTAAAGGTTAGTTCGAAAATTTCAAAAAGCGTTTTGTAATTCATAGTATAAGAATTCAAGGAGAATCTGCATCGGCTGATTATGAAGCTGTTAGGACGTTTCCTGAAAAATTTCAAAATATTATAGAACAAGAATACACAGCAGTTCAAGTTTCCGATGCCCACAAAACTGGGCTTTGATGGAACAAAAATGCCCAGTAGAACCTTTATATCTAAAAAGAAAAAAACTACATCCTGATTTAAGGTGCCTAAAAATTGTTTAACGCTATTTTTGTGCAGTATGACTTGGGACTTTATAACAAAACCCTTGTCAGTTTATAAATCCTTAAATCCTCATGCACTTAAAGACGTAAATAAAAACATCTTACCGGTATATTGGAAACTAAATCCAAGAGCTTGGGTCGCTGGTAATATATTTAAAGATTGATTTTTAAATTGTTTGTGCCAGACGCTGAGCGTAATTTAAGGCAGAAAAATTTGAGCTTCAAGGCGCTTATTACTATTAGATAATGCTCCATGTTCTCCACAAGATTTGAATCATCTCAATGTCAAAATACTATTCCTACCACCTAACACTACTTCATTACTACAACTATTGGATAAAGGTATTATTTATACCTTTAGAACATATTACATAAGAAGAGCATTACAGTAGATTTTAGAAGTAATCGATTCAAAATCCATTAATGTCATTTATACCTTTAGAACATATTACATAAGAAGAGCATTACAGTAGATTTTAGAAGTAATCGATTCAAAATCCATTAATGTCATTTATACCTTTAGAACATATTACATAAGAAGAGCATTACAGTAGATTTTAGAAGTAATCGATTCAAAATCCATTAATGTCATTTATACCTTTAGAACATATTACATAAGAAGAGCATTACAGTAGATTTTAGAAGTAATCGATTCAAAATCCATTAATGTAATGGAAGCTTGGAAGACATTTTCAATCAGGAACTGAATCGACATCGTATTTTTTTCGCTGAAAGAACTGAAAGCATCAACGTTAAATGCATGTTAGAAGATGTGGCCCTCTTTAGTTGAAATAGAAAACGTGCGTGAATCTTTAGTTAAAGGAAATTGGTGGCATATTAGAACTTGCTCAATCAATCGGAGGCGAAGGTTTTGTGAACATGGCTATTGAGGACGTTCAGGATTTATTAGCGGAAGAAGAAATTGACGAATATTTGGTAGAAATGGCATCCGAAGCTGTAAATGAAATCGATTCTGAGGACACTACCATTGATGAAGATTGTAAAGTTAATAACGTAACCTTAAAAAAATTAAAAATTTTAAGTTAATTTTCTTGAGTGCAGACCATTCCGCTGAAATAAGCCGAAAATTCAAAAGGGAGTTTCAAAACTGTTTAGATCGAGAAATTTAAAATGACCCGGTAAGAACTAGTAAGCAAAGTAAAATTTCAAATTTTTAAAGGGGAAAGAAAATGCCAGAACTTTAAATGAAGAAAGAAATTCTGAAAGTGAAAGCGATCTCATTCCACCGAAAAAACGTTCTCTGTTGAGCAATGACAACGAAGAAATTTATTAAACTTAAGTTGCGTTAAATTAAAATATGTAATATTTTTTGTTTTGTGTTGTACATACGTATATATATTTTATGAAAATTAAGTTGTTTATGTATAATTAAAAAAATATTTGTTTTTAATACGTTTTCGGAACTCAAGACCCCTTTTATACTGCCTCTGGGTCTCATACAACACGGTATTTTCTAGGAACCTGTTTACCGTGGTATACGAGGGTTACCTGTATTTCAAAACATCTACAAATAAACTCATTGAATTTTATTCAGTAGTTTTTGAGAAATCGGAATTTATATGTATGTACAGATAATTTTGGACACCAAATGAAGGTAGTTTAAATTGTTTTTGGCTTTTCAAATTTTTTCTTTACCTAAACAGATTTCGACACAGCTACGGAAAGGATGTGTGTCCAGCGACCTCCTGCGGATGGCGAAGAACGTTGTTCAAACACGATTATTGACAAGGAACCCGTCTTTATGTGCTTCTGCTATGGAGATCTCTGCAACGCCGCCCGTCGGCCCATTGTGCCGCTTATTACCATAATCTTTATGTTGCTTCTAAATCATATGAGAGGCATCTGATATTGAGAAATTCCGAAAGAAGACAGACTGTCATCCTTCGAAGACTCAATTCTAAATGCCAGTACTTTCAAGCAATATTAATTGCTACTTTTAAGAACTAAATGTCTGGAAAATAGAAATTGTCCAATTTCTAGAGAAATTTAGTGAGTTGTAAGTGCAATTAGTACATACTGGAATCTTTTAAATATATTGGAAAGGTCCAGTTCAGTTCTGTAGGACTTACCTCAGAATGTTCAAAATAACTAGTCGCAACCCTTTTATGAGTAAAAATGCATAAATCATATTTCTAACAAATAAACAGGAAAAAAACAATTTGTTATTTCTGTAATGAATGCTGTTCAGTATCATCATCTTGCACTATAATAAGCGATGGTAAGCTGCATCTGCGTCAGCAGTATCTCATAAATTATTTCCATCTCAAGCATAATAAATTTTATCGAAGATTTGAAGTTGCCACTTGCCGTAAATTGTGCATTGGCATTTTAGTAAGCGACTTCGACATGTAAATGAGCCTTTCTTTTTCAATTCGATTATACAATATTTTACCTTTATTTTCTGACAGTGCAGAACCATGTTAATTCTAGCTACTTCTTTTTGTTTCCAAGATGCTCAGTTTTTGAAAACTTCTTTCACGCTTCAGTTTGGAAAATGCCTTATTTTTTTTTATTTAATGTTTTTAAAGAATGGTATATTTTCTAGAGTATTCTGAAATCGTAAACAGTTCTTTGCTTATGATATTTCAAGCATGACCTTCTTCAAACAAACGCGATCTTTCATATAAATACATATGAGTGTTTTTTATATTAAACATTTTGTTTCGAATATTTTCTACAAATAAAAATATCTACGTCCATCACCGTAATTCTTCCTACAGAACTTGTAAAGCAGTTCTCCCTCCTTCGGTTCCCATCCTGCTGATTAAAGCCTTTACAAGTGGCGCCCAAACTAAAATATGATAGGTGGTAATTCTCACCTCCAGGATTTGGCGACTGGGTCCTCTCCTACCCAGTCGCTCTGTATAAGAGGAGTAGTATGTAAGGCATATTCTTTCCCCTTACTGCGTGTCTTTGTGATGAAATTGAAAACACGTCCGGCTAGTATCGGAGGGTTCGGATTTCGAGTCCCAACGAGAACATTGCTCGTTTTTCACATTTCCGACTACAGCACTTTACTTAAAAATTTTTAATGTACCAATTCAAATTGACTAAAATTATGATACTCCTAAAACACTCAAAAGCCAGTTACCTCTATAAGACATTTTGATTGCAACCTGGAGTAATCACCATCAGATTTCTAGATCCCGAGCAGAAATATGAGCATGAAAATCCTTCCGTGGTTCCTATTATGGTTTCCATCGAATCCATCGATATCGATGATGTTTCCTTCCAAAAATTAAAATCAATTCTTTGTTACAGAAATAATTAAAATTACTTCAAACAGACATTTATCATTAGACATTTTAACCTATGGAAAGAAAGAAAGTTTTCTTCTGTGATAGTTTTAATTATTGTAATTTAAATTGTAACAATTGAAAAGACAAAGGTTACTGAATATAAACAACTAGAACTTTTTTATCTATCAGTAACTTGTAGAGACATTAGGTATTTTGGGGGGGTGGGGAAAGCAGGCAAGATGAAAAATTAGCAATGCCTTCGCCAGGAATCGAACGCGGACCTCTCAATTACGCGCTGAGTGTGCTGACCACTACACCATGAAGGCTCGCTAAGAAAGCGGGAGAAATACCTTATAACCTTAACAAGGTACGTGTCAGTATACTCATGTCTTTTGAAAAATAACATACAATAACTGTTTAAAGAAATAAGTTGTTTTTTTTAAACAGACCTACATTCCTATTCATCGAGTTTAATATAAATAATACGCTATAGGCTGTGTGAGAGAGGTGCAGAGGATTACAAGAAAACCTCTTTTTATTTTGCAGTACAGGGGGAAAAGAGAAAGAGGTAAAAAGAAAGAAAAAGCAAAAAAAAGAAAAGAAAGAGAGAGTAGAAAGAAATAAAGAAAATATTTTTTTCGTAATGTTTATCTATCACTAAGAGCAAAATAAATAAAAAATTAGAAGTCAAAAATATAAAATTTAAAGTTTTAATTTTCAGTTATGAGATGTGAAATTCATACCGACTGTTATTTATTAATATAAAACATAGTTCGAAATATTTTCATAACATCCTTTGTTAACCAATCATTTTACAATCAACAAACTTTTGATGTAATTGCAAATAATTGTCGAGCTTCTTCTGAGTTTATTAGATACATGTATTGAAAAAACTATGTGCAAACAGTTTTAGAAGTGTAACAAATTATGATAAGCTATAAGAAGTTATACAGATGCACCCTTAAAATAATAACTGATAACATTGCTAAGTACATTTAATTGTCTTTGCTTTGATATGAATATTTTTGATATAGAAATTGATCAAATTCGAAACGAAAATTTCTGTATTTGCATAAAATTACTTAGTTTGCTTCCCCATACATTGTTTTAAATCTTATTTTTTTTTTCTTTTGAGAGAAATTATGAGAAATTCATTTCATTTCATCTGTTCCATCATTTCTCTCTCTCTCTTTTCTTTATATGTTGACGTTTAGAATTTAAATCTTATAAAGTTTTAATAAGCAAAATCCAAAGTACGAATCTTAATATAACGGGTTACATTTGTTAATCTACTGCAACAAAACATTCGAGGTCTATTTGCAACTGTAATGGGTTATGATATGCAAGTCCAGCAAAAAACCTCCGAAAATATCAATAAATGTCTGAAAAAACTTCTACAAAGATTTAATAAGTTGTACAAATTATTATACATTGTACTCTCTAAGATGTACGAGGAAACATATGTAAAGTTAGTATTTAAAATAATATTATTTGCTGTACATTATTTTAATAATTTTGTAATAAAGTATATTTTTATATCTGTTCGTACTTTATTACATAAAAATTAATCATGCATCAAAGTTTTATTTTATAGATAAAAGGCATTATGTTCTTTCAAAGCTTTTACCGAAATTTTAGGGGTTTTCGTAAAAAACATTTTTTAAATCGGATTTTTTTTTCTGCCTACTAACAAAATGTTAAATATCCGACTAAGTAGTTTAAAATCTCCTTTGTTCCTCCCAAAAAAAAAAGTTATGTGAAAGAAGAATTTTTCGTCACAGATAAGACTAGTTTCATCTGCACAAGCAACTCATTGGAACATTTAGGTGAATGCCGATACGGAAGGAATTCTCTCCTTCTCAAGTGATGGAAAACAATGATAGGAAACTGGAAACTGCTTCTGGTAAACTGCTAATAAAAGCATAATACAACAGGTTGCTTAAAATCTATCAGCTTACTAATTAGTTCCTTTGGCAATTTGATCGCAAGCGTAAAGGAGAATATGGAACTGATAGTGAAAGCCCTTTGAAACAAGTTCACTATTTTGCATATAATCACAATCACTACGGACTTGCAAAGCATAGTTAAGGAAGAGAAATAAAAATAAAAAAATCAGGAAAAGGGACTAGAAAAATCTCTCTCTTGTCCCTTTCCTTCACAAAGGTAATGTATTCTGCTGCTAATACAAAAGATGAACCAATTTTTCTTTTAATAGTTGAAGTCGTTATGAGGGAAAAGGAACCTAACTTTGAAGCTGACCTTTGGTATTCTGAGAAACTTTATTTAATTTATTTACTCCCCTAAAGTGTTAATAGGGAAATTACTTACACTTATACATTAGCCACTTTTTCCTCATTTTTTTACTGATAAACCGAATTTAAATGGCAGTTTTACTGAACTGTTGGTAACTGAAAAAATAAAACCATTTAGTGCTGGAATAGGAATTCACTTGAAAAGCTCCAAAACATGCTTTAATTAAATACGTACGGCAAGTTATTCTTTGAAAAATGCATTTTGGTATGCTTTGAAGATATGGTAATGTGAAGAGCTGCAGGACTACCCCAAACACACTGGCATAACATCATTATACGCCTTAAGTTTATTAGATATGATGCTGATATCACCTGAGACATGACTCCATCTTAAAAGAACTACTTTCAGTAGACACTCAGCCTCTAGCCTTCAGGCAATCCAACGCACATGCAATAAAAATCCACTCGTCAGGCCCATACAAAAACTCTTACTAAGAATACCAAAATACTATAGGTCTGAACTCTAGTGGGTACCTGCCCACACCGGAATACTGGGTAATGAAATTGCAGATGCAATAGCCAAAAGAGCAGCAACTGACCCCCACGTTCGCACACTTGATGTGCCTCTCCCGGGCTCGTTCTTAGAAGCTGAGCTCCAGAGAAAATTACTCAAACGTTGGCAACATCTGTAGGAGTCAGAGACAACCGGCAGAAGAGTTCACAGATATTTTTTCCAAACGTCTGCCGGCTTCTAAAAAGTGGTTCGCTTCACTTCACTCAGTTTCTAACAGGACATGGTCCCTTCATGACTTACCTGCATTGCTTCAGACGACGCGAAAACGACCATTGCTCATGCGGCATGGCAGGAGATCCGGACCACTATCTATTCGCTTGCAGAGAGATTGCCGAACATCATCTTAGGCAACCAGTAGTAGACCACATCCATCCATGGGCGGAAGCTATTTCGAAAAATCGCAATGCATTGAAACGCATATGCGATTGCGTAAATATTGCACGCAAAATCTCAGACAGGCTGGAGTAATTTTCAGCTGCCATCCTCGTCACCAGCGCAGTCCCCGTATACTCTGTACCTGTAATGAATTTATTTTATCTTAAGTTAGCTTTTTCTGCTTTTATTTTTCTCTGTTTACACCTATATCCTTGTGCTGTAAACCCTGAATTGTGAACCTTTGAATTACGTATTTTGCCTTATTTTATGTATTATTTTCACTGTTTTGCTTTTTTTTTTTATTTATGTATTATTTCGCTTTTTAGTATTTTACTTTTTATTATTTTTAGTATTGCTATTTAGTATTTAGCCCTATTTTAGATATTATTTTTACTGTTTTATCAGACAGTCTGTTGATTACACATTGTCTCATTTATTGTTCACGTTGTGGATGCCTTTGTAACTACCTATCAATAACTCTGTAAATATGTAACTGAAATTGTTCTTCTCACCCGCAATGCACCCTTCTTCCATTACTACACTTATCGTCTCGTCGAGCATTTCTTTGCACTGCCCCCAGCACTCGTCTTAAGCACAATATGTACCAACGTGTGTTATGTTGACCAAGTTATTTCCGTCAGCGGGGCTATCTGGCCGATATGCTAACTGCCCCAGTGGACCGGCTGCCTCGCTGTCGGTGGAAAGAAAGTAGACACAAAAGGATCAGCCACTTCACTCACTCACTTTGTGACCATTCTTGCTGAGACAGAAATTTTATCGATGCCGTTCACTTGTAATCAAACCTAGGTCCAACTCCTATTATTCAGCCGTCTTAGCTGTCCCCGCCTGGTATAGCCTCCCAATAGTAAAAATTATTCAGATTTCTAAACTTTTTTTGGGTACACTGCAAGTTACGACGAAGCATCTGGGAATTCCCTTTCTCATGTACTATCTAATTCATTTTCAGAATGGATGAGGCCTCAGTCGTAAATTCCATTGGACATGAATACTCTTTTAAATCCCAGAAATCAGATATATCAGTTAAATATCTTCTTACATAAAGTCTGCTAATTTCAGATGCCTAACTGTATAATCTTGAAGCAATATCCAGATCACATTTTTGTCTTCAAATCAAGACAGTGTTTAGAATTAGAAGTTTAACTCAACGTCTTTTTAATTCTAGACTTTGGCAATCAACTTAATTGCAAGCTAAGTTACTTTGCAAAAAAGAGATATTTACAAAATAATAACAGCAGTTTTCATTTAATAAGAAGTAAATAAATATAATATAACATAAAGAAAGGGTAAAGAATTTGGTTATAATTAACTGCAAAGGACAGATTGCAATATTTCACAAGACGAACTTAGTGCGAATATTTTTTTGATCCAAAGATAGCAATAGAAACGAATTCTTAAAGATGAGAGAAATCTCGATGGAAAATTTGCTTTTCTTAGCTAAAGATATCTTTTTTATTTGCTTTTCTTAGCTAAACACATCTTGTTTATTTGCTTTTCTTAGCTAAAGACATCTTGTTTATTTGTTTTAGTTTTTTATAAAATACTAAAATTATTGGAAGTAAAGCAATGCACAGAATAGTCACAAAATGCTTTTTCTCATTTAGAAGTACAAATATTAAAAAATGGGTATTTTTGTGTTATCAGGACTGGATTCAGAAATGAATATATGTGTATATGTGCATGTATATGTTACCGTGAAAGACTGAAATTGGAAATGTCGACTTTCACCGGAGAATATCAACATTCACCAAATACGTCGGTGAAAGACCGAATATTTCACTACATTCTTGTATATTCGGACCCTCACCGGTGTATGTCGACAATCACAGATATGCTCTGGTGAAAGTCGAAAAGAGAGGTCATAAAGTGCCATAATAGTTTAAGTTATTGCAATAAATAAGATTTGAATCACATAATTTAGTAAGTTTTTTATTACTGTTATTTTATTTTCTCATTTAGAACGTACTGTATAATTAAGTAAGTTTTTAACTTCTATTATTTTCCTTTCTCATTTTGAATGTATTGTGTGTTTTAGGTTCTCATGTTCTTAAGTTCTTATTTCAAATCTCAAGTGCGTTTATTCGCGACTGAATAACGGAGAAGAAAATATAATATTGTTATATGTTGAACATTCACCATTAGAAAATGGTGAATGTCGACATTGACCGGTGTAAGTCAGAAATAAGAGTACTTTGAAAATATTTCGGACATACACCAAGAGACTATGTGAATGTTGACATTCACCAGTGAAAGTCGACATTCTCCAGATTTCGGTGTTTCACCGTAACATATACATATATGCATATATGTGCATGTGCGTACTTGAACATATACATACATGCATTACGTTTCTGAATTCGATCCCGATAACAGAAAAGTACCGAAAAATATGACGGCTAAATCACTGTGAGTAGGGAATTGAAAATATATAAAATCTGACTATATCAGGCAAAGCAGAGCTTTTTGGAAATTTTTCGAAATTTTAATGTTCGGTCAGAAACTTAGCTATAACAGGTCAATTTCATTAGAAAATCTGCGTTCAAAAATCCCACGTTTAATTTTTTTTTTTTTCGCTTCGTATTTCCTGAAGAATATTAGCAAGTTTTGTGTATTTTTAATGAACAGATTCATCTATACACATATATATATTTTAAGAAAATGTTTAGAGCTGAAGGTGGGAAGATCTTTATTATTAATACAGAAACGCACACAAGAATCAGTGTTAGACTTGGATGAAAAACGGCGTGCACAAGCAATGAACTAGCATTTCACGGATTATTTAATCAAAATAACTTCTGTGGCATATTTTGTAGAGACATTAGGTTATTTGGAAGTAAGAGACTTGAAAAATGAGCAACGTCGTCGCCGGGAATGGAACCACGGACCTCTGGAATACGCGCCCAGCGTGCTAACCACTACACTACGGTTAAGACATGCTAAGAAGGCTGGAGAAATACCTTATAACATTAAATGTTTAAATATCACTTTAATGTTTAATATTGATGTTATAGCAGATTTAATAAAATATTGACTAAAATGTGACAAAACAGCAGCATAACATTTAGTAACACAAATTCACGATTCGAAACAGAATATTGACTGATTGCCAGGAGCAAATTGTTAAAAAAAATTATTTCGTGTGTTGCCATAGCAAGGCGAAATTCACCACTGCAGAAACTATTAAAAACCAAAACATAAATAAAATAAAATAAAATTTCTCTGTTTTAAAGGCAATAATTTGAAACCGTGAGTTCTAAATGAATAAAATGTAGGATATTACAGTAACATCGTTGTACATCTATCACTCTAATAGCCGATGCCATCGATTTTCTTGAAAATAAAAAATGTTCACTTGAGAAACTAGGTATGATTTATCTACTAGTAATTATTAAATCTGTGGCTGGCAAGCAGATGATGCAGATCCCAAATAATGAAATTTTAAGAAGATTAAGATGAGTTTAAAAATTAATTATCTATGCCTTTTGTTTGTTTTTTATGCTAAATTTATTTTCGGCCAAATATTCTACATTCAAATATCATTTATCGCATTGACAAATGTAAAACACATCATCCAAAGTTCAAGAAATTGTTGGAAGTTTAAGATAATAATATCTCCAAAAGATATAATATAAGAATATCACTAAATAATTATTAAGATAAGAATATCTCCAAAAGATTTTAATATAATGTAAATATATACAAGAGTTATTTTTAAATATCGTGCAAATAAATCACGCGACAGACAGATGTTGAACTACGTCACATTTTTAGTAACGAATTAAGGAAATAGAAAATTTAAAAGGTGCATCAAGTTAAATAAGCATGTTAATAGCTCTTCTGTAAGTAAACATTTATTTTTGTTATTTTATTTGTCATATATAAAATTTTATTTTGATTGAATGCTTATGTAGTTTAAATTAGCTACTTAAAACCTCTCATGCGACCTATCTGGCATTCAAATACTATATTAGCGTGACTTCATCTTTATTTTTCTTTATTTTTTAGAAAATAATTCGGATGCATGATAATAAAATCATGCAACTTAGAAGTTATATTTTCAATTAAATGTAGGAAAAATTATGTTTGTGCTTTGTTTAATTATAATTTAAAATTTAGAAAAAAATAACTTTATTCAGTTTGGGGTAGATTTTGAATAAAACTCTATCGATTTCGATGGAGATTAGACATGGATCCTTTTTCTTCAGGAGCAAAAATTAAATTTTACATTGGCGTCTTTCTTTCGCCGTTCATTGTTTATTAATTGCACTGTAGTTTACAAGTTAATAATATTGCAATAAATAAACTGAAATTAAATACAAAACTAGTTCATTTAAAATGTGAAAAATTAATCATAAAAGAAAGTTCATTAAGGTCACGTTTTTCATACTTTTTCATACATTCATATTTTATGCGGTGACCGCTTTGGCAAGAAAGAACACATTATATAAACTTTAGTGTGTCCATTACCAGAAGGACACATAAATGAAGAATTACGCTTGAATTAAATCTACAGTGCACAAAATTATTATATTAAATATTTAACTATTGACTACTAAAAATGATGTGAGGACTGGAAAATGTGAAACTGAAATAGGCTGTGGCACTTTATTTTTCATAAAGGATTTGCTTGTACGAATGTTTAAATCTTCCTAAAATTTATACGCCATTTATAATTGCAAAATAAAAAGTATTTATGGTTTGGCACAGCACAGTGTTTTGCATCATTACGTGCACTGTACATACACTTTTAAAGTTTGATCTCTAAAGCTCATTAGCTCTCAAATCATAATTGCAAAATAATAATAATAATAATAATAATAATAATAAATAAAAAAAATAACTAAAGTATTTTTATCCTTATTAAACTATTTGCGGAAATTAAAAAGAAAACTAAATCGTATTGCCAGTCACGAAGGCGGGAACTTTTCACTTAATTTGTCATTCCAGGGGTATTAAACACAGCACAGAATAGCAAATACATTCTTATTAATTAATGACGTTACATATCAAGAAAAGTAAGCAAGTTTTTTTTTTCAGAAAATTCCAATTTTTTTTCAGCATATTAATTATTATTTTTTTCCCTTGAGGGCAGGTTAAACTGTTAAACTTGAGGGCAGGTTAAACTGCTGTTAAAAACTACTGATTAATTTTGTTTGGGCATTTTGTCTACTCCAATAAGCCCAAAATCAGTATGAAGCCGGATAGTCGACGATTCTAATCTGGAGAAAATGAGACACCCGATATAGTTTTACTGTTATCAAAGAAAGATCGCATTTTGTTGCAGATAAAGTTCTTATTAGAATAGGGATATGCTTAGATGAATTGACTTGTTCATCATTCGAAATTATTGTCTGAACTTGAAAAGTTATAATAATTTATATATGCTTAGTCAAAACATACTGCTGCCATCGGGGTATTGGCGACTTATATCGCAAATCTTTTTATGCATTACATCATGCTAATTCAGAAGTCAAACAACAAAAATCAGCGTTATATTTTCAAATTTTCACAGGACTAGTTTCGATGGTTTTGCCGAACCACCATCCTCAGCTGCAAAAGCGCAAATGAAAGAGATAGGATATAATGATTAGATAAGATAAGAAAGCCTGGACAAAAAATAAGCTAGTGGCGCAATCTGTTGATGAAACCAGAACTAAAACATAATTTCTTTAAAGGCCAAAGCAAAGATGAATTGGAATTAGGATCGTTAACTAGAACAGAAAGATTTTTTTTTTTTAATGTGAAATGCCTCTAGAAAATCCAGTTCTCCAATGGAAGATGTTTTTTGAATAATTTTGGCAGCAGAAAAATTGAAAGTGTGAAATTTTACTTGCCAGTGTGGTTTAATTTACATTTTCCAAACTAAGAGAGCCTTAAAATTTCGCATCAAGGAACATGAGGCATATGTTAGAAAAAAGGAAACAGAGAAGTCTTCTGTTGCCCAACATTGTTGGTCCGAAAACCACACTTTCAATTTTTCTGCTGCCAAAATTATTCAAAAAACATCTTCCATTGGAGAACTGGATTTTCTAGAGGCATTTCACATTCAAAAAAATCTTTCTGTTCTAGTTAACGATCCTAATTCCAATCCATCTTTGCTTCCGGCCTTTAAAGAAATTATGTTTTAGTTCTGGTTTCATCAACAGATGGCGCCACTAGCTTATTTTCTGTCCAGGCTTTCTTATTTTATCTAATCATTATATCCTATCTCGTTCATTTGCGCTTTTGCAGCTGAGGATGGTGGTTCGATAAAACCATCGAAACTAGTCCTTTGAAAATTTGAAAATATAACGCTGATTTTTGTTGTTTGACTTCTGAATTAGTATTTGTTCAGCGTGTTATTGTATCTTAATTACATTATGATTTTGTCATGTTTCTCAGTTAATATCGAATTTAAAGACAATTAATAAAAATTATGAACTATGGTGACCTCCTTTTACGTTCTCCCTCCCCCCCCCAAAAAAAAGTCTGCTAATTTAACACCACTTCTGCTCTTCACTTCAAAACATAAGACGTAAATAGTGACCATTTTGAGAAACCACTTTAAACATCATCACACATCCGAATTCCAGCATGTGTCCATTGTGCAACAGTTTGTCAGTCACCAAATTTAATGCCTGAAAACTTTAATTAGAGAGTATGCCAATGGCGTAGCGAGGGCGGGCAAGTGGGGTATGATGCCCCGGGCGCCAAATGGTCTCCAAATAAGATTTTCATCATATCACTGTGTTTTTTCTGGGAAGGGGGAGCGCTAAAAAGGTATTTTGCCCCGGGCGCCAGTTATGCTCGCTACTCCACTGGAGTATGCCTTTCCAAATTATACTCTAATTAGGAAAGTATACTTTATTTGATTTGCTTTATTTGACTGTATACTTTAATTTGAAGACCAATACAATTAGCAGACTTCTGAGAAATCAAAACACTGCTTAACTTTTCTTTTCTGGACTTCCCATCTTAAATTTTTCCTAAAGTACGTAATGACTAAAGAACTTCGTAACTATTAGTGACGAACTTGGAGAGCATTTCTTTTTCTATATATATTTAATAATAATAATTTAGATGCTTAACACTAATTTATTCTTGACAAATCATTCTTAATAAACACAGTTAAATTAATGTAATCTGCACCCCTGCTGAAAAATGTTTCATGTTATGTAAGTACATACCTCATGAGCGTTACAAAAGAATCATATGACAGAGATTAATTTTAAAATGAAGCAGTTCAGAGATATTTATTGCGAGCATGCTGCTATTCAAGGGATAGAAAGAGGAAATAACTAAGTTAAAAAGAAGATTTAAGGGGTTATAGTAAATTGAAGTTAGACTTCTATGTTACATATTCGTCCCCTTACATATATTCCACGGATATACGTTTTTATAGAAAATGAATAAAAAATACTACAAATGAATCAAATCTACAAAATCCTACCCGAATTGTATTGAAATCTAGGGTCGCCCACTTATATGGTGCACATCGATGTCAAAGTCAAGGGAATGCGCAATGCCAAGTTTGTGCAATTCTTTGATTTTTTTTAAGTGAAAATAGGTCGATGTGTACATGGATACCTAAGTTGTGCAATTCTTTTAGTTGTTATTTTCAAGTTGATGCAGAATCGCCCACTTATATGGCGCATGATTTAGAGAAACGCGCGAAGCAGTGGGCGATTCTGCAGTTTCCCCGAAATCTATGAAAGAAATGCAACAGAGACACAAAATGTATAAAAAAGCCGATTAGAATTATATTCTAAAAAAGTTACAACAAAAATGCAATGACTTATACATGTAAAATTTTAAATTACACTATTGTGCAAAATTCATCTAAAATTATAGTTCATACGTTTAAAATTTTAAACATGTAAAAGACAGACACGTGTTTTTCTTAAGTGTTTACTCAGGAGCAACACTCGATAGAACTTTGAAACCTGGCTTGAAATCAGTAAAAAAAGAAATGCTAATACAGTAACTAACACACTTAAAGATTGTTCAGCGTTTGCAACTAGTTCAGCAACTTGAAGGCTGCGTAACAAAAAAATACGCTGAGTTTTATTGTTCAATGTACACTGAACAGTCTTACTATACTGCGGGCCATTAAAATTGCAACACCAGGATGGAATAATCTGACGAACGTCAAAATCACATGAAAGGAAAAAGATGCTGGGATATGCAAATGCTTAGTAGGTCAGCGCATTTAGATGACGCAGGAGGGAGAAACGGCATCTGAAGCGCTGCATAAAAGAAACGTTGTGTGGTGGATTTCTCATTCGGAATGCGCCTTATAAGGTCAGGGTTTGCTCAGAATATCCTGTTATGCCTCGAATAAGAAGGAGAAATGCTTTACGTCAAGTGCCGGAACTCGATAGAGACTGGATCGTTGCCTATAGAGAGTGTGGATTATCATTCCGTGATATCGCCCGTCGCATTGGTCGATATCCAACCATCATGCGACTATAAAATGAATGGGTTGCTGAGGGTCATACTGAACGGCATGAAGAATCTCAACGCCCTTCCATGACTAACGGCGGAGAGGAGAGACATATTGTGAGGTCAGCCCTGCAAAACCGTACGACCACATCACGGACAATTAGTCAGGAAATAGGCATGTTTGCAGCACGCCCAGTATCCGTTCGTACGGTGCGTCGACGTTTTCAGGAACGTGAACTATCAGCATGGCAACATCGTCTTCCCTTGACAATGCAGCATAGACAGAGACGGCGACTCTGGTGCGCCGAACGACAAAGCTGGATACAGGAGTGGCATAATCTTTCAGACGCATCTTTCAGCATACATTTTTTCAGACCTCTACATCATGGTGGTGTGACTCGCTCACAATAAAAGGAACAAAGTTCGTGCTTTGAGGAGACGTATGCAAAAAGAAAAGGATGACAATATAAGGCATTCATTTAAAATTTTTTATAAGAAGGAACTAGCAATTTTTAAAAGATTGATTATAAAGACAAAAAGTGAATCTTGGAAGGCATTTTGTGCAGCTATTGAAAATCCTTATGGCATCACTCGAAAGATTGCAGTGGACAGAGTATTTCGACCTCTTCAGATGCCAGTAGAGTTAGCTCCGGACTGTACTTCTCTGGGAGAGAAATATAAAAAAAAATTTAGATGAGTTATTTCCATTGGATTCGGAGATTGACGATATGGATTTACATAAAGTAATGCGAGAAAAATTTAAAAATCAAACTTGGAATTCTACTTTAAGTGACTCTGCCCTGCTGGAGCTTGAGGAGTTAGAAAATACAATTCGTTCTCTACCGTCTAAGAAGGCCCTCGGACCAGAAAATCTTGCGGCTGTGGTATAAAACAATCACTGAAAGAGTTCTTTTGTACGGAGTCTCCATTTGGGGTTCTGATATTAACAAAACTATGAGTGGCTTACTGAATTCAATACAGAGGCATCAGCTATTGCTTATTTCCAAAGGTTATAGAACAACCTCGACAGCCTCACTGCAGATTTTGGCGGGTATACCTCCATTAGATCTGCAGGCTCAAAGAGACTCTTTCTTAGGACGGATCCTACGATTACGACTGAATGGGGATTTATGGAACCAACATCACCTAGTAAAGGATTATGAACTACAGGTTCCATCTAATCTTGGCCATTCTGCCTCTTTAAAACTTAAATCTGCAGTCAATTTATACTATACGGCTCCAGTAGCCAATGACATTGCTCTATTTACAGATGGTTCTAAAACTGAACGTGGAACAGGTTGTGCATTTTGTGTATTTAACAATACTCAAAAGGTATATACATAGACTCGAAGGCTTGATGACAGAAATACTGTTTTTCAGGCAGAACTTTTAGCGATAAACGTTGCTCTCACTTATGTTAAAAGAAATCTATCGGGCAACACTAAGATCTTCAGTGATTCATTATCTAGTCTGCAGGCTATCTTAGACATTACGAATAGAAATCCGATTGTACAAGTTATTCAAGAGAAATTGCTAAGATTTAATTCATCTGAAAGACCACTTCTTACCTGGAATCCAGCTCATGTTGGCATACTGGGCAACGAAGAAGCAGATACTTTAGCTAAATGGGCTGCTAATGATATCAACAGAATTGAAAAATGGGCTGCTAATTATATCAACAGAATTAAAAAATGGGCTGTTAATGATATCAACAGAATTGAAAATCCAATGAAATTGCCTTTTTCACACTTGAAGAGCAAGACTTTAAATGCACTGCTTGTGAAATGGCAGGAAAGATGGACTAATGACTCCACAGGAAGAAGAGTCTTCTCTTTCTTTCCAAAAGTTTCACTCAGTCAAAGAAACACATCGAATTTTTATACTCAATTTTTCACTGGTCATGGACCTTTTAATACATATCTCTTTCGATTTGGACTACGTACGACTGAGCTTTGTTCTTGTGGAGAGTTGGGAGACCCTGAACACTTTATCTTTCACTGTTCATTTACTAAAAAACTTCACTTGAATAAACCTTTAGATCAACACAGGCCAAAATGGGCTGAATTGATATTAAAAAACTCTAGTGAGAGTAAGAAATTTAAGGAAATTATGCTTTTCTGTCAGGAATTAAATTTTTCTGTAAATAATTCTCTCAGATCATCTTTATTGGAAGTGAGTAATTGACTTTCAGCGACTGTTAGATTTTTATTGCATAATGGTAATTGTTTAACTTATTGTGTTTGATGCTTATTATTGTTCAGTTTTGTTGCTTCCATTACTTATGTTACTGATTTAAAATTAGAAATGGTTTTACGTAAAACAGACGTATCTGACATTGAATGCGTCTATGCTCTAATAAATTGTAATGGTTACTTGTAGCCTATTACTTTCTTATATTGTACAAATAGTCGGTTTTATTTGTGACGCACATAGTATTTGTTGTATGGTACTGAAATCGTTCTTAATCATATATATATCATGATTATTTTTTTTTCAGTTTTGCAATTGTTAATTAAATTTAACAGAAAATTTTTGTGACAATTTTAATTCTTTTGCATACTTTAATGCATTCTTTTTTAATTGAATTGATTCGCTTTGGCGAATTTGATAGGCATTAATTGTGCATTCTATTATAAAAATTTGCATTCATGATAGTTATTTTATATTAATTTTCTTTGCTTTAATCTTGAATGCATTTTGTATTTGATTTTGAAATTCTGTAAAATTTTATGTCGGCATTTTTCTAGTATTGCATTTATCTCAGCGATACCAGCAAACCTAATCTAGAATAATTATTTTGTATACCTTTTTGCACTTTTCTGAATTGAATAGTTGACTTGTTTTTGTGAATTTGATTGGTTTTACTTGAGTTCTCTATTGTAAAATGTGCATTTAAGGCAGTATTTTATAATAATTTTCTTTGACTTATTCTTGAATGCATTTGGTTTTTGAATTTGAAATTTTTCATATCTTTATGTTGGCATTATTCTTGTACTGTATTTCTATCGCGTTGCCAGCAAATCTGATGTAGAGTTTTTATATTACTTGGAGTGGTTTTGTTTTTAAACCAAATTTATGTTTTCGATTGTAATAATATCTCAGGTTCAGTGTATTTTATGATAATATTGTTCAGTTATCAAAGTTATTGGTTCTTAATTCTGAATTCATATGAAGAAATTTTATTTGGTAGTTTATTATTGTCTTAGTTTATCTTTATGCATTTTTTCTAAATTGAATGGTTCTTCTTGATATTGTGAATCAAATTGAAATTAATTGTGTATAATACAGTAATGGATGTATTATATTTTGTTTGTTTGTTTGTACCATAGTTTTTATTTAAATTAGTTGGACTCAGTTTTGAAAGTATTTCGTATTTTCAGTACAAATTATGAAAGTATACTCTGTTTATTGTTTGAATGCTATAGGTACTACTTGTAACATGCTTTCTTTAGGGTTTATTAATGACTATGTTACTTATGTCTTTGTGTTCTTGAAGGCCTTGTATGCCACTGTAAACTTATTCTGCTTAGTTATAATAAATAGCTTCTGGAGACAGGGGCTTTAATCCGTGTAAGGCAGACATCATGTCAGCTAGGTAATGGAGCCCCTGTTTTCTGGTTAACAGTCCCGGTTCTGCATGCAATATTCTGATGCCCGTATACGTAACTGGAGGTTCCGAGGAGACCGCACGTCGCTTGCTTGCATTCAATATCAGCATAGGGGCCCTGCACCTGGTATGGTGGTTTGGGCAGCCATTTGATACACGACACGCATATCTCTGGTTCGGATCGACGGTAATTTGAATGCAGATCGGTACATTTTTTACTTCTTACGTCCAATGGTATTGCTCTATCTTCGAGGCCTGCCAAAAGCCATCTTCTAACAAGATAATACAAGACCACATGTTGCACGTCATGTTCTGACCTTCCTCGATACGCAGGGTATTCGATTGTTGTTCTGACCCGCACGAATCGCATAAATCGCATAACCCGCATAAATCGAATCCTAATAGTTAAAATTTCTTAATAATAAACATATGTATATTTCTAGTTTTAACAATTTCAAATTGAAGCTACAGACAGAGAAAAAAGCTTAGAAGACCACAATTTCATCATAATGTATAATAAAGAACATTTTCAATTCATCATAATGTATAATAAACAACAATTTCAGAACGTCTATATTTTTTTACTGAGAGGGGGAAAAATTCTATTTATTTCCAAGTTAATGTGAAATAATATGCAGGTTGTACCTAATTAAAGTTCCCCGAATCAGAGTCGCCTGTAGTAGGAACTCAAGCAGACGAATAACCATCATAATAGATAATAATACTCAGAAACAGCAAAAACCACGAAAACTGCCAAAAGGAAATCAACTGACATAGAGTCAGATGAAGTGAGGAAATCAAAGAATTAGGAAGCTTCTTAGCAGCAACGAAGAAACAATGGAAGAGGAGACAAACAATGCTACGGCAAAATTGCCTTAATAAGAAACAGAACTCTCAAATTATTTTCGCAGAAGCAGAGGTTGACTGGAAAAAACCTAAGAGCCACCCTATAACGTTATTACACAGAAGAATTAGGGGCAATTGCCAAAGCAGATCAACTGAACATCTTCTTACACTAGCGCAACAAGAGGTAGAGATGGTCTAAACAGGAATGGGACTCCAGATGTGATTTTTCAACAAAATTAGATCTGGCGACTTGATTTACCCAGGAATGCTTACATCATTTCCAGCTATTTCCATGGCCTCTCCGCTCATTATGCTCTATCAAGCCCATTGGCAACTAACTGAATCTTCATCTGCCATTGCGCTGTTGTATCCGTAATTTAAAATATACCATCGAACAACTGTTAAGCCATGTGCCACAAGACAATATTAGGAATCTTTTAGACTCCGTAATAAACCGAATCGTTGCATTTATTGCTCAAAACGGCGCTCGCAACATTAAAGACGACCAGGTTGCACTCTGTTGTTCCTATTGCTCTGTTTTCGCGATTATGTGTATCATTCTTCCCTGAAGGTATAATATGCACGAACAACTTTCTTGACTTTGATCACAGACCAGTTAACATTACACGTCGGTTCAATCACTCTATATAATTCATAATATGTTCCTTCATAGGCCTTCTTAGCTTCATAGTATGTTGAAAAGAAGGCCATTAAGCCTCTCTAGGAATATATTGAAAGACTTGGCTTCGACTCGAATTAAAAAGCAGCCCCTTGGAATTTAGCAGATCGCTTTAAAACATGCTTCGTTCCCTGTCTTAGAATACCCTTTTAATGTTTTTCAATAGAAGATGTGGGATAGGAAAAAAATGCTTAGTTATTTCTTTTTCATTAAGTCGATCTTTCCGGCGCATCCTTCTTTGTGTCATTCCCAAGACCCATGAGTCCTTAGGTCTATACCGAAAAATATAAGAATGGAAAATATGGTAAAATTTCTTGAACACGAAAGATATATTTATTATGCGGTTGGATGTGCTTTTAAAAATGAATAAGACGATTTATGTTATGATCAGACAAGTTCAGCAGTCAAGATTAATCACTTGCTATCTATCAACTAGTTTGCTAAGGTAGCTTTGTGCATCCTCTGAGGGATTATGCATGGAGATTTGGTTGGTCAGTTCATTTTTTGAATATCTTCAGCCTGAAGGAAGCTGGTAACAAGCCTAGCCCAGCAAGCTCATCCAAGTAACAAGCACATCCAAGTGCAGATGAGCATTATTTTTTATTAACACGAAGTTATGCTCAAGAACGCTTCGAAGAAGCTTCACAAAGGAATACAGCAATAAGGGCTTTTTATACTGTATTATTAGTTCTTTTCAGGTAAGCTAAGAACTTCTGCTACTTTACATCTTGAATCTGAGTCATTGGTAAATAGAATAGAGATCAGTTACCTATCCTTTTTCAGCGAAATTGCCAGAAAAATTTCAAACAAGCTTAACCTTAGGATTTCAAACAATATTTAACCTTAGGAAGTTTGATAAATATGCTTATCCTGTATCTTGTTAATAAAATTAAATATTGGTTATCCCTTGCAGTGTACAAATTAGATGATTTTGGTCTTCTTATATATGAGAAATGTCTCATGGTTGCAACCACAACCATGACACATTTTGGGCTGAGATGCAAATCCTTTATAACTTAAGATTCCATAGTTTCAAGTAGACCTATTATTAAAGGAAATGAATCAGAACCATATGTGCGTCTCTATGTGTGACAAGGGAAATGCAGTTCCAAATCAAAGGTAGTTGTTTGCATAATCTCCTCATGAGAAACGACCAGCTTTCTTTTTTGGCGATACTATATGGGCAGTTTGCTGCATAAAGCATTGCATTTGACCATTCAATAAAAATTGTCTTTAATTTTAAATTTGATATGATAATTTGCCTATATCTCGTAATCTTTTATGTTATTTTGATCCCAGTTTTAATCAAACAGCAAAACACACACTTCTCAATTTTGTACGTATATGTAATTTAATATCTCAAGCTCACTTCTAGAGTTCATTGATGGAAAGCTTGTGACAACAACAACAACATTGAAGAAAAGCTAACGTTAAAGGTTGATTTTAGCTGTCTTCTCTTTGTTATTATATTTCAGTGATAGAGTATTTTTTCCTTCTTTCCGCATATCTTCGTGGTGTAATTAGAAGCATACTCGATGCGTTTTCGAGAGGTCCAGGGTTCGAGTCCCGGGGACAGCAATGCCCATTTTTCACGTCTCCTGCTTCAAAATAACCTAGTGAGTCTATACAGTTATTTAAATGTTAAAAGAAATAGCGATATATTGCAGTAAGATACAATTTCACTTTCGAATAGATCAAATAAAAATAATTTAGTGCTCATAATGAATGAAATATCATAATCGACGTTGCAAATCCCTTTGAAAAGTATTTGGAACTGACTTATACAAGTATACATATATCGGAGAATTTTACCTCTGTTACAACTAATGTGGAGGAGTCTGACCAATAGCTATTTTTATGTAAAAAGAAATACTTCAATCTCACAAAATTTGAACCAGCAAGCTGCTAATCTGTAAATAATTTTTTGTACACGCTGAAAATAAACGTGACTAAGCGTAGCTATGTTAAAACACTCTTAAAATATGTATACTAAGCATTGACATTTTTATATGTAATATTCAAACTGCTTACATTAACTATAATCGCAATAAATGAATTTTCCGTTTTAGGTATAAAGAAATGTTGATTGAGAAAATAGTTTCTTCATTATACATATTTTATTTATTTAATACCAGTTTCACACATGCAGACTCTATGCAGAGAAAAGAAAAAGAGATTTTTTCGCGCCGTAGTCCATTGGCACTGCAAGGAAAACAATCTTTTTTAAAATCTGAAATCTGGAGACGCTTATTAAATAATCCAGATTCTGCAAATATATCTAGACGAGATTCACATTATTCAGAGAGATTTGATTCCTTCAACAAAAAAGTATACAAGCGTTCCAAGAAAAAGAATAAAACACTTTTGAAAGTGCAGACAAAAATTCGCAAACGACCTTTCATCGCTCACAGAAATGCTTCGAAGATTTTAAAAGCAGCGGCCAACAAAAAAAAGCACATTGTAGGTAGAGAAAAGAAAATAAGCACCTCAACCATGACTCAAGATGGTGAAGAAACTACATCTATGATTACAGAAGAAATATTCAGCTCCACAGTTCATGGTGAAATAACGTCGGAAACTACTCAGCAAAATCAAGATGATGCTGACATTTCAGACAGCAAATCTGACAAAGAGAGTATGTTTTTAGAGGACAGATCATTCGAGGATGGGTAAGTTATTTGTTTTTAATCTTCTTCTCTACTCAGTTAAGAAAGGGAAAGAATGTTAAGGAAAATTTGCCAGAAAAAGCACGGATAAACGCCTTCGTAATAGAATAAGAACACTAAAATCTAAAATAGCCTTTTTCTGATTGCCCAACCTTTCTCCAGAGTTTAGGACATAATCCCAACAGATCCGAATCTTTAAACAAAGGGTACTTATGACAAAGATACTTCACAACTTAAGGTTTTTGCGACTTTGAATCGATATACTTTCTTAATTTGTTGAGTTACTTTCACTTAAACTGCCAAACACAGGGTGTCCGAGAAATAATCGTGGATTCTTTTTTCCTGTTAAAGATAGCGCAATTATTTTTCCAAATCAAACCCATATAAGAATCCGATTGTTATCATCTTTCACCATAATGCACGCTACCGTTTATTTCAATGTTTTTTCAATCTAACATACACATACATCTAATATTCATTTTTCAAGATCGTAGATTTTGCGAAATGGACTTATTGCTTGTCCCCACGATATCTGTATCTTATAACTGAATTTCTTAGTTTAGTGTCATGTTGAGAAAAATACCAAAATTTGATCACATAAAATTAAGGAGTCATTGCAGCTGTTGCAAAGTTTAAACTTCGGACTGGATGTTGGAATTCGGACTATCAGTGAATACCATTAAATGAGCTAATACACCAAAGAAACACTATGAAATTTTTCGAAATGTTTGCGACCTAATAATGTAAGGAAAAATATCCCACAGCTTGTGACTTAGCATTCATTACTCTATAAACTAACACCAAAACCTGCCATAACTTTCCAAACACTCTATTTAATAACCCTCGTAAGTAATATTTAATATGATTTTGTAATCTTAAATTATAAGGTTTTCTAGGTGATCTGCTTCTCTTTCGTTTCCAAATGCAGAGACGAAAAAGATGATATTTTCATAGAATCTGGATCTTCTTGCGATCGCGAGAACCAACAGACGTGCTGGTTTGAAAGACAAGTTGGTGACATACTTACATTGGAAACAAACATCATAGGATCCAACGGTCCTAACTCATCTTTTATCATCCGTTGGTCGAAGCTGTACCACAAGAGGAACAGAAAGAGACCACTTTCCATAGAAATAACTCATGGTATGTATTTAAGAAAGCTGAGAAGCGAAATTGTATTATTGTAAGTGTTCTTTTCCATGGTTTTTTTTTTTTTTTTTTTTTTCAAATCTTTTATAATGTTTCTGAGTTTTCTTGCTGGTTAGATCTAAAAATTTAGAATATGTTTGCTAGCAAAATAAGGGTATATTACGAAACTAAAACATGTCCCATATTAGGCTTTCTCAACTGATGCTTTTAAAAAATCGCTCCATTTCAGGCGTTTTCAATAGTGAAGTGAAAAACAGCTTTCATTTATTCCTTTTTACTTCCTTGTACGAAGTAAAAAGGAAGTATTGTAATCGCGAAAAATTTCAGGCAGCATATTTCAACGAAATTATCCATTTTGACCGCTATCGAATGCAATTTAACGATGTTTTTGTGTGATATCTATACGTAAGGACAGAATAAAAGACTCGTTTCATCCAAAAAAATTATAAAACTGTTTAAAATTAATTCTGAAGAGAATTTTTCGTGGCGTCTGTATGAACGTATGTACGTACGTGCTTACGAAGGTACGTACGTATCTCGCATAACTCAAAAACGAGTAGCCTCAGAACGTTGAAATTTTGTATATAGGACTGCTATAACATGTAGATGTGCACCTCGTATTTTGGTTGCAATCGGCCGCACCAAACGTATATAAATACTATATTTTTATATATATCCACTATGTTACTCGGCACAGTGATCTCAGTTTCTTTACTCTTATATGTTTGTAAATTGTACATTTTTTGCATTCGGATATTGTTTCTGTGGACCAGATTTCGTCGGCGATGGTTTTGTTTGTAGTAAGGCTTCAGGAAGCAACCACTACAGGCACAAAAGAATACGACGTGATTCTGGAGGGATAAGCAATGACTTCGGAATACAGTCAGGATTGTTTTACGCCAGTGCTGCTCCAATCAGTGCAGTTTACCATTCGAGAGGAAGAAACGAATACGTGGTAAGATCATAATTTTCGTTTTTAAAGAATTTTTGGTACTTTCTGCTTTTTCGCATCCCCAATTTCAACATGCGGCAAAATTACCGACTTTTCGGGGATATTTACGAGTGTACATGAGACTATAGCCATCCTATGCATGCGAACACTACACACATAAATAATCTATGCTTGAACTGTATCCCCGGTTGTATTTTGAATCCCGTAGTTAAATAAACACCGGCTGTAAAGATGACTGTGAAAATATAACAATCTGTCAAAATATAAACAGCAATACAGAAAAAACGTTTTTTACTACCTTGTACGAAGTAAAAAGGAAGTATTGTAATCGCGAAAAGTTTCAGGCAGCATATTTCAACGAAATATTCATTTTAACCGCTATCGAATGCAATTTAACGATGTTTTTGCGTGATATCTGTACGTAAGGACAGAATAAAAGACTCGTTTCCTCCAAAAAAATTATAAAACTGCTTTAAAATTAATTCTGAAGAGAATTTTTCGTGGCATCTGTACGAACGTATGTACGTACGTATCTCGCATAACTCAAAAACGAGTAGCCTCAGAACGTTTAAATTTTGTATATATGACTGCTATAACATGTAGATGTGCACCTCGTATTTTGGTTGCCATCGGCCGCACCAAACGTATATAAATATATTTATATATATATCCACTCTGTTACCCGGCTCAGTGATCTCAGTTTCTTTACTCTTATATGTTTGTAAATTGTATATTTTTTGCTTTAAAAATGATTGAATTATGTTGTTCTTATCTTCCGGTTAAGATTTTTATGCCTTTCGTAATTCTGGAAGCAAT
This sequence comes from Stegodyphus dumicola, assembly GCF_044657685.1. Classification (NCBI taxonomy): domain Eukaryota; kingdom Metazoa; phylum Arthropoda; class Arachnida; order Araneae; family Eresidae; genus Stegodyphus; species Stegodyphus dumicola. Next base: position 183,774,492 of record NC_140769.1, on the reverse strand, counting down.
ATTTGTACAATTATCAACAATTTAAAAGCTGTTTAAGTGCGGTTAAGTTTTAAATAACATGGTGGACATATTTGTTTACATTTGAAACAGCAGAATAGTAGATTTGTTGCCAATCTAGAGAGACTAAGCTTCGCAACAACAAAGATAATGATATTTTGAGTTTTTATGTATTTTCGCCTTGTCGCAAAGAGAGAACTGAATTAATTGAATGAGAAATACTCAATCGTCTGTGAAAAACTGTTTCTTTTTTGTTTTGTTTTCTTATTTTCTTTTTTACATCGTTCTAGCTTTATTATAGTATTTGAAAAGAACATGTGGCAACGATTAGATAATTCTTTAAATTACATACATTTTGTGCATTCTGAGTTATAATATGAACGAAATATAATACTGTTAAGTGAACCTAGTGCCAGAGTGTCGCTGTGTTAAACAAATAGAGTGAATTTTAAAGAATGCCTTTATTCTATTGTGGTTTACGCGCTGTCGGCGAAGTACATTTAATTAAATCCAATAAGTTTAAAAGAAATGCAAGAAACAAATGCGTATAATTTAATATTCCGTACAAGGAATTCATGTGGTGTAAACATCAGATTTTTTACTTCCTTGTACGAAGTAAAAAGGAAGTATTGTAATCGCGAAAAGCTTCAGGCAGCATATTTAAACGAAAATATCCACTTTGACGGCTTTTGAATGCAATTTAACGAACTTTTTGCGTGATATCTGTACGTAAGGACAGAATAAAAGACTCTTTTCCTCCAGAAAAACTAAAAAACTGCTTTGAAATGTATTCTGAAGGGAATTTTTCCTGGCGTCTGTACGAACGTATGTACGTACGTGCGTACGTACGTATCTCGCATAACTCAAAAACGAGTAGCCTCAGAACGTTGAAATTTTGTATATAAGACTACTATAACATGTAGATGTGCACCTCGTATTTTGGTTGCAATCGGCAGCGCCAAACGTATATAAATATATTTATAAATATATCCACTCTGTTACCCGGCTCAGTGATCTCAGTTTCTTTACTCTTATGTGTTTGTAAATTGTACATTTTTTGCTTTAAAAATTATTGAATTATGTTGTTTTTATCTTCCGGTTAAGGTTTTTATGCCTTTAGTAAATCTGTATGCAATATTTTTAGAATTATCAACAATTTTAAAGTTGTCTAAGTGCCACTAAGCCTTTTTTTAATGGCGGCCATTGATGTTTATATTTGAAACAGGAGACTAGTGGATTTGTTGCCAATCTACAGAAACTTAGCTTCGCAACAACAAAGATAACGCATTCATTTATTATTGCCAATTAAATCATGCTTAATTCTTTCTGGAATTTTTTCGAGGAAATAAGTGTTTAAGATTTACTTTGCAATTTTTAATATAGATATTTTGAGTTTTTATGTATTTTTGCCTTCTCGCGAAGTGAATTAAATAAATGAGAAATACTCAATCGTCTGTGAAAAACTGTTTCTTTTTTGTTTTGTTTGCTTAATTTCTTTTATACATCATTCTAGCTTTATTATAGTATTTGAATAGAACATGTGGCAACGGTTAGATAATTCTATTCTTTAAATGATATAAATTTTGTGCATTATGAGTTATAATATGAAAGAAATATATAAGTTAACTGGTATATAATTATTGCATTATATAACAGTTAACTTAGTTTCCGTTATATAATTATTATATAAGTTATCTGTTATATAATTATTAATACTGTTAAGTGAATCTAGCGCCAGAGTGTCGCTATGGTAAACAAATACTAGAGTGAATTTTAAAGAATGCATTTATTCTATTGTGGTTTATGCGCTGTCGGCGAAGTAGATTTAATTCAATCCAATAAGTTTAAATGAAATGCAAGAAAAAATGTGTATAATTCAATATTCCAATACAAGGAAGTCATGTGATGTACACATCAGATTTTTTTTTTTTTTTATTTTTTTTTTTTTTATTAGTCCAAAGGGATTTGAATCCCGAAGGACTATTAGTTTCGTTTTGGCATTTTGCGTCGGACTCATAAATGTCGGTTCACTTTTCAAACTGTTGCCACAAAATGTTAGAGTCCTGCATTATATTTGAAGAAATTAAATAATGAAAAATCTGCATAAATGTATGTATATTTCTCGTATTGTGATAAAACAACGGTACATAGAGTCATCGAATTTTGAATAACGTAATCCTCCAACGAATATGACCATGTGGAAGACCAAATTTGAAATTTGTTTTATGATCGATTTCCTATTTTTTAAAACTTTGACGAATTTTTGATTAACAAACTCAAGGATTTCAAAGCGAGCAATGGCAACGTTGTGCAGAAAAAAACATTTTTATCTCCAGCGCGTGACTCTCTGTATCGGAAATTCTAAAGATATGCTCGTTTTAAAACTATTTTGCGATATTGCTGTTGCACTGGATCTTATGGTTTAAGTGCGAGGAACATGATATTTAATAAAGAAATGTAACACACAAAATGTTAAAAAACGCCCCTTTGGACGTAATTTAAAATCTGAAACATTTCAGATTTTTTTTTTTTTTTTTTTTTTTTTTTTTTTTTTCCCAGGGTCAATGTTAATTCCGAAAATATGATCGGAGGTTGCGTAATTGTTCACTATGCACTAAAAGTCACAATGACGTTTCGCTCCTTAAACTTCGAGTGCGAGCATTATTCAGATACAGCATTAGTACACATAATGGTGATGAACTAACACAGAAAACATGTATTTTTTTAATTTGAATACGATTCAAGGACTTTGGAAGACTGCGCTAGCATTCAACTTTTTAAAGTCTAACGCTCTAAAGCCTCTCGAAAATTGTAACTGATGCTTCTGTAAAAGTATTTACTGTAATGAATTCCTTTTTTACCTTAGTGACAAATTCTTTGAGAACGTTCTTTTCGTCAGATAGGAAAACGTTGAACCATATACACAAAAATGGATTTTCTATGACAATATGCTGAAGAATTACTGCATTTGTTTCAAATAGAGGTCGTACGCTAGCTTTTTCCAGTTGAAATAAGTGGTAACCATCCACTTTAAAATTATCTTCTACTCAGTTCTCTTTGTTTCATTATAAACTTTTTTCGGAGCTATTATAAATGTTAGTGAATTTTATTTTTGAATTTCGGTTTCCAAAGCAAACAATGAAAGCGTCTTCTTGCTCTACGATGGCTCATTAGCAGAATAGATTTAGTATGTAACCAATGACGTGAATTCAGTTCACAGTTAACATAATTTTAAGTTATGTGCTATGATTTTTATAAAATAATTTTTTAACGAAAATAAAGAATTTATTCATAAAGTGAAATAAAGGCTGAAATGCTCTGAAGTTCTCACTATGAACACGTAAAGAAGGGAAGGAGAAAAACCTGAAATGGCATGATTTTTGCTGCCATCTCCAGAAGACCTGAGGTGGAAAAAGCTGAAATGGGACATCACGTTTGAGCTGGACATCAACCAAAAGTAAATTATGTTGAACGTATGAATAATCTTGTAGTTCAGGCAAATACAGTTGTTTCAAAGGTACTTAAAGTTCCTTTGATTTCGAAACAATAACTCAGTTTTATATTCTTAGAAGTATTTGTTTAATAATGATGAGCAAGCATATGCCAAATAGGAAGATAGTAATATGTACAATTTCCTCAGATTTTATCCGAACTGGTAAGCTGCCATTCAGTTTTAGCAAATGAAAAAAGTTTTAAATTTTATGATTTAATATCTCGTATTCTTGTATCTTAAATAAAAAATAAGGAATACGATTTAGACAGTTTTAGACTTTAGCAATTAATTTAACAGGAAACACACCGATTGTATCCATGTCCAGTATTCCAAATATATTGTATATATATATATATATATATATATAAATTCTTTCTAATCTTTTTGAAGTCCAAATTGAAATCCAAATGTGGCCTTGTCTAATTGTATCAGTCCAGAATGTAGGCTAACCACAATCCTTTCTGCAGAGCGCCTTCCCTGGAATATGGTATTAGGAAGTGGAGGTCGAGAGCTCCGCTTGAATCCTGTCACGAACACCGATCTCGACCCCAACGCTCTCATGGCTACAGTATACCGCGTCACAAAGAAGAACAGTCAGAAACTGTACCAGCAGGGTAAGGATTTCACCTTCCGAATCGACGTACCGGCAATAGGTGAGATAAATATTGCTTTTTTTTTCTTCTATACTTGAGGTATTTTTTAAATAATGAATAAGTAGTTTACCACACAACAGTTACAGACTGTAATATTCCGAGAACTCTTTCTGTAGATTTTTTAAAAATTTCTCTAAATTCCTGTAAAAGATTTCGACGCTTTACTGTGTTTTTGGTGCAGTCCTGTATAATGAAAACTTGTGAGACTCAGACCCTTCGTGTTAATTTGTTCAAACAGTTCAAAGTGGTCATAACTTAACTCAAACCCAGAATGGTAGAAATCTAATGCAGAAAATTGTGTAGCAAAAATACCCGAAATGAAGATATTGTTCTGTGGGAAAATGAAGTCTCTCCGATCTTTACGCATCAATGAAAATTTCGTGATGCCATTTCGGGCTCTTCCACTTCAGGCTTTTTGGAGGTGACGACAAAAATCATCCCACTTCTGCCTTTTTCCTTTCTTCTGCAGGTATTCTATGTGAAAATATCAATAATCATGCCATTGCGATCTTTCTGTTTTTAACCTTTCATTATAGTAGTTGATAGACATTGAAATATATTGGAAGGAGCAAAGCAGATGTTTAAAGAAATATCTATACTAAATAAAGCACGTGTAATTATTTTTTAACTGAGTTTTAAATGTATCCTTGTCAAGCAAAAACTCGTTTTTTCCATGCAAATGGCTGAAACTGAATTTCCAAAAGCTTTTGTAATGTGTAAGGGATGTGCTTATCATTTTAAAAGAAAACTACATAGAGAATTTTATTTATATATGTCGCTAAGTACATAGAATGTTTCATTATGTTTTGATCAGTGTGAAGCTGACCAGTAATGACATGGATACCAACTGCTAGTCGTTAAATAAATGCTTTATAGTTGTGTGTAAATCAAGCTTCACAGATTGTCGTAATAGCTCACTTATTCACAAATTTTGTGGATTACTATCAAGTTAGAAGAGTCAGAAGACTTGACGAGAATCAATAAACTGCAAATCGTAACTACGTCTGTAAACTCGAGAAACGTAAGCCGAAAATTAAATTGCTTTGCAAGCTTGCTACTCAATAAAAGCAATGCCATATTACAGGGAAGTGAGCATTTCTATGTTCCTGATATTGCTAAGTTCTAAAATACGTTAACCTAAGGAAAAAAAAACATGTTCTACCAGAATTAACCTCTATATAAAAAATGTACAAGGACTCTTTTTTTAGAGTTCTGAATTCTGAATTAAGCTTCGTAACAGACACACCGGAATCAGGTCTTTGATTCCGGTGATCTTTAAACTTTTCATAATAAAAGTTAAAGTTTTAAGATTCTCGACTGTACCGCAAACAAGAGAAAATATGATATTACCAATCAGCTATACTGAAAATTTTCTTATTAGTAGCGACGAAGCGACAGAGAAAACATTACCAAAGTGCAACAAATAACGGATTACAGTCTCTAGGGAAACGTAAATATTGCTTTGGTGATCTTGTGAGGATTTTAAGTTGTACTAACATTTATTTTATTTTAAATCTTTACTATCACTTCTTATTTTCTACTTCCGACCAGAATTATAAGCGTTAAGGTTTTTATGCAAAGTTTGTCTGGCGAACGCCAAGTATTTAAGTTGTGGCTTTTTGCCAAGCGAGAGAGAGGAAGCAGTGAGTCGAAGCAGGCCGCTTACCTTAGAAGTTACGCAGTTGCTTGTTGCCTTCCAGGCCAGAGGTTTTAATCCTCTTGATAAATTTTAAACGTATTGTAGTGTTCACAGTTCTCTGTACTACATACGCTTACTACATACGCTTCCTGTTAATATAAGGCCAATCTTCCACGTTTATTATTCAATTATTTAAGTTAAATTAGAGTTTAGTTTTATTTTTATACTTTTACGTTTTGACCCCAAGTAGCGGGTCGGTGTATTCCGAAGTACGGAAGTCATTGTAAATAGAGAAAAATAAAGGGTTTTGTATACCCTTCTTGTGTATCCTGTTTACTTCCCACAGTTTTGAACATAGCTTTAGTAAGCTCTCTGTTCCGAGTCAGGTCCTTGCATGTTCCCGAAGAAGGTAAGAAGGAACATTGATCCTGATAGTGGCGCCCAACGAAGAAGAATAACCATGGCCGAGTTTCAAGAAGAACCTGTGCTGCCTGCAGAAACGGCTCAAAATCCAGAAATGCCAGCTGCCGCCCTGGAAGGATTTCGTTACATCGTCCAGACCATGCGCGCTTCGATGAAACCAGAAGCAACATTTAATGGAAACTCACCGGTAACCAGTTTTTTGGAAAAATTGGATGACCACTTCATGCTCTACCCCGTGCACGAGTTTCAAAAAGTTACCTTAGCTACCAGCGCTTTGAGGGGCCAAGCGCTTAACTGGTTCAAATGTATAGGCAGAAGTCTCTTGGGTCAAGCAGGAAGTCCCACCTATACTTACGAAAATTTCAAGACTGCCCTACTAAAAGCCTTCCCTGTTGTAAGGGATCGTGCGAAATTAGAAACGGAACTTTTTAGTATATATCAACAAAGAATCGAAAATCTCTCAAGCTTTATTTTAAGAAAAATTCACGTCTTCAAACTCTTGTATAGAAACCGTCCGGATCCTGAAATAATTCAAGTGATTTTGCCGAGGTTACTGCCCCAAGTGCAAGACTTTATTGAATTAAGAAATCCGACTACACTGGAAAAGTTATTTGAGCTAGCAATCCAGTTTGAAAGTAGAAGAACGGCGGACGTCGAAAGAAGACGCCAATATCAACAGCGAAACCAATTTGGTACGCCAAGACTACAGCAAACTCAAGCACACGGCTACGGAGGCAAAGCGAATCAGTGGGCAAGGAAACCCGAGCATTCAAAAACAGCCGGCGAACGTCGACAGTTCAATAGCAATCCAGGAAAAAAGTCTCAAGGGAAAAGAAGGAAAGCACGGAAATGAAAAATAATTTAAACTAAAACGGATTTCTGCTGACGGGAGGGTGCGGAAATCCGAAGGCCACGAAAACCCCTCTTCCTACAAGTTAAATACAGTAATGGTGAAAAATTTGACTCTTCCGAAGATTGAAGTGTTGGTGAATAATATCCCAGCCACCGCACTCCTGGATACCGGGGCGCAGTGTTCCTGTGTGGCAGAAGATTTTTTTAGGAAGTATTTTCGCAAATACCGCATATATAATTCGGATAATACGACAGTGTTAGCGGCGCAAGAAGAAAAATGTAAGTGCATAGGTAAAGTACCGTTGTATATCCGTATCAAGGACGAACAAGTAAAGGTGATGTTTTTTATAGTAAAGAATCTGCAAGCACATATAATTTTAGGAATAGATTTTCTTTCAGATGCACAAGCAACACTGCATTTTAATGAAGCGTCCCTTAAGCTGACAATGAAACCACTTCGTACAAAAAAGGCTGAACCGCCGATGGTAAATCTTGACCACCTACCTAATGACGAGCAAGGAAGAATCCGACAAGTGGTAAGTGAATTTGCTTCGTTATTTAGTGATATTCCAGGATTTACTCAGGTTACTAAACACCTAAAGTATTGACACCGGAGATTCAATGCCAGTTCGCCAAAAACCATACCGGTATGATAAGAATAAGGAAAAAATTATAGAATGGCATATTACCGATATGCTACGTAAAAAGATCATAACGCCCATCTCAATAGTTATGCTAGCCCGGTGGTTTTATGTAAGAAAAATAATGACTATCCTTTGACGCATCCAAAAAGGTGGAGATTCGCTATTGATTACCGTAAATTAAACTCCATAACTAAATATCCGGTATATCCGTTACCGATCATTGAAGAAATTCTAAGGAACATAAAATCAACCAAATTTATGACGACTTTAGACTTAACGACTGGTTATTTTCAAATAGGGGTTAGGCCTGAGGACGTGCCTAAGACTGCTTTTATAACCAAGTCTGGCACTTATGCATTTTTGCGTATGCCGTTTGGCCTTTCAGGGGCCCCGGCAACATTTCAGCGATGCATGGACATTGTGTTAAGACCTGTTCTTGGAAAGTCCACATTTATCTATTTAGACGATATCATTATTACTAGTGATAATCTCGACCAACATGTACAGGATTTAAGACAGGTATTTTCTTTATTAAATGAGGCCGGTCTAAAAGTTAATGTTGAAAAGTGCAAATTTGCAGCCCCTGAATTAAAATATTTAGATTACAAAATATCTCAAAAAGGAATCGAGACAGACGAATCAAAAAATAATCGCTGTACAAAAGTATCCGACTCCAAACACGGCAAAGAAGCTCTCTTCTTTTCTAGGACTTTGTTCATATTATAGGTCCTTTATAAAAGATTTTGAGGCTATCGCTGAGCCATTGTTAAAATTAAAAAGAAAAAAGGCAAGATTCTCGTGGACGGCCGAAGCCAATAGTGCTTTCGAAAAATTAAAACAAGCATTAACGCAAGCCCCTGTGTTGAAATTTCCTGAAAAGGATGAGAATTTAGAAATTTCAGCGGATGCTTCGGATTATGCGGTAGGAGAGGTACTTTCGCAAAATCAGCAGCCCGTGGCATTTTTTAGCCGAACTTTAAATCAAACACAAAGAAACTATTCCGCGACCGAGAGAGAGGCACTTGCAGTTCTGTTAGCAGTGCAAAAGTTCCGAGTCTATTTTGGAAAGGCGCCGATAACAGTGTACTCTGATCATGCGGCGGTAACTAGATTGTACTCAGGGAAAAATTTATCCCCAAGGTTAATAAGATGGGCACTCAAGCTGCAAGAATATAATCTGGTAATCAAGCATACCCCCGGAAAGGAAAATATCGTAGCAGTTGCCCTATCAAGAATTAAAATAGATGAACAAGGTAATACCGTAAAGGTGGCAATGCTCACAGCATGTACAATAAATTCCCGAGAAACTGTAATAACCGAACTGGGTAAGGATCCTGAGTTTGGAAGCATTTATGAGTATTTGAAGGATCCTGAAAAATTTTAGCCACCAAGATACTGTGGCGATAAGAAATAGGGCGGCCCATTACGAACTAATAGATGGTCTATTATTCTATACAAAAACTACGAATTCCAACAACGAATTTCGACCTGTTATCCCAGCTAGTCTTAGATTAAATATCCTGCAGGAGCTCCATGACAGCCCTTTAGCTTCTCATGCTGGTATTCGAAAAACTATCCAACGCGTACGCGAGGCAGTCTACTTTCCTGAACTGCAAAAGTTAACAAGGGCGTATGTCCAGTCCTGCCCAACATGTCAAGCAGTTAATTATATTAATTTCCGCCCGGCCGGGTTTCTAAATAGTATTAAATCCGAATTTCCAAATGAAATAATTGGCATCGATTTATTGGGCCCTTTCCCAAAAAGTCAGTTAAATAAAAGTCGCTATCTCCTTGTTATGGTTGATCATTTTAGTAAATGGACCGAAATTGTTCCCTTAAAACGAGCCTCCGCGAAATTAGTTACTGATTCTATTTTAAATAAATATATTTTAAAATACGGGGCGCCCCTAAAAGTTATATCGGATAATGGTCCTCAATTTGTAAGTAATATATTTGAAGACATGTGCCAAAACCTGGGCATACGTCATTTAAAAATGGTCCCGTATCGGCCGCAATCAAATATAGCGGAACGGGTCAATAGAAATATAGTGAAAATTATCCGTAGTTATGTTACAAATTTCCATAAAAGCTGGGATAACTATGTCAATGAATTTGCTTTCGCCCTTAGGACCGCAAAACATGATACAACGGGCAAAACTCCTGCTGAGTTATTTCTAGGCAGAAAGATTATAACGCCGTTAGATAAATTATTTTATGTGCAACAAAGAGCCCCAGAATTTAAAATGGGTGATATAGAAAAACTAATTAAGGAAGCAAAGAAGAATACGGAAGTAGCACAAAGAAAACAGAAGCTCTATTATGATTTGAAACGACGGGGAGTAACTTATAAAGTAGGGGATGAAGTTTTAAAAATTAAGCATTCACTTTCTTCAGCACCAGAAGATAAGACTGCCAAATTTTTTCCACGATTTGAAGGACCATATGTTATAGAAAAAATAACTCACGCTGTAGTAGTGTTAAAAGCCAGAAATGGTGAAACCTGCTCCGCAAACATTGATCAAATCAAACCCTACTTTGATCGTAATAAAATGCAAATATTTTCAGATCTTTTGCAGGATCCGGCACGGCAGACACCGGAGGCACAAGCTCCAGAGGTGGGAAAACGACAAGTACAAGGGCAAGCCATTAAGAGGCAGGAGCAAGTGAAAAGAAAATTTCCCCGCGGAAAAATTGAAGGTAGCAAGAAAAAGAAGCCGTTCCACCGTCCAGAAATGAGAGTTCACGAACACCCCCAGAATGAAGAAGGGAGAAGGACGACGTATGTGAAGAGAACCAGGAGAAATGACGGCAACTATAACCCGGTTCTAAAACGGAAGATCTACTCATCCGACAGGACTCTCCGCAGCAAGTGTCGCCGAACTGCGGAAGGGCCATCAGCGGCGGAGGAAAAGTTACAAGGAAAATTTGAACGGCCAGCAACGAGGTCCAAGCAGGCACACGAAAGAAGTTTCCTGGTTACGCCAAGACCAGCTGCCATCAAACGGCCAAGACCACAAGCAGAGGAGAAAAAGAAGGTATTCAAGGGTGACCGAACTGGTGAAAAAAGGAAGCTTCCAGAGGAAGGCACTGAACGGCGAGCCCGTACAAGAAGGAGGATAAATCAAACTACTATCTGCAATACCTTTAAGGACTGGGCCCAGAAAAGGATGTCCGAATATCACAAAGATAAGTAAAATTTTATGTTACTTTGCAAACTTAAGTTAATCTTTCATTCTTACTGCAAGTGGCAGATTTCAAGAAGTTTTACCTCATGCGAGGTCTACCTTTATCGCCAAAAAGGCGAGAAATGAGTTGTTACCGATTTTGGTATTATGTTTTTCAATTACTCGCGCGTAAAACTAAATTTATATATTGATGTATAATAGCGTTGTGTAAAGACTTAAATATTGTAAAAAGTTATTGTATAAATTTTATTTAAAACATTCTAGAAAGAAAGAAGTTTTAGTCTGAAAGACTTTTTGAAATGTAGTATTTCAATGTAGAAAGAATTGGCACTTGCTTTGAAAAGAATAGAAGTTAACAATGTACTACTAATGTATGTTTTCAAATATGTAAAATTAACGGCATGTTGATATGTTCTTATATACAATATGAACTGTTATTTTAAATGTTAAGAAATACCGTGATATGGTAAAAGTGAAAGTAATGTTAAAATTTTTTTTATTCGTGTGACTGTAAACAGATTAAATCATGGTGAATATGTGTTAAAGGTTGAATGATGTAGTTAGGCTCTCTGACGCTACACTTCAGAGTTAAACACTTTCAGAATAGTACCTCAGGGTTTAGAGTTGAAATTAGGGTGTGTTAAGAGGTCTTGTTATGTTGAATTTTAACACGTTAGTGTTTTGATTGTTGGAGGAAGTGTGGAACACGTAGACAGAAACACATTCGTGTTTGGTGTTCTTTTACAACACATCTCAGAGAGCACGGGGAGAGATAATTAAAATAGTCATGAATGAAATAAGAATGTTAAGTGAAATATAATTATACATGTTACTTGCCACTTCATTGTGTAACATTTCATTAAACTAGTATCTGGAAGGAACCAGATTTGAATAAAAGCTCCTGTTTAGATGCAGTACAGATGAAAAAAATTGTGTATCCTGGGAGCTGCTATTGTAAAAACAAATTTCTTTCTTTTAAATTTCTAGTTTCTAGCGAAAGCTATTTGTAAAAGATTGGCCTCGCGTTAGATTCTAGAGCTAAAAGTTTTCAACAAGGTCGTTTTAGACCTCAGTTTCAAACTAATTAACTCTGGCGGGAAGTATGTAAGGATCTTAAGTTGTACTAACGTTTATTTTATTTTAAATCTTTACTATCACTTCTTATTTTCTACTTCCGGCCAGAATTATAAGCGTTAAGGTTTTCATGCAAAGTTTGTCTGGCGAACGCCAAGTATTTAAGTTGTGGCTTTTTGCCAAGCGAGAGAGAGGAAGCAGTGAGTCGAAGCAGGCCGCTTACCTTAGAAGTTACGCAGTTGCTTGTTGCCTTCCAGGCCAGAGGTTTTAATCCTCTTGATAAATTTTAAACGTATTGTAGTGTTCACAGTTCTCTGTACTACATACGCTTCCTGTTAATAAGCGATAAGCAACGGAGGACGTGGGCACTGTCCCTTTACCAAAAGGTGAATCGGTATAGCACCACGTCCACCTATATCTAGAGCCTAAAGAGGAATCACAAGACGCCACGCACCGGGCTCCCAAACCCAAAGCCAAATTCAACCCGGGGGCAGTCCAACAGACCAAATGCCCACGAAAGACAGTCCCAACAACCGCCCAGGCCCCACATTTATTAAATAAAATAACAAAAGCGTGCAGGGCCAAAAAGGGCGAGTTTTGACAATAAGCAAAAATTTTACAAAGGTGTAATACACACAAATATAGAATATACATAAGCTAAAGTACAGTCTGATGTTGAGCAGCCCAATAATATACAATGAGTAAAATATAGACAGTAGAATTAGACTTAATGACAATATAACATAAAAATAGAGAACATAGTGACATAATGAATGTAAATGATTACAGCAATACACAGAGGATATACCAAAAGAAATAAAAATAAAATAATACAATAGCCATCAGTGTGTGACTGGAAGTACTGATACATGGGAAATGCGTAAAGCATTCAGAATTCGACTTAATTCAGAAGACTAACAACTGGATCGGGATACATTGCATAGCCAAGTACATATATTTGACAAAGCAACATATTGAAAGTCAGTGTAATAAACTAGATATTCGCTATGACAAAGTCATGTTATAATACCGCAGGTAGTGATGTGATACAGAAGAAGTAGGTAGCGTACAATATAATTTGATCTCGGTACGCATTCAATCCCTATAGTACAACAACAGTTAGGAAAAAGGAATATGTTATACAAAATATATTTAGCATGCAACTGTGTTTAAGATATACTAAGGTCGATACATTGGTTACTACCAATTATGGTACAGGATTCGTACCAAACTTAGTAACTGAATGCAATAGCGGTACAATACAATTGATCACGTGGTATTGTGGGAAAAACATGCAATAAGGCTAATTATACGATTATGAGGAATAAAAATAACATATTTAACCTGCATAAAAGTTAACGAATATAAGATACCATACAATACTATACAATATTACAATACAATACAATACAAAAAAAAAATTAACATATTTAACCTGTACTAAAAGCCAACTGATATAAGATACTATACAATACTATACAATACCACAATACAATACGATACAGTAGATACAATACCACAATACAATACGATACAGTAGATGCTATACAATACTATACAATGAAAATACAAAATACATTCAGTGTTGGTGACACAAAAATACATTTAAAATTGTCATGACACTAGTGGTGAAAATACAAAATACATTCAGTGTTGGTGACACAAAAATACATTTAAAATTGTCATGACACCAGTGATCCTAAAGCAGCAAATAAATTGATGCAGTTACCTGCATAAAAGATAACTAATATAAGATACCATACAATACTATACAATACTACAATACAATACAATACAAAAGCTAATTAAACGATTATAATAAATAAAAATTAACATATTTAACCTGTATAAAGCCAACTGATATAAGATACTGTACAATACTAAACAATACCACAATACGATACGATACAGTAGATACTATACAATACTATACAATAAAAATATAAAATACATTCAGTGTTGGTAACACAAATATACATTTAAAATTGTCATGACACCAGTGATCCTTATGCAGCAAATAAATTGATGCAGACAGTTAAATGTGTTACTATACATTTGTAAAGGATGAAATATAGACTTAAGTATGCCACAAATTATGAACATATATTATACCGTGAAAAACACAAAATACATTCAATGTTGGTATAAATACAATGGATATATTTAAAACAATGGATAATAGTTGTATATATTATACAATGAAAATCTCTAGCGACCCCAATACATTCAGTGTTATTATTACACAGAGAATTAAATGTATATTACATGGGCAATTGATGAAAAGGAGACAGTAACAGTATAATGTATAGCCAAATATGCAAGTATATGGTATACCGATGTTTAACAGCAACTGGCAAACAATGTATCATTAATACGCCCAACTAGATATGCCAAGATATTATATACTATTATACAGTGAAAAACGCAAAATACGTTCAATGTAGATATTATCATAGTGCATTATGAGGGAATACAGACAGTTATATGTTTGATAATACATGGGCAAAAGATAAAAATAAAGACAATAACATTATTATTCATAGGTAAATATGCATATTTAATATATTCAGATATTTAGCAACACCTGGTAAAAAATGTACCATAAGTACATTGATAGCTGCTATGGACAGCAAAGAGATTAATTAGGACGGGACATATGCAACAGATAAGTATGCGAATTCAATATATTCAGATATTTAACAGCACCTGGTAATAAATGTACCATAAGTACATTGATAGCTGCTATGGACAACAAAGAGACTATTAGGACAATACATATGCAACAATAAATATGCAAATTCAATATATACAGATATTTAACAGCACTTGATAATAAATGGCATATGCAAAAGATAACATTATTATTCATCGGTAAATAGGCAAATGCAAGATATACAGATACTAAACAGCACCTGGTATTAAATGTACCATAGGTACAGGGACAGCTGTTATAGACAATATTACCTGATTGCACTTAGAAAAAGATGCTGAGAGAGAATATACAAATATTTTACTGCTGCTATACACAGCGACTTATAACAGATGGATTACAATAGATTACAATGGTTACAAACACTTCAAAGCATAAAAGTAGATGGGTTATAATATATACAAGCAGTTTAAGAAGTTGAATCATATGTCGATATTATAAGGCACAAAGATCAAGTCCCAGATTCATCAGTTTGTCAATTAAACGGAGTATCTTTTTGACTTGATGCCGTTGCTTAATCAAAAAACGACTAAAGGCAGTCCTATCCGTTGGTGGAAAAGGAATATGGAATTCAGTAGTAAGTGGACAATTGATTAGATAGTGTTTTGGATTGCCCAGTTGTCCACAACTACAGAGTGCTGAGGAAGAAAGTCCATGTCTGTCGAAATAAAAGGGAAAAGGCCCGTGGCCCGTAATGTAGAAGATCAGCTGTGGTGGCATGATTAATCGGTCTAAATCTACTTTAGGGACATGGGCAAATGCTCGACGACCAGTTTCCTCCGAACTCCATGCATTTTGCCACAAGGAGATGGCTGTGAGAAGTAAGTGACGCTTTAGATTAGATACTGGGCGTGAAACCGTCAAGGTCTGTGTTATCTCGTGATTCTGTGCTGCTTCTTTAGCAAGCCTATCGACAGTTTCATTACCGTAGTTCCCCACATGAGCTTTTGTCCATTCTAAACAAATGTGTAGATTTTTATCTCGAGACAAGCTAGTTTGAATGTCCACAATAATGGGGGATGAATGCAGAGGATTTAAAATGGCATACAATGTGGAGAGACTATCGGTAAGAACATAGGAATGTGAATATCGATGATTAATGATTGTTTGTATTGCTTGTCGAATAGCAATAGCCTCACTTTGGAAGACGCTGTTAAAAGAAGACAGATGGCATTTCCACTGGTGAACAGTTGTCTGATCTTGCAGTATGGCTATATATGCACAGCCAACCTGATCTTCCAATTTAGAGCCATCAGTATAAAAGACCAGATCAGCATGAGAAACTTGATGACTCGGTTTGAGATTAACTTTAACTCCCGTACCATAGAGGGAGGGGTGTTGATCTTCTCTGTTTATTGCTGCTTCGTAATCATGGAAGGAGAAAGAGTGATCTCCAAACTGAACTGAACAGCCAAGTTGTCTAATCAACTGATAAGCTGCGTCCTTTTCAACCGCAATAGGTAAAGGCAAGACTCCAGCTGCAACTGCTAGGGCGTTAGTTGGTGATGTGCGGAAGGCACGAGTGATATTTAAGAGAAATGGTCTCTGTATACTATTTAAATGTCGGACTTTGCGTCCTTGCATTGGTGCTGCCCAAATTGCAGCACCATATGAAACAATCTTTTCAGTTACTGTTGCATATAAAACTTTGAGAAGATGTGGATTTAAGCCCCAGTGGATTCCCTTCATAAGTTTAAGGCGTTGAGCAATCACAGCAGTACGCTTCTTGAGATCTAACACATGGGGAATCCAATTGAGTTTGTCGTCGAAAATAATTCCAAGGTATTTAAGTTCACGTTTAATACGAAGACGCTTGCCATTTATGGTTATTCTCGGCTGACGAGTCATAGAACCACCCTTCTTCGGAATGATCAGAATTTGCGATTTCTCTTCAGAGATTTGCAATTTAAAATCTTCACATCTAGCCTGAAACAAAGAACAGGTCTCCTGTGAGTTTGCTTGAAGTTGATCACGAGTCCTATCTCGCACTATGAACGCGGTATCATCGGCATAAGTAACCACAGTTGTATGTTCAGGCCATGGCTGCTTAAGGATAAGATTGTATGTGATATTCCAGAGAAAGGGGCTCGCACATGAACCCTGCGGGCACCCTCGAGTCTGACATCTATGTACCAGGCCTCCATTATAGGAAATGATCAAATGTCGATTGGACAGATAATGTGCAAGAGTATTATATAAATTGCAGGGGCAATTGGCATCTCTTAACCCTTTGCGACACGCATATTTAAAATATATTTTAATCTTTAAAAAAATGCCTTAGAATAAGTCAGATGGACTTACTTAAGTGTCTTTAAGGCTTGAAAAAAATTCTGCGCTTTTATTTTTTACGGGGGAAGGTGGGATACCGTTTGTCCCACCATGCAACTAGCACATGTCTTATAGCATATTGGTGTATAGCAGGGAAAAAAAATCATATGTGGAATGAATAAACAAAATAAAGCATGCATTCTAAAAAATTCATAATAAACACACTAAAATGCATTTTGTACATATTGCATATATGCATGACTTGTAACATTTTGCATATGCACATTTTGCATATATATATATTTAATATTTTTAAATTTTAGGAACAAAAGAAAATATTTTCTTGAATATTATTTTAAGATTAAAATTTGATACACATACATATGATACTAAATAAAATATTGAAATTGGCACTTGATTCACAAACATTTATATATGATTAAAACTGAAAAAAAGTCATTTTTCATGAAACTTTGAAAAACATGTTTCATTCTTTTGTAAGCATAGAGGCACTTCACATGTTTCACACATCCAAAATGTTCGTCGTTCTTCTTTCAATGTGCTGCAATATGCACATCTTCTCCTGCTCGTTCTCTTTGGCATGTGACTTATATTTTTTAGTCTCTTTTCTGGTTGTACGAACGGGTTTTTAGTTTTTGTTTGAACTGGGGATTTTAGTTTTCTTTTCTGCTCTTTCTTGCCTGACCTTCTATAACTGAGAGAAGAAAATCTTTCATTGTGTTTACATCATAATCGGGTTCACGAACAAATGTAAAAAAAAAAAAAAATCATGTGCCACCATTTCTTGCTTTTGCGGTCTATTTCATGTAGTCCTTTCAGTTGATCAATCAGTCAACATATCCCATGTTCTTATTCTATGAAATAGTGCTGTTTGGGCATAGTACTTTTTTTGTCTTTCCATCTCGTTCTTTTCTATTAATTTCTTTCATTTCAGTTGCCTTTTCCAAGCAAGACAGGATAGAAACAGATCTTTTATCCTTCCATTTTATGCAATAAATTGAATCATCGCTAACTGAAAAGTCTATATATTCTCTTGACATAAATTTGTGAGTAGATACTTCCGACTCATATTAACAGTGCCACATGCATAGATGGGTCTGTGTCTTTAAAAAGCGAAACAAATTATAGCTACTTCCCTTTCTTCTTCAGCAATAACTTCAACCTCAGTTATTCTCTCCTGGATTTCAATTTCATCTGAATCAGAACTGACATCTGAAGCATTTGAGTCGCAATCGGATGGCAATTCAGCAAAAAGATCCAAAGCTTCCTGAGTTGTTAATTTTTTTCTAGACATTTTAGCACATCAGAGCATACAACGGATGTAAAAGCGCGCGCAATCACGAAAAAAATAGATGCAAAAAAGAAAAGAAAAAATAATCGTGAGTGCTGCCATCTATTGAGCGGAAATTCTAGTGTGTGGTGGGACAAATTTTAACCCACTTATTTCAACTGCAAAATTAATGTTATAAAATATTGAATCCAATTAAGATTTTAGAAAATAAAATACCTTTGAATATTAAAAAGAATCATACATATCCTAAATTGCATACCAAAAGTTTTAAAATATTGAAAAATGCGAGATACATGGATATCACTCTTGTGATCCTATTTTGAATATTTTTTGCTTATAAACTGAAGCCCTGATATAGTAGTGACATCTACTGAGAAAAATAATAACTAAAATAGATTATTTTTAAAAGATTAGAAAATTTCTAACGGAAATTGCTAACTGAGAAAATAAATATTAATTAGGTGGGACATATATTGACCCACCATGCCGCAAAGGGTTAATGCATATAGAACTGCCGGCCACCACAGCCTATCGAAGGCGCTCTTTAAATCCACTGAGATAAACGCTGTGTGGTGGCCGGAGAACTTATTGCGCAGGATGGTATCTTGAACTTCCTTTAAAGCATGCAGTGTTGATCTTTTGGTGCGAAAACCGTATTGAAAAGGACACAGATAATTTGTTGAGTGCAAATGAAATCTCAATCGTCCCATAAGAAGTTTTTCAAAAGTTTTGCCAACAGCTGACAACAAACAAATAGGGCGATAAGAATCGGCTCGGGCTGGATCACGGTGTTTCTTTAAAAATAAGATCACCTGGCCAATTTTAAAACATTGAGGAAAAGTTCCACTATTGAATAGCTTATTAAACAGGCTTTGGAAGAGACTGAGATTGGTGCTAATAATCAATTTGACAATACGATAGTCAACACCATCTGGACCCGATGCGCGCTTATTAGGGAGTTGGCGTAAGACTTGCCGAATTTCTTGAGTAGTAAAAATAACATCTTCTGGTGTTTGAAGACTAGAAGTTTGATTTCGAATAGTCTGATGAAAGGAGGAATCAGTTGAATTGTCATCTGTAGAAAAGACCGTGTCAAGGACTTCTGATAGAGTTGATTCAGTCAGGTGACTATTAGGACTAACTGTAGGTAAAAGATGGAAAGTTGCTGGCTTAAACAGCTTGTCGGTCGCAATCTTATGATGAATACCATAAACAGATGTTGTCTCAGAACAAAATTTGCGCCAGCTAGTTAATTTGGCACGTATAATCATTTGTTTGTAACATGCTCTTTCCTGTCGGTAAAGAAGCAGAGTATTGGAGCTGATATTATTTCGACGCTCTTGCTTTAGCCGACGTCGAAGAGCTCTACATTTTTGTTGTTGAGTACGAAGCTGAGCATTCCACCAATTTAATGTACATAACTTCTTAGTGGTACGAATAGGCAAAACATTATCACATACTATTCGATTGGTAGCCATAAGATCACTAGTAAAATTTTGTAGATCTTCACGAGAATGCAGAGATTGAAGACGAGAATGATAAGAGGCCAAATTGGCTTGAATGGCTAAAGTAAACTGTCTGACCTTTCGGCCAGGTAAAATATAACGCCGTATGATGGAGGTGGGTGTAGTTCCCGCGAGTGAAAAACGTATATAGTTATGGTCTGATAGACTTAGACCCTCAATTACTCGCCAATCTTGAAGAAGAGAGGCCATAGGCAAAGTAGACAAAGTCAAATCTGGCCAACCATGTGAATGTTGACGATCAAAAGTCGGAGGAGCATCATGTGAATTATGTTTCACGAGATTAAAACTGGATATAAAATCTTCCAGAAGTCTACCCTTTACGTCCGTAGTAGCATATCCCCACGAAACATTATGAGCGTTAAAATCACCAGAAAAGAGCAAATTTGGAATTTGAATTGAGGTCAGTAAATCTTGCATCGCAGAGAGCACAGGTTCGATTTCTGAAGACGGTGAGGAATAAATGGAAACCAGGAGGACTGTCAGATGATGAACTTCCAGAAGAACAGCAACAATATCTCGCTGCGCAGTGACAAGTAAAGGAGACCAGGAATGATTACAATTGACAACAATTGCACAGGGTGGAAGTAAAGGATCTTCCTTTTGATATAGTGTCCAGTGTAGTGGAAAGCCAACCGCCTTACCATTTAGACAATACGGCTCCTGGATTAAGATGAAGTCAATATGCTCAGAAGTAGCATATTCTACAGTCTGTGCCGTCGCAGCTCGAGCATGTTGAAGGTTTATTTGTAGACATTCCGTCGGTAAAGTTCGTTGCAGAAGAGTGGTATTAAGATCTTTTTGTATATGATCCAATGAAGAATCAGATATTAAGTTACCTGATGCTAGACTATAAGGATTGAAGTTAGTAGTCTGTGTTTGCCCTGATGAGCTGGACGCGACGTTGATACTCTGGACAATCGGGGTGGTAGGCGGGATGGGCGAAGTCATATCTGGTACCGTAACGATTATTGGCTTCGCCACAGTTGATGCATTCAGGTGTTTGAGCTGTGCAATCTTTGAGCCCGTGATCTCCTGCACAGTAGGAACAGTATTTTCGCTTACTCTTGCATTCTGTTTGCACATGGCCATATTGCTGACAGGAGTAACATCTTTTAATTCCAATAAATTCAGTGGCTCTGTGAGCTTGCCAGCCGACGAAAATTTTTCGCCGACGCATGACCGCAGCAAAACCTGGGGAGTCACATTCAACAATCCATTTAATGTATCCTTTCCGTCACTCCCTGAGACGGAATCGCATCGTGAATACTGTTTCTGGTAATCCCGTGGCTCCGCTGAGTTCTGAAAGTACTGTTTGCGGTGTGATTGATTCCGGCAAGTCATGGATAGCAATTCTTGGTTTTCGTCTGATTGGTCTACTGACATCTGCTGGTACATCAGAGCGCGTGAGTTCTTGTTCGAGTGTCGCAACATCATCAGGGGTTTGACAGAAGACCTCCAAACCTCCGTTATTTATTTTAGTAATACGATCTATTTCAACTTTAAGTTGTGAGAGCGGAACTTTGGTATTAAGCTGTTCTTTAAGCGTATCACTAGTAGTGTCAGCTTTAGGACGAATAATAAGGCTAGGCTTTTTAGGTCGTCGAATAATATCCGCAAAAGATGGAGCAGGAGCCAAAGCCTGATCAGCTGTAGATGGGAGAACAGGTGACTGGAAAGAATGTTGTCGAACCGCTTCACAGCAAAGTATGGTAGATGTATTGACTTCAGCGTCCACCAATTCTGGAATAGGTAAGCCCTCAGGCCCCTGTAAGGCCAAAGTTTGCAAAGTTGTCAGAGATTGTAACAGATGCTCTCGAAGGTCCGAAGATAAGAGGATTCTGCCATCTCTGCTGGTGGTAGCTACTTTGCGTATATCAGCACAGAGTAGTGTAATTTTATCCGCATAAGGTAAGTCAGAGTCTAATAAATCGGGTGCGCTAGTAGCCCCCTGTGATGTATCTCTGGCAGTTGTTAAAACAGATTTACGGGACATTATAAAGTAGTAAAGAGCAGTAATAAAACATAGACTAAAAATGCAATGTCCAAAAGTCACTAAGAACGATCAGATTAAAATGTCTATGTGACACGTGATAACAGAGAATAATACAAGCAAACTTCCTGTATAACTAATCAATATACACAAAGTAATGTTTAGACAGCAGAATGACTAAAATTTTAACTGACTCAAATACATATCGAGGTATATTATCAGCAGTTATAATAGCAAGACACTAAATATAGGCAGAGATTATAGATTTCAATCTTCACAATATGAAACAACTAAGTCCAGTAAAATTAATTAAATTACATAAAAAAACCCATAAAATAAAGTGAAGCAATGTTTAAGAAATATTATTAGACAGTTGAGAGATCAAGAAATATACTTAAAACACTATTTTAATCAATACAAATGTCAGAAAACGGAAACCGAACACTTGTCGAGTGAGATTCGACAATAGTCTAATGACGAGAACTGGATCTCGACAAAAAGTTCAACTTCTCGACAATGTTAAAAATTTCGCGAGAAACAACTGCCAAAAGGACAAACCCTTTGGAGCAAATACATATGAAAATACAGTTAAGCCTATTTAAATACAGGGTGAAATTTAGCATAAGTGCAAAAAAAAACATAGCTATTATATCCTATCTCGTTAAATATCAATACAAGATTATATTAAGTAATATAAAAAGATAGAACTTAAAATTTAACATATTTTGAACAAAACCCGGTATGAAAATCACTAAAATTTGAAGAGTTATGGATTTTTGAAAACAATTGTCTAATCTCTGGACTTAGAAAATTTCAAGCAAAAAGTTACGCCTACCTCGGTGCCACGTGTTTGGCCGGCGGGAACCTTCCGTAGGGGAGGCGTAGGGGAACCTTCCGTAGGAAGTCCGCTGAAATTGCAGCAGCCTATAATCCTTTGTTATTGCACTAAAACACTTATATCTCCGTAAAAAATGGTCACACACACATAAATAAAGTATCCACGCATGCAGCAGATATTCATACACACTTTAAAACCAACGGCGCGCTTTCGGCGACAGAATTTCCAATAGAAAATCTCGAAAAAACAGGAGCGAAACGACACACGTCCGATCTCTCAAACATATCCGTCGGCTCTCGATGCTTCCTGTTAATATAAGGCCAATCTTCCACGTTTATTATTCTAAAGTTAAATTAGAGTTTAGTTTTATTTTTATACTTCTACGTTTTGACCCCAAGTAGCGGGTCGGTGTATTCCGAAGTACGGAAGTCATTGTAAATAGAGAAAAATAAAGGGTTTTGTATACCCTTCTTGTGTATCCTGTTTACTTCCCACAGTTTTGAACATAGCTTTAGTAAGCTCTCTGTTCCGAGTCAGGTCCTTGCATGTTCCCGAAGAAGGTAAGAAGGAACATTGAACCTGATAATCTGAATTTTAAATACTATGTCTTCAGTTTAAAAATTAGTAGATACAACATTCGTAACTGATTGCGGAAGCACTGTTGATTAAACATAGCAGTGTGTCTTATATATGCTCGTCTGCTTGATAAAAATCAATTAACTGATGAGGAAAGATTTTTGACTTTAACGCTAAAAATACCTTTTGGGGACCAGAAATTTAATGTTGATTTTGAAGTTGTTCTAAAGTAATATTTAGTTTTTCCCAGAGACTGTAATCCATTATTAATCTGTAAATATGCTTAATAATCTATATCTTAAATATCTGTAAATATGCATGTATTTGTCAATGGTATGGAAAATATTTGGAATTGCTAGATAAAAGATACATAATGATAAATGCTTTTGAAGGCTAGCATCATAAACCGAGTTAATGACATAAGAAAATTTCATCCAAATAACTTGGAACTCATTCTAAAATTAAGAGATGACACTTATATTATGATGCTTTGAGGTGTAACTCTTGTATTTCTTTAAATGAATAGATGGATGGATAGTGCGATTCACGGCGCATAACCTCAAAGATTAAGATGCGCCAGTATTTCCTTAGAACTGAAACACTAAAAGAAATACAACTTTCCATAAAGTCAGACCATAGATTTAGTAATTAAATATTAGATTATATTATGTAATTTCAGTTTCATGTTCTGTGTAAATAAATATACATACATAAAATGCACATATTTGTAGAAACCTATCGCTGATTTTTGTACTATGGTATCAGTTGTAAAACAAATAAATTTAATGGAGAAATAAAAGTTTTGCATTCCCGTCGATAAGCATAAGCAAATAAATGATCACCTCCTGTATGAAAATACTGTATATTAACTCTGTATGACAGACGATCGTAAAAAATCTTTTTTTCTACATGTGGTTTCGATTTCCTTTCATTCCTCATCTATTCTTCCACTCTCCACTATGAAAGTTATATTTTTAAAAGTCAGTAAAATGAGGAATTGAAAACTGCGGTAGCAAGTACCACTCAATATTTTCATGATTCTTTAGGGCATAATATTTTTAAATACAAATTTAATGCTAGTCAAATCCTCAAAAGGTTTTATTTTTCACTTTCATTCAAGATGCAGAATTCTCAAAATATTATAGTACTTACTTACTTACCACTAGCTGAGTTGCTGTACCGCCTGTTATATGACTATCAGCACTTGTACTCAGTAATATAGTAATTACTTATTTACCACTAGCTGAGTTGCTGTACCGCCTGTTATATGACTATCAACATTTGTACTCAATTGGTGGAACATTCTAATGTCGCAACGATTATTCTTTAGAAATAGACATAGTCATATTTCAAAATAAATGTTACATAGCACTGTAATCAAATAAAAAAAAATCTTGTTCTCTGTAATAGGTATAATCGTCAATGGGTACTTACGGAAAATCCCGTCGACCATTTTGGCCTATTAAAGAAAAGACACCAAATTACGCGATTTTTCACCAAAAATGGAAAAGTCTTTTTCAAACACGCTGGGTTGGGTGTAACCTTGATTACACGTGTTAGCTATTATTTTTGAGTAAAGACTTCTTTTTTTCTTCTATCACGCGTTTTCGAAAAAAAAATTATTAAAATTTCGGACCTGCCTATTACAGAAGAGCATGCTGTTGAATATTTCCAAAGTTATGGTATCTTAACGGCCTCAAAAAAATGAGTTAATGGCCACGAAATGGCGCCTAGAGAAAAACTTAGCGAAAATAATTGCTTTTACAGTATATCTCCTTAATAAAAAGTAATGGAAATTTTTAATGAAAAATTAAATATAAATAATTGATAATATAATAAATTTGAAAGAAAAATAAGAATAGAACGTTTTTATATTGTACTTAGTAAATGGGGTTTTTTGGTTTGGCGCGATTGGAGCCGTCTCTTGTGGTCAACGGGATTTTCCGTAAGTACCCATCAATGTTTTATATAAACAGTGCCCAAACTCGAAATTTAAAAAGTTGAGGATCTCTGTCACAAAACCTCGTAAAGACTTCATTGTCACGCGGCCTTCTATCAGGTTTTTAGATTTTACTTTGAATGAAAAAATTGAAATGAAAATCCTTCTTAACTACCCAACAAAAAGAGGATCAACTGGGAAAGCTTAAGTTGGACATATCCGAAAAATAGCGATATATGCTTCTATTATAACGTAATCATTACCATAGAAACTGAAACAAATTTACTATTTGGGGGATTATGCACTAAAGGGTCTCTTTCATTTCTTTTGCAGAGATGGGGAAAATCTATTTGACTGAAGAGATAGACATTAACATTGAAAACTACTTGACGCTGCCCGAAAAAGGAAATTTGTACTTAGACTGGGCGCTTCAAAAAACGAAAGAATATGTCGAACCGCTTCCTAGTAACTTCAAGGTCAGTTCAAGTGGAAGGTCAGTCCTTCTAAAAGGAGTCAAGAAAGATCAGACGGGAATTCTGCGATGCATTATCTATTCCTCCAAACACGTAGCTGTGGCCAAGCGAACTTTCAACTTAACGCTAATGGGTAAGGTTTTCTACCAAATGATTCAAACACCTCGAGTTTCTAATAATAAATTATTTAGCGGGGGGATGATTCTTTACAAAAGAAAATAAATCAAGCATTGTCTCAATTTGGTAACAATTGCAATGAGTTAATTGCTTAAATAAACAATGAGTTTTCGCTTTTTTAAATAGTTTTTTCATTTGTATATTCATCACTGTCAGTTTATTAAATTTCAAAACTACACTACCTCAGAATTAGAAGCCATAAGATTACGCTAAGCTTAAAACAAAACAGTTATTAAAAGCTCTTACCTGGTTCTTAATCTTCTGACCTTCAATGAAAATAATTTATATTGCAATCCTTTATTGACACATTATACCGAGAGACAATTCACACTTAACAAGACACATCTTTCCCTTCTAGATACATTCTAAAACTAAACAAAATAATATCAGTCCTGAGACAGACAACTGATAAGCGTTACAAAACTGGATGTGCTTCTTGGTGCTAAATATTAGCATATTGAAGATGCCCTCCGATTAAAATTATTTCTCTTTCATCTAGAATAGGGTGAAATTGCCTAATGATTGAATTTGTTGGCAATGGTCTTCCTTTAGTTAATGTCAAGAAAAGTACAATCAAGTCATTAGGAGAGTACTCCATCTGTGTTCCTTTGATCCAATACTGTTCAGCAGGTGAAGTTCTGTTGTTAAACAACCATTTTTCTTATTGTGTGAATTCTTCACATTGTAAATAAATCTCTGAATCCAAGCTATGACTCGTAATACTTTGCTAAGTTTGCTGAAATTCCGTATGTCAAAAAACTAATCAGAAAGGGTTCTGCCATTTTCAATTATTACAGCTTTAAGTAGTTCGGCACCATAAAACAAAGCAGTTATAATTAAAAGCTCTTACCTGGTTCTGGACCTTCTCAGCTTCATTGAAAGTAATTGAAAATAATTTAGATTTTAATCCTTTATTGACACATTATAACAAGGAACAATTCACACTTGACAAGACACATCTTTCACGTCTAGCTACATTCAAAAACTAAACAAAATAAAATAAGTTCTGAGTTCAAAGGATCACACTATTAATTTCAGACCATTACTGTGCTATCTGACCGATTAACTGGAAATGAACTGGATCAGTTGGCCAGGAATTGTATTTATTTTTATTGCTAAAGTTGGATTGACAATATGATTCGGTTTCATGTCCTTTATCGTTCTAACCGAAAATAGCAATATAAAATTGCTCACACTGAAATTTAAAAGTATCAAGAAGTTTAAAATAATCACTCAAAAAAGAGTTCTTCAGCAAAATTAATTGGCGACAATTATGTTTCGAAAACTATATGATATGTCATTGCAAAATGTTTCAAAACCAGTTAGACAGACAGAAAAAGTATAGTTGGTGCTTCAAATAGCCACAATTCAGTATGAAAAAAAATCCATCTTAATAATAACCTGTACAAAGTTCGTCTTCATTGAAATATTTTCTCGATTCCCAAGTTTTCCTTCAAACTGTTCAGTCTTTCAAACTCCTTGTCGTTGCAAAACACTACTAATATCTTAAAACTGCTTTAATCTATATCGGGCAGCGTTATATAAAGGTAATCTTTTCTGTAATGAAATGTATAATAATGTCACAATGTAGTAAAGAATTTTCTTTATAAAAAAACTTAAATACGCTCATTGTTTTTTCTTGAGTAGTCAGTATTCAAAAGAAAGTATGCCGTCATATGATTTCCCGCACATTAGTACGGCGAAAACAACTTTGTCAAATGAGCAGTTTTGAGTTATGCTTCGTAATTTTAATGCGTGGTACTGGAATGTGTAAAATGAATCTAAGAGATTAAGGATTGGTTAATTTTTGCTTGTCTAGGGGATCTAATACAATTACTAGGCGCATGCGCTTCCCTCTTGCAATGTACACGCGAATTAATACACTATTCTCATGTGTGATAATTCACATGCCCTAGTACGAGTAGTAACTGTACATGTGTTAGTATGAGTAATTGCATGTGTTAGTATGAGTAATAATGTAATAATTCACATGTATTAGTATGAGATATTTTACCGTTTTGTATTCGACGATGGAGAAAAACTATCAATGTAAAAGCACTTTTTTCTCTACTTCCCAGAAGCTGTCAAAGAAAGAAGCGCAGTGAAACGACGTTCTGCTTCTAAGTGTAGACATTTTCTCCCTAATGCACACATGACTCAAATGATTTTGGAATCTAGCGCACCACTATCTCGCAAAAAAAGACTTAAAAGAACCCTCAAAGGTACGTATACGTCATGAAGTATATCTGAATATACGAGGGCATTTCGAAAAGTAAAGATACACCGTACGCCAGAGGAAAAGAAAAGTTTTGGTGAGCAAGTTGGCAACACAGGTGTTAACCTTGAACCGCTAGCTTTCTCCTCGCGGTCGTTTGGTATTTCAACGTTGATTCTGGTTGGAGTAGGTCGTGTTTAAAATGGCTGCGCCGATTTAGAATCCCGCCAAATGCGAAGTGCGCTCCGTCATAACGTTTTCTTCATGCAAAAGGTCAGAGATCAGCAGATATTCACAAAGAAATTGTTTCTGTTTATGTGAACATTATGAATCGACAAAATGTAACGAAATGGTGTCGTCATTTCTCTGAAGGTAGGACCGATGTTCATGACGAACAAAGAACAGGTCGGCCATCTGTGATCTCTGATGCCCTTCTTCAGAGAACAGAGGAAGCAATTCGTGCGAATAGACGTCTCAAATTGAAAGAATTGCATCAGATCATACCGGAAGTGTCAATGACAACTCTTTATGAAGTTGTGACTGTCAAGTTAGGGTACAGGAAATTGCGTGCGCGCTGGGTTCCAACAGGCGGCAACCTTCTATGACTGTGGGATACAAAAGCTTGTGTACCTACTTAACAAATGTTTGGACAACGGGGGTGATTATGTCGAAAAATAATAAATAATCCAGTTAATAAGATGTAACAGGCGTTTTCTAAATAAATGTTTTTTTAAGGAATGCGAGCCATTGTATCTTTACTTTTCGAAATGACCTCGTAGTATATATTTATGAATCATGAAGTATATCTGATACCATTCTAGAAACAACAAGGGTATCTGAAACGATATAATTAATATCTTACTCATTTGGGAAGGAATTAGTTTATATTACTTTTAAGATCACTGAAATTATATTTTTGGAAATCCGAATATATACTAATGCTTAGCTGCTCCCAAAGAGTTATAATCTTCGCACGATAAAAATTTACATATAATATTTAAATATCAAGAGATGATTTAAGAATTATCAACAACTTCTGTTCAGAACCAAATTAAACATAAGAAAAAAAATATTACTGAAAATTAATTAATTTAAACAATAATAAGGTTTGGATTAAAATTATTTAATAAGCTTGGAAAATTAATCAATTTCAGAAACTTCACAAAAAAGGGTAATAGGCAGCTTTTGTATCTAAAGTTAATATTTTTATGATTCCATTACTTCCTTTCTTAATTTACTGTCTATTTCGATTGCTAAAATCCTTTGTCTAACTTTCTGATGTGAGAATAGAATTTTGTAATGAATTAATGTAAGAAAGGAATGAAAAAAAACTTACATTTTCATTCTTCAGGGAATGAAGTAATAGCGCATAAATAATAACAGTAATAAAAAAAATAATAAAATAAAAGTCTTCTAAGAAATTTCCCCAAAATAAAAATAAATAAATAAAATAAACCAAAGGCTTTTTAAACGGAAAGTTTAGATAGTAAAGCCATGCCTTGATTTCTATGGATG
The DNA here is from genome assembly GCF_044657685.1 of Stegodyphus dumicola. Classification (NCBI taxonomy): domain Eukaryota; kingdom Metazoa; phylum Arthropoda; class Arachnida; order Araneae; family Eresidae; genus Stegodyphus; species Stegodyphus dumicola. Next base: position 183,744,993 of record NC_140769.1, on the reverse strand, counting down.
AATATGACAGTGCTTAATTCTTCATATAAGGAATGTTGTGAGATTCATTGAATTGCATACAATTACAGAAATCTTTAGTAACCAGTTTATTTTGCTGAGTTAATTATCCTTATAGCTTGGTTTTTCAACTCACCATACCCAGGACAGCAAGCAGAGATTCATACAGCATTTAAGGACCTTAACAGATTTTAGATCAACTTTCTCAAAATAGCAGGATGATCAAAATGGAAGAGAAACATACCAACGTAAAATACGCGTCAAGCATGCTAAGAAGGCGGGAGAAATACCTTACACTTGTACGAAGTAAAGGAAGTATTGTTATCGCGAAAAGTTTCGGTTATTAGTTTTCAGCCGAAATATCCATTTTGACTTTTCCTAAATCCATTTTAACTTTTTTTTTTTGCTTGATATCTGTACATATGGACAGAATAAAGGGCTCCAAATTGGATTGTAAAATGGATTAAAAATGGATTTTTTCTGTGACGTCTCTACGTATGTACGAATGTATCTCGCATAACTTGAAAACGATTAGCTAGAGATCGTTGAAATTTTGTATACTGGACTGCTACAATATCTAGTTGTGCATCTCCCTTTTTTATTGCAATGTACCAAAACAGTATGCATATACTCGTTAATTTTCTGCAAGCTAAAACAAGAGTTGCTCCCACTGGGAAGAAAGAGAATTTCTATTGCCCGATTAAAATTCCTGAGCGCTACTATTTGTGCTCGTCTCGCTTCGTCCATTTTAAAGAGTTTAAAGTACAAAGCGTTTGTTTTCGGACTGATTCTTCAACTGTACTGGCCTGGACACAAAGAGATGTAGCGTGGGATGTGTTTGTTCACAACAGAGTTATGGAAATAAGACAACTTACTCCAAGGGATGCCTGGAGGCACATGCCAGAAACAATGAACTCTGCCGATTTACCCAGTAGAAGATGTTCTGCTCGCTATTTAGTCGCGTCCTAATGGTTCGAGGGACCGGAATGGTTATATTTGCCGCGAAAAAACTGACAAGCAACGACTTCATTGTAAATGTGAAGAAGAAGTGGCTAAGGAGAAGAAAAAGAAAATTGTATCATCTTTGATTAACACAAATTCCGTTGGTCTGATAAATACTCTTCGGTTTTCAACTTACCACCGGACTATTAAAATGATGGCTTGGATTTTGTCGATTCATTCACATCTGCAAGTATGAGAAGAAAACGAAAGGTGAACTTACCGTTCCTAAGCTGACAGAGCGCTTATTCGTTTGATACAAACTGAAACTTTTGCTGAAGTTGAAGATAAGTTTTTATTATCACTAAATCCATTTCTAGACCAAGGAACTTAATAATGACGAAAATAGCAGTATATCAACGAGATGATAAGTCAGAGGTTAGAACTCCTGCCATTCTACCCAGTGACCATCCTCTTATCAAAAGCATAGTAATAGAAGAACATCAAATTTAAAGGACACCTCGGAGTTTCTCACGTCTTAAATTCTCTGAGAAAGATTTTGGTTATTATCTGGATGAAGAACTGTCTCATCCATCTTGAGATCTTTTATTATTTCTAAAAGATATTCCAACAAAACGGCTAATCCTCCAGCCACGCCACTGCCCAGTGATCGAGTTTAAGATGCCTCTGTGTTCCAAATTACCGGCATTGATTTTGCAGGAACTTTGATACTTATGGATAAAAGAAAGCAATCTGTAGTGAAAGCACCTCAACAGAGAAACATATCCGTTTCAATGTAACGGAGTCTGGCGTACTACGAGACATGAAAGAACTGTCAAGAAAACCCAGAGATTAGACTTATAATTACGAACGTTGCAATGTTCAATTCCTTATTTCTCATTGCAAGGTGGGAGGATGAAAGGAAAAATGATTACCAGCTCCATGAAATATGACGTCACTCTTGAAGGGGGAAATTAATTTTAAAGACTTTTAATTATTATTATTGGCGTGTGTGTGTGTGGCAATGTTATATGTATTCCATGAATTTGTTTTTGGTTTGTAGCATTCGTTTGGTTTCAGATGTAAATATTAATAAATTTAAGTGAAAGATTTGGAATCTTCTTTTAGAGTTTGACATATGACTCATTTCCAGGCAGGGAGATATTTGTGATTAGAGTCGACCATATTATTTCCTTTTTTTTATTGGAACACGTTCGGAACAAAACGTCCGCTAGGTGAATCGTGAATCAAATATTATGCCTTATGAGTTTACCATATAAGTGACATAGGTAATCTATGATACTTTTATGTGTTAAGGAGTGTTTGCTTAATGTCTGTGTTTTTTTAACTATTTACTGTTAATTTGGATGTATGGTGTTATTTATTGCAATACATTATCGATTTCGTCCTGCTTTGTCTGGAGCCAAAATATGAAAGAGATGTCCACGAAGCCATAATTCACAACAATATAATTTATAAATGATATGAAATAATATTGCTTTCATACTGAAATGTTTATTTCATGGTAACTTTTTTTTTAATTTTCACCTTCCAATATTGTTTCAGATCCCAAATAATACTGGCATATTTTCCCCCATTTTTAGATTGTACTCGATTGGTAAGGTCTTTATTCGGACAGCATGATGCTACTTTAGACCCACGTGTTAAATCTGTCGAGACACTCATAGAGTTAAGCGACCAAATTGACGAAATTCTGGACAACCATATACCACGGTAGGTGATCATTATCTGCAATTAGCTGATATTTAAGTTATGAAAATCGGATTCAATCATTCAAATAAAAGTCTCTTTTCGAATTCACGTATCTTTCAGTAGTATTCATTAATTTAAAATACACAATTTATTTGCTTGTAAATATCACACATTGTAAACATCGTAAATGTTCTAAATAGGAAACAGCTAGTGGGATAGCCCTATTCTTTTGTCAAAGAACTGGCGAAATGATCGACTAAATTACTAATTTATTTACTCACCAAGAAAATTATTGGACTTTCCGATGATAAAATATTATAAACTTTCTGAGGTCTCCAAGAAAATGGGCAAAATAACAGCTGCAAAACTTCAAGTTGTGGATGTCCTTAATCAATCATCCACAACTTGAAGTTGTGTAATTATAAGAAATTATAATACTTATAAGAAATTATATTGCGAAATAATATAATTTCTTATAAGTTGTGCGCGGGCACCAACTTATAAGAATGCGGCCATAGATAGAAATATGATTGTGACCTTGAAGTCTGCAACAATCTATATACAACAAAGATTACAACTCAAAAGCGATTACATATCCCGTCACATTAGAGCATGAAAATATGGGGAGAGAAGACAGAACTGCGAGCGAAGTTGATGTATACTTCGCGAGTAGGTAAGACTCTCAGGTGAGAGAAATAAATATGTTATATGTAGTAAAGCATGCAGTAAAGTCTGGAACGAAGAAGGCGCTTAAGGTGGTGAAGGAAACATTACTGGATTTAAAATTGGGACAGCTGCATCTTTGCTCTACTTTTTTAAAGTATACTGGTGAATTGCGAGTACCATGTTATCTACTTTCTGAGATCTCAAGCACGTATGCTGACGAAATTGTGCCACTTTGCTTTCTGTTGTACTGCCTGTCTCAAAAGCATTGACAATTTGTCTTTCTTTTATTTAGTACTGTTTTATATTTTCGGGTCAGTGCCGTAAAGAATTTTTGTTATAACAAGATAAATAACACCCATACAAAGCTCTTGCAAGTGTGCATCAGAAGAACCGTCTCTCGTCTCTCGGGTACTTCTGCATAACCTTCATCTCTAACAGCCAAATAATGCACCTTACATGACGGTTATAAGTCATTTTTGGTAATCACACAGTATGCTTATTACTCTATAACATCACGTGTTAGTGGTGGAAAATGCTCGTGTTCTTACTCTGGTTACTGTCATAAGACACGCAATGCCACCTGCGAAAAATGCACTCCATCCGACAACAACCTTGTAATTCACAAATTTATATTACGTTTGGCCGCCCATCTCTGAAAATATTGATAGCACACGCACTATTCTGAGGGTTGCTGATGATGACGGGAAAATGCCACGCTTTGCAGATGTGGTTTTATTCATACGAATTATCCCTGAAAGTTTCGAGGCAATTATCATTGATAATTTCGTTAGGTTTTATTGACTGCGGATGTATTTTTTTAATATACTTCAAAATCATATAAGTAGCATTAGAGATGAGTATCTTATGCTATTTGTACGAAATATAACACTGAAATATTTGAAGTAAATTCAAAACTTTAAAAAAACACATGTACGGCATTGCAGCAAATATACTTTCGTCTTTCAAAAAAACTTGTTCTTTATTCACCAATTAAATGTTAATTCTTTAGATACAAAGAATTGAATCTCAGTTACCATTTAAGTTTTTACTATGCTTTTTCTAAAAAACAGTGAATTCTTTATGAACGAAATTTTAAAAAGTTTCACAGCTTCACCATTCGCCAAACCAATTTCCGATTGTATTTATTTGCCTAATTATTACTCATGTTAAGTTCCATAAAGCTAGAAAAGAATAATCGGGTTTTTGCTATGGCAACACATACTAATGCCTGTCCCACAAAAATAAAGAAAAAGAAAATTGTTTGGAAACTGATTCTGATTTAGCAAATTTATACCTGATAAATAAAATAATTCTTTCCAATTTCAAAAATAAAAGGCTGAGTTTCATTAATTGAAAAATGTTTTCTATTTATTTTTGTTTTTTGGAAATTAATTTGAATAGAAATGAGCAAAACTAATAATTCTAAAGTAAAAGCATTCGATTCTATCAAACACTTTCATTGTAACTTTTCTGCGCCTAATATTTGACATCAAACTGAACAAATCCTCAGTAATTATGCCTGCTTATATATCTGTATATGTATATCTTTTTCTGAATAAGTAGAATTTTTTCTAATATTGTATACATATTATGTTCTAGCATTAGACATCGCTGACATCTGTTCTAGCATTAGACATCGCTGAAATTTGTCAGTTACCGTGTTTATTGCTCAATGAAAAAAAAAAATCTGAAATGTTTCAGATTTTAAATTACGTCCAAAGGGGCGTTTTTTAACATTTTGTGTGTTACCTTTCTTTATTAAATATCATGTTACTCGCACTTAAACCATAAGATCCAGTGCAACAGCAATATAGCAAAATAGTTTTAAAACGAGCATATCTTTAGAATTTCCGATACAGAGACTCACGCGCTGGAGATAAAAATGTTTTTTCTGCACAACGTTGCCATTGCTCGCTTTGAAATCCTTGAGTTTGTTAATCAAAAATTCGTTAAAGTTTTAAAAAATAGGAAATCGATCATAAAACAAATTTCAAATTTCAAATTTGGTCTTCCACATGCTCATATTCGTTGGAGGATTACGTTATTCAAAATTCGATGACTCTATGTATCGTTATTTTATGACAATGTGAGAAATATACATACATTTACGCAGATTTTCATTATTTAATTTCTTCAAATATAATGCAGAACTCTAACATTTTATGGCAACAGTTTGAAAAGTGAACCGACATTTATCCGTCCGACGCAAAATGCCAAAACGAAACTAATAGTCCTTCGGGATTCAAATCCCTTTGGACTAAAAAGGCGGGAGAAACAGCATGCTTTGGATTGTATATACACTGAAGTGACAAAAGTCATGGGATAGCAATATGCAAATATACAGATGGCAGTAGTATCGCGTAGAAAATGTATAAATGCGAAGTGCTTTGGCAGGGCTTTCATTTGTGTTCAAGTTATTCATGTGAAGAGGCTTTGATTATGGCTGGCCGCACGACGAGAATTAACAGACTTTGAACGCGGAATGGTAGTTGGAGCTAGACGCATGGGTCATTCCATTTCGGATATCGTTAGGGAATTAAACATTCCGAGATCCACAGTGTCGAGCATCTAATTTCAGGCATAACATCCCACCATGGACAGCGCAGTGGCCGACCACCTGCACTTAACGACCGAGACCAGCGACGTCTGCGTAGAGTTGTCAATGTTCACAGACAAGCAACACTGCGTCAAACAACCGCAGAAATCAATGTGGGACGTACGAGGGACGTGTCCGATAGGACAGTGCGGTGAAATTTGTCTTCCTTGGGCTATGCCAACAGAAGACCGACTCGAGTGCCTTTACTGACAGCACGACATCCCCTGCAGTGACTCTCGTGGGCTCGTGAGCATATCGGTTGGTCCCTAAACGAATGGAAAACCGTGGCTTGGTCAGATGAGTCACGATTTCAGTTGGTAAGAGCTGATGGTAGGGTTCGAGTGTGGCGCAGACCCCACGAAGCCATGGACTCAAGTTGTCAACAAGGACTGTTCAAGCTGGTGGTGGTTCCATAATGGTCTGGGCTGTTTTTACATGGCATGGACTCAGTCCTCAGTTGTAACTGAACCGATCATTGACTGGAAATGGATACCTTCAGCTACTTGGAGATCACTTACAGCCATTCATGGACTTCACGTACTCAAACAACGATGGGATTTTTATGGATGACAATGCGCCATGTCAACGGGCCACAAGTGTTCGCGATTGGTTAGAAGAACATTCTGGACAATTCCAGCGAATGATCTGGCCACCTAGATCGCCCGACATGTATTCCATCGAACATTTAGGGAACATCATCGAGAGGTCAGTTCGTGCCCAAAACCCTGCACCGTCAACACTTTCACAATTATGGACGTCTATAGAGGCATCATGGCTCAATATTCCTGCAGGGGACTTCCAACGACTTGTTGAGTCCATGCCACGTCGAGTTGAGTTGCTGCACTTCGCCGGGCAAAAGGAGGACCGACAAAGTATTAGGAGGTATCCCATGACTTTTGTCACTTCAGTGTAGTGTAACAAAAGCGCTTGCCATTTTATTCAAAGTCTCATTTTTCTTTCATTAGGTTCTGCAGATTAAATTACTTTTAATCTGGATAGAAGAACATTTACGTACAATATCATGCGAAGCGCTTCATTAATGTTCAGTATATAGTTCAACCGCTGCATTGGTTATTTTACTGTTAACAGTGTTAAAATAATAACAATAGGATTTTTCATAAGAACGCCTTATTTTCTCTTTATTTCTTAGTGAAAAGTTCGTTTGGTAAACATCCAAGGATCTGGAGTGAATTAATGACGTATACTGATGTACCACTGTACTGGGAAAGTTATATGAATTTACATGATTTGTTAAGTAATTATATCTTGGAAATAAAACTTTTCCGAAATTATAAATCGCCTGCTTGCGGGCCTGATTTCTCTAAAACAGTTCTATCAGAATTTCAGAAAATTTTTACCGATTGTATAAATGCCATGTGAATATAAAATGGTCAATAAAAACTTAGAAAACTTAGAAATTGCCTTTAATTTTATACTGAAAAATAGTTAATTTTGGAGTTTCAAAATAAAAATACTAATTGATTTTAAAAAAATAAAATTCGGTTATTTTATACCTCTTTTCAATCGGAAAAAAAATCGGTACAAAATTGCAAAAAAAAATCGGTACAAAATAGTGATTTGTTTATTCTTAATGGCATCGACAAAAATTGCACTGTGCACATAACACACACTGCAATTTTTTGTCGATGGCAAAAAATATATATTATATTTATTTTAATTTTTTTTAATACCCAAAAAATAAAGTAAGACAGCGAATACTATATTATCAAGGAAAGAAAAGTATGTATATAAAATTTCACGATCATATATCAATAATTTATAAAGACATTCAACCTTAAAACGCGTGATATTTCTAGCATCTTTTGACATGTTAAAGTTACCTGCTTCCATAAGCATTTGATTTTAATTGAATGTCAATAGTCTGCTTTATTTTTATTTAAAATGTGAAGAAAATGTTATTCTGATTTTCTACTGGTTTATATTCAATTGTAGTTCTATCTATGAAACTGGAATTTTTGCACTTGTTATTTAGTTTATATACCACATGTAACTTATAGTAAATATTTAACATTCTAAACCTATTCGAGATTTTACAATGCGAATATACCTTTCAGGTATTAAGCTGAGCAGATTAATAAACTATCAGATTGCATGGTTTATATATATATATATATATATATATATAGTTAGTTAGTTAGTTTTATTTCTTGCATCTGTTTTTTCAGCGAGATCCATTACGTACAGCCAACAGTGCGCCTAATTCAACACGATTTTTTAGAATCTCCAGTAGATCATCTTTTCTTCTCGCCTAACTGTAGCACCAGCGACGAATGCGGAGAACATGCCATATGCATAGTACCAAGAGGACAGAAGGCAATCATACAGAAGGTAGTTTAACTGTCATAAATTTTAAAAAATACTGTCTTTTCGAACCCACTGTTCCTTGATAGACAATCACAGGTAGTCTTGTTCGAGTGGCTGGCCTCAGTTCTTTAAAATTAGGCAATAATTCAAGTCTGTGAGTGGAAAGAAACATAATTTAAATTTTACTGACAATATAAAATTTAATAAACTAGTAAAGGGCATAGTGTAAATCTTGTAATAAAAATAGCAGAAAATAAATCTGAATTTTCACTTATGAGAGAAACGATGAGGAACAATTAGCCATAACTGATATTTCGCAGATTTTGCGCAATATTTTAACTAATAAACCTCAAGTTTCAGAAAAGTTTAGCATATCTCGATTAGAAGACAATCTCTTTTCAAGCGAAACATTAAAATCATTTTCTTTTCCTTTATTTAATTCATTCATATTCGCTTCGAACCCAATACCCAGGAACGCCGAACAGATCAAAGTAAAAAGATACGGCACCTTTTGATATAGGAAATCTTTGACAGTATTGCAGTCAAAGAGTATACGTATACCTCCTGTATAAGTAGCTCTGTATACGTAGCTCCTGTATACGTAGCTCCTGTATATTGAGTATATAACCTGCAGTATACATAGCCCTGGTGGTATGCGATGGCTTTGTCAAAGGTACGTAAAAATCTGATAAACAATGCCAATCATGATCAAATATGATCAACAATAGCGTTATAATAAATGCTGGTGAAAGCAAAGTACTCAGAAAGTTTAAATCTGAACATTGATTAAAAGAGAAAACAATTGTGAGGATTCCAAATGTGGACATTAATAAGCAAAATGTATGTGCTCAGTAACAAGTTGTAATCAGCCGTCTGCACCTGTCATATTACTGGATTTCTTATGCATGGCATGCTGCTATCTCTGTTCTCCGCTCTGTAATTGCGTATCGTGTTAAACCTTGTCTTCTGAAATTTAGCAAATCACTAAATCAGTTATTTAATTTTCTTTCTCTATGACTGTGATATTCAAACCACTCTGAATATTAAGTTACGTTTTAAATAAGTTTGTCTTCTTTTAAAATGTAAAGTGTTATCTATATAAAAATGGATAAGGGATCAAAGAGTAGAAATTCGCATCGCATGAAAACTGTTAGGGATAATATTGACTACTGTGGAATGAATATCTACACTAATCACTTTTTTTAAACCACCAATTTTAGTTAAATTTGAAATTTCACAGCGATGAATCGTTTCAAAAATAAACTTAATTTAGGATTACAGAGCAGTTCCATACCTGTTTTCAAAGTGTATGACAAAACTGATTCCATGGTTTGAAAGTTAGAATTTTGAGAATCATGTATTGGAAAAAAAATAATCAGAATGAAATACCCGAAAGACTTTAAAACTTTTTTTCAAAAACTGAGTTTATAATGACCCACCTAAAATGACTCCAACGGTCATTCAAACATCTTACACAAACAATTCAAACATCCAATGGTCTTACACAAAGAGAGGTGCGCAACTGTATATAAGTTCCTTTCAATGAAGATTTCTTTAAAGCAGCCTCAAAATTATGATTTTCTGATTATCTTATTCACTGCAGTTTAATAATTTTGTAGTATAAAATAATACAGAAAACGTGGATTGCAGAATACTGGAAGTAAGTAAAAAAAATCTTAAATTCTGACAGGGAGGATCAGAATTCGGCCGTAACTTCAGCCTTAATAAGCGGTGAGCTAGAGGAAAAAAGCTGCGGTTCGCTTGTTTAAGGGATGCAGTTTTCTGAAGATTTTTCTATCTCACTTTCCTTATTTTTCAGTGAATTTTCATTCAATTGAATAAATATTTAATGAGAACAGAAAACTATGTATTTATTAATACTTTTAATTTTTGAATAGAAAAATGTTAATACACAGTCTTAATATGCATTCAGCATTGTACATAATCATAGTTCATATGAATTTTATTGATAAAAATTAATTTTTATTAGCCAATTTTAACAATTATCAAATAATTTAATGTTTGAAAATTAGTAAACTACTGGATATTACTTTTAATAACTATGCATAAATAACTTAAATAAAGCGAAAAGCGAAGCGAATAACTATGCATAAATAACTTAAATAAAAAGCATAAATAAAAAATAAAGCGAGATCATTTACAATTTATTCTCCCCATTCAGTTCAAAGACATAGGCGTTCAAGTAGACAGGTAGCAGAATTATAACATTCATAAATATAATTTTCATTATAACTATTTCTTTATTAACTTTAGGAAACTATAATGCTTTACATATTATGTTGATAAAGATATTAAAGTTTAAAGCCTACAAATGGTTAAAAAATAAGAAGCAAGTATGAGCTTATATTAAAATATTTTTGTAAACTTATTTGTGCTGCTTTTGATAAAAAAAAATGCATTTAAAAAATATTCCACTAAATTAAAAAATATATATATTTACAGTTTAGTTCAATTCTTTTTTTGCAAATATGTATTTTATTTTAATTTTAGTTTTATTTTTGGTCAAATACTCTTAATTATGAGAAGTAAATAAGCTTCGAAAATAAGCGGCTCGTGAAATAACAATAAACAAAGACAATGGAATGGCATTACTGAAATAATTATTGATTGATTAATAATTGCTGAGGCATTTATAAAAATAGTAAGCGTTAAATTAATAAACGTATTTTAATCAAGGGCATTCACATCGGATATTGTTTCTGTGGACCAGATTTCGTCGGCGATGGTTTTGTTTGTAGTAAGGCTTCAGGAAGCAACCACTACAGGCACAAAAGAATACGACGTGATTCTGGAGGGATAAGCAATGACTTCGGAATACAGTCAGGATTGTTTTACGCCAGTGCTGCTCCAATCAGTGCAGTTTACCATTCGAGAGGAAGAAACGAATACGTGGTAAGATCATAATTTTCGTTTTTAAAGAATTTTTGGTACTTTCTGCTTTTTCGCATCCCCAATTTCAACATGCGGCAAAATTACCGACTTTTCGGGGATATTTACGAGTGTACATGAGACTATAGCCATCCTATGCATGCGAACACTACACACATAAATAATCTATGCTTGAACTGTATCCCCGGTTGTATTTTGAATCCCGTAGTTAAATAAACACCGGCTGTAAAGATGACTGTGAAAATATAACAATCTGTCAAAATATAAACAGCAATACAGAAAAAACGTTTTTTACTACCTTGTACGAAGTAAAAAGGAAGTATTGTAATCGCGAAAAGTTTCAGGCAGCATATTTCAACGAAATATTCATTTTAACCGCTATCGAATGCAATTTAACGATGTTTTTGCGTGATATCTGTACGTAAGGACAGAATAAAAGACTCGTTTCCTCCAAAAAAATTATAAAACTGTTTTTAAATTAATTCTGAAGAGAATTTTTCGTGGCATCTGTACGAACGTATGTACGTACGTATCTCGCATAACTCAAAAACGAGTAGCCTCAAAACGTTTAAATTTTGTATATATGACTGCTATAACATGTAGATGTGCACCTCGTATTTTGGTTGCCATCGGCCGCACCAAACGTATATAAATATATTTATATATATATCCACTCTGTTACCCGGCTCAGTGATCTCAGTTTCTTTACTCTTATATGTTTGTAAATTGTATATTTTTTGCTTTAAAAATGATTGAATTATGTTGTTTTTATCTTCCGGTTAAGGTTTTTATGCCTTTAGTAAATCTGTATGCAATATTTTTAGAATTATCAACAATTTTAAAGTTGTTTAAGTGCTGCTAAGCCTTTTTTTTTATGGCGGCCATTAACTGTTTACATTTGAAACAGCAGACTAGTGGATTTGTTGCCAATCTAGAGAAACTTAGCTTCGCAACAACAAAGATAACGCCTTCATTTATTATTGCCAATTAAATCATGCTTAATCCTTTCTGGAAAATAGAATATGGGGCAACGATTAGATAATTCTATTCTTTAAATGATATAAATTTTGTGCATAATAAGTTATAATATGAACGAAATATAATACTGCTAAGTGAATCTCGCGCCAGAGTGTCGCTCTGGTAAACAAATACTAGAGTGAATTTTAAAGAATGCATTTATTCTATCGTGGTTTATGCGCTGTCGGCGAAGTAGATTTAATTCAATCCAATAAGTTTAAATTAAATGCAAGGAAAAATGCATATAATTTAATATTCCGCACAAGGAAGTCATGTGGTGTACACATCAGATTTTTTCCCTATATTTCGAAGTTACCAACATTTTTTTTTTTTTTTTTTTTTTTTTTTTTACAAAAAGTTTGTTTTATTATTATTCATGAACAAAACAATACCTATGGGCAATACCTATTGAAACAAAAGTTCTGACCAACAGAAAATTAAAAATTCTGACCAACAGAAATTTCTTGCAGATACCAACTTTTAGATTTCATGCGAAAAAGTCTATAAGTGTAAATTTGATTTTTTTAATTTGTATTATTTTCATATGTATGTTTTGACAAATATGTAAAAAATTTCTTAATTTAGTTAACTTTTTTTTTTTTTTTGTTAACAAAACAAAAAAAAAAAAAATACATTCCTCCTTCCTCCCTTCTTTTTTTTAAATTGCGGCCCGTCAGCTACTTTCAGATTGTGCATTTGAACCGCATACAATTTGAAATTGAAACCACTGGTCGAATAGACTTAGGAAGTAGATCAATACCGGAAAAAATTAGAGCTGTAAGGAAAAGCTATCAATATATGATATTGATAGCTTTTCCTTACAGTTCCTTAATGGACATTTTAGAACTTAAAGAAAAATCAAATATAAAAAAGAATGTACTTGTTATAAAAAAATGTCAAAAAGCATACATGGTTAAAATATTCCTGAAAAGTATATAAAATACTACGACAGATATTTCAAAACAGCCTACAAACAACACCAACAACAATAACAAAACAAAAAAAAAAAAAAAAAAACTGGTCAAAAGATTAACAGACTGACTAAGCAGAATCTTTTGTCATACAAAGAATTATTTATTAACTTATCAAACTAAACCTTAAAAGAGGAAGTACGGGAAGAAAAAAATGATGCTTATGAGAAGTAGAGGTTGAGGTAGAAGTGGAACAGGCACCAGTTTGTGTCCAGATAGCCTCCAGCTGTCCATTAACTATGCACCTTCATCCGCACTAAACATCCGCACCGAGTACTCGAGCAGGCAATATTATTGGTACAATATTATTTGGTACATTGATGAAGATTAATCCATGATGTTTATTAGAATACGGAATTTTTAATACAGTTTTTATACACAATAAAGGGGAAAGATTACATTACAGAACTGGAAATAGTATTTGGAAGTTTAAGAATTGTGAGCGCTTCTGAGTTATAAAGCATCAAGACCACATTTATTACAATTTTATTTTTAGAATATCCTTGCTTTTTATTATTCTGAACATTAAATGCTTAGAATTCAGTGTCTTTCCAAAAACTTGGAAAATAGGTTGACTGATATTGATTCCTAAAGTGTATTAAACTTATTTGCTTTAACACACTTTTAGCAAAAATCTCAGAGAAACTAATTACAAATAATTAAGTCATATTTAAAATCTGGTAACTTTATTTCGAAAATTCAATTTGGCCCCATGAAGTGTCGTAGAACAAATAAAACTCTATGTAAAACTATTACTTATATTAGAGACAAGAAACAAATTAATCAGGTCATTTTGGTGTCACTTGATGCCATAAATAGGTTTGATTCTGTCATATAGTCATCCTTGCTCTCTGTTTTAAACAATATTAAAATTTCTAAAAGTTTTTAGAGAATAATTTTAATGACAGAATATTTATTTATTAGTTGAAAGGGGTGAGGAAAGGTTTAAAGTTTAAAAAAAAAAAAAAAAAAAAAGATGCCCACTGCCTACATGGTTCGTATCATGCACCTTTGTTCTGAAGCCTCATCGCAAATAAATCAATAGATGAAATTAATCTGTCAAAATTTAAACTTTTATGCTGACATATTGCTATTAATTTACAATTCCTCACTAGGAAAAAAACTGAACATACTTTTAAGAAGATTTAAATTATTATAAATAATTGGTATCTTAAAGAAAGAATTTAACCTTGAGAAAACTTTTCCCTCAGGATAGCCAAGCCGTCCAACTTGAGATTTAATAAAATAATAAGAAGAATTTGTTGAACATTTAAATACTTAGGAGAAATTACAGATAAGAAACGAATGTTAAAGAACATTTGAAATTTATACGCATAAGAATGGAAGGAATTTTAAAACATTATAAAAGAACTTTTACAACAGATGAGCTGCTCAGCAAAAGTGCTATCTTGCAACTACTTTAGCCTTTCAGACTGTTTTAATTGAATGCATTTGCAAACTAGCCACTGTTCCTCTCTCATTACAATTAAAATATTTTTATAAAAAATTACCGTTAGATAATGGTTATCTAAATAACATTCAATTTACCGATTTATGGATAATGAAATATTCGATAGTATGATGAAAGATCTTTACCAAAAAGATATGTATACATTTTGATAAATTATTTCTTGAAATCGAGATTTCCACTGGGTATGAGGAGGCTGCTGGTTGTGGCTTCTTGGTTTATTTTTGCGACTTGGGAATCGATAGTAAATATTATACGTTACATCACATAAACTCGGCACACCAAATTTAGATTGAATCTCTACTCGTTTCACTCGTGTTCTAGATTGAATCTCTACTCGTTTCACTGTTAAACACACAATAAATATATCAGTGGCGTAGCGAGGGGGGACAAGATGGTATGATGCCCCAGGCGCCGCTTGCAGAGGGGCACCAAATGGTCTCCAAACAAGATTTTCCTGAAAATCTCAGTTTTTATTTTGATCGATTTCTGGAAAATATATTTCAAATTAATAATCATTGTAATATAATTAATTATTTATTTTCTTGATATGTCTGAAAAAATGTATAATAAAATGTTTGCAGTACATCAACCAAATATCTCTCCATACAAAACGTTCTTTCTCACGACTTTATTTTTCTAAAAAGAGATATATTTAAATTTTTTTTAAACGAAATGCACATATAGCATTTTATCCTGATAATAATTTTTTTGAGGTACTCAGTTCCTTCATCTTGATGCCTATATTTATACTTTCTTGGGATGTCAATTCTTTTTTAATTACTTATTACGCTTATAAGATTTATTGTTCACTCAAAGCTAAAATCCACACTTCTTCTTTAGTATTTTCTCGCACTCAGAGGATTTGGCATTTAATAAAAGTACAGAGCTTGACTATTTTTGAGTTAACACATGTGTTGAAACTCTCACCGAAAACCACGTGATTTGCGCATGCGCGCAGCAAAAACTAAATTAGAACTTTTTAGTTGAACTTTGAGAACTCGTGATGGACGTTTGAGTGAAACATGTAGTAATTATCTTCTGTGTTATACATATATATTTTAGTTTAGTGCTGTGATGTAAATTAAATATCTTATTATCTTAGAAGCCTCTCTCTTTCTGTGAGTAGTGCATAGATGTACTTAGGAAAAATACTCCCGGATATACCTTTGGATTAGAAAGAAAGAAGATCGATTAAAAGGTAAGTCTTTTTACCTTTTATTTTCTAAGAATTATTAGACTTACACATTTTTTGGCATCCCGTGCAGCGAATGAAGGCGAATTGTTGATACTTGTTGAATTATTGAATATATATTAAATAATGACTGAATTCATCGATACATTGAAAAGGAAACGCGGCCACATAAGAGCTGCCGTTACAAAATTAATTGGCCGAATCGAAACTGAATTATCAAAAACAGAAGTGAATGCAAAGGAACTAGAAATTTCCTTAGAACTCTTAAATGAAAAATCGAACGAGTTAAAACAAATAGATGCGGATATAGAAAAATTAATAGACATAAAGGATCTAGACCAGGAATTAAACGGTGTTGACGAATATCGTGAAAGAATAACTACATTTAAATGCAAAGCTAACAAAAAATTGAAAGAAATTAATATAGAACAACAAAAATTTAGTGTGTTAAGAAGCACTGAACAGTTAAGTGAAAGTATAGAAAACGTTAAAATCGAAAATAATAATGTGAAGCTTCCTAAACTTACGATTCCGAAGTTTTATGGCGAGAGCTGCGAATGGCTGACATTTTGGAACACTTTTTATCAGCCATACACCAAAATAAGACGCTTGACGTTATAAGCAAATTTAATTATTTGAAATCCTTTTTGGGAGGTACTGCTTATAACATTGACGGTTTCGATTTAACCGAAGAAAATTACGAAACTTCAGTTAAACTACTCGCAGAAAGATTTGGAAATAAAGATGTACTGATAAACGCCCATATAAATAAATTACTGAAAATAAGACCTCTAAAGGATTCTAATGACATTCAAAATTTCTGTAAATCAATTACATACAAAAACATATTCGATGTCTTGAATCATTAAGTATGACCTCAAAAACATATGGAGCTTTATTAACACTTATTTTGCTTAAAACATTGCCCGCAGATTTGGTTTTGGAATATAATAAAACATTTCGAAAATCAAATTACGATTTGAATCACCTAGTGGAATTTCTTTCTCAGCAATTAACTGCTAGGGAAAAAACAGCTTTTCAGTCGAAAGAAGTGACGTCAATTTCTTCTCCCCCCCCCCCCGACAAACAAAACGCGGAAGCAAGTTGTCAACTTGGTATGATAAACGGGTACCAGATGTATCGTCTGCCTCGCAGTTGCTGTTTACAAATGAGAATCAAAATTATAAACATTCGAACTTCATATTTTGCGATTCAGATCATGAAAGTTCTGAATGTCGGAATGCGAGTCGTTTAACCTTAGATGACAAAAAGCAAAAATTGCTTAGGCACGGATTATGTTTTAAATGCTTGAACCGGAACCATATCTCCCGCTTTTGCAAGACCAAAGTTAAATGTTCCATATGCGGTAAAGCTCATTTATCAATAATGTGTAATACTGTTAAGGATGACCCTCACGGAAATAATTCTACAGACATTATTGGGGATGAAAATATTAAAAAATACTGTGTTCTAACAAATAAATCTTGCATGCAGTTAGTAAATTTGCAAACTTTAGTAGTAAAACTTCGTGGGGATGGAATCGAAAAATATGTGAGAATTTTAATAGATAGTGGTTCCCAGCGATCCTACATTTCGAAGTATGCAGTTAGTATAATGAATTATAAAACAAGTGGTAAAGAAGAATTAATCCATTGTTTGTTTGGAGGAATTGAAAAGAAAGAAACTCATAGTAAATATTTAATTAGATTGAGTAGTCTTAAAGGTGATTATCACTGTACTTTTCAGGTTTTGAATCAGGATAAAATATGTACTGACATTCCTCAAATTCGTAGAGATACATATCTTACTGAACTGCAAAAACATGGAATTTATTTAACTGACATGCAGAATAAATCTGTGGATTTGATGTATGAAAAGTCACCTTTAGAAATTCATGTTCTTTTAGGTGCAGATGTGGCAGGAAAGCATCTAACAGGGAAGGTTAGACAACTAAAATGTGGGTTATCATGCATATACACTAGATTAGGATGGACAATGATGGGGAAAACTGAAAAGCGTGAGTTCTCTGACAGTATGAAAACTGTATTGTCACTTCATGTTAATGATGCTAAAATTTCGGATTTATGGTGTCTTGACTCGTTAGGAATAACGGATCCTGCTACAACCCACACAAGAAAGGAAATTAATGAAATCGCTAAAACATATTTTCGTCAGTCATTAAAGAGAGATAGTGAGGGTAGATATCAGGTCTCTCTTCCTTGGTTAGAAGGGCATGAGGTTTTACCTGACAACAGATTATTAGCAGAGAAAAGGTTAAAATCCTGCGTCAAAAAACTGTCTGAAAGAGTATGAAAATATTTTTAACGAATGGGCTGAAGAAGATATTATAGAATCTGTTGAAGATAAGAAAACCGAAAATTGTCATTACCTACCACATAGGGCTGTAATTAAGGAAAGTTCAACCACAAAGATTAGACCTGTGTTCGATGCCTTAGCGAAGGAAAGGAATGGTGTGTTCTTAAATGACTGTTTAGAAAAGGGCCCAAATTATATGGAATTAATACCGAGTATTTTAAACAGATTCCGCCTAGATAAATATGGGGTTACCTCAGATATACGCAAGGCCTTTTTGCAAATACGTGTCTGTCCTCGAGATAGAGACTTTCTTAGATTTCTCTGGTGGGAAAAAGGAGATTCCAAAAAATTGAAAATATACCGATATAAGCGCGTTGTATTTGGCATTAATGCCAGTCCTTTTTTTCTCGCCGCCACACTGAATTATCATCTCGAGAATGTTCCTGAACATCAACAAGAGGTAGCTAAGAAATTAAGTGAATCAATGTACGTCGACAATTGTGTGGCCAGCGTTGATACTATTGAAGAACTAAACACTTTCAATAATGTGTCGAAGGAAATTATGTCGACTGCTAAATTTGATTTAAGGGGATAGTGTTACAATGAATCTAGCGATGAAACTTTAAAAGAAAATCCTTGCAATGAAGACTCCGATAAAACCGTATCAGTTCTGAGGTTGAAATGGAATTTATCAAATGACACTTTGTCCTGTGACTTTAAAGATAGTTCTGTGAAACAGCCTGTCAGCAAAAGGAAATATATTGTCAATAGTACACATGATTTCTGACCCGATTGGGTTTACAGCTCTTGTTACTCTGATTCCTAAGCTAATGCTTTAATAATGCTGGAAACAGAAGATTTCATGGCATAACAATTTACCTAAAAGCATTTTTGACAAATTCGAAAGTTGGAAAAATAAATTGCACAATTTGGAAAAAATAGCTATACCCAGAAGAATTTTTGTTGACTTCGAAAGAATTTCCGATTTATCTGTACACGTGTTTTGTGATGCGAGTAAATCTGCTTATGCCACATGCATATTTATGCGAAGCTGTAATGAAAATTCCATTACATGTCAGCTCATCTCAACTCGATCCAGAGTGGCACCTATTAAGCCGATTTCCATACCACGACTAGAGCTCTTAGCTTGTACGATTGGTGCTAGACTGGCACATCGTTTTAAGGAAGATTTGAGACTAGAATGCCTATTTATTATTGAAGTGATTCTATGGATGCATTATTTTGGATAAAGAAGAATGAAAACTGGGCTGTTTTTGTTCACAATAAAGAAATCCATACTCTAATTAATCCAAACGACTGGAATTATATTCCTGGAACACTAAATCCAGCGGACCTCCCTTACCGAGGATGCAGTCCGGAAACCTTAGTCAAATCGAAATGGTGGGAGGGTCCCGATTGGTTGAGAAATGGTCCAGAAAAATGGCCTACCTCTGAAATTGTACCAAATTTTGACATTATACGAGGCACGTCCAGAAAGTAAGTTCCGTTTCAATTTATCTCCGCTGCAGCTCTGCGATCGCAGTTCCGCACGTGCGCAGTAGACGCTCTGTATCAAGGAGAAGAAACGCGTGCCATTCGGAGATCGCCGTCAGTCACGTACGCTTTGTTGTGCTTGTTTACAATGTCGGTGTTGATTGAAAATCCCGCCGCTTGTAAAATCAAATCTGTGATTCGTTTTCTGAATGCGAGGAAAGTGAAACCTAGTGAAATTTATCGGCAAATTTGCGATGTTTACGGACCAAAAGCGATGAGTGATTCAATGGTGAGAAGATGGGTCCGAAAGTTCAATGACGGACGTAGTGATGTGCACGATGAAGAACGAAGTGGGCGTCCATCTTTGGTTACAGAAGAACTGGTTCACGCGATTGATGACAAGATCCATGAAAACCGAAGGTTTACAATTAGTGCTCTCGCTATGGAATTTCCCCAAATTTCACGATCACTAATGCATAAAATTGTTACCGAAAAACTGAAATTTCGTAAACTTTGCTCACGTTGGGTACCAAAGATTCTTACTGAGCAACACAAAACAAAACGGATGGGTAGTGCACTTCAGTTTTTGACCCGTTATGCTGAAAGCGGTGAAGAATTTCTGACACAGATAGTCACAGGAGATGAAACTTGGGTTTCTTACGACACCCCTGAAAGTAAGTGGCAATCAATGGAATTAAGGCACACTTCATCCCCAGCAAAGGTTAAGCCGAAGCAAATCTTGACACCTCGAAAAATGATGTGCACAGTGTTCTGGAACTGGAAAGGCATCTTACTCATTGATTTCTTACCGCGTGGTCAAACAATCAGAGCAGATGCTTACTGCGAGACAGTTCGGAACTTGCGCTGCGCGATACAGAATAAGCGCCGAGGATTGCTGTCAAAAGGTGTTGTTTTTCTTCACGACAACACACAACCACACACTGCAAATGTGACGAAAAACCTCCTACAAGGATTTGGCTGGGACGTGTTTGATCATCCTCCGTACAGCCCTGACCTCGCTCCTAACGACTTTCATCTGTTCTTACATCTTAAGTCTTTCCTTGGCGGTCAACACTTGAACAATGATGACGAGCTGAAAGAAACTGTTTCCAACTGGTTGAAAGAACAGGCGGCAAATTTCTATGAAGAAGGTATACAAAAACTTGTGCCACGCTATGACAAATGCCTGCAATATTTCGGCAGTTATGTGGAAAAGTAGTTTAAGAATTGTTGAATTTTGTGCAATAAATAACTTTTCTGTAGCTGTACACAATTTACTTTTATTACCAAACGGAACTTACTTTCTGGACGTACATTGTAAATGCTGAAAGAAAGAAGACAATAATTTCTGCAGTTAATTCGAATGCTATGACTAAAGTTAATTTTGATAAGATTTCTTTGTACAACACCATTCTAAAGATAATATCTTGGATCTTCTGTTTTGTTAAGAATGTCAGACTAAGTCCTAATGAAAGAACTTTTGGAACAATTACAGCGGAAGAAATTAAAGGAGCCGAATTAACTCTTTTGAGATTAGTGCAGAGTGAATCATTTTCTGGATTAGATTGCAAAAGATTACGTGTACTTCAACCAATGATTGATTCTAATGGAATCCTTAGGGTTAAAACCAGAATTCTGAGAAGAGATGATACAGAAAATTTTCGATTTCCTATTATTCTTCCTTCAGATCATCCTATTGTAGTAAAATTAATTAGAGCTAAACATGAAATGAACAATCATGCAGGAGTACAATTTTTAATATCCGCTTTACGAGAACAATATTGGATTTTGAAAACACGAAAGATTGTCAAGAAAGTCATAAGAAGCTGTGTTGTATGTCAGAGGTTCACGCAGTACATTTGGAATTGATTTTCTTGCTATCAACTGAAAGTTTTCTGCAAGCGCTGAGACGTTTCATTGCTCGACGTAGAAGACCCTACACCATCTATTCCGACAATGGAACGAATTTCAAAGGAAGTGATAGATTATTCAAAAGCTTAAATTGGGATAAAATCTTAGAACAAGCTAGTATCCACAAGATCACATGGAAATTTCTTCCGCTATCAGCTCCCTGATGGAGAGGATGGTGGGAGCGATTAATAGGAGTCCTGAAAAGAATCCTTCGCAAAATTTTAGGACCATCATCTCTAAATTATGAAGAAATGATAACAATTTTGTGTGACTGTGAAGCAATAATGAATAATTGTCCATTGACGTATGTCTCAGAATATGTTGAAGATTTATCTCCGATCACACCTTCCATGTTTCTCCATGAGATTCAACAAATTGGAGTTCCTGATCTGGATAATATAGATGTGAAATCTTTAAACAAAAGGCTTATTTATTGACAAAAACTGTTACAAGATCTATGTAAAAGATTTCGAATCGAATATCTCAGACAGTTACGACAAAATTATGAACATGTAAAAGCTTCACATCCTCTGAAAATAGGAGATCTTGTTTTAGTGTCCCATGATAATAAGAAGCGAACAGACTGGTTATTGGCGAAAGTAACTGAGATTTTCAAATCTCGGGATGGACACGTGCATTTAGTTAAGGTCAAGACTAAGTTTGGAGAAGTTTTCCGACCAACCAAGCGTTTGTATCCTGATGAACAGTCTAGATCCAGAAATGTGGCAAGCAGCTCTTCTGATGAAACAGTAACTTACTGCGATTCTGATATTCGTAATGACTTGCCTCAAGATCTTAAGAGCGAAAAGATTCCATCGATGACTACAAAAAGTGGTCGAATGGTAAAGCCTGTTCAAAGGTTACATTTTTAAATTTGGTTTTTTCAGCAAATTTAAAGGTGGGAGTATGTTGAAACTCTCACCGACAAGCACGTGATTTGCGCATGCGCACAGCAAAAACTAAATCAGAACTTTTTAGTTGAACTTTGAGAACTCGTGATGGACGTTTGAGTGAAACATGTAGTAATTCTCTTCTGTGTTATATATTTTAGTTTAGTGCTGTGATGTAAATTAAATATCTTATTATCTTAGACACCTCTCTCTTTCTGTCTGTGAGTAGTGTATAGATGTACTTAGGAAAACTACTCCCGGATATACCTTTGGATTGGAAAGAAAGAAGATCGATTAAAAGGTAAGTCTTTTTACCTTTTATTTTCTAAGAATTATTAGAATTATACAATATGATTACACATTTCAAGCAAATGCAAAATTTTCTATTAATATTTCATTTACTATAACTGTTATGATGCAGGAGCAAGATGATGAAGTTCCAGCTGATAAAATCCCCAATCAGTTAGCCTTTGATGAAGAAGAATCGTATTTGTTAAGCAGCTGCCTCAGCAACAGTGATTGTAGTATTCATGCTGCCTGTGCCCAACACATCAGCGGCCACCCCTACTGCCGATGTAAAGCTGGATATCGAGGCAATGGAATTTTCTGCTGGGAAATAATAGATTTCGTGCCACCAGAAGAGCAAATAACAGACTGAATACATCAATTCAAAATTCCATTTGCTTGTATCAATTTTTTTATTTATTTTTTTTTAAATAAAAGTTTTTTCTTTCATGCTTTACTTATTATTTGTCATTTATCCACAAATCAAAAAATCTGATGTGGCCAGCTTACAATCTTCTGCCAAACATGGAATTGTAGGAACTGAAAACTCATTAACCAATTTTTGGACAGAAAACATTACTTCCCTTATCTGCGAATGTAGGTGGAAGAAAGGTAAAAATTGTTAGTGCCCTTTCTCCTCTCCCCTTTAGCGGAGCCTTCATGTTCATACGCATTTCACCGGCTCGAAGTCCCACTATTGTAAACAGGCCTTTATGAGCTTCAAGTAAAGCTGGTTAAATTTTTCCCAAAATCTAATCAACTCATCAATAGAAATGTTGAAAGCTTAAATATGGAAAATGCAAATTTTTGGAAGTTTCATGTAAGAGTTATTATGGACGAAAAGGTCATCATACACTTACACACAGACAAACATCATTATAATAATATATATCATAATTATAAAAGTAGTAAAAACGTGTCGTGGAGACCCAATTCATGCTTATTCACTGAAAACTGTCCATCAAAATTTTAGACTGAAAATATCCCATTCCTTACCTATGTACGAGGGCCATCCAGGAAGTAGATTACGTTTCCGTCTGTGTCCGCTAGGGGCGGGGCTAGCGCGGCCATCTTGGGGTCAGAGCGTTGCGCAGCTCAGTCTGCATCTAGCCGTGCTAGTGAGAGGTTCGTGCTGTGCTCCGTTCAGATACTGTGACGGTTTGAAATGTCTGCATTAATTGAAAATCCCGCGAACTGCGAGGTGCGCTCAGTAATAAGGTTTCTGGCTGCAAAAAACTGTAAACCGATAGAAATCTATCGGCAGCTTCGTGAAGTGTATGGGGACAACATTATCACTGAAGGTGGAGTGCGTCAGTGGGTCATAAGATTTCAAAATGGCCGAACCAATGTTCACGACGAAGATCGAAGTGGGAGACCCAGCATAGTGACCGCCGAACTTCTCGAAAAAGTCGATGCTAAAGTCCGTGAAAATCGAAATTTCACAATAACGGAACTTTCTTTGAGATTTCCACAAATTTCGCGAAGTTTGTTGCACGAAATCATCAGCGAAAAGCTTGGTTGCCACAAGTTTTGTGCAAGATGGAAGGCAAGAAGAGGTAACGAAGTGGTTGAAGGCGCAGGCGGCCAAATTTTTCGACGAAGGAATTTCCAAGCTCGTACATCGCTACGATAAATGCCTTAATTTGTATGGTGACTATGTAGAAATGTAGTATTTGAGTGTGGCTTTCATCTGTATATAATAAAATTTGCTTCCTATACTTTGTTTATTTTTTTATTCCAAAACGTAATCTACTTTCTGGATAGCCCTCGTATATAGGTGGCAGGTGTAATTTTAAAGATGTGATTTCAGTAATTTTCTAAGTACCACCATTTTTCTACAATGTGAGGAACAATCATGTATATTCTTCACCATTTAATAACAGAAATTGTTGATTTAAGTAGCTGAAAGCTAAAAACCTCACAGATTTTTGTCTATAATGAAAGATTTATGAATTAGTTATTTAAAGTTAAGATTTTTGTTCTATTTAAGCTGTGTAGAATTATTTTTTACATGAAAACATATTTTCACAATAAAAATACATGAAATGTTCATAAACATATGCAATTGCTCATAATATTTGTTCAAAATCTACTAGTTTCAAAATGGTATGTAACGTCTTGAAAAGATTAAATATAGATAAAATGTAACAATCTACATAGAACAAACATAAGCTTTTACTGTTTTAATTATATTTCCTAATTATCTTGATATTTCAATAAAATGATATGTACAATCTGAATGCAATCATTCTAGAAATATGGGCAATTATGCTTAATGCTAGTCCTGTAAATAATTATAACTCTAGGAAATTGGTTTGCCTGCTACAATATGATTATACACATAGAAATTTACATTAATCTTTTATATTAATTTAATTAATACAATAATCTTTGAAATACATTTATTACATTTATACACGTAATCCATTTAAAACAAAATACTAATGTGCCTAATTTCAGTAAGCATTTAAAAAGAGCAGTTAATTCAGTCCAAACATTCCAAAATGCTATAATAATAACTTCTGATAACTTAAAATTCAACATATTACTTCAAAGTAACAAATTTAGTTATGATGAACAATTCATAATTTATATCTATCAACACATTGCTTATTTTTCAAAATTCTTTGGCTTATATATATCAAAAATAGTAGCATTAATAATTGAATCAGAAGTTCTGTTAATGTACAACAAACTTTTATTTCAAAATATATACACTACAGAATACAACAAACAGGCTTCAGAAGGTAATTTTCATAGACCTGCAATACAACACACACATTTTAGGAAAAACAATACAATTCCAAAATATTCATTACAAAACATAATCTATAGTTATTTAAAAATGTTTTCATCATTTATTTTAAAGAATTTTATAATTCAAATTATTTTAAATATGAATAAGTTATATAACAAAACTATGAATCTCATATTATTAAAAGTAGCAATTTTCAGTTTTTCCTACATTTTAATTAAATCATTCATATCAGCAACACAGTCTAATTACTGTGTTTTGTTCAAATACCATAAAACAGTTTAACAGAGAGAAGAATGAATAATTTATATCATAGGTAAAATTTTCACAAGATTTACTTGTAGTTTAATAAACCATTTAAGAATTCCAAGGTTGTAATTTTATAAAGAAATATTTATAAGAATACATTGTTTTTCTATTCAATTTTAGGATACTGAAATTACTTATTTGAATTAGAAATCAAACACCTTTTACATAGCATTAAAAATAACAATTCAAACCTAAAAATTAGGGGGGATCAGGTATTAAAAAAATATATTTAAAAATGATAACACCAGATTATCCAAAAGGTACGTAAACTCCTTATAAAGCAAACAGTTACTGGAAATTGGTACTTTAAAACTTTTTCATATTCATCAATGCACAAAAACTTTTGCATTACTTCTGTTAGATAATTAAAGGTCTTGCAATTTTAGAGAAACCTTTAATGATTTTCTCAGGATCTATGCCTTAAGGGGAAATAATATCACTTTCCAGTGAAACAGGTTCCACTCTGAAGGACTTGAATGCTTTAAATTAGTCTCAGTAATACTTTTTCTGAAACTTTCCAAATATTCCTCAAAAGTGTGACTGACTACATTAATCTCATTTAGATATATAAGACAGGCTTCATATGACAGTCCTTTCAGAACTGTCTTCATTAGACATTCAAATGTTGCTGGTGCACTGCACAGTCCAAAAGGCATTACTTTAAACTACCAAAGTCCCTAATAGGTAATAAATGCAATCTCCTCATGTGTTTTTTGGCTTGAGTTCCACTTGCCAGTAGCTGCTCTTCAAATCCAAAGTGGGAAAGCCATTTATTTCCTCCTAGTGCATCTAAAGTGCCATTCCATACAAAGGAAACTGTCTTTTTTTCTAATGCCATTTATACATCTGTAGTTTATACAAAACAGCATGGAGTCATCTTTCTTCTGAACTTCATACCTAAGGACTTTATGAAAGCTTAATAATATCATTTCCCTGCATCCCCTTCAGAAGTTTTCAGACATCCCACTGTTTTGCAAAATGATACGCTGAGAATGTTATTTGATAAGTGAATGGCTTGTGTTAAGATATCTAATGAGTGAATGGTTTGCTGTAAGTGTCAGTCTGATGTTGTATCATATTCATGCGACCAATATCACAAGATGAAGTTGAAAAATACATCCTTAAAATTGTTCTATAAAATGATATGCTGCTAGTTCTTTATTTTCTATTATCTTTTTTTAATTTAGCTAGAGTGTGCTTCAAATGATATTTGTCACAGTGAAATATTTTCAAAAAAGCATGAGGTTTGTCACTTATGTTGACTGGTACATTTTCTTGAAGTTAACTATTATGGGAGCTGCAATTAAAAGTGTTTTTGAATAGGTATTTTCCTTAAGAAAATTTGAAATTCCTTTGTCACTTCTCATAAGGTTTAGCTGTACTGCAAATGATGCATTCCATTCTAAGACAGATCATAGCATCATTTAAAGCAATTATCTTATAGCACTTCACTTTATTTTCATATACACTTCAAACATCCATATTTCAACATTAGTGCTGTGCAGTCCATTATTTTTTACATCTAAACAAAATCCATATTTCTTCACAAATCCAGTCTGAGGATGCACTGATCTATTATATCAGACACATAGACTATGTACTTGCATACACAAGATGCAAACTTGATGCAGTCATTTTTCCATTAAGTGAGAATTTCTCTGTTCAGAGTCTGTCAGGGATGGAGCCATATACAGCAGCAGGTTTCTGTCAATTTTCCGAGATGCATCAGCTCTTAAAATAACTAATATTAACTAATAACGTTAGCACTTATGTTTACAATTATATGACAAAGAGATCCATTTATTTCACCTTCTATGCAGAGTCCATGATTTCTAGTGTAAACTGAAAATGTCTGTAGAAGACCAACTACTGAGTTTTCCAATAATTTCTATTCCTTCATATGATTTTCTTTAATCCTTTGCAGACAGGACACTGCCCCTGTAAATGTCTCACATTACCACAACTCCAATGCTTTAATCCATTATTACAACAACTGTGTGTCTTGAATGTTTCTACTGCCTCCAATCATTTTGTCAGCTTCATCAATGCTCTCAAGACTATTATTACTGACTGCCTGACAGGACAAAAGTATCTTTTCTTAGTTTTCAATGCAGCCTCCATTTTATTGACACAGATAAGAACACTCATGAGACCTTCTTTGTCCACTATTAGGAATGCATGTTGTACATCAAGATCCCCAATAGCATGCACATACTACTGAAAACTCAATGTGTCCTTAATTTTCTGATAGCAACATTCTGGAAGGCTGGCTGAATTAAATTTTTCTGTCAGTCAATAGTTCTTAAAAAAGTCTCTATTGCTTTTCATTATTAGGTCTTAAGCCAGCATCTGTGATAATTCTTGAGAAAGTATTCCCAAAATCACAATTTTAACATATTAACTATGACATTAACATCTGAATGTATTTTGGTTGGAAGTGTCTGTTAAAACTCAGCAGCCTCTCCTTATAAACAAGCAGCCAACTTTGGTAACAGCAGTCCTACTGATTTGTCAGCAAAAGCATTTCAAATTGCACTTATAGATATTCTATGATGACTTCATCATATGGCGAGAGCTGGATTACAGGATGAGAAAATTAAGCCAAAGTGTCATTTACAGCAAGATGTTCCAGGGTGGTGCTCACTGATCTCTCAGCCAAGATAGTGTTTAGAAGTGAAGCTAGTTTAAGAAATTTCTTTTCTTTTGTATTTCTTGCAATAATGTCATTTACAGCAGAAATTTGTTCAGTGATACTTGTGATTTCTTGATTTACAGTCTTTTTCTCAAGTTTTCTTTTATGGTAGCTTTCTGTGGCAGTTTTCTATAACAGCTTTATGGTGTTAATAGCATTCATGATTTCTTGTTTCACAGAAGCAATGGCTTCTTTTATTTCATTAGAATTTGTTGCTTCATTACAGAGATGGCAAACTATATGCTTTCTTCCTTTGGACTGCTTCTTTTTTTAATAAAATTTCCATCAATGGAGTTCTTCGTCTGGATGGCTTTCACAGCTGCTTTTTTCCTCATCTGAGTGGCATTTGCTTCAGAAGAGATTTTTCATTTCAGTGGTCTTAGCTGCTGTTTCTTTCCAGCTGGCAACAATCATTTCCATAGTACCTTACAGTTGCTCTGTCTTCCTGGTTATCAGCATTCAAAGAGATCCAGAGCTCTGATATAGATTATAAGTTAGTGGAGTCTTTTTAAATAATCAATCCAGATGAGTGTATGGAAACTTAAAATATATTAACTAATAACAAAACATAGCAAAATAAATAGCTGTAAATAGCTCAAGGGGAAAAGGAGAACACAAACATTAAGGAATTGTTCCTTAGCACACAGGGAATATTGTAAATTCACAAAATCTCTCCTATAGTAAAATCTAAAATGCAACTCGGTTAACTTTTTTTTAACTGCAGGCTCTTAGAGATCATTAACGACTAACACACCCTACCTATTGAAGCTATATTTACATGGCACTGCACAGTCTTCTGAAAGCTTCAGAGAAAATTCATCCTAAAGCTTGAAAAATGTATTTACCAGAAAGTCGCTGATAAATCATGAAATATCACTGAGTTCCATAAGAAGCATTTCTGCCCATACTACACATTCTAGTTGAACTATTTTTACAATTTAAATGTGGGTTAGATTTAGAACTGAATTGAACAGTGATTATCCGAAGTGAATTTATGGCAGAAATGAAACCAACCCCCACAATAACGAATTTAAATATTTACAAACAATAAAATCTACAATTCTGCATAAGAAATAAACATTTCTATACATAACATGAGGCCACAAACTCCATTAAACCCAAAATAAATCCTTAAAATACGACTCTAAAATCAGCAAATAACTAAATAAAGCAATACACAGTATTACAATAACATGTAAAACATCACTGCAATCAAATGAATTAAATATTTACAGAAATTTACAATATAACGTTTAATGCCAAATTTTAATATTCAAAACATTACCGTTAAGAGATTCCTAATATATAAATATTGAAAGTAGTATAAATTATTTCATCACCCATGAAAGTTGACTACCATCAGACAATGAATGTTGATGGATATCCTGCCAAAGCTGCAACGATAGTTCCTGCGGATTTCCGAAGGAACTGATGCAACTTTATTTGATAAACAATCAGTATTTGATCCACTTCCTTTTGCTGTTCATATAAAAAGATTTTTCATCAATTTCTACTATTTTGTTAGGCCCTCCAATTATACTGGAAGCTCTGTTCAGTTTTACTAGAAGATATGTAAGTACAAATTTTCACTCTATTACTGTTTTGTCACCAAATTCAGCTCACTATATCGTGTTCATTAATACAATCTACTGTTTGCTGTTCTGTAGGGGCGTGCTCCAAACTATAATAATTTTTATAAAATGAAAAAAATAATAATAAGTTTATTTATACCTTCTTCATAAACACAGAACATGGCCTTATTTAGAATCAGTCAGAGTTACATGAATCGAAAGTGCAGACATTATCAGCGTACTGTTACATCATGCTTATTTATGTCTACTAAATCTACATCCACTAAATAAAGCTGCTTAGTGACATTTTCATGGTCGACAAGATAATATATATGTATCTAATTTTTTACATGCTTATATTTCAAAATTATTCCTGAAACCACCAATAAGTTGAATTTAATTTGGTATAATGTATATAAATGAAATTAAGGATAATTTTAAAAAATTAGATAATACTTTCAAAAACCATGCATACACAAAATACCTGTTGTAAAGAATTTCTCAAAAGATGAATTTCGGTAGTATTATGGTAAAACTTCACAAACATTTTCTGTATTTTCATTTACATTTATTAGGCCTGCTTTATTTTAAAACAGTAATTAACAATTATCATTACACTTACCAAACCAATGTAAATTTTCAAAGCTCTTGATTTCTTTTATTCCCCATTCACTGTAATCATTCTTTCGCTCAGTTCCATCACCAAACTTTTCATTAGCTCGGTAATACACTGTTCAACAGATAAAATTGCCATAGTAATTAAGATACAAATATAAAATACATTATTAATTATAAAAAATATTTTTATAACCATAACTTTTTAAAATTGCTTACATGGTTACATTAATTTATACATTCAATATATATACATGAAAGCTCTTCACATTTACAAAATTTTGTAAACAATGAAATATTCTTAAGTTCATTCAATATTAATTTGTATACATTAATGATACTTGTTTATCAGCCTGATGAAAAAAGACTGATACATACACTTATGAGCAATAAATGTGAAATCACCAAATATGGCAACCCTAATAAAATTTTTAAAAAAAGATGTCATATTTGGTTAGCAGGTGATTATTTTCCATCAATGAAATTTTATTTATGATTGATTAAAAGCACTTAAATACAATGCTTTCAATTACACTGAAAAGCAGTTTTCAAAAATCTGAATATACCTCTGACTGATTAGGTACTTCAGAAGAAAACATTCATTTCAGCAGACAGCACCAGATATTAGTTGCTGTAGAAGAACACATTTCACTATTTTTTATATCTAGCACAAACATTCTCCCCTACCTCCATAATCAAGTAAGGACTACATTTTTAAACTTTTCTCTAATGATGAAGCACAAATTTGTTGCATATTATTATCTCAATCACCTAAGTAGTAATTGGACATTTCAAGCTGTTTTTCATATTATTCATATTTTCATAGAACTACAAGTTGCTAACTTTTGATCCCTTATCAACATCAACAGATTCAAGCACACGGAAAATTTGTGTACCAACTAATACATACGGGGCAAAACATTTTTTATTTTTCTTGTACAGTGGCTATGCTTAACACAAATTCATATTTTCTCTTCTCATACCTCACAATCAAATAATTTAGACATCCATTCATAGAGATTGCTTTAACATGTTATATTATCCCACCTTCTGACATAGTTCACTCTTTTGATCCTTAACTCATTCCGCTCTTTTAATACACCAGTCCCCTACACTGTTGTAATCTTCAGATCATGAATCGAGAAGTAAGTTTATCAACAACATAAATTATTTTCAAGTACTAAGCAATTATTTCTATGACTTTTTGTGAATTATCTGACTTTTTTGGTACTGGGTATTACCCACCCTTACCAATACATGCCAATAACTAATTGGTGATTTGGGGGGGGTGAAATATATTTTTAATACAGAAAAATCGATTAAAAGGCTTTTTCTCATATTTCTGGCATGTATTGTCTGCCAACAGCATTTAAATCTGCATTGAACAAATTGTTATTCCTTGCAACCTCTCTCCCCTCCATATGACTCTGCTAAATAATAAGACAAATGACTTCTTTTGAAGTAAAACCAGTTCTTATTCTAACACCTTATCCACACTGTTAACTCTTTTGGAATAAAAGGTGCAAATGCACACATATTACTGGGGCCAGCTGTTTCTCTCCAGAGCCAGACAGCTTTTCACTACTAAAACTAAGTCCATGAAATGATGAATGTGTTGTTTAATAATGCTCTATAGAGTATATAAGTGGTACATACTTTATTTTCTATTTAAGAACTTTTTTTAAAAAGGTTTTAAAAGGTTTTTAAAAAGGCTCTAAGGTTTTTTTGTTTAAATAATTTTATTTTGCATATTACTTTTTTTTTTTTTTTTTTTTTTTTTTTTTTTTCAGTATTTACTTCCCTGTTAGTGACTTGAGACACTATACAACTGACAATTAACATTTTACTTAAAATTCAATTTTAGTATGATAAATTTATAGCAGAGATCTTCATGCAGTCCTATATTACAATCCTTGCATTCACAATACCTTATTTGCCTTTTTGGAGAATTTTTGCAGAAGTGTGAACACATGAAGGAAAGCCATCACAGATATAACCTGATTTAGATTAACATAATTTGTTAAGGGTTTTCGACAGTTTCGCATCCTAATGATCAAAACAGAAACATTTTACATACATGAGGTATAATTTGCAATTAGAAACTGGACTGCAAATCTAAACATCAAATGCTCTAGCTGGAAAAAAACAACTAATATTTATTAATAAATATCACATGTGCATTTAAAAAAAGACCCAACACTCTAGCCAAAAAAAAAGTCAAATCTATATGTAACTAAAAATTTTAGACATATAATACTATTCTTGTGCCAAAAATATTGCTTCCTAAAACATTCCAAAAATCTCACATAAATGTGTAATGGTCCGGGGGTGAACAAGAAAATGCTCTCTCACAATGGCATGACAGCTGGGAAGAGAGCGCACTTCAAGCTGGTATATATGTCTGACAGTCAGCACAAAAGGGTTAATGTAACATATTCATTTCACATCACCCATTATAGTTTCACTGCATGAGAGTTCGAGTAACTGTGATTTTTTGGTAAAATACCCTACGCCCAAAATGACGGATTGGTTTTACTACATTTCTTAGCAAATCACATGACTCAAAATACATTGATAATTAGCATGCAATGAAAAAACATTATCCCAAGAACTATCTATGAGAAAAGTGTTTACAAACAAAGATATATTTATAATAAATATCTCATAAAATAATTAGATATAGCATACATTCATTGCACAGTGGACTGCAATACAGTTTTTCTCAAGAGAACAGATAATTATTATAGCATACATTACAGTGAACATTACATTTAAATTGAATTCAAAACTAGCATTTGCACACAACCAAAAGTACATACATAGCACATACACTTAGATGCACCAAAAAGAAGCTACAAGAAAAAAGGCGTTAATCATTTCATTTCAGGAATTTAAAATATAAACAATATTAAGAAAGAGATATGGACTGAGCTTAAATGCATGATTGCTATTCAATGAAAAAGAAATAGAATGACTAAATTAGGCTCTGTACTCTTGCATACCAATCCGGGTGTTTCGATGTGATGTTGGTAGATTCAGTAAATTTAGTTCATCAACCGACAGTTAATGAAGCTATAGTATTCTAATATTTCCATTTTTTCCCCAAAAAACTGGTACTTCCTATACATACTTTCCTTCAAGCACTAGTTAGTTAGCTGGATGCGCAGCTGTGCATTTGGTATTGTTATATAGATGGAGTCAAATTAATACACGGCTTACAAAACTTGTTTATTTCTGCTTGTTGCTATATCTACATTATACCAATAACTATGCATTTAGAACTATGCATAACTTTGGAATGCTGCTTTCATACAAAAATTCATCTCGTTGAACTAAAATTGAAAATAAAATTATAATAATGGTTTTATTTAAGAGACTAAACTGCAAGTCATGTCTTTAACAAATGGTAAAATAAACGATGAAAAAGAAGGGCACGTTTTTCAAGATAAATGGGAAATTACATACTTTTGTAGTGGTGTATGCAATAAAATTGTACATTTTATTTATAATAAGGAAATAGTGGTTCCCAAAGAATACAACTTTTATTACCCTTACGAAAAGAATCGCAAAGAAAATTTGAAATGTTGGAAGGCAAACTGAGGGAAGAAAAGTTACAATTTCTGAAATCTGGCTTACAACAAAAAAATTTTTTACACAAGCAAATAAATCCAGTGAAGTTTATGTAAATTTTGTACTTATGCATATCATTGCAAAAAAGATCAAACTCATTTACTGCTGGCATATTCCTTATAAAATATTTGATTAAATCTGCTGAACTTCTTTATCCTGACAAACAACAGTTATTTAAAAATACTACTTGTTCCATCAACACAGGAGTAGAACATATAAACAAAAACGCTAATGATTGACAACAGTAAGTACAATCAAGATACTGCAGAAATTACTATTTTTATGTATGAGACGTTACCACTGAATTTGAAGTTGCTAAAGAATTAT
The DNA here is from genome assembly GCF_044657685.1 of Stegodyphus dumicola. Taxonomy (NCBI): domain Eukaryota; kingdom Metazoa; phylum Arthropoda; class Arachnida; order Araneae; family Eresidae; genus Stegodyphus; species Stegodyphus dumicola. Next base: position 183,710,401 of record NC_140769.1, on the reverse strand, counting down.
TGGAAATAATTCCTATGAAAGAAAAAACTGCTGCACAGGATATTTTTTCTGAAATAAAATCTGTAGCAGATAAATATAAACTGAGATATAATGTTTGGATCTTCAAGTGATGGTGTAGCAGCTATAGTTAATAAAAAAAATCTGATGTGGACAGCACATGACTTCCTCATGTAGTTATCAGATTATACACATTTTTGCTGCACTTGATTTCCTCAAATTATTCTAACTCAATTAAACTGATCCCTCAAATTTCAAATTTTGAAATTAAACATCCTGTTCAATATTTGTTGTATGGAACTCAAAATTCTTGTATTTTTATTTTTTCATAATGAGTATAGAACTTTCCCATATATAAGTATAGGAACCTGGACACCGTAATTCAAGCTAGATTTCATTAACTGTACAATTTGTTTTTCAACTTGAAATTGCCAAAACAAGTATATTTTCATCATTTAAAATACTTCTGTAATTGAAAAGTATATGTTTATGACCAATGATTTCGAAAATAAATGCATGGTAAGGATATCTAAGCCATGTAAAGAGGATGAGTATGTATATCAAAATTTAAATTAATAATTTAGTAGATGCATATTAAACCATACCAAGAAGATAGTAAAATTGTATAAAGACACCTATTACATTTTAAAATAGTGAATAAAAATTAAATACTATATACATATATATATATACTTTTCTAAGCTGCAGCAATTGTGCAGATCGTCTCTTAGTTTTTAAATTAAGATTTGTTTAAAATATTTTGAAATCTTTTTAGGAAGCTTTGATTAATGACTTTTGAGTTTATATATACACTGCTGTGCAAAAATTAAGGACGAAGTCGAAAAATTAGCATATCAGCTGAACGAAGAGGCAGAGCGAACAGAAAGACCAATCAGGAGATTAAGTAAGGTGATGTACGGTAGCACATGCGCAGATATGCAGGTAGACGTAATGGGGGAGTGTCTGAGTAGTATAAAGCATGTTGTCGGTGTAAGATCAGTATTTCTGGCAAAGAGATTGCATGCCGTATAGCAGTTAAAATCACACCGAGTTGCTGCCTCAGCAAGAAATGGTGAATAATCAATCTGTTAGACGACATCTGGATGCTTTTACCCGAGGTCGAATCATTAGAAAGTTGGAGGAAGGCCGCAGTGTGACAAGTGTGGCTGCAGAGTTCGGAATTGCTCACAGCATCGTTTCACAACTTTGGAGAGAATTTCAAACTACAGGAACAGCTATTCGGGGGGTTTAGTAGTGGTCGTCCACGAGGAACCACACCCACAGACGACCGGTATATTGCCTTACAGGCCAGAAGAAACAGGCGGCAGACAGCGGGAGAAATCACTAGATGCACAACACAGGCGACCGATATCGTGTTTTACCGTGGCCAGAAGACTGCACGGTGGTGGTCAGTTTGCATGACGCCCTGTACAGCCTCTAACGCCTGCCCATCGGAGAAGGCGTTCTCTGTGGTGCCGGGAACACCGGAATTGGAGAGACAATGAATGGGGACGAGTACTCTTTACAGATAAGAGCAGATTCAGTCTGAGTAGCGATTCTCATCGCATACTCATCTGGAGGGAGCGGGGAAGCCGCAATCATCCCTCGAACATCATTGAAAGGGACAGGTATGGAGGTGGCGGTGTTCTCATTTGGGGAGGCATCATGCTTGGTAGTCGTACAGACCTTCACATCTTCGACGCAGGTTCAGTCAACGGGACTCGTTATTGTAACGAGATTCTTCTTCCGTATGTGCGTCTTTTTAGAGGCGCTATGGGTCCGCAGTTCATCGCACAGTAGCTGCCGAACAGCTCTTAGAGAGTGAGGATATTGAATGTATGGATTGGCTGGCACGATCTCCGGATCTCAATCCCATCGAGCATGTATGGGATTTTCTAGGCAGATGCTTGGCAGCTCGTACCTTACCACCAGTAACGATTCCAGAGCTTCGATTGGCGCTGCAAGACGAATGGGCAGCAATGCCTCAACAACTCATTGACACCCTCATTCTCAGCATGGGCAGATGCTGTGAAACCTGCCTAGCAGTCAGGAGAGATCATATGCCCTATTAAAGAGCGGATGTTTCTTGCTGGACACCCATCACAGGGATGTTTCGGCCTTCAGTCGCATTGCGCTCCACGCTACTTTTTCAATAAAGCTTCTTTTTATCCCTCTGATTTCTCTTTTAGTAAGTGTTGCTTACATTACTCATGTCCTTACGTATTGGGGATCTTACGGTATTAAATGTGTTGATTTGGAATGCTTTTGTACAAAGTTATATTGAAAAAACCAACTCGTCCTTAATTTTTGCACAATATATACAGGGTTATTCGCTACCAGACCAACAAACTTGCAGGGTGTGTAGAAGGTACAGAGACAACTCAGAATCACATAGGAATGCAGGGTCACAAATGCCGTATTTATAAGCTATGGTGCAAAGAAGCAGAGAAAAAGAACAGAAAACATTTTATTGAAAGGTTTTACAAGAGGTGTTCGTTAGGACCAGAAACCGTCAGCAGCGTTGCATGGAATTTGTTACATTCTGGAAGATTCCTCCCAGCAGTCTTGCCATAGATGGCACTGAATGGTAGGTTGCGGGAACAGCGATCCTGCTGGAAGTCACATGTGTCCCACATCCTCCCGGGGCTGCATTGTGAGTTTATTAGTTTTAAAAGAAAATGCATACATTGCATACAAGAGTGTTTTTGACATATCCATTGAAGATTGCTATTTTTTTTACATGCATTCAGATGATGATGGACATATACATACATAACATACTGTTGCATATTTTCTTCCTTCTCTTGTATGGTACAGGTTTGTGGATTTGAAGTGAATAAAACGACACTTGATGAAGTATCAAAACACACTTTATTGGCCAGTATTATTCAAGACAGCTCCAAAAATCATGTTTACAGTCATCGAAGATCTACTATAAGCATGCTGAAGCAATCAGCTACACAGCCTCCAGGCTATCAGGCTATAATGGTGCAGACAGTTTTACGGCAAAGCACCAAAATACAGCTCCCGACTCTGCTCGGTCGTTCTCACAACTCCACGTACTCTTGAGACTCTCCATGCTACAACTCACGATGCACTCGATGCTACACTAGAGTACAGCTCCCAACTCCTTGGTTCAGTCGTTCCTGGAGCTCAACACACTCTAAGATCAAACTGAACGATGCACTACTTGCAATACACTCTTTCAGTGCACTCAACGACCAACTCAGCACTCACTGACTGACTATCAACTCGATGGATTCTCACTAACTCTGCATGGACTCGTTATCAACTCACCAGATGAGCCACTGACTCCACACGGACTAACTCTCCACGTATCAGCAGGGTTTATATAGCTTTTGGCTTGTGTTTGAGAACAGTCTGGGCTAAATTAGTAAGAATTCGATCCAGAAAGTTCTCCATCTGTCTATGGCATATCGCCAATTTTGTTGCGAAATTTCGCTAAATTTGGCAACCCTGCCTTCCATTACCATTTTCTGGCAACCCTAAAAACTGCTTTGCGGGGAAGCTGGCTTACCGCAGCTGGACATTTTGTAACAATATAAATAATAGACATACAATTACACATATAAGTAAATATATAAATAAACATAAATACACGTATATTTAAAGAAGTTGACACAGTTATAACAAATAGTAACAAACATAAATGAAGTATAATAACAGTAAAACGGAATAAAAATATAAATAAAAATGGAAAGAATAGATACAATAATACAGGGTGTTTATAAAGTCCTGGACTCATTTTGATGTTTAACAATTCATAAAATAATGAAGATATAGGCAAACTTATGGCATTTATTGATGGAATAACTTACATATTTTCCTTTTCAGGTTTGAATATCTTTACTTTTGTAAATATCGTCTGCACGTGTGGTTAATTTCAGATAATTTCATTTTCCAGTCTAAATATCTGTACTTTTCTAAATATCGTCTGCTTATTAATTGCATTTTTCTCTCTTTTGTTTTTGGCATCTTTCTGGCATTGTTAATCGCTATAATGTGCGCATGTGGGGACCTGAAAACCCCCATGAATACCGTGAGGCACAAAGGATTCCCCAAAGGTTAATGTGTGGTGTGGACTAATGCACAACCGAGTCATTGGGCCTTTCTTTTTTACAGAAAAGACGGTCTCCTCAGTTGTATACTTAGACATGTTGGAAAACTTCGTATTTCCACAACTAGAAGAGCTTCAGCCACATGTCTTTTTGCAACAAGATAATGCACCACATCATTGGGGTACCATCGTTTGTAGTTCTTTGAATGACCATTTTACAGGAAGATGGATTTGGCGAGGAGGTCCAATTCCTTGGCCACCCAGATCACCTGATATAACGCCTCTGGACTTTTCGTTTGGGGATTTGTAAAAGACAATGTTTACAGGAGGAGAGTGTCGAACATTGATGACTTAAAATCCAAAATTACAATTGCAATAGCCTCTGTGGATGCCGACATGCTTGCTGGAACCTGGTGTGAAATTGAATATCAAATTGATATTCTCCGTACGACGAAGGGGGCACATGTGGAAGTTCACTAACAAGGGTCATGAAACTTTTTGAGTCTACCTAACCATTTATGTTATTCACTTTAATCTGTCTTTATTATTTTATGAGTTATTAAACATCAAAATGTGTCCGGGACTTTATAAACACCCTGTATAATGGCATAAAAATAACTAATTATACATAAAGCAGCTAATTTAAATAACACATAAATAAATAGACATATAAGGCTTGTTGCAAAATATGCAAGCACTGAGTATAATTATAATAAATGCAAACAACATGATGGACATGTGTATACTAATGATTGATACATTATATTACAATTGTCATTATTGTGGTTGGCAGAGATCTTGTCCAAGTGCTGCTATTGTGTCGATTATTTTACAGATTTTATCTACAGTAGCTTTACTCTTTATTAAGAAATGGCTGTAAGCTTCCCTATTATTAGACGGCATTGGCAGATGAAGGTTTGGGCATGCAAATAGGTAATGGTCAGGCATAATATTTTGTCCATAGATGCATAAATCAGTTGTTGAAATTCCACATTTACAGAAGTATAATGGAAACGGGCCAAGCCCTGTGATAAAGTTGGTGAGTGGTGCTGTAGCTATAAGTTTTTCTGCTGTAATTTTTGGTAAAAGATCATATGCATGCCTGCCTGTCTTACCTTGGATCCATTCTTGTTGCCACTGTTGCAGAGCCTTTGTTTTTAGAGCTGCTTTTAAATATGAAAGAGGAGCAGGAATTGTAACTTCTTGTGCATCATGATTGCTAGCAGCAGCTTTGGCAAGTAGATCTGATGCCTTGTTACCAATATTACCAACATGTGCTTTAATCATATCACATTAATACAAGATGGTGAAGTGAATAGCATTGTAGAGTTTCTTGTAGATTTATTATAAGCGGTGCAGTATGATTTGGATTTTCTATTGCATATAGGGTTGATATGCTAGAGTTGCATATGTTCTTGACAGTTTATCTGCTGAATTTCCTGAAGTAGAAGGATGAACATGCATTCAAAAGATGAACTGGTCAACATGCTGAGTAAGCATGGAGCTGCAGATTGTAATGGGTACCAATTTGTACCAGGAATGTTACCTGAACAAGCGTGCTACACATCACATGACCTTCACAAGTGTGAGCAGAAGGTTACATGAGACTGGTTGTTTAACAAGAGCTACAATGAATTGACAATAAACAACGAGGACATATGGCAATGAGGAGGTGGTCTTACATCTGGCAGAAGACAATCCAGGTAAGAGTACTCAAGCGATAGCCCAAGAAGTAGGTTTATATCAATTCACTGTCTGGTGAATACTTGCAGCAAACCAAATGAGCGCATATCCAATTATTAAAGCCTGATGATTATCCACTCGAAGTCATTTGCTACATGGTTCCTGCAACAGAGTGCTACGGACAGCATATTTGCTGCACACCTATTGTTCACAGATGAAGCTTACATCACATATGAGAGAGCCTTCAATCAGCATAACACTCACATGTGGCTTTGGAGAACCCTCATCCTATGCAATCACATGCAGCTCAAGAGCGTTTTTCGGTCAATGTTGGTCAATTTTTGGGTCGACATTCTTGCAGACTACCTCATTGTACCGTACCTTCTGCCCACTCCTTTGGGCGGTAGGGCATACCTGATCTTTTTACAACAAGTCCTGCCTGAACTTCTTGACCCAGCACATGCTCCTCTATAGTTGTGCCACTCCACATGGTACAAGCATGATGGAGCTCTTCCACATTACACAACTGACATACACAGACACCTCAAAGTAACCTTTCGACAGCACTTGATAGGATGTGGTGGCTTGGTTCATTAGCCTGCCAGATCATGCATGGACTTCTTCTCCTGGGGTCACATGAAGAGTTTGGTGTATGTTCCTTCAGTTGAAGACCTCATCGCTCAAATATCTGTAGCTGCCAGAAGGATACGTGACATGCCAGGAATCTTCCAGAATGCAAGGAATTTCATACAGTGCAGCCATCAGGCACGCCAGACGACTTCTGATCATAATTTCGAACACCTGTTGTAGTACAACCTTCCAATGAAATGATTTTTTCCTATTAATGGGACTGCTGTTTCTGTTCCTTTTTCTCTGCATCTTTGCACCATTGCTCGCAATTATGGCATTTGTGACGCTGCATTCCTATGTGATTCCAAGTCATCTCTGTACTCCTACACACCCTGCAAGTTTGTCGGTCTGGTAGCAAATCACCCTGTATATATACATTCTTTTGGTTTTGCCGATTTCAGTAAAAAAGAGAGATGCACAACTAGATGTTATAGCAGTGCCATGTACAAAATTTTAATGTTCTACAGCTAATAATTTTTTAGTTATCCGAGATAAGTATGTAAATACTTATGCACACATGTTGTAAGAAAACAAATCTATTTTGCAATCTGTTTTGGAATAAAGAATCCTTTTTTATCCCCATATGTTCAGATATGATGCAAAAAATGAACATTTCCACTGAAATCTGAAACATGAAATTTTTGCAATTAAAACACTTCTTTTACTTCATACAAGGAAGTAAAAAATGAAGTTGTGAAAAAATTTAGTGAAAGAAGAAAAGTTTCACATTGCATTATTCTTCAAGAAACACATTGTGCCAAATGTTTGCAGATGCAAAATGGTAACTGAAACAGTTAATTTTATCCATGGGAGAGTTCTGAATCAACCAGAATTTGTTGTATCTGTTGAAGAAATTGCAAATGTATGCAAAGAAATAATTTCTATAATGAGGTGAAGTGGTTAAATTGAGGATCTGTACTAAAACATTTTTTGATTTAATAAATGAAATTAAAATTTTCATGAAGTAAAAAATCATCAATGAGTTTACATACTAATACCTGGATAGCTAGCATTTCTCATTAACTCACACGGCCATTTAAATATTCTCATTAAAGAGTTGCAAAGGAAGAATAAACTTATCACTGGCACATATGCTTTTAATATATATACTAAGTCATGCTTTTGAGACATAGAAACACATGTTAAAGTTTGTCAATCGACCCAGTAGAATGAGAGATAGAGAACTGTTCGTTCCTCCCCCCCCAAAAAGGTACCTATCAAAGCTTTTTGTAGTTCATCCATTTAAAATACTGTGGATCGTGGTTTTATCATTCAGGTATAAAAAGTGCTTCAAAAAGACTGGTTTGAAAGAAATTTTCCTACCCTTCAGCCTCTTGTATAACCTGTTCTTTGTCTACACTGGATTTCAGAGAGGCTAGAATTTCCTTACCTTAACAAAAAAAATCTCGAGAGTAGAGACATGGTAAATAAGTGAGAGTTCCTTCACAAATACTTGCTGATAGGAGGTGTACGTTCACCTTCTGTATCCCATCTTTTAAGCTTTCCACATTCAAAATCTCTCTTCTGGGCACCAGACACCAGAGAGCCTCTTCGGGGCACCAGAGAGTTATAAAAAAATTTATGAAATGCTTACAAGCATTACCATACATTAAGAGCCTCTGCATGAAAATGAAGTGGTAACTATAGACTGAAGAAAGAGCAAGGAAAGCATTGATTATGCTTGCAGTCATGAAGTGGCAGATCAACTTGATAAACAAAATGCAATCTCTGGTAAGCTTTGAAATTGTATAATCATTAAAAGAAGCACTCTCTCAATGATTGTTGTATGCATAGTTTACAGAGGGTGTTCACACATTTTTAGAATGATTTCCTGCATATTAAATTAATATCTAAAATGCAAAGATAATTTTCTTAAATGTTCGGCCTGGCAGCTCTTTTTCAGGACCATATATTTGCATCATGATTTCCATGACAGAGAACCTCAGTATTTGAAAGGTGACAAAAATTTATTTCTAACTTGTCAGAGTAGCAAAAAATCACAGATGATAAATATAGCATAGGTGTCCTCAAAGTGAACAACTTTAGCCTATTATTGTGAGCACCCTGTAAGTAGTTGTGCTGTTAATTTTTGTGGTGTTATTACATATGAAGCAAAGCTTTTTTCCCAATACTTTGTTTGGGTTTAATATACATATAATGTGAGAATTTGGTGATCCCAAAATCCTTATGTTGCAAGGAAGTTGAAGTGGGACTGCCGGAAAGTGAATGTTTGGAGCGAGATGTTACATAACATGATTTAGGACCATTTTTCTTCAATCAACAAGCAATAAAAAACCAGAGTTCACCTTGATACATTGATTAATTGAATTTGCCTATAGTTGGAGGACCATCAACTGGATGTCATTTGTCACATGTCATGGTTGTGTAACTTTTGTAATTTGTCGCCAAAGTTTTGAACCTTGCTTTTGACAGTGTGGCTGGTACCGAAGATTTAAGTTGCTCCATTCCCAAACAAAACGTGATTCAAGTTCTTCAGGAACTTCATGAACACACTATATTTTTACTAATTTTCTTTTGAAATGGGACTGCAAATGGAAAAAAAATTTTAAAAAATAGCTGTTCTATATTAGATAACGTGCAGCACACACACCTGTGATTGCTTCCTGAAAACCATTAGTGTTGCTCTCTGCTAATAACACTTCTACGACATAACTTTAATTTCTGGGTATTATAAAAGCTTTCAAATGCCATTATAAAAAAGATGTCCAATAAATGATGAACAGAATTGAATTCATGAAAATGCAAGCAATTCAAAGGAAATAAGTTGATATCTCTGTTAGATGTCATTCATATTGTAGTCAATGCAAAAGGTTAGCCTCTTAAAAACTGTTTTAAAGAATGTAACTTTTATATAGTAGAAACCTCAAAACGCAAATTATAGTTAATGTTTCAAACATCAGTGAGGGAAGTTATGAGGGTTCCTTTTTAGAATATGTGTCAATTCACAGCAATATTGAAACAATGTGCATAAAACTGATGATGTACTCACTGTGTTAAAAAAAAACTGCAGAAACTGATTGCATAAATTATACAGGGAAAAAGCAATGACATGCCACCATGAATCGAATATAGCACTGCAAATTCTAAGAAAAATGCTTGCATTGGAAGGTACTGATCAAAAAAGCTATCAGCAGTTTTATGAAACTGAGAAAACAATTAAAACACTGCTGCTGAACAGTATGAAAAAAATACAGAAAGCATAGCTATCTGTAAAAAAATTTTCTCAAAAATGTAATTGTAAAAATATTTTTGTAAAAAATTTTTCAATTAATTTAAATTTCATATAAATAGTTTGACTTTAGAATGAATTTTAATTATTATTTTAGACTAATCAAAGGATTAGTTCTTCATTATTGTTTTACCTGAAAAGTTTTAAACTGATATCATAGTTTGTAATGCACAAATTGCCGTGTAATTGTAAAAATATTTTTGTAGAAAATTAATTTGTGTAAATAATTCAACTTATGTATTAATTTTTAATTATTATTTTAGATTAATTAATGGAATAGTTATTCATTATTATTTTACTTAAAAAGTTTAAAACTGATACCATAGTTTGTAATTCACAAATCGCCGTTTATTAAATTAGCCACTTAATAAAGTCAAAACATATTTGGAATGGAAGTAATTTTAATATGCAGTGGGTATTGTTTATAAATTACAAAACAAAAATGGCTAATATTATAATTAGATATAATTAAATACAAGCAACAATATTTCAAAATACATTCTACATTTTAATTTTGCAACTAATCTGAAAATCTGTACACGCCTAAATATTTTTATCACTTTTATGTTAATATGCATCAAAAATTAATTTTATACATCCAGTTTCGAATTCAAAGCAGCTGCGTCATCTCTTAACATATTTCTTAGAGAATGTACAGGATATTTTAGTACTTAAGCTTGAAAGTACAAATAAAGAAAAATTAGAAATATTGTGAACTGATTGTTGAAATGAGAAACATTATACCATTTCTTTATTAAAAATAAAACAAATTTCTTACCATCAACAAATCTGGGATCATAATTGTAAATTTTATATCGAAAGTCTGAAACAGAGAAAAATAATCTGTTGAAACGAAAAAATAAATAAATGGAACTAAGCAAAAAATATATGTATAAATCAGGTAAATTCATAACATTATGAATAGACATTATCACAACGTGTATATTTATATACAGCAACACCATTTATAATGATAATATAAAACATTATTTCTCTTACAGCACTGAAAATCATAATTATCAGTTTTGGGATGTTAAACAAGCATATGCATGAACACAGTAAGGAACTATCTTGTCACAAAAAAAAAAAAAAAAAAAAGACAGTGGTTGCTGACTTGCAAGTCACTCTCCCTCTCACCAGATTTGGCCCCTTACAATTTCTTTTGATTTCAAAATGCATAAAGAGTTATGCGACAGCAGTGCAGTAGTAATGTAAAGATGACAAAATGTAAACTGGCTGTAACTGGATAATATGAATAACAGAAATGGAGCTAGGCAAAGTGATTATCTTAAAATGAGGAATATTTTGAAGCTTAGACTGATGTACCCATAATGTTTCAAAAGATTATATATAAAATTATATAAAAAAATATGATAAAAATAAATATATATGTTTTACATTTGTTAATGCTGATTTGCATATAAACAACAAGCATGTCACAGTACCCCTTAGCATGAGAATATAAGTAGTGATTACCACACAAATCATCTAGCACCTTTTAGAGGTGTTGCTACTAACAGGAAACTATAATTAAAGATTTTTAAAAGTGTATGAAAAGTGAATATAATAACTTCTAAGCAAACATTTTTTAAGCTGCTGAGAAAAAAACTGAACTTCTACAATGAGATTTAATTAAGTTTCTATGTAATAAAAGTACACATGGAATTAGCAATTTAATTTAAATATATTAAGTTGGTGTCTTAGTTACTAATTACCAACATAGAATGACATAAATTTATAATAAAAACTGTACTACACAAATTTCTAATCCTGTTTCAAGGTCAGAAATTCACAATGGTACACAGACTTGAACTACGTTATTAAAAAATTTAAAGATTTTCCATAAAGCAGTTTATTATTCAATATAAAAAGTTACATTCAAAATAAATTTTAAATCTTAATGGATACTTTTATAATTTAATGTTTATCCTTAAATGGCACATCAAAATTTGTTATACCTCTTGAATTTTTCATTTGGTGATAAAAGTAATAGCCACCAGCTAAACAAATTATATCAGCAGCTGCTCCTCCAATTACAGCCCACTTTGCTGTTTTCCAGAGCTTCCTATACATACTGTAAAGTAACAGATTACATTAATATACTTCAAACTAACATTTAAGCTATTAAAAAATCATAGCTGCTAATACTAAATAACATAAAATAAAAATAAAGTAAGAAGGTAGATAGAGAAAGAATAAAGTATAACTGATGCACAAACATGCACCTATACATGGCTTACTTAAGATTTAATGCACTGTCATCTCATTCAGCAATCGCAAGGTGTCTGAGTAAAATACGATGTTTGCACATTTTGGTATTCTAAAGTAGTATTTCTGAAATTTCATCTTGCATAACAAGCACTAAGTTTTATTGCATAAATAATCATATGCTGCAATTTATACAAAGCCTTTTATTATAGGATATACTCCTATACTATTGTAGAGGTTGCATGAAGCAGCAGTTCCTTTTTCTCATCGGAATGTCATTATTGATGTATTAAATAAAGTTTATATATTTTATACTTGTGTCTTGCCTAATGTTTCTTTACAGCATAAGACATTTTCATTTTGTTGCATTGTTTATGTATAAATTTAACTGATCAATTTTTATTAATACGTATGACTTATATTTTCTATATATAAAACATAAAATAAGCAGCTCATTCTGAAAAGAAAAAAAAAAAAAAATTACTTTTGATGCAAATATTTTACAGAAATGATTTATATAATGCATAACTCTACATATCTATTAAATGGTTCATTATTTTTCCAATCAAATCCTGATGATTATTTTCAAAAAGGCTAAATTATTTCAGAAATACTTGTGTTTTTTATAAGAATTAGATATTTTACAATACTGTTGTTTGTCATTTTTGAATGCATTTCAGCTCGTTTTTCTCGTTTTGAAAATGATCTTCATTACCACTTAAAGTCAAATTATAAGACTGTTTTAGGGTCAGTGCTGTGATTATTCAGTTCCACATTTTTATCACTAGCATCTTCATTACGCTCACTAAAACAATGATTTTTTCCTATAATCAGTGTTTTCATCAAATAAATGACGATGACATGGCAAATCTCATTTTGTAATCATTAAAATATTCTCTAGTATTTCATTTACTTCCTCCTTGAGCTATATCACTTAAAATTACAGTCGGAATAAAAGAGATCAACATAAAATATGGTTGTAATTTTAAGTATGTTATAACAGATAGAGATTAACATATAAGAATTGTGTTCAAAATTTATATGAACGAACTCATCAACACTTTTATGTTGCAATATAAAAAATAGATAGAAAATGAAGCCCATATTCACAGTTATTACAACTGCACACACTTTTGATTTTCTGGCCATTCTTTATAAAAAAAAATATTTTATTTATATTGACTTCCTTAAGAGAAATGATCATACTTAAATCTAATTGAAGCCAATACTTCAGCAATGTACAAAAATAATCATTTTATTTACAAAGCAACCTGGATTGCATCGATGGTTCACTACTTACTACGTTACAAATTGAACTAACTTTCTTTTTCTCAGAAGAGAAGCGCCCTCTAAAAGCGATACAAAAATTGTTTGTGGGGTTTTTCAACTCTCTCCACCTGATAATTTTTGCAAAAATTATCATTATTTCAGCATACGATTCAAATATTGCTCAATAATTAATATTAATTCAAATTACAAACAGTAAATTATTAGTAATAACTAAACTAATTATCTAAAATTAATGTTAGTGAACACGAAATATAAGAAATAAAATTAAAAAGTTATGAAATTAGTTCATTTTCAGTCAGATAGTTCAAGGGGGTATATCAACTGCACAGGTCTCTTAAAGTCCCCTTTTTTAGTTTTTACCACACAAGATCGTACAAGACCATCACGCCCTTTTAAAACTTGAATTACTCGACCTAAATCCCAGAGGAACTTAGATTTAGTTATTCCTTTAGGTAAAACTATATCACAAATTTTAAGATTTTTCTTGGCTTCGAGTGCACAAAAGAAGTGAGCATTTCTTAACTAAAGAAAATACTGATTTTTCCATTTTTTCTAGAACTGTTTTATGTTGTATGTTTTATGTTGTATGTTAGTGTTGTCTGATATTCTTTTTGCTTTATTAGACTCTTTCTTGGAGGTCTATTCAGAATCTCAGCAAAGTTGTATGGATATTCATCTCTATGTTCGATCAATAGAAAATCAGCCAGCGAAAGCGGTTCAAGTTCATGTAAATCATTGTAAACGTGGGTCAAAGGACATCTATTCACAATACTTTCGATTTCTGTCGACACAGTCATAAATTCTTCAAAATTCAGTTGAGCTCTGCCCAATATCTTTTTCAAGGTTCCTTTATGGTTTTCATAAGGCATTCATAAAAAGCTCCCCGCCACGGATAATTTAATTTTTCTCGACGATAAATTTCCAAGTCAAGAATTCATTTGCTAGAATATTTTGAAAGTCTGCTTCTTCAATTATGCTGTAAAAATACTGTAAATCTTTGGCAGCATATTTAAGAGTTTTCGCGTTATCTGAATAAAAAGTGCGACAATTTCCTCTTCTCGAAATGAAACATCTGAGAGCCAAAATGATTTTGTTTGCAGACACATTGGAAACGAGTTCTAGATGTAACGCTCGTGTAACAGCGCACGTAAACAATACGATGTATGATTTCTGAATGTCGTTTCCAGACTTGATTTAAACTGCACCAGTAATTACCCATTCAAAGACAGTTTTTAATGCACCTAAATATTTATTAATTGTGATTTTTTCATCAAAGATAAATTTCCAAAATATATCGGATCCTATTAGGATTTCAACATCCAAATACTTATCTCCGCAGCATGAGTCAGCGAGTGGTAGTTTATGCCTAGTCATGAATTCTGACACTTGTTTATCTGGAGGTGAAATTATGTCACCGGTAATGCTTGGGATAATGAGAGTTTCGATTTTAACTGAATACTGCTTATTATGTCTAGATTTTGATTTCAAATTCGACGACTGGATAATTCTTTTCTAAAGCGCATTCCATACCGAAGGAATAAACAGAAAGTAATTCATAGCAAATAGGTTTTAACTTGAGCGTATTCGCTAAATGTTCAGTGCAGAAACTTCTTTGACTTCCATTATAGAGTAGAAGCCTAGTTACATTAGAATTAAATTCTGAATTTGCAATAACTGTGCATGTTTGTATATAAACATTTTTGGAACATGTCATACTTGCAATACACTGTGAAATTGAACTGACAGTTTCAGAATTAGAATTATTTAACTCTTGAGTATCTTTAGCATACAATTTAAATTCAATGATTCTTTACACTTGTTCTCAAGATTATTCGTTTGATTCATTGTTGCAGTAATTATATTTTGGTTATTACTCAGATAAATGGAACTATGATGACTTTCGCTTTTGTACTTGAAACAAGAAAGTTTATTAGAACGACAGTTTTTATCAATGTGATACATTTTAAGACATTTGAAACAATGTTTAGTATTCTTTAAAATTTCTATTTTGTGGTGACATTTTGCATTTAAATGAATCATGTGGCACATAACAGAAACTTCATTCAGACTGTGTCATATTGAATGCCGTTGCTGACGGTGTACTTTTATGAATTTCTTTCATGAAAGTGTTTCAGTTTTGAAGCTTTGCACTCGGATCACTAGTTTTTCCTAATGGTGTTTGAAATTTCATTTCATGTTCATTTGAATATTTGTTGCGTGTCAAAAATAAGGTTTTTTTCTCTGCTTTCAACTTCTATTTTTACAATATTAATTATTAAGACAATTAAATAATTAATATTAATATTAGTTAATATTAATTATTTTCGAGACCTTCCAATCTTCATCTATTTCACATTTTTTAGTGATCTCTAGAACAATATCTTGTGGTATTAATTTAATCAATATGGGACATAATAGAGAACCACAAGTTTCTGAATTTACCCCCAAGGCTTCTAAATTGTGAACTTCTGTTTGACAAGCATATAACAATTCTCTAAGCAGAGAGATGTCTGTTGATTTCTTAACAGGTGTTAGATTTAACAGCTTATTCAAATGAGAATTGATGACCAAAGTTTTTTGTCCAAATCTTTCCTTTAAGGTTTCTATTTGCTGCTTCATAATTTTTATTTGTTAGTGTAATTCCTTTAATTTCATTTGTAGTTACTTCTGTTAAATCTTCATTTTTGTGTACCAGGGATTCAAACTGATCTTAGAATCTTTGCCAATCTGCAGGATCGCCATTCTATCTTCTTATTGTTAACGATGGTAATTTAACAAATTGGTTTCTAATTTTAAGAAGCTAATAGGTTGTTGTTGTGTTCTTTGTGTACTTGGTTTACAATTAGTGATAGCAGCTTTCAACTTATATGAGCAATTAATCAATTTTTCACGATACTCGTCACATTTAATAATTTCGTTTTCTATTTCTTTAACATCCGTAATTTGACTTTGAATTTCAGAATCTATTTCTTTTAACTGTTTAAATTTCAAATTTATCTGTTCTGAAAGTTCTTCCAACTCTTCTTCTGTTTCATTTTCTATAATTCGAGCTTTGATTTTAGAAATTAATCTTGTTGTAAGAGATCTAAGTGTAGCTCTTTTAGCCTTTGTAATTTCCATTTCGAAATCACTTTTAACAATGCTTTCAAATTAACTTAATATCTTCATTAACTAAATTGCTCTTCTGATTTTAATTATGTAAAGAAGAGGGGTTAGAAGTCATTTGCAACTTGTTCAATCAAAATGAAAGTAATTTGCAATATAAGATTCATTTCTTAACTAAAGGAGAATATTAAATCTTACCTTGAACGATCTTCATATTTATCTTACTTGGAACAAGGTATCCAAAGATAGCAGCACATATTTCCAAAGTTTGCAACGCTTGTATATTATATTCTTTATTCGAAGCACAACCAGCGTATTCAGCCTTTTTTCGGCCGATGCACCAAGATGTAAAAAAACATTATATTTATTATTATATTGACTTCCTTAAGGGAGCTGATCACACTTAAATCTAATTGAAGCCAATACTTCAGCAATGTACAAAAATAATCATTTTATTTACAAAGCAACCAGGATTGCATTGATGGTTCACTACTTACTACGTCGCAAACTGAATTAACATTCTTTTTCTCAGAAGAGAAGCACCTTTAACGGTGATACAAAAATCGTTTGTGGGGTTTTTCAACATTCTTTGCTGAATTGTTAAAAATTAGAGTCTTGTTTCAAAGACCAGACCTCTACGATGATAACATTTTGCAGATTGCCAGATCTGTCATATTTGACCCCAGCACTATTTGAAAAGGCTTTATTACAAACAAGACAAGAACAAAAGGTTACAGAACATTTGCTAAAAATCTACAAAAAAATTTTATGATTTTTTAAAGCTACTGCTTAAAAAAATATCATCTTGCTTAAAAATTTTACTTTATTTTTAACTTCATTTTTAAATTTAAACATCTTAAATATGCTGCTAACTAACATTTTACATTAAAAAATTAGATTTATTATATGAATATCTTTAGGATTTATTTCATAATTCTTCTGTTAGAATAACAGCCGAAGGTGAGGCATAGCCTTCCTCAGGTTTCAAAAGATGTAATCACGAGCTTTTCCAAAACAAACAAGTTATACAAACATAATAAATAGTATACATGAAAAAAAGTTAAATTATTTCTCTAGGATTCAGTAACTGGTATTTGAAAGTAAACCTGGAAAACACAAATTCAGAAAACAAATGTGAGCCTCTGTAAGTTTTCAAAGAAATTCATAATGTGATTTAAAGCATCATATTATTGCATTATAAATTTTGTAAAGTTGTCCTTAATAACATATGAATAATTATGTGGCAATGCGATGCAGATTAACAACAAACAGCAAATGGACTGTATTAAAAATGCGATTTTATTCCCAAGCCAAAACAAGTTGTGCTGTGAATTCAGCTAACATAAACAGAACATCTACTCTCGACTCCAAAGCAGTCATGTGATTGACTTAATCAATCTGCGTTCGCAATAGCAGCAGCATCTACAAAGTTAAATTTAATAATAACATACCGCGTCCCTTGAAGCACTCCAAGAGCTTCAAAGGAAAATACAAGATAACCTGAAAAATTGTAAGAAAATATTAGTGACAAAGTATAAAAGAAAAGTTGTAAATAATCAAACTTAACAGTGTAAAAAAGGCTAATGTTCTAAAGAGTTCAAAGTTCATAGTGTCTGACAGGCAAAGGACAGAGCTTAACAATAGGTCTTTTAATTTCTCCATTGGCAGTTCAAATATCCACAACTCGAACTTTATTATCTGATCCGGGATATACACGAATTATTCTACCCAATTTCGAATGAAGAGGTGATATGTTTTCTTCCTTAATCAGGACTAAGTCATTGACAGACATATTTTCATAAGATTTCTTCCACTTATTTCGATGTTGCAACTCGGACAAATATTCTCGATTCCATTTTTTCCAAAAATTTTTAAAAATTAGTAATCTCAATTTCCATTGATCAACAATATTTTTCGATTCTTCTAAACTTTCTTCAGGCAATGATGTGAGACATGTACCAACGAGGAAGTGTCCAGGTGTGAGAACACAAATGTCATTTGGATCATCAGATTGTAGAAACAAAGGCCTCAAATTTATACAAGCTTCAACCTGTGCTAATAAGGTTGTGAATTCGGGATAAGTCAAGATCGTTGCTCCTATTAATCTTCGAAGATGATACTTCATAGATTTTACAGCAGATTCCCAAAGTCTTCCAAAATGTGGTGCGGCTGGAGGAATGAAATTCTATTTAATATTTTCTGAAGTCAAGAAAGAATGGAGATGTTCATTTTTTTGACATAAAAAGAAAGCCTCACATATTTCCTTGCTGGCACCCTTGAAGTTCATCCCACAGTCACTAAATATTTTGTTTGGTTTTCCTCTTCTGTATATAAACTGTTTTAATGCTTCCACACAAGCCTTAGAAGAAAGATCTTCAATGACTTGAAGATGAACTGCTCATGTGGTAAAACAAACAAAATGCAGACATAACACTTGAAACATTTTGTCCATGTCCTGCTCTGTGTTTATCATGAATGGGCCAGTAAAATCCATCCCGACTCGAAAAAAAGCTTGTGAAGCTGTAACTCTAAATGACGGTAGGTCAGCCATTATTTGTTTTGAAACTTGGGCACGACGTCTACAGCAAACCACACAATTCTCAATAATTTTTCTTATTTTAGATCTAACAGCGACAATCCAAAACCTTTGTCTTATTTTAGAAAGCAAAAGTGCAGGAGGTGCATCAAATACGTTTTGTGATAATGTCTGATGCTGAGCTTAGAAACAAAATGTTTTTGAGGAATGAACATAAGATGTCTTTGATTTTTCCAAAATATTTGAATTCCTTAAATGTCCTCTAACACAAATAACTTCTCTTTCATCAAGGAATGGACTTATGGAAAGTATTCGGCTGTTCGACTTAACGGATTTTCCACTCTTTAAGCTTGATACTTTGTCAGGAAATTCAGAATGTTGTAAAATTCTTATTATCATATAAATGGCATTATTAAGTTCTTCACTAACAAGAAATCCTGTTTTCTTAAAAGTGCGCTTCAAACAATTGTTGATAAATCGTAAACAATAAGCAACGATACAGCATAATTTTATCCATGATGAAAATCTGCAAAGAATAGAGTCATCTAAATTAGAAAGAGTTTAACTAAAATAGAAATAATGCATTTTTTCTTTCTTCCTTGGTTACTTCCTGACTGTCCTATTGCATTTGTTCATCCAATACAGATTCTGGATTAAAATTCTGTAACCAGGAATGTCCATTGAACCATTGATCACATTCAATCAATTCATTAGGTTGTAATCCTCTAGTACCATAATCAGCAGGATTATTTTTCTCTTGAAAGTGATTCTATTTCACCACATGAACAGCAGTCTGAATTTTTGACACTCGATTGGTTACGAAAGGAAGCCATTTCCGCAATTCAGATGCAATCCAAAATAAAGTGATAGAAGAATCTGACCATGCAAAATAATTACTAGCAGGAACATTCAAGCATTTCATCATTATCTTGAGTAGATTTGCTAGCAATAGTGCAGAACATAGTTCTAGTCGTAAAGATTGCGCTTTAAGTGGTGCAATTATATTTTTTTTTTTTTTTTTTTTGCACATATCAATGATACTTTACCTTCTTCAGAAAACAATTTAGAATAAATAACTGCACAACACACCTTCTCAGATGAATCACAAAAGGCATGTAACTCTATCTTGCAATGATTATCAATTAAAATCATGCTAGTAATTTTTTAATTGCTAAGCGAATTTAATGCTCCCTGAAAACAAGTCCAAATGGTCGATCATTATGGATTAAAAGTTTCATCCCAATCTAACTTGTCAGTCCACAAGTCTTGAAGAAATGTTTTTACAAAAATAATATCTGGGGTTAACCAGCCTAAGGTGTCAAAGAGTTCTGGCAACTTCTGACAGCATATTCCTTTTAGTGACAACTGAAATTACAGAAGGTGAAATGTTAAAATTAAATGTGTCACTTAGGGGATGCCAGTTTATTCTTAACGCCTTTCCTGATTGTTCTTTGAAAATGTCTAACTGAAGTGTATTTTCTCTGAGTTCTTGTGGTATTCCTTCTAATACATCAGGCATGTCAGACAACTATTTCCAAAGTATGAAGCCTCCTCTATGCATAAAATTATCTATGTCATGTATTAAATTTTTGGCAGCACTTCTCGATGCAGCACCTGTTAAAAACCTGTTAATTAGCCACATAAAAATCAGATTTGATAGCTTAAGCCCTTGGAAAATCCCTTTGTTCATCTAACGATAATTGGAGAAGAGATCAGGTTGATAAAAAGGGTGCAGGGAAAGTTCCATATGTCACAGTTAGTAGTCTTCTTGAATTGGTTCATTCACATGATTTCTCTAAAGAATGCACTGAAAATTCATACCTTCTTGATACACACGAATTTGTCTATACATTTTTTCCATATCCACAAAGATAGCAACAGCATATGTTCTAAATCGGATGAGAATGTCAAACAATTCTGGTTGAATTCTAGGAATGACCTATGTGTAGCAGATCATTAAGTGAATAACCACTGGATGTTTTTGCTGATGTGTTAAATACAACCCTTAATTTAGTGCTTGATGGTTTAAATACTGGGTGAAGTAGATAACAGACTATTGGAAGACAAACTATTAGACCTTATTATTATAGGATAATAGACTACTCGACTATTGGAAGGACAGGTTCAGAATAAGTTATGACTTCCATACAATGCAAATATTCATTAAGAACCCCCTTATATAAGTTATACAGTTTGGGTTTTCTCACTAATCTATTTTCCAAAAGTAAAAAACTTTTCAAAGCTAATTCCCTTGAATGTCCTAATTCTGATGGTGACTTCTTGAATGGTAATCTTACTACATATCTACTTGTGTTATCTCTGTTATGAAAAGTTTTAAAATGTTCCTCACACCTTACTTCGGATTTCGACAGAACACTTTCTTCCAGAACTGTTTCGAGAATCCAAAATTTCTTAACTAATTCACTAGTAGTTAACTCTAAATTATTTAATGATACCCAAGAGTTCACATAAGAATTAACTAATGCTGTTCCTGAAATGATCCAACCTAATTTTGAATGAACAGCTGTTGGAAGTTCTTGGTTTTGTTTAATTGGTTCACCCAAAACAAGTGACATGAAAACATTGACTTCTAGAAGAATATCTATTGGGGCAGATTCATAAAATGTAGGATCCAGCAAAATCAGATCACTGAAAGAATTCACAATATTTGATGATAATGATACATGTGGTAAGTTTCCACAAACCTTATCTATAACAAAAACAGAAGTCATAAAGGAAGGTTCTGAACCAAAGTGAGGGGAGAAAGTAATCTCCAGTTCTCCATTTGTTAGAGATGCAGTTGATCCTAGGCATGATATCTGGATCTTTGCCTTTTTTCTATCCAGATGAAATTTTGAAAGACAACTCTTAGTAATGAAGTTTGCCTCTGAGCCAGAATCCAGCAAGGCTCAACACTGTACGAAATTACCTAGTGCATCATGAACTATAATTGCAGCAAAGCACAACAAAACTTCCTTGTTTACAGTTTCACTATTCACAAAATTAGAGTGTATGTGATTAAAATTATTAGCAACATTATATGGGATAGTATTTTCTGTCATATTTTGAGTAGTAAACACCTTCGCATGAACGGACAATGCATTTCCATTATTACCAGTAGCAGATAAAACCGTATCTCGAGATTTCGTGAAATGCAATAGTGAATGATGATTATTATGACACGTTTTGCATCTACTCAAGCTTTTACAAGCCTTAACATTATGCACATTAGATAAACAATTAAAACAAAATTTATTAAACTTCACAAAATTGAATCTCTTGCCAACAGGCAATTTACCGAATTGATCACACTTATATAAGTAATGATCTTTCTTACAATAAGGACAATTTGTAGTAGTTTCTAAAACCAAAGATGTGACTTTGGAACTTACCAGTTTTTCCTTCACATTGGTTTTACTGTTGTGAAGTGTTTTTGCATGTTCCTTTAGAAACACAAGTAATTCGTTTAATGTTCCTAGTTGACCACCTTTTAAGTGTTTCTCATACCAAATGCATTTAATTTTATCCAAATTTTCTACGAGTAAATGAGTTACCAATGTGTCATTAAAGCCTTTGACCTTTTGTTCTAGAACATTTAGGGGACGAATGCATTCATTAGTGACGTCAACAAGATTCAAAATAGCATTCACTGAATCAGAAACATTTGGATGTGCAATATGACTCTTAATTAATGAATTAACAAATTCACGTTTATTCAAAAATCTATCTTCGAGTAAATCCCAAGCAATTTTATAATTTGAATCTGAAATAGGTATAGCTTGAATTACTTTTAGAGCTTCACCCTTACAAGAGCTCTTAAGAAACTGAAGCCTTTGAGCATCTGATAATTTAACACAGTTGTGTACACTGGTCTTAAAAAAATCGCTAAATGTAAGCCATTGATCTAAATTTCCATTAAAGGTAGGTAAAGTTAATTTTGGAAGTTTTACTTCTGTAGTATCTGATTTAACACTGACCGAACTAACATTATCAAGGTGAGAACATTTTCGTTCTAAATCCAAGTAGAGATCAACAATTGTATTTTGAACTATTTGATATTCTTCAACATAGGCATCAACTTCTTTTTCCTCATGTTACATAAATGTTATCAAAAATGTGTAAAATATCTGCACTTAAAATATTCAGTTCCTTTCAAAAGGTTTGATTTTGCAACTGGGGTTTTAGGGAACCTAATTGACAAATCCTGGGTGTGGAGAATCATCATCTAAAACCCTTTTAGTTCGGGCACCACTTGTAGAGACATTATGTATTTTTTTGGAAGCAGGAGAGATGAAAAATAGCAACGCCTTCGCTGGGAATCGAACTGCAGACCTATGGATACGAGCCCAGCGAGCAGACCACCACATCACAAAGGCATGCCAAGAAAGCGGGAAAAATACCTTATAATACAATTTGTTAATATTGCTGAAAAATAAAGTATCACAAGCTTGTTTAATTTGGAACTCCTATGTGCTCTGGATGAAATTAAATGATTTAGTTCCAAAATTGGACCCATGTTATTGCCATGATTTATAAATGCACACATTCGATAAAAGTTACAATAATATTCAATTAATTACCAAATAAGTAAAGAATTTAAATTATGGGTAAAGTGCAGAATCCCCCACTTATTTGTTTGGGGCTTTTTACAAGAGTAAGAAGAATTGGATTTTTGTCAATTTTCTTTGACTTTTTAAGTGAAAATAGGTCGATGTGTACATGGAAAATGGGAGTGCGTAATGCCATTTTTATGCAATTCTGGGTTGTTTTTTTTAAGTGAAAATATGTTGATGTGTACATGGATACCGAGTACGTGCAATTCTCAAAAACGCGCGAAGCAGTGGGCGATTCTGCACTTTCCCCTAAACTATTATAAAAACTTTAACAATTTATGAACATTTTAGAAAGTCAAAGTGCACGGAATTATTAAACTCTTAACTGCATCAACGTAATGCCATCAGACATACACAAAAAAAAAAAAAAAAAAAAAAAAAAATTCGTAGCGTTTAAGAAATTCTGCGCTCTGTTTATTTATTTCAGCGAATTTTTTTTAGCCTTACACACAAAACGAAAACTTAATTTTTGCAAGACGTATTACTTACATAAAGATTTTTACCTTTCAGTAATTCACCTACAAACCAAACGGAAGTTTTACTTAAAATATCTAGTCAGCAGACAATCAATCCGAAGGAATCGGAAATATATTCGGAACACCAAACAGAATCTCGAAACACGAAATATGCGCCAGATATTTCACTATGGGAACATTTAAAGGAATTCGTTGTTGACAGGTTATCTTCACGAGAAAAAAGGGGGAAAAAATGGGAGGAGTTACGAGATTCTCTGGGTTGCATGAAGATCTACTAATAACTTTCTCGCCAAGTAATTTGGCGTCATTGGCTCATTCTTATTTCTGGAACTGTGGTTGAAGAGTGGTATGTTTTTGATCCCTAAGTATGCTAAAGTTCTATCGTAAATTTTTAATACCTTGTTTTCCAAATTTACACATTTTGCTTGATTAATTTGAAGTTGTTTGTTTTTAGATGTGCGCAATGGCAAATTTCATATTATTCGTCAAATACCCAAGGTTTCTATTTCTCTGGTAAGTGTTTGCTTTATATCTTATATTTATTATTAAATATGAAAAGTAATTTTTGCATGCGTATATTTTTTCATGCTCATTTTCTGTTTTATGTACTGGTAGATTTCTGGCCGATTACCGTGTTTTTAGATAAATGCGCCATTTTCATTTAGGTCGTGTAGAGATTACTGTTTCCATTTTTTTTAAGTAACCACGAAAATTCTAACACATGTAAAAGCTTTACTAGTAAACTTTTCATTGAGGATATTTCAAGTAAATGTGCCATTTTTACTGAATTTGTGTAGAAGTTGCTCTTCGTTATGCCTTTTTTGAGCCAATATGTTAATTAGTTGTATTATTTTAATGTGTTGTTTTGCAGATTAGTGCAGTTTATTTGACAGATGTGTAATGCTGTTTATTGAAAAATGCATTAGAACCAATGATGGTAAGAGCTTGGCCTAGCAGATTGGTAAAATATTACCTGCTCTTAATTACTGAATCATATTGTAGGATAAAATCTGCTGTTTATGTATGAAAATTTGTACTTTATCTCTGATTATTTGGTATATGCCCAGAATTTCATTATTAATGATCGATTCATTAAAATTATTTTTAATTGTCTACTTTGTTTTGTGTTGCTGCTGCTCATTCTGCATTTTTTTTGGGGGGGGGGGAGTAGATATAAAAATTAATTCTTGTTTTTTCTTTTTTTTCCCTCCATGTCTCTTTTTATTGTGCTAGTAAATTTCTGACTGAACTCATTTCAAGTTGAATGTGGTATTTTCTTTAGCTCATGTAGAGATTCATCAAGTTTTTGCTGGTAAATTTTTGACAAAATTTCAAGTAAATGTGCCGTTTTTACTTAGTTTGCATAAAAATTGTTCTTCTTTATGCCTCTTTTGAATAAATATGTCAATTCTTGTTTGTATTATTTAATATCTTGTTTTGCATATTAATACAGTTTATTTAACAGATTGAGATGCGAGAATATTCATTAAAACTAATGCGGGTAAGTTCTTGGCCTAACAGATTGGTAAAAGATTTTCTGATCTTAATTACTGAATTTTATTATATTCTAGGATAAAAGTCTGCTTTTTACGTGTGAAAATTTTTATTTTATCTGATTATGTGCCAAATTTGATGATTCAAGAAAAATGCCATTTCTGTGTGTAGCTAGTTCGTTGTTGCTGTTCGTCATGCAGTTCTTTTGAATATGTATCAGTTTGAAAATTTATTCATACATGTGTATTTTTCTCATCCATTTTTGCTGTGCACTTTTCCTGTGAATATTATTTTTATTTAGTCTATATAGAATTTCCTCTTTGTATTTTTTTGAATAAGTATGATAATTAGTTCTTGTTTGTGTTATTTTAATGCCCAACAATTCACTTTCGAATGTTTGTTAATTATAGAAGCTAATTTTACTTTCTGCTTGCAGTTTTTAACTCTCTACCTTTTATCCAGACATTAATAACATCTGCCTTTTCATTTCTAAACTTAAAATATTGCAGTCGGGAAAAGGTTTCAATTTGAAAAGTAGTGGCTTTTCTAATTGCAAGAATTTCTCTTCAGAATTATAATTAACATAAGCTGTGCATTCTGTGCTGAGTATTTCATTTCTCGAAAAGTCTAGTAGACCTTTTAAATCGCAATTTTAATCTTTAATTTTTTGGATATAATTAAGAACGAATTCATTTGGAAGCAATTTAAAAAATAAAGGCATTAAAATATTTCTGTATAAGTCGGTATATTTTTAATGTTGCCGTGCAGCGTAAAAGCATCTCTACTTTCTCCCAGAAGTCTTGCTATTTTTCAGATTTCAAGGTTGACTTCTGTGCCTTGTTTTGCAGATTAACATGCTTTATTTGATTGCATAGAAGTTAACTTTTCGTAAAAAGGCCTTAATTATAGTATCATTATTGGTAAATTCAATGCTTAAACAGATTGGTGAAATGTTTGACCTTAACTACTGAATTCTGCTAATTGTATGGGATATGTCCATAATTTAAATTTTCTCCTAGTAAATCGATCAGTTGGAACAAAATGTGAAATGAATTTATTAAAGAGTATGTCATTTGCTGTATTTATAAATTTCCAGCCATGCATATCATTTAATAATTATTTATTTTTAGGATAAAAAAAAGTAGTAGCAGATGGTCCTACCAATTTGAATAAATATGGAATTTAGTTTTTAATAGTTTTATTTATTTCATGTAATTTATGGTATTAAAGTATAAAGGCTATGCTCGTGGATTTTCTAGTAAAGGCAAGTTTCCAATCAATAGCAGTTTTTAGTGGTTGAGCTATGTATCCAGCATTTTTTTACTATGAAGACTAATCATACTAAAAAAATTTGAGCATTTTTTTCAAGTAAAAATTAGTATGTTATAGCTGTGCCAGTATCATTCTGCATAATGACAAAAGTTCATTAAATATGTTAGTGACATTTAAGTGTTGGTTTTGATTATCATGCAATACTGAAACTAAATTCAGAATTTCATTATTGACAAAAAAAATTTTTTTTTTAATTCTGGGTATGAATGTCTGAGCATGTGTGTAAATTTTAAGTCATAAGAAACGAAATTAATTTGTTAAATTTGTTTCTTTCATTTGATTAATTCGTTAAACTTGCTGTTGTCTGTGAAAAATTTTCCTATTGAACTTTACCTTTCATTTTAGTGGCACATGTGATAATAGATTTTTAACCCCCCAAAAATGAAAATTTCCAAGTGTGGCTATAGAGAGTATGCTCAAGTTCATAAAATAACTTAGTTTTTCTTTATCCTCACCTTTCTGTTCGAGAAGCTTTTCTCCAGCATACATTGACCACCCCTTTTCTATTATAAGAATACAGTCAGAAGTCTTTAATCTGGACGTCCATAATCCGGAATGATCTATAATCTGGACCTCAAAGCTACAAACTTTCTGCGCATGCTCGTTTAATGTATAACGGACGGTATAAGCTAAGCTAAAATTATCTTATTCAGTTAATGTTGCAGATTGCGTTGTTCCTTAATCTTCTAATTGGATCTGGCTTATTTTTTGCGGACTGTTGGAGCAATTTTATAAAAGTAAGCTTGAACTTTAGTTTATGTCAAAAAGAATTTCCGATTCTGGAGCTGCCAAAGGATCTACAAAGCGAAAGCATATTTTGATGTCCATCAAACAAAAAGTGGAATTGCTGCAAAAAATGTATAAAGGCATATCCTTTGTTTCTCTAACCTTTCCAAAATCTGTTTATCAATTTTACACTGCTCTGCGGGGGGAGGAACATCACGGCGCGCAATGAACTGGAAGTTGATCTGTCAGCACTATCCTTATATTCAGGGCAGATGTTTTTATTTTATTCGGCTTGTAATTCCTTGCTAAATGTAGTATTTCATCTCAATGTACTCCGTTTTTGATATGATTTAAATCAAATTTCTCGTCATTATATTATGGATACACATCAAATAGTTTTCTGATTGCAATTTTCTAATTTCGACTATGCGTAATGTATTCTTTACGCATGCATGCGTTGAAAGAAATGTTTAATAAAGTAAACAAATAAATATTAAGTTTTTTTTTTTTGTATATTTTGATATCCTTTAGATCATAATTGCTCTTTATTTCATAAATTATGTTTTCTGCATGCCATCTTACCAGATTTAAATTGATGATCTGTAATCCGGAAGTCCCAACGAGTCCGGATTAAAGACTTTTGAGTGTAGTAATTTTAGAAATTTATCTGCATGTCTCCTGTGGACTTTCATTTAATAGATAACTAAAGCCAGTATGGAAATTAGGACATTTTTTATATTGAAGAATAATTCATTGCTGCCTACTCTCCTTTTTTAAATTTTTAGTCTTAACAAAGGAAAATGTTTCTCAGAAATAAATGGAATGTATTTAATTAAACTTAAATTAGGCAAATTCCATTCCCTCAATCTCTAATGATTTTCAAAATTTTTAAATTCTATTTCATTTGAATTGTACTTTTTCTTGTTACATTTTATTAAATTTCATTTGGTCAGAGTTGTCTTAATCTGTAGTTATTTCTAAATTTTTATATAAAGATTTAAAAAATGAAATTAGCCAGAGAATATAAGAATTAAATGTTAATATATTTTACAACAGAATTGAGTTTCAAATAGTTCAATAATCTAGTCCATGTAAATTTGAACTGAATTTTAATTTGATTTTTCTATTAATTCATTACATTTATTTAGGCGCCTAGAATGTGAACATGGTAAATAAAATGGCAAGTACCTGTTCCTCAGTATATTTTGGTGGGAAAAAACTTCTGAAATTTATGTTCAGTTTGTAGTAATATTATTCAGTTAACTTCATATTTGTTTAGGAATTTCACAGGGTGGGTGATCTTCTGTGCAAGATACTGAGAAAATTTTGACATTCTTTATGCTAAGAATAATTTCAAGAATTAATAAATTTCAGTTTTTTTATATGATAGACTGATTATTCAAAGTAATATACACCAAGGTCACCTTGGATGATCAAGGGCTTGTATCATACATGCATATTAACTGTTATAGGATAGCTATGGACTTTGGTCCTTCAAATTGTTTTATTAATATATATACTACTAATATATAACTACAAAAGGGTGGAATGTAGTGAATAAAACATTTTTGCTTCTGATAGAAGTGTACAACTGACTGAAAAATGTAACAGCCATCGTTAAAATTCAACATCATTTGAAAGATCTTTCTTAAGTATAGTACATATTTTTTAAAAATGAAACTGTATACAGTCAAAAGTCGTTAATTCGGACACCCATAATCCGGAATGATCTATAATCTGGACCTCAAAGCTAAAAACTTTCTGCGCACAAGCCGAGTTGGCACATGCGCACAGGCGTTTTACGCGTGCGCGTAAGACCTTGACTACTGCGCATATGCGTGTGCGCAAGTGCAGAATACGTTTTCGCCTGCGCGTTTAATGTATAACGGACAGTGTAAGCTAAAATTATCTATTTCAGTTAATGATTGCGTTGTTCCTTAATCTTCGAATTGGATCCCGCTTATTATTTTTTGCAGACTGTAAGAGCAATTTTATAAAAGTAAACTTGAACTTTCGATTATGTCAAATAGAATTTCCGATGCTGGAACTTCCAAAGGATCTACAAAACGAAAGTATGTTTCGATGTCCAACAAACAAAAAGTGGAATTGCTGCAAAAAAATGGATAAAGACATGAAGAATGTGACAGAGAGGTTAGTGAAAACGAAAAAATTTCGATTAACAAGTTAGTCGGCATTCTCGGCACAGCAATTAACGGGACTTGAACAGCGGAACTTTGTAACTGAACAAGAAATTATGTCTGTTTATAGAATTAAAGAGAAAGTATTATCACATAAAACGAAGCAACCTAAACAACTTACATTGAAAGAAATGTTTAATAAAGTAAACAAATAAATATTAACTTTTTTTTTTTTTTTTTTTTGTAAATTTTGATACCCTTTATAATAATTATCATAATTGTTCTTTATTTCATAAATTACAGTTTCATATTTTTAATTTTAGAATTTCTGCATGCCATCTTACGAGATTTAAACTGATGATCTATAATCCGGAATCGTCGAAGTCCTGATGAGTCCGGATTAACGACTTTTGACTGTATATGAATTTCTGGAATAATGTAACATATTAAAAGAAGATAAATTATGTATTGAAGTGAATTATGCATTCAGTATTTCAATAAATTTTCCATTTTATACATTCTTAAATCAATATAAGAATTATCAGTATTTTTAAAATCGTTAGTGTAGTTGTTTTAGGAAAACTTTGGTTTAAATTCAGGCTTAGATACTAAGAGTTCTGTTTTATGAAGCAAAAGTATCTAATATTTGTTTTGCAATTAAGTTGAGCTCAAATCATTGAATGTGAATGACATAATAGAAAAAAAAATCAGAGTTATTTTAATGACTGTGATGATGATATGTTATCTCTTATCACAGGAAAATACTTGGTATTTTATTTCAAGAAAAAAAAACCAGCTGGGATGTTCTGTGGAGCAAGGTTTTTAAATTTTTAAATCCTGTTCCTAGAGCAGACTTGCTAGTTCTTGGTTGTAGGTAAAGTTCAAATGGTATTTTAAGAACCTGAGGCTTAAAAAAAGCGGGGAATAAATAAAGGTTTATTTTTTATAGAAAAATTCATTTATATTTCAGTAGTAGTTATTATATTGTGTGGCTATTCAATTTCTTCACTAAAACATTCTCCAGTACTTACATATTATCTCATCGACTGTAAAAGTTAGGGAGATGCTACCAAATTTCTGTTAGTTGTTCCTGTGGAACTCTGAAAACCTGACGCATCTTTATTTAACAAAAAATCAGTGTTCAACCTGCTTTGTAAAAAAGCTTTCATCAATTTCTATTAGTTTGTTTTGCCTTCCTGATTTTACTTGAAGCTCTGTTTAGAATGCTATGAGTGCAGATTTTCTGCAGGTAGTTTACTGTTTTGTTGAACATATTGTATAGATTACACTTTTTTATGTCAGATTTCATAACTTTGAAAGCAATCTGCTGCTTGCTGTTCTGTAGAAATGTTTCCTAATTAAATTTTTTTTAGCTTAAAATCTTACTGCATACTATCAGGGTCGAATTTATGTATAAGCTACACGAGCTATAGCTGAGAGTCCCCACTTTCTTGGGGGGGGCCCAAAAATTAAGATATAGTATAAATAATATTAAAATATATTACAGTACAAAGTCCATTATCCGGAATGATCCATAATCCCGACTTCAAAGCCACAAACTTACGCATGCGCTTAAAGCCAGTAAAGCGTTTACCCACGCGCAACTTCCGATAGCGAAGAAAGTAACAAAGAACATTATTGAAAATGAAAAAATTTTGATTGACAAGTTAGTCGGTATTCTCGACACAGCAATTACAGGACTTAAACAATGGAACTTTGTATCTGAACAAGAAGTTATGTCTGTTTATAGAATTATAGAGAAAGTATTAGCACAAAAAAATGAAGCAACTTAAACAACTTACATTGAAAGAAATGTTTAATAAAGTAAACAAATAAATATTAAGCTTATTCTTTTTGTAAATTTTGATATGGATTAGATCATAATTGCTCTTTATTCCATAAATTACGGTTTCATATTTTTAATTGTATAATTTCTGCATGCCATCATACCAGATTTAAATTGATGATCTATAATTCGGAATAACCAAAGTCCCGATGAGTCCAGATTACAGATTTTGTACTGTATAACAGACTTATAAAGGGCCCCATATCTCAAATAGCTTAGGACCTTATTAAGTCTAAATATGGTTCTGCATACTGTTAAGCACAAAGTTGGAAGCAAAATGGTTTGTATATTTCTCGCTGCTCCTGGAATGGGAAATTTACTTTTGTAGGGTTTTTTTTTTTTTTTTTTTAATTTTAAACAGCTTTTCTGTATTTTCTTGTTTCCCACCTACAACTCCCTACCAAAATGATTTTTCAAAATCCCGTTTTATATAAACGAGGTGGAACCAGTATTTAATAAGAAATCTCAGGAATGACCACATCAATTTTTTTTCTTCTACTTTCTAGTTACTTCCGTGGAAGAGCTTAGTAATGCGTGTCTTCCTTTCTGGCCACGTCATTGCTTTAAGCTAAATCTTACTACGTTCAGCCGTATTGTTACGTGCCTGTTTGTATTCACCAGTGAGGTTTAATTAAGGGCCAACTCTATTAGTTATTTCTGTACAGCTTTTTCTAGTTTTTAGTTAGTTAGCATTAGTTTCGTATTTTCTATCTTAAGTTAAAGCCCAAGTGGAGACTTCATGTAAGCCCAGGATTGGCCAACTGTAAATGGTCTCAAGTTAAATATCGGGTTGGAGGGAAAGTTCTGTCGTATTTTAAATAGGCAGGTGATTTTTCTTGTAAATAAAAAAAACATCTGGCTAGTGAGTCAATCGGATTTTTTTTTTTTTTTTTTTTTTTTTTTTGTTTTTGTTTTTTTAGCTGCTGTATAATATAAAAGGTGCCCTTTTTTACCCTTCATCATTTACTTGTAATATTTAAAGTGAAAAACATGTCGGTAGATAAAGTGCATTTACGACACTGCATTTTATATGAATTCCAAAAAGGAAGCAACGCACCTGTTGCATGTAAAAATTTATGTGCGGTATTTGGAAAAGATATTGTAAATGTTCGTACTTGTCAAAGATGGTTTAGCAAATTTCGTTCCGGGGACCTGAGCCTCAAAGAAAGTGTTCGATCTGGATGACCATCCAAGATCGATAATCATGTTTTGCGATCCATGTTGGAAAATAATCCACATTTAACAAGTCGAGAAATTGCAGAAGAGTTTGGCATTCATCATACAACTGTTGGAGATCACATTAAATCTCTTGGGTTTGTGTTAAAGCAAAGTGTTTGGGTTCCACATGAATTAACGGAAAAGAATTTGTCTGATCGTGTAAGAATATGTTCATCACATCTGATTAGACACAATGTGGAGCCATTTTTGGACAGGCTGGTTACTGGAGATGAAAAGTGGATTCTTTACGAGAATATTAAAAGAAAAAAATCTTACTGCAAACCAGGAACATCATCAGCAACAGTTCCAAAACCAAGTATCCATCAACGAAAAGTACTGCTTTGTTTGTGGTGGGACAGGAAAGGTCCAGTGTATTACGAGTTGCTGAAACAGGGAAAAAACATCAACGCGGATCTGTACTGCAATCAGCTTGATAAATTGAATGCAGCTATCAAAGAAAAAAGGCCAGCATTAGCGTCCAGAAAAGGAATAGTGTTCCATCACGATAATGCTCGCCCACATACTGCAGTGGTGACACTACAAAAACT
Source organism: Stegodyphus dumicola (assembly GCF_044657685.1). NCBI lineage: Eukaryota > Metazoa > Arthropoda > Arachnida > Araneae > Eresidae > Stegodyphus > Stegodyphus dumicola. The sequence continues at coordinate 183,677,233 of NC_140769.1, read as the reverse complement.
GAATGCGTTAGGATGGGAAATCCTTAGTCACCCCCCGTATTCACCTGACATTGCACCCTCTGATTATTACCTGTTCAGATCTCTGCAAAATTATCTAACGGGAAAAAAATCAAGTCTTTTGAAAGTGTTTCTAAGGCAGTTGCTGACTATTTTAACTCCATGGATGAGAACTTCTACAAAACAGGAATTTACAGGTTACCTGGAAGATGGCAACGGGTTGTAACAAATAACAGAGCATATATAATTGATTAATATTAAACACATATTTTTATAAATGAATTCAAATATTTTCTTTAAAATACGACAGAACTTTCCCTCCAACCCAATAAAAGGATATTTAAACCCTACTTTGGACTTGTCGCTCTAGACTTTTAGAAGTCAATGAATAGTCGCTACACAATTCTCAAGTATTCTAGATACCAAGGGCAACCAATTTTACTAGAATCTTGTATCATTTATAGTGGAAAATTATATAGATTAGTATATAACTATTATGAAAATTTGAAACCATCTGCAAGAAAATTGGAATGCAAAATACATTCATGTTTTATCAGGATAACGATTCTAAACATGCAGCCCTAAATGTTCACACGTGGTTTTAACTGTCCAGAAGTTATCACAACTTCTTCCTTCATTTAGTCTTCAGACTTAAATCAAAATGAACATGTATTGAGTGAGTTGGAGAAAAGAATAAGTAAAGTAACATTTCTTCAAAAGTTCTATTTAAAGCTATTCTTGTGAAGGAATGGAACAACAGTTACTCAAAAAATATAGATAAATGCATGTGAAAAGTGTAACTTTAGCTAAAAGATATCTAACCATTATGAGTATTGAATGTCCCATTATTTTATTAATTTATTTTATTTTTTTATTGACTCTTTCTTCAAAGTATTCGAATACTTATATGAGTTCATTTTCAAAACATTTTGAATATCTTTTCTTAACCAAAAACGCTCAGACCTTTTTTTTTTTTTTTTTTTTTTTTTTTTTTTTTCAAAATAAGGAACAATATTACATGTGAAAGAAAAGACATTTTACTGATTATTATTAACTGATATTTGGAAATAAAATCAAAGAATGCAAGTGTTACAAAATTAATTTCATAGGTTTTATAATTTCATGAGTTAAAACTGATATTTTAAATTTAAAAATACAAAAACATGAATATTTGTCTTATTCAAAACATGTTTGTAAGTGCAAGTATATATGTCTAAATGGCTGGCAGTTACATAAGGCATAAGAACTTTTAAAGACATACAAAATGTTAGACTTCATATCTTAAAATAATTTACATTAATGTCATAGTAGAAAGACAATTTGACTGCACTATATGTGATTTCTTTATGGTAATTAAAGAAAATTACACCACATGTGCTCTTTCCCACCTTTCCATCTTATTTTGCAAATAAATTGAGCAGAACGTAATTTTTTTGGCCATATGAAACCTTCGGTATGACATACCAGGCTCTATCTAGTAATGCTGAAGTGGCACTTGTAGTAGTTCATTCAGGAGAAGGAAAGATTGAGAAGATTGAAGGGGGAAAATTGATCGCAATCAGGCATACTGGTGGTCCTGGTACGTACGATGAGACAACAGTTCAGTGATTCTTAACACAAGTTGATTTTTATGTTATAATGTAACCTGCTTGTAAACAAGATTTTTCTGAAACACAAAATAAATATAACAGCACAGAAGGGCTATTTAAGTCCCAGAAGTATGTTGATAAGTATGTTTTTCATTCAATCTTAGCCATTTGGTTAGGTGAACGGATCAACAGATTATCATGGAGAGAGAGGAGGCTTTTAGAAGGACCGAGCAATGGTGTTTAAATCATACTATAGAATTACATCCATCTAATCTTATGCAAAAACTAGAGGAAGAATATTACTCACTTAGAGATGTTCCCAATCAGTCCGAGGAATAATTAGCTTATCTTAATGATCTCAAAAATCAAATCGCAGCACTAAGCCAGTACGTTATTGAACTCAAACTGAAGATGAACCCACTAATTACTCCCAGCTACTATGGAAACTCAATCTACCGAATCTCATCAATAAATCTACTCAATCAATAAATCTACCGAATCTCATCAATAAATCGACTCAATCAATAAATCTACCGAATCTACTAACGCTAAAATTAAGCGTAAGAAAAACATAACGGATAAAGAAGGTTTTACTACACCTCGCATAACACATAAACGCACTCTTTCAAACGCAGAGATTAATGAACCAGCACAGAAAAACAAATTCCAGGAATTAAATCTCGAAGACAATATGTATTCTACTAACGAGCAGGGTGATTTTATAGCCCCAACAAAAACGGCAGGGCATATCCCCCTCCTACTGTCCTAGCCGATTTCAGGCGACTGGGACAAATTAAAAGATGCTATTGGAGAAAAGTTACGAATCAAAAAATTCCGCGGAAATTTATCCGGTGGAACTCTTACCATCAGAGTTTACGACTCTGAACCTTACAGAATGCTCACTGATTTTTTAGATAAACTTGAACTCCCCTACCATACTTTTAAAATGAACATCGAGAAACCGATTAAAGCTATAATCGAGAAACTGCCAAAGACTGCTAATATTGAACGTATCAAATCTGAAATAAAAGAAATGGAAATACCCTTCCAAAAAAACCGTCAAATCACTCATGTTATTGAGGGGAAAATTATCCATTTACCTGTATACCTAGCTGAATGCACCCGCAATAAAGAAGGTAAAGCTATATATGACATAAAGAAATTAAGAGGACTCGACGTGTTCGTGGAAACCTTACAAATCTCGCCCTGGCCCCATGCAATGCCATAAGTGCCAACGGTCCGGACAATACACGGGATCGCCGCAAATACAAAGCATGCTGTTTAAAATGTACAAAACCTCACGAGACCTATACTTGCTCCCAAACAAAAAATGATGAAGATAAACCTCCAGTCTGTGTCCTCTGCGGAGCAGATCACATTTCTTCTTTTAAAGGTTGCCCTAAGCACCCACTTAATATACAGAAACAGATTGAAGAAATTAAAGCCAAAATAGAAGCGACGAAGAATCAATTCCATTACGACAAAAATGAATTCCCGGCGTCAATCCGAAGGAGATCCCTAAACGTAGTCCTGCCTGGCAACAGCCATCCAGAGATGAAAGCCAACCGAAAGGATCAAAAACTAGCCAATTAGGATTTTATGAGAGGTTAAAGTTACAAATTAAAGATTTCTTCTAAAAATTTTAAAATGCTAAAGGAATATTTGAAAAATTAGAGGTCGGCATGGCCGTTTTTGATTATCTGTCAAATATTGATTATGAATTTTAAGCCGATTCATAATATTCCTAATCTTATTTCAGCTACCAAAAGCTTTATAAAAATTAATTTCTTCAATGCTAACGGTATCCGTAAGCAACAACCTCAGCTCATCTCTTATTAGGGTATGGATAAACATGTAGTGGTAAAGGCTATCGGGTTGAACATCACTTAACGAATGATGATCTCCGATCTCCGACTTCCAAAAACATGACATTGATGTCATGTTAGTCAATGAAACACATCTTCGAGCTTGTGACAGATTCAGAATTCATGGCTATCAGAGAGGATAGACCCCCACAACAGAGGAGGCGAAAATGCTATCATAATTAAAAGCCATAATAAAGCCACTAAATTATCAACAACGTAAAGCCAAGGCTTTGATAATATCTCAAATGAAGGGCTACAAGCACTGCCTAACAGATGTATAGTACTTATCACTAATATTTTCAACGCATGCATTCGTCACTGCTATTTTCCCTCTCAGTGAAAGCATTCAATAATTATTAACATCTTGAAACCTGGAAAAGACCTTAAATATGCCAAAAATTATTGACCCATCAGCCTGTTACCGGCTCTCTGCAAAGTTTTTGAACGTGTCATCAGTACAAGACTTACCAAATTGGCATTGATAGGAACAAATTTGGTTTCCGAAAGAGACACTGTACTACTCATCAGATACTCCACCTGGTAGAATTTATCGCCCAAGAATTTAGAAAAAAAGAATGGAGTAGCAGCATGCTTTCTCGATTTTGAGAAGGCATTTGACCGAGTCTGGCATGCTTGGCTTACTCCACAAATTGTCAAATTTCCTTCTGCCTAATAGCTTCATTAAACTTACCTACTCTTATCTCTAGTGTCGCACGTTTCAAGTAAAGATGTGGAGAAATTCTCTCATCAAGAAAGAGATTTTCCGAGGCGTCCCTCAAGGGTCTGTTTTAGGACCGAACTATTTTAATATTTTTATAAATGACATGCCTTTCCCACTACACTCAAGTATTTATAAATATGCGGACAATACAGTTATCTTAACCAACTCTAGAAATCCACAAAAATGGTCTTGACAAACTCCAAATGCAAGCTAATCTAATCAACAAATATTGTGAAATTTGGAAAATTAAACTTAACGCAGAAAAATGTTGTGTTGTTTTATATCGCAGATACAGAAAAAAATTTCCAGTTAATTCCAATATTAAAGTAGATAATTCACCTGTTCCAGTAGCAAGCTCATATAAATACCTAGGAGTGTACGTCGACAAAGCTTTAAATTTCAAGGACCAGTTTCAAGGACTGGTATCCAGTATACCATCAATAAAGCTAATGCAGCGTTTATGTCTCTTTACTCCCTGCTTGGAAGGAAATCTAAATTAAATCTGAATACTAAGAGAAATCTTTATATCACCCTCATCAGACCAATTCTACTCTATGGAGTTCCTGCATGGGCAGCTGCCGGATAAATTGAACGCTAGAAAAAAAAACGTCTTACCTAATAAGATTCTCCGTAGCATAACAAATGCACCTTGGTTTGTGCGGAACGCACAAATCCATAAGGGTTTAAAAATTCTCCCGATTCATGATCAAATACTAACTACAGCACACAACTTCTTTGAAAAACTGAAAAACTCACAATACCTAGCCATTAAAGAACCCACAGATAAAAGACCGCGAACTATACATCATAATGCATTATGGGTGGTAGTGTACAGTGTATATCTTTTATTTCTACTTATTTTACGTATCTTATTACTCTTCATTACTCAAGATCAGTTTACGTTATAGACTATGCTCTGACAAAGCTTATGGACTTTGATTGCAACTTATATTTCTTACCTTTTATTTTTATTTAACCAAGAATTTATTTAGTACTGTGTAGTGTTTTAAAGCAAAGACTTTGCTTTCAGTGAAAATTTTAGTTCGCGGTCTTATGACTCCTTCACTCGCTATTGGCCACCTCGCATCACGTGGTGTTTACTGTGCAACTTTAAAGAAATTAATTTTCTAGCATGATTACTTAATTTTACTGTACCCAAATTGTGTTTCTGAAGAATAAGGACATTATTAAATCTTCAAATTCACTTTTTTTTTTTTTTTTTTTTTTTTGAACTTTACAGACTTATTTGGGCTACAATGAACCTCTGGTTGAGGGGATACCCCCATTTTAATGAATAATAAAGAGCGAAATAATGAAATATATCATTATTTCGCTCTTGGGGACTCGCATGCCATGGCTGAAGCTATGGCAGCGGTATTATAAATATAACAAATAAAATACTTCACGGACATAATTAATGTTTTCTAAAATCAAAGTTTTTTAGGGTACTTGAAAAGAATCTTTATTTAACACGTGGGTGTGTAATCTTTATTTAACACAGTGCCACAGAAAAATCTGGTAAAATAGTCTGTCGGATCATTTTTTTAATTCTAGTGGTTTCGTGTCTTTTTTATCCTAAAAATCAGTTCAGTACCTAATCTGAATATATTTTTATGAATATTTAATAAATAGATAAACAAATAACAGGTTTAAAATATAAATAATATTTTAAACAATAAATTTATTACATTTCAGTTCATTGTAAATTAACACAAGAGTTCTATGTCTCAATAGGAAAAATTGATAAAATTAGACAAATATTGTATTACAATACAAATAATAAAACATAATACATAACCAAAAATAAATAACTTAGTGAATGTGTAAACATCTTAAAAAATATCGCTAGTCTTGTATTCTTTCAATAAACAACACAATGTGTAAACTGTTTCATTTGACTTATGAATAATTTAATGGGCAGTTTTTTTATTACGCACATTGGTGCTACATAAACTGCCATAAAAAATCAGCAAGACTAAGCTAATGTTTGGTCTTCATGACAGCTGGACGTGCTAGTCATGAGAACAGGCAAAGGCCAAATGCGATAATTCTTTATATCATGACCTGCATTCTCAAATATAATTTTTTAAAACTGTTTTCGATAATTCGAATAATGTTATATACCAAGCTCGCAATGCCAAAAATGAAAAAAGTGCCAAGCATATTAAAAAAAAGTGTTTAAATTATAGCGATTTAAAAATCTGGTTAACTGATAAATGTACGAATTATTCAAAGTTATTTAAAATTTATAAAAAGTATTGTCAGTCTGTTATTGAACAGTTACATTATTTATTATATTTTTGAGACGAAAATGCATAGTTTCTAGAGATTCTTAGATTCAATAACGGTAACTGTTAAAAGTTAGCTGTGGATATTGTCTTTAAATATGGTTAAAAAATGGCATAACATTTGCATCATATTCAAATATCACACGAAATAATTTTAAAAAAGTTTCCCTTTATTTAATTATAATTAACAGGGCATAACATAAAATCATTCACAAATATTCAAACGTGATGAAATCGTTCATCACCTTATTTGTGACGGAATAAAACAAAATGCAGTAAACTCTCTATTTGCGTCCATCTCTGAAAAGAACAAAATATTTCTAAGTCTAATATCGGTACTGAAAATCACTTTCGCACAAGATCGAAATCATATGGAACCTTGAGAAGTAGAGAGGATCACCTCAAAAACAGGTAAGATCCTGAATACTGTTAATTTTTTAAAAAGTTGAAATAATTTTTTAGAACTATCCTGAAACTGAAAGCGAAACTAACGATATATTATTTCAGTTAGGTGTTGCGTTGTTTAGAATAAAGACATAAATACAGGAGAACTTCATTAATGTTTCTTAAACTTTCTATTTACACAGGAGTTCATCTGTCAAATTTATTGTAAATCACTTAAAATCGCTGAATATGAATTATTTTAAAATTACGCTATGAATATACATTTATAACAGAGAAAGGAATGTGACATTCCAAGTCATTTTATGTCTCATGATTATCAATGAAGCTCTAAATAAACATCGGTAAAATAAATTAACATCTCAAGATCTAATATGAGGTATGGTCTTTTCTATAGCCAGACAGGTCGTGTAGCGTGACGGCATACTAGACAGGACGCAGATGAAGAGCCCTTATGGCAGTCGGTCTCATTCCTGCAACAAGACAGTTTTCAACTCCAGGATGGTTCTTGGAAGGGGGAAAATTGCCCTTCTAAGAGCGTCCCAGACATGCTTTATAGGGATATATTATTTCAGTTAGGTGTTGCGTTGTTTAGCCAGGTGGCGAATATCCTCACTTTCCAGGTTACTGTTGACCAGCTGAGCCCTATGTGGACGAGCTTTGTCATCCATTAACAGGAACACCGGACCAACTGCGCTCCTGAAACATACGATCTAAGATTGCCTCTCTATACCTCATAGAAATCAGAAAGCCTTTGTCAAACACATGAAGGGAGGTGTGGGGCCGTTCAGCATAATACCTACCCAATTATTACACCTCCACCACCGTAATGATCCTTTCTCATGATGAGGGAGGGATGGTATCGTGTTCCAGGCTCTTTCCAGATGCAGGCACAATAAGAATCAATGGCCAGGCATATCTCGGCTCGTGTAAAAAGCACGCACTGAAGTCTGTGTATTGAAGTGAGCGGAACGCAAATAGCAGGTCTTTTGGCATACAGCCCTATCTCATGAAGCCTTCAGACAACTGTAAACCGTGAAACTCGGATTTCAGCGGCAGCACAGAGCTCAGGTGAGAGTTGTGAATCTGTAGCAGTTCTGTGTCGCAGCGCTGAAAGAGGCAAATAGTGAGCTTCAATCGTCGTTGTGGATTTTGGTCGGCTTTGGACCTTGGTTGTGGATCTTGGTTGAACTTTTCAAAGTCCTGAAACTGTTTCCATAAATTGCTGACGACACTGGGTGTCACATTGAGCTCTTTAACTACCTGCGCTTCTGATTGATCTGGCGACAATCTACCGTTAATCGCCGAGCGTGGCTTTGAAACAGGCATGTAACTAACTGGCTTTTACCCGAATCTGGGAGAACTCTTCTGGGCCATTGGCTTTATACATACACACCGTAATCGGCGAAATCTATAGCAAATTACTGTGGCTACCATTGCATTTAACTCTTTGATTCCATCGCAAAAGTGGATGCTAGTCCGAACTGGTGATAAAAAATTTTCCAACATGCAGATAGGTGATTTACTGTAATGTGGTGCCAACTAGTGGTTATAGAACACATGAAATGGAGGGATGAAAAAATCCTCGAAGTCTCTGATATACACAGCAAAGGGACAATGAAATAAGAATACAAATGAAGTGTAATACAATTTAGATATTAAAAAAGGAGATATCAAATATACACAAATACATACAGGTGCAATCACAATGCAGATTAATATCCAGTATTGTTGATAACCCCTCGTGCGCTGACATTCTTTTCACGATCATAGCTCCGCAGATACGCACATGTACGGTTACGTATTCGACTCTGAATATTTGCATAATTCTTTGGCGGCATAATTAGTACCTTAGATTCAAAACTTTTCTTAAAAATAAACATAATTTGCAAATTCTCTTAATTTTGCACACTAGTGACTTAATGAAAAGTTCATTGAATTAAATTCAGTAATTTTTTTAAAATTCCCTGTGCTATAGTCATTAAGTTTGTCAATTAAGGATGCAAAAATATCATTTCAAACAATTAAGAGTAATCAAAGTGTGACATAATTCATGAAATTTTTCATTAAATCAGGATATTGTAAAGTCGAGGTTATTTTTACTTAATCATATTTTAGGAAAATGCTAAAACTTTAGTGTATGTTTCCAAACTGCCAACTGTATGGTGTCTAAAACACAGGACTAGTCACCTGGTGAAGTACAGGTGACGTAATTTTTAGAATTCAGGAAGTTACTTGATGGCAAAATCTTGAAGATATTTAGATTACATTGGGAAGCCAGTCAGAAAGTTCTCTTCCTTTTTTAAGCCTCTTGCTACTGAACAAGGACCAAAATTCTTATGCATATATGACATGTTCTTGTATTGCCTTCTTTATAGATCTTAATAAATTTTAAAACAAATTGCAGTTATATTCCTTTGAAGACTTCTATCTCTTAATTATTATAAAAATCAAAATGAAATAAAGATATAAAAAAGGATGCTCATTATTTTTGAAGTTTTAATGTGAAAGATAAATTAAATATTACACTACACTGAATTATAACTTCTGAAAACTGGCAATTACAGTCAAAAGTCGTTAATTCGGACACCCATAATCCGGAATGATCTATAATCCGAACCTCAAAGCTAAAAACTTTCTTCGTATGCGTCGCGTTCACGCATGCGCATAGGCGTTTACGCGTGCGCGTAAACGCCTATTACGGCCTTTACGGCTTTATAAGACCTTTACGGCTGCGAATATACATGTGCGCATGCGTATAATACGTTTACGCATGCGCGTTTAATGTATAACGGACGGTATACTATAATTATCTAATTATCTATTTCAGTTAATGTTGCAGATCGCGTTGTTCTTTAATCTTCGAATTGAATCCTGCTTATTATTTTTTGCAGACTGTTAGAGCAATTTTATAAAAGTAAGCTTGAACTTCGATTATGTCAAATAAAATTTCCGATATATATTTACTAATATGTAAAGGATCTACAAAGCAAAAGTATGTTTCGAAGTCCATTAGACAGAAAGTGGAATTGCTGCAAAAAATGGATAAAGACATATCATTTGATTATCTAATCATTCCGAAATATGTTTATCACTTTCACGCTGCTCTGCGGGGGAAAGGAAACGACACGGCGCGTAAAGAATTGGAAGTTGATCTGTCAGCACTATCCTTATCTTCAGGGCAGATGTTTTTATTTTATTTGGCTTATAATTCTTTACTAAATGTAGTATTTCATCTCGATGTACTCGGTCTTTGATATGATTTAAATCAAGTTCCTCGTCATTATAATTCGCTTCCGATAGTGAAGAAAGTGACTCAGAGGTTATTGAAAACAAAAAAATTTCGATTGATAAATTAGTCGGTATTCTCGACACAGCAATTATAGGACTTGAACAGCGGAATTTTGTAATTAAACAAGAAATTATGTCTGTTTAATAGCATTAAAGAGAAAGTATTATCACATGAAACGAAGCATATTAAACAACTTACATTGAAAGAAATGTTTAATAAAGTTAACAAATAAATATTTAGCTTTTTCTTTTTGTAAATTTTGATACCCTTTAGATAATAATTGCTCTTTATTTCATAAATTACGGTTTCATATTTTTAATTTTATAATTTCTGCATGCCATCTTACCAGATTTAAACTGATGATCTATAATCCGGAAAAATCGATAATCCGGAATCGCCGAAGTCCCGACGAGTCCGGATTAACGACTTTTGACTGTATTATGCAGCAAGGATGATAAATACTTCAATAGAATAACAAAATGTAGCCCAATGAAGATTCAAGAAAAAGATTAAGAAATTCTCATGTTTTTTATTACATTGTTCCTTAAGCTAAAAAAAATTTAGAACTACCACGAGTGATTTGTTTTCTCATAAGCTCAAGATTTGATTATCTCTGAAAACAATCATCTTGCAGAGGTAAAATGGCAGTATCGAATTAAAAATTTTAGTGAATCCAAAGTAAAATGAAATAAGTTTTGTACACACACTGCAGTTAAAAAAAAAAAAAAAAAAAAAAAAAAGTTGTGGTTGGATAAAAATGCACTTGAGTTACATATGCGGCATTAAACTGACTTTTCAAGTTTAATAATTAAACGCAAAAACAAATTTAGATGGAAAAATCAAAATTTTATGCATGCATACACACACACAGGGAGGAGGGTAAAGATGAAACTTATTTGTTTATTTTTATTAACAACAATTTATCCTTGCACTGTAATACATAAGAATTATAACTATCTCTGCCATATTCACTAAATGGAAAAAAATGAATAAAAGTTTAGATTAGGATATTTGAATACAGCAAAGAACACGAGGGCTATCTGCCTTCCCTAAGGAAAAACGGCTCACATTTACGTTACACACAGGAAAAACCATACAGCCAGTACTTTCACCTATGATCAAACTTCCAGCATTCAGCAGTCTTAACTACTCAGCTACGTGTGGGACTAAATCAATAATCAGAATTAATATTTAGATATTCTATGACTTGAACCTAAGTATAATATATAGTGTTCATTAAAATGTTTTAAATAAATCTAATATATATATATATATATATATAAACTTAAATGTGTCATTTACTGATATTTTATGTATGAAATATATGTCTTTTAGAAAAATTTTAATTGCTTAGATAAGGAGAAGTCTTTTGAGCAAAAAAAAAATCAGTATGTTGGGGTTCTCCATCCACACATTAATAGTTCAAAGCATTGAAATCATTAGAAATGGGCTAGCCGTAAAGGTGGCTTTGTGGTTTTTCTGGATCCTAAATAGAATACCAGCCATAAAGGTAATTTTTATCTTTAGATAGTTAAGTCACTGTGTGCTTTTTCATAATCATTAAATGTTATGTTACAGAAATTTAGGTCAGTTATTTAATTTGTGATTATATTGCTCAAATGTGTAAAGCTTAGTTTAAATTTTGATGTAAGCACAATATCAAGATACCACACTATCTTGAACTTTTAATTATATCAGTCTTTGGAAGTTTTAAGGTATTTATTTTTTAAATGTGTGAGTAGTAAACTAATACATATCCATGTCATAATACATTTTAAGCTAATAATGAAATGCAAGATCATCACAAAGAAATTGGATTATTTTTATAATTTAACTCAGACACATTAAATCATTATTTAGCATTTTAATGTACATTTTTGAATAAGAAACTTGATTGTACACAGATCTAATGCTTTTTTAGAATGAATTATAAATAATTAAGGACATCAGCATCTCCTCAGCTGGAAATGGAACCAAAATTAACGAAACCACAGCACTAACAATTCTGTTATTAAATCAGCTATTAAATAGCAAATATAATTACTAATTTTTCAGTAATATAAAGTGATTATAAAAATATTTCATATTATAATATAAATGTTTCTCCCTACAAAATGGCAAAAAGCATTAAAATTATTGACTAGCTTTTGAACAATTAAGTACTATGTGACATCATTAGATTATTTTGAAGCAGGCGGTGTGAAAAATGTGCAATGTTCTCACAGGAACCCTGAAACTCTAGAATATGCATCGAGTCTGTTTTCAATTACACCATGAAGACATGTGGAAGGACAGGAGAAAATACTTTATTTCATAACTATCTTACAAGTAAATGATCAATAAACATTTTGAAAGGAACAGAATACATCTACAAAGAATATATCAGGACAAACTGGTAATATTTGAGTTGATCTTCATTACTAAAATAACCTTAAAATACAAGTTCTAGTAACCCAGTAGAAACATAAAATCATTATTTACCATCTTAATGTACATTTTTTTAAAAAGAAAATTAACTATACAAAGATCTAATGCTTCCTTAGAATGAATTATAAATAGCTAAGGATGTCAGCATTTTCTCGCCTAGCACAGGAACCCATAAATTCAAGAAATCAATGTTACCTACTCTGCTATTAAATCAGTTGCACGTTAAAGTTTTAATCTTTAATTTGCACACATTTAATCAATATATATACTAATTTTTCAATAACTGGAATAAAATCTTTAAATCTGTTTATTTTTATGGAGTCAATCAACAGTTTATTTTTGTATTTCTTATATCAAGTGCCCAGAAAATACCCAGTATGATCATTATGTATTAGTTTCTATACTATATTAACTTATTAGTTGTATTTTGCTGTTTAACTTGAAGAGAAAAATTAAAAAATTAAAATAAATGATAATTAGCTTTTAGTTGCCTTTCATTTTTTAATTAATCTCAAATCAAACATAGTTCAGTTTGCTTTATAAATGAAGCTAGCTATTCAACAGAAAATTCTTCAGCATGTGAGTGCATAATTCAAGCATGTGAGTGCTATTTGTCAAAAGGGAGGAGTGCTTTTGTGGAGGACTTTCTAGAGTGGTATCCAAGTTACACATTGGAAATTTGCAAAAATGCTCATGTAGCCAACCCTTTCGATTGGAATCCAACTCAGGTCAAACTATTAGTGTACAGTAACTTTACTGCTTGGCCACTGATGGGATCCAAATCAAACATATGTTTAATTATTAAAATGAGCTATTGAACAGAAAATTCTAAAAGAAACGATAATTACTTATCCAAAACAAAAGTAACATAAATTTATCCAAACCATTTTAATTTGCTAATTAAAGGAGATTTAAACAGTTTATTTATAATTTGAAACCATGCAATATGATTTCTTAATTTTTTACAAAGTTTAACCATATACAACATGATACACCATTTACTTATTATTAACTAGTTGTATGAGGTGCATAGAAATTTGATGAAAATCTCAATTATAAAGTATAATTTATATATCACAATAACAAGTTTACATAAGTAAGTTGAATCAAGGATATTTTGCTGTTGCAAATCTGTTACAATATAAAAACAGATCAAATTAAATTAAGATAAATTAAAATTATTAAACATTTATTATTATACTTATTTTGTGTTATAAAAACCTCCTGAAATCGGTGTAGAGTAATAGCTATTCTGATCATTCACAATTTACGAATTTTATTTGAGAAAAGATAACTTAAGTTCAAAATTATAAAAGATCTAACTATGAGATGTTAGAAAATAAAATTACGACTAATATTTTGAAACTACATTTGTTCAAAGATTAATAAACCATGCTTCATATCGAAAGACTTTTGATGATCCTGATAAAAACTTATTTCAAGAAATACTGAAAAATTATTTCAGTGATACGAATTATTGTTATAGTATTAAGTGATTAAAAAATATTTCAGAGTATATTGTAAATGCTTCTCCTTATAAAATAGCGTTTAATACGTTAAAGCATTAAAATTAGTGATTAGCTTATGGAAAATTTCTGTCTGCATACGAACAAAAAATTTCAGTAAAGAACAAAGAAAATGCGCGAAGATCCCAAAATCACGACAAATTGGCGATATTTGAGTTGCTCTTCATTACTATGACATACATAAAGTACTTCTTCTAGTAACCCGGAGCCCAAACTCTTCATCTCAACGTCATGCCTGATTGACTTTCATTATAACCAATGAGAGGGTTCCATTTAGTGGGAGGAGCGAGAAGAGGTCCGGTTAATAACGTGTCCCCATTTAAAAGGAGAACTTAAAGCCAAGGAGGTTAGAATAGAAGGAGGGAGGGTTCGCCGTTTCCTCCACTATCGGCGAATGAAACCTCGGCCGAACAAGCGGCGTCCATGTTTGTGACTTCAAAACATTGCATTACGTCAGTGACATGTAGGTGTTTCTAAGCTGTTCCGTGCATGTATTTTCCAGTAAAAATATGTTAAATTTAAAATGAAATGCCTCGCTACTGTTGAATTTTTGTTTTATACTTTAAAAAGTTGATATCCATAATTTACTATGTAGAGCAAATTATTAAGAAATAGTTCGAAATCTAAATGCATGCGCAAAACATTAAAGCCTTTAAAAAATGATGTTTCTGCATATTTCACGGATTTGCTTAGGTTTCATTAGCAACCTGTTGGGTGTACTTCCCAATTTTTCCTTTGAAAAGTGATATTTCTGATTTATTCACAATATTATCATAATTTATTAAAGAATCATTTCATATACAAAGTTTAAGGTATAGGAAAGAAAGTTATTTTATTTTACTATGCTTAAATACATCAGCTTTTATTAGTAATACACTAAAACAGAAATTCACATATTATTTATTGGCTATAGCAGTTGTAATAGCTAATTTCAGGAGACTGGTACTTGATGCAAATAGTATTTCATTTTTTCAAGCACTTATTGGCATACTTTAAGAATTTAAATAATTCTTAATTTCAATTAGAAAACACATTGTGACTTTTATCCTTTTATCAATTTTTAGAAATATTTTAGGGGAAGGGAAGATTGTTTTTGTGGAAACCTGAGAAAAGTGTTAATTTTGATTAAGCTACGGTAAAGGAAATAACTTCATGGAATCAGAAAATCTAAAATGCTGAACAAATAGAGATAAAAACAAACAGCAAATAGATTTGCATAATATATGTCAAAGTGACAGCTCATTAAGGGACGATGGATTTACATGGTTGCTCAGCTCAGTGCATCTCCAAGTTAAAAAAATTACAAGATTATTTAAATTATATTCTAACTTATTTGATATGCTTTCCTGATCAGAAAATTTCTACGCATAATGGGAAAATGTCTTTGTCTGGTATTGAATAAACAAATTCAGCAGTGAAAAAAGTTTTGCCAATTTTTATTAAAATCATCACAATACCACAGTACAGCTATTCCTAATAGATTACAAAGGTACCTAAAGATGTTTATAAAAAATAAATTATATTCAATTCTATCCTTGGCAATTAAGTGAGAAAATGATGTTTTAAAGAGAATTCAGAAGTTTACATACAAAATTACAAGCAAATTCCTTTTATTAATTTACAACACTTTCTTCTTCATAAAACAGTAGATAAGTATAATAAAATATTCATTATATATATATTAATCATTTCTAGAAACACGCAACCAAGTATTTTTTTAACTTCGGGTTATTTACTAAACCTTACATACATAGAAGAAATACACCAGTAATCTCTGATACCTCCCTCCCCCTGGTATTCGAGGGGAAAAGTTTGTACAACTCCCTCTGGCGATTGATTGCCGCAGGGAAGAGTCAGTTAGGGTTTAGATAGCGTCGAAGGTGACTGCACGATTATCGCAGGCGTGCACTCACCGTATGTCTTAATAGGACTACACGATAATATGCAGGCGTGTAGTCTCCAATTCACTTTAATTAATGTTAATCTTATGTAAATATTTTGTAATCTACTTAATACCTCTTATATATATAAAAAAATAAAATAATGTGTGACAAGAAAGAAGTCCCATTATTGGATTAACACCACGGATGACAGCAAACCAAAGAACCTTTCAAAAATCACAACACCTATATAAGTTTTTGGATACATCTTTCCACATGTTCAATTGTGTAAATATTTTACTTAATTTTATCACTATACTGCCCAGAAATTTGTAAGTTTATGCAAAAAATTTTTAACAACAGAACAGTTTATCTTAACTTAAAAAAGTGAATAATAATGAATATATAAAGAAAAGTATTGCTTTATTTAACACCTTTACAATTAATAAAAATAGTAACAATTGATTTCGTACTTTTCATGAAAGTTATAAAACGAATCACCTAAAATGTTCAAATTATACAATTTAAATCCTACCATATATCATTGTATCTTAAGGAAGGAAGATACCAGCTATAAACAGAAACATTAAAATGTATTTAACATTTTTTGATTATAGTTATATTACATAACATGTTTTGATTATTTAAGTCCTTTTTTGCACATCTGGAAAGAAAACAACATGACATTGTGATATTTTTTAACATAAATGTCATATTACATAAAAAAGAAAATCAATACTTACGTGTAAAAAGTTATGCCCGGAATTTTTTTCGAGAATCTATTTGTGCATCCATATGCAACACAAGCTGACATGCTTCAAAAAGAAAAGAAAAAAAATGTTGCAATGACAGACTTCCTTGCACAAGTCACGGTGATAACAGGAAGATGGCCGCCACGCTTCACCGTTTAAGTTGAACCTTCCCTCCTTCTATTCTAACCTCCTTGCTTAAAGCACGATTAAATTTTTTGCTGCCAACACAGGATTTCTAAAAACCTTTCTTTGGGTTTAGCAAGGCCAACTCAAGGAGGTTAGAATAGAAGGAGGGAAGGTTCAACTCAAACGGTGAAGCTTAGCGGCCATCTTCCTGTTATCACCGTGACTTGTGCAAGGAAGTCTGTCATTGCAATATTTTTTCTTTTCTTTTTGAAGCATGTCAGCTTGTATTGCATATGGATGCACAAATAGATTCTCGAAAAAAATTCCGGGCATTATTTTTCACACGTAAGTATTAATTTTCTTTTTTTTTTATGTAATATGACAACTATGTCAAAAAATATCACAATGTCATGTGGTTTTCTTTCCAGATGTGAAAAAAGGACTTAAAATAGGTTATTTAATATAACTATAATCAAAATATATTAAATACATTTTAATGTTTCTGTTTATAGCTGGTATCTTCGTTCCTTAAGATACAATGCTATATGGTAGGATTTAAATTGTATAATTTGAACGTTTTAGTTAATTCGTTTTATAACTTTCATGAAAAGTAAGAAATCAATTGTTACTATTTTTATTAATTGTAAAGATGTTAAATAAAGCAATGCTTTTCTTTGTATATTAATTATTATTCATTTTTTAAGTTAAGATAAACTGTTCTGTTGTTAAAAATTTTTTGTATAAACTTACAAATTTCTGAGCAGTATAGTGATAAAATTAAGTAAAATATTTACACAATTGAACATGTGGAAAGATGTATCCAAAAACTTATATAGGTGTATTTCTGTAATTCAGCTTAATTAAAGGCAGTTTCTTTGAGATTAATAAATATGAAATGCGCATAAACTGAAATCAATGAATTCTGTTTTATTTTATTAAGATTTATTTTCTAACCTAAGCGAATTCGTGAAATATGCAGAAACATCATTTTTTAAAGGCTTTAATGTTATGCGCATGCATTTAGATTTCGAACTATTTCTTAACAATTTGCTGTGCATAGTAAATTATGGATATCATCTTTATTACTTTAAAACACAAATTCAACAATAGCGGGGGATTTCATTATAAATTTAACATAATTTTACTGGAAAATAAATGCACGGAACAGCTTAGAAACACGTACATGTCACTGCCGTAATGCAATGTTTTGAAGTCACAAACATGGACGCCGCTTGTTCGGCGGAGTTTCATTCCCCGATAGTGGAGGAAACTGCGAACCCTCCCTCCTTCTATTCTAACCTCCTGCCAACTTGAGTATAAGTTGGGTTTAGAAAGGATTTTAAGGTGCTTGGATAAGGTTCGGAGAACAGCCTTAACGCCAAAACGGGGAGAAACAGCTTATTATGGTAGACCACGTTATGGTTGTTATCCGATGACGTACTTCTTCTAGGTAAGGCTACTATAAAGGGGAGCTGAATCATCATCCATTTTGAAGCTAACTTGTTGGTATTCGCTATTGGATTAGCACTGATTTCTTGACATATTTGTGGATCGATTCCGACCTAATTTTCAGAAAAATGGGTGGTTGTGCTGCACCAAATTGTTCGAATCAGTCTAAAAATAACTTTAGGATGTTTCGTTTCCCTAGAAATGAAGAAAGACGAAGAAAATGGATAGTTAATTCTCGTCGAGATCAATGGATCCCGGGCCCAGGAGCGTATCTTTGTGAGGTAAGTTCAGCTTCGTATTTTTCCATAGAATGTTAGAAAAATTACTCTTCTTGGTACTTTAAAATATTTATTTTCATTTAACTGTCACTTATTGAGGATCAACTGATTTTATAAGTACAAAATCAAATGCGGAATGTGTATGTGTTTGTGCAGTAAAATATCGTTGTTTCATGTTGTTTCTTTTGTTATCGTGAAAAGTTTATACTGTTTGTAAAATTTGTATCATACATTTCATGTAAACTTTGTGCTCAGTTAGAAATGTGATGTGCCTTTTTCTTTTCTTTAATTTTACTGTACGATTGGCGATTTAAAGTAGCATTCTATGTTTTGATTCTGATGTATTGTTGCCAAATCGGATAGTTGGCGCCAATGTTAAAAACTGGATGGTATGATCCAAATAAAAAATGATTTTGTTTTTTCTTTATAGTAAGATAAATATATTCTGTATTTTTTGACATTTTTAAGAAGTTAAATATTAATTTAAATATTCGATGATTCGTTTTGATCTCATTATTATCCTTTATTGTAGTAGTAAATCTTAATGTTGTATTTTTAACTATAGGTACTTTAAATTTATTTTTAGTGTGTGAGCAGGAAATATGTTTTAAGTAGTTTTACAAACATGAATACTTTTTCTATTTTCATAAAAAAAATTTAAATTTATCAGAAAATTACATTCTTAAATTATTATAATATATGTAACTGTAATTTAATACTAGTGCTTTTGATGGTTGATCTTTACAATATGGTAATTGGTAGTTTGGTGACATTTTGGAGGCGATAAAGGTTACTACCTGGCACTTTGGTAATAATGTGAGCAGTACTCAGTTCCGATTACGCATTATTTTGTGTGAGGGAAATGAGAGATCATGGGATATGTCATGTGATATTAATGGACGAATTACGGTTCTTTAATCAGAAAAGGGGGGAAATCGGGAAAAAATCTGGAAATTTTGTATTTGGCTTTATTCTGTGTTGTGTGAAACAGTGTTCGTGAATTTTTGGATCCCATGGCCGTAACTAAAGTGAATTCGAAATGGGTATTTATGTATGTATTAATTTAATGTATGTGCTCATTTATATTTTAAGTAGTGTTTTTGAATTTAATTATATTTTAATCAAATGATAGTTATTTTGTGAATTTTATGTTTGTAGGAATTTGGTATACGTTTTAGTTGAAGTAAACGTGCATGGAAATAATTTAAATATCTGACACTAAGTATTTGTAATGGTTGCGTTATGAATTCGTTGGTGACGTGTATAATGTAATAGATGATTTAGAGGTAAAGGTTTTTGGATATTTTATTTATTTTATATGTGGAAATGTTCATTACTTTTTCGCGATCAGGTAATTTATATATGTCCTTTTTACCGGGTTTAAAGATTGAGAAAATTGTCATGTATTTTCGTGAAATTTTTCTAATTTATGAGAAAAAAGCAGTGTACATGGATATAGTGAAGAGTGTGCGCAATGCCATTTTTGTGCAATTCTGGGATGTTTTTGTAAGTAAAAATAAGTCGACGTGTACATGGTTTAGTGATATTTTAATTAAATGATAGTTATTTTGTGAATTTTATGTTTGTAGGAATTTGGTACACGTTTAAGTTGAAGTAAACGTGCATGGAAATAATTTAAATATTTGATACTAAGTATTTGTAATGCTTGCGGTATGAATTCGTTGGTGACGTGTATAATGTAATAGATGATTTAGAGGTAAAAGTTTTTGGATATTTTATTTATTTTATATGTGGAAGTGTTCATGTTTGGAAAGGGTAACTATTTTTTCGCGATCAGGTAATTTCATATACGTTCTTTTTACCAGGTTTAAAGATTGAGAAAATTGTCATGTATTTTCGTGAAATTTTTCTAATTTATGAGAAAAAAGGGTTGATCTTTACATTACGGTAACTTGGCGTTTTTTTGGCGAAAATTTGGCGACCAACTCTCCTACAGCAACCTTCTATTTTTTTTTTCCCGCCGCCATTTTGTCTTCACGAAGTAAAGACATGTTTCTTTTCTTTTTATCTACTGAACACTTCTTCCAACAATCTACTAGCCGAATTACACTTATGCTAGAAATTTTATCTAACAAAACTACTTAATCATGACAAATATTCACTGCAAAATTGGGAAAAAGTGCACAATACCATACTCCTTACGCGTTTTTCAAAATAACACATACACATAAACCATGTACACGCCGACTTATTTTTACTTAAAAAAACATCCCAGAATTGCACAAAAATGGCATTGCGCACACTCTTCACTATATCCATGTACACTGCTTTTTTCTCATAAATTAGAAAAATTTCACGAAAATACATGACAATTTTGTCAATCTTTAAACCCGGTAAAAAGAACATATATGAAATTACCTGATCGCGAAAAAGTATTTACCCTTTCCAAATATGAACATTTCCACATATAAAATAAATAAAATATCCAAAAACTTTTACCTCCAAATCATCTATTACATTATACACGTCACCAACGAATTCATACCGCAAGCATTACAAATACTTAGTATCAAATATTTAAATTATTTCCATGCACGTTTACTTCAACTTAAACGTATACCAAATTCCTACAAACATAAAATTCACAAAATAACTATCATTTAATTAAAATATCACTAAACCATGTACACGTCGACTTATTTTTACTTAAAAAAACATCCCAGAACTGCACAAAAATGGTATTGCATCTTTAAACCCGGTAAAAAGAACATATATGAAATTACCTGATCGCGAAAAAGTATTTACCCTTTCCAAATATGAACATTTCCACATATAAAATAAATAAAATATCCAAAAACTTTTACCTCCAAATCATCTATTACATTATACACGTCACCAACAAATTCATACCGCAAGCATTACAAATACTTAATATCAAATATTTAAATTATTTCCATGCACGTTTACTTCAACTTAAACGTATACCAAATTCCTACAAACATAAAATTCACAAAATAACTATCATTTCATTAAAATATAATTAAATTCAAAAACACTACTTAAAATATAAATGAGCACATACATTAAATTAATAAAAATTACCTTACAATCCTAATTACTTTAAACTAAATCATTGCTAATAACAATTTTCCCAATAATACCAAATTCCTTTACTTCCACCTTACATTTAGAACAATGCATAAAAATAATATCCTTAAGTAATTAAAAATACTAACTTACCTAATCTTCTTCAGAATCTTGATTACGTGTCCAATAAACTTTTCTTTAGTTACGGCCATGGTATCCAAAAATTCACGAACACTTTTTCACACAACACAGAATAAACCAAATACAAAATTTCCAGATATTTTCCCCGATTTCCCCCCTTTTCCGATTCAAGAACCGTAATTCCTCCATTAATATCACATGACATATCCCATGATCTCTCATTTCCCTCACACAAAATAATGCGTAATCGGAACTGAGTTCTGCTCACATTATTACCAAATTCCCAGGTAGTAACCTTTATCGCCTCCAAAATGTCGCCAAACTACCAGTTACCATATTGTAAAGATCAACCGAAAAAAGCAGTGTACATGGATATAGTCAAGAGTGTGCGCAATGCCATTTTTGTGCAATTCTGGGATGTTTTATTAAGTAAAAATAAGTCGGCGTGTACATGGTTTATGTGTATGTGTTATTTTGAAAAACGCGTAAGGAGTATGGTATTGTGCACTTTTTCCCAATTTTGCAGTGAATATTTGTCATGATTAAGCAGTTTTGTTAGATAAAATTTCTAGCATAAGTGTAATTCGGCTAGTAGATTGTTGGAAGAAGTGTTCAGTAGATAAAAAGAAAAGAAACGTCTTTACTTCGTGAAGACAAAATGGCGGCGGGAAAAAAAATAGAGGGTTGCTGTAGGAGAGTTGGTCGCCAAAAAAACGCCAAGTTACCATAATGTAAAGATCAACCCTTTTGATTTTAATGTTAAATTTCATGCATGCTTTTGTTAAATATGCAGGTACATTTTGAAGAAAATCAATTTGAATGCTCTAGGCAAGATGGGCATAAAAAACTCAAGCCCAATGCTGTGCCAACTCTTTTCAATGTGCCTAATCCCCCACAACTGTTGACGCCACAGCGTCTAAAAGGCATTGGTTTACCAAAGCACCGTTCAGTTACATCCAATTTTTGTAATGTATGTGTTTTTTATTTTTATGGTTTTTCATAAAAAAATATGTTTTTATTACAAATGGACTAAATTGCTTTATAAAAGAATCAAAATATTGAAATTAAGGCATTATGTGATAAAGCTGTAATTACAGTCCCTAAGATTAGATTAAAAAATTAAAATTTTGCTGTTGTTATATATATAATTAAGTATGTACTTTGTTATTATAATCATATATTGAAAATTAAGCGTAAAACCTCAATTTGATGTAGTTTTTGGTTAAAGTTTTTGTAGTTTTTCGAGGACGGTCATACATGGGTCTGGTTTCTTCAAATTTGCTCCTAAAAGAAAGAAACCGGTATCTGATTGCCTTCAAAGTCAAAAAAATTTAAATCAAAATTTGTATTAAACTAAAGTTGCTTTTTTGCTTAATTTTAAATTCCAGATAAACAGAGAGAAATATTTATGGAGTAAGTAAAAGAAATAATATTGAAATTAATAACTTTAATCTTGAGTAATACAATAATATAGTTATAATACATTGATTTAAATGTATATTTTAATGTCTTATATGTCTTGTCTGAATGTTGTTATTTTTTGTTTAAAGATTTACAAAACTTATTAGGATTATTTATTATTAAAATTACATTAAGTATATTTTATTTATCAGCATTTTCAGGTATCCTTACTTATGTGTTTCATAATTTTTGCATCTTCAGGGTGGCTTGCTGCACAGTTTACCTTCATCAACTGAAGCGATTTCTGTTGCTGAACCATCTGTTGTAAGTCTTCATTTGAACAGTTATTAAATATTTAGTATTATAAACTTTTTCTAAAAAGTATTAACACTGTTTCTAAAATTTAAAAATATATTAACGTAATATTTACTTATGTTTAAGAAGTATGGATGCTATGAACAGTCCAATGTATTTATGCTTTTTTATAAGTTGAGTTACTTTGAAAATGGTAATGATTATATGTATTTATTTTTATCCAATCAGAGTTTATAATTTCTTTCACTTCCACATATTTCATATATTATAATTTCTTTTAGGTTCATTTGCCACAACCTTCAGCTTCATATTTTGGAGAAATAAATTTTGCTGCCGAAGTATCTGATGTAAATTGCCATTTTGCACTTCTAAAAAATTTTAATAGTTTTTTAACATCTATTCGTAAACTGTACTATGTTTTTTTAAATGTTTCCATCTTCATAATCATGCACTTTATTTCATTTCACCAGTGGTTGCAAATGTGTACATTACAGTACATCTCAGGTGTGTTTGCAACAACATTTAGCATTACCTTCTGATTAAATAACAGCTGCTAGTAAAGAATCTATTCTATGTTTTCATTTGAGCAGCTATTAAATGTCATATGTTTTACATATATTAATGAATTTTTATACAATTTCTGAAATATGAAATTGTTTGTCTTATGGTTGCTAAACAGCTGTACTATATCTGGCTGTTGTGCTATGGAATTATTTTTGAATTTTGAGTGTTAACAATTTATTATCTATTTATGAATTATAAAATGTTATGTAAAATAATTATTTCTTAAAATGAATGTAGTTTATATTATCTGTATTTCTAAATTTCTTATATATATATATTTCAGGTTTGTTTGCAAGAACAAGCTTCAATTTCATCTTGTGATAAAATGCCATCTATTTGTGAAGGATCTCATGTAAGTAGATAATTAGTGTATTATTAAATTGCTTGCTTATACAAAATGTTTCTATTAACTTTTGGGGGGGGGTAAAAGGAATGTAATTAATTTCATCAGCATTTACAAATTCTTTGTGTACATTTCAGGTTTGTTTGCAAGAACAGCCTTTAGCCTCATTTTGCAATGAAATACCATCTATTTGTGAAGGCTCTGTAAGTTGATAACTAATGTATAATTAAATTGCTTCCTTATATGCATTTAAAATGTTCTATAAAGTAATTTTTTGGTAAAAGGAATGTAATTAATTTCATCAATAGTTGCAAATTCTCTATGTAAATTTCACTTTTGTTTGCAAAAACAACCTTTAGATTCATCTTGCAACCAAATTGTAATTAATTTCATCAGCATTTGTGAAGGCTGTGATATAAGTTGATAATTTGTGTTATTAAATTGCTCATGATTATGGAGATAATCGATCCCTTTATAACGTTGCGCGCCTACAACTTGCACGCAACCAAGGGTGACTGTGAAAGCTTGTATAAACCACAGAGTCTTGTAAAGGGTTTAAGTCCCTTTTTATTCAACGTAATGAATTACAATTGCATTCTCTTGACGCTTACAAACGGTGCCAACTCGGCAGTCAAATAAAAATAATAACCTGAAAAGAAAATAAAGACAAGATTCTAACTATGAGGCTCTCTAAAATAACTAACTCACCGCGTTTTACAATACCGCTGCTAATTCAGCAGACTTGAAGCTCACTGGAACAATTGCCACTACTTCCCGCCAAGCACATAGGCCGCAACGCGGGGTTCTTCAATTTTCGCTAACTACCTCCGCACTCGCTAAGTAAGAATCTCACTCTCACCGAACTTGTTTCCTTCTATTTAAATCAGAATACTTCCGCTGATAATTTGAATCCTTGCGCGTTCTACTAAAATTTACATATTCTGGCATTGGCAGTTCCAGGGGAAAGTAAGGCTTGACAGGAAAGATAGTTTAAACTTAAAATAAATGTTAGTTAAAATAAATATAAACCCTACATTTGCCGCTGCCAGAATTTGGAAAACTTGGAAGCAGGTCCTACAAACGACCTGTTGTAAGTTTATCTAATTCTGAACTAACTGGCGAAAGCCTCGTTTACACAAAAAAAATCTTATGTAACAATTATATACTAAAATTCTTTTGCTCGTTACAAAGCTTTCTTCTTACAGCAACTTTTCCTGGACTTCATCAATCAATCTTGGTCTTTCCTTCCAGCATCTGGAAGGAATAAGTATCAGTATCTTTCTACATACATTATAATTTACACTTTCTTGACACAATAAATTTTTGTTTTTAAACGATTCGTTTTTCTTAGTTATTGCTCACTTCACATTCATTCAATTTTTCAAGCATTAATTTAACTTTACCCTGGCTCTCCACCGTGTGTGGTGTCAAACGGGAATATTTTTAATGTTTTAGTCTTACAACACTTCCCCTAACCACCATGATTTGTTAGAATTCAACAACCAAATAGACACACCTTACTCGACATTCTACAACTCAATGAGCTACTTTAATAGTTTTAAAAATTCAAATGTAGGTGGAGAACCCTACAAAACACATTCATTCTAACTTCCCCCTCATTCATCTTTAAACATGCAGGCTTTCGCTCTAAAGCATGACTTTATCTACAATTTACTACTTAAATTTTGACTTCATTGCTTGTAAGCATTCACTTTTAGCATCTACAATTTTATGCTTCTAGACTAAATTCTACTTTTACATAACCTTCAAGTATTTACATACATTTACAAATTTTTAATACATATGCTTTTTACAATTTACCATAAAATGAATAAGAGAAAATAAATTTTTACTTTACTCATTCTTCGCCAAGCTGGCGGCACTGAAACTAAAATTCTTATTAATACAAGAATACGAAGTTATTTTTATCTTCGGCCAAATTTTGGCTTTAACATAACAGAATTAGTCTTTCGACCAACAGAAAATGCTTGTTTTTAGCTTTTACACTTAAAGAAAATAATACTTTTGCCTTAGCTAAATAAAGTAAAACAAAACTAAGTCTCAACCGAGACATATTGACTTTCTCAAAACATAGAACTTCGTACTTATGCATAACATTTCGGAACAAAACAGAAAGAAAAATTTATAGAAGGTTTTAACTTATCTTTGAGTTTTCGATGCTTGAAATTCCGTCATCCGTTTTTGGCAAAATTGATCCCAAGTTAGAGGTTTCATGGATGTCAATCTTCTCCTTATTGATCTCCGAGCGTCGTCCCCGTTGCTTTTTCTTTTGCGTCCTCTACATGCTGGCCTCTTGACGGAGTAATCGTCTGGTTGTTGGCCTTTGCGTTTCTGCCTGGGACGGCTGGTGTTGACGTCCTCCGGTCTGGAGTCCTTCTTGAATTTCTTCTGTTCGTCGTATTTTTGTGCCTCCTGTTGTCGTTTCAGTTTCCGGAATGGCGGCCTTGCTGGCACCTGACTCTGTGGCCGTGTGCGCGTTCTCCTTGATGTGTAATTTCTCCTGCTATCCTTTGTAGGTGGTGTTTTCGTCTTTACCACGGTTTCTTTACCCGGTTCATCTGTATTTTTGTTTTTCTTAAACGCCGGAGTTTGAAAATCATTTTTTCTTTTTGATACCGACGTCCGGGTTGTAGAAGTGCTAGGTCTCTCTTCAGTCCTCCGTTTCTTGGGTGGTGGAATAGTTGTTGCAGTCTCTGGCCCTTCTATTTCGTTTAGACTTGAGTCCTGCAAGAAACTTTTAAGGATTTCAAAATCATTTGGATTATAGTATTTTTTCACCTGGTCGGGACTTGCTTTACAGATTTCCCCTCTGTCGTTCTTAAGATATAATACTACCCCTTTGATTTCCTGAATTACATAGGGGCCTTCAAACTTTGGAGCTAGCTTTGCCATAAAATTGTCTGGGGCACTTGATAAAGAAAATTTCCGCTTCAATACTTTATCCCCAACTTTAAAATCTGCTTCACGGCGTTTTCTATCATAATAAATTTTCTGCCTATTTCTTGCCGTATCTGAGGTTTTAAGCGCCTGATCAATTAGCTTTTGCACGTCCTTTTGTTTAAACTCCTGCTCTCTTTGTTGCACAAAGAATAATTTATCTAAAGGCGTAATTAACTTTCTGCCTAAAAATAATTCTGCTGGAGTTTTTCCCGTAGTATCATGATGTGCCGTTCTTAAAGCATAAGCTAATTCATTTATGTAGCCATCCCAGCGCTTGTGATGTGTGCTAATGTAACTGCGAATTATTTTTACAATGTTTTTATTAACTCTTTCTGCTATGTTAGCCTGTGGTCTATACGGAACCATTTTGATATGGCGTATGCCAAGTCCATTGCATATGTTTTCAAATATTTGACTAATGAACTGTTTTCCGTTATCGCTAATGACTTTTATCGGTGCACCGTATTTTAAAATGTATCTGTGTAAGAATGCATCTGCGACTGTTTTGGCTGACGCGCGTTTAAGTGGAACAATTTCTATCCATTTTGAAAAATGATCTACTATTACTAAAAGAAAACGATTTTTATTTAACTCGCTCTGGGGGAAGGGACCAAGGAGATCTATGCCTAAAATTTCATTCGGAAATGTAGCGCGAATGCTATTTAAATACCCGGCCGGGCTGTAATTAATATCATTTATTAACTGACATTGATTGCAGGACCTGACATACGCCGTTACTATTTTGTATAATTGCGGGAAATATACCGCCTCGCGTACCCTTTTTATAGTCTTTCTGACCCCGAGGTGGCCCGCTGTTTTTTTTTCGTGCAACTCCCTCAAAATGCTTAATCGAAGCGAGGCTGGGATGACTGGCTTATACTCAAGATTTTCGTTTGTTGTTTTCGTATAGAATAATAAATTATCTATTATTTCATAGTTTTTTGCTCTATTTCTTGTCGCATCGATATCTGTGTGCTCAAAGCTTTCGGGGTCTTTCAAATAAGCATAGATATTTCCAAATTCAGGATCAGCTTTCAGTTCAGTAATAACCGTATCTCTAGAATCTAAAATTTTTGAAGTCAACACAGCGCATTTAAGTTCATTTCCTTCATCGTCCAGTTTTATACGAGAAAGTGCGTCAGCTACATTGTTTTCCTTACCCGGTTTATATTTTATTGTGATATTATATTCTTGGAGTTTTAAAGCCCATCTTATTAACCTGGGCGTTAGATTTTTCCCCGAGTAAAGTCTACCATCAGCCGCATGATCCGAAAAGACTGTTACTGGCGATTTGCCGAAATAAACTCGAAATTTGTGTACAGCCATTAATACGGCTAATGTTTCTCTTTCTGTAGCTGTATAATTCCTTTGTGTCTGATTCAATGTTTTACTAAAAAATGCCAGCGGATGGTTATTTTGCATAAGAACCGCACCCACCGCATAGTCTGACGCATCTGCCGCAATTTCCAGGTTTTCGTCCCCCTCAGGGAATTTTAAAACAGGGGCATTAATAAGCGCTTCTTTAATCTTTCAAAAGCTGTGTTAGCTTCCGCTGTCCACGTAAATTTACTCTTTTTTCTTTTGATTACTAAGAGTGGTTCAACAATATTAGCGAAATCTTTTATGAAAGATCGATAGTAAGAACATAATCCAAGGAAAGACGAAAGTTTCTTGGCGGTGTTGGGCGGTGGGAAATTCTTAATAGCTTTTATTTTTGAATCTTGCGTTTCTATACCCTTTTGCGAAATTTTATAACCGAGATATTTAAGTTCTTTAGTTGCGAACTTGCATTTTGAGGCGTTAATTGTAAGACCGGCCTCTTTTAATAATTTAAAATCTTGTTCGAGGTCATTAATGTGTTGTTCCAACGTACTACTCGTTATAATTATATCATCTAGATAAATTAAAGTTGATTTTCCTAGGACAGGCTTTAGAACAATGTCCATAGCTCTCTGGAAAGTTGATGGGGCCCCACACAACCCAAAGGGCATGCGTAAAAATGCATAAGTGCCCGATTTTGTTATAAACGCGGTTTTGTGTATATCTTCGGGTCTTATAGCTATTTGATAGTAGCCAGACGTTAAGTCCAAAGTAGACATATATCTTGTCGATTTGATCTGTCTAATGATCTCGTCTATAACCGGCAAAGGATAAACTGGAAATTTAGTAATGCTATT
Source organism: Stegodyphus dumicola (assembly GCF_044657685.1). Lineage (NCBI taxonomy): Eukaryota > Metazoa > Arthropoda > Arachnida > Araneae > Eresidae > Stegodyphus > Stegodyphus dumicola. Next base: position 183,647,691 of record NC_140769.1, on the reverse strand, counting down.
TAGTTTTCTGTAATCGATAGCAAACCTCCAAGCCCTTTTATCCGAAGGAGGAAACTCGTTCTTTTTCCTACATAGTACGACTGGACTCGCGTACTCACTATTTATGGGCGTTATTATTTTATTCTTTAACATCTCCTGAATATGTTCTTCGATGATTAAGTCTTTTTGTTTATCATAGCGATACGGTTTAGTCCTACAAGGTTTTTCGGCATTTAATTGAAACTTGTGAGTCACGATCTGGCAGTTTCCTGATTTTTCTGAAAACAAATGAGAAAAATTACTCACCACTTGCTGTATTGCTTTACTTTCCTGGTCATTCAGATGGCTAAGGTCGAATTCAGGTGTCTCCACAAGGTTCCACCACCCTCTGGTCCATCTCCAGCACCACGGAACTATCTTGAAAATTTAATTTGGCCCTCGCGGCCCTTAAAAAGTCCATACCTAAAATAAGAGAGTGTTGCAGGTGTTTCACCACAAAAATTAATACTTTGAGATTTTTTTCTTTTACCTGTACGTTTAATGATACTTTCCCGATGCAGTGACATGTTTTTCCTTGCGCCGCTATAATTTCCGTATTTCTGGTTTTAAAGAGTCGTATCCTAAAAAAATTCTTTTTGAAGAACTTTTCACTCATGAAATTTCCTTCTGCTGCTGTATCGATGAGGGCTTCTACTGGTACATCGCCAACCAGGACTTGTATAATTGGTAGCTGTGAGTTTTTTACGATGACTGTATTTAAATGTCTATTTGAGGGTTTTTTTTAAAACTTCCGGGGTCTGGACCCTCCCTTTCACAGGCCCCTGTAGTCGTTTAAAGCTTTCCTTTCAATCTGTGTCTTCTGGGTACGCGGATGCTTATTTTCAAATTTTCTTTTTGGGCCTTGACCTTCGAGTTTCGATGCGTTAGCTTGATAGTTCTTTCCCCCATACGAGCGATTTCCATTTCTGGTTTCCTCCTTCCTTCGGGTACTTTGAGAATATGTTTCCCCTCTCGCTCTTTCCGCGATTCTGCGATTTTGAAACTTCACCGCCAATTCGAAGAGTTCCTGGAATGTTCTTGGTTTTCTAATTTCAAAGTAGTCTTGGACAGCGGGTAACAATCTTGGTAATATTATTTCAATTATCTCCGCATCGGGTTTTTTCCCATACAGCATATCCGTTAGCTTGATTTTTCGTAGAATAAAGTTCGTCAATTCTGCTATATCCCGTTGATAGAAACTATATAGTTCGGCTTCCAGCCGTGCGCGATCTTTCACTATGGGGAAGGCCTTTACTAACGATTTTTTGAAATTTTCAAATATATATGTCTGGCTTCCAAATTCCCCTAATAAAAATTTGCCTATGTTTTTCCACCATAGCGCGGCCTGTCCTCTTAGTGCTGATGTGGCGATGGCAACTTTTTGTCTTTCAGGCACAGGGTAGAGCTGAAAGTGGTTTTCTAGACCTTCGAGAAATACCGCCACCGAATTTTTTCCGTCGAAATGGACGTTTGGCTTGATTGATGCTCTCAAAGTCTGGACCAGGTATCCAAATCCTTCTAACTGGCTTGTCATTTCTTGGTGTTGTCCAGCGGCTTCCATCCAATTTTCGGCCATTTCAGTTCGATAAGTGTTCGGGCGCCAATATAACGTTGCGCGCCTACAACTTGCACGCAACCAAGGGTGACTGTGAAAGCTTGTATAAACCACAGAGTCTTATAAAGGGTTTAAGTCCCTTTTTATTCAACGTAATGAATTACAATTGCGTTCTCTTGACGCTTACAAACGGTGCCAACTCGGCAGTCAAATAAAAATAATAACCTGAAAAGAAAATAAAGACAAGATTCTAACTACGAGGCTCTCTAAAATAACTAACTCACCGCGTTTTACAATACCGCTGCTAATTCAGCAGACTTGAAGCTCACTGGAACAACTGCCACTATTTCCCGCCAAGCACATAGGCCGCAACGCGGGGTTCTTCAATTCTCGCTAACTACCTCCGCGCTCGCTAAGTAAGAATCTCACTCTCACCGAACTTGTTTCCTTCTATTTAAATCAGAATACTTCCGCTGATAATTTGAATCCTTGCGCGTTCTACTAAAATTTACATATTCTGGCATTGGCAGTTCCAGGGGAAAGTAAGGCTTGACAGGAAAGATAGTTTAAACTTAAAATAAATGTTAGTTAAAATAAATATAAACCCTACACCTTGAAAAGCTGGAAATAAATTTTAAAAAATAAATTTTAAATTTTAAAAATCTATTTTTAAGTGAAATAAATTTTAAATATTAGAAAATAAAACAAAAATAATCTAGAAAATGCTGAAAACAATAGAGTCAAATTTAAAAACCCACCACAGTATAGGAAAAGAGACCTGGAACTTGCATTTTTATTTTGTGGATTTATTATCTGTTTAAGTTTGACATTTAATCCAAAGGGGCTTTGTCCCTGAAGGACTATTGTTTTCGTTTTGTATTGAAACACTATAAACGGCTGCATCACTTTTCAAATTGTTGCCACCAAATATTATTACCCTGTACTATATTTAAAGAAATTATATAGCGAAGAATCTGCATAAATGCATGTACGTTTTTTGCATTCTGATAAAACAACGGTACCTAGAGCCATCAAATTTTGAATGACTTAATTCTATTGTGAATATGGACATCTGGAAGACCGAACTTGAAATTCGGAATTTGTTTTAATATATATTTTATATGTTGTAAAACTTTAAAAAATTTTTGATTAACAAACTTGAGGATTTCAAAGCGAACAATGGCAATATTGTACGGAAAAGACACTTTTATCTCCAGCATGTGAGACAATGAATCGGGAATTCTGAAGATATGTTCATTTTAAAATTATCTTGCAATATTGCTGTTGAACTGAATTTTAGAATTTAAGTGTGAAAAACTTGATATTTAATAAATAAAGGTAAAACACAAAATGTTAAAAAAAGGCCCCTTTGGGTGTAATTTAAAATCTGAAACCTTTCAGATCTTTTTTGTTTGTTTGTTGTGTTCCCCCCCTTCTTTGATGATTATTCATATAGATTTTTTCTTTATTCCAGGATGTTCTTTTAAGGAATTTTATAAAACAGCAGACTGAATTGATCTCGCTTCTGCAATGCCAGAACAAAATATTACTGAAAGAACTTACAGCAACCAAAAAAAAAAAAAAAAAAAAAAAATGAAATTAATGTTTTAAAAAAATGGCATAGCACTGAAATTCAACTTCATGACCTTCAAGTACAGCATGAGGAATTGCTGAAAGGAGTGAAAACATTTCTTTCAGATGAACAAATAGCAATGTTGAAAATTCCTCGTAGAAGCATTGCAAAATGGTCTAACGAGGGAATAATAAAAGGCCTCAAATTTAGATTTGCCTTGGGCAAGCATGGTTATAATTACTTGCACGGAATAGGTTTTCCGTGCTTTCATACAGCACTTTAAATAAAAGACTTCAAGGTCTTGAAATGAATTTTGGAGTCATCAGTGAGATGATTGAACCTTTGAAAATTAAAGGAGAAAAAATGAATGCTAGTGATAAAGACTGTATTTTATCATTGGATGAAATGGAGATTTCTGGCAATCCTGATTTTGATATTTCAAAATGTAAATTTATTGGTAAATGTACATTAGGAAATCAAAAGGGTGCAGGAAATCACTATTTAGTTATTTTACTAAGAGGTTTGAAGCTGAAATGGAAGCAAGTGGTTGCCCATGAGATAACTGGACAGGTAACAGGATGCCAGCTGAAACAAATTGTTGTCAGTGTTATCGAAGCTGTCATTTCTGTTGGATTTAATGTTGTTGGTATTGTTAGCGATATGGCAGCAGTAAATAGAAGCCTGTGGAATTCTTTGGGAATATCTGTTTCTCGAAACCAAAGAAATAATTTCACTACTGAAATTAAGGGCAAAATTATTTATGTATTTGCAGATGTGCCACATCTTTTAAAAAATCTCTGGTCTGCAACTCTTAATCATAGTATAAAACTGCCCAGTTATGTTTGCAATAAAGAAAATTTGGTTACTTTGCATGTATCTGCAGGATTTATAAAAGATATCTGGATTACTGAAACAAACCAAAATTGTGGTTTGAGAACTATGCATCATCTCAGCAAAGAAGACCTCTTCCCCTCACATTTTGATAAAATGAATGTTGCTTCTGCTGTGAGGTTTTTTCCAATTAAAACAGCTGTGGGATTGGAGAAGGCAGTAGCTTTAAAAGAGATAAGCCCTAATGCTCTTACAACAGCATGGTGGATAAGATTTATATGTCAGTGGTTTCAAATGCTATCCTCTAGATGTAGAAAGAACTCAATTTCTGTGACAAATAAAAGCAAAAAAATTGAGTTACTTTTTGAATTTATTAATGTTATACAGCTAATAGAAATTGGTAAAGGGTGGAAACCATTACATACTGGTTTGATTCTTTCTACTTTATCAGCCATACAGTTAGCAGAGGCATGTTTTCTGAATGATTTTCAGTTTATTTTGACGAGCAGATTGACACAAGATGCTCTAGAAAATGTATTTTCTCAGATACGCAGAAAAGCTGGTTTGAGGCCAAGTGCTTTGCAAGCTGTGAAAGCATTAAAGCTTATCTGTTTATCTCAGTTTATATCTGACATTAAGAACTCCAGTTATGCTACTGATTCAGATATTTACTTATTAAACTATGCGAAAGATGAATTTGAATTTCTGAAGGAGAAAAAAGCTTTAGAGCCTGTTACCATACCAGAAGTTTCTGATGTATCTCTACAGAATCTCACCTTTAGTGAGGAAAATAACGTCTGTTATATTGCAGGAGCTGCAATAAATTCTGTTTTGAAAAATGCTTGTAATTCATGCTCACAGTTTCTCTTAGTTTGTGAGCAAAATACTCCTTCCATTGATGAAAATAAGCAGTACATAATTAATTTTGCAAATTTAGGTGGGCTTAAATGTGTCCTTCTCCAGAAATTTTTAAATTGTGCCTTATGTGTGAAAAAATAATTCAAAATTTTCGAGACGAAATAATGCATGGAAATGTAACTATGGATGTGGAATTTGTTAATATGATTTGTAAGAAAGCAGGCGAGGTAAATATTCCCTCCTGTTGCAATATCAAAACAAAGATAATAAAATATTATTTGACTGCCCGTGGAATTGGTCTCAAGAAGCTTCTTCAAAATAAAAGGCAGCAGCGGCAAAGTTTTGCATCTCCTGCTTTTAAAAGGAAGAAAGTAAACTAGAATCTAATCAAGAGTTTAAGAAGTTTTTGCTGTTCAGTTCTGTCTGTAAAAAAGTAGAGTAGTTGTCACTGAAAAATTGCTGTTTGTCTCTTCGAATAATAATTAGGCCCACCAACAGCTGAATGGTTAAAGTTACTGAATGCTGGGAGTTCCATCTTCTGTTCTATTTCCGAACAGGCTGGCTGCATGGTTGGTTTTTTTGTGGTTTTTCCCCATGTGTAATGTGAATACAAGCCAGTTCTCTTTAGAAAGTCCTCTACAATAGAAGATCTCATAGTCAGCTAAATCGGATTTACTTTTGTGTGACCTTAAATGAGGCATCAATTGTGAATCTGTTTTGGCATGTTATTAGGAATTTTAAATGAAACATTTATTGCTGTTGTGAAAGAATGATCAACTGAATGTTTACCTTACTAATCAATGTCTTATAGTATTGTAATGGCTTGCAGGATTTTTCATAATGGGATGTTGCATATGTTTTACTCTTTTTTTTTTTTACCAAATAAATAGAGTATGTTCCTAATCAGACATTTCTTCTTTTGTACCAGGGTTATATAGTATGATGTGATAATTTGGATTTGTTTATAGAATACATAACAGTATTTTTTGACATTCTAATAGAACCAGTGTATTTTATTTATTTACTTATTGCTTTAAAACAGATTTTGAATCAAGGCTTACTTCCCACCCCCTTTGGGTATGCACATAAAACATGTTTAAGCTATATTTATAATATATCAATGAGATACAGTGGATGGACAAAAATATGGAAACACCTTGTGAAATGCATGTTTGAAAAGAAAGATTGATTTTAATGAAATGTAGGTGGCGCTGGCGTTTTTGACTACTGATGCCACCTATACAACTTCGTAAATGTGCTAAACAGTTCAGTTGTTGTCGGAGTACTGTTATGTGAGGTTGTCATTGCATTATGTCAGAGTTAATAGACTTCGAACGTGGGCAAATTGTTGGAGCACGTATGGTAGGTGCTTCCGTAAGCAAGGTAACCGAGGTGTTTAGTGTTTCAAGAGGTACTGTATCGAAGATTTATTCCGCATATTTGAAAAGCGGGAAAACATCATCTGCTAAATCACAGGGCGGACGAAAGTGTGTCCTGAGTGATCGTGACAGACGATCATTAAGGGCAATTGTGACGAAAAATAAGAAGACCACAGCTGCAAAAGTTACTGCTGAAATGAATGTTGTGTTACCGAACCCTGTAAGTACCAAAACAATTAGAAGGGAGCTTCATAAACAGGGAATTGCTGGCTGTGCTGCAATTGAGAAGCCACTCATCAGTGACACTAATGCCCGTAACAGGAAAAGGTGGTGTTTAAGTCATAAAGCCTGGACTATAGAGCAGTGGAAGCGAGTAATATGGTCTGACGAGTCTTCTTTCACATTGTTTCCCACTTCTAGCCGAGTTTATGTCTGGAGAACGCCATCTCAAGCCTATAATACAGACTGTTTGTTGCCAAGAGTGAAACATGGCAGGGGTTCTGTTCTGGTTTGGGCAGCCATATCGTGGTTCTCTGCTAGCCCCAAATGAACTGTGTCAGGGCACATGACTGCCAAGACTTATGTGAATATTTTGGCCGATCAAGTTCATCCCATGGTACAAACTTTGTTCCCCGATGGTGATGGTGTCTTCCAAGACGACAAAGCCCCTGTTTACACAGCTCACATTGTCCAGGACTGGTTTTCTGAGCACGAGGATGAGTTGTCCCATCTCCCCTGGCCACCACAGTCACCAGACCTGAATATTATCGAACCTTTGTGGTCTTAGGTTAGCTCCTTTAATGGAAAAAGAACAAAATAAAAATGATATACCTTGAAAACAAGAATACTATCTGAATAGTGTTGGCTAAAATTTATTCAGATGGTTTTTTGCATTTATTCAAACATCTCCGCATATAAATGAGAATTAATTATATTAGTTTTAAAAGTAAAACTAATATAATATCATTCTATATAAAGCTGTTTGATGTATAATGGAAAAAATTCAATTACTGCAGTATGTTTTAATAAAATTTGAATATAATAGACTGAATTGCACTACATTAGACCAAAAAGCAAAACATTTTTATTTATTTATCTTTATTTTCACTATATGTGTTTGTCATATGTTTGTTACTAGAGGACTTATTTTATAGATTTGAAGCTAAATAATATTTTTATGTTTTTACTTATGCAAATTAATTAATAAAAAGAACTGTGATTCAAGTATTGTCTTTGCTGTGATATAGATTGAATCTTATTATGTTATGGAATTATTATTTAAATATTCAGATACGTGTAATATTAAGAGCATATGTATATAAGTATAATTTTTCCAAGTATAATAAAAAGTAACCATCAACAACAAATAAACTTATAAGTAAATAGTATCTGTAAATTCTGTATGTAAAGGTATTATTTTTATTTTTATTTATTTGTGTGTGTATTATTTTAATATTGTTTATAGCTAAATAAAGAACAAAAAAAAAATTATGGAATTTTTTACTCTATTAAATCTATGAATCCCACAGTCATCTGAGCATTGAAGTAATTTTTATAGCCTTCTGCACTTCATTCTAAAAGCATTATAATTTAAAGGTGTATATCTTGAATCAGTATTTAAAATCATAAAGTGTTTAGCAGCTTTTTCTGGAAACACACACAAAATAACATTTTTAACATTGCTACAGTAATAGACGTTTGATTCCATGTGAGCAAAATTCAAATAACATATTAAAAATAAAAAACAAAAATTAAAGATTAAACCTTATCCTAAATTAATGGAGGTTGAGGGATTTCCCTCAACCATATTAAGAATGTGGTTGAGGGAAAGCTCTTGTCAAAAAATACATTTTGAGATAAATAACATTATGCATGTATTTAAAAGAAAAAATTGAAAATTCAATAAAGGAATTCAAAAAGAAAGCATTTTTAACTAAAAATACAAATTTGAAATATGATATGTGAAAATGTTTTAGAAACTTTTAAAATAACTTGAATCATACGAGAAATTTGGCAATTTAAAAAAAAAAAAAATACGAGAAAGAATCTGAACTGCAGACAAAAGAAGGGGAAAAAGCCACACATCTTTATAGGAGTGCAGAAAAAAGCTGAAATTCGGATTCTCTAGAATGTTAAATTTTAGTGGACAGCGCTAAAGAGCCAAAGTTGCCGCTCCACACCTAAATTGCAACCCTAAAGCTTAGATTCAAAATGGCTGACGAGTCAGCCTGTATCTCTAGTAGCTCTACTTCTAGGAGGACAGCGTGATACTTTTTCTCTGCTAAGGGATTATCCGTAGCAGCAGATCGAGGTACATATTCGGAAAATATTATTGTGTTTGCTTATCAAGCAAAGAGTATTAAATTAGAAATAAGCACATAATTGAATAAAATATTTATAATATATGTAAAAATAAGTGTCTTGCACCTGTAAATACTTATTTAATGCTTTATTTTCTGTTTTCGTTTGCTTTGTTATGCTTCCCTGTGCTCATCGATGTTCAAACATTGTTTATTCTATAGCTTTTTAGTATTTATGTTCATTGCCTGCAAGTAATCTATAAACATTTTCTTGTACTTTCTTTCTTGCAATGAGTGCTTTCATATCGTAGTGCAATAAAATAAGTCAATGTGTGCTTTTATATCATATTATAGTTATGTACAGTAATCTGAATTCAGAGGAACTTTAAATTTGCCTATAGAGTGGCAGTTTTACTTCACAGTTGCAGAAATATCTGGCATAAACAGACCTAAGTTCTCAGACTAAACATATTTGCAGTATATTTGTTCTGGGACATTTGTAGCCTCAGTCTGATATTTAGTTTATAGCACATTTAATATTTTTAGTATTTATTGTACGAATTAGAAATAATAATAACTTTTTAGAAATATGTATGCGATAAATTTGTGTGCTGTTAGACATGGTAATGCTCTCAAGTCTTAATTGTTCAAAATTCGGCAAAATGCAATGGTATTGTATTTCATTTTATAACTGCAGTATAAATATAAAAATTTCATTAAACCTGCTAGAAGGATACATATTTTGTAGTATTTAAACACATATTTAGTTACATGCATTATGTAATGGAAAGAGTAATTTGCATTAAATATTTCCTCATCTTTATAGTATTTTATATATATATATATATATAATGCATTATGAACTGAGAAGTCTCAATAAATTTTAATAAATTAATATTTCCTGATGTCGTAAATACTGCTGTATGCAGTTAATAAAAGTAGATTTAAATGCTATAAGAATAAACTAAAAATAGTTTGTTTCATTTTTTATTTTAATTGTCATAAATATAAAATGTCATAAATATAAATCATCTCCAACTTACAGAATGTGATGGTGAAAATTTTGCAGTATTTCCTTCATGATTTATTTAATTTAATTAAGTAAACTGAAGTCCTTGGTAATTGTTTATGATTACAGCAAGATATTTGAGAATTATTATAAATGAATTGTACAAATAGATAATGCAAAGTTCATGCATTACAATGACAGTGGATCTTGTTTACGAAACAGAGATTGATTCTACTGCAGACCTTGTCAGCCAATTAGCATCACTGCAGCAGAGACTTGCTGAATAGCTTTCAAAGTATATGCCAATCACTTCTTTGTCACTGTGATGCATGTATTACAGTTAGTAACAGTTCATCTGAACAATTCTGATAAATATCAAGCATTATTTCTTGTAAATATCTATGATTAAAATGGTATTTTATTCTCTATATTCTTTGAACTTAATACGTTTCTGTATTCATGTTTCACATTCCACAATACATTGTATTGCAAAAATTATTACTTAAGCCATGCTGTATTATACCTTAGAGGGTTGACTATAGAGGCAAATAAAAATTAAATTTTATGTATATTAGGTATAGTATTTATATGATAGTTGAATATACAGTTCATATCATAAGTCATATACATAATTACCTATCAAAATGTTTTGCAATAAAATTTATTATCCCCCTTTTTACCAAATAAAAACAAAATGAGGCATTTAACACCTGTAAGCTATGTAAATAATGAGGCATAGAAAATCTGTAAGGCATGTAAATAATGAAACATGTAAAATCTGTTACTCATGTAAGAGCAATACAGTTATTCAACTAATATGTTTAACAATAATATTGATCCTAGATTAGCTAATTGCTCCATTCTTGAAAAAAACATATAATGCATAGGACATTTTACAGAATTACAACTAAACTCAAATTACATACTTTTTAATTTACTTATTTAGTAATACTTTGACTTATTTTATTGTGATTTTTATTTTTATTTTAATTTGATTTGGCTTGGTCTGCATGATTTGTTTATGGCAAAGTATGTGAGAGCTATTTGCATAAGCAGAAGCATGAGAGGACTTTCTGAAAGACACTCACTCGTATCCTCATTACACATGCAGCCAATCGGTTTACCTAGAATTGCAGTCAGGTCAAACTACCAGTGCTTGAGCAACTTTACTGCTCAAGCACTGGTGGGCACATTTTTGTTATGATGGAATAAATTTTTGCATTGTATTTTTATATTTTACTTTGAAACAGTTATGGACGTATTTTCTGTTTTTAAGCTGTGATATTGAGACTATTGTGGTGTCATTTTGTAAATGACTTGTATTCATACATGTGCCCCCAATAATACTTGTGTAATTAAAAACTTGCTCAATGCTTATTATGCAAAGTATTCAGTTTAAAAGTGTACCCTTCATAAAAATCATAACTGTATACATTCATAAGACATACCTTGTATGTATCATACATTCAGATTTCAGCCTTAGAAGGCCAGCGAGTGCTGTTGTTCCATTTGGAAAGATTGATTGGAATGAGCCTTTGTGTGAATACTTCATAACAAGATAGATACTTCATTTACTGAAGAATACTACTGAATTATATAAATATTGAAACTATCAAAGTGGTAGCACAAGAATTGGATCAGAGTATGGAATCATTAATCAAGGGATACTATGTATGGCTCCATAGATTGATCTTTGCATAAATTCACCTTTGAAAACTGCCAAAAATATTTAACAAAAAAAAGGGGGAGAACTTCTAATGTTATGCAATGAAAGGAATGGGTTTTTATTTCTATAGCAGGCTACACTTCCTGATAATAGATAAATTAAGTACACAAAGTAATAAAATCTTGCATCTTAAAAGGAAACCAGATACTTTTTCTGGTAGTAATGGAGAAAATCTGAAGGTATTCATTCCATATCATAAATTTTAAGGTATGTATATATCTGAAACTGTTAATAAGAAATTAGGCACATTCACATTATGTAACTAAATTCATTTCATAAACTTTGTATATTTTTAATTTATTAGAGGTATTTTGAACTGTGAGTCATAATTGGTTTGTTTTAGTTGATTATTGCAAAGCAAACTAGGGTTCTCTTTCTAAGGTGAGGATGCTTTCGTGGAGGACTTTCTTGGGGAATAGCTCATATACACTGTACAGGTAGGGAAAACCATGAAAACACCCATGCAGGCAACCCAATTCTTCTGAAACCGAATAGGAACTGCCCGTATTCAGTGATTTTTTACCACTCAGCCACTGGTTAACTGTGAGTTATAAGATGTGCTGTCGTTTACACTGAGTAAAATAAATTCTGCTTTATCATAATTGATGACACATTTGTATGTCTTGCATTAAACTCGCATTTAAAATTCTTTTACCGTAAATGCAAAATTCAAGGAGGAGAAAAAACTATCTCTTTCAAAAACATTGAGATTAATAGTTTTAGAAATTTTTATAATACCAAGAGTAATTTCTTGTAAATAGTTATTCAGAATACCAAGAATAGTAAATTACAATGTTATATAGAGAAGGGAATAAAATTCTAAAATAAAATGTGGTATATATAGAATCATTGTACGGTATAGATTATCTTGTTTAAATAAAGCAACAAGAAGAAGAAAGTTCACAAGGCTTTCAACTTTACATATCAGTATTGAAAAACATTCTACAAAAGGATGAGAAGTTTTACACTGAATTTTGACCATGTGGTTTAATATTTTATTAATCATAAGCATATGCATTTCAAGTGCTATCTGCCTAGAACAAGATGCTTCTTAGCACCAAAACTATGGCAGCAGTTCAATTGAAAGCATCCTTAAATCTTCCATAGATTTAAAGATGAAATTATATAACTTTTTCTAAAATTACTTACATGCACAGTATGTAAAATTTAAAACAATTTAATGCCTCACTTTCAGATTTAAAGGCGTCTTTATCAAGAACTGCAAAAGAGGTTAATTTGATTGTCCTATCGATGCAAAACTGAAGTGTTATAGCAAATAAGAAAAATATTGTAAATAATCTTTATTACAAAAAGAAGATAGAATTTATATAGCTAAAGTATTTTTCATAAACAGCTGAAGGACACTGAAAAAAAGATCTGTCTTTAATATGGGAGAAATTGCACTTGTGTCCCTAGTATTTAATGAATAATAAGAGGAAAGTTAAGCATTTCCAGCTATAAGATATGTAGCAGTCTATGTAAGATTTTATTAGAAAGACACACAAATAAAGGCCATTATTGGTTTTCGTGATTTCCCCATGCGTAATGTAAATATGAGCCAGTTTATCTTAATAAGTCCTCCATGAAATCATCGTTCCTCTTAAGCAGATACCCCTTGTAAACATCACCATATTCAATTAATTTAACCTACAATTTGAGTTGCATTTCTGTAACATATAAAACGACACACCAAAAAGGAGTTATCTGAATGAGACGAAAATCTGTAGATGGATTGAAAACGAAACTAGTATGATAGGAATTTAATTTTTTATTTAGGAAATACAGCTACAAAAGCAAAATAAATAATGCAATGGCCCACGTCTAGCCCTAATGCAAGCTCTAATCCGGTTAGGCACTGACTCGTAGAGTTGGCGGATGTGCTCCTGGAGGATTCCTTGGCATATACTTTCAAACCGGCAAGTTAGATCGGCGCCATCCAGGAAGTGTCAGACATGGCTCCTCAGAGCCCAAACGTGATCAGTTGGGGAGAGATCTGACGATCGCGCCGGCCAGGGAAGTATTGGAGACGCACGAAAACAATTAGTAGAAAGGCATGTTGTGTGCGTCCGAGCATTACCCTGTTTAAATGTAAGCTCAGAGATCCGTAAAGGGAAAGGCTAAAATCTTATTAAAGTGCTGCCGTGCTATAAGGGTGCCACACCAAACGAGGCCGGCTGTCAAATGAAATGGCACCCCACACCATAGCTCCTGGTTGTCTCGTTGACAGTATCCAGATCAGTATGCATTGCTGTTCTGAACGTCTCCAGACATGTCTTCGCTAGTCGTCAAAACTCACTTCGAAACAAGACTCATCGCTGAAAGCAATTATAGTCCACTCTGTTAGATCCCAGGTCGAATACCTCCGGAACTGCTGCAAACATGCTTAACGGTGTGCAATGACGATGGGTAGCCCGCGCAATGCCTTCTGTGACTTCAGCCCCCATTCCCAGAGTATCATTATCACTTGTCATTGCACTGATGTTCCGGCTACACGCCCTATTAAAGCATCAGAGGCTGAGGTTGTGAGCGTGTCCGGATGATCATTTTGTCCTTGCGTTCTGCCGTCGCTTTTGTTCGACCGTTACATTTTTGACGCTCTCTACGACCATGGTTCACCCATTCCTGTCAACATCATAGAATGGTCGCATCGCTCGGATCCAAATATCTAGCTATCCTGCGGCCACCCTCATTCCTTTATACTTAAAAGGTGACAACTGCTCATACTTTTGACGAACCCGTCTACGAGACGTTGTTACAGTCCACCTAGATCGACGGACCCATACTCGCATAGAAGTTAAGCATTATCAGTGGAATATCTTCCGTTTTATGTACCATCCGTCTATAGCTTAGTTGGCAGAGCAGTGGAGTGTAGAGGTGTTGACACAGCTATCCATTTCATCTGGATGCTCCACTGGAGCTCCATAGCTTGTCAATCATTCAACACTAAATGTTAATCATTTCCATATTTCGTAGTAAGGTACACAATTTCTACTTATTTGGATAACTTCTCAATGAGTCGATTTCTAGCTTATAGGCTGTATGTTTACCTGTATGTACGTACGATAGATTTCATTTTATTTGCAACAGTACTTATTTGTTAGCTGATAACATTACGTTACTGCCTATTAAAACTGCAACATCATGAAGGCGACATACAATAAATGTCAAATTTGCATGAACCCCAAGTACTGCATCCTGGATATAAGAACAATTAGCATTCCAGCCAGAGTCGTAGCTAGGGTTTTCAGCGCCCAGGGACAACTGAAGATTTCGCACCCCCTACTGCTTGCCAAGGATGGAAAACATTTAATTTTAAAATGTCGTAACATCAGTTTGGCACCCCTTGGATTCTGCGCCCGGGGACAGATGCTCTCCCTTGCCCCCTCTAGCTATGCCCCTGATTCCAGCGCATGCGCGCAAAGCATGTATGAGTGATACCATCTGGATTGCATATAAATGGGGGAAAAATTGAACAACGGGTTTTTCATTCAGAAATCGTATTCAAGCGTTAGTTGCTCAGATTAAGATTATATTACGCCCCCTATAAAAAGAAGAAACTCTTACTAGTACTCTTACTCGTTGGAATTCGGCCACGGCAATATCGTGGACTCTTTGGACTACGATTCATTCTTCTGTGACATTGCTGCCCGTGTTGGTCGGGATCCCATGACTGTAAGGCGAATATGAGATCAATGGGTCCATATTGAACGCCGTGCAAAATCTCAGCAGCCTTGGGGCATTAAAACCCGAGAGAACGTTGCAGGCAGTGAGATGACGTCTGCAGCACCACGGACAGTCAGCACGGTGACCACTGTTGCTGCTTCCAATGACGCTACAACAGAAAAAGGTGCACCTACAGTGGACGTCATCGACGACACTGGGCACAGGAGTGCACCATGTCGTGATTCAGACGAAACCCATTCTGCGTACAGCATGATACGAACGCATTCGTGTGCAGAGGCACAGAGGAGAATGACGTTGCCAACTTGCATTCGTGAAAATCACATGAGCTCAGCACCTGTCATGCTGGTATGAGGTGCCATTCCGCCTTCATCCTGGTTATGTCTTGTTCCCATAACCAGTAATGTGGGCAAACATTTGATGTGTTAATGCCCATGGCTGTGCCCTATCTTCAAGGCCTGTGTGATGCCATCTTTCAACAAGATGATACACGACCTTATGTTGCCTGTGCTGTCCTGAAGTTCCTTGAGACAGAATGTGTTCGAGTGTTGTCCTGATTACCCCATTCTCTATATCTCTCACTCATCTTATCATGGGTTGCCGGGAAATTGCCATGCCATCACTGGCCAGAAAATAGAATTGAAGCTGCATGGAATAAAGTACATGTGTTTGCCATTCGAGCTTAGTTCGTTTTGATGCTCAGTCGGATTACAAATGTTGCTGCTGCCAGAGGTGTAGCTTTATGTACTGAATTGCTCATGTTATTAAACTCCATACCACTTGTTAATTTAATCATATCTTCCTCTCATTTCATTAATAAATACGACGTGTGCAGCACCACGGACAGTGACCATCGTTGCTGCTTCCCATGAAGCTACAACAGGGAAAAGTGCACCTACAATGGACGTTATCGATGACACTGGGCACAGGAGTGCACCATATCAAGATTCAAACGAAACCTATTCTCTGTACAGCACGAGAACGAACGCACCCGTGTTGGAGGCATAGAGGAGAATGAACGTTGCCAGCTTGCATTCGTGAAAGTCATACGGGCTCAGCACCTGGCGTGTTGGCAAGAGGAGCCATTCCACCTTCATCCTGGTCACCTCTTGTTCCCATAACCGGTAATGTGGGCAAATGTCGTTACATTTGTGATGTCTTAATGCCCATGCCGTCTTCAAGGCCTGCTTGACGCCATCTTTCAACAAGATGATGCACGAACTTATGCTGCCCTGAAGTTCTTTGAGCCCTGGTGTTTCCGAGTGTTGCCCTGATCAGCACATTCTTCATGCCTCTCACTTATCGAGAACATCTTATCATGGGTTGCCGGGAGATTGCCATGCCATCACTCGCCAGAAAATAGAACTAAAGCTGCATGGAATGAAGTACCTGTATCAGCTTAGTTCAATTACATGTTCAACCGGATTACAGATGTTACTGGCTGCCAGATGTGTCAGCTTTGTGTACCGAATTACGCATGTTATGAACGCCAAACCATTTGTTAATTTAATCATATCTTCCTCTCATTATATTAATAAATACAATACGTACGATAAATATGATTCTGTTATTTGCTTTGCTTCCTTGTGTAGAAATTTTAATGAACAGCACCGTATTTGTTATCTTCTTATGAATCTGTACTATAATCTAATTTTTTGAACTGTCGATATTTGCATCTTTATATCAGAATCTATCTCATATTCAGGTTCAGTTCTGTTAAGTGTGCAGTGCGTGCTTGCAAAAAGGCCACCAGATCCCTAGTTCGATCTATAGTGTATTTTAAGGAATAAAATCCAAACACTTGGTTATGTATGAATTTGGTGTTTCTATGCTGTTGGTATGTATAGGGCTGCCCAGGCAGTATAATGGTTAATGACGCTGAATGCCGTAGTGAAGGGTCTGGGTTCGAATTCCGAAGAAGGCGTAGCTATTGGTAAACTTATAATATCTTCACATTATAAGCCACCATGTGCATGGATGTTTGTCAGCTTATAATGTGAAGCTATTATAAATTTACAATCATCCATGCTTTCTTCATGCGTGAAGCAAGCAAGCATTCAAAATACAAGGCCAGCCGAAATTCTCTCGAGAAGCTGATAGTAGAGGAATAAAAGTTGGGAGACCCTCGGAACACCCGCAGGGCCATCTTCCATTAAAAACTGAGATGCAGCTTACTAGTTAACAAGACTCAGCAATACACAATGTACTTTCGGGAATGGACGGGTGCTTACCAATTAACTTAACCTACAACTGCCTTTTCCAGTTGGGATGTTATGACTGAAACTTCTATGTGATAGAATATGTGAAAATATTAATTTCCTTAAAATTAAAGAGTGTTTTTAAACTTAATAGTCCTCAAATAATATTACAAATGATTATTAACGGAAACATAGTGAGATATACATAAATTTATTTACAACCTCTCCTGTATTCCCAAAAATTCTTATAAATGCTGTTAGTACAGGAAGTTTTCAAAGCTAAAACTTAAGAGCAACATAAATAAATGTACAATGGTGGGGAGAATCCAAAATGCTTTATATAGTTTTTATAGATTTATATAGTTTTTTTTTGTGGTCAGTACAAAATCTTAATTCAGAATGAATTAGTGTCGACATTGTTTGACTGATTGATAAATAGTGCTCTAAAATAATATTGGCTGGTTAGGTTTCGAATTACAAAACATCACCATCATTATGTAGACAGACATTACTAGAAATGTGTATGTAGGAAGTCACTTGACATGAATTAATAGAGGAATGACGCAGTCCAAAGAGGTTTATTATAAGCAGTTACTATGTTTAGTACAAAAACTGAAAATACCTAAATTAAAATGATGATTTAAGGGCAAAACAAATTTAAATTAGAATCTTGATTTACACAGTTTTTATCTATCAATCTCTAGATACACAAGAAACATTAAAAAATTAATATTCCATTTTCTGAGGTATTTTTTAAATGCGGAAAAAGACTTTAATATCTATAGTTCAGATTTCAGACACAAACAGTCTGCATAAAGAGATTTGAATTTATTAAGTTATGGAAAAGTATGCTAGTGTATATTCCTTGATGAAATAGTGCTGTTAAGGAGGGCTTTCTGACGGAAACTGTCTTGTACTCATGTTATGCAAGGGAGAATCTATGAAAACATGCATGCAGCCAATCTGTTCCCTGGGAATTGAACTATCAGTGCTCAGCTGTCTTACCTGCTGGGCTGTTAAGGAAAAAAGATGCCTTCGTGGATAACTTTCTATGAAGAATTTATTCACCATAATTTGGAGTTTGTCTAACTATCAATGTTCAGCAGTCTTACCCATCAGATTCCATGGTAGGCTGTATATATTACAGATACAGTTGTTAATCACATTTATGGATTTTACGCCATCTCAGTGTGTTCCCTATGTTCCATTCCTTTCCAATATTTATAATTTCAAACATGAAAGCAAGATTTCAATATGGAAGCAAAAAAAATTGTTTAATACACAGCACTAATGATAATATGAGAAAATAAAGCAAAGATTATACAAAATTCCAAAAAAAAAAATTCATATGGCAGTAAACTACGTAACACCACATTTCACAAGTGACAATGTATTGTTTTCAGAGATTGTTTAAAGAATCTACCTGGTAATAACAAAAATTTTTTAATTTGTGTGAAAACTGTCACTAAATTCAGTTTGGTAATGACACAAGATTTTCAATGTATTTTGATAATATTAAAGAACTTTGTTGTTCTGCATGTGATAGGATACACAATCAAAATGTTCATGTTATGTCTGAAGGCATGACACACACACACACATACATGCAATAGTTAAAAGAGGCAGAATAGTTTTAATTCTTAAAAAAAAAAAGTGATAATTCCTTATTAATACCATAGACTTGAGCCACAGTTATATGGCAAAACTGTTGTTAATAGATATATATTTACTAAATTAGGTTCGATTATTTATATTGTACAGCACATGAGGGTTATCTGCAGAAGGGGGGGGGGTACTTTTGTGGAGAACTTTCTTAAGGTGAGCTGGCTTGTATTACGTTAAACATGTCCAAAACTACAAAAACTCTTATGCAGCCAGGCCATTTACAAGGATTTGAAGCATCCATATTTAGAGATTTTGCCACTGGTGGATGTTTGTTAGACACAAACATCTACAGAATTCAGGTATGCTTGAGATTTCAGTCTCTATAGGGGTATAGTGATAATCAGGGTTAGGTCAGATTAATTTATTAAAGAAAAACACATGAGAATATCTGCTCACGGAGACATATATCTTCGTGGAGAACTTTCTAGAGGAAAATGGTTTGTATTTATGTTTCATATGGAAAGCCATCCAAACATTCATGCAGTCAGCCTGCTCATTGGGATTGGAACATGAGTCAAACTAACAATATTCAACTTTCTTATTCACGTGGTCGCTGGTGGGCTACTTAGAAAAACTACAAGAAGTAGGTATGAAATGTCAAAATTTGTATTTCAGCTTTTTATCAGAATTTGTATTTTTATCTCATACTCTTGCAGGGCAGTGATATTTTTGAATAAAGACTAATCAAAACTATATTAATGTCCCTTTTTCAATCGACCATTTTTGTTAAAATATTCTACTTACTTAAGCATTGTTTAAAATTTTAATTGATGACTATTTAATTATAGAGATATAAAATATAAAAAGAACTGCCATCTTATTCATCTAAACTTTTATATAATAAATTATGAAAAGCAAAATAACATGATTTCTTAAACAATTCAAACTTAATTTTTAAGATGGTTTTAATATATCAATACTAAAGAAAGATTCATTAGACAAAATTATTTCTTTCACAGTTGAAAAAAAAAGTTTTTTAATTTTATATTTTATTCATAGACTTCATTGTTGAATTAATAAACAATTTAATTGCATTAAACTGTTACATATCTGTAACTTGATAAAAGTTTAGCACAAATTCAGTATGTATTTTAAAGTACTTCACATTTTCTGTTTCTTTCAGATTAAAAAATTGAGTAAGTTTATATTTAATACAGTAGATAATAAACTAACCATAAAAACAAAACATTCAAAAAGGTGACATATTGTTTTCTTTAAACAACAACAAATTAAAATTGTTAAATAATAGAAGGTTATTTCACAAAATACTTTATATGTGAATGTACTGTACATTATTTACATGAATAATATCATTAACATGCATTAGTGACATCTGCCACATTCAAAACATCAGATGGCCTCCAATATTTTAAATCGAGTCCTTTATAACGGTATCAAGATCATTATACTTAGAAAATAGAGCTGGTTAATTTTAACACCGTTAAATGCTACAATGTATTACATGTTACAAATATAGATTACTGATTTCAAGAGAAGCTAAAATTTACTGTATTACCATGATTGTTATTAGTGATACTTTGATCCAGTATTTATGGTGTCACATACACTGAATGTGTACTGATAATTAAACAAGTTAATAATCATTACTGAATATCCAGTAATATAATTTCATCACTGTATATAACAGGTAACAACTGCTAATGCCTAATTGAAACTTTCTAAATATTTTAAGAAATTGATCTCCATTAGCTAAAATATGTTTCAAAATATACTTCACTTGATAAAACATTCACTTCCCAGTGGCGAAAAAATTAACATACATACATATTAATGATCCGTAGAAAAAACCCTTTAGCCAGGTATATATTTCATAGCAGCCATCCCTTGAATGCTTTTGTGAGGTAAACATTCAACTTGATTTGAAAAATATGTTACTTTTAAAAAAAATTTTCTTTTCTCGGGTTTTCATCCGCAGAGAACCCGTTGGCGCTTCGGGAGCGAACCCGTTGGCGCAGTTCCATTTTTACTCGCCAAGCTCGCGTTTCATCGACGCTTGAGGCGAGCCGTAAACGTGATACTTTGTAAACGTGATTTTTAGTGCATGTAAATTCTAGTTAGCAGACTAAACAATATATTAAGCATATGGTAGTAAAAATTCACAGATAATAAGCATGTAGATGTAAAACTAACAGGTTAAACGTGATATAAGGAAATAAATTGGTATTAAATTTAAACAGAAATTAATTATTAAATTATTAACTTTTGTTATGAATTTTGCTGATTATGATACTTCTCATTTTAACCTATGCCATTTGACATAAAATCAACCTGCTACTTACTAAACCGCTAGCCTGACCAAGTATGTGACATTATGAGACATAAAAAAAAAGTTACATAAAGTTAGTAAAATGTAAATGTCACTTCTTTCAAATATGCCCAACTATTATAAGTGTAAAATATTTAATGCTACTTGATCAATTACTTAAAGTTTATTTCATTTTCAGACTTATTAATAATTATGTTAATTCATGTTTAGTAATAATACATACTACTTATGGATCTATTTTATTTTTAGGATGGTATTACAAATGTGAAATGCAGGCATCGCTAATATTTTTAATTGAATTTATTCAGTTCGCGTTTACTCATAGGTCCTGAATTTTTTTTCATTAATGGTCCTTAATTTCTGTGTGCAGAAATGTGTATGAACTCTGATTAACAGTTTTCAGTATTTTTTTTTTTTTTTTTTTAAGTTACTTGCATGCAGGTTAAAGCAATTTACATTGAAACAAATACCCATCCTTTTCATAATTTATTTCACAATACTAATAACCGTCAACAGTAATCAAATTTTCTTCAGTAGCATTGTTAATAAAACTTGAACATTACACATTTCATTACTTTTCAAGAGTCATTTGAACTATATTCCTTACACCAGCAGTGGTTTGTTAATTTTGATGACCATGGGAATACATCAAACTATTCTGTCACAGATAATCAGTAATAAATAGTATTTATTATTAAAATTTAATAATCTATTTATGTCACACCTGCCATCCTCTGAAAGGTTATTGTAAGAAAAGCATGAACAATATATTGTTACAATTTTACGCCATAAAAATTGATTTATTATCATAGTTTTAGGTGACAATAAACAATAATAAAAATAAAAGCATTACTTAATTATTTAAAACGCACATTTTTGCGGAGTACGAAAACGAATTATTTGAGCGTTTCGAACCTCATGGTTCTGCGTGCGTACAGCTGTTAATAATTAAGAACACAACGTGAACAGCCGTGTTACAAATTAGCATTCACCCCTCCCGCTTTATTTTCTTCCTTTCATCCCGAACCGAGAACCGGGATCTACGAAAATATTTCTATCTATTCGTTGTTAAAAAATTAAGAAAAAAAAGTAATAAATAAAAGAAGAATAATAGAAATCTGCAAATGCGAAGAACCACAGTGATAACGAAACAAAATGGACGCAAGATGAATGGTTGCAACAAGCGAATAGGTTGAATCCGCTGGGTTACCAGATTTTAACTATTATCGCCAAATTTGGCAATGTTTACATTCACCGGGTTCTCTCCGGAAGTGCTTCCCTTTTCTCTCCTATCTTGATATATCTTCTTTCTACAACAGGGATTTTCAACCAAGGGGGCTTCAGGGGGAAGAACATGGTCAGCCTTTTATTTATATGTTAAGTATTTAGTTTTAGTTCATGAATATCAAAATCTACTTTTGTTCAAGTTTTGACACTTATCAACATTTTCTACACTTTTGTTGTTTAATTTATAAAACAAGTTGAAACGTAGTCTGAATCGAAATAAATGTATATGCATTCTTCAAGAGATGGAGAGGGGGAAAGGATTTTCTAGCAATGGCAAAAGAGATGCATGGGGCAGAATAGGTTGTTTTTTTATTTTTAATACATCTATGTTATAGTATTTATTATAATTAAAGCCATGCCTTTCAGAAACTTTTATAATTGATGAATCAAAGAAATATCCCTTTAATCTTCATTCAAAAACACATTACCATCATAAATATTCATCTAAAATGTGTACGTAGGAAGTATTTTTGTGGTGGTTTTTTTTTTTTTTTTTTTTTTTTTTTTTTTTTTTTTTTTGTGAAAGGGAAGGCCATAAAGTACTGTACTTCCTTTGTATTCTCAGATTAGTTATGCTACTGTAACATTTATGTTCTCAAAACCTGTGCACTGTATTATCATTTTCCAGGTTACAACTTTAGTTTGACTAAAAAGAAAAATTAATTCACAAATGTTTTATTGCACAGAACTTATAAGTTCACAAAATGTTGAGTAGATACTAAAAATTAAGAAGAGCTGAAAACAGTAAAAATCATACTATGCAACCAACTCCAGAAACCACCTGTTGGTGTTAATGATCTTTTGCACATGTTGGTTCATAAAGACTGGACAAGTTTCACAAAGATTTAAGAATATTTGCATAGGCAGTTATATTTCTGTAGTATTAGCTAATTCTGTTTCAAAGTCATCAGACATCATGTCAGTAAGAACTGCATGTTATAATTCAGAAATATTCAAGAAACACAATTAGGTGTTTATCATGCTTCAAAATTAGCAAAGATTTTCAATAAAAAAGAAATATTTTAAGTAAATTGCCAAGGGTTTCTTATTTCAACAATAATGCTTGCTTACACAAATAAAGAAACAGCGGTACTGTTCTGTTATCGGGATCGAGTTCAGTAATGTATGTATGCATTTATGTATGCATGTATGTATTCATTGTATGCATAAGTACAAATATATGTGTGCATACAAATACACTTATAAGCACATACATACCAAGACACATTCATACATTTCTGAATCCAGTCCCTTGATAACAGAACAGTACCAAAATAACTGTTACTGCTTTTGCTCAGTATCCGAGGAAGCATATTCCTTGGATGTACGAATTGTAAACTTTTCTATAATTTACTTTTTATGCTAATAAATAAAGCTTTTCCTTCAGATTTTCAATTTTTCTTTTACGGTTATAATTCAAAACACATTTTAATAGCAGTAAACTGAAAATAAAAGAAGCAACGTACTGCTGTTTACAATAATCTAAAAATAAGGCAATAATTTGAAAATACAGAACTATGGATTTTTACTTGACTCTTAATCTATACAATCTCATGGTAATGGTAAAAAGCATGGGAAAAAAAAGGGAGGAATGAGACTGTAAGCTGTCAAACTATTGGGGGTTATAGAAAAGTATAGTTAGTTTTTTGCTATTGCGTGGGCCTTCAGCCCACTTCAGGATCAAACAAGCGCCTAGACATTGGGTTCTCATCTATCCCAGAGCTCTCCACTCTCGGTTGCTCGCCAGACGTCACTTCCGTTTGAGAAGATGTAAATAAGTTGGGAGGGGGGGGGTTGAACCAAAGCTAACGTGGTTGTCGTCTTTCTCACAGCAGTATTATTCCATGCAGCTCTTAAATATCGTGTGCCCTCAAAATATACATTTTTCAATGGTTAATGAAGCAGTGTTTTTTACTTCTGTTGTTATAATGTTACCTATAATATTAAGCAGATAAGTTTTTATGAGTAACATTATAATGAAATAATATATTTCGAATGATATTTTTTTTTTAAATATTTACCTTTCGGAAGATGTTAGATGTTACATCCAATAAATGATTTCAGTTAAATAAAGATTATTATCATTTTATTGGCTCTGTGAGATGACTGAGAAGTTTTATGCACTCCCAAAGTCACCAAAATTAACAAACTGGTGTGGTGTAATCTAAATTCAAATGACTTCAAACTGCATAAAAATAACAAAATGTATAATTTTTCTGTTTTATTTATAATGATGTTCTAAGGAATTTAAATGCTATTTAAAATCTGTGGTATTGTTAAGTATGTTATGAATAAGGACAGGCAGTTGTGTCAAACTAAAATGCTGAAAGCGGTAGGAAAATAGATAAAGAAAAATGTCTTTAAAATATAGTTTGGGAAAAATGAATATGTTAACTGTGTTAAGTTGTGAATTCATTAACGCACTTCATGTACTATAACTAGCACTGATAAAGATAAAGTTTTCTTAATATCGATAAACAAAGTACATAAAAACATATTCCTACATATCATTAAAATATTAGTATTTTTCATGAATTCCAGAGAAAATATGCTAATGAATAATAAATACCATGGTCAAGAATTACCTAAACAAACAGAAAAAAAAAAAAAAAAAAAAAAAAAAGATTCTCTACCTTGATACATAAGAAAGGAATATCACCATGTAACACATTGTTCACTTGTGTCAATATCACAGGCATTTTCTTCAGATTCTCCATTGACAAGTTGTATCTGTTAAAATGCCCCTGAGGCAGGAAAACAATCATCTGCTGATGGGACAGGTGCATATTTAAAACATAGAGATTCACAGGATTTGTAACGATATCAAACATGTTTTCACAATGCTTGAACCTACACCTTTTTCAACGTAAATATTGAGACACATTTTTCATCACATCAAATTCATACAAAGAGGCTACTAAATTTAGATTCTGTTTCTCCAGGGAAGCTTGTATTTGAGAGAAATATGAAGCTATAAATGTGAGACTCTTATTTAGAGATGCCTTTTTAAATAACACCTAAGCATTTTAATTGAAGAACATAAAAAATATTGACAGCATCTGAGGTTTTGACAAAATACTAGTCATTAGGGCCAGCTTTACTGTATTTTCTGCCCACGAAAGCATACAGAAAGTAAAAATCTGTTAATCATCCTTCACTGAAACCAGAAATAACTGAATAATGATAGAACATTTCACAAATAAATCTATAAAAAAACTTCAGTATTTGGCATTCTGTGCAATCACCCTACCTCCACCTCTTAAAAATGCTACTACTCGCCAAAATAGCAAGCTCACGCTACCATATTCCTCACTTTTTCAAAACTGGATTTAAAGATAACAATATATCAACTGCAATCTCTCTAAAGACTTTTGCTCTAGCAGGTAATTCTAAAAACATCCTTTTTACATTAGAAATAAGTTTGCAATTGTCTGTGAACAATTCATGAAACTTTTCGGCAAGGTGTACAGGGTGTGCATTTTAGATACAGTATTTTGAGAAACGACCCTGTAAATGCCTCACCTTTTTTATACATCTTATCATTCAGGAAAAGAATGGCATAGTCATGTTTACTTCTATTAAGACAAAATAAATTCTATTGGTGAAACTTGAGATATACCGAAACTGTTAGTCTTTCTACATCTGCTATCAGGAGGAATATATCTGTTATTTTAGGATGTAAGGTTTTAGTTGCAATGTTACATATGAATTTTACCACAGCATTCATTCATGAAAATGAATTGCTGTCCAAAATCACACTTTGGATATCCTAAACTGCACCAATGTAAGCAGTATGTCAATATGTTCTTCTTAAAATAGATTTATTGGGAATTTATCACTTTCAAAATATCTTTTTGCAGATGGACTTTTAACTTTCCAAAATGTCATTCAATTCAAATCATTCATGAACTACTTATGACATGACATGCAGCTGTAAACACTAGTAAATGTTTTGTTGTTTCATTGGCATTACACTTCCTCTTAATTCTATGTATGTGCTATGCTACAAAATAAAATTTTTGAGCACTAAGTGGTTTTTCTGGTGCTTATGTATCAATAAAAGTGTCCATTCCAAATTCTTTTGAAAAATTGTTCATTTTCCCTATCATTGACAAAGAAACAAATGAAACTGAGAGAAGAAATTTTGACAGAACCTAGTCATCACTCTGGCATTCATGCTGCTAAGTTCGTCAACAATAACCTTCCTGAAAAGGAGCATTTCATCCATTTATTTTTTTAGGTAATTTCTAATTATCACACCCCACCACCACCAAAAATTATAAATTTGTTGCCAACTTTGGAGAGAGATGTTTATTTGAGTACTTTTGTGTCTATTTTAATAATGCATCCAGTGCCACCTATTTCTTTTTTTCTACAATACACACATACTCCTTTTTTTTTTTTTTTGTGTGTGTGTGTGTGTGTGCTACTGTTTGATTTCTTGGACACAGCATTGAAATCAAAATTTTAAAATAAGAAGGTAAAAAAAAAAAGAGGTCCATAAAGCCTTTAACCCTTTGATGGGCAGCGGGACGGCTTTTTTTTATCAGTTTTTATCTCCAAGATGACAGCTGCAAAATTCTGTTTAAAATACATACAATAATACCTTTCAGTTTCCTAAATATATAACAGATGGTGGCACTAGTAATTCATAGAAATGATGTAGGAAAAAATTCTTTGCAGGTCTAATTTTGAAGCATTTTTTGCTTTAATTTCTTATGCAATTTAAATCATTTGGACAACTTTTGGTATTAGAGTGAATATTATTTTTCTTGCAGATAAAAAGTATTATTTGAATTCATATATATATATATTAATTAAAAATGGTTGAAATGAAAAGGTGGGACAAATTTGTCCCATCACGCATGTAGGAAATACTGCTACTAGGGAACAGGACTATCGAAAATGTTTTCCGAACATTTGTTCCATTGTGATTTTGTACTTTCGGTTTAATATTCTGATTTTTTTGGTAGGTTTATGGTTATTTCTAAGGTATCACAAAGTATAATAATCATATGAGATATGTTAATTAATTTGACCACTTAGAAATGTCTATATCAGACTGAGAGAAAAAGTGTCAAATGGTGGCACAGAATTTTTTTTTTTTTCATTTCCTTGATGTTTGTGTAGTTAATTCATTCATATTGTGTAAACAGTTACCCGCAGAGTGAGAACATTTAAAATCTCTAAAATTGTTTAAAATGTATATAGCTGGAAATTTACTGAATATGAGTTAAATAAAATATAAGAAAAAAAGAGAAAAAAATACCAGAGTCCTGTACATGTAAAGTAATAGTAAAATTAATATAAGTTAATTTTACTAAGACATAGGTCATCAAATGAATTTTCAATATAATGTAATTTTTAAACAATGAAAATTTTAAGAAGAATGTTGCCCCTGAATATTTGTCTTGTTATTTATCATAACTGTGAGAGGAAAATTTTGTACAGATGTCCGAATTAAATTTTTCATTATTTTTCTTCTTTTTGTTTGTTTAAAGGTTCTTTGCTGTACAATTTTTTTATTAGCTAGTATGTTTACAGTTGGAGGTTCAAAGTGTGGTATACTCGTATTTATTGCAGATTTATAAATTTTCTCCATTTTAGTTACTTCATTAGGTGTTGTTATTGAGTTTAGTAAGCTTGTAAATTTATTCAGCAGTGCTATTTTTCTTTCTGCTAATGTCAAAGTTTGTGATGTACTTTGCATTAATTCATTTACTATTACTATATCATTTGTGTCGTCTATTATCAATGAAGGATCATTACAGAAATCATGAACTGTATCTGCTGGACTGTTTTTCTGCATCTGGCATAAATAATGAATATGCTTACACATATTCCACTTAATTGAAGTATCTATACATGTGCACATATATGTGTGTATGCATACATTACATTCAGTACACTTCCATTCACAGTTACCCTCACTGATCACTTTTTGTATGGTATACAAATCTAAATTGTTTTCTGATGAAATAATCCAGCCACTTTCATTTTGTATAATTTGTGATAAGCTGGTTTTATATCTGTTTCTCAAGTCTCTTATTTTACTTGTCAATTTTTCTTTATTTGATGTAATGATTCTATCAAACATTTTATCCCTAATAAATTTCATAATTGCATGCACAGCCTTATCAAATATTTTAACATTTTTTCCATGTAAATAAATATATGTACTTTAATGTTCGATGCATTCTTTCAATATGTATATTTGTATTTAGTCCACAATGAACTCTGTGACAATAAGCCCAAGTAGTTGCATCTTTTAAATAATGTGTCAAAAAATAATTAGCAAAATCAAGTGTATCGGGATCAGTTTTCAAGTAATTTAACACAGCTTCTGCTGCAGTATTAAAACTCTGTATACACATTCTTGTAAAGAAGTGCGGAGAACTTGATATTCTTGGGCTTCTTTTTCTCTACCACTGATTTTTTTAAAATTCTTTCGCCATGCACGGTCAACATGCCATGCACAAAAGAGGCGTTTTTCACGTGTGCCCATATCTGAAACCTATACATTAAAAAAAGAATCAGCCATATCTGACATGAAAACTTTTGGTTGTAATGTGCCAATGCTTTGCTTGATTATTGAGAAGAATATAGACAAAACTAGTTGGTCACTTCGATTCGAAATTAAAAATGCACAAGGAAATCCTTCTCTTAAATTGTTGAC
Source organism: Stegodyphus dumicola (assembly GCF_044657685.1). Classification (NCBI taxonomy): domain Eukaryota; kingdom Metazoa; phylum Arthropoda; class Arachnida; order Araneae; family Eresidae; genus Stegodyphus; species Stegodyphus dumicola. The sequence continues at coordinate 183,618,648 of NC_140769.1, read as the reverse complement.
AGTTATTAAAACTATAAGCTCAAAGCCATATGCATTCATGCCATGAGTGCCATCTATACATACAGTTAGTCAATAAAGTCTGCGTACATCAAGAAAAGTAATATCAAATCCAAATTTATGGTGCGAAAAGGGTAGTTTCTTAAAGTTTTTTTTTTTTTTTTAATATTTAGTTTCAATAAGGGTCTTTGAAATTATTTAACTGTAATATTTTCATATCTAATAATTTATTAATTTTCATATCTAATAATTTTAAAAGATAAGTGGTCAGAAATCAAAGCAAATAAAGTTTGCGTACAACACGAAGGAGGCGGGGTATTTCTTATCTAACTTTTAAACTTCAAACTTGAGAATGCAAAGAAGGTTACACTTTCAAGGTCATTGACTTCCGAAGCAAATTTCACGTTGATTGGAAGTTGTTATTTCTATTTTCTTTGACGAAAATGACAACCAATAAAGAAATTCCTTTAGTTACGAGACAACTAATTATCAAATTGAGAGATGAAGATAAAACTCTTCGTTATATTGGTAAAACCATTGGAAAACCATTTTCTAGTGGGCAAAGAGTTATTCAAAACTATCTTGACACTGATAGTCTTGCTGTAAAACCAAGATGTGGGAGACCGAAGAAGCTAACGCAGAGGGAAAAAAAATTCTTTTACGAATTAAACAAAATCCTAAACTTTCTGCTGCAAGCATTGCAAAAGACATTTTTTTAACTAGCAACAAGGAAATTTCTCCTGAAACTGTACGAAAAGTGCTGCCAAAGGCCGATTATCATGGACGCAGACCTAGGTCTAAGCCATACATTTCCAAGACAAATAGAAAGAAAAGAATTGCTTTTGCCAAAACATATTTAAACTCTTCGCAGGACTTCTAGAACAATGTAATTTGGTCAGATGAAAGTAAATTTACAATATTTAAAGTTAATGGCCACCCTATTGTATGGAGAAAACCAGGAACAGAACTGAATCTGAGAAATTTAAATCCAACTGTCAAACATGGAGCTGGCGGTGTAATGGTATGGGGGTGTATGTCGTCGAAAGGAGATGGAAATTTTCACATTATTGATAAAGTCATGGATAAGTATGTTTATCTGGATATTCTGAAGAAAAATCTGCGAGACAGTGCCCGAGATTTAAACCTTTCTAATACCTTTATTTTCCAACAAGACAACGACCCGAAACATAGAGCTAAAATTGTGAAGGAATATCTCCTCTATCACACTCCAAGACAATTGCATACTCCTCCACAGTCACCAGACCTCAATCCAATCGAACATTTGTGGGCAAAATTGGAGAAACGAATTCAAAAACACAATATTACATTGCGAAATGAGCTAATTAGTAAATTGCAGAAAGAATGGACGAAATTTATGTCGGATGACACTTAAAAACTAGTTCAGTCAATGCCCAGACGTCTGCAGGCTGTTTTGAAGAATAAAGGATATCCTACAAAGTATTGAAGTAATGTAAAAAACTTATATTTTACTTTTTTTTTTTTTTTTGAAAGTGTACGCAGACTTATTGGATGGAATTTCTGAGTTTTTTGAAAAAATTTAAAAAGTATTACACTGATATTATTTACTTTTTATTTAAGCTTACAATTTTAGCTAATAGAAGAAAAATATGCAATGATTAAAAAACATTTTTCTATGCTTTAAGTGCTTTTTTTAATTTAAAATTTAGTCTGTACACAGACTTTTGTAGCTAACTGTATGCAGTCTGAACTAAATTTTTTTTAGCATTTCACTTTGTGATTATTGTCATCGTATTTGTCATTATGATGAGAATAAAATCTTAATCGTTAAGGAATGTATGTGTTGGGGATATTACACCTTGTGCCTTATAATATAACACGCATGAAATCTGTGAACTAAGCATTTCATTCACCCACATGTCAACCCTCACATAGTCATTACTATGCTTTAGCCGACCAGCGGTCGAGCAGTAAAGTCGCTGAACACTGGTAGTTCGGTCCGAGGTTCGAATCCCGCGAATGAGCTGGCTGCATGGGCATTTTCGTGGTTTTCCCCATGTGTAATGTGTATACGAGCCAGTTCCCTTAGAAAGTCCTCCACAAAGGCATCCCTTCCCTTAGGCAGATAGCCCTCGTGTGCTTTGCCATAATTAAATACACCAACACCATTACTATGCTTTACTGCACTGGAAGCTAACTCAAAACTTCGTTCAATGTTTTGCAGATGTTTTTTCGTTATTAGATGCAATCGTTCTAGGCCAGAATCAGATATGGAATCGTGAATTTCATACAAAATTGCATCAAATGGTACTTTAGCAGCTATTTTTGATGCAATAAAGGTTCTATCCTTACTTGAAAGGAAAAGATGACCCATATCATTTTCATGGCCTACATGTGTTTTCTGGAAATATGCACAGTATTCCTCTCGTTTTGATTTGACCAATTTTATTTTCGAAGGACAATAAGCATTAATTTTTTTACTGCCCAGTAGCTTTATGTGTTGCTTTCCAGAACTCTGTGAATGAAAATGCCCTGAACGGTGACATGTAAAATATGTAACTGTACCAGTGGCATTTGGTTTTCAGATACATGTATTATAAATTTCGACTTTATTTTCTAAATCATCTTTCCATTCAAGAAAACGTTCATAGGATTCAAATTTTAATTCTGATGTTTCAAGTTTTACATCATGAACTTGTAAAAAGTGTTCATTTATCAACTCATTTTCAAAATCCCCTTTACACAAAGGACATTTATACTGTCTCTTAGTTGAAATGTGATCACCATTACAACTAGAGTCACATATTTTGAGTTTGGATGTTTCACATACTTTTAAATTTAGAGACTGCAATATGTGTTCATCCGTTGGATGGCATTTTACTACATGCCTTTTCAAATTAAATTTGGAAAAAATGAATTTCCCACGTCCGCATGGAAACTTGTTTCATGTAATCATATCCGTAGAAATATCCGAATTAGTTTGATTTTTTTCATCAGATTGAACAATTGGCTCTGAAAAGGGCCCTTTATTAAAGTGATCATTTGGTCCTGAAAAGGACCGTTTTGTTTTAAAATGATCAGAGATGTTTGATCAAATTAGCTTGTAAACACTCGACTACGAAAATTGCAATACGAGGATGTTCACTAGCTATTCTATCATTTGAGATCCCTCCCCACAACCGGAAATGACATACTACGAGCGAAGAGAGTGTAGAACTCTGGGATAGATGAGAACCCAATATCTAGGCGCTTGTCAGGATCAATACAGGGATCAAACCTTACTACTGCATCACATAACAACTAATTTGTTGGAAATTTGGATTATTAGATATGTTTTGTATTTCCAAATGCAAATCACAGTACAGATATTTATAGGGCATTCTGTACGATTTGAGGTACATTATGAATGCAGGTGCGCCAAGGATAAAAAACATTGGTAAAAGCGCAGAATAGGCTGCATCAACAAAGTTCAGTAGGAGGAGCTGTGTGACGTCCATAAATGGGTGGGACTAAGCTTATGACGTCACAATGTAGTCTCGCATTTACACTACGTGTACTTTCTACTATTTTCTCTTAAAAATAACAATAATAAATTGTTTATTATTGTAAGTTAATATCAAATTCTTTACTTTTAATTTACATTTATAACATTTAAGCATAGGCGTTACTGATAATAAGTATAATAAATTGTTTATATTTAAAATTACCATGATACAGTGAGCGAATTCTACCAATTATTAAAACGATAAACAGGGTTGCCACTCAAACAGGAGAATGAAATTCCCTGACTTTTCCAGGTGTGTTTCAAGAAAATTCCAGTCTATCCGCGTAATGTACGTTGGCTGTGCTAAGAGGTAAATTAATTATGGTATTACTTGTATTGTGTAGCAAATTCACTTAATTATTCAATAAATCCCAGAGGACTTTTATTCTTAATTATTCTTGGTATACTTTGTTTGATAATTTTGTTTAGTTTTCCACTTAAGAAACTTAATAAAATTTAAGATATATATATTGGATAACAAATGTATGTTTTATTTAATTATTACTCATGATCATCACCAGTTTAACACGAAGCTAATCCGGTCCTTATAAATCACAATGCAATGCTAAATAGTTAAGTTAGATTTTAGGTAAATTTAATTTGCGTGAGGTATGTTCTTAAAAGGCACCTTAACACTTGAAAACACAAATATAATTATAATAGTTGTTGTTTTCTCCACTGAAGATTGAGATTAGAATCTTCCCAATCTGGAATAAAATAAGGCTTTTTTTGCAGACATTCTGCAGCTAAACGAAACAAAGAAATCTATTTTAATAAATTGAGGTATTTTATATTTATTTTGCAGCATACATAAGGAAAAAATATGTGCATTAAATTTCGTGATGGTATGTCATCATACTGCTATAATTAATTTCAGGATTATGCCAGAGAAAATTTCCTGAAATTTGGAAATATTATTTACTAATGATAAATAAATTTAGAGGGAAGAAGCAACATTAAATTATATGAATAACATAAAAATAATTACTTAAAAATTGAATTAGAATAATCAACGATATTTTAGGGAATATAGTTATATTACATGGCTAGCCTAGATGACTGATTACTATTTTTTTATTTTACTGCAAAGTGGCAAGGTATTTATTAAAAAGAAAAAAAAAAAAAAAAAAAAAAAAGGTTTAAAAAGATTTTGCGGTAAAATTCTAGTATACGGTAAGGCTTTGGCACGATTTTGAAAATTGACGCCAAGACCAAAATGACCCGTTTACTGCGCATCAAGATGTCGCCAAATCCCATTGTTATCTAACCAAAGAACGTCTATGTAAAGAAGAAAAGGTTCCATACAAGTAAAATGCTATTACGCCGCTAGAATGCGGAGGGAAAATTTGCCAAGGGATTTGGCGACGGAACCTGGCGGCCAGAATTTCTCTCTCCGCGATGTGTACAGGAAATTGAGAAACACGTGTTAAGAAGAAACGCTTTTTGACAAAAATAAAACTACGAAAATCCGTTTTTAAATTATTGCGAAAAAATCCAAGAAGAAACGTTTTATCAAAGGACGTTTCTTCTTGGATTTTTCGCAATAATTTTAAAAACGGATTTTCGTAGTTTTTTTTCCCCCTGAAAATAACTAATCCATGAATTAATTTACTTGCGCCAAAAAATATTTTCTTTTCCTTTAGAGTTTAACCACTTGCGCTAAGACTAAACTTCACGGTTGCGGTGCCGTGCGCTACAATATAACAAGCCGTAAAGTGTCTCATTTACGCCGCTCCGCATCTGCGAGTGCAATCCAGAGCTGTAACTCGAGAAATAAACAATCTCGTTGTTAGGCGTCGTGTGCACCACGTTATTTTCATTTTTGCGATAAATGCTTATCGACGTGGTGTTCACGTCGCTCGCGGTTTGAGACAAAAGCATCTTGACGTGCGTGGCACGTCTTTTTAAGCGCAAGTGGTTAAAGAAATTTTAAACGATATTCATTTTATGAACTCTTGATAACGTGACCTTCGAACTTCGACACCGGTTTCGAGCTTTGGCAACAGATATATCAGACATGCACAGCTGTTTTCCCTCTATGATGGAACGGAGCCACAGCCACGTCTGTTGCAGAGAGGTTTTCCTTCTTTACAATACATATTCTTTGATTCTAACCTCCATGGTACCGTATACTAGGATTAAACCCATTTTGTTTTATACGAGAACAGGTACTTTCTTTAGTTCATGCATTGCACATGCGATTCTCGAGAATATTGGAAACCAAAAGTTGCGGGAAAGTTGCTTTGCCTTTCTAAAAGACAATCAAATTGGAGCTGCGAAAATTGGCTCTATGCCAGCTACCCGAATGACACTCACGTGATACATAGTTCGCCAAAAAAGTTACCTCTTCCGACGTCGGCGCAAAAATCGCTTTTTTTTGGCGGGATCGTTGTATGAACTTCCCTGACTTTTCCAGATTTTGACAAAAATACTTAAATTCCCTGACTTTTCCCTGAATATTTTGGTCAATTTTCGAATTCCCTGACTTTTCCCGGTTCTCCAAGTTTTCCAGGTAGCGTGGCAACCCTGGATAAACCACGTCGGAGTCTCTAATACTTGTAGAGCTTCAATATTTTCAAAGATTTTTATTAAATTATTATTTTTATTTTTATTTTTATTAATTTTTTTATTTATACAAATAAAATATTTCTTTTAAATTTAAATTCATATTGTGGAACATTTCAATTTTATCATTTTTACAAATTACCTTCTTGCTACGTAACGACATAACTCCTTACATACCAATAATTAGACAATTTTCATTATTTCTAAAAATTTTAAACTTTACATTAATAAAAAAAGAAGAATATTTTTTATTGCATATGAACATCATTACACGGATTTCAAATCAGTTTCTAAAACTCCTAAATCACGCCATATTCTGTGTAGGCATGCTAGAATTCTACGCATTAATAAATAAAAAAATCTAATTTCTCAGAATGAAAGAAAATAATATAATAAAATAAATACTACAAACTTGGAACACTAAGCAATGCTTCACATATGCACACACACATATTATCAATGAACTCCTATTATCAAGTGCAATTACGATACCAAACACTACGTATTAAAATATGAGGTAAACGTTACGTCAAGAGTTAAAGTTAACAATTTTGCTACTGTTGAGTAGATCGTCGGCCTATCGATATATGTCGTAAGTCGGAAAGCGTTATAAACATATCAAAGCCAAAAAATTAAAAATACAATTTAAATGAAAAATGACGTCTTAAATATAATTCACAATTAAAACAACAATACAAATTTAAAATACACTAACGATATGTTAAACATTGCACATAAATAAAGTTACATTACTGCTCGGCATCACACAACCCCTCGTTTTCTCTTCTTCACAACGATCAGTATTCGCTCGAAAAACATCAAAGAATTCCACAAACTCGGTGTCCATGTGCTCATCCATCTATTTTCACTTAAAGAAAAATCAGAGAATTGCTCAAACTCGGCATTGCGCACCATATTGACTTTGACCATGTGCACATCGATCTATTTTCACTTAAAAAAACATCCCAGAGTTGCACAAACTCGGCATTGCGCACATGCGCACATCGATCTATTTTCACTTAAAAACATCCCAGAATTGCACAAACTCGGCATTGCGCACCACATTGGCTTTGCCCATGTACACCTCGATCTATTTTCACTTAAAAAAATCCCAGAATTGTACAACCTCGGCATTACGCAACACATTGGCTTTGGCCATGTGCACATCGATTTATTTTCACTTAAAAAAACATCCCAGAATTGCACAAACTCGGCATTACGCACCACATTGGCTTGCCCATGTGCACATCGATCTATTTTCACTTAAAAAAACATATTTTCACTTAAATCCCAGAACTGCACAAACTCGGCATCGCGCACAACCTCGGCATTGCGCACCACATTGACTTGGCCCATGTACACATCGATCTTTTTTCACTTGAAAACATCCCAGAGTTGCACAAACTCGGCATCGCACATAACCTCGGCATTGCGCACCATATTGGCTTGCCCATGTGCACATCGATCTATTTGCACTTCAAAAAACATCCCAGAATTGCACAACCTCGGCATTGCGCACCACATTGGCTTTGCCCATGTACACATCGATCTATGTTCACTTAAAAGTCCCAGAATTGCACAAACTCGGCATTGCGCACCACACTGGCTTTGCCCATGTGCACATCAATCTATTTTCACTTTAAAAAAAAACATCCCAGAATTGCACAAACTCGGCATCGCGCACAGCATTGGCTTTGCCCATGTGCACATCGATCAATTTTCATTGAAAAACATCTCAGAGTTGAACAAACTCGGCACTGCGCACCACTCAAAATCGTGTATACGTCTCAAAACCGTCTTTCTACTAGTTTCATATTTGTTCCACAAATTGGGTACTTATACGATATTGCAATCAAACTTTTCTCCATACACCGCTCAATAACGCTCTTTTTGCTTCTTCGCTCCAACTGATTAAAAAAGTCCAGATTCAGATATTCATCCATTCTGCAGTAAGCACCGATTTTAACACACTCATCAATAATCAAAACATTCTTTAAGCAAAAGAATTCTTTTCTGTATTTTCAGAAGTTACGGTTATAATTTTTAATTCATGCATTCAATATTTTCAGTCGTTTGCTAATGATCGTTTTCAATCGTTTGGTATCTTAATACGGTAATTTGTGAGAGATAATTCGTTGCTTTAAATGCTAACACTACCACACAACACATAAAAGTAGATTTATAATTAAAAAAATCTCGCGCAGAACATTATAAACCTACCATTTCAACTCAGTTAAAATATAATTTTTCTTTAAATACGAAGCTATAGCATACTTATAACTTGTTTTTAAGAAGAGGCGTAACCAATGTTACGTCATAAAAAGGCGTGTCCAAGCATAAGAGAAGTAAACACAGCATCGACTGATGCAGCCTATTCTGCGATTTAGCCAAAACATTTATCATTTCTTCTACGCTGATGATCAATACACATTTTAAGAGTAATATCAACACGGTAGTTACAGATATGGCACTGTTTGACTTTGTTTTTACTTATCAGAGATTAGCAAATAAGGCATAGTTTGAATTATTATATGCACAATGTGATTTCAAAAAATTAAATTAGTAATTATTAAAAAGACACAAATTCTATTTCAAATGACAATTACGTTTCAAAAGCAAAACAACGTGAGTTGCTTATTACGTGAGTAAATTATGAATACAACGTGAGTAAATTATGAATTCCGAGTCTCAGTTTGGCCATGCTTGATCCGTACATAAAGTATATGGCATCTAAATTATATGGAATCAAAATAACTTCTATGAAATAGTATATTCTTAATTTGTTTTAAGAATATGTTCTGACAATTATTCAGATTTTTGAAGTTTTCAAAAAACAACACTTTTTTTTCACTTTCATACAATATATAAATTGCTATTTCAGTGTCGATGAAGTATCAGACTTTCAATACTCAGCTACATAAATTTCTATCCATAAAAATTGTTTTCTTACTTTTTCATTAACAACTAGTTACAGATTTTATTTTAGATATAAAAAATGCACTCAGATATATATGTGGCGTTCCGACAGATACTTCAACTTCTATTCATGAGATGGCGCCACGTGTAAAATCCAGTTCTTAATCGGAGCAGCAAAGCGACATCTTTACTCACTCAGACTTCTCGTCACACAACGGTACGCGAAGGTAGCATGAACTGTGTTCCGAGCTCTGTATTGTTCTCTGCAATGTAATTTAAATTGTAATTTAGTATTTAATATATTTTTTGTTATAGGAGATTGTCTACTCTTATTTTCTTTAATTATATCATGCATTAAGCACACACGACCACCAAAAGTGGTGACCTTTTGACTGAGCACGCTACTGACAATGGATTTTCAACGACCCTAAGCCACGTGCATCCAAGGCATTCTGAAGAACTGACTAAAAATAACAACGAATATGGACATTAAACGTATGCTACAACGTACCCCTTCAATTATTTCTAGAAGTATTGATATATATTGCTTGTGTTTTTTTTCAAAGTCGTGCATATCATCGCAAGAAGCTTCAGCAAATTATCAATGTGATCTGTTCCGTTCCGCTGACTTGGCCGTCGTGCAATAATTCTTTGATCATTCAACGACAAATGTGCTACAACAGTGATTTTCGCTAAATGTGCCACATCAGTAACTTTTGTGCAACGTGCTACGGCAAAATTCTTCCCTCAGTGTTCGAAAGTAGTGAATTTCTTTCCCACGTGCTACAGGAGTGATTTCCTTTTTCCTTCGAAAGTGCCTTAGCAGTGTGAAGTGGTGATTTTGTGTGTGCGCAATACAAAATGAACGCATCATTTTTTTTTTCTCAAATAAGGCTTTCTTTTCAAATGCATTTCGGTAAAATATTATTTGTGTGTGTAATTGCTGACCCTGTATTATTTGTGTGTGTATCATTATGTAAATTTTTATGCGTGGTTAAAATATTTATTGTTATGGCAAAATGTCAATAGTGTATCATCTTGCTACAATATTTGTGCTGTTAAGTGTTTATTATTTAAAGTGAAAATTATCTATCAGTATGCCCGACGATATTCCACCAGAGCCACAAATCACATGCGTTGCGGTGAAGCCACCTCCTTTCTGGAAAAATAATCCTTCATTGTGGTTCGCTCAGATTGAAGCACAATTTGCTATCGCTCGCATTAGTGAGGATTCTACAAAATTCAACCATGTAGTTGCAGCAATTCTGAATTCAGCGTATGACTTAATTCTCAAACTACCTGATTGTGATAAATACTCCAAACTGAAACAGCGGCTCATTGAAATCTATTCTGAAAGTGAATCTTCAAAAATACGTACTTTACTACAAGGACTTGAACTTGGAGATCAGCGACCTTCATACTTGCTGTCACGAATGCGTGATCTGGCAGGAAGCCATTTTAGTGACGACTTGTTGAAGTCACTATGGCTTCCGCGTCTCCCTAATAACATACAAATAATTCTTGCTGCTTCCAATGAAGATCTAACCCGTTTAGCAGCAATGGCTGACAAAATTAATGAACTTGTTACTCCAGCTTATGTCAGTGCTGCTAATGCTGCACCTTCCAGTTCATCCCTCGAACAACAAGTGGCTGCTGAATTGACCAAAAAAGTATCTGAACTCTCTACAAGTCTTCATGCTTCACGGAGATACAATCGATCAAATCAGGGCCCACGTAATAAATTTCGTGCCCGCAGCAGGAGTCAATCTCGTCATAATACTCGAACGCAGTACAAAGAACCCACAAGTGGCATATGTTTTTATCATATGAATTTTGGCGCGCAAGGTTGCAAGTGTGCCCCTCCATGCACTTTTGAACAAGCGGGAAACTAAATGGGCGGTCTTCTGCTGGCCAACAGAATGTCCGCCACATCGACAGAATAGTACTGGCTGATTGTTCAACTCAGTTATGTTTTCTAGTAGATACTGGAGCTGACATATCAGTGCTCCCGAGAACTAAAACAAATGCTCACCAACTTAATAAACTTGTACTGTATGCAGCCAATGGTACCCAAATTGCAACCTACGGCACCAAACTATTGACACTTGATTTAAATTTGCGCCGGACTTTCAACTGGCCTTTTATTATTGCGGATGTAACTCAAGCAATTATTGGTGTCGACTTCTTGAAACATTTCCACCTTCTAGTGGATGTCAAGAATAATTGCTTAATTGATGCTACAACTCAGCTGACATCACAGGGCCAAGCTTCTCACATATCGAATGTACCTACCAACATAAGTGTTTTATCGGGCAGCACACGGTTTCATCGGTTATTAGCAGAATTCCCTGACATTTTAAACCCATCCAAATCAGGGCAGCATACTCATCAGCCAGAAGTGTATCATCACATTGAAACACATGGCCCACCTGTATTTTCCAAGCCTCGTCGTCTTTCTCCAGAGATGCTAAAAGCTGCTCGCAAAGAATTTGAATTCATGCTAGCACAGGGAACCATTCGCCCATCTAAAAGCCCATGGGCCAGTCCACTTCACATGGTTAAAAAGTCTAATGGTGACTGGCGGCCTTGTGGAGATTATCGTCGACTTAATGCCGTCACAGTCCCTGACAGATATCCAGTCCCACATATCCAAGATTGTACCCATCTTTTTCATGGAACAAACATATTTTCTACCCTCGATCTTGCCAGAGCATATCATCAGATCCCAGTGCATGCTGAAGATGTGCCTAAGACCGCAGTGACTACACCATTTGGTCTCTTATATATGCCATTTGGCCTTCGCAATGCTGGCCAAACATTTCAGCGTTTCATACACCAAGTACTGTCTGGTCTCGATTTCTGCATCCCATATTTTGATGATATCCTGGTTGCATCTACAGATGCGGAAGAACATTTTCAACATCTGCGTCAGATTTTCACTCGCCTTAAAGATCGTGGATTAAAACTAAATCCATCCAAATGTGTACTTGGTCAACCCTCAGTTTCCTTTCTTGGATGTCTTATCACCCAGAATGGAGTCAAACCTTTACCGGAAAGAGTCAAAGCAATTAACGACCTACCTCAGCCCAAAACCATCTCTGAACTGAAGCGTTTTCTAGCAATGTTAAATTTCTACCGACGCTTTCTGCCAAATGCTGCAAAAACACAAGCCTGCCTACATGAGTTTCTGAAGAATAGCAAAAAGAACGATCAACGAGCTGTCCCTTGGACTGAATCTGCATCTGCAGCATTCGTGCAATGCAAACACGATCTGGCAAATGCAGCCACACTTTCTTATCACTTACCTAGTGATCAGCTCTCTGTTATGGTAGATGCATCTGACACGGCCATAGGAGCAGTGCTTCAAGCCCATACCACTAAAGGACTTTCCCCAATGGCATTCTTTTCCAGAAAACTCACTACTGCAGAATGGAAATACAGCACATATGACAGAGAGCTACTTGCTGTGTACTGTGCTGTTAAATACTTCCGGCACAACTTGGAAGGACATTACTTCATCATTTTCACCGATCATCGACCATTAACCTTCGCTTTTAGAAAAAACTCTGACTCATGTTCTCCTCGTCGGCTTCGACATCTGGATTTCATCGCCCAGTTTAGTACAGATATCAGATATGTCTCTGGTACTGATAATTGTGTCGCTGATGCCTTGTCTCGGGTAAACAATATCAACCTCACTACTCCAGATTTCTCTGAAATTGCAAAAGCTCAATTGCATGATGAGGAACTCAAGAACCTAATCTCAAATCCACAAACCTCCCTTCAGTTACAACCGCTGCACATTGATCCAACGCTAGAATACGTCCCTATATTCCTGTCAATTTTAGACGTGAAGTGTTTAATGCCTTGCACAATTTGGCACATCCTGGAATCCGTGCCAGCAATGAATCAAGACATCACAGAATGGACTCGTTCATGTATTAGATGTCAACGGTGTAAAGTATCCCATCACACTCACAGCCCCATTCAACAATTTAACCTTCCAGCAAGACGCTTTGATCATGTGCACTTAGACTTGGTTGGCCCATTGCCTCCTTCAAATGGTTACACTTACCTCCTCACTTGTATTGATCGGTACACAAGATGGCCCGAAGCCATTCCTATTGAAAATATATCCGCTGAAACTGTAGCTCGAGCATTCATCTCCTAGTGGCTTTCAAGATTTGGCATGCCTACCGCCATCACTACTGACCAAGGCCGACAATTTCAATGTCACTTGTTCGCATCACTCACCTCTCTTCTTGGCATTCGCCATATTCGCACAACACCATACCATCCATCTGGAAATGGGATGGTGGAACGCTTTCACCGATCTCTCAAACAAGGTCTGAAGTGCCACAGTAGCACACACTGGACAGAAGCCTTACCCCTAGTCTTGCTTGGTCTTCGCGCAGCATTCAAAGAAGACATTGGTAGCACTTGTGCTGAAATGTTATATGGTGCAACCCTCCGTCTGCCAGGTGAATTCTTTCACCCGGAATCTACTCCAGTAATCGACCCTCCAACATTCCTTCAACGTTTACGTGAGACCATGAGCAAGATCTCGCCAACCCCAGCATCTTCGCATAACCAGCCAAGCTATTTTGTACATCCTGCGCTTGAGACATCTTCGCACGTATTCGTGCGCAACGATGCAATTAAGCCAACTTTAACACCTTCATATGATGGTCCATTCAAAGTTGTCAAACGAACACCGAAACATTTCACCATCATCTGCAATGGCAAAGAATCAGTGATTGGAATCGATCGTCTCAAACCAGCATTTCTAATGCAAGATCCAACAACTTCCTCATCAACATCACTCCCGGAAGAAAGCTTACATCCCGTTAAGGCCCGTTTACACTAGCGGAACTTTGGTCCCAAGAAGCGTAAGCTAACGTCCTAAGAAACGTAACCTAAGTCGAGCGGTTAATCTTCAAAGGGAATTGACGTAAACCCAAGAGATGGAAAATTTTAACTCCGAACCTATGAGATGAAAGCTTTGGCCAATCACAGACATACAAACTATCACGAGGGTTTTGTTGATGCTTTAAGCGAAAAACATGGCGGAAGATTTGACTACGTCTGACTGCAAATTAATTGCAGAAGTACAACAACATCCGATTTTATGGGATAATAGAAAAAAAGAATATCGAATGAAAAGAGGACAAGATGTTGCTTGGCTACTGGTTGCCGAAAGACAGAACCGAGATGGTATGTATCCATTTATTTATTTTTTTGCTCCTTTCGGATTGCAATGTGCTCTCTTTTATTCTAGTTCTCTTTCGACTAATGCAATTGTTCAAGTACAAAATAGGTTTATTAACGATTACACGATAAAAATTTGTTGACATATATTAAATTATAGCATTTTGGAACATTTATGAAAATCTGAGTTTTATAAAATTTAAATAAGCTCAGTAGATGGATTTTTTTTAAATTAAAGTTTATTAACTGCTTTAAACTGTATCTAAATGTACACTGTTCTATGAAAATTATATGCAGCAACCTTCAATTATATATATTTAAAATTTTTCCCAAATTATAGCAATTCAAATGATTACATAATTTTAGCTATTGTCTTTACATTAGTTTGCTCTTCTTTTTTGCAACATGTTACTAAAGGCTTATGAGAAGAAGAAAGTAAAAGTAGTAAGTGTGAAGATCAACAGTAGTAAAAATTTGATTAAAGTTTTCCTCCTCAATTTTCAGAAATACATTTTCTTCATTTCTCATGCAAATGTTTATTCCGAAATACATAAAAAATCCCTAAATATATAAATATCCATATATAAAAATATATAAGATCCATATTTCATTTTCGTATGGATACATTTTGAATATCGTATAATTAGTATAATTGTTTGCATAAAATATTAATAATTAAACAGTAATTAATTACAGTGGTTGAATTAAAATTTCGGCTATATTTTTTTTAAATTTCACAGTTGAAGAGGTTACTTACCGGTGGCAGAATCTGCGTAAGCAATATAGCCGAAGAAAAACAAAATGCAAAAGTAGAGCTAGTGCAGAGTCTGCAGAGCAGCAATGGCAGCTGATGCCCCAAATGTCATTTTTGGATCCATGTATCCGCCATCGAAGGTAAATATTCAGAACCAAATTATTTAGTTATGTTAAATATAAAATGACAGATTTTCATATTAACAAAATACAATCTTACTTGTTAGTAGTCTGTAATATTATAAAGCATAAATGGATTATTTGGAGTTATCCTAGGTTGACTAGCAATCAAAAATTGTAACTTTATTGATATAAATTTATTAAATATGTTAGATAGTCACATATGTGGATATAAACCAATTTACTTAAGAAATTCATCCCCTTAGGCAGATAGACCTTATATGCTTTGCCATAACTCAAATTCTATCCAAATATTTACGCTCTGGAAAACAAAAACTTCTCCTACACAATTTTTTTTTTAACATTTATTGCCTCATCACTCGTTATGAATGGTTTAACACCTTGTAAATGTGTTGTAATAAAACTGTATTACACATTATAGTTTTTTTCTAACGTGTTTGGGCCAACTGAAGTTCTTACCCTTAAAAAATGTTGTAGAAACTTTGCTGTTCTGTACTTTTTTAATCTTCCCAATTAAAAATAGGCCAATATTTTTGCAATGTAAACTTATTAACTAAGTACAGCATATGCATAATATAAACAAAGCACTTGCTGTTTCCTTTGAAAGCTGAGTTTCTAAATATTTTGATGAAGACTCGTCTGTATATGTTTTTTTTTCTTTTTGTGGCCAATTTCTTTTTATAGTTTATCCCTCTATAGTTGATGCCCATATTTCTGTACTCACACAGCTGAAAACTGATATGTTACTGACCATTTTGATGTTCAGAAGTTAGTGTTTGAGATTATGCATACCTGCTTTAATTTTATGAAGTTACTTTGCACTTAACACATAAAGCCTGGGATTAATTATCATAATATATACCATCATATCAAGGAGTTGTGCTTAAATTATTACATTAATTCATAATGAAAATAAATACAAAAATATATATGAAACTGAATTAAAAAATGAAGTTGTAATACTTTATTACTGAATTAACTGTTAAAATCTTTCATGGCATGAAATTTTTCAAAACAGTCTCCAAAGTATAGTGATCTTTTTTTATTTATAGAATGTGAAATGTGTAAGCCAAGATTAGATAAAATTTGTCTTAAACTGTAAGATACAAAAAATTTGATAAAATTCTCTTGTGATTGTGTTTCTATAAAAAGAAATAAAGAGTTATTAGTGGCTCAATATTTTCATTTATTATGTAAGGGCTTTGTATGCATATTCAAAATTTTTTCAATGAAGGCAAGAGATTCTGCTTTTTCATCTAAAATATTGATTTCTTTATAATTACTATATATATTATATACTTTATAATTACTATACTCTTTATAAGTCATTTAAAGTAATCTCTATTTAGGGCATACTACATTATTGTTACTGTCAAAAACACTACTGTCATCACAACTGTTAAATTGCAGCCTCCAATAGTAATATTTACATCCATGTTATTTAACTCATAATCCCGCTGATCTTCACTACTATAAATTTGATTTTCTATGGCATTAATATAAATAAATGTTACATTATAAATAACATTTATTTGGATTAATGAGAAGGATGAAACTGTTTGTGCTGAGATGACAGATTGTCATAATTTAAATCTGAGATGCGATTCCACGTCCAATAATCTGTTCCATTTTTTCGTCTTAATGTCTACAAATACAGTCAAATACCAAAAATCCGCCAACTCCAAAAATCTGCGTTGCCTCTCAGAATATAAGCATTCAGTTTATATTCTGAGTTTCTTGGTTTCGGAAACCGCAACATTGAGTACGAAATATCGAAGAAAAAATACTTACCGAATAATGACGTCATAATAACTGAATAATAATGAGTCATAATGGAAATACAAAATTATTGACATAAAAGTTTAAGAAAAAAGATAAGTTTTTTTCCTTCTAATCTGCATCGAGGTAAAAAAGCAGACGATTCACTCTTTGTTCAAGTTCACGATCGATTCACTCTTTGTTCAAGTTCATGATTCACGTTGTTGTATTTTCTGAGCTTTGTTATTTCACGAGATTGTTTAGTGGTGCCTTTTTTTTATCCGGATATTTTGTGGATAAATTAAGAATATTTTAAATTTCAGCCCTTGTTAATACAATGACAGATTTAATGCATATAATAAATTATTGCAGTAATGTATGTAATTTAATTAAATGTATCTAATACACCTTATTTATTTTGACCATACTTCGAAAAATAAATTATTCATGTCATTTTGCCTTCTCCATATTTGCACGATAAAATTATTAGTGAGTAAATATGACAATTCGGTTGTATATTGCAGTACAAAAGATTCAAAGAGTGATGATGATTTCACCCCTCCCCATATTTGATAAAGTATTATTTTAATTAAAAGCAAAATGTGATCCAGCACTGCTCCAAGAACGTAATGACTAGGAATTACCCCATACAACTGGATGTAACAAACTGTATTTTTTTAGAAATTATTCTTGCAAATATTAATAAACACAAAAGATTATGTAAGAAAAGAATCCAATGGGATGTTATAATTCAAATTAACAAAAAAAGCTTTTTAGTTTCAGGTAATCACACTGAAGCAAGAAGACTCTTGGTTTACATTATTTTTCATGCTAAATTTTAAGATCTATTTAAATTGTCTGCAGTTCATAAGTAATAGAAATTAAAAAATGAGCTATTTAATGCAGTAACAAATAAGATTCTAAATTTGCTTATTTCACTACCTAATTACTTTGTATCACAAAATAATCATTAATGTATTAAAAATATTTTTCATATGCATTTGATTTTTTTTCCTTGTTTTCTTTCTAAACAGGACACAGACAAACTTTCAAGGAAACAAAGAATTCGAGGAGCTTAATTTCACAGTAGAATCTGTTGTCTCCGAGTCTTCAGATAATATTGAATATCCGACAGAACCTGAATATGTGGAGCCATCTGCTATTCACGTTATGCCCTCATGTGAATCACCTTTATCACCTGCATCAAGCTCCAGACAAATCTTAGATAATACTAATTCAAATAATAATGATGAAAATACTCCTAGAGGGAAGAAAAGAAAAAAGAGAGAAACAATTGAAAGTTCATTGCTTTCTGTTATTGATGAAACAAATAAATATTTAAAAAATCACCATCGATGTGAAAATGATGATGATGATAAACTATTTTTATTGAGTCTCCATAGTGATTTGAAAAAAATGACTGATGAAAAAAAAATTGGAAACGAAAATACAATTTTTACAAATTATGGCAAGAAATAAATGAAATTATTTGTACATAACACTAATCAGTTGTTTTATTGTTTTATTTACATATTTCATAAATATTTTCAAAAAATAAATTTACACAATAAATGCTTTCCTTTCTTGCCATGGTACTGCTCCTTCTGCAGAAAAATATTCACAAAAATTATCTCGAACTGCAGATGCAGCACGGGATGAATTATTGGCCCCTAGACGGCCAAGAGGTTGCCATGTAAATTCTTCTGTTCTCCACATACCTTCTTTAATGGTGGCATTTGAAAGAAGAGAATCAGCAAAGTTCACTAGACAGTATTTCTTAGCTGCCTTTCCCAACTCATTTTTCATTAAGTAATTATGAAGGCAACAGCATGCCAAAACTACTTTATTAGCATGCTCTGGGTTCAGGGCAATTTCAGTACGAAGTACTCTCCGCCTAGACGCCAATATGCCGAAAGCATTTTCAACGCACCTCCTTGCTCGAGAAAGTCTGTAATTAAAAATTTTTCTTTCGTTCCACAGAAATTTGCCAGGATAAGGGCGTAAAATATTTTTCCTGAGTGGAAAAGCCTCATCTCCAACAAATACAAAAGGCAAAACTCGATCACTATTTAATAATGGTGTTGGATTTGGAAATGAAAACAAAGTTTCACTAACCAAGCTTTACCTAGTGAACAGTTACTGAAAATTCCACCATCACTGATTCGTCCATAGTTGCCTGAATCAACATAAAGGAAAGTGTAACTAGCATCTGCCACTGCCATTAGGACTATGTTGTTATAGCCCTTATAATTATAATATGTTGATTCAGCTGACGGTGGAGCTTATATTCTGATATGCTTACCTACAAGAAAAAAAAAGCAACAATTATTAATTGCCTAAAGAAAAATAATATACACTTTAATGATAAAAATTAATATAAATACTTTTTCCAATAATAAATTCAGTTCTTAAAAAGTTCTCAAATTAGAAACTTGCAAAAAAATTCCTTTTTATATTAAAATTTGTTTTTCATTTCACACTTTCATTTATTTATTATGAAACAATTCCAGTCTTTTGATATTTTAAGACAGCTCATATATCAAGTTAGATGATTCTGCAATACTTTATATTTATCTTTGAAAAGAATCTTCATTTGCCTAATTTTAATATAATGCAATTTTTGTATTTCAAAAGTACTCACTGACAAATAAATATGGAATGCAAGACAGTTGGGAAAATTCCATTTATATTCAAAACCTTCTGCTATTACAGCCCATTCATCTGATGATGCTGGTATAGGCATAACCAGTGGCTGTTAAGACTTGCCATATGACATCACAGGTCTCGCGAATAATATGTGAAACTGAAGATTTAGAAACATGGAAAGTGTATGCCAGGTCTGTATAATTAGTTTCAGATGCTAGAAATCTACAAAAACATTCTGAATCAATAATTAAATTTTTGCAGTTTTAAAAACATGTTGTATAAAAATGAACAAAGGGCAATCTGTAGTAGTATGCAAGTTTTAAAAAAGGTTCTTTTTTTGGGGGGGGAGCTCAGTTTCAAAGAGATTGCAATTTTCTTTCTTATTATTAAACCACAGAAAATAAATGCTTTATTTATGTAACTTATTTTGATAAAATTATGTTCCTATTCATAATTTTTTAAATGCATTACAAATTTTAAAAAAATATGAATTTTAAAAAGTTCAATTAGACAGAAGTATAAAATGTTCTGACAAGAACATAATTT
Organism: Stegodyphus dumicola; assembly: GCF_044657685.1. Lineage (NCBI taxonomy): Eukaryota > Metazoa > Arthropoda > Arachnida > Araneae > Eresidae > Stegodyphus > Stegodyphus dumicola. The sequence goes on along the minus strand of NC_140769.1, from coordinate 183,598,595 downwards.
TCAATTATATATACTACACAAAACTGGAATTAGATGTAATAAAGACTTTCAAATAGAGCTGGTGCCAGAGCATATGCAATTAGGGTGACCACACCAGATGGCAAAATTATTAGAATTTAGGAAGGAATCAGGTGGCAGAATTTCGGATTTGTGGAGTTTGCACCAGGCGGTAAATTGTCTAGCGTCGACACTGCTTTCAAAACAAATTTATATATTTATATTTACCTTAAACAGATGGCAAGTCTCTCAGATGCTGAAATTGATTTCCTAAAACGTGTTTCTTGCTTCTGTAGTTTATCTTGCAGTAAATGTAGAAGATGATCATATTGTTCTCCCTACATGTAAATTCAATAATATTATACTTATGAGTAAATTGAACATCAGAACTATATTTAATTATCTAATTAATATAAAAACAAATACGAAATAGTTTATATTGTGCTAAAATGATTAGCCAAAGTAAGAGAAAATAATTTTGTTGTCTTGAAAAATTGCTTGAAGTATAATCTTACTATTTCTAACAATTAACACTTTTAGCGATTAATCGCATGTTATTAACAAAAATAACATAAACTCCATAATTAGAAATGATTTCAGCCTTCTGTGAAGATGATTACCTTCAACATGATTATTTGATTATGCACCACACACTAGGGTTACCGGCCTAAAGGTAACCCTACTAACCTAAATAATGTCATCAGGAAGATTTTTTAAGGTAAACTAATTTACATTCATATCTTGGACAGATATGCACAAAATGCCTATGTTCTAAACCCTTTCATCAGGTATTGAACGATTAATGTTCAGTGTTTTTATTTATTTAGCCACCGACGAGATATTATAGCAACCTTCAGAGAATATGGTTATCTGTGATTGTCATTACCAATGTTTGTTTATATTCTCAGGAATACTTTTGACTATTGAAGGTGCTCAACATGAGGGGCATCACTATATACTATATTGCCGAAATATATACTGTGTTGCTGCAACTATGATCAGTGGAAAATATTCAGTTATTTATCTTACAAATTTGAAAAAATAAAATATGATAATTCTGATTAAAAGGAAAATTACTCTCCATTTCAATTTCACTCTTATACTCTAATAATTGCTTAATTTTTCAGGTAGTAGAATTTCATTAAGTAATCTATTTTGATACAATTATTCTTACATTCTTTTGGAGGTAAAGTGTTTTTCATCATATTACTACAATATTCTCAAAAAATGATTTTTTAAAATATTGACATGATTTAATTTTATTGCTCATTTGTCAAATATAAAACACAGGTGGAACAGGAATGCAGAAAATCTTTTAAAAGCAAGTCTTTTTATGGATCTCCCAAATTCTCTAGAATATATTATTTAAAAGCCTAATTATTTTATATTTCTGGTTCTACAAAAGTATTTTCATGACAAAGTGAAGCAATACTAATAAAATTTATGACAGTAATAATTAAAAAATCTACGGATACAGAATGCTGGGTATTTTCTAACAGAGGAACATATCCTAATACACGATAGTGCATTAAAATGTTGACTGTCCAACATCTGGCACATCTAGTAATTTTACATTATACTCCATCTGATATTATGTTTCATTAAGGTAATCGAATTATAAACAACCTTCATTAATAATGCGCTTAATAAACCAATTAAACTAATTAGTTATAACTAATGCTAGTCCATAATTATATAAAAAATAAAGGCTAATCTTTGGAATATGGTAACAGGTAGTTTGGCGACATTTTGGTAAGGCGATAAAGGTTACTAGCTAGGACTTTAGCAGTCTACATGGATAAAGAGTGTGCGCAATGCCATTTTTGTGCAATTCTGAGATGTTTTTTCAAGTGAAAATAGGTCGATGTGTACATGGATGATACCGTGTATGTGCAATTCTTAAAAACGCGGCAAGCAGTGGACGATTCTGCACTTTCTCCCAATTTCGCACCTAATCTTCGTCATGATTAAGCACTTTTGTGTCATAAAAATTCTAGCATAAGCGTAATTCGGCTAGCAGATTGTTGGAATAAAATGTTGAGTAAAAAAAAAAAAAAAAAGCCTTTACTTCGTGAAAACAAAATGGCGTCCCCCCCCCAAAAAAACTAGCAGGTTGCTGTAGCAGGGTTGGTCGCCAAAAAATCGCCGAGTTACCATAATACAAAGATTAACCTAAATAAACATTGAAATAATTCATTTTGTCGGTAATTAAATCGCAATGTAATCATTAATCCTATTTCCTTAGTATAAATTATTAAGGGAAAAAATTACTAATTTACTGATATATAAAAAGAAATATTTGACAGTCTTTCCTTCAATTTTTACTTTCAGGTTTTGCTAAAAAATAAAAATAACTTGCCGTCATTCGAGTATAATTGAAAAATAATTCTGGGTACTTCTGCCTCAGTGACGGAAACAATGCTGCATGAGCGGAATACGTATCTCGCTCTTGAAAAATTGACCGAACCCATTCCCGCCTTGGAACACAAACGCTTTTGTACAGCAAATACATACATATTAAATTACTTCTCAAATGCATAACGCGCTTTCTTTCTTCAGCTTTTTTAACTTTAGACGTTCTACCGCAAACTTTCGACATTGTACCCCAAAATAGGAAATATTGCCCATGCGCAAATCAAAGCGACTTGATTGGTTGGGGGTAGTAATTCTTAGGCTTTGAGACTTACAAGTGTAAACGGGTGGGATCCTTGGGAGTAACAACAACGTTAGCGTACGTTTCTTGGGACCAAAGTTCCGCTAGTGTAAACGGGCCTTTAAAGAGCAACCTAAAACTACCAGATCTAGAAGAAAGGTTAAATTTAACCCAAAGTACTTATAACGTACCGATGGTACTTGGGGGGGAGTACTGTGGCGTCCGACAGATACTTCAACTTCTATTCATGAGATGGCGCCACGTGTAAAATCCAGTTCTTAATCGGAGCAGCAAAGCGACATCTTTACTCACTCAGACTTCTCGTCACACAACGGTACGCGAAGGTAGCATGAACTGTGTTCCGAGCTCTGTATTGATCTCTGCAATGTAATTTAAATTGTAATTTAGTATTTAATATATTTTTTGTTATAGGAGATTGTCTACTCTTATTTTCTTTAATTATATCATGCATTAAGCACACACGACCACCAAATATATATTCTGCTTTACCACTTAGAAATAATACTTAAGCGAATTTTGTGGCATGGTCTATACTTTCACATCATTTTGAGTTTATTAACATTCTTTAGAATATGGTCACTTTTATCTGGTTGCATGTGTAGTCTCCCTTTTATTTTTTGTTTATTATCTCTGTCTTTAAAATATATTGAACTCTCATTCTCTACATTGATTATATATTCTTTATGAAAATGAATATTTAGAGAAATAATGCGTAAGACAATTAACATTATATAACATTACAGAGCTAATTCTAGAATGGCTACTATGTGGAAGGCTATCAGATACTGCATTTTTAAAGTAAATAATAGAAGGATATTTCTATCGAAGTTATATGAGAACTGAATAATATGAGATTATAGTTAGTTATACGAGAATATCTGAAATAATATTTTCACAGGCATACACATAATGTTTCAATACTTGAGTTTTCAAAGCAGAAAAAGTTGTAAAATAATACACATCCAGAAATGTCAAAAGTAGCTAGTTATCTGATATATATGTAGATCATATGAGCAGGAATGTGATATATTAATACATATATAAAATTAGATCGAAAAGTAATTGCGGCTCTGCGTTTTCGCAATAGACGAATATTACTCGACTTTTAATGCTAATTTAGCAACATATCACGTTGTTTCATACGGTAAATGCTCATTTCTTGAAGTGGAAAAAGCTGTGTTCACAATCGTAAGTATTTTATTAAATTAAAATAGAAGTTTCCTTAATACCCCGGTGAAATAATAACTTTAGTTTCAGCTAGTATTCACTTGCTTTAAAACACCAAAACTGAAGTTTGAAGTTTGGATAAAAAAAAGAAGCAAGTGCAAAATGACCCAGTTGTTTTAGTGATTTAAATAAATAATATTATTATTACTGTGCAGAATTAAAAAAAAAATGTGGTGGTCAAAATATATAAATACTATCAAAATTCAACATAAATGCTAGAATAGTTAAGATAAAAACAAAACACAAATAAAAAATACAAACAAAAATAGTTAAGATGTTGAAGAAATAGCTCAGGGTTATTATTATAGACAAATTCCTTTAAAATCTGACATTTTAATAAACTGGGATATGAAACATAAAGAATGTAATATTTGATGAAAGCCAAGTCTGATGAGGACAGCTATCAAAATGTAATATGAAATTAGTTTTCAAATAAGTGAGAACAGCTAGGATTTTTTTTTTTTTTTTTTAATTTAAATGAGTTTATAGTTGTCGACAGAGCTTATAATTAATGATTAAATATTTCTTCAGAAAAAAAAATTAATGCATTATGGTGCAAATTTGCGTATTTCAGTGAGATGGATTTAAGAGATTTACAATTAGGATTATAAATTTAAATTATATATTAATAAATTATGGCCAAAGAATAAATTAAATTTATATTCAATGTATTTATTTAATTTATTCTTTTGAAACACTTTTAACTTTAAATTTGCTTTTTTATGTATATATACATGTTTGTTAAAATTTATAATTAAATAATATATTTTAATAAATTTATAATTAAATATTAAAATAGGATTAGAAAAAACTTCAACTTCGGCTGCGTATGTTTTGTTTGTATACAAAAGAGCGTGATGAATTATTAGTTCTGAGTAAATCAAAGTCGCTCTGTTTCGGTTTAAAATGTTATTATGAATAAATTCATGATTAACATTGAAATCACGCGCCTTTATTTTAGAGTTCTGCATTTCTTATGTAAATGGCTTCTTCGGAAAAGGACGTTATGTTTTTTGCTATTACTTTTGGTTATGTGTGCAAGTTTTGGTATTTATATGACCGTTGTTTCATACGGTAAATGCTCATTTCTTGAAGTGGAAAAAGCTGTGTTCACAATCGTAAGTATTTTATTAAATTAAAATAGAAGTTTTCTTAATACCCAGGTGAAATAATAACTTTAGTTTCAGCTAGTATTCACTTGCTTTAAAACACCGAAACTGAAGTTTGGATTACTTAAAATAGAAAAAAGAAGCAAGTGCAAAATGACCCAGTTGTTTTAGTGATTTAAATAAATAATATTATTAATACTGTGCAGAATTTAAAAAAAAAATGTGGTGGTCAAAATTTTGCACGTAAGAATATTAGATTGATAATTGCATTTGTTTATTTATTTTATTTTTATGGATTAAATTCTTTTTTTTTTTTTTTTTTTTCTTTTTTTAGTGTGATAAATATCAAAACAGAGAAGCACTGGGTAATCTTTGTGCTGATCTTTGTGAACTGAATACATTAAAGCCAAATAACTGCCTTCCAAATCATTTAGGCAAAGATGTAGTTTTTGAAGCTACTTATTTCGATAATCATGTGGTAATGAAATCTAGCAAGCTAGACTCGGAGGATTTCGATCAAATATATTATAAAGATGAAGAAGGAAACAGAGTTCATCCCGACTTTGATGCTTTCTTTTCGATGGTTTCCAATACAGTAAAATCCAACTTGGACATATCTCTAATTCCTACACAGAATGAATCATTAGACATGTTAAGTAAACTTTGGACAAGAAATATGCACAACTTCCCATATCTGCCTCTTTCACTTCAGAATGCTGCAATGAATAACATATGGTTTCTTATTCAACAAACAGAGTATTTACTGATGAAATATTATGAAGAAATGAATGTCTTTCCAAAAGTAATTGGAACATGTGGCCCATTTTATGTTGTTGAATTCATCCAGCCTCTGAATAATTATTTCTTAATGTTTTATCCTGCCTGGAAAGAAGAGTTTATTGAAAGAGCAAAATTAGCTCTTAAAGTTCTTAAATTTTTAGAAAATACTGAGAAACATTTTCCTTTTTTGCATTTTTGTGATGTAAAAGTGGGTCATTTTGGTTTGGATAAGAACTTTGAAGTCAAGTTACTAGACATGGATATGGTCTTTTTTGAAAATTCATTGATTAAAAATATTGTTGCTATAAAAAACTGTACAAATGATCAAGACTGTTCCTTCATTGACTGCAAAGGGGTGTGCAATATTGCTGAACAGACTTGTGAAGCTAAAGTGTTGGATAATAACTTCCAGGTATGTTATTTTTTTTTAATATTCTTTTCCTTTGTCTGTAATGATCTGCTAGTGGTTAATGGACTACTGAAAAAGCATACTTAATACTAGGTTTGCTTTCTAGCAGTTGAACAAACTGACTGCATAATTTTTTTTTCAGTAGTTTCCTAGAATGAAACATAAGTATGATGTGGTTTTCCATAGAAAATCTTAAAGAAGATATTCCTCAACAGATTTTTTTTTCAGTTGTTTTGGTGTAATGAATTAACCAAACTGCTATCTATTTATAACTATTTCTTGTTAATGTAAAAGAATGAAGAGTGAGAATTTATTATACGAAATCATTAGTTTGTATTACTCAAAAATTTAAGTTTATAAGATTAAATTGATTGGGTTCAGATTAAAAAGTAATTCCTAAAGCTACTTTTGAAGATTCTCTCTTTCATCAAGAATATGAATTCTGTGAGTGTAAAAGGTCTGTTGATATTATTTCTAACATTATAACAATAATAGTGTATAGTTAAAATAGGTGTAATAGAGGAAGAAAAAAAAAAATATATTTAAATGTCATACTTTTTAAAGAAAACGTATTTACATTTGTACTAAATTATAAAATAATCCCTCCTCTTTAAATGAATAAGTGAAATATTTTATAGTCCTTTATAAATGTCAAATTTTATTAGTAGGTAAATTAAATATTTAGTACAATTTAAGTATTGATTCAATACTGCCTTAATTTTGAATTCTTTTTATGTTTTATTTCTGTACTGTTAAAATTTATTTGCTGAAGTATATCATATGTACTGTATCTTGAATCAAACAGTTTTAGATGAAATGTGCAATGGTTTTAAAAATTTGAACAAATAGGTTAAAAAAAAGAAATTCTTGATCTTCACCACCAAGTGGCAAGATAGTCCTATTCCCACTCTTATTAGTATTTAAGTATTGAATAATTTCATAATCATCAATGTAAAAGTATTATGTCATATGTGAAACAGAATGAGTGAATTCACAAATCAATGCCTGCAGTACACTGGAACAAATGTGTCCTTCCCATGAAGAATATCAAGTGATATTCTATATATTTATGCACATTTCCTAACCTAACACTGATTTTCAGCATTTACGTATATTAATTCATAAACATGACTGAAAAAATTGTAAGTAAATTGTATATTGTAAAAAACTCACCTTAAATATGTAGCACAGGAGAAACACAATTTACTTGTCACAAAATGTAATATTGAATCACATGAAAAATAAATGCAATAACATGGAAACAAATGCAACAGCCTGACATCTGTTGGCTTCTCTATATATTGTCACATCACTGTGCACTTAACTACTTCTTTCTTATTTGATACTCTTTCCCATACAAGAATTTTACCTTCTGCACAGGTATCCCTCTCCAATATATTAGTTGGAAAATATCGAGTGTTTACTTCTCTCTGTATGCAAACACTCTGTTAAAACTTTGATGCGCACTATATTATTTTTATAATTTTTTTAACTAAAAACACTAGAAATCGAATATTATGATCTTAAAGACAAAAATTATATGAATTTAAAAAAATCTACTCTCACCCATTAATCTGTGGGTGGTGGTTTCGCTGTGAAACCAGCGCGCGTGTAGGACTTTGAAACTTACTGAGTTAGTAGGAAAACACAACTTACCTTTTTCCGTACGCATTCATTTCCAATGAATGACAAAATTTGGGAATAAAAAAAAAAAAAAAATTGAATTTAAAAATTGCATCAAATATAAATTTTTTACTTTATTTTACAAAGTAAATCATCAGAAAGAAATTATAATTATAATTTTATTTTTCTGCGGCAGTGAAAACATGAGAACGTACATAATAAGGAAATTGGGATAAATAGATAAAAAAACTCAATAGAGTATTAAAAAACTAGATAAAAAAAACTCAAAGAACTAAGTTATTTTTATGAAACTGCTCAAAGCATGTTTTATCTTTTTGGTACATGCATAAGCCAACACTGCATGTTTCGCACATGTATCTTGTTCTGTGAGGTTTCTCCCGTGTGCTACAAAACGTACACCACTGGGATTTGCATTTTACTGGCATATGTCCTGCGTTCTTTAGTCGTTTTTCATCTGGCACATAAAATTTACGGTTTTTTATGTTGATAGGCAGGCTTGATCTTTTTCGCTTTGGTACGGATCCTTCATTTCTCATTTGTGTCATATGACTGATTATATTCATTCTAAAAGACTTGAATATTTTCAAACTGGGTTCACTTTCTGGAAGCATTCGGTATATAATGAAGGCGTTTATAATGGTGACATCAGTAAAATGAAAGAAGATTCAGTTGATCTTTACATTATGGTAACTTGGCGAAAATTTGGCGACCAACTCTCCTACAGCAACCCTCTATTTTTTTTTTCCCGCTGCCATTTTGTCTTCACGAAGTAAAGACATGTTTCTTTTCTTTTTATCTACTGAACACTTCTTCCAACAATCTACTAGCCGAATTACACTTATGCTAGAAATTTTATCTAACAAAACTGCTTAATCATGACAAATATTCACTGCAAAATTGGGAAAAAGTGCACAATACCATACTCCTTATGCATTTTTCAAAATAACACATACACATAAACCATGTACACGTCGACTTATTTTTACTTAAAAAAACATCCCAGAATTACACAAAAATGGCATTGCGCACACTCTTCACTATATCCATGTACACTGCTTTTTTCTCATAAATTTGAAAAATTTCACGAAAATACATGACAATTTTCTGAATCTTTAAACCCGTTAAAAAGAACATATATGAAATTACCTGATCGCGAAAAAGTATATACCCTTTCCAAATATGAACATTTCCACATATAAAATAAATAAAATATCCAAAAACTTTTACCTCTAAATCATCTATTATATTATAAAGGTCACCAACGAATTCATACTGCAAGCATTACAAATACTTAGTGTCAAATATTTAAATTATTTCCATGCCCGTTTACTTCAACTAAAACGTATACCAAATTCCTACAAACATAAAATTCACAAAATAACTATCATTTAATTAAAATATCACTAAACCATGTACACATCGACTTATTTTTACTTTAAAAAAAAATCCCAGAATTGCACAAAAATGGCATTGCGCACACTCTTCATCATATCCATGTACACTCCTTTTTTCTCATAAATTAGAAAAATTTCACGAAAATGCATGACAATTTTTTTAATCTTTAAACACGTTAAAAAGAACATATATGAAATTACCTAATGACGAAAAAGTATATACCCTTTCCAAATATGGACATTTCCACGTATAAAATAAATAAAATATCCAAAATCTTTTACCTGTAAATTATCTATTATATTATAAACGTCACCAACGAATTCATACCGCAAGCATTACAAATACTTAGTGTCAAATATTTAAATTATTTCCATGCACGTTTGCTTTAACTAAAACGTATACCAAATTCCTATAAACATAAAATTCACAAAATAACTATCATTTAATTAAAATATAATTAAATTCAAAAACACTCCTTAAAATATAAATAACCACATACATTAAATTAATAAAAATTAGCTTACAATCCTAATTACTTTAAACTAAATCATTGCTAATAACAATTTTCCCAATAATACCAAATTACTTTACTTCCACCTTACATTTAGAACAATGCATAAAAATAATATCCTCAAATAATTAAAAATACTAACTTACCTAATCTTCTTCAGAATCTTAATTACGTGTCCGATAAACTTTTCTTGTTTCTGTTTCAGGATCTTTAAAATCATACTTATAGTTCACAGCAAGGTACCAGGTAAAATAAATAACTTAATAAAACATCTTTACTTCTATCTCGCACAACCTTAAAGAAACACTTATTACTATCCCTTTCAATCCCATTAAATACCCATTTCGAATTCACTTTAGTTAGGGCCATGGGATCCAAAAATTAACGAACACTGTTTCACACAACACAGAATAAAGCCAAATACAAAATTTGCAGATTTTTTTCCCGATTTCCCCCCTTTTCCGATTAAAGAACCGTAATTCGTCCATTAATATCACATGACATATCCCATGATCTCTCATTTCCCTCACACAAAATAATGCGTAATCGGAACTGATTACTGCTCACATTATTACCAAAGTCCCAGGTAGTAACCTTTATCGCCTCCAAAATGTCGCCAAACTACCAGTTACCATATTCTAAAGATCAGCCAAAGATTCAATGCCACCATATTTTACTTTTTCTATCAATTTCATATAAGCTTTTTGGTTGTTCAAAATAGTCCATATATCCCATATTTTTATTATAATCTATAATTGCCTTTGGACATTGTATCTGAACTTTCTGTCCAGTTTTTTCTTGGTTGATCTTTAGATTATGGTAACTTGGCGATTTTTTGGCAAAAATTTGTCGACCAACTCTCCTACAGCAACCCTCTATTTTTTTTTTTCCCCGCTGCCATTTTGTCTTCACGAAGTAAAGACATGTTTCTTTTCTTTTTATCTACTGAACACTTCTTCCAACAATCTACTAGCCGAATTACACTTATGCTAGAAATTTTATCTAACAAAACTGCTTAATCATGACAAATATTCACTGCAAAATTGGGAAAAAGTGCACAATACCATACTCCTTATGCGTTTTTCAAAATAACACATACACATAAACCATGTACACGTCGACTTATTTTTACTTAAAAAAACATCCCAGAATTACACAAAAATGGCATTGCGCACACTCTTCACTATATCCATGTACACTGCTTTTTTCTCATAAATTTGAAAAATTTCATGAAAATACATGACAATTTTCTGAATCTTTAAACCCGTTAAAAAGAACATATATGAAATTACCTGATCGCGAAAAAGTATATACCCTTTCCAAATATGAACATTTCCACATATAAAATAAATAAAATATCCAGAAACTTTTACCTCTAAATCATCTATTATATTATAAACGTCACCAACGAATTCATACCGCAAACATTACAAATACTTAGTGTCAAATATTTAAATTATTTCCATGCACGTTTACTTCAACTAAAACGTATACCAAATTCCTACAAACATAAAATTCACAAAATAACTATCATTTAATTAAAATATCACTAAACCATGTACACGTCGGCTTATTTTTACTTTAAAAAAAATCCCAGAATTGCACAAAAATGGCATTGCGCACACTCTTTACCATATCCATGTACACTGCTTTTTTCTCATAAATTAGAAAAATTTCACGAAAATGCATGACAATTTTCTGAATCTTTAAACCCGTTAAAAAGAACATATATGAACTTACCTAATGACGAAAAAGTATATACCCTTTCCAAATATGAACATTTCCACGTATAAAATAAATAAAATATCCAAAAACTTTTACCTCTAAATTATCTATTATATTATAAACGTCACCAACAAATTCATACTGCAAGCATTACAAATACTTAGTGTCAAATATTTAAATTATTTCCATGCACGTTTACTTCAACTAAAATGTATACCAAATTCCTACAAACATAAAATTCACAAAATAACTATCATTTAATTAAAATATAATTAAATTCAAAAACACTCCTTAAAATACAAATAAGCATATACATTAAATTAATAAAAATTAGTTTACAATCCTAATTACTTTAAACTAAATCCTTGCTAATAACAATTTTCCCAATAATACCAAATTACTTTACTTCCACCTTACATTTAGAACAATGCATAAAAATAATATCCTCAAATAATTAAAAATACTAACTTACCTAATCTTCTTCAGAATCTTGCTTACATAGTGGATACACTTTTATTATGTATTCAATAAAATTATTGAACGATTTTTTTTCTGCGAATTTTTTCTCCACACTTCCTCCTCTAAATAAAAAGCAAAATTCTCTTTATCACAATGCCTTGGAATGGCGCTTTTTATAGCACTCCACGTGCCCTCTATTGTATTGGTATGTGCACCTATTTCCGGATCTTTAAAATAATATTTGTGGTTCACAGCAAGATGTTTAAAACCTTCATCTTCCAAACATTCATACGATTTTTCACTTTAGACAGCGCCATACAATCCCAAAATTATTCGACCCTACTTCACACAACACACAATGAAGCTTAATACAAAATAATATACAGCCACAGATATTTTTCCAAATTTCCCCCTTTTCCGATTAAAGAACCATAATTCATCCATTAATATCACATGACATATCCCATGATCTCTCATTTCCCTCATACAGAATAATGTGTAATCGGAACTGAGTAGTGCTCACATTATTACCAAAGTCCCAGGTAGTAACCTTTATCGCCTCCAAAATGTTGCCAAACTACCAGTTACCATATTCTAAAGATCAGCCTTTTTCTTTTCTTTCTGCATTAGATGGAATAACAGGATCAACTAGACTAGATAAAATGGTAACACATCTTTTGTCTTTCCATTTTAGACATGTTATTTTGTCATCACTTATTGCCCAATCGAAGTCACCCCGTTTTAATTTCTTATCTTCCATCAGTGTTTTGGGAAGGTTTTTTTCTTTTTATATTTACAGTTCCACAACAAAACATGTTTTTTGTTTCTAAAAACTTGAAAAGTTCATAGGATGTAAAATAATTGTCCATGTATACTCTATGATTTTTACCATACAAGGGCTCACTTAGCATTTTTACCACTCTTTTACTCAGATTTTTTTTCGACTTCATGGGTTTTGCCAGTATAAATTTCAAATTTACAAGCATACCCACTTTCATCGCATACTTTATATCCTCATTTTATTGGTTTTTTAGGTAAGTATTGTTTTAGTGAACTTCTACCTTTGAAACGAATCATTGATTTGTCAATCGCCTGATTTTTTTCTGGTCTAAAGATACTATCGAATCTCTCCGACAAATTAGTCAACAGAGGCCGAACTTTATAAAGTTTGTCAAAAGTTTTGTCCTCTCTTTTTAGCATTAGGTTATTATCGTTCAAATGCAAATTACCTAAAATCCATGAAAATTTCTTTACCGCCATTTGCTTTGTCACGTAAGATTCATTCAGTATTTCATTAGTTGACCAGAAATCCCAATAGCTTGGAATTTTTTAAATTCCCATTAGAATGTTTATTCCTAAAAATTTCAACATATCCTGAAGAGTTATAGGTGAAAACGGCTTACCTTTTTGAGTTGCATATAAAAACTAATTTGTCCATGAATTCAGGAGTAAAAAAAGCCATAAATATATCTATGGGTTTTGCATCTTCCATAGAGGTAATTCCGTCAGTTGGGCCATAATCCTCAGAAAATTCAGGAATGGATTTAACTACATTCTGCATTTTATTCCATGTTACATCTGCAATTCTGGAAGGACTTGGTAAATTTATATCATTTTTTCTGACTGATCATCACTTTCATCTTCTATATTTCCATAAGCAGGAGGGAAGGGGGGTAAAGGAGTATTTCCTTCTCCGTCACTTTCATCCTCAGAGACCACTGATTCTGGATCTGAAGGTAATTCTTCAAGTAATGCTAATGCATCAGCTATTTCTAACCCTTTGTGAGGCATTTTGAATCTCAACAGTAGAAAATAAAATATTGACAAAATATTTTTAATTTAATTAAATTTTTGCACGATTTCTATTTTTAATTATTCAAAAATATATTTGCAATTTTTTGGAACCACACAAAATAATTTAGAAAATCACAGTACTAGCATAGAGAGCAAGCATGTTGAACACAGAGAAAAATCTCTGGAAATGAAAAATATTTTATAGGGGCAGGTGCATGTATTGTTTGGTAATACAATAACTCTGTGGTGTCAAAACCCCTTATCTATATCCGGGTGAAAATAAACACTTTTATTTGAAAGCAGCAAACACCACTGTAAAGATCAGTGGTTTCAGAGTGCGACCACCAAGCCTCTAGGGGAATGTGAGCATTGTAACGCAATGCTCTAGTGGGGCAGTGGTCACGCCCTGAAACCACAAAGGAAATACCATAAATATACACAGGTTTTTTATATATGCAGTTTAATTATTTCTGTATTTTTATTGTTTATGATAGAAATAATGATGTGCGATAAAAAAAATTTTAAATTTTAAGTTATTAATATAAAAAAAGAAGTTATTTTGTCTCACTGAAAATGAATTTTAAAAGGCATCCGATTTGAAATACTTGTATAAAAATGTATAGTTGTGCATTAATTTTGTGTTATTTAGATGTAAAAGATAAGTAATCAATCAGTTTTCACTCAAACAGTTTGGAAACAAGAGCGGGAAAAATTTCGAAAATTGGTGGTTTCAAGGCGCGACCACCGCGCATCAAAGGGTTAAGCAAAGGGAGACTCACAAGTAAACAGAACAGACATCTACTGATTTTAAGTCTTTTTTGCATGACTACATGCCAATTAAAACACTCTCCCAGTGGTAGAAAGTAAGTGGGAAGCACACTGCAGTCGCTTAGCATACAGACCCCTTTCATGCAGTGTTCAGCTTATTGTCCTGGCTGATACTGTCTTTTCTGTAGCAGAAATAAACACAGATCTAAGCTGAGATTGATTTAAATATTGTACTTACCCTGTTGCAAAATGCACAAGTCGCAAATACCAGTCATCTGCAGAAGTGGTAACTTTTTGCCTACTTTTGACAGGTCTTCGGGAGGTTGAACCAGTAGTTAGATATTGGTTCTACTACTGGCTTACCTTAGAATGGTCAACATTTAGCCATTTTGCAGCATCAGACTGTTGTTAACCTGCTTCTAATCAGCTTATGGTTCTATAATGCTATTTTGATAGCAAATGTTGCCTCTAATTTTTTATAGTTTAGCTATCTCAAAATTATTTAATACAGTCAAAAGTCGTTAATTCGGACTCGTCGGGACTTCAGAGATTCCGGATTATAGATCATCACTTTAAATCTGGTAGGATGGCATGCAGAAATTATAAAATTAAAAATATGAAACTGTAATTTATGAAATAAAGAACAATTATGATCTAAAGTGTATCAAAATTTACAAAAGAAAAGCTTAATATTTATTTGTTTACCTTATTAAACATTTCTTCCAATGTAAGTTGTTTAAGTTGTTTCGTTTTATGTGATAATATTTTCTCTTTAATTCGATAAACAGACATAATTTCTTGTTCAGTTACAAAGTTCCGCTGTTCAAGTCCTATAATTGCTGTATCGAGAATACCGACTAATTTGTTAATCGAAATTTTTTCATTTTCAATAACCTCTGTGTCACTTTCTTCACTATCGGAAGCGAATTATAATGACGAGGAATTTGATTTAAATCATATCAAAGACGGAGTACATCGAGATGAAATACTACATTTAGCAAGGAATTATAAGCCAAATAAAATAAAAACATCTGCCCTGAAGATAAGGATAGTGCTGACAGATCAACTTCCAATTCATTACACCCTGCAGCGTTTCCCCCTTCCCCCCGGATTTATCATGAAATTGATAAACAGATTTCGTGATGGTGTTAGAGAATCAAAGGATATGCCTTTATCCATTCTTTGCAGCAATTCCACTTTTTGTTTAATGGACTTCAAAACATATTTTTGCTTTGTAGATCCTTTACATATTAGTAAACATATATCAGAAATTCTATTTGACATAATCGAAAGTTCAAGCTTACTTTTATAAAATTGCTCTAACAGTCTGCAAAAAATAATAACCCAGATCCAATTCGAAGATTAAGGAACAATGCAATCTGCAACATTAACTGAATTAGATAACTTTAGCTTAGCTTATACCGTCCGTTATACATTAAACGCGCATGCGTAAACATATTATGCGCATGCGCACACCATATTCACAGCCGTTAAGGTCTTACGTCAACTGGACGCATGCGCAGAAAGTTTGTAGCTTTGAGGTAAGGATTATAGATCATTCCGGCTTATGTCCGAATTAAAGACTTTTGACTGTATTCACTGTTCATTGAATAGTGATTCTTCCTAAACAGTTGCTTTTAATGTTGCTTGATGTAGCTTGCTTTTATTTATAACATTTTCAAATTTCAGGAATTTCAAAATACCTTTGGTAGATTTATCAACAATTTGTTGCTCAACTTTTGGGAAACTAGCGTATAATGATGTAACATCAGAGATAAATAAAAGCTAGGTGAAAATAAATCTTGATGGTATTTACATTTCTATAGTCAGCGTGTAGTATTGTTCAGCTGTTAATTTGTTGCTGTTTTATGTAATTTTCAATTTTTATTAAGGATGTTTCGGCTAATCTTTACTATACGGCATCCCTTGTTTTTTTTTTTTTCTGAAAAAATTGCTAAGTACAGTCAAAAGTCGTTAATCCGGACTCGTCAGGACTTCGGCGATTCCGGATTATCGATTTTTCCGGATTATAGATCATCAGTTTAAATCTGGTAAAATGGCATGCAGAAATTATAAAATTAAAAATATGAAATCGTAATTTACGAAATAAAGAACAATTATGATCTAAAGGGTATCAAAATTTACAAAAAAAAGCTTAATATTTATTTGTTTAATTTATTAAACATTTCTTTCAATGTAAGTTGTTTAAGTTGCTTCGTTTTTTATGTGATAATACATTCTCTTTAATTCTATAAACAGACATAATTTCGTGTTCAGTTACAAAGTTCCGCTGTTCAAGTCCTATAATTGCTGTGCCGAGAATACCGACTAATTTGTCAATCGAAATTTTTTCGTTTTCAATAACCTCTGTTACTTTCTTCGCTATCGGAAGCGAATTATAATGACGAGGCATTTGATTTAAATCATATCAAAGACGGAGTACATCGAGATGAAATACTACATTGAGTAAGCAATTATAAGCCAAATAAAATAAAAACATCTGCCCTTAAGATAAGGATAGTGCTGACAGATCAACTTCCAATTCATTGCACGCCTAAAGATAAACAATGGTTAGATAAACAAACGTTAAAGTTTAGATAAACAAAGGATATGCCTTTATTTATTTTTTGCAGCAATTCCACTTTTTGTTTAATGGACTCCGAAAGATACTTTCGCTTTGTATATCCTTTACATATTAGTAAATATATATCGGAAATTCTATTTGAAATAATCGAAAATTCAAGCTTACTTTTATAAAATTGCTCTAACAGTCTGCAAAAAATAATAAGCCGGATCCAATTCGAAGATTAAGGAACAACGCAATCTGCAACATTAACTGAAATAGATAATCAGATAATTTTAGCTTAGCTTATCCCGTCCGTTACACATTAAACGCGCATTCGTAAACGTATTTTGCGCACGCCCACACGCAAATTCGCAGCCGTAAAGGTCTTTCTGCGCATGCGTCAACGCGACGCATGCGCAGAAAGTTTGTAGCTTTGAGGTCCGGATTATAGATCATTCCGGATTATGGGTGTCCAAATTAACGACTTTTGACTGTAGTATTGTTTTTTCATGAAATCTGGAAGTCCGCTGTACTTTTTTTGTAATAGTAACCCTTTCATATGGACTCGGGCTTTTGGTTCTTACTATTCTTTTCAGTTGCTTTGTTTGCATGCACGTGCTTGATGTGGTCTTGGATTTTGAACTTGCTTTTATTTTGCTGTTGGTACCATCATTTGGGTATGTCTGAGATGGGTAAGAGAATGAATATTGATTAACAGGATGAGCTGAAACAACAAAAAATTTAATTGCTTATCTGGAGGATGGAAGAGATGGTGGTGGGAAGTCTAAAAGATTTGTTGTTTAATGTTTTTATGTTAGGAAATATGTATTTTTGGTTATTTCTTCATCTCTGTGAGAGCGACAAATTTTTTCTGGTTACCATAATAGGGGTAGAGTAGACTTTAGGGTACCCCTTGTATTATGGCGAAGTTGTTGTTTGATTTATCGCCAAGTTGTTGTTTCACTTATAGTAGCCTGAGTAGTTGAATGTTATGGAAACCCTATTGTGATGTAATCGGGTGCATGATTCTGGGAAATTTTGAATCATGGGATGTTTTGTAAGCGTTTTTGTGGTGTGTGTTAAAACTGTTTAGATGGATTTGAATGGGTTTGTAGGAAGAAAGGTTCAGATGGTCACTGTGTGAAGCATTCGATCAGAAAGAGTACCTGGTTTGAAAAAAGTCATTTGAGTATGATTGATATTTTGATTTTTACGTGGCTCTAAGTGAATATTTGCTTTTGGTAGTGCTTAAATGTATAACATATTTTTTCTTTTTTATGTTATTTTATTGTTTGGTTTAAAATGTATATTATTGAGATTATGTATTTTTTGTTTGCCTATATTGTAGACTTTGGTGCTCCTTTGACTTTTTAAGTGAAAATATATCGATGTGTACATGGACAAAGTAAAGGGAGTGCACAATGCAAGTTTGTGGATTGGATTTTTTTTTAAGTGAAAATATATGGATGTGTACATGGATAAAGTTAAAAGAGTGCGCAATGCCATTTTTGTGTGATTCAGAGATTTTTTTTTTTTAAGTGAAAATAGGTCGAAGCGTACATGGATAAAGTCAAAGGAGTGCGCAATGCCATTTTTGTGCAACACAAAAATCGCCGCTTCGCAAGCCAAAATAACGTGTCAAAGCATTGCACAAAATCGGTATCCATGTACCGCCAAAAATCGCCAAGGGGTACCCTAAACTATACTTTTACTCCATAATAGTTTTAATTTTGTTTTAGCTTCTTGATTTTGTTTAAGTGAAAATAGATTGATGTGTACATGGACAAAGTTGAGGCATGCACATTGCCTAGTTTGTGCAATTCTCTGATGTTTTTTTTAAGTGAAAACAGGTCGATGCCTACATGGACAAAGTTAAGGCAGTGCGTAATGCCTAATTTGTGCAATTCTTTGATGTTTTTTTAAGTGAAAATAGGTTGATATATCCATGGATACCGAGCTTGTGTAAGTCTTTGACTTCTTATTTTGGTTTTTTGTAGTGGCCATCCTGAAATTGTCGATGATCCTTCCTGGCGACGATCTTGGCATAAAAAAAAAAAAAGAAACGATTTGCCAAGGGTTGCCGCAGAGTAAATTTTTACCGATGTTTCTTTGTCATTAACAGGAAAAGTCCACTGTTGCATTAAATTTATTGCAAGGAGGGTAACTCCACACAATAATCACAACAAACAGAACACACGAACATGTTCCTCAAACTTCAAAATTGCATGCATTTATGCCATTTGCAGTGTGCCAGATAAGTACATTTATATGAAATTCTGGGTTGCATACTTTAGCAACACAGTGCATTACCTGGTAATTCTTCTAAGGTTAGATGGATAATCAGAGAGTACTGATAAATATCTAAACATTATTTCTTGTTAAAACCTTTATTTTTGAATTTTATATTAAACTAAGCAAGTGTATTTCATCTTTTGATATTTATTATGTGTAAGTTAATTACAACTACTTTCTCTCATTATAAAATAGTTTTTTTATTTGAATATTGTATTTACCGTAGGCATTGTTATCTTTATACATTAAAAAAAATCATCTGTGAATTAATTCAGCAAAAACTAAATTGTGTTTAACAGTTTGTCTCTAGAACAGGAAAATGTATCTTTAATAATTATAAAATACACTCTATTAATATATGCTACTTGCTTATCTTTTTGTTTGTTTGTTTGTTTATTATATTACTAAATTGCAAAAAAAAAAAAAAAAAAATAGTACGAGATAAAAATTAAATTAAATTTATTAGTCCTTTTTGTAGTACTCATAGAATAGTTATCCTGCTTCAAATTTTGTATAAAATTTATTGAATTATTTCTTAAAATTAATATATATTTATTTTCTTTTAGAGAGTTTGTGTTAATATATTTGCTG
The DNA here is from genome assembly GCF_044657685.1 of Stegodyphus dumicola. Classification (NCBI taxonomy): domain Eukaryota; kingdom Metazoa; phylum Arthropoda; class Arachnida; order Araneae; family Eresidae; genus Stegodyphus; species Stegodyphus dumicola. Next base: position 183,578,654 of record NC_140769.1, on the reverse strand, counting down.
GGAAACTGATGCAATCATATTTTGGATTGTTAAGCTCTCCACCTCATGCAATTTCCAAAGAACTTTACACATTGTTAAAAAGCTGCTCAGATCCATTAGATGATAAATCTTCGCATATCATTGCAAGCAAACTGAAGCACCTGTTGGTTACGGAAGTACAAAAGTCAAAATTGCAGCATTGATTTTGTGCATCTAAAGTAATGCTCAATCTGACTACTGCATTTATTGAGTAGCAAAGTATGCCAATAATATCTATGTGTGGATGTTGTTTGCAGTGCAAAATATGAAATATTGTGTGTTATTTATTATCTGGTTTTAAAAATGTTAAACATGTTGGTACAAAGTTTGTGATATGTGGAAATTTTACTTTGAATATCTTTTATTTATTATTTCAGTTAGATGACAAAGATATTGGATCATGTACAGTGAAAATGAATAACAAATGTTAAGAACATCATCTTAAATTTAATGAAATTCAGTCTTAGATTAATGTTCATTTTTATAAAAGACTACATATTTCAAGAGAATTTAGCATAAGTCTGAAGAGTAACTACTTAAAGAAAGATAAATTAATGTCCATTTCTCTGCAAATGTCTAAAACTTTATTCTAAAATCAGTGCCAGTCTAAGTTGAATTTCACATAATTTAAACTTCCAAAAATGCTTAAAAAATATTACCAGTTAAGTCCTTTAAATTAGGTTACATGGTTGACTTACATGTTGACAATGTTGTTAAACTGACATATAGTAAAAGCCCAACTTTCCTGCATTAAACTAACCAAAAAACTGAAATAACAGAATATTTCAGAATTTTAGAAACTTTTTTTAAGTGAAATTTATTTAAATAAGAACCATAAAGCATGTATAATTACTATTCGGAATCTTTCTTATAACATCTAAAATGTGAATGTTGTTGCATGGCTCTCTTTCAGAACATATTGATTATTCTCCCTCCCCCATACCATTATATTTATCATATTGTTCAAATGATTTGTCCTTGGAACTAGATACTCCACTTCTCATAGAAAGAGAAGTTGAGAGAACTCTTATCGACTCTCAATTCTTTGGGAATAATAAGAAGCTTTCCCGAGAAACATGTTCCTTCCAGAGTATATCCTCTCCAATCAAAAATAAGCTTTTGGTGCAATTTTTCTGCCAGCATTGTAAAATATTGCAGCTATGTATGCAAAACAGATTGCTGTTGTAGCTGGAAACCTCTCATTCCGACTAATGCTGGTAGAAATGTATTTTTTTAATGTTTTCATTCTGCTATGCATTGCTAAATGTGATAAGACCATTAATATGGCACAGGAACATCTGTTAATATGCACAGGAGAGATTCCAAAGTTCATGATGGGCACTGAGTCTGTCATCATGAGGACTACTCTCATCGGTATGTTTAATGTTGAACATTTTCAGCAAACAAAAACTGTGCTAGCGAACAGTCTGATTTAGCACTAATGTTAGATAAGTACAATATCACAATACAAGCATAAGATACTTAACTTGCCTTGGTTTTATGTAAAATCAGTAAAATTTAATTCTTGATGGGTTGGTCTCATTTTTGTAAAGAATAGCATATGTTAATTGCTATATGTCTGTTTCTCCTTGCATTTGAAAAAATGATTAAAATTGAAATCTGAACTCACTTTCAAAGGAATGATATGAACTGGAGTTATTTTCAAAATTACTGAACCTTCTTATCAAGAAAAGTTGAAGTAATGGCTTAAATTGAAAATGGATAAATATTGATGATTGAGCATGACAAATTATGACAAATGGTTTAAATTTTTACATGTTATATCTATAACTTGGATCTGTTGATTATCTAACTAAATAATGAGTGACATGTTTCTTCTTACTTCTACCTAAATGAAAAGGCACGTGTTGGTGGGATCTCCACCAACTCTTGTGGTGGACAGCATTTCATAATTGATAAGAGTTTTTACTTTCATATGTTTAAGGTCTATGAAAATTGGTTTTCATGTCTAAAGATGTTTTTTTTAATTATTATTTTTTTAACCTTTACATATTTTATATGTAGACTTTGTTAATAATAATTAAGATGACCATTTTTATAATTTTTGCCTCGAAATTTCTTTATCCATTCATTTGCTTTTCCTATTAGGAATTACATTTTTTGTTTGCTCAACCATCCAGAATTTTCATGTATACAGCATTTTTTAGCTTTCCAGATAGTCAAACTTTTACTGTATAAGAAATTTGGAGACCACAAAAAGACATTATTCATGTCCTATTGACTTTTTTTAATCATCATCTAAAAATAACATGGCTTATCCTGTTGAAAGAAAATATTTGTAGAGGAAATTATCATCGAGATAAAAGGATATAATACATGGTGTAGAATGACATTTAGATAAATCGTCCATATTATAGTTTTCTTCATATGAATAACTGAACAAGATTTCCTAGTAAAATATTACACCAGCTCTTACTAATTTACTTTTATCGCCTAACTAATTGCAATGTCAACATTGCAACAGATCGTTTACATGGCTGTTTATGTCATGCAAGAGAAAGTGAGGTAAAAATATATCTATGAGTGCCCCTTGGCGATAATTGGCAATTTTGGGCGGTACATGGGTACCAAGTTTGTGCAATTCTTAGACTTGTTATTTTGGCTTTGTGTAGCGGTGATTTTGGACACAAAACTCGCTGCTACGCAAAGCCAAAATAACAAATCAAAGAATTGCACAAACTCGGTATCCATGGACACATTGACCTATTTTCACTTAGAAAAGCATCAGAGAATCACACAAACTTGGCATTGCGCACTCCCTTGACTTTGTGCATGTACAAATTGATCTATTTTCACTTAAAAAGTCAAAGGAGCAGCCAACAAAAAATATATAATCTCAATAAACTACATTTTAAATCAAATAACATAAAAAAGGAAATTCATCTTAGCACTACACAAAGGAAATATCCACCTACCTTATTTACGAATTAACACATTTTCAGTCAAACAAAATTCCTTAACAGCATTCAAAAGCTTCCTAAAATTATCTGAACTAGAATCTGTATACTGACATCTCCACATAAATTCACAAAGATAAGAGTCAAAAATATCCTCCGCAATGCCGGTATCCTCTGACGTTCGACTATACACATTTCCTTCCTAGAAACAGGATACTTAAAATGGTTATTAAGTAAACCTTCATTTACCACACCAGTCAATTAATGCTCTTTTGCCCTTTCATTCCAAATTGTACAGAAACTTCAAATTAATCGTACCACATTCAGCTATTTTAATATCTAAACTACAAAACAAGCAACAAACTTCCCAACCAACACACACCACAAGCCCTTACAAATCTTTCTCATTATTCAAATTCACCACAATCACGCAACCAATTATATCATAATAGGGTTTCCATAACATTCAACTACTCAGGTTACCATAAATGAAACAACTTTGCAATAATACAGGGGCACCCTTAAATCTACTCTAACTGAAAGTGACATTAAGCAACTTTCTTCTAATAATGCTGAGCATAGTTTTAATGTAGGAATGACTTTTGTATGGCAAATACCAGTACTCAGAACAGCTTTTAGCCATAAAGCTTTTTGCAGTGGGGTTCACTATGCTGTACACTTTCATATGTTTTCCCTACCATTAATAATAAAATTACTGTTAACTAAGTTATTAATTACAATATACTATAGTAATTTTATTATTGCAATTAAATAAATTACAATAACAAAAATACTATAAACTAGTTAAATTGAAGTATCTCTTTTGTTTACTTATGTCTTCCAGATGAGATAACTTCCTTCTAAATTCCTATTAGACATATTATAAATGTGCAATGGTTTTGACATTCTTAAACTATTTTTTGAAGTGCCATTTCATGGCTGATCATGAACAATCTACAACCTCTACAATCTGAAAATGCTGTAAAGTACTCATTCATCTATTACAGTTTGACTTTTTCTGTCTACAAAACAAGACTAATTAAAAAAATTAAGTAGTAGATTTTTATTTATTATGGTTTATGAATGGAAGTAACTGCAGACATATGTGCTATCTGTCACATGAATGCACTTATTTTTATGTGTATAACATTAAGGTAGTCATAATGTTTTTTCTTTGGTATTAAATAATTTGTAATTGTGTGTGCTTAAACTGCACCAGAGCCTGGCTCAGGTGCTTCTTAATTTTTGGGATAAATCGTAGTTCTAGCAGGATCACATTGGAGCCCTCTGCACTCCTTAAATATAACTGAACAATAATTTCAGCAGAAATCTAATCTCAAAAATATTATTTTTAATAATAAAATTATATTGAAAGTCGATTATAACTTCTGAATGCATTAATTTAAATGTCAAACAACAAAAGTCAGTGTTATATTTGCAAATTTTCACAAGACTAGTTATCGATGGTTTTACCAAACCATCAGCCTCAGCTTGCAAAATGAAAGTGCAGTTTTGCACTTTGGGCAGCTGAGGATGGCCAATATTTGTTTCATGTGTTATTTTACTTTAATTCTGAATGCATGCTTCTCTTTCCTTGGAAAACAAAACCTTCAATGGAGGTAGAGACTTTTAAAGAAAGGAAAAACACGATCTGCATGTCAAAGGCTTATTCTTCAGAAAGTAAAATGAATTTATGACAACGGGTAAATTTTTCGTTCCATGGAAGTATCTTTCCATGGAAAACAGCACCTACAGACTTCTTGGAATGATGTAATCAAAGACTACTAAACTAAACTCAGTGGCACAACAGTCCTAGTGGGCAAAGGCCTGCAGTGCCCCGAAATCTGCTTTCTTGACCGTGGGCTCCGGGATGCATGAGTATATGCCCTGAATGAGTGGTCGGCTTGTCGCAGGATCCCCGGTGTTTAGTCCCCAAGCGAACTTGGTACTCATTTTATCAACCCACTCAAGGGATGAAAGGCTGAGTCAACCTTGCCCAGCCCATGGATCGAACCCCAGACCTGTGGTGCTGCTGTGCTATGCACTAGCCACTGTGCCACTGGGCCTTGTAATCAAAGACAGAGGTGCAAATTTGTCACTTGTTATTCTTTCAGCTAACTCTTGGATTCGATGAAAATTTGCTCCCCCGTCATATTCTGCTTGACACCTGGAATTATACTGAGAGGAGATCATGTCAGAAAGTGTTGGATTCTTCTCTTTTTGTTTTCATAACTACAGGTCATCTGTTCAAATTTTCTCTATATTCTGTTTCTTTTTATAGCATTTTCTATATTTTCATTAGTGATGCTTTAACTATTTTAACATTTTTCATTGATGAAAAAGAATGGTCTTTACATCTATCATTCCTTGAAGTAGTACATTGTATTCAGAGCTTAAATTAGAGTCAGAGACTAATTGAGCTATTTCGTATTTTTTGTGTGAAATTGTAATTATATTCCCTTGAAGTAGTACATTATATTCAGAGCTTAAATTAAACTAAATTTAAAATTGAGATATTTCTTATTTCTTAAATACTTAACTTTCAGTAATACTTACTTAATAACTTTTAATTATACATTTTTGAATACTTCTTATACTTAAATTAAAAATTGAGATATTTCTTATTTTTTGTGTGAAATTGTAATTCCAACCGAAACCCTAAATAAGTCAAGATTCAGTACTTTATTTTATTATTTATTATTTACCATTTATTCAATAACTTATTATTAGCTCAAAGGGGCAATTATTAGCTCAAAAGCCCAAATGTGGAATTTGCTTTATTATCCATTTCATATTTTGTCAAACATTAAAGAATTTTTGATTAACAAACTCAATGATTTCAAAGCGAGCAATGGCAACACAGTACGAGGAAAACAAAAAAACAAACAAAAAAATTTATTTCCAACATGCGAGACTGTGTATTAGAAAAATATTTTGTGATATTGCTGTTGAATTGTATGGTTTAAGTGCGAAGAACATGATATTTAATAATTAAAGGTAACACACAAAACATTACAAAACACCCCTTTGGACGTAATATAAAATCTGAAAGCTTTCCATTTTTTTTTTTTTAAGAAAAGGTTTTATTTTTATTTACCTCTTTGCATTTTATTAAATTTTAATATTAATTGTTTAATTATTCTAATCATTAATTTTTAAATTTTAATAACTAATTATTTAATTGTTTAATAGTTAATTATTTTGCTTATCATTTTAATTATTTATTTATTTTTGCCCTTTCCTAACTGTCTTCCATAAGGCTTTGGCACTTCTAATTCTAGAAATTAAGCCCTGGTAATTATAGCTGTGTGGTTGTTACATGTAGTTGCAGTATGCTAGAACCCTATATACCTTATTTCCTGACCTATAAGATGCACTGTGATTTATCAGATAAGAATTTATGAAAAATACATGGATCAGATAGAAAAGGATCAAAGTACCTATTTTAATTAGAACATTTCATACAAATGGAACTGTTGCATTAACAAATATATCAGCATTTATTCATCATAGAATCCCAGAAATTTGTCATCACTGCTGCTAAAATCATATACACAGTTATTTTCACTTTGATTGTCACTGTCACTGCATTTGTCATTTTCTTCATACACAATGTCATCTTCATTTCCATATAGCACATTGCTAATTCCACACTTTTGAAAAGACTTTTTGACAGTCTGACTTTTAACTTTCTGCCAGGACTTCTTCACCCACTCACAAATGCTACAAATTGATGACCTTGTCATTCATCCAGTCAGTATGACGTCATGAGTAGGCACTTCAGTCCAATTTATCCACTCTTTATGCATAAATCATCATTTTTTTAGGAAGTACTGTTAAAGATATATTAAAATTGTTGCCTTTTACTAGCCCAAAACGTCAACATTCTTATCGACTTTCATAATAAAGGCAACCATTTTCTATGCCTAATACGAGAACAATTATTTGCTACCTGACAAATCAGCTTGCATCTTAGAGGCTGAAGTTATACTCTCAGCACATAAGACACAGGCTGATTTTAGAGCACATTTTAAAAATGTAAATTTTAAAATTTTACGAGTAAGAAAAATGCACCTTTGGGCCGGGAAGTACGGTACTATGATTTAATATGTGCTCGGGCTTAGTGTTTCCATTATAGTGTTATATGGGTTATTCGTTCCCCATATTTCTTGAAATAAGTTCTCAATTATTCTTTTATTGTTACCTAAGTATTCTGTCTTACCTGAATAAAATTTTCCGTCTTTTTTTGTTCAAACGGGATGAAACTGAAAAGTGATACTAGTACATAAGAAAGAAATTAGAGAAAAGTAAATACAGTCAAAAGTCGTTAATTCAGACACCCATAATCCGGAATGATCTATAATCCGGACCTCAAAGCTACAAACTTTCCGCGCATGCTTCGCGTTCACGCATGCGCACAGGCGTTTACGAGAGCGCGTAAGACCCTTACGGCTGCGAATATGTTTGTGCGCATGCGCGTTTAATGTGTAACGGAGTTATACGCTAAGCTAAAGTTATCTAATTCAGTTAATGTTGCAGATTGCGTTGTTCCTTAATCTTCGAATTGGATCCGGCTTATTATTTTTTGCAGACTGTTAGAGCAATTTCATAAAAGTAAGCTTGAACTTTCGATTATGTCAAATAGAATTTCCGATATATATTTACTACAAAGCGAAAGTATGTTTTGAAATCCGAAATCTGTTTATCAATTTCACGCTACTCTGCGGCAGAGGGGGGGGGGCAGAAACGTCATTATTAGATTATGATAGATTAGAAAGATTATGTCAAATAGAATTTCCAATATATATTTACTAATATGTAATTTGTATCTACAAAGCGAAAGTATGTTTTGAAATCCGAAATCTGTTTATGAATTTCACGCCGCGGATTGGAAGTTGATCTGTCAACACTATCCTTATCTTCAGAGCAGATGTTTTTATTTTATTTGGATTATAATTCCGTACTAAGTTTAGTATTTCGTCTCGATGTACTTCGTCTTTGATATGATTTAAATCAAGTTCCTCGTCATTATAATTCGCTTCCGATAGTGAAGAAAGTGACCCAGAGGTTATTGAAAACGAAAACATTTCGATTGACAAATTAGTCGGTATTCTCAACACAGCAATTATAGGACTTGAACAGCGGAACTTTGTAACTAAACAAGAAATTATGTCTGTTTAATAGAATTAAAGAGAAAGTATTATCACATGAAACGAAGCAACTTACATTGAAGGAAATGTTTAATAAAGTAAACAAATAAATATTAAGCTTTTTCTTTTTGTAAATTTTGATACCCTTTAGATCATAATTGTTCTTTATTTCATAAATTACGGTTTCACATTTTTAATTTTGTAATTTTTGCATGCCATCTTACCAGATTTAAACTGATGATCTATAATCCGAAAAAATCGATAATCCGGAATCGCCGAAGTCCCGACGAGTCCGGATTAACGACTTTTGACTGTAGTACATAAATAAGAAGTTGTAAATTTTCTGTACTTTTCAGAAGGGAAGACTTTCTTTTGAATAGATATCAATAAAAAAAGAAAACAGGCATTTCAGGAGTTGTATATAATATATTCTGAGATCAACTGATGCAAAAGAGTTGAATAAAAACTAAATCTAGTTTCCTGTATTTCATCTAATTTCTTTTATGAAAGTACCTTTAAATTACTTTTGTAGGTTCTAATTTTGTACTTAATTTTTTATGTGTTGTCATTAGATGCTTAAAAAAGATTGCATGAATAAATTTCTTCTGAATGGTTGGTTATAGGCCCATAGCTTAAATTTAAAAATGATCCAAAATATGCTTTAGGTTGTGACAATATTGGTTACATGAGGTCTTTTAAACTATAAGGAATTAAGAAATTTCATATACCTTGTGTAAAGTTAGTTTCAGTAATTATCTGTTTCTTATCAATTAAAGATCTTTTTGGGGAGCACAGTTTGGCTGTCAAAGAAATATCAAAATTATATGCTTTAAACTACTTGATAAAAGAATTGATATTTAATCATATAAAATTAAACTTCATTTAAGTACAAAATTTTGATTTTTAGCATTTCCAGAGTCGTTTTTGAAACCAGTATTTGTAAATAATACTTTCCTGGTGTAAACTGTACCCTTAAAAATTAGAATTCAAAATCTCAATTTCAAAATATGAATTTTATAGCAGTATTTGTACACAGTCTTCCAAATTTAAAGTAATTATTTTCTAGAGAGGTTCTCATTGAAGATGGATTCCCTACTATTGTTTGAGTGATTTCGTTCTAGAATTCACCAGTTCAGTTTTGTATATTTTTGCTTAAAATTTCAAGAGTCCAAAACTGTCATAATTTGAAGACCAGCCTAATTTGTTTCATTCCTTAAACTGAAAAAAAAAAAAAAAAAAAAAAAAAAAAAAAAAAAAAAAAGGCCAATTATTCAAGAAATTAACTGTGCAGCCTTTTTTAAACAATCTGTACATATATATTTATGCATTGTACATTGAAACAGTTTTAAAAAGATCTGCGTATGTTTGGAACAAATCTATTTATTTGTTTTACCTAACCTTTTCCACTTCTTTTTTAATGGAAGATTTGATTTCATGGCATCTGTGAAGTATGTAACTATGGATTAAAATGTATTTCAATGAATGTTCTGAATTAAAATTTTCTAAGAAATGTCTTTTAGATAACTTTGACAGTGCCACTTTTTCTGTAGATAGAAAAAATAAAAGTGTTATTTGAAATTTTGCCGATGTTACTGTAAATATGAATAATTTGTCAGTGCTGTTGTTATGAAAGACTTTTACAGCCATGCAAAATGTATAAAGCATATTTTTCATTAACACTGAAATTTCAGATGATTTAAAAATAGCTTACAGTTTTTCAAAATATGAATAGGCTTAATTTATAAAATAAACAGGGACATATTTAGTAACTGTACTTGTCATTTGCATGACAGTATACTTAGCAATACATATCTGCTGCATTACTGCAATTTCACATAATTCTACTGGCAGAAATAATAAATAAATTGATTGTATAGCACGCATTAGTATGATCCACTTCTTTTAAATCAGTTTCCCTCGATTGTTCTGGATGGTTTATCTAGACCAGGGATTTCCAACCTTTTTCTTGCATTGACCCCTTTTAAAAGAATGCTTTTCTTCATCAACTCCTTACATTTTTTTTTTTTTTTTCTATTATGTACATACAACATAATCACAATACAAATATTTGCACATAAGTAACTTAAAGATGACATTAAAAATCTGAACAAAACTTTTGAAAAAATGTTTAATTATTTATAATTTTGTAAACGTAAACAAACTTTCAAAAACAAAATCACAGATTCTAGTTTACATAAGTTAAATTTTAATTAATGCAATAGCTGCATTTCTCAATATATATATATATATATTTAAAGCTTAGAACTGCTTAATTCTTAAATCACTTTGTTCAAAAATATTCTCAACTTATATCTTGTTTCCCATTCAAGTTTTGCATCCTTATTCTTCTATTTTTCTTATGTTCTTGCATTTTAATTTTTATATTGAACTTATCACATAAAAAATTTATGATCATAAATATATTTATTTTATATGATTTTTTCTTTAATACAGGATGCAGCTTTATATGAATAAAAATTTTCACTTTTATTTCATTTTTATTTATTTTTTTGTGTGTTATCAATACAAACTTGATTATAACAATCAATTGCCAGTGCATTTTCAGTTCTTGACCCCTTTAACTTTTCATTGATTCTCAGGGGTCAATATAAACTACACTGGGAACCCCTGATTTAGATTTACTAATGCTGCACTTTCATATTGTGCTTTATGATATATAACTTCATTGTACAGGAAGTATTACACTCCTGATTCTTTGGAAAACTACATACTAAAAAAGAGCAGATAACTTCTATTGTTATTACTTAACAGATACACATAATTATGAAACTGGGAGGCAAGAGAACCCTAAAAAGCATACAGAACAAAATTTAATTTGCAGATAACAGAAGATAACAATGAATTTTAAAGCTGCAACTCCTAGTCAGATAGTTAAATAATTTCTTCAATGATGAAAGGAGAAATCATTTTGAACCAGCCAGCAACATTTTGTTCTAAAGTAGACGTATCCAACCCAAAAGACTTTGTGGGCTGCTTTACAAATGCATTTTATTCCAATGGGCTGCACTATGTGGGTATATAGTGTTCAATAAAAATTTATATATATGTAAGATAAAAGATGTGTAAATCAAAATCATAATTTAAACTAATGGTAACCTGTTAAATAACTTCTCTGGATCATTCCATTTAGCATGGCCTGCGCAGCGCTGAGGACATAATAATTGGAAACTGAAACTTTTTAACTCAAACCAAAACTTTTCTCTTTGTGTGCTTCCATATAGGATAACTACGCACTTCAGCTTGGCTCTCTACCCTGCTAGGATGTAATTTTCATGTCCTCATTTCCTATCACTATAATATCAAAAATGTAAATATTCTTGAATATGCACAATTAGAGTGCCAAGTGATGTATATATATATATATATATTTATTGAACACTTAAACATTTATGACCTTACATAAATGAATATAACTATAATAATCAATAAAACATTAAAATATTTACAGTACGAAATCTGAACTTTGCTGATTCCAGATATTAGATCATCATTTTAAATCTAGTAAGATGACATGTAGAAATTATAAAATTAAAAATATGAAATAATGAAGCATTTATGACATTAAGAGAATCAATAATTTAAAAAAAAGTTCAATATTTAGTTGTTTGCTTTTTTAAACATTTCTTTCAATTCAAGTTGTTTTGCTGGTTTCTTGTTTGTGATACCTGAAAACCCTCAAATTCACAGTTGTCATTACAAAGCTTAGTTAGCATCTGCCTATACGCTATAGGAGATGTATCATGAGATTGACGACTAAAGACATGTTGTTCCACTAAATTTTGTCTTGCTTCTATCGCACACTGATGAAGTTAAACCTGAATTATATTAGTTATTTATTATAGTTTATTTCTCGCACATGCCCAAGACTTATCCAAGTCATGAATAAATAAAATTCCCACATATGTTTAAGGCTTATCCATGGCCAGCACTAGAGATTTTGCAGCCTGGTGCAGTCTCTGTGAGTCCTAAATTCAGCTGCCAAACACCTCTCTAAATTCTAAAATTTTTGCATCCCAGTGCTTTCGCTGAATTCTAAAGATTTTGCCATTCCTTAATTTTGTTGCTTGGTGATTCTATAAATTCTAAAAATTTTGCCACAGGTTGCAGACACAGCAGCTCTTGCGTCAGCCCTGTGCTTATCTGAATAACAAATCCATTATTCTTAGTTCAGACAGCATTAAATGTAATCTTTTGGCCTATGAGTATCTAACAAAATCTATTTTTTTGCATATATAAAAAAATTTCTGTTAAATGTCTCTCCTCAACACATTTAACACTTTGTCGCACAGTTAGCTGAAGTCTGTAATTATCCCCAAGCATAATGTCAGCATAAGGGATTACCATGTTCTTCAATATTCAGTTACTAATATTTAAAAAGGAAAAAAAAAATGTTGAGACTTCGCTGCAGAGTCATTTTCTCAAGCTGCCATATGTTGATAGTTATGCAGTGACGAAAGAAAAAATAATAAATAATGATTCTCTAAGTTGGCTTCAGGGATATAAATTATGCCAAGAAAAATGGTGGCTACAGAGTCAAATTATAATCATGCAAATTTATGCTAATAAATGATTGCTTTTTAATATGGAGGTATTTTATTTAGTACCAAAGTGAAGTTAAGGATCGTGACTCTCTGCACATTTTATTATGAAAAAATATCAAATGCATATGGGTAAAGCTCTAAAAAAAATCCCCCCACCCCCAAAAAGAAGGTTGTAAGTAGGTTGCAGGTCTGACTTCTAGATCATTCCGGATTTTGGACCTTTATATATATATATATATATATAAAAAAAAAAAAAAAAAAAAAAAAAAAACAAATATCACTGCAATATTTCTGTTCACTTAGTTTTTTCAAGTCGATCTGAATATTTATATTATTGCATTATAACTGATGTTGCAAATTTTCAGTAAAGATATCTGTAATTTATATTTCATAAATTTCGTTTTAAGGGAAAAAAAAAAGATTTGCAGAAATAAGCTAAATACACTGTAGGCTGTCAAATCTTACAGGTTAGATGATCCCTATTCTAAAGCATACTGTGTAGAGCAGGTATTCTCAACTAAGGGGGAAATCACAGTTTCAAGGGTAGAAAATGCAGCCAGCTTTTTTTTTTTTTTTTTCCTGTTAAATATTTAAGTTTAATTTATAAATATAAAAAAGCTACTTTTATTCAAGTTTTGGTATTTATCAACACTTTTTATACTTATTTAATTTATAAAACATGAGAAATAATTTAAATAATGTATATATAGACTAGAAGAGAAACACGCTAATGTGACAATCAAAATCGTAAAAACAACCTTGTATTTAGCGTAGGTATAATGAAACACTCAATCGATTTCGAGGGCAGCTAAAGGTCCCTCCTCATCAGGAGAAAGAAATACCTAGAAAGAAGAAAATAAAGGAGAAGGAGTCACAGAAACACGTGGTCCTTATCAGCACTGCACGTGGTTATAACTCAATTAAAAATCTAGTTATAACTCTGATTAAAAATCTAGTTATAACCACGTGCAGTGCTGATAAGGACCACGTGTTTCTTTGACTCCTCCTTTATTTTCTTCTTTCTTTTTCTGATGAGGAGGGACCTTTAGCTGCCCTCGAAATCGATTGAGTGTTTCATTATACCTACGCTAAATACAAGGTTGTTTTTACGATTTTGAATGTATATATATTTTTTAATTTGGGAAATGAGGGCAGGAATGATTTTCTAGTAATCATGAAGGGGTGCACGGGGCGAAAAAGGTTGAGAACCACTGGTATAGAGGAAGAAGCTTTCATATCCATTCAACAGGGTTCGTACACATATGCACATGGAAATTAAGTACTTTTAAGGACCATTACTGAAAAAATTAAGGACCCATGAGAAAATAGCAAATTAATAAATTCACTTAAAATATTATCTGTGCCTGAACTTCACTTTTGTAATACCACGCAAAAAACAATATAGATCCGTAAGTGGGATGCATTATAATTAAACATAACTTAATTAACATAATTATTAATTAGTTCGAGCATAAGATATACTTTATGAAATTTATCAAACAGCATTAAATATTTTACTTACAACAGTTCAGTATATTTGAAAAAACATAAGTAACATTTTATTCACATTTTAGTTTCATGTTGATTTTTTTTGTCTCATTACTTGCTCAATCTAGAGGTTTAGTAAATAGCAGGTAGATTTTATGTAAAGCGTCATAGTTTAAAATGAGAAGTAAAATCATAATCAGAATAATTTATAACAAAAGACTGGCTGTTGTCACCGCTGCTCCTTGCGTAGAGAGAGACCTGCTGATCAGAACAAAAGAGAGGCCTGATGTGGGCACGGTTAGCTAGGTTTGAAAGTTAGTTGGGCTCTGTCTGTTGCGGTTAGTGTCGTAGCTCCGTGTAGAGCTCCAGGGGTTGTAACCAAGTTAATATACTTTAAGGTTCCAATAAGCCACTAAAGCACCAGAGGTGACACTAAGTTGCTTTGTATTATTTTAGGTCTCACTAGATACTAAGAATAAGTTTTACATGAATTTTTACATTTTTGTGTTTAAACCTTGTGCCACGCTAAGGAATAATGAAAGGCAATAACTCACTTCATTATGCAGAAATAATTTTTAAGACTAAGCAGTTAGTTATAAATTAAATTAGGTAGTTAGAAAACCTTAGTCAGTATGGATTTACATGATTACTATTAAATTTTACTTATTTTTTAACAATATTGTTAAAAGTCCCTATTAAAATCACAATCTAATAAAATTTCACACTTTAAAATACATGTAATTTATGTCATTGATTCTTAAACGATATTAGGATAATTATACATTAAAAGCTACAAAACATTTATGTTTTGTAGTTTTGTAGCTTTTAATGCCTTTCGTAGCTACAAAACATTTATGTTTTGTAGCAACAACACTCAACAAAATATTTATGCATCTTTTTAATTTGAAGCCTTCCCAGACATTTTGGCTTAATTTATATCAATTTTCTTCTCTTTAAACATCTTTCCTAACAATTAAAAATCTGTTTGAATACACAAACCAATGTTCTGACTAGTTTCTGCATACTTTATCTCCTAAGTTGTCAACCTCTCCACAATGTACCTATGAGGGTTTAATTGATCTGGTAAAAGTTAAATAGTCCAAAAACTCCCGACAGACGTGAAGCAAGTTATCGCTGTGTCTCAAAGTAACTACGAAGTCAAATGTTTAAATAAGCCTCTTATTTAAAAAGAACTTAAAGTCGTGTTCTTATGCTAACCAATTCAAATGCAATTTATGGTGATGTAATTAAACAAGAACAATCAAATTCAAACAAAAAAGTTTGGACTAGTGGTCAAAGACTATACAATTTAATTTTAATTTAAGCTGGCTCAGTAACTTTATCATCATAACAAATTCAAATGTCAGCAGCGATAATGCAAAGACAAAAAGTTGCAAATTATCAGAGCTGGCAGGAACTAATGCAACGAGCAAGCGGAGATTAAAAACACATTTCTATCTTACATGCCAAAAACCTCAGTTTAAAAGCTGTTTAAGCGATTTGCATTCTGGGCAGGAAATAGAAACGGGAAATTATAGTAAATTCTGAAATTATAAACAACTGGGTAATTTACATAATAATACCTGTATATATATTTGAAGAATAATTTTCTTTCTCTGTATGTTCTCAGTTGCTTTCTTCAACACGCTTCCTTTTCATTTTAGAATTTTTGGACTTAATTAAAGATTTCTGTTATTCAAAAAAAAAAAAAAAAAAAAAAAAAAAAAAAAAATTACATGCATTTAGAATGCATAGAAAAAGTTGCTAATTTTATTTCTTTAGTAATATGAACATTCAGGAAAAATAGGAAATACTATATGTGGAAAGGGCCGGTTAGAGCTAATGTGGCAGAATTTTTAGAATTTAGTGACACACCGAGCAACAAAATGTAGAAATGGCAAAACTTTTAGAATTTAGAGCAGGCACTGGAAGCAGAATTTAGAAAGGCACTAGTCAGCAAAATTTAGGATCTAGAGAGATAAGTTCAATATTTCATGTGATTGCACCAGGTGGGAAAATGCCTAGCGTCAGACCTGTGTATGATGCATTAAGTCATATTAGATGAATCTTTTAAATTGCCAGTTTTCAATTTATTAATAAAAAATTCCTTTCTATAATGCCTGTCCATGTCATAAGATTAGAAGCATTTTTAATATTTTTCATACTTGTGTCTAGTGAAAAGTAGAGAAAATAAAGGGAAGAAAAGCATGTTAAGAAAAAGATTCTAGTATCAGAAGTAAAGCATTCAAATATTATGTTTTCATTGTTCTTCCAGATGTTCTCCAAAAAGTAAGAAATTCATTGCAAACTTTCTGCAAAATACATCCATTACGTGTTAATACCATAGAGAAATTTTTCATTTTGTCACAATTTTCTAAAATATTCTGGAATGATGGGTCTATAAATCTTGCTTTCAAATCCTTCTAAACTTTCCAAGTTGTAATGTCTAATATCCGGAAGAAAAACTACGCCTACCAATTTTGTAACAGCAATGAGCCAGAAATATTTTTTAAAAAAATCAGATGGAAAAAGCGTGAAATTAATTTTATAGAGAAAACTTATGCATATTCTGAGAATTCTGAACACTCTGAGAAAATTACATGAGAAAACTCTTATCATGAAAAAATTAAAAAGAACATATTTTTTAAATATAATACCATTATTTTAATGATATTTATCAATGTTGGAATGTTAAAAAAAAATCGTCGAAAAATTCCCAAATCATGGAAACTAAAATTTTCTATAGAAACTGATCTTAAAAATCGCCAAAATGTTGATAAGTCGCCAAATTTAGAGCCGTTCAATAAAAGAATTCTCATCTCCAAAAGCGAAAAGTTGTTTAAGAGCTCTTCAGTAGAAAAAGTGAAATAATTTTGAAATACTTGTTTCACTTCTTGCTCAGAAACTCGAGTATCCCACCATTTATATTAGAAATAGGAAATCGTAACCCATTCAAATAACCATACATATTAGTGAATCACCAAAAATATACTCCGAACTGCTAATTCACACTCAAAATGGCAGTCATAAAAACAGACAGAAATTTCACAGGATTAAAATTAAGGGCCTTCTGCCTGTTTTGGCCAAAATTAAGGACTTTTAAGGACCAAAAATCGAATCCAAAAAACTTAAGGACTCTTAAGGACCGTACGAACCTTGATTCAAAGGTTATATGTTGAAAATCTATTTCTGTGAAATATCTCAATCATTGTGAATATATTTGTCAAAAATTCATTCTCTCTGTTTTTGTTAAGAGAGCTATCATATTATTACATGTTGCATTTCAATCATATATTCTTTTTCAAGTTATATAATACTGTAAAAATGCATTTGAAAACTTGCACCGATTTTTGAACGTTTATATAGTATTTAAAAAAATTACTACCAATACAATTCAGAATTTTAATATTAACCTTTACATGCAAACACTCAAACAGTATTTTTAATTCAATATTTTCTTGATATATTTTTTAAAAAGTAACTTTGTACCATTTAATATAATATTTTGCTTATATTAAATTTATAAATTGTAACTAAATGAGAGAAATTTGAAATTCCTTTAACCTATAGAACAGGGCAGCACCTGACACAGGACGATTTCATAATAATTTTTTTAAGTATCTGAGGTATATATCAATTCGAGGAAATGTAGAAACAGACCGGAGAAAAAAACATTTTTACTGGTTTTGATTTTACATTTTCATGTCTGTGTGAATTAAGTTCTTAACTTTTTTTATCTATAAAATAAGTAAATATATATGAAGGGGGTTGTCAAAATATTAAGAAATGATTATCTATAGTAAGAGATAATTATTAATATGACCATAGATTGCATTCTGATGCAATAATCCAAAAAGAAGATATTAAGACTTCACCTGGAGTGTTATAGAAATTCCGATACATATTCAGCCACAAAGAAACTCAGGTAAACATGTATCACATGATGACACTTAGAATTGGTCAATGAAGAACAGGACATAGCAGGAAGCAGAATCTCGAAATATCTTATAAGTCATTAATTATTTTTAGATGAAATGCTCGCAGAATTTTATAGAACTTGGTAGGAATGAAAACTGTCCAGCTATTTTTTTAATCCTTGGTGGAATTCTTGCTTTTCTTCTGCCTCGTGTCTCGAAGTAAAAAAATGGCACATGGAAGTTTCCTCGGCATCCTCCAGAATATATGGGATTTCCTTCAATCTAGCAAGGTGTTTAATGAAGAATACAATCTTCATGATGAATAAATATTAAAGATGTTCACAGCTTAAGCAAAGGAATAATTACATGAAGAAACATTAAATCTTGCTAATGAAGAATGCCATGCCAATTCGGTGAAAAAAAGTTGTCAAACATTTTTAACTGCCTTCATTCATGCTAGCTTCATCAAGATACGAAAGGCAAGAATGCGTAATAGTAAGAGAGCGAGCAACTTCTAAATCAGATTATTTACAATCTCTTTAGCTGGCTTCCATTTCTACACAGTCGAATTAGAACTCGGAATGAAAAATGTGAGTGCTTGCCTTCAAATTCCCTCCAGCCAACAAAGAAAACTGCCATATCATGGCACTGAAGACTTGAGTCATGATGTCTATGCCACAAGTCCTTTGTAGAACTAGTCTGAAGTTATGTATCACAACATGTCACTACACTATCATAATCTTGCACTAAGTTCATCACAGTTGTCACAACATTCTTTGAATTTTTTAGCATAATTTCACAATTTTGGAATATTTATGATTTGGCACTATATTTTTAACAAATTACACACTATTTTCACAATTCAATGTTTTGACATTACATCTTGTAATTTACTACACATATGATTCAAATTACAAAGTATAATTTATACATACAATTTCATTTATACTTCACATGTGGTATGCCAGTATAGTGGTCAATTAATATCTATTAACAGACTTTAGGTTCTCTTTGATAAACAATTCATTATATGAATTGTTCAAAAATTTAACATTTCAAAGTAAATTTTTGATCTCCAATAGCCTTCTTATCACCATAACGCTTTTCATACAATGACAATACACATATAATATTCTCATCTGCATTATATTGCATTTGTTGTTTATTTTATTATGTATTTTGATTATTTAATATTGCACTTTCCATTTTCTTTCCAGACATTACTAAGTGTCCTCAATATATTTTTTGTTGCAAATTATAAATACACCTTTCTAAGCCAAAATATGCATATTTAATAAGTCCATAGCTTTAAATTTCAAATGGTGCAAGTTACTGTATCCTCCTCGTGGGCCACAGTTTGAGCATGCTTGTTTTCAGAAACGTTGCAAAGTCTGATGTAGCACAGTGCATGTTTACAATGACAGGCAAAGATTTGATTTTCAGTCTTCTAGCCAGCATATTTCTGTATGCTTTGTCTTTACGTCGTTTGAAGAGTAACCAAATTTAGAAATTTTAGTACCTAATTAGAAGTTTGTTCTTTTCATGCTTTCTGGAGAAGTGAGTATAGATTTATACTACAAAAAGATCAGGCTATTTGCACTCTGTATTGCAAAAGTGTGGCGATTCTAACATCAAATGCACAAAGATACTTCCAAACCAAACATGAGCTATCATATACAAAATTGGAGGGAGAAACTGAAGTAATCAGTGGGGCAGTTTCCAGATAACAAAAGTATTTAGTCAGGAAGTTGGTACTAAAAACAAGACCACTGAATTTAGCTGTAAAATTGACTGCTTCACATTAAAGGGAATCTGTTCACAGATAGATAATTTGTTAGAAATGCTGGCAATTTGTGATGAACTTTTGTTCAGTGATTTACCAAACAATCAATCTTTGAAAAATATCTGCTTCCACCAGATCAACGGGAAGACATATAACAGAGATGCAGAATATGTATCTGAAAAACAAACGATATATTTACAAAAAGTTTCTGCCTTCAGTGTCACTGATGTGTTAGTTAGCTGCAGTGACTGGTGACCATGTTCATTAGGAACTGTGCTGCTTGATCCCACTTCATGGTACAACTAAGGGAGAGAACGTAGCTTTCACATTTCTAAGTTACTTAGAAAACAAAATACTAATGTTAAAATATATTTTGCATTACCACTGATGGTGCTCCTGCTTTAGTTGGCAGGAACAAGCATTTTGTAAACCTCCTTGGAGATCATGTAGCCAGTTATATTTTAAGCCTACATTGCATTATATATCAACAGAATTTGTGTTTGAAGATCTCTTCAGCTCAGAAGGAAACTGTTAACTTTACTGTTAATTTTTCTCACGTCATTGCTAGAAAAAATGCAGAGCTCGTATGGTGATTGGCCTTTATACAGTAACTTTTGCTGGTTTCGCTGCAGTAAGGTGTTGGATGTATTTGTGTCATAGTTGGATACAATAAAATTGTTTCTTATATATAATATATATATATTTCACAGAATTGAGTGATGAAGGTTTTCTATATAAGTTGTTATATTACAGCACATCTCAATATGTTAAACAAGCTTTTTCAAGGTAAGGAGCAAATAGTATTATAATAACTACCATAATCTTTCACACAGATGAGTTCATGGAATATGCAGAAGCACTCAAAGCAGAATTTACAGTATGAGGAAAAGACTTATAAAATTATGGGCCTATGTTTTCTTACTTTATCAAACTTAATGAATTTCATCTGTCTGCTTTTGAATGGATGGGAACTGTTGATTTTAAGATAGAACACAGAGTTTAAGATATCAGAATTGTGAGCGACAAAATTTTTACAGTTATGCATATGTCTTGAACAAAACAGTTCAAACAGTTCTACAGACATTCAAGTGCTGGGCATCCATACCTGAAATTTTTGCATTTTAAAGAAGATAGCATTTACTCTCTTTTCTGCTTTCAAATACAGCTATATATATAAGCAGGTTCTTCCACACAAGAATATGTCTTGAACACAAACAAAAGTCACCTGACAACTTCAAATTCAGAAAAATACATCAAGCTAAAAATGTTGAAGTACAGTGCCAACATACAGCAACTAAGCAAGGAGAAGCAAGGGCATAGGTCTCATCAAAGTAAGTGAATAATTCAACATACTTCTTTCCAATATATTTTCTAATCTTATTAATACATGCTGATTATTAATAAGCATTGTTTTTCATAGAAAACATAACTGGTTTTTGACAGACGCATGTAATTATTTTTCAGAAATCTGTAGAATGTTTCGGCACAGTAAGTGTAAAAGGTTGCTGAAACCAACTGCAGAATTCTGTGTGTGTGTATTAGTTTCTATGAAAGTAAGTACACTTAAATATAATTTCTCTTTAATATATCATAAAAATACATAATGCATATCAATTCAAAACTTTAAAATGATTACACAAGAATAGTTTAAAAGATGTAGGTACAAAAATGGATTATATAAAAAATATTTTTAAAAGATAGCTCTAAAACCTTATATATAATTATCACAAAATTGTTCTGTAGTATATCGTCAGACTTTAAGAGTATCTAACATTTCACTGATGTTTCTCTTCTTGTCCATTGTTATATATTCTCCTTTAGGAATTTGAATAAAAGTTAGCCAGCCAGGAAATTTTTCAGTTATAAGTTGGAGATGTTCTTTCACTTCATCTAAACCATACAGAAAATACATTAATTAATTAATAAATATGAAATAAAATTTTACACCTTTATCATGTGCAATTCAAAATATACCATAAAATAATAGTACTTAATGTGGCGTGTAAAACTGATAATAATTACACTAACTTTCATCATACACAAAATTTCCACCAAATTAAAAAATTTGAGAAATAAAGAAAATGGGCATTGTTAAATTAGATTTTTTTAAATTATTAAAATATGCTTACCCAAAAAATTAAGAAAACTGAGAATTTAATTAAATTTTTGTTAATCTATAAGTTTCACTGGCAGAAATCTCCAGACAAACTTATTCAATATGCTGTATAATATTAAAGTATGTTTATTAAAAGTTTTTTACTAAAGTACTAAAAGATTTTTAAAGATGAAAAAATCAATTTTAAGATTTTAATTATAAGATATTGAAAGTATTTTAATATCATATTTGGGAATATTTCTTGCAACTCTGTACAGTAGAAGTATAGAAATCCGCAACGCTTGGTACCAGAGGTTGTGCGGATTTCAGGACAGAAGAGATAATATTCACATTAAAAGTGCAAAATTAATAAGGTGTATTAGACACATTTAATTAAATTATTATATACATTAATACAATAATTAATTATATGCATTAAATTATTATTACATGTATAAACTAATTATATTATATTGTTCATTTACATTAGGCTCCTCTATTTTTAAATCAGCATGAAACTGCTTCCCCTTTTCTCCCAGGAGCAGTCCTGAAATAGGTACCCCATCACTTCGCCGCTGCTGGAACCACTCGTACAAGACAGCATCGAGGTTTGCCGATTTCGTCTCATGTAAAGATTTCCAGTTTCGGATTCCGGTGTTAGAATCACTGTTGCTGTAAAATTTCAACAGCTTTTCTTTATTGTTCCATATATCGTACACAATCCGGGTGGCAATTCCATACGATTCTGCTATAAACCGAGCAGAAGCACCTACCTCCAACTTTAGCAGAATTTCCACTTTTTTCATTACCGTCAATGCAACGTGTTTACGTTTTTTAACGTAGCAGGCAGTAAAATCACGAGTGCATTTCTTATGTCTTATTACAAAGCGCTGAAATTTAAAATATTCTTAATTTATCCACAAAATATCCGGATATATATATATATATATTTATAAAAAAAAAAAAAAAAAAAAAAGAGGGGGGGGGGACATCACTAAACAATTTCATGAAATAGCAAAGCTCAGAAAGTACAACAACGTGAAGTGTGAACTTGAAAGAAGAGTTGAGTTAATCGTCTGCTTTTTTACCTCGATGCAGATTGGAGGGGGAAAAATCTCTTATCATGATGTCAATAATTTGGTATATCCGTTATGACTCATTATTATTCGGTATGACATCATTATCCAGTAAGTATTTTTTCTTCGATATTTCATACTCGATGTTTCAGTTTCCGGAACCAATAAACTAAATGTTTATGTTTTGAGAGGCAACGCAGATTTCAGGTCGGCGGATTTTCGGTATTTGACTGTACTAACAAAATCCTTAAAGCAATTTTTTTAATATACTGAACATAAAACTGTAATAATTATCTGAATATATTAGACAGTTTTTTTATAGGTCATAAACAATTGAGTTATAAAGATTTCTGAAAGGAAAAAAAATATTTATATGATTCGTAATCATCTTTCTATTTGAACAGTTAGATTCATCAGATGATATTTTTTTTATTTGTGTCACTATAATGCATTAAGCAAAATATGCTTTTCTTTTAATCAAATTAGTGTGACAACTGACCTGCACTCATGCATGCACAATAACAGCTTATCTATTGTCAAAGAGAAATGGAGATATCAAAACAGTTCATTCACTATCATTTACTGCATGATTTAAATGAAAGTCTATCAGCAGCTATAAGGTTCCTTAAATCAAGTCGATAGATTTGAGCCTTTAAAATGGACTCGCACTTCCAGCTCTCCAACGAAACAGTCAGACTTCACTTGCACTTCATTAGGAAGGTGACACGTGTGTACTTCACACATCATCATCAGCTGGACATACTATTTGTTGTTGCTGTGCTGGCATTGCAACACACATATATTTCGTTGAGTGCTCATGACTGACAAAAACTGAGTCTTGTAAGACACTCCTAAGCACATTAGACATTGGCTGTCACAACAATGACAATGTGCCTCATACCTCAAGATCACCTCTGCACCCACACAAAATCACGAGTTGTGTCTCGCCAAGTGGTGCATTACAAGGTACTACCAGCAGGTCCCATCTTCACTGAGTCTGTACTTGCAGCAGTTGCAACAGGTATAACATGCCTTGTTGCAAAAGTAGGCAACAATAATTAATCTTAAGGATGTGCGTACCTCCATGACAATAAGAGATACAATACAAAGATGACCTAGGATACCATTCAGTGACTTTGCTAGCAGACACTATAATTTCTGAACGTAGCACCTACAAATTACTATCTAATGGTTTGCCAAATGCCTGGAGGTAGACTATGAAATTACCAATTCTCTAACATAATACATCTGTAGAGAATTTGAACAGCAACCGCCTAACTGAGAAATTAGTTGCTAACAGATTGTTGTTTGTGTTGGACAAAGCTGGTATGATTTCTGAAGGGCAGGAAAGTTTTCAAAGAATAGATCTCAAGAGATAAAGGATGGCTTTCAGAGAAACCCTTGCTGTATTTATAGATTTCAAAAATACTTTTTATAACGTATGGTGAGCTGGATTGCTTAAAAGGCTGATTTCCTGTGGCATTTCTGGTAACTTATATAAATGGATTAAAAAAATTTTTGACCAGCGATCGATTTATAAGTGTTAAATGTAGTGAAAATGTGTCAGGTTATCGACAAACAACAGGGTTTACCTCAGGGAGTGTACTGAGTCCTATTCTTCTTAATATTATAATAAATGATTTAATTGACAATATTTCTAGATCTGTTCCAGGCATTAATATCTTGTTATTTGTTGATGATTTGGGAATGCTATGGGATCTGACTTTTTTGGCATGGAGAGTGTCTTACAAAAGGCATTAAATGTTAATACCTAGACTCATGAAAATAATATGGTAGTAAATACTGAAAAAAAAAAAAAATACCTTCCAATTGTTCTCCTTTAGTACTAAATACCATGACATTCACCTTCATTATAATAATAAGGATCTAAACAGAACATATGATACTGTCTACTCGGGCATTCATTTAAACCCAAAATTATCTTGGGGAAAAAAATAAATGGAGCCATTGATTGAGGAGATTTGAAATCTAAACTATTGAAACATCTGGCTGGTATTACTTGGGGCTCGACCTAAGATGTTTTGGGTACAGCGTATAAAAGCTACCTTCATTGTACTGTTGAATACGGTAATGAGGTTTGTATTATCGCCTCAGATTATTACAAGCAAGCTTGGTATTTTCTAAAACAACATACTGTGACTGATCACTCATTCGTGGCACAAAATCATTTTTTTTTTTTTTTTTTTTGCTATGGAATTACAAACAAATTTGGAGGCTTTAAGTGAAATGTGCCAAAGGGATGCTACGAACTTCGTTGCAAAAATCTTAAGGAAAGAAAATTGTTTAAGTTACTATAGATTAGCAAGTGAAAGACTAAAGACTCATGGATCCTTCCTTTTAACTACTGATATTTATCGTACTTACGATATTCCTATGCCCAATCGCCAGGTTTACTCACAGGAGTAGAATCCTGTTTCAAATTGGAAAAACACCTGAATCTTGTTTTGAATGTCGACAAGCACCTTTCCATTCTGAATGAGTTAAAAAATTCTGCTGTAGCTACTCAAGGCTTGTACACTGCTTGACATTGAAAATGCAACACCAAGAAGGAGTGGTCAGAAAGTGATGAAATTTGGAAAAAATACAGAGACAGCAAGCAACAATAAGTGATCTTTATTTCAAAATGATAGTCAGAATATAGAGCGAGAACAGCGTCAGCTCAGTAGGATGTAGTACCACCACGGACAGCAATGCACGAAGAAACATGTCTAGACATAGAGTCAATAAGAGTGCGGATGATGTCCTGAGGGATGGCTCTCTATTCCCTTTCGACCGTTTGCCACAGTTCATCTTCTGAACGAGGCAGGGGCAGAGTCTCCAATCACATCCCACACATGTTCGATTGGTGACAGGTCAGGGGAGTACGGTGGCCAGGGAAGCATCTGTATATTTTGCAGAGCATGTTGGCAGATTCGAGCACTGTGTGGTCGGCCATCATCCTGCTGAAAAATTGCATTAGGCAGCCCCTGAAGGTAGGGGATTGCAACCGGCCACAGTACATTATCCAAGTATTGTTGGGCTGTCATAGTGCCCTGAATACGAACTAGAGGTGACATGGAATCGTAGGCAATAGCGCCCCAAACCATTATGCCACGTTGTCGTGCGGTGGGGCATTCCACACTAACTGCTGGATTAGATATGTCTCCACGTCGACGCCACACGCATATGCGGTGACTGTCACTGGATAAACAGAAGCGTAGTCATCTGAGAATACAACGTTTCGCCATTCTATCATCCACATCGCTCCAGTCCAACACCATTCTAAGCATCGGCGTCTATGCTGAGGGGTCAATGGCAGTCTTCTTAACGGACGCCACAAGTGCAGGCTGCGTTCAACCAATCGATGGGAAATGGTTCAGGTCGACATGGGAACATCCATGGTATCTTGCACATGCTGCACAATCGCGGTACAAGTGACTTGCGGGACCGCCACAGCTTGTCGGCGGATGCGTCAATCCACGCGTGCTGACATCACTCTGGCTGCACCTGCACTCCTCCTTCTTCCCACATTTCCTTGTTCCAGCCATGTTCACCATAGCCGATGCACCAAGTTCACATTCATGTGGGTATCAGCTGCAATTTGACGTAAGGACCAACCCGCCCTTCTCAGTCCGATCACCATACCCCTCGTAAAATCGTCTATCTACTGGAAGTGCCTTCATTGACGGTGGCCTGGCATTCTCTCCTATTACACGTATCCTCCGGGACAAAAACCAACTTTCTTCGCTAATTCGTCTGGCAGAAATAACGACGCTTATATTGCCCATTTTGCACGTTCCTTCCCTTATATCTTACTTCACGTACGTCGGAGAGCTGCGCATTTCACATCATTCGCATAACTTAGTGACGTGCGTCCACTCTTAAAATTTAAAAAAATTTCTGACCACTCTTTCTTGGTGTTGCATTTTCAATGTCGAGCAATGTACAAATTTCTGCACATGGAAATTAAATACTTTTAATTACTTCTAAGAGCTATTAATGAATAAAATTAAGGACCTATCAGTAAATGGGAACTGAATAAATTCAATTAAAGATATTATTTATGCCTGAACTTCACTTTTGTAATACCATCTTAAGAATGAAATAAGAGTGGTAAGTAGGATGTATTATTATTAAGCATAATTTAATAAACATATTATAAAACAAATTTGAGAATACAATCAGATTAAAACTTTTTCAAGTAGCATTAAATAATTTACACTTATAACAGTTGGACATATTTGAAAGAAGAGTAGTGACATTTTATTTACATTTTACTAATAGTTAACTTTAGGTTGATTCCCCCCCCTTCTTTTATGTCTTATTTTATCACATACTTGCTCAGTCTAGAGGATTAGTAAATAGCAGGTAGATTTTATGTCAAACGTCATAGGATAAAAATGAGAAGTAAAATCATAATCAGTATGATCTATAACAGAACATTGGCTGTTGCCTAAAGAGAGACCTGCTAATCAGAACAAACCTAAAAGCCTGATGTAGACATGGTTGGCAAGTTTCAAAATTATTTGTACTCTGTCTGATGCAGTTAGTGTTGTAACTTCATGTAGAGTTCTTGGGGCTGTAACCCAATTAATATACTTTAAGGTTCCAATAAGCACTAAAGCACCAGAAAGTTGTTTTGTATTATTTTAAATCTCACTAGATGCAAAGAATAAGTTTTACACTTTTGTGCTGCATCTTGTGACCATGGTAAGGATTAATGAAAAGCAAGAACTTGCTTTAATAAGCAGGGATAACTTTTAAGGATGAGCAGTTAGTTAGAAATAATTAAATTAAGTAGTTAGATACCCTTAGTCATTAAAGATTTACATGGCCACTATAAAATTTTATTTATTTTTTAAAAACTCTGCTAAAAAACACTATTAAAAATCACAATCTAATAACATTTCACAGTTTAAAATACATGAAACTTATGGCATTAATTCTTAAATGATATTAGGATAATTATACATCAAAAGCTACAAAACATTTATGTTTTGCAGCAACAACACTCAACAAAATATTTATGCACCTTTTTAATTTGATGCCTTCCCAGACATGTTGTCTAATTTATATCAATTTCCTTCTCTTTAAACACCTTTTCTAACAATTAATTAGAAATTTATTTTAATAAGCATACCAATGTTCCCACTAGTTTCTGTGTGCTTTATCTCCTAACTTGTCAATCTCTTGACAATGTACCTATGAGGTTTTACTTAATCTAGTAAAAGTTAAATAGTCCAAAACCCCTGACAGATATGAAGCAAATTATTGCTGTGTTTGAAAGTAAATAAAAAGTTAGATTAAGGTTTAACTAAACTTCTTATTTAAAAAGAACTTAGAACATAAAGGCATCTTCTTATGCTATCAAAATCAGCTATAGCTCATGGTGATGTAATTAAGGAGGAACAGTCAAATTTAAACTAAAAATGTAGATTAGTAGTCAAAGACTACACAATTTAATTTTAATCTAAGCTGGCTCAGTAACTCTCTCATTATAACAAATTCAAATGTTGGCAGTGATAATACAAGATGAATAATTACAAATTATCATAGCTGGCGGAAGCTAATGTAGCATGCAAGCAGAGACAAGAAACATTCTCTCTCTTTCAATCCCAAAACCTCAATTTAAAAACTATCTAAGTGATTTGTAATGTGGTGAGGAAACAGAAAGAGGAAGTTACAGTAAAAGCAGAAATTATAAACAATTGGTTAATTTACATAATAATGACTGTACATATCTTTGAAGAATTTTTTTTCTTTATATCTTCAATTTCTTTCTTTAGTTTTCATTTTAGAATTTTTGGACTTAATTAAAGATTTCTGTTATTCTAAAAAACTAAATGTATTTAGAATGTATAGAAAAAGCTGCTAAATTTATTTCTTTAGTAATATGAACAGTCAGAATAAACAAGAAATTATATATGGTAAGGCCTGGTTACAGAGTTGGTGGGGCAGAATTTTTAGAATTTAGTGATACAAGGAGCAACAAAATCTAGAAATGGCAAAACTTTTAAAACTTAGAACAGGCACTGGCACCAGAATTTAGGATCCACAAAGATTGCATCAGGTGGGAAAATGCCTAGCACCAGCCCTGTGTATGATGCATTGAAACATATAAGATAAATCTTTTAAATTGTCAGTTTTCTATTTTGTTACTTATAGAAAAATTCCTTTCTAGAAATGCTGTCCATGTGATGATATTAGAAGCATTTTTGATATTTTCCATGCTTGTGTCTAATGAAAAGTAGAGAAAATAAAAGGAAGATAAACATGTTAAGAAAAAGACTTCTAGTATCAGAAGTAAAACATTCAAATATTTTGTTTCCATTGTTCTTTCAAAAATTCTCCAAAAGCAATAAATTCGTATATATCTATTATGTGTTAATACCATGAAAACATTTTTCATTTTATCATATTTTTCTGGAATCTTCTAGAATCATGGGTCTTTAAATCTTGCCTTCAAAATCCTTCTAAACTTTCGAAGTTGCAATGTCTAAAATCCTAAAGAAAAATTATACCTACCAATTCTGTAACAGCCAAAGGCCAGAAATATTTTTGGGGGAGAAAATCAGAGGAAAAGAGTGTAAAATTAATTTTATAAAGAAAATTTATGCATATTCTGAAACAATTACATGGGGAAAAAATTCTTATCATGAAAAATTAAAAAGAAGACATTTTTAATTAATTACATAGCTATTTTGCTTTAGCTAAGAATTGTTTTGTAACTTGAGGTTTATAGCATTTATTACCTAATTTATTTTTCAGATTCAAATTATTGTATAATAAGTTGCCAAAATGGAAAATAAAATCACTTTATAATACAAGAGCAAAAAAATAAAAATGTTTAATTTTAATGTTATTTCTCATATATAATTTCAGTATATTACCATTATTTTAATGAAATTTTTCTATGTTGTAATATTCTTTAAAAAAATCATTGAAAAATTCCCAGATCTTCAAATTAAAAATTTTCTGTCTAAAAAAACTGATTGTAAAATTGCCAAAATATTGATGCTAAATTTAAAACTGTCTAATAAAAGACTTCAAATTCCCAAAAGCGAAAAGTTGTTTAAGAGCTCTTCATTTGAAAAAAATGAAATAATTTCGAAATGCTTATGTTTCGCTTCTTGCCCAGAAATTCGAGTATCCCACCGTTTATATTAGAAATAGGAACAAATTATAACTCACTCACACATTCAAAAGATAACCATATTATTTATCAGTGAATTGCCCCAAAATATTCCTCCAAAATGCTACTTCACACTCGAAATGACAGTCAATAAAAACAGACAGAAATTTCAGATGATTAAAATTTAGGACCTTCTGCCGATTTTGTCAAAAATTAAGGACTTTTAAAGACCAAAAATTGATTCCCAAAAAACTTAAGGACTTTTAAAGATTCTTACGGACTGTACAAACTCTGCTACTATGCATTACAGGTTCCCTCCATATATATGGTTCCATGTTTATACAGATAGTTCACCAGAAAGTTCAATAAAATGTACGGGTCTGGGGCCTGTTCAAGTAATTTCAGTATTAGCTGTCCTGTTGGAAAGTCTTCTGACAATTCTGATGGAGAGATAGCAGCTATAACATATGCAACTGATAAATTTAAAAATTCCTTATATAAAAATAATGTGTTTTTCATCGATTCACAAGCTGCTATTTTGTCACTTACCAATTCTAACTACAGTCAAAAGTCGTTAATCCAGACTCGTAGGGACTTCGGCGATTCCGGATTATCGATTTTTCCGGATTATAGATCATCAGTTTAAATCTGGTAAGATGGCAGGCAGAAATTATAAAATTAAAAATATGAAACCGTAATTTATGAAATAAAGAACAATTATGATCTAAAGGGTATCAAAATTTACACACACACACAAAAAAAAAAAAAAAAAAGCTTAATATTTATTTGTTTACTTTATTAAACATTTCTTTCAATGTAAGTTGTTTAAGTTGCTTCGTTTTATGTGATAATACTTTCTCTTTAATTCTATAAACAGACATAATTTCTTCTTCAGTTACAAAGTTCCGCTGTTCAAGTCCTATAATTGCTGTGTGGAGAATACCGACTAATTTGTCAATCGAAATTTTTTCGTTTTCAATAACCTCTTCACTATCGGAAGCAAATTATAATGACGAGGAATTTGATGTAAATCATATCAAAGACGGAGTACATTGAGATGAAATACTACATTTAGTAAGGAATTATAAGCCAAATAAAAACATCTACCCTGAAGATAAGGATAGTGCTGACAGATCAACTTCCAATTCATTGCGCACTGCGGCGTTATGACAAAATGGCTGGTCAGTTAACGCCTAATATGAGTATCAAAGAAGTTAGACATTTGTTGAAGTTTAAACCCATTATCATTACAAAGGATAAAATCCAAAAAGATGACTGTTTAGTGGTACATTAGTGAAATTTAAATGGCTTTAATAACTAATGACAATCTTACAGAAATATATGAGGATCAAATTAAAAGTAGATTCAATTAGAGGCAATCTTGGCATCTTACAGGCCCTAATGCCACAAAGAGAAAAGGTGTCCAAAAACAAATGTAGTTTGTTGGATCATGCATTCCTTTTGCTACTACTGTATGATTAATTTATTTATGGAGACAGAAGCTAACATCTATTCAGTTTTTCAAACCAAAACTTAGACTAATTATATAAGAGGTAAATATCAATTGCTTCTTGTCCTAACATTAAAATTGATGAAAAAGCATTCAAAAATAATAACAATAATGTAGGTCATGTTCTTCCCCTCACAATGGGTTCTTGGAGGATTTTGTAGTGGAAGTACAGAAGTTAAGAAAAGGAAGATCTAGGAGGTAAAAAATAAGCCAGTATTTTTCCAAAAATGCATGGTCTGGCTTTAGCGAAAAAGCATCAAGATTAAAAACTGGGAAAAATCATATATCTGTCTGTAACTGAATTTGGATGGCTTTGAGTTGCCATCCACATTCAGTTATTCAGTTATACCCGTAATTCTGCTTATAGCCTTTAAATTTTGTGAAAATAATTTAAAAAGCACCACAGATGTATTGTTAAATTTTGCTTTTTATTTTATTTTATTTTATTTTTAATTGTTATTTTTTTGGGGGGCCACTTGGTAATATTTTAGAAGTGTTTAGAGAATATTTTAAGATCCTTCCTGAAACCCAAGGACCATTTTTTCTAGAATATCCATATAGTAACTAACAGCTGTCTCTTTAGCTATGAAATAGATTCAGGGCTGCGAGCCTTGTGTCAGAGCAGAGTTAGTCTATTTAGACAGATATGCTTCTGAGATTTAAGTATTCAGTGATTTTTAACCTTTGCTGTTCAATACGATTGAGTATTTATAACCTTGTGGACTTTCAGCTGTAGTTATTTGAGTTTTTAAAATTGAACAGCTGAAATTTATTCATATATTAACTTTACAAGCAGTCAAGGATTTGGTCCTAAGACTCTGAAGTTATCAAAACAATCAGGAGCAAGAGGTTTCCTGATTATAATTTCAAAATGATCCTGCCATTTGGTACCTTGATACTTTTTCTTCCAATACATATACTACTTACAGACACATTTCAAGATGCATACTTGTGTATTTAAAGATGTCATAATTAATATTTTTAAATATATAAGTATGGTTTGGGCACTTTAGGAGGTTAAACAAAATTTAGATTATTGCCTTTTTTTATCTCCTTGGGCCTACTTTAATCTGAAAAAATTATAATCATATAAAGTTCTAATAAAAGTTTCTCTATTCATCTGGCATTCAGGAGCTCTTTATGAACCCATAAGAATTCTTTAATGCACAACTACATAAATAACAGCCCTACTAATGTTAACCCTGAATCGTATGACCGCCTTTATCTGGCCATGATATTTTTGTGTTACTTAATGCATATCAGCTTATAATTTAAATGATCTTATTTCTTTCTTTCTTTAATGATGAACATATCATCTTAATAAATGGAAGTTTGAAAACAAAGACTAAAATAAGTAACTGCATAAATTTATCTGATAAAAGATGTTTAAATGCAGTTTTTTAGGAACAGATTAAAAATGCCATGCCATTCAGAGGGTTAATTAGATATGGCATGAATTAATTAAGGAAAACTTACTTACCTGGAGTTGTTAATGAGTTAAAACTATGAATAATTTTTTCAACAGCAACATCCACAGGCACAGCTGCTTTGCGTTCAGCTATAAAGTAACTAAAAACATTAGTTAAAGGAAAGAATTTTGCTTTCTGTTTATATTTCCTTATTTTTGCTGTAGCCAAGCCAAATATAGAGTATGGCTACAAGACAGATGCTAAATCATGGTCAATGTAAGTTTTTCTAGTAATATTTTTTATTTTTAAAAATATTAATAAACTATAATCAAAATCTTAGTATCTAGTAAATAAACAGCAGATTTTGAGCAATATTGGCTGAACTTCTGAATGTGACAATAACAGCAAATAGTGTGTTTTTTATCATTATTGCGTGCATGCCTGTCCAGTCCACACATGAAAATTGTGTTTTAATCATTTGTTTTTTACTGTAAGTGACTAATGTGATTAATTCATGTTTCCAAAGCTATTCTGTTAAGCATAATATTTTTCATTGTTGCAATGAACTTTAGAGAAGGATTTCTTATACTATTTTCCAGGTTTCAAACAATTTAAAGATACCCAGAGCAGTATTGAGAGCGATACTGAATTCTTTTCAGCTAAATTCATTCATAAACTTCTGAAAACAGTCAAACAATTAAATTTTAACACTGAAATTTTCAAATAAAATTAAAACAATTACATTTTTACATTAAAAGTGGGTTAATGTGCACATATGAAATATGTATATACTTTTAAAATATATAAGAAATATCAATAAATCTTTTATTATAATATATACATAAATTAAAAATCTATTGTTAAAAAGTATGTATATTATATATCAGGGGCGGCCAAAGTGCTCGCGAACCCTGATAATGGCTATGGTTCTCGCAGGCAATTTGTGTGGCTCATGCATGTAAAATATATGTATGAAATATGCTAAACTAAAACTATTCAGTGTCCAAAAGGAAGTAATTAATTACTTTAGACTCCTTTTACAAAGTTACCAAGGATTTCTTTCTATTTAAAACTTCCTCTCCCTCCAATGTATGAACCCCTATCAGTCTATCTGCTCAAACAAGCGAAATGAAATTTCAGATAGTGTTGTTTGAAGGTATGCACTCGAGATTGTGATGATTTAAAACAACAGAGCTTTTATGGTTATGGTCACACAGAAATAAATTCAAAATTTTCCAATTGCAACACCCACTTTTCCTGCACAAAATTATCAGCGCATTGAAAAACCTTAAATGGTGTTGGAGTGATACATGTATGATGAAAATTGACAGTGTAAAACATTTGCAAAGAAGAGCATTGCAAAGAACCCAACAAAAGAGATAAGAGAGAGAAAATTTTTTTATTGGAATTGCAAGTTTTCAATGTGCCAACTTTCACAGACAATAATGCACTGCATGTGGGAGATTGTTGATAATATTGACAAATACAACATTGCAAGAGGAATCTGTATAATTTCACGTTTCATGGAATCTTTCAGTTCTAACAAATCTTGTGGATTTGATGTGTATACCTTAGATTTTTGATAAACTCAGAAATCCATTGCACTGAGCCTGGATCACGGTGGCCACAAAACTAAAGTTATGGGAAGATGACTCCAAAATGCTGCTGCAGCACGAGCATGCCTTAGTACCTATGAAAGTAACCTCTTCTAAAAAGTATGGAGCAAGACAGAATATGTGTGTGATAACGCACAACACAGATACTTGATTTCATGTAAAGGTGCTGGTGCGCATTGTGGATTTTCATCAGCTCAGTGAATGTAGTTTTAGCAGTTTACATTCCCAGTTAAGGAGAAGTGTGGCTCATCCGTCTATAATATCCCTCTGCTATCTTCATCATAACTGATGAGGAAAAATTTCATGCTCGACATGCTCATCCCCAGCTTGCAACTCCCGAACATGCTGGAATCGATAAGAAAACATCCACAGAACAGAGCGCAAAAGCTTGAGGACTGTGGTTTTTGTTACATTCAAACTGTGGGTAACGCTTCTTGCAATATGTAATGGACCTGCAGGAATCACATTGTGAACTCTTGCAACAACTTCAACAGGAAAACATGGTCATCAGGATCATAGTTTATTATATGAATCGTGATCTAACATATGTGCATCCAGTTTCTTCAAATATTTTTACCAAATCATTTGTGCAGAACATTGGCCCCATCTTAGCTTATGATTTCACTGATAAACTTGCACTGCTTTAGCAGCATTTTCCCTATTCAGATAAAACAGCTTTATCAATTCACCTCATTATTTCCCAGTATCATCTTCGCAATAACAACCTTGTATTTCGCGTACATTTATTAAAACACTCAATTGATTTTGAGGGCAACTACAGGTCCCTCCTTATCAGGAGAACGAAACTACTAGAAAAAGTTTATTGCATACTTTTTCTTTAATTTCGTTTTCCTGATGAGGAGGGACCTGCAGCTGCCCTCGAAATCGATTAAGTGTTTTAATTGGCACATTGGCATGTTTCTCTTCTAGTCTAAGTATCATCTTGCTGCTTAACCCCCACTGCTTAACCCTCCGACTGCTCAATTTATAGACCGAAATCGCTTCAAAAATTGTGTATTTTTTATTTTGCATATTTTAAATTTATATATATTGGAGAATTGAAAAATGCATTTTTTTTCTTTTTAGAAAATATTTTTTACATAGATTTTTATCATGAGAAACTAAGTTGCCAGAAAAAAAAACAATTTCAGATGTCATCACCATAAAAAAGTTCTTTTTAATAAATTTCAGTTGAATTACAGTTAATTTCTATTTATTGCATAATATAAAAAAGTAAAATGTATAAAATTTAAGAAAATATAAAGCACTGAGGAAAAAATACCTTAGAAACGCAGTTTAGTATGATAGAGTTCAAGTTTATTGAATCATGATCAGAGTCATCGCTATTTGAGGAGCAGTCCGAAAAATCTGTATCACTATCACTATTGCTATCAAAACTAAAATCGCTTTCAGAATCTGATAAGTCATCAGGAATATACTTTCTGTCAATCGCTGAATGTTTTCTAGCAGCCATTTCTGTAAGAAAAAGCGTCAAAAAGCGAAGTTTGAGCGGTAATACCACGTGTCTTCAAAATGCCACAATTTAGTCGACAACTAACGATATCTGTTGGCCAAAACGTAAACTAAACATCTAATACTGTATATAGTTTATTTCAATGGGTTAAATGGGTGAAAAACGGGATGCGCTTCTTAACCCTTTGCAGCGCACTATACGTTAACGTCGGAATTTCAACAAAAAAAGTTGTACGCAGTCTATTTAGTCCTAAAGGAGTATACAAGTAAAATTTTGTAAAAATTGCACTTACCGTTTTAATTCTGTGGGTGTTCCATGAGGTGGAACACTGCGCCGCCAGAGCTTTTAAAAGTGCAACTAAGCAAGCATTGCAGTGAAGCACGAAAATGAGTAGAAGCGTTTGTATAAGAATGAAAAAACTCTGTATTATGGCTACATACATGATTTCTTGGATATACACAATATTCTTGAATATATACGGATAAATGAGATAAATATCTATATACACAAGTCCTATATACAAAAATATTTACAAATTTTCCTATTTCTTAGCTTCGTGAAATTGTTCAAAGTCACACCTTTTTGATGGAAGCACAAACCAACTACGATTAAAATAATTAACTACGATTAATATTAACAATAAAGAAAAATAAGCCCATAATATATACATACACGAAAAATATCTACACAATTATTGAAAATAAACGGGAATGAGACTAAAAAGCGACAGCAAAAAATTTGCGCAGGTCTAAGTAAAGATGAGTCAAGCTACTAATAAAATTCCCGCCAAAAAATTTGAGATGCCAATATTAAGGCTTTCATAACAGAAAACACACCTCACCCCTCAATACTGCTTTGTTTGAATTCATCCCCCCCAAAACAACGGAAACAAAAAACGTAAACAATGGATGTTCTCTCCTAAGCACAGATGTTCTGATTCGTAACAGCATGAGATCGCTAAAGGCGCAGTGTTCCCGCTAATGGAACACCTGGGTTTATTCAATGATTCTGCATATGGTTTTTGTATGAAAGATTAAAAAAAAAATATATAGAACAAATAATTTGAAGTACAGCCAGCAAAATTATGCCTAATTTTTTTTCCAAATAAAATTTTTTATATTTTTAAAAAAATAGAGAAAATTACTTGGGAAAAAGTGGATTTTAATAACACATAATAAATGAACATTCTGTGTCTCCTTGTGATATGCTGCTATCTACTGTTTAAAAAGAAAAGTTCAAAGTAAAGGCATTTTTATCTATTTACGGTTGAATTTAAAGGTTTCAGAAACGATTCAATTTGGGTGTTGTGGAACATTGAACTGCAAAGGGTTAATAAAAGAAGAAAAACACATGCCCGCGGGATGAGCAGATTTGCTACATTTGAGTTGCCTGTGGAATTCGTGGGATGAGCAGCCAGTGGGCTAATAAAAATTTTCCATAAGCCATACTTTGTGCATGTTGTTCTGCGATTGGTGCTTCTACTGTCTATCCCTGTGAATTATGCAAAGTGTATTAATGGACTTTCTCTATGCTGTCATTGGTTCTTTACAATGCTCTTCTTTTCAAATGTTTTACGCTCGTAAATTTCGTCATACATGTATCATTCCAACATTATTTATGATTTTTCAAAGCGCTGATCAATTTACCCAGGAAAAAAGAAGGAGTTGCCATTTAAAAATTTCAAATTTTTTTCAGTGTAACACCCTGGTCATTATTTTAAATCATCACAATCTCAAGTGCATACTTTTAAATAATAATATCTGAAATTTTATTTTTATTGGTTGAGCAAATAGCCCAATAAGGGTTCATATATTGGTGAAGTTTTTTATGACTACCCTGCATATAATATGTGTACACAATAAAATAAGATTAATGTTTTGCATCTAAATTTTAAAACCAATCAGTTTTATAAAATAGTAAACTATAGCAGCTAGAATAAGAGTTTGCATCTAATTTTTAAAACCAATCAGTTTTATAAAATTGTAAACTATAGCAGCTAGAATAAGAGTTTTAACTTATAAGAGTAAAAATTAAATTTCTTATTTGCTGATTAAGAGCATGTTGTTTAATCAAACCATAAAATAAGTAAGCATTTTTTTTTTTTTTTTTTTTTTTTTAAAGTCTGTATGTTACTTGAAAAGCAAGAGTTGCTAATGAAAGCACTGAATGCACAGACTAGGTATGTCAAACTATGTGATAATTTTACATTTAGAATTTAGGACACATTTACACAGCACAATGTCCAAGATCCGGAATCAATGGGAATGTTGACAATTCTGGATTTCAGAATTTTAGATCATCAGTTTAATTCCATAATAAAGATGATATGTAGAAATTATAAAATTAAAAACATTTATAGTTGTTTATGAAATAATGAAGTCTTTATAACCTTAAGGAAATAAAAATTTACAAAAAATGCTAAATATTTACTTGTTTGCTTTATTAAATATTTTTTTCAATGTAAGTTGCTTAAGTTGCTCTGATTCTTTTTAATTGTATACATAGATATAGTTTTTTTGTTAAGTTACAAAGTTCCATTGTTCAAGTCCTGTAACTGCAGTGTCAAGAATTTCCCTTAAAATATCAGTAATTTTTTCCTTCTCAGCAAACTTTCTTCACTATTGATAGCAATATTTTCTGAATTTAGAACCATAAATTCAGATTTCACCATCCGTTAGTTGATTGAGGATTAGAACATTGTCATCACAAACGAAAACTTCTATTATATCTTCATTTATAAACACTTCTCAACAAATTCCATTAATTGTAAAAAACTTGTCTTATTGTTTACGATGTCCAAACACATTTAAATTTGCAGCTATTACCGTAAAGCTTAGTTAGCATCCACTATACACGACTAGTGTCTTTCTTCTATTACACACTGAGAAAGTTTAGCCTGATTTACATTAATTTAGTTATTTATTTTACTTGCATATATTTTCAATATATGCTAATGGCTTATTTGAGTTTTGAATAAATTCCCACAAGTATTTACAGCTTACCTGGACAACAAATCTTAACAGCTCTAAATTTAATCTTTTGGTCTAAGAAAATCATTTACAGTTTTTAGTCCAAAGGG
Source organism: Stegodyphus dumicola (assembly GCF_044657685.1). Classification (NCBI taxonomy): domain Eukaryota; kingdom Metazoa; phylum Arthropoda; class Arachnida; order Araneae; family Eresidae; genus Stegodyphus; species Stegodyphus dumicola. Next base: position 183,539,427 of record NC_140769.1, on the reverse strand, counting down.
GCAATTTGCCCAGAAGGACTCTTAATTTCAATTTGGCATTTTGCGTTGATTCACTACAAGCATTGTTTTCTTTTTCAAATTGTTGCCACCAAATAAAACTGCCCTGTATTATATTTAAAGAAATTAAATAATGAAGAAGCTGCATAAATGTATGTATGTTTCTCACACTGTGATAAAACAACTGTATCTAGAGCCATCAAATTTTGAATAACGTAATCCTCCTGTGAATATGAGCATCTGGAAGCCCAGATTTGAAATTTGTTTTATTATCAATTTCATATTTTGTAAAACTTTAATGAAATTTTGATTCACAAACTCAAGGATTTCAAAGCAAGCAATGGCAACGTTGTAGAGAAAAAAACATTTTTATCTCCAAGCGCGAGACTGTGTATCGGAAATTCCAAATGTATGTTCATTTTAAAATCATTTTGTGATATTGCTCAAGAACTGAATTTTATGATTTAAGTGCAAAGAATATTTAATAAATAAAGGTAACATACAAAATGCTAAAAAAAAAAAAAAAAGGCATCGTTAGACATAATTTAAAATCTGAAACTTTTCAGTTTTCAATAACGCCACATAAAATTCAGCTGAATAGCAAAATCATAAAACATTTAAAAACAGCATATCATTAGAATTTCTGATATACAGCTTCCCATAGCGAAGATAACAACGTTTTAATGAATACAGGGTTGCCACTGCTCACTTTCAAATCACCAAGTTTGTTAAAAATTCATATTAAGTTTTACAAAATATGAAGTATAAAATTTGAAATTCAAAATTTGGGATTCCAAGTGCACATGTTCGGGTGTAGGACTGCATTATTTTAAATTTGATGGCCATAGGAACCATCATTTTTTCACTGCGAGAAAGATAAATACATTCATGTAGATTCTTCGTTACTTAATTTCTTTAAAAGTAATTAAGGATGATAATATTTTGAGGCAACAATTTGAAAAATGACACATCATTTATAATGATTCAATGCAAAATGCTGTTTCGAGACTAAACAATCCCTTCGGGCTAAAAAAATGATAAGAGATCACTGTGTGTGTCACTTCTCAAGCTGGGCCATGAGCTAATACTCATGACGGGATGAAAGATTGATGTGACAGAGATATAAATTATTCAGTTAAGTGAAAAATCAGCGATGAACTTAACAGTGTTTTGGTTTGATCTGTATGCAGAGCAAAATGGAGGCTATGGAGCAAATTATTGATTAGACAGGTTAATACTAATAAATGATAAGAGTTTCTTTAACATGAAGGTGTTTTTTTACCATCAAAGGGAAATTAAGAATCCCATACTTTACTACAAAAAAATTTCTAATGGGCATGCAGGAAGCAGGAAGCATTAAGCATATGCTAAAGTGAGAAGCTACATTCGGAATATACCGTAATTTCGCGCGTATAGTCCGCGGACTATCTGTGTTTAAAATGCGAATTTTTGAAGCTGCGGACTATCCACCAGTGCGGATAATACGCTGGTTGTTCATGGTTAAAATCGTTGAAATTTAAAAAACACGCTGTCGTAAACTGCCAATGATCAAATATAAAAAAAGCGCGAGATTCCAAGAAAACATTCGTATGTATCGTATCGATAGTAAACCATAGAGCATAGTGCAGAATGAATGAGTAGTAGCAAGTAGAGCTCCTAAAATCCAGGCTGGCGCATCAAGCGATGCCGAGATATGAGCCAAAGAAAGTCTTCTATGAGCACTCACTTAGCGCAACCAGAGTGTTGTATCCCAGTATCCTTCGCACTGCTTTAGCGCAACTGCCGAGAGGGGAAAAAGTAATTGATGCGTCAACTCGGTTTTTAGGAGCCATTAGTAGCAAGTACCTGGAGTATGAAAAAAAAAAAAAAAAAAAAAAAGCGTGATTCGTTTACTTATAGCGTGGTTTGGCAACACCGAGTGAGTGGGGTCGAAGGTCACATTTCATTACCACTTATCACGAGTATAGCACGTTGCACAGTATTTTGTTTTTGTATTTTGTCTTTCATCTTCGATAACGTTGATGAAACATCGCCGGAGTTTTACTGCTGAGTTAAACTCAAGGTAGTTGACAAAGATGGAAATAGAGAAGCGGGCCGTTATTGGTTTAATCCTAGTATTCGGTGCACACGGGATTTGGCTACTTTTGGCGACTTTATGATGAGCAGTGAAAACGGGACATATACGATGAGTAGTTAACGGGTCATTCAAAGAAAATATATAGTTAAACATAGTATATAGTATAAAGTGTGTATATACATATACTATGTGTGTATACTATATATATAGACGTTCTTTGGATCATTTTTGGTGTTGGCGATAATTTTCAAAGTCGCACCAAGGCTGCATCGTATACTAGGATTTTACCCCGTTATTTTGAAGTGGACGAGAAAGCAGTGAGAAATTGGCGCAAACAAAAGGATGTGTTTAAAAAGCATGGGAATATTGCCGTATTAAAAAAACGTAATTTCGGACGTATAGTCCGCGGACTATCCGGTGGTGCGGCCTATCTGACGATTTTTGAAATTTTTTTTATATAAAATCGTGTCTGCGGACTATACGATGGTGCGGACTATACGTGCGAAATTACGGTAATTCTTTCTCCCTTTTTGCCAAAAAAAATTACTTTAAAAAAATGCTAGTGTACGAAAATTTTGATATTAGATCATTCCAGATAGTGGATGTCTGGATTTTGGACTTTGTACTGCTTAACTATAAGTACAGCTGTGAAATATCTTACCTCCAAAGCAACCACCAACTTTGTTGTTATTATTTTTCATTTATTTTACTTATTTATTTATTTATTTATTTTGTGTGTGTGTGTGTGTACTTTATGCATGCATATTTGATTTCCCCCCTGTGCATAATAAAACATGTAGAGAGTCCTGATTCTTAATTTCACTTTGGCACTAAATAAAATACCCCGTTACTGAAGACGCAATAAGTTTAACATAAATTTGTATGACCAATAATTTGGCTCTGTAGCTGCATATTTGCTTGGCATACATCTCAAACCAAAACTTTCTTTTAGAAAACATCGTTGATTTTAAATCTACTAATATTTTATATCACTGACACCAACTTGGCGATCATAATTTATTATATTTTGCTCTCATCATCACATGTTCATCAACACATAACAACTTGAGTAATGACTTGTAATAACAACGTAGTGACGCCTTAACATTTTTTTTTTTTTTTTTTTTTTAAATATAAGTAATTGAATAACAAAAAGTATGGTAACCTTTTATGTTGACATTACGCTTTACGATGATCACAGATTTAAGTTAAATGCACTAAGAAATGTTGATAGGAAAAATTTAACAAACCTTTTTTTCCATATGCTAAAAATAGATTTTGTTAATGATACTTATAGGCCAAAAGATTACATTTAGTGCCATTTGAATTAAGAATAACTGATTTGTTATTCATGTAAACCTAGAACCAGCACCAGAAGTCATATGGCTGCACAGAGGGGCAGAATACAAAGGAAGGTGCTTGGTAGCAGAATTTAGGACCTGCAAAAACCTCAATAAGCCTTAAGTATATGTGGGAATTTATTTATTCAGGACTCAGATAAGTCTTAAGCATGTGCAATGAATAGACATAAGTATAATAAATAACTAAACTAATACAATTCAGACTTAATTATCTCAGTGCAGGATAGAAGCAACATAAAATTTAGTGGAACGTGTCTTTAGTCGCCAATCTCATGATACATAGCCAAATATGTATAGTGAACGAGAGCTAAATTTTATGATGATAACCGTGAATTTGAAGGTTTTCGGATATCGCAAATGAAAGGTGAAATTTCCTAATTAACAGGGTTTTTTTAAGAAATGTGAAGAAGCGGTAATAAATAAAGAATAAAAGAAGTTTTTCATTGTGATGACAATGCTCCTCAATCATCAATCAACAGATGACAAAATCTGTAGTATGGTTCTAGATCTAGAAATACTACTATTGATAGTGAAGAAGGTGATAGAGAGGCTGAAAAGAAAAAATTTCGATTGGCAAGTTAGTCAGAATTCTAGACACAGCAGTTACAGGACTTCAACAATGGAACATTATAACTGAATAAGAAATTACCACATTTGCCGGCGTGTAAGACACACTTTTTTTCTTCGAAAATAGGTCTGAAAAACGGGGTGTGTCTTATACGTTAATACTCAGTTTTAGATTATATTCATTTCTGGAAATTACCTCTATTCGGAGTTATGCGATTTTTTTTTTTTTTTTTTTTTTTGTTCTCTTGCGTAGTGTGAAAATATTACAGTTATGTAGTTTTTGTGAACAATTTTTAAGTGTGTGAAATTTCTACTGTTCAATTTTCTTAAATTTGTTGGCAAGTAATGGCTCAAAAACAATGTCAGCATTGCTATAACATAGCATACAAGCTACGTATGCTAAAGAACATAGAGCATGAAGGAGAAGTGGTACAGCTGGATGCAGTCTTCAAATTTTTAAGTTACACCATCAGGAAGCAGGAAGAGGCCTAGCATTTCAAAAGTTTGTGAATGGGTCAAAGCTTCATGGGATGCTGTGAAAACAGAGACAGTAGTTATATCATCTAAGTGGAGCATTAGTAATGCACTGGATGGTACAGAGGACAATTTATTGTATGAAGACTCAGATGCTGATTTAGAAGAGGCTTCAAGTGACTCTTCGTTTAGCTCAGGAGATGGAGTGTCTAGGTTTTGACGAAGAAGGTGAAAAGATGTTATTTCCCAGAAAGTATTACTTCAACTTTATATTTAAAATATTGTAAATTCATTATAATGATCAGTAATAAAGTTTTATCCTTCAAAAATGTGTTGGAAAAGGATGGCGTCTTACATGTCGGCAAATACAGTACGTCTGTCTATAGAATTAAAAAGAAAGTATTAGCACAAAAAACAAAGCAACTTAAACAACTTGAAAGAAATATTTAATAAAATAAACAAATAAATAAATATTAAGCTTTTTTTTCTAAATTTTGATACCCTTTAGATCATAAAAGCTTCATTATTTCATAAATCATGATTTCATATTTTTAATTTTACTATTTCTACATGCCATCTTACTAGATTTAAACTCATGAACCCCAAAAAATCTCAAATCCGGAATCGCGCAAGTCCCAATGAGTCTGGATCTCGGACTTTGTACTGTAGTTAGTTAATTTCTTCATTAAATATCATAAATACTTGTAATAAATAATTCATTTGTATTTGTCTATAAACTCGAATATTTGTTTCTACAATCCAACCTCTGCCTATCTCTCTTTCTTTCTTTGTTTTTTCAAATATTAAATCACTGCTATAAATGTTCCAACTGAAAAGCATTTTTAAATAAGGATGCAAGAATTTTATTTCTCACATGCTGAAATTGAGAAATTATTAAATTTTTTTCAAAAGTAGGCACATTTCATTTTTTAAATAATTACTATCACCAAACAAATGAAGTCACTCATTTGTTTGGTGATTACAAACAAATGAGTTACTACAAGGAATTACTTCTTATATTCTTTCTGATATGTAATGCTTTATTTTATAATTCAAACTTTTAATAAGGAATTTTCTGCCCCATGTTTATCTTCTGTTAACAACACCTACATACTTTTTCATGATAGATAAAATGACCAATATATTCCCTTTCAAAAAAATCTAAAGTGATAATTTTATGATAATTACAATTCCTCTTTAAAGGATGAACAGGAATATACAGAAAGGATACTGCCATAATATATGAACAATTTTTGGAAGACGCTCTAACATAGCTAGACGTTTTGTTTCATTTGGACTTCTTGTCATTGTTTCCAACAACTTAGCAGCTTCACGTGCTCGTATCTGTAATAAATAAATATTGAAATTTAACAAATTAACAAACCAGATATTCATGTATTTACTTTTAATAATTTTCAGAAGACATTTCAACCTTTTTTTTTTTATAACATTACAGAGTATTAGCAAAAAATGCAGAATATTTTAAGGAATATATCAGTAAGTAAACAAATTTTACAATTGCAATGATTTTGGGAACAAAGCCAGAGTAATTCTGAATTTAAGTTTGATTGAAGTTTTCAAAATTTACAAAAGGTATTTACACATTTTTAGAATGATTCAGGCTCGTTTAATTAACATTCAACATGTAAAGAGTGTTCTTCTTTAAAATGTTTGATGTAACAGCCTTTTGTTTCTAGACTATAAGACTGCAACGTGATTTCCATGATAGAAGGGCTTTTCGTAAAATTTCCAGGAGTATTGATTCCCATTTCTCTTCCATTACTTTCCAGAGTCCATCAGTCATGGTGGGCCTGCACTTAGAATTTTTTTCAAGAGACCAAAGATACAACAGTTTATAGATGAAATGCAAGGAGTCTTCGCAGAAATATGTTAAAAAAGTATATATGCAAACCTGTATCAGTCTTCATTATTTTTCAAGGAATGCAGTGATACTTTCTGAAGTATGACTTTTGCTTTGTATCAATGAAGTTTCACATTATTAAAAATAAATGGGATTAAAAAAATGGAATTTCCTATGTAAATATTGGACGTAAACTTTCTCTTGATAGTATGTTTTGAGTTGCTTTTAATATTTTTTCCCACTCTTCTTATTTTTTATTTCCTACTGTAAGAGAATCCTGTGACAATCATAAACACCTTACTGAAACTTTATTTGTATTGACAGAACCAGGTTCATACACATTTTTCTTTTTGTTTTCAATAATAACTAGAGCTTTCTTGTAGCAGTTATTTAGGTAAATCCATACTTCATCAAGGGTCACAATGTATTTTCATTTATCTTCTGCTAAAAATAGTTTTCACAAGGGGTTTTACAAATTGTTCTGCATTGAGCCACATGCCTCAGCAAAAGCTGGTGAACATTATTTTTTTAGGTTTTCAAGTTGTAAATCTTAGATTTTTTATTTTATTTATTGTTGCTACAGACTTAACATACTCTGAGACTTTACAGACTCTGAAATGTATTTCTGATTCAATTAATTTCATGATTATGATGAACCACTCTTTAAATTATTCCTCACTATCTGCATAACTGCTAACATATGACAATTTAATGTTTAAATGGTACAGACCTCACTGAATGAATATTTTTTAAATTACTAAACAATTCTTTTTCTATTTTTACATTTAAAAAACTCATATATTATACGTATACATATTCTATATGTTACAGGCAAAGTATGAAATCAGGCATTCTATGGAATAACAAGACATTTTATAAAATGTCGAAAAATATTTTAATGGCACTCTTTTATTATTTTTTCAAAGTAACACTTGTATTTTTGAGAAATGAACATCTTTTAAATAATAGCCTTATCTTAACTTTTTTCTCATACCTTGTCTGAAGAGCATTTGTCATTCTACAGGATGCCTAAGTATCACATGCAATGCCTAGGTAAAGTATGTAATAATTATCATATTTCATAATTTGCTAAAAAATACTAGGTATTCTATAAAGTGCCTAGGTATTTTATAGAATGATGGCTTTTCATATATACATATAAATCAGTAAAGACAATAAGTAAAAAATTTAGAACCAATTTCACAAAAGAAAGAAAAAAAAAAAAAGTGAAATTCAATACAATTAAATTTCAAAATTCCCTAAAAATATGTAAAATTAACCAAAAGTCAGAAGAACTAAAAAATGTAAAATACAAAAACCACAAAAATAAATACATAGGAAGAGGAATGCAATCAAATCTGATATAATGTTATCAAGAGGAGGTTCATCAGACTCAAATAACCCTCTCCTTGAAAACCACTGTGTTTCTGTTATCCAAAATCAGTTGATGAACCATTCTAAATTATTTAATTCTAACAGTTCACCCAAAAATTTTGAATTCCTCCCCGACACAGTAAGATTCTAAAAAGAAAAATATAAAGACTTATCCAAAAGTGAAATTCGTTATAAATTTCTTACTTATTGTCTTTATTGATTAATTTTCAGCAGCATATTACATGGAAATACTTGGGGTTACTTTGTTTTTAAATAAAAATATCTGATATTGTAGCAGAGAGAGATATGTAAAATATGTTCTAAATTTCTTACTTTTTGTCTCTCTCTCTCCATATATATATATATATATATATTCATAGACACCCTCTACTTTGCAAACTTTTACAGATATAAAAAATCTTGTTATCAAACAAGGTGCCAAAAACTTACTGTTAGTAAGGTTACTTTTTTATTTTTAATGTACTGTATTTTAAACTTTAAATTATTTATTTGTTTTAGTAGTTTAATAGTTATTTGGTAGTATTTACAGCTTTTGTTGCACAAACATTGTCAGATATGCTTAGTGAAATAATATTTTATGAATTCATTATCAACATTCTATGTACAAATTTGTGATGAACAAGGTTGTTTTAGAACATATCTCATTCTTAATGTAAAGAACATCTGTGTATGCGTGTGTACATATATACGAGGGCCATCCAGGAAGTAGATTACGTTTCCGTCTGTGTCCGCTAGGGGCGGGGCTAGCGCGGCCATCTTGGGGTCAAAGCGTTGCGCAGCTCAGTCTGCATCTAGCCGTGCTAGTGAGAGGTTCGTGCTGTGCTCCGTTCAGATACTGTGACGGTTTGAAATGTCTGCGTTAATTGAAAATCCCGCGAGCTGCGAGGTGCGCTCAGTAATAAGGTTTCTGACTGCAAAAAACTGTAAACCGATAGAAATCTATCGGCAGCTTCGTGAAGTGTATGGGGACAACATTATCACTGAAGGTGGAGTGCGTCAGTGGGTCATAAGATTTCAAAATGGCCGAACCAATGTTCACGACGAAGATCGAAGTGGGAGACCCAGCATAGTGACCGCCGAACTTCTCGAAAAAGTCGATGCTAAAGTCCGTGAAAATCGAAATTTCACAATAACGGAACTTTCTTTGAGTTTTCCACAAATTTCGCGAAGTTTGTTGCACGAAATCATCAGCGAAAAGCAAGAAGAGGTAACGAAGTGGTTGAAGGCGCAGGCGGCCGAATTTTTCGACGAAGGAATTTCCAAGCTCGTACATCGCTACGATAAATGCCTTAATTTGTATGGTGACTATGTAGAAAAGTAGTATTTGAGTGTGGCTTTCATCTGTATATAATAAAATTTGTTTCCTATACTTTGTTTATTTTTTATTCCAAAACGTAATCTACTTTCTGGATAGCCCTCGTACATCAAAATTGACTGTATAGGAGGAAACAGCTTGCAGTCGTGAGAAAGAAATTGATAGGAAACCAAGTTCAGCTAATTACTATTTTTATTTCCAGGCACATTAGAATAATTTTTCATAGACAATCTAATTTTTGATCACAAACAATTACAATAATTTCTTATATACACAGATTAATGGGGCAATATCATTCTAGACAGACAAGCAAAGCAGAGTGGATGTTTGCATGGCAGAAGCTAGGAGAAGAATGACGCAGTTTATTTTTGAGCGATATTTATAGTGCAGAAAGTACTCTAAGCTATGATTGGTTAATTTGAGGTTGTTATATAATCATGGAAGGATCTCAAATTTGGGAGAACAGATGAATTTAGAGGGAGAGCACCAACTCTAAAATCGTTAATTTTGCAGTCGCCAATTATTTTTAAAGCAGCTATCGTATTTTGTTATATCTTACATATATATTCTTATATTAATATTTTTATTAAAAAATAAAGTGTAAGGTAAATCAGGACTAAAGAGAAGGGCTAGCTCATAGAGCGTTTCCCCCTGAAACATGCAGTGAGGAGTGGTGACGTAGCAATGATGCCACTGAGCGCGGAGATGCAATTGACAACATACGAGGGCCATCCAGGAAGTAGATTACGTTTCCGTCTGTGTCCGCTAGGGGCGGGGCTAGCGCGGCCATCTTGGGGTCAGAGCGTTGCGCAGCTCAGTCTGCATCTAGCCGTGCTAGTGAGAGGTGAGAGGTTCGTGCTGTGCTCTGTTCAGATACTGTGACGGTTTGAAATGTCTGCGTTAATTGAAAATCCCGCGAGCTGCGAGGTGCGCTCAGTAATAAGGTTTCTGACTGCAAAAAACTGTAAACCGATAGAAATCTATCGGCAGCTTCATGAAGTGTATGGGGACAACATTATCACTGAAGGTGGAGTGCGTCAGTGGGTCATAAGATTTCAAAATGGCCGAACCAATGTTCACGACGAAGATCGAAGTGGGAGACCCAGCATAGTGACCGCCGAACTTCTCGAAAAAGTCGATGCTAAAGTCCGTGAAAATCGAAATTTCACAATAACGGAACTTTCTTTGAGTTTTCCACAAATTTCGCGAAGTTTGTTGCACGAAATCATCAGCGAAAAGCTTGGTTACCACAAGTTTTGTGCAAGATGGATTCCAAAAATCTTGACAGAGGACCACAAAAATCAGCGAATGGCTGCAGCGTTGAACTTTTTGGACGCTTACCATAAGGATGGTGACTCTTTACTCGATCGCATTGTTACTGGTGACGAAACATGGGTGAAACATGTGAACTGTGAAACGAAATTGCAATCAATGCAGTGGGGGCACACAAGTTCTCCCCAAAAACCCAAGAAATGCATGCAAACAATGTCGGCAAGGAAGATGATGGCGACTGTTTTTTGGGACAGAAAAGGTGTAATTTTGGTGGACTTCCTGGAAAGAGGCACTACAATAAACTCTCAAAGGTATTGCCAAACTCTCCAAAAACTCAGAAGAGCAATTCAAAACAAGCGCAGAGGAATGTTGAGCTCTAAGATCTTGTTGATTCACGACAACGCCCGGCCCCACACGGCAAATGTCACTCGTAAAGTTCTTGAATCTTTTAAGTGGGAGTTGTTTCCTCATCCGCCGTACAGTCCCGACCTGGCACCGAGCGACTTCCACCTATTCCCGGCAATGAAGAAGTGGCTGGCTATGCAGCGTTTTGATGACGACGCACAGCTGCAAGAAGAGGTAACGAAGTGGTTGAAGGCGCAGGCGGCCGAATTTTTCGACGAAGGAATTTCCAAGCTCGTACATCGCTACGATAAATGCCTTAATTTGTATGGTGACTATGTAGAAAAGTAGTATTTGAGTGTGGCTTTCATCTGTATATAATAAAATTTGTTTCCTATACTTTGTTTATTTTTTTATTCCAAAACGTAATCTACTTTCTGGATAGCCCTCGTAGAACTTAGCGTTTTAAATTTGAAGAACCAGCGTTTAAAATGAGCTGTGTGTGAAAGATAGCTATAATTTGGAAGAGACAATGTTACTGCAGTATGCATTTTAAAATAATAGATAAAGTGCGCTACTCTTAGCATAAAGTTCCTTTTTTTATTTGCAGGGATTTTTTTTTCTTTAAATGCCTGTTTGTTTCTAATCATTTCTTTATCTGCATGTTAACTAAGAGAACTGTACTACTGCTTCTAAGATAACTATAATAATAGCTATTTAAAATTAATCAAAAAACAACCTTATAAATTGGCATAGTTTTAAACATGTATGGTTATATATGGCAAAATTTCTGCTAATCTAAGTTTGAGTTTCAGCCTAATTGTAAATTTTACATTGGCATATTTTTATCCCGATTCAATATAATAACATATATTTTTTTTTTAATAATTTTGTAACTTAGGCTTACATCAATATTTCATTTATATAAATACATGTAAGATTCTTATCTTAATTTAGACAAAACAACTTTACTCACAGTACCTAAAATAATTATTTAATTTTTCAAAAGTGGGGGGTTAGGGGGCAGGTCTTCTTATGCCAATTACTTTAATATCATACTTTATATATATTTTATCTAGAATGCTAAGCTAACACAAAATCGAATCAATAATAACAGAGGATACAATAAAAATAACTGTAACAATAACTTAACAGAATTAGTTCTCATTTGAAATATGCTTTAGGCTATTAACTTCTAAAATGCCATCTAGAAATATTTCAAATCAAAACATATTATATATGCTTACTTGTACAGTCGCAATGCAACTACAAGTTTACAAACATTATTTATTGGCTGCCACATTCGAAGCAATCCATTTTTTTGCCTTTTGGGTTGCTTTTCTTTGGGAAAAAACATATGCATTTCTATTTAAGAAACGTATTCTAATAAAAGTTCTCACTCTGCAAAATAAACGAATTGCTTCTCTGTTAACTTCAGGATAATATTTCTCCAGTTTATTAATTAAAGAGCCAATTACATGCTTCCCTTTATAGTAAGTTGTACCATGAACTGCACAAAATATGTTTTCGAACTCATAAACTGTATTCATCCATGAATGAGAAGGTGTAGTCAAACCTCCTAAGGACAATAATTTAATCCATTCTGAATTAAATATTGGTTCATCAGCACTATTTTTAGATATTGTTCCCAATGATGGGTCTTTGTCTCGCACACGATAGGCAATATAACCTGCAACATATGTTAATGCTTCTTTTTCGGCTGTCGAAAATTGTCTGTCGGAATTCAATTCTAATTCCCATGCCATAGGAGAAGGTTTCTCTATGAAATCCAAATCCAAATCATCAATAGTATTTAATGGAAAAGCATCTTCCTCCTCAGTTTTCAAAGCCCTTTCAAGTATTTCGGATGTTAAATATGAATCAATATTTCTGCTTTCTTTAGTCATGCATACTTTTGAAGATAAATTTGGCAGCTTATTAGCGAGTATTAATTGCTTTAAGCGGCGTATAACTTCACTAGGTGATGGATGGTCATTAAACCTACCAAGCCCTCGAATCTGACTAAAGAGACTTTCAAGTGCATCCAAAGTCAATCTAGAGGTTAAAATATATTTAGCATCATACTATGATTTCAAATCCTGGTGTAGGCCAAAAAGAGAATTTATTGAAATTATTATTCCTTTTTGGAAAGGCAGTAAGTTGGCTTTTCCCTGAACTCTTAATCCACCAATGACTTTCTTCATTAATTCCAAAACTTGAATTTGTTTTTCATGATGTTCATTTAATCCAAATGCTGCTTTAAGTATTTTATCTGAAGGTGGGTATGTTTTCGTACTATTCATAATATAGAAAAAATTGTCGATTAACTCAAAGAAGTCGGATGCTTTTTTATCTCCTGTGAGGTGGAGTATACCTTTTGCTGTACTTCTTGAAAATAATGTTTTCGCTGGAGCAACTTTTTGTCTCTCGTTTCCCTTGACCATTAAATAATTTGGTTTTAGTTTGTGACACAATTTAATTTCTCCTGAATCTTTATTCAAAACCTCTTTAATAACATCAACATTTAAAACAGTTCCATCTTCTAAAACATATCCTTTATCTAAAAAGTGGTTTCTCAGTAATTTGAGGCAGTGTGCTAAATCTGCAAAAACCCATATTTTTTTCGTTTGGAATACTGGATTTGGAAACTGAGAACTATTAATCGAAATCTGTAACTCTTTCCACAAAGTAGTAGATCCTCCTAAATCAAACACTATTGCTTTCACTTCTACTCCAGATGATTGAATATGTCTTACGAGTGAAAAAAGTTCTTTCTTCATTTGAGTGTTAAAATAAAAAAATATTGGTTGTTTCCACTGCGAAATGAGACCTCTGATTAAAACAAACTGCACTTTTTAAAAAGGACCGAGAATTTGGTCCAGTTTAGAGTCATAGCAGAGTTTAGAATCTATGTGCATTTGGTCGAAACTGAGAACGCATATTTTTTCTACAGAATTCAAATATTGGCATCTTTCCTTCATTACAGCATGAACATCACTCTGAATTCCTGGACTACATGAAAATTTAGCACACCATCTCTTTAATGTGCTAGTGCTAGGCAAAGGAATTCCCATTTTTTCTTTCCAAAAATCGTAGCTTTTAGATGACAGAGCTCTTATGACAATGCAACGTGAAATATCTTCACTAGTCCACCTGATTTTTTCCTTCTTTTCTAGCAATGCGTTAATCTGCGTCTTTGTAAAAATATGCTTTAAACGTTTTTCCAAATTCTCTGATCTGTTCTGTTTTTTCCTAAATTTCGCTGTTTGGGATTTTAATTTCTGAATTTCCGATACAAATTTCTTTCTAGATGTCGTCCACCTTCTTTGTCGCTGAGCAAACATTCTAAAATTTTTCTTTTCTCTATTTTCAATATTTTATTACAATTTTCTATGCATATTATTTTGTTCTTCAAATTATCAATACATTCTTGTTTATCTTTACACTTAGGGCACTCAGGGATATTGTCACATAGGGCATTATCACTTGTGAGTTTTATTTCAAAATCATTCACATTTGATTTATTATTGTCAGCTTCAATTTCGTTCTCGGCCTCAAAATAAATTTTCTTTGGGCTTAAAATTCGTGTAGTCTTTCAAAAGCACTCTGCATTAGTTTTCTTTTCAAACGTCTCCGATTTCTTTGTGTTATTTCGTTTACTGCACACGATAAATTTACTTTCGGCACAGCATTGCATTTCAACAGTTTCTTTTGCGGCAATCCAAGCAAGCGATTTCTCATGTCATCTTCATAATCACTGCACAGAAAATGTTCGCTGCAAATTCTTGCGTTTTTCACATTAATAGAATCTTGTCTTCGACATTTATGTATCCATTCTTTCGTCAAAAGCAAATTATCCTTTGGGAAAGCATGAAATACAATATCTCTTCCTTTCGTATTTCTAAAAGTGTTACGGCACATTGCTACAGCACAAGAAGCCATATTACATAAAGGATACTTTAAATATAGAATTAAAAGGAAAACTGACTAAAACTATATATATATATATATATAAACACACAAATTATTTTAAATATTTGCATTATTAAAAAACAAACATTAACATTAATTTGGGATATGCGATCTCCAGAAAATCGTCTCGCAAATGAATGAAAATACAGTTTTAAAGGCGTGAAATCAGAGCAGGTGCAACAGAGACACGTCAGATTACTTCTGGTTCCCCCCCTCCATGAGGCTCGCGTCGGCGAGGAGTCGAACAAAGGAATGACCTAGCCCTTCTATTTATCCCTGAGGTAAATAATCACCTATTCCTTTCTAAGCTCTCTATATTTTTCATGAATTATGTCTTTATAATTATTTGTAATTTTGCTAATATAATAGCATTAATAAATGCACTTCAGTATTTTCTTCAACTTCAGTATTTTGCTTTAATAGACTCAGGAATAAGTAGATAAGATACAGCTGAACATTGATAGATTGGCCTGTGTTCAAATATTGGCAAATGGGCTTAGCTGCATGGCGGTTTTTTTTTTTTTTTTTTTTTTTTTTTTTGAATGAGAGACAATTTCCTAAGAATGTTATTCAAAAAAGCTTCTTCCCTTAAGCAGATAGCCCTATCATGCTTTGCAATAATCTACTAAATTATTAATAAACTTTAAAAGCCCTTGAATATGGTAATTCCATTTTATAAACTAATAATTGCTATTACTAATAGTCATCTTCTCCAAGATGACCATTACAAAGATAACAAAATCATTTGGAACCATAGATGGTCATCTTAGTGAGGATTCATAATATTTTAAAACATTCAAAATACAACATAACTAATTTTTTCAACAGATAAGTAAACTTACCTTTTCTAGGAGGTCAGAACATATTCCTTTCAGTGCAGAGGTTTTTTTAGTTTTATTGCATTCTGATTTCTGTTCTGTTAAGTTAATTACATTCTTCTTTTCATCAGCGACACTTTGCAATGCCTTTTCAACCTAAATTTAGAAATTATTAATTGTAATTTATCAAAGAACCTAAATATTGCTAGTGTTTTAATATATGTGAATATATTAAAACACTAGGATTTAATATATGTAAATAAAGAGGAAAATTCATAGACTGTTATATGTCAACACAAAATTTTAAAAAGAGATTTTTTTTTAAATAAAATTAAAAACTTGCTTTCTTTCTTACATTTCTATTAAAAAATTTATGTTTAATGAACAAATGTACGAATGAATCTTTAAAAAAATAAAAAAAAAATAAAAAAAAAAAAAAAAACATTAAATTCATATGTAAGTTGTTGAATTTTGCTTTACTTTAAAGTTATCAGAGAAATGCTTCTCTTGTATGAGTTATTCTTTATTCACTCTGAGTACCATTCTTAAGAGTGGAAAACATATTTTTACAAGAAACAGCTGCTTTAACACATTAAGTGCCATTTCAGTCACTGGTGACTGACAACTTATTTTTCATTCAAGCCACCTCGGTGATAGTTGAATAAAGATATACAATTTTAAAAGTTATATTCCTCTATCAAATATATCTTCCGTCAAATTCTACTCACATATCCAACAACCAGCATATCTGTGAAATCGGATATTGTGGGTTGAACAGAAAGGAAGACAAAACAGGATTGGCACTTAACATGTTAAGTTTCTTTAGCATACATATCATGACTTTTAAGAAAATTAACTTAATTTTTGAAGCTGAAGTAAAAACTCTCACAACTGCAACAAGACTTAAAAATAATAAAGTTAAAAATCTAAAATTATATGCTTAATTTAAATTCTCTCATCTTGGAATAAAAATATAGATACTGAATCATTAAATTTTATGTCATATCTTCAAGCAAAGTTTTACCTTAATGGTTTTCAAGCGAAAGGCTGAGATACATATGTTCCAGCCATAGTTAATGGTAGGATACATATGTCCCCATGTAGCAATCAACTTACTACAGTCAAAAGTCGTTAATCCGGACTCGTCGGGACTTCGGCAATTCCGGATTATCGATTTTTCCGGATTATAGATCATGACTTTAAATCTGGTAAGATAGCATGCAGAAATTATAAAATTAAAAATATGAAACCGTAATTTATGAAATAAAGAACAATTATGATCTAAAGGGTATCAAAATTTTAAAAAAAAGCTTAATATTTATTTGTTTACTTTATTAAACATTTCTTTCAATGCAAGTTGTTTAAGTTGCTTTGTTTAATGTGATAATACTTTCTCTTTAATTCTATAAATAGACATAATTTCTTCTTCAGTTACAAGTCCTATAATTGCTGTGTTCAAGTCCTATAATTGCTGTGTGGAGAATACCGACTAATTTGTCAATCAAAATTTTTTCGTTTTCAATAACCTCTGTGTCACTTTCTTCACTATCGGAAGTGAATTATAATGACGAGGAATTTGATGTAAATCATATCAAAGACGGAGTACATTGAGATGAAATACTACATTTAGTAAGGAATTATAAGCCAAATAAAATAAAAACATCTGTCCTGAAGATAAGGATAGTGCTGACAGATTAACTTCCAATTCATTGCACGCCGCGGCGTACTAAAACAACTAAACTGCTGTACAAAAACATGTTTTGTCTCACTGTTTGTATCTTTCCTTTTTTGTGTTTTGTGTCGTCACTAGCACGCCAGGAAAGCGCTTCCAACCATGCTTTGCTATGTGATTTCCCATCGTCTAGGTGTACTCTATCTCTCCTGAAAGTTTGTCACTGATGTACTGATACGTCCTGTATACATGGACAGACTGATGCAAATAGCTCGACGAATCTCTCTCAGTGCTGATACGACTCCTAATGCACACATACAACATGATGAGAAATTCTTCCAGTAATTTCATATGAATATTTCTTCAGTTCTAAAACTTCAATTCTACAATTCTAAGAACACGATTAAACACTAATAGAGTGTTCCCCCCCCATGTTTGTTATTAATCCTCAGCCATGTGTCCTACAAATCTGAAACTTTGCCTATTTGCACATCTCCGACATGCATATAGATAAAACGAAATCCTCCCAGTACTTTCATATGAATATTTCTTCAGTTCTAAGAACAAGATTAAACACTAATAGGCTTTTTCCCCCCATGTCTATTATTAATCCTCAGCCGTGTGTTCTACAAATCTGAAACTTTGCCTATTTGCACATCTCCGACACTTCTAATAATATTGCAATTCACATAATTCTATAGATTTTTTTATTGTGCTAAGAATATAGAATCATAAAATCTGTGCAGTTATATTTACAAGCCTCTTTATTGAAAAAGTAAAATAACAGAAAATTTTAAAAAGATAATCCCCTCTGCCACTCTGCAAAATTTATGCTAAGTTTTCAACTGAGTAATACAGCAAAAAGTAGATAGTTAAACTCTTACTACATCATGGGTTTTAAGCTGGAGTGGTTATAAATTTTAACATTAAAATGTAAAAAATTAGTCCTTTGGGATTCTCTATGATAGCTGGAATAAAATTTTACACATTTATATTTTATCTGAAGTACTTCTCAATTTTCTAAGGTAGCTTACAGTTCCCTTTTTTAATAGTTTAGACTAAAGCATTTAAACTGTAGCACTTCTCTTATCGATCAAAATATCTGAGGAAAAGTGAACAGATATTGAAAGTTTATGGAATTAAGAAATCAGCTGAAAAATCTAACATGATTACAAATTGCAGACAATAGTACAAGAGCTTAATATTTTAAATAGTATTAAATAAAAATTAATTTCTGTTACTTGTAACTGTGGAGTTCTGCACATTCCTACAAATAAAACTTCTTTTAAAAAAATCAAGAAAAAAGTTTTTAAAACTGCAAAAATATCTCCCTGTTAACTTTCACAGCACTTTTTTAAAGCATACGAGAGATTTCGGATATGGTCACATAATTATAACCAGTATCCTTTGAAGAAATGTTCTTGATATAATAAATATAAAATTTTAAACTATGATAAACAATAAAAGAACTAACTTTGATTTGAACACTGCCTCTAAGTTTTTCTAAAACATCTTTTGCTGAACATATTTTTATTTCAGGTGCTTTAGGAAGAGATGCAGCTTTGATATCAGGTACTGAATCCACTAAAAATTTTGGATGCCATCTAACAATGCTATTTTCAGGAATAACTGGTAACTTTATACTAGTTAAAAATTTCTGAAAGTAATAGTACATTTTATAAAACTATATACAAACATTTAAACACATATATGAAATATGTAATAAATTTCTGATCATATACAACTTTAAAAATTATGAAAGTTTATTTTTTACTATCAAATTTCACATTTTTTATAGCAGTACATATTTTTTACGCACTATATGTAAGAAATTTATTTAATTCAAAATAAATGAATAGAATGGATTTAAGCTTCCAGCACACACGTCATGCACAGAATTTACGACAAATTTTAATGCAATTTTTCGCATATCGCAGCTCAGACATCCGAAGGTCATTTCTATTTCTCCTTTCAACCCACAAAATGTGCTAACAGGAAGTCCTATGACTTTTTTTTTTTTTTGTAACTCGGCTTTTGTGCTATGTAGCAGCTTCACAAAAGTTACGACATGCGTGGGGTTGTGGGTGAAAATTCGAAAAATATTTTTTTCCTTGAATATGTTGTAATTTTGTGTAATTGATTGATGTGTATTATTTTAATTTGTATAAATTCGACTCTATAATTTTTATATTGGTTTCCATGGCAAAAAAAAATATGTACAACCACCTGAGTTTGCTCGCATTCTTCAAGAATTATCTGATAAAGAAAACGAAGACAAGGAAACCTTTGCATCTGAGAACAATAGCGATTTGAGTGAGGAAAATATAGATAAATAATATCTGTAGTGAATCGGAACAATATATTTTGGATGATGATGATAATAATGATACAGAAAAAAGGAATGACGATGATATGGTCTATGTTGGTAAGAATAAATCTTCTAAGCGGCGAAAACAGAAGTATGCAAACTGCTCAAAGACAAAAAATATGAATATTGTGAAAGTGTTACTTGGTCTAAAACAACATGCCAAGGATATAAAGGATGAAATATGATCATTTGTAAAAATAATTCATTATAAATATGCTTGATGAAATTTTGGAATGTACAAATAAATATATAAGTTTGCTAAAAGGCAAATACTCAAAAGACAGAGACTGCATTGTTACCTCAAGAGTAGAAATGATGGCATACTTTAAATTGTTATATATGATAGGAATAAAATAAGGACACCATGTAAATGCAAAAAAAGTTGTTCTCAAATGATGGCACTGGAAATAACAAGAGCTGTGATGAGCTATAAGAGATTTTTATTTTTGATAAGTTGTCTTCAATTCGATGATAAATCAACAAGATAGGACAGACATAAAATGAACAAATTGACAGCTATCCAGAACATCTTTGAACCATTTCTAAAAAGTTGTAATAATTGCTACACTTTTGGCAAATTTGTCACAATTGACAAGATGCTGCATCCCTTTCGAGGTCACCATCAATGGATTCAGTACATGCCTAGTAAACCACCGAAGTATGGAATAAAAATGTATGCTTTGTGCAATTCAAAAACATTTTATACATCTGGCCTTGAAATTTATTGTAGAGCACAGCCTAGTGGTTCTTATGCTGTTTCAAACAGTCCTATGGATGTTGTGAAAAGGTTGGTCTCTTCACTTGAAAACTCACGCAGAAATATTACAACAGATAATTACTACACAAGCATCCCCCTTGCAGATTATTTACTGCAAAAGAAACTGACTCTTGTTGGAACATTGAAAAAAAATAAGAGGGAAGTGCCACGGAAATTTTTGCCAAATAAGAGACGGATGGTGCGAACAGCAGTATTTTGTTTCCACCAGCCAAAGTTCTTGTTTCTTATGTTCCTCGTAGAAACAAATGTTCTTATGTTCCTCATAGAAAGCTACCATTCTTATTTCTACTATGCATGATGATGCCAGCATTGATACAACCACAAATAAACCTGAGATAATCATGGGTTATAATGCTACAAAAGAAGGAGTGGACACCATTCATAAATTGTGTGCAAGAATAGAATCACAAGAAGATGGCCTTGTGTTATCTTTTTCAGTCTTTTGAATATTGCTGGGATAAATATCCAGGTTTTGCACATGCTTGCAAAGGCAGCTAACACAGCTCCATGCTGAAGGATTTACCTTTTAGTCTTATGAAAGAGCATTCTTTATTCATGTGCTAAAATCCAAAAATTACTTTCCGACATTTCTAAGTGATGAAGTGCCAGAGCAATCCTTATCGCAATGAGGAACGTGCAGTTTGTGTGTCAGAGGAAAAAAAAGGGGGATCATCAGCATCTACGAAATGCAAGACATGCCTTAGATACACATGCAAACATTATTCTATTACTGAAATTATTTGCATGGAATGCAATGTGAGCTTGGAACACTGAGAAATATCTTTAGAATTCTGTTTTTCTATTATGACTCCAATCAATTCTATTTCTATTATTACCATTCTTTATTTTCTTTTATTTCTATTTTTTAGAAATAAATAAAAATATTAAAATTAGTTTTTGTAACCAGTAAGAAGTAAATTTCCTTGCAGAAGTAAGTAATGCTAAACTTACATTTTTTCCTATCAAGGTGAGTGTATTTTCCTTATTTTCTACAATGAAATGAATCACTGCCTTTCCACCTGACTAATATAAGCATTTAAAAATAATTGTTTTCATTTAAATGTGACATCATTTGTATTTTGCAATAATAAGGTTAATATTTTATCTCTTAACACATGTATCAATATTCACTCATTTCTGTCGTTTCTCATGCCCAAAACTGTATAACAACAGATGTCATAAAGAACACAACGCATGTGAGCTCATGTAAAATTGTGAAGCGCGCATGCTGGAAGGTTAAATATTATAAAAAAATTATGAAAATTTCCATTTTATAAATGAACTTAGATTTATGTTGTTGCTGCTTATGCTCACTTGTCTTACGTAGTCAGCCCAAGCCCACGAAATTCCTCGTGGCAAGGAGTGCTAGAATATGCCTGCCATTGGCAACAGCCTTAAGCATCTCTCAGGTGACAGTGTGATTTAGTTCAGTTCTGCCAATTTTGATGGAGAGCACCCCCGGGAAGATGGGTCGAGGGTCTCCCACCTCTCTCCCCTTCCACCAAACTACACGAGAGGACTTTCAGATCGCCGCATATTTAGAGTGCTGCCATGTTGCATCGACACTATAAATTTACAAACATCCCGGGCCCTTTGGAATGGCAGTCAGTGATGCTAACCATTTATTAAGTTAGATTTATTGTTGTTGGCAACAATAAATAGTTGGGCGGCCAGTTAAATTTATTGTTGTATGTAAATAGATTTATTGTCCATTCATATGAACAATTTTATAAATAATCATTGGTAATATCAGTAGACATGCTTGTCATTGAATAACAGCCTTGGATACCAAAAGTAAAAAGAATTTCTGCCCGACTGCACCCCAATTTTAACCAACAGTTAGAACACATGGATCTTGTACCTTTCTTTTTCTAGCATCAATAAAAAGACTTCAGTATTGACCAATTTTAAGTGTCGTCATTTCATAATAAGATTAGAACATAGTTCCTGAAGTCTAGATTGTAATCCACAGTCCAATAAAAAAATAAAAATAAAAAAAAAATTGGGGGGGGGGGTTACAAAAAGTTTTGAGGTTTTACTATTATTTACATTTTAATTATACTTAATTGTCAATAATTACATTTATTTTTGTTATTTTACTAGTTCATTATTTTATTTCTTTTATTCTTCCCCCTTCATTTTATAAAATTTAAAAATCAGCACAACATGCACGCAATTCAGATAATTATATCTACAGCAAACTCTTGATCTTGTAAACTTGGGATACATTAAAAATTCCTAAAACTGAAAGTTAGTAAATGAAAATATATTAAAAAAAGGTGGGAATGCATTTTTTGAGACCAAATTAAGGAATAAATGAATAATTTGTAAACAGTATTTCAATAAAAACATAAAATCGGTAAACTGGACTTTTTAAAAACAGGAGTAAATACCTCATGTGAATAACAATACTGAAATGTCTCTTAAATAGTAACAGTACAGTTATATGTCAAGATTATGCGACAGGCAATACCAATGAAGACACTTATGTCGGGAGGGGGGAGTCTAACTTCATACAAATGAATTTCATTTAAGTAAGATAATAAACATTTACTTAAAAAAAATAATGTAGTTTTCATATTATAGTTTCAAAATAATATTAAAATAAATGTACTACATGAAAAGGAGTTATATTGCTTCATAAAACTTAACAGACTCATCTAATGGCTCAATGAATTATATTATGTAAAATGTCTTCACAGCAAAATAATAATTTCTTTATTCTTCACCTTACAGATTGAACATAATCCTCATTAGAGTCAATGTTCTTCAAAATTTGTGACCCTTTTCTAACTGAACTGATATCTATTGAGCTTGCAGTTTTCATATGCTTTCTGATAGATTTGGGTTTCAAGTGTTGACTTGTTTAGTAGCAATCTGCTTACACATCTCTATAAGCTCATCAACTATCAAGTTCTTTGCCATGTGTGTTCAACAGGTTGTTGACATCATCATTATCAACTTCTGAATCTAGTTGCCTGATAGGATTAACAACTTCTGTTACATGAGTGATTTAATAAGTTTTTGGTGTGGATCCACTTCACTTTAAAAAAACAAATGGACAAATAAGGAACTGGGTAACTTTGATTTTCTGTAAGTCAAGGTATTGCAATACACAGCTACAAAATTTTTTATACCGCATTTAAACGATATGTCTGACAAATACCTCTACTAATCAGTATGCCATTCAGTATGGCATGAGTTAGAACAGGAAGATAAAATAGCCAAAACGTCTGGAATTTCTACCGCTAAACTATCAGATCGAAAAAGAAGCAAAAAGTTAGAAAAATGGTTTTCCTCTTGGATATAATTTCTGGCTCAATATTCATTATTTGAATAAAATACACACACACACACACAAACACACGAAAAAAAAAATCCTTTAAGCTTTAAATTATTGCTGTTAGAACACAGAATATGCCTTCAAATGAATAAGAGTTCTCCTTCCCTTTTCTTTTTTTCCAAAAGGCACAGTTTGGAATTCATCAAAATGGTTAATTATTCTGTATATTATGACATATTATATAATATGTACACTGTGCAAAAAAAAGGGGAGACACTTCTATATCTCCTGTTATACTGGGCCGATTGCCGAAATTCAAATTGCGTTTTTCATGTCTCGAAAGCACAATTATATATATTAGATATACATTAGATTTATATATAACATTGTTCTAATATAGGTATTTTGACACAAAATCGGACTTTTTCTGAAATGACATGCCAATTTTTTTCCATATTTCGATTCTAGACTCATTATGCCTAAATATTAAATTTTGTAAAATTTAGTGTGAAATTTACAGAGAAATTCAAAAATTTATCTTGGCACATTTTTGTTCAGTTTGCACCAAGAATAATTCACTTGGCGAACATCTTAATATATGGCAAATTATTTTCCTTTCCCTTTTTACACTGTGTGTGAGAACCTAACTTTCTAAATAGCAAAGGAAGAAGCAAATAAGTTTAATAAAAAAATTTAAAAAAAAAAAAAAAAAAAAAAAAAGAAGAAGAAGATTAGTAAATATATACCAAATTCAATTAACATAAAGGAACTAAAATTTTGAGAGATGACGATTTAAAAACTACTTGTGCAATTTTTGCAAAACTTGGCAGTTTGGTAAAATTTGAGTCGTAGAATTGAAATATGAAAAAAATTGGCATGTCATTTCAGAACAAGTCCGATTTTGTGTCAAAACACCTGCATTAGAACAATGCTATATATAAATCTAACACATATTCTAAGATTCGCTTTTGAGAATGATAAATGCAAGTTTAATTTTGTCAATTGGCCTAATAAAACAGGAGATATAGAATTGTCTCTCTCTCTTTTTTTTGTGTGTGTGTGTGTGTGTGTGTGTGTGTGTGTGTGCAGTGTATACAAAGGTTAATTATAATATAGATGGCACTAGGTTTATATGGCACCGTTATTAATTTCACAACCAGAACATAATGCACTAACTTAAATAATCTAATAACTCATAACACTTTTTTTTTTTTAGCAAAAAAGGGTATTAGCCCAGATGGGCTATTAATTTCATTTTGCGTTGGTTCACTATAAATGGCGTTTCACTTTTCAAATTGTTGCCACCAAATATTAGAGTCCTGTGTTATATTTAAAGAAATTAAATAATGAAGAATCTGCATAAATGTATGTATGTTTTTGCATTGTGATAAAACAATGGTACCTAGAGCCATCAAATTTTGAATAACATATGTGCATCTGGAAGCCTAAATTTGAATTTGAAATTTGTTTTATTATCAATTTCATATTTTGTAACACTTAGAGAATTTTGATTAACAAACTCAAAGATTTCAAAGCGAGCAATGGCAACAATATATGGGGAAAAACAATATTTTTTATCTCCAGCGTGCAAGACTGTGTAACAGAAATTCTAAAGATATGCTCATTTAAAAATTATTTTGTGATATTGCTGTTTAATTGAATTTTATGGTTTAAGTGCGAAGAATATGATATTTAATAAATAAAGGTAACACACAAAACGTTAAAAAATGCTCCTTTGGGCGTAATGCACATTGAATAAAAAAGAAGGGAGGGACAGTTCTGTACGCCTCTTTTTAATTGCCTGATTGATGAAATCCAACCTACGTTTTCCATGTCTTGAAAGTTCATCTTATAATACATACTGGATTTATATATATGACTAACCTAACAAACATATTTCAAAAGAAAATCAGATTTTTCTGAAATGAAAATGGCAATTTTTTGTGTTTTCTTTCTATACTTTTTTTTTTTTTCTTTCCTATACCTTGTTATAAGTTATGCTGCAAAATACCAAGTTTCTTAAAAATTATAAAATTCTTATTTTTATTTACTTATTTATTTATTTTTTGGTAGCAGCACTCAAAATGTTAATTGAATCTGATTTACAGTTGATATTTTTAAATTAAATTTTCTCGCTCTTTCCCCCCCCCCTTCAATTAAAAATGCTTGATAAGAAATTTAAATTTAATATTAGTTTAAAAGCAACTGTAAAACCCAAATTCAGAAACTATGTGCTGTTTCTGGTTTTACTGCAACATCATTTCTTTTCTTTTCTTTTTTTTTTTTTTTTTTGTCTTTGACATGGCTATATAACTTGATATTACTATTGCCTGATTTTCAGCTGCCATGGTTAACGATGCCACATCATTGGGCCCAGGTTCGAATCTCGGGGAAGAATGCTTATTTGTAACCATATCATATTTATGCAGCTTGGAGGCACTGAAAATACTGGCAGTGAGAGACCATCAGATCTGTCCAATGGAGTGTTTTCCATCAAAATCCAGGCAAAGCTGCATATTTAGTACAGTGGGGCTGTACCTGTATGACTAATTGTGAACTTCTGGTGTTCCATCTACTTCTGCCTGTACCTGTTTGAACTGCAAATATTCCTCAACTATTCTCTATGTCTTAAAAAATTTTCCAGAGCATTTCTTATGTCACATAGATATTTCTCATTTTTAATGTCTTAACAATTAATTAATATTGTCTCATTTTTTACTTTTCATTTTGGAAATAAATTAATAAAAACATTGATACAGTTTGATTGACTGGTTCTGATGGCTATATTATTTGACAAGGAATTACAATTTACAAAACTTAAATGTAATAACAGGAAATAAATTATTTCTTTTAATACCGCTCCGTGGCCAAGTGGCTAGCACATCACACAGCTACACCACAGGTCTGGGGTTCGATCCCCAGGTTGGGCAAGGTCGACTCAGCTTTTCATCCCTTGAATGGGTTGATCAAATGAGTACCAAGTTTGCTTGGGGACTACACCCCGGAGCTCAAGATCACGAAAGCAGATTTGGGGGCAATGCAGGCCGCGGCCCACTAGGGCTGTTGCACCACTGAGTTTAGTTTTATTTCTTTTAATAAAATTTATAAATAAAAGGTATACTTCTAGAAAGGCTAACCAATACTAATTAATGCTCGCAACTACAGATGAAAAACTCTCCTTAAACTATAACAAATCATTAGGATAGAGCTTTTTTAAATCTGATACATTCATCAGTGGATATTTTTATGAAGCTATGCATATTTTAAAACAAATAAAACCTGCACCTTTTTTGGGGAGAGGATAGAATAATTTGGCTGAAAATTTACAAACATTATATTTAACTTCTCTGAGCGAATAATGAATAATTGCTAAGCTGAATATAATTCAAACAAGAAACACAGTAAAACCTTCATAATGAAGAACATAATTTTGCTATTTAAAAGATTATTTGGTCAAGAAATTATCTGTTAATTTTCTATTATATTTATTTGAATATTTTCTTACAGAATAAGATATCTTGTTTGAAATAGACTTAGTGCACAGGCAGTACTACTATTATTCAATCATACAATAAAAATTCTTCAAATTAAATTTTTTTTTTTTTTTTTTAAATGCACTTAATACATACCTGGTGGTATTCCTTCGTTCGTTTTAAAAGACAATTTGCAAAAGATTTTTGCCTTTCTAGTAAAAACTGAGGGCTCATATGAATGAAAGCCTTAGACTTGGATGCTTTACGAATATCTTTTGCAGATGAATTGCTTTCAGATCCTTGACTGGCATCTACATCAAAATGAACACTGATTTTTAAAAAAGTATTATATTAAATTTAGAAATAGACTTTTAAATACTATGCACAGAATATAACTATAGTATGCATACTGAACAATAACTATTTAATTAAAAGTGAATTTTGGAATATCTTAATGTCTTTCAAAACATCACAATACTGCCTGGCTTTAATGAAAAAAAAAAAAAAATCTAAAATAGTTATATGTCACATGATAAAAAATATAAAAATTTGTTTCTAAAAAGTTAAAATTTAATTGACTATTTTATTAATTTCGTAAGTACACCTAAAATAATCAGTTTCACTTAGCCATAGATGAAGACATTTTTATTATGCTGATACTTTTCTTAGCCAAACAGCAGATTTGAATTGGCATCTGCATCGAAGTTACAAAATGCATGAAAGATGTAGATGGTCTCAGTGAATCTTGAAAAGATCTTAAATGCTAATATTATAACCTCACTGCCTTTTAGACAGGATATTTTAAAAATAAACAGTTAAATTTCAAATATATAGCATAAATATTTAAATATGCAAATCTTAAACATAAATATACTTAAAATATTGATCAAGAATATTTGAAAAATGTAGTAGTTAGTTTCAAATATGCAAAATAAATATTTAAATATGCAAAATAAATATTTAAATATGCAAATCTTAAATATATATATATGCCATTTTAAATACTGATCAATCTAAACTGCAGTATCTTATATAATAATCATATGGACGTAAATATGATTTTAAATATTGATCCTGCACATACAAGGTTTTATCTTAATTAATCAAGTTTTCTTATCAGTTTACCTTTACTTTCAATTATGACCAAAATGCAAATTGTTAAAATATATAACCACAGATTCTTAAGTTTGAGAGAAAGCTTTTGGCAGCCTTGCTCATCATTTATTTGACTTGCAATTGTTTGGCATTATCCACAAACTCTGCGGTTGATTATCGTTATTGTATAAATTTTATTGTAATCATAGAGTTTATTAATAAAAACTTTGTGCTTGCTGCAGTTAGAAGGTCAGACAGGATGATAAGTGAACTAACTGTCTTTATGTGTCTAGTTGTTTGGCATTTTAGATGTAAACATCCACTTCAGAATTGCTCAAAATAAACTAGACAATTTTATGGAAATAGTTTTAGTAGATTAAGGTAAAAGAATTTGTAAAAACAAAATGTTCCTTTTTATAAGGGCTTGTTATTAGTAATGCAGAAAGTCCAGTTAGTAATATGTTCGTTATATTTTAATAAATAAAAAAAAAGTGCTGTACCTTTATGTCTCAGAATGAGAGAGAAAATGCAAAATACAATTGGTCATTTTGGCAAATAATATTTTTCTTGTTAAGTAAAACAACACTTGTTATATTTATCACTGCTTCATCAAATTATTAATTAAGCATATATCATGGAATTTGATGTGTTAACATAAGAAATTTTTTGTACTGAAAATGCTAGAGCATAATGAATACTTTACTATAGACATTTTGCTTTAGAGCATATAAAAAATTAAATTTTGTACTTTTGGAACCTAAAACTGTTCTCATAGAATTTTCTACCTTATTCTGAGAAACTCTCTAATAAAAAATACACACCCAAGATTAATATTTATGAAAATTAAGCTTGTAGCAATTTTTTTCAAACATAATATAAAGAGTGATACAGATCAATATCTTACACGTAAACCTACAATAAAATATATTTCATTAAAAAATAAGTAAACGGTACTGTAAATTACAAAAAATCAAGATCTTTAAAACAAGTTATTGAAGCCTATTCGTATTTTGACAGAACTAATTAAGAAAATTTAAAGCCTGTTTTCTAAATTTAGCACAGGCCTACCAGTGCGCAAGAGGTAAAGACGCTGAACACTGGTAGTTCGGTCAGAGGTTCGAATTCTGCAAACGGGCTGGCTGCATGGGTGTTTTCGTGGTTTTCCCCATGTGTAACGTGTATACGAGCGAGTTTCCCTTAGAAAGTCCTCCACGAAGGCATCCCTCCCCTTAGGCAGATAGTCCTCGAGGCTTTGTCTTAATTAAATAACATAACCTAAACCTAAATTTAGCACACAAGGCATAAAAGCAAAATAAAATGCTAACTGAGAAAAATAAGACAAAATTTGTCTTTTGAAAAAAAAAATATTCATTAACACCATAGAAAAGCAAAATCAATCTTTTGTAACATAAAAAGTAACTGCATTCACAATAAATCCTACCATTATAAAAAAATTATATAACATCAACTTGCACACAAAAACACATAAAAAAAATTTTAAAGAACTATTAAAAAGAAAGCTGCACCTTATAAAACACTGTATAGTTAATACCCCTCAACATTACATACATATAATAACATTGTTCACCTTAGCAAAGAGCTCTAATAATTTGTATACCAGTATAGTACTTTGGAGTTGTAAACAGTTTACAGTTATTAGAAGAGAATTTACAAAGGAATAATCTTAATGTCAATATAACTGGACATTCCCAAATATAATAATTAATATCTGCCTTTTCATTGAATTTTTTGCAATTACATTGAACATTCTCTTTGAAAAAACTATTTATATTTTGTATATGCAGATGTTCTAGTATTTTTCTTATCCCCTGCCCTTGAAATTACTGGAAGACTTTTAAATTATCTTTTTATTTAGCACTTTTCTATGAGTAACACAATGCATCTACTATAATTTAATCTGTATTTACTGGTGATATAGCAATTGCTAAAATTTATTAAGTGATGCGGTCAAATCATAATGATTAATTCCTTTTCCAGAAAGGTCACCACATATTTTTCCTAAAAAGTGCATTATTTGCTCAGAAAGAAACAGTTTGATACAGCAATATTTAATTTATTCAATTCATTGAAAATCATCAATGAAATATTCCAACCAGTAAAGTCTCCCACTAAATTAGGAAGACACTTTTTATTTCATCCTTTGCTTCATTAAAATAAAATGCAGCAAATGGATACAATATGCAAATCACTTTTATTGCTTCCATCAAGAGACAATGAAAGAAAGGCAGATTTTGCAAAATACTTATCAGATGTTTTAGGTGAACATTTGCCACCTCACTAAGAATGGCACAAGTTTTAGTTTTAGCACATAACTATTTTTTTTCCCAATATCTGAATCAATAAACTTTTTCCTAAATAGAGAACCAACATGAACTGCAGAATTCAAGGCAATATTTTGTTCAATCAAAATCATGTAAAGAAACATTTGGCCTGAATACTATTTTAAGATTAGCAAAGTTGTTGACTTTCTAAGTTTTATTCAAACTTTCAACTTTTGATTACTTTGATGTTCCCCCTCCATACTATCACTTTTTCCTAGCATCAGAAAATTACATTCAAATTCATATACAAAATCCCTAAATATGTCCCTTACATGTTTCTTTAATGCAAAGAAACTAATTCTTGTATGCTGGTCTAAAATAATGGCAATATTGTTTTTTGCTCATTTTATCAAAATTCTTTCAAACTATGTACAAGCAATATTTGACACAACTTAATATATTTTAGAATCAACAATTCAGATCAGGTTTCCAGGTTAGCTGGATGAAATTCTGACAAACAACTTCTGAAACACTGTTAAACATTGAAGTAAGATATGTTAAAATAAACAAGTGAAAAGATGTTTCATATAATGTTATTACATTACCAATATTTTAACAGTACCACAATACTGTTTATATATTTGAAAAATATCATGAAGAAATTCGCAAATTACCGCCTCAAATGTTACCAAGCTTAAGTTGTTTAAAGCTTGTAAAATGGTGATTAAACGGCAAACCTAGCAACACATAATGTTAAAAATGTGAAAGTGAGGAAATGTTCAAATATTTCTTCCCTCTCACTGGAAAAAATGAGACTTGTCTGATCATTTGGTGAAGAGTGATAACTCCAAAATCTACTAAAAATAGTTGCAAAAATAAATTTGATGACAAATCACCATATTAGAATGATTTTTGTCTTGAAAAAATCATGAAAAATTCAGAAAAGTTAATATACGAGTACATGACCACTTCCATACAATAATTTACAAACATCATCAGTACCTGCTAATTTAGTCATCAGTACCTGCTAACTGAATTTAAAATGCTAACGGAAGAAACACCATAAATATATTATATCATTGCAAAACTTCATATATACATGAATTAAGATTCTCAATGATGATTATCATAAAATGTAATAAAAACTTTACACTTGGGACTAAAGAATGATGTGCAAGTGAAATTATATCACTCGATAAAAACTACAAGTGTCAACAAATAACAAGTACAATCACTGCACTAAATTTTATTCAGAAACTTTTTTTTAATATCACAATTTTGTTACTTTTCTGTTAATTCCATCATACATTTTTTTAGCATAATGGACATTGAACATTATCACACGTTACTTTCAGTACAATTTAACTGCTTCTTCTCATAATAATTATTTGTATACATAAATCTTACATTTTTAATGTAATTTTAAAAAAGAAATTTACTTGCTGAGCATAATTGCAATAACTGTGTTTTCCACTGTGCAAATATTTTAAATATTTGAGATTATATTTTATTTAATAGTTGACTTAACAATTGTTGATTTCATTAATCATAAGTATGTTTAGTACCAGTTTGTAAAAAAATTTTTGTGCACTTTTCACAGACAATAAATCCTTATTTTTTTTTTCTTTCAACTCATCTAATATACCTATGGCTAATAATGTCCATTGCTATGAGTGGGAACATTCGTCCTTGCATTGTAATAAGCCACAGTTGCTTGCCACAGTGCGAGTATAAAAACTTGAACTTTTTTGCCGAAACTTACTACTTACTTCTCACTTGCCTTTTCATGGCTGATGTCTGAAGTCGACTCATGAGTGTAATTGTTTATATATTTAGCCTCTTGTGAGATGTGATATCTTTTCTAAAAATGTTAAACGAAGTTGGTTTTAACTTTTGTTTTAACTGAAGTTTTGTAATTTTTAGCCCTTTCTGATGGAGTCTAATGGTGATAAAACATAACCAAATACCTTGCACATATTTTAATAATAAACTTTAAGAAAGTATATTTATTCAAAATTGCTATAAAAGCTTTTATTTAGTTTTGCAATGCTTTATAATTTAAAAATATTTCTGTGTTGTATTTCTTTAGGGGATACTTTTATGAATTTTTATTGACAATCAAAATCTTACATAAATGCCACACGGAAAAAGGTTAGGCAGTGTTGTGAACTTAACAAAAAAGTAACACATTACATACTACACACTATCAGTGACCTTAGCATTCATTTTGTTTAGTTTTTCAATATTTTGTTTAATGAAATTAAATGAATTTTTATAATGCCATTTTTGCAAGATCTTTTGTACTTAATTGACTGTAGATTCAACAACAGGCTGTTTACAACTTGAATTTACATATAGTGCACTGAATTGAGCAACAAGTCTTATCAATTCGTTTTGCTGCATCATAAATACTTTGGTCATAAAAAAAAATTGTGTTTTGAGCCCAAAAAGAAATAAATCTAGAGGTATACTAAAGAGAATATGTTATAATTTCATACAATATGAATACATAGTTATTTTAGAAATGACTCAAATAAGCTAAGAAGTTTGTAAGAAACTCTTTCTGTATGTAAAAAATCAAGAAGTAAAATTACAGCTTAATTTATCATAAACTGATTTAAATAAATAAATAAAACTTAGAATTCTAGATAAATATGCACATCTGTTGCAAAAACAACACAATTTTCAGATGTAGTAATAGAATACTTTAGAATTATTAACTACTCATATGAAAAAAAAAGTCAATTAATAAAAGCTAAAAAGATATTTCAGGTATTTTTAAGAATAATTTTAATTATGAACATCATATTTACAAATAAAATACGATTTATTTAACTTCTCAATGCAACAAAAAACTTAAATTACCAATAAACAATAAATTAGAATTAAAGAATTAATTTTTTTAACTTAATTTTTATACATTATTTTATTATTCGCAGCATCAAAATGTATAATTTAAATTTGTTCACAGCCATTCAGTTCCTTTAGAGGTTCAAAATATGAATTAATAAGGAAAAAAGTGAGTGTTATTATATAAATCAGAAACTGTGCTAATTCCATACTACTGATAACTCAGTTAAGATGAGAAAAGTGATACTTCCACATCTGTATCATTACCAAATAATATAATAAATAAAATTTTATACATTATAAAAATACAATATAAACATTTTAATTAAATTCCATAATAAAAATCTGTTCGAATAATACTTAGTAATGTTTTAAAAATATATGTGTGGAGGGATAGAGAGAGAAAGGTATACACAATAAGGATGAAGATACATTAATTTACACACTTTTTTTAATTAAGAATTTAAAGCATGCTTATAATATATAAATTTGCTTTTAAACTAAACTTCATAAGATCTTAATATTTTATGTTTATGCTATGTTGATATATTAAAAATTTTACCTTCATTTTCAGCAAAGTTAGGAGAAATGACTAGCTGATAATCAAGTCCTCTTTTCTTTTTGTTGGTAAAAGCTGAACTACAGTTTTCTAAACTTATACTGTATGCTGATGGTAAAACTGCAACAATCTGACCTAGATGAGTTTCAGTAAAAGACCTGGGAAAATAATAACTTTTAATATATTAATTTTACCATGATCATACACTATATTTGTATGTGATTTATAATTACTTTGCATTATATATTGTTTTAAGTTATAATTAAAAGTAAAATAATTTTAATGTTCAGAAATATAGAGGAAAATAGGGAGGAAAAACAAGAGAAAAGAAAAAAACTGGAAGAAATGATTTATGATATTGCTAAAGGAGATAAATTTATTAATAAGCATTTAAATTATTTGAAAACAATTATTTTATTATACCTACGATAAAATACAAAGTAAATAAATCCAGCAAAAAGACTGAAAGAATTCTTATTCATTTAGGGATATGATATTTCATTGAAACCCCCCATATGCCTAAAAAGAAAATGATCATTATAATTTAAGATTTCATAAAGAAATTATTTTTTTAACTTTTCAGTTAAATAATAGATTTTAGGAAAATTTGTACATCAGGGATGTCAAACTCATAGGTACACTTGGGCCAAACAAACAAGGTTTAACTTTAGACGGGCCGCAAAAAAAAAAAAAAAAAAAAAAAAAATCAATATTCATAGAAGCGTAGATTTATTTTGAATAATACAATAATAAACATATATATATATTTATATAGAAAAGAACAAGAAAAATTTAATGTTTACGTCCTGATACTTGACATCTCTTCTCTGCTATTATCTTTCCTATTTCGGGAGAAATTTTGTTTGCAGTGATAACTTTCAACACTGACCCAAGGTGAGCATCATTAATACGGTTTCTAATAAGAGACTTATTACCTTTCATGACTGAAAATAACTGCTCGCACAGATAAGTGCTACCAAACACGGAAATAATTTCATATGCGAACTTTCGAGTATTTTCAAACCTGGCTGGTAAATATTTGTAAAATTCAGGCACGCCCACTTCAATGAATTTTGCTTTCAAATTTGAGTTGCATTGAATCTCGATCACCTCCATTTGCATATGGCTGGGTACTGAGTCAATACTTATTGAGAAAAATCAAAGAAAAAAAAAAAAAAAAACAAAAAACAAAAAAAAAACAAAAAAAAAAACAAAAAAACAAAAAAAAAAAAAATTGTCTTCGAGGGAACTAAAATCATTAAACCTCGTTTCAAATTCAGTTGTTAAATTTGCAATTTTTTCTGCGTATTTTTGATACGAACAAATATCATCTAAACTTGATTTCTTCATGCTGCACGTCGCGAAGTGCGTCAAATCTTCATTTTTAAGTTGTTTTTCCCAAAGAACTAGTTGTTTGACATCCTTGGTGTACATATTACACTTTATATATACTATTATTATATTACAATATACTTACATATTCCATTTTATACAACATTTAGTTTTACTCATTTTCTTTGTCCAATTGCATCTTCCTCTTTTCTTTAATTGGTAGCTTTTAACAAAAGAAATTCCACTCACTTTAGAGTAGATTTTACCAAGTCTGGGACCCAAGCTTTATTACTGGACATTTACACATAACATTTAACTGGCTTTTCTGAACCTTGTATTTCTTAAAAGGCTCATGGATTCTCAGATGATGCAAGAGTAACAGCTTGATTTTAAAATCCCTTCCTGCACTCGCATATGGCAAGAGTGCGAGATGACCAGTCATGGGTTTGTGATCAGAAATTGCATTCCGTTTTACAGGAATGTAGGTCCTCTTTGGCACCTTTCCATAAAGAGACGACCTTGTCTTGTCTCATGTCAATTCCTAAGCTAGGCAACACTAAGAAAACATGAGCTTTTGGAATTACGCAGCAAAAGTCTCAGCTGCCTTAGCAATCCAAATCTGCAGTCTCTCCATCAAATTTTCCTTCTCTTTAAAATTATCAAACTATTCCCTGCTAACTTTGGAGCTTTCTTTGTTTTCCATATGTATACATGACAGTTTACTTATGACCTTTACAACCTTACTCACAACCTAATTGCCACACGAGACCTTTGCTTTCTTGCAAATAAAGATATCAGTTATCTATCAGTTCCCTTCTAGTCTTTTTTTTTGGGGGGGGGGAAGACCTATCCAGACAAAAAACAGTTTTTCAACATCTTTCAGAACTCTTGCTCTTGATAAACTCTGGTTCTTGAACTCTTGTTCTTGTTTTTATAGAATCCTTGCAATATTGCTTTGATACTCTTACGACAGCTTTTGCTTCATCTTGGCTAATTATTTCTTCTTTAATATTACTTAAATCATCTTATAAAATCTTATATAATGTAAATATATAATATATAAATATATATATCTTAAAGTAGATTTCTTTTAAAATCTTGCGATGCTGACTATTCACACACTTCATTCATGCTTTTTAATAATTTCCATCTTAACTGGCATCATAATGATCTTTTTCTGACAGTTTTCACTTGCAACCATTTTCTTCATAGGGGTCATTGCTGCAGTATAGTTACTAAGAAGCAATCGTTGCACTTGAAGGCACTTAAAAAAGAGATTTGTGCAGACAATTTCTCATTGCTATAGCACTGACTAATACGAATAAAGCACACTGATTGAGATTAAATGCAGATAATTGCTCACAATCCCATTATAAGAGAGAAAAAAAATTGATTTCATTGTGATCACATAATGCACAGTAGACTAAGCATAACAGGAACTACTTGTATTTCAAAACTTTACTATTAAGTTAAAATTTATTAAAAAATGTTGCTTGTCCTGTGAGACTCACGAACCAAGTTGCTGACAATTCAGGTTTTAATGTATTATACTTCCAATACTGAAAGGGGGAAACTAGATAAACTAATAGATATGCTCTTTTACACTGACTATCAATAAGTATTTGGACACCTATGCAAATGACGATATCTGCGGTCCTAAGGTACGTCACAGAATCCGCCGGTATATATCGTGTAGGAAACAGCATCGGCTTTAGTCGCATGCAAGATGCCTCGCAGTTCGGAGCTCTGTGATTTAGAGAAAGGTATAATTATCGGGTATCACAAATGTGGCTGATCCTTAAGGGACATATCTAGCGATCTGAAGTACTCAAAATCGACAGTAGCCTATGTGATTAAGAAGTGGAAGGTGAGCGGTGATTGTCGAAATGTGCCCCGAGTCGGCAGACCAACGAAACTGGGAGATACAGACCGACAAGTGCTGTGCTGTCCAGAGAAATTCGGAAGAACCGCACCCAACCAATGGCCCTCATCCGCGAGGAGTTTCAACAGGCATCTGGGAGTATTGTTTCAATGAATAACATCCGTAAGGAAGCACATCTGCTTGGTTTTCATGGTCGTGCTGCTCCCATAAGCCTTTGATCACAAATTCCAACCACACTGCTCGGTTAATGTGGTGCAAAGCACATCGAAATTGAACCATAGATCACTGGAAATAGGTTCTTTGGAGTGACAAATCAAGGTTCACCCTTTACCATTCAGATGGCAGGGTCTGGGTCTGGCATCTACCTGGAGAACGTCTCCTGCCAGAATGCATTGTGCCAACAGCCAAGTTCGGCAAAGGTAGAATTATGGTCTAGGGGTGTTTCTCCTGGTATGGGCTGGGACCCTTGATAGCCATTCATGGTAAGCTCAACTCCGATGCCTACTGCACTATTTTGGATGACAATGTGCTTCCTACGTTGTGGCAGTTTTACGGCTTGAACCCCTGTTACTTTCAGGACAACAATGCCAGTTGTCATGTTTCGACATTAACCAAGGCTTGGTATGGTGCCAATGGAGTCCATCGAATGGACTGGCCTGCCCAGAGTCCAGACCTGAACCCTATCGAGAACCTCTGGGACGAGTTGCATCGCCGAATTCAGGGGTGCACTACTCGTGCAAAATCGGTGAAGGAACTTCTATGTCTTCTCCAAGCCAAGTGGAAGAAAATACCACTAGCTGTGATACAAAGACTTGTGGAAAGTATGCCCCGGATGGTCCACGCTGTAATTACCTCTTGTGGAGGCTCTACCAACTATTGATTTTGAATAAAGTTAATTTTTCTTTTCTATCACAGGTGTCCAAATACTTATTGGTAGTCAATGTATTTCTGTAATGTGCAAATTTTATATGTGGAAAATGAAGTGATCAAGTTCTTACAGAGCTGCAGAGTGAAATGATAAAAAGGTTGAAAACTACTCTGTCTTTCAATAGACAGAGCAATATGCATAATGAACTGCTTATGTGAAGTTCTGTGCTAAGAAGGAAGTCTATTCTAGTGGGAAAAAAAAGGAACCTATTTCTTCAAGCTGAGTTTTTCTACAGCGGAAGAAAGGAATTGAAAAATTAGAGTTTTAAATAAATAAATAAAGTAGTTCAGTTTTTGAAAAGAACTTTTAAACCTGTATTTCTTTCTTCAACTTCTGTCCACTAACTAAGAGACATGAGGTACATAACAGATTTGAAAAACTGTCCATATGAAATCATAAAATAGACACCACATATTTTTTTTTTCATTCCTAACTGCACCTATTAGCTTCAAATCATATAAAATAATGCTAAAGATGTTGCTATAATTGTAATTATTTTCATATGATAATATGCCAGCACTGCTCAGTTTATTTAGTCTATTAATTTAAAATTGGCATTTCGAGGTGCTTTTCCCCTTCCCTTTTGGCTTACCTCATAACTGTAGTAACAACTGCTGCAGACAGATGATCAAGTCCTCTGGCTAAAATCTTCTAATCTTTCTACGCAGTGATGCTGACACATATTACACTCATTAGTTAATATGATCACAATTTATGATCTTGAACTGCCTATTCTAAAGTAACAGAGCCTAGCTCATTTCAGTTAAATAAATATGTTAGTATAGCTAGGAGTGTGTAAAAGTTTCCAGCACTACCTTTAAACAGCTTTATTAAATTATTTGAAGATAAGTAGTACAGAAATTTTTCAGGAGTACATAGCCTGACACCTAGTTGCTCAATAAAACAAGTTTATACTTCATTTGGCATGGCTGTCAACAAGATACACACTCAAGATTACATGCTATTCCTTTTCAACCTCCGCTACAGAAGCCAAAAGAACGATTGACAAAGCATATAGGAAGGACAGCACTTGTACAAGTGTAATGAGAGAATGGTTTGCTAAGTTCAAGAAGAGAAATTTCGACCTGCAAAACAATCCAAAATGTGGAAGACCACAAGAATTTTAAAATGATGATTTGGCAGTGCTACTCGAAGCAGATCTGTGCCATACGGCCAAGGAATTGGATGAGAAGCTTGGAGTTGATGATTTGGCATTGCTAGACATCTGCAAACACTTGGCTTTTGAACAGGTAAAGCTTTTGAACAGGTAAATCTGCAAACACTTGGCTTAAACACAGGTAAAGTGTTCAAAACAGGCAAACACAGGCAAAATGTTTGCCTGTTTTGAACACTTGGTATATTCAAAAAAGGCAAATACATCCCCCATGAGCTTACAGGACACCATATTGAGAATATGAATACGTATGTGTCACTTCTTGGTTTGCCATAAAATAAAGTCTTTTTTATGGAAAACTGCAACAAGAGATAAAAAGTGGGTTTACTACAGTAACTCTAACTCAAATTGGATCTTCTACCACACACACTATAAAGCCCCGACATCGTTCCTTCGGACTTTTACATTTTTTCCACACCTGCAGATACATTTTGCTAGTGCTTATCTTCCATCCTGCACAGGATGTCCGAAATGAGGTTGCTCTGTTTTTGGACTCGTGGCCACTAAGTTTCTAGGCCAAGGGCTTTGAAAAACTATCAAAACACTGGCAGAAAATCATAGAATTACAAACTGAATTACAAACTATATAAATCACATAAATATTTCAATTTTTTATGAATAGCTTTTTTAACACTTCTGACTTTTTAATTTCAATGGCAAGGAGAAATCTTCTGACTGAACAGAAATTCGTACAACACACAGATTTAATATATATAATAAAAAATATTAATGATTAGAAGTACAACTTATATGCAAATCAAGTAAACCTCCTAGATGCAATAAAAACAAACAGCAATCTCCACTCAATATTTGATTAAATCTCAGATTTCTAGAACTCGATCTGATTGTCAGATGGGTGAGATAAAACCACAACAACATACAACAGCAGTTAATGAATATTAAAACTGCATTTACTCATTGTTCATGTATGCAGTATTGTACACAGTATACCTTAAGTTATGCTTCAACAAAAAATACACCAGCCAAACCAGCATATCTTCAACTCTGACAATGGAAGAACTGCAGCATATTGAAATGCAAACTTCCATCTCAGAAAGTGGCATTTTTAGTAAACAGAATTTGATCACAGAAATTTAAGTATGGAATAAAAGCACCAAAGATAGACAAGCTAATCAATGTTGATGATCAAAATAGCAAATCACATCTTGCAATGAATGATAGCTCGTGTCCAGCTATTAAAGATCATACAGTTACAGATGTGTGAAAGAAAATGCATCACCTTCATTTTTTAAGCCCAAATTCACAAAAATATTCAAAAAGGGTTGAACAATTACACAATCATATGAAAAGTTGTATCAGTTATCAGAAGAAATGTATGAGTGAGCACTTAATCCACTCCCAGTAATTGCATCAAATGTGCATAATTATAAAAGTGCTGTAGAGAGAAAGGATTGTCATTTATATATCTTGGGTGGAGATAATGAGATAGCTTCTTTTGTGTTAACTAACTCTGTGTAAAAAGAAAAAGCATTGGGCTGGCACTGTCTACTGAAAGTTTTTTTACATCTATAATATCCAAAAGTATTAGTTGTAATCAATCCAGTGTATCTCATTTGCTAACAAAATTCTGTCAAACTGAGTAAACAGGAAGGCCAGAAGTGAGCACTGAAAGAAATCTGGTTTGGTTTGGTTTGGTTTGGCTTATTAGACTATGGCAAAGCACTCGAGGGCTATCTGCCTTAAGGGAGGGATGCCTTCGTGGAGGACTTTTTAAGGGAAACTCGCTCATATACACATTACACATGGGGAAAACCACGAAAACACCCATGCAGCTAGCCTGTTCGCGGGATTTGAACCTCGGACCGAACTACCAGTGTTCAGCGACGTTACCGCTCGGCCGCTGGTGGGCCCGAAAGAAATCTGTGCGGTGGTATTCTTCTTTCTCTCAGAAACAGAAAGCAAAAAGGCAACCTCAGTGAATCTTGGGGCTGAACAGAAATCAAAGAAGTGAATGAAAGCAGTAACATTGTTTGCAGATATTTGATTTGAAAAAGAAATAATGGGACACAGCATATGAAGATAACCTTCACTTATTATAAAAATGAGATACCAATTATATAAAGTGATCCAAATAGCATGTGAAAAGCACTTCTGAGCAATAGAAAGCAGTTGTATTCTCATATGAATCTAAATTCAGTCTCAGTAGTTCAGATGGTCAATGGGTATTTCACCATCGGGCCAATGAAGAACTTCGTACTGACTGTATTATCTCTAGGGTGAAACATCCAGTTTCTCAAGTAGTCTGGAGATGTTTATGCAAGGGATGGGTCAACTTGAATTTCCTCAATATGAATGTCCAGGTTGTGACATCGTAAATCTGCCAGTTTAAGGAAATAGCACTGGTGACGCATAAATTCCTTTATTCACAACACAAGATGACACAGAAACAAAATTTAATTAATACATTTAGAAAACCTTTGAGAGATATCCAAGTTCATGGCACAATCAAAGATGTTAGGCAAGATGGCACTCGTCACCCACTCGACGAATAATAAAAATCTCCACACCTTCGCTCGCTAGCGGAGCTTCCCAACTCTCCCTGCGACAGATGTTGAAACCACTTCTGTTGTACTTGTGCAGGCACAGTACTCTGTAAAGGTATACAAAGACATTCTGCAGAGGAAACTCTTGCCTGCTAGTCAATATCAATAATTATCTGTCTTTGAATGCATTTTCCAGGATGACGCAACACCATACTACAGAGCCAAAGTGGCAAGCATCACATGCATGAACAATGCACATCAATTACATTATATATTGTGTTTACTGTTCTTATCTTCATGTCCATTTTCCAGTTTTACAGGAAAAAAAAAAAATTGCAGCAGGATTGTAACATCACTGCATGGCCATGGAGTGTTAACAGTCTGGATCTAAATTTAATAGAAAACCTATGGAGCCCGATGAGTCTAGAGGTGTTAAGCAAAAATAAAAAAAAATAATAATTTTTTTTTAAATAGATCGCTGAAGCAGTTCAAGGAAGTATTTATCCAAATCTAGTACCATAAAATACCCCTTGAACATATCTGGAAATCAATTTTGTCAATGCCCAGTCATTGTGCAGCCATTATTAAGGCCAGTGGAGACCCCACTAAATATTAATCGCAGCCAATATTACTACAGTTTCTATTTTCACTTGTGATAGGTGAACTGCATCATTTATTTTGCTAATATCCAGTTTTGTTAATGATGGACGCCGAAGTGGAATAATAATAGCAATAATAATAATAATAAATTATAATAACAATAATACGCCAAATTTATACTTTTCAGAAAATTCTATATAGCTGAGATGATTGAAAATAAGAAACAGTTGAATACGGAGTGCAATTTTCACGATAAACAAGTACAGTACAAAGTCGAATCTAGACGTCCATAATCTGGACCTCAAAGCTACAAACTTTCTGCGCATGCATAAACGCATGATGCGCTTATGATAGCATGTGTAAAGTTATTAAGCTTAATACCTTATGCATGTGCTTAATACCTTTACACATGCACATAATACATTTACGCATGCACGTTTAATGTATAACGGACGGTATAAGCTAGGCTAAAATTATCTAATTACCTATTTCAGTTAATGTTGCAGATTGCGTTGTTCCTTAATCTTTTTATTGGATCTGGCTTATTATTTTTTGCAGACTGTTAGAGCAATTTTATAAAAAGTAAGCTTGAACTTTCGATTATGTCAAAAAGAGTTTCCGATTCTGGAGCTGCCAAAGGATCTACAAAGCGAAAGCAAGTTTCAAAGTCCATCAAACAAAAAGTGGAATTGCTGCAAAAAATGGATAAAGGCATGAAGAAAGTGACAGAGAGGTTAGTGAAAACAAAAAAATTTCGTTTGACAAGTTGGTCGGTATTCTCAGCACAGCAATTACAGGACTTGAACAGTGGAACTTTGTTAGTGAGCAAGAAATTATGTCTGCTTATAAAATTAAAGAGAAAGGTATTAGCACATAAAACGAAGCAACTTAAACAACTTACATTGAAAGAAATGTTTAATAAAGGAAACAAATAAATATTAAGGCTTTTTTTTTTTTTTTTTTTTGTAAATTTTGATACTTGCTCTTTATTTTATAAATTACGGCTTCATATTTTTAACTTTATAATTTCTGCATGCCATCTTACCAGATTTAAATCGATGATCTATAATCCAGAATTGCCGAAGTCCTGACGAGTCCAAATTAAAGACTTTGTACTGTAGTTGAAAATGCCGTATCCTTAAATTTCATGATTAAAAACAAGATTATAATAGAAAATTCAGAATTTATTACCTTAGTTCAGTAAAATATGAATTTCTGCTAGCAATGAAATCATACGATACGTTTGTATAAATGCATTTATTAAATATATTACTAAATTTATTATGAATTTAAATGTATAAATTCTCTTCTAACACTAAAAAAATGAAGCAAAAGCCCTTAAGTTATACAATGAGTACTCTCCTAAGTTACACCTACTCTCAAATTATACAAGAAACAAAAATTTTCACTTAAATAAATAAATCAGACAATGTAGTATATAAATGTAATTACTTTCTCATCATCTTTTGGACACCATTCTGTACTTTTTCAAAAGTAATTTTTTCTTTCCTGTTGTGCAGCATGCTCACCACTGTATCTGTGCATCGAAATATTTCCAACAATATCTTGTATTTATATGGTAACACTAATTCAGAAGATTCTGAAGCAGTTAAATGGCTAAATTTTTGATATGCAGGCTTCTTTAATATAACAGGTGGTTTCAGACTAGAAGAAAACATTTTAAAATTAGTCTTAATGAAAATATTTTAAATTCTACTAT
This sequence comes from Stegodyphus dumicola, assembly GCF_044657685.1. Lineage (NCBI taxonomy): Eukaryota > Metazoa > Arthropoda > Arachnida > Araneae > Eresidae > Stegodyphus > Stegodyphus dumicola. The sequence goes on along the minus strand of NC_140769.1, from coordinate 183,495,476 downwards.
ATAAACAAATCATAAAATATATATCTCAAAATTCAGTTTTTGTTTATTCACAATTGCATAAAATCAAAGATTATATTGAATTATACAGGGTTTACGATAAATTTTACGACAGACTTCTACGGGAGGTAAGGCACATCATAAGGATTAAGAATTACATGAATGCCCAGAAACATCACTCTACACTGCCAGGGGCTGCTTTACAAGAGTACTAGTGGAAAGTGAGGATTGCCTCATTCGAGCGATAGGCACCATATGAAGAACATTATGGAACACTATACGAACAGAGAACTTGCAGACATGCACTTATACATGGAATAGCTGAGGGTAATGGACGAACCGCTGCACGCATTTATCGAGAACGCTTCCCCGACAGACATCAACCATACCACAGTTTTGTCACACGTCTGCATCAAAATTTGTTGAACTATGCATCATTAAGAAGTGGCAGGACAAGCGAGGACATGGAAATAATAAAGATAAAATATATAAAGAATTTACATTTCAAGGCACATTGTTGTCAAGGGTTGATGTATTGAGAGAAATGTAATTTTATTATGTATATTTAAGTAATAAGTTCTTAAAAACCAGTAAATAAACTATGCACTGAAAGCTACTGCAATTTAGCAGAAAAATAAAAAATAATAAATGGTAAAATTTTAAATTAATATTTCATTGAAAGAGCAACATAAAAATAAAAACAAACAAAGCAGTGAATAAAGAATTGCAGAAAAAGTGTTGAACCTTGCATATCAAAAGAATGGAAAATGTCACAGCTTAAACTGCAACCATGTTTTCAAACCAGTGTGTAAAAGGTAGCTGTGCATATTGCAGTCTCTTTGAGAGGATGATTCGAAAAATTGTTGCACATGAAGTAAATAAAATTTTCTCGGCCTTTTAAAAATATTTAACATGCACATCTACAATTGATGAAGTTGTTTTTAAATTTGCCATAACATTACTTGTTTTTAAGAACATTTAAATTGTTTTAAATTTTTTGCATTTTGATTTTACTTTGCTACTATCGGTCACATGATTCTTTTCTTCATAGTTTTTCCAAGATAAGTTAGCTGATAATATTTTTAATTGCCTGGTTTATTTAAAAGCTTTACTAGTTTTAGCTTGTAAATTATTTATTGCATATTCTTCTTATAAAAATTTGTTCTTTGAATGAAGATTTTTATGGTTTGAAAAATAAATTTCAATCTGCCGTTTGCTCGAGAACTAGTAATTTTCAGCTTAATAACCTATATACTTGTTAATGTTTTTAAGTTTTCACTATATTTTGGTTTTCATTACAAACTTTTGTCATTTTTAATAAATTGTACCTCTTTCGTTTTTTAATATCCTTTGATTTTTAAAAAAGTGTTAAATTTGTTCATCACTTACGCAGGCTTCGCAATGGTTTATTCAATATTTTATTCTAATGCTGCTCCTTTAATAAAATATTAATTTGAAATTTTAGCATTTATTATTATAAACATACATATGTTACAGCATATATAGTATTTTATATATGTTATGTATGGTATATTATGGATATTAAATGCATTGTTTTCATATCTTATAATACTGTCCTTGTTTTTGATATAAGTACTGTCAATAAAAAATTTAATGCATGCCATTCTATTTCAATATTTATTTCTTGAAATAACTAACCAAAAACATATATTTCTAAGATATATATTTTTATTTACTAAGAAAACTTTTACCACAGTCAAAGTAAATTAGTGATGAAGTTATATTTTCTCAGCATAAATATCAAGGCAATGCATGTGTCTTTGTATAGGTAGAAAACATTGAAAAAATATGCAGTATACCACTGGAAAAGTCAATCATGTGCATTACAGACATATGACAATATTCTTAATGCCACACTACCATGCTCTGGCCAACACATATAACTACCATTAAGAAAAAATAAGGGATTTGAATCATGGGATGTTTTGTAAGCGTTTTTGTTGTGTGTGTTAAAACCGTTTAGTTGGATTTGAATGGGTTTGTAGGAAGAAAGGCTCAGATAGTCACTATGTGAAACGTTCGATCAGAAAGAGTACCTGGTTTGAAAAATGTCATTTGAGTATGATTTATATTTTGATTTTTACGTGGTTCTGGGTCTATGAAGCGAACTCGAAAATCCTGGTAAGTGAATATTTGCTTTTGGTAGTGCTTTAATGTATAACGTGTTTTTTGTTTTTAATGTTATTTTATTGTTTGGTTTAAAATGTATTTTATTGAGATTATGTATTTTTTGTTTGCCTATGTTGTAGACTATGTTGGTGCTCCTTTGACATTTTAAGTGAAAATATATCGATGTGTACACGGACAAAATAAAGGGAGTGCGCAATGCAAGTTTGTGCAATTCTGGGATTTTTTTTAAGTGAAAATAGGTCGATGTGTACATGGATAAAGTCAAAGGAGTGTGCAATGTCATTTTTGTGCAATTCAGTGGTTTTTTTTTTTAATTGAAAATAAATTGATGTGTACATGGATACTGAGTTTGTGTAATTATTTGTCTTGTTATTTTGGCTTTGTGTAGCAGCGATTTTCTTCGCAAGCCAAAATAACAAGTCAAAGAATTGCACAAAATCGGTATCCATGTACCGCCAAAAATCGCCAAGTTTCCCCAAGGGGTAGCCTAAACTATACTTTTACCTTTAATTTTTCTTTTAAGCCAGTTTTCTTAACTGAGTTTGTTTTTCCCAAATATTTTTTAATATTTCATTAGATTTATTTGAAAGATTAACGTCTTTTGTAACTTCAGCCTTTTCAGCAAATTCATTTGCTTTATTTGCAATTAGAGGAAAAAACGTAAGCATCTATAAGGGCCTTTATTTTCAAATAGGACGACTTATAAGCACCTATAAGGGCCTTTTTAATTTATTTTAAAATATAAGGAATTATAAGCACTTCTACAAACAACTATGCACCCTGTGTTAGGTTCATAAGTTCAGATTTCCTTTTATTATACACATATACAGAATTTATCAGCTACGCCACACATAAAAAAAACTAACCATTGATAGCTAGAGTTGCCACCTCTTGGCTGTCAAAATCCGGGAGAGGAAAAAAAATACAAATTTTCATAACTTTTTATTTTATTTTGAACTTATATTTTGTATTTGATCATACGGATTTCAAAAAAACTCTTTGCAGTCCATTTTAAAATTGAAGAACATTAGGATTTCTGCCTTGACCTGTTCTTCATTTAAACGGTTTCTTTCCTTAGTCCATATATCGAATGCTATACTAAAAACACGCTCGCAGGCAGTTTTGATACAGGTATAGACAAAATGGATGAAACTACTTTCTTCAACATCTCCAACTCTTTTCGACCATTGAGAAAACTTTTGCGCACCTCAGATCAACTCTTACATTTGATTTAACAATTATGTCTTGAACCTCTCTCAAAATGCAGAAATCTTCATAAAGTTTATTTTCATCAAAAGTGATCTTTAAATCAATGGCCAAGTCTCTCAAAGCATCCCACGTAATCGGTTTTTTTCATTGAAAGTATGCTCAATTTACTATACTCCAAGTTTTTGAAATCATACCATTTTTTCAGGTAATCTAAACATCTCTCAAAGAAAATGTCTGCGTCTTTATAAACATAGCCTTGTCCGTTTCATTTAATTTGTTTAAAAAATCTCTCTTACTGAATTACCAAAAAATTTGTCATTTTTTGGCAGGTTTCAAGCATAACATCGTGCAATTCTGTGCAAGCAACAAAATCACTTTCGATGATTTTAATTTCACTATCAAAAATTTGCATAACATTGTGCAAAAAGTAACAGTAGCACAAAGGCTGTGAGTTTTAGTCTTTAAATGCTTGCCACTACATTCTTCTTCTCCTTCTTCAATAAAATATGCCCGTAAAGCTGGCCAATTACAAAGCAAACACTCTATCACTGGCAATAAAGATAGCCATTCTGGTTGGCACATGGTGCAAAATGTCGCAATACTCAATACTTAAAAATGCATGGAAATCTTTCAAAGTCGCTGTTCGTTTAGCATATGCTGAAAATTCACTATAAACTTTCAAGAGTAGGCTTCAACGTCGAATTTTATGCCTTTTAATGCAAATTTTGTGCAGTTCTGTAATATATGGTATGGCTGTTGTTATGAATGCCATTTTTGATTGCACGTTGAATGTTAACAAAATCTGACTCGGTAATATTAACATTTATATTTAATTCTAGGATGACATATATTTTAACATATATTCACTTATACACATTCACATTGCATGTAGTTCCAAGATGAGCATTTTTACATTTCGCAAGTCCGCATGAGTAAAAATCAAGAAAGTCATATTACAGCTATGATAACATCACGGAAGGAAAGAGAGGTGAGTGCGTGCTTCACCGACGGCAGCCAGGAACCGAGTAACCAGCTCAAATTTTCTTCCAGAGAGGAAGAGGGAGAAAGCTGGTAGTGCCCTCTCTCGGGGCAGCAGACAAATAATAATAATAAAGAGTTCTCCACAGTATTCCTCCCCGAGTACCAAAGGTATGATGAAAAAAATCAGTTCACAAATATCTGGTGTTGAAGCGCACACGTCTTTCCGATCGTGTGACGACTGGTGGAGCACTGGGAGGAAGCGTACGGTCGGTCGAAGGAGGAGTATCCAGAGTAGCAGTTGGATCCGGGGAGTCAGGAGGATCGCTGGTCACAGGAACCTGAGTGTTTGAAGCTTCGAAGAAAGCAGGCTTCAGACGATCTATGCTCAGAATGGTTTCCCTGTCGCGCACGAGAACGGTGAAATGCTTATTGTTACGTGCACAGACCTTGAAGGGTCCATCGTATGGAGGAGTGACTGGTGGTTTCACTGCGTCGTTTCGCACAAACACATGAGTGCAAGTGCTCAGTGCGTGGTGCACGAAAGGGGCAGATTTGTTGTGGCACAAAGTAGGAGTCGGAGACAGCTTCTTCATCGCCTCTCGGAAAGTCTGGACAAAGGACGCTGGATCGACTGGAGCAGAGGATGGCTGAAAGAACTCAGATGGTAATCGAAGGGGTGTGCCGTAGACAAGTTCAGCAGATGTACCTGCGAGGTCTTGCTTGAAAGAAGAACGCAAACCAAGAAGCACAAGAGGAAGTGAAGTAGTCCAACGGGTGTCATTACGGCACTTCAGGTCGCGATGTAAGCGTTCCACTAAGCCGTTGGCGGAAGGATGGTATGGTGAAGTGCGAATTCGACGTATTCCAAGCATAGATGTCAGAGAAGCGAAAAGGTGTGACTGGAATTGTCGACCTTGATCAGTAGACACAACTGATGGTACACAAAGTCATGCAATCCAACCGGTGATGAATTGTCGAGCCACAGAGTCAGCAGAGATGTCCTGAATGGGAAAAGCTTCAGGTCAACGAGTAAATCTGTCAATGCAGGTGAGTAGATATCGATAACCGTTAGATGGTGGCAGAGGACCGACGATGTCTATATGGACATGGTCGAATCGTTCGGATGGCATCGCAATTTTTTCTAAAGGGCTATGTGTGTGCCGGGTAACTTTTGAACATTGGCACATGATGCAGGAACGAGTCCAGTTGGCAATGTCCTTTAGCATGGATGGCCAAACGAATCTTTCTTGTATGAGCTTTTTGGAAGCCCGGATACCTGGGTGCGATAGGTTGTGAAAACAGTCAAAAACTTTTTTCCTGAACTTAAGTGGTACATAAGGTCGCAGTCTGTTGTTGGAGGTATCGCACAATAGTTGGAGGTCCCGAGTAAGTTGTAATGACTGGAATTTCAGCGAGCAGTTTGGGTCTTCACTCAGACGTTTTAACTCCTCATCAGTGGCTTGCGAGTGAGCAATAAGCGTGAAATCCAGTGGTGCATTGGCATCGATGCCCTGAATACGTGAGATAGAATCCGCGACGACATTGCTGGAACCTGATATATGCTGAATATCAGTGCTGAATTGAGCTATACAATTTAAATGCCGAATTTGTCTCGGGGAAGCAGAATTTGATTTTGATGTGAATGCATAAGTTAGAGGTCGGTGATCAGTAAATATAGTGAAGTGTTGACCTTCAAGATTATGCCTGAAATACTTAATAGCTGTGTAAATAGCTAATAATTCTCTGTCATACATGCTGTATTTTTGTTCTGTAGGGGACAGCTTACGTGAGAAAAATCCTAGCGGCTGGTAGTCATTAGAATGTCGAACGTTTAAGACAGCTCCAATGAAAATGTCAGAAGTGTTCGACCATAACACTCAGCTTTTGGTTAGGAGAGTGATAGGAGAGAGTTGCAGCATTACTAAGGTCGTGTTTACATTTTTCAAATGCCTGATTAAGTTCGTCGTTCCAAGGAACAGGGCGTTTATCATTTTTACGTGAGTCTTTTAAGAGTTCATTCAGTGAAGCTTGGGTCTCGGCTGCCTTTGGTAAGAAGCAGCAATAAAAGTTTATCATGGCTAAAAAACGTCTGAGCTCGACAATAGTGGTAGGTTTGGGGAAGTCGGCAATTGCTTTTGTTTTCTCAGGCAGGGGTTTTACACCTGAGGCAGTAATGAGGCAGTAATGAGGCAGCCTAAAAATGAAACAGATGGTTTTCCGAGTACACATTTGTTAGGATTTAATGTCAAACCATGTTTATTCAAACGATCAAACACTTGACGAAGATGACGGATGTGCCCTTCTTCGCTAGTCGATGCAATAAGGATGTCGTCAAAATAAGGGATGCAAAAATCCAATCCAAATAAAACTTCATGTATAAAACGTTGGAAGGTTTGGCCTGAATTTCGTAAACCAAACGGCATAGCCAAAAATTCAAAAAGACCAAAAGGGGTTGTGACGGCAGTTTTTGGAATGTCTGCAGGGTTAACAGGAATTTGATGATAGGCACGTGCTAAATCAAGTGTTGAGAATATGTTCTTTCCTGAAAACATTTGAGTGCAATCCTGAATATGGGGTACGGGACAGCGATCCGGAATTGTAACGGCATTTAAGTGACGATAATCCCCGCACGGTTGCCAGTCGCCATTAGCCTTACGAACCATGTGCAGGGGGCTTGCCCAAGGACTTTTTGAAGGCTGAATGATGCCTTTTGATAGGAGAAAATCAAACTCTTAACGTGCAGCTTGAAGCAATTCTGGAGATAATCTTCTAGGTTTGGAGAAAATAGGAGGTCCTTTAGTTTCAATGTGATGGAAAATCGTTGACATTGGTGGCCTCTCAAAAGTTGCGAAGGATTCGTCAAGCTAGGGTAATCGGCAAGAATTTTGTCAAATTTTGAGTTACCCATCAAAATATGAATGCTAGTACTGAGCGGGTTCACATTAGGAAGTCTACCGCAAGAATATAGTTTTGTTTGTCCATCAATTAAACGGTTGTTTTTAACGTCTATGAGTAAGTTGAACTTTGTGAGAATGTCAACACCTATGATGGGTTGATTGACATCTGCCAGGATAAAAGGCCAAGTAAATGAGCGACGTAAGTTTAAATTGATGGTCAAAAGTTTGGTGTTATATGTTGCAATTTTAGTGCAGTTAGCGGCAAAGAGTTCCAATGCAGCTGGTATTTTGGCATGCTGACTGTAACTCTTGGGAATGACAGATAAATCGGCTTCGGTGTCAATTAAAAAAGTCAGCTTTGAGGATGAATCGGCCAAAAGAATTCGATTGATGTGGCGGTCGCAACGTTGGCTGGCAAACGATCACCGATCTAGTTTTCCGACTGCCGGAAATTGCACGGAGAAATACATTTCCGTGCCTTGGAACCAAAATTAGTATGGTAGAAACAGATGTTGTTGCATGGTTCTTTATACTGTCGATAGCGTCCACTAGATCTATTACGCCTACTGTTGCGTTTGGAATAGTCTCTTCGTTCACAGGAATGCTCATGGCTGTTTTTGAAGGCTAGCAAAAGTTCATTTACCTGCTTTGTCAGCTCTGCAACTTGCTGTTCAGTGGGAGAGGTAGATGCCGTAGCAGCACTATTTATGTGCAGGACAGTTGTGAGATCTGTAATTTTATCAGCTACAACTGCTAGTTTTGGAAGATCATCACTTAAGGCAGCAAGAATACTTTGTGTATTTTGCGGAAGACGAGATATCCATAGGGATTTCAACAAAGGTTCTCCAACGGTCTCTCCAGCGAGGTTTCGCATACGGCAAAGTAATTGTGATGGACGTTGATCGCCAAGTTCTAGCCCTTGAAAAAGTGTACGTATCTTTGACTCCTCACTTTCAGAATGCAATTCAATTAAGCGTGTTTTTAGTGTATCATATTTGCCAGTCACAGGTGGGTGTAAAACGATATCACAAACGCTATTGAGAATATCAGATTCGATTGCAGATATCACATGATTGAATTTCGTGGAGTCAACAGTGATTCCGGCGATATCAAACTGAGCCTCTAGTTGTGCAAACCACAAAGTATGGTTATCTTTCCAAAATGGGGGAGGTTTGATGGAAACACGTGAAATATTAAGATCGTCAGCGATGGGTTGTGGTGGTGCCATGATTCACAAAAACAAATATATATTGCCAATATGACACAAATAAATACACAATAATCAGTCACTAATAAGTTCACATACGACACTAGTGCAAAATAAATAATGTAAACATTAACGTAAGAGAAACACTTTTGCAGGTAAGCTATCCGAATATAACCATAAGTAATACTAAGAATTTGCGTGACTTACCTCCGAATTATACGAGAAATATTTGCTCAGTCAGCAGCAGATTCAGCACAACACAATTCACTTATAGAAAAAATATTCCGAAAAAACTTATTTTATGATATGTAACTACGTTGTATGATTTATATGGAGATCACTTTAAAGCACTTTGACGATTTGCATGAGACACATGATAATTCCCAAGCATGTTGTTAAGCAGGCACAACTGTTTTTCACACTATATTGCTGATGACACGAAAATAATGATGGATTACGCTAGTAGTTTGCATGAACAGAAATAATTTTCACTTCATAGCACATTATAATCACAGAACTTGAGGATGCAAGCAGGTTACAGGAGGCACGTGTTCACTAACTTCTTGACGAGTCACCATTTATGGCTGTTGTTATGGATGCCATTTTTGATTGCACGTTGAATGTTAACAAAATCTGATCCGGTAATATTAACATTTATATTTAATTCTAAGATGACATATATTTTAAAATATATTCACTTATACACATTCACATTGCATGTAGTTACAAGATGAGTATTTTTACAGTTTGCAAGTCCGCATGAGTAAAAATCAAGAAAGTCATATTACAGCTACAATAACATCACGGAAGGAAAGAGAGGTGAGTGCATGCTTCACCGACGGCAGCCAGAAACCGAGTAACCAGTTCGAATTTTCTTCCAGAGAGGAAGAGGGAGAAAGCTGGTAGCACCCTCTCTCTGGGCAGCGAACAAATAATAATAATAAAGAGTTCTCCACCATGGCATTTACAGTTTGCTTTTAAAATGTTTTCATTGTCAATCTTAAGTTTTTGATACACAGATTTATTTATGCCATAATTGACAGAAGCGTTATCAGCAGCAAACGAAGTTACATTCATTATATCTAAATTATTTTCGACAAGAACTTGACAAATCTGGTTTTTAATCTCACCACTTTTTTCTTGGGGATTGCGGTAAAAATCAAGCAGTCTGTGTTTTATCCCACTTCCCTTATGAAAATATTGCATGACTACTGGAAACATTTTAACGTTGCCATTATTCGACACATCTGTTGCGACCGAAAAAAATTTTGCTTCTTTAATCTCATATTCTTCTCTCAAGCACACTCTCGCAAATACTTGTACATTTTGTTCTACGGCAAGAAATCTTTTTTGCCAAACAAGAATCTGGAAATAGAGTGCTATACAATTTGCTTGTGCAATTCTGGCTATTAAAACTATGATGGTGCTTAATCCCATGATAGACTGAAGTAATTTCAATTGCTGATATATTGTCCTCTTCTTTTGAGATTTCTTCACGAAAAGTTCGAAACCAATTGCGAAGAATCCCTATTCAATATTAACGATTGGTGTTTCTTGCTTTGGGAATGTACAGTTATAGCTCTAACACCCTCGAACTTAATATTAACCATTTTACGACATAATTTACATTCTCCATTAAAATTGCCTTTCTTCATAAGCCAATTAAATTGAGTTAAAAACTTATCTTGAAACGACGTCGAATACTTTGTCTTTTTTGTGGCACTTGTTCACTTGCTGAATCAGAATTGTTTTTGTCACTAGACATTATTATGAAAGCATTTAAATAATTTCAAATACACACTTGTTCGTAGATAGCTAGCTAACTGCAGACTAAATGAAAGAATGAATTGAAAATAAGAGGATGGAAGGGGTGTGCACACAACACGCCAGCTCCACTACTCATCAGCAAGGCGCTTACTCACCGCTCAACGTAGATTGCTGCTGCAAAGTATAGACATTCTTTAGTTGTCACATTCTTAGCTGTATAGGCATTCTTTAGCTGTATAGACATTCTTTAGCGGTCGTGTGATTTTCTATGCTGTCAACTATTTCGTCCGTGTGCATTGTATCGTTATTTTCAGGAAACTTGATATTCCAGGAGAGTAATATTTATTTTAATTTCCTTCCGGGAACCGGGAGATTTTAATTTTTAGGGCTCAATTCCAGGAGAGGTGGCAACCCTATTGATAGCTGAAACTAGCTGAGATAAAAATATTTTTACTTTAGTCATTTAAGAATGAGTAAATAGAAATATAACACAGAAATAATTTTAATATACATAGATGAAGTTTCCTGCTTTAAATCAGGATGCACATAGTTTCTGACTGTATCATATGCATAATAGCACTATATCATATGCATATCTTACATTAGCATAGTTCATCTCTAGTTGAGGATAAATGCTTCTAAATTATGACTACATATAAAAGAAAAGCTATAAGGCACATCATAATTTTAAATGTAAAGTATAATACAACCAAATTTGTAATGAAATTTAATTATAACCATTACATCAATAACAAATAATTATCAAATCATTGGCTGGTATACAGAGTTAACTTTCTTAAGTGTTTCATGAATTCAATAAATAACAAAAACAATTAAGTTATATTGGTATTTGTGCATTAACCACCAATAGACTGACAACAGTCTATTGACACTTTTTGGTAATGAAATACATTTTTAAAATCAGCATGTCAAAACAGGTTTTTTTTATTTCTAGCTGATAATACTTGGCAATCATATTAGAGTATTCTTCTTCAGGATTTGTGTTTGTCGTTATATGAATTCTGCTGAATGGGGGGGGGGGAAATTATTTCTCTCAAACAAATATCCAATTCTTATTCTAACACTTCATTGGCTGTTGTTGATATTATACTTCCAATGTATATCATACATTATACATTACACAAGGTATGTGGCATAAAAACTTGAATACAGTCAAAAGTCTTTAATCCGGACTCGTTGGGACTTCGGCGATTTCGGATTATCGATTTTTCCGGATTATAGATCATCAGTTTAAATCTGGTAAGATGGCATGCAGAAATTATAAAATTAAAAATATGAAACCGTAATTTATGAAATAAAGAGCAATTATGATCTAAAGGGTATAAACAGATTTCGGAATGGTCAGATAAACAAAGGATATGCCTTTATCCAGTTTTTGCAGCAGTTCCACTTTTTGTTTAATGGACTTCAAAACATACTTTCGCTTTGTAGATCCTTTACATATTAGTAAATATATATCGGAAATTCTATTTGACATAATCGAAAGTTCAAGCTTACTTTTATAAAATTGCTCTAACAATCTGCAAAAAATAATAAGCCAGTTCCAATTCGAAGATTAAGGAACAGCGCAATTTGCAACATTAACTGAATTAGATAATTAGATAATTTTAGCTTAGCTTATACAGTCCGCTATACATTAAACGTTTTTCCCTTTGTAGATCCTTTTGCAGCTCCAGCATCGGAAATTCTATTTGACATAATCGAAAGTTCCAACTTACTTTTATAAAATTGCTCTAACAGTCTGCAAAAAATAATAAGCCGGATCCAATTCGAAGATTAAGGAATAACGCAATCTGCAACATTAACTGAATTAGATAATTAGATAATTTTAGCTTAGCTTATACCATCCGTTATACATTAAACACGCATGCGTAAACATATTATGCGCATGCGTACACGTATATGCGCATGCGTACACGTATATGCGCATGCGTAAAGGTATTACATGCATGCACAGAAAGTTTGTAGCTTTGAGGTCCGTATTATAGATTATTCCGGATTATGGGTGTCCGGATTAACAACTTTTGACTGTACTATCAATTTTTCATCAAAATACCATTTTGGGATTGCTTCTGTTTTATTTCATGACAAATCTAATAAACATATGATGGAAATTAATCTCTACATATAATAAAAGAAAGAGTCTGTCTGTGTGTCTTTCATTCGCGCAGCGCGTAAGCTAATAGACCCACTGCTACGAAATTTGGTACACAGGTGCATCTAGACAAAAGCCAGTGCACCTCGAAGCGATTTTTTTGAAATTCGAATTCGAATTTTTTTTATTTTATGTTTTGTGATGAAATTGTGTAATTTTGAGACATAACGGGCTATAGGAAAGCGAGATTCTACTCTACACACTCCATTTTCACATCTTCATGAAATGTAGGCACTTAGCTATTTTACACAATTAAAACAAATTTCGTGTTTCAATAAATCGATTAAATACGAATTTATTTAACAAAGTGAGCTTAACACCTTTTAAACGGGATTTTTTCTAAAAAAGTTTATTTTTAAACAGGTACAGTTTATTTTTCTTTGATTTCTGGACACGTTAAAATTTCATCCTTGCGACTGCTTTTACGAAAAGAATTTTGGAAAAATGATAATATTTTGTATTTTTAAAGAATTTTTTAAATGAAGCTTCTGAGTACACTTCTCACATCTCACATCTTTAAAAACGTGATTTTGGCAACAATTTTCCTTTCTTATTGTTGTTGATAGATTTTTGATGAAATCGCATCATTTGAATAGTTTCATTCTTTTAGAAATATGGGTTTGGCAACAATTTTTCATCGCATTTTTTATGTCACTGTTTTTAAGAGATTGGCATATTTCATTGTCATTTTTTCATATATAACAATTCTCCTTTCTTATTGTTGTTGATAGATTTTTGATGAAATCGCATCATTTTGAATAGTTTCATTCTTTTAGAAATATGGGTTTGGCAACAATTTTTCATCGTATTTCTTATGTCACTATTTTTAAGAGATTGGCATATTTCATTGTCATTTTTTTATATATATAATATTTTTTTTTTTTTTTTTTTTTTTGATAAAGTTGTTCTGCAGAGTAAAATTGTGCACGGAATTTTTTGTTTTTTGAGTTTTTTTCATGTTATTTTTTGCTTATTTCACTGTCTGTAAGATACTGAAAAGTTTTGCATGATTTTTTTCTTCAACGGAAAGTTGGTTAATTTTTTTATTAGGATAATTAATATTTATATTAAGGGATATAGTTTATTTCATTGTAATTTTTTTTCTCTTGAAAATATAAGATAAAATATCATTAATTATGCTTTGCTTTTCAGAATTTTTTTTTTTATTATTCTTATATGTTATTTATTTATTTCACTGTTTTTAAGATATTGAAAAGTTTTGAGTGATTTTTTTAGGAAACAAATTCCTTAACCTCCTTCATACCATTTGAGTTCTTAAGATTTTGCAAAGGGAAGTTGGTTAATTTATTTATTAGGATAATTAATATTTGTATTAAGGGATATTGCTTATTTCATTGTAATTTAATTATACATAATAACTTTATTTATGAAGTTGTTCTTGCAGAGTAAAATTCTACGCAGTTTTTAAATTTAACAGCCATTTTCCGGTACATTTAAAAGCCAGACGAAGGCTAGCAGCGAAGCTGCTAGTGTGAAATAAATTAATGCTGTCCCGAGAATTTTCACAGGAACAAGCAATATAGATATGGCTCTAATTTGTTTTAATTTGTCGAACGCTCACACAACACCAAATCAAAACTGATATTTTTGGTGATTTACTGGCTAAAACACAAGTACTGCCCCCCTTTCAAATCACTTTTGAATCTAAAACCTCTCATTTTCAATATTGCAAACTGTTATTTTCAATATTTACAAATTATTATTTCAATATTGCAATTTCCACAAAAGAACAAGCAATATAGATATGGCTCTAATTTGTTTTAATTTGTCAAACACTCACACAACACCAAATCAAAACTGATATTTTTGGTGATGTACTGGCTAAAACACAAGTACTGCCCCCCCTTTCAAATCACTTTTGAATCTAAAACCTCTCATTTTTAATATTGCAAACTGTTATTTTCAATATTTACAAATTATTATTTCAATATTGCAATTTATATCGATATTTTACTGAAACAATATCAATAAAATATCAACTCCAAAATGTACTATGCATTTCATTAATAGCATATGCTGAATATGTTTTATACTTTCCTACATGTTAACTATATTTTAATTTCAGAATGCATTAGTTCAAATATCTTTTTTTTAATACAACATTCTTATTCTAACTAAAAATTCATAACAGAGAGAAGACACAGTTGAAGAAAATGATCAAGAAAATAGAAAAAATTTTAGTTTTACCTAGATTGTGAAGAGATGGCAGATGTTGATTTGAAGGAGTTTGCCTGAAATGCTTTTATATCAGATGACAAATTAGAAAATTTTTCAAGCGACTTCTTTAAATCTTCAATTCCTCCAGATAAAAGAATTTTAGATTTTGAATCATTTAGAACAGAAATCTGAAATAAGAGATACATTTTCAAAACTACATTCAAGAATTCCAAAAATGAAGCGTAATCATATAAAACAGTACATCAACTTTTATACTCTTTAACTCTTAATCATCGCCAAGCATAATGTTAGCATAAAAGGTTGTCATACTCTTGTTATTAAATTACTAAGTTTAGAAATCACAGCAAGAGTTATTACTGAAGCTGTTATGTATTGATAAACATTCGGTGATGAAAGCAAAATATAATAAATAATGACTTGCCAGGTTGGTGTCAGGGATATAAAATGATGAATGTTTTGTTTTGAGATGTATGCTAAGTAGATATTCAGCTACAGAGCCAAATTATTAATCTCACAAATTTATGATTACATGACTGTTTCCATAACTTATGATTTATGATTATATTTCCATAATTTATGATTACATTTGTTTCCATAACAAGGTATTTTATTTAGTGCCTAAGAGAAATTTAGAATCGGAATTTTTAAGTGAAAATCTCCACGTTTTATTATGGGAGAAAAAATCAAATGGGCATGCGTAAAGCATTAATAAAAAAAAAATGTCTGTGGCTTTGAGGTCCAGATTTCGGACTTTTTACTGTATATGATATTTAGCCTGTATCTCGGCATTAAGCTTTTAGAAGTCAAGATTCATGAATAATTATAGGTGGAAATGCACCTACTGATAATCATGAAATTCAGCACAAATAATAGCACCAGGCAATGGCAGCTCCTTTATTTACGTACATGAGCATGTGACCCCCCCCAACGAAAAAACTAATTTATTAACAAATTAAATAAAATAATATTAAACACACTTTCAGATTTTTGCCTATTTCAAGCACAAGTCCCAGTATTTTAAATATGCTAATATATAACTCACGTACTGCATTGCAGATTACTAGTGCATTGGGTTTTTCCTTGATGGCATGTGCAATCAAAGAAATGCCCTTGAAAACCAATTTATGGGGACAGAAGCGGACACAGGAGTAGAAGAGGAAAGGTGCCACTGATATCATTCCATTCGCACATCTACAGTGCGCCCAAGCTCGCATCATTTGCATTTATCTCATCCGAATTCTTCCTTGGTTTGCTAGGCTTATGATCATTAGTTAATTCATTTTTCCAATTTCTTTTTTCTTTTGCTATTTTTTATTATCATTTTTCGATACATATTTTTATTTAAAATCAGTGTGTCGGCAATTACATTTTTCAACATTTTCTTTGGAAAGAAAAATTGAAATGAAATTACTCAGGTCAGCATCTTGTCATGAAATATAAGACTAGAGATTTAAAAAGGTAATTCAAACCCGATTTGTGTGTTAGTAGATGCGAATCAAGTGACAAGCTCTTTTGTTTTCCGTATCTCCTACTTGCAAAGCAGAATGACGATTTAAGTTGAGTAAATTATGGTGTTGCTGATTTATCACATCAAACTCATAGAATAAAAAAGTATGAACACACACAATCACATTTAAACTTCATTTTGGAATTTAATTTGGTACGAAAGGTGTGTATTTGCCAACAATTTGACAGTGCATTTAGTTCAAAAGACACAATAAGAAGGCTACAAAAAAATTGTTATGTTCAAAAAAATATCTTGATTGCATTTTGTTTTGCAATGCATTTGAGCTTGCCACTTCGAGGACATGATGAAAATGAGAATTCATTAAATCCAGGAGTTTTCAGTGGTCTTATGAGTTTCTCGAACAAAACGTGATTCATCTCTTACGGCTATCTCACTAGTGCAATGTTTTTAAAGGAATGTCAAAAGAAATTCAAAATGATTTATTAAACTGCATGCCCACTGTTTGTAAGAGCCACATAAAATACGAGATCTCGAAAGCACATTTTGTTTCAGTAATAGTAGATGAAACTATTGATGTTTCATCCACTTCCCAATTGGTTGTTGTTTTTTGATACATTTTAAATAATGGACAACCGTTGAGAGATTCTGAGAATTCATGAATCTGGATATGATGCAAAATCTATAGCTGAACGTATCCGAGCAAGTTTGGAAAAAGTAGAGGGCAAACCCAAGAAATTAATATCGCCAAGCTACAATGCTGCAAGCATAATCAATAGTCATTATGCTGGTTTCAATTTTTTATTCAGGATACCTACAAGAATGTACAATTTGTGCATTGCTACGTGGATCAGCTCAGTTTGATTGTTGGGCAAGCAACCAGTCAGAATCAGGTAGTATTTTTTCGCAACCTGAGTGATATTACTAACTTTCTCAATGACTCAACTGCTATTCCAGACGAAACTGTCAGAAAACGGATACCTTATGGTCCAGCCACTATATGGAATTTTACGAGTTGAACCATCGGCACAGTATATGAATATAGGGAACACTTGATTGAATGCATAGTCAACATGTAAACAAGCTTGTGTAATAAATCAAGCAGGGATTATTCACCACATGTTAAAAGACTTGGAATTTGTGCTTTGGCTTTACAGTGTTTTACAATATTATGCGACATGTTGATGTGTTATACAAGCAGCTTCAGAAAATACTAATTGGTATAGCACTCATTAGAAAGCAAGCAAACGTTCTCCAGCAGTCATTATAGCAAGATAAAAAGAGAATTGACATAGTAACAAAGGAGAATCAGAATCATGAAACTTCAATAAAATGGAAGAAAAAAACATTCATATACTGTAAAGGCCCTTATTTTCGAGAGCCCTTCGTAATAGCGAAAATTTAAGCCTCACGAAATACTTTTTTTTTTTCCGTCTCAAATAATAATAAAAAATCAGAAATTTTTCACTTACCCAAAATTTAATGATTTATTGCACAGTTACAAGCTTTTTCTTATAACTATTTTTTGAATAATATACAACTATATTTCTTGAATATAAAATAATAAAATTAATAGAAGGAGCTCATTCACTTAGAATACTATTTATACCAGCTTCTTTGAAGCCATTCAAAATTATCTCACGTTTGGCTTCAATACC
This sequence comes from Stegodyphus dumicola, assembly GCF_044657685.1. Lineage (NCBI taxonomy): Eukaryota > Metazoa > Arthropoda > Arachnida > Araneae > Eresidae > Stegodyphus > Stegodyphus dumicola. Next base: position 183,477,769 of record NC_140769.1, on the reverse strand, counting down.
GTTAAATACGTGCACAAGCCAAGAAACGTGAATCGGTTTTAGTCGTGATATTCGCAAGTCCACAGATTCGTTTTTCTCTAAGAATTGAAGCTCATTAGAATACCACTCAATAAACTCATTCTTGAGCAAACACTTGAACTCATCATTTACAGTTAAGTCCAAAGGAAGTTTCTTAAAAAGATGTACTTTTGAAATTTTTCAACTTTCTCAACTTTACTTAGGTACTTTTGAAATTTTTCAACTTTTGATTCTGTTCATATAAAATTCGTGAAATTTTCAGCTCGCGAAATCACCGATATATTCATTTTCGCGAAAATAAGGGCCTTTACAGTAAATAGAACTGTACTCTCCTATTTCTCTCTTTGAAGCTCCAAAATTCCAAAATACGAGAAAAAGTTCCCAACTCGGATTCTTGACTAAACAACTGATGTTTATTCCATTTTAAAGAAGGATCGTCTGAAAACTGAACTAGGAGTAACTTACAGAAGATCAAATTTCTGAAATATGATTAGTCTTCTACAGTTTATTATATAAAACAACTTACAGGTGTTTTCGGAACCTACAAGCTTTTGTTAATTATGTCTCCTATTTCAGTGACCACTGCTGAAGCAGAGATGCTTCTCTAAAACGAATTAAGACCTTTTTAAGAATCACTATGAGCGAGGTCAGACTAAGCATTCTAGCCATGCTGTCAATTGAAAAAAGCATCACAAAAGACCTACCTAAATTCAATGAAAACCTATTGATTTAGTTACCTAAAAAAAAAAAAAAAAAAAAAAAAAAAAAAAAAAAAGACGTGGCTTTAATTTATAAAACTTGTACTTGACTATTTTGTAATCAACATTCAAAGGCATATTGTTTTATCACATTCCATCGTAAGAAATAAAATATTACAATTTTTACACTTACGAGAACTTGTTTTATTTTAGTTGCATTGTTTTCTTTTAACTTGTGAAAATGCAAATGTATTTTAATTTGTAAATTACATTGTATTTGCATACTTAATTTTCAAAATTTGTTTTGTGAACCCCTAATTAAATGATCTAGGAACTGCCACTGGCACCAGTTATGAAAAGATCACAATTTATTTTTAAATAAAAAAAAATCGGTACTATTTGGTTTCGAGGGCCGTAAAAAATCGCCAAACTATTGTTGATACCAATGCTGCCAAAAATAATTGCGGCAACCCTAATAAATGCGGCAAGAAAGGAAGTATAATAGTAAATAACTGTTTAAGATTGATGTTTTAATTTAGATGAAAGGTTAACTTCATATAATACTTTATTATTATTATCATTTATATGAAAAAAGGGGTTGATCTTTGGATTATGGTAACTTGGCGATGTTTTGGCGAAAATTTGGCGACCAACTCTGCTACAGCAACCCTCTATTTTTTTTTTCCCGCCGCCATTTTGTCTTCTTGAAGTAAAGACATGTTTCTTTTCTTTTTATCTACTGAACACTTTTTCCAACAATCTACTAGCCAAATTACGCTTATACTAGAAATTTTATCTAACAAAACTGCTTAATCATGACAAATATTCACTGCAAAATTGGGAAAAAGTGCACAATCGCAAACTCCTTGCGCGTTTTTCACAATAACACATACACATAAACCATGTACACGTCGACTTATTTTTACTTAAAAAAACATCCCAGAATTGCACAAAAATGGCATTGCGCACACTCTTCACTATATCCATGTACACTGCTTTTTTCTCATAAATTAGAAAAATTTCACGAAAATGCATGACAATTTTCTGAATCTTTAAACCCGGTAAAAAGAACATATATGAAATTACCTTATCGCGAAAAAGTATATATCCTTTCCAAATATGAACATTTCCACGTATAAAATAAATAAAATATCCAAAAGCTTTTACCTCTAAATTATCTATTATATTATAAACGTCACCAACGAATTCATACCGCAAACATTACAAATACTTAGTGTCAAATATTTAAATTATTTCCATGCACGTTTACTTCAACTAAAACGTATACCAAATTCTTACAAACATAAAATTCACAAAATAACTATCATTTAATTAAAATATCACTAAACCATGTACACGTCGACTTATTTTTACTTAAAAAAACATCCCAGAATTGCACAAAAATGGCATTGCGCACACTCTTCACTATATCCATGTACACTGCTTTTTTCTCATAAATTAAAAAAATTTCACGAAAATGCATGAAAATACTCAACGTATACTACTCAAACATATTCCAAAATACTACAAACATATAACTCACAAAATCACGATCATTAAATTAAAATATAATTAAATTAAAAAACACTACTTAAAATATAAATAAGCACATACATTAAATTAATAAAAATTAGATTACAATCCTAATTACTTTAAACTAAACCATTGCTAATAACAATTTTCAAATAATACCATTTTAATTTATTTACTCCTTACATTTAGAACAATGCATAAAAATAATATCCTCAAATGATTCAAAATACTAACTTACCTAATCTTCTTCAGAATTTTCATTACGTCGCTGCAGTACTACTGCTAATTTCTAAATCCTAAATCCAGTAGTCAACTGGAAGTCTATTCACCAAGTAATAAGAAATTAATAAAATTTCACCTATATTCAAACTACTTTCAGCAAACCACGTACCCTACCTTACACTCCTTTTCACAAAATGTCCATTTTCACCATATTTCTTGCACCACCATTTAAACTTGTAATATCCTTCCTTTCACACAATCTCAACTTATTATTATTATCAGATAAACACATTAAAAATTTAGAATTCACTTTACATAGCGCCATGCAATCCGAAAATTAAACAACACTATTCCACACAACACACAATGAAGCTTTTCCAAATTAACCCCCTTTTTCGATTAAAGAACTATAATTCGTCCATTAATGTCACGTTTCACACAACACAGAATATAGCTAAATACAAAATTTCCAGATTTCCCCCCTTTTCCGATTAAACAACTGTAATTCGTCCATTAATGTCACATGACATATCTCATGATCTCTCATTTCCCTCACACAAAATAATGCGTAATCGGAACTGAATGCTTCTCACATTATTACCAAAGTCCTAGGTAGTAACCTTTATCGCCTCCAAAATGTCGCCAAACTACCCGTTACCATATTCCAAAGATCAGCCGAAAAAAGCTAAACATGACTGAATGGAAGCATAAGAGTAAATAACTATTTCAAATCATTATTATAATTTATATACAAATTGCTAAACATAACTGAATGGATGCCTGCATCGCTATTTCTCTACCAACATATCGCTAAAGCATAATTTCATCTCGTTGGTTGTTCAAATGTAATTTTCTATAATGAATGATGCCTTTTCTTTGAAAATATTCTCGGTAAAGTGCAGAATCACTCACTTATTTGATTTCCGCTTTTTACAAGAGTAAAAACAATTGGATTTATGTCAATTTTCTTTTACTTTTTAAGTGAAAATAGGTCGATGTGTACATAGATAAAGTCAAGGGTTTGCCCAGTGCCATTTTTGTGCAATTCTAGGATTTTTTTTTTTTTTTTTATAAGTGAAAATAGGTCGATGTGCATGCACATGGATACCGAGTATGTTCAATTCTTAAAAACGCGTCAAGCAATGGTTGATTCTGCACTTTACCCAAAATTCTATTGTCGAGTTTTCGTCATGGGCAATTCCCAAATTGTTAAATCCATAGGATATCAAAAAAGGATTTAAAATCAAAAAAAGATTAAAAAATTAAACTAATATTTCAATGGCGTCTTAAGAAATATAGATCTATATAAACTTATGTAATCTGAAATCAGCACGTACGCTAGATTTGGCGAGTTGTTAAATGGGCACGTTTGCTAGATTTGGCGCTTTTGCGCGTACATTTTTGCTGCAATTTTTTTACAGCCCTCGAAACCGAATAGTACCAAAAAAATCAGATATCTCCGATTTTTTCCTGTATCAACTAATTAAATGGTTTGGACACACTGATAATTTCAAAAGTAATTCTTTAATTAATTTTTATTACAAAGTGTTATACATATTTTTACATTAAAATTAATATAATAATTAACCACTTGACAGTTTCTTTTTTCCATCATAACAAAAATAAGCATATTTTTGATAAACATTTTTATGAAGAAATTCATTATATAAACCCAAATCAGCAGTCTATTACAAATGTTGAATTTATTGATTTATGCTAATTTTTATTTTCATCCTAAAAAGCACATTTTTCCTTAAAGTTGGCTTTTTTCAAACAAGCGAGCGAATTGGAAAGAACACTTTACAAAAAAATATGTCAGAATTTAAAATGTTTTATTGTTATTACATATCTGTTTGATTCCAAAGAAGAATTATTAATATCAAGAAAGAAGGATTATTAATATCAAATTCACAAAAGTTCCGAATTTTTTGCGTTACATTATCTATACTTTCCCTTTCTTTATCACTAGAGAAGTCAGACAACAAACTGTCATTACTTCCAGCATTATTTAGTGAAATTTCAGATTCACTATCTGAGTCAATATCAGATTTATCTTCAGTAATAAGATGCTCATTATCATTCATTTCTTCTTTTATTTTAGCTCCAAATTTAAAAGAAATAGTATTCGCAGTAGCTGGAACACCGAGCTAGTGAAAAGAAATTTCGCGCCTTTACTTGCATAAAAGAATTCAGTAAAACGTAACCTTGAAACCAGTTGATTTGCAATTCTAACTTTACTGGATTACTAGCGCCATCTGTTAGAAACATTACACACTAAATGAGCAAAAAATTCGGGCAAATCATTGTATTAGACTAGAAAAAATTGTTACCCGAGCGCCACTTGGGAAAATAAAAAAAAGTGCTATTTCCAAGTACCCGAATAGTGTTCGGGCAAAACTGAGAAGTGGTTAATGAAATATCTTAGCAAGTTTCTGACATTAGTGTTCAACAATTGCAAATGCAACCTTGTTTGGCATTCTGCTAAAACACTTAGAATCATTTAGAAGGGGTGTAAATTACATACTGCAGGACAAGGGTTCCCATGAGGGTCCTCTTTCTTTTGATAATACAGACTTTTTATAACTTTAGACCAGGAATTTCTTCTCCCATCAGGGTTCATAGCCACATTTTAGTTAAAAAAATAAGCACCTATAAGCCCTTTTCATGCACATTTTAAGGAAAAAATGAGCACCTGTCTAATTACATTATACACAACTGCATAACCTTAAAAGAAAAATTAGACTTGTAATTTAAAATATGAGCAATGCAATATTTATTAGGAGAATGAGCATTACCTCAAAAATGGAAAACAATTAACTTTTTTTTTTAATTTTAAATGACAGTTCAATTTACAGAATTAGTTTACAATGAGAGAAAAAAAACTATGCAGAACTAAACTATATTACAAAATTTACTGATGATATTTCAGCTGAAAATATAGAAAATAAAGGTACAACTCTAATATACGCCCTAATTTCACCAAATGTGGCGATATGTGTTCTGCGCTGGTTTTGGCGCGATTGCGTGTTCTATGGCAACCCTGTTGACGTTGAAAAATCTTTCGCTGGAGCTCGTTGGTTCGCCTCTGTGTCTGAGAAGATGGGAGGGAAAGATAAAATGGTAGTTGTTGAATTGAAGTTCGGCAAAAGGAAATATGATTGTGGCTATCCTGTTGAGGGGTAGTGGGTATTTGGAACTGTGGAAACAGGGTCTGGGAGATTATTTTTAATGGCAGTGCATGATAGAAGTAGGGATTTGTGATTTTATTTATTTGTGAACCATAGTATAAATTTTCTGGATAGTGTGTCTGGCTGTCATGTAAATACGATAGTGATTACGTGGCGGCATGTTAAAGGCAGTATGAAATTTATATTTCTGCTATTCGAAAACGCATTAGTTCATGGTAAGTGCATTTTATTTTATCCTTGTTCTTATTTTGTAGAATGTTATGTTCATTGGTTCTTTAGTATGAATTTCTGTCGTTACTGTTGTTTTTTTAAATTGTTTGAAATTTATTTTAGTTTATTTTGTTGTTTAGTGTCTAGACTGTACAATTCGTAGATGTTTTTTAAAGTTGAAACAGAACGCTGTGTACATGGTATTATTTGAAATTTATTGTTGTTATGTTATTTTATTAAAGCGAGGAGTGCGTAAATCGTAGATTCCTTCCTCGCCTAAATTGTGCAATTCGTAGAATTTTTTTTAAGTTTAAACAGGATGCTGTGTACATGGTATTCTTTGAAATTTATTGTTGTTATGTTAATTTATTAAAGCGAGGTCTGCGTAGTTTGTAGATTCGTTCGTTGCCTACATTGTGCAATTCGTAGATTTTTTTTTTTTTAAGTTAAAACATGTCGCTGTGTACATGGATTCTTGTCAAATATTTTTGGTTAGAAACTTTACGTTTTTGCTATCTAAATTTTTTGGTTTTGTTTCGGATTTTTAGCTAAATTGTGTGTTCAAATCGTAGTTTTTGTATGTGCGAAAACAGCGTTTTTGGAGACATTTTAAGCTAAAAGTTCAAAATGTAGACAAAAAATTTAGATAGTAATATGGCAGCGTGAAGTTTCTCGCCAAAAATATTTGCCGACTTGAAGGCGCATATCAGAGTAGTTCCAAAATAAATAATAATAAGCCATATTAATTGTATTCGTTTGGCACCTAATAATAAATACAATTTTTTTTTCCACTCATATTAATATTTAAATAATTCAACTTAAATCAAAATTCTAAACATTTTCATTCCATAACAGTTTTCCGTTAACATATATCCCAAACAAAGTAATTTAAGTAAAAAAGAGGCACATTTCTGAAATCAGAAGAAGGGATTTTGCTTCATGCAGTCATCCTTTAACAGTAAAAGCATACTCGGAAATTTCCGGATAGTAATTGGAAAAAGAGGAGTGGGGGAGATTGTAGCCGTTCTTTAGATTTAAACTTAGGCTAAATAAATGATTTTGACATTTCGATATTGTGCATCATATAAAAACAAACGGAACTGAGAAATATTCTCTTAGAAAGCACGGTAAAACTCTTTTAAGTGTTCATAAACAAATCTCAGACTGAACATCAAAATTAATTAACAATGCAAAATACCGCAAACGTTATTGCGCAATACGTGCGGCGTAATTCCTCCATATGTGATATTACGCAATCGGAATCAACACCTGCCGGTATTCGGAGAATAAAGAACTAAATAAAGGAAAAGAAAGAGACTTACTAATCTGGGGTGTTTCTGATTCTAATTTTCAACAGACTGTATTAAATTTCCGGAATAGAATCAATCTTCGCTTGGGTTGGGTAGACCGCAAAAACTTTTAGTCCTATTCAATCCAGATAGGTCAGTGACAAAAAAAAAAGTCTGCTGCTTCGATATTACAGATTTTGCGGAGAAACTCCCAACCTCCGTACTGTATAATGTATTGGCAAAGAAAATGAAATTATTTTGACTATTCGATTACTTTCCTTTTATTTAAGCCATTCCGAATATTCATTTTTGGAAGTTTATCTACACTTCAACAGTTACTGCAACTATATTATTATAAATAGTCATACATATGCTCATAATATAAGTATAACAATCACATAAAAACGCGAATATGAACTGACCACGTGGAACGAGAATGCAAATTATTAAAATCTTGACAGAAATTCAAACGTGTGTAGTATTTGGGTGGGAGGAAAAGAATACCGAATGTACCGGAATTTTCTACCGTTTTCACAAATCTTTGGCCAACAGAACGACGTGCACCTGTGTGTACTCTCGCGTGCACCATAGGTTACGTTAATGCAGAGGAAGGGGGGAAAGCAATTTCCGGGAGTATGATTCACCATCTGACGTTGCATATAAGGAAGAAAAGTTGTTTATTTAGTTTCGGCTTTGGTATGGGGATAAAATGCGCGTTCATTAAAAACAAAGAATTAAAAAAAAGCACTAAAAGCAAAAAATAAGCACTAAAAACAAAAAAATAAGGGCTTTAAAGAAAAAGTAAGCACCTATAAGGGCCTTTATATTTTATTTTCAAACATAAGGACTTATAAGGACCGCTACGAACTTGTAAGCACTTGTAAGGACCGCTACGAACCCTGTCCCATACATTGGATCTCCGTCATGAATTATATTTTTAATATGCTCAACTATCTAGAATTTTTACACACATGGTGACAGTTGAGCTTTAAGTATAAATATAACATATTCAGCAGAACATTAACCATTAGCGTGGAAAATAAAATTTATTATTACTTAGTGTTAAGTTATTCAAATATTGAAACAAGATATGAAACACACTATTTAAAAACATAAAGGACAGTTTTAGAAAAATGTATTGCACATAAAATTTTTAGAAGGTTTTTCTAAAACATCTAGAAACCCATTATTTTAACCTTAACTCTTTCACATCGAAGTCGTCCCAAACGCCTGAGCATTCAGACAGCGGCAGGTCACCTGAACAAGTTCTTACATATTGCTTTCTCCCATCACATTACTGCATTGCTCATTGCTTTCAGGAGTTATTAAATGACATGTCAATCATGTACTCGCTTTGGCAGTTACCAGTAGCATAGCTAGGGTGGGCCAAGGGGGGCTCCGTCAAAAACAGTGATATTAATTTTTTCAACTGATATTTGAAACTGTGTTTCTAAAGGAAGTACTAATATTATGAAAAATCGTGTGATGACTGCACAAGTTTTCTAGCTAAAAAATATCAATTTCTGCAAAAATAAATAATAAAATATAAATTAAATTGGCCAGAGTTTTTTTTTTTTTAATATAAAGCTTCTTGTTTTCTATAAAATGATTCTTTATATTATTATTCAGGAACGCAGCAATACCTATAAACCATAAAAGAACAAGCAAAGATTTTCACCAATTTACGAATAATGTTACGGCTTTTCGTCGGGTTGCAGATAATGAGAAAGTGCCAGTATTTCATATACAGTACAAAGTCTTTAATCCGGACTCATCGGGACTTTGGCGATTCCGGATTAGGGGTTTTTCTGGATCATAGATCATCAATTTAAATCTGGTAAGATGGCCTACAGAAATTATAAAATTTAAAATATGAAACCGTAATTTATGAAAAAAAGAGCAATTATGATCTAAAGGGTATCAAAATTTACAAAAAATGCTTAATATTTATTTGTTTACTTTATTAAACACTTTGGGTAGAGTACACTTTAAGGTACCCCTTGTATTATGGCGAAGTTGTATTTCATTTATGGTAGCCTGAGTAATGTTATGGAAACCCTATTGTAACGTAATCGGGTGCATGATTCTGGGAAATTTTGAATCATGGGATGTTTTGTAAGTGTTTTTGTGGTGTGTGTTGGTTTGATTCTTTAGACAGTAAAATGGCCGAATGTGGTAAGATTAATTTGAAGTTTCTGTACGATTTGGAGCGAAAGGGGAAAAGAGCTTCAATTGACTGGTGCGTAAATGAAAGTTTACTTAGTAGCCATTATAAGTGTCCTATATGTAGGAAGGATATGCATCTAGTTGAACGTAAAAACCGTTTAGATGGATTTGAATGGGTTTGTAGGATAAAGGTTCAGATGGTCACTATGTGAAGCGTTCGATCAGAAAGAGTACCTGATTTGAAAAATGTCACTTGAGTATGATTAATATTGATTTTTACGTGGCTCTGGGTGTACGAAGCGAACTCGAAAATCATGGTAAATGAATATTTGCTTTTGGTAGTGCTTAAATGTATAACATGTTTTTCCTTTTTAATGCTGTATTTTTCGTTTGCCTATATTGTAGAATTTGGTGCTCCTTTGACTTTTTAAGTGAAAATATATCGCTGTGTACATGGACAAAGTAAAGGGAGTGCGCAATAGAAGATTGTGCAATTCAGGGATTTTTTTTTTTAAGTGAAAATAGGTCGACGTGTACATGGATAAAGTCAAAGGAGTGCGCAATGCCATTTTTGTGCAATTCGAGGATTTTTTTTAAAGTGAGAATAAGTCGAAGTGTACATGGATATCGAGTTTGTGCAATTGCTTGTCTTCTTATTTTGGCTTTGTGCAGCGGCGATTTTTGGTGAAAAAATAGCCACTTTGCAAGCCAAAATAATGAGTCAAAGAATTGCACAAAATCGGTATCCATGTACCGCCAAAAATCGCCAAGTTTCGCCAAGGGGTACCCTAAACTATACTTTTACCAACACTTCTTTCAAAGCAAGTTGTTTAAGTTGCTTCGTTTTATTTGCTGATACTTTCTCTTTAATTCTATAAAAAGACATAACTTCTTGTTCAGTTACAAAGTTCCACTGTTCAAGCCCTGTAATTGCTGTGCGGAGAATACCGACTAACTTGCCAATCGAAATTTTTTAGTTTTCACTAACCTCTCTGTCACTTTCTTCATGCCTTTATTCATTTTTTGCAGCAATTCCGCTTTTTGTTTGATGGACATCGAAACATGCTTTCGCTTTGTAGATCCTTTAGCAGCTCCAGAATCGGAAACTCTTTTTGACATAATCGAAAGTTCAAGCTTACTTTTTATAAAATTGCTCTAACTGTCTGCAAAAAATGCATAATAAGCCGGATCCAATTAGAAGATTAAGGAACAACGCAATCTGCAACATTAAGTGATACAGACAATTAGATAATTTTATCCTAGCTTATACCGTTCGTTATACATTAAACGCACATGCGTAAACGTATTATGCGAATGCTTAAATGCATATGCGCACGCGTAAAGGTATTATGCGCATGCATAAACGCTACGCATGCGCAGAAAGTTTGTAGCTTCGAGGTCCGGATTAAAGACTTTGTACTGTATATCATTTATGTCAGGGTATGATACTGCTTTAGGATTTTCTAAGGGAAACTGGTTTGATTATAACTGACATGTTGCACCTAAAATACAAAGGAGATATTAAATATGTAACAAGAAAAATCCATACCAAAGGATTCATAAACGTGAGAGATGAGAAAATTTGTGAGGCTCAAGAGTTGATATAATACGGTTCTTAGCTCAGCTGTAACTAGTTAAATTGGTTAGAGTAGAGATAACCCCTTGTTTTATCATAAAGTTGTTTCATTCATCATAGCCTGAGTAATTGAATGTTATGGAAACCCTATTATGACATAATCGTTTGCATGACTGCGGCAAATTTGTAAGGGCTTGTGGTGTGTGTGTAATGGTTAGGAAGTATATTGCTTGTTTAGTGGTTTAGACTGTAAAATGGCCGAATGTAGTAAGATCAATTTGAAGTTTCTGTATGATTTGAAAAGAAAGGGGGAAAGAGCATTACTTGACTGGTGTGTAAATGAAGGTTTACTTAGTAGCCATTATTAGGTGTCCTGTTTGTACGAAAGAAATGCATATGGTTAAACGTCAGAATCGAGTACAGTCGAACGTCGTTATGCAGGATATTTTTTACTCTTATTCTGTGAATTTATGTGGCAACACCAGTATACAGATTCTAGTTCAGATAACTTTAGGAAGTTTTTGGATGCTGTGAAGGAATTTTGTTTGACTGAAAATAAGTTAATTCGTAAATAAGGTAAGTGTATATTTCCTTTGTGTAGTGCAAAGATTAATTTCCTTTTTTAAGTTATTTCATTGATTTAAAATGCAGTTTATTGAGATTATACATTTTTTTTTGTTGGCTGCTCCTTTGACTTTTTAAGTGAATATAATTCGATATATACATGGATAAAGTCGAGGGAGTGTGCAATGCCATTTTTGTGCAATTCTGGGATGTATTTTGAAGTGTCGATGTGTACGTGGATACCGAGTTCGTGCAATTCTTTGTCTTGTTATTTTGGCTTTGTGTAGCAAAAATAACAATTTCGGCGCAAAAATCGCCGCTACACAAGCCAAACTAAGAAGATGAAGAATTGCACAAACTTGGTATCCATGTGCCATAAAAAATCTCGGGGTACCCGTAAATATACATTTACCATTAAATCCACTAAAATGTTTAATGAGGAAACTACAGAATTGCAAAATTTCTGCAATTAAAATTTATGGTACTATTCTTATGTGTGCCCTCAGGTCACCAAATGTGGTGTAATGCGTTGTACACTGGTTTTTGGCACGATTGAGTGTTCTGTGATGGTTTTCCGGGCTATGTTGGTTTCTATGGCAACCCTCTTTACGTGGAAACTTGGATTTGCTAATTGGTTCATGTGGTGTGTGGTAATTAAGTGATTTATGACGATTTGGCAAAATTTTAGTCGTGTGCCTGGTACAACTATTTTTTCGGGTGGCTGGAAATTCTACAAGTATTTAGGAGAAGAAGATTTTGAACACTTATTTGTGAAAGATAGTATAAATTTTGTGGATAGTGAGTCTGGCTGTCATATAAATACGATAGAGATTACGTGGCCGCATGTTAAAGCTATGTTGCCTACTTATAATCAGAAATGTGATTTTGTGTTTTATTTGATGGTTTTTCATCACTGTTCTTTGGAACTTGAAGATGCTTTGGAACTACTCTGATATGCGCCCTCAAGTCGCCAAATTTCTCGCCAAAACACGCTGCCATATTGCTATCTAAATTTTTTGTCTACATTTCGAACTTTAAGCCAAAAATGTCTCCAAAAGCGCGGTTTTCGCAAACGCAAAAACCACGTAAAAACCATGTTTTGAACACACAATTTAAGCTAAAAATCCGAAACAAAAACAAAAAATTTAGATAGCAAAACCTTAAAGTTTCTAACCAAAATTATTTGACAAGAGTCCATGTGCACAGCGATATGTTTTAACTTAAAAAAACATCTAGGAATAGCATAATTTAGGCTACGAACTACGCACACCTTGCTTTAATGAATTAACATAAGAACAATAAATGGTTGATCTTTACATTATGGTAACTTGGCGTTTCTTTGGCGAAAATTTGGCGACCAACTCTCCTACAGCAACCCTCTATTTTTTTTCCCGCCGCCATTTTGTCTTCACGAAGTAAAGACATGTTTCTTTTCTTTTTATCTACTGAACACTTCTTCCAACAATCTACTAGCCGAATTACACTTATGCTAGAAATTTTATCTAACAAAACTGCTTAATCATGACAAATATTCACTGCAAAATTGGGAAAAAGTGCACAATACCATACTCCTTACGCGTTTTTCAAAATAACACATACACATAAACCATGTACACGCCGACTTATTTTTACTTAAAAAAACATCCCAGAATTGCACAAAAATGGCATTGCGCACACTCTTCACTATATCCATGTACACTGCTTTTTTCTCATAAATTAGAAAAATTTCACGAAAATACATGACAATTTTCTCAATCTTTAAACCCGGTAAAAAGAACATATATGAAATTACCTGATCGCGAAAAAGTATTTACCCTTTCCAAATATGAACATTTCCACATATAAAATATCCAAAAACTTTTACCTCTAAATCATCTATTACATTATACACGTCACCAACGAATTCATACCGCAAGCATTACAAATACTTAGTATCAAATATTTAAATTATTTCCATGCACGTTTACTTCAACTTAAACGTATACCAAATTCCTACAAACATAAAATTCACGAAATAACTATCATTTAATTAAAATATAATTAAATTCAAAAACACTACTTAAAATATAAATGAGCACATACATTAAATTAATAAAAATTACCTTAGAATCCTAATTACTTTAAACTAAATCATTGCTAATAACAATTTTCCCAATAATACCAAATTCCTTTACTTCCACCTTACATTTAGAACAATGCATAAAAATAATATCCTCAAATAATTAAAAATACTAACTTACCTAATCTTCTTCAGAATCTTGATTGCGTGTCCGATAAACTTTTCTTTAGTTACGGCCATGGGATCCAAAAATTCACGAACACTGTTTCACACAACACAGAATAAACCAAATACAAAATTTCCAGATTTTTTCCCGATTTCCCCATTTTTCTGATTAAAGAACCGTAATTCATCCATTAATATCACATGACATATCCCATGATCTCTCATTTCCCTCACACAAAATAATGCGTAATCGGAACTGAGAACTGCTCACATTATTACCAAAGTCCCAGGTAGTAACCTTTATCGCCTCCAAAATGTCGCCAAACTACCAGTTACCATATTGTAAAGATCAACCCAATAAATTTCAAACAACACCATGTACACAGCATCCTGTTTCAACTTAAAAAAACATCTACGAATTGCACAATTTAGACAACAAACAAATCTACGAACTACGCACACTTCACTTTAATAAATTAACATAACAACAATAAATTTCAAAGAATACCATGTATACAGCATTCTGTTTCAACTTTAAAAAAACATCTATGAATTGCACAATTTAGACAGTATGCACTAATCAACAAAATAACTAAAATAAATTTCAAACAATTAAAAAAAAAACAATAACGACAGAAATTCATACCAAAAAACAATGAACATAACATTCTACAAAATAAGAACACGAATAAAATAAAATTCACTTACCATGAATTAATGCTTTTTTGAACAGCAGAAATACCAATTTCATACCGCCTTTAACATGCCGCCACATAATCACTATCGTATTTATATGACAGCCAGACACACTATCCAGAAAATTCATACTACGGTTCACAAATAAATAAAATAACAAATAATCACAAATCCCTACTTCTATCATGCACAGCCACTAAAAATAATCTCACAGACCCTCTTTCCAAATACCCACTGCCCCTCAACAGGATGGCCACGACGATATTTCCTTTTGCCGAACTTCAATTCAACAACTTCCACCATTTTATCTTTCCCCCTTAGCTTCTCATTTACACAGCATGACACGAACCAAGGAACTCCAGCGAAAGATTTTTCAACGTCAACAGGGTTGCCATACAACACGCAATCGCGCCAAAAACAAGCGCAGAACGCATATCGCCACATTTGGTGAAATTAGGGTGTATATCAGAGTTGTACCGATGCTTTTAACAAATTTGTGGTGAAATTGGTATTTCTGCTATTCGAAGAAGCATTCATTCATAAGTGCATTTTATTTTATTCTTATTTTGTAGAATGTTATTTTCATTTTTTTTTTTTTTAGTATGAATTTCTGACGTTATTTTTATTTTTTTTAATTGTTTGAAATTATTTTTAGTTATTTTATTTTGTTGATTAGTGGGCAATGCCTTGATTGTGCAATTCGTAGATATTTTTTTAAGTTTAAACAGAATGCTGTGCACATGGTAATCTTGAAATTTATTGTTGTTATATTAATTTATTAAAGTGAGGCGTGCCTAGTTCGTAGATTGCTTCGCTGCCTAGATTGTGCAATTCGTAGATTTTTTTTTTTTTTAAGTTTAAACAGAATGCTGTGTACAATGTATTCTTTGAAATTTATTGTTGTTAATTTATTAAAGCGAGGTGTGCGTAATTCATAGATTCCTTCACTGCCTAGATTGTGCAATTCGTAGATGTTTTTTTAAGTTTAAACAGAACGCTGCATACATGGTATTCTTTGAAATTTATTATGTTAATTTAAGCTAGGTGCATGTAGTTCATAATTCCTTCAGTGCATAAATTGTGGAATTCTGTGATTTTTTTTTAAGTTAAAATATATTGCTGTGTACATGAATTCTTGTCAAATATTTTTGGTTAGAAACTTTACATTTTTGCTATCTAAATTTTTTGGGTTTTTTTTTTTCGGATTTTTAACTTAAATTGTGTGTTTAAAACATGGTTTTTGCATGTGTGAAAACAGCGTTTTTGAAGACATTTTAGACTTAAAGTTCGAAATGTAGACAAAAAATTTAGATAGCAATATGGTACTGTGAAGTTTCTCGCCAAAAATATTTGGCAAGATATATGTCGCCAAGCGAGGCCAAAAATATTTCGCGAGAAATTTGTCACCAAGCGAGGGCATGCATAAGAGTAGTTCCAAATTTATATACTACAGAATTAGCCAATATACTTTGTTCATTGCCAAAATGTTTTCATATTTAATAAAAATTACTATTTTATGTCCTTATGCGATTGATAACCAAAATTCCTATAATGGTAATATAACTATATTAATATAATGGTAATATAACTATATATCAGCATAGCATAAATCTTGCTGATATTTTTTGGTCACTGAAAAGGATTATGGTTGTAATCCTAGTATACGGTACCCAAGGAATTTGGTGACATTATTATGAGCTATAAACGTGACATTTATGATGAACAGCAAACGGGTCATTTTGGTGTTGGCAGCAGTTTTCAAAATCACACTAAGGTGGTACTGTATACTAGGATTTTACCAGATCATGCTAAAAAAACTTTTAATATAAAAATATAAAAAGTTGTTTTTCTACATTCGTGCCATTATTCTTAGGAATCAATAAAGTACGAAACTAAACTATCTGACAAATTTGGATAAGGAAACGGCATAAGTAAGAAACCCCAATGAATGAATTGCTCCTGCTATACGAGTTACTTCAAAATTCCACAGTAGTTGTTATTATAAGAAAAAGCCAACAGGAAAAAGAATGGCCTTAAATTGCCCACTTTAAATTCTAAGCCTATAAGAATAACCAGGCAGTACATTTTGTAACAGACGGGAAAATGGCCAGATTTATAATAAAAAAGTTCCCAAACTGACAATATTTTGATTAAATAGACGCAAAGTGTTCTACTGTATTTCATACTGTAAACATGTATAAATACTTTAAAACAACAGCGACGAATCAGTTTCAGATTACATGTTGTTTATCTATTTCCACAGAAATAAAAGAAAATTGGAAATTTTTTTATAGAAAAAATATAATATGATAAGAAACCCATTTTGTCATGTAATGGCTTTATGTACGTTAAAAGCTAAATATGTTATTCAAATACGAAGCAATATATATTAAAGAAAAAATTATATTAAAACATTTCTTACCAAATTTTTATTAACTACATTGCTATCATTGCCAATGTCTTTGGATTCTTTAGAAACTTTACCATTCGCTGCTTGAGCAGTTTTTCTGATATTCGATGTTTCATTGTCCTCTGAAAATAAAAGCAGCTTTCGTCGAACCCTATGGTCGGCTGGCATCGATGATTCGACATGACTTTGCTCATAATTAATACTTTGTTCAGGAACACTCTTTATTTGAGGTTTCTTTGTTTCACTAATTAATAATTTCTTCTTAGATGGCGTTAAATCGTCAGGATCAGATAAATTTCGCTTAGGGGTTCTCTGTGCTTCATTAACTTCGATAATTGTTTCACATTTGCTTATTGAATTAACAATTTTTTCATTATCATTAACAATTTTTCCCTTGCCAAGGACTATATTATCAAATTCCAATATTTTAGATGACTTACTAGCAATTGATGTGCTTTGAATTTCTTTTTTTTCATCAGCATTCTTTGTATGTTCAGCACTTGATTTCTTTCCTCCAAAAGCACATGGCTTCTCGTTGATAATTTTAGATTGATTTACGGTCTCTGAAGCAAGATTTTTTTCTCTTTTTGAAGCAAAAACAGCTCTAATATCGGAATTCTCGGAAACCCTATTTGTCGTTTTATTTGTCTTCTTTTTAGCTTTACATTTCTTTTCCTCTTTGACACTCACAGATGCGAATTTTAGCTGCCCCTCTGCTGTTTCATCTAGTAATTTTTCTGCATTACTAGAAAAGGGATCTCCACTTGTTTTTAGATCTGCGGCCTTTACTACTTTGTTGTGATCTTTAAACCTCTTTCGTGTGTTATAAAAACTTGTTACTGTAGTCTGGGACATTCTGTATCTTTAAAAACAAACCATAACACACGAATACACACTTTAAAATACCCCCAACAAAATGAATCAAACACTGTAGTTCGCCTTTTATCCTTGAATGTTACTGGTCAAGGCATACATGACGTCACCCATAGAGATGACATCATAAGACATAAAACTTAAGTTTATATGATAGTTTACGCATTTAGAAATATTTAAATACTTTCGAAATAAAATACATATAAGCATTAATTTATGTTAACCTAAAACAGGCAACAAAACTATCCTAAATTCCCAATAGCGTTTAATTAAACAAAACGCTTCCGTCTACTAAATAGTCCAATCAGATTTTACTTGGTTGGGATTTTCAGACATTCGCAAGTAGCGGGATTCAAAGTAGTTACGGTTGGCAATATCTGATATACACGAAAGTGCTTGCATGATAGCAATATATTTTTCAGCAAGAAGTATTTTTTTGTGTTTTCATCTCGAATAAAATTCAGTTTAAGTTCATAAAATAAAAACGGAACTAAGTCCTTGTTGACATGAATGTTTTACTGATAGATGAGATTACTGATAGATTTTGCTGATAGATGGCTGATAGATGGGTTTTGACACACAGATCGTATTTTATTCTCGAGTGTCGAGATGTAGAAACATCTTTTTACTCGACTTCAAGGAGGTTAGAATATTCTAACCTCCTTGCTCGACTTAGACTTTTTACTAGACCGGGTGGGAGGAAAAAGAGAAGGGTGAAAGGAGTGTGGGAGGCGGATGAAAGAGAGTGAGGTCCGCGCTAGCGGCGGCGAAAAAAGGGGGGTGTCAAGTCCAGTGTCGTTATAAGATGTAGCCGCGGGTGGTAAAACCGCAGAGTCAGTTTGGCGTGAATGAGTCAATTAAGGTTGTAATTCTTATGTGGGAAGGACGTCACAAGGGTAACGAAGTTTTTCTCTGGGACGCGGGGAGTGTCTGAGAGTGCTAATAAGGCTATTACTGTGGGTTTGTACTGAATAAAAGAAGTTGACCGCTAATCGTTTAATATACTCTTGAATAAGTTCGATTCGAAGGTCTCTGTGAATATAGATGTTGGGAATATACCAAGGAGCATTGATAATTTCTCGTAGAATTTTATTTTGTAGAATTTGTAATTGTTTAATATTGGTTTTAGCTGCATGTCCCCAGATCGGTGCTGCATAAAGAAGAGCTGGGCGCAGTATGGAGCGATATAGAATTAATTTGTTTGTAGTAGATAAGTTGCTTTTTCTACCAAGAAGAGGTCGCATAGTAGCTGTGGTGATTTTAAATTTTTGTACTACGGATCGGAAATGGGTTCTGAAGGTAAGTTTTTGGTCAAGGGTGACTCCAAGGTAATTGGTTTCATTAATCCAGTCTATTTCTTCATCAAATATTTCAGGGGGTGGAGGATAGTATTTCATGTTTCCTTTACGGAAAATTATTACCTTAGTTTTATCAGTGTTAATTTTAATCCTCCAAAGGGTAAGCCATTTTTCCAGTTTTATGAGATAGCTTTGGAGTTGGTTTCTTACGGCGATAACAGTGCAGGCTTTAGTAAGTATGGCGGTGTCATCGTCAAAGAGTGCAAGATGAACAGAAGGGTCTTTAGGGATGTCTTGTGTATAAATATTAAAAAGGTCCGGCGAAAGTGCCGACCCCTGTGGGACACCAGCATTTATTACTCTGGTGGTAGAGTAAGCAGTACCGATTTTGATTCTTGAAACTCTCTTCATTAACAGAATAAATTGGTATTTGAGACAAAAATGCTTTTATAATGATTCTCAGTTCGGATTTACTCCTCGGAAGTCCGCTGAAGACGCCATTATTCGCCTTTTCAATATCTTGCAGTGTGCAAAGAAAATGAAGTATACTACACTTCTTATTTTTTTGGATTTCAAAGGAGCTTTTGATAATGCTTGGTGGCCATCTATCTTAAAAATTTTTAAAGATGCTGGTATACCACATAATATCTATAACCTTCTTTAAAGCTTCTTGAACGAGAGGACTGCTGAGCTTC
The DNA here is from genome assembly GCF_044657685.1 of Stegodyphus dumicola. Classification (NCBI taxonomy): domain Eukaryota; kingdom Metazoa; phylum Arthropoda; class Arachnida; order Araneae; family Eresidae; genus Stegodyphus; species Stegodyphus dumicola. Next base: position 183,458,109 of record NC_140769.1, on the reverse strand, counting down.
AGCTTGGGAACGAAGCTAAGGTTTATTCTCTAGAAAAAGGCTGTCCTCAAGACTCTGTATCCGGACCTACTCTTTGGAACATAATCATAAATGATCTTTTAAGTCATCTCGACGGTTGTTTAAAAATTGCGTTTGCAGACGACTTACTATTAATTTTCCAAGGAAGGATTTTGAATAACATTCTTTTGAGAGCACAAGAAGTTCTAGATTTCGTCTCCAGTTGGGCGATTTCTCATAAACTCACTTTCAATCCTTCAAAAAGTAAAGCTATGCTTGTTCCCAGTACGTTTGATGAACAAAATATTGCTTCTTTGATGCTCGATAATTCTCCGTTGGAATTTGTAGAAAATGTTAAATATCTTGGTGTCATTCTTGACCAAAAATTAACATGGAAAAAGCACACTGAATTCCTTTCTGCTAAATGTGAAAAAATTATTAATGGCTTTCACCGAATTGCCAAAAATACTTTTGGAGTAAGCTACGATGTTAAGAAACTCATGTATAAGCAGTGTATTGTACCTTTCATTTCGTACGGCTGTCGTGCTTGGGGACATGTTCTTGCCAAGAAGGTTAACAAAAGAAATTTAAGAAAGATTCAACGGAGAATTCTTCTTCGTATTATTAGTGGTTATAGAACCTTAAGCTATGAGGCTACTTTTGTTCTTGCAGGAGTTCCGCCTATTGATTTTGAAATTGCATATAAGAATAATATTTTTGAGTCATTCGCAACTCATGCTTCGGAAGACTGTATTAATGGAATTGTCCCCTTCACTGATCTTCCTCATCCCGCTTCTTTAGAACCCATAAATTTCTGCGATTATAAAGAGACTGCTGAAATAAGTTTTCATATGGTTTTCTTTACAGATGGCAGCAAGATGAACAACAAGGTTGGCCTTTCATTTGTTCTTTTTGAAGGCCATTCCGAGATTTGTTTTCTTAGACACCGTATACGGAATGAATGTACAGTTTTTCAAGCAGAACTTCTGTGCATTTATCTTGCCGTCAAGTGGATCCAGGATCATGGGACAGCATCCTCAAAGTACCTTATTTGTTCTGATTCTCTTTCTTCTCTTCAACTCTTGAACAGTATTACCAGCTGCGATAAATTAGTTATCGAAACCCTAGTAACTGTTAGTTCACTTAGAATTAAAGGTATTGATATCTGCTTTGCTTATGTGCGTGCTCATCATGGTTTCTACGGAAATGAAAGAGCTGATTTCTTAGCTAAAGATGCCTTAAATTTACCCATTGATATCAACATTAGCATTCCAAAGAGGTATTGGAAGTCCTTTCATTATAAAAAGCTTTTAGCTATGTGGAATGAGGAATACATTTCATCTTGTAATGCTGAAGTCACCAAAACGTTCCTTCCTTCTGTTTACCATAGACTGAATTCCGAGTCTTTCCTCTCGTTAAATTTTAAAGTGTCTCAGTTTTTATCTGGTCACGGTAAATTTGCAAGTTATCTGTTTCGTTTTAATCTACGATCAAACAATTTATGTGAATGTTCAAAAAGAGTTCCTCAGGATGTGGAACATTTGATTTTCTCGTGCCCTACATTTGATGGCCCTAGATTATGCTTACAGAACGATTTGAAAACGTTCGGAGTGACTTGGCCAGTGAACTTATCTGTTTTCGTGAAGTCCAGACTGCTGTTCTCTGCTTTTGTTCGCTTTATTTATGCATGTAATTTTTAATGTTTATTTATACATGTAACCTTTAATGTTCTAGTTAACTTACTTCTGTAAGCCCCGTGTTATACACATGTGGTGCACGGGGAGTCTGTATGTTCTCAAAGGGAAAAAAATGTTCTGTTGCTGAGAAAAGAGGCTATTAAGCGAATAAAATGATCTGGAAAATTAAGAGTGATTATTTTGTAAATAAGGCCTAGATGCCATACCCTGTCAAAAGCTTTCGCGATATCGAGAAATATAGCACCGGTCGGAAGCTTGCAGTTGTAGCCTTCAGTGATAATGTTGATAACTCTAAGAAGTTGGTGGCAAGTGCTATGATGATTACGAAAACCGAATTGTTCTTCTGGGAGAAAATTCATGGAAAGGTGAATTTTTTGGATATGGAAAAGTAGGATTTTCTCAGTTACTTTAGACAGGTGGTTAAATAAACTGATAGGGCGATAGTTCTGTGGGAGAGTTGGATTTTGTTGCGGTTTAGCAAAAACAATAATTATAGCTTGCTTCCATGAGTTAGGCAAATGAGCGAATTTGATAATGTTGTTGATTATCTTAGTTAGGCAGGTAAGAGCGTTGATCGGAAGATGCTTCAGTGCTTTGGTCGAGATGCCATCATGCCCTGGGGCTTTCTTCGTTTGTAAAGCGCTGATGGTGTTGGCAACGATTGTTGGGTTAGTCAGGATAGTGAAGTTGTACGGAGCAGGGGTATTAAGGAAGTTATTGACCACCTGGTTGACCCGTTCAATATGGTTATTGTCGTACGGAGGATGGGTTTTAAAGGCCGATGCTAGCTAAGCTATTCGCGCTAACATTAACCACGCATGCGCATTGAGTTGTCAGATCCGTCATTTGAACCCAATCGAACGGATTCTACGTGTTGTAATGAATCTTTTTTTTTTTTTTTTTTTTTTCTCAAAAGACGGATTACTACCTTGGCGTAGTTTATTATTTTTTAAGCGTTGACGACTTTCAAAAGTTTAGAAAGGAAAATTGGTTCCTTTTCTTATAAAAAGAAGGAACACGTTTCCTTTTATTAAAATATATAAAAAAGGGCATTGTTTGCAATGTTTAGCGTTTTCCTGAACGGTTGGAATAGTTTAAATTACTGGACAAAATCTTGTTTACATTTTTTGTACTTCTTAGAATACATTTAGCTCCAAAGATGTGTTTTGCGCAAGCAAGACTTTAATTGATTCCTCTTTGAAAATTTTCGTCCGAGAAAAGATAATAAAAATTAGACAGAGGATTTCTGTGTATAAAATTTAGACAAAAATAAGTTAAAAGCGATTAAACAACTACTAAATGAATAATTAATCATATAATACTGTTATTAACAATTCTGCATGCCTGTTTTTCTTATGGAAATTGTTATGCCGAGGTTGTGCGCGATGCCGAGTTTGTGCAATTCTGGAATTTTTTTAAAGTGAAAATAGATCGATGTGCACATGGGCAAAGCCAATGTGGTGCGCAATGCCGAGTATGTGCAATTCTGGGATGTTTTTTGAAGTGAAAATTGATCGATGTGCACATAGGCAAAGCCAATGTGGTGCGCAACGCCGAGTTTGTGCGCGATGGCGAGTTTGTGCAACTCTGGGATGCTTTTTTAAATGAAAATGGATCGATGTGCACATGGGCAAAGCCAATGTGGTGCGCAATGCTGAGGTAGTGCGCGATGCTGAGTTTGTGCAATTCTGGGATGTTTTTTTGAAGTGAAAATAGATCGATGTGCACATGGGCAAAGCGAATGGGGTGCGCAATGCCGAGGTTGTGTGCGATGCCGAGTTTGTGCAATTCTCTGATGTTTTTTAAGTGCCGAGTTTGTGCAATTCCGAGTCCAATGCCGAGTTTGTGCAATTCTGGGATGTTAAGTGAAAACAGATCGATGTGTACATGGGCAAAGCCAATGCAGTGCGCAATGCCGAGGTTGTGCGCGATGCCGAGTTTGTGCAATTCTCTGATGTTTTTTAAATGAAAATAGATCGACGTGTACATGGGCAAAGCCAATGCAGTGCGCAATGCCGAGGTTGTGTGCGATGCCGAGTTTGTGCAATTCTCTGATGTTTTTTAAGTGAAAATAGATCGATGTGTACATGGGCAAAGCAAATGTATCACCCAATGCCAAATTTGTGCAATTCTCTAATGTTTTCTAAGTAAAAATAGATCGACTTGCACATGGAGAAAGCCAAGGCAATGCGCAATGCGAAGTTGTGCAATTTTCTGATTTTTTTTTTTTTTTTTTTAGTGAAAATAGATGGATGTGTATATCGACACCAAGTTTTTGCAATTCTTTTTCGAGCGAATACAGATCATTGTGCACATGAACAAAGCGAAGCTGTATGTTATACCGAGCTGTAATGTAATGTATTTTATATGCAATGTTTAATGTGTCGTTTGTGTAATTCAAATTCGCATTGTTGTTTTAATTGCAAGTTATACTTTAGACATCTTTTTTTTATTGTATTTTGAATTGTTTGGTTTTGATATGTTGATAATGCTTTCCGAAAAATATCGATAATCCGACGATCTACTCAATAGTAGCAAAATTTGATCCTATAAATAACTGATACTTTTTTTTATTTTAATACGTAGTATTTGCTATCGCAATTGCACTTGATAATATGATTTCATTGATAATATGTGTGTGTGTATGAAGCATTGCTTATTGTTCCAAATTTTTAGTGTTTATTTTCTTTCATTGTGAGAAATTAGATTTTTTTTATTTGTAGAATTCTAGTAAGACTATAGAATGACGTGATTTAAGAATTTAAGAAACAGTGGTATGAAAGCTGTATATGATGTTGATCTGCAATAAAAATAATTATTATTTTTTTTATTAATGTAAAGTTTAAAATTTTTAGAAAATAATGAAGATTGTCTACTTACTAGTATTTAAGGGATTGTGTCGTTACGTAGCAACAAGGTAATTTGTAAAAATGATAAATTAAAATGTTCGATAATATGAATTTAAATTTGTTGGCAACTACTCCGAAAAGAAAGAAAGAAAAAAAAAAAAGGAGGGAAATAGTTTTTTATTCGAGCGTATTGGCAACAGAGAGAAACCAGACGAAACCCGTAGAACTAGCCCTTTTTTTTTAGAACTTGAACTCTATTTTTGGTAGTTTTTGAATCGGTTGTAATCGGATATTGTTCTTTAAATGATTATTCTTTTAAACTAACCAGTCTGCCTACCAGCGGCCGAGCGGTAAAGTCGCTGAACACTAGTAGTTCGGTCCAAGGTTCGAATCCCTCGAACGGGCTGGCTGCATGGGCGTTTTCGTGGTTTCCCCCATGTGTAACGTGTATACGAGCCAGTTTCCCTTAGATAGTCCTCCACGAAGGCATCCCCTCCCCTTAGGCAGATAGCCCTAGTGTGCTTTGCCATAATCAAATATACCTCCACCTTTTAAACTAAAAATGTAAATAATATTATGTCAATATAAACTCCCCCCCCCAAGAAAAATCAAAATCATGTGAATGATTTATTTTACCTTGAATCATTCACAAAAGAAGTTAGTAGTTTTCTAGTAGCTATTCGGAATATAATCCAGCATCAGAAAAATCATCAAAGAGGTAAGTCTTGAAATTTATTAAGCCCTTATATTAATAGATTTAACGTAAATTGGAGTATATACTATTTTATTTAAAAGACACGCAATAATTTGAAACATTCTGATATAATTGCCGCAACAAATTTAATAATAAAAATCTATTTTTATTTGTATAAGTTCTAAAATCTTTGAAAATACTGAAGCTGTATGAAATACAAATATGAGAGACTGCGACGTTGTTTACCGTTTTAATAACTGGTACGATTCACTTACTGCATTATTATAACTTAAAATATAAAGAATTTATTATACTTATTTTTATATCTATAGAGAATACCACAGCCAACTCTATACGCCAACTCTATACTCTATACGGAACGCGATGTAAAAGTTAGTCGGAAAATATCATTCGACGTTTTGCACCTAAACTGATGATGGGTATATCACATTCCAGACATTCCGTGGACTTAGAGCATGGATTACTCATGATGATAAATCCGTCAACGAATCAATTTTAGATGCATGGAATATCATCTCAACCTGAAGTTCAAGAGGGTAGAATTAGTCTCATGTTTCACAATATAAAAATTTCGTAAATTAAAAAAAACCGCGATTGGATGATGATGATGAGGAGGAACTTCCAGAGGATGACTGGCTTGTCAACTATATGAAATCTGCTCCTGAAAATATCTTCATGCCCGATAATCGAGAAAAGGAAAACAAAAATTCGAAGTTGATAAAGCAAGGACTCTTGGTTGGGGATATTTTGTATCCCTCATTCAGTTCGAAAATGGATTGAACATTCATCCACGTGAATTTGTGGAACAAAACAAAAACTTGCATTCTACTACATGCGGTGTTGTTATACCTTTCTCTACATGGCAAGAATTTTCTTCCAAAATATATCAATTCAATGTTGTGTATACAAGTGCCAGTCTCATTTGCAATAATGAGTTGATAGTCTTCAACAAAGGAGGTGAGTGCATTTTACAACAAGTTTTTAAACAGGATGAATATTCCTTTAAACGAAAACCTACTTATTTACAATAAGACTATGATATTTTAAAAAGACTGAAAGAAATTATTCCTGATGTGTCAAATACTTTATATGAATGTATTTTTGAAGTTACTTTACCCTTGCAAATCATATGTAAAAACAATTGTTCGGATGAAACAAATGATGATGATAAACTTTTCAAAGAACTCATAAATTTTATCAAAACTGAATTAAATTCAGTGATTAAAAAACTGTTTAAATGCGAGGGGTGTATTATAGATCATCCTTCACAAACAAGACATGAATGCATTACGATAAGTGTTGATGACAGAATTAAATATATTGGTGAAGATGTATTTTTATGTATAAATTTTAAAAATGTAACAGATTCTTTAAGACGGAAAAATATTATTCGCTTATTTCATGACATGTTTTTTGAATCTAAATGTTATGAAGATTATAAAAATGCTTTGATACACAGCTTTTTCATATAAATTTCTGTGTTTGACTAATGTTATGTCTATTTTGGTTTTCTAGTATTTTTTATAGAAATATATTGAAATTTTAGTTTTAATTTTAAAGCAAACATGTATATCACATGTCAGTAAATGGATATTGCTGTTAATTTGATATTAACTAATGAAAGAAAATTCTAAGTATATTTTATGTATAATACAGAAACTTGTTCTTTGGAAATAAATAAATGTATTTAAATAGAAAAGCTTCTTGGTGAAATGAATGTATTTTTATTTTTTATAACAATTTTTTTAAGTATTATATGTTTCCAATGCAGTATATGCTTCAAGTGATTCATTCGTGTTGAAAATTTAAGATTTTATGAAGCGATTATTCGCTGAAGTTTTATGATATATTTGCGAGGTTTCTTGAATACGAGTAATCTGAAGAGATATTTGAAATCTCATGAAAGAAACATAAGATATAGTGTATGTCCTAAGAAATTTAAGTTTATAGTTTGAAAAGTCGCGAAGCTTCTCGTCTTAGAATTTGTAGTGAATAAACAAAAATTCTTTTCATGTAAAAAGGATATGAAAATTTATAAAGTTACTGTTAAGAGTAAATCATGATAAAAAAATATTTAGTGAGCATGAGAATTTAAAACAATATGAAACTTTACATTGTATTGAATGTTCGGACATTTTTTCAAGTAAAACAGAATTTGAAGAAAATCTCAGGAAACTTTTTTTTTAAATGAAGCCGGTGTCAAAAAAAAAAAAAAAAAAAAAAAAAAAAAAAAAAAAAAACAGAAATATGCTGATGATGATGTTTTGAAAAAGCATGATACTTCTCTTCTTATAAATTGCATCCATTGTTTATAAGTGTTTAAAAGAAAAAGTGATCTCTTACACCACATTCGAATGCGACATGGTTTGATGCAAATCTTACAAAAACGACGAAACGTTGACATCTTTAATACATGCAAATCTTCTAAAATCGAAAGTCTTAGTAGTATGTTCGCAATTGAATCGATTTTCTAGAACATAGAAAATGATCATGTCTCAGATGTACTTCTTGAACATATAAAATTGCAGTTAGTAGGGGAAAAATGAGTTATGGTGTAGTGTTACACTGAGTTATGATATCGGTGTTTGAAATGGTAATCAATAGTTACATTTAAAATGTGTCGTGAGTGTGAAAATGCAGAAATAAAAGAGCTTTGGCGAATTTAATGAACGGGGTTCAATGTAATTTGTTCCATGTGAATTAAATAGTGTAAGATATGAACCTCTTTCTCTCAATAGTTAATTATTCAATTGTAAGACAATTAAACTTTAAATATATATGCATATAGTACATGTAATGATTAATATTACATTGATTAATGTAAATAACTAATTATATGTGTATTAACATAGTGAATGTTCACTTTTATGAAGTTCTAAGCATTACTTTAAATATCATTCATAAAACTTTTATCTCATATATACAAACATGACAATATCTATTTAGTTTTCTTTTGTTCTTTGGAATGTATGAAAGTTTAAATATTTTTTTTAATTTAATGTAGATTGGAGTAAAATATCTGTATCTTTCTTTATTTCAATCGGTAACATCCGTATGCTGGGAAAGGTACGTATGTTCGTAAGAGTTATTCTGTGTCACATTTTTGACAATCTTTCATTCATATTAGCTAATAAGAGAATTATTGAAATTAGTAAAGTAATGAAAATCAACGTTATTGAAAGAAAACTCGTTATTGAAAAAATATCATTCGACGTTTTGCACCTAAACTGATGATGGGTATATCACATTCCAGACATTCCGTGGACTTAGAGCATGGATTACTCATGATGATAAATCCGTCAACGAATCAATTTTAGATGCATGGAATATCATCTCAACCTGAAGTTCAAGAGGGTAGAATTAGTCTCATGTTTCACAATATAAAAATTTCGTAAATTAAAAAAAACCGCGATTGGATGATGATGATGAGGAGGAACTTCCAGAGGATGACTGGCTTGTCAACTATATGAAATCTGCTCCTGAAAATATCTTCATGCCCGATAATCGAGAAAAGGAAAACAAAAATTCGAAGTTGATAAAGCAAGGACTCTTGGTTGGGGATATTTTGTATCCCTCATTCAGTTCGAAAATGGAGTGAACATTCATCCACGTGAATTTGTGGAACAAAACAAAAACTTGCATTCTTCTACATGCGGTACTACATTCTAATTACATTTCCAGAAATATATCAAAGTTCCTTTTCTTAAAAACAGCAGGTGTATCGTAGTTTTTATTTCTATTTCGTTAAAAGCTGAACTTGTAAAATAAAAATTTTCTATTTTCTGTAAAGTAAATAATGTAAGTATTTCTGTAAAGTAAACGAAAAATCAAGAGACAATCCGTATCATGAATGAAATTCAAGTCTTACATCGGATTAAAAAGAAATATTCTGAATCTAAATGTTTATGCTTAACACAAAATGTGTTTATTTGTCTTATAAATTTAAATAAAACCATTCTCATAACAGTACGTTGCCTTTAAACTGGGTAAAAATGTCAAGCATATTTTCTGATGGTATTGATATACTTGCCAAAGAAGTTCTAAAAACCTCAAATGTCGAAAGAGCATATGATAAAAGTCTCCTTTCCTATCGCTACGTCAGTTACAGGTTAAGGGGTGTCTTGAATGGATGAAGGTAATGTTTGTGCAAAAATATAGTGATTCTATTTTGAAATGAGAAATAATTCGCTTTTTCTCAATTAAGGAAACTTGTAGTATTATTAAACAGAATGTCAGTGAAAGACATTACGTTTGCATAGTGAATTATGAAGGTACTGAAAGGTAGTAAAGAAGGTGAATTAAAGAATTAATTTGAACAAATAAGGTAAGGCTATCATTAAAAGAAAAAACTGTTCAAAAGATGTATGTTAGAATTAAAAGTAAGATGTTAAAATTTAAAAAGATGTAACAGAGTAAAACCAAAGAATACTGGTAATTCCCATCTGGAAAACAGTAATTTGAGTACGATATTGAAAAGTTGGTTTTAAGAATTTCTTTATGCATGTGATGCAAAACAATTGCTAGTTTATCATGAGTGCTGACTTAGATGCAATTAGTGTAGGAAAAATAGTAAAATTAGTATAGTCAATGTCTTTAAAACATGAAAAAATAATAGTGTGAGCAGTGTAAATTCATTTGAAGTACTGAAATATGACATAGACTAAATGTCAGAAGATGTAAGAAATATTTTGATAGGTGTCGATGGAACACTGAATGTGGTTGTAAAATTAGAAATGAAAATTATCAATACACTTAAAGGAATTCGAGATTTAAAACTGAACATGATGTTAGACACTTTGAAGACGTTAAAACTATATGAGAAAGAAATACATTTAGATATAAATGGTATTGAACTGTAAAGTTGTGAAAGGAAATTTTTGAATAAAAGCTGTATATGATCTATTATGATCGGAGAATATAACAAGTATTTTAAAAATTGTAAGGAAATGTTTAAATATGGAGTAAATGAGTTTCTTTTTCTTATATACCTCTTTCAGTCTAAATCTGAATGTATCACATCAGCTTACTGGTTAAATCCTTCAAACTACTGAGCTGGTGAGATATTTTGTTTGAGGGATCAATTCTATATTTTGAATAATAGAACATTTAAAAAAAAAAAAAAAAAAAAAAAAAAAAAAACTTCTAAATAGGTTATTTTTTTTTCGCCCCTAGAGGACGCCATGAACATTTTAAAAATATATTATTTTCTTTTTTCTTCAAGAGAGGGCCGCATGAGCGTACATCTCTAAAAACAATCTCCGTTGCCAATTTTGAAAACTAACTTTAAATTTTAGTAGCAGGAAGTCTACAACTCAACCAACAGTCTACCAACAACTCAACTCGTGACCACGCCCCTGTAGTGTGATGACGTTGCCTTTGACCCAGCCCTCTGTGTGACGTGATTGACCACGCCCCTGACCTACTGACCCACCTGGCGCAGAAGTGTCATTTTTATACTACTCGGACTATACAAATATCCTGCATGGAAAAATGATTTTTCAAACATAGACATTGATAAGAGATTGATAAGTGTTTTAATAAGGGCCATTTAATGAGAGCCTACCAACAGATCCCTGTTCGCGAAGCTGATATTCTGAAAACCGCCATAATAACACCCTTCGGACTTTCTGAATTTCCCTATACGATATTTGGTCTACGCAATGCTGAACAAACCTCCTAAAAGTTTGTGAACCCCATACTGTGTAGGCAAGACTATGCGTTCTGCTATCCTGATGACATTCTCGTTGCTCCTGTGGACATAGAAACACATAAAATAATCTTGAATAAGCCTTCAAACGTCTCAATGACTACGAACAATGACTACGGACTAAACATAAACATTCCTAAATATGAATTTGGTCCAAGCAAAGTTGAAGTTTTAGGTTATAATATAAAAGTTAGTTTATAGTTTTAGGTTATAAAAGAAAGTTAAAAAAAGTTTATAGTTTTTAGAAGTTTTAGGTTATAAATATAAAAGAAAGGAATTAAACCTAGCCCATTGAAATTTGATACAGTTAAACAATATCCTAATCCAGAATCCGCCGCAAGTTTACCTAGATTTTTATCAATGATAAACTTTTACCATCGCTTAATACCAAACCGCAACAACCGTTGACAATCTTGCTTAAAGGAGTAAAGGAAACAGCAAAAACTTGAATTTAAACTGAAAATGCTCAGAATGCTTTTACAAATAAGAGAAGCGTATTCTGCAACTCAGCAATGCTCCTTCACCTTAATCAGACTGCGCAGATCACTCTAACAACAGATGCATCTGATTCCGCCTTGGACACCATGATTCATCAAGTATATCATGATGAAAAACAACCGCTAAGCTTTTTTCCTCGATTCCTGTCATCAACACTCAGAAACTATAGTGCTCATGATTGAAACTTTCTTTCAATCTACCTGAGCATTTTAAAACACATGCTGAAAGGACGATCATTTACTATTTTCACTAATCATAAATCTATCACCTTTGCTTTCCATAAGAATTTAGATGAAGCCTCTCCAAGACATTTCAGGCAAATGAACTACATTGCTTAATTAACTACAGGCATACGGTACATTTCTGGAGAAGAAAACATCGTAGCAGACACACGATCGAGGAATGAAAGTATCGCTACTCCAGCTCCAATTGATTATATAGTTATTGCAAATTGCTAGGAGGATGAAGACATCAAAATTCTTAAAACAAATTTCGGTTTCAAATAATATAAATTCCTGTCCCGGATAGCAATAAGAAAATTTACTGTGATACCTCAATTAATTTTAACCGGCCGCTCATTCCTACAGAATTTCGCGAAAGAATATTTTTCTGTATACATAACATATCCCATACTGGAATTCATGCAAAAATAAAGCTGATGACAAAAATATTCATTTTACCTCGCATAAACAAAGACTGTCAACTGTGGACAAGAGCCTGTTTGGCATGCCAGCGAACCAAAGTTCACAAACATAACTACGCTCCAGCTGCTGAATTCTAAGTTCAAAATGAACATTTCAAACACGTTAATATCGCTATTGTTAACCCTTTACCATTTTGTGATGTTTTAGGTATCTACTTACTATCATTGATAGATTCACTCGGCGGACTGAAGATGTTTCTTTGAAAGACCAAACTGCAGATCACTGCAAATGTCTTTGTCGCGACTTGGATTTTTAGATTTGAAATAGAAGATGAACACTTTGAAAGCCAACTCTTCCAATCTTCGAGAAAATACCTTGAAATCCTAATTCTTGAACTGATGTTCTTCTACCTTTACTTCTTCTTGGCATTCGATCTGCCATTAAAGAAGATTTGCGTTGTCCTTCTGCTGAACTTGTTAATGGCACTCTAATGTGTTTGCTTGATGAATGTTTCAGTATTTCATCTTTCCCAAGCATTCAGATTTTATACACACATTGCAAAACCACATCCAAAATCTAAAACTAACTCCAACAACCAGCCATGGGAAAAAAAAGTATTTCTACACAAGGACTTAGCAAGTTGTCACATCTTTAATAACATAATTTCATCTACTCTTCAACCAACCTATCTTTGACTATATTATGTTAAACAGCGTTTTAATGTGATACTTTCAAGCAAAATTCAAAGGACATCGATAGATAGACTGAAACCGTGTTTCAAACTCATGGATAAAGTAAGAACAGAACAAATCTTCAGACATGTGAAGGCGATAACTCAAAAATCTCACAACCACTTCCTAGTAATAGTGCTCCTTCCAAAATCATTGACCCTTAGAAAAACAAGAATTGGTCCAAGATTGAGATTTCCTGCATATCTGAAAGACTATGAGGTATAACGCTATCATTAAAAAAGGGATGTGTGGCGATATCATTTGCAATATTGGAACGCAATCTGTCCAGGTTTCGCTTTGCGATTTTCTTTCTGCTCAAGTGGCAACCGTGAAAACGTTCGTAATAAAAAGCAAATAGAATTTGTTTGCAAAAAAGGAACTCATTAGCGTTTGTTTTACTTCTGTTCCCTTGTTAATAAATTTATTTAAAGAAATTTGTTCTTTATAGCATACTGTTAATATATTTGGTCTTAATCAACGAACTTATATGCATGATTTGTTAATAAGATAATATGACTCTCAAAACTGATTATTAATATCTCACACACTTTCCATGTACTAAATTTACAATTCCATATAAAGAATACCTTCTGAATGAAAGTGCTTTTAAACTGCGAAATTGAAAATTAAGATATTAAAATTAGGTTAGGTTATTTAATTACGACAAGGCCTCGAGGGCTATCTCGCCTAAGGGGAGGGAGGCCTTCGTGGAGGACTTTCTAAGGGAAACTGGCATGTATACACGTTACACATGGGGAAAATCACGAAAACTCCCATGCAGCCAGCCCGTTCGCGGGATTCGAACCTCGGACTGAACTACCAGTGTTCAGCGACTTTACCGCTCGGTCGCTGGTGAGCCCGATATTAAAGTAATAAGCAGAAACTATGAATTCTAATAATGTAGCAAATTGTAATCACTATGAGTGAAGTGTTTGGAACATGCATCATTTTTGGTGAAGCTGATTTTCCAATCCGTAGCACTTTAATCCATTCCTCGTTTCGGCTAGCATGAACGTTATATCCAAAGGAAGACTTTCTTCAGAGTGAGCCTTGATGGCGATATTTGGCTTCTTTTAACTCTTTAGCATCGAAAGAGGCCCAAATGTGTTTCTCTCAAACATCTGAAACGCTCGTATATAAGGAATGCTGATGTCTGAATTCTCAGGCTTTTCGAGCGGCTTCGCGCTGAAAGAGTTAAAAATCTAGGCAACATTTTATTACGCTAAAGGAAGTAAATACTATATGATGAACAATAGCTGCAGAGAAAGGGAAAATATGTAAAGAAAAGGATTTAAAGAAGCTCTTCTGATTACTTGTTATGAAATGCTATCTAAGAAAATTAGTTTTAATAGTCAACAAATGTACATTTATGACGGAAAGTAAGGCAGTTATAACATGTAGGATAAAGGGTTTAAAGATGTGTTTCCCTCTATTTGAAAACTTATTTATATATGTTATCTAGCGAAATTAGTACTAAAGGTCTACTAATGTGCATTTGCGATGGTGCTGTCTTAACAGCGTTTCGGGCTCTTAGGGAAACCAATGTCACGTTAATTGTAGCTGAAACTTTATTGCAGTTATCTGCATCTAGGTAATGTTCTGAAGATGTTTTTTTCTTGTAGGTTATGTGTGTCATGGTTTGTAATAACGTTGTGTAACTAAAAAATATTGTTGTCTATACCCTGTTTATAAATCATACCAATAAAATTAGATTTTAGACGAAAAGTGTTACAAGAGGCAGAGGTACCGTTAAGTCCTCTAAAAGTATCTTCACATATTTTGGATAAATACATAATATGATTTTTTCCAGCAAAACTTATTATATTATCAAGAACAATGCCTAATATCGTAATAAATGTTGACTACCACAGCTTCCTGTCAAGAAAAAAAGGTTGCTAATGTCAAGCCGATTACAACAATTACTTTATAAGGTATTTTCTCCCACCTTCCAGCATGCTTTTGTAGTGTACTTGGAAGCATACTCGATGCGTATTGGAGAGGTCCAGAGTTGAGTTTCAGCGTGAGCATTGCACATTTTTTACATCTTCTGCTCCAAAATAACCTAATGGCTGGCGCCCGAACTAAAAGGTGGTGGACAATAATTCCTCACCACCAAAGTTTGGCGACTGGGTCTCCTAATCCCCAGTCGCCCTTTAAAAGGTGGAGTATATAGTATATAAGATATTTTCTTCCTCCTTCCAGCATGTCTTCGTGGTGTGACGGTAGCATACTTGGCGCGTATTCGAGAAGTCCAAATTCGACTCTCGGAGAGGGCATTGTTAATTTGTCACGACTCTTGCTTCTTTAAAAAAAAAAAAAAAAACCTTATGGTTCTACAACCTCTCATATTACCAACTATTATTTCTAGCACTTGTGTCGCTTATTACAAAATTATTAAAAAAAATCTCATAAATATATGAAAATTAAAACAGCGAAGAATATGAGCTAAATCGTATTTTCACCGAAGGAAATTTTCTTGACAAACTGGTATGGTAAAAAAAATTTCATTTTTAACAATAAATATGAAAGATAAAATAATAGTATGTAATTAATTATATAAATTTAATTCATCATTTCTTCATTTGAAATAACAATAATAAAAATTTAACTCTGTGACAATTTTGTGATAGGTTTGTTAAGAGAAATACGAGGTTCTATATTCGCTGAAATAACAGAAATTAACATTATGTTGCAAACTAAAAAAATAAGTTTAAATTTCTGAGAATTATAGCTTTTCAAATTTAGTTGAATTTCCTTCAGTGTTTTTAATTAAACGCTTAATTTATATTCATTCTTATAATATTTTATGCAAATAAAAATTACATCATGTATTAAAATAAATGTGTATACTAATCATATATGATTATAAATATTTATAAATGTGTTTGTATGCTCAAAGCTTCCAATCCGCCTTCAGAATATCAACATTAAGATATTAGTTCGAAAAATCTGTGTATAATGGAAATATTTGTATAGAAAGACATTAATTCTATAAATTTTAAGGCATTAAACTATAAAATTAAAAAGACTTTTAATTAATTTAATTTAAATTCAATCCATTAGTTTTAGTTTAGCAATTTAAAAAAATGTTGATTTTTTTTCCGCAAAGTTTGAATTTTAATAAGGTAATCTATTACGTAAAAAGCTAGCTTGTTTTGTACAAATTCCATTTCAACCAAATGGGTACCCCCACAAAGTCAGGCCTGGCTACGCCCATGTAAGGGGTACATTACTAATCCAAAGCTCTTCGAAGAAGTTAAAAGGCAATCAACTTCTTAAGATTCTTTTCTTTTTTTTTTTTTTTGCAAATATTACCTTTTTGTTTCCTTTCTTTTCAGTCGTTATGAGAGCTTCTATGTTTTTATGGTCGAACGATTTTTAAGGTCGTCTAACATATTTCTTGCAGAGGAAATTTTCTCCTTCTCCTCGGTGTCATATGCACTTTCTTAATATAATGCTTTGACAGTCTCGTCTCTGGAGGTATAAAATACATGGTTCGGCTTCTAAATCCCAAAATAGCAGTCTATGCTTTCCTGGAGGGTAGTGGTGTCAGCCATCCGAGTGAACAGCGCGATGGCTAGTTTTGAATAGTTTCAATATACTCTATGCTGTTCATGGTCTTCATGCTCCTGGGAGTGACGAGCCTAGCAAGCCAGTATAGCAAGATGGTGTTACAGAGAGAATTCATTAAAACATCCTCTGCCTGGATGGGAGAACCCGGTTCTTCGCGGCAAGTGAGACTTACTTATTTTCTCTCTGAGCTTTTGATGTCTGTCACATAATACGGAGATAAAGGGCAGTCAGCTTCTTAGGCTACCACGCAACACAGGCACATATAATTAATGCCTATTTGGCGGAGCATATGTGATAGTTATTATCATTATTTGTTGCAAAATGTATTACTTAGAATAAGGCATTTTTATACATGAAATATTAAACTTTTACTGTAAGACTAGTACTTATAAGATATTTTCTCCCTCCTTTCTACATGCCTACGTGGTATAACGATCGCACCCTTGGTGCGTATTCGAGAGGTCCAGGTTCGAGTCCCGGCGAAGGCATTGATCATTTTTCACATCTCGTGCTCAAACTAACCTAATGACTCTACAGTGGCGCCCGAACTAATAGGGGGTGGACGGTGATTCTTCATCACCAGGATTTCACGACTGGGTTCCCTAATCCCCAGTCGCCCTTTAAAAAGGGGGTGTATATAAGGTGTTTTCACACTTCTTTTTGCATGCCTTCGGGGTGTAAAGGTAACACACTCGACACGTATTCGAGAGATCCAGGTTCGAGTCTCGGAGAGGGGGTTGCTCATTTTTCATGTCTCTAGCATAAAAAAGAGCCTAATACTCTACATACTCAGTAAAAAAGATTCTAGTTATTTATCTATTTAGGAGTTTTACTTTGAAAGCAAATGATTTACTTTTCGATATGTAAGCAACGTAAAATGCATTGAATACAGAACGGCAGCGCATTCATGAAAATTTCAGATGGGAGTTGGTATATTATAAATTATATTTTTAAATGGGTTTTGTATATTTGAACATTAAGTTGAATTTTTTTTTTTTAAATTTTATTTTGGGATGGAATTGCTGGGAAGGATGAATATCTTAACGTCTGGAATATCTCTACTCTTGGCTACCACTCCTTTTCGTTTGAAGTACGTTCTGCGCATGACAGCCGGAAGGAACGAGTGCCTGGTTTTCCTGCGAACCGGAACTCAGGGCAAAAACAATGGAGAGAGATGCATGACAGGTCAGAGAATTGAAATATCTGGCATAGAAGCAAGGAGGGGGATCATTATTATCAGAATCAGCTGGACATTTCATTTTTGTAAACGTCATTCATCTGCATTAAACTTTATGCAAGAAAAATAGTCATTTTCTGAATAAAAGACAATTTTATTTTCTTAATATCTTCTTTCAAAAAGTTATGATTTAGATAAAAGTTAAAAACCTTTAAAATTGGAATATTTTGAAGAAATTTTAGCTTGATAACATTAAAAAAATCTTCTGTTTGCTGCTGCGTAGCAATTAATGAACCTAATAGACCAAAAGCAAATACTAAAATATAGTACGAAGTATATATAAAAACAAATACATTTACTGCGTAAAATTGTTAAATAAAAGTAATTTTTTACTCTCATATTCCTTACAGAGACTAGAATTATGGTTTGTATTCAACCTTTAAAATTTTAAGTTAGAAATGTTAGATTATCATAAGCAATATTTTTCTGGATTATTCAGTTTTTGTCTACTCTGATTTTAAAAGAAAGTAAAAACATTGCATTTATCATTAAAATATTAGCTTTTAATACTCATTTGTATAAATGTGTTTCAACACAAACATACAGCGCGGTTTCTAAGTCGTCTGTGAAAGAGTACTTCACAGAGGACTACCACACTTTGCTGAATACATTCCCAGTTTCTTTGTGTAAATTCAAGGTTCGGACTGTCTGAGGGGCATTTGAAAAGATTCATTTTGTTTTCTTTTACTGAATAATTTTAATGATTAATTTTACTGATTAATTTTATTTTTTTTTTACTGAAAGTTTTACTGAATAATTTCTAAAATAAATGGCTAATGGAAGTAAATTATATCCAACAAATGGCTCTACAAGTACTTATATTTCGAACACAACACAAAGTTTACCAACTATAATTGAACAGAAAAAAAATTTAAATCATAATTCCAATTTTATGCTTGAAGCTAATAGGGGCAAAACTTTTATTAGGTTTCCGAGTTTGAACAATTCGACATTTTTAATGTATTAGATCTAGCAATAATTAAGTAATGCATGTAATTAATGAAATAATTGTACTGGAAACAGTGTTATCTGAAAAAATACCCACACTGAAATTTTTTATTGGCTCCAAAAACCTTTATAAGAAAGATAGCTTATTAGCATTTATAAAATTATACATAATAACAGAAAGTTTATAATAATTATAATTTTTACAAGCTAATTTTTTATAAATGTTCTCTTATTATGAGTGACAATCTTTTCTTTAGCCTTTACTTTTTGCAAATCTATGTATACTTACACTATGATCTACCCTCTTTTAGACATCACATCCTAGGCATAGAATATATAAATTATTTAACCTGGATTATTCTAACAATAATCACATAAAATTTTTTATTCATTTCAGAAACGTAAATATACTTTTCCTGCTGCAGTTGGTTAATGTTGAAATATAATTGAGCCATTTTATCGCACATTGAATAACATAACCGAAATTTGCATATCAGTTACTATTTTTAGAATGCGTTCTGAATTAATAAATTTATGTGTTTAAAGTCCCAAAATTCTTCTATTATTCTTTTTTTTTTTAATTAATGAAAAACTTATTACATAATTAAAAAAATTTGAAATCCTTTTTCGTGGTTTTCTATCACTCGATCTGTTTAAATATCTCTATATAATAAAATACTACTGGAGCAGCCTTAAGTGAAATTATATATTTCGTTAGCAGTTCTTTCAAAATAAATGTAAACTTTTTTTTTTTTTTTTTTTTTTTTTTTTTTTTTTTTACATAGGAAGCAATCAAGTAATCATTAAAAATGTTATTAAATATTATTATTAATAAAAAAATCTTAAAGCTTTCAGATTTCATATTACGCCCAAAGCGCGGTTTTTTTTTCCTTTACACATACATATATTAAGTTTACGAGAGCATTTTGGTTAACGCTCTTTTGGACTGAAAATATTTAAAAAACAGCATACCTTTAAAGTTACCAATAGATAGGCTCGCGCGCTGGAGATAAAAATATTTTATTCCGTACAGTGTGTTGCCACTGCTCGCTTTGAAATCTTTGAGTTTGTTAATAAAAAAATAATTAAAGTTTGACAAACTATGAAAAAGATAATGAAACAAATTCCAAATTTGGGCTTCCAGATATCCATATTCGAGTGGAGGATTAAGTTATTCAAAATTTGATGTCTCTAGGTTCCGTTGTTTTTTCGCAATGCGTTAAACATATGCCGTTTCGAGACTAACAGCCCTTCTGGACTAACGCTCCTTTCGGCCAATAATTTGTTTCATTAGCTTCGTAAAAGTCCTAATAACATATACACACATATACATTTTTCATTTTCACATCATTTAAATTGAACACAGATTTTTGAACCAGATGTTCATTTCATAAGTGCCCTTGGTTTAATGTAGCATCTGGGCTATTGTTTCTCCGTTGAAAGAAATCTTTCCGTTCCAGTTAATGATTGTAATTACCTGTGTTGTTATTATTTATTTTATTCCAAGAAATTAGACTATACCTGCACGGCATGTGTATGATAGATGTCTTTTAATAAATTCTAAAAATTGGTCTGTAATAAATATTAAGTGCATATTGAAACAATAAAGAAATTCTGAAAAATGGAAAAAAAATGTAGGAAGCTTCTTTTCTAGGAGCAAATTTTATATGGATTTAAAAGGAATCTCTAGAAATGTAAACCGTGAATAAAAGGACATTCCAAGGGGGGAAAAAAAGGATTTCAGAAACAAGAAAATATTAAACATTTCAACCACAGCCTATGACTAATTAGGAAATTTAAACATCTGGTTAATGGCATCATGTCCCACCTTCCTAGCATGCCTTCGTGGTGTGGTGGTCTGCACGCTAGGCGCGCATTCCAGAAGTCCATGGTTCGATTCCCCGGGGAGGACATTGCTCATTTTTCATCTCTCCTGCTTCGAAATAACCGAATTTCTCTACAAGCTAATTGTAAATTTTTCAAAACTTTTGTTTCCTTTAGCAAAATTTAAATATGGCGGGAAGATAATATTATCAGATATAATTTCTACTTCTAGTATTTTAACATCTATTCTAAGATTGAATCTCTGATATTTTCTAGTTTTGCTTCATCATAACATCAAATGTCTATTCTAATGTAGTTTTATCTCCAAATGAGCTAACAGAAAGTGATTTCTTTTTGCTTTTTGCGAAGGCGTTGCTCATTTTTCATAGCTCCTACTTCGAAATAGCCTAATGTCTCTACAATGGTTTACTTTCTATTAACTGAAGTTTTGAGGATTTAAAAAATTTATGACTGTATGTACAGTGGTGGTCAAAATTGTGGACACTTTTGGAAATTTTTATGTTTTTGAACTTTGTATGCTTATAGAAAATGTTACGTTTCGCAAAATGCAAACTTGTATATATCATTTTAAAGAGAATTTATTACTGAATTCAATACAAAACACAAAATTAAATTATTTGCAATACCACTCAAGGGAACCACTCAAGGTAGATATGTGTATCATATGGCGTCCTGCTGAGATAAGCTTATGCGCGTCCTAGTTCTCCAAGAACTGGGTACTCTTCCTGTCTCACACAGCCTTTGTTTAGCCTAGGAGAAATGTGGAGATGAAGGTAAAAACAAATAGCAAAGGTATGCTCAGCTAGTTTCAGATCAATGGAATATGTATTCTATATTGATGATTTTAAGAATTGTAAATCTTTTAGTTAAAAATTACAGAAATAGGGGAAAAAATTATGAAAAATGCAAACAAACAAAATGTTTCAGTAGAAGATACCCATAAATTTCGTTATAGGCGATATTATTGCATTTGGAAGTTCGCTGTAACCATAGAAAATAAGAGAATTGGAAATTTAAAGGGACCAAAAATTTCGTTCATTATATCCAGGGACTCATTATAAACGGGGCTCGTTAGAGCGGGATTTGAGGTTATTACTTTATTTATTATCTATTCGAAACAAAAAATCCATAAAAAAGGGGGGCTATTTAAAGTTTGTGTCCTTTTTCCTGAACAATTTACAGCACTCCCGTCAAATTTTACACTTTGACAAATGGTTCTGCTTTCTCCCGGATAGCAGATCATAAGCAGGTGTGACGAGGCACAGCAATACGTTTAACAACAATCAGACACGTGGCGGTGACAATAGGGAACCTTCCAGGAAACGGGAGGGAAATAATTCCCCACCAGGACAGCTCCCTACGATCGATGAGCAGTTTCAGTTATTAAATGAGGTTCAAAAATACACCCATGAAAGGACTTTTTATTCGTGTCTTACTGAAGTTCTAATTACTTTGTCCTACAAATACCGTTATATACGCTTTGCTTTATATAAATTTTTCTCGGTTTAGTTGCTTGTGCTTAAAACTTCTCAACAATGAAAAGTTAATGCCTTTTTAATCACAAAGAAAACCCAACTTTAAACATTAAATATTAAAATTTACAATATTGGCACCATATTAATTTGACAAAAAAATTGACGGGAGATTGTTACATTTGTTCCAAACAGCCACTAGGCTAATACTCGTAGCTATGATTTTTAAATATTATTGAAGCAATTGATCGATTTTTTATTTGACAGAAGCCGTTAAAGATTTTTACACTATAATCTAAAGACAATGTATTATTGACCACAAGAAGAAACTGAAGCACATTGATTTATTTGAAAACTAACTACTTCAATCAATTTTCTTTTCTTATTATTTTCATAACATCGCTTGTTGCATTCTTTCCTGTTTACAGCAAAACGTTCCTTATTTTCTTATTTCATTATCTTTCTTTAATTTTTCTGCATGTTTTTTACCCTGTATCCTTCGTGTATCTTTATTTTTCGGCATTTTATATTTATTTTTCGGCATTTTATATTTATTTTTGTACAAACTAAATCAGTACGTAACTCCCAAACTGCTAGACATCGACTGCACTGAAACTGGAACTGAAACTAGAACTGAACTGAAACTTGGAAAACTAGAACTGAAAGGCGTTATAACCTAACTCGTGCGCGAGCACTTGTGACATCATTTAAATATTGTGTATTTTTGCCTAAATTTGAAGCTCAAGCACAATTCCAATTTTCAATTTTTCTGTGTGTGTTTTTTGTAATGGCATCCTTTAACTATCAAATGAATCATAAACGAAAACTATAGACAGTAGGGTTATTAAGATATAAGCATTCTAGTAAGACACGTTTTACGTCATAAAATTTGTTTGTCCCTGAGACCGTCATTGAGAGGCGTAGTCTTACGCTTGCACGAATTTATGCTTTTTCAAAATTGTGAACACCATCAGCAAAATTTTGTTAGGTCTTATTGAAAAGAGACCTAAGAAATGTATATTCTAAGTATAATTAGATTTTAGGCAAAGCAGTATAAACTTCTGCAATATGACCTCTGACCATAAAGGTAAAAGAAAAAAAAAAAAAAAAATTTCAAAAGACATTCCAAATAAATAAATAAATATAGATGTTTAAGATTTATTATTCTTCATATATTTTTTTGCAATTAGACAATAAAAATGAAAGTGCTTTTAAAATCTCTGCCTTTTTCACCGTACTAGTTAAACTCATCCTTAAAAAAAAAAAAAAAAAAAAAAAACTGCATGTAAAGATGATAAAAATGTCACATGTCAGCTGTATCTGCGCAAAATTTAAGAGAAACTGCTTCTAGGGGAAAACATAAGGGTAATCGAAAAAACACTGTTTAAAAGCGTAATATGCATTTATTACCATGAGCACAAAAGTAATCACAAGCAAGAAAACACGAAAATCTCATGTAAACCGTAAATATATAATTATATGCATAACAAAATAAATCTGGTTTCTAAAGTGATGCTCAACATTTACCTTGACGAAGGCCAGTTTAGGTTTAAAAAAATTTTTGCTAGGCACAATTACATATTGCACTTTTAATATGTAATAGCCTAGCTAAATTGGCTTTCCTTGAGAAGTAGAAGAATGAAGAAATGTGTAGAGACTATTCTTTCATTTCTTGTAAGTTACGAAGTCAAAAGAAGGGTTAAATTACCCTTTTTTTTTTTCAACTCCAAATAAGTTAACAGATGGCCGCCCCTTCTTGGGCTACCATAAGGCTCCACTTATGATTTAACTTAAGATAGAAAATATAAAACTAATCTAATACTAACTAAATTGAACCAGCCGAAGTTGCACAGAATTAATTAACAGATTTGGCCTTTATTTTAGATCAGCGGTTTATGTTAGCATGCACGTAACAATACGGCCGAATAACAGTAAGCTGAGACTAGCAGCAACAACGTGGACGAAAGACAGAATACATCTCCTGCAGTCTTCTAGTGAAGTGACCCAGACTTCAGATTAAATACTAGTTCCTACCTGATTTATATAAAACGTAATCCTGAAAACTCATTCTGGCAGGAAGACGTATGTGGAAAATGAGAAGGTAAAGAAAAGGATTGTTCCAAAAAACCTTACAAATATTTCAATTATAAACTTTTACAATGTGCAAACTATAAAAATGTGTAGTGTAATATGCTAAATAAAACGTGTAATTATGTGTTCATTATATTGATGTTTATTAAAAATTCAGTAAGATGCAAATTAAATACAGGAAAAGCATATTGTTACGAATTTTATATTATACAATTTTAGTAAAATTATAATTAAAATTGTTGAATTTCGCCGTGCAATGCAGCATGAATACGGTGGCACATGCATTTAACATTGCATAAATGTAATTGAATATTACGTTAGTTGAACAGCCTTGGGGTCTTTCAGCCCCCAAGGCTGAGCCATGGAAGTAGGAAGTAAGTCCTTTTCTACCTCCATGGGCTGAGCTGTACACCGGACTCTCGTCAAACCATGGGTGTCGAAGACCATCGAGGAGGAAGGCAAACTAAAGACTCCGTGTTTCTGACCGTCCTGTTAGCCCACTTGGATGGCCTAAGCCAAGACCGCCCGGAGCAGCTTAGGTTGCTCTTTTTTGGCCGTAGGAACCGTATCCGTTTTGATGTAACCCCATTACCGCTATTGTCATAGTAGAAAGTACTAAGCCAGTGTACGCAACCCCAGGGGTAAAACGCATAAAAAGCCAACTTTTATTACCCAACCTGCCGCAAGCGTTACTTCAGATTAAAGCAACCTAGTTCTTGAAGGAAAATCCACTGCAAATGATCTAATCGCAACCAAAGAGCCAGCTGAAGTGATGAAACAATCAGAAATTATTTTAAGCAGAGAAGGAAAAAATTGACAAGCAGTGCTTCGATAAACTCATAGAGTTTGTTGACAAACGCAAAAATATCAACACTCCGATGGAAAAGCTCCAACATGGACTAACATTGGGAATATTCGTATTTCTTGGTACGATGCAAATGCTGTAAAGGGGTAAATGACACTTTAGTGCATGGTAAATGGCGCATCCATTTACCAAGCACCATTTTTCACGTCTATCTCTGTTCATTTGAAGACTTGACTGGAGTGCTCTCATGCTATAGATGTATATGACCTCCTTCTTTTTTCAAAATTCCGTCATCTGTTAGGTACCACAT
Organism: Stegodyphus dumicola; assembly: GCF_044657685.1. Lineage (NCBI taxonomy): Eukaryota > Metazoa > Arthropoda > Arachnida > Araneae > Eresidae > Stegodyphus > Stegodyphus dumicola. The sequence continues at coordinate 183,432,990 of NC_140769.1, read as the reverse complement.
CGTACGAGTTTCCAATGTGATGCCATTATATGAGCTTTTTAACATAACTAAAATGAGCTAGACACGTCTTCTCGACGATGCTATTATCAATCAGCCGTTTCTTTGAGTATAAGGCGTAACTTTAAAATTCGACTTTTCCTTTCCCCTTCTTTCCTTTTTTGGCACTTGACTTCAGAAAACTGAGAAGGAATCAAACGCGAAATTCGAGCACATCAAAAGGTGTGGCTCTCGAGCTACGAGTTGGGTGCTCTTGCTATGCATGTATATAGATATTCGAATATGCGCAGGGTCAAAAAGATAAGGAGACTTAATGTCTCTTGAACGCTTAATCTCTTGAATGTATGTAGAATGATTATCAGTTGTTTCAATTTAAGAAATGAATCAAATCACCTTTCAAACTATCCTTGTTTTGGTCACAAGACAGATTTACAATAAATATTCAAAATTTAACGTTAAATATAATCAAATTATACGGGCTTCCTAGGATGCGAATTTTAATTACTGAATTATCATTTACTACGCTAAAACCTTTAAGGGAGAATATTCCGTGGTATACAATATAGGCTTTGGAAAACGGCATTTTTTTCTGATTTAAATCGTTTTATTTCAAGGAATATGAAACGATTTTACGGCTTGAGGAAATGTTAATTTTACTAACTACAAAATTTAGTGTTTCTGTGAAAATAATCCGAAAGCAGTGCTTTTAAATTAACATTTTTCTAGTATAAAAGAAATTTCTTTCGAAAACGAAATATAAATAGCGGTTTTCAGCAATATTTTCACACGGCCTAGAAATTTTAATGAATGACATTTCGCGTCAATTTGACGATATATTCCCTCCCTCTTTCGGACTAATTCGACTAGCATTCTTTTCGTTAACACATCCCATGTGAGGCTCGCACCATAAATTTAAAATTAGGGCATCTTTATTAAAAATTATCATGTGTATCAAAATTATCATATCTTGATAGCCGTCCTCATATGATTAATTTTCTAAATTAAAGACCAATAACCGTTTAAGAAATATTTAGTCATGCAATCGTTTTAACACACACTGCATGTATTTCTGGAATAATAAATTTATAAATACAGTCGCATTATGAACAACACCATGTAACACATCTAATTATGAAATTCGTATCTCTATAAACATTTGGTATAATATTCAGCATGGACTTTTTCGTGATCTCTTTACATACGTACGTATCTCGCATAACTCAAAAATGGTTAGCCGTAGAATGTTGAAGTTTTGTGTATGATGGGACTACTTATACAGCGTATGGAATTGTACACTTTTATATGGGAATCAAAAAGGAAGGTGTATCTATTGTGCACCACATCAACTTTTGATTGCAATCAGCATAGTTCTTACATTTTTTAAACTTTAATTGCTCTTTAGAAGAAATTTCCTTACCTGGCTTTTAATTTCATACTTCTAATTAACATACAACCATTTTACTACTCTACATAGTCTTCCTCTAGGATAATCTTTAAATTTTTTTTTAAATATTGCTTTTATACTATTTGCTTATGTACACATATAGATATATATCCTCCTTCTAATCCGACTTTAAAGTCCTTACCCGGTCTTTATTTTCGCTATCGTTGGTGGGCATATACTTCCAGTTACAGAAGTGTTTTAAATGACGAAAATATTCATGTTTTCGCCATGCCAAATTTGAACAAAACTTGAGTTTGGACAAACAACGGAATCTAACTTTTAACGTGGTCTATCGGTTTCTATGTTTATATTTGGGAAAATTTTATACTCGTTATGAAAAAATAAAATTTAAGAAGTTTGACTCATGCACGACAAAAAGTTACTGGGATATTTAATATCAAAATTCGCAATTGTTGATGTAATTTTCAACTGACCTCGAGGACTCGATTATTTAAGTTAGAAAAATTCGTGGAAATAAGTTTAAATATAAAATATAAATAAATAAAGTAGAAATAAGTAAAAGTGCGTATAATTCAATAGGCCATTACATGGAAGTCTTGTGGCATCCACATCTTGCTGATCTGTTACTCTGTTTATGACTTCCCACTACTTGAATTAATTTATCATTTTCAGCTTCAGTGTTTGTTGAGATTCCTCGAAGAATGCATTATCATCGATGATATAACGGTTTAGTTAAATTTTCTTCTTTCGTAACTTATAACTTATAGCGAAATTATTTGCCAGTGTTAGGACTCGTGCCTTCATCATTCCACTAGATCAAAGCCTTGACACTGTTCACAGCTTTGCATTAAAGATGATTTCAAGCATTTCAGTATTTTTTTTTTGTTTTTTTGGTAGGATCATAAAACTTATAATTAGAGATGAAATAATAGCAGCTAATAACGCAAGGAAATATTGGTTATTTTAAAATAACCTCTAATTTTGCACTAATTAGAGATTCATGATTCATTCCCAATCAAATAATCTTTTGTTTTCTGATTTTTTAATGCTGAAATAATATTTCGATGTCTCAAAAATCTGTCGTCTCCAGAAAATTAGTCATACTTTCAAGATTTGAACCAGTTACTTTCAAATCTGATCTGTTGAAAATGTTGTTTTGTTTGAAAGCTGTTTGCTCCTGTTTTATCCTTAAACGAAATCTTTCGTTTACTGCTACATATTTCTGAATTTAAAAACTATAAGTACCCAATAAATTCTTGTTCTATTATAATTTATTTTTGACTTTTCTTTTCTTTCTTTCTTCTCTCTCTCTTTTTTTCAGTGCTGTCTGGAGGTAAAAAATGTTGAAATTTTCCCTCGGAAATAAAAATAGATTAGTTGATTAGCAACGGTATTTATAGTAACCAATATTTGAAACAATATTACTTTTTTAAAATGCTATATAGAAACCTGCAATGCAATAAATATCCCCTGCCCCTTTATTAATAGCAACCCTTTATTTTATAATATCAGCCCCTTTAATACCCCTTTATTAATATCAACTGCACCTTTATGATTACTTCACAGGCTTTTTTTTAAAGACAGTAAATTGTATTGCTCATTGCTCGAATTATAAGAAATGGTTCTTATATTATCTAGCTGTATTAGCTATGTAACGCAACACAATGACAGTACCATGAATGCGATAGAGGCTATACTGTATATAAGAAAATTATGTAATATAGTATGTAAATGTAGGATTCCATAAACAGCGCCGTAAAAATCTTTTAAGTACTAATCCCCTGATTTGTGGCGTCTTAGCCATGAACATATAAATACGGCGGTCTCGGGCAATAAAAGAAGTTAAATTAAACAAATTAAGTATTGACTATTTATAATCCATTTATAAAAGAAATTATTATTATTATTATTATTATTTGTATTACGTAAAAATGCCACTTGACAATCAAGTTTTGTGTACAAGAAGGAAGGCTTGTCTAATGTTTCCTTCTTATTACTAGATGGCAGCACTAGAGCATTTATTGGATGAGCTCTACAGTTCAGTACTCGTCTTTCATGATGGACAACTGGACAACTTGTATTAGAGTATTAAAATGCAAAATCAATCTTTTATTTTTTAATGCCAAACTAAAAATATTTGTAAAAATGTTTTACCTTATATTTTATACATACCTGTATTAAAAAGTATTTTGGGATTGCAAGTTGGAATTTTTCAGTTATTAAACATTGCTCCACCTATCTGAAGTTGGCTCATCGGAAGTATCATGAAAACTTAACAAATTCTGGAAATAGTTATCAGCCCAAAGGGCTTTATCCCTGAAGGATGTTTCCGTTTTGCGATTTTGCGTTGAATCACTATAAATGTCCGTTTCACTTTTCAAACTGTTGCCACCAAATTTTAGAGTCCTGCATTATACTTGAAGAAATTAAATAATGAAAAATCTGCGTGAATGTATGTCTATTTCTAGCATTGTGATCAACGGTACATAGATCCATCGAATTTTGAATGACGTAATCCTCCTACGAATATGGGCATGTGGAAAACCAAATTTGAAATTTGGAATTTGTTTTATTATCGATTTCATATTTTGAAAAACTTTAACGAATTTTTATTAACAAACTCGAAGATATCAAAGCGAGCAATGAGACAACAATCTAACGGGGGGTGGAACCTTTTTACCTTCAGCACGCGGAACTGTGTATTAGAAATTCTAAAGATATGCTCATTTTTAAATTATTTTGCGACATTGCTATTGAACTGAATTTTATAATTTAAGTGCAAAAAACATAATAGTTAATAAATTAAGGTAACACACAAAACGTTAAAAAAACACCTCTTTAGATGTAATTTAAAATCTGAAACCTTTCAGATTTTGTTTTTTAATTGTTATAAAATCCAATGATGGTGACGAGGATGATGATGATAATTATGATTGCTGAATTTTGTATTTCCTATCAAAGGTATAATGCCTGTATTAAATCGAAAGCGATAGGCTTCGAAACTGAAACCCTAACCATAAAATTAACTAATGGAGTGGATATATTGCTGGACTTCGATAGCTCAGTCTAGGCTCGAGTTCAGACGAAAAGGATGGCTGCATAAATGCTTTCGCTATTTTCTCCACAATATGAAATTGAACTCGTTTTCCTTAGAATGTCCCCCAAAAAGGTATCCTTCCGTGTACTCATATAGATTTTTCAGCGGCGTTTAAACAAACAACTAAAGTAAACGAACTCCTTCGCAAAACAACCTGCTGAAATTTATTGAAGCACCATACTACTAATTTCTTTATACTCATTACGATGCATTCATTTCGTACTGTACAATTTATTTTTATACATTGCATAGTGCATCATTACTTCAAAATAATCATTATTTTCTAATGAAATAATTTTTCAATTATAAACATGAAAAGTTAAAATAACATATTTATTTAAAAACACAATATTTATATAATATTTGTCTTGTGCCCACCAGCGGCCGAGGGTAGAGTGCTTGAGCACTGTAGTTCGGTCTGGAGCTCGAATCTCGAACGAGCTGGCTGCAGGGGCGTTTTCCCGATGTGGTAACATGTATATGAATCAGTTTCCCTTTCACGAAGGCATCCTCCTCTTAGGCAGATAGCCCTCTAGTGCTTTGTCATAATTAAATAATCCAAACCAGATGATGATATATTTTTCTTGCATTGCGCTTAAAATAAAATGTTACTCTTTGGAGGCGAGTCCATTTATTAACCCGTCCTTAGCAATTTCTTGTTATCCGATATTCTCGACTATTCAGTCCTATTTATGTCAGAATAATGTAAGTCTTTAAATTATGAGAGGCAGCTTAATAATTTTGTCGGGAGAAATGATTATTTCCCTTTCAGCATAAAATATTCTCTTCAGTTCCCCCCCTTTTTTTTCTTGCTGGTGAGCTTTTTTTCATGTTATCCTGAAAATAAGTAATGGATTTTAATCTCTTGTGGGCATTTTCCCCCTTACAAAAATAGCTTTACTTTCTTTGATATAGACAGAAAGTCAAAAGTCTTTAGTTAAAAAGATGAAGTAAAATCAAAAATTACCCACACTCCCCTTTTTTTTTCAGTTTCTATATCAAATTATGAGGTGAACAAGCACTCCATTTTATTACATAGTCTGCGTTCTTTATGATGCATTTGGTCCCACGTTCTACAAATTTGCATATTCTTTCCAAGATGAAGGCTTTCAGTTGGTCACTCAACCATTTATACACTACTTCTCGCATATTTTTTGCATAGAAACCCCGCAACTTCCTAAAGCATCTTTGTGTATCCAAAGAGATGTTAGTCTTAGATCTGTGTTGTGAATAGTGTGTTCCAACACTTCGAAACCCATAGGGTTAATAATTTCAGCAGTCTTGTGCTTTATGGTAAGCTCTTTTGGCACCCATCTTGCACAGATTTTATGGAAGCCAAGTTTATCTGCCATTTGATACGCAGAACTACGAATAATTTTCAGAAAACATGTACCTCATCGAGAGTATATTGCCGCTTCGTCAGTGCCATGTTTCGAACTTTCTGAATCATCTCGTCATTGACGGAAGCTGATTGGCGTCCCGCTTCTTCTTTGTACATCACACTTGCATCAGAAGTGTGTATGAGTCTCTTTTAATTCTGGCCATGTATTGTGTTAAAAGCCTGTGATGAATTTCAACTTTCCTACCAGACAATCAGAGAAAAAAAAAGCTCTATTCTTTGTTCCTCCCTGGTGAACAGTGATAACATAAAGGCCATGTTTAACACTGTTACAGCTGGAAAGAAAATGATTTGATCAAAAAATCAAATTTTGATCAGGGGACCACAGTGGTACTAACTCTAAGCATACATGTAGCATGATAAGTCTAAAATTGTGTTACTGCGAAAGTTCGGATAATTGTTGATTTACTCTCGTACGATAGCAAAATGGAAAATAACTATCAAATTTTAATTGTATCGTAGTCATTAGGTTTTCCGTTCAGTTGATCACAGTTGATTATTAGTTTATACACGAAGGTTGTCTACCTAAAAAGAAAGAGGTTTTTCGTGGAAGATTTTTTAAAGGTAACTAATTTGTATTTGCATTACGCTTGGAGAAAACTACGAGAACGCCCATACAACCCAGCCCGTTTGACGAAACTCGAACCGGAGTCGAATTACTAGTGTTCAGCATCTTCTGCACTTGCTACTGGTGGACCTTCAGTGATTAAGAGACAGTGTTTGAGACAACGGAGATTCGTTTTCTGATTTTTCAATTGATTGGTGCTTTTCCTCACCTAGTTTAATGCGAGGAGAATAAAAGAGTTGAATAATTTGAAGCTTTAATTCTTGCTGTAATATCTGCTTAGGAAGTATAGCAAATAGGAATTTCACATTACGCTTTCGGTTGATAGCTTAAGTAAATAGATTTAATTAAAAATATTTCGTCCAATTTAGAGAACTGAAACTGACTGGCTTACAACTATTTTAAGGGAAAGTATTGTTGCATGCTAGGGATATAGAGTTCCTTTTAAATAATAAGGCAAATGAACAAGATAACGCTAAACTTTATTCAGACTTGAGATAAATAAGAATTCTTACACACGGAAAGAAAAAACTGTAAATAGCTGAGAAAGAATGCATAAATAAAATGATATCCTGTTTACTACGCGAAGACTATTGCACACCACCAAATTTGCTAGCAGAGTAGAAAGATTAATAGTACTACAGCTGAACAGAATGATTTTTGAATTGAACTCAGGTCCTAATGCTGGCTCATATTTTTATTTTGCTGAAAAAGGAAGAATAAGCATTTCTGGAAATTTTAAAACCACGCCTAGGATTTTGGTTTGCTTTAGCTGATTATGACAATGGACGAGTGTTATCTACCTAGGGGGAAGGATAGCCTTCGTGGAGAACTTTCTAAGGAAACTGGCTCGTATCCACGTTATGCGTGGGAAAAACCACAAAACGCCCAAGCAGCCAGAGCGGTTACCGAGATTCGTAGCCCGGTCGAACTATCAAAATTCAGATATTTCATCGCTCGATCACTGGTGGCCGTTTAGGAGTTTGGAAAGTAGTTTTTTCATGATGTCGCCTCTTTGCCAAAAATCGCCAAATGTCTGCAATTATTAATGCTTCTGGTGCCCATATCTCTAGTGATGTTTAAGTTATCCTTATATCCTAATATCAATCGACCCAGAATTAAAAACGATATAAAATGCTTATAAATAAACACGAAATCCTTATACAAAATGCATTAAATAAATAAGAAACAAATACATAAAAATGTAAGAAGAAATAAAACCAAATCAGAAACCAATAGCCATGAATATTTTCAAAAAATTACATTATTTTTGTTGTGAATCACAAAATCCAGAGAGCTTGTGAATGTCAAGTGCTTTCAGATCAGGGTCAAATGCCGTGTTAAAAAATATCTTCAGGTCTTGTCACAAAGAAGAAATTAATCTAAACAAGAGTTCAGATTATTTGTTCAGAGCTTAGCTGTAGCTGTAAGCTTAGTTGGAGATCATGAGTTCACATCGGAACATACCTATACATGTTAATTAAATTATAATTATCTTAGACGACGATTTAAATTATAATATCAATTAAAAACAGTTGCATTTATATAAGATAACAGCAGTTCTTAATATGAACTCTTTTTCTTGCATGCAGACATTATTCTTCGCATGACAGCGATCCTTAAGTGTAGTCATAAGTTGAAAAAATTGTCTTGACGGTAGGTGAAGAATGAAACTGAGTAAAAATATTACCAGAAAAATGCATTTATTCAAAAGGAAGAATATGCCAATTGTCTAGACCAGGGGTTCTCAATCAGGGGGAAATTTCATAGTTTCAGAGGGGGCAATGTTGTAAACTTGTCGTACTTCAAGTAGGCCAAACGCTCATCAGTCTACAATAGTGCGGGCAGTAAGGGGGGACGGAAAGCATTTTCATACTTTAATTATAAAGTTATACTTTAATTATAAAGTTATACTTTAATTATAAAAAGTTATACTTTAATTATAAAAAGTAGGCAAAATTTAATTTAGTTCTAACAAAACAGGAAAAAAAAAGTTTAAAAAGTCAATAAATTCCTCCCCCCAGTGGCGAGAACTTGCCTATAACGGCATTGGCCGTTACTAGAGTCAGAAGTGGTGAACAATTTATTGTGGAGGCACCTAATAGGCGGCAACCGTTACCTACAATGAAGGGATAGACAAATACATAAAATCTTAATTTAAATGGGATGAAGACAAAAAATATTATTTTAAAAAGGTGAGTGAATATATAAAACTTACTTAATAGTACAGTTCCTTTAAAAAAAAAGAGAGAGAGAGATTTTTCTTTCTCGGCCCCTAGCATCTTTTTGTTACACTCAGCTTTTAGACGTCTGGAGACATGCGGCTCTCTTATTTTCAGAACAGAGGTCAGATGAATGTCTATTAGCCTGGATTTCGCTGAACACTTGTTTCTTTTAATGAGAAAAGTTTTTCGCGATAGTTCCCTAACAGTGGCCGAGCTGTAAACGTCTCTAAATATAGGTAATTCGCCCTGGGTTCGATTCTAGGCTAACAAATTGGCTGCACGGTTGGTTTTCCTCGTGTTTAACTTGGATACGATATAATTTCTTTTGAAAATCATCTACGAAGGCACCCTTTCTTTAGGCAGATAGCGCAGCGTGCTTTATCATAATGAAATAAGCCAAACTGCATTTATACATACTACCGCACCATGCCAATTTGTGGATTTCTGAGAACCGCGCAAGCAAATATATGTAAAATTCCGGATACTTGCTTCATTTTTTTTTTTTTTTTTTTTTTTTTTTTTTTTTTTAAATGAGTTGGCGTTTTTTTCAGTGTCGTTTGACAATGTTGAGTCCTTCTTATCACCGAAGTCATATATAAATAGGTTATACATAGGCTTCAATATTAGGTGAAATTCCAATTTTTATTAGTATATTGTGATTACTGTATTTCCCCGCGTTTCAACCATCTTTTTAGCGCTAGATACCTAAATTAAAAATTATTTGCATATTTTCCCTTTCCCCTACTGTACATAGTTTTCCCCTTCGGTGGTTAGTTATTGGTAAACTGTATTCCTTTGATTCTTTTTTATTTTTATTCGGTGTATTCAATTTGTATTTCATTTCATCCACTTTGCGTGACCACGCATGTATTATTTGAAATGTATTTTGCACAGATATTTTGTTAATCTGTAGAGACATTAGGTATTTTTGGAAGCAGGCAAGATGAAAAATTAGCAACGCCTTCGTCGGAAATCGAACCGCAGACCTCTGGAATACTACCCAGCATGCCAACGAAAGTTAAGAAAACAATACATATTCTTTGCAGCATGCAGACCACCACACCACGAAGGCATGCGAAGAAGGCGGGAGAAATACGTTATAAACCTATCCGGAAATGGCAGGTGTTTTCACACTTTCAACTTTTCAAAATATGTGATTTCACCTTACTTCTGTTATTTCATTGTAGCCTTATCTACCGCTGATGGGCTGTCCTTCAAAATACGAGTCTTTTGTTCTCCCACTTCTCTTGCGTTCCTCTAATGCCCGTCTTCGGAGATGCGAGCAAAACTCATTCATGTAAGATGTATGAGACAGATGTGTGTTTTATACATAAGCTCTATGCATTTCAAATGTGTCCTTTTTTCTTCATCGGCAAATATATTCTGTTCAAGGTAGAATATTTTTTAGATTTGCTTTTATTACATAATAATATGTGTGTAGATTATCCACTTCACCGTTTTACGAAACTCAAATATTTGCTTTTTTTTTTCCCTTCCAAGGATAAACGTTTTGCACCTAAAACAGCCCTTAAGTATTTCTTTCCCCCTTTCGCCAACTGTCAAGACCTGCTCAAAAATCATCTATTCGTCTCCCTAACCAGCAGAAAAATTTCTTTCGTGTTCCATAGTGTCTTGTCCGAAAATCAGCAGACACGAACCTCTAAAAGCATAGTATTAAATGAGAAGTGGTTTCATTGCAATATCAGCTGAAGAGGGGCGGAAAAGAATTTATATCCATATTATAAGTGAACTTATCTCTGACATACCCCCGATGTGCAGAAAACATGACCAGTTAGGCTATCAGTTATCTTTTTTCGTTTTCGAATCATTCTGAGGATTGAAAAAACATGAAGCGAACAAATCTATCAAGCCACATTTAACCCTTTCCGCCACGCTGCCTTTTAAAGTCAGAGTTTTGATTTTAAAAAAAGGGGGGTATGCAGTGTAATTAGGCCTAGAGGAGTACACAAGTAAAATTTTGTGAAGATAGCATTTATCGTTTTAATTCTGTGGGTGTGCCCAAAGTGGCACACTGATTGAATAGAGCTTCGAAAAGAGTGCTGAAACGAGCATTGTTGTCAATTGAACTGACCAATGAGATGCGGTGAAACAAAGAATACAGACTCTCAGTTGTCCTAGATTATCGATGAGGCCGGTCTGGACACACCTAGGGTTCGCCGTTTGATTTTAGGCAAGATTTCAGGGTAAAAATTTAAAACTAATATAGAATAAGGAGATTAGAATACAGCCAAAATAAAATAACATCGAAATTTATTTTCAAACAATTCCTTTTATACCCTAAAAAAATTTGGGGAGGGGGAAGATTTCTTTGAAAAATGAGGGTCTTAAAAAACTAAACATGGCTAAAAGATATGACCAACCAGTCGGTTTGTGTTGAGCTGCCATCTACTATAAATAAAGAACGTTCAGAGTAACCTATAGTAACCTATAAATCCTTTTTCATTCAATTTTTCTGTGCGTACAGAAGGAAATTTTTAGATGTGTCCAGACCGGACACACTGTGCCGCAAAGGGTTAACCCAAACGAATTTTGCCGTTGCTAATGACTGAAGACACTTTCCAAACCGGCGAGTCTCTCTCGAGGCAAACAGTAAAGTAGTTATACACTGAGCAAAGGCTTTTACGCTTCTTGAAAAAAGTGACCTCGTGCCAATTTCCTCCCCATGTAAAATGTTTTCTATAAAGCTAACGTCTGTCTAAGGTTGAATTTCGTCTATTTCGCGTTGGAAATTTGGTATCATGTTTTCCCCTATGTAATTGTCAAGTTTTCTTAATTTTTTTTTTTTTTTTTTTAATTTAGCTGTCAAATAATATAGCCATGTTAAGTAAGCAGGTTCCGTTTATTGTGATGCATGTTAGTCTTCAGCGTTTTTGGTATGATCAATGGTGTGAATATTTAAAGCGGCGGGAAAAGTATTTCTAAACTATAACAATGCAGTTTTATTAATTTATAATGGAAATATACTACAAATGAATGAATACTTCAACATTAATTTTAAAATGCTGTAATAATGAACAACCTGCAGATGGTACCAAGAAACCAGCTAATGAACCGTCTACTTTCGCCGATGTTCCTAAAAGTGTTTTGGATCGCAGGTCGCATTCTAACTACAAGACGGGAAGCGCTTTTCTTATTTCAGAATTCACAGGAGATTTCTTGTGAATTTATCTTCGATTATTTTGGGTATTTTTTTATTTTAGCATGTTTCACTTCCATGCAAATCGGCCGCCCTTATTAGTATAGTTGTTAACGATGATGACTGCCGTACCATGGCACCTGGATTCGAGACGGAGAAAGCATGAATGTTTGTAACTGCATAATGTCTTAGTATAGCAGGGGGGTACTTAAAATACTAATAAGCTGAAAGTTCCGTTAAATAACTTGATGGCAGGGAAAAAGAGAAGTGAGGTACTCGGATTCTTTTTTTGGGGTGTGCCTTATGGAAATTGGGACGGAACTTTACAGTTAGGTTGATGGGACCATACTTGTGGGACCGTTTGGTGAAGTTCTAATATCTCACGCATTTCTTCCTATCCTGCCTTATCCATACAGATCTATCATCTTCAGAAAGTTTTCTCATCTATTATCCTCGGATAAGTTTGAGTAAATGCTTAGAAAATGTACTCCTATGTCATCAGTTCTACTATTGAACATTTTTTATGAGTTATCCATCCAAACGTTAAATACCTCATAAGCGATTTTGGTTGAAATTGTTAGATTTTTCTGCATCTTTATTTGGTAAGTTTAAAATTTTTCTTTACTGTCTTCTTTTTTAAGCAGATGCAGCATAACAAGAAGGTTAGTTTTCTCTTACTCATCTGTCCCACTAGCGGCCCAGCAGTAAAGCCGCTAAACACTTCTGTCGAGGGTTCACATCCCGGCGAACAGGTTGGCTGCATTGATATTTTCATGGTTATTCCTATGTGTAATTGAGTGCTTTTTTATGATTAAGAAAACGGAAACCCTTGCTCATCTACAGTTGCGTATATACTCCAGCCCTCATCTTAATGAGTATAGTGTCTCTTTATCTCTCAATTCGTTGATCGCAGGGTTGAATTATGAATGTAATGGTTGCTAGAAGGAATACAACTTCAGAATGCTTTAGAACAGAGGTTTTCAACCACTCGGTTATTCCCGTTAAGGAAGAAATTTCGTGAATACAGTCATCCTTTTATTAATTATTTAGTTTCAATTTATGAATATTAAAAACTACTTTTATTCAAGTTATGATATTTACCAACATTTTCTGTGCTTTTGTTGTTTAATTTATAAAACATGTAAGAAAATAATCTAAATCTAAATAAATGAATATATGTATATAATATAAAAGTATTAATGTAACAAAAAAAAATTAGACGTACTGACGCACAAACACTGAAACAATGGAGACGTAGTAATGTTGATGGCGTAGCGCATGGATAGCTTAGAACGTAGCTTCCTACTGAAGAGGAAACTTGGCAGTCGAGGTGGATTAAATTCCATTTTTATTTAAATTGACATTTGTGGCCATAATTTACTTGGCACGCTAATCATCCCTATTCAAGAACATTTACATTTTTAATACTGTTGCGAAAGAAAGAGAGCAAGACGAAATAGAGTCATTACGTGAAGAGAAGGAGAAGCTAAAGTGAGCATGGAGGCTTACTAAGAGAAGGTTTGGGTTTAGATTAGAAAGGTTTCAGTTCTCGAAATTTTTAGTTCAAGTTCCGAATTAGTTACGTCATCAGCGTTACGCAAGCCATGCAAGATGGACTGATCTAAAAATGAAGCAGTCCAGAAAAGTTATTACGATTTTTAGATTATTACTGATTGGAGAGGGAGAGTTACGGACAACTGCTAATTTAGATTATAATTTTGATTTACATATTTTTTATCTTGCATATTTAGAAAATTACTCATTGTGAACTGCGCAGTTGTTAATCAGAATAGTTTTTACAGTTTGTTAGTTCACTTCAAAATCTTTCGATTAAAATTTGCTAATATCATTCACTCCATAAATTCATCCGTACTGTATGCTATGGAATAAAAAAGAGAGATTGCCTCTATTCAGGACATACAATTTTTATACATCTACGAATTTAAAACTGTTTAAATAACGTAAAAATGATTAAATTTAGCATGAGGAAGTTTTAAAAAGGAAACACGAACTAATTTCGAGACTTTGTTTTAGTCGGGAAAAAAATTCAGTCAAAAATATTTTAATCTCATTAAACAGCTTCTTGATTGAAACTACGAATTCTCAATAGTTTTGCGTACGGATGAGCGGTACTTTGATGCTGAAATATCCAAATGTTATCATTAAAACCGTGATCATTGAGCGGCGACCACTGTAATAAACGTATTCTTATAACTGATAAATTACCATTCACAAAGTTAAAAGAATCCATCTATTTTCCTCTTGCAAGAATCACTTAAGTCTCCATAGGAATACGATCTCCGATAAACTTTGTTCTCTATAGAAATACAATGGTCGAGAACAAAATACAAGTAAGCTATTAATTCAATTATCTCACAGTCTAACACAATTGGTGCACCCTGTGCCCAATGCAACGTACGTTGGAGGGCCACAATCTCTGATTTTGGATGATGTCACCCTCAGGCCTCTGTGTACCTTCCTCATTGCTTTCGACCCATGTCCTCCCTCTTTTTTATATTTTTATTTCTTGTCTATAGCCAACTAGATGGCCCCGAGTTATAGTCCTGCTATGCCACTTGCCTATGAAGCGAGGACCAGGCTGAGTTGCGATATTCCTGAATTTTTTTTTTATTCTTTTCCGTATTATTATTAGGTTTAGCTGCTTCTGTTACGCACTTTTTCTATTCGATTTTTGAGTTCTTTTTATTTCCAAAATGTTCTTTTATATCGCTAAAATGTTCGATTAGAATTCGAATCGAATGAGTTTGCAAGAAGGAAAACACTGGAATGAATTGGAACTTCAAACACATACTGAATGTTTAGTTTCTCACTTATTGGAGGAAGTTTCTTATCTCAATTTTAGAATAAACTTTGCTCAAAAATTTCCACTCTGTTTTTTAAATGATTTTCTTGACGTGAAATGGAAGTATAAAAGCAAATACGTTCTACTGGCAATATTTCAAAAGAGGTCGATGAAAAGAGGTGGAAAGGAAAAGGCGTTTTCTCTAAACGTTTGCTTTCGAAAAATTGATAACAGGAATCTTTTATTCTGAAAAGAAAAAGTTTGCAAAACGCTCTAATCAGATTTATTTCTCATGAATGTAAAAATATGTTGAATAGTTAATTTTTAACGTTTCAGGATTGAAGACACTAATGAAACCCAGAACAGAAATCTTGAGCCTGTTTGAGAGTTTTTAGAAAGTTACTCTTTTATACCTATAAACATAACAAAGTTCTCTCATCTAAATCTTGTATAAGCTATCACATTCATTTAAAAGTCTGACTTAATGCATACATGAATATTATCTGGTTGCTCAGGCAAATATTCCGAAAATTTCTGAAATTATGAATATGAAAGAAGGTTTATATTTTTAATTTTATCGAGAATGCTTTCGTTTGATTAGTTTTTGATATATTAAGAATATTTGACTTAATATACACTATCTTGGCTAAACAGAAAATAAGAACAACTTGATTCTAGTGCAGGCCTCGGCAACTTAATGACTCTCTGGTCACAGAGTGCCCCATTTCTGAATTTCAAGTGACCCGCTTGAGCTCTGAAAATTAAAAAAAAAAAAAAAATTAATATATAAAAATAAATTATAAAGCATAATTATGAAACGAACATTGGAGAATACATAAAAAATAAACTGAAAATAAATAATAACACTTTTGTTTGATTACAAAGTTGCAGTAACGAACATGCCCTTTTAAAAATTGCAACATAAATTTGGCAATCCATAATTGCAAAAAATTGTCTTTGCTCGGTTCAACTTATTAATGCTGGCAAATATTTTCACACATGAAATTTATTTTAAGTACGAACAGGAGCAGCTTAATACCGAAAATTTAGATGTTTGTGTTCGTCTTAAGACAACTAACTATAAGCCAGGTTTGACTAAACTTGACTAAAATGTTCAGCATTAAGGGAGCACGTGATATCGAAGAGAAAAATAAAGTTCATTCAGTTAGGTTTGTTTTTATAATTATTAGAATTTATAATATGTATTTTTATGTTTAAAGCTTATAGTAATTTTTTTTCAATAAAATTTATCTTATTATTCACCAAGAAAGACTGTCCTAAAATGAAAATACCACTGCCCCGAAACGTCTTCTTAATATACATATTTTGCTTGATTTTGACCCGCAGCCAAAAAAGGTTACCGGCATCTGTTCTAGTGCAATACATCACAAATGACTTTTAGAAATGCAAAAGAGAAAAAAAACCTTAAAAAAAAATTAAATATATTTATTACAATAAGCAAATAAATAAATAAATAAATAAGTGTTTAATGAAACAGAAACAAGTAAGAAAAATTTTTAAATACTAGCTAAACAAGTACGAAAAATTTACTGGAAATTCTTCAGTTTTCATATTTGTCTTGTTGATCGTAACTATGATGTTACGGAGTCATACTTTTCGGTAACATCAACTGTAAACGTTGACGTCAACTTTTCGGTAACGTCAACTATTATTCTGAAAAGGAAATGAGGAAGACAGGAAAGATAATTAAGCAATTTGTTAGAAAATAAACGTAAACTGAACAATGTTATCGTTTAACTCCTGGTAAATGTTATACGGATGTAGTTAGAGTATCATTTTCGGTCAAAAATTGTGATTGATCTTTATCATGTGAGTTTTAATATATCATAACAATTTAAATTTACAGTTTTTCAATAAATATTCGAAAGATAATTAACAGTTTATTGGAGTTCTTTAAATATAACATTAGATGGTTGCAATAGTGTCATTTAACCTTTTTATAGCTTACTGTCGGCACCGAATTAAAAAAAATTAAGAAATTTTAATTAAAATTTTCTTATTTTCTCCCTTTGAAAAGAAAATATTGAGTGTTTCCTTTATGAATGCTCAGGGAACTGTTTAGCTGTAAAATCTCATAAATTTAGCATTTTACTATTAAGCCCGGGATCAATTAAGCAAACCTACATCATTATTAAACAAACCTACATCAGTATTACCAGCACTTTTTAGAAGAAAAAAAAATAATATATTTAAAATAATAGAAATAAATTATCGAAGATAATAAAAAAAAAGTTTATTAATCCATATTTAATTTCCTATACTTAATTATCGAGCGATGATGTGCCGTGAAAATGAGAAATAATAGGCTTAAAATAATTTAAATAAATTATTTAATTTATTTAGATTATACTTATTATTTAAATTATAAATGCTTACTTCATTGCTACCCTGATTATAAAGAATAATTTTTTTTTTTTTTTTTTTTTTTTTGTAATTTCAGAGGCGCGGATTTTCTTTCTCTATTACATTACCGTCTTAATGTATAGAATAAAATACACATATAAAATTTTGTATATGGTTTTAAATAAGGACATTAAAAAATATTGTTACGAATTTGGTATTTAAAAAGCTAATGTTAGTTCAATTAGAAATTAAATGGTTTTATTTCTCGCGCAGTGCAGCGCGTGACGAATATTAAAAGAAAGCTAAGCCGGAAAATTGAAAATACAAGAGCGCGTGCATTAAATAAATAAATATCTCTTTTTGATTTCGAGAAAGTACTGGAAAATTCTAGCGCGTGATTTTAAAATCTTATAAAAGGAGGAAAACATCTCAGTTTGTAGTAGTTGCTTAGTTTGTTGTTGTTTAGAAAACTACTGTTGTTGATTGTAGCGAATTCGCGGATTAGCGTTCTTTAGCTGTTTTGAATTACGTTCTATTGGACATTTGAGTAGTTAAAAGAAAACTACTGTGAGATATTGTAATACTGCATGATAATTTGAGAAAATTTAAGCATTTTTGTTGTGATAATAATAAATTTTTGTTCATTTTTCATCGGACTTGTGCATTCATTTCATAACGAACCCGTACGCACGCAACAATTTTTGGTGGCAGCGGTGGGATTTGAATGCCAATAACAAGAGCGATGGAAGAACAATTGAGACAGCTCATTAGTGCTTTTGCTGCATTCCAAGAAAAGATGGAAGCTGGCCAAGCATCATTTAAGGAAGAAATGAAATTGGGCCAGGAATCCGTTAAGGAAGAAATGAAATTGGGCCAGGAATCCGTTAAGGACGAAATGAAAGCCGTTCAAGCTGGTCAAGAAGAAATGAAAAGAGAAATTACTTGCATAATAGAAAATAAATTTGAAGCTATGGAAGGCAGAATTGACGCAGTTGAAAATAAAGTTGGACATATTGAAGAAAGAGTTTCTTCGGTGAAAGAAGAAATAGAAGAAAGAGTTTCTTCTGTAAAAGAACAAATTGATGAGAGAGTTTCTGCAGTTGCCAAAGAAATGGATACTTTAAAGAAATTCGTAGCGTCGGCAGGGAGCAGGAGTGATGATTTTAAATTCTTACCAATGCCTGCTCGTCCACCTCTGAAGCTATCCACATATGATGGGAAGACCTCCTGGCAGGTGTATAAGACACAATTTTCTATCGTGGCGGATGCGAATGGATGGGATTCCCAAGCTAAGGCCTGTCATCTCGCCGCTTCTCTAAGAGCCGACGCAGCGGATATCCTTCAGACTCTTCCCGAAAACAAAAGGTTAGATTTCGAAGCTCTGTCCGGCGCCTTGGAGTTGCGCTTTGGGGAGAAGTGTTTAAAAGACTACAGCAGGCTCCAATTAAAATCTCGTCAACAGAAGCCTACCGAAACACTTCAGGAGCTCGCCGCGGATGTTGAAAGGCTGTCCCATCTCGCCTTTTCGGAATGCCCGACAGAAACAAGGGAAATCCTGTCCTTGCAATACTTTATCGACGGCATCCGAGATACTGAAATACAGAAAGCTCTACGAATGGCGGATGTAAAAGATTTAAAAAGCGCTCTGTTGTACGCCATGAAGTTCGAGGCAGCCCAGCAAGCAACTAGTAGAGATCGCTACCCAGTTAGAGCTGTGCGAGTCCATGAGCCAGTGGATCAACTGATGGCTCGTTTAGATGATTTAGCCAGACAAGTCGAAGATTTGATACGGAGTAGGAGCGAGAAGAAAGTGGCTCTAAGGTGTTGGAGATGTGGTAGTGAAGGTCACCTAAGACGGAATTGCAGAACTCCCCAGGGTACGGAATATAAAGCAGATGATTTTACCAGACAAGTCAGTGGCTTGAGACGGAACAGAAGTGAAAAGAAACTAATTCTAAAGTGCTGGAACTGCGGAGTTGAAGGCCACATACGAAGAAACTGCAGAACACGCCGAGGTACGGAAAATAAGACCATTTCCCAGCAACAACGCAGTAAACAAATTAGTGACCATATCGAGGAACGGAGGTTGCCAGATAGTGAAAAACCTTGTTTTAAAGCTCTTAAAATTTATACAGTGAGTGGCAACAATAACGGACTGTCCATCAATGGGAATATCGATGGAGTTCCTTGCAGAATGATCATTGACACAGGAGCTAATGTTACCATCATTAGGAAAGATTTAGCTGAACAGTTTAAAGATAAACTTCTTTGGACGCCATCCTGTGTTACCCTTCAGACTGCGTCTGGTGACAAGATCGACATAACTGGGAAGTTAAACGTAAACATCACGTTTGGAAGTGCCGCCTACCATCACACGGCATATGTGGCGGATATTACAGATCCATGCATACTCGGATTGGACTTTTTAAGGAAATACAATTTTTCCTTAGACTTGAAAAACAACAAACTGCTTTCAGGATCTGAAGACATGACTATCCATCCTAAGAAGGGATCCTCACCTGGAAATGCCGACGCTTTGTCCGAAAGAACCAGCTCGAGAAACAGCCGAAATCATGCTAGGGTCGAAAAGAAACACCAGACTACCAGCTATTCTCCATCTCAGATGCTCTTCGGTCGAGACCTTCGTCTGCCTTGTGACCGCCTGTTTCATCGCCGTACGGATGCGCCTTCATCGCCTGAGGAACACATCCAAGATGTCAAGGCCCGTTTTGAAGTGATGCACCGTTCCGCACGAAAGCGAGTGAACTTGGCGACGGAGAAAGTGAAGACCAGATACAACACGAGAGCTGCTGGACATAGATCCAACGAAGGAGACAAGGTGTGGTTGTGGAACCCGATTCGACGAAAAGGAGTCAGGCCTGATTTACAGTCACCTTGGGATGGTTCGCACACAATCCTAAACAGGCTAAATGACGTCATGGTTCGGATTCGTAAGTCTTCGAACTCTAAACCTAAAGTCGTTCATTACGACAGGTTAGCTCATTACTATGGCCATAGTACATAATGTAAATAATTGTAAATAGTATAAGACCATAGTCCATTTTTGTTTTTAAATGTGTATTTGATTTGTATTTGATAGCATTTGATTTGTTTTATGTATTGCATTTATTGTTCATGTTGTTTATTATTGTAATGTAATGCTTATTAATGCATTTATGCCACAGTTGTAAGTTTTGCTTCCTGTCCAGGGATTGTACTGCCCGGGACGTGCAGTCCTTGGGAAGGGGGCAGTGTTACGAATTTGGTATTTAAAAAGCTAATGTTAGTTCAATTAGAAATTAAATGGTTTTATTTCTCGCGCAGTGCAGCGCGTGACGAATATTAAAAGAAAGCTAAGCCGGAAAATTGAAAATACAAGAGCGCGTGCATTAAATAAATAAATATCTCTTTTTGATTTCGAGAAAGTACTGGAAAATTCTAGCGCGTGATTTTAAAATCTTATAAAAGGAGGAAAACATCTCAGTTTGTAGTAGTTGCTTAGTTTGTTGTTGTTTAGAAAACTACTGTTGTTGATTGTAGCGAATTCGCGGATTAGCGTTCTTTAGCTGTTTTGAATTACGTTCTATTGGACATTTGAGTAGTTAAAAGAAAACTACTGTGAGATATTGTAATACTGCATGATAATTTGAGAAAATTTAAGCATTTTTGTTGTGATAATAATAAATTTTTGTTCATTTTTCATCGGACTTGTGCATTCATTTCATAACGAACCCGTACGCACGCAACAATATATTTTTTTAAATTATTACAATGTTCTTGGTCATATGTGATTAAAATAAAATCATCTGTAGCCCATGTAAGAATTACGTTAGGATATTAAGAGAATTTTAAGCAGCAATAAAACTTAGATTATTACAAAGCAAATTATCATTATTTACTTAAGATGAGATATGCCTTTCTGGACGTCTTTCTGAGAAAAACTAGCTCTTATTCATATTATACGTGTTGAAGGCAACTAGTCTGCTTGCATAGATTTGAACCTGAGTCGAATAACCAGCATTGCAATTGTCTTATCCGCTCTGGTGAGCTCAAGAAATATTAAAAAGGACATATATAATAATGATTTGTAGATACATTAGAAATATTTTTTAAAAGCAGGAGTGATGAAAAGTATGCAACACCTTCGCCGGGAATTGAACCACAGACCTCTAGAATACGCGCTTAGCGTGTAGATCACCACACCACGAAGGCATGCCAAGAAGGCGGGAGAAATACCTTATAGATTAGATTCAGTGCAGTCCTTATATATGCCATTACTGTTGCTCTACATATCCCTCATATAAATCCTTTACATTTTCTTCATTAATTTCTTTATTAATTTATTAGCTCAAAGGGCGTTAGCCCAAAAGGGCTACTAATTTCGTTTTGTCATTTTACTTTGGCTCACTATAAATGTCGGTTCACTTTTCAAATTGTTGCCACCAAGTATTAGAGCCCTGAATTATATTTAAAGAAATTAAAGAACGAAGAATCTGCATGAGCGTATGCTGTTTTCTCGAATTGTAATAAAATAACGGTACCTAGAGCCATCAATTTTTGAATAACGTACGTTTCCACTCGAATATGGGCATCTGGAAGCTCAAATTTGAAATTTGGAATTTGTTTTATTATCGATTTCATATTTTGTAACACTTTAACGAATTTTTGATTAACAAACTGAACATGTCAAAGCGAGCAATGACAACACTGTACGAAAAAAAAAAAAAAGTATTTTTATGTCCAACGCGCGAGTCTCTGTATCGAAAATTCTAACGATATGCTCAGTTTAAAATTGTTTTGCGATATTACTGTCAAACCGAATTATATGGTTTAATTGCGAAGAATACGATATTTGATAAACAAAGGTAACACAGAAAACGTTAAAAAAAAAACGCTCCTTTGGGCGTAATGTAAAATCTGAAAGCTTTCAATTTTTTTATTATTAATTTTTTTTACTTTTATTAATTTACTCTTTCATTATTACTTTCGATTTAAAATCGTATTTGTTAGCAGTGCCACGATTTTATTATATGAATAAGAATATTATAATAGCTCACAAAATTATATTCTACTTTTGGTGCTTTAATTAAAACCGAAAAATTTAATCATTACTCAGGATCATTTCAGAAATGCATGAATATTAAGCAGTTATCTTGAAGAAATTCTGAATTCATTTTAGCATTATCTTAAGCAAATTTTGATATAAGATAATTAGGCTTTCCGCTCGGCTGGCTCATATTTAAGTAATCTAGGAAGCCGACCATGAGTATTCTGATTAACTGGCCGAGATTAAATTCCACCCCTTTAGTAAACTTTCTTATCAAAACGGTTAACTACTGTGATAGTGCAACTCTATCTTTTCCCTCGAGTACAAAGGCTTAAAATTGGAGACTGGCGGAGTTTTGACCTTCGTTACAGAATCTTTGAAATGTTACGAGTGATAAGAAATGCTGCAAAATCTCTTTCTATCAACGACTACCACGGTACAAGAATTAAAATAGTTGTTAAAAAAATAAAAGTTTCACAACATACGAAATAAAATCTGAAACTTTCAGATTTTATCCTTACTCCCAAACGGGAGTTTTTTTTTTTTTTTTTCCTTTTACAGACACATACACATTGAGAGCATTTGGGTTAACGCCACATCGGGATAAAAATACAACATAGCTTTAGAATTTCCGAATGTCACCTGCTGGAGATAAAAATGTTTTATTCCCTACAGTGTTGCCCCTGTTCGCTGCTTTGAAATTGTTGAGTTTTTTAATCATAAATTCGTGAAAAGTTTACAAAACTATGGTACAGACCAATAAAACGAATTCCAAATTTTGACTTCCAGGTACCCATATTCGGGTGGAGGACTGTGTTATCCAGAATTTGATGTCTCTAGGTACCGTTGTTCGTTGTTTGTCTCTAGGTACCGAGAAATGGTACCATTCATGCAGATTCTTCTTTATTTAATTTCTTTAAACATGATAGTGGGCAGTAATAGCATTTAAGTGTTTCTATGCAAAATGCTGATTCGAGACTAATAACTCTTATGGACTGACCCACATTTGGGCATAAAAAAAGAATAATGTAGACTTATTTTAGATTTTCAAATAAAATAAGATTTTAGAAAATTTTTCTGAAAAAAAACTGGTAATATAGGAAGCAGGGGGGGGAGGATTCTTTAGAAGCCTATTTATTTATTTTTAAAAAGGAAAAGTAGCAATGAGATAAATTCAGTCGTCCAGAAAGTTCCATGTGGAGACCGGTTTACTACCCAAGTGATTAGTGAAAGCAAATATTATGATTCTGGTCCTAGGCCTTGATTTCCGAAATAGAATTGAATATTGTAAGAATTGGATTATGCAGATCAGGACATACAAAACCTATCACTTCGAAAAGGTTTGAAGAGCAAAGAAGAGTTAGGAATCCTTTGGATGCCATTTTTAGGGCATTTAGGCCATTTTTAGGTTCATTGAGATGACACTTGTTGTAAATTGTTCTATCTTTCGTTGGAAGTTTCGTTGGAATTTTACTATATGTTATTGACACAATGCTCAACTTTTCTTCCTAGACTCGGTGAATACTTTGAGCAAAGAGGGATTATTTAAGTAATATCTTCTATTTAGTTTTTATCTTGGCTGCTATTTAATCAAATATTTATTTAACATTTAAGAATATGAATTTCCAATTATTTTAAAGTAGATTTAATTTCGTAAGTGCTGAAAAGGTAAACGTTTTGGACCATAGATTTTTTTTCTATTTCTATTCTCAAAATTCGCTACGTGAATAATTCGAATTCAACGGTAATATCGCAAAATTATTTTAAAATGAGCTTATGTTTAGAATTTCCGATTACACAGTCTAGCGCGCTGGAGATAATATTTTTTCCCGTGCTAGTGTTGCCGTTGCTCACTTTGAAATCGTTAGTTTGTTAATCAGAAATTCGTTAAGTTTTAAAAAATATGAGATAGATAATAAAACAAAATCCAAATTTGGGATTCCAGATACCCCTATTAGAGTGGAAACGTACGTTATTCAAAACTGGATGGCTCTAGGTACCGTTGTTTTATTACAATGCGTGAAACTTACATACATTACGCAGATCCTTCATTATTTAATAATATTTGGTAGCAACAGTTTGAAAAGTGAACCGACGTTTAAAGTTTTCAAAGCAAAATGCCAAAATGAAATTAATAGCCCTTCTGGGCTAACGCCCTTTGAGCTTTTCCGTATTTCGTATTTTTATATTCTACAGGTTTTGTTTGTTTATTTTGTTTTCGTTTTGGAAGCATACTGAAACTGAATGAAAATCAATAATTCCATGTCTTAATTCTGAAAAGCACTTTTAAATTTAAATCTGTATTCTTGCTCATGAGGTAAGGTCATGTTATAACTCGTAAGGTCAGTATTCGTACTCGTATTAAGTCTTCTTCTGGCAATTGCTTGTAATTTAAACCTATACAATGCACAGATATAATATTATAAAATTTAACTAGAATATAAATTCATATGCATACATGAGCTAATATAGTTCTCGTTATTTAAAAGTACCAAATATTTCATGAAAATTTATCAAATGGCAAGGAAGCCATAGCGAAAGATTTCTCTAGCAGGTTAGGTAATGATGATAGAACAATCCTATAAATATGAGCATTTCATGCAATAAAATAAAATTGATCCGCTGATTTCTTGCTTAGTTTCTGGTGCTAGTATAATGCCTTTTATAAAAGCACTTGATTGGTGCCTGAAGCTTGAGCGCGTACTTAGGTTTCTGTGGATAATTTTTGAAGACATATGAAAATAAACCTATACCTCAAAATTCTAATAAACTTTCAACGTGATTACTAAGTCTGTACACACATTTTTAGACGATTTTCATTGTGTTTACGGAATTTCTGTGTTTTAAATGTTCCGTTTGATAACCCTTATTTTTTTACACCGTAATTTACAGGACAATAAAGCTTTTTTTAGCAGCGGAAGAGGTATGTTATCCCATTCCTCTTGAACAGCTTTTCAAAGTCCAATGGAGAGCTGTAAGTCTACGTTTGCACATTCCGCTATTTAAAAGTGCAAAAGCGCAAAAATCCGTGGATGATACATCAGGAGATTTAGTAGGGGCATGAGTGAAGGGTATGGCTTTGATATACGTTTCTTGTTGCATTTTTTTCCAGGAAATTAACAGTAGATTTTGACGTGGCTGCTTGCTTTGTCTTGCTGCAGTTCTACTGATTGATGGCACTGTGGGTAAAGAGAAGGTATTTCATATTTGAAAACTGGGTATAAAATACGTTTCTGATAGTATGTAGAGTTGACCTGAATAGTTTTCTGCCCTCTCTTTAATTTTTATTTGTAGTTATATCAAAAGCCAGCAACAATCTTAAATCCCTTTAAAGAACTTCCTTTAGATTCTTTGAACCATGCTCTAAGACCTTTTTCTTCTCTTTGATGACAATAAATGGATCTCTTTTTTATTGAAGTTATTTAAATATGCCCAAGATCCATTTATCGCAACAACATTTTTTCATTTTTGTCCGAATAATTATTTCTCAGAGAATTTTACAACGCGTTTTGCTTTCGGCGATATGTCGTGGAGAAAGACGATCGTTAATTTTTAAGAGTCAAATCAACATTAATCACACTGTTTCAGTTGACACTGAGTATTTTAATGATTATATGCAACTAACCTTTAACTTTTAATGATTGTGCAACTAACCTTTGAAGATTTTCTTTTAATATTTAAGTTCTTACCTTTGCAACATTTAAAACATTCCCATTTTTCCTTGAATATGTATACTGAACAGTTTTCTCCTTGAACTTGAGGCAAACTCTGACCTTTTTTTCCCCTTTCTTATTGGCAATATTATCTATCGTTGTTTTAGATACCGAAAAATTATGGCTTTTACAGCATTTTTAATAACTAAATACGACTAATTTTCTTCGGGAAGAGCTCGTAGAGACATTAGGTATTTTTTGAAAGCAAGAGAGATGAAAAATGAGCAATGCCTTAGCCGGGACTCGAAGTTCGGACCTCTCGAATACACGCCGAGTGTGCTGACCAGTATACCATGAAGGCATGCTAAGAAGGCGGGAGAAATACTGTATATACTCCTCTTTTTAAAGGGCGACTGGGGATTAGGGGACCCAGTAGCCAAATCCTGGTGGTGGAGATAGTTCGGACGCCACTGTAGAGACATTAGGTTATTTCGAAGCAGAAGACAAATGACAAGTGACGGGGAACGTGGCCACTGTGCTTCTACCATACTGGTTAATCAGTACAGCACCACTTCCACCATTATCTAGAAACCTCCCAGATGTCAAGAGCCAAACTGGCGCCTCGCTGAATTAGTATGCATTGATTATATATATAAATACAGTGTCTTATACGTCGTTCAAAACACATATTACATGATTTCTTACGGTGACCTTGGTAACAAATTATAATTACACGCACAAAGTATTGAATAATACTTTGACAATATATGACTTGATTAAAATATACTTTGAAATATGTTGGACAGTCACTATATGACTTGATTAAAATATACACGAAAAGTCGAACACTATATATTGGGATGCGCGTGATATAACAATGATTATATACATTACATATATATGCAGTAGCTGCTTAATATAATACAGGGTAAATATATAATATCATGCGGTGCAGGATACATTAGCACACAGTAGAGAATACAGTACTCGTCGCAAAATGTTATGATGGCTTGACTTTGCTTGGTTATAAAATTACCTATAACTTGGATAAACATTACACATGCATAGACAAATAAAGAAATATATATACAGAAGTACGAGACATGAAAAATGAACAATACCCTCGTCCGTACTCGAACAACGGACCTCTCGAATACGCGCCGAGTGTGCTGACCACTACACCACGAAGGTGTGGCAAGAAGGCGGGAGAAATACCTTATAAGCTCAAACATAACCTTCCATCCATTGCTTCTTTAAAAGCGCAGTTTTGCATGAAAGCAAAATTACCAAATAGTAGACGATAATTTACACTTTCAAAAATATAGTTGCAGTGTAATAAATTTTTTCCAAGCAGGCGATTTTTTTATAGCAAAGTCATCTAAAAAATGTGTAAAAACCCTCTGCATTTTGTAATCATATTATTTTACCTTCCAGTTTCAAGTAAAGTAATACTTAAGTTATAAATATCGGGTTTTTTACATTTATTAAAATGTGAACTATAAGAATAAAAGGCAGCCTCATTCGTAAGGCAATCATGCACTATTGAATAAGTTTTTGAATGTGTTACCTTTGTATATATTTATGTCCTCAGACAATCTCGTGTTCAGGAACTTCATACTTTAAAGATTTTTACGAGAATTATAAATAATTAATTTAAATAACATATCTTGAAATAAAACTACATTAAATCTATTACATCTTTTACAGTAACATTAAAGGAAAAGCGATGAAGTGGTATATTCTAATTCTTAGACTACCCATATAAAGACGATTGCTATTACAAAAGTATGTTTCAAAGAAAGAAGCGGTGATCTTAGAATCCACCAATTTTAGAGTTTACGGCTGAAATTATATAAACGCTCTTAATCTCAACTAACCATCTCATGGTCAGGCGAGTTTTCGCTCCATCTGTGAAATCAATTACTTAAATAGAATGAGGTATAAATAGTCTTCCCCTTTCTTTTAAAAAGTTTTAAATGCAGTAATTGCACGTCTTGTGCTCACAGTTTATATATTCGAAGCTTGGCAGATACCAGTAGAACAAAGGTGAAATAAAAAATAAACAACCTCGATGCTCGAGATTATAATAAAGAAAGCCTAACAGCGGCGGCTCAGAGTATTATTTGTGCGATTTACTTCGGCTAGCAAAATGCCTAATGCCGGATAATTAGTTCTCAGAGATAGGAGACATAGAAAAGTATTATGGTGAGCTCACTGCTACAAAATTTTTCTTTTAAACTTGCAAGAATTCCGATTTAAATACTCGTAACCCATTTACATTCTGGTGAGAGCTAACGAAAAGAAAAGGTGGCAATATAACTCCAAATCAATGAGAAAATGAGTTAATTAAAATAAAATATAATTTACAGTACTTTATTTCTATTTTTTCGAGTCAAAAGTAGAAGCTAATTAAATGTAATCTTCAATTTTTTATTTGAAATATAAATGTTTCACGCACAAATTTATTAACTTAATTTTCTTAAAAACGTAAGACTGACGTTAATAATGCGTACAAAAAATGTGTTATTTTATTGCTTTGTGATTGAAACAATGCTATAGGAATGCAATTTGCGCTGCATCATTACAATGAAGCAAAACGGTGACTTAAATGTGGGAACTTTAACATGATGATTTAAAAGAGAATTCCTTTCCTTAAATCAGATATTGAATAATATAACTTAAGTAATAATCAGGGTATTTCCTAACAGAATTTTTACACAAATTTCTTATTACCTAGCGATTACTAATATTTTTCTACAATTCGGGTCAGCTAATCATTTAGTACGGTGGTTTCCGGACAACAGTCCTTGGTCAAAGGCTCATTCTCACCATTCCTTATCTACGTTCAGATTGTACATTTCGTCAATACCGTAACGAATACATTTGGTCATTATTTCGCAAAGTGTGCTTAAGCAAATTTCACCTTCAGAAATGCTGATTGAGAAACTCTTAATCTAAAGGGCTGACCTAAAAACACCAGTTCCGGAATAACACCATTTTAAATGTTTATTTTTAATTAGTAGTTTATAAAATTAAACATTTTTAAAGCAATACAAATAATAAAAAATCTGAAAGGTTTTAGATTTTAAATTACTTCTAAAGGGGCGTTTTTTTTTAACGTTTTGTGTGTTACCTTTATTTATTAAATATCAAGTTCTTTGCACTTAAACCATAAAATTCAGTTCAACAACAATGTCGCAAAATAATTTTAAAATGAGCATATCTTTTAGGATTTCCGATACATAGTTCCCTGCGCTGAAGATAAAAAGGTACTCCCCTTAGAGTGTTGTTATTGCTCGCTTTTAAATCGTTGAGTTTGTTAATATAAAATATAAAGTCGATAATAAAACAAATTCCACATTTCAATTTTGGGCTTTCAATTTCAAAATTTTCAGATGCCCATATTCGCAGTAGCATTACGTCATTCAAAACTGGATGGCTTTAGATACCGTTGTTTTATCACAATGCGAGAAAACATACATACATTTATGCAGATTCTTTATTATTTAATTTCTTCAAATATAATACAGGGCGATAGTATTTGATGGCAACGCAGCCTTTTAAAATTTTCAACGCAAAATCACAAAACGAAAACAACAGTCCTTCAGGGGCAAAGCCCCTTTGGACTAATAATAAAGTACTTAATTCCATATATGTTGTAGATTATGTTACCTTACACTTAACTTCTCCTAAGTGGAAATTGATTTTCATTTAGCAATTCATTTGGTGTGTAGGATTTTGAAATTTATTCTATTAACAAAATATAATTTTATGCCCACTACCTCTTAAGATGTCAAGCCACTTTATTTAGGATCAAGTATTATATTTTTTAAAATTTTATAAAACATATTATTCAATTCGAGATTAAGTATCCTGAATTAAGAAATTACGTTTGAAAGGTTGTAAACTAAATGTTCGAATAGTTGTAAAATAAATTAATAGATTAATAGGAATATCTCGGCTGTTTTATAGGTCAGTTTTGAGATAGGTAAGTGGGCATAATTTTTAGGTCTCATTTGTGGTAGAGGTGACTGAACATTAGTAGACTATTTTTAATTCTATCGTACTCAGCATATCCTCTCCTCCCGTGTTGCAAACATATTTATACCACGTAAAGAAAATTGGTCCCGTAGAATTAAGAAACTCCTTCAGAACAATTTTTCTCTAATTCATTTTACAATATTATTTCTAGTTTAGAAATTAGTTCAAAGAGCAAAGGAGCTGGTAAATAAGAAAGAAGGAAGTGTTAACCTCGTTTATCTACATTTAGAAAAATGGATCATGAGGTAGCATGTTTATGACACATTTCATATGAAACTGCCGCTAAATAAGTTCTGTTGCTTCTTTGAAATCTGTGCATCATACCATTTCCCCAAACTTTCCCCAAAGTATTTTGCTTCAATCTTTAACTCTTCCTTTTTTAGCAAGCACTGAAAAAGAGAACTGAAACCATCACACTTCAGTTGAACGAGTTTCTTGAATATTTGCTAAAGTATCTGAAAATGGGTAGTAACAGGATTAAAGGATTGTGATATTTTCTTCTCGTTTTCTCTTTTTGCTCTTCCAAATACATTTCTGCATTAACTGGACAGCTGGTCCTCTATAAGTGCACATCAACCTGAGTGGTTTAGGAGATCACATTTTTCTAGGAATTGTTCTTTCATTTGTATCTGACCATGTGTACGGAGATAAGCTGGAATTTTAACAATAAGAAGGATAGTCTTAAATACAAAGGTTCGGAATGGCATCTGCCGCTACCACATGTGTACATGATATATTTTATATGCGAAACACTTCTGCGCCTGAATAATGGGCTTGAATCCTGAACACATAACAGTTACCTGCGTATAGGTATATTACAAATTACTTATCGGGTTTCAAAATGCCGTATTGCGTATTTCGTTGGAAGTAAAAAAAGGAAAATTACATGAAGTAAAAATATTCTTATTTTAGTCATAACTTTATAAGTGTTGAATGTACACTCCTCTTGTTACATTACTCACGTCCAAGCATTACTCCAGTTTTTCATGTAAGAACTGCAACAATTCCTTGCTAGCTAATTAATTAAGGCACAGAAGCAAGGGCTATCTGCCGAAGAGTAGTTACGTATATATAAGCCTATTAAAGAAATTGACTGTATTTATTTTATATAAGCACAAAGCTGGAAAAAAATAGTCTTTTTATAAAAAAAAAATGAACCCTTTACCTGGCGGTACTGGTTCCGGGCTCAGAGAAGAATACACAGTTGTTACTGAAAGACTGAAATATACCGCAAAATATCAGTTCAGATTATTACATTAAATAAACTAATACATTCAGCACATTCTGTAATAGATATTTTGTTATTGTTAATCTTTAAAGAAAAGTGTTCTAAAGAATTTATGACAAAAGTACAAATGAAAAAACTTAAGAAAACTTTAGACATCAGAACAATCGAAAACATGATGAATAAAAAGGACAGTGCAAAAACGACGTAGAAAATAATAATAATAATAATAATAATAATAATAATAATAAAAAAAAAAAAATAAATAAATTAAATTTAAGCTCTTTAGTAAGGTTTTTCTTTTTTTTTTTAACTTTATTTTTGTACTATTGTATACTTAGATTTATTTTTATACGACTGAAAAGCTTATGTAACAACCATTTGATTTTTTTTCTTAGAGGAAAATAAATTTTTGAAATTGTATAATTTAAATCCTTTTCAACCCAAAGGGACGTTCGCCCAGAAGACTATTAGTCTATATGGTATTTCTCCCGTCTTCTTAGCATGCGTGGTGTAATGGTCAGCACGCTCGGCGCGTATTCGAGAGGTCTGTGGTTCGAGTCCCGGCGAGGGCATTGCTCATTTTTCCTCTCTCCTGCTTCGAAATAACTTAATGTCTCTACAAGTCTCGTAACAGCATTTTGCGTTGGTTCACTATAAATGTCACTTTTCAAATCGTTGCCACCGAATTTATATTGCCCTGTATTGTATTTAAAGAAATTCAGTAATGAAGAATTTGCATGAATGTATGTATGTTTCTGGCGTTGTGAAAAAACAAAGGTACTCTGAGCCATAAAATTTTGAATAACGTAGTACTTCACCCCATTATGGGAACCTGGAAGTCCGATTTGGAATTTGTCTTATTGTCTATTTCTTATTTTGTAAAACGTTAACGAATTTTTGATTAACACACTCAACGATTTCAAAGACAGTAATGGCTACACTGTACGGAATAAAACTTTTTTTAACTCAAGTACACACAAGACGTTAATAATAAAAAGACAAAAAAAGTTTTATAAAGCCATCTTAGTAAGAAAACTGAACATTGATATGATGAACTGAGAAAAGGCTGGAAAAAATAAGAAAGAGTTATGCCAACACTTAATGAAGCATCGGGAATTCTAGACCTATACTGCTATGCTGCTTTTAAGATTTTTGTAATTTTGTTGTTGAATTGCATATGGCGTAAGTACAAAGAAATTGATGCTTAATAATAAAGCTTAAAAAAAAAATAGGTTTGTTGGAGTGAGTGTAACAACTGGCTGCTAGACTACGAGCTCAGAGAGAAAGTTAAAAAAAAAAAAAACCTTAATAAAAACCCTTTGGGCGTCTTTTAAAAATTAAAACTTTTCAGATTTTGTTGTTGTTGCTGTTGTTATTTGTTTTTAAAATCCCACTTCCAGGCAGCTTGTCTGGCACGGGTCATTTGAATTTTTGAAGGGGAAGTACGTATCACTTATTTGCAGTACCTTCACTTTGAACCAGCAATTCTCAAGCTATATATGCTTATTCTTTGGGGTAACATAGCAGCTTTCAAAGAATGTTGCATACTGTTCCTTTCTTTTAAAAATTAAAAGAAGCGGAAAAAAAAGAGGCTTTTGTTATGCAGACCTTTTTCACGTGACATCAGGTTTTAGTACATTTTTCTCCGTAACACAAGTGGCCTGTTTCGTGCATGGTGTAACGAAAGAATATTTATAAGAAGAGGATAAGTCAGGAGCTGAATCTTTGCTTGAAAATTGCAAATGCATACAAGATATAAAAAAACTACATCAAATCACGAAAGCGCATTTTCTGTCTGAAAGCCTTTTGAGATTTTTGTAACTTAATTCCGAATGAACTTTTGAAGAAAGTGTTAAAATTTTCTAAAGAAATTTTACATTAAATTCTATTTCTTGTTCTGTCTTCAATTGTTCACTACGATTCTCAATAAAAGGTAGTGTTTAAAAAATGCCAATGTAATCAATCGAAAGTTTTGCTAAATTTTCAGCAAAAAATATACTTTTAAGTAGATTAAAATTTGTCCTAGAACATCATCTGAAAATATGCAATTCTTTTGAAACCTCCCGAGGGAATTTTAACCTGAGATTTACGTTTAGTCGTGACCTTCAGTCATGTTCAGTTCAATCTGCAAAATGGCTGAGAATCATTATTTTAGGCAATAAATCTGGCAACGCAATTAGACAGTAACGCTTACTGTTCCGGCTTGCGTTATATGCATCATTCCCGAATGCTATTTCCTGTAAGTTGGAATAAATTTACATCAATTACCTCTCATTCATTTAGACTATTAGTTTTCAGGGTTTCGGGATTAAGTTTCAATTTCGATTTGAAAGTAGGGTACACGCATTAACCAGTCGTTCGTGAAAGTTGACTACCTTTGAACCATGAAAGCTGTTGGGTATCCCGCCAAAACTGTGATTTGCAGAATTCTGAGTCCTTCAGAATTCTGAGGGAATAGGCAATTTTTTATTTAACGAAGAATCAATATTTCACAAGCTCCTGTTTTTGTGCTTCGTAAAAAGGATTTCGTCAATTTCTATTATTTTTTAAACCCCCTGATTATACTGGAATTTCTGTTTAGAATACTATGAGCAGAAACTTCTCATAATTAATTATTAGCCCAAAGGGCGTTAGCCCAGAAGGGCTATTAATTTCGTTTTGGCATTTTGCGATAAAAACTTTAAAAGGCTGTATCGCTTTTAAAATTGTTGTCACCAAATATTATCATCCTGCATTATATTTAAAGAAATTAAATAATGAAGAATCGCATGAATGTATGTATGTTCCTCGCATTGTGATAAAACAACGGTACCTAGAGCAATCGAATTTTGAATAACTCCACGAGAATTTGGGCATCCGGAAGCCCTAATTTGAAATTTGTTTTATTATCTATTTCATGTTTTGTAAAACTTTAAGGAATTTAAATTTTTTAGCAAACTCGGTGATTTCAAAGCGAGCACAAACTTCGCGCGAGACTGTGTATCGGAAATTCTAAAGATATGCTCTTTTAAAATTATTTTGCGACATTGCTGTTGAATTGAATTTTATGGTTTAAGTGCGAAGAACGTGATATTTAATAAATAAAGATAACACACAAAACGTTTAAAAAAAAGGGGGGGAAAAGAAAATTTGAAAAAAAAAAAAAAAAAAAAAAAAAAGGGCCCTTTGGGCATAATATGAAATCTATCTGTAAGCTTTCAGATTTTTGGTCTTCCCCCCTCCCGTCTTTAATCTACTGCTTGCTGTTTTGCAGAAGACAGGTCTCAAATTTTATTTTTTTTTAATGCAAGAAAAAATACAACAATAACAATTAATTTATATCCTTTTCATAAAAACAAAACGTGGCTTATTTAGAATCAATCGGGGTTACAACAAACGAAAGCGCAGATGTTATGATTTTGTTGTTACGGCACGTTTATCTATAACGTTCGCTAAATCACCCTCCTTGGCGACCGTTTCGCCATCGATAGGATAATACGTAAGAACCTAGAAAAATATAAGGAAAATGAAGAAAATAAAAATGAACAAGAGATGGATCAAACTTCATCGAGATTTAAGAATCTTTACAAAATGTTTAACTTCTCTTCTGTGCGCAAAGTGGAAGCAACGCGGACCATGAAAGCATTTTTGAAGTCTCGAACAATAATATTGAGGCAAAATTCAATCAATAAGTAAAGAATAATGAACGATATTTTTGTTAAAAGTAGTTTTTTAATATAATGAACTCATGCTGAAAGAAAAACATGTTTTTTATTTATAACATGTTACCTTTTTACAATGTATAATAGTTATCCTTTCTCAACGTGTTTTTCTTCTCCTTCCACCCCCCTCGAAAACGGATAAATTGTGTTTTATTGTACAAGAAATGTTAAAGGAAAGGTGAGTAAAAGAACTTTTAATTAAAATCAGAATTTCGTTCCTCAATTCTTATAACAAAAAATAAAGCATAATTTTAACAGGTACAGCTTCGTAGAGGTGAAAATCTACGTTTTAAGAGATTATAGCGTTAAATTTTGAAAAACCGACTAACTCTCGGGGTATTTTCCATTGGTAAATTAAATAAAAGCCATTTTTGCTCTCTAGGTTAGCATTAATTCCATGTTGGTATCCTAAGGGGGCTTTGTCATAATTAATGAATCAATCAATCCACACATTTATTAATATATATAGTTCGTAATTATTGAAATCCTTTGTCATGAATTGCAGCAATAATCAACATTGTTTCAATGACTTCTGAATTTTTCAAGGGCGTTAGGTACCTCTCCCCCCCCTAAAAAAAGGAAATAAATTTGGTATTATCTTAATTGTGATCTCCTTTCTTAAAATTTTAATTATCTGAATTGCAAACGTAGCTGTTTGTAACAGAAACGTTTCCCTGTACGGTTTCATCTTTTCTTAAAAATATATTCCCCCCTTTTTTTTTGTCCTGTTTTGTTTTTGTTTTAGTGTCCTTTGAGCAAAGCAATTAAATGAGTTCCGGACGCGAAGAAACAAACCACGACTAGAGGCGTGAAATCAGCTCCATTCTCCAAATCGCACGTGCGTCTGCTTTCATGTGCTTCTTCTTTCACGCCTGTTTGTCCAGGGCTAATACACACTTTTTTTAAAGCTCAGAGAGGGAAGATCTGGGCGTCGACACCCTGACCTCTTCGCCCACCGCGGAAACGAAGCTGTTGAACAGGAAATCGATTAGGGAGACCGAAAGCCATAAATGTGGGAGGAAGGAAGCTCTTAACCTTCTTTTTAATGTGTTAACTATGAGTTTGCATGAAATAACAGCGTTAATCGTGTCACATTTAGATTTGTAACTGTAAGATTTTGAGGACGTTCCCCTGACATTTTACGGGAAAATTCATCAAATAGTACCTCCAGCGCTTCGCTAGAACTTCTACAAAACTATTGTTTGGAGATAAAAGTACTTAAAAGTGGTAAATTTTTAAAGTAGGGCAAAATCATGTCAAGCTTTTTATAACAGTAATTTTCTGGTAATCATCTCATAGACTATGCATTTCTTTCTACATAGAGTAAAACATCAACAAATAGCCAAGGAAATTCGTCTAGATAAAAAAAGAAATATATTTTGATTCAAGTTTGGCATGAAGTCGTTAATGTATAAATTTAAAAAAACTAGCAATACATATAATCTACAGTGTTTTACTCGCATAATACTCGCACCCCCGTGACAACAGGCGTGACCAAATTTCGTATTAGTCACACATATAATCCAGAAATTTTAAGAGCTAGATTAATAATAGCTGCATTTATAGCATATTTAAAGAAGTAAAGAAATTTTTTAATAGAAAAGTTTTATTAAATTAAATTAGCAATGATAGAAATATTATAAAAATTAGCCATGATTTATTTTTTTTTAATTAATGATGGTTTAAGCCTAAACAGGTGATTCTCAGTTTTGATGCTATATATTAGCGAATTTATATCTCTAAAGTATATAAATTAACTTTTCTAAAATGCACTGATTTCCCCGGTCCCTCTCCCATGTAGAAAACAAAGGCATTTTATTTTGATTATAGGGCCCACCAGCGGCCGAGCGGTAAAGTCGCTGAACACTGGTAGTTCGGTCCGAGGTTCGAATCCCGCGAACGGGCTGGCTGCATGAGTGTTTTCGTGGTTTTCCTCATGTGTAACGTGTATACGAGTCAGTTTCCCTTAGAAAGTCCTCCACGAAGGCATCCCTCCTATTAGGCAGATAGCCCTCGAGGCTTTGCCGTAATTAAATAACCTAACCTAACCTAACCTATTTTGATTATAACTAACAATTAGTTCTAGCAGTATAAAAAAGGGGTAATGGCCTTTTATAATAGTGTTGTGTGCGTATGGGTTTGTAATGGATTGAACGCACACAAAAGTGATGAGAGCTTGATAAAATTTATCCCCTCCCCAAAACACTTAAGAGATTTGGAAGTTTCAGCAAACGTACTCGTATAGCTCTCTCAGTGTAACAGACCCCATTCAGTAGTTACTACTTCAAAGTACCAATAACATTAAACACAGCACAGTCAAAAGCTCATCCAAAAGGCGAAGCTCCAACGATCTCTCAATACTCTGAATTAGCTCCGAACAAGAAAACAAAACAAAACAAAACAAAACAAAAAAAAAAAAAAAAAAAAAAGAAAAACTGAGAAATGATGCTTTCGCAGATATTATACAGTTTTCCCTCGTCCGACGGGAAATCTCGAGTACCTTCAACTTCTCGAAATTGCTGACTGCGAACTTGTGAATAGACTTTCTTACGGTCTTTCCCTGAAAGTCTCTTACGGAAACTAGCTCGTATTATTCCTGTTGCATAAGGGGAAAAACCTCGAAAGCCTCGTGCAATCTGTCAGTTCACCGGCAACCACAACAAGTATGAATCGCCAATGTTCAGCAACTTTATCAAACTGGCCACCGCTGAACTGTTATTAATCCTTCAATTTGATGGACATGATCAAATTAAAATATCTAATAAAGCTTTACTATATAATGGGTATCGTTAATAAGTGATTCGATGTCATAAAGAGATGAAGCATGTTTCATATTTTGATATCATACAGTAGATTTGATCCAGACAACTGCTTGTATCGAGGTAGCCAGTGCCTAATGTCTCATATTAGTTCCTCAGAATTGTGTTATTACTTCATGAGGAAAGCATTGGATCTTAGTGAGAAATCGATATGCATACTATTCCAGATTGTCTTAATCCAGTTCTGCAATTGACTGTGTACGCGGAAAGTAGACATTTTAGCAGTTTCACAAAATCATTGCACAGCTGAGCAACCCAGCAGACTTTAACAGAACATGTTGCTAGTTTTTATTATTGTCTTTCATTGTAGGCAAATACTAATTTCAGAAATAGAAATTATCATAAACTTATAAATTTTAAACTCAAAATAAGTTTTTTAAATGGTAAACTGAAAATTATTTTTCAGAACCTCAGATTTTTATCAAATAAAAATCTTTAACGGTATTCAGTAGAGAGACATTCTGACAATTGTTTCTTTCTTGCCAACTTACAATAATGCATTTGTTCAGAATTTTAGAAATAGAAACGATCATAAACTTATAAATTTTAAATTCAAAATGGAAGAATAACCTTCAGTAGCTTACAGGTGTTTCAAAATGTTTCTCCTTCCCCCCCCCCGAAGATTTTTATTTGATAAAATCTGAGATTTTGAAAAAAAATTCAGTTTCTCATTTAAGAAAACATTGCTGATTGCATATAAATTTGCGTTCCTTAGACATCGTGGTGCTATGGATAATTCAGGTGGGCCTTTGGATCCCAAACCCCGAAGTTAATCCCCTGGTTCGCCGTGAAGATAAATTAGTCACGCTATTGAAAAGTCGAGCGGCTTATAACTTCAGTGCTTTGAATTATCATTTTGTCTGCCACTTTTCCGGTGTAGAGATTGGACTGTAACGATTGAGATTAAGATAGTAACAGATATAAGCCCTATGGGATATTGCATTCGGTGAGTATAAAGGCGGTTCAAGTGTCCCACATTTATTAGGTAGACAAGCTTCGACGCCATTGATAAAGCCTTTTTGTCTGGTTCTAAGCGATGCTTAGCAATTGCTCTTACTCAAATTAATGTTGATGATTTGTTTTTATTTTACTACTTAAATATAATTTTTATGTATATGAGTTATAGCGAAATCTACTTTTTCTTTATAGATTTAGAATAGTTTCAGTGTCCTTGAACCAGATTCCGTTTAAGATCTTTCAGTGCGCTGACAAATAAGAATTCCGATAAGCTCACTGAAACCAAACTGCATTACACTGGTCGAATGATTAAAGTATTATATATTAATTCTAAAAGCAATGGTAAAAACGCTAATTTGAATTGATAGTTTCAATAACGAAGAAAATACCAGATTTGTTTCTGAAAAAAAAAAAAAAAAAAAAAAAAAAAAAAGAATCATCATTATTTTATTGCTCAAGATGCAATACGTATTTTTACAAGGAATGGTAGCCAAAGTATCGTTGAGATATAATAAAGATTCTTCACTTCATAATGACAATATTACAACAATTCTAGATGATTTCTCTACAAAAGATATGAATACTTTCTATCTATTCTACGTATGCAGCAATGAATAAATATAATCTCATGGGTAAAATACTTCAGACGGCATAGATTTGAATTTTATCTACTTAATCTCTTTCTTCTTTCCCTAAAGTAAAATTAGATATAGTTTTCACTTGAGAATATTTAGAAGTTTGCACTTTACATTATGCATGCTGATTTAATAATAAATCTTCAGCATTTTATCTATAAGAACACATGATCGTTAACAATAAGAAAAGAAATAAAATAAAATCTGTAATTCGACCTTTATTATAATTACGAGCGGGCAATTTGAAATAATCTCTTTTGAACATCGAATTTATTTAAAAAATTCTTAATGCAATTTTAATAAGAAACATCTTAAGGTGTAAAAAAGAAATTAAAGAAAAATTGCTTAGTTAATTGATTGTGATATTTATTTTGACTTAAGAACATACAACATATCTATTCCAAAGTGAAGTAAACATTGGCTTCGAGGCAGGACTCTCATCTCTGATTTACTCTGTTGAATACAAGAAAATGAATGCATCACTAAATTCTTGATGTTAACACAATGCGCCTTACATGGAGGAATTAAATATAAAATTTAAATCAATATTTCACCTTTTTACAAGCCTCCCAACGGTAAAGTAATTATAGGAGCTTACTACGGTACTGAAGTGCCTAGGTTCAAATCCCAGAGAAGACACTGATGTTAGTAAATGTATAGTGTCTTTGCGGCATGAGACCACTCTAAGTATATGGCAAACCGAATGTCCTCTCGTGTGGTTTGGTGGAAGGAGAGAGGGGTGATAGATCCTCGCCCCCCGGGGTGCTGTCAGTCAAAATTAGGGTGGAATTAGAATACCAACTTCCTTGAGGCTCTGGCAACCATTCCTGTGTATAGTTCATGGACAAGTTGGCTGGTTTGTGTGATTACCTCAAAGCCTTGAGGGCTATCTGCCTAAGGGGAGGAAGGCCTTTAGGGAGGACTTTCTAATGGAAACTGGCTCGTATACTCATTACCCATGAGGAAAAACACGCCCATGCAGCCAGTTCGTTCGCGGGATCCGAATCTCAAACCGAACTACTAGTGTTCAGCTACTTTACTGCTCGGCCACTGATGGGTGCGTATACAGACAAAACAACAACAACCTCTTTACAAAACAAAACTCGATATTTTAAATGAATGTTTAGTTTGATAAGAGCTAAAAATGAAAAATAGGAAATGTATAAATAAAAATGTAATTTGGCTCACTATGACCGCCTTACTAATTTTAGTTTTATGTACGAAACAGACCTAAAAATTACTTGTTTAAGAGAAAATCTCGAATTCAGGAAACAATGTAACTAAATATACTTTTATGAAGTGCGAAAAAGGCCTTCCTAGTAAAAATAAATAAATAAATAAATAAAATAAAATAAAATAAAAAATTTAACCTATTTTCACTAAAAAGGAAATACATCTAAAGTGAAATTAATCGGTTGTCAATCATTCCAGTCCAATCAGATTCACTGCACAAGTTTAAATACGGAATTTCTTGAAATGATCCTTGAATTTCTTCGAAAAGCTATGTTTGGTGTTGATTTTAAGACTAATTTGAAGTTAAGTATTTAATTAAACTCCTACTCTTGCTACTAGGCAGGTTAAAATGTATTATTCCTGCCGTAAGCAAGTTATATCCTGCATCCTATTCACAGTAAAACTTCAACAGCAAATGAGACTATTAATACTGTCCACTAAATATAGATATCCCTTATTCAGAAGGATCCAGGATTTGATAATATGTTTTAATCATAATTTTTTATTTTACTAGTTATTAATGTTAAGTAGGGCATAAGGGCAATTACAACACTTAATTTCGGATTACGGATATACGTTCTGCAATGCATGGAGCATGGCAAACTCGAAATCAATTTTTCAATACTTAGGAGACCGCTGTGGGGAGCAATATAATGTCATTAAAATAATGTCAATTTTTTACCTTTTCCCCTTTTTTGTATTTGGTAATAAGGCATACGTAATAGTAAAAACTTAATTCCTTCTCACGTCTGCCTAAATCAGCATGATCGTTATACTTGTTAAAACTGTGGGCAACAATTCTTGAATGTTTCATCTCCAAAACAGTTTACTTTTTTCCAAAGATTTGTCGCCATTTTGCCCTTGAAATGTAGTTATACTTTCAGATAATCATTATCATTATTTAAAAACTTTTATTTTTCCTGTAATTTCGGGTTAAATTAAATTTTTTTTATATCCCAGCTATGAAGGATAAACATCAAAATCTCATCGAAGATTTCACAGACTCACTTTTAGGGATTTAAGTAACGAAATTTAGTCCCAAATCCCATGCTGTTAATAGTATATCATTAAAAATTTACTGAATCGATTTAAATTCGTCATGAGCCCCCTCTTTTTTTTTCCACTTAAATAATTATATTTATATATCTCCGTCTTAGTTATTTTAGGAATGCAGATATGTTTACCTTCATGAAGTGCATGACCTTCAGAATTTGGTAGTAAACTTCCACTGCAATTTGCTTTTCAGTAAATCTAACATTTACTGCCATTTTTTACATTTTTAACGCTTAGGTCTACTTTCGAATATTAACGATGCAAACCCACAATTGGTTTCAACATATTCGGTTTTCGATAAACGCATGATAATGTTTTGTGGTGGTGTGGTGTACTTAATTATGGCAAAGCACACGAGGGCTATCTGCCTAAAGGGAGGGATGCCTTTCGTGGAGGACTTTCTAAGGGAAACTGGCTCGTATACACGTTACACATGGGGAAAACCACGAAAACGCCCATGCAGCCAGCCCGTTCGCGGGATTCGAACCTCAGACCGAACTACCAGTGTTCAGCGTCTTAACCGCTCGGCCGCTGGTGGGCCCATGATAATGTTTTAAACAGCCATGCATGGAAATATCAAAAGGCAAATTTGGAATAATGACATGGGAATGAAATCAGAACTGCATTTTACACCTCTGGTTCTAAAATTACAGCAAATGGCATCTAATTGCCAAGTGTAACAAGCCACTGAGTATTTATAACTTAATGTTCTCCGTTTCGAGAAATGATTCTCTTAGCATCGACTTCGAAAAGCGACACTGATGCATTGAAAAGAGGACTAATCGGGAAAGATTAGCCTTCCATTAGTAGGGATTACTTATGAGGGAAATATCGGGAAAGATTTCATCAGATAGGCTACCAATGAGAGATGATGAGAGATAACCATAAGGGCATCAATACAATTTTGCCTACAAGATGAAATGGAAAATAACCATCGCTAAATACGTTCTCTCCGAATATTGAATCACAGGAGATAAGCTACAAGACAGTTGAAACAAAACCTAAAATGGTTGAGGCTCAAACTACTTTACTCCAAACAACTTAAGAGCTTCTAATAATTATAATAATAATAAAGCTATTTCCTGAAATATTGTCAAAATTTCAGCAGAATAAAGCAGAATGTATTCTTCAGTCAATTTATTTTTTACCAGAACTTACAATTTACCTTGGCAATAGGATTACTGATATTTAAATTTTTAACAAATCATCCTATAAACTTCGAAAGATTTTCATTTTTGAAATAAAGAAAACGAAATTTCTGTTTCTTCTAATTAAACAATTTTAGTTTTGTTTCACTTTTTAAAAATTTTTTTAGCTGTCTTCGATTAGGATTTTACGCAATTATTATTCAATTAAAAATTATTTATCAGGTTATGAAAAATATATTGAGACCAAAAGTGTCAGAAAAATTCAATGATTCAATTCTATCAGTGAAGCTTAGATACTGTCCAAGAAAAGTTTTCGGACGATTCATTAATCGATCCATCAATCGATTACTTGTAAGACAAAAAGTCCCCCGCCTGTAGAGTGTTGCCATTGCTCATTTTCAAATCGTGGAGTTTGTTAGTCAAAAATTCGTTAAAGTTTTACAAAATATGAAATCGATAATAAAACAAATTCCAAATTTGGGCTTCCACATGCTCATATTCGCAGTAGGATTACGTCATGCAAAATTCGATGGCTGTATGTACCGTTGTTTTATCACAATGCGAGAAATATACATACATTTATGCAGAATTTTCATTATTTAATTTCTTCAAATATAATGCAGGACTCTAACATTTGGTGGCAACAGTTTGAAAAGTGAAACGGACATTTATAGTGATGCAATGCAAAATCGCAAAACGAAAACAATAGTCCTTCAGGGACAAAGCCCTTTGAACTAAAAATATTTTCATTTTGCAAAATTTAATTTGGTTTTCGTGAAGCGCTACCTGCGTAAGGGAAGGAATACCTTTGTGGAGGATTTTCAAAGAGATACTGGCTCGTATCCACATGTTTAAACCGCAGAGCTGGCTTCCGCCCCGGATATATCTGGGTATACCCATACGGAATTGAGTGCCAACCGAGGAGGGAGATGCCAGAGCGGGCCATTCTACAGTAACACAACTCCGTGGAGACGGCAAATTTAATGTTCCATTTCTAAAAAAAGGGGGGTAGTTCACAACATGGGCACGGTTACGGGGCCCTTGAAGAGTTGCTTAATACGTGGAAAATTACAAAAATGTCC
Organism: Stegodyphus dumicola; assembly: GCF_044657685.1. Lineage (NCBI taxonomy): Eukaryota > Metazoa > Arthropoda > Arachnida > Araneae > Eresidae > Stegodyphus > Stegodyphus dumicola. The sequence goes on along the minus strand of NC_140769.1, from coordinate 183,389,381 downwards.
ATGCAGCGAGCCCTTTCACAGCCCTGGATTCGAGCCCCGGATTGAACTACCAGTGTTCAACGACTTTGCCGCTCGGCCGCTGATAGCCCTTTCGTTTTGTAAGAAAACTTGCTGCAATATTGTACTGAATTCCTTTATATCCTCTATACACCATCAAAACAGCCGTTTGCATATTTAACAGTCCGAAGACACTATACCTGATGTCTTCTTGATGTTGAGATTATTGTGAAACAAGCGGCATAGGAACAATGAATTGCAACAAAATATAAAATAATAATAAAAAAACTGCATTAATCGCTTCTCCCCTGTTATACTTGTTATTTAATTTTGAGTTTCATTGCAAAATAAACGATTCGTATTAAAATATTAACGAGAATCCATACTTTCATGCTTAAAATTGCTGCTAATGGTTTAACTGCATGGTAAGTTAAGATCAAGTGTAAATTTGCAATTTTCATTTTCTTCATTATTACTGTTATAAGGTATTCATCAAACACAAAACATTCACTTCACCATGATGAAGTGAATATTTTGTGTTTGATGAATACAAGGTATGAACAGAAGCTTAAAAGTAACATACACTGAAACCCCTTTAAGACGTTACCTGCAAAACAACACATAACTGCATTCGTGATGTCACCTTTCCAAAAACCCAAAATATCTAAATTACTCACCCATATAAAAACTCACTTCAGTTTCGTGTTACAATTCACTAGGGAAACAGCGTAACTACTTTAAATACGTTACTCATTTCTTTCATTGTCAAATCACTTGCTTTGTAAAATAGAAAGTTGCATTATAAAGAAGTATATTATAAAGAAGCCCGTAGTTATTTTTCTTGAAATGTTGCTTTTTCTCGGAATTCAGTAACATTATCGTCCAGACTTTTTTTTTTTTTGTTTTTTTTGTTTTTTTGTTTATTTGAAATATTCTGAATAGATTTACAGGTAGGTTTAGAAATATTAGGCTCAGCGTTGTAAAGTTTAACGAACAAATTGGTTTTTTTCTTTCTCTTGATTGTGAATGCGCTAAGATAAAGATACGTTATATTTTTTAATGTAGTATTACATTTTCAAATTTTGCTCTGACATTTGTTTCCTTCATGTAAAGGTTAAAAAACATTTAAAAATTTAACTTTAACGATAACAACAGGGATATTAAAAGAAAAAATGCAGAATACAAATAGTAATGAAAAACTATTGTTAAAAAAAGGTTACTCTCTTTTAAGGCAAGAAATATATATATATATAAATAAAACTCTTCAAATATTATTGTTGTTGCTGAAAAGATTTAGTAAAATATGTAAAGAAGACTAAAAACAGTAAATTAATCGCGTGATATATTCATGTATATGGAATATTAACTTGCAAAAGTGCCACGTATCAGATGTCTATAAAACTCAGAATCGCAAATTCCAGAGTTTAAACAAGCAAAAATATAGAATGCTGCAATTTCCGGAAACTTCTCGAAGTAATTCCTGTAAGCAAACTCATATCGATAATTAAAATTAAATAAAAAAAATATGCCGTGGTATATAAAATATTTCTTTGGTTTTTCTCAGGAAAATTAAATCTTAAGCTTAATGAAAACAGGAAAGTCTGTTTAATTTTACTTTTTAAACTCAGTTTTAGGAAGTTATTCCTTTCAAAATTCCAATACGTCTGTCATTTCTTAATTACTCCCAATAATGGTATATTATCGAAGTTCATCTGCATTAGGAATTTATATTTGACCTAAGGGTAAAATAAAAATGGAAATTTTAATATTACACACAAGTGGGAGAAATATTTTCTCAGTCTGCACGCATAAAAGTAAAAATAAGAACAAAAAATGTTTCTTTCTCTAGCTTAAATTTTATTTTTAATAAAAATTTCCTTATTTTTTGTAATTCTATTTGAAATTTATTTCACCTAATATGATAATTTTTAATCAACTTAGAGGGTTGATTATATATAAGACAGGTTAATATATAATGGTATTAATTACCGTAGTTTTTGTTTTCGAAAACTTCAGAGTAATTCAAGTTTGATATTCTCTTTATACACTCTGAATATTGGATGTTTTTTATTCTTAAACAAATTAAACAATAAAATTCCCATTTATAGAAATAAATGTTAAAAAAATCCTATTTTTTACAGGAATTCTTAACACATTTTTCTACCAGACTTTAACGATGACATTTTTACTTGTCTTAGCGGAAAAGAACAGTAACTACCGTTTAATAGACATAACTAGGTAATAAAAACGAACAGCAATCATTCATTTTTATTACCTATTTCACTCTGATATTAAAATTTGAATTTGGGAATAATGCATGTGTGAAATTATAATAATTAATCTAAGTAAAACGTGAGCTATAAAATTTATGGTTGGTTTAATTTACTACGGCAAAGCACACTAGGGCTATATGCCATGGGGAGGATTGCCTTCGTGTAGAACTTTCTAATGGAAACTGGCTCGTATACACATTACACATAGGGAAAACCATGAAAACGACTTCGAAGTCAGGTCTATAAAATTTATGATATGAAATATGAAGTTTGAGTAAAATTACCAGAAGCTATATAAGAAGAATAACTTTGTACAGTTTAATAACAGATAAACGAAGAAGTTTACTGTAAAATTTGCACCAGTAAGCAAAGAATAATCGTTGACAGTAGCTCGTTAGAGCTCAGTGCAATTTTGCCAGAACTAACAGCAACGTTTTGATGAAGCTAAACGAACCTCCAACAAAATTCCAATTAACGATAAAATTCGTTGCTTATCGATGCTAATTTTTGAGCGGAACCTCTTATACGCGTAACCACCTGTTAAATTTTAAAACATTTTATACTAATTTTACGTTTTTCCCGTATAGTAAGCAACAAAATGATTCACATAAATGTTTTCAAATTTTAAACAAAAATTTACATCTTATTAAGCACAAAATAATCAATACTGCTAAAGATTTCTGAAATAACGGTGTTCTAACACATATGTAAACTTTATAATTTGTTGTGTTTTGTAGCTAAAAAAAGAATGATAATAATACTAGTGCAATATTTGCGGGAATATGTTAAAATAATTAACACTTAACAAAAACACTTTGTTTAAAATAGACCTCAATTTTCTGAATATTTTCTAACTATATACTACATTCTATTTGGCGTGTTTTATTAAATCACCTACTAAATACCATTTTGCCACATATTCTTAATAACACATTACTAATATTTGATTAAATCTACAATAAAACTATTTTCTATTAAAAAATAAAATTATGCAATCTGCACAAGAAATAATATACAAACTTAAAACAGAAATATTACGCAATTTGTACAATGATTCCCAGAAAAGAAATCAGAAACAATCATCATTAAAAAAAAAACTTTAATGAATTTTTTAAGTTCAAAATTGTTTTTAAATCACAAGAATAATAACTTTTGCATTCACTGTTTTAAAGTAATAATTAATTTTACCTCTTTTAGTAATCTTTAGATATTTTTTGCATGTAAAAGCAATATGATTTTGATTGACATTTTAAAACAGAAAGCAATATTTATCATTCATTAAAAGGGGAGGAAAAGATTTTGTCTTTTAAAATGGGTTTAAAATGACGAAGCAAACAATTAATAAATATTTACAGATACACAAATTGTTTTCCAAACTTTCCAAGGAAAGTTATTAATTACTTATTTCATCCATATTACTTACTTCACCTCATTTGAATGTCCAACAATCAATACATGCTTGGAATATTTACATAAAATACAGCTTAGTGTACAAGTCCAGTTTTACAGCAGTCTATCACAGATACCACAGTACGAAACAAGTGTATCACAGATGTTATTAACAGTTTACCTCTCAGAACCCGATTCACGAAAACGGTAGAGCAGAAATGTTGTCTTTAATAAAATATTCTTTAAAAAATCTGTATTTAACAGTCTTTCTTAAAACGTGTCCACTAATGTAGCTCAAAGAAAGTTCACATTAGTATTTTCAAACAGCACATATAAATATTACTACCAGTTTCGAGCATTCATAATGATGAAGGATTTGAAATAAGCTTTAGTATCTTTCACACAGTCTAATAAATTCAATAGTAGATAAACTTTTAGCGCTGCTGACAATCAGAGCATATAAGAGCAGAAAACTAAGTTGTCGTACTGAAAAATAATGTAAAAATTCACATCGTTGATGTCATGGGTTGTGGCATACTATAGAAGGATGGAGGGTGGAGATAGGACATAGTCTCACTTGTAGGTAAATTTGAACTGTAACTGTTGTAAGGAGGAGCTGGTATATCATACGGTTTCATGTCCATTTTGGTATCAGAATGAGATATTATATTGTTAATGGAAAAGGGAAGATTGCTGACGTTGAAACCGACATCGGTCTTCATGGAGGGATAAGAAAAAGCATCACTGAATGTTCTCAGGATGTCTTGGTGACTGGTGGAATCGAAAGGGGCGCTGGACATGATACAAGAGTCAGAATACCTAAAGGATGGGTACAGAAGTTCTTCCTGCTTGCAACAATCCAAACGATTCCTTTGGTTGTCTGCTATGCTGGCAATATTGTTTGAAGAGGAATGGCACAACTGTTGATGAGAATCGTTCGGAGTATGAATTTGAAGATGGTTGGATGACGTTAATGGGGATGAAAGGACATCTACTTTAGCTGAAAGTTGCTTGTCCATTTTGGAGGGAGAGATATGGGTGTCTGGTGAGCTTTTTACTTGAGAAAGGTCACCTGAACTCTTTTGGTCTTTCTGAGTCTGGCGAAGTGCTTCTTTCTTACTACACTTGAATCGCTTTTGCCGCCTCAGGAAGCAACCATTCTCGAACATGTTGCCGGAATCTGGATGGAGGGCCCAGAAGCTGCCCTTTCCTGGTTTGTCAGGTGTTCGAGCCACCTTGACAAAGCAGTCGTTGAAGCTAAGACTGTGGCGAATAGAATTTTGCCATCTCTGCTGATTTTGTCTATAATAAGGAAACCTGTCCATGATGAACTGATAAATCTCACTCAGTGTCAGCATCTTAGAGGTGCTGCTCGAGATGGCCATGGTGATGAGAGATATATAGGAGTAAGGAGGTTTAGAATGTGGATACGTACGGCGAAACTTATCATTCCTTACCATCTGTACGACTGCATCTTCTTCGGCTGGTATACTGTTGTTGTAATCTACGTTTCCGAATTGTTGAACATTAATGCAGTTCATATTGGTTTGATTCAAAGGCGTTATGCTGCCCATGGGAGGTATAGGTTGTGACATGCAAGAGGGTGCAACAGCCCCCATTGCTTGATGAGACAAGAAACCAGTGGTAAATGCCTGAGTCGAATAATTCATGGAAACAGGCATGGTAGACGAATTCATGTAACTGCCAGTGGGCATTGTGGTAGAACACTCTTGAAAATTTTTGTGCGCTATCATTAAAGTTTACTTTTCTTGCTTTCAAAACAATTCGTTGCACTAAAAAAAAAAAAAAAAAAAAAAAAAAAAAAAAATTCGGACGGGGTTAAAAACCCAAAAGTTGAATATCCGAAAATTCCGTACAAAAGATCTAGCTGCTTGAATTCCCTTGAACTAATAATAAATATTTCACTGCTTTAATATGTATTATTAAATGCAGTTTGGGAATAGTCTATTATTTGCTTTTTGTCCTTGAAAAACGCAACAAAGAAAATAGTATTGTTTTCTTCTCCACTCAAATCACTTTATTCTTGATATCTTTTCCTACCTTCTCGTAATGAAAAACAAAAAAGGCAAAACTAAGTCTTTCATAACGTCGAAAAGTCGCACAGTCCAAACATGACTTTATCATCTATGTTGGTCTTGTACACATCCAGTGCTATTCGTGTCAACGAAATCCGCACACACACCACGAACAGTTCAAACTAAAACTTTCTCTGCAGCAGCTGTGAGTAAATATCATTGTTATAGCAAACGCTGAGCAGTTCCTGAAGTTGTTTCTCCCTAGGGATACACCTCCTCTGACGACTCATGACGTCAGGCTACGAACCACGCCTCTCAACGTGTTCATTAGTGAAGAGTATGTTGAGGTGGAGACGAAATAACTGAGGGCTCCAATCAGGTGATTACGATAGGAAGCGATTTTCTTTTTAATCTGCCTTGCGCTGGCGCAAAAAGATAAGACCTTAGTCCGTTTTCTCCAGGAATTCCCTACAAGTTAGGTAATATATATATATAAAAAAAAAAAAAAAAAGGAATTTTATTTTCATTCTGGGAAGCAAAATATCTCCTGTAAGCAGTATACAGACGAAAGTATCAAAATATCTGTGAAGCAATGAATTTTTTAGTTAAGTATAATAGTTAATAATTAATAAAAAATGACCTTCTTTTAAGATTCATAATTTAGGGGGCGAGGGGTATTAGATATTCCAATTCCATAATTAAAAATAATATCATTCGAGATTTATTCGACATTCACACAAAATTTTAATGAAAATTTTCGAACGAACATTAAGCGAGTAATATATATATATATTTAGATGCTATCGCACTAAAAATCAAAGTTAGGCGAAATGCTGTAGTTCCTTTTTTTTTTTTTTTACCCATTAGTAGCAAATTCAGTTAGGAATTAGCAGTGATTTTCGTTTTGATAAAAATTAAAAACTAGAGGGGGAAAAAAAAACTGAAAGCATTCAGATTTTATATTATGCTTCAAAAGGGCGGTTTTTTTTTTTTTTTTATAACGTTTAGTGCGTTACTTTTATCTATTGAATATCATCTGCTTCGCACTTAAACCACATAAAGTTCATATCAACAGCAATATTACAAAACGTTTAAAAACAGCATGTCTTTAGAATTTCCGACAGACAGTCTCGTGCGCTAGAGCTAAAAATGATTTTTATCGCTACACTGTTGCCATTGCTTGCTTTGAAATCTTTGAGTTTGTTAATAAAAAATTCGTTAAAGTTTCACAAGACATGAAATAGATAATAATAACAATTAAAAATTCGAGCTTTCAGGTGCCCAAGTTCGGGTAGAGGATTACGTTATTCAAAATTTAATGGCTCTAGGTACCGTCGTTTTTTCACTGTACGAGAAACATACTTGCATTCATGCATATTCTCTCTTCATTATTTACTTTCTTTAAATACAAAACAGGGAAATAATATTTGGTGGCAACAATTTAAAAAGTGATACACCGTTTATAGTGAATCGACGCAAAATGCTGTTTCGAGACTAAGCCCTTCTGGACTAACGTCTCCTTTCGGTAAAAAAAAAAAATGCTACTCAGCTATAAACGGCACCAATTTTTACAAAATTTTGGTAGACTTTCTGTATACTCTTTTAATACATCAGATAAGAATTATAGAAATCTAATCAGTAATTCAAACACAATTAACGAAGTTAAAATTACAGTATCGAAATTTGAACTATATGTATGGAGTTTTCGATCTGTTGACAAACCAAATAATTTTGCATATATCACAAAAACAATAAAGCATTTAAGATGCGCAAATCCTTTAAAACATGATATCAGTAATATTAAAATGCCTTTTGCTGGTTAATGCTACATCTCTAGTATTACATAATTAATAATCTGTACAGATGTATGTATTTTAAGTACGTATGTTTGTATGATTGGTTCTCGCACTATAGAAAAATAATGACGCCTAAAGCCGCAACACTTTAAACACACGTGGACCTTGACCTGAACGCGTGTACATAGAATACCGAATTTTTAACTTTCTATTATTCATTTCATAACAAACGCAGCCATTTAAAAAAATATATATATATTGCCGTTGCTCGAAATAAAATTTTTATCTTCCGCGCGCCAGTGTGTTGCCATTCCGCAAAGTGTAAGAGATTTGTCTTTCATATTTAATTAACTAACTCAGCTATTTAAAAGCAATGTGTTGCCGGAAATAAAATGCTTTTAACTTCCATTCGACAGAACGTAAGATTTGAATGTTTAATTAATCAGCTTATTTGTTTATAGTTATATTAATTTATTTATTTGAATTTAATTTTTAAATTTTATATGTTTGTTGCTGATTAATAAGCTAAGCATTTTGAAAATAAAAAAAAATAAAAATAAAAAAATAAAACGCAGTTTTTAATAATACCCATTTTACTACTTTTTAATCTGAATGATTTGAACAAAAACGCATTTAATTGTGTCGTTTAACCAAACTCGTGCTAACAATTAGTTCGGAAATGTTTCAGTATTATGTTTGGTTCATACGCTCGTTCTTACATCTTGTGATAATATCGCTTTAATCACCTTTGTAGGTTTTTTTTTTTTTTTTTTTTTTTTTTTGTGTGTGTGTGTGTGTGTGTTTTTAACCCAAAGGAACGTTAGCCCAAAATTGTTGCCACCAAGTATTATCGTTCTATATTACATTTAAAGAAATTAAATAAGGAAAAATCTGCATAAATGTATGTGAGTTTCTCACATTGTGAAAAAATGAAGGTACCCAGAGCCATCCAGTTTTGAATAACATAGTCCTCCACATGAACATGTGTAACTAGAAGCCCCAATTTGTTTTGTTGTCTACTTCATATTTTGTAAAACTTTAATGAAATTCTGATTAGCAAACTCAACGATTTGAAAGCAAGCAGTGGCAAAGCTGTACGGAATAAAACATTTTTATCTTTAGTATGCAGAAATTCTAAAGATATGCTGTTTTTAAATCTTTTGTGATTTTGCTATTCTACTGAATTTTATATAATGTGTAAGTGTGAAGAATATGATATTTAATTAATAAATTTAACACACAAAACGTTAATAATAAAAAAAGATATTTGCTAGCCATCTTACTAAGAAGAAAACTGAACTTTGATATGATGAACTGAGGAAAGGGTGAAAAAAAAAAAATTATGCCCAAATGCTCTCGAAATATGCATGTGTCTGCAAATGAAAAAAAAAAAAAAAAAAAAAGACTATTAGGGCGTAATATAACATCTGAAAGCTTTCGTATTTTTATTTTGTTTTCATAGTGACAGGTTCGCCAGGCCTTGCTACATAAATACAAATTAAAAGAGAATTTTACTACAGAAATATATTGACTAGTACAGAACAATTAAAGTACAGTAAAATCAAGAGCAAAATAATTTGAAGTAACTGATATTGAGCTAATGTCAGTACTGTCAATATTTACTGAAAAATACAGTAACATAATCAAAAATAATATATATAATTTAAGAAAGGAGAACAAACTAAAAAAAACCTTTGTGGTCAAGAATTTTGCGCATTGAGCTGCAAAAATTAGAAAACAAGGTAAAAAGAAAATTCTTAATGCTTCCGCTTAAAAGTCGTTGTGATACTGTGATTCCGGTGAAAAAAAATTTTTAGCATAAGTTAAAATAAAGTGCAATGAACGGTGTAAATACAAAATAAACGAAATTATCACTAGAATACTTACAAATAAAAACCGTATTAAAAACTCAAATGAAATTGGAAGTAATATGTTGATTAAAGTTAAGACAAGCTTTAAACATTTGAATAAAACTACAATTGTTATATAAGACATAAGCAAAAATACGAAAATAACAAAAAAGCGGTAAATGGTAAATCAGCACAATTCGAATCTCATTATTGACGCTTCAGGGAAAATACATAATGGTTTTCGAATCCAGCTAATTCCATATTGCGTTTCGTGAAAACAGAAAATTAAAACTATACACGACACTTTTTGAATATTAAACTGATAAAATAACCTAGATAAAAACTTTAGTCTCAATTTCTGTGTTTCATTTCCCGACGCGTCCGCTTGTAAAAGTAAATGAAAAACACATTAATGGCGTAAGAAAAACTATATAAACTGGCCTGGTTAGGCAAATGTACAAAATAAAATAAATAGCGAATTGCTATTAGTCAAAAATACAAGATTTTTAGGGAGGATCCACTAGCTTAAAGAGTTTAAACTTTGCAAACGAAGGAAAAAAACTAAAAATTAAAATAAAAATAAAAAGCGAATAAAATTGGGTCTTGCTATGACCAAATATTAAAACAAAGGAAAGGAAATTAAAAAAAAAAAAAAAAAAAAAAAAAAAAAAAAAAAAAAAAAACAGACCTTGATCGGCGACATCGACTGTGGAGAGCCAAGTTTACACAAATGGACGATTGCCTCCAGAAAAGATAAAAAAGTAGCCAACCAACGAGGCAGAATGACGTAAAAGAGGAAGAAACGTCGTGAATAAAGAGCCAACGAAAAGTGACTGACAGTTGGGTCAACCTGACTCAGTGTGAGGGTGATAATCTGTTGAAGAAGGAAGAAATTTGTTCAAGATGGCGTCTTGCTCGACGTAGTTTTAAGTTGGGATGAGGTGAAAGGCAAAATGGCTAATTCTACAAAATGTGAAAAATTGGCCAAAAAAGCAAGTAGAAATTGGAAAAATACAGTAAATTGTTAATTAAAGTCAGAATTCTTCAAGCTAGAGGGTTATCAAGCTTCATGAAACGAAAAAGGGCTCATAAAATCAATAACAGGATAGATATGGCCAGAAAAAGCTTAAACATCTATTCAAGAATAGAATTTAAAGTACTGATCTAAATTTGTAGAGTAAAATTGAAGTTGTGAGAGGAATAAATTTTACATTTCAACATTAGATCATTTTAATTAGCCATCCGTTCGAAACCTTACCAAAGGGATTTAAGTAAAAAATTTCATTATCTAACTAAAAAAATCTAAAAGAATAGGTAAATGCCAGCTTTTTTTAATGAATTTTTAATGACTGTTTTTGGAATAAAGTTGCTCTGTAAGATAGTAACAAAGTAGAGTACTTCTTCTTGGAGGTGTTTATATTATTATAGATTCTTTTAATTCTAAGAAGTTGTGCATTAATTGTATTGACAATGACCCTTTTAGAAATATTAGATTTCCAGTTAGTTAATTTAAGTGTTGGAAAGTTGAAATCTCTGCGTTTATCGTAGATTTTTAAAATATTGTAATCTAGAATGTGCAAATCAAGGTAAATTATATCATTTTGAACTGTATTAGTAGTATTAAGCTTGAGGCAAGAAGTGTAGATATTAACTTTTTCAATTTTGTTGAAGTTGTTGAAGGCAATTACATCATCAATACAACGAAAAATGTGTTGGTAATATTTTTGATCTTCAATATTTAGTGAACGTACAAAAGTAAATTCTTGTGTGAATAGGAATAGTTCACAGATTGCGGTTGAGAAGTTGCCGCCCATAGCTATTCCCTGTATTTGCTTAAAGAATGTTGTTATTAAACTGAATATAATTGTTAAAAAGAACGCTTGAAAGAAAAAGTTGCCAATCTTCAGTATATATAGTTGAGAAGATTTAAAAGAAAGTAAGCTGATCATACTTTATATCCCAAATTTAATTGAATGAAAACATGTAGAAATGAAGAAAAATCACGAAAGAATTGAAGAGCGGCGCATCTCAAGTGCTCAACGTATGCAATCGTATATGAGTGTACAGGAAAAAGGGAATTTAGTTTCGGAAACTTGCTCATCCTACTCATTTAGAAACTTTTTAGAAACTCATTTAGAAACTTACTCACCCGATTCATATAGAAACTACTCATCCGACTATACGAAACAATAGCAGAACCTGAATTCCCTCCTACTGTCTACTCATCCTACTACCTTCTACTATTCTACTATCTCCTTCCCTAGAGTATTCTCTGGAACTTTAGGAAATTGCATTTTGAAGTATGAAATCTATTTTTCTTTCTTAAAGTATTCTTTCAAGGAATTCTTTAGTAATTTGCTTTCAGGCTGGCCTACTTTAATTACTTAAACATTGTTGTCACAAATCACATCCTTTTAGAAATAAGGTTGACATTACAATCAGGCATAGTTTAAGGATTTTGGAGACTTCTTTTTAGAAAGAAAAATTCATGGAGTCGCATCTTAATTAACTGTTAATGCTTTATTGAATTATTTAGAGAATATTTCCTCTGTTAAATATAAAAAGCATCAAAAATATGTTTGGAAAAATCCAGCAAAAATATTAAAACCACTTCACCATCCTACAGATTTTTGTCAAGTATATCTGTTTTTCTGTTTCCATGCGAAAATAAAATTTTTGCGTCTGAAACTAGCCTTAGAAATGTTTATTTTCTTCTTTCATCAGCAATCAAGACCTACTTAAAGAACAGCCTTACTTGACACTAAAGGATACTGAATATTGTTGTCGTACAAGAAAAAAATATTGTGCTCCCTGATCTGTTATCTGAAATTAACAAAGACGATCCCCTAAAGTTTATGCTTTAAAACTAACAGTAGTTCCATTCCATTACCAGCTGAAGGGGAGGGGAAGTTCGTTCCTAGCTCCGTTTTTTTAACTAAACTTTTTTGTGTGTGTGTCTTCCGGACAAAACACCAGTATAGAATGAGCGTGACTAATTAAAACAAAAATTACCTCTTTCATTTTTGCTGCATTCTGGAGGGTCGTAAAAATGAAGCAACGAGTATCTCTTGGGGTTAAAGCTCCAAGCAACATTTAACCTAGACGAGTGCGTGTGCCGTTACTGTGGCCTGAAACTGACGAGTCTGTCTCGGGAAAAACAGTGAAGTGGTTAAAAGAAAAAAAAAAAAAAGAAAAAAAAAGGCAAGTAATGATAACAATACATCATTAACAGAAGCTAAAACATTAATGTTAACATCATTAACATTTCTGTTAATGTTAACATCATTAACAGAAGCTAAAATTTTTATATTACTGTATTTCGCATATAAAGAAATTCTTTACCTATTCTTGCTGTTAAACATAAGATATAAATGCAGTATTAGATAGAAAGCGGAAGAAAATTTGAAAATTGAATTTCGGTGAATTAAAAGCATTCTAAAGGACCGTTCCCACTGGAGTTTATCTGAGCTAACGGGGGCAAATGGTGAAGCCGACCCATCTCTCAAAACCAGTAATTTTCCATGGGTTGAAAAATCTGAACTGTACAAGCAACTGCACTGCACAAGGAGGTTATTCTAACCTACTCTTGGAAGTGCAGGCATAGCGGAGCTAGTTGACTCATGGAACTGACTCCGTTAGCTCAGATAAACCACAGTGGGAACAGCCCTTAAAAACACCCGGTGGCAAAGTGGCTAGAGCGTCGCGCAGCTGCTCCAGAGGTCCGGGATTCGATTCCCGGGCTTGGCAAGGTTGACTCATCAGCCTCTCATCGCTTGATCGGTTGGTAAAGTGAGTACCAAGTTTGCTTGGGGAGTCCTGCGACAAGCTGATCACTTACCCAGGGCATATGCTGATGCCCTCCGGGGCCCAAGGTTAACCCGCGAGCACACGCGGCAGGTATGTCATACCCATGTGCATTTTCTTTTTTGTATGCTTCTCGCTCATTCTTTCATAAAAGGACGAAGCTTGGTGTAGCTGAGTTTAAGGTCACATACATAAATGGGGGAAATTCCTGAGGTGGGAAGTGCAACGGTTTTTTAGAACCAGCATTGTTCGGGCATGTCATACCCGCGAGTGTACTGGGGTTTCTCAGTAAGTCACTTCGAACTTCTCGTTTTCAAGTTTTTAGTATAAGTTTTTCTTGAGTTGTAAGCATGGCCCCCGTGTATTCTTTACGATGAAGAGATGAAAATATTGAGAAATCTCCTTGAAACAGTTTCTTCTGATGATTATTCATTTACTGAAGAAGAGGAAGATGTTGATGGCGAAGAATATAATTAGCAATCATGATTCATCCATATAGAGTAGTGATTCAGATACAGAAACAGAAAATGAAACTCTGAATGTAGCAATGAGTTTTATGTTGGGAAAAAATGGAGTAAAATGGAACAAACAAATTTCCGGACTAATGTTAGAATTGGCGCCAAAAATATTATAGCTAAACTCCCTGGAAATACAAAGTATTCTAAAGACGTCTCAACACCATTAGAGTCCTTGTCATTGCTTATCGATGAAGATAGTATGTTAAAACATGTAGTTGATAAAACAAATATTTATATTGATTCAGTACGAGAAAATTTCACTCGTGAGCGGGATGAGTACTTTTCTCAAAGCCTTAGGGATGCAGCTAATAGAAAGTGTTCAAAATGAACGACGCCGAGCATCTGTGGTTCCTGATTCTGGACGAAAACTGACCACCGATGAACATGTTAACAATAAACCGCCTTCCAAAAAACCTAAAATGACTTACAAGAGGTGTACAGAGTGCTCCAAGAAGAACGATAGAAAGACTAGATTCATTTGTGAAAATTGTAGCAAAAGTACATGTGTGGAACATATGACCTCATTTTGTAAACAATGTTAAAAAAATTGCAAGTAAATAATTTTTCCTCCCCTTATTGTTTCCTATTTTGTCTAAAATGAAGTATTAACTTGGTTTTACATTTTAATTTCTTTTAAAAAACCGATTAATTTTTTTCGGTAAATTTTTATTTACAATTTTTTTTTTATTCGGGTATGACATACCCGTCTCATGTTCGTCGGATCGGTGCGTGTGCTCGCGGGTTAAGAAAGCAGATTTCGGTGCACTGCAGGCCGTGCCCCACTAGGGCTGTTACGCCACTAAGTTTAGTTTTCTAAAAGTATCCCAAATTCAGTACTTTAAACAAGAAAATGTGAGCGCTTTTCCAATCTTCTGAAATGGTTTCATAGTTAATAACATAATCATTATCGAATCGATACTACTTTAAAGCAAAGTAGAAATGCTATTTGGAAATATAATATTTCTTTCTTTCTCTCTGTTGTACATCAAATTTCAAATTCAATAATCTTTAAACATAAATTAAAAATTTCCACAAATTCAGCTTTAAAAAAAAAAAAAAAAAAAAAACCTCCCCACTTTATATGTAATTTTCCTATCAGTTCCAAATTTATTTTATTTATTTGAATACGAGAAAGCATACGAGTGTTGTCTGCCTTCGAAGAAAGGAAACTGGCTGCATTTGCGTTACGTATGGGTAAAACCACAAATCATCCATGCCTGCAGTCAATCTGCCAGAATTTGAACCCGGATCGAACTACCAGCTTCCAGATATCTTATCCGCGTTTTAAAATTAAAGAAATACAAATATAATTTTTTTTTTTTTTTTTTTTTAAGAAAATGTAAATGCTAGTCATTTGCCAAATAAAGAAATTTTTGTAAATAATTTACTGAAGTATTTAACATTTTAAGAGAAATTAAGAAACAGTTTTCAAAATGAAGACACAGGGAAGACATCTATAGACAAACAGAATCCTAATGTGAAAAATCTGATGTGTACACCACATGACTTCCTTGTACGGAATATTAAATTATACGCATTTTTTCTTGCATTTTGTTTAAACTTATTAGATTGAATTAAACCTACTTCGCCGACAGCGCATAAACCACAATAGAATAAATGCATTCTTTAAAATTCACTTTGTTTATCATAGCGACACTCTGGCACTAGGTTTACATAACAGTATTATATTTCGTTCATATTATAACTCAGAATGCACAAAATTTATATCATTTAAAGAATTATCTAATCGTTGCCACATGTTATATTCAAATACTATAATAAAGCTAGAACTATGTATAAAAGAAATTAAGCAAACAAAACAAAAAAGAAACAGTTTTTCACTGACGATTGAATATTTCTCATTAAATTCAGTTCTCAATTTTTTTTTTTTTTTTTTTTTTTTGCGAGAAGGCAAAAATACATAAAAACTCAAAATATCTATATTAAAAGTTACGAAATAAATCTTAAACACTTATTTCCTCGAAAAATTCCAGAAAGAATTAAGCATGATTTAATTGGCAATAATAAATGAATGCGTTATCTTTGTTGTTGCGAAGCTAGGTTTCTCTAGATTGGCAACAAGTCCACTAGTCTCCTGTTTCAAATGTAAACATCAATGGCCGCCATCAAGAGAAGTATTACGCTTAGCGGCACTTAAACAACTTTGTGTTTAAAATTGTTGATAATTCTAAAAAATTGCATACAGATTTACTAAAGGCATAAAAACCTTAACCGGAAGATAAGAACAACATAATTCAATCATTTTTTAAAGCAAAAAATGTACAATTTACAAACATATAAGAGTAAAGAAACTGAGATCACTGAGCCGGGTAACAGAGTGGATATATATATAAATATATTTATATACGTTTGGTGCAGCCGATTGCAACCAAAATACGAGGTCCACATCTACATGTTATAGCAGTCCTATATACAAAATTTCAACGTTCTGAGGCTACTCGTTTTTGAGTTATGCGAGATACGTACGTACGTACGTACATACGTTCGTACAGACGCCACGAAAAATTCTCTTCAGAATTAATTTTAAAGCAGTTTTATAATTTTTTTGAAGGAAAACAGTATTTTATTTTGTCCTTACGTACAGATATCACGCAAAACCATCGTTAAATTGCATTCGATAGCGGTCAAAAAGGATATTTTCGTTGAAATATGCTGCCTGAAACTTTTCGCGATTACAATGCTTCCTTTTTACTCGTACAAGGAAGTTAAAAAAGCAAGTAACAAGTCTGAAAGCTTTTCAGATTACGCCCAAAGTGACGTTTTTTATAACGTTTTATGTGTTATCTTCATTTATTAAATATAATGTTCTTCACAGTTAATCCATATGAAATTCAATTTAAGAGCAATATCACAAAATATTTAGAAACAGTATATCTTTAGAATTTCCCATAGACAGTCTCGCGCGCTGGAGATAAAAATTGTTTTTTCGTCCAGTGCTAGCTTTGAAATAATTTATTTACCCAAAAATTTATTACCCAAAAGTTTATTACCCAAAAATTCGTTAAAGTTTAACAAAATATGAAACGGATAACAAAATAAATTCAAAATTCCGGCTCCCAGGTGCCCATGCTCCGGTGGAGGATTCAAAATTTAATGGCTGCAATTACCGTCGCTTTTTTACAATATGAAAAACATACATACATTCGTGCAGATTCTCCATTATTTAATTTTTTTAATACAGAGCGATAATATTCGATAGCAACAATTTATAGGGAAACGCCATAAAATGCCGTTTTTTTGATTAATGAGCCTTCCTGGCTACTACCCCTTTGGACCAAAAATTTGCAATAAAATTTCTAAATGATGAATATAATAATAATTTAAAAGCACTAATGCCTTCGCTTTTTTGTATTAAATATAAGCTGGCTTCAATTCACCTCGACTTCCAATTCTCGAATTACGTAACGAGCTTTTATTCTTGTAACAAAACAAAACGAAAGCCTAAACTGTAATCGCTCCAAGTGAACGCAATTGGTTCTCATATGCACAGATATTAACCATACTGGAAATGTTCACAAAAGCAAAAGAATAGAGATATCTCCTCCCTCCGATATAATAACCGGAAGAAAAATAGAAGAGTTTCAGCTCGGACTTCGTGAGGCAGTGGTCAAACATAAGCGCATGGAGCCAAAGTGGGTTGCCCTTTCTTTTGGCAACATTCGTTGTTCGCCAAACGAGCCAACGAATATTTCATTCTTTCCGCACTTTCTTGCGTATGTGACATGTTTTATTTATATGTCAAATTTCGTATCTCTGTCACCCACGAAATGTAAGTTTCTATTGGTTTGATAAACTTGTGAAGAAAATATTTTCCCTTCCCCAGCTAAACAAGACATTGTTACTTGATGCGTCAAGTAACTTGATGTTGTTAGCTGGCCTTTTTAATTGATTTATAGCAAGGTACACGAGAGCTGTTGGCCTAAAGGGTTGAATGCCTTCGTGGAGGATTTTAAACGGAAAAATTATTGTTTTACTAGTCTCAGGTGAAAATTAAGATGCATGTTACACGCTTTGTTATACATTTTATAATACACCCTTGATATTTTATTACGCATGTTGTGCTGTTGTGACTTATCTCCCTTGATGATAAATCAGAAAAAGCCCACGAAATTCATCGGGGTGAGGAATGCAAGATTGTGCCTGTCGTTGGCAAGAGTCTTGAGCACTATATAGGTGATAGTATGATTTTGCTCAGTTTCGCCTCCAATTTTGATGGAAAGCAGCCCCGGGGGATGGGTTCGAGGATCACCCGGCCGTCTTCCCTTACCATTAACTTATCAAGAGGACTTCCGACTCGCCGCATATTTGGACGGCTCCCATGCCGCACAGCCATTATACATTTACAAACATCCATGCCTTCTCCAAGATTTGAATCCGGGCCTTTCGGTACGGCAGTCAGAGTCACTAACATGATGCATTTAATGCTATGATGTACATTTTGTAGATATTACTTCGTCAACTGCAGAGTTGTGAGAATGTTAATAACTGGTAATTTGACCTGAATTAAAATTCAGGCGAACGAGCTAGTTGCATGGGAGTTTTCGCAGTTTCCTCGTATGTAACATGAATAAGAGCCATTTTTTCTTCAAAAGTTCTCCAAAGGCATCTGTCCCAATAGACAATTAACTCCCGCGTGCTTTCCTATAATCCAAATAATCCAATCTTTCTGTTCATTTAATTACCGCAAAGCACTCGAGGGTTATCTGCCTAAAGGGAGCGATGTTTTCGGGAAGAACTTTCTAAGGAAAACTGTCTCGTATCCATTGTACGCATGAGGAAAACCACAAAAATTCTCATCCCTTTCGTCAAGAATCAAACTTCCGGATGAAACTAGCAGTATTCGGCGACTTTACCACTCGGCCGCTGGTGGGCCAATCTAGTCTTTCATAGACATTGCTGAAAAGAGCTAGGTGTGTATGTGTATTTAATTATGTCAAAGCACACGAGGGCTATCTGCCTAAGGGGAGGGATGCCTTCATGGAGGACTTTCTAAGGGAAACTGGCTCGTGAAAAGAGCTTAGAACAGCTGTCGCATTTCTTCGTGAAACACTATTTTCTAGAAAGTATGCAAATACTTTTTGAAATACGTTTTGGAAAACTGCTTATGTAATTAAAATGGCTTTTAGTTTTGAAAAATGGCTATTGTATGATTTTGTAATTAACAATCAAAATTTTGTAGATTTAAATTAAAAGCGATGTTAATAGTCTTCCTTTTCAATTTAATAAAATGATTTTCCTTTTAAAGTTCCTCCATCTCTTTCTTTCTCTCTCTCTCTCTTTTTTTTAAGTGGGATTTCAAGTATTATTAACTATTCAATTCTCAGCAGCTATTCATTTCTCCATTTTAATATACATCTATATATACACATATATTTTCATATATATATATATATATATGAAATGTTGTAGAGAAGAAACAATGGTAATCACTCTCAATTTTCTGATTGATTTCTTTCTGAATTTTCTAATTAAGAATACTATCGATGTAAAATGCAAAAACATTCTTTCTTTTGACATGAATATCATGAAAGGAATATACAGAAGTAAGAATATATACAATTAAGATGCAAAAACTTTACCTTAATTTAGTTTAAATTTAGAGAATAATATGTTAGATATTAATTCTTTCAAATCATGATTAGTTAGTTTTTATTAAGACAAAGGATTATCTACCTGAGGGAGTCCTTCCTGGAGAAATTCGAAGGGAACTCTGATGTCCCATTCGGCACCAGTTGAATATGAGTCGAACTGCCAGAGTTCAGAGTTCTTATCCAGTTGGCCAGGGCTTTTAAAATTGAGCACAAGAGAAAAATATTTCCCTTATCTTGTTAGTTTGTTTGGGAATAACTCCTTGATTTCTCATCTGGGATCATATGCTCAGTTTACTGTGATTCATTGTAAGAAAATTTTAAAGCTATGAGGATATTTCTTTATTGAAAAAGATCTTAAATTTTTCGTTCTATTATTCCTTAATTTTGAATATTAAAGCATATGAGAGTTGTAAAGTTTTACGTAAAATAAAAAGTCAAATAAGTTCTGGAAAGAAAAAATATACTTACGTGTTAATGCAACCCCCCCTAATAGAAGTTGTCAAATTTTCAGAACATGATAAACTGTGGACCCCATGCGCATAACCATTCTTCCGGCAACCATGCTAATAACAGTCCCTTCAGTCAAACATTGCGCCGTTTTCATATGTGTTCTTTTTGTTGTATTCCAACGGTTCAAATTCCAACGGTTTTATACACAAATCACGATACTTTTTACCTGGAACTTAGTTTTAAAATTTGAGCTCATGAAATTTGCTAGCAGTAAAAGAGTACAGAAGTTTTGTTGTACTAAAGTTGTTTATTCTTCCTCGTTGTTCTAAAGAGAACACTGGTAGTTCTCTGATGCTGCAATTCTGCAATTCTCTGATTTTTTTTTTTAAACGAAAAATGATCGCTATGAATTTCGGTAAGTGAATAGCGAAAAACAAAATTACAGAAAAATATGGAGAAGAATTCTAAGTGCTTAATTTTTTTTAATGTGTTAAGTAATCCTTATCTAATAATTAAAATTTGTATTTTAAATTGGTAAAGTATGATTTCTTTTCATATTTTCGTAATATTTACCGCCTTATGATAAATATCGGTAGTTTCGAATCGTTCTTTAAAAAAAAAAAAAAAAAAAAAAAAAAAAAAAAGCATGAATACCATTAACTTGCAGCCGATAAGTAACTTTCACCTTTTCATCTGTAAAATATCGTGAAATTCCACCACTGTGATTGTATTAATACGTACGTACGGGGAGGAAAAAAAAAAAAAAAAAAAAAAAAGAGCTTGCAGCAGAGAAGAAATCTAAGCGATAAAAAGGAAGGAAGGATATAAAGAGATATTAATGAGTTAAAATTATTTTATGACGTACATATTGCTGTGACTTACTTGTCTAACAGCGATATCATATTAAATCCTCGATTTTAATCGAGGTCAAGAGGCAAAGACTGCGCCTGTTGTTGGTTTAAGCCGTGGCCACTTTATAAACGACAGTAGGAATTTGAATACGAGGGTCGCCTGCTTGTTTACCCCTTTTATCCCCAAACGTTCTCTTTTGACAGCATACCAAACCCTCAAAGAAACAAATATAATATTTGATATATTGTCGGCATACCACCTCCCTGAATAAAAAATATTAGGAATCTGCAAAATTTTAGCTGCCAGAAAGATATATTTAAATGGTTTGTACTTTAAGAAACAATCCCCATTTCCCAAAAAATGCACTCAGGAAAAACATTAAAATATGCGACGAGGTACCGAAGATTTGTGTTTCAGATTTCATTTAATTGTTATTCATCGTGATTGCTTTCATTACAAAATAATGCCTCGTTACTTTATTGAAAGGGCACCTTAAACTAACGTTGGCTTTTATTTTCAGTAAAAAATAAAGTCAAATCTTTTGAAAGGAAAACACATATTTACCTAAAAAACTGATATTACTAAGCTTTCAAATATAAGCTTTCTTGTAGCGGTTCTCAGTTTCGTACAATTTAATTTTTGAGTGTTTCGAGAAGGTTAGCTGTACTGCACATTGGATAACTTAAGTCATTGCTAGAAGGGATAAAGAGCCAGTTGTAGGGGGCCAAATGCGGCCCGCGAGCAAGCGAGAGCAAATAGGCGATGCTCCCACCCCGTCCGTATGAGCAAACACGAGTTTCCCTCAGCAGTAATGAGAGAGTGTGCGTCAGTGTTTGCACACTTTGTTCCCTCACTCACTCAGTTTTCCGAACCCACCCCCCATACGCACTATCATTCTTTGCTTTCGTCTTACTACACATAGAGCGACTAATGTGTCTTCGAAAAGACCAGAAATATCCTCGTCTGCTCCCTAAAAACCCAACGAAGATAATAGATATGACCGAATATTATTTGTACGTGTGGGTAATATTAGAAATGCGTTTTGGTGGAGAAATTTGTAGAAGTGTTTCCTTTGGAATGGAGAATTTGTTTCGCAGTTCACAGAATACAGCATTTCTGCAACAGCACGTGAATTATAGCAACCATAATACTAGATTAAACGAATTCGGTAGTGTATTGAAAGTAGTTTATAAATTCGTGAAAAATAAAGAATTAAATAACTTGAAATGTTAATTACAATTTACGATTCCAAAGTTTATTTCTGCATTTCTTTTTGTCAGTGTATAATGACATAAAAATATTAACAGATTTTAAAAATTTATATTATCCTTTGGAAAAAAAAAGATTTTAAATATTAGATA
Source organism: Stegodyphus dumicola (assembly GCF_044657685.1). Lineage (NCBI taxonomy): Eukaryota > Metazoa > Arthropoda > Arachnida > Araneae > Eresidae > Stegodyphus > Stegodyphus dumicola. Next base: position 183,367,443 of record NC_140769.1, on the reverse strand, counting down.
TTATATAAAGAGATTTTCAATCTATGTGTTTCTAAAAATCTATGTGTCTCTAAAAAATCTATTTAGTAACCATTTAATTTTACTTTTAGTATAGAAAATACTGTATTTACAAGCGTAATAGTCTCACTTTTTTTGCCAATTTCAATTCTTGGTGCGACTATTACGCGGGGAATTCTAGTACACAATATTGTACACTTTTGGCGATTTTTTTCCGCTTCTAAACGGGGGTGCGACTATTACGCGAGCAAACACAGTAATACAAAAGTAAAGTTAAGAATTTTGCAATTGGAAAAGGAAACAGAATTTTTTGACTTGTGGCACACATGATATAATATAATAATTTTATAATAATTTGATAAATATTACATAAGTAAAAATAAGTAGCTCTTAACGACTAACTTAAGGCTGTATTTAATCTCATAATATTAAAATACTAAAGATAAATGAAAGATATTATTCATCATAAAATTCAAATGGCGTTATCCTTCAACTGATATTGATTAAAATTACATAAAATGAGCAGTATCTCCACAGTGGTGGACCATGAATCACTCCTGCAGTATAAGTTATGCATTTCCGAAATCCATCGGTTGATCCAAAAGGAAATATATAATGTTCTGTAGCTCTTCATCTCATGAAGTAAGTTAAAACGCTATGCATTTTAAAAGGCAACTGAGGGTTTCTTTAAATGTTATGCATCTGTTTTCAGAGGGCGGTCATGTATGTATCTAATGATTCAGGTCTTCCGTGAGAGAACAGGCGGAAATATCGCTATCTCGGAAAGCGCTTTAAATAACTGGAAAATTAATCATGACCTTTCACAAGAAGATACAAAGGGGGTATTGGAACTTAAAAAGTCGAAGGAGACTCTATGAGTAAAGAAGTATACCTCTGAAACCTTCGATTTTTCAATGGATCATATGCTAACTAATATATTACTAGTCAATAATTTCTGTTTGATTATTATGTCTTTTTTGGAAGTTCGTATGCCTAGTTTATGCATACTCTCTTACCAATGAATTTATTGGCACTGCATATTCAAAAACCTCAATATCTAAAATCTCGCTAAATCATTACTAATAAATCTGATTCTGAATTTAAAATATATTTATATTTTTTCTGTGATTTCCATACCACGAAATTTAACAGAAATTAAAAGCATCAGTTTATAATAAATAATAAATATAATAAAGTATTACTTTTGACGAAATAATTATGTTTAAAATTGATTATGTTCAAGTATAAATAAATATTTTAAATACTTTTCCGTAAATGTTCCTAGATGATAACTAGGAGTGATCCTGTGAGCGATCGATTAATAGCGACCTTACATAATATCTTTCTGATAAAAATTAATTTAAGTTTTTCTAGTTCATTAGTTAATTTAATTCTTTCATTAAAAACATTAAAACATCATTAAAAGTAAGATTTTTTGAAAGAAAAAAAAATGTTACCAAAATACTGGATTTTTTAGAAGTTTTATTTGAATTTACGGCAAGGATTATTTTCTAAAATTAGATGTACTGGATCTCTACAGAAGACAGCAGGAAAAGTGAACCAAAATAAAAAATAATTAAAATTAAACAAAATTAGTTATTAAAATTAAATAAAATGGAAAAAGTTAAATAGGAAGATTAATAAATTAATTGCAATAGTTAAATAATATATTAGATTACTAGAACTCATTTTATTTAAGCTGAAGTTAAAATTTAAAAAGACCGGAGATAGGATCCGGCTGAATTTAAGCCATGGTTTAAATTCAGTCGTTTACAGCTGAAGGATCAAACTCATTCATAATAAAAGTAATTCCAGGAACTTCCCTTCTTCTTGGATGGAAGAAAAGTAAGAAGAGAAATTACACGTTTCTATTAGAAAACAAACAATGAAAAGTTATTTCTGTGCAAGTTAAGATGAAAAATTTACTTTTGCTTTCAGTACTAAGAATATGTGTGTCTTATAGTTTTCAGTTAGTTTTTCTGAAGAAGGTGTTGAACCTGAGAGATTTTGCAATGATGAAACAATGTTACAAGGAAAAGAAGAATATATAGTACTTCTAACCTGAAAACTAAAATGTGTTTATTCTTATTATGTTGTAATAATTTTTTGCTTCCCTATTGCAATGGACAGCCTTTCGACTATTCAAGATTCTTGAGCATCTTCAGTGCAGTTGGCAGAATTGATTAAAGCGAAGTTGCTGAGAGCATAAAGAAAATTATTCTAGGACAAAATTCACTGAGTCACAAAATCTGAGAATCTTGATTTACAGTTGCAATAAACACTCCTATACTGGTTTCTTTGGAAGGAAAAGAGATGTAACAAGCAAATATAAGCATAACTTAGATATCTATAGAAAAGTAAACAAAAAGATGGGTGAAGAAGTTAATTTATACTGTATAGGGTTATATAATGTTAGAATAATAAAAAAAATAAAGGATCTTTTACCTTTTACGTTTAAGCAGTGCAATATACAGTTGAAAAGAGAATATCTTGCATTAATTCACCGGATAGTGTTTGAAAAAAACCAAATAACTAACTAACTTAATTTCTTATACTTTGAAACTCGTATGACTTAACATATTTCTATAAGGAAATGAGACTTAAGACCTGTAGCATCCTCAGTTGTCTCAGAATGCGTTAAAGACACCTGTAATGTTCTAACCCCAGAGCAGTGTTATTAAGCGCGTGACTATGACACTTCGCGCAAATTACATTCTGTCCTCAGAGCCCACCAGCGGCCGAGCGGTAAAGTCGTTGAACACTGGTAGTTCGGTCCGAGGTTCGAATCCCGCGAACGGGCTGGATGCATGGGTGTTTTCGTGGTTTTCCCCATGTGTAACGTGTATACGAGCCAGTTTCCCTTAGAAAGTCCTCCACGAAAGGCATCCCTCCCCTTAGGCAGATAGCCCTAGTGTGCTTTGCCATAATTAAATACACCACACCACACCACACCACCATTCTGTCCTCAAATTTTCCTCCCTGCCCTTATCCATTTATCTTCAGCTTTCAGCTCTGCGCCTGATTAGAAATGCAATTGTGTAAAATAGCGCTTTCTCCGACTAACTTCTGAGAACGTCTTCTTTCCAGCTTTCACCACTTGAATTTTGTTGGCAAATCTTTGTAGGAAATCTTAATACATAAAAATACAGGGAAATAAAAATTATTGTATGTAACATTAAAAACTATGATGTATTTAGGATATTTATATAGTAAATAGTATTTATATCGCTATGCATTTTAAAAGGCAACTGAGGGTTTCTTTAAATGTTATGCATCTGTTTTCAGAGGGCGGTCATGTATGTATCTAATGATTCAGGTCTTCCGTGAGAGAACAGGCGGAAATATCGCTATCTCGGAAAGCGCTTTAAATAACTGGAAAATTAATCATGACCTTTCACAAGAAGATACAAAGGGGGTATTGGAACTTAAAAAGTCGAAGGAGACTCTATGAGTAAAGAAGTATACCTCTGAAACCTTCGATTTTTCAATGGATCATATGCTAACTAATATATTACTAGTCAATAATTTCTGTTTGATTATTATGTCTTTTTTGGAAGTTCGTATGCCTAGTTTATGCATACTCTCTTACCAATGAATTTATTGGCACTGCATATTCAAAAACCTCAATATCTAAAATCTCGCTAAATCATTACTAATAAATCTGATTCTGAATTTAAAATATATTTATATTTTTTCTGTGATTTCCATACCACGAAATTTAACAGAAATTAAAAGCATCAGTTTATAATAAATAATAAATATAATAAAGTATTACTTTTGACGAAATAATTATGTTTAAAATTGATTATGTTCAAGTATAAATAAATATTTTAAATACTTTTCCGTAAATGTTCCTAGATGATAACTAGGAGTGATCCTGTGAGCGATCGATTAATAGCGACCTTACATAATATCTTTCTGATAAAAATTAATTTAAGTTTTTCTAGTTCATTAGTTAATTTAATTCTTTCATTAAAAACATTAAAACATCATTAAAAGTAAGATTTTTTGAAAGAAAAAAAAATGTTACCAAAATACTGGATTTTTTAGAAGTTTTATTTGAATTTACGGCAAGGATTATTTTCTAAAATTAGATGTACTGGATCTCTACAGAAGACAGCAGGAAAAGTGAATCAAAATAAAAAATAATTAAAATTAAACAAAATTAGTTATTAAAATTAAATAAAATGGAAAAAGTTAAATAGGAAGATTAATAAATTAATTGCAATAGTTAAATAATATATTAGATTACTAGAGCTCATTTTATTTAAGCTGAAGTTAAAATTTAAAAAGACCGGAGATAGGATCCGGCTGAATTTAAGCCATGGTTTAAATTCAGTCGTTTACAGCTGAAGGATCAAACTCATTCATAATAAAAGTAATTCCAGGAACTTCCCTTCTTCTTGGATGGAAGAAAAGTAAGAAGAGAAATTACACGTTTCTATTAGAAAACAAACAATGAAAAGTTATTTCTGTGCAAGTTAAGATGAAAAATTTACTTTTGCTTTCAGTACTAAGAATATGTGTGTCTTATAGTTTTCAGTTAGTTTTTCTGAAGAAGGTGTTGAACCTGAGAGATTTTGCAATGATGAAACAATGTTACAAGGAAAAGAAGAATATATAGTACTTCTAACCTGAAAACTAAAATGTGTTTATTCTTATTATGTTGTAATAATTTTTTGCTTCCCTATTGCAATGGACAGCCTTTCGACTATTCAAGATTCTTGAGCATCTTCAGTGCAGTTGGCAGAATTGATTAAAGCGAAGTTGCTGAGAGCATAAAGAAAATTATTCTAGGACAAAATTCACTGAGTCACAAAATCTGAGAATCTTGATTTACAGTTGCAATAAACACTCCTATACTGGTTTCTTTGGAAGGAAAAGAGATGTAACAAGCAAATATAAGCATAACTTAGATATCTATAGAAAAGTAAACAAAAAGATGGGTGAAGAAGTTAATTTATACTGTATAGGGTTATATAATGTTAGAATAATAAAAAAAATAAAGGATCTTTTACCTTTTACGTTTAAGCAGTGCAATATACAGTTGAAAAGAGAATATCTTGCATTAATTCACCGGATAGTGTTTGAAAAAAACCAAATAACTAACTAACTTAATTTCTTATACTTTGAAACTCGTATGACTTAACATATTTCTATAAGGAAATGAGACTTAAGACCTGTAGCATCCTCAGTTGTCTCAGAATGCGTTAAAGACACCTGTAATGTTCTAACCCCAGAGCAGTGTTATTAAGCGCGTGACTATGACACTTCGCGCAAATTACATTCTGTCCTCAGAGCCCACCAGCGGCCGAGCGGTAAAGTCGTTGAACACTGGTAGTTCGGTCCGAGGTTCGAATCCCGCGAACGGGCTGGATGCATGGGTGTTTTCGTGGTTTTCCCCATGTGTAACGTGTATACGAGCCAGTTTCCCTTAGAAAGTCCTCCACGAAAGGCATCCCTCCCCTTAGGCAGATAGCCCTAGTGTGCTTTGCCATAATTAAATACACCACACCACACCACACCACCATTCTGTCCTCAAATTTTCCTCCCTGCCCTTATCCATTTATCTTCAGCTTTCAGCTCTGCGCCTGATTAGAAATGCAATTGTGTAAAATAGCGCTTTCTCCGACTAACTTCTGAGAACGTCTTCTTTCCAGCTTTCACCACTTGAATTTTGTTGGCAAATCTTTGTAGGAAATCTTAATACGTAAAAATACAGGGAAATAAAAATTATTGTATGTAACATTAAAAACTATGATGTATTTAGGATATTTATATAGTAAATAGTATTTATATCGCTATGCATTTTAAAAGGCAACTGAGGGTTTCTTTAAATGTTATAGATCTGTTTTCAAAGGGCGGTCATGTATGTACCTAATGATTCAGGTCTTCCATGAGAGAACAGGTGGTCGTATAGGTATATAATTCGAGTGACCGGGGGAAAAAAAATATAGAGATATCAATATTACATTAAAAAGCATTATTACAGTTTTTAGGCTTGAAGTAAAATAGTATGTTTGACTGCTAAGACTCGCATATTTTATTAACGATTGAAAATTTGAACAAGTTGGACAAGATATAAGGAGAGTTCGAGCTAGTAGTAGAAATTTAAAGAAAAAAAAAAAAAAAAAGATGCAGAATATTTGATTGTAGTTTTACGGCACACTCTCCTTACTTTATGAAATTGTAATGCTTTAATGAATGAAGTGTCAGAGAAGAATGTGATTGATACAAAAAATTAAGAATATTTCGTTACGTCTATCGAAAAAGCCTCACTGCTGCAAAAATTCCGCGAAACATGCTTCAAATGTTACGATATGAAGCCCCGTTATTTGCATCTGTTATCACCGACTTCAAACGAGCATGTTGGATGAACCACGAGAAGAACGTCCAGTGATAGTAATGGCAGTAAAGTGTGTGTGTATTTAATTATGGCAAAGCACACGAGGGCTATCTGCCTAAGGGGAGGGATGCCTTTCGTGGAGGACTTTCTAAGGGAAACTGGCTCGTATACACGTTACACATGGGGAAAACCACGAAAACGCCCATGCAGCCAGCCCGTTCGCGGGATTCGAACCTCGGACCGAACTACCAGTGTTCAGCGACTTTACCGCTCGGCCGCTGGTGGGCTAATGGCAGTAAAGCAAAAAAGCATCCACTTTGTGCTCCATGATCGTCAATTGATTGTGAAAATAGTGCCTGAACGTTTGCAAATCTAGATCGAAAGTGTGCTACACATCATCCACAAGTACTATTCATGAGCAATTGTCGGTCTGATCTAGCCCCAGTAATCTTACTCCTGAATAATCGTGACAAAATCCAACACATAGAGTGTGATTATATAAAGAAATTGCAATAAGAAACTGTAGCGCAAACACCCTCTTCACTGTGATGATAAAAAATTTTCATTTTTCCATTGCAATAATTAATCATACTTTTTTGCACTTATTGGGGAGGGGGGAAGGTCTCTCGTAAAATACTCATTTCGTTCTCTCATAAAACTGAAATTTGATAAAAAAAAATTAGCTATATATATATATCTATATACACAATCTGTGCTTTTATATATGCCTATCGCGCTTGTATATGTATGTTAACGATTCCAGTTTAATTATTTACAAATTTAAAGTTTTAATTTCTACAGTAGTACACATTTACTATCTAATTTTCCTTTCGCATTTCGTAGGAGATAATTTTTCATTTTTTATTCGCTATTAAATTAAATTTTACCTTTTTCAGCTATAAAGCAGGAAGTCTTTTTTAAATAAATTTTAAAATTCGTTAATTTTAAAGCTTTCTTTTTGTTTTTCTTTACAAAAAAATATATATACACATATAAAATTATTTGAAAACTAGTAAAAAAGATTTAATATTATATTTAAATCTTTTTTTAGTCTCTTATTAGAACTTAAATTCTTTATTGTTTAATTATACCTATGTAATAATATTGTAGAAATATGTGATAGCCTAGATTTTGATCAATAATAAAGAGCAACTTGGCAGCCGCGGCAGATTGAATTATGATTTTTATTTCCATTGACATCTGTGGCACAATTCCCTTGGCACTCTAATCATACCTATTTCAAAGCATTTACATTTTTCAAATGGTTGCGATAGGAAGAAAACAGCTGGACAGCGTCTTAACGGCAAGAGAAGCAGAAGCAAAGTGCGCAGTTATTTCAGCATGGAAGCTTATTAAAAGAAAAGGTTTCAGTTTAAGTTCCGAATAAGCTACGATATCGTCAATTTGTAAAAGTCATATGATTCGGATTAACCTAGAAAGGGCGCAGTCAAAAAAAAAAATTAATATTATTTTTAGAATAGAGAGGGGAAATACCCAAATTAAAATGAGGAATTAAGAGACTATTGCTAATTTAAGTTATACTTTTGATTTATATAGTTTCTGTCTTACATACATATACACAAACACACGCATGCTTACATATATGAGTATGCTCTATCTATATGTATGTATATATACCTGACAAAAGTTTCTTTGAAATTTTGAAAAATTAAAATTGCATGAATCAATTTAACTTTATTTTCTATTTATATATACACCCATAAAGAAAGTATATATATATATATATATATATAAGCTTAAAGCATCTAAAGTTAAAACTGGAATCAAAGCAAGGCAATTCCTTTGCAATATTAATAATTGCAATCGTGCATAAGTGGTTTATGTTTCTTTATATATATATATATAAAGAAAGTAAAATATATACAGTAGTGTGTGTTTTCCATGCTTTATTTAATTAGCAAAACTAGTTTTTCTTAAAGGGAAAGGATATGTTATTTTTGTTTTGAGTGAAACGAATCAAATTCAGTGATAATAAAGTTCTGTTTCATATAAACTGCAGCAGTATATAGTTTTTAGATAAATTTAGAGAAACAAAAGACGTTTTTATTAAGTATCGAAAGTGAGAGAAATTTTTCTATTCTGGTTTGCTCTGCAGTAAAGTTTATTATATAAAATTCGAGTCGTTAAGAATTCCTTCAAAGATAAAAAAGTCACATGATAGTGCTTTCATCATGAAGTTAACAGATTTAAACGTGAGTCAACTATTTCTCAGAGTAATCTTGATGAACTGACTCATGTTTCTAAACCCTCTCAGCATGTTCCTTTCAATGTTCAACTTTCTACTGTTTGCTACTTTTGCTCACTTCCCTTTGTAAATATAGATAACAAAAGATTTTTATCTTCCCTTTCCCCTTTTCAGAATAGCAGGTATCATTAACTGATACATTTCGTTTTCTTTCACTTTTTGTGCAGTCCAGTCAAACGTCATTTAACAGTTATAACTAGAGTGGGGGAGAAAATGATTGATTTTCTCTTTATGGAAACAAAAAGTAGTATTCAGCAGATAGTACAAAATTTTTTAAATTTTGTTTCTTATGTAATTTTATATAGGAAAGTAAAAACTGCATCCCTTTTTGTTTATTTATTTGTATTTATAAAATGTTACATTAATTTAAAAAATGGGGAAGGGGACTTTTAAATTTACATCAAGCATTTCTTTCTGTTCGAGAACTGTTTTAATTCTTTTTAAATGATATCAAGGTATAACTGTGGTTCTTGTATATTCTAGGATTTTAACTTGCTATTCATGATGCATGGAGCCATCCACAGTCTGTAGCGTAACTTTATAATATGAGCAGTATCGCCTACCATTGAGCTTTGAGAAGCAACTGAGCAATTAGCTCACGCTTGGATAAAAAATCAAGGCGTTTTGCTTACGGAGAATAAAACAAGTCATTATGGTTTAAGTGAAAGAAATGCATGAAGTGTCCCAATTTGGACAAAACTAACATTTCGTGCAGTGACGCTGAGCAATTTTGATTACTGATGTATTTTTTAAATTATTTTACTTACTGATGTATTTTTGAAACAAACATTTAAACATTCACTAGCTTAAACAAATATTAATATCACACCACAAACGTTAAATCAAATCATGTCAATTGACCCTTCACACATGTTAGTCCAAAGTGTATGCAAATTCATTTTTTATTCCTATGGAACGGAGACTATCCGTTTAAATTCTAAAAATATGATTGCAAGTCCACACTTGCAAAGATATCCAGAAGATTTAAGTAACTTGTTTTTTCATTATATGCCACTGTGCGGGCCACGGTAGGAATCTGTGCATGTTTTATGAGGTTCGCAGCTACAGATGCATCAAAAAGTTCTTAATCCTCATCGTTCTGTTTCTATATTCATTGATGAATTTTGATTATTAATTTAATGCAAGGTAAGTGCAATAAATATAAAAAATTTTATGTGTGTCAAATAATATTTTTCTATAAGCTTGCAATTCACATTCAAAGAACATCTAATATCAGATTATTACGAAAGTAACGGGCATACTCGAATGAAACTTCGGTGTAAAAGAAACCTGAAAACAGGAAAGGGAAGCAAAAGAAAAAAAAAAAAAAAAAAAAAAAAAGAAAAGAAAAAGAAAAGAAAAAGAAAAAAAAGGGGGGTAAATTATGATCTATAGACACGTCTATTTTCCGCGTTGTTATAAATAATATTTTTGTTTTGGTATGCTTCTCTTAGCTTGCGAAATTGCCTGAAATCTTTTAGTAGCTTTGTGACAGAAAAATCTCTAATTTATCTTTCAAATTAAAACAGTGCAATGCTTTTTAGTATGCGTATGTGTATTGTGTGTGTGTTTATTAGATCCTAGGCAAATATGTATCTTCTTTTCTTGCTAATGTTAGTAAACTTAAATCCTAAAGCCATACGTAATTTATTTACAAATAAAATTTCCAATTTCTAAAATGCTTTTTATTTGAAATACTTAAAGTACACTTATTGTTATTACAAAACCCACAGATTATTTACTTAAAACAAATTCTTTCAAGACTTTGAATATGTCTAATAACCACGTATTTCGTAAATTTTTATGAATTTTTCAGCTAAAGTTGGTCATTTAAAAATAACAAAAAGCTATTAAGCTCTGTTTAAGAAGTGGCCGAGTGAGTAAGATAGCAAGACATTATTAGTTCAACCCGGACTAGAATCTTGGCGAACGAGCCATGCCGCTGTTATGTTTTTACCCATATATAATGTAAATACCAGCTCTTTCGCTTAGAAAGTCCTTCACACAAGCATCTATTACCTTAGGAAAATAGCCATCAAGTGTTTTATTAGAGTTGAGTTAAAAATAAAAATTGTAGGATAATTAGCTCATATTTTGTTGCAAGAACATAATGTTTGAAACATATTTTTTTCAATATTTAATTAAATGAATAGCCAGTCATATCAATCACATTCTTTTTACTTATTAAAAGCATTAATTTTCCTTCTTCTAACTGTTCTCCACCAGATTATTTTTAACGGCATCTTTAAAGTAACCCAGCACTTGTCAAGAAATGAAACAATTCCGATTCTGATATTTGTTTATATGATAGAAATAAAGCAATTAAATCTTCTTTATTTATATTATTCAACTTTCTTTCAGTGAATTTCTGAAATCTACCGAAGAAATGGAACGACTTCTGTGTAATGCTGGAATGAATGTAATAAGTTACAAAAGAACGCTAACCTTCTTCAAGCGCATTTAGAACGGCAAGCTGCACATTGGCGAAAGGTGACACAATTCTGTCTATTCTGCTATTCCTTCGACACCTGACCAGATCGTGTCCAGACATCCGAGCAGTCCCCTTCTCTCGATGGGGACAGTAAAGCGAAGAAAAGGCTACAAGTGGCTGGGTTGACCTTTGGTGGCCACCTGCGGATGCACGTGTGCCCGAGTTTGCAGGTGCAGTAACGCGTTCTTTACGGGAGCAGCACGAAATAAAATCGGTGAAGAAATTACTTTTTTTTTTTTTTTTTGAAGAAATTACTGTTTTTTTTTTTTTTTTTTCCCCTCTCTAGTTCCATGCGAGCATTTTCGTTTTTCCGCGCGTAAAATTAACTGTTCATTAAAATTCTTATAAAAAGCCTATTTTTAAATAGAAAGAATTACAAAGGATAACTATGATAGAACACTCTGGAATGAAATTATTTCAATTAACTAAGCATTAGACTTGCTTCACAGAAAACTGAAACTGGATCCTTTTTATGCTTATTTTTATAAATAATATTTTTGTTAACCATAATTTCGTGCTAAATATTTCAAAATTGCCATTTAAATCTTTTAATTTTACTTAAATCGCTTAAAGAAAAAAAGGTACGTTTCCGTTTCGCCGGCGCCAAGCAGACTTTATTGGCGACAACACACAGTATACACATAAATAAAAGGTTAAGAAATGTTAGTTCTAAGAAATTTTTATTTTGTAGGCATAAAAATTTTAAGATCGTTTAAAATTTTGTAAAAAGACGGTAAATAAAGACAATAAATTTGTAAAAAGACATTAATTTAAGAATTTACTATGCTTTCATGGTACAACATTCTGATTCGCCGTTTCATATCACGTGACCCCGAATGATCTCATCTCACGTAAACTACACTAGAAAAATTTAATTCTCTTAGTAATTATCTACATTAATTTCAAGTTAAATCTTAATTTGGAATACAAGTTTAAATCAAGAATTATTTCAATTTGTACTTACTCGGAAAGCTTACTCAGAAATTATGTGAAACCGCAGTGCTTTACTTCAATAGTGCATTCTCATTAGAATTGATGAATTTAATTCTTTCTTTTTTTATATTTTCGCCTTCGGCTGAGCGGTATGATTGCATCCTAATTACCGCCAATGAACATATATCTGGTAAAAATTCTATGTAATTGTATGCCAGTATTGAAAGAATCAATAAATCTGATAAGAAATGTCTGCGGCTTGTTTTGAAAAGGAGGCGTAAAAGGTTTACCAGTGATGAAATTAGGTTTGGCATCGATTGTACCCTTTTTGGCGACTTTATCACTTGCGCCGGCAAAATGGAAAAGTACCGAAAAGAACTATGTATCTTTAAATACATGAAAATTATTTTAACTTGTGGTACTTTTCCGTTTGGACGGCGCAATTTCCCATTTCGCCGGCGCAAGCGATAAAGTCGCCGAAAATGGTAGAACTGATGCCAGAGCGAATATCTTCGCTGATAACCTTTCGCGGCACTTTTTCAAAACAAGTCGCTGAGATTTATTATCAGATTTACCTTTTTTTTTTTTTTTTTTTTTTTTCAATATTGGCATACAATTACATAGAATTTTTTTAATTATAATATTGAAATAATTCTTGCATTTAAACTCGTATTCCATACTGAGATTTAACTTGAAATTAATGTAGATAATTCCTGAGAGAATCAGATTTTTGTAGCGTATTTTACGTGAGATGAGATTGTTTGGGATCACGTGATATTAACCGGCGAATCAAGAGGTTATACCATGAAAGCATAGTAAATCTAATTTAACGTCTTTAAATTCTTAAATTAACGTCTTTTACAAATATGTCAAAAATGGATGAAAAACCAATGAAAATTCGGGATTTGCCCAGGACAGAGGAAGAATCCGTCAGATTCTTTCAAGCGAAAGGCGGTTTGCCTAACATTGCTTATTTGTGAAAATAATCATGAAATGAAATTATATTTCGGAGACGAAATTCAATGGCGTTGCAACCTTTTAACTTGCCGCAGTAAAAGAAGTATACGGAAAGGCACATGGTTTGAATAATCGAGATTGAGTTTCTTGAAGTGTTTAAGATTCATTTATGGTTGGAGTGAAGAATTAACTACAGTTAAATGGTGTGAAAAGCAGTTGGAAATCAGTCAAGGAACAGCTGTGGATTGGAATAACTACATGCGAGAGGTTTGTGTGGATTCTTTAGTTAAACGTCAACAACGCAAAATAGGAGGACCTGGTATGATCGTTGAAGTGAATGAAAGTATGTTCACGAAGCGCAAAAACAACGCGGGACGGATTTTACCACAACAGTGGATCTTTGGTGGAGTTTGTCGTGAAACAAACGAATGTTTCCTTGTGATGGTTCCAAACTGATCCATGAGTATTATATCAGAGGCAATAAATGAAAACATCGAAAAAGGAACTACAATGTATTCCGATTTATGGAAATAATATTGCACTGAAAAATATTAGGAAGAGGAAAGAGAAAAGTTTCTCTTTCCTCTTCCTAATATGGAAGAGGAAAGTTTCGAACATTTCAAAGTGAACCATAAATTCAATTTTGTAGATCCGGAAACTTTGACGCACACGCAAAAAATTGAAAGACTATGGGGAAGGCAAAATGGCGGAATAAGAAACACAGAGGAACTGCTCGGCATCATCTGGAAAGTTACCTCGCCGAATTTATGTGGCGAAAGGACACAAAAGACCCATTTGAAAAAATTCTAAACGATATTAAAATATTTATGCCTCCAAAATAAAAAATAATAAAAAAATTCTTAGAATTAACATTTGTCAACATTTTTTTATGTGTATACTGTGTGTTGTCGCCAATAAAGTCTGCTTGGCGAGATTTGCGCCGGAGAAAGGGAAATGGCGAGGTTTGCGCCGGCGAAACGGAAAAGTACCTAACTTGTATATAATATATATACAAGTTAAAATAATTTTCATGTATATATATATATGTTACGGTGAAACACCGAAATCTGGAGAATGTCGACATGTCGACTTTCACCGGTGAATGTCAACATTCCCATAGTCGCTTGGTGTATGTCCGAAATATTTTCCAAATACTCTTATTTCTGACTTACACTGGTTAATGTCGACATTCACCATGTACTAACGGTGAATGTTGAACATATAAGAATATTATATTTTCTTCTCCGTAATTCAGTCGGAAAAAAAAAAAAAAAAAAAAAAAAAAAAAAAAAAAAAAAAAACGCACTTGAGACTTAAAATAAGAACTTAAGAACATAAGAACTTAAAACACACATAGTACATTCAAAATGAGAAAGGAAAATAATAGAAGTTAAAAACTTACTAATTATGTGATTCAAATCTTATTTATTGCAACAACTTAAGCTACTATGACACTTTGAATTGCACAAGAGGCCCTTGCTTTTACAACTGTATTTATTTGTGGAACATTTCCTTTTGTAATGACAGCGTGTACATACTCTTTTCGACCGACACCAGAGCGTATCCGTGATTGTCGACATACACCGGTGGGGGTCCGAATGTACAAGAATGTAATGCATTATTCGATCATTCACCTACGTATTTGGTGAATGTTGATATTCTCCGGTGAAAGTCGACATTCTCCAAATTCGGTCTTTCACGGTAACATATATATATATATTTTAACATTTGCTAAACAGTTAACGCCTGCGCATAAAGTTGGAGAATGAAGGATAAAAACGAAGAGTACTGTAGAGCACAGCAGGAACAGAAAAAAAAAAAAAAAAAAGTTCTCAGATTTGAAATAGTATGCAGCACCTTGAAGAAGAGTTTTTTAAATTAAAAATAAATAAATAATAACAAAAACTCCGAAAACTTCCATATTTTATATTACGCCCAAAGGGCCGTTTTTTACATTTTGTGTGTCACCTTTACTTATTACATATCATGTTCTTCGCACTTAAACCATAAAATCCAATTCAACAGCAATATCGCAAAATATTTAAACGAGCATATCTTTAGAATTTCCGATACACAGTCTGGTGTACTGGTAATAAAAATGTGGTGGTTTTTTTTTTTTTTTTTTTTTTTTTTTTTTTTTTTTTTTTTTTTTTTTTTTACATACAGGGTTGTATTGTTCTCTTTGAAATCGTTGAGTTTGTTAATCAAAAATTTGTTAAAGTTTTACAAAATATTAAATAGATAATAAAACAAGTTACAAATTTGGGTTTCGAAATGCTTATATTCGAGTGGAGGACTACGTTATTCAAAATTTGATAGCTCTAGGTACCGTTGTTTTTTCACAATACGTGAAACATACATGCATTCATACAGATTTTTCATTATTTAATTTCTTACAGTATAATGCAGGGCTGTAATATTTGGTGGCAACAATTTGAAAAGTGAAACGGCGTTTTATAGTGGACGACGAAAAACCAAATTAATAGCCTTTCTCGGCCAATTGACCCTCTGGGTCACACTTAGCTTCTCTTTTAAATCCAAATAGCATTAATTCACATTAAACAAAATCTTTATTACTGAATAACATGAAGTCAAATACAAGAATTTCAATGTTAAAAATTCCATCCTTAATTTCCTCATGTCCTCTTAGAACATAGAATGTTGCAAAATAGAAAAATATCAGAATATTGAAAACGTATATTACTTTTTAAACAATATATAAAGAGAACTGTAATCAATATGTCACTACACAAGTTCATCCAGAGCCATAAAATGTTGTTTCTAATGCCAATGATACTGTGCACTATTAACTTTACGTTTAAATTAAGGATTCACTTTAATAATATTGAAGATAAATTAAAAATCTTAGTCATCATCAACTGGCGGTAATGTTTATTTATCTCGAACGCGGTTTTTCGAAACTGATCAAGTTCTAAATATATTTGGGATACTTTTTTTTAAGTAAATTAAAGTAAAACATATTTTTAGATCTAAAATAAAAATTTTAGTTCTGTCATTGTTAGCGCAACAGTTGATATGCTTTTCCTACCCAAAAAATCCGTATGTTTTAATACCTTTCCCCTTTGGCGTATTTCCGATTGTAGCAGTTATAACTTCACTACTAAGTTACTACTTATTCACTGAAATCTTTAACTATTTCTCTCTCTGTAGAATGGTGTTTGAGACACCCGGGTGCCTGAGCCAAGGCTCTACCCCTTGTGGAACTTTGATCATTTCGAAAGGTAGTATACAATAACCGAAAGATACTTTCGAATAGGGTTTTTTTTAAAATAATTTTGTAAGATCAGATAAGAATATTGTTAACGTATTAATATCAATGGATTTGTTGTCTAAATTAGTGAGAGCAGAAAAGTCGAGAAACTGGTGACTGTGACAAAAATGAGGTAGTGCAAACATAGGCAAATTGAATCCATTAAGAATTATTAAGTACACAACATCAAATATTAAGACATGAACTTGAAATAATTATATTCATATATCTATAACATACACAAAAGTGAGAATGCAGACAGAAAATTTGAAGTGTAGCAGATAAGAGGAATGAAAATAAATACATAAATAAGCACATACGTCAAATTATTAGAGTTGCATATTACATGATCCATGCATTTAGTTGGGCCATCGGCCTATTCATATTTTCCAAACTGTTATAGCCGTAATCATAGATTTTAATACTGGGATTATCAGTATTTTGCTGCCTTTCATGAAATTTTTTGGCTAAGTTATAATAATGAGTGCGCAGTAACTCAATGCCTAACTCTTCATGTATTCTGTTATTCCTTACATATCCATCTTTAACTATTTCCTGCATACATTTACTTTTATAAGATGGCCTCTAGTCTTGTCCATGAACTCCAAATTATCTGCATTCCTTTGGGACCTGTCAAGCTCCCTAAGAGCTAGGGAAAATACCAAGTCTCGAATGACTCATGACTTATGCGTCACCTGACTGAAGAAATCTGGCAAAAAAAAAAAAAAAAATCCGGATGTTTAAATACTTTTCCCTTGCATATATTTCTGATTATAATAGTTGTAAATAACTACTTATTCACTGCCATCTTTAACTATTTCCTGTATACATTTCCTTTGACAAGATGCCCTCCAGTCTTGTCCATGAACTCCAAATTATCTGCATTCCTTTGGGACCTGTCAAGCTCAATAGCTCTTCGGGAAAATACCAAGTCCCGAATGACTCATGACTTATGCGTCACCTGACTGAAGAAATCTGGCAAAAAAAGTGCGGATGTTTTTTTAATACTTTTCCCCTTGTGTATATTTCTGATTATAGTAGTTGTAACTAACTGCTTATTCACTGCCATCTTTAACTATTTCCTGCATACATTTACTTTGATAAGATTCTGTCTAGGCTTGTATAGGTACTCCATTATCTGCATTCCTTTGGGACCTTTCAAATTCAGTAACGTTTCGGGTAATGACGCATAGCTTTTGCGTCAGCTGACTGAAAAGAATTACATAAAAACTTTTCTCAGAAAAGATCTACTGTGGCATGACACTCCAAATGTAGAAAAGATCTATTATAAGATAATGAATCAAATCGCATAACAAGTAACCCGAACTGAAATTACTCATGTTAACTACCTGCCACTTAATACCATCACTAATGTACTGTAGTCTGATACTTCAGAATAGGTATTATAAGGTCATTTTCTATCCTTCAAACAGTGCCAGGCCTTGCAGGAAAAAGTCGGATCCTCTAATTTAAAGAAAAATAGAGCAAAATCTATTTCATACAAAAGTTCAGAGAACAGGTAGAACTTATTAAAAATGTATGTAGTGAAACCTTTCATGGTGAACACAGTCTCGTAGATGACCACCACTGAGAGAACGGCTGAAAACTTCTCATAACGACACCTTTTCAAGATGACATCCTCTGAAAGAGTCAATTATTTCTGAAAATATAATTAAATAAAGTCAGTGAATATCATATGATCATATTCTTTAAGACGTTCAGAGTTTGCTCAGAAGTCCAAATCATCTGGCGCTGTAATGGGTCGTCTTTTAGAGTTCTGACTTGAAATTAATAAATTCCGTATTTAACATCATTGGTAGCCATCTTTTTTCCTACAATTATTTATAATAGATTAAAATCATCTTCAGAGAAGAATCGTTCGTGGTCTTGAGTATGTTTCGAAGTGTTTATATCAAGGGTGAACTTAAACCTGATGCTGATCAAGGTCTTGCTTACTGGATGAGGCATATTGTTTAAACAAGAAGATAAGGTAACGCTAGTCGGAGCTCGTTGATAGAGATGATGCCGAACAGGATAGAGAAGCAGAGCTTGAATTCTCTTCCTAGAAGAATTTACGCACAATTCTGAATTTCTGGGGTACACCCTTATCCTAACGTAATTTAGTAGATTTTTGGTAGGAAAATGTAATAGTATGTAATAAAAGTTCCAAGTTAATAGTATATCTATCAGTTTGAAGAAGAAGGATGGAATCTTTTCGATGAAGCACAGGAATTTGATTTGATTCTGTTACCTCTCTCCCCCCCTCAAAAAAAATTATCAGAGTGTTGGGTTACATTATGTTGTTCGTCAATAACCTGAGGATTATTTGCTTCCAAAATTCTTCTGATAAAAAATATTGCATTTTGTAACAGATGATATGAGTCATTCTTAAAAACGAAGCATCTGCTCTTGGTCGTCACATGGTGCGAGATTCGCCAAAATATAAACATTTTTTTCTCCTGCAGGTCATATGACAGAACGAAAAGTTAGGACTTGAACTCTTCGCTCTACCAATGTAGCTAAAAAAAACTCTCATTTTTATTATTTCTTTTGTGTGTTAATTCTGAAATAAATTGGAGTTCGTCATACTTAATTTGTCTAATTATTAGCCCCAAGATTCTTTAATCATGTATAAGAAGAAATATGTGTAGTAATTTTAATTTATCTTATAGAAAGCTTGATATTTTATAAATGCTTTGAAATAAAATTTTAGACGATTCTGTTCCAAAGCTTGCGTCGTATTTAAAAGCATACTAGAAAGGTGAAAGAACTGCAGAAATAAATCTGGCAGTCCCACAAGCTTTTATTCTACAATCCATGCTTCATTCCCATTTTAGCTTAAATTTCACATCATAGGCTCGGCATTGCTCCGATTAAGCTTTGAGTAGGAAAGAAATCTTCAATCAAGTCATCTCCGAAAAGTATGCACAGGGAGTGAAGGTGGGGGGAGGATCTTCGGATAACGGATTGGGTGAGGCGTTTGACGTAATCTCTCATTAAAAGAGACCACTAGGGGCATGTCTCAAATAAAAGTCTCAACGTTGTTTGTATATCCCGTTAAATGCGTTTTCCTAATTTGTAAGAGATTGAATTGAACAATTCCGTAGTTTTCCCTAAATTCGGGAAATCTGGTATTCCAAGGGAAGAATACAGGGAAACATGTTTGGCGAAATTTATAACAATAAAAAAGGGAGTCTTTTTAATGCTCTCATACATTAAAATATCGTTCACTGAGGAGGATTATGACTTGGATTTGAAAACAGTAAAAATAGCATATAAATGAAAAATACAATGTTAAATAATTTGGTCAGATAGTTGTGATAATAGAATATCACAGAAGAATGGCTCTGAAACAATCTCAGTCATTATCATTTCGAAACTTAGTTAAAAAAAATTGGTTAGTACACATTTAATAAATGTTAAATTAAAAAAAAGTTCTTTAAAATTATATAGAAATTTCATTTTTCAAATTTGTATTGTAAATTTGTTTCCTTTGTACATTGTGTTTATCATTTGTTATGTTATATAAATTCGAAATGCTTCAACCGACATAATTTTCTCTAAAACTTCCAACATCCTTTTAATTCTTTCACACCTAGCAGCCCATATCTTAAACTCAATTTTTAGTGTTTCCCTTTTCTTTTTCTTATTTAAATTAATATTTAAATTATATACAATCATTAGGAATTAAGACATTCTTCTCGCACGTATCTTTAGCATATAAAGAAGTAACAAGCATATCAAGGAAACATTTAGAAATCCCATTAATATGTTCAATTTGAAAGCATTTCTTATGTTTCCTGTTTCGTTGGAAAACCTAACGGTTTCTCTAATGTCGACGAACTAAAACATACTGTACTATAAAACTCATTATGACTTTGATTTGGTCGACTGAGGATCATTCTTTCCATTTGCTTTCTAAGAAAAAGGTCAGGTTAGGTTAGATTAGGTTAATTGATTAAGACAAAGTATCTCGAGGGATATCTATCTGCCTGTGAAGAAAGATGGCCTCGCGGAGATCTTTTCAAGGAAAATTGGCTCGTATCCACCTCGCACATAGGGAAAGCGACGAAAAGCAACCATTCAACCAGCCCGTTAACCAGAATTTGAACTCCGGAAGAACTGCCAGTGTTCAGCAACTCTGCCTCTCGGCAGCTGGTTGATGAGGTTTTGTTTGCTTTATCAAATTATGGCAAAGTAATCGAGAGCTATCTGCTTAAGGAAAGGGATGCCTTCTTTGAGGACTTTCTAAGGGAACTGGCTCGTATCCATGTTACCCATGGAGAAAACTTACAAAAATGTCCATGCAGATAGTCCATTGAACCAGGTCGAACTACTAGGGTTCAGCGATTGATGAGCTGATTTTTTGGTGAAAGTACACCTGATTTTCCACGTTGCACTTTCCGAGTGTCCATGCATTATCTCATTTATCTCATGAGAGTGACTGGACACTTTGAGTTTCGGAAAATGATATCTGAAGTTTTAAATGCATTACCCTGAAATTATATAAGGTTTAGATAATGGATTTTGACCTCATTCTTTGCCCTTTTTATATAGTCTTCTTGCACCTTTCTTTAAATAAATTATTAAATTTTAAATTAATATCTCTTTAGATAGCCAAAATAACATCTCAGATTCTAATGAGACCTTACACAAAATCATCTGCAAGCAAGTTTATGAAGGCCCACTAGCGGCCGAGCGGTAAAAGCCGCTGAACACTGGTAGTTCGGTCCGGGGTTCGAATCACGGTGAACGGGTTGGTTGCATGGGCGTTTTCTCGCGGCTTTCCCAGTGCGTAACGTGGATACGAGCCAGGTTCCCTTAGAAAAACCTCCACGGGCATCCCTCCCTTTCCGTGTAGTGCCTAAGGGCAGAGCACGTAATAAGCAAAAAAAAAAAAAAAGTTTATGATACTACTTCACAACGAGGCAATTCTAAAAAAAATTTTCGTTCAATAAGATTTTCTTTTAAAATCTTCATTGCCAGCGTTTTATTCATGGTTGACTTCAGAAAGTACATGTGATTAAAATTTTATAAGTTAGGTCTTGATTTTTAATTAGAATATGGGAATTTTGTAAGAAAAATTGCTAAAATGATTCAAACATTTTAATAGTTATTTACGATTTACGTAATAAAATGGTATTGAAAACATACAGAATTCTCCGAGTTCAAAGCAATAGTTGTAATTAATAAAGTAATCGACGACTGGGTGTTCAAAAATTTTGAAGCAGAACTTATTTAAGTATGTAGTAAATTTCAGAAAAAAAATGTTTTACTCCTGAAGAAGAGGGATCTGTGTCTGACCACCCTCGAAATCCATAGAATCAAATTTACGGTAAGCTAAGATTGCCCCCCCTTTTTTTAGCCTAATTTTGAAGTAGTTGTTTAAAATCAAAAACCTCCCTGTTTGGCATCTTAGTCACTTAATTGGCGACATTTCTCTGATTTTGGCAATTTCTGTAATGAATTTTGACCTTATGTGGAGGATTTATTTTTTATTTCTCGAATTTACTTCGGTTTTAAAGAAAACATTGTTCAACATTTTGATCATATTATCCTAAATATTGATCACAATCAGCGAGGTATTTTTCATGTTTTCGTACATACAAACAGACGGGACTTCAGCAATATGGTGACAATATCAGAATGATAACTTTAACCGTGATCATATTAAGCACGTCTACTGTAATCTTGTTTTGCTTTAAGATGCTACTCATTCAGTGTCATTATAGTCCAAAGAGAACGGACTATGCAATAGTTAAATTCGATTCTCAATCCTAGTTTAACAGATGCAACAAAGACTTTAATAAATAACAAAATTCAAATTTCGAAAGCAATTTAACCAGAGAAAGCTTCTCTTTAGGTTCAAAAAATATATGATTGATACATCAAATACTGAACAGTAATGACTCGTCTTTTTTTTACATTACTTACACCGTTCTGTTGCTATTTTTGGCCAGGAAACCAACTTAGAGCCCGGGCTCGTATTTCGGAAAGAAGGTATGGATTTTTGTAAGTGTTTAGTGCTTTTGCAGCATGGTAGAACTTAAAATGTTGTCGAGAAGAAAGCCCTTTCGGAAGGTCGGTGGAAGAAGAAGCAGAGTCGGAGACCCACGGATCCAGTGAGAGACCTCCGTAAGCACATTTTTGAAGTTTACATCTGGTATAGCCACCGACGGAGTAGCTTCTAGAACGGATCAATAGTTAACTCCTAGAACGGAACAAAATGATTAATGCATTGTAGATTTCTTGTAAAATTTTTTAGTGCGAAGTTAACTCAAATATAAGCATAATTACATATGTAAACAATAGAAGTCTTTTTTATTAGTTTTTATTGCAGTCTATATGAAAAATATGTTTTATAATAATAGCCAACGCACAGTTTTTTCAAAGTTAATTTTCCTGATTTACATTCCTACATATTTAGTCTGTTAATTTCACATTACTAATTGTTTGCTCTTAAATGCATTGCCTGCGCAAGAAATACTGTTCGAACAGAATGGATGTATCTTATTCACAACGAATATTTTTAATCTATTCATACGTAACTTTTAATGTTAACAATAGGTATAATCAGATCATTCACAATATATATTTTGAATTTTACACTTGCAAAATCAAAGAAATGCAAGCATTAAGATAAGAAAATATTAGATTCATTGTAACACTTCCAGTTATTCTCAGCTCAATAAAAAAAATTGTACATTTGAATTCTTTTAATCCACAAGTGTTAGTAAATGAATAATATTCGAGGCTAATTTTACCATGAATCATTTTCTCGATATAAAGAGCGATAATTTGCCACGAACATTAAACTGAATATCAGCGCGTAATAAGTTTCACGAAAGTGAAATGTTAAAGATTAAATAAATTATAAAATAAAAGCACTACGAGATTTTTCTACTAAAATGGTAGCAGAATTTATACACCGTGCATTTATAACTGCGAAACAAAGGCAAAATAAAACACAAACAACAACATGCGCTCATATCCACAGCTTCAAAGGTTCAGCGTCACAAACTCAATAGAAGCTCATTGATCTATTATTGAAACCCCTTTCAGTTCACCACAAGGTGCATATTTGCATCAGTGGCGATACTGATTTCATATGTGAAATATGTCCCCGTAAATGTTTCTTCAGCACTGGGACGGAAGCAGGAAATCCATGCGGTTGCCTATGAGGTGCCAACGATCGAAGAAACCCTTGCCTTTTGCCACAATAACGTTAGTGGCCTTAATAAGGATGTTACTGTCAGACAAGTGAGGTAAGTTTCAACACATCTGTAGAGACATTAGGTTATTTTTAAAGCAGAATTGATGAAAAATGAGCAACGCCCCCGCCGGGAATCGAACCACGGTCCTCTGGAATACGCGCCCAGCGTGCAGACAAAGACATGCAAAGAAGGCGGGAGAAATACCTTATATACTCTCCCTTTTAAAGGGTGACTGACTGTGTATTTTAGGGGACCCAATCGCTAAATCCTGAGTGTGGAGAATCATCATCCTCCACCCTTTTAGTTTGGGTGCCACTGTAGAGACATTAGATTTATTGGAAACTGGAGATATGAAAAATGAGCAACGCCTTCGCCGGGATTTGAACCACGGACCTCTGGAATATGCGCCCAGCATGCTGACCACTACACTACGAAGGCATGCTAAGAAGGCGAAAGAAATACCTTATATATCATTACTTATTTTCACGAATTACTTTTCTTCAACAGGTACGAATGTATCCTCGACATCGTACTGCAGTAACAAATTAACGAGCTCACTCAGAAGCCTCTTTTTCTCCATTGATAGAGAAGGATATGGTTACGAGAAAATTAGTCGACTTGATATGATACCATTTAGTGCCTTGCTCTAAAAATCATATTATAGTAAATTAAATCATATTACAGTAAGTCGATTATTAAAATTAAATTTTGTAGTCTTAGGAATCAACTTAAACAAAGATGCCTGTTGTATGATGTTAATTTGCGAAGCATTTAATTTGTCTGAGCATCAGAAGCTAACTCATATTTTTAAAAATTCTGCTTCATAAAGATCAACCGAGAAATCTTGTCCAGAGCCCCTCGAAACGCTTGACAGTTATATAAAAGTGTAAACTCAAAAAAGTTTGCAAATTAATTGCAAAGCGAAACGTGAAGCTCAGTGAGCATTTTCGGTTGCATTATTATCACTATAAAAATATTCACAAACTCAGTTCTTTAGCCCTTGAATAAGACCACTGCTTCGTTGCAGAAAATCCCTACTTTGAGCACTTAAAGCAGTTATTGCCATTCTTTCGAGTTAAAATCCCTATTCGGTGGAAAATCCTTGCAATCAGTATTTTAATGAAGTCTGAAATTAACTTTTGGCAGCATGCTGGTAGGAATACTAATCGGATGGTAGTTTTACAGAAGTTACAAAATTCTCCTTCCAAATGACGGTGCATCGTAATTCTCTGTTTGAAGAGACGGATGGCTCGAATCAACACGACAAGCGTACTTTTCTTAACGAGAGGTGGATGTTGTTTCCAACTTCCAATCAGGTACTTAGAATATTTAGGAGAAACTTTGTCTTACGAACAATATTGATTTTAAATCCAAATCGGAACTTCTTAATTCTTAAAACCCGAAACAATGGTTTGTTTTTACATTCTTAGTTTAAATATTTTGAAATAAAAAGTTTCCAGCTTACATTTTTACTAATGTATAATATTAAAACTATAAACTTACATTTTGTAATTTTTACAAGCCAGTCTTTGTTTACAAAACTTCCGTTTTTATTCCCACATTTAATGCTTTGTACTTGATGTAAAATATCAAACAAAGTCTTATTAGATACAAAATAAATTATGTTGTTGGCTTTCTTAAAGCATTATTCCCCTCTTTAATGTAATTTAAACTTGAAAGAACTCCCATGTTATTGCATTGCAAATGTAACTTTATTTTTATTTTAAATCTGTTCTATACTTTAGTTTCTTCAATCAGCTCTATCAGAAATATGAATTATTTGAGTTTTAAATAGCAAGAGTTAATGTAATTTGGTAAAATGAGGTTTGTCAGCTTTACCAGTCATACTATTCTTTTATGCTTCCACAACGTGAAATATTTGATAACTTCGCTGAGTGCCATTCGTTTTCTTTTCTTTTCTTTTTTTTTTTTTTTTTTTTTCTAGAATTTGTACTTAAAAGTTACGCTTATGTTGTAAGACCCGGGTTGTTAAGTATTTGATTTACGATTTAGATTCTTATATTTCCAGATCCTGAAACAGGAATTTTTAAGCTTTTATATTGACTTCCTTGTACGAAGTAAAGAAAGTCTGTAATCGCGAAAAATTTCGGGTATCACATTTCAAAGAAAATATCCTTTTTAACTGCTCTGGAACTATGTTTTTGCGAAAAATCTGTACGTAAGGCAGAATAAAGAACTCTTTTTTTTCAAAACGGATTGTAAAGTGGCTTTAAAATGGATTCACAATAAGCATTTTTTTGGGGGGGGGTGTACGTGTACGTGTGTAATATTTGTACATACGTACGTATGTATAAAATTGAATCATGCAAGACACATACACACGTATGTATGTACCTTGCATGACTCAAAAACGAAAAGCCTCAGAAATTTGACATTTTGTGTATGGGACTATGATAACATGTAGTTGTGCACCTTCCTTTTTAGCTGCAATCGGCAGCACCAAACATATATATATCCATTGTGTTACCCATCTCCGTGAGCTCAGTTTTTTTTTATTTTTACATGTTGGTAAATTGTGCATTTTTTCCTTAAAAAGTGATTGAATTATGTTGTTCTTATGTTCCAGTTAAGGTTTTTATGTCTTTAGTTTGCATCCAATAGTTTTAGAATAATCAACAATTTAAAAGTGGTACTAAGCCTAATGAAGCCAACATTTGTTTACAATTGAAACTCATCGCAGTATAACGAATTAAGTCAGTTTGTGCACCGACTGCAGTGTCTTTTTGCCGAGTGGGACCAAAAGTAAACTTTCAATTCTGTGTACCGAAAAATCTGTCTTCCTGCCGCTGGACGAATTGCTTGGTTTTTCACAGAAGCTCTAATTTTAAGTGTAATTTTTTTTAAATTGTTTTGAATTGTATTTGATGTTTTAGGTTTTTCTGTACTTTACAATTTTTAATGAAGTTGTTTTGACATTTTTTGTATTTTTGCTTTGTCGCGAGGTGAAAACTGAAGTAATTAAATGAGAAATATATCTCTAATAAAATTCGAGGAAATAAATTTTAATGAAATGCAACAAAAAATATGTATAATTTAATAAGTCATATAAAGAAGTTATATGGTATCCACATCAGATTTTCTTTTATTATAACTTACGTGCTATATCATCAATAAACGTTTAGTTTGATTTCATTCTGAATGTATTGAATTGGAATTTTTAAATTATGACAAAGCGCACTAAAGCTGTTTTCCTGAAGAAATGGGATGCGTTCAAATAAAACATTTAAGATAAAGTGGTTTGCATTTATGTTACACCTGAAGAAAACCACGAAAACTTTTATCTTTTATCTAGCTGCGCCGCTTTCTGGGATTTAAATCCTGATCACTGTTACATTCAGTGATTTAGCCGGTATTTAGTGATTTTACTGCTCGGACACTGATGGGCTTTTGTAGTAATAAATTAGTATTATGGGCTTAAAGACAAGATCTATAAGTCGACAAATTGATGGAAATTTAATAGGATTGAAATTAGATCTAACTTTACACACTCTAATTTTATATTAAATGCACAAAGCGAAACCTTTAGCAATGGCTCTCTTCCAAAACGACCATTTATGGCACATGAGCAATATTTTCGAAAAGTAAAATTAAATGTCGATATAATATACCCTATCGCCAATAATCAAACTTTTCTTCCATATAATTAGGTCTTCTGTGGAGATGCCTATATCCACAGAAGACCTAATCATATGGAATCGTACTCGGATGTTTTATTAGAGGTTTTATTTCATTCTTTTTAGGAAGAAAAGAGTGCATATCAGATTTTGCTATAAAACTTACATGTAAAAAATGTATTTTTAATAATGTTTTGATATTTCTCAAAGGTAGTAAGCATCATTAGGATAGTTTTCTAAAAGTTATTTTCAATGCCGTATGTGACCTATTTCGACGATTTAGGTCTGTTTCCGCGATTCCTGTTTGCGCGTTTTTCAAAAAATCTTCCTGTTTGCGCGAAATCGGAAAGTACAGTCCCCCTCCCAAAGTTCCTCAGGAGATGTCAGGATGAGTCATTAAGAAGAGCTGGACAGTTCCTTTGTGAATAAGTTAGTCATCGTCTTGACATTGTTAGACTGAAGACGTGTTTTAGTTTAGGCTCCTCTCGAAATCTTTAATTTCATTCCACTTTAAAATCTTTAGTATTAGGGGTTATTTTTCGTACCTAAATCAGTATGGATGTTTTAGAGATTATTGAAACTAAAAGGAAAAAGCCTTTAGCCCTTTACAAAGGTTATCAACATCGAATTCGGAATAGAAATAAGGAAAATGTAGTTTATTGGATTTGCATAAATGAAAAAACTAAAAGCTGCAAAGGCTCAATTAGGACCAAGGAAGAAGTTGTTTTAGAAGAAAAAATTCATTTATGTCAATCTGATACAGCACATTCTTTAGTAAAAAAAAAAAAAAACAAATATTTGTAGCAAAAATGAGAGCGAAAGAAGAAAATGTTCCACTTTCTCAAATTTACAATGAAGAAGTTGGAAAACTATACAATCAAGGCCAATATTCCGCAGTTTTCAAGTGTTAAAACAGCTCTATACAAATCTAGGCAAAGTGCCGAAGGATACGACCGAGAAGCTACATGTATGGAAGATTTAGAAATTCCTAATGAATTATTAGCAATAGATGATAACTTTAGTTTCTTGTTGTTCGATGATTTAAAAGATAGCCGAATTTTGGTATTTTCAAGTAAGAAGGGGAGGGAAGCAATGAAAAGCGGCAAAACTTTCTTTATGGATGGAACTTTTAAAAGTTGCTCAAAGCTTTTCTCTCAAATTTATACTATCCATGTTGATATTGGAAGTACATCTAACGAGATTAATGTTGTTCCTGTGTCGTTTTGCTTACTTCCCGATAAGCGAAAGCAGATTTATGAGAGATTATTTCGTTTAATTAAAAATCATATTTCTGATTAGGATTCTAAAGAAATTGTGAGGGATTTTGAAATTGCAGTTATAATTTCGCTGAAAAATATTTTTCCTTCCTTAAATATAAAAGGTTGCATTTTCCACTTAAATCAGTGTCTGTGGAGAAAGATTCAAGACTTGGGACTTGTTAACGAATATAGGCATAATGAAGAAATTAGAACCCATCTCAGAATGTGCGCGTCCCTTGCATACATACCCGCGGAATGTGTCGATGATGGTTGGCTGTGCATACAAGAAAGTTCACCTCGTAATGCAAGATTAGAGGCATTTTATGATTACTTTGTTGAACAATGGCTTGAAAATGACGTCGTAACTATACAGATGTGGAACTGCAATGAAAAATTGCACAGGACA